>NC_133690.1:4945000-7795833 GCF_048934315.1 Petromyzon marinus | reverse complement strand
ACTTTTAAACGGCAAGTCCAGAATGCTGACCATGACACCACGGCAGAGTGCCACAGTGTGACACAGGCGTGTGTTGAGTAGGGGGGGAGGCACGGGTGCTAGTTAGGGGATGTGGGTTGAGAGGGATGGGCACAGAGGGGACATGGCCACAGGTCCTCTCTCGCTGTGGAGGCGGGGGCACTGCGAGGGAGGCGAGGCCTTGGTTTGCAGGGTCGATGGCACGAGTGTGTGAGCTCCTGGAATTATCATTCAGGGAGCTCCCACACTCGTGAATAATAATTATACAACGCAGTGCACACTTCAGCCGATTGCCTTGATGCATTAGACAGTCCCTTGAGCGCGAGCGTTTATTATTCGGTCAGCCGCGTTGTTTCCGCTGCGTGATCACACGTCCATAATCGCTCATAGCAATAATGACAATCATGGTTTGCTCTCCTAATCTACAAAGCACTGCGTGGCTTCGCCCCTTTGTCTCCCCGCAAAAACCGCATCTCCCTCCAATCGCCCGGCACACATTGTGTCCACTCCGTGAATCCGCGGGGACCGGCGAGGCTTGGCCCAGCCCAGGGTGGTTGACCCAGCGACGCCGGGAGGGGGGGCGGGGGGGGGCACGAAGCCTCCTCAAGCAGCGCCCACAAAACATTGAGGGACGCCACCTCGCTGCCTGCCACCGGGGTTCCGAAACGCGCCGAGCGCCTCTCGATCTCGTGGTCTGTGCAAGGCGCGCCCCTCCCATAACATCTAAAATAAAATAAAGACATATTCATTCAGTTAGTATTTATTTTATTTACTTGATTTACTACCTTTATTACGCTACTCGCTGCGCAGGGTTGCACTTTATTTTGCACGCGGTTGAAATTTGCTCTGCTCTGTTGCTGTTAGCCGCTGAGGTCGTGACGGGTCTCTTTCTTCATCCCTGTTGCTGCTCTACGGCCCTGTGCCGCTCCCGTTTCCGCTGTAATGTGCACCAATGACTACTTTATTGATGGCGATATTGGCACGTGAAATAAATAATGATTGATCGATATTAATCATTTATATTGCTTGTCGGTTTCGCGTTGCAAACACAAGGTTTTGGAGCGCGTTACGAAGAATCCGATTATATTTTTTGCTTGATGTTCATATCATCTGGAATGCGCCACATCTCACAAGGTCTTTAAAGCTTCACGAGACCTTGTGAGATGGGGCGCATTCTAGTTGATATGAAGATCAGGCAAAACATATCTTTTGTTAAAACTGCTTTGCTCAGTCCAACCCTGTTCTCGCCTCTAGCGGTGTTCGGATTCTTCGTTATTTGCTCCAAAACCTGATCCCGAACATTTCCTTCACTTGTGTCCGCAACGCGATTTTGCTAAGCAGGACAACAACTCTGTCCCCTGCTGTCCCCTCTAACCGGCTTCTTTTGGCTCCCCCTTTAAAAGCTAAGCAGGTTTTGAGCCTGGATAGTGCTTGGATGAGTGACAACCCAGCCAAAATCCAATACCCGTCATTCACCACTAAGTGACGGTGACGTCACCACGGAGCCTGTGCCAAGCCAGGTGCACTTTAAGGCCACGTGAAGTGTCGAAGGCTCGTTGAGAGGAGGTCAACGGGACAGACCCAGGTGCCATGGGTTGACTGAGTGAGATGACCGGCAGATGTGCCAGCTGTACCCCCTTACTGTGCCAACTTGCTCCATTTTATCCGCTCGTTGTTGTGAGCGTCACTTCCTCTGCCCTCTGTTGTTGTTGGAGAGCGACTGCCTCCAACTGACCGCTCAGTAGCGTCCTTCACGAGCCTCCACCTAGAAACTACTAACACATGCAGTGTTTCGTCTGGGATGTGAATACAGAAACAGGACTAAGTGGAGTTGAACGAAATGGAACCAGACCTTGCCTCCTTGTGACTTCGTGTCGATGTTCGTCGCTTGCCTACAAATTTGTTTCAACTACAGAACGTGAAAGAATGCAGATCCCTCATCAGCGAACGAGGGCTCTGGCAGAGAGAAGGGGGCGATGGCACGTTGTGTGGCAGCATCATCACCAGCAGCGGCTGCGATGACCTCTTGACTTGAAGGAATGCGATTTTGCGGCACATAAACCGTTATCTGACAAGAGTGCAGGAAGATAATCTTTAATTGGTTTAATTGCAAAACACAGTTATATTTTATTATTTC
Organism: Petromyzon marinus; assembly: GCF_048934315.1. Taxonomy (NCBI): domain Eukaryota; kingdom Metazoa; phylum Chordata; class Hyperoartia; order Petromyzontiformes; family Petromyzontidae; genus Petromyzon; species Petromyzon marinus. The sequence goes on along the minus strand of NC_133690.1, from coordinate 7,793,678 downwards.
CACCCAAATGGTCCCTATTCACTATATGAAATTGAAACTTTGGTGTCGCCTAACATAATTTACCGATGAGCATTTGGATACAGATTTCGAGTCATGACTACGCTTTGTGTTTGGGATACATTGGCCAAGTCCACGCGGAGTTGTGCGGGTAGAAAAAAATCAAATGACACGATACAACCAACGCGGACGTGACATTTTTGGAATTTGTGAACGAAGGTAAACATGTCAGGGGAAATATCCTTCCTATGTTCCGATTTCACCGCAGTTATACAACGTTCAGAATCAGAATATGTATTTACACTGGAGGAATCCGATGAGCTAAAAAGCTCTTTTTCACAGACGTCCAGTAGGGGCAGGTCAGAACGTAACAACAAACACTACAAAAAAACACAATAGGAAGGCAAAGTATACGAAAGGTAAACAAATCACTTAAAACAATATACACGTAAAATGTAACTTGTTTTTATCTCACTAGGCAAGGCCCACTGAGCTATATAGCTCTTCTTCAGAAGCGACCTGGCCACAAATGATAGCTCAACGAAGCGGCTCATCGCGTGGAAATGTATCGCAGCCAAATGCTATAAATAACATCGACGCAAGTTTCTCGATGTGGAGGGAAAAAACCGGAGGAACCGGGAGAACAAAAAATCCACGTGACCACGGGGAGAGAGACACCGCAAACTCCAAATATACAGGAGGGGTCGTCGGGGTCGGGATCGAACCCCCGACCTCCCGCATACCAGGCGAGGAAGACAACATCCCAGCACCGTGGCGCCCCTTAAATAAATAAATACATTTTGATTTAAAGCTTTCGTGACTGCAGGGATTCATATTCTTGGTTCTTTCGGTAAAGTCACGTAGAAGGGAAACAATAAAATAACAAAATATATAAAACAATGCAATTCTCACGACGTTTCGACTGCAACACAAGCAATCATCATCAGGTGTGGTTTTCACTGCAACACAAGCAATCATCATCAGGTGTGCTTTTCACTGCAACACAAGCAATCATCATCAGGTGTGAAAACCACACCTGATGATGATTGCTCGTGTTGCGGTCTGAACGTCTTGAGAATTTTATTGTTTTATATTTTTATTATTTTATTGTTTCCCTTCTACGTGACTTTACCGAAAGAACCAAAACTAAACACACGTACAGGCTGCCATGGTGTCGTCGTCGTCACGCTGGGCTTGCCACCCAGCAGTCCCTGGATCGGCCTCCAGACGCGGCGGTTGAAACGACGGGGCACGTTTCTGAAATCTCCCCCCCCACCACCGCCTCTGTCGACGCAAATCGGTGCACCACGGTTTGTAGATCGGAAGGTCACGTACGGAGTTGAGTTAACGTGTGGGGTTCTGCCTTATTTTCTCACGAAATAAAACGTCTGGCCGGCGAGGAAGAGTAGGCCAAATACATGTACGGTACAGCCACCCCCAAAACAATAACAGTGCCCATTAACATGCTTGGGTATTTAATTCTGAACGCGTTTTTTCAATGCGATTTAGTGCAAGGAACGCAAAACATTGGTCAAACAAAAAAAACTCGAGTCAAATTAGGGCATTCCATCATGCTCGAAAATGTAATTGAATCCAAGGCGATGCATGCATGATCGTCATCATCATTATTTATGATGAACAATCCACAAAACATTGCTCTCAGTACACCGCCTCCAAAACACATTCAGGGAGTAATTTACCGTATGACTTGAGGAGCGGTGGCCCGGTGGTTAGCGCACTGCTGCTATAAACCCAGGCGTTTGTGCCCTGGGTTTGATCCCTGGCCAGGGATAACAGTAGCGGTGTCTGAATGGATCCTGGGTGCTATCCACCCCTTTAACCAACCTGCACTGACCAGCGTGGTGAAGAATAGTAAAACGGTTTAACACGTGGTAGGATTTCGCGATCAATATTATCCATAATAGAGGGGGGCGGAGGGGGTTAGATCACAATTATGGTTGTTGCCTGATGATGCTGGTTGTAATTTCCGGCGTAAATTGGTACTCGAGTTGTAAATGTTGTGGGTTTACTCTCCAACACACCGGCGTGCTGAGCTAGTAACTAATTGGCGCGTTTTGTTCACGTGCCAAACCTTGGACCTGTGTATTCTTGAGAAAATACTGTAATAAATAACTTTTTTTTTTTAAACAAAGGCATGTATGCTAGTCACCCGATGTTGCGCCTCCCCCTTTTAACGTCATTTGGGAAATACGTCGTCACTTCATTATTGACACCGGCTGCCCAATTTGCGTCGCCTCGATCGCCACCCTTTCTCAGCCTTCGCCTCCACCGCCGTACCGCGTACATCGCTTTTGATCTTTTGATTGACGTCGCTTCGATATTATTAGTCGTCGCAACTTTCAGGAACGCATCCCCCCCCCCGACGTAAGCCGGGATATTGCCGTCATGGCTTGCAATACGTGACGCTCTGCTGTCGCCGTTCTTTCGTCTTCTGGCCAAGGTGACCTTGACACAGAGCCGCGCAGCTCAAATGGGCTTCGCTCGAGCAGCGGAACCTCTGATTCTGATTGCGTGGTGGACTGGCGAGAGCCGTGAGTAAAGGAGGTCGTTCTCGCGACTTGGGGAGGCCTCCATCCGTTAGCGGACAGATCATGACCGACGAGGTTTCGTTTTGCTAAGGGGCATTCCGCTTTAAACCACTGCAGTGGCGGTTACCCCGATGGGCGCACCACGGTGGAATAGCGAGGCCATTTAAAAATTACCCAAAAATTGCGCATTTAAAACAAGCCTGTCAAGACAGATGTTCTGTTTAAACGTTTCAATATTTTTTATGGATAAGGGGATTAAAAAACACACACCTTCAGCGGTTATTACAAATGTAATTGCCTCTTCATGGTCTTGATAGTACTGTACTCAGATGACATAACGAATGATATAATCTTGATAGCACCCCTTGACTGAAAAGCAAATGGGAGGCCTTCATCGAGCAGTGCACTGATAGATACAAGGGGTGCACATTACATTCCAGATGTAATACCAGTCGTTGTATTTAAGCAGAGAAGTTCCCGATATGTCAAATGCACGAAATATAATTCGACTTTTTATGAAATGCTGGGACAAACAGCTGAACGCTTTATCTAAGCTATGTACGCAGTTTTGTACCGTTGCCAGGGTGGTTATCTTCCATTCGGGGTGGGTACAGCTCGTGTGGACAACTTTTGATTGCGGGACGTGCGGTGAGGTATGACGAACACCCAAACACCTGGCTCCAACCAGAGGAATTTACCCCACATGCCTATAGACATTTCTCCCTCGGGCATCTGGTACAGGGATGACTTTCCCCTCTGTGTACAATGACCTAAGGTATGTCCCAGGACCCCAAACCAAATTGCCTTCATATAGAGCTAGAAACTAAAACTTTGCTCCTTTTATTTCACCAGGTAAGGCCCACTGAGCTACGTAGCTCTTTCTCAGAAGCGACCTGGTCACAAATGATAGCTCAACGAAGTGGACATTTATAGCAGCCAAATAACTCTAAACGCCGTGACATTGTCTCGAAATGTGGAGGGGAAAACCGGAGGACCCGGGGAAAAAATCCACACGGCCACGGGGAGAGAGACAATTCAACTCCAAATATACAGCAGCAGGCGTCAGGGTTGGGATTGAACCCACGAACGCCTGTATACCAGGCGAGGGAGTTAACATCTCGCCACCATGGAGCCCGATGCCCTCTAGCTATACAATGTGCTGCGGGGAAAAAAAAACTACACAGCCATAAAAACATTTTATTATCGCCATCTTGCGTATTTAAACTTGATTATGATTAAAGAAAGGGCAAGCTTGTAGTCAATGTGAGTATGATTGAAGTGGATATTGTATGGACAGGTTTAGGCCAAATATGACTTTTGTGATCATTGAAATTCCAAAAAACGTTTTCTTCAATTTAAAATGACGTCGGCTGTGCACAGAACTAAACGTAAATTGCCGTTCATTTTAATAACTACAGCAATTGATCGGGAAAGCTCAATATGATATTTTGTTACTGTCATTTGTAACTTTGCTTTACCTTAAAAATTTCCAGACGTTCGTTCACAACTGAGAAAAATCACGCCAAACGTAACACACGTATACTTCACTGCATTGTTTTAAATGTCCCGGGGTCATCCTTGAAGAATATTAATCGTGCAAATGTACGGATTCTGTAACTCTTCGCAGCAGTGTTTGTGCTCGGAAGTGTTTACATTATTAAAAAAGAAAAACCCATACTATCCATACGAATCAGAAATACGGACGCTGCGATGTCGGTAGTAATGAGGGGAGCGATTCAATAAGACGGACAGCCCTCTTCATTTCACGCTCCGCCAGTTTCGGATGCAGATATGGGCCCCTCGGCCCGCCAGTCTCTCTGATCCCGCACGCGGAGCTCGCCGAGCCCCGCGTGCGATGGATATCTCCGCCTCGCGCGCTGGTTGCTGACTGCTGCTGGCTGCTGCTGACTGCTGCTGCTGACTGCTGCTGGCTGTTGCTGCTGCTGCTGACTGCTGCTGCTGACTGCTGCTGACTGCTGCTGGTTGCTGGTTGCTGCTGCTGCTGACTGCTGCTGCTGCTGGCTGTTGCTGCTGCTGCTGACTGCTGCTGGCTGCTGCTGACTGCTGCTGACTGCTGCTGGTTGCTGGTTGCTGCTGCTGCTGCTGCTGGTTGCTGCTGCTGCTGCTGACTGCTGCTGCTGGCTGCTGCTGCTGGTTGCTGCTGCTGCTGGTTGCTGCTGACTGCTGCTGCTGGTTGCTGCTGCTGCTGACTGCTGCTGGTTGCTGCTGCTGCTGACTGCTGCTGCTGGTTGCTGCTGCTGCTGACTGCTGCTGCTGGTTGCTGCTGCTGCTGACTGCTGCTGGCTGCTGCTGACTGCTGCTGCTGACTGCTGCTGCTGCTGACTGCTGCTGCTGACTGCTGGTTGCTGCTGCTGCTGACTGCTGCTGGTTGCTGCTGCTGCTGACTGCTGCTGCTGGTTGCTGCTGCTGCTGACTGCTGCTGCTGGTTGCTGCTGCTGCTGCTGACTGCTGCTGGCTGCTGCTGACTGCTGCTGCTGACTGCTGCTGCTGCTGACTGCTGCTGCTGACTGCTGGTTGCTGCTGCTGCTGACTGCTGCTGGTTGCTGCTGCTAACTGCTGCTAGCTACTGCTGATAGCTGCTGCTCTTGCTGTTGGCTGCTGTTGACTACTGCTGCTGCTGCTGGCTGGAGGTGACTGCTGTTGCTTGCTGGCTGCTGCTGCTGTTGCTGTTGGCTGCTGCTGGCTGCTGCTGCTCCTGCTCCTGCTGGCTGCTGGCTGAGCTACATAGCTCTTTTTGAGATGCGACCTGGCAATTTATAGCAGCCAAATACTCTGAAGGCACGTTGATTCTAAATCTGGAGGGAAAACCGAAGGACCCTGAGAAAAATCCACGCGACCACGGGGAGAGAGAAACACGCAAACTCCAAATATGCAGCAGGCGTCTGGGTCGGAATCGAACCCACGACCTCCTGCGTACCAGGCGAGGTAGTTAACATCTCATAGCCACCGTGGCGCCCCTACGCCACCATGGACGGCAACCAGACCCAGCCACGGCCGCCCCCTCGCGCCGTGGTGCCGCTGCGGGAGATTGGTGGCCTGATAGAGGCTGCTGCTGCCGCTGCCTCTTCATCCGCTGAAACACCACACTGCTTTAGCTATTTGCCCGCAGCAATGTTAAATGCTGTCACTCTCATCTCTTACAAATGCATACCGTTCCGCTCCACCCCGAGCCCTGCCCCTTTCCCCCGAGCGGGTATAACGCCCTTGGCTAACCGGAGTGGAAAAAAAAAAACATTGGGCTGGATCTCAACAAACGTAACAGACCGCTGTAACGGCATTGTTGTACCCAGAATGCGATGTCGAACACAAAAGCTACACTGATGAGCTGGAGGAGTTTGGGAATGGTACTGGCAAAAGGAGGTCTAATGATGTAGATGCTCACCCCGAGCCCTCATTACTTTGATAGTGGCATTGTCTTTGAGCTGTGTGATGCCTTTTGGCGTCATCTGGTCGAGCACCAATTGGGTCGAGGCTCAAAAGAAAGCCGTCCCTTGGTGTGGTCCAATCAGTTTCAAGGACAATGCATCATATATTATCATAGTATGTTTTTTGTTGGCATTTTGACTGCAGGTATTGTGGTTAATGCAGACATGAATCCTTGTTAAAAAAAGGTTTCAGTTTTGTTGCCAGAAAAAAGGGGAAAACCCCTATTATTATTATTATAATGACAAGCTCCTTGCTGGTTCCGCTTGGACTTCCCGTCATCTGTTCACGCTTTGGAATCGACGTGCGTTTGCGGTATTTGGCTGCGATACATTTCCACGTGAGACGCCACTTCGTCATTACGTGTGGCCAGGTCGCTTCTGAAACCGAGCTATATACAAGGTGCTGAAAAAAAATGTCAACACTTATTATCGGACTCTTCATTTGGAATGGAAAAAAGAATGGATAATACACTGTAACATGATAACAAATGTATGTTAATCGCTTCAAAAAAGTCAAAGAGTCTCCACTTGTTCGCCATCATTGTCAACGCGCGGGCCTGGAATATTCTCCAGGTGGTCTCCAGAGGCCGGAGGCGGCGCGTTTCCTGTGGCGTTGTTACAAATTCTTAGAAGCGTTAACATTTATTTGAAGCACCCTGTAGTAACTCGATGGCCCTTACCTGGTGAACAAAAAACCTTGTTTTTTTATATCCTTGCACACTGCGGCGTTTATACCCAACGTGAGTGGGGGCATTCCAGGAACAAAAAAATATGAAGACTGCAGCATATCAAACCCCATGTTAATTTTTGGCATCCCAAATGTGGGGACCCATTTTTTCTGCAAAGAGGCTGAATACTAACACAGGGAAACCACGTGGCTGCCATCAACATGCATGTTTCAATCAGAAGGACATTTCTGTTCAAGAGACAACTGATTTTTGTTGTGCCTCTGGCCATCAAACACCAAATTCTGCCAACTTTGTAAGAGATATCTCTCACACGCTCCAGGGGAGCGTCCTCAGTGGTCATATGATCTGTTTGTATTATTCAGGGTGGCCTACAGGATTTCGTCACGTGAATGTATTCGCCACTGTATCAAGAGTTGATCTATAACTGGAATGATTTTGCTTTAGCCGTTAAATTGATATTTAAACGTATATATGCTCTCATGGAAAGATCTCGTCTTTCTGGAACTGCTTGAAGCGCAAATTCTACTCAATTTGTAGAGCTGCTCTGAAAGTGAGGGATTGTAAAATACCTGATGCGTCAATGAGTAGGGGCAGAGATTGCTGGGAGGGGATGGGAGCATTAATCCAATTACCCGAGACAGAGCGGAACGCTGATGCCACGGCTCAGTCTGCCTTTGAGACGCTCTTTATTCTTTCCGAGAAGAGATGCCATTTAATAGCTTCTCTCATCTGCTCACCATGATTTTGTATCGAAAGGACTTATGTGTGCGCAGTAGATTAGTTTAAAGGCACACTCTATCAATGCTTTTAGATTTCAGCATGTGCCACCACGGTCAATGTGCTGCCACGCTTCGTAAATCTGGTTGTGCATGAGAGCTACATTTCTTTATCCCTGTTTCTCTAACTGGCCACTTGTCGCTACGGCCAGACATTACTGCGTCGCCGTGGCGAGATGTTAACTACCTCGCCTGGTACACAGGAAGTCGTGGGTGCCATCCCGACCCTGACGCCTGTATACTCGTTTACGTGTCTCTCTCCCCGTGGTGCATGGGTTTTCTTCGAGTCCTCTGGGTTTTCCCTCCACATTTAGAAACGTGCACTTAAACTATTTAGGTGCTATACATTTGCACGTGATAAGCCATTTCGTTGAGATATAATTTGTGGCCAATATATATATAAAAAAAATGTTTACTGTTTCAATGCTGTGCTATGAAGAAGGATGATCGCCTGAAACGTCACCAAATGTTTATTTTTCCTTTTAAGGCCATGGTGTTGTTGACGGATGTGTTGAATTTGTTGTTGTTGTTGTCCATTGCACTTGGAGCCAATCGCAGTAGCATCCAGCTTCACCAAATAATGTGTTTCCTGTGTTCGCATTGTCTGGACTAAACTCATCAAATAATTTAGCGAACATTTATATTAACTTCTGTTCATATGTAAAACATCACTCAAATTCTTAGTTCTTTCTTCAACGTGACTTTACCGAAAGAACTAGAATATGAATTACTGCAGTCACGAAAGCTTTAAATCAAAACATCACTCAAATGAAAGCAAAAAAACCTATTTAGAATCCTCTTTTTTTGCGAAGTCATTGTTGTTATTAAATCGTTGCTTTAAAAAAAATGTTTCTGAGGTTTACTTTTAGTATTTTTTTATTCTCAAGAATTCATCAATAAAATTGGCCAAACATCCAAATTCAAGAACCTGGAAAATAAGAGTCTGTTTAAGGATTCATAATAAAGATTTTTTTTCAGTGTATGTATATAAATGTTGTGTCGTTAAACCCGCCACGACCCGTCAGCCAATTAGCAAGGTTTGTCACGTAAACAAAACATGCGATTAGTTACTAGTTCAGCACACTGGTGTGTTAGAGAGTAAATCCACAACATTTACAATTCGAGTACGACGTTTCGCCAGGTATTACAGCTAGCATCATCAGGCAACAGCCAGATTTTGGGATTTATTTGAGGATTTCCTGGCTCAATCATTATTATTATAATTTTTATTGTTCTGGGGAGCGGCAGTGCAGCGGTTAGTGCGCTGCCCTACGAAATCGACGACCCAGGTTGGACTCCTGCTCACGGCGCAATAGCAGTGACGTTTTTTTCTGAACCGGTCGTGGGCCTCCCCTAGGTCGACTCGGCCTCAAATGAGTCCCCGGTTCGCGATGTGTAAACATCGCCACTCGGGAGACAGGCAGTCGGGCGACATTCCGGCCATCCACCCCTCTTAGTGTACCATGTCGGCCTTCATAGGTGTTCGCTTACAGCACAAAGACGAGGGGGTCACCGTTGTCTGTGTTGTTGGGAATGGGCTACCCCTGGGGATGTGCACATTGGGGGGGGGGGGGCGGGAGGGGGGTGGATGAGCGAGCGATCGGCGCTCTGAGCGAGTCTCACACGCCTCCTGTGTCGCAGCAGCGACACTGCTCTCAGTGCCGAGCACGCGTGGGGTCACCAAGCCACTCGCAGACTGCTAACGGCTCCACAGATCGAAGTTGAGCTCGGGCAGGATTCGTCGCCAGAAGGGGGGATGGCAGTCAAACGAAGCATCTCAGAGGACGCCCGGCGCGGAGATGGAGTGAAGAAACGAGCTCATGTGCAAGTCGCCAGGTGGATTATTTACAATCCGAGTAGTCCACACAGTATAGGTCGCGGTGCATCCGCCAGTGAGTTCAGTCAGTCAACCCATGGCACCTGCTGGGTCTGTTCTGTGACCTCCTGCCAGCAGCGAGCCTTCGACACTTCACGTGCACATAACCTGGCACAAGCGCCGTGGAGAAGTCACCGCCAGTCAGTGGTATCATTACATCACAGGATCATGAAAGGTTGCGGAGGTTTGGGGAGACTTTCATCCAGCAGTGGATTGACCATGGTTGATGATGAAATTGCACTTAATTATTATTCTTTTTTTTACGTAAATCAGTTGTATTCTGCTTTGCCCGCGTTGGAATGCTATAATGAATAGAGTGTATCGAATGATGGCGCAGTGGTTAGCGCGCTGCATTGTGAATCTGGCGACCAGTACCGTATTTGATTCTTGGTCACTGCTCACGTGAGGGGCGGTGGTAATTGAAACAGTCCTGGACAGCCCTTCCCTAACCCACACTGATCAGCGTGGTGAAGTATGGCGAAACAACCCCGATGGCCTAATTTCAGCGTGATGGGGATGCCTTCCCTTCATCAGTGGAATGACAAAAGGGCCGGCATGTGATTGTCACGATGAACTCTTAATGTTGAATCCTCAAAGCAGACAGCCAGCCTGAACAATAACTGTCAACAGCCACTTGCGTAACTCTGGTGCGAATAGTGTTTTGTATACAAGCAGAAGTTTAGAACATAATAACATCGTACAACAATCTCCTTGGAAGTTTCAATGTTTACCATTCAAACATAAATACAGGATGAAATTACCATACAACCACCGTCATGAACAGGAACCTGCCTTTGGACTGAAAACAGTACAGACTACAACGTTCCAGGCAATGATGATCTTCTTTTCTGTTCTTAATGCGTGACACTTTCAAGAAAGTTATATACAGGACTGTATGTTTTGGTTAAAAAGGCAGTCTTTGTTAAATGATGGCAATAGATAATACCATTCTACTCCTCGTGCCAATGCGGCATTTAAAAATGGCACCTGCAGTTGAAAATAAAACACCACGGCGTACGATCCATTGAGTCACTTTGAAAATCACAAGTCATTTCATATGTTTATTTTCTTTCAATATTGCTCAGAAGCTAAATGCCAATGTCGAGGTTCTGCTGCTGGCTACGACGGGAGGGTTTCAGGAGAGAGAGAGATAGTCTGTGTAGTTTTTGCTCTCCCTCCGCCGTTGAAGAAACTCAGACTACCGTTGTTTACTGAAATAAGTTTCAAGTTTCATTTATTAGGTATAGCCATGTGAGCCATGCGGCTCTTAAGTCGGGTGCAACCGCAACAAACAAAATTTGAACACGGAACATCTTAAAGCGACAACGCGTAACAGAAACATCCTGGAATAAACCAGCAAATATTCCACACGAAAAAAAAACTTATTAAAACGCTGTGTGCAAAAATCAATGTGGTGCAAGCCAACAACAACAACAACCATAAGACAATTGAGATTTAGTGTTGCACTTATACAGTCACAACCCCGGTTGACTTCGGGGATGCGTTCCTGAAAGGTGCGATGACGAATATCGAAACGACGTCAAATCAAAGCGATTGTTTTTCTCAAATCAATATATATCTAGGGCTGTGTGCGTCCCGAGAGACAATTCCCTTGCGCCCTACGAGGTCGGCTGGTGGTGGTGGTGAAGTAGTTGTGGTAGGTGGTGGTGGTGAAGTAGTTGTGGTAGGTGGTGGTGGTAAAGTAGTTGTGGTGCAGGGTAGGTGGTGGTGGTGGTGGTGAAGTAGTTGTGGTAGGTGGTGGTGGTGGTGAAGTAGTTGTGGTAGGTGGTGGTGGTGGTGAAGTAGTTGTGGTAGGTGGTGGTGGTGAAGTAGTGGTGCAGGGTAGGTGGTGGTGGTGAAGTAGTTGTGGTAGGTGGTGGTGGTGAAGTAGTTGTGGTGCAGGGTAGGTGGTGGTGGTGAAGTAGTTGTGGTAGGTGGTGGTGGTGAAGTAGTTGTGGTAGGTGGTGGTGGTGAAGTAGTTGTGGTGCAGGGTAGGTGGTGGTGGTGGTGAAGTAGTTGTGGTAGGTGGTGGTAGGTGGTGGTGGTGAAGTTGTTGTGGTACGGGGTAGGTGGTGGTGGTGGTGGTGAAGGCTGAGAGGGCGACGGTGCCGGACTAAGCTAGTGCGGGGCCTGTAGCATGATGTTATAAAGGGGCACTAAATAAAAACAAGTTAATATTAAAACACACAAATGTTTAACTTGCAGAGTAAAGTAATTGTCTTTTTTCACTTGCTATTCAGCCAGATAATAAGACAAATCGATAACCTTAAATACCCAGTCGTTCATAAAAGTTGAAGGCAGTATAGTACTATAGTAATAGAGCAAGTGCAGAACCACTTAACCGCAATTGATAGCTTGAAACTATTTATCGTGGGGCCCTTGAAAGTGCAGGGCCCGTAGCTACTACACATGTAGCTACTTTTGTTACTAGGATAACACTATGTAACACGATTTCCGTAGTCTGATGAAGACCGCTTGTGTTGCGATTGAAACGTCGTGGGTTTTTTGCTTTTATTTTCTTTGTTTTTAATAAAAAAAAATTATCTACGTGACTCTACCGAAGGAACCAATAATATAACTACGTAACACGATTTTTTTTCCTGGGTAGTAAGTGTTATTGTCTAATTGCTTATGCCTCAAAACCATAGAAAATGGCTATTGTTCCCCACAAACTTTGCTTTTGTGACCGGGACTTTACGTGAACGAAAGACACAAACGCACACCACGTTTTCTCATTGAAAATAGGTACGCTTCAAAACACCACTTACCACCCAGGAACACAAATGTCTACATTGTTTGTCACGGTGTATAATCCGGCACTGGACGGCGGACAACGCCGTTAGCGACGCGAAATCATTGGCGGCGGCGGCGGCGTCAACCCGACGAAATTTTTCGAAACGCGACGTTAAAACAAAGCAAGGGGAGAGAGGTGGTGGGGGAGGGGGGGGAGGTAAGACCGTAACGCGACGAAGTTACAACGCGTTGTTAAACGAGCAGCGAGGTAGCCCCAGAAGGATGGGTCCCTGCGTTTGGCCGTCACAGCGTAGGGCGGACGTGCTGGCCGGCCGGCGTGTGGGCGTCTGTGCGTTGTTTACTGTCAACAGCAGCTGTAATCACCCAACACCATTACTCACTCACTCCACAATCCCACAAAACAGCACGGATTTATGGGGAGGGGAGGACGCACCCTCGAGGCGTCCCGGCTCTATAATCACCGCTCTTACTGTGCCTGACAAGTTACAGCGATTTTGTAAGGAGGGAGTGGAGGAGGAAGAGGAGGAGGGAGGGGAGGGTGAACACGCGAAATGTCAACAACGATCAGAGAGACCCTTCCCTCGTCTTACCGAAGAACACGGCACCCAAACGAGGCACTGAGTGTCCCACATTCTCCAAAACCGCCAGTGTACATATCGAGATACGTGCTCTGTACGTGAGAGACGTGGGACTTGTGAACGTAATCGGCGGGGTCGGCGTACTACTCAGTGCCTCGGAATTGCCAGGAAACAACTTTCACCTGCAGCGGCTTGTTCGCTCTTGCCGGTGCCTCCCGCCGAGATATGGCGACGCCACTCTCACCTGAGTGAGATCCGAAATCATCGTTATCTTGCATATTTCAAAATAGATTAATGTGTTGCACCTCCCCCCCTCCCCCCCCCCCCCCCCCCGCTTTAACGTCGTTCTACAGACACGTCCTCGCTTTCTGATTAATACCACCACCGGATCTGCGTCGCCTCAACCCGCACACTCTCACGTCGCTGACAGCATCATTGGCAGTCCTTTCTCGATATCCGACACCTCTCGACCTTCGCCTCCGCCACCCGTCACCAACTCCTCCACTACCACCACACTGTAAAAGCGCTTTTGCTTCACGTCGTTTCGATATTCGTCGTCGTCGCACCGAGCAGGAACGCATCCCCCGACGTGAAAAGGGGTATTACCCTTTCATTGTAGCCGGTAAGCACGCCCAACGTTGGCCCAACGTTGGCACGTGGTTGGAACCGTTGGGCCTAACGTTGGCCCAACGTTGGCTCATCGAGTTGTTCTGATGATTGTTTCTGGGGGAGGGAAAAAAATTCCGATGTATTTCCTTTCCAGGTGAAGTATTTCCATGCAATGTTTACATTTATAGCAATAATGTAAGTTAAATTACAAAAAATTAAAGTTTTCAGAAAATATCGTTCACACATTCAATTGGTGCTTTTGCAAAACGTTTTCTGAACTGACTGCCTGACGGCCAGGTGACATCATGAATTCCTTAGTTCACTTGATTCATTCCTGATTGTCTCGTGCAACTGACGGCATATTCATTTGAACGTGGTCCAGATTATAAAATAATAGAGGACTTGTGAAGCTCAAACTGGTATTGGGGAGTATTGCCACTGCGTAGGTTTGTGCAGCTGCGCTCTCTGTTTTCGGGTTGTACCGCTGACGGCAGCTCCCAGCACACGGAGCGAAACGTCGGACATCAATCCGGAACATCACGCAGCGCAACCCCTAAACGCACGCCGGGGTGCGAACGAATGGGAATCAACAAGAACTATCGTTCGAAGGCACTGTGCGCTTTTTTTTCCCTGCACGCAATTTAGGTCTCGACCGGCCGTCGCCGTCCATCATAGCCATCGACAACTGCGTGGGGGGCCTCAGTTCTGGCGGTGCTCCTGTTGCAGGAGGCCGAGCGAGCAGCCCCAATCCTCAACCGCATCCACAGTGACACGAGAGCCAGGGAAATGGTGCGACACGTGACCCCGTCGGCAGGGCCTCTTGACGGCCAGCGTAAACTATAAACTAAACTATTAATACAATGCTGTGTTTTTTTATTTTTACCGGGTAAGCCCCCCTGAACTACTATATAGCTCTTTTCAGAATCGACCTGGCCACAAAATATAGCTCAGCGAATTGGAAATGTGTATTAGCCAAATACTCCAAACGCATTATTCTAAATGTGGAGGGAAAAACCGGGGACACATCCACGCGGCTACGCGGAGAGAGACACGCAAACTCTAAATTTACAGACGTCAGCGTCGGGATCGAATCCACGACCTCCTGCATACCAGGCGAGGTAGTTAACATCTCGCGAACGCGGAGACATCTCAGTGGTGGCGTCTAACAGACGCGTGCCCCGCGCGCGCCCGGTCAGTCGCCTCCGGCAGGGTGGCTGCTGCTGCTGCTGGCCGTGATGGTTTGTGGGGGGGGGGGGGAGTGAGGGGGGAGGGGGGGTCCTCGGGAACGCCAGAGCCTCTGGCACGTGCCAGAAATACCTTTGTGTTAATCCCTCTGACCACGTGTGTGTGTGTGTGTGTTCGCGTGTGTGGCGGCGTGCACGTCACCATAATTGTGGATATGCGGTAATGGTTATTTTTGGTTATGTATAACGCGACTATTGTATCACTTCGCTGTAGCTGAGTTTGAAGAAACGTTGGTGAATGGGTTTGATGTGAACGTTTGGATTGTGTTTCCCACATGCCTAAGCAATTCCTGTAAATGTTGTGGGTTTACTCTCCAACACACCGGTGTGCTGAAGTAGTAACTAATTGGCACGTTTGTTTACGTGACAAACCTTACTAATTGGCTGTCTCGGGTGGTGGTGGGTTAACGATACATTTATGTTCACGCAATCTAAGCCCAAAAAAACCAATTTATTACGTGCCATTCTTGTGTTGATTATTTGATCACGTTTCGTGCAATGTTGTTCATTACCCCAGTCACCTTCCTTTCCAAAAGTTGCCTATGTTTAAAAAATGTACACAGTACCGTAATTTTGAACTGAACTTACTTTTTTTATTCCTTGGCCTGATTCACATTGCTCTGTATCAATTCTAACATCTAGTCTCCATGTGTTGCATTTATATATTTTTACACAAATTAAATTATTTCTAATGTAACCAGGTCGCCCTCGCAAAAGAGGCATTTTCTGGTTAAATTAAGGGACACGCGCAGGACAAACTTTATCCGCATTCACGAAACAAATTGTGCCCACAGCTGAGGTGCGATACATTTCCTGGCCGTCATAACCCCGGTTTGCTCCGACTGTACCTTTCCACAGTGTAGCAACGGTTCATTATTTTTGTTTCAATCCGGTTAAAAACCCCAATCGCATATCAAGGAGAAGGGAGCCCCCTGGTCACATGCTCCGTCGTCTCATTGTTGCGGCCGAGATTATCCGCGGACTAAAGTGAACAATATCCGCATTGAATCCCGAATGACCGAACTTAGCCCGTTTCAGAACATCTGCCTCTGTCGCTGGGCTGCCGCATTGTCCTCGTCTTTGTCCGCGGCTTATTGCAGCCCGCCTTGGGCCGTGGTGTTCACCTGGCCTCGCTGAAATCCCACAAAAACGGTCCATCCTGCCGAGGCCTATCTATAAATGTATCTTCGTCTTCTCCTCTAAATAAACCCGAGGCCGCTGCTTTAACGAAATTAATGCAATATTTTTTTTTTAATGACAGGCTGACTAATTCGGGCCTTGTGTTCTGGACCGCCACGGCACTGAAACCCTTGACATCCACAAGGGGCAATGGTCGTGGGTCGCCAACCTGCACTCGTCTAGTTGAGCAGCTGGTACGGAAGACGTTGAAGAGAGCGCTTATTTGACACTACTTTGCAAAGGGTTAGTCTGAATTCATTCATTCATTCATACATACCTGCCTGATATAAAAATGTTGGTTGAAGGGGTCTCCTTAACTCCACGTTGTTTACAATGAATATTGCAATCATTGTGATTGCTTGTTCACAACGTCGCCGTATGGCACCGGTGCCACGCTGGTGATGGTGACCCTCCCATTGCTGCGGAGATGGCATTATGAGATCAGCTCATGCGCAGGAGTGAGACGGATTCAATAATAACGCCGCAAATTACTCAATTGGGATCATACATAGCAATAATCACCCCAGACTGGCAGATTAATGCCGCGGGTTCACAATTGAGACTGACCTGCTCTCTCGATGTTCTAATCTGGTTAAACTAAACTGGAAACTGTTCTGCTTGGGTGTCGACTGGTTCCCTCTCATCACTAAACAGAAGCACGAAATGTAACCGGTGTTGGCCAAACATCGCAGTGCTGAGAAATCACTCGATTTGGATGACACGCAGCAGCTACTGGGAACACGTGGCAGGATCCTCCTGGAAAAAAAAGTATTTAGACACAGGGAGCCTTTTTTTACATCATCAAACAATAACGACAATAAGAAATGAGTGTATGCACACAAGCATTACACGGGTTTGCCGTGATATGGGAAGATGCATTATGGATACTTGATGTGTTCATGGAATTTTGCCTGTTTAATTCCCACGCTTTGTAATTAGCTTTCATAATTGGTTTATTCACGCTCTGCGTTTTGTGTGGTAGAGAATTAAATGCAAACAATTCACATTATCACGGTCTGCTTCTTTGTCGTATGGCTGATGGTCACGTAGATCTATCACAAAGTTGTCACTATTATTGATTTGTTTTACCAGGTAAGGTTCACTGAGCTATAGAGCTCTTTTTAAGAAGCCACCTGGCCACAAATGATAGCTCAACAAAGTGGCTTATCACGTGGAAATTTATAGCAGATAAGGACTCTAAACGCGTGACGTTGATTCAAAATGTGGAGGGAAAAACCTGAGGACCCGGAGAAAAATCCACGCGACAACAAAGAGAACACGCAACCTCCAAATATATAGTCGGCGTCAGGCTCGGGATCGAACCCACGACCTCCTGCATACCAGGCGAGGGAGTTAACATCTCCTAGTCACCGTGGCGAGATGCTAAACCTGTTGTTCTAAACTGAGGTTGTTGAGCCAGATAATTGTGTCAGGTATAGTGGAGTGGATCACTGTCGTGATGACTCCTTTGTATTTTGTGAATTGGGCGTTGGGCCGTTCATGTTCTGACTGACCACAGTCACCACACATTGCCTGTAGGGTTCTTAACCCTTTTCGGCTCTGAGACGTCTGCAAATTGCAGGGTGGGGTCCCATTCACAGCTGAATCTCGGAACATGCAAGTGGTTAGCGTAAATTTTACTTAGAGAGGCGTAGCGCCGTTGTTTTTGAAGACATTGGACTCCCTGCAGAGAACCGCTGGTGCCAAACTGTGACACACGCCCTCCCGCATGGCCTTGTGGGAGCCTCTGTACGTCTTCCAACCTGAAGACTTACTGATAAAGTTATTTTATTGACGTACCTGTACGTCATCGGAGCGGAAACGGAAGAACAACTGATGATGTACACGTACGTACATGTACGTCATTGGAAGAGGATAGGGTTCATTGTTCATTTTTGCATCAAGTATCCCACATCTGCCTCGCAAAAGTATCCCATCCACCTCCTTGGACAGTGAAATCCACACCAAGGATCAGGTATCCAACCTCTCCACTGTTTCCTGTCCCACACGTAGAAGCATTTGCCCCCCCCCCCTCCAACCCGACATTTCTTCATTTTGCTTTAAATTGTGGGCACTCTCAATTTTTGTGGTTAAACAATGGCACATTTTTGGGGCTTTTTGAGGATGAATTCACACGTGTTTTTCGGGTTGTAGGCATGATGTCCGACGTTTTGCTCCACGTGCCGAGAGCCTCTTGAACACATCAGAGAGCAAACATCTTCGCGGCAGTAATTCACACGCGGGCAGATATTGGAAAAAAACAATCTTCCAAATTGCCATTCTCCGAAACACGATTCGGGCCCTTTAAGTGGTGAATGTCTCGGCTACAACTCAAACCAACAATCTGGATCATTTAGGTTTTTTTTGCTGTACCAAGTTCTACCTGCAATAATCACCCAGGAATGTCTGTCCTTAACGCTCGTGACGTCATTCCACATCGACCAGCCCCCCTCATTAATATTCATGAGCAGGTGACATCCTCCAAATGGACACCCCCCCCCCACCGCTCCTCAATAATCATGAGCGGGTGATGTCATTCAATATGGAGTCCACCCCCCCTCCCTCACTAATAATCATGCACAAGTGACATCACTCCACTTCCAACAGCCCCCCTCATTACTAATCATGAACAGATTACATCCTCCACATGGACCCCCCCCCCCCTCATTAATAATCATTATAAGGTGACATCCTCCAAATGGACACTCCCCCCTCCCATTCATAATAATTAGCGGCTGACGTCACTCCACATGGGGGGGCGAGGCGCCTCCTCCCCCCTCCTCGACGTCAACTCACAACCCTCGCTACAAAGTCAGAACACTCACGTCACGTGATCTCCGTAACGCTGTTGTTGAGACATCGAAGTAAAAAGGACGTCTTGATGAACGAGGGATTATAACCTTCAAATTAAATAGGTCTGTGTCACCGCGCCCTTACAAACTGCGCACGCATTGATGCAATGAATATATCACGTCGCGGTCTGTGCTTTTCGCTTGCAAGTTTCAGATTTACTGCAAGACACCCGCCCTTGGACACGGGCAAAAAGGCTCGTTTAAACTAAAGCTTTGGAGAATCAAAGCTAAGAATGCCGCGTCAGAATCTGCGCCAAGATGCAAGGGAGCGAGCGGCCAATCGTCTGTAATGGATATACGTATCGCGACGCTTCTCGGGCCGTGGAAACACAGAGCGGTGAGCGGCAGCACATCAACACAATGCCCTTTAAACGCCACGAACGCGGCTGTCCGACATGTGGCCGCTTGCTCTCTCGCTCAGCTGACACCAGGCTCGGCTCTTTAACATCACCGAGAGCTCCCATTACTTACGACTTAGACCCATCATTACGCGCCTTTGAAAGCGCGTGTTTGTGTACATTAAGTGGGGAAGATATTGTATGGTTGAAATGTTGTCGGGGGGTTTATTTCTTTATTTCTTCTGGCTTGTGTTTATGTTTTCACAGGTATGCGCAAGTATGATATTTCTCCATGTCAACAGACTTTCCTTTCTTGCCAAGGAGCAGTGGCAATTGAACAAAAAACGAATTTACACAACACGGCCGAAACATCCAATTTGCTCCCTCCCTCCACTCTCTGCCCCCCCCGCCACACTCCCCCGGTCTGCCATCAGGAGCCCCCTCCCTCCTCCCTCCCAACGCACACATTTCTGTGGCCAGGTTTCGCCCACTCGAGGAATGTTGGGGCCTTGCGTGATGCATTATTTACGGACTAAAGATAAAAGGAAGTTATCAATCTCCCGTGGAGGAAAAAAAACTTTCACTCTTTTTCTATTTTAACCAGGTAATGCCCCATTGAGCTCTGTAACTATTATGCAGAAGCGAACTGGCTATCACAAATGATAGCCCAACGCAGTGGTTTATCGTTTGGACATTTAAACGCGTGATTTTGATTCCAAACGCGGAGGAGAAAACCGGAGGACCCGGAGAAAAATCCACGCGACCACGGGGAGAAAGAGACACATGCAAACTCCAAATATACAGCGGCAGGCGTCAGAGTCGGAATCGAACCCACGACCTTGTGCACACCTGGCGAGGTTGTCAACATCTCACCGCCGTAGACAGCCGCCTCCTAGAGCGAGGTCTGGAGAGCTCTCGCGAGCTCCCTCCAGAGTCTAGCGGGTATTTGGCCTACTCCTCCACACTCGACGGATGTCTCAGTCGAGGCGAGAGTACCCACACTTTTACTCCACCACCGCACGTGGCCTGCTGATCACCTCGCCGTACTGTGCCCATTTGTACCCAGCCCTTTGTCAATCCACTGCTGAATGAGCTCCTACCCACGCTGTACGATTCGTCAGTGCATATTGGTGAAGGCACACACGCACACACATGTACGTAAAAAAACGTTTAAGCAGCAGGGTTACAACTGTTGACGTTTCGCGACAATGCCTTCCACCAACAATGCAGCAGCAAGAGCGGCAGCCAACAGCGCCTGTGCTTATGCAAGGCGGTCGCCCACCCGTGCACTATCCAGGCTTCAATCTCCTTCGCTTCCGAGATCTGACAAGTTTGAGTGCATGCAACATACATCAATCTTTCGGAATAATCCTTGGAATTATGGGGCTATATACGTGACTATTCATATTCTCTGGGGTCCTTCGGTAAAGTCACGTAGATAGGTTGAACCTATCGACGTGACTTTAAGGTTGAACCTATCTTCGTAACTTTACCGAAAGACCCAAGAAAGATTTAAGTCAAGATTTGTATGACTATTATGATACGGTTACAGTCATGTTGGTACGAGAATGTAAATACTCCACTACCCCAACCGTGGCGAGTCCTTGCGCTCCAGACCGGAACTTTCACATTTCACGGCTACCCGAGGTGAAGGAACGTGGTTATGTCATTAAACGACTCTCAAGCTCCACGGATGATATTCGGATGCCATTATTTTATCAGTTTAAAGACATACATGCCACGAACGTATTTGCCACTTCTGCTTCACTGGTCTCAGGATAATGCACAAGCCCCTTGTCAACCCACTGCCGGATGAAGGCCATCCCATGCCGTGGCGGTTGTGGCGGTTGTTTGATCATATTTCACCGCGCTGGTCTGTGCGGGTTGCTACGGGTTAAATTATTCAAAGGACAATGAGCTAAATGCTGCTCCCCCCCCCCCCAAAGTTGTGCTGCCGGTCTCTCCCTGTGATACCTTTACTTGTCGGTGACTTATGAGATGGTTATTAGAGGATCACGTGGCAGCAGTGACATCACTGCTGTCACGTGCTCCTCCACGTGCCATCAGTGACACCACCGCTGCGACGTGCTCCTCCACGTGACAGCAGTGACACCACCGCTGTCACGTGCTCCTCCACGTGCCATCAGTGACACCACTGCTGTCACGTGCTCCTCCACGTGCCATCAGTGACACCACCGCTGCCACGTGCTCCTCCACGTGCCTTCAGTGACACCACCGCTGTCACGTGCTCCTCCACGTGCCATCAGTGACACCACTGCTGTCACGTGCTGCTCCACGTGCCATCAGTGACACCACCGCTGCTGTCACGTGCTCCTCCACGTGCCTTCAGTGACACCACCGCTGCTGTCACGTGCTCCTCTACGTGCCATCAGTGACACCACCGCTGTCACGTGCTCCTCCACATACCAGCAGTGACACCACCGCTGTCACGTGCTCCTCTACGTGCCATCAGTGACACCACCGCTGCTGCACGTCGCCTTTCCGGGGAACGAAGGCACTGAGCGAATAGGAATTAAGAATGTCAAACTATTTTAATATCCCCCTCGACTGGCCTTGGCCCTTTGGGTTCCTTGCCTTTTATCAACTCACATGTCGCCGGGCGCCGCGTTTTTGGGGGCCCCCCGCGCCTTCACATCACGGTGTCGGATGTAATACTCCCGTCCGGGGGGCCCACACAGTGGGACTCTCCCGGGTCCCGCACCCTCCACCTATGGACGGCCCTGGCTATGACAATGCATTGCCTAACTCGACGCGTGTTTTCAAAGGCGTATTGTTGCTAAAGTTACCATGGTGTAATTTCCAATTGGCCTCGGTGCACGAGGTAAATGCACACGCGCTAACTGACAACGGCGGATCGCTTTAACCCATGCAGATCTCTCGCGTGGGAACGCGCGCGTGCGGTGAACATTACGCACTCGGGGCGCGCCGCGACCTTCCGCAGCGCACTCCCGTGATTCCTGCCGGTGGCGCAATGCCACCCGGTCGCGTTGTGGATGTGATGTCAGCCCCGCGACGAGACGACGAGAGAGGGACCGCACTGCAGCGGGGGTGGGAGGGGAACGGGGAGGAACGGCGTGAGGTCAAGTGGTGGGGATGAGCGGTTGTGACGTCGACAAGTCTGGCACGTGGCTGCTTTGGTAGATAAGCAGTGTGTGGACTGTGTGTGTGTGTTGTTGTTCTGGCCTTAAAGTGCACTTAGCCTGGCACAAGCACCGTGGTGACGTCACCATCACTTAGTGGCGAATGGCGGTTGTTGTTGTTGATCTGGAGACCGTGAGATCGATGATCGATGAGACGTGGGGTGGACTTCAGGCAGAGGTGGAATTTGTATTTTATCTGTATTTGTTCGTATTAGCATTTGTAATAACACAAACAAGATATGAAATCAATGTCAGAATAAAGGTTGTAAAATATTTGGTTCAATAACAATAAGTGTATAAGGCTGTGGGAATACTTTTAATCGCAATCAGATTAGTGAAGTTAAATACGTTTCTCAGACCGGGTGCTAATGACTGGAAGAAATTTTTTTTTCACAAAAACCCCACGCAAAATCTGCACTTAATGTGGTCAAATTTCAGCTCTGAGAATTAAAATATTGAATTGGCCGTCATACAACGAATATATATTAATCTCATATGACTGTATGTGAAATGTGCTGCCCTCTGCGATGTGGACTAGATGTCGCTGCGGAAAAAAACTATTATGGATAACAATAATAATAGAATGTATCAATCTTGATTTGAAGTTTTCGTGACTGCAGGAATCCATACTCTTTGGTTCTTTCGGTAAAGTCACGTGGGTAATTTTTTTAAAAAATAAATCACGACGTTTCGATCGCAACACAAGCAATCGTCATCGGGTAGAAAGATACAGCGGTAGAACTTCCGAACAGGAAAGAGCTGCTGCTGCTGCAACACGAGGTTATATAGAGGCTTGAGGTGGGCGTCACCCAACGGGTGAGTAGGCAGGGTCAGAGATTGAAAGGAGTCCCGTCGCCGCACGCACGCACAGCAGCTGCGTCGCAGGGAGAGACTGGCATGTTCATGTGAGCGAGTTTATTGGACGCATTTCCGAGGTGCGTAACTGAGCTCAGTGTGAGATCGCGTCGCGCGGCTTCAGGGAGACTCGGTGTTTGAATGTCGAGCTGCGCCTTTAGATTCGGTCTTGAACGAAGACAATGGCCGATCATTACGGATGTGAATGAGGGATGGCGTTCCAGGTGACGGGGGCCTCATAAGGTAACTGTTGAATTCCGTGGCCACGCTCGAACACGAAGGGTCGCAACCGCTCTGCAGGAGAGATCCGAGTGAATTCTTCATCTCGTGGGATGACACCAATGGCACGATTGGGATAATTTTGTGAGTGGGGGGAGAGGGGGGGGGCGACAATGCATGAAAAACTAAAATAACTCGTTTTAGAAAAAAATTAGTTCACTTAAAATGCCTTGACCTAGCATTAACGTGGCTGAGTAATACTTTTGATTCTTGAAGGGGTTGTCTGTTATACAATAGTTACTCCATAATACAGGTATTTTGGTTAGAATTGGTCGTGAAAGCCTACGTGTTAAACTCAATAGTTACTGTTAAGCAACTCCATAACACGGGCCCAATGGAGTAGAGAGCGGTCTCCAATTCTTACTATCCACTCTCTCTGGCCTCTCTCCATGTATGCGCTATGAAAAAAGGACCATTTCCTGAAATGTCACCTATTATATATGTTTACATTTTAAGGCCGCATTGGCGTGGACGAATGTGTTAATTATTTTGCTTCTTCATTCAAGCACTTGATGGGTTCCATCTCCCTGCTTGGCTTTTTTTCGGCAAGAGACAGCGGCACACCATTTATCAGCTTCACAGAATCAGAGCAAAAACTTCTGAATCAGAGAGATCCATTGTGTTGATGGGGCGCCACTGTGACGGGATGTTACTTGCCTCGCCTGTCATGTAGGAGGTCGTGGGTTCGATCCCAACCCTGACGCCTGTTGT
Organism: Petromyzon marinus; assembly: GCF_048934315.1. Classification (NCBI taxonomy): domain Eukaryota; kingdom Metazoa; phylum Chordata; class Hyperoartia; order Petromyzontiformes; family Petromyzontidae; genus Petromyzon; species Petromyzon marinus. Next base: position 7,769,785 of record NC_133690.1, on the reverse strand, counting down.
ATATTTGGAGTTCACATGTCACTCTCCCCGTGGTGGCATGGATTTTTCTCGGGGTCCTCCGATTTTTCCCTTCACGTATATAATCAATATGCGCTTAGAGTATTTGACTGATTTAACAGCAAAGCCCTTCTGCTATATGAAAGTCCACACGATAAGCCACTGAAAAGAGAGCGATATAGCTCAGTGTACCATACCTAGTAAAAAGTTAAAATGTCAAAGCCACCATGCTAACCTTCAGTTCGATCACTAACTGTGCACGACCGCGTTGAGCCACGTGGTGCAGCGGCAGCAGCCACTGATCCCCAACAGAGCCACGCTGGGGTGAACGGCTTAGCCCTAAGTCTGGAGCACACGTGGACAGTGGGCATGAGCCGTGGCATCAGATCTGGTGACCGCCGCCACAAGAGCGTCACATGCCGCCCTTTCATTCCAATCCCGCTCCCCCTGCTCCCACTTGTCGCTAGATTATTACATTCCCCCCCCACCCACCTCCGCCTCTACCCCGTGCTCCGCGTCTCGTCATTAGCAGACGATCAGAAGGCCGAACTCAGGCCCGGTTATCTGCTCTGCTAATGCTTTCATGTGCGCGCGGCGAGCGCCCTCGCGACAACCTGACTCGTCGTGTAATCGCACTGCCACGCTTCTCGTATGAGGCAATGAAACAAATCATCTGGCGGTGCCGCTAACTGCGTCCGCACTGGCGCACGAGGACACGTGACAAAAACGCTCAGTGCGTTCCTCAATGACACTTCTTCTTCTTCTGTCGTACGGCTGCTGATGGAGATGCACAGCCACGGCCACAATTTCACATTCAGGTGGCCAAGCCAAACAACTGCGTGAGGAGCAGTGGCGGAGTTGTACAATCGCTGTGGTGTCTCCTTCGTATTCGTGGATCGGGGCATTGCGTCCTTATGTGTTGTACTACCGTTGTGGAATAAATAGGCGCATGGGGGTAATTGGTGAGTTTGCCAGAGAGCAGGACAGTAGGGGGTCACATTGGGACGATGGGGTAACGATTGGGCCAATTAAGCTGGGGGGAGCCAAGGACGGCTGTGATGGGCTGGTGTTGTTGTCAGGGTTGAAGTGTGATTGGCTGGTGTTGTTGTCAGGGCTGAGGTGGCGTCTTGAAGTCTGGCGAGGTAACAGGCGCACGGGCACGCGGAGCGCCGTGGGGACTGCGGGTTAATTAATTGGGGTGTAATGAGAGCGGCGATAAATTGGGGAGACGCGAGGAGAAACGGGGAGTTTGAGTCGGGGGCTGGACGAGGCAGGACGTGGAGCAGCTGAAGAGAGAAGCAGCTAGCAGTGGAGAGAGCACAGTGATAGGGGAGAGCGGAAGACAGAGACGAAGCAGTTAGCAGTGGAGAGAGCATGGTGATAGCGGAGAGTGGGGAGCAGAGACGAAGCAGTTAGCAGTGGAGAGAGTACAGTGATAGCGGAGAGCGGAGGCGAAGCAGTTAGCAGTAGAGAGAGCACAGTGATAGCGGAGAGCAGAGACGAAGCAGTTAGCAGTGGAGAGAGCACAGTGATAGCGAAGAGCGGAGAGCAGAGACGAGGCAGCCAGCAGTAGAGAGAGCACGGTGATAGCGGAGAGCGGAGAGCAGAGACGAAGCAGTTAGCAGTGGAGAGAGCACAGTGATAGCGAAGAGCGGAGAGCAGAGACGAGGCAGCCAGCAGTAGAGAGAGCACCGTGATAGCGGGGAGCGGGGAGCAGAGACGAAGCAGTTAGCAGTGGAGAGAGCACGGTGAGAGCGGAGAGCAGGGACGAAGCAGCCAGCAGTAGAGAGAGCACGGTGATAGTGGGGAGCGGGGAGCAGAGACGAAGCAGTTAGCAGTGGAGAGAGCATAGTCATAGCGGAGAGCAGGGACGAAGCAGCCAGCAGTAGAGAGAGCACGGTGATAGTGGGGAGCGGGGAGCAGAGACGAAGCAGCCAGCAGTGGGGGAAGCACAGAGACATCGGAGCTGACGGAGAAGTGGAGATTGGAGAGACAAAGGCGGCGAGCGAGTCGAGTGAGGCACGGCGAGCGAGGCGTGGCAACAAGGGAAGTGTGGAGCATTGAGGACATGTGGAGAACTGTAAATAAAGTGGTGTTGGAAGAAAAGCAAAAGTTGTCCGAGTGAATTCAACCACTACACTACGCTCTGTTCTGGACGACCACAGTCGCAAACTGCTGGAGAGTTTATTAAATGTACATGTGTGCATCAGGTATCCGCATCTGCCAACGTGTGATGTCAATAACATTGTGGTCTTATAGTGAAACTGTATATATATAATATGTAACGTATTGGACAATAATTCTTTATTCATGTGCTATGAAAAGGGCCATTGCCTAAAACGTCACCTAAAATATTTCGCGGGTGATTTAAACGTTTAATAAAAAAAATTGGGATATGGCTGTGACAGACTGACACAATCGGCTAGCTAGTGTTGGTAACCGTGACAACGGGCGTTTAATATCTCTTCTTCCAGAGCAGATGCGTGAGTCCGGGACGCCCTGTGTACATCTCCGCACAGGCCCTGGGATTTAGCGACCAACTGTGCAAACATGGGGTGGCCCGCAAGGCCACAGCTTGCCAAACAACCTCGTTCGAGACGGGGCCAGGCGCTACCGATTGGAACCACTTTTAAGTCCACAAACTTCTTATCTGCAATCGCACATCCGTGAAAACACCCCCCCCCGCCCCCCCCGACATCATCATCATCGGCGCGTTGTGTGAATGCAACACTTTCTACCAATGGAAAACAAAAAGGAATATAACGGCAAGGCCCCTTCTGTTACAGCACTAATGATGCGCTGCCGCTGCTGCGTTGGGCAGTCGTGCACAAGCACAGTGAGCGCTAGCCGTCGTTGCATTCCTGAAGAACACCGCGCTATGGAGAAATCGCGTTATAATAAATTTCGATTTAAAGCTTTCGTGACTGCAATGATTCATCTTCTTTGGTTCTTTCGGTAAAGTCACGTAGAATGAGAATAAAATAATAAATTGATAAAATAAAATAACACAATAATATTCCCACGACGTTTCGGCCGCAACACAAGCGGCCTTCATCAGGTCTTCATCAGGTGATGAAGGCCGCTTGTGTTGTGGCCGAAACGTCGTGAGAATATTATTGTGCTATTTTATTTTATCAATTTATTATTTTATTCTCATTCTACGTGACTTTACCGAAAGAACCAAAGAAGACGCGTTATAATAATCAACAATGTATAACATAGGGGTAAAACACGGTCTGCGATAACGCGTGAGATGCGTACGCAGGCTGAAACAAAGACTGAGGCGCGTGGGTAGCGTCAAGAGCAGTGGTCCTTCTTAACTCGGGGCGCACGCACCACTTAAGGGCGCGAGAAGCCCTTTCTGGGGGGGGGGTGCGAAACACGGCCAGATTTTTTTGTTCAACGGTAAATCATCGAAACCCAAATCAAAACACGGGGACGTCGGTGCAGCTACTTTGTTTAATCAAACCTACACATTTTTTTTACATCATACACGTTTTTACGATTGAGGACCAAAGGGATGCAAGGCAGCAGTGAAGGTTAAGAAACCGCTGATCTAGAAGCATCCGGCAGCATCCCAACGCCTCGTGTGATGCTACGCCGAGGCAGCCGTACAACGGCTTATTCCTGCTCGCGCGACGTAGTTCCGTCCACTCGATCGCGATGTATCCACATTCGCGTCCGCGTTATAGAGAATGCGTTCCCTAATATATTCATGGCATTGTATCCAATTCGCGTTATGAAGGCAGCGCTCGGCGTTCGAGGAGGACAAACTGTACTATCAAAGCATTCGTCAATAAACTGAACTAAACCATTTCGATTTAAAGCTTTCGTGACTGCAATGATTCATCTTCTTTGGTTCTTTCGGTAAAGTCACGTAGAATGAGAATAAAATAATAAATTGATAAAATAAAATAACACAATAATATTCTCACGACGTTTCGGCCACAACACCTGATGAAGGCCGCTTGTGTTGTGGCCGAAACGTCGTGAGAATATTATTGTGTTATTTTATTTTATCAATTTATTATTTTATTCTCGTTCTACGTGACTTTACCGAAAGAACCAAAGAAGATGAACTAAACCATTCTAGATTTGAAGTTTCCGTGACTGCAGGAATCCATACTCTTTGGTTCTTTCGGTATTAAGTCACGTGGGTACAAAATAAATTAAATCACGACGTTTCGGGCGCAACACAAGCGTCCGTCATCAGGTGGGACAACCACGGCAAGAAACAATTCCTGAAGTGCTGTAATTTTGCCCACTTCAGCATTCGGGAGGCTCTCATCCCGTAGTCATCTGCCAAAAAGGACTGACGATTAGTTCTTACGTTTTTATTAAACTTGGAATTCTGCTTCAGTGTCTTCCGATGGCGACTCCTGACATTTCTGACATTTATAGATTTGACCTTTGTCTTTCGTGTGTGGGTTTAACTCCCGCCCTCCCACCAACGCAATTTACAGTGACAGAGAAAATTGAAAATAATTTGGCGTGAACTTTCCCCGAGCCACCTGTCCCAAGAGAGGTGGCGTAGCAGTGGAATGAGAGAGTCCGGAGCCCTCCCGGAGCTCCATGAGAGAGCCTGGGAGCCCTCTCAGAGCTCCGTGAGAGAGTTGGGAGCCCTCTCAGAGCTCCATGAGAAAGCCCGGAGCCCTCTCGGAGCTCCATGAGAAAGCCCGGAGCCTTCTCGGAGCTCTGTGAGAGAGCCCGGAGCCCTCTTGGAGCTCTGTGAGAGAGCCCGGAGCCCTCTCAGAGCTCCGTGAGAGAGCCCAGAGTCATCTCGGAGCTTCGTGTAAGAGCCCGGAGCCCTCTCGGAGCTTCATGCACGCCAATTCCCACGTGTTCCCAAACCCCTCCACCTACACCTCCACCGTCAGTTCACATGAGAAATCAACAACACTGCCAGTATTCTATAGGTCCTTTGAAATTCTGCAGTACCGTAAGTTATAAATTGACTTAGACCGTGTTTCAAGAGGTGATGTTTTAACTAACATGCACACAACACAGTTCTCTTACCAGGCAGCTATGTAAAAAAAATAGTTAGAGTTAATCGAATTCCTCCAATAAAAAGCAACATTCTGATTACTGGGAAGGCGCTTAGCCAATGCCAACAATTGTCCAAGCTCTGCGGCCCTCCATGTATTAAGATGTTTTCAACCAATTCCTGAGTGTTAAATACATGTGCGAGTAAACCAGAGCACTCTGATAAAAATAAAACAGACGTGAAAGGAGGCAAAACACTCTATCCCGCACAGAAGGGACAGATGATATCAGTCGGCACTTTGCTGTGTAACCTACTGGCAAGCCAGGGTATAGCTTTACATGTCGGCTTTCGCAACCAATATCTATCATTGAAGTTTTTGGGTTAGATCGTGTCAATATAAATGTGTCGGTAAACCCGTCACCACCCGACAGCCAATTAGTAAGGTTTGTCACGTAAACAAAACATGCCAATTCGTTATTAGTTCAGCACCTTCGTGTGTTGGAGAGTAAACCCACATTTAATTACAACCAGCATCATCAGGTGACAGCCAGAGGTATGGGAGAAATCCTCCTGTTTCGGTCTAAAATAGAGGGATAAATGTGATGTCACTTGTTCTGATAGCTACAGGCTTAGTGCTGTTTGGAAGCGTATTATCAAGTAATAGACTCTTTAACTGCATGCCTATTCAGGTCACCATAAGTCGATGGTGATTAACTTTTGAGCAGCCAATGACAGGTATTGCAATTTCCCCCACCCAAACACGGCAGGATGTGCATGCGTGGTGTACGTGCGTAATGTGCATGCATAATGTATGTTGATTGCCCCATGAATAACCCAATCGGCAATACATATGTACTATAATGACAGTAGAGTCTACTTGCGATGTGAGTGGACTTGTGGCAATGGGAGGTAATGACAGGGGGAGTCACCCTGCAGTGTGAGTGGACTAGTGACGACGGGAGGTAATGACAGGGGGAGTCACCCTGCAGTGTGAGTAGACTTGTGGCCATGGGAGGTAATGACAGTGGAGTCAGCCTGCAGTGTGAGTGGACTTGTGGCCATGGGAGGTAATGACAGTGGAGTTAGCCTGCAGTGTGAGTGGACTTGTGGCCATGGGAGGTAATGACAGGGGAGTCACCCTGCAGTGTGAGTGGACTAGTGACGACGGGAGGTAATGACAGGGGAGTCAGCCTGCAGTGTGAGTGGACTGGTGGCCATGGGAGGTAATGACAGGGGGAGTCACCCTGCAGTGTGAGTGGACTGGTGGCCATGGGAGGTAATGACAGGGGGAGTCACCCTGCAGTGTGAGTGGACTAGTGACGACGGGAGGTAATGACAGGGGAGTCAGCCTGCAGTGTGAGTGGACTAGTGGCCATGGGAGGTAATGACAGGGGGAGTCAGCCTGCAGTGTGAGTGGACTGGTGGCCATGGGATGTAATGACAGGGGGAGTCACCCTGCAGTGTGAGTGGACTTGTGGCCACGGGAGGTAATGACAGGGAGACTCAGCCTGCAGTGTGAGTGGACTGGTGGCCACGGGAGGTAGTGACAGGGGAGTCACCCTGCGGTGTGAGTGGACTGGTGGCCACGGGAGGTAATGACAGGGGGAGTCAGCCTGCAGTGTGAGTGGACTAGTGACGACGGGAGGTAATGACAGGGGTATCAGTTGTGATTTTGAAGGGACTGGAGGCTACGGGAATGATCAATAAGGGAGCGTGGTCAGGTGATGGAAGAGGACGGTAGAGTCTTCTGGTGGAGCGAGTGTTCAGAGTCAGCGAGACGGTTTGGGAAGGGGAGCGTGGGCTCGGCCGGTATATAAAAGGGAGATGCGTTTGAGACTCGGGGCTGTTGCGGTGGGGGTCTCCGCCTGTGTCAAGTGAACGTGTCTTCAATGAAGTTCCATCTCAAGAGAAGTGTGTCAAGTCGTCATTACACATATCCATTGTAATGTATATGCATACATTAACCCCCCTTCCTCTGGTCTTCGCATCTGATTGGCTCACAAGTGACGACATCACATCTATCCCTCTATTTAAGACATAAACAAGATTTCTCCATAACTCTGGCAGTCGGCTGATGATGCTGGTTACTCGAATTGTAAATGTTGTGGGTTTACTCTCCAACACACCGGTGTGCTGTTCCGTTTACGTGACAAACCTTACTAATGGGGTGTGTCGGGTGGTGGTGGGTTTAACGACACATTTATATTTACAGAATCTAACCCAAAAACCTCTTTTGTGGACAGGTTATGGCACCTGCGTGCCCAAAGGAAGGAGTTTTGCAGCATTCTCTGTGATCCATCAATCCTCGTCTGCCTCGACAATGCTGGATTACAGACGCGTGTGTAGCCACCACTATCCGGCAAATCATTTTCACTAAATAGAGCACAGTTAAACATAAACCATGAGGCGAATTAAATTTCCCGCAACTGACTGTATGTTGGTAAATAAATCTGAAATACAGGAGATTATTTGATATATAAAAACCGCAACGCTTGTAGGCTTTCAGATACGGGCAAACATTCCTTCTGAAATATTGACTTCTTTCCAGCCAAAGTTAAAGGTCAACGCTCCCCATCAGCTGGTAAAAAAAAAAACATGTGCAGAGGCCAGGACAAGAGTCAAAGACTCTACTACACCTAGAGGTGAACGGTGTTTTAACCAACATTGATGAATGGCGGCGGAAAAAAATACTTGCGTTTGTCTGCAAGTCCACCAAGAGGCGTTTTTTTTTAAATGTCTAATGGCTATGTAGCCATACTGCCCAAATCGCCCCGGTTTCCTTCCCACGCGATGCCGTGGAGCTCAAAACATCACTGGCACGGGCATGCACGAACGTACCCATATGTATGTTTGAACTTCTTTCGCACCGTACGAAGCCAGCCCCGCCAATCGAAGGTGCGGGGAAGGGACAAACGGTACATTCGTGAAAGTGAAACTTGACATTGCTTGAGCATCTCTCCGACTATCGCCCTCCCCCCCTCCGGCGTGAACGCTGCGCTACCGGCTGCCTTGCGGCGGCGGCGACGCTGCTGCTGCCCCTCTGCATCGCCGGCCACGTCCGTGCCCTCCGGGCGCCAAACCCCTTCCAATGCACGGAGATCAACAACACCGAGAGAGGCAGCGGAGGGAAGTTTAGGTCCCACCGCAAAGAAAGCTTTGGTGGGGATGAGGGGGGGGGGGCTCAGCAGCACTTCCAAGTGCACCTGGCCTAAGATAGAATTTAAAAAGGTGGGAGGGGGGGGGGGCAAGGAAGGGGCAGTTCACGCCAAGGAGGGAACGGGAGGGCTGGCACAAGAAGTGTTGCAGGAAAGGTGACGAGGAGAGACGGCGAGAGGGGTTGGGGTGGCTAGTGCAAAGGACGGTGGCTGGGGGGGGGGGGTGGTGGTGGTACATGAGTGATGCATTGGGTTTGGGTGAGGAGGTCGCAGACGGGAGGCGACTGAATCACAAAAGAGATTGGGGGGGGGGGGGGGGGATCCCCCGTAGGCCCATGGGTGTCTCCTGGGTCCCCAGTCAATGCCAAAGTGTCCCCTGGTCGCAAGGTTCCGTGCGGGGGGGCGGCGGGGGGGGGGGCACGTGACTGCCGCCCACACAAAGGGGCGGGATCTAAATAAAGTTAAACTGAGCGGCAGCGTGTGCCGGCGGGGTACAAAGCACGGATTTTAAAAAACTCGCCACGTTTGTCGATCGCACTGCCTGGCAACTAAAGCAAGCAGGCGGCCATCAGTAATGAAGGGTTATATTTCCCAGCAGGTCAGTGTCCTGTTAAGTTGCATATGACAACCTTAATGCCTACTGTGGCGAGTTTTTTTTGTGTTTTGTAATCTGCAATAGTTTTAAATACTACGTAGCCTAACAAAATTCCTAAATTAACCAACGAGATTTTGCAGATGTATATATATATTTTTTTATAGTTTTCCCATAAAATGGTTTCCTGTTTGAGCTCTCAGTGTCCTATCGTTAGACTATGAATCCATTCTGAACCCTCGCACAGCAGTTCACCCCCCCCCCCTCGTCCTCCCCACCATGTGAGAGAATGGTCCTCAGAAGAAGATATTACGAAACTGCTTCTGAGATTCCCTTCAAGTGACCTCTTAACCACACTATGGGTCGCACTTTCCCACCCGCCCTTCCACAAAGAGAGGCGTGCATTGCATGACGGTCAAATTAGAATTTTCAATTTCTCAGCGCTGAAGTTATGCCAAATTAAGTACAAAACCAAAGATAACGTTGTTGTTGCTACAGTCATCGTTAACTGGGCTGACACCATCAACTCGCTACACATGAGCACTCAGATTAATCGTGGGCGGGTTGCCTGACTTTAACTCAATATCTCCTTGCAGATGCTGCTTCCTCGCGGTACCATTTTTAAACATTTTCAGAACTTATCCGCCGTTTCGGTCGCGGACGTGGAAAGTGAACCCGAGTCAGTCTGTAAGAGAAACCTAAAATTATTACCACCGGCAGAATTTCCATGGAGCATGATAGGCAGTAATGTTCTAATTATAATAATGATGGCGGTAATGGCAATATCATATTTCAGGCGGTTTCACCCGAGCTTTAGGAATACTCGTTCTAGTATGAAAGCTCGTGGAAACAAATGTCGGAACGGTGGTATTTTCCCTCGTACGGATCTACATCAATTCCGTTTTTTTTAAGTTAAAGTATTCGCTGTCATCACGTTACCCGTTATAATTAATGCGATAGCAATCAGCTGTGACAACAACGCACGCATTACTTTAACACCGCTGAGCCCTTCGCACAGGAAAAGGTGACCGTCAATGTCTCTTCTCCGATGCACAGTGCTCCATTGATGTTTGTACACTCTACTCTTGCAAGTTGTACGCGTATTCAATCAGGTCACTGATTTTATTTGAAATCGCGATCTGTAACGGGAAAAGGAAAGGGTGAGAGTGTTCGAGTCGGGCCCAATGCGTCACTTGGCCCCGGACCCCGGCACAATTAAACCTCCAAAGGATTACGGTAAACTCTCATAAACGCAATTTAAGAGACAATTTTCTCCGGATGAAGACCCCACGTGTCACATTTGTCATCGCGATGCATTCCAGCGCGCGGCGATAGATTGTGTTTATACCATCACACACACGTCCCGGCTCTAGCGGCCGAGCCTCCATTGAGACGCACAGGAGCCCCCGATCCTGACAAGCCAAGCCCAGTCGAACAATGTGGATTCCTTCTGCTCGGCAGGACCGAGCTTGTCCTCACGTCGTTATCATTCTTTCCTTACCGGCAGCGCTATGTGAGTAGTCACCGACGGTGGTATGCGCGACAATTTTGATTTGACATTTTGAATTTTGGGGAGAGCCTCGTCGTCTTCATAAACGCTTAAGTGGTGAGTTTGTCATTCACCAAACCTGGAAAACACTACTTTAAAGAGCAATAAACTACAGTTGATACACACATATCTTTGCTTGACTGGTTTAGAGTATTTGTAATGAAGTTGGGAAAACTGAAACTCTGGAACTACATACATTCCTTTATATTTTTACGTAGTACCATGTGTATTTAATATTTAAAATGTACATTAAGGGACTGTGTCAAATTAAGATAATGTTACACCTATGAGGGAACACGTTTCTGGGACCGATATTTGAAAATGCTATTAAATAAAAAAAATTACCCTTGAGTTAAAAAAATAATATAATTTCCGGATGTGACGTACCCGGCTGCTTTAAAATTAAGTCTCTGTCAGAGTTATCGTTCAGAATGAAAAAAAGATCCTAGATTTCAATATATTTTTTTCCCAAGAGATGTGGCAAAGACATCAACCGAGCATGCGATCCCGCTGTGAGGGAACAAGCTCCAAGTAAATCCGTGCAGACAAGGAACGAAAGACCAAATTAAAGCAGCGCTGCCGGGAGCATCGCTCTGTACAAAGCAATCTCAGTGTCATCCTTTGGAGGATTATACACCCGCAGCGTCAGTGTGAGACAGTTGTGTGAAGACTTCACACACCTCCGGTGCAAAATAAGTGCAACATACATACAGCATACATACAACATGCATACATAGAAAGGTTAAACATCAGAAGAAAAAAAAAACATTAATTGTACTTTGAAAAATATTCATACGTGGAGAATCCTATTGTGAAACGCACTCAATGTTATCTCTCCCCGGTATTATTTGCGTCCGTTTTTGAATCTCTGTGCAAAGAAAACAACAGCCATGCACATATCCACCATCATCATGAACATATATTATGAAAAACATACAAATATACATTTTTTTGGCGAGTGTTTTGCACAATGCTCTTCGTTGGAACAAACAGGGCAGTGGGCTCATTTGACTCTTTAACTGGCTTCCCTATTCAACGAATCCATACACACACACACACACGCGCGCGCACACGTGGAATGAACCAGGAGCAGAGATAGACAGAGAGTCAAACGGAGAGACGGTGGAGTAAAAAGACCCACAAGAACAAACAGTGAGATGAAACAAAGCAGAACATAGGTGTTAGGCATGAAACGACGCAGTATTGCTCGAAAAAAAGACACGTGGCAGAAATTAATTCGACCCTATCGTCGCTGACGAGCTGACAAGAAGGACATGATGACCATGATGATGATGATTCAAATGTAAAGACTTTATGGTGCAATCATATCAAACAGTGATATATAGTAAAATACAAATGTGCTTTGCTGGGTAAGAAATGTAACTAAACACAGTCACGTGATATGTAAATAATTGCTCAGTTTTACATAATGTTTCACCCATTTTATTAAGAGTGTAGGCAAAGGAGGGTACGCAGGACTGTTCCCCCTCCACATTCACTTGAATGATAAATCCCTCTGTCAGTGGCATATTCCAACAAATTCTAAAGACTCATCCCCACAGTACACTTATGACACCCTCCGCCACTCCGTGATCCTGCAACTGCCATAGTGATGGGCAAACTGGTTAGAGCCCCCTCCCTTTCATTCGTAACAGACATCTCATTCATGATTTAACAAATGGCTGCAATGATGACGCCGATTTGGAGTTTGCGTGTTCTCCCCTTGGTCGCGTGGATTTATCTCTGGGTCCTCCGGTGTTTCCCTCCATATTTAGAATCAACATCACGCGTTTATAGTATTTGTTTGCTATACATTTCCACACGATAAGCTGCGTCGTTGAGCTATCATTTGTGGCCAGGTCGCCGTATAGTTTCGTGGGACTTACCTGGAGAAATAATATAAATGAAATAATAAAAAACCCACGTCATTTTTTCATTTAGACCGAGTCTATTTCGTGGCAACGCCCACCGCAGCAACGCACGCTCGGACAATGATACCAAACAGTCCGGAGTCGGAACAGATTCCACCGGTTTAATTCGCAAGTTCGGCCTTTGAAAAGTTCACCGGTGGGGCGGGCTTTTGACGCCTTCAGTGAACGAGCGGGGCGAGGGGCCCCGACGGCGGAATGTCTGCCTGCCAAGTGCCCGCCCAAGGGGCCCACAAGACTTTCCGCGAGCCGAGCCCATCCCTGGCGCGTGCAGCTATGTCACCTGGCGTGTGTCCGGGCCCCGTGCTACCCGCGGAGGCTGCGATACACGTGTGTAAGCGCGCGAGGTGAGCTGTCACCGCCACGCACCCGGCGCGTCAGCGTTTTCCCCGTTGACTCCGTTGCGATCAGAAAGGGGCGCCGGGCCGGTGGTCGAAACGAATGAACAAAGTGGTAGCCGTGGGAGGGAGGGAGGGAACGCGCCCAGAGGAGAGAGTTCCGGCGGAGGAGATGGAGCGATGAAATCAACTGGTGTCCGCGGTGCTCAGGTGAATTGTTGCCGTCGCGGGACCGTGAGCGACGGTGACAGCGTGAGGGAGGGCTTCAGGCAGCAGTGGATTGAGCGTGACTACTGACGATAATGTTAATGGTCTCGGCCGTCCTTGTCAAATTGCCTCCGTGCTCAATTCGCCATTATGGGCGATGCTCATGTCAGTCCGTGACCACCAGGAACAAGTGATGGTAATTCTACATTACCATGGTGGGCGCCAGTCCATCCTGAAGTATGCAACATTGCATCCTGCATGGCGATATTAATTCCTGTGAACCTAAATAATTATGAGTGTGTGTGTGTGCGATTAGAGGAGCGTCCTTCTATTTACCAGCATGACTCAGACCTACAAAGTGCAATAATTGATAATGAACCCAAATAAATATTTTACCACAGCAATGTACAACGTTTATGACTCTTGGGCTACACACATTTTTAAACCTTTGAAACAGTCTGCCTCAGCAGCTTTCCCCCTATTTTTTTCCTCCTGATGACGATCGCTTGTGTTGTGATCGAAACGTCGTAGTTTTTTTTGTTATTTTTACGTAATTTTCTTTGAATCTATCTACGTGACTTTACCGAAAGACCCAAAGAATATGAATTCCTGCAGTCACGAAAGCTTTAAGTCAATAATGAATGTACAACGCTTTGGAAGTATTTATGGCTTTCCGAGATGTTGCTGTGAGCTGTTTTAACAATCGACCTGAGTGAATCGAGTTTAAAAAAAACCACTCTGATGTCAAACTGGACCGTAAGCATTTTTTTGTATTATTATTATTAAATCACCTTCATATACCAGATGACCCACTGAGACAAACGTGTTGTGTGTGAGGAGACCCGAGGTAAAAAAAATCATAATGCCGAACGTGCTCACATCATCAAACATTCCTCACTCGCGCTGCTGAATCTATTCCTGTTGCACGTGACACCGTTCTCAACTGCTCGGGGGGGGGGGAGGGGGAAACGTCTGCGAAATCTCGTTTTATTTCAAGATGCAACACGCCTCTACATTCCAGCGCGTGGAGACATTTGCGGAGGAGGGTGGGTGGGGCTAAAGGCACCAACAACGAACGTGAGGCGCACGTGGAACACGCGGCCTTGAGGTGGCCGACTCACTCACGAGCTCATGCCGATGTCATTAAACTGAACTCGCTTTTTTGCGAAGGTCCCGAGTTCAAATCCATTTTCCGCACTTGAGAGAGGGAAAAAAAGGAGGTTTATAAGTGCGGGAGATTATGGTTTCAGCACAATCGTCCGTTCGGCAGCAGTATTATCATGATCGGCCATTGTCTATCCATTGCAGGATGAAGGATTCTGCATGGGGTCAACGTGCCTCACGAACCAGCGATGATTGCGAAACCAATCTCTTAAGAGATGCTTCTTTTCGTTTGTCATTTTTTTCAAGCCTGAAGCTTATTTACTCGTTTAAAGGAATCTGAAAAAATATTATATTTTACCAGGTAAGGACTACCACTGAACAATATAGTTTTTTTTCAGAAGCGACCTGGCCACAAATGATAGCTCAACGAAGTGGCTTATCACGTGAACATTTATAGCAGCCAAATACTCTAAAGGCGTGATGTTCATTCTAAATGCGGAGGGAAAAATCCACGCGACCACGGGGAGAGAGAAACGTACACTTAAAATATACAGGCGCCAGGGTCGGGATCGAACCCACGGGTTCCTGTATACTAGGCGAAGTAGGTATCATCTCGCCACCGTGGCGCCAAAAATAGCTAATGATATAAACACGGATCTGCACTGCGAGAGGACACTGTCTAGAAATGGAATTTGCTTAGGCTGCCGAAGGATTTAATATTCCGGACGGATGCCACTTCTGAGTAATCCCCTAACGAGAATTTATACATGTTGATGTCTGTGGCGAAATCCGGAGAGTGAAATGTGAACAGATATTTTTATTTATTTTTATTATCACAACGGCACGAATACAGAAAATAGTAAAAATACGCACCAACCAAAGGACTTATTTCATTATAAGCTTGCACCGCACGACAACGTCAATCTGCGTGCACTGGGGGTAAAGTGTGAGTACTGCCAGGATGTCTGGCCAACGTGGCATGAGCAAGAAATTGCAGGGCTGCACCATTAACCATTTAACGTTGACATTGTGTAATAACATAATTATCACGGACATGCAACGTGATGTTATGTTTAAGCAGTCGGGAGTGCATTTAATGTACAATCAAGCGGAGGGGACGACGTCACGATTAAGAGAATCCTGCTCTGCTCCTGCTATTCACCGTTCGGGCTGCGAACTGAGCTGGCATCAAATGCCACAGGTGCCTTTCTCCAGCCTCCTGACCTCTGGGTGTAGCTGAACCCTGAGCAGGCCTCGCAAGTGTTGAGAAAATTAAACCAAAGCACAGGCATACCCATATGGCGCAGCCGTGAACATTTTCACGAAGATTAAAACTAAATAAGTCAAAAAATAATTTCACGAAGCCGTTGTGTTCCTCTGCAACATGATGGTCAGCTTTGTCTATCGTGCATTCTGCTCTGGCTCTCACCCCTCCCCCCCCCCCCCTCTATGTGTTACTTGTACAATAAGAGTTGAAAGGGAGGCCTGAGCCCTCAGCAGGTGGGCTTGGGGCGAGGGGGGGGGGGCTCAGCCCACTCAGCCCCCCGCGATGCTAGGAGCCTGGGTCGGTCTGTGCTGTCTTGCGCCTCAAAATATAAGTGAGAGAGTGAGAAAAGAAGTGCTGGAAAAGAAGCATTATGGTATTGCAACGTGGGGAGGCCACGGAGGACCAGAGCTCCCCAACCACAACACCCACTCATCCCGTCATTAGCAGTCAGAGCATGCCAGCTGTGAGCATGCTCCCTGCCACCGGTCCCTCGTAGCACAATAACCTCACACCACCGGGACGTGAGACCCGCGGCACATGCTGCCATAACCTTTCCACACCAACAACCATTCATCAGAGCGCCGCGTGTGACGCTCGGCTAATCGACGATGCGCTCACACACATTCTACATTGAGTCACATTTCTCTCTTTAAAAAAAAAGAAGACGTTTACAATTAGGGAGCCACATCGATTGTTGACTTCCTGTAAAAACTCTAAAAAAAAAGGACCCCGTCTTTGTTTCACTTGCAGTATTTAATCTCGAGGATCGTGGGCCAATGAACCCGGAAAGTGTGCAATAAACTTCGGGACAACATTTGTCCAATCCAATGGTTCGCAACCACACGCCAGTGGGCTCGAGCCCGTGGACTGTTCCTGATTTGGCAGCTAAGTGTTATCAGGAGAGGCATTGTGGGCTGCTGCGGGGCTAAGTTGTCAGCAGTGAAAAATCCAGTGCTGTACTGTTTTACACTTCAACATCTACGTGCCCCCCCCCCCCCCCCCCCGTGTACTGATCAGTGTGGTGGTGTACTGTCAAATAACTCTCATTCAACAGTGGCCTGTTGACAAATGAGCTGTGCGTGGTGTACGTTGAAGGCTCATTACGCTTCGAAGCGTTTGAAAGAGTGTTTATAAAGTGTGGCGCAACTTGGGTAACAGTTGGATGGGCTCTTATGTTAACAGAACACTCAGAATCTTTATTTATCCTGGAGGAATCCGATGAACTGTAAAGCTCTTTTTTTTACAGATGACCAGAAGGGGCGGATCAGAAAGTTATAACAACAAACAATACAAAAAAACAATAGGAGTGCAAAGTATAGGAAATGTAAGAAATGACAAACAAAAATAATAAACTACAACTATACTATTTTTTATTTATTTTACCAGCTAAGGCCCCCACTGAGCTATGTATTAGTTATTTTTCAGAAGCGACCTGGTCACAAATGATAGCTCAACGAAGTGGCTTATCCCGTGAACAATTTACAGCAGCCAAATGATCTGTTACCAACACACGTTAAGCCAGAGCCCACGATGTGCATCTATTCACGTGGCGTTAATGGCAATTAATCGACGGTGTTGGAGGTGTTACAAGCGGCGATGGAAATGCCTTCACTGAAACGGCACCACTGCTCACACATTTGCCCTGTTATTGTATACCGTACATACACACTATATCCATCATATATATTTTGGTAGGAACGTTGGGTTGCTCGGTCAATGGCCAGGGTCAACGGCGGCACCACCACGTGGTGTATTCCGCAAATATGCCCGACTGTGAGGGCGGGCACAAGCCGGCGTGAGTAGGTGAAACGTTGAGTTTTATAAGGGCACCACGGGGTGACCAGCCCCTCCCCACCCAGCCCCACCCCTCCCATCCCCCACCCAGCCCCACCCTCCCCACCCCCCACCCAGCCCCACCCTCCCGACCCAGCCCCTCCCCACCCTCCCCACCCAGCCCCTCCCCACCCTCCCCACCCAGCCCCTCCCCACCCTCCCCTCCCCACCCTCCCCAGCCCCTCCCCACCCTCCCCTCCCCACCCAGCCCCTCCCCACCCTCCCCTCCCCACCCAGCCCCTCCCCACCCTCTCCACCCAGCCCCACCCCTCCCATTTTATCCGGGTGTCCAGATACACGTGGACAGACATCCACAGACATACACAATTAATCCCCTGCCGCCTGTGAATTAATCCCGGTTGGCCTTCCAGTCCACGACGTTTCCTACCAGTAAAAGTGTCGTTAAAGCCGCCACCAACCGACACAGTCACTAAGTAAGGGTTGTCACGTAAATAGAACACGCCAAATTCGTTACTAGCACAGCACGCCGGTGTGTTGGAGAGTGAACCCACAACATTTACAATCCGAGTGCGACGTTTCGCCAGTATTTACAACTGGCATCATCAGATGTATGTGTATGTTTCCGTTGTGATGCAGAGGTTGGTAGCGAGCGTGTTCACGTGACTTGTTTTCACATTCAAATTACTCGATAGTGAAACCGTCAAACTGTGTTCCGGCATCGCTGCTGGTTGTTGTTGGCCGTGCCGCGAGTGGAGTTGACAGCGAAGGAAGCAACTTAGTGGGTCTGTCCCGGCATAGTCTGCCAACATCACTCAGGGAGTACACGGTGCCAAGTAACGCTCATCTCCTGCCTATAGTCCTGAGCCAGTGGTGGGAATTCCACGTCGTCATGGCCGGGGCACGTTTATCCGCGTAACAATATGCTGTTAATGTCCCACAAACTCGTGCGTATTTTATCATCCCTGGAGGGATGAGAGTCTGGATCTACGCCACCGACTGCGATTTGAACTTGTGCGTTGTGAGCTGGGCAACTCTCAGCACCACGCCACCGGCACTCACGTCCCACTCATTGCCTCTACTCACAGCAGCACGAGGGGAAGCTCTTAAGAACTCACTGCTGACACATTACACACACACACATATATACTGTATAACGTCTAGTTATCATCACCTGCCATGCTCAATCCACTGCTGGATGAAGATATCCCCCATACCCGTCGCCATCGCTCACGGTCCTGCAACGTGACGTTCCACCGCATCACTGCCACACACACACACAGATGGATCGTTCCATGGGCGGTCATTTGGACGCGTTCGCTTCTTGGCTTCGAGTGAGTCCTTCGAGCGAGTCCTGTTCCGAACGATGACGTTTTAAACGTCCACGTGTTCTAATCCGCGCGCTCCTCGTTCAACGTAATTGCGAGCATGCGGCTATCTCTCCACGGTCCGTTCTCGTCTTCGGTTGCCTGTGTTTCTGATGCGTCCGAACGACTTTGTCTCTCCCACTCCCCCCCCCCCCCCCCCCATACTCATATTTACACACCGCACCAGGTACACATTTGAGGCAGGACCGGTTCAGACAATCGTCACTGTCGTTGGCCGTAAGCGGGAATCGAACTCGGGTCGTCGGGATCAGAGCACAGCGCGGTCACCGCCTGCATTACCGCTCCCCACAGGTAGACTCAGCCTCAAATGAGTAGCTGGGTGTGCTGTGTAAGCATCGCCACTGGGGAGACAAAGACGGTCGCGTGTGGTGTTGGCCACCCACCCCCTCGTGCGCCGTGCCGGCCTTCATTTTCTTGTCCTTTCCCGCGCCTCCGATTATAGCGCGGTAGACTACGTATGTTTCGAAAGAAGTTCAACACACATGCATAGGTGCTCGCTCACAGCACTTGGCCCACAGTCTGTTCAGGCTATTCGGGGGATCTTTGTCTTTATATAAAATATGCACTTTTACTTAAATACAGATGTTTGTTCGCCCCCCCCCCCCCCCACTCCACCCCGCAAAGAAGACCGCAAAAAGCGATGGCTGCGCTGAGCCGAGGAGGAGCTCCGCTGGTGAGGATGGAGACAATGGGGAAGGGGACCTTTCTCCGGCGCTAGATTGAGAGGGCGCACGAGCGTTTGACAGCCATTGTGCGGCTCTGTGCGGTTGTATGCACCCCCCCCCCCCACACACACACACCAGGCCGACCCCTCACACCAGGCCCCCCCCACACCAGCCCCCACCCCCCCCCCCTCAGCCCCCCTCCACCAGATCCACGAGCACCGCGCGCACAAACAAAATCCCCAGCGCGCGCCCGATCGCAAGCAAAACCCTGCAGCTGGGTGATGAGATTCGGGATCTGTGGGATGGAATTATGCGCACGGTGCCAACGAGATCGGCTTGCAGCGAAAATAATTCAGGGTTTTAATTTGAGCTCGTGATTTACTCAGATGGATATGATGTGGTGGGAGGGGGGGGGGGTTAAGTGACTGAAAAGGCGTCTCTGTTAAAACATCGTCGCTGTCCAGCGCTGTCGAGATGCTGGCTCCCGCAATAGGAAGTAAACATTTTTATTTATTTTATTATTTGCACGACATTTTCACTACGTCAACTTTGTGCAACTTCGCGTTAACTTCCGTACATCGCATCTACATAACAAAAAAAGAAAATATATATATATAAAATCCTCCCATCTCGGAATGTAATCCTTACCTCAACGCAGAGTGACGCTGTGCTAAAGAACAAAGCAAAAGCTATCTTAACATCAAATGTCCCGGGCAGAGCCCGTCTGCCCATATGGGTTTCGGTGATATCCACTGCTGCTGGCGCTAAGCCTACGGGGGCCCCTCTCTTTCTCTCTCTTATTAAAGTCTTTGTTCGGGGGCTGATCCACTCCATATTGGGGACACCGTGGGTGCCGTGGCACAAAAGGCGTCCTGGGGCACGGCCACATCGCCCCGCATCAGCGCAAGACTGCAGGCAGCCGCGCAGCGATGAGTAACGCGATATAGAGAAAGCGTAATCCTTCAGTCGCAACCACGATTTGGGCCGCACCAAATTAATGAAAATTATTCCTTGGCCCATTAGAACTATTTGTTGTTGTTGTTGTTTTCTCAATGCCGTGTTTATTTTTGCCAACATTGTGCCGAGAAAGTCAAAAGGCAAACAGCATTTTCGCTCGGATCGAGCAGTTATATATCCACAAAGTGCTGTAACAGCAGCAGCAGTTGCTATAACTTCTCGATTCGAGCTATAAGTGTGCTCTGACACTTGCATTGTCTTCGTACTGTTTGCTTTTTGCCATTCCCTGGTCGAACACTGGTCGTGAGACGAGGTGATAAAGAAAGTTGGTGTCTGTGGTGTAGGCCAATCAGTTTCAAAGACAATGCATATATTATCAGAGCATGTTTGCATGTTTTTTCACACGTATGTGTGTTTAATGCAGACTTGATGGCTTGCAAAAAGGTATTTATTTGGTGTTTGAACATTTTAACACCTCCTGTTTTTTATTGCCAGAAAGGGTCAATCTTATTCTTATTTTTCATAACACACCGCACCAAGTACCCGTAAAGTTACTCACTGGCACAGCTGCTTTGGGGGAAGTGGAGGCGAGATTTACCCAAAAAACACTACAGCCATGTGTCACGGTCACGATCGTGAAATCCTCGCCCTGGTATTTTTTTTAAATTATAATCCTCAATATTTTAAGCGCTGTCACCTTATGCAATGTTCTATACAACTAATTGTATATTAAGTGCAACGACAGGTAAAGAGTTGACTGCTAGCAAGTAATGCCTGTCCAACACCACTGAATGTGACTCACAAAACGCCGATAACAAATCGTATGTCCTCGCGTCTACCATGCCAAAGACCTGCCACTGGGCAGAGGACTAAAGGAGTGGCCTCTACCATAAATCACTCTGGCACCCATGCAGTTGCACAGTGTGAGACAGGGAACGGCAGGTAGTGTGAGTGGGGGCAGTCACTTCCCCAGCAGTGAGAGGCTCTGTGAGTGAGTGGAGGGTGGAGGGAGCGCGCGGGTGTGGTGGTGGGGGGGTGACACAAGTCTGGGATGGGGGTGGCTGTGTGAGAGTTTGGATGGAGACTGACCTCACAGTGGCACTCACCCAGCCTGCGCTGCCAGCGGTCAGGGGCAGGTGACCTCTTTGTGGGGACCCGTGGGGTTTGGGGGGAGGGGGGGGGTATAACGATGTAGGATTTACTGAGCCCACGGGTCTCAGCGGGTCTCAGCGCGGGCGACAGAAGTCGGGGGAATATTGACGGAGAATCCAAGCGCCGAGCGGCTCTCTGCCTAACGCCCTCCGCTGGGCGAAGCAGGAAGCTTCGCACGCCGAGCAGCGTTGGTGCCAAAGTAGCGATGGGCATCAACGGATTGATGATAGTTACATACCTGTCAACCCCTTATCAGTGCCTTCCTTATTACAGACCAATTCGGACCTTATTGGTCACCCCGTGCCCTTATAAATCTCAACGTTCATCCTACAAAGTCCCATCACAAGGAGAAACACAAGCAAAAAGGCAATACTTTGTTTTGCCCGTATTAAAAAAAGCTGTACGCCGTATGAACCTGGAAACTCAATTTCCCTGTACAAGAATACGGGTAAACCGTATGGGTTGGCAGGTGCGTAGTTATATATATATATATTTTAATGTTATTGAGGAATGTGCTGAGTTGTGTTATTGTTAAATTCGGTGGAACTCATCTTGCACTCAGCGATGTTGGAGAGGAATGTGACGACTCATATTATTATTCGTGGAGCCATCTTTCAACTCACTCGGATTATCCGCGAAACGTTTCAAAGTGGATGAGTTCGCCGATTAACTTTTATTCCAGCGTGTGATCGGAACAATAGGTTCACGCATAATAAGTCTCCACGGATCCTACAGCTCCCACGGATAATAGGAGCTGCTGGTAATAGGTTCATTGGATGGAGGAGTTTTCCGATAACAAATACTGTTTTTTCGTTAAACGCAGCAGCTGCTGGAGGTACATCTCACCTGTGGACAAGCGAGAGTTACCCACAAAATGACCACGCGTGGCCTGAGGCCAGCTCACCCGAGCAAGCCTGCGGACAGAGAGTTGAACGTTCAAGTCTCGATCACCGGCCATCGTCTCTCGGAGCAATGTTGCCCTGCTCAAGCCCGCTTACTTTTTCTTAACGTGATGCTACTAACTTGCGGAATGTTCTCTAATCCACGCACGCGCCTCCGTCTCTGTCACTAAGTCCATGCCCTCCACGCGTAATTCCGCACTTTCTCAGCTGGTCTTCCATTTTCGTCATAAATGTCCACGTTTACGAACCGTCCTGTCGCTTGCGGGCAATACACCCGCTACGGTATCCGTCTGTCGCTTTCGTTAATTTGGGTTCACCTTTTAAAAAAATAAAAGCAACAACTCCAAGCGTCTGTCGTCTTCCCTTTTATGTCGCCGTTGTTGAGTCTGCTCCACCTGCAGCAATTTTCCGATTCCGTTGTGGGGTTTCCAGCCGCGTCTCTCCAACAGACACCTACACACTTCGTTGCGCGAGGTTGTGGTAACGTAACTTGCATTTTGTTTCATCCACACGTATTTATCTTGAGCCCCGACTATTCAGCCTCCTCTACCAAGCTCCGCTTTGATTTCTTGTCGACCATTCCCAATCATTGTTACAACTATTAGGCAATCGGAAAAATCTGACACGGCTAATGTTGTCTCCATGTTCATGCCTTTTGTTACCCCAATAACACTTTTGACAAAAAACGTTTTCGCCCATTTTTGTCAATCACTTTGACTTCACTTTTTTATATAAAAACTCAAAGCGTGCGTAAATAACGCTGCGGTCTTAAAAGTAAAAAATATATATAATCGTCGACATTATTTTGCAGGCAAAGTCTCCTTCGAGTATTTCTCTTAATAATGTTCACCACGTCATCTCTTGTGTAGCCGTTCAAATATTGTGTTTAATTTTTTGTTCAAATTTCGCATTTATAAGTGCGCATGCACGCTGTCAATCAGACAGCGGATAGGCTAACGAATATCGAACATCACGATGCTTTTGCTGCCGATGAAGGTGATTTTGTTTCAGTGGAATCTGATGCAGTCATCGAAAGGCTCACAAACCAGGGCCTAAACAAAACATACTTTGACAAAAAAAATATGATCCCAAAAATTCTATGAATTTACATTCTATTTTATCCTAAAAGCACTGAGCTTTTAACGCAATTTTTTTTCTGTATCCGGGCATCCTTCTTCGATGTCGAACACTTTGGGCTACAGGTGCTTTTGACAGATATCGCGCGTAAGTTGTTTTAGTGCTCTGCCTGCAGTGTTTTGCTGCCGCTGCTGTGGTGTTTGTGACTTGCAGACAGCTGCGGCCACCACCACAATGCCACCCCCACTCCCCCCCCCCCCCCCAGGAGAGGTCATGTTATTTCTTCGCCACAATTTTTTTCTCCCCATCACGTGCTGCGGACACGAAGCCAACGAGTACGTTTCGTTGTTACCTGCCCATTGTGAACCTGATGGTGGTGGTGGTGGTTACCCCGTGCCCCTTATAAATCTCACCGTTCATCCCACAAACATCACATCACAAGGGAGAAACACAAACAAATAGACACGTGTTTTTGTTTGCCCGTATTGAAACGGCTGTGCGCCGTATGGACTTGAGAACTTAATTTCCCTGTACAAGAATTCGGGGGGGGGGGGGGTGGGGGTGGTGGGTAAACCGTGTGGATTGACGGCTATGCATTTGCCCGGAACTTACAGGTTACCGGCGACCAATGAACGATGTGGGCTCGAGGCATTTGCTTTAACTTCACGGTGTGGCAGAGGTGGGAAACACACGGCGATTTGGCCGTGTTCCGGCGGGGGTGGGGGTGGGGGGGAACTGCGGTGTTGAAATGAGATCCATAATAGAGGGTGGGGGGTGGGGTTACATCGCGCAAATATATAAATGTGTCGTTGAAACCCGCCACCACCCGACACAGCCAACTAGTAAGGGTTGTCACGATAATACAGAACGTGCCAATTCGTCACTAGTACAGCACTAGTGTATAGTAGTGTATAGTGTAGTGTATAGTGTAGTGTATAGTAGTGTATAGTGTAGTGTATAGTGTAGTGTATAGTGTAGTGTATAGTCGTGTATAGTGTAGTGTAAAGTAGTGTATAGTGTAGTGTATATTGTAGTAGTGTATAGTAGTGTATAGTGTAGTGTATAGTAGTGTATAGTGTAGTGTATAGTGTAGTGTATAGTAGTGTATAGTGTAGTGTATAGTGTAGTGTATAGTGTATAGTAGTGTATAGTAGCGTATAGTGTAGTGCATAGTGTAGTGTATAGTGTAGTGTATAGTGTAGTGTATAGTAGTGTAGTGTATAGTGTAGTGTATAGTAGTGTAGTGTATAGTGTAGTGTATAGTGTAGGATACTAGTACAGCACACCGGTTGTGTGTTGCAGAGCCAAGCCACAACATTTACAATCTGAGTAACGACGTTTCGCCAGTAATTACAACCAGCTTCACCAGGCGACAGCCAGATATGTGGAGAAGTCTTACTGTTTCGTTCCCTATGTAAAGGCATAGATGTGGTGACCGCGCTTCTGCTCTCTTGCGCAAAGTGTGTGGGATGGGGGTGGGTGGGGGGGGGGTTAACGATAATGTTGGTCGCGAAAGCCGACGTGTTCAGCTGACATGAGATCGCCGTCAGTCGCCGCGTGCAGCTTGGCAACTCGGAGTGTTGCTCGATTTGGAGAGCACAAAAAAAGTTTGCAGCATTTGCGCTCAGTGTAATCGAGCCAACGGCCACGTGAACTTTCGTCGGCGTTCCGCTTGACGGAGCCGAAATGTTCACTTCAGGTTTTGTCCTCGTGATAGAGGACGTGGAAAATAACCGGAATCCCAGAGGCCCGGTGAAGGCCCCCTCCCACGTGACGTTTGATCATTGGGGAGTTTAGATTTGAAGATTTCGTGACTGCGGGAATCCACGCTCTCTGGTTCTTTCGGTAAAGTCACGTAGGTCGAGAATAAAATAGAAACAAATCACGACGTTTCGATTGCAACACAAGCAATCATCATCAGGTGGGAAAAACCACAGCAAAAAAAAATATTGCTGTGGTTTTCTCACCTGATGATGATTGCCTGTGTTGAAATCGAAACGTCGTGATTTTTTATTTATTTTATACCTACGCGAATTTACCGAAAGAACCAGAGAGCATTGGGGAGTTGTCTGATCACACTTCGCCGCCCTGCACATAGCAGATTCGTGAAGGAGAGGGCCCAGGATCGGTTCAGATATCACTTTTGTCATTGATGCTCGCTGTGGTCAGGAGTCTAACTCGGGTGGGTATGTTTCATTGCGTGCTGCGGTAACCTCTGTTGCCATTGGTCTGCCACCCTGAAAAATGAACTAGAGTTTATCAAACACATGTTCCGTTGCTGCGACCTCTACACCTGAGCGGCATAAGTGTATTGCAAATCAAATATCAAATACATATGTTATATGATTAATGCCATGTTTGTTTTGCGAAACCAATTCTTCTTTGCATTCAGATCAGCAAGTGTTTTACATTACACTTATGTCACTGCACGGCATGTACACTTTTAATGGCATATCGCAAAGATTTTTTGTCATTTACCAGAGTGTACAACGCATGCCTGATGCGAATGGTGATGATAATAACAACTCTGTATATATGAAGAGCTTGACCCATTCAAATCATCACAACTCTACATAACCATGAAACTACGGCACAATCTGTCCTCCTATAACGCGGTAGTGGTTGCGTTCTTGAAGAACACCCCCCTTTTGGACAAATCGCGTTACGTGAAATAAAGTTGAATACAGGGGTGAAGCACAGTCCGCGATAACGCGTGAGATGCGTACACAGGCCGAACAAAGTCCGAGTCGCGTGGGCAGCGTCTAGAAGCATCCAGCAGCATCCCACCGCCTTGCGCGAAGCTAACGCCGCGTATGAAAAAAAATATATGCGGTTTTCCCTAAACACATTCATCGTCGCGTGTTCTATCCACTTCGAAAACAACAACAACAGCAACAACACCAGGAGAACGGGGCCAGTTAGCTGCTCGCAGAACAAGTGGCCTGCTGAAACCGCTCGTCTAGCCGACGACATGAAAAAAAATGTGCCGGGCCCGGTGCAGATCTCCCTGCCGGCGTGAGCGATACACTCGCTGGCTAAACAAAACGAACCCCCCCCCCCACCACCCCTACTACCACCCCAACTTATGACAGACGGAGGAAAAATGAAAACGCGATGAGCCCCCCCCTCCCCTCTCCGCCGCCGCCAGCCCCTTTGACACGGCGAGCGTTAAAGAAGCCGTGCGGAAGCGGCGATCACGGGCAACAGGGGCGCATCAGATGGGACAAAGGCTGTCATCGGGACGCGGCTCGACGGCTGGTTAGGCAGTAGGGGCATGCCGCTCGCCACGCTCCCGGGGGTTCAAGTGTCTCCTTCTCTACTCAGGCCCGGCTTTGACAGCAGGCACAGGGACATTCCTGCAGCAAACAGAGAAATCTTGCGGCCATCTGTCATCCTCGGCGGGTCTCAAAAGGAGGCAGGCAGTGTTTTTATTAGACTGGAGGGGCTGTTGTGGGGGGAGGAGGAGGGGGGTGGGGGTGGTGGTGCAGAGTTGTTTGGTGGTAGGGGAAGACGCTCGATTTGTATATCTGAGCGCTATGGGACCCCCCCTCCTCCCTTGCCCGGCCCTGCGGAGGGAGAGGCTGGAAGTGATGGGAGGCGTGGGGGGGGGGGGGTCTCTGTATTGTCTGGCGTGCCAGCACTGTATGACTTACCATATGGTGATGGATTTCCCTGCGAGCCTCGGGAGGGGCTGTCAGATTGCAGCCGGCATTGTGAAAGAAGCTGGACAGGCGAGGGAGGGAGGGCGGGCGGGGTGGAGGGCGGTGGCTGAGGTTCAATGCCCTTTAAGCTTCCTATTACAAGGTGGTGGGGGGAGGGGTGGGGTGGGGTGGGTTTTTCACCCATTAGCCATCGGGCCTGCTACCTTCTGTGAAACGCACGCTCGCGAGTGTCATGAATATGAACGTCATTAATATTGACGTAACTGTCAGACCCTTACGTGAAACAAGCGGCTTGTGAGCATGCATTGTGAGCGCCATGAATATTGTGTGATTGCGAATCGTGGCTCTCACGTGAAGACGCAGTCGTGAACGTGGAACGCATTGTTATGCTAAAACCACTATTGCATTTTTTTTAATACGAATATTAACTTGAAACCAATTGTGTCAAAGAGAAAGGGTTCTCATCACTATGTCAATGGCAATCACATTTATTGTGTGCTTATTGAGACATTAAATAGGAAGACTGCTAAAGACAAAGTTAGCGGTGGAAGGGAGTAGAATTGTTACAACTCCTTGAAGAAAACCAATATATTTTTTTATACACATCATAATAATAATAACATTCATAACGCGCCAGATCTTGCCGACAAGTCAACAACTCAGAGGCGAGGAGCGGAGCACAGGGCTGCTCGACAGCCTGAACCAGACACAGACAAGTGAGGCCTTTCGATGTTTCTTGAATGTAGCCAAAGTGCATTTACTGTTGCGGATGTGTCAAAGGGATTAGAGAGTTCCACACCGAGGGGGCGACGGCAGAGAACCAACGTGACGCTGTAACAGTTCGAGACCTTGGAATGATGCGTGTACCGAGTCGATATATTTTTTCAGTCATGCAGAATACAATCACATACCACGCAGGGCTTTAGATGTCTCCGCTTTGTAAACGTTTGCACCGAACCATTGTGCAATGCGCCGTCCGTCGCTACGCCGAGCCAAATGAAATATCTACGCGGCGGTTTGACATCCATTCCGTCGTTTGTGGCATTCCGATGCGTTCGACCTTGTCGGAAATGACACCGCTGCGTCTGCGACCGCTCTCCCGGCGATCGAGAGCCTATCAGTTCGAGAGAGGAGGCGGCTGTGGGTGTCGCTCTGCGGGCAGTGCCGGATTAAGCTAGTGCGGGGGCCTGTTATAAAGGGACCCTAAATTTAAAAAAACACGTAAATATTAAAACACGTACATTTTTTTAAACTTGCATTGTAAAGTAATTATATTTTTCATTTTCTATACAGCCAGATAATGCGAAGAAAAATCGCTCACCTTAAACACCCAGTCGTTCATAAAAGTTGAAGGCGGTATAGTACTATAGTAATCGAGCAAGTGCAGATATCACTGAACCGGAATTGACAGCTTGAAATCATTTAGCGCGGGGCCGTTGAAAGTACGGGTCCCGTAGCTACTACATATGTATACTGTGTACCACATATGTAGCTACGGCACTACATATGTAGCTACATTTGCTCCTAGGATAATCCGGCACTGTCTGCGGACGAATGTTGTCGTCCGCCAGTCGCCTCGATGCGCAAACTTCGGTTTGGCGGTCGACGTTCGAAGCGATGGACCGCGACCCTCAACGGAATGCCCCCCCCCCCACCCCCCGCTGCACCCCCATATGACCATCCGTGGATCAAACAAAAGCAGCAGAAACGCCGGTTGTAGTGCAGCCAAGAGCAGTTCACGCGAATGCTGTTGTGGAGCAACGCTTGGCGCAGCAACAACGGTCCTTCGCTGCGACTGCGCGCGATGAACAAACGCACGAATGTTTTTTTTGCTTCCGCAAAGGCATTGTGAACGACTTGCTCAGAGTTCGTCAAAAAAAGCGCTGCCCACGGACCCACATTGTTCACGGTAACTGTCGTTATTCGGCCTGCACTAAACGTGACTGCCTCTTTGGCCGCGCCGTGCAATTTTGCATCGCGCCCGAGCCCGTGATCGCTTCCGGTGTTGAATGTCACGAAGACGTCCAAGCGGGGAGTGAATTAGAGGAATTGCGATGAGACGTTTACACGCGAAGACGCCAGTGAATAATGTGGAGCAAAAAATAAACTGCAAGTTCGCTCAACAATCGGAAACATCTGTTGGGAGGACGCAACTGGACAAACACAGCAGCGTGTAACGGCACCTTTTTGGCAGTATCAAAGCATGGGAAATAAGAATAATAGGTGCAACCCTTTCTGGCAATTAAACAGGTGGTGTTAAGATGTTTAAACACCAAATAGATATATTTTGCAAGGGATCAAGTCTGCATTAACCATACACACAGTGTTTGTGGTGACTATGCAAACAAACATGGTCTGATAAAAAGATGCATTGTCTTTGAAACTGATTGGCCTACACGAGAGAGAGAGCCTTCTTTAGGGCCTCGTCTCACCTGGTGTCAGACCAGAGAACGCATGTTCTACTGTTAGCCTTTTGGCGTTCTCTCGTACGCGTGGTTAATGCAGACATGATTCCTTGCCAGAGGTCTATTTGGTGTTTGAACATCTAAAAACCTCCTGTTTTATTGCCAGGAAGGGTAAAACATATTCTTATTTTAGGACAGCAGAGTGTGTTTGTACCCAGGGCAGTTATTGCAGGCGGATGGAGATCAACGCGATGATTTTAAAAGAGAGGATGAGAGTGGCTTGGAGCACTTTTTGGAAAACTGAACGCGATAATGTAAAGTACGTATGTATGTTGAACTTATGATAATAATAGGGTCTTTCCCCTTTTTCTGGCAACAAAACTGAAACCTTTTTACAAGGATTCATGTCTGCATTAACCACAATACCTGCAGTCAAAATGCAAACAAAAAACATACTATGATAATATGATGCATTGTCCTTGAAACTGATTTGGTCCACACCAAGGGGACGGCTTTCTTTTGAGCCTCGACCCAATTGGTGCTCGACCAGATGACGCGGAAGCATAAAACATTCGTGCGTTTTTCCATCGCGCGCAGTCTCAGGACCGCTGTTGCTGCGCCAAACGTTCCACCACAACCACATTCGCGTGAACTGCTCTTGACTGCACTACAACCAGCGTCTCGGGTGATTTTGTTTGATCCACGGATGCTCATCCGGTCGAGCAACAATTGGTTCGAGGCTCAAAAGAAAGCCGTCCCTTGGTGTGGACCAATCAGTTTCAAGGACAATGCATATATTATCATAGTATGCTTTTTGTTTGCATTTTGACTGCAGGTATTGTGGTTAATGCAGACATGAATCCTTGTAAAAAGGTTTCAGTTTTGTTGCCAGAAAAAAGGGGAAAAACCATATTATTATATTTTTTTAGAACTGGCAAAGGAGGTCTAATGATATGTTGATCTTCTTTCGCACCGTACGTAGCCAACCGTGCTAATCGGAGGTGCCGAGGGAAGGACAACAAACTGAACACAACAAGCAGTTCTAAAGAAATAAGTTTTCAATCTAGATTTAAAAGTGCATAACTCTAATAGCGGAAGGAGGAGCGTTCCACACGGCCGCCGAAGCGCATCTGAAAGCGCCGCGCAAATGCGGCGACGTCTTTGTTCGATGGCCAGCAGCCAAAAGCCGCTGCTGCTGCTGCTGCCGCTGCTGCCGCTGCTGCTGCGAGGACGAGCGGGCGTTTGCGTGATGGGTTATGGCACCTTGCTGTCGAGATCAGCAGCAAGATAACGCGACGACGTGGCCCAGAGAAGACGGTGTTGAACCAGCGCGCGCTGCCACCTGTTATGACATATGGGACGGGAGAAACCACGGACATTGACGAAGATGAAAAAATAATCTCAAAAGTGTTGCAGAGAGAAGCGTGGAGAGATGCACGATTGCACCGAGCGACGGGAAGAGGAACGCGTCGATCAGAAGACATCGGCAGGTCAACCACACATCGTGATGACTGTTTGAAAAAAAGTAAGCGGGGCTTAGGCAGGACCCGTCCCTAGACGGGACGGTGACCGGTGGTCGAATGACGGAGTGGCAGCCGAGGAATTGAAGGCGTCCGCGAGGACGTCCACCGGAGAGGTGGAGCGATGGCATCAGCTGTGGTTGCAGGTGCTCGGTGCCATTGCTGCACCGTGAAGGGTGGAGCCGACTCGGCGGGGCCTTCAACCCAGCGGTGGATTGATCACGACGGACGATGACCGTGGCTGCGATGCACCGACTTCGCAGAGTTCCACCGGATGCTGTTTGCGTGCCGCCTGCCTGGCGACTTCGTGGCGTCGTGGAGGTCGTGCCTCCTGCGTCTCGCTTGTAGCTCGAGCGTGAGATGCGCGTCAACTGCGGATTCTTCGCGAGTTGTTGTTGTTGTTATATTTGGATAGCACGCACGCGTGTTACAACGCCGAACGCCCCACGGCGAGGGGACATCCTCGCCGTGCCTTGCGGTTGTTATAACACCTCTCCAGTCGCTTGTTTTACTGCTACCTCGACAGGCCGTCTGAGCATATAAGAGGATTAGCAGTGCGAGTGGCTTCGGGACTTGTGCGCGCGCGCGCGTGCGCGCTCTGCGGGTTTAAACGCTGGGCAGTTATCCTGAAACTCCAAGTGCGATGCGCCGCTGAGTGAGTGAGTGAGAGTGTCCAAATGAACTCGGGCCCCCCAGAGCGCGTGCGGCTTGTTGTGGGCCGTCGGTGATGTCACGTTGACGTCTGGGTGTACATTGCGGACAGACGCCGTGCCACCGAGACAGCTGAGTTTGTTTGGCAGTGTGCGAAGGCGGTGGGGGGTGGGCGGGAGGGTGGTGGTGGTGGTGGTGGAGGAGCTGGCTGAGTGTTATGCGAGAGAAATGTGGCCGTTACGGTGCTGGATGCTGCGGCGGGGAGGAGGAGGGGGCAGTGGGGGAGGAGGCGCGCTGGGTGGCTCTTGTTTGGCAGGCGGGCTTCGAGGCGGCAGCCAATGTCCCCGCGAAGCTCCTTTGAACGCCGCTCACGCGTGAACGATGCGCGCGGACAATGGGGGAGGGAGAAGCGGAGGAGAGAACGGCCGCGCGCGCGTGCGCGCGTGCGCGCGCGAGCGATGCCAAACCCCTTTCGCCGCACGAATGCACCTACGTCTCTTTGTGTGTGGTGCCAGGCCAAATTCATGCCACCCACCACACCCACCGCCTTTCTCTCTCCCTCTCTTGGACCCCCTCCCCCACCACGCCCGCCACAGCCCAGCAGCTTATCATCCAGATGCAAAGACTCCCCGATGGGTCTCGTGCCAATTCGGCACGCGAAGCGGCGTTCGTTCTCGCCGTTGTCTTCGCGACGATAATCTACCGACACGGCGGGTAGCCACGGAAAGGGACGGAACGGAACGCGCCCGAGAGGAAATTCCGCCGAGGAGATGGAGCTACTGCAGAGTAGTAAGCCAGGAGTGAGCTGGCTCACTACTCTACAGGGTAGTGAGAGACGGCACCAGCCTTAGGTAGGCCTTCATCCAGCAGTGAGTGGATTGGCCAAGACTGCTGTCCAACGATGACGAATCTACTGATGGAGCTCAACTAATTTTATTACGATTCATCATCGGTGACATTCGGGTTAGATCGTGTCGGTGGAGTGCCAATTAAGAGGTATGCACCCTCCAACACCCAACGCAGCCAAAACATGTTTTGACTTGTCACGTGGGGATAAATGTGCCAATCGATTTAGTTTTTCAGAAAACCGGTTACGTTGAGAAGCAAGGAAGAGCTCACTCGAGATCTGAGGTAGCTCCTGATGATTCTGAGTGTAATAATCCAGCGATTCGTCGTATTAATGTTAAAATTTTGCTTCCATTTTTTTTACGTAGCCGGTTTGCTTAGAAAAAAAAACCAGAATCAATCAGAACATTTTGCCCCGCGTGACAATGTGATTTGTTTGCCCTTTCCGGGGTGGTCAAATGCGCAGAGCTCGAATCGACATTATACCCCTGCACCATCTTGCCCAGGAAGAAACAAATTACGAATCAGAATATTGGTCGCGAAAACCTACACAAGACATCATTCACTATATGACAATAGTGTGATATTAGTGTTGACCTGTGACCTATATATTTTTTTGGATTTACAGGAGTGACTACGACTTTTTGGCTGACCATTGTATGTTGAATTTCTTCCGCACTGTACGTAGCCAAATATGGTAATCGGAGGTGCGGCGGAAGGACAACAAACTTAACACAAAAAGCAGTTGTAAAGAAATGCGTTTGTCAATCTAGATTATTTAAAAGTGCATCAGGCGACAGCCGCAGGCAGGGCACCTGTCTTGTAGATAGAGTGGAGTCCATTTGCCAATAACATCTGGCAACCCAGCAGATTTTGTGAAACAAGTCCAACTCGGCTGAAGAAATGCCGCAGGACAATATTGGTCTCGACAAAAGGCCCAACGCTTGATCGACTAAACATAGGCACTGCGGTGGCGAGATGTTAACGATCTCGCCTGGTATGCAGGAGGTTCGTGCGTTCCATCTCGACCCTGGCGCTTGTATGTTTGGAGTTTGCGTGTTTTTTTCCCGTGATCGTGTTGATGTTTTTTCCAGTTCCTCCGGGGTTTACCCTCCAAATTTAGAAACACGCGTTTAGAGTATTTGGCTGCTATCACTTTCCACACGATGAAAAACTACTTCGTAGAGCTATCATTTTGTGGCCAGGTCTCTTCTGAAAAAGAGCTATATAGCTCAGTGGGCTTTTCATAATGTGCTAAAATAAAAAATAGTAAAAATAGTAACATGCTAATTCTGTATGGATACACAAGTTCAATTCCCTGTTATGCCCAGTAGATTTTTGTACAAACTTAAAACGTCTTACCCAATGTAGTAAAGTAAATCTTAGAGTCACTGCAAGAGCAGACACCTCTCATTCCCAATATTGCATTCATCCACAGCAAAAAAAATCAAATGCCTTTTTTTGACAGCGCCTGACAACCACTCACGTCACAGTCATCCTCCGATTAGCACGATTGACTACGTCCGGTGCGAGAGAAGTTCAACAACCATACACACAATGTCAGTAAACGGATGCGGTGAGGTTTTCTCTACTAGAGTTAACGATCTTGAGACTTGAACACAGCAGGTGGAAATGACGCAGGCTCTGGAAGGAAAACTTGTGATGCCACGAAGCATCCCGGACTGTGCCTCGTGAGTCCACATCGCTCGCCCACGGTCATTCCTTCCAGGCAAACCATATGCTGGTTGTGGGGCTGTTCATAACTTATTATTATAACCACTGATCCAATAGAAGTGGCCAATGAAGTCTGCCCCAAAAGTGCAGTCCCCCCCCGCACCCCCCACCCCCCTCCTCGTGGGGTGACGTCACGCCAGCGCAGCTGCCCGTGTTGTTTTAGAATCAAGTAGATGAACTACAGCAGACTATTGCAATTAAATCAACGGGCTGGTTAATCGGATACGACAGGTTTCTATGGATTTTTCGATGCAGGCACCTCTGCATCTGTTACACTTCACAGCAGTCCTAATCGTATGTCTGTGCTGCACCCTGCATATAGGGTTAATGTATTACGTTCGGAACAATCATATGATCATAATTCATAGACCTTTCTCAAACTCAGTGCTGAAGATCAACCCAACGTCTTGTGGGTTGTGAGTGTTGCTTGTACATACTCCATCACAGTTTATCACCTTGGCTTTTGTGACCAATATCCAGAAGAGAGGATTTGGGGTTATTAACGTGATCTAACTGAAACATCTTTATGATGCAAACTTCATCACACTCAAACGGGCTTCACCACACTTAACCATACTTCACCACACTTAACCACACTTCACCACACTTCACCATACTTCACCACACTTAACCACACTTCACCATACTTCACCGCACATAACCGTACTTTACCACGCTTCACCATACTTCACCATGCTTCACCATACTTAACCACACTTCACCACACTTAACCACACTTCACCATACTTCACCACGCTTCACCATACTTCACCACACTTCACCACACTTAACCATACTTCACCACACTTAACCATACTTCACCACACTTAACCACACTTCACCATACTTAACCACACTTCACCATACTTCACCACGCTTCACCATACTTCACCATACTTCACCATACTTCACCATAATTCACCATACTTCACCATACTTCACCACACTTCACCATACTTCACCGCACATAACCGGACTTCACCACACTTCACCGCACATAACCGTACTTTACCACACTTCGCCACACCGATCAGTGAAGACCCAGAACCGATTCTGACATCACTCGCCACCGATTTCATAGCCATGACCAGGAATTGAACTTGGGTCACCAGGTTTCAGAGCTCAGTGCACTCAGTAAGCACTGCCACCACTGCTCCACCGACCGGTACTGTGTATTGTAGAATGGGAGTCTGACGCACACGAAACAAAGACAAAGATCCCCCGTATAGCCTCAACAGACTGTTTGGGCAAGTGCTGTTAGCGAGCACCTATGAAGGCACGGCACACGACGGGGTGGGTGGCCAGCACCACGCACCGGCCGCCTTTGTCTCCCCGGTGGCGATGTTTACACACCCCACCAGGTACTCATTTGAGGCTGAGTCGACCTCGGGGAGGCCCCGGTTAAGATAATAGTCACTGTTATTGGTCGTGAGCGGGACACAAACTCGGGTCGCCGGGTTTGTAGCGCAGCGTACTAACTGCTACACTTGCGCACACAGACACACACACACATACACCAATATTCCCAATCCCCATCACAGCCCAGCCCCCTGCATATGAATGAATGCGTTGGCATACACACGTCCCATCACATAGGTCCTTGTCACTGTGACCATGATAAATCGGTAACCCTCTTGCAACCCCGTAGCAAGACCCCTGTTTAAAGGGGGGGGGGGGGGCATATGTAAACTCAGGGGGAGGAGGCACAGCACAGAACAATGCCAAACAAACCTTAACCAAATGTTAAACGCTCAACAGAATGAGTAATGGTGCGATCTGCATTTCTCCGCCACGCATTCTGCTCGCTCTCGCTCGCTTATGATGAAAGGCTGTACCAACATTTATTTATTTGACTTCCAGAATTGAGAATGCAGCGGAGGTAGTGGTGGTGGGGGGGGCTCAGACCTACAGTGCTGCCCTCCTGCTACCTCCGATTAGCACGGGTGGCTACGCACGGTGCGAAAGAAGTTCAACATTCTTCATCTAAGGACATGCACAGACATACATGACATTGAAGCTCATGCCAGTGTTGTTCACTGAAACTCAACGTGCAGGGAAAGTGTGTGTACAAACAGTGGTGGTGCCGGCCCATCAGAGACCCGAAGCAGAAATGATCGGTGAGCGAGTTATATGACTATGAATATTATATTCTGGATAAGCTACGCAACTACACGTGTTGACAGTTGTGTGACATTAGGTAATATATGAATTCCATCTGGTACTGATACAATGGGAGGCTGATCGATGCCCAGGTGCGGTCAAGAGTTGTCTCTCTATTTGTCAACCATGTTATGTATGCCGATGATCTGGTAATTGCTGCTCACTCAGAGGAGGAGTTGGAGGTGCTGCTGCTGAACCTGGATCATGCCACTAAGAGGTGGGGCCTTACCATCAGCCCCACCAAAACTAAGCACCTGCCTGGGTATTTTGTACCAACAGACACTCCACCCCTACAACTCCCAATTGGTGATGGGGCAGTTGTGGAGGGAGTTAAGAGTTTCCCATACCTGGGCAGTGTGCTCATGACTGGCTCTGGTTTTACAGCAGAGGTCTCACTCCGAATCAGTCGAGCGGAATTATGTTTTCATCAGTTGCGTAACGCTGTGTGGAAGCTACCTGGTCTGTCGCTCCACACGAAGCTTCAGGAATGCCCTCCCTTTTATATGCTTGGGAAACGTGTACCCCCCTAATGGAACATATTTGCCGGTTAGAAACATTTATGCTGGCCTGCCTACGATCCATCCTGGGTTTGAGCAGGATGGATTGTGTGAGGAGCTCACAAATCCTTGAAAGATCTGGACAAAGTCCTATCGGTGAGCTCCTCGGGCAGGCAAGGCTGCGTTGGCTGGGTCATGTAGCCCGCATGCCCAGCCACCGCATGCCGAAACAGCTTTTGTTCGGCCGGATAGATGGAGTTCAACGAGCTCATCACGGGCTAGAGAAGAGATGGAGTGATGTGGTACGGTAGGACGTGGAGCTGAGTGGAATTGCCGATGACTGGTATCAGCGGTGTCAAGATCCGCCTCTGTGGAGGAGGCTCGTAAAGCACGCTGCTACTGGGCAGTTGGAGGCAGTCGCCCTCCAACAACAATGGAGGGCAGGGGAGCGACGCTCACAACAACGAGCGGAGCGCCAGGTGGCTAAAGCACAGCAAGTTGGCACAGTAGGGGGCACAGGTGGTGCATCAGCCGGTCACCTGGGTCTGCCCCGTGACCTGCCAGCGGGCGTTCGACACTTCACGTGGCCTCAACGTGCACATAGCCTGGCACAAGCGCCTGGTGACGTCACCGCCCTTTAGTGGCGAATGGTCGTTATTATAGTAATGTAGTGTATCGTGTAGTGTATAGTCGTGTCGTGTATAGTCGTGTATAGTAGTGTATAGTGTCGTGTATAGTAGTGTAGTGTATAGTGTAGTGTATAGTGTCGTAGTGCTAGATTCAGTCGCTATGGAAAGGGAGGTTTGGACCGCCATGACTCAACACGCTGTCGCCGCAAACCCTCACCAGGAAAAGCGGATTGAGAATCGAACGAACGAACGAAGCGAATGAAATTGTGCTGTTGGTCTACAAGACCCCATTGCAGTGCGATGATATTGGCCTGTCGATGTTCCAATGCTTTAATCCCTGCTCAGAAATTTAAAAAAACAACTCTTTGCGATGAACTTTTACAGTTGTCACTGCTGTTTATTGCCACGTTTTTGAAGCCCCATCGTGGCTACCAGACCTCAACTTTGGCGTTTATCGCCCGATCACAGCGACATACGCAAGAATGGAATCGCCTTATAAATTGTTGAAAACAACTGTTGGCAAAACAATCATGTTCAGCTCAGTAACAGCAGTCTCGATAGCGTTCAAGATGTCTTGCCGGACCTTAACCAGCATCGCCTTTGTAGCTGACTTGTATGAGACAGAGACAGAGAGAGAAAGCGAACGAGCGAGCGAGAAACCCCTCCCATTCCTCCACCTAATAATATTCATATATATTTTTAAAAAAACCCCGCCATCCCTCCGTGCAAGTAAGCCGAAACATAAACACGTCCGAGCATAGAGTCCAGGCGGCCTGGCATTTCCTCGCCAGCGTCAGCGGTGAGTGGTTGCTTCCAGAGGTTACGGAGCCCGCGGGCGCTATTGACCCCAAGCAGATCGCGCAGTCCCCTCGACCATCAACAAAGGGGACGCCGCCGATTCACCGCGGCCTAAGCCACCTCGCGAGGCCCGATGCGGCGGCGGCGGCGACAGGTCGGATTCGGTTTGTTTGGTGTGTTTATTTGCTCCCGGCACCGATGAGAGAGATCGAATGCGGCCGTGGGAATTGGGAAGGGAGGCGAGGGAGACGTCAGTGAATAGTCGGCGATCGTGTTGGCGTTTTGTTTTTGTCACGATAGCCGTGATGAATGTGTATGTATGTTGAACTTCTCCCCCACTCTACGTAGCCAACCATGCTAATCGGAGGTGCGGGATATGAATAATAATGTTATATAAATAATAATAATGGGGAGTCTTCTTTTAATCCAGGTATGACTAAAAGCCTTGCTGAATTGTGTGGATAATCGGGGCGGTTTGCCCATACTTGGGTGCGTTGGTCAGTGCAGGCGAGTGAAGGTTGGGTGCCCAGGACTGAGTCAGAGATAGTTGTCCACTGATGTTAGCTGTGGTGGGGAATCGAACTCAGGTCGTCGGAGGTTCATAGTGCAGAACGCTATCCACTGTGCCAGCAAGGCCATCTGCTCACAATATGCTTGCAATTCACGGATTAATATGCAAGTTAAAATTTGAACAATTTTTTCCTAATATCCTTGAATTACTCTATGATTATCACGATTAAAGAAGGCCTTGAGAAACTTACAATTTTAATATATCAACTCTCATGACTGTAAGTCATATTGCAACAAATAACTGTGTGTGCTAAGGAATGTGTTGACTGGGGTCACAGATTTCACGAGTACAGATTTCACAAATACTTGACATTCAAGCTGTTAAGCAAAGTAAGTGGGCTAGGGGCAGGACACGTCGCCAGACGGGATGGGAGCTGACGGGTCAAGAATAACGATGGAGTGGCAGCCAAGGTGCGGAACGCAATCACGTCCATGGAGGTGACGCAGCGATGAAATCAACTCGTGTGTAGGTGCCAGATCATGGGGTCGGCAACCTGCGGCTCCGGAGCCGCGTGCCCCTCTTCAAGGGCTGCCTCGTGGCGTCATTTATTAAGGAGCGCCGCCGTCTCGTATTCACGTGCTTTGCAGCTATTTAAATATTTAGGGGTTTTTTTTTTTACAGAATTCGAAACAAAACGGTCCTTCTTGTTATTTTGGTCGGCGATCCCCTATGCTGGATGGATCATTACATCGCAGAATAATGATAGACGGCAACAGCTTGTGGAGGCCTTCGTCCAGCAATGGGTTAATCGCAGCTGATGATGATAAAATGCTTGTTGAG
This sequence comes from Petromyzon marinus, assembly GCF_048934315.1. NCBI lineage: Eukaryota > Metazoa > Chordata > Hyperoartia > Petromyzontiformes > Petromyzontidae > Petromyzon > Petromyzon marinus. The sequence goes on along the minus strand of NC_133690.1, from coordinate 7,730,479 downwards.
TTGAGCCGCTCGTGTCGCGTGTCTCAGCTGTCGCCGCCGTGCCGATGCGCGCGGGCGAAATCATCCTTCTCGACGGCCTCGCGTTCACGCCCCGGTGCCAGGGAGAGCCCCGTGGTAATGTCCGCGCCCTCTCAACCCCCCACCCTCCTGCCGCCGCCCTCCACGTTGGAGACTGCAAGCAACATATGTTGGCCGCTTCACTCGGGGTCACCGCGCCGGGGCCTGACGTGGGGTCAGAGGTGCCGCGCCCGCTCCTCTTTGTGGCTGGTCAAAGCCAAGACTTTGGCCGGAGGGAGGTCTCCGGTTTACCGCCGCGACTGGCCCACTCGCCCTCCCTGCCCCCGTCGGTGATTCACAGCCATGGAAACGGCAAATGAGACCATCTGCAAGGACTGCCCCTGGGTCCCTTTCTCTCCTAATTAAATTGAGATACAGCTTTTGAATTGGGCTCCGCATGCGCTCATCAATCACGATTACCGCAAGGGCTTCTGAACACGCGGCGACACAGCGGCGTTCATTTTTTTAAACTTTATTTTACATCGCTGCTCTGTCGAGAGCGCGACAAATGATAAACTCGACGCTCCGCGAGGGTTGTGGAGCTTGACCGACGCGTGTGGCTTTTTCCGCGGGCCGTGTCGCATTGCGCATTACAGATAGGGAATGCATAGATTTGTATTCATATATATTTTTAAAAAAATGTACGGCTAGAATGGTCAGCGACTTATGCTCACAAAAAATGTATTGTAAATTGGATATCGAGAATGAGTAGATACTGAAGTACGCGAACTTTGGTGATTTAAATACTCATTTTTTTTCTCTTGCAAAGCCACTTGCGTTACACACAAAATATGTGGCCAAAAAGGCATTCATCGTTAAAATGGCTCAATATTTTTTTGTGAACTCGACAGGATTGAATAAACATATTTGTTGTGCTTTTTGTGTTTTTGTTCAGCAGCTCGTACCTCCTCTTGAACGCAGAAGCAACAAAAAAATTATGTTTTTGTTAAGGGCGCACAATAAAACGTGACCCCGGGCAACCCTTTCCCAGCGTGGCCCAGTGTCCGTCTTGCACCGAGCTCACGGGTCCCGCCCCCTCCGGCCCCGGCGGCCGATGACGGTGGCCGGCAAACTCTGCGGCAGAGGGCGGCCCTGGTCACGGAGACTCCGCCGCCGACAAACAGCGTTTGGCTGCGATAAATGAACGTTGAGGTCTGTTGTCTTGAGGTTTTTTTTTTATTATGCTGTCTGTTATGTTTGGTCCGTGAAGAAATTTGACGATTGTGTTGGCTTTGCTTTTGTCACAACAGTCATGATTAAATGTGCACGTATGTTGAACTTCTTTCCCACTGTACGTAGCCAGCCGTGCTAATCGGAGTTGCGGGATATTAACGATACTATGATATGAATCGTAATTTAATCCAGGTATGAATAAAAGCCTTGCTGCACTGTGTGGATAATTGGGGCGGTCTGCCCATACTTGGGAGCGTTGGTCAGTGCAGGCGAGTGAAGGTTGGGTGCCCAGGACTGAGTCAGAGATAGTTGTCCACTGATGTTAGCTGTGGTGGGGAATCGAACTCAGGTGGTCGGGGGTTCAGAGTGCAGAACGCTATCCACTGTGCCAGCAAGGCCACCTGCTCACAATATGCTTGCACTTCACGGATTAAATTGCAAATGAACATTTGTACTTCGGACATTTTTTGTTGGGCAGATTGTCATTTGTTTTCGGTACATGAGGTCATTCTTTAAGAGTGGCAACAAGATGTGTACACATTGCGCGAAGGAATGCCACGGACAAACGTACGGTGAATGTGCAGCCCTGCAATTACTTGTTGACGCCACTGTTGGCAGAAGGGGTCTCCATCACTATAGGCAGCTCGACAAAGCCCCTCTGGAGGGTATTTGGCCTACTCTTCCACGCCGCAAAAAATCTTGTTTTTATCCTATCACAGACGACCTATTGATCGGCTGACCGTGGTGGCCCCGTTTCAGTTTTCAGTTTCATTTATTTGGTTTAACCCTGTGAGCCATTCGGCTCTTGATTCGGGTGCAACCGCAACAAACAATAAAATGACAAGATACATTTAACATTTACTGCACGCAAATTGAAACATCCCCTATAAAAAACAATTAAATCTTCCAGAAAAAGCATATATATGTTTTTGCTGCGTACAAAAAATGTGCAAAAATCCCAGTTTGATGTTAGATCACAATCACAATACAATTTAGATTAAAATTCTAAGTATAACTCTGAACTGCAACATACAAATATGGCTGAACTTAACCTTTTCAGAAATCACTAAAATAATGCTATAAAAACTACGTAACAGTGATCATTGGAAAGGTTTATACCAGTGGGTCAACAGAGTCAGGGGGGTTTAGGAAGTGTGCCCACTCGTTTGGCTACCAAACAGGGAGATTGAATTCAATCGCTGACGATTAGTCAAGCAACGGAACCAGCAAAAGTCTATCCATTATTGGTTGGTAGAGCTTGACCAATCGGACAACATAATAACAGTTGAAACAAAACAATAGTTTAATTTCTGTTCCCACGTGTGCCACCGGATGGGAGATGACGACGTCATTGACATCATGAGCCACATGTCGCACTGGGCGTGGCTTGTTTGGGGGTTTCCTGCCTTCAAGAGGAAAGGTGTGGGAACAGCCAGAGTATTCAACGATCAAGAAAAAATACTTTTTACTTTCACGTTTTTTTGCCGAATTCCACGGTCAGGTGGAAATTTAGCAAATCAATTGCCCCATAATTCACTTAACTTTTGCCTCGATTGTTAACCAAAATCAATTGCCTGTGGGGGGGGGGGGGGGGGGGGGGAATCTGGGCTGTGTTGCCGACATCAGCACGATCGCCCCGATGATAGCCCGAGCCGACAGATCGGGCTCCGTCTGTCTCACACACATACAAAGATCCCCCATGTATCCATTAGCAGGGTGTTGGGGCAAGTGCTTTGAGCGCCTATGAAGACCGGCACGGTCCACGAAGGAGTGGGTGCTGATCTTTTTGCACACCGCGCGAGGTATACTGATTTAAGGCTGAGTTGACCTGTCCCGGACCGGTTCATATTTTCGTCACTGTTTTTGGTCATAAGTGGATATTATACTCGGGTCCCCGGGTTCATGGAGTAGTGCGTTACAAACAAAGACAAATATCCCCCGTATAGCCTAAACAGACTTGGGGCAAGTGCTGTTAGCGAGTACCTATGAAGGCTGGCACGGCACACGAGGGGGTGGGTGGTCAGCACCACGCCCGCCCACCTTTGTCTCTCCAGTGGCGAAGTTTTTTTTATACACATCGCACAAGCTACTTATTTGGGGCTGAGTTGACCTAGGGGAGGCCCAGGACTGGTTCAAATAATCGTCACTGGTGATGGCTGTGAGCGGGAATCAAACTCGGGTTGCTCACCGCTACACAACCGCTCCCCACGGAGCGATGCGTTGCACACACAAACAAGCTTATATGTGAGTATTGGATGTTGCCTCTGTAATAAGAGGATGACAAATATAATCAACTATTCAATATGTAGGGGTTTTCAACGGTTTCACTGAACTCGACTCCTATGTTTGTCGTGGTCAAATCTTGTAATCAAAATTTTTGTCTACTTCCTGTGAATTCCAAATGTTGCACACGTACTTCAGATCAGGAGACAATGCATGCCTGTATCAAAATCGGCATCAATTAATCAATGAATTGGCTCTTTTAAAGCAATTGACATTTTGTATGGACGGCTTCTTAACCAAATATTTATTTGGGTGAGGTCAAAAACGCAGCGGTTTCTAAACTCTGGGATCGCCTCGCCCAAGAAGCAGGCGTGGCACGTGTCTCGGGCGTGGCACGTGTCTCGGGCGTGGCACGTGTCTCGGGCGTGGCACGTGTCTCGGGCGTGGCACGTGTCTCAGGCGTGGCACGTGTCTCAGGCTGCCACGTGTCTCAGGCGTGGCACGTGTCTCAGGCGTGGCACGTGTCTCAGGCGTGGCACGTGTCTCAGGCGTGGCACGTGTCTCAAGCGTGGCACGTGTCTCAGGCGTGGCACGTGTCTCAGGCGTGGCACGTGTCTCAGGCGTGGCACGTGTCTCAGGCGCCACGTGTCTCCGAATTATGCAAGTAATCAATTAATTCAAGTAAGCGTTGATGTGGGAGCACGCGCCGCATCATTGACGGACTTCTCGACCGCGAGTTAAACGAAGTTGTTAATAAAACCGTCGTTTAAAAAAAAACTTTTTTAAAAGCAGTTTATTCACAGACAAAATCACGATGCATAATAGATTTGTGGGTCAGGTCACGTAAATGATCTGCCCGTGAGCTGAAACAATCACCATTGGTGCATCAAACGCTCGCACACCACGTGACAATTCTATCTGTTTGGCTATGTCAGGTGTAGGAGGGTTACGCGACAAAATAATTGGCCAGATAATCACGTGGCCTAAACCAACAATCTATTATGAATCATAGTTAGCCATGCAGTACATGCAAATCCCATTACAAGTACGGACACCGTGTTATTTCATGCACGAATGCGTTACGAATGCTTACGCACATCGTACGAATCCATACGCAGGTGGGCAATGGCTTGAGAATAACATCGCTGCATCTTTGCGACACAGCTTCCTCCACAGGTCTGTACCGGATGGCAGGTGCACACTAATCAACGTTCATGAGCGTGTGGGCGGTCTGACGCCGAAGCACGCAAATCATTCACGGCTCATGATTAGCTCTGGCTCAAGTGAATTGGCTCACAGCCGTGCTTAACTCGATCCGCCTCTGAGCACGGTCCCAGCTCAGCTCAGGATGAACTGAGCCCACGGCTGAACTTCTCGTGCATCTTTGAAAGCAATTGAGCAGTTTAAGCCTGAGCTGAGCTGCGTTAGATGACTGTGGAACTGTCTGGGCCTTCCCACCGTGGTACCCGGACTGTGGAACTGTCTGGGACTTCTCACCGTGGGACCCGGACTGTGGAACTATCTGGGACTTCCCACCGTGGTTCCCGGACTGTGGAACTATCTGGGCCTTCTCTCCGTGGTTACCGAACTGTGGAACTATCTGGGCCTTCCCACCGTGGGACCCGGACTGTGGAACTATCTGGGTCTTCTGCCCTTGGTACCCGGACTGTGGAACTATCTGGGCCTTCCCTCCGTGGTTCCCGGACTGTGGAACTAGCTGGGCCTTCCCACCGTGGGACCCGGACTGTGGAACTATCTGGGCCTTCCCACCGTGGTACCCGGACTGTGGAACTGTCTGGGCCTTCCCACCGTGGGACCCGGATTGTGGAACTCTCTGGGACTTCTGCCTGTGGTTCCCGGACTGTGGAACTATCTGGGCCTTCTCTCTGTGGGACCCGGACTGTGGAACTCTCTGGGCCTTCTCTCCGTGGTTCCCGGATTGTGGAACTGTCTGGGCCTTCCCACCGTGGGACCCGGACTGTGGAACTGTCTGGGCCTTCTCTCCGTGGTTACCGGACTGTGGAACTCTCTTCCGAAGGCTGTGTCAGAGGAGCCCAGTTCAGAACGGGATCGTCCAGTTTCGACTAAAACATTTCTCTTCCAGGTGTTTTCTGTTTTAATGTCGCCACTTATTACCCATCCCCTCCCCCCCCATTGTCTTTGATGCAAATCGCCTCGAGATTGTATGAAAGGCGCTGTATCGGCTGTAATTATTATTGTTGTTATTATTATTAAGAATACGGCCCCGAGGAGTTTGGCACGAGGCCCCCCCCCCCCCCCCCCCCACGGCTTCCACACCGCGAGAGAACGGCAACACTCACTGGGTGGGGCCGCAACGATGATTCATCAGTTACGTGCCCGCTGCTTGTACATTCCCTTTTGAAGACATGCTAAATGTTAACAGGCCTCCTAAAATACGTATTGTTTTCACAGCCATACACTTGCCATTGATTTATTAGTTGTTTTTTTTGTTTACAAGTGTTTTGATATTTCGTTTGGCCTTCCCGCTTTCCAGCTGAGGGGGCAATTCCCCTTGACCGCAAAGTGCAATCGCCTGCTTGTAGCTACGGCGATAGAAATATTTTAGGTAACACAAAACAGGGCCGCACATGTTTGGTTATTTGTGGCCATTCAACGAATTTGGTTTGGCAAGATCGTCAGCGACCATACCTCACCACGCTGGTCATTGAGGGTTCGTGTTTTGTGGACATATACTGTAATTCGATGTTTTCGCTTTCGTTAGTTTGCACATTCCCTTCCTGCGGGGTCGGGCTGTGATTGTCCTTGTAAGAGAGCAGCTTGGCTCAATGATTCTTTAGAACATTTTCCCTGCAGTAATTTTCCACCCGATAAGCCACTTTGAGCTATCATTCGTTGCCAGGTCGCTTCTGTAAAAAAATGCTAATAGCTCAATGGGCTTTTCCTAGTAAGATAAAAAAAAGATTGTTTTATTTGTTAAGATTTTAAAGTGATTTTTGTTTACCTTTCCTGTACTTTGTACTCCTATCGGTTTTTGTATTTTTGCTGTAGCGTTCTGACGCCCCCCCCCCCCCCCCTTTAATGGACATCTGTGAAAAAAGAGCTTTATAGCTTCTCGGATTCCTCCAGTAGAAATATTCTGATTCAATGGGATGATACCGGCTGAAATTAAATATGAAGGGGGGGGATAGGGGTTGGGGGTAGGGTGGAGTCGCAGTAGGTCAGGCATCGATCAGAGTGCCCAACTTTAAATGCAATATTATATTCATACAAGGGATGCATGTTCAGTCGATTTGTGGAAATGGATCTGCTGATCGTATATATAATTTTTATTTCAAATGGGATAGATTAATGTCACCTTTTATGACAAGTATGTTTGGCGAATTGCTCTCTAAGGAATTATATACATTTAGGAGGAAAGTGGATTAGTTAAAAAAAACTATCCATGCGTAAAAAGGGATAACACTCATGTCCTTATTGATGGGTTTACAAGCCCACGTGCTGTACCACCGACTCATGACTACCTCGCAGCCCAGTGGGATTGGGGGGTTTCACAAAAGTGTACTTAATCCACCAACTTCAGTGTCCATAGCCCTGGTTCACACCTTTGTGCCACCATGCCTGCCTGTGATCATAATATATTCGAAAACAAGTTTTTTCTGCCTGGATGTTTTCTTCCTGGCTGGATTCCTGGCTGGCTGGCATGCAAGTCCATCTGCATGATGATGGTGATGATGATGTCACCCACATCCAGCAGCATTGAGCCGGGTTGGTGCGTGCTGACCTCACAAGTCTCCTCCACCCACCCTCCACCACGATGTATACCCCACGCACGTGCGACAGAGGAGAGGGGGGGAAGGGTAATAGGCTGATGACTCGGGTGCCTTGTATGGCATACTGTCCCAGGTGTTGGCTACAGTTTTTACCTCGAGATAGAGTTAGCTTGGTAGGTGACTTTAATGCCCGAGTGGGCCGGAGTGATAGGAAAGCATTTGCCAGATCAACTAAATAACAATGGTAGGAGGTAGCTAGGCTTCTGTCCAGTCCATGGGCTTGTCATCACCAACACGCTCTTCCGGCATCGGTACATCCACAAAACATCATGGATTCACACCGGGTCCAAGTAAGACCGTATGCTGGACTACACAGTGACGGAACAACGAATATGGGCCCAGGACCTACCGTGGAGCTGATCTGTCCACTCCCCATATGCTTGTTATCTGTAAGTTGCACCTGCAATACTTTCAATGTGGTAGCAAGCGTCCATCTAGGATCCCATTCATACCTACAATAACCTGGTTATCGCTTGCAACTGGGGTTGGCATCATCCCCTCCATCTCCTCCTCCTGATGCCGAGGGGAAATGGGTGAGTTTTAGGACTTTGACTCATGCAGTTGCGATGGCTGCATTTTGTTCGTGGCCCAAATCTTACCAGATACCCTAGCTGATGGGGAGGTGTTCCGATTCGCGGAAAGAAAGCGGCAAGCCCACTCTCACCATCTACACATCCCACGGCTTCATTCTGAGGTTCGGAAAGCTGTGCGGGTCTGCGAGGGTCAGTGGTGGTCATGGGTTGTTGAAAAGATGTAAACTATTGCAGTGGCACATAATCATAAATCACCCTTTGACTCCATCAAAAAAGTAACCATTACACCTATAGCCATCCTGAAGGGAAAGAATGGTGATCTGATCTCCATCCCCCCCAAAAACAGGTTTGCAGGTTTGCTGAGAATTTCTGTGAGGTCTTGGGGTAAGGGAAACCCCTCAGCTCAACATCACAGGACTGATGCAGTACAGGATGATGTGGAGCTGAATGGACTTTCCCATTACGAGTACAATTATGTTGCGTAATAATTATTGGGATTTTCCCACCTAATCTGATGTACAATATGCGTATCAATTTCTGAGCTCCTAAGGATACCCAGCCACTTGAAGGGTCAAAACCGCCCACCTGACCATTGTAACCTATGTAGCTTTTACTAAACTACGACTAAACTATTTTTATTTAACCATTTAAGACCCACTGAGCTATGAAATAGCTTTTTTTTCAGAAGCGACCTGGCTTTCACCAATGATGGCTCAACGAAGTGTCTTATAACGTGGAAATGTATAGCGGCAAATACACTATCCGCACGTTGATTCTAAATGTGGAGATAAAAACCGCGACCACAGGAAGAACATGCATACTGCAAATATACGGCAGGCGTCGGAATCAGGATGGAACTCACGACCTTCTGTATACCATGTGTTGTAGTAAACATTTTGCCACCGTGGCACGCCATTTCTGTGTAGTAGCTTGAGATGCAATTGCATTTAGGTGCTTTATTCATGGTTTCAACTCGAGTTGCTTTTGTAATCCGATTGGCCTGGAATCAGATTGACATCAGATCGTATCTGGTGTGAGTGGGTACCATCACAATCAGAAGGTGTGCTAATGGCATGCGCACGTGCCTCCGATTGGCTCTCGGGCAGCTCTCAGAGACACCATCTTGTTCAGGTATATGTATATTTATTACAAACTAGCGGAAAAATATATTTCAAAACTTTAAAACATAACATATACATCCACAAATACTAAAATATTGTACCGTTTAGTCATGTTACTTAGGGGGAAAACGTTTTACGTGCTACATGTAAAATTTGCACACAATAACCCAATTCTTTATATATATTAAATGTAAATTTGTGAATGTGTCTGTTCGAAATGTTTAGCATACTTCCCGACATGCAACAAACTTGAAATTTGGCATGTGGGTAGTTTCCAGACTGTACACAATGCAAAAAGTATAAAAATAGACTTTTATATATTTTTTGGGTGGGGGGTCACAATAACGGATATATTTTGCATGCCAAGTGAGCGATGACGTCACATCTGTGATGTCACCCGCATGCGGCAGCATCACAGTGTATCTGCTGACGTCACGCGACCCCCCCCCCAACCCTCCGTGGAGGCCGTCTATTAATCCAAGACAAGAATCCAAGTCTCGGGCGAAGCCATGTAGTGAAGCTAGTAATTCATATAATTATATATTTTTAAACAATTGAATGATAAATGAAAATAAAACTTTGATCATTACCGGATTAATTAAAATAAAAGCCAATGTGCGGTGGGAAAAAATCAAAACTTACGCTCGCGCGCCAAGAATCGATTAAATCGAGCAAAGGAATCGAAGGTTGTGGATTTCTTTAGAATCGGCCTATTCCCGTTTAATCGATACCACAAACGCTCACCAGATATTAATTCTCACCAGTCCTGTATGCGGGTTGACACCACACACTTAATCGTCATTTCCCCCCCCCCCCCCCCCCAAATACAGAAGTCTATTTTTATACTTTTTACATTGTGTACAGTATGGGAGCTACCCACATGCCAAATTTCAAACTTGTTGCATGTTGGTAAGTATGCTAAACATTTCGAACAGACACATATCCACAATTTCCCTTTTGTATATCGATAAAGTCCGCCGACTCACTGATAACTTAATGAGTAACTTAGACAGCTCTATCCTGAGAGCTAACGTAAAATTAGCCTTCCAAGACTACAAGGAGCCCACTGCAGGACGATGCAGACGACCCACTCCAAGGTGACGATGGTGACGGCAGTGCCCCCACAACAGCAGCCCAGAGCCCTGATTCACACCGGCTCTTATCCCCCTCACGACCCGGCCACGCCCCTATTCCAGAACCCTCTCTCACCGCACCTGGGCCCTGCCTGTCTCCGCCCTTATTGCAGTTTACGACCGTTAGGTCACGTGCTTCCCCTCACGTGACCCTGTCAAAGCTTGTCGCATCAATCATTATTCGCGACCACTTAGGGCCCACATTACCCTAACGTGACCCCGTCTGTTCCCGTTACGTTAATTGGTAACCATGGCCACGGGGAGCTGTACTGTCCCCTACGTCACCCCGTACTGTCCTTACACGTACGTTAAGTCAGCACATCCATTGCATACAGTGAGGTCAAGGCCAGTGTAAACAGGCTGCTTATATGTTTTATGCGACCCAAATTGTACCACCTTTAGAGGACAACAAAATAAATGTTTGGTATAGAATTATAAAATCGAGTTCATATAGAGTGCTGTGCAGCAAATTATCTCAAGAAGTTTCGATTTAAAGCTTTTGTGAGTGCAAGGATTCATCTTCTTTGGTTCTTTCGGTAAAGTCACGTAGAATGAGAATAAAATAATAAATTAATAAAATAAAATAACACAATAAAATTCTCACGACGTTTCGGCCACAACACAAGTGGCCTTCTTCAGGTGAAAGGAACAAACCTGTCGGGACGACAGAGCTTCAATGAACGTTGTTAAGATTTGTAGCGTCTTTTAAGCTGGTTTAGAGAAGTGAGGCACCTTTACAATACAATATGACAAAGTACGTCTGTAAAACTTCAGCTGCTCGGACAAATGATAGATTCCAAACGAGAGGAAAAAAAAATACCGTAATTATTACCAACCAAAACCTATAATGATTTCAGGCTTGGTGAGTGAGCTCGACATTTTATGTCTACAAACACAGAAACGGTGTCCCCGATGTTTTAGTTTTAACGAGGGGGACCCGGGGCAGTAATAATCTGGCATCTATAAAATTAAGATTACAGACAGGGACATAGGGAACGGCCAATTCGGAAAGATATGAAGGCGTCAAGCCCTGTCACGGCCTGAGACAAGAATAAACCTTAAACTTGGGTTCCGTGTCGCAGAGGCAACCGGGGCCGTGACTTCAGAAGTACAGCGGGGTGATGGCAGACTCCATATTAATTGGCAGTGGCTTTCACAGATTACGACTGGACAAAGCCCGGCAGAGTAACGACGCATTACAGGGCACCGCAGACATAAGCGAAGGAATGTTTTATTGCGAGCGTGGGCCAAAGACAAAGCGCGTGATGACCCAACGACTGAGATGCCGCCATTAATTACGCAGCACGCGCACAAATTGTGCCCTAATGGACAGCCGTGTAGCACACCAGACTTCATGAATCTTTCAGGGCCGCTTTAGAAATGCACGCGCGAACACAAAAAGGGGGGAAAAATACATACATAGAAAGGGGGCCCTCAGTCCCCTTGAATAGGTCTGCCTTTGAGTCCTAAATGGCCGCAGTTAAAATCCTGGTCCTCTGTATAGGCTGCGGGCCTTTTGTCCTGCCTCAACCCACGGGGGCTTACAATCGCGGGCGGAATATGCACTTGGGGCTGAATAGGGTCTTGGCCGGCCAGTGGCATGTAACTTATGGTTTTTGTCGTGCACTGTGCGGCTTTCAACGTCCATTTTACGGGTGCTCCTCACACGCTCTCCACGAACAGCATTGAGCAATTAATACCGTTCCTGTTTTGTTGTTGGTGCAAATGAGTTTAATGTTACATCTGAGACGGCAGCTTTGCACGCCAAAGTGCATTAACGTTATAAACTTTGCGTAATTTTTTTTGCATCAACTATTCAGTTCAAACTATTACTTCTGGCTTAATTTGATAAATGGCTACGTAGGGTATATATATTAATGCTCAGAAATGGATATGCAGAATAAATGGAGATATTGTATGTTGCCAGTTTTTGTGGCTCAAACATAATTGTCAAAATTAAAGATAATGTTTTGTAATTATGCCATGAGCTTGAAATTCGCAAATGTCAACTTAAAACTCAGATCAATGCCAGAATAATACACATCAGTCTCCTAAATAGTGATCAAATGTCACTAACGCTCACCAATGTAATATCTAACTTGCACAATTGTTTTTTATAACTCGGCTTGTACCTATTTCCCAATTAGACATAACACAACAATATCATGTCTTTTGTTATAGCTCAGTGGGCCTTACCTGGTAGAATTTTTTTTAAAATAGTAAGACAAATAAAATAGCATTAGCAGCACCAGCATCGACAAGTGTTTCATTATGGTAAAGTAGCATTGGCCCTGCATGTATCCACAGCGGCGAAATGCAGATGTTTGCGTGCGAGCGGTGTTAACTGGCTTGGAGATCAAAAACTGCGTTCAATGATGCCGAATATCGGGGAGTAAAATATTACATCAACTAAGCAACAAACAACCCCCCCCCCCACCCCCCAATGCGGCCACCAACTTAAGAATTCAATGGAAATAGTCCACGGCTCTAATAAATTCCACACCGTTTTGTAATAAAGAATATCATACATTGCAGCCATTCTCAATCCACTGCTCGATGGAGGCTGCCCCACGCTTTTATTGACCATATCTCACCACGTTGACCTCCGTTGCAGGTTTGCGGGTTGGTGAATGAGGATGGGGAGAAGTCGGTTTTGAGGGATTCTGATATCAATCGCCACCGGGAATCGAATTCGAGTCGTTGGGTTCATGGCGCAGTGCGCTAACCACTGAACCACCAGTCCACCCAGCTGGTGGTATATAATTCTAGATTTGAAGCTTTCGTGACTGCAAGGATTCATACTCTTTGTTTTTTTTTCGGTAAAGTCACGTAGATAAAACAAAATCAAAATAATTTAGATGTTTTCTTTTATTTCGATTTTGTTTTATCTACGTGACTTTACCGGAAAAAAACAAAAACTAAGAGTATGGTGGTATATAGTTGACAGACAACTGAACATTCGCAGCAGCATTAGCAGCAGAAACGGACTCCTGCTGCAGGATTGTGAGCAGCGGTCATGGGTTGCGGTCAGAGATTGAGCTGATTATATGATGTTAGCACTGGAATTGTGATGACACAGCAGTGAAGGCGTCCGCAAAGGGACACAGCAACCTGTGGCGTATGAAGAGCATTCATACAAATAGCCGCAGGTGGGTCAATCCAGCATCACTCTCAGGCACGTGTCATTTCTGTCTGTTACCCAACAAGCACCAAGTGTGATGAATGTAGGAGATACATCATGAGTAAAGTAAAGATGCAGCCCTGCAATGGCGCTATAGTGGCGAAATGTTAACTACCTTGCCAAGAATACAGGAGGTCATGGGTTATATATCCCGACACTCATGCCTGTTGTATATTTGGAGTTTGCGTGTTCTCCACGTGGTCGCGTGGATTTTTCTCCGGGTCCTCTGGGTTTTCCCTCCACATTTCGAATCGACGTCGCACGTTTCGAGTCTTTGTTGTCGCTCTGCATCTACATCAGCTATACGAAAGAAAAAAGGCTGCAATCAATTTCCACACGGTAAGCCACTTTGTTGAGCTATTATGTTTTTTGCAAGGTCGCTTCTGAAAAAGAACTATATTGCTCAGTGAGCCTGGCCTGGTAACATACAAACAGTTGATTTAATAGTTTAGCTTTTCAAGCTACTGCTGGCAGAAGGGGCCTCCACTCGAGGGAGCGAGTTGGCCTACTCTTCCACGCTCGTCAAACATCTGGGAAGAGGTCGGAGTACTCACGCTTTACCTCACCAAATGCAAACCTGAGTGAGGATTGGCTAACTTACAAACTGTACCTCAGAGAAAATACCAACGGAATAGTTAAAAAAAACGGATAATCACAAATTGTAATCACGATCGGATAAAAAAAAAATGACAATTCCCTTAATTGTTGTGGGGTTGAAAGATGACAATTCTAAAGCATGTATGTTGAACTTCTTTCGCACCGTGCGTAGCCAACGTAGCCAGCCGTGCGAAAGATAATGTGATCTCTACGAGCTGCAGCGGTTCCAGTGTTGTCAGTAAAATGTCAGTGACAAGAGAGAATGGCAGACACGTGGCACAGGCCTCTCGTTTTGCCCAATTATGACTTACGCACCGCGCTGCAAACGCCTTAACAATGGGCGGCGGGTAGTTTAAGTCACGCGCCAGCATTCTGAGCCCGAGGGAGCCATGCTATGCGCACTGCGCTACTGCATGACAAACAATGCTGTTGTAATGGACCAGCTTGGCAGCAATCCTACTGCTGTATTTAAAAAAAAAGAATATGCGAAAAGCTTTATTGTCGCCTGCTAATTTTGACTCGTTCTTAAATAAGTTCTCCGGCAAACTTTTCACGGACGCTGCTGCGCAAGTTCGACGCTGCGTATTTGCACATACATGCGATCATATAAAGATCCGGGGGTGCGATTTTCTTGTTTCTCCAAGTATGCGCGTGGGTGCGTTAAGATCAATATTTACACATTTTAGTTTTTTTTTTTAAACAACTAAAACAGTGGCGGCTGACAGCGTCTCGCGCCGGGGGGCCCCTTCACTTTGCGACGGCGCTGACCACAGCGACAAACGCCGCGGCATCGAGACTACAGTGCCTCCTTGTGTCTCACCACAAAGTCCACAACAATAGCACACCCCCTCCACCGCCCCACCAGCGCATCATTCGGGGGGCGGGGGGGGGCTTTGTTCCGCTGCCAGGTGAAAAATGGGAGGAGCATTAAACGAGCCTCTGGGTATTGGAGGCTATGGCCGGCGACTGTTTCTAGACCATTTCCGTTTTTGGAATTCGGGACAACCCCTTTTGTCCTCGACGGGATGCAAAGTCAATTAAGCGACAATGGATTCCGTTTCAGCTCTTTCCGCGCAGAATTTACATTTGTTTGAGATAAAAGGGCAGTGGAAAAATCCCCTTTTGCCGACGACAAAACGCGCTGTTTTAAGAATTCCAGGAATTATTCTCCTATAGAGTGTTTTGTATGTTTATAGATGCCTACCGCCAGAGTCGTGGCATTTGAACAGAAGGAATGTGGCAGGACAGTGACATGTGACATCTGAAAACATATGGAGTTAACGCAGAGTAAAAAAAAAAACTAGCTTAAATTAAAGTGCCTTGATTACGAAATTCTCAAAACTATTGTTGAATACAATCGTGTATTGCTAAACCAAACCATTATCAAAAGTAAACAAATTATTTGGTGACGTTGCTGCATTGGCAGTGGTGCATAAGCACTAACAACAACACTCAAAATATTTGTCAATAACACTGCCTTAAATAAAGTTAATATGCGACGGTTCAGATGATCGCCCTTCTTCATCGTGCATGAAGGGTCATTGCCTAAAACGTCGCCGATTATATATATTTTTACTTTTGAAGGCCGGACTGTTATTTATTAATTTGCCAGGTATTTTTTCTTCTTCACGATCGATCAGAAAGTGCGGCTTTTAAACAGTGCAGCGCCATTCAGGATTGACTGTGAGTTTACAAGGAGACTTGCTTTGTCCCCACCACCAGTAAACCATGGATCAATGAATGTCTTGGCCCAGTTCCACTCAGTGGCATTTATGGCTCTAAGCCATTTTTATTAGATCAGGTATTAAAAGAGAAAACCCATCTCACCGTCGACCTACTGCACACGGTGCATTGCTGTGCCCTTGTTCACCACCGTTGTTACACTCAAGGTTATATATATTTAAAAAAAATATTCGGATATGCTCGTGGGTGGCACGTGCGCGCGGTAACATAACGTTAACATCGGAGCGGCCCACTTCGTCTCGAAATCAACAACAAATGCCAACCAACTGGCGGCCACCGAACATCGATCGTCGATCTCCCCCACGTCTCCAGAGCAATAACACACACAAAGATCCCCCGTGTATAGCCTTGACAAGACTGTTAGGGCAAGTGCTGTTAACGAGCGCCAATGAAGGCCGGCAAGGCACACGAGGGGGTGGGTGGCGAGCACCACGCCCAGCCGCGTTGGTCTCCCAAGTAGCGATGTTTGGACACCGCACCAGGTACTCGGTTGAGGCTGAGTCGATCTAGGGGAGGTCCAAGACCGATTCAGATATTCGTCACTGGTGTTGGCCGTGAGCGGGAAGCAAACGCGGGTTGCCGGGTTCGTAGCGCAACGCGCAAACCGTTACACTACCGCTCCCCACAACAACAACAACCGCCATTCGCCACTAAGTGGCGGTGACGTCACAACGACGCTTGTGCCAGGCTATGTGCACGTTGAGGCCACGTGAAGTGTCGAACGCCCGCTGGCAGGTCATGGGGCAGACCCAGGTGCCACGGGTCGACTGATTGAGACGACTGGCTGATGCACCACCTGTGCCCCCTACTGTGCCAACTTGCTGTGCTTTAGCCACCCGGCGCTCCGCTCGTTGTTGTGAGCGTCGCTCCTCTGCCCTCCGTTGTTGGTGGGGGGCGATTGCCTTCGACTGCGCAGCAGCGTCCCCCACGAGCCGCCTCCACAGAGGCCGATCCCGACATCACCACTACCAGTTTAACACCTAGGCTTTCGCGACCAATATCATTCATAATACGGGGGATTTTTGGGGTTAGATCGCGTAAATATAAAAATGTGTCGTTAAAACCCGCCACCACCCGACACAGCCAACTAGTAAGGGTTATCACGTAAACAGAACGTGGCCAATTCGTCACTAGTACTGCACACCGGTGTGTTGGAGAGCCAAGCCACAACATTTACAATCTGAGTACGACGTTTCGCCAGTAATTTCAAGTTTCATTTATTAGGTAAAGCCCTTTGAGCCATGTGGCTCTTAAGTCGGGTGCAACCGCAACAAACAAAATTTGAACACGGAACATCTTAAAGCAACAACGCGTAACAGAAACATCCTGGAATAAACCAGCAAACATTCCACGCAAAAAAAAATATTAAAACGCTGTGTGCAAAAATCAACGTGGTGCAAGCCAACAACAACAACCATAAGACAATTTAGATTAACCATATGTTTTCGAATCACCAAAATAAAGCTATAAAAACAATATAACAACAGTAATCATGGGAACTGTGATTTTAAATTCAACAATAAACGATATATATAACACGTACGACAAAAAACTGCAGCCATAGCTGGCAGCACGACACTCCCAGTGTATGATGTGTGAGCGAGTGTATGATGTGCGAGTCAGCGTATGATGTGTGAGCGAGTGTATGATGTGTGAGCGAGTGTATGATGTGTGAGCGAGTGTATGATGTGTGAGTGAGTCAGTGTATGATGTGTGAGTGAGTTAGTGTATGATGTGTGAGTGAGTCAGTGTATGATGTGTGAGTCAGTCAGTGTATGATGTGTGAGTGAGTCAGTGTATGATGTGTGAGTGAGTCAGTGTATGATGTGTGAGTGAGTCAGTGTATGATGTGTGAGTGAGTCAGTGTATGATGTGTGAGTGAGTCAGTGTACGATGTGTGAGTGAGTCAGTGTACGATGTGTGAGTGAGTCAGTGTATGATGTGTGAGTGAGTCAGTGTATGATGTGTGAGTGAGTCAGTGTATGATGTGTGAGTGAGTCAGTGTATGATGTGTGAGTGAGTCAGTGTATGATGTGTGAGTGAGTCAGTGTATGATGTGTGAGTGAGTCAGTGTATGATGTGTGAGTGAGTCAGTGTATGATGTGTGAGTGAGTCAGTGCATGATGTGTGAGTGAGTCAGTGTATGATGTGTGAGTGAGTCAGTGTATGATGTGTGAGTGAGTCAGTGTATGATGTGTGAGTGAGTCAGTGTATGATGTGTGAGTGAGTCAGTGTATGATGTGTGAGTGAGTCAGTGTATGATGTGTGAGTGAGTCAGTGTATGATGTGTGAGTGAGTCAGTGTATGATGTGTGAGTGAGTCAGTGTATGATGTGTGAGTGAGTCAGTGCATGATGTGTGAGTGAGTCAGTGTATGATGTGTGAGTGAGTCAGTGTATGATGTGTGAGTGAGTCAGTGTATGATGTGTGAGTGAGTCAGTGTATGATGTGTGAGTGAGTCAGTGTATGATGTGTGAGTGAGTCAGTGTATGATGTGTGAGTGAGTCAGTGTATGATGTGTGAGTGAGTCAGTGTATGATGTGTGAGTGAGTCAGTGTATGATGTGTGAGTGAGTCAGTGTATGATGTGTGAGTGAGTCAGTGTCGGCTCCCTCTGCTCGCGCCGTCGGCACCCCCCCCCCCACCCCCGCGGCTCCGTCGCCCCCCCCCCCTGGCTCCGTCGCCCCCCCCCGGCTCCGTCGCCCCCCCCCTCCAGCTCCGTCGCCCCCCCCCCCTCCCGGCTCCTAGCTTCATCAGTCGACAGCCAGATCAAAACTACCACCATCACCACCACCATTATCACCACTTCCAACATCGACCAATGAACTCCCGGTCTGTGCCCATCGACTATAGCCGTTTGCAGTGATAATAAAAACATAACGATATCGCACAGTGGGCCTTACCTGGTAAAATAAGAAAAATGTTTAAGAATAGTTTAGGTTGGGTGAAGGTGGAGGGGGTTCTGAGGTTCGCTGGCTTTAAACAGGGCGTCTTCTGGATGTGACCATGACACCTCAGAGATGGAACGATAATATCCGTTGTGTGCAGGTGCTGGATAGATTGATGAATGACAGGATCGAAAGATGTGGACGGCAGCTTGTGGAGTCATTCATCCAGCAGCAGTGATCATGGCTGGTGATGATGATCCAATCATAAAACACCTGTTTGTTAAATAATCAACACTTGGTAAAAAAAAATTAGACAGGCATGAAATGTGATAATTTCACAACAGGCGCAATGTATATCCTGCTGGTGAATGTGTCAGCTTGCTTCAACCAGTGTGCTGACAGATTGAAGAATACACAGTGCATTACTGTGGTATTTACAGATACTTCTATATTTATGTTTCACAACGGCTGACGTATTTCACCAAATGCTGTTTCGGTTACTCTGTTACCATGACATTACATGAATCGAGAAAAAACATCCTTGCATGTAATTGGACCTAAAAGAAGCTAAAGCAATAACCGATAACACTGCTGGTGTTACACACGAGTGTCACTAAAACATGCGCTTACCTTGAATGCACCCAATGGCATCGGATCATGGAAACTACGCAGGTTCGAGCCTGGCTCATATTTGGATTGAAGACAGCCTGGAAATTCCAGGTATGGTAAGCTTGGGCTTACTCTAGGGTAAGCTTGGGCTTACTCTACCTGGAAGAAGTTCGTATACCAAGCGAACTTCCTCGCTTGGTACACTGGAGGTCGTGCGTTCGATCCGGACGTCCGCTGTATATTTGGACTTTGCATGTCTCTCTCCGGGTCCTTCGGGTTTCCCCCTCCATGTTTAGAATCAAATGCGTTCAAAGTGTTTGGCTGCTGATAATAATTTCCACATGATAATACGTTACCTCGTTGAGCTTATCATTTGTGAACTAGGTCGCTTCTGAAAGACAGTTGTTATATAACTCAGTGGGCCTTACCTGGTACAGCGATGGGTTATTTAAACTGCCCGTGGGGGCCCTCTGAGTTTTCCCTCTCGTAAACTCTGGATCCTCTCGCATACCAAATGCAAGATCCTCGTGATATATATAAAAACATATTCTCGAGACTCAGTGAGGCTCTCCTTGGCTAAAAAAAAAAAACGGGGAGCAGCGAGGACGCATGTATTTACGCGTTCGAGCGGGTAATGCATGCAAACAAATCTGTCAATGGCTGGGACAGCAATTCACAGCGTGGGGCACTAGCTTTCTGTCACTCGCTCCGCAGGGTCGTCGGTCAATCTGCATTCTTCTTCGTAACAAACCCCGTCTGTAAGGTGGCGAGTCGGTGTGCAAAGAGGTGATTTCTGACAGCCGGCTTCAAGGTGCCAGAGTGACAGGAGCGGCGTGCTGTACTTCTTCTCGAACTTGCTCACACGGACAATGATTTGTTTTGGTTCACTCGCATTTATGTTGTTGTGGGGAAAGTTTTGGAACTATATGGAATTAAACGGCACAAATATTTAGGTGAAGACACAATGCCACTTTAAGACATTACAGTCGCGTAGAAAATAGTTTTGACACGTGAATGTAGGTTTACTAAGTATACAAATGCCGAGCCATGAAGAATAACCTTTAACGTTTTTTTTTATTCTCAGTGGAAAATCCACAAGCAGATTCTCTGCTTCAAGGACGAATGCCTCATTGTCGTCACCAGGATTAGAGAAGGTCATGCACTTCATTTATGCGGCATAAGAAAGCAGTCTAAGCGGTATGAATTTGCGACACAAAGCCAAAATATCATCGTAATCTTTCATGAATCCTTGAGCGGTTGGGCAAAAGGATGGACGATACTCTCCGTATAGAAGTGGAATTCAGACGTAAGTAGATTAAAGCCAACAAAGGGAAGGGACCTTTAGAAACACCTTTTGTTATTAAAGTAAGACCACCACAGGGAGAGGTCTCCTGCTAGAAATATATTCTTTGAACCAATTTGTGGCTTTTGTGGCTTTGTTGCTAAATTCACAAATATACGAGATTGTAAAATGTCACAATTAACCATGTCAAAGGCTTTGTTAAGTTCAATGAAAACCTCCATGCGTATTTGTTGTCTAAGGCACTATTGTCGTTTAGAATGCTGGCAGTAGCAGTGACAAGAGCTGTGAATAATACGCATCCTAATTTATGCTTTAAATATCCCACGATTATAAATAACGGACAATTGGCTTTCTCCTTTTCTTACTTTTCCAAACCTTGACATGATCCCGCTCGTACAAAGGGCATCGCAAAATGCGTGATTTAATTGCTGGGGTTCTGTTTCAAAAAGAAAAAAATTGCGCGGACACGTCATTAAAAGCGCAGAAAAGTGCACTTATTGGTGGCGTTTGATCCGAACTCGGATCACTGCGGGCCGCGATGCTCCGGCGATCTTTCGCCACTCTCCCTCGCGCCGTGGAGCCGGCAGATGTCTGCCGGCAGAAGAAAAAAATCGCGTGGCATGCGCGCTGCGAAGCCGGTGAACAGAGTTCGATTCAGGGCCATGGCTGGTATCGGTGGTAGGTGACGTAGAAACTGCCCTCTTCACCAAGGCGCACTGAACAGTGTGGTGAAGTATGGTAAAAACAACAAAACACTCATAAATGACATGATTTTGGGGAGGCCTTCGTCCATTAGTCGATTGGGAATGACTGCAATTTATTAATTGAATTTCCTCAATACTGTAAATGACCACTGCTTAGAAAGGGCAGCCACTATAGATTCTACATCAGGGTTGTATAAACTATTTGCACATAGAGTAAGATTGACTATAATATGCTAAAAGTCGTTGGCCACATATAACAAGGGATTCTAATATGTCTGTGTACACACAATAACCTAAATAAAGCAGCGCACATTCAACAAAAATTTAAACCGGTGCTTATCCAATATTTTCTAAAAACACGGACAACGGTTCATCAATTGTAAAGGCAACACTGGTGATAGAATGGTAACCAAAAGAGGCAGTTGGAGGCAGACGCCCTCCAGCAACAAGGAGGGCATGGCTGCGACGCTCACAACAACGAGCGGAGGCACCGGGCGGATAAAACGCAGCGAGTTGGCACAGTAGGGGGCACAACTGTTGCGTCTGCCAGTCATCCCCCAGTCAGTAAACTCATTGCACCTGCTAGGACTGTCCAGTGACCTCCTGCCAGCGGGGCTGTCGACACTTCACGTGGCCTCAACGTGCACCTAGCCTGGCGCAGGCACCGTGGTGACGTTACCGCCACGTAGCGGTGAACGGCGGTTGTTGTTGACTTTCACGAGTGTGGCCGCCGTGGACACGCGCGATGCTTCGGAGTTGGCAGTTGTGCACAAGCGCCATATAACTATAACAACAAGAAAACTTGGACACGTTCGTCAAAAACAATGTGGCTTTAAAAATAACAAAATATATATGATAGGTGACGTTTTCTGGCAATGGGCCTTCCTCACAGCACATTGAGAGGCCTGTCGACCAAGGTGACTAGGAGATGTTAACTACCTCGCCTGATGTACACGAGGTCGTGGGTTCAATCCCGACCCTGACGCCTGCTGTATATTTGAAGTTTGCGTGTCTCTCTCCCCATGGTCGCGTGGATTTTTCTCCGGGTTCTTCCGATTTTCCCCTCGACGTTAGGAATCAACATCGCCTGTGGCAACCAGGTCGCGTCTGAAAAAGATACATGTAGCTCAGTGGCCCTTGCCTGCTTAAAATAAAAAATTAAATTCTTTAGTTCATCGTCGGTTAGTGCCGCTCTGGACTCCTCTGCCACCGTGGCCGAGGGGCGCGTTGAAACCTCCTCGTGCGCGGCTTTGCTGCGGTGTTGCTGTTGCTCTCTTTGAAGTTCCGTTGCACCGCGTGTCGCGATGCAACTGTGCGGTGTGCGCGCAGCGCATGGCGGATGAACACAATCGGACCCGCATAGTGGCAGCATCGGCCTTAGTTAAATGTGACACCGCGGTGCGCGATGATTTTTTTTTCTTCTCTTGAAACTACTTCCCCCTCCCCCCCCGCACCCACCCCTGCCCACCCGTTTGTTACCAACTTACTATTTACGCCGGGAATGGCACCTGCAACCCTTCCACAGACGCTCACATCGGCCGAACGTGTAAGTGCTCATCAGCGCTCACTCTTGCCATTGGCTGCCGCCTGTTGAAAGTTCTTCCATTCATTCACTCACTCACCCAATCTCCCCTTCCCCCCCCCCCCCCCCCGTGCAAAGCAGTGAAGAGTCCCACCCCTCCCCTGCCTAAAAAAAGTCTCCTTTCAAGGGAGACCTGGGTTTAACAACAAGTACAGCATGACAACGACAAAAGAGGATTATACGACATACAACAACAACAAAAAAACGGATAACAAAAACAGACAGAGAGCAGCGGCTGCATGGAGTGGAGTGGGAACGGCGCCCATCGCCAGCGTGGACCCCCAGTTGGGCACCTGTGTGGACCTGGGGGGGGGGGGGGGCACGCGGTCGCCAGCTTCTCAAGTGGGCCCCCTCGACCGACGCCGGTGCCGAGTTGCAGTTGCCACGCTGTTCCCCCCCCCCCCCCCCCCCACCGTCTGGCGGGCGAGAGCTCTTCCCCGGAAACTTTCAACAAATCATCGCGAAAACGCGACGCACTCCAGACGGCGCAGTGCGCGTCGCTCTCTCGCCTTAGGGAATCGTGAGATCTTCTTCTCGCTGGGGTGTTTTTTTATTTTTTTGTGGACCGCGACTTATCGTGGGGTGGGCAACCCGAGTGTGGCCGAGGGTGGTTTTGGCTGCCCGCGCTCTGTGGATCCGCTGGGTTCAGCCGTGACGGGTGCGTGCGTGCCTGTGTGTGTCCCTGTGTGTGTGTCACTGTGTGTGGCTCTGTGTGCCTGTGGGTGTCCCTGTGTGTGTGTCACTGTGTGTGTCTCTGTGTGCCTGTGGGTGTCCCTGTGTGTGTGTGTCTCTGTGTTTGTGTGTGTGGGGAGCGATAGTGTAGCGGTTAGCGCGCTGCGCTATGAACCTGGCGACCCGGGTTCGATTCCCGCTCACGGACAACACCAGTGACGGTTATCTGAACCGGTCCCGGGCCTCCCCTAGGTCGACTCAGCCTCAAATGAGTACCTGGTGCGGTGTGTAAACATTGCCACTAGGGAGACAAAGGCGGTCGGGCGTGGTGCTGGCCACCCACCCCCTCGTGTACCGTTCCGGCCTTCATAGGTGCTCGCTAACAGCACTTGCCCCAACAGTCTGTTAAGGCTATATGGGGGATCTTTGTTTTTTTTGTGGGTGTCCCTGTGTGTGTGTCTCTGTGTGCCTGTGGGTGTCTCTGTGTGTGTGTCACTGTGTGTATCTCTGTGTGCCTGTGGGTGTCCCTGTGTGTGTGTGTCTCTGTGTGCCTGTGGGTGTGTCTGTGTGTGTGTGTGTGTCACTGTGTGTATCTCTGTGTGCCTGTGGGTGTCTCTGTGTGTGTCTCTGTGTGCCTGTGGGTGTCTCTGTGTGTGTGTCTCTGTGTGATGGGGGAGTGGTAGTGGAGCGGTTAGCGCGCTGCACTATGAACCCGCTCACGGCGAACACCCAGTGACGATTATCTGAACCGGTCCTGGGCCTCTCCTAGGTCGACTCAGCCTCAAATGAGTACCTGGTGCAGTGGTGTGTAAACATCGCCGCTAGGGAGACAAAGGCGGCCGGGCGTGGTGTTGCCCACCTACACCCTAGTGTGCCGTGCCGGCCTTCATAGGTGCTCGCTAACATGATTTCCCCAAAAGTATGTTCAGGCTATACGGGGGATCTTTGTCTTTGTTTTGTGTGCTTGTGTGTGTGTGCACGCGTGTGTGTGTGTGTGTATGCATGCACCTCTTTGTTCAGGGCACGCGTGCGCTGCATGCAAATTGCGGAGTGTGCGGCACACACTCACCCACACACTCACCCACACACTCACCCACACACTCACCCACACACTCACCCACACACTCACCCACACACTCACCCACACACTCACCCACACACTCACCCACACACTCACCCACACACTCACCCACACACTCACCCACACACTCACCCACACACTCACCCACACACTCACCCACACACTCACCCACACACTCACCCACACACTCACCCACACACTCACCCACACACTCACCCACACACTCACCCACACACTCACCCACACACTCACCCACACACTCACCCACACACTCACCCACACACTCACCCACACACTCACCCACACACTCACCCACACACTCACCCACACACTCACCCACACACTCACCCACACACTCACCCACACACTCACCCACACACTCACCCACACACTCACCCACACACTCACCCACACACTCACCCACACACTCACCCACACACTCACCCACACACTCACCCACACACTCACCCACACACTCACCCACACACTCACCCACACACTCACCCACACACTCACCCACACACTCACACACACACTCACCCACACACTCACCCACACACTCACCCACACACTCACCCACACACTCACCCACACACTCACCCACACACTCACCCACACACTCACACACACACTCACCCACACACTCACCCACACACTCACCCACACACTCACGCACACACTCACCCACACACTCACCCACACACTCACCCACACACTCACCCACACACTCACCCACACACACACTCACCCACACACTCACCCACACACTCACCCACACACTCACCCACACACTCACCCACACACTCACCCACACACTCACCCACACACTCACCCACACACTCACCCACACACTCACCCACACACTCACCCACACACTCACCCACACACTCACCCACACACTCACCCACACACTCACCCACACACTCACCCACACACTCACCCACACACTCACACACACACTCACCCACACACTCACCCACACACTCACCCACACACTCACCCACACACTCACCCACACACTCACCCACACACTCACCCACACACTCACACACACACTCACCCACACACTCACCCACACACTCACCCACACACTCACCCACACACTCACCCACACACTCACCCACACACTCACCCACACACACACTCACCCACACACTCACCCACACACTCACCCACACACTCACCCACACACACACTCACCCACACACTCACCCACACACTCACCCACACACTCACCCACACACTCACCCACACACACACTCACCCACACACTCACCCACACACTCACCCACACACTCACCCACACACACACTCACCCACACACTCACCCACACACTCACCCACACACTCACCCACACACTCACCCACACACGCGCGCACACAAACACACACGCATACACCCCACACGCGCGCGCACACCCACACAAACACACGCACACCCACACAAACACACACACGCACGCACGCACACACCCACACAGACACACACACCCACACAAACACACACCCACATAAACACCCACACATGCACACACACAAACACACACCCACACAAACACATGCACGCACACACACAAACACACACACCCACATAAACACACGCACGCACCCACACACACCCACACACACCCACACAAACACACACGAACCCACACACAAACACACACCCACATAAACACACGCACGCACCCACACACCCACACAAACACACACAAACACACACCCACACACAAACACACACACCCACACACAAACACACACACCTACACAAACACACACGCACCCACACACACCCACACAAACACACACACACATGCACGCACCTCCTCGCGCCCACACTCTCCGCTGCGTTTTGCGGGCGCGTGCTTGGACAGCGGCGGTGTGACCCCCAACGTTGAGTTCACGCGGGCGCCTGCCGAACCGTGCGGCTGTGAAGACGCGAGGCTGAGTGTTTTGTTCAAAACGCCTCGGCCAACGCACAACGTGCGGCTCAGACGTCCTCTCTCGCATGCTCTATGATCAAGGTTGTGGCAGCTCGGAGTCTGCCTGTACGGTAGAGGGGGGGGGGGGGTCACTGCGCCCCTCGTGAAGAGGAGTCAATGTGAGTGAAACTTTAGTGCATGTTCTTTGGTTCTATTCGGTAAAGTCACGTAGGTAAAAAATAAAAAAATCTAGAACTTTAGTGCATGGTTGTTTGCTATTTCTTTCTATCGTCTGTGGTGTTATCAATGATAAAAAAAAATTAAACCGATGGTAATTGAACTCGCGGATAACCCTGCGTATAATAGGATCTGCGATATTGGTCCCTCCGTTAACACCACGGCGGATAAGAGGGGTTCTGTAATCGATTGCAGTGCTGCCCAAAACTCGAAGACTTACATCAGTGGTACAAGGTGCGGCCTGGGCATCCTGTCACTGCTGGACGAGGCACTTCCTATCCGGCAGGGCGGCTATCTTAAACGGTCTGACCTGTATGGCAGAGTTGACCTGATACCCCCCAAAAGGGCTCTCTAGATCTCCCTCTAGTTGGAGGCCCTTTCGCCACCCCCCCATTGACTCTTTCTTGCACAATCTATTCTGCAGGGTGGGAATCCTCGCCGATGACCGGTGAACAGCTGGCGGCGAATCAAAAACTTCCAAGGGCAACAAAAAATAATCACGCTGGACAGCATCGCATCATAATCCACGCATGAGCAGGATTTTATTTTCCTGACTCGTTTTCCGAAATCCCTGACGAGTGTCACTTACATTCACACACGCTGCCGCTAACTTGGTCTCACGGAATCTGTCATTTGAGCCACCTCTCTCTTTCTCAACGTGATCACAAGTGCCGGATTATCCTTGTAGCAAAAGTAGCTACATATGCTACGGGTCCCGCGCTAAATTATTTCAAGTTATCAATTCCGGTTAAGTGATTCTGCACTTGCTCTATTACTATAGTACTATACCGCCTGCAACTTTTATGAACGACTGGGTGTGGTTAGCGATTTGTCCTATTATCTGGCTGTATAGCAAATGAAAAAAAATACAATTACTTTACTATGCAAGTAAAACATTTATGTGTTTTAATATTTACGGTTTTTTTTTTCATTTAGGGCCCCTTTATAACATATGCTACAGGCCCCGCACTAGCTTAGTCCGGCACTGGCGATCACGCCCAGCAACAGATTTTGACTGTGGTCTCCGAAGCTCAGTAACTAAATATTAATCTCTTTTAGCAAGCGGAACGGGTTGGAAGAAGATGCTGCCAACCAGATGTGACAAACCCTTGAGCTGTTGACAAGGCGATGGGCTCCCATCCACCACAATGAACACACAAAGATGTATGTATGTATGTTGAATTTCTTTCGCACCATACGCAGCAAACCGTGTTAATAGGGGGTGCGGGGAAAAAAAAAACGTAACAAAAATAATCAGATGACCACAAGTTGAGTTCTAAACTACATCCTGAATAACACTGGGAACATTTAGGGACCGACAAGAGGAACAAAGATGCCCATGAGTGGACAAATAGAAACCATTATCAGCAACTAGCGATGCAACAATGCTTCAATGGGTTTAACACACAAACACGACCGAGCTTCCTCCGTACAACATGAATGGACTCGGCGAACAATACAAAAAAAAAACACCGAATAAAATATGAATCACCATCTACACCACCTCTCTCTTAACAACAAGTGTATCTACAAACACAAACAGTGGCTCAAAAAGGTCCAGCTGTTTCACAGCGACTGTGTGCACCTCCTCGGCCATGTCTCCGCGAGGCCTCGTGCACGCTCCGAGCTGCAAGTTGCGCGCAACATTCTCCGGGAAACGCGTCGCGACGGGTGACTTGCAAGATCCGATCGTGTCCGTCCAGTGCTCGCCGGGCCCCATTGGCTGTCGGTGGCCGAAAGAATACACGTTTACAAGGTCTCACTCTGTACGTGCAAAGTGCTTGGCCACAAATGAACCACGGTACATTGCTGGGCTCGTCAAGGAGCGGACACTATCCGGCCATCCTCGCAGGAGCGGCGGCTTTTGGCTGCTAGCCGTCTATCAAAGACGGTCACCGCATCGCGGCGCGTTCGGATGCGGCCGTCTGGAACGCTCTCCCTTCCGACATTAGGATGCCGCTGGAGCTGTGCACTTTTACATCATCTCTATTGGAAACTCATTTATTTAGAACTGCTTTTTGCCTTTAGTGTTGTTGTCTTTCCCCCGCACCTCGATTTAGCACGGTTGGCTACGTACGTTGCGACTGAAGTTCAACATACATACGTACACACACATACGTATGTGGATCCACTGTCGAGTGGCCGAACGTAGTCAGAGCCACGCGCATCGTTGGCAAAGGACGCTGCAACAAGTGTGGACACGAGCGTCAGTAGGGTCCTCAATATATATCCAAATGTATTAACACCGGAGGAATCCGATGAGCAATAAAGCTCTTCACCACAGATGTCCAGTAGGGGCAGGTCAGAACGTTACAACAACAAACAATACAAAAACATTATAGGAGTGCAACGTATCGGAAAGGTAAACACATCGCTTAAACACGCATACATATAAAACTATACATTGTGTAATCTTACCAGGTAAAGCCCATTGAGCTATTAGTTTCTAATATGGGGAAACAAGGCCCCTTTAAATGCCGCTCCGGTGAGACCCTAGAGTGTCTTGTTTACGATTCTTCCTCTCACGCAACATACGAGGACAACAGTGAAGAGGAGCGAGTCAACAGTTCACAGGGATAACTGAGAATCCTCTTGCTGTACGTGCATTCACCGATTTAATCCGCTTCTAATGTAATATTAAAGAAGGTAGCAGCTGGAGATTTGGGGTGGGGGGGGGGTTGAGACCCTTTGAGATGTTTGGCAAGTACGGTCCCAAACACGGGAACCTTATGGGATTCAGACGCAGCATGTCTGACATCGCTGATTGGTAATGCGGGATTTTATTCAAGTGCAGTATCTCCCCCAACAAATGTCAGGCAATTAGTGTTATTGTAACACGTATAACAAAACTCGTTAATTGGCAAAAAAAACCATCATTACATATAGAGGACCACAGAGCTTAGACAAATGCCGGCTCAGGGTCTGGCTTGTTGCCTTTTCACTTCTGTGGATCCTCGTGGTTCCCTCTGGGTTGTCCTCTCTCTCTCTCTCAGCGTGAACGAATACTGGGATTGAAATCACCAAAAGGGCTTTGAACAGAAAAGTGTTGTCCATCTGGTAAACTTGTGCTAACCTTTTATTTAACTTACATTTCCTTGTTTTACTTTGAAAATGCGTTTCTCCCGTATTCAATAATTCAATCACATTTTCCTGTATTTATCCTTGCTTTGTTGGTGATAACGTCGGCGTTCTGAGTGAGAGCACACAATTAAATTCCATAAAAGTTACATCTATGTGTGGTCTTATATCGGGCATTAAAATGTGAACGTCAGCTAACTGGAGAAAAGCCACCATACATCAGGACTCTCGTTATTATAGATTATACCAATTTCATTCCAGTGACAAAGTTAATCTGGCTTCATCCACATAAATTCAAACTAACATGAATTCGCATTAACACGCCAACGCGATAGGTTGGTGAAGTGAGGTTTGTGCCCATCGACAGCGATGGCAAACAAGCAATGACAATAACAAAATAATTAAAAATTAAAAATATATATTCCAAGTGACGGAATCAAGAGACACGTCTGCTTAAGAACACGCATGCATTAACACTACATTTAATACAAACTGTATATCTCTTTTTATATACTTACAACAAGATACATAACGGCAACATGTAACAAAATACTGACAGCCCTCGACAAAAAAGACCGCACAATTGGGGCTCTGGCTGGGTGCCTTACCGGAACGGAGTCGTTCCCCCCCCCCTAACACCCCCCACCCAACACCCCCCCCCCAACACCCCCCCCCCAACACCCCCCACCCCACTCTGGAATGGCACGGTCACTCATATAAAGCGCAGTGTGCAAATCCTTCCTATGAATTCGTTTTTTCTCTCCTCCTATTTTGGCTGCTGCCGCTTTCTTTTAGAGACACCGTGAAAAGAGCCTATGAAAATGTATGAGGCTTAAGGCATGGAGCGTGCGTGCGCGCACGTGGTGGTAGGGGGGGGGGAGCGATTTAGAAAGGAGGAGTTATGATCAATATGGTTTCTTTGTCCCGATTTGTTGAGCTCAGAGGGGGAGCTTGGTGGGGGTGGTTTGTGTGTGTGGAGGCGATCGTGCTGCGCCATACTCAGCCACAACACCTGCCTTGCCCAGCGCGTTTCTATGGCAGCAGACAAGGGGCACAATTGGCCAAAGTGGTTTGTTTGGGGGGGGGGGTGTAGTTTGAGAGAGAGAGAGAAAAAAAAGGGGGCATCTTTCTTGGCTTGGTGGAGCGGGCTCTGGAATGAGCCCTCGGCACTGTGAAGGAGACATGTCGCCATCTAGCGCCCTCCGTGTCAACAAAACACAACCATGTCTGGTGCAGCAACCGGTCGCGAGTGACTGATAGCATATTCATGCATTATTCTACAAGGGATAGGCAGTTGATGTTTGGTACAAATATAGCCGAGTCTGCTTTTTTATATATATCGAAACTTACAAAAAAAAATGTTGATTGTGGGAATCCTGGAAATTGGGGGACAAAGATTTACATGTGTTTTTAACCTAGGGATATAGAAGTCCTGTATCTACAGGTTTAGATATATGTTTTAAGAAAAACGTAAACATTGGCATGATTAAATATTAAAAGTCGCCTTTCGGCAAACGGGCATTTACAATAAATATTATCATCAACCTTTTCGATGGAAATTTGTTGGCAAATATGGGACAAGAACGACGAGTGTGTGGATCCCACGCGACTAATGAGTTTTGCAGTTGGAGTCTCATAAACTCGGTAATCCGTATGAGGTCAAACTCAGGTCAGGAGCTGGCGTAGGGTTGAGGACAAATTATGGGTGGGGAGGGCTGAGACCAAATTAAAATACACGGTAGAGTAATAATACAACAGTTGTAGTTACTTTAGCATTACATGTCTTCCAGTGCCAGGCACTGTCAGGCACCGCAAGGGATGAGGCCGCTGCTGATTCTGCTGCTGCTGCAAGGTGGCTCAAGCATGGCACGGCCCACGTGCGACACCATGAGTCACATGACCACCACCTAACGAGGTAACGGCGAGGCATGTCATGAATTCGCCTCTCTCGGGACTTGGATGAATTTGTGCAATTAATTGATTTTCTATCGACGATACGTTATCCAACGTTGTAGTGAGTGTAGCACATCTAGTGGCTATAAGCGGGGATATGTTAACCCAGTGCTTCTCAAACTTTCATTTTTTTTCGTCAGGGCAGCGAGCAACGGAAAAAAACAGCGTCTGGCACACAGCTCCGTAGCAGCAGATGGCATCGGAAAATGTACGGCGTTACCCGCAAGTTCTGCGTTACAGTACTCTCCATCATGGGATATTTTTGGCAGGATCAAAGTTTGACTTTTCCGATAACCCCAATAATATTTAAAAAAGAAATAGGTTTTACCCTTTCTGGCAATAAAACAGGTGGAAAGATGTAAAACAAAAATAGATACCTTCTGCAAGGCATCATGTCTGCATTAACCACATAGTACTCGTGGTGAACATGCAAACAAACATGCTCTGATAATGTACGCATTGTCTTTGAAACTGATTGGCCGACACCAGAGACAGAATCGGAGTCCTCTCCGTTTATCTGAATCCGAAACTCCAATCGGGAATGTCCATTTTTTTTTTCAATTCTGACCTCAAAGTTCTCGTCGCAAGAAAGCGCCAACAGAAGCAGTCACTGTGCCTTGGTGAAGAAACCAGCGGGGCGACCTCCATGCCGCCGAGTGGATTTACGGATCCAGTCGCTGGGTTCGGCTTCAGCCGGAAAGTCATCTTCGCACCGCTATCTCGAGAGAAACGAGATGTTCTCCGATGCCATGTTGTTTTATTTCGTTGACAAGAACCAGTCGATTTTTTTTCAGACAGAAAAACCCTCCGATGTTATAAATGCGCTAGGGTTGTCTTTCTTCGACGCGACTTGCAACCGTGCCAGGGTTCTTGAGCATTGCTCATGATTTTATCTCACAACGTCCGATGTGGTCGCTGAAACTCCCAGCAGCCCCACGTTCAGTTAAATCAGGCGTGTGTATATATATATTGAGAGGTAAACCAAGCGCAAGTTCGAGGATGAATCTCTATTTGAAAAAAAAACTGCTTGTGAATTGTAACGGATGGTCTGTTAGAAATATTTAGCGATTATATTCATCTCTGCCTCTTGACGGCCACCGTGCTTCTGTTAGAAGCCGAAGTTGGACAAGGGCCACTACCGATATCATTGCACAGGACACGAACATTTCGAGAGTCCATAGGTTGCACTTTTATTAAATTGGCAGCATCCATACGGCCTTAACTTCCACTGGCGCCGTGAATACGCACCTCCGATTAGCACGGTTGGCTACGTACGGTGCGAGATAAGTTCAACGTACGAACAACACCACGGTGCGCCCATTGCGCATTAGGCGCCGCTGCGTGGATACGAACCCATCACAATAATAATTCAAATGCATAATGCGGCATTCCATCCTGGGATCCCAATGTGCAATGCATGAAAAGCAGGAAACAAAACCAGGGCAACCGACCAAACTAAAGAGCGAAGGTCACTTTTACAGAGATGGGGTTTCAAAGCAGACTTGAATATATACCTACCGACTCCGATTGACCTGATTTCGAGTGGCAAGGCGTTCCATTTGTTTTTTTCCGTGCCACGCTAACAAAAGCCCGCGACGTCTTCCCGTCAATCGCTCGCGCACCGCCCAATTGCGCACGTTCCGACACAACGTTGCAAATCAGCGCACTGCGTTTCTTTCACGAACTCGTCGAATAGCTGAACAATATGTTCTGTATTCTTGGTTCTTTCGGTAAAGTCACTTTGAAGGGAAACAATAAAATAATACAATATATATAAAACAATATTGTTTTTTCAGGGATAAACTATTAACTAACTCACCACAAACAGTTTTTTTTTTAACCAGGTAAGGCCCACTGAGCTATACATAGGTGTTTTTCAGAAGCGGCCTGGCCACAAATGATAGCTCAACAAAGTGGCTTATCACGTGGGCATTTATAGCAGCAACGTAATACTCTAAACGCACGTTTATTTTTTATTTTTACCGCATACGAACAGAAACTAATTTGTTCTTGCACAAGCAATGCGACGGGGCGTACCGTGAGAGCAAAAATATACATACATTTTTTAACAAAGTTAATCTACGCACCGGTACGCTTCTATTGGCAGCACGGCACCTGGGGGCAGTGGAGGCAATCATGTTAATGGCAAGCTGGAGATGAGAAAAGAAGCAATGGGAATACAGTTCGTTCTCCTGTAGCGTTGTTGTCGTTGCGTTCATGAAGAACATCCGCGTTTATGGAAAAATCGCGTTATAAGAAATAATGTTCAATATAGGGGCAAAGCACAGTCCACGGTATAACGCGAGAGATGCGTGTGCAGGCTGAACAAAGACCGAGGCGCTTTGGGTAGCGTCTAGAAGCATCCAGCAGCATCCCGCCTCGTGTGATGCTACGCCGAGGCAGCCGTACAACCGCTTACTCCTACTTGCGTTATACAAAAACATTTTCCCTAAATACATTCATTTGCGTTCTATCCAATTCGCCTTATGCAAACCACACCCGGCGTTCTGTATTTGTATGGACCCAGAAACTCAACGACACGCCAACCGCGGTGGCCTGGGGTGGCCAATCCCAGCCCCCCCGCTTGTTATCACGTGGTCGATGGCCCACACGCCCCGCCCCGTGGGTTGATGGTGCATCTGGGACCAAAGGTAATCACGCGCGCGGTGTCAGGCTGACCGGGATGCATCCCAGCACACACGCCGCTTCGTGGTGGTTGCTGGAGGCACGGATGACCCACGGCGCGGAGGGAGCAGCAGCAGCAGCAGCAGCGACCACCACCCTGTCAGTCGGTGTCTGACGCCTCCCTCTGAATAAAGCCAGGGCTCCTTTGTAGCCGCGGGCTCCTTCGGGCGACTTGAGCGCCTGAGCACATATCACGTGGTGCACACGGCCTCGAATTCATGCAACTGCGGAGGCAGCAGCGAGGGTTGGTGGTTCACACCAGCGTTCTGAAACTGCCTTCAAGTGGCCATTGAGGAGGTGCCACCCACGAGGCTCGTCGGGAGAAGGTGGCAACAGCACAAATTTGTATTCCACCTGGTTCATCAGTGTTCATGTTTGTGTGCATGTTGGGCTTCTTTCGCCCTCTACGTAGCCAACCGTGCTAATCATATTATTGGGATTGAGAGTTTCCCCCTCGCACGCGCGTGGGTTTCTCCGGGTGCTCTGGTTTCCTCCCGCGTGCATCAACACTCATTGATTTGCCGATAACAGCTTCGTATATGGAGGGCCGCAGAGCTTGGGCACATTTCGACACCAGCTCACCGCCTGGCGACTCTTGTCCTCCCGCTCGTCCGCAGTTCCTCCTCGTGCCTCTGAATCGTTCTCTCTCTCTACGAGAGCGAGAGACTGCGGTAAAGTCACGTAGAAGGGAAACAATAAAATAAAAATATAAAACAATTACATTCTCACGACGTTTCGACTGCAACACCAAGCAATCACCTGATGATGATCACCTGAAGATGATTGCTTGTGTTGCAGTCGAAACGTTGTGAGAATTGTATTGTTTTATATATTTTTTTACTTTATTGTTTCCCTTCTACGTGACTTTACCGAAAGAACCAAGAATATGAATCCCTGCAGTCACGAAAGCTTTCAATCAAAATGTATTATTTAACTTGTTTAACACGTCGGCTTTCGCGACCATTATTGTCCAAAATAGAGGGGTTTTTTTCGAGTTAGATCGCGTCAATATAAATGTGTCGTGAAACCCGCCACCATGCGACGCAGCCAATTAGGCTTGTCACGTAAACGAAACGTGCCAATTCGTTGCAAGTTAAGCACACCGGTGAGGTGGAGAGCAAACCCAGAACGCTTCACAAATCTAATACCTATATTCTTAGTTTTTTCGGTAAAGTCACGTTGAAGGGAAACAGCATAATAATAAAATATATATAAAACAATAAAAAAATTCTCACGACGTTTTTATAAAAAATATTTATATAAAAATAAATTTATGCAAACCAACACACCTGAAGACGACCGTTTGAGTTATGGTCGAAACGTCGTGAGAATTTTTTATTGTTTTATATATATTTTATTATTTTGTTGTTTCCCTTCAACGTGACTTTACCGAAAAACCTAAGAATATGAATTACTGCAGTCACGAAAGCTTTAAATCAAAATCTAATACCGTGACGTCTCGCCGGCAATTACAAACAGCCCCATCAGGCGACAGCCAGAGTTGCGGAGAAATCCTCCTCCTGTTTCGGTCCGAAGTAACTATTTATTTAACTATTTCGTATGAACATTGTTAATCTCTAGTCAAAGGTAAGGACGCAGATCTGCAATGTCTTTCTTAAGCCACTTCTGGCAGAAGGACCTCCACTCGAGGGAGCTCCACAGAGCCCCCCCCCCCCCTTAAAAGGTATTTTTGGCCTACTCTTCCATGCTGACCAGACGTCTTGAATTAGAGGTGGGAGTCACCCACACTTCGCCCGGCCGTGCGCGACTCACTACCGTTGTGTGCTCGTGCAGCTGTTCGGTGGACAGGCGTGGGGGGAGGCGGGGGGGGCGGGGGGGGTCAGAATCTCGCCCCATTCTTTCAACTGCCACGCCAGGAGATCGAACCGACGAACTCCATTGCAAGTGCCGGCACGCGTTAGACCGCTAACACCGCTTGTTGGCAGCATATCCTTGATCCGTGGCGAGTGTGCGTACAAAATTAATAGACGTGGACAGCTTGACCCCACCCCCCCCCTTTTTTTTCTTACAAAAAACAACACGATACAGTACAATTGGTCGCATGAGCTTGACAATAAGTCGTGGGTCTGGTATTGTGTGCGAAGCTATAGCGCCATATCCACAAAATACCTTCCATTCTCACCGGCACTTTACATAATGGTTCGGCTAGGGCAAGCAGGCAGGTGTGTCTGTCAGAGAACACGACGATGAGCGGAGCTCCTGACAGCTCAAAACACCATTGTGTTGCCGTGTACACACACCATTGTGCGCAGAAGTCATTTCCTGCTCGGATCATTGACAGCTGACAAAACTGAGATAAATCAGGAGCGCTAACTCTGCCAGAGGGCGTTCATTTTTTCTCTCTCCCCCTCTGTCTCTCTGGGCGAGACTACTTCACGCCATAACCCACGAAGTCATCAATAATGTCACCTTCAAACCTCAACCCTCTTGATGCCCGAGTACATTGCCATGAACAGAGACGAGCTTCCCCTTAAAGAATGTTAAAATAAAAACATCTCACGCTAAAGGCCCATTACTTGAACACTCTTTAAACCATATTTTCACCAGTTAATTTTAAATGCAAACTGTATGTGGACATGAAAAGTACGTGTGGTTCACAAATACAAATGAAAATAATGACAGTACGTAATAAATATGTTTTTGTTGGGTTAGATCACGTAAATATAAATGTGTCGTCCACCCACCACCACCCGACACAGCCAATTAGCAAGGTTTGTCACGTAAACAAAACGTGCCAATTAGTTACCATTTCAGGAAAGCAGCGTGTTGGAGAGTAAACCCACGACATTTACAATTTTGAGTACTGTGACGTTTTGCTGGTAATTACATCCAGCATCATCGGGTGATTTTTCCAGAATTGGCAAGTTTTGTTTACGTGACAAACTTTACTTGTTGGTTCGTGTCCGGAGGTGGCAGGTTAATGACGCATTTATACTGACGCGATCTCACCCAAAAAGACTTTTATTACGAACAATATTGGTCGCGAAAGCCGACGTGTCAAAATGTCAGTTCAACTGTATGTCTCCCCCGTTTGCGTCGTTTCGCAAATACGTCGTCACTTTTATTATTAACGCCGCTACCCGATCTGTGTCACCTCAACCCACGCTTACGTCGCTGACAGCATCATCGTCCGTCCTTTCTCGTTATCCCTCGCCTCTCGGCCTTCGCCTCCACCACCAGCCACGACCACTGCCCCGTTAATCGCTCTGATTGACGTCGTTTCGATATTCGTCGTCGCACCTTTCAGGAACGCATCCCCTGACGTAAGCCACCGGGCGATTTCTTTCTCTCCATCCTCACTTGGGTGCAGGCATCCGGCTGAAGCCAAGGCCATCATGGAACTCTTCTGCGGTGTCACCATGCACACTGAACCGGCAATGTCGAGCGCACAGTCGCACGGTCCGTCGCAATGAGACGCTGGGACCGCATTCATTCGAAGGGGAGCGGGAGCGCACGTACAAAACCTCTTCCACCGAGCCGCCGCCCCGGTGACACAGCCAAGGCGCACGCTCGCTGCGAGTGGCCGGATGACGCGCCAACATAAAGCGTGCGACAGCGGAGCGAAAAGGGCACACGGGACGACCTACCCAGAATCGCTGCTGAGGGATGGTGACGGGGGCCGCGTGTGCGAGCACTTTTGTCTGCTCCGCTCGGACGTTTTGAGCTCGATGTGAGATGTCTCCCACGCGTGGTACCTTCTCGCCGTCGGGTAGAGCACCGCTCGCAAACGTGCACGAAGACGTTCCTCTCCGCAGATGTTACTTCATCTCATTCAGCCACCGAATGGTCACGATGGAATGCTTACCGGCACCCCGAAACTGCCGAGATGTGAAAGTCGAGGCATGGCTGCCACCTACTTGAGTGACACTTCATTTGCTAAAGACCTGGTGAATGTGATGCATTTGGAAGCGTACGTGTGGGACTTCAAGCTGTGAAGCCATTTACGGGGCGCCACGGTAGTGAGAAGTTAACTATCTCACCTGACCTAGACGCCTGTATATC
Source organism: Petromyzon marinus (assembly GCF_048934315.1). Taxonomy (NCBI): domain Eukaryota; kingdom Metazoa; phylum Chordata; class Hyperoartia; order Petromyzontiformes; family Petromyzontidae; genus Petromyzon; species Petromyzon marinus. The sequence goes on along the minus strand of NC_133690.1, from coordinate 7,692,171 downwards.
TGGAGTTTGCGTGTCTTTCTCTCTCTCTCTCCCCTGTGATCGCGTGGACTTTTTTCCGGGTCCTCCGGTTTTTCCCTTCACATTTATAATCAACGTCACTCGTTTAGAGTATTTGGCTGCTATAAATGTCCGCATCGTAAGCCACTTGGTCAAGCTATCATTTGTGGCCAGGTCGCTCCTGAAAAAAGAGCTGTATAGCTCAGTGGGCCATAGCTGGTAAACTAAAAATAGCAAATAGTCCGTCACGATAACATCCCACTCCATTGACCATATCGACGTTAGGAGCAGTGGCTCGGAGCTGATCTGGAGGGGTGGCAGCAAGGCACACACTTACCTGGTAAAATAAACAATATTTTAGCTTCGTTCAAGAAGCGAAACCTTTACGAAGCACACAACCACCAACAAAGTGCCTGCCTCCGCGTGCAGCGTCAGCGCATCCTCTGCCCTCTCCGCTCTCTTACGTATCGATACAGTCGCACGTGCTTGGCCAGGAGAGCCTCGCCGAGTCTCACGCCTGCTTTCCAGAGGCTTCTGCCATGATTTCGCAGTCGGGGGGAACGGGGGGGGGGAGGGGGGCTATGATTACTGCGTAAATTACAATTTGGCATACTCTTTGGTTCTATTCGGTAAAGTCACGTAGGTAATAAATAAAACAACAAAAATCACGACGTTTCGGCTACAACTGAAGTAGCCTTCTTCAGGTGTCGTCCCGACAGTTCTGTTCCTTCACCTGAAGAAGGCTACTTGTGTTGTAGCCGAAACGTCGTGATTTTTGTTGTTTTATTTTTTACCTACGTGACTTTACCGAATAGAACCAACGAGTATGGATCCTTGCAGTCACGAAAGCTTCAAATCTAGAATAAAATTTGCCAGTCTGCGGGTCACTTTGCAACGCTGGCAAAATTTTCACCGCGATGCACGCAAATATCTCACTCCTGCGAACGGCATCGCGGGGATCTTTAACACCCACGGTGAAGTAGACAGCGCGTGGAGTCTTTATGATTAGTACTCCTGCTGTATTCAAACAACAAAAAAACTAAACTCATATGTTTGTATTTCCAGGTAAGGCCCACTGAGACGCGTAGCTCTTTGTCAGAAGCGACCTGACCACAAGTGATAGCCCAACGAAGTGGCTCGTCACGTGGTGAATGTAAAGCAGCCAAATACTTTCAACGCGTGATGCTGTTTCTAAATGTGGAGAGAAAACCCGGAGGACCCGGAGAAAAATCTGCGCGACCACGGGGTGAGAGACACGCAAACTGCAAATATACAGGTGTCAGGGTCGGGATCGAACCCACAACCTCCTGAATACCAGCCGCTGGATTAGAACTCTAAATCTCTGCAACGCTAGGCACGTGTTACGGGGGAGTTGTTGACAACAATCTGATTGCACAGCTTGAAATCATCGTCGTATGTATGTTAAACTTCTTTCGCACCACACGTAGCTAACCGTGCTAAAGGGAGGTGTTGGGGTTCGGACAACCAACTAAACACAAAAAATCAGTTCTAAAGAAAATCGAATTTTCAATCTAGACTTAAAAGTGCATAGCTCCGGCGGCTTCGGAAGGAAGATGGTTCCAGACGGCCGCAGAAGCGCGTCTGAAAGGGCGCTTCTGCTGTCGTCACTTTACACGAAGCTCCGCGTCTTCAGAGCAACATGCCGTGACTTGTATGCAGCGTGTGGAACATGTATCGCACGGCAGAAACATAAACACCAGCGTGCACGTCCCTGTATTTGTGTTTATAGTGCCACAACTGTGGGCCCGGTCTAACTTGACCTGTGTGTGTGAACTGAAAGACATGGACTCTAATAAGACTGCCCACGGACCACACGCATAGACATATGTACGAGACTCGCGTGCGGCAGGCGCGCTCTTTCTGTAAACATCGCTGCACGCGGCTCAAGTGGATGGCCGGAGATAGTAAGAGTTGCAGGGAGGAATGCCCCGTCGGTAGAGAACGCAACAATGGGTCACGTAACGCAGCGAGAGAGAAGATTGTACGATGCCTCCTGGTCCAGACCCAAGTGAGGGGTCGCTAGGGGCTAGGCTGAGACTTCCCCTCTGTAGAATAAAGGCAGTTGGCATCGTGCAATGTGATCTTTCAGTGGAAATTAGAAGCTGTTTTTTTTAAAAATCTAAGACGTGAAGGCCTTGGAACCACAGCTGGTCCTCTGTGGTATTCAGGAGACTGAGTGGACCAAGTCCAGTTTCTATTTGCGGTAGGAATTGGGCAGCATTGCAGCCACTTACAGCATCAGACCACGAGTAAGTAATTTATGAAAATATATAACAACGGGAGGAGACTGGTCAGTAATTATACTGCACGTGCGCGTGTAATTGCCCATACAAGAGTTCAGTCACTGAATCCACTCAGCTCTGTAGCTGCATGCGAGATCTCATTCCGAGCACTTCCTTTTGCAGAATGCGTTTGCTACGTGCTCAGGGACAGAGAAACCGCAATCAAAGTTACATTTGATAAGAGACACGCATGTGTCTGCGTCTATACATCACGGAAGCGCGTATGTACACCAACGCACCGGCTCTCAATCTTTCCCAAACAATAGACGGGGGGTCCGGCACCGTGCAAGGCAGTTCTGCACTTGTGCGGAATGGCTTTACAGTTGCAGTACCAACAACTCTACAGCAACCAACTCACTCTCTTTACTTTCAACCAGGTAAGGCCCACGCGCCTCCAATACGCACAGTTGGATTCGTGCGGTGCGAAAGGTACATACACTGAGCGTTATCTAGCGATCTGGCCACAACGTGCAACGAAACTAAGTGTCTTATTATAATGTGTAAATCGATTGCAGCTAAATACTCGGAACGCATTTTTTCTGGAATGTGGAGGGAAAAACCGGAGGACCCGGAGAAAAACAATTACACGCGACCGCGAGGAGAGAGACACGCAAACTCCAAATATGCAGCAGCAGGCGTCAGGGTCGGCATCGAACGCACGACCTCCTGCATACCAGGTGAGGTAGTTAACATCTCCTAGCCACCGTGTCGCCCCAGGGAGTAGAGGCACCATGCGTGTCACGTGGCCGCTTGGTCGGTCCCATCGACGGGCAGAGATGCAGCTGCAAGGTGATGACGCTGCGCACGATTCCCTGCAGCCTGGCTCCTCAATTCGGATTGGCTGCCGCGTGCGGGGAGTGGATGCCCCGCAGTGCCCTTGCTCATTTCTCCCGATAACGTTTGAAAAAGGCACTCGTGAGTGGGGCAGCCGGGGTACCACCGAGGGTCTGGCGGAGCACCAATGAGCGCTGGTCCTCGTTTATGATTTTGGCAGCCTAGAGCCAGTGGTGGAAATTCCACATTTCTTTGGAGCTCGTGGGTTTTGTTTTAAATAATACCATCCCTGCTCTTTGGTTCTTTCGGTAAGTTACTTAGTTAGGAATAAAACAAAGTAAATCACGAAGCTTCGATAGCAACACAAGCCATCGTCTGCAGGTGAAAATCTCGACAGCCGCGATGTCTGCCTGCCTTGTGAAGAGAAGATGTTACCAGCGAGAGTTAACGTAAGCTTTTTTAGAACAAAGGTAGCCGAAGTCGTGTTAACGGGGTATTATAGTGTAAAGGTAATAAATAGCTCATTAACTTTGCAACTGTAATCCAACATGCTAATCTAAGTTCATTTCCTTTAACATGCCACGCTATTTATTACCTTTACACTATATTACCCCATTAACACGACTTCGGCTACCTTTGTTCTAAAGAGCTTGTATAAACTCTCGCTGGTAACAGCTTCTCTTCACAAGGCAGGCAGACATCACGGCTGTCGAGATTATCACCTGAAGACGATGGCTTGTGTTGCTATCGAAACGTCGTGCTTTATTTTGCTTTTTTTTCTACCTACGTAACTTACCGAAAGAACCAAAGAGTATGGATTTCTGCAGTCACGAAAGCTTCACATCAAGAATACCATCCCTGGTGAGCTTCACGCACAGCAGTGCTGTTCGTTTCCATTATCCCAGAGGGATGATGGTGGCTCAGTCTGTTCCAGAATGCGATTTGAACTCACGACCTTTCATTTTCTGTTTGGTATTCAGTGCCCTAATAAACAGCAGCAATTAAAAAATCAGACTGCATACGTAGGCACTTTGTGTACGAAGGTGCGTATTTAAATAATGACGACACAAAAGTTCTCAAAACCCTCAAACACTCCGTTCTCGTGTCTACGCCGAAGTTAATTGTAGGGGATTAGCTACTAATTGAGGGGTGAATGTAGTGACAGTGCTGCGCGTGTGTTTCGTTTATGAGCGATAAATACTGCGATTTGTTCGTTGTGCAATATTCCTGAAGACCTCCGCGCTCGTTCACTGCAATGTTGACGCTTTTTGTCTTCGTTTCATTGCCGCCGTGCTCATGCACCACGGATCTCCCGTGTGATATAGCCAGGCAACTGGCTAATCGGGATCATCCGCGTAACAAATCAAGTAAACTCAAACGCCGGCATATAGAACGAAACGTCGGGTTGGCGCGGGCTCAGCTTCCTCACGATATTCCACCGTATCGTGCACTCCATAGAAGGCCACGTTGTCAGTGCTCCACCTAACCGCAGACGGCACTCGAAGGGGGCCGGGTTTTCTGAGCGTCACTCGTCGTACATAAAAGTTCAACAATATTTTCAAGTAAATTAAAATTGTAAAAAAAAAGATCATCAAGCAGAAAAAAACCGGCAAGCGAAATGTCGACAGAACTCTTCACCGTCCATGTGAAGGCACAGCAGGAGATGGTATCGGTTTATGTTTATGGCTATATGAGCTAACATCTATACAATTGTGAATAAATATATAAATAGGCGAAGGGCATACCAGAACCTACTCCTTCCCAACAACTCGGCCCAAACGATAACATATTAACAATAAAAATAAATAAACTGTACCAAATTTATATTAACAAAAAAACAACCCAACTCATCATATGACAGTTATATGCCCAGACAAATAATTCATGCCACTCGCGCTCAAAGCTTTTCCACAAATTGGCAGAAGATCCACGCGGTATGATGATGATGATGATGTTATTGATGTCAATTCTGGGTTTTCACAGATGCCCGGATGATTCGGCCCACAACGACCAGCAGAAAGGGGCTTTACACCACTAGTTAAAGGATTCGGCCAGAGATGGCTTTGGATTCAAGTAAATTCCACTGTTCATTATCTGCAGATCCGACACCATTACAGATGCATTCATGACAAGCGAGCCCACAACCCTGTGCATTGATGTTCACAAGACGTTCGCTGTTGCCATAAGAATACTGTGCAGACCTAATCCACGGGGGAAATGATTTGGCTTTGTCCACACTAATCTTGACTCAGCTGCTGTATTGAGGAGTCATTTATCTTTGCCCTGAGGAATGGCGCTCTGAAAGCACATGTGCAGCACATAATTTGCAGGTGTTGAGTGAGGAGGGGGGTTCGGGTGCAGTCAATGTTTTTGCAACTTTATTAACCCCGAGCCGGCTTTAGTATCCCTTCTTTTTTGCAATAACAAAATAAATAGCCGGCAATATTTTTTTCTTTTCTTTTTTGAAGTGTCTCTACCAGTTACTTATCATTGGCAAGCGTCTGTCGTGACCATATTGTCAGCGAAGGCCGAAGTATGTGGCATTACACACAGGTGTCAAAATGTAGTGTAGGTGTCTATTTGTTGAGGCAACAGCACAATGGCCCAGTGTGTACATGTAAACAGTGCCCTGGGTCCATCTGATATTAAAACATATACACAGATTTGTTTTTTTCTCTTCCCCCCTTTCTGTTCAAATTGGTAAAAATTACAGGGGTGAATGGAGAGCCCTTAAGGTTAAACGTCTTCACTTGGAGCACTGCACCCAGCAATTCCGTATCCCAAGTTTAATCCTGGATGTGTGATAATGCGTCTAATGCATTCCTGTATGCTACGGTAATTCACTCGGCAGCACTTTGCCCAATGTATCCAGATTAATATCGGAATACATCAATCAATTGGAAAACTGACAAACTGGGCATTGTAAACCATTAGTTTTGTTTTATTCTTGCAGCTATAAAGAATGCATCGGATATTCTACATTCTATATGATTAGCAGTTCCGTGGTTTCACAACAGCTGCAATGTCCGAGTGGACATGTACACAAGCTGAATGACATATTTGTGTATAGGAGTGACTCTAACACAAATGTATAGAAACGATGTAGATTTGAACTTCCTTCGCACCGTACGTAGCCAACCGTGCTAATCGGAGGTGCGGGGGAAGGGCAGCAAACTAAACACAAATTTTTTATTTAAAAGTGGCTCCCTAATATTGGAATACAGAGCGTTCCAGGCGGCTGCAGAAGTGCATCTGAAAGCGTGCGATGTAGTGACCATCTTTGTTTAATTACTACCAGAGTGGAGCGGTGCTAATGTGGTTTGCTCGCTGCTCTATGAATCCACTGACCCGAGTTCAATTCCCGGACCACGGCTCATGTCAGTGGCAAGCACGGCCGTCCATGGAGAGAGGGGGGGGGGCAGTGGCGAACAGAGCTGTCCATGGGGGGGGGGGGCGGGGGGAGGTGCGATAATAGTCTCACTATATGGGCCCCCCGAAGCCTTCTAACTAAACCGTAAGTATAGGCAGTCATCGAGATACGAACATCCGACTTTGCAACGTCCGCACTTACGAACGAACCACCGTAAGATGTAATTTTTTTATTATCCGACCATCCGACTAGCGAACGTTCGTGTGGTACGACCGAATATAATAACGAGCGAACGATTACCACGGTTGGATACGTACGGTGCGAAAGAAGTTCAACATACATACGAACAGAACCGCGGAAATATACTTTTCAGCGGAGCGATCCTCTGCGAGATGTAACACGTGTGTGCGTGTGTGGTGACTCATTACTCCCCTTGCGACAAGCAAGTCAGCATCAATACTCAAGTTAAGTGGTATTGTATATTATGTTTGATTTGTTAAAGTATTACATGCAAATGTACTTGTTATCTATGAGTTTAACAATGCTTCCCTTTTTTGTTCAACAATGACCACATGTACAATACAATGTTGAGTACGGAGATAAAAAAAAAACAAATCGATATACGAACGGCTCTCAGGAACGTGATCCGTTTAGTAAGTCGAGGACTGTCCGTGTTACATCTCATGACACTGTGACTTCAAAGCCCCCCCACCCCCGATTCGTCGTGTACCCCTAGGGACGGCTCTGGTGGTGAGTGGTCTTACATAGCCACCCCCACCAGCCACCTTCCCGCACCATCAACCAGCACTGACCAGCGTGGTGAAGTATGGTATGTAATAATAATAAAAAAAAACTCTCATGACCAACATTGTGTGGGGATGCTTTCATCTATTGGTGGATTGAGAAGGGCCAGAGTTTAAAGTCTTCATTATTGTCAGTTTTTATTATTATTATTATTTTTTTCTATGGATGGGTGTGGAGGAGGACATCTGTCACGATGCATGACAGATTTTATTACGCGCTGAAACCCTCAATCTGCTTAGCTGTGGAATGTCTAGAAGATGGCAGTCGAGCAAATGGGTTCACAACCATCCTGTGCAAATTGGTTTAATGTTATTCTTCTCGTGTTTGCGTGGCGTTTCTCCAGGCGCTTACATGCCTCCCTAACTTACAATGTACTTAAACACGTGTAATTGTACAAAATGAGTCTTCATCCTGAGGCTTTCCTCATTAAAGACCTATGATTATTTTTGAAGCATAGTAACTGTGTGATGCGGCATTGGCGTGAGTGCACAATCACAAATAACGCTTAAAACTCACGAACGTCAAAAACACCGTGGCCTTAAAATGAAACAAATGTACAATAGGCGGCGTTTTGGGCCAATGACTATGAAGAAGGGCAATTTCCCAAAACGTTGCCAATTAGTTATAATTTATATATGTTTAAATATGTACGATTATATATTTTTCCCTTCTAATGCCACAGTGTTATTGACGAATTGCGTTTGTTTCCTTTTTATGGAAAGGGAGCATACCCCACCATGGGCATGTGGATTTTTCGTATCACAGATCTAACAACATAATGTATTTTTTTATTGGCACAGTTCCTATAAGCACGGGCCTGAAAGACCCCGAAATGAGATATAATATAATTATATCTCAATGCTCATTTGAGCAGGTAATCACATTAACTTGACCCCGTAGCGGAGTTACAGGGGGTTTGCCCTGAAATGGTATGCAAGGGCCTTGTGACGTGAAAATAAACTGTTAAAATATTTGTATTTATTTTACCAGGTAAGGCCCACTGAGCTATACAGATCTTTTTCAGGAGCGACCTGGCCACAAATGAAAGTGGCTTATCGCGTGGTAATTTGCGCGGCAAAAAAATACTCTAAACGCGCGTCTCTAAATGTGGAGGGAAAACCCGGAGACAAATCCACGCGACCACGGAGGGAAAGACATGAACATTACAAAATATACAGCAGCAGCAGGCGTCAAGGTCGGAATCGAACCCACGACCCCCTGAATACCAGGCGAGGTTGTTAACATCTCCTAGCCACCGTGGCACCACGGCACCCCTTTAATGTTTCCCAGTGGCACAGCGGAGAATGTGTGTCGGCTCCTTGACTGTGGCTCAGGAGGCTCAGCGTCTTAATTTACGGTGCTGTTATTTCATTTTTTCATGGCGAGCGATGGACATTGTCATTCCCCATAATCATCCGCGGCAATGCTTTGTGAGTTTCTGTTGTTTTCTGTGGTTTGTGCTGGTCGACCCGCATAATGGATTGTGACTGCGTCATCTGGCAACCTCGCTGCATTTTAACGTATTGGCCGTACACCGGTGGAGCGAAATATAAAAAAGAGCAACATTTTCGCAATAACTATTTTCCAGTGATTCGCAACCCCGGTCAGAAAATCTTGTGTTAGTGGTGGTGGTGCGTCAAAATCAGTTCTCGTGATGTCGAAGCAGTCGGAAAACGAATGTTATGAGCAGCTAAACATGAAGCTTCACAGTCTGTGGCCGTATAGCAGCACCGAGCCTGATGACGATTGGCTGCTCCGTGTTCCAAAGGAAGATTTGACTCCTCGTGCCCTGAGACTTGGTCAGACGGTTTCTCGATGCATCTCCGGAATCATTTCTCGGCGGACAGGTCGCATCAAAAGATTATGACTCGTGAATAAAGAATTAAAGCTTTCGTGACTGCATAAAATTACTCATTGTTTTTTTTCGGTAAAGTCACGTATGTAGAAATACAATAAAATAATATTGAAACAAAACAATCACGACGTTTCGATCACAACACAAGCGATCTTCATCAGGTGTCAAGAACAAATCATGGAGGTAAATACAACAAGAAGATGAGAGAATTCAACAAACCTAAGAAACATTTTGTGAAGCACATCCAGTCAGGCCAACAACACAGTTAGACACTTCCTGGCGGACCACGAATTTCAGAAGAGTGTTAAATTTCGTGTTCAACCTTTGGATTGCACATACCAGCATAGATAGAATGAACTTGTATATGTATTTCTACTGACAGTGTACCTCGTATTTTTCATTCTATCTATGCTGGTATGTGCAATCCAGAGGTTGAACACGAAATTTAACACTCTGAAATTCGTGGTCCGCCAGGAAGTGTCTAACTGTGTTGTTGGCCTGACTGGATGTGCTTCACAAAATGTTTCTTAGGTTTGTTGAATTCTCTCATCTTCTTGTTGTATTTACCTCCGTGATTTGTTCTTGACACCTGATGAAGATCGCTTGTGTTGTGATCGAAACGTCGTGATTGTTTTATTTCAATATAATTTTATTGTATTTCAACATACGTGACTTTACCGAAAAAACCAATGAGTAATTATGACTCGTGGTGTCACCGCGCGTTCGAATGGGAAAGCAGCTGCTGAATCGAAGGCAACTTCTGATGGAGAGTCTTGCGGCTCACTCACGGGCAGCAGCGACATCGTGCGACTGTTTTTATGAGGACCGGTGTGTTTATGGTGCGCCGTTGTACCGCCAATACGTCCATTTGTTTTACAGCTACGCCTTCTGATGGGACTCGGAAAGTCAAAGCCTGGACAGATTTTTTTTTTATGATGTCAATCCTGCTGGAAAGCATTGGTCCAGAAGGCCCACAGGGTGATGGGTTAAATTATTGTTGTGTTTTTTGTGTGCAGACAATTTTAGTTTTGTCTATGTGATTCAGCACGATAGTCTAGAATGAGTTTGTTTGGGATGTTAGAAACTCGGCATCAACACGTTTGGTAGGGCTATTTCAATGCACACAATGGACAGGAAGGACAAGATCAACGGGCTCGCATAATGCACATGCATAATGTGCGTTGCCTCATTAATCCTCCCCCCCCCCTCCACTTTGCACATCTACGCCTCTACATAAGGAACGAAACAGGTGGACTTCTCCACAAATCTGGCTGTGGCCTGATGAAGCTGGTTGTAATTACTGGCGAAACGTCGTTACTCAGTTTGTAAATGTTGTGGCTTTGCTCTCCAACACACAACCGGTGTGCTGTACTAGTATACTACACTATACACTACACTATACACTACACTATACACTACACTATACGCTAATATACACTACACTACTATACACTACACTATACACTACACTACTATACACTACACTATACACTACACTATACACTACACTATACACTACACTATACACTACACTATACACTACTACACACTACACTACACTATACACTACTATACACTACACTATACACTACTACACACTACACTATACACTACTACACTATACACTACACTATACACTACACTACTATATACTACACTATACACTACACTACTATACACTACACTATACACTATACTACTATATACTACACTATACACTACTATACACTACACTATACACTACACTACTATACACTACACTATACACTACACTCCAGCAGCGTGCTGTACTAGTGACGAATTGGCACGTTCTGTTTACGTGACAACCCTTACTAGTTGACTGTGTCGGGTGGTGGCGGGTTTTAACGACACATTTATATATTTACGCGATCTAACCCAAAAAAAACTATTTTATGGATCAACACGTTTGCAGGGTGTTGGAGAATTATGGTGTGGGTGTATAATACAGTATTTAAATGACCCAATGCTACTGAAACATTATCTTCACAAGCCTTGAGGTGTTCATGTCTTCACCGTCAGTTTAAATTTTGTTCTGATGTGTCAGAAATAAGACTGGTAGGATTTCTGCAATATACATTTGTTATACCATACGATAGAATGTTCATAATATGACGAGAATCGTGACACCAATTTGCTACAACTGTATAATTTTATTTAGCATTGTTATTCTGTTTATTTGCTTCCCGTATGAATAGAGATTACTTAAATATTGTTTTTTTTTCAATCACTGCAACTTTATAGTCAAGAGAATAATGCTCGTAGAGTAATACCCCGATGTATGTCTTCCCCCTTTTTACGTCGTTTGGCAAATACGTGGTAACGTGATGATTAACACCGCCGCTTGATTTGCGTCGCATCAAGACACATCTACGTCGCTGACAGCATCACTGTGCGTCCTTTCTCGTTGTCGTCAGTGTGAATTCATGAATTAACTCAGAAAATTACGACAGAGACAAGCAGACACAATGTCTACATTTATCACCACAATTTATTTAGATTCACACTATCAGACTGGAGAGGTGACCGAGTGGTTCAGAGGTCCACAGTGGTGAGATGTTAACTTCCTCGCCTGGTAATGCAGGAGGTCGTGGGTTTGACCCCGACCCTGATGCATGTATTTTTGGAATTTGAGTGTCTCTCTCCCCGTGGTTACATGGACTTTTCTCCAATTCCTCCGGTTTTTTTTCTCTCTCCACATTTACAAACGCGCGTTTAGAGTATTTAGCCGCTCAAAATTTCCACGTGATAAGCCACTTTGTCGAGTTATTGTTTGGGACCAGGTCACTTCTGAAAAAGAGCTACATAGCTCAGTGGGCCTTACCTGGTAAAATCAAACATCGTTTATAGGTTGAAAATAGTTGATGGGTCCCGAGAACTCAGCCAGTACTGCTGCGATCCTGAGTGTGAATCAGGGCAGTGAGCAGGATGATCTCATCCCGCTCGAAAAAAGGATACAAACTAAGCCTCATTGTGTTACGTTCATGTTTTACACTTAGTACGGTTAAATCCCATCTCTGAGCATTATAAATATAATTTTGACTGTTACATGACAAAAAAAAAATTCTCCAGCAGGGTGCGTGTGAAGATACTGCCCCCTCGTGTGCTGATTGAGACGTTGCCAAAACCGGTCCAGAGTTTGCTTGTATTGAACCAAAGTTGCTGCAATTATTAAATTCCTAGATGGTCGTGATACTTAAGCGATGTGTAAAACTAAACGTTTACATTGCTATGTAGAGGGACAGATATATGAAACGAAGCTTCTTAATTTTTTTACTTGTAATCTCCACAATAAAAACATAATTATTGTGTTATATGTATTACTGTATACAATTATGCGTTCAATTAGTACCCATATCGAACAGAGAAGGTCCTCGCCTCTACACATTTGGCAGTTTACCACCATCGCTTCAAGCGATGTTGGCTTTGCTGATGAGACACTGCATGTCGAAAACGCTCCAGGGGCTGCTTGTGTTGAACTTACAATGCTGTGGGTTGTGCAGTCGCAGAAGGTCACGTGTCTGATGGGATGCGTAAACAAAAATAACATTTAGACAAATGAAGCAACTGTTGTGTCAACCTATTTATGGTGTGGATAAAATGGCTACTTGGTATATCAGATACATATTCTTAGCTCTTTCGGTAAAGTCACGTTGAAGGGAAACAATAAAATAATAAATATATATAAAACAATAAAAATTCTCACGACGTTTCGACCATAACACAAACGGTCGTCATCAGGTGTGTCGGTTTGCATAAATTTTTATTTTATTTTTAAACGGTGTATTTATTTATAAAAAAAAGTCAGCGCCACGTGCAGCGATTTGTCAGTTTGTTTAAAATGACTAGTCCATCTATGTTCTGAAAAGAGGAGGGGGGAGACGAAAAATTAATGTATGCTGTCTGAAAGCCACTGTAAGCGTGAACAATCAATTAAGACCTGAAATGGTTTATCAAATATTTCCAATGACATCAGATGCAGTCGTGGTATCTCCTTCCGAGGGATATGTTGTAACACGAGGCGATGGTGATGACGTTATTCTGCTCTGTGAGCGTTCTAAATGGATTATTAATCTCATGATAGTTAAATATGTTTGGGGGAAGAAATAACAGAAAGATTAATCAGATTGGTCTGAGTAATGTCATATTAAAGTGTGTATTACAGATGCAATGTGTTCCATCCTCAAAGTAAGTGTAGTGTTATTTATATTCATAATAACAATTATTCTTATTAATAGAGTGCCCTTTTCGCCCAGGCTTATCGGAGTGCTTCAGACAAGATAAGTGACGTACATCAACAACAACCGCCGTTCGCCACTGAGTGGCGGTGGCGGAACTCCAATGGCTGGTCGTGGAATAGGGGTTATGATGAGAGATGTATCTTAGGCGAATAGATTGGATGACCTATAACTAAATCACCCGGTATGTGCTCGATTTCGCTAGGCCTTAGAAGCTCGGCAGAGTTGAGCGTGGATATACTGTAGCCTGGATGTATGACTGATTAATTGTCAGCACGCACAAAGACGGTGCCGTAGCCAGCGTGAGCAGGAAAGGACAGTGCAGAAAAATCCATTGTTGTTCTGCAGTCCCCCCCCCCCCTCCATCTGCACCAACGCACTACTGACCAGCGTGGTGAAGTATGGTCATATATACCTCATGACCCGCAAGACTTTGGGAGGCCCTCATCCAGCAGTGGATTGATAAATTCTGGGCTGTTTATGTACATGCACATCTGGATTAGGGGTTGCAGTGTGGGGTAAGTATCTGCATTTGGGCTTAATGGTGGGGGTTATGACTGGGGATTATACAGGTAGGAACAACAGGTTCCACACACGAAAAAGATGGCAAGCTACCCTTTTTAGATGTCCTAATTAAAAGGAGACCTGATGGTTCAATGAGCCACTCTGTCTACAGGAAAGCTACCCATACGGATGCTTACTTAAAACCGGATTCCCACCACCATCCATCCCAGAAGAATTCCCTCATCAAGACTCTATACCATAGAGCCCAATGCATTTCCAACCAGGAACACATTGCCAGTGAACTCAAGCACGTACACCAAGCTCTCAAGGCTAATGGTTACTCCGACTACACAATCCGCAAAGCCATCACTCCAACCATGAAGTAGGATCCTCTTGAGGAGCCATTCAAAACCATCACCTTACCCTACATTGCGGGGGTCACAAAAAATATCTCCAAAATCCTGAATAAACACAAGATCCAGGTCCGATTCAACACAGTACATAAAATCCGTGATCTGGTTCCGTCTGTAAAAGATGTGTTCCAGACATACAGTACCCGGGTGTTTACAAACTAAGTTGCCTCTGTGGTAGCAGCTACATTGGAGAAACCAAACGACATATCTCAGACCGCATCCGTGAACATAAAGCAGACTTGAAACACGGTAGGACGAACACCTCAGCCGTGGCAGATCACTGTTATTATTCAGTGGGCTCACATGACATTGACAACTCCAAGACGGAGGTTCTCTGCAAGCCACCTGGCTACCATGAGAGATCCGTTCATGAGGCTATCCACATATACAAACACAGAGACAATTGCAACCGAGAAGATGGATTCCGGCTTAGTAACCATTGGAAAGACGTTATAAACCATTTCGGTTTTTGGATTGTATTTTACGGTGACTTTCAGACTGCAGTCCATTTGCTGGCACTGCCTCTTAGTACCTTTCACACGACGGTCAATAGTTTAGTTTATAGCATTTTGTATAATAATAATAATAGTATAACAGTGTAATGTTAAATATAATTGATAAGGCAATATATAGTACCGTAATTGTATAGTGAATATACAGCAGTGTGGTATACAGTAGGGTTAGTAGAATAATACATAGTGTAATACTACAAGTCTAATATTTTATAGTCTAAAGTATAGGGTAGTATATAGTAACGCATTGTATTATTCAAGGGTGGGGTTTGTCTATGTATACGATAGCATACAATGTAGTTTAGATTGGAAGGTATAATATTGTAATGTATAGTAGTCTAGTTTGTAGCATAGTTATAACGCAACACAGGACAGAGCAGTGCACCGTGGCTGTTTCCTCCTCTCCCCCCCCCCTCCTCCGTTCCAAACATAGATAGACTCGTCCGTCTGAACAAAGCACGTCGCTCTCCGTGGTGCTAATCCTCTCACACCAACATCATGCTAATCCCCCAGTTACATGCTAATTCATATGTAAACTCCTTTGTCAAGACGCTCTGTTCCTCCCACACAGCTTAAAAGACGCTTCCAAGCTTGGCAGGGTTCACTCAAGCGCTGTCTTCCGGACAGTCCTGTTTCTTCACCTGAGGAAGGCTACTTGTGTTGTGGCCAAAACGTCGTGAGAATTTTATCCTGATATTATTTGTATTATTTTATCTCCATTCTACGTGACTTTACCGAAAGAACCCAGAAGAGATTCCACACTGCCCACCAGGGATTATTTGTCTGTCTGTCTGTCTTGCATAGCCGGAATTACATCCGCATAATTTGACTGCCATCTAGCGGGAAATGACAGTTTTGTGCTCTATAACAGTCAAGTACGGCTAATGATTCTGAGCACATACGTACATCATCAAACACTTGCATCAGTGACTTCAAACTTTCGTTGACTGCAGGAATTCATATTATTTGGTTCTTTCGGTAAAGTCACGTAGATGGAAAATTTAAAAAATGTTTCATAAGAGCCAAAAACTTGGAGTGCATAATGTCAGCAGTATTAGTTCAATACAAAGCAAGCTATGGGCTCGCTTCGACATTCAGTGTCTCATCAGCAGTCAGGCTTGCCCCAACCAACGTTGGTGAATCGCAAGATACTAAAGATGCTAATAAGCAAAGACGCCCCACCCCCGATAACTTCAAGATAATGGGTCCGAGTTTTCACGCAAAATGGTATAGTGTACTGTAATGTATTCTGATATAAAGTACACATTACTCAATTGGGATTATATATAGCCACCCCCCTACTGTGAAAACTGGCAGGACCCTCCTGAAAAAGAGCCACGAGGCTCACTCAGTGAGGTAGCGGTGGCCCTGGACCCGCTGCTGCCAGCAATCGGCGCACCCAAACCCCAGGGGCAGGTCGAGGCTGAGTTTTTTGGTAAACTGGGAAACATTTTGCCCCTATTTTCCGTTCAATGTTATTTATTTATTTAAAGAGGCATAATTATTCCGTTTGTCCGTCCGTCTGTCCAATTAATCAATTGTCAGAAATGTTGAGAAATAAATTTTACAGTTTTTTTTCCCTCGAATTTGGCACCCCACTTAACTTGGCGCCCTAGACGACCGCCTAGATAGCCTACATGGACGTGTCGCGCCTGCAGTGAGGCTTTCCTGGGTAAACGAGTCTCATAATTATAGATTTAAAGCTTTCGTGACTGCTAGGATCCATACTCTTTGGTTCTATTGGGTAAAGTCACGTAGGTGAAAATGAAACAACAAAAATTCACGACGTTTTGGCCACAACACAAGCGGCCTTCATCAGGTGAAGGGACGAGACTGTCTGGAGGACAGCGCTGGAGTGGAAGAAGCCACGCTTAGATCACGACCTTTAAGCTGTGTGAGAAGAAAAAGACCAAGTGCCTTGACGAAGGAATTAGCATATAATTTAGCATTGAAATGGCTCATTGAAATAGCTAAGTTAAAGTATACACATCCGCAGAGGTACCCCTTGACAAAGGAATTAGCATCGAATTTAGCATTGAAATAGCTGAGTGATTAGCTTATAACTGGTCACAGAAATAGCTATGTTAAAGTTAGAGCATATACATTCACCGAGGCACCTAGTACTCATCAAACAGGAGAATTTAGCGAAACACAACCACGCTCAGACATCGGACCTGTGTGCGAGCAAACAAGGTGTTCTGACAAAAAATTAGCATAAAAATTAGCATTTGATTGGCGGATTTTAGGAAAGAGGTGGTGTACGTGCCGGTGGACTTGCAGTTTGGCGCGGGGGGGGGGGAAGGGGGGAGGGGGAGTTTACCTATTGATGGTGTGAAAAGGGGGAATTTATAAGAGCTGCGAAAGTTTGAGGTACCACTACTTGAAAAAATATACTGTACCATTGAAATTAGTTTAATGTTTGGTTCGATTTAGAACATCTTTCCAATGGTTGCTTAATTTGAAGCCATCCTCTCGGTTGAAATTGTGTCTGTGTTTGTAGATCTGAATTGCTTCATGAACAAATCTCTGATAAAAGGCCGTGGGTTTGCAAAGAACCTTGGTATCGGAGAAAATTATATCGTGATCCCCCACAGCGTTGTAACAGTGATCAGCCACGGCAGAATAATTAGTTTTGCCGTGTTTCAAATCTGATTTGTGCTCGCGAATTCGGTCAGAGACATGTCGCTTTATCTCACCGATGTAGCAATCACCGCAGGTACAACTCAATTTGTAAACCCCGGGGTACTGTAAATCAGGAATGGCATCCTTCACGGATAGGATCAGATCACGAATTTTGTGTACTGTATTGAACCAGACCTGGATCTTGTGTTTGTTTAGAATTTTGGAAATCTTTTTAGTAACGCCTGCTATATATGGAAGTGTGATGGTTTTGACCGGAGTATCAAGTGGTTGTTTCTGTATGGAGGGAGAGACAGCTTGGCGGATGGTACGGTCAGAGTAACCATTCCTTTTGAGGGCCAGGTGTACATGTTTTAATTCACTGGTCAGGTGGTGTTGGTCCGAAATGCAATGAGCCCTATGGTATAAAGTTTTGATGAGAGAATTATTTTGGGCTGGGTGGTGGTGGGAATCAGGTTTCAAGTAGGAATCTGTGTGGGTGGGTTTCCTGTAGACAGAATGCCCCAATGAGCCATCAGGTCTCCTCTCAAACAGAACATCTAAGAATGGTAGCTTGCGATCTTTCTCCACTTCCATGATGAATTTGATGGCGGGATGTCTGGAATTGATGTGGTGTAGGAAAAGGTTCAGAGCTGGAAGGCCATGTGGCCAAATGACGAAAGTGTCATCCACATATCTCTTCCACAGGGAAGGTCTGAGGGTGGAAGTCTGGATGGCGTCTGATTCAAATTTCTCCATGAAAATATTGGCTATCACTGGTGATAAGGAGGATCCCATGGAGGTACCCTCATTTTGTTTGTAGAAGGAGCCATTCCAAGTAAAGTAGGCATTGTTGAGGCAGTGCCTAACCAGTGCAGGTGTGTCGGGGTCTAGTCCATGTTGGACCAAATTTTCAATTATTTCAATGGTATCAGGTACTGGGACCTTGGTGAACAAAGAGACCACATCGAAGCTGACAAGGATATCGTCAGGGGACAGTACAACGTCTTTGACAATAGAGACCAATTGGGCTGAGTTGAGTACTGCTGAGGCGGTCTTGCCAGTGAAAGGCAGCAAGGTATCTGACAGAAAACGGGCTAGTCTATAGGTAGGGGAGTTGATCGTGGATACGATGCATCGAAGTGGGGTGCCTTCTTTATGAATCTTGGGAAGACCATAGAATCTATGGGGTCTTGCAGCAGAAGGTTTTAGGGAGGGACGTTTAGTTGGGTCGATTAGGGAGGTCGAACTTGTGATGATCTTGTTGGTTTTTATCGCTAGGCTATTAGTAGGGTGATTTTTTTATTTTTGAGTAACTTCCATCGTTGAGCAGATTCTGGATTTTGTTGTTGTATGAATCTTTATCCATAATAACAGTAGCGTTGCCTTTATCGGCTGAGAGGATGACTATATCACTTCTGTTTTTTAAATTCGCGAGTTCAGAGCGTTCATTTTTGCCGATGTTACTAATGGGTTTCTTAGCATTCTTAAGAATAGTGGCTATTTCAGCTCTCGCAACGTCTGCTTGGATGTGTCCTACGCCTTTGAGGGCTACATCGACCTGAGAGATGATATCATCTATTGTTATGTGTTTTGGCGTGACAGCAAAATTTAGTCCCCTAGCCAGTACTGTTTTCAGATTGTCCGAAATCGGGGTGCTACTCTGATTAATGACGATTTTGTTAACATCTAGTTTTGTTATATGTGGAACTGGGTTCTTCTTTGATAGGTGGTTGAATTTAGAAATCAAGTTAGCTTTACATTTAACTGACAGTGACTCAGCAGAAGAAGCAGTCATGTTGTCTAGGTGATTCCAATCAGAAGGTGACATTTTTTGTCTTAACATTAAATGAGCTTGTAGGAGAGTCCTGTCTAAAGTATCTAGTTCAAATCGGAGTAGCTTTATCCTCTCTGAGATCAGTTACAAGCTAAATTCGATGCTAATTCCTTTGTCAAGGGGTACCTCTGCGGATGTGTATAATTTAACTTAGCTATTTCAATGAGCCATTTCAATGCTAAATGATATGCTAATTCCTTTGTCAAGGCGCTTGGTCTTTTTCTTCTCACACAGCTTAAAGGTCGTGATCTAAGCGTGGCTTCTTCCACTCCAGCGCTGTCCTCCAGACAGTCTCGTCCCTTAACCTGATGAAGGCCGCTTGTGTTGTGGCCGAAACGTCGTGATTTTTGTTATTTTATTTTCACCTAAGTGACTTTACCCAATAGAACCAAAGAGTATGGATCCTCGCAGTCACGAAAGCTTTCAATCTAGAATTGATAACCTCTATGGAGAGGGTTTTCACCTATCTGTTAGAGCTTTTAACAGACAACAGGACAAGAAGTCACAGCTCATCGAGACGCTGACTTTCCTCAAAAGATGCCGCGATCACAAGGTAATACCCATCGCTTTCACACTCACTTCTGCTGCTGTATCTTCTCCGAATTTTAAACAGATTTTGCTTAAGGCCAGTCTATTTTTAATCTCTGAGAGGATAAGGCTACTCCGATTTGAACTCGATACTTTAGACAGGATTCTCCTACAAGCTCATTTAATGTTAACACTAAAAATGTCACCTTCTGATTGGAATCACGTAGACAGCATGACTGCTTTTTTTGCTGAGTCACTGTCAGTCAAATGTAAAGCTAACCTGATTTCTAAATTCAACCACCTATCAAAGAAGAACCCAGTTCCACATATAACAAAACTAGATGTTAACAAAATCGTCATTAATCAGAGTAGCACCCCGATTTCGGACAATCTGAAAACAGTACTGGCTAGGGGACTAAATTTTGCTGTCACCCCAAAACACATACCAGTAGATGATATCATCTCTCAGGTCGATGTAGCCCTCAAAGGCGTAGGACACATCCAAGCAGACGTTGCGAGAGCTGAAATAGCCACTATTCTTAAGAATGCTAAGAAACCCATTAGTAACATCAGCAAAAATGAACGCTCTGAACTCGCGAATTTAAAAAAAACAGAAGTGATATAGTCATCCTCTCAGCCGATAAAGGCAACGCTACTGTTATTATGGATAAAGATTCATACAACAACAAAATCCAGAATCTGCTCAACGATGGAAGTTAATCAAAATAAAAAAATGACCCTACTAATAGCCTAGCGATAAAAACCAACAAGATCATCACAAGTTCGACCTCCCTAATCGACCCAACTAAGCGTCCCTCCCTAAAACCTTCTGCTGCAAGACCCCCTAGATTCCATGGTCTTCCCAAGATTCATAAAGAAGGCACCCCACTTCGACCCATCGCATCCACGATCAACTCCCCTACCTATAGACTAGCCCGTTTTCTGTCAGATACCTTGCTGCCTTTCACTGGCAAGACCGCCTCAGCAGTACTTAACTCAGCCCAATTGGTCTCTATGGTCAAAGACGTTGTCCTGTCCCCTGACGATATCCTTGTCAGCTTCGATGTGGTCTCTTTGTTCACCACGGTCCCAGTACCTGATACCATTGAAATAATTGAAAATTTGGTCCAACATGGACTAGACCCTGACACACCTGCACTGGTTAGGCACTGCCTCAACAATACCTACTTTACTTGAAATGGCTCCTTCTACAAACAAAATGAGGGTACCCCCATGGGATCCCCCTTATCACCAGTGATAGCCAATATTTTCATGGAGAATTTTGAATCAGACGCCATCCAGACTTCCACCCTCAGACCTTCCCTGTGGAAGAGATATGTGGATGACACTTTCGTCATTTGGCCACATGGCCTCCCAGCTCTGAACCTTTTCCTACACCACATCAATTCCAGACATCCCGCCATCAAATTCACCATGGAAGTGGAGAAAGATGGCAAGCTACCATTCTTAGATGTTCTGTTTGAGATGAGACCTGATGGCTCATTGGGGCATTCTGTCTACAGGAAACCCACCCACACAGATTCCTACTTGAAACCTGATTCCCACCACAACCCAGCCCAAAATAATTCTCTCATCAAAACTTTATACCATAGGGCTCATTGCATTTCGGACCAACACCACCTGACCAGTGAATTAAAACACGTACACCTGGCCCTCAAAAGGAATGGTTACTCTGACCGTACCATCCGCCAAGCTGTCTCTCCCTCCATACAGAAACAACCACTTGATACTCCGGTCAAAACCATCACACTTCCATATATAGCAGGCGTTACTAAAAAGATTTCCAAAATTCTAAACAAACACAAGATCCAGGTCCGGTTCAATACAGCACACAAAATTCGTGATCTGATCCCATCCGTGAAGGATGTCATTCCTGATTTACGGTACCCCGGGGTTTACAAATTGAGTTGTACCTGCGGTGATTGCTACATCGGTGAGACAAAGCGACATGTCTCTGACCGAATTCGCGAGCACAAATCAGATTTGAAACACGGCAAAACGAATTCTTTTGCCGTGGCTGATCACTGTTACAATGCTGTGGGGGATCACGATATAATTTTCTCCGATACCAAGGTTCTTTGCAAACCCACGGGCTTTTATCAGAGATTTGTTCATTAAGCTATTCAGATCTACAAACACAGACACAATTTCAACCGAGAGGATGGTTTCAAATTAAGCAACCATTGGAAAAATGTTCTAAATCGAACTAAACATTAAACTAATTTCAATGGTACAGTATATTTTTTCAAGTAGTGGTACCCCAAACTTTCGCAGCTCTTATAAATTCCCCCTTTTCACACCATCAATAGGTAAACTCCCCCTCCCCCCTTCCCCCCCCCCCCCCGCGCCAAACTGCAAGTCCACCGGCACGTACATCACCTCTTTCCTAAAATCCGCCAATCAAATGCTAATTTTTATGCTAATTTCTTTGTCAGAACACCTTGTTTTCTCGCACACAGGTCGGATATCTGAGCGTGGTTGTGTTTCGCTAAATTCTCCTGTTTGATGAGTACTAGGTGCCTCGGTGAATGCATATGCTCTAACTTTAACACAGCTATTTCTGTGACCAGTTACAAGCTAATCACTCAGCTATTTCAATGCTAAATTCGATGCTAATTCCTTTGTCAAGGGGTACCTCTGCGGATGTGTATACTTTAACTTAGCTATTTCAATGAGCCATTTCAATGCTAAATTATATGCTAATTCCTTTGTCAAGGCGCTTGGTCTTTTTCTTCTCACACAGCTTAAAGGTCGTGATCTAAGCGTGGCTTCTTCCACTCCAGCGCTGTCCTCCAGACAGTCTCGTCCCTTCACCTGATGAAGGCCGCTTGTGTTGTGGCCGAAACGTCGTGATTTTTTGTTATTTTATTTTCACCTACGTGACTTTACCCAATAGGACCAAAGAGTATGTATCCTAGCAGTCACGAAAGCTTTAAATCTAGAAAAGATTGACAGTTCTTTTGTGTTTCTTCCATTTGCGAATAATCGCACCAACTGTTGTCACCTTCTCACCAAGCTGCTTGGCAATGGTCTTGTAGCCCATTCCAGCCTTGTGTAGGTCTACAATCTTGTCCCTGACATCCTTGGATCGCTCTTTTGTCTTGGCCACGGTGGAGAGTTTGGAATCTGATTGATTGATTGCTTCTGTGGACAGGTACCTTTTATACAGGTAACAAGCTGAGATTAGGAGCACTCCCTTTAAGAGTGTGCTCCTAATCTCAGCTCGTTACCAGTATGAAAGACACCTGGGGGCCAGAAATCTTTCTCATTGAGAGAGGGTCAAATACTTATTTCCCTCATTAAAATGCAAATCAATTTATAACATTTTTGACATGCATTTTTCTGGATTTTTTTTGTGTGATTATGTCTCTCACTGTTCAAATACACCTACCATCAAAATTATAGACTGATCGTTTCTTTGTCAGTGGGCAAACGTACAAAATCAGCAGGGGATCAAATACTTTGTTCCCTCACTGTATATCATGTGTGTGCCAGGTGAATGATATCTGGTGAGTGGTGAGTGCCCGCATGGTGAGCGGTGTCTGACGATGGGTCAGTTGTCATGCATGTGAGGTCACGCCACCTTATCCGTCCTCTACTGTGTGTGTCAATAATAACAATGTCAACTTTCAACACGCCGCTACCGCACATCACTCGCTCGCTCTCGCAGAGAGGACAACGACTCGGAGGCGCGAGGAGGAACCACAGATGAGCGGGAAGGCAGCAGTCAGGTGACGAGTCGGCGCCAACGATTGCCCAAGCTCTGCGGTCCTCTACAGTTTGAGGTGGTGTGGGCCAATTAATGTGGGAGGAAACCGGAGCACCTGAAGAATAACTAAATAAAAAAATGTTTACCAGGTGAAGCTCACTCAGCTATACAGCTCTTTTTTTGCAGAAACGACCTGGCCCCAAATGATAGCTCAACGAAGTGGCTTATCTTGTGGAAATTTACAGCAGTCAAATACTCAAAACGCTCGTTTATTCTGTATCTGAGGAGGTAAAAACCGGAGGACCCGGAAAAAATCCACGCGACCACGGGGAGACAGAGACATGCAAACTCCAAATATACAGCAGGCGTCTGGGTCGGGATCGAATCCACGACCTCCTGTATACCAGGCGAGGTAGTTAACATCTCACCACCGTGGCGCCCATGCGTGCGAAGGGGGCAAACACTCAATCCCATGCAGTCCACATTCTTCCTTTACCGCCTTCTCCTGGCATAGCCAGGGCATGGCACCTCCTCGACGCCCACGGCAAGGGAGTTTCACAACATCGAAGTGCGGTGATCCACCGACCCTCGCTGCTGCCTCCACAGTGCAGCAGCCACGTGCAGCAGCGTAGCCGCCACCGCCCAGCTTTTGTTGTGTGCGTGTGTACACAGGAGACGGTAAAAACAACGAGGCATGAGCAAATAATAAAGGAAATTGTAAATTCTGAATCGTGACGAATTAAAGTACTGGTGGGCTACATAACTGCGTCCCTACGAACCATCCGCCAGCAGCAGGTCTAGCGATGTTTTCAATCTCAAATCATTCTGTTTTACATTTCTATGCATTCCGTTTCCTTCTTCAGCACGCAGATGTTGATACATTAATCCAAAGATCATTGTCATTGTCTTCCTCGCCCAAGTATTAGCTGCACTCATTTGATATGTCGGTGTGTCTGAGCCATACGTCACAGCAGGTGATAGATGCACCGTTTGTAAACGTGATTCCCTGAGCACATAGCTATGTTGATATTCAGAAGCACTCCGATCTGACGTCGTCCCCCTCTCTTATGTCCTGTCTATGATCCCGGTCTGCCTTCAATAACTCCCCTAGGTATAAATATGAGCATGCATATTCTAGTTCCTCCAACATTGATTCCATAGGGAGCTACAATGATTTTACAATATTTTTCCACAGAAACTTTCACCATTCTCCATGGCCAATAGGCCTGATTAGTTACGTCTTCATGCTAAGTATATGGTACAGTATTTACATGAGGTGGATGTGACTGTGATTCTCGTATTGTAAAATGTTTTAGCACTAAAGTCAGGACTGGACTTAGGAATGGACGATCGGGGCGGCTATTCATGGGCGAAAATCTGTAATGGAAAATACTGAGGGCATCGCCATGGGCAAATAGGGGTAGAGAGAAAGACACGGAGAGAAACACACACAGCGAAAGATAGACACAGAAATAGGCAGTGAGAGACATAGGAGTAAAGTGAGAAACAAACACAACAACAACAACCGCCATTCGCCACTAAGTGGTGGTGACGTCACCACGATGCTTGTGCCAGGCTATGTGCACCTTGAGGTCACGTGAAGTGTCGAAAGCCCGTTGGCTGGAGGTCACGGGGCAGACCCAGGTGCCACGGGTCTACTGACTGAGATGACTGGCTCATGCACCACCTGTGCCCCCTTCTGTGCCAACTTGCTGTCTTTTATCCACCCGGCACTCCGCTCGTTGTTGTGAGCGTCGCTCCTCCACCCTCCGTTGTTGTTGGAGGGCGACTGCCTCCAACTGCCCCGTAGCAGCGTCCTTCACGAGCCTCCTCCACACAGGCCGATCTTGACACCGCTGGTACCAGTCATCGGCAAGTCCACTCAGCTCCACATCCTCATGTACCACATCCATCCATCTCTTCTCTATCCCGTCCGCGCCAGTTTCACCCCCTCGATCCGGCTGAACAAAAGCTGTTTAGGTGTGCGTTGGCTGGGCATGCGGGCTACATGATCCAGCCAACGCAGCCTTGCCTGCCGGAGGAGTTCACCAATGGGACTTTGTCCACATCTTTCAACGATTTGTGAGCTCCTCGCACAATCTAGCCTGGTTAAACCCAGGATGGGTCGTAGGCAGGCCAGCATAAAGCGTAGAGAAGGGAGGGAATGACGGTGGCCGAGAAGACCTGAAGCTTTGTGCGGAGTGATAGACCAGGTAGCTTCCACACAGCGTTACGCGACTGATGAAAATATAATTCCGCTCGACTGATTCGAAGTGAGACCTCTGCTGTTAAAGCGGAGACGGTCATGAGCACACTGCCAAGATATGGGGAACTCTCCACTCTCTCCACAACTGCCCTATCACCAATTGGGAGTTGTGGGGGTGGAGTGTCCGATGGTACAAATACCCAGGCAGGTGCTTAGTTTTGGTGGGGCTGATGGTAACGCCCCACCTCTTCGTGGCAAGCTCCAGGTTCAGCAGCAGAGCCTGCAACTCTTCCTCTGAGTGAGCAGCAATTACCCGGGCATCGATCAGCCTCCCATTGTATCCGTACCAAATGGAAATTCCTCCGGTACAGCTATTGAAGGCTTCACGAACTACGTGGTCAAAATAGATGTTAAATAATGTGGGAGCCAGAGGACATCCCTGTCGCACCCCAAGGTGTATAGGGAAAAGCTCTGACTCCCGGCCACGTAGTTTTACCCAGGCCCGCTCACCATCATGAAGGTCCTAAATGATCGTGAGCAGAGGGACAGGGTCTCCTTAATGATCGTGAGCAGAGGGACAAGGACTCCGAAAGCATGAAGAACAACCCAGAGCCCAGGCCTACAAACACACACACACAAAGGGATACAGACACAGAGAAAAACCATCATGCAGACTCCGGTCATCCTCACAGTGGCTTTTGGCTGGCCATAGAACAAAGATGGCCACCGCATCACGTGTTTTCTGATGCAGTTTTACGGCCGTCTGGAACGCTGTCCCGATATTAGGAAGCCACTGGAGCTATGCAATTTTAAATATGGATTGAAAACTAATTTCTTTATAACTTCTTTTTGTGTTTAGTAGGCTGTCTTTCCCCCGCACCTCCGATTAGCACGGTTGGCAATGTACGGTACGAAAGAAGTTCCACAGATATATAGAGACAGACACAGAGATAGAGAGGGACATTCAAAAAAAGCAGTACAGAGAGAGACACGAAACATAAATACAGAGACATAGGGAGAGAGAGACAGACACAGAGAGATACACAGACTGAGATAGAAACAGATAGAGAGACAGAGACATAAAGAGAGATGCAGAGAGAGGGACAGTGACATACAAGTGTTGTGGCCCTAACTAACCACACGGAGACGTCTGCTGGAGGCAACGCGTTTTATTGTAACAACTCTTAACACTCTGTTAAGACTACTCTGTTAAACACTACTCTGTTAAACACTACTGTAACACCCGATAGCCTAAGGGAGAGACAGCCTCCCTTCTAGCGTGTCCTACACACGCCGGGCTACGCTACACGCCGGTCCCTTGCGACGGCGGCTAGGGGAAGACTGGACCGACCGACCCACCCCGGGGTACGGGACTCGCCCTGGTCCACTGCAACCCCGGCTCTAGCGAGAGCCTCGGGGAGGGTCCCCGGGTGCTGGTCCAGTCTTCAGATCTTCAGATGTCTTCAAGCTTGAGTTGGCGAACACTCCCTGGCCCGTCCCGAGGGCCGGCCTTTTATCCCCAGGTCGAGGTCACCCCTCCCCTCATGAACCTTCTAGAAGGTCTTAGTAGGTCTTAATTCTTAAGGGGGTTTAGGAAGTGGTGGGGGTCCCCATCCCCCTCAGCCCCCAGCCCCTGGGGGGTCTGGGGTGTCAACCTCCGGTCACGGAGGGGCGGGGGTTTGACCTTCGGTCAACCCCTACACACCTCGCTCTCTCTCGGCTGCCCCCTGTCGGCCCATGAGCGTGGTGGCAGGTCAGCTGCCTACAGCGCCTTATTATGGCGCATTAAAGTAATGATCAGCCACAGCAGAAGTATTGGTCCTGCCGTGTTTCAGATCTGCCTTATGTTCACGAACACGGCCCGAGACATGTCGTTTGGTTTCCCCAATGTAACTGCTGCCGCAGATACAGCTTAGTTTGTAGACGCCGGGGTATTGCATGTCAGGAATCTTGTCCTTCACAGATGGGATCAGGTCACAAATTTTATGTACTGTGTTAAATCGGACCTGGATCTTGTGTTTGTTCATGATTTTATAAATATTTGTGGTTACCCCTGCTATGTATGGCAGGGTGATGGTTTTGATTGGATCCTCAGATGGCTTCTTCCTCACGCTTGGGGTGAAGGCTTTGCGGATTGTTTAGTCAGAATATCCATTCGCCTTGAGAGCTTGGTGTACGTGTTTTAGTTCACTGGTTAGGTGTTCATGGTCGGAGATACACTGAGCTCTATGTGTAGCGTTTTGATGAGGGAATTCTTCTGGGATGGATGGTGGTGGGAATCAGGTTTTAGGTAGGCGTCAGTATGGGTTACTTTCCTGTAGACAGAGTGGCTCATTGAGCCATCTGGTCTCTTTTTGATTAAGACATCCAAGAAAGTTAGCATGCCATCCTTTTCTACCTCCATGGTGAATTTGATGGCTGGGTGTATGGAATTGATGTGGTTGAGCCGGTCGGCCATGTGGCCAGATGACAAACGTGTCATCCACGTACCTCTTCCACAAGGACGGGCGTAGAGTGGATGCCTGGATGGCGTCCGTCTCAGATATTTCCATGAAAATATTGGCCACAACCAGAGATAAGGGAGAACCCATTGGGTGCCTTCAGTTTTTCTTGTAAAATGATGGTGAATATGTATGTATTAAAATATGAAATAATTATTCTTTATTAGATTAAATAATTATTTTTATTAGATTCTAGCTGTACCCGGCCACGCGTTGCTGTGGCTCAGTCTGGTTAAATGGCAAAGAAAGAAAAGAGAAAGCGCACGTTTCTAAAATATTTAATTTCACAATGCTTGTGGGTATACAATAGTTTTTGTTGTTCCATTGTCTGTGTAGATATAGAGATTGTTTGGTTTGCCGACTCTAGAACACGCAACATATAATTGTCCATGTGAGAAGCAATCCGTGTCTAGATCTAAACCGCACAATTCTAAAGATTGGCCCTGAGCTTTGTTGATGGTGATTGCAAACGCCAATCGAATTGGGAATTGCAATCTCTTAAATTAAAATGGCATATCCGTTGGAATCATAGGAATGCGAGGAATGAGGACATCTTCACCTTTGAAAGGTCCTGTCAAGATTGTTGCTTCAACGACGTCGCTCATTAATTTTTTTACTGCAAGCCGCGTGCCGTTGCAAAGCTTTGGCTGGTTGATATTTCGCAACATGATAATTGGCACGCCGATTTTCAATTGCAGTACGTGCGGTGGCATCCCTGGCAGATCGAGTGAATTCAAAAATTATTTAGGATAATTAACAGCTTCATCTGCTTCCACAACAGTGTCGACGGACTTGTATGTGACTGCCTCGCTTTGAATGTTAGACTGAATAATATTCAATTCTAGATTTGAAGCTTTCGTGACTGCAAGGATCCATACTCTTTGGTTCTATTCGGTAAAGTTACGTAGGTAAAACATTTAAACAACAAAAATCACGACGTTTCGGCCACAACACAAGCGGCCTTCATCAGGTGAAGGGACCAGCCTGTCTCGAAGACTGCGCTGGAATGAAACAGAGCCAAGCTCAGACTACGACCTTTAAGCTGTGTGAGAGGGATTAAGGTGCCTCGACAAAGGAATTAGCATAAAAAATAGCATTTGATTGGCGGACTTAGCATGATGAAAGGTGTAGCACGCGGCAGTGCACCTTTAAGCTGTGTGGCCGCTTGTGTTGTGGCCGAAACGTCGTGATTTTTGTTGTTTTATTTTTTTACCTACGTGACTTTACCGAATAGAACCAAAGAGTATGGATCCTTGCAGTCACGAAAGCTTCAAATCTAGAATTGATAGCCTCTACGGGGAGGGTTTTCACCTATCTGTTAGAGCTTTTAACAGACAACGGGACAAGAAGTCACAGCTCATCGAGACGCTGACCTTCCTCAAAAGATGCCGCGCCCACAAGGTAATACCCATCGCCTTCACACTCACTTCTACTGCTGTGTCCTCACCGAACTCTAAACAGATTCTGTTTAAGGCCAGCCTCTCTTCAATCTCAGAGAGGATAAGACTACTCCGTTTTGTACTCGATACTTTAGACAGGACTCTCCTACAAGCTCATTTAACGTTAACACAAAACATGTCACCTTCTGATTGGAACCACGTAGACAACATGACTGATTCTTCTGCCGATTCACTTTCAATCAATTGCAAAGCTAACCTAATTGCTAAATTCAATCACCTATCAAAGAAAAACCCGGTTCCACAGATCACAAAACTAGACGCTAACAAAATTGTTATCAATCAGAGTAGCACCCCGATTTCGGACAATCTGAAAACAGTATTGGCTAAAGGACCAAATTTCGCTGTCACCCCAAAACATATACCGATAGATGATATAATTTCTCAGGTCGATGTAGCCCTCAAAGGTATAGGACACATCCAAGCAGACGTCGCGAGAGCTGAAATAGCCACTATTAAGAATGCTAAGAAACCCGTTAGCAACATCAGCAAAGATGAACGCTCTGAACTCGCGAAATTAAAAGAGAGACATGATATAGTCATCCTCTCAGCCGACAAGGGCAATGCCACTGCAATTATGGATAAAAACTCATACAACAATAAAATTCAGGACCTACTCAATGATGGTAGTTACTCAAAAATTTAAAATGACCCTACCAATAGTCTAACTATGAAAACCAACAAGATCATCACAAGTTCGACCTCCCTAATTGAACCAACTAAACGTCCCTCCCTAAAACCTTCTGCTGCAAGACCCCCTAGATTCTATGGTCTTCCAAAGATTCATAAAGAAGGCACCCCACTACGACCCATCGTATCCATGATCAACTCCCCTACCTATAAGCTAGCACGTTTTCTGTCGGATACCTTGCTACCTTTCACTGGCAAGACCTCCTCAGCAGTACTTAACTCAGCCCAATTGTTTTTTATGGTCAAAGACCTTGTAC
Organism: Petromyzon marinus; assembly: GCF_048934315.1. Lineage (NCBI taxonomy): Eukaryota > Metazoa > Chordata > Hyperoartia > Petromyzontiformes > Petromyzontidae > Petromyzon > Petromyzon marinus. Next base: position 7,661,558 of record NC_133690.1, on the reverse strand, counting down.
TGTCCCCTGACGATATCCTTGTCAGCTTCGATGTGGTCTCCTTGTTCAGCAAGGTCCCGGTACCTGATACCATTGATATAATTGAAAATGTGGTACAACATGGACTAAACCCCGAGGTACCTATGCTGGTCAGGCACTGCCTCACCAACACCTACTTCACTTGGAATGGTTCCTTCTACAAGCAAAATGAGGGTACTCCCATGGGTTCCCCCTTGTCACCAGTGATAGCCAATGTTTTCATGGAGAAATTTTAATCGGACGCCATCCAGACTTCCACCCTCAGACCTTCCCTGTGGAAGAGATATGTGGATGACACTTTCGTCATTTGGCCACATGGCCTCCCAGCTCTGAACCTTTTCCTACACCACATCAATTCCAGACATCCCGCCATCAAATTCACCATGGAAGTGGATAAAAATAGCAAGCTACCATTCTTGGATGTTCTGTTTGAGAGGAGACCTGATGGCTCATTGGGGCATTCTGTCTACAGGAAACCCACCCACACAGATTCCTACTTGAAGCCTGATTCCCACCAACACCCAGCCCAAAATAATTCTCCCATCAAAACTTTATACCATAGGGCTCATTGCATTTCGGACCAACACCACCTGACCAGTGAATTAAAACATGTACACCTGGCCCTCAAAAGGAATGGTTACTCTGACCGTACCATCCGCCAAGCTGTTTCTCCCTCCATACAGAAACAACTACTTGATACTCCGGTCAAAACCATCACATATATAGCAGGAGTTACTAAAAAGATTTCCAAAATTCTAAACAAACACAAGATCCAGGTCCGGTTCAATACAGTACATAAAATTCGTGATCTAATCCCATCCGTGAAGGATGTCATTCCTGACTCACAGCACCCCGGGGTTTACAAATTGAGTTGTACCTGCGGTGATTGCTATATCGGGGAGACGAAGCGACATGTCTCTGACCGAATTCGCGAGCACAAATCAGATTTGAAACACGGCAGAACGAATTATTCTGCCGTGGCTGATCACTGTTACAACGCTGTGGGTGATCACAATATAATTTTCTCCGACACCAAGGTTCTTTGCAAACCCACAGGTTTTTATCAGAGATTTGTTCACGAGGCAATTCAGATCTACAAACACAGACACAATTTCAACCCAGAAGATGGTTTCAAATTAAGCAACCATTGGAAAGATGTTCTAAATCGAACCAAACATTAAACTAATTTTCATTGGTGCAGTATATTTTTTCAAGTAGTGGTACCCCAAACTTTCGCAGCACAGGCGGGTGCACTGCCGGTGCCGATCACTGTGCTACACCTTACATCATGCTAAGTCCGCCAATCAAATGCTATTTTTTATGCTAATTCCTTTGTCGAGGCACCTTAATCCCTCTCACACAGATTAAAGGTCGTAGTCTGAGCTTGGCTCTGTTTCACTCCAGCGCAGTCTTCGAGACAGGCTGGTCCCTTCACCTGATGAAGGCCGCTTGTGTTGTGGCCGAAACGTCTTGATTTTTGTTGTTTTATTTTTTTTACCTACGTGACTTTACCGAATAGAACCAAAGAATATGAAATGGAATCGTAAAATATTTAGTATAGCTTGTGTTGCTTTTACTTCCAACAGATGGCGCTGTTATTAAAAAAAGCATATTTTTACCGAAAAAGCCAATGAGTATATTTTTACCTGTCACAGGTGTGACATCTATATAATAGTAGGTATATAAAAACATAGTAGGCATATAAAAACATGCGTGTATTCGAATGCAACGTTGTGTCAAAATTTCAAAGCAATCGGTGAAGAACATTCGGAGATTTAAGATTTTGAACAAACGAGCATTTTAATTTTTATTCATATAGAAGATTAACTCAATAATGTGGGAGCTGGAGAACATCCCTGTCCCACATATAGAGGGAGAGGAGGGATTCCACACAACCTTAAGATCATTCAATAGATTCCGGGATAAGAAGGCTCAACTAATCGAGTCTCTCACGTTTCTGAAGAGATTCCGCGACTCTAAGGTAATACCAACCGCATTTACACTAACCTCTGCTGCTACAACTTCTCTCAATGCAAAACGAATTCTAGCTAGAACTAGCTTCGCTGTTATCTCGGAATTCGCCTAGTTATTTCAATGCTAAATTCTCCTGTTTGATTTGTACTTGGTGCCTCTGTGAATGTATATGCTCTGACTTTAACATAGCTATTTCTGAGACCAGTTACAAGCTAATCACTCAGCTATTTCAATGCTAAATTCTATGCTAATTCCTTTGTCAAGAGGTTCCTCTGCGGATGTGTATGCTTTAACTTAGCTATTTCAATGCTAAATTCTATGCTAATTCCTTTGTCAAGGGGTGCCTTTGCGGATGTGTATGCTTTAACTTTAACATAGCCATTTCTGTGACCAGTCACAAGCTAATCACTCAGCCATTTCAATGCTAAATTCTATGCTAATTCCTTTGTCGAGGCGCTTTGTTTCTTCTCACAGCTTAAAGGTCGCGATCTGAGTGTGGCTTTTTCACTCCAGCGCTGTCCTCCAGACAGTCTCGTCCCTTCACCTGATGAAGGCCGCTTGTGTTGTGGCCGAAACGTCGTGAGAATATTATTGTGTTATTTTATTTTATCAATTCATTATTTTATTCTCATTCTATGTGACTTTACCGAAAGAACCAAAAAAGATGAATCCTTGCAGTCACGAAAGCTTTAAATAGAGGTCTAGCGATGTTTTCAATCTCAGATTATTGTAATGTTTTACATTTCCATGCATTCGTTTTCCTTCTTCAGCACGCAACTTTATACCATAGGGCTCATTGCATTTCGGACCAACACCACCTGACCAGTGAATTAAAACATGTACACCTGGCCCTCAAAAGGAATGGATACTCTGACCGTACCATCCGCCAAGCTGTTTCTCCCTCCATACAGAAACAACCACTTGATACTCCGGTCAAAACCATCACACTACCATATATAGCAGGCGTTACTAAAAAGATTTCCAAAATTCTAAATAAACACAAGATCTAGGTCCGTTTCAATACAGTACATAAAATTTGTGATCTGATCCCATCCGTGAAGGATGTCATTCCTGACTCACAGTACCCCGGGGTTTACAAATTGAGTTGTACCTGCAGTGATTGCTATATCGGGGAGACGAAGCGACATGTCTCTGACCGAATTCGCGAGCACAAATCAGATTTGAAACACGGCAGAACGAATTCTTCTGCTGTGGCTGATCACTGTTACAACGCTGTGGGTGATCACGATATAATTTTCTCCGACACCAAGGTTCTTTGCAAACCCACAGGTTTTTTTTTATCAGAGATTTGTTCACGAGGCAATTCAGATCTACAAACACAGACACAATTTCAACCCGAGTAGATGGTTTCAAATTAAGCAACCATTGGAAAGATGTTCTAAATCGAACCAAACATTAAACTAATTTTCATTGGTGCAGTATATTTTTTCAAGTAGTGATACCCCAAACTTTCGCAGCACAGGCGGGTGCACTGCCGGTGCCGATCACTGTGCTACACCTTTCATCATGATAAGTCCGCCAATCAAATGCTATTTTTTACGCTAATTCCTTTGTCGAGGCACCTTAATCCCTCTCACACAGCGTAAAGGTGCACTGCCGCGTGCTACACCTTTCATCATGCTAAGTCCGCCAATCAAATGCTATTTTTTATGCTAATTCCTTTGTCGAGGCACCTTAATCCCTCTCACACAGCTTAAAGGTCGTAGTCTGAGCTTGGCTCTGTTTCACTCCAGCGCAGTCTTCGAGACAGGCTGGTCCCTTCACCTGATGAAGGCCGCTTGTGTTGTGGCCGAAACGTCGTGATTTTTGTTGTTTTATTTTTTTACCTACATGACTTTACCGAATAGAACCAAAGAATATGAAATGGAATTGTAAAATATTTAGTATAGCGTGTGTTGCTTTTACGTCCAACAGATGGCGCTGTTATTCAAAAAAGCATATTTTTACCGAAAAAGCCAATGAGTATATTTTTACCTGTCACAGGTGTGACATCTATATAATAGTAGGTATATAAAAACATAGTAGGTATATAAAAACATGCGTGTATTCGAATGCAACGTTGTGTCAAAATTTCAAAGCAATCGGTGAAGAACATTCGGAGATTTAAGATTTTGAACAAACCAGCATTTACATTTTTATTCATATAGAAGATTAACTCAATAATGTGGGAGCTGGAGAACATCCCTGTCCCACATACAGAGGGAAAAAAGTATTTGATCCCCTGCTTATTTTGTACGTTTGCCCACTGACAAATAAATGATCAGTCTATAATTTTAATGCTAGGTTTTTTTGAACAGTGAGAGACAGAATAACAACAAAAAAATCCAGAAAAACGCATGTCAAAAATCTTATAAATTGATTTGCATTTTAATGAGGGAAATAAGTATTTGAGCCCTCTGCAAAACATGACTTAGTACTTGGTGGCAAAACCCTTGTTGGCAATCACAGAGGTCAGACGTTTCTTGTAGTTGGCCACCAGGTTTGCACACATCTCAAGAGGGATTTTGTCCCACTCCTCTTTGCAGATCTTCTCCAAGTCATTAAGGTTTCGAGGCTGACGTTTGGCAACTCGAACCTTCAGCTCCCTCCACAGATTTTCTATGGGATTAAGGTCTGGAGACTGGCTAGGACACTCCAGGACCTTAATGTGCTTCTTCTTGAGCCACTCCTTTGTTGCCTTGGCCGTGTGCTTTGGGTCATTGTCATGCTGGAATACCCATCCACGACCCATTTTCAATGCCCTGGCTGAGGGAAGGAGGTTCTCACCCAAAATTTGACGGTACATGGCCCCGTCCATCGTCCCTTTGATGCGGTGTAGTTGTCCTGTCCCCTTAGCAGAAAAACACCCCCAAAGCATAATGTTTTTACCTCCATGTTTGACGGTGGGGATGGTGTTCTTGGGGTCATAGGCAGCATTCCTCCTCCTCCAAACACGGCGAGTTGAGTTGATGCCAAAGAGCTCCATTTTGGTTTCATCTGACCACAACACTTTCACCCAGTTGTCCTCTGAATCATTCAGATGTTCATTGGCAAACTTCAGACGGGCATGTATATGTGCTTTCTTGAGCAGGGGGACCTTGCGGGCGCTGCAGGATTTCAGTCCTTCACGGCAATTGTTTTCTTGCTGACTATGGTCCCAGCTGCCTTGAGATCATTGACAAGATTCTCCCGTGTAGTTCTGGGCTGATTACTCACCGTTCTCATGTTCATTGCAACTCCACGAGGTGAGATCTTGCATGGAGCCCCAGGCCGAAGGAGATTGACAGTTCTTTTGTGTTTCTTCCATTTGCGAATAATCGCACCAACTGTTGTCACCTTCTCACCAAGCTGCTTGGCAATGGTCTTGTAGCCCATTCCAGCCGTGTGTAGGTCTACAATCTTGTCCCTGACATCATTGGAGAGCTCTTTGGTCTTTGGCCATGGTGGAGAGTTTGGAATCTGATTGATTGCTTGTGGACAGGTGTCTTTTATACAGGTAACAAGCTGAGATTAGGAGCACTCCCTTTAAGAGTGTGCTCCTAATATCAGCTCGTTACCTGTATAAAAGACACCTGGGAGCCAGAAATCTTTCGGATTGAGAGGGGGTCAAATACTTATTTCCCTCAATAAAATGTAAATCAATTTATAAAATTTTTGACATGCGTTTTTCTGGATTTTTTTCTTGTTATTCTGACTCTCACTGTTCAACTAAATCTACCATTAAAATTATAGACTGATCATTTCTTTGTCAGTGGGCAAGCGTACAAAATCAGCAGGGGATCAAATACTTTTTTCCCTCACTTTATACATACACTCACACGTACACTCAACACACACTCTCAGCGGTGATGTTAGGACTCATTACAGCTGGCTCCGCCAAACCAAAGAGTTGGGTGGTTCGTTTCGCCAGTGCGAGTCGGCGTTTTCAAGCTGTTACTGAAAGTAATTTTTTTCTCACGGAATGTGTTATCTCCGTGTTGTCATAAGTGGGGCTTTCGTCCACTGAGTGTCAACTTACAAATGAGTTGGATCAATGAACGGGCCTCAGGCACGCAGCCTGTTCGTGAAGCGGGGACTGGCCGTAAAGTGTTATGACGGCGAGTTGAAAAATAACGTCGCTTTTTTGCAGCACAGGATTATTAATTATTTCATAGATAGGGTCTCACCTTTATTTATCGGAAGTTTGTATCTTCACGTTTACAGGGCATGCATACGTGACGTAACACTCAGCAAGCAGCCACTCAGCCTGTGCGATGGCGCCAAGTATAAAATTGTTAATGAGCCCCGTTGCAAGAGGTCAATTTGCCTCTTGCCTGTGAGCTGCTGGTGTCAAACATTTTACCGTGTTTAACCCGTTCGTGATGTATAACATTTTTCCCACTCAAATTCACGTGGGCCTTTTTGATCAAATAGCTTTTCAATTTCACTTTCAAGGAAAATCCAAGGCGACTCATTTTTCAGTCACTTCCGTTTATTCGTGTTGTTCAATAAAAGTGATTTCTATTTCATGTTACCGGTAACTACCTTGTGATCCCTCCCCCCACACTCCCTCAAACTCTCGAAATTCCTAAGCTTACCCTCCTCTTAAAAATGTCCAACAAAGTCACCGTCATTTATAAACTTGATGATAAAAATGCCCAGAATGAGTCAAATGTGCAAGAGTGACTGGGTTGGTGCCATGATGATGCAGCAGAGAAGCCCCTAGGGCCTGAGTAGCAATGCAAAAAGAATAGCAATGCAACTTCTTTAGTTCTTTCGGTAAAGTCACGTAGAATGAGAATAAAATAATAAATTGATAAAATACAATAACACAATAATATTCTCACGACGTTTCGGCCACAACACAAGCGGCCTTCATCAGGTGAAGGGACGAGGCTGTCTGGTAGGACAGCGCTGGAGTGAAAGAGCCACGTTCAGATCACGACCTTTAAGCTGTGTGAGAGGAAACAAAGCGCCTTGACAAAGGAATTAGCATATAATTTAGCATTGAAATGGCTGAGTGATTAGCTTGTGACTGGTCACAGAAATAGCTATGTTAAAAGTTAAAGCATACACATCCGCAGAGGCACCCCTTGACAAAGGAATTAGCATAGAATTTAGCATTGAAATAGCTACACATCCGCAGAGGCACCCCTTGACAAAGGGGTGCCTCTAAAGTTGAGGGTAAGAATCCACCCATTTTTTCACCATATAGCATTGTGATATATAACGACTTATTGTTGGTAGCTTAGCTGATTGGAGAATATAGAGTTTATTGATAACATTAAGGTAATTTATATTTTAGTTTTTTATTGGTTCACTATATAGTACTGTGAATAGCTCAGATGTGTAGGCCTTGACTTCAACATAGTCATTTCTGTGACCAGTCACTAGCTAATCACTCAGTTATTTCAATGCTAAATCCGCCTAGTTATTTCAATGCTAAATTCTCCTGTTTGATTTGTACTAAGTGCCTCGGTGAATGTGTATGCTCTGACTTCAACGTAGCTATTTCTGTGACCAGTTACAAGCTAATCACTCAGCTATTTCAATGCTAAATTCTATGCTAATTCCATTGTCAAGGGGTGCCTCTGCGGATGTGTAGCTATTTCAATGCTAAATTCTATGCTAATTCCTTTGTCAAGGGGTGCCTCTGCGGATGTGTATGCTTTAACTTTTAACATAGCTATTTCTGTGACCAGTCACAAGCTAATCACTCAGCCATTTCAATGCTAAATTATATGCTAATTCCTTTGTCAAGGCGCTTTGTTTCCTCTCACACAGCTTAAAGGTCGTGATCTGAACGTGGCTCTTTCACTCCAGCGCTGTCCTACCAAACAGTCTCGTCCCTTCACCTGATGAAGGCCGCTTGTGTTGTGGCCGAAACGTCGTGAGAATATTATTGTGTTATTTTATTTTATAAATTTCTTATTTTATTCTCATTCTACGTGACTTTACCGAAAGAACCAAAGAAGATGAATCATTGCAGTCACGAAAGCTTTAAATCGAAATAGCAATGCAAATTGCTATTCTGATTAGCACGGTTGGCGATGCGAAAGAAATTCAACATACATACAAACAAACGAAGTCGAGTCAATGTGAATTATCAAGACAATTTATTCACAGTTGGTAATACATAATATAGGTTTTATAGTGGTAGGAACGAAGTTGTAAACTGAGTGTACCAGCCTGCAATAGATTAATGTGTCCGTCCGTCCCCTTTCAATACTTTAACGAAGTGAAATCTCGTGCTGTTCTTAAACATTTACTTATCTTAAACATCGACTTATCTTAAACATTTACTTAAACATCGACTTATGTTAAACATCGACTTATCTTCAACATTTACTTATCTAAACATCGACTTATCTTAAACATTTACACATCGACTTATCTTAAACATTTACTTAAACATCAACTTATCTTAAACATCCACTTATCTTAAACATCCACTTATCTTAAACATCCACTTAAACATCGACTTATCTTAAACATTTACTTATCTTAAACATCGATTTATCTTAATCATTGACTTATCTTAAACATCTACTTATCTTAAACATCGATTTATTTTAAACATTTACTTATCTTAAACATTGATTTATCTTAATCATTGACTTATCTTAAACATCTACTTATCTTAAACATCGATTTATCTTCAACATCGACTTATCTTCAACATTGACTTATCTTAAACATCGACTTGTCTTAAACATCGACTTATCTAAAAACATTTACTTATCTTGAACATCGAATTATCTTGAACATTTACTTGTTTAAAAAACATTGACTTATCTTAAACAACGACTTATCTTAAACATCGACTTATACTGGTAGGAACGAAGTTGTAAACTGAGTGTACCAGCCTGCACTAGATTAATGTGTCCGTCCGTCCGTCCCCTTTCAATACTTTAAGTGAAATCTCGTGCTGTTGGGTGTAATAAAATTGCGCAAAATTCCAATGTTCCTACCAGCCCACCCTGCAGGGACCGGTTAAGTTAGATTGCGTAAATATAAATGTGTCATGCAACATACCACCACCCGACACAGTAAGGTTTGTCACGTAAACAGAAAATGCCAATTCATTACAAGTACAGCACACCGGTGTGTTGGAGAGCAAATCCACAACATTTACAATCTGAATGACGTTTGGCCAGTAATTACAAATAGCTTCATCAGGCGACAGCCAGATTTGTGTACAAATTCTCCTGTTTCATTTCTTAAAGAGGGATATATGTGATGACGTCACTTGTGGGACCTTCTTGTGCGAAGGGGGAGGGGGTGGATGAATGTATGCATATGAATAACAATGGTTATCCATTGCCGGTTGGGTTGATATGTTAATCAACGTACATTATGTATGCACATTATTCTTGTACCTCCTGTTGTTTGAGTGCAATAAAATAACAGTACCTGTTATTGTCTGCATACAGGTGATCCCCATTTATGTATGGTGACCTGTAAGGCATGCATTTAAACAATTATATGAAGATTCACTTCTGAGCAGCACTAATTCTGTAGCTATCCGAATGGTTAAGATTATTTGTATTGATCTCCATTTCGATAGATTCTCTAATTAATCATGGCCAGTAGTAACTAGTTTTGCAGAGAATGTAAAAATTATCAGAATCAATTGAGTGTCCTTGTTGGCATGCGTGTTCTGCCACTGCTGACTGTATTTGGGAGTATTTAATATTTCTTCGGTGTTCTTTTAGTCTCGTGCTGATCATTCGTCCTGTCTGCTCAACATAGCATTTGGCACAAGTGCAATTCATCGGTTACACACCTTCTGTTGATTGCTTCGTTAATAAATCTTCAGTATCAGATATTAGTTTATGTATTTTATGTACCATGCCAAATCTGACTCGGATGTTTTGTTTTTCCAAAAATGTCACTAGTTTATCCATTACTCCCACAATGTACGGTATTTTTTAATAGTTTTAATTCATAACACGAGTTGAAACTGACCAAGCAATTCAAACTACTAAAATACCATACATATACTAGCCAGATTTTTTGAAAAACAAAACATCCGAATCAGATTTAGCGCAGTACACAAAATACAAAAACGAATGTCTGGTACTAAAGATGTATTACTGAATCTTGATTTGAAGCTTTCGTGACTGCAGGAATACATACTCGTTGGTTCTTTCGGTAAAGTCACGTAGTTAGAAATAAAATAAAAACAAATTACGACGTTTTGGGCGCAACACAAGCATCCGTAATCAGGTGGGACAACCACAGCAAGAAAACATTTGCTAGACCACCCAGATTCTATGGTCTTCCAAAAATCCATAAATAAGGTACTCCACTTCGGCCCATCGTTTCCACTATCAACTCACCTACCTACAAACTGGCCCGTTTTCTGTCTGATACCTTGCTTCCTTTCACGGGCAAGACTACCTCAGCAGTTCATAACTCAACTCACTTGGTCTCTCTAATCAAGAGCATTTCACTGTCCGCAGATGATTTGCTGGTCAGCTTTGATGTAGTTTCTCTGTTCACCAAGGTTCCTGTACCTGACACCTTAGCAATAATTGAAGACTAAGTCCAACATGAACTGAATACTGATGTACCTACTCTGGTTAAGCCCTGCCTTACCAACACTTACTTCACCTGGAATGGTACTTTCTACAAAAAATGAAGGTACACCCATGGGTTCCCCCTTATCATCAGTGATAGCGAATGTTTTCATGGATAAATTTGAAACAGATACCATCCAGACATCCACCCTACGTCTTTCCTTGTGGAAGAGATATGCAGGTGACACTCTCGTCATTGGGCCACATGGCCTGCCAGCATTGAACCAATGTCTCAACCACATCAATTCCATACACCCATCCATCAAATTCACCACGGAAGTGGAGAAGGATGGTAAGCTACCATTCCTGGATGTTTTGTTTGAGAAGAGACCTGACGGCTTGTTGGGACACTATCTACAGGAAAGCCACCCACACAGATTCCTATTTGAAACCTGATTCCGACTATCATCCAGCACAGAATAATTCCCTTGTCAAAACACTACACCATGGGGCCCACTGCATTTCCGACCAACACCACCTAGCCAGTGAACTGAAACACGTACACCAGGCCCCCAAGATGAATGGGTGCTCGGACCGCATTATTCGCAAAGCTGTTTCTCCAACCATGGAGAAACAACCCCCTGAGAAGCCGATCAAAACCATCACGTTACCATACATAGCAGGTGTTACCAAAAAGATTTTCAAAATCTTAAACAAACACAAGATCCAAGTCTGATTCAATACAGTACACAAAATCCGTGATCTTATCCCATCTGTGAAGGATGTCATTCCTGACATGCAATATCCTGGAGTTTACAAACTAAGTTGTACCTGCGGTAGCGGTTACATTGGGGAAACGAAACGACATGTGTCGGACCGTGTTCGCGAACACAAGGCAGATCTGAAACATGGCACAACCAATCCCTCTGCCGTGGCTTACCATTGTTATACCATTGTGGGCTCGCATGATATTGTTTTTTCCGAGACCAAGGTACTGTGCAAACCTTCCGGGTACTATTAAAAGTTTGTTCATGAATCCATCCAGATATATAAACAGACATAACTTCAACCGAAAAGATGGATACAAATTGAGCAATCATTGGAAGGATGTTATTAACCAGGTAAAACCTTAACTGTTTATGGTTATTTCCATCGTATCTGCCGGGTACTAGCCTATTTTTCTGAATTAATTTCTCCCCGCATCCTCAGCTTTCCCGGCTTTCCCAGCCTCCCACTTCCAGCCCCGCCCACTTCCCCCCCCGCCTCACGTTCTCTCTACCCAGAGCGCTCACGCAGCACCCCCCTCCCCCTACTTCACACCACCCCCCACCCTCTCTCTCCCCCCTTGCTCCTCCCCCTTTATTACCTATATAACCGCTTGCCACGGCAGCTCTCTCGCCCACTTCAGCAAATTTTTTCTTGCTGTGGTTGTCCCACCTGATGACGGACGCTTGTTGTGCGCCTGAAACGTCGTGATTTGTTTCATTTTATTTCTAACTCCGTGACTTTACCGAAAGAACCAAAGAGTATGTATTACCGAAGCTATCACCAGCAGGTGTGCAACGGATAAATTGCACTTGTGGCAAATGCTATATTGGGCAGACATGACGAATGATCAGCATGACCAAAAGAACACCAAATAAATATCAAAAACTCCCAAATGCAACTGTCAGCAGTGGCAGAATACGCATGCCAACAATGACACTCAAGTGATTCTGATCATTTCGAAGGTCTGTGCAAAACTAGTTACTACCGGTCAAGACTAATTAAAGAATCTATCAAAATTTATAAAAATAATTGTAACCATTCCGATAGCTACAGGCTTAGTGCTGCTAAGAAGCGAATCATCAGATAATACATTGTTTAAATGCATGCCCATACAGGTCACCATACATAAAAGGGGATTACGTGTACACAGACAATAACAGGTACTCATTGATTGCTCGCAAACTACAGGCGGTTCAAGAACAATGTGCATACATAATGTGCATGCATAATGTACCTTGATAATTACCACATATATATATGACGCAACGCGCAATGGATACCCATTAAAATGTATATGCATTCATTAATCCCCTCCCCCTTCGCACAAGAAGCGCTCACAAGTGACGTCATCAACAAAACAGGTGGAAGCTTCATAATGATGAAGCTAGTTGTAATAACTGCTGAAACGTCGTACTCAGATGGTAAATGTTGTGGATTTGCTCTCCAACACACTGGTATGCTGTACTAGTAACAAATTGCCATGTTCTGTTTACGTGATAAACCTTTGTCGGGTGGTGGCGGGTTTAACGACAGATTTAAATTTACGAAGCCATCTCCCAGAGGTCCCCAGCGGAAGAACAGGAGGTGCCGAGCCAGCAGCACACTCTCACATCTCGCAGGCGGCGGGGTCGGGGTGGGGCGGACGCTCGTTGCAAGGCGCAACGTTGATAAACCTGCGGAAGAAAACGAGCGTTAAGCCGCGCAGTCCGTTGGTACCCGCCCCTCCCATCTTTCCCACCTGGCACACGCAAGCTGAGTCAGAGCAGGGGGGGCACGGCACGGGGGTGAGACAGAAAGAGGTCCGTGTCCGTGCCTGGACGGGATGTGGCGCCGGGTGTGAACGGCGATGCTCTCGTGACCGTGCGTTCGTTTGTGTGTATGCGCGCGTGCGTCTCACCTGTGACCGTCCTTCTGCTGCACGAACCCCGGTGGCTGTTGCTTCTCATACATTGGGGAAGCATCTCCCCCCCGGGGCTGGGAGACCTGTGAAGGAGACCGCCATGAACATCAGCTCGTCGAGAACGCCCGAGGCAAACGAGCGATTCGCTCGCACATCCTAAACCCATGCTCTGGGCTTTACAGCGAACACCTTAACATGGCTGTCATTGCATGTGTGTGTACGCATATGTTGGTACTTGTACGCGTGTGCATGTATGTGCGGAGCAGTAGTGTAGCGGATAGCGCGCTGCTCTTGAGAAGAAAAATTAACTCACATTCATCAACGATACTGTGGCCTTGAAATAAAAAAAACATAAAATACATATACAGTGAGGGAAAAAAGTATTTGATCCCCTGCTGGTTTTGTACATTTGCCCACTGACAAAGAAATGATCAGTCTATAATTTTAATGGTAGGTTTAGTTGAACAGTGAGAGACAGAATAGCAACAAAAAAAAGCAGAAAAACGCATGTCAAAAATGTTATAAATTGATTGGTATTTTAATGAGGGAAATAAGTATTTTATCCCCTCTCAATGAGAAAAATTTCTGGCTCCCAGGTGTCTTTTATACAGGTAACAAGCTGAGATTAGGAGCACAATTAACATCTGAATGATTCAGAGGACAACTGGGTGAAAGTGTTGTGGTCAGATGAGACCAAAATGGAGCTCTTTGGCATCAACTCAACTCGCCATGTTTGGAGGAGGAGGAATGCTGCCTATGACCCCAATAACACCATCCCCACCGTCAAGCACGGAGGTGGAAACATTATGCTTTGGGGGTGTTTTTCTGCTAAGGGGACAGGACAACTTCACCGCATGAAAGGGACGATGGACGGGGCCATGTACCGTCAAATCTTGAGTGAGAACCTCCTTCCCTCAGCCAGGGCATTGAAAATGGGTCATGGATGGGTATTCCAGCATGACAATGACCCAAAACACACGGCCAAGGCAACAAAGGAGTGGCTCAAGAAGAAGCACATTAAGGTCCTGGAGTGGCCTAGCCAGTCTCCAGACCTTAATCCCATAGAAAATCTGTGGAGGGAGATGAAGGTTCGAGTTGCCAAACGTCAGCCTCGAAACCTTAATGACTTGGAGAAGATCTGCAAAGAAGAGTGGGACAAAATCGCTCCTAAGATGTGTGCAAACCTGGTGGCCAACTACAAGAAACGTCTGACCTCTGTGATTGCCAACAAGGGTTTTGCCACCAAGTACTCAAGTTTCAAGTTTCATTTATTAGGTATAGCCCTGTGAGCCATGCTACTCTTAAGTCGGGTGCAACCGCAACAAACAAAATTTGAACACAGAACATCTTAAAGCGACAACGCGTAACAGAAAAATTCTGGAATAAACCAGCAAATATTCCACACAAAAAAAACGTATCAAACGCTGTGTGCAAAAATCAATGTGGTGCAAGCCAACAACAACAGCCATAAGACAATTTGGATTAACCATATGTTTTCGAATCACCAAAATAAAGCTAAGAAAACAATGTAACAATAGTAATCATAGGAACTGTGATTTTAAATTTAACAATAAACGACATATATAACACGGACGACAAAAAACTGCAGCCATAGCTGGCAGCACGACACTCCCAGTGTATGATGTGTGAGTGAGTCAGCAGCAGAAGGGTCAAATACTTATTTCCCTCATTAAAATGCAAATCAATTTATAACATTTTTGACATGCGTTTTTCTGGATTTTTTGTTATTCTGTCTCTCACTGTTCAAATAAACCTACCATTAAAATTATAGACTGATAATTTCTTTGTCAGTGGGCAAACGTACAAAATCAGCAGGTGATCAAATACTTTTTTCCCTCACTGTATGTGTAATCGGCGACGTTTCGGGCAATGGCCCTTCTTTGTCAGAAGGGGAAGCTGTGCAGTCCGCGAAAATCTTTATATCGGCCTAGTGGTTGGAGGGACAAAAAAGTTTGAGAAACACTACTGCAAGAGATACAGAGAGATATATTCACCATCTTGAGAGGCGGAGGGGCACAAGGGTCATCGTAGAGGAGGCCATCATCATCCGTATCGATGGGCGTGGAGTCCGTCAACATGTCAGACTCGGACTGTGGCAGGTAGCCACTGCTTCCTTCGCTGCTGGCGGCGCTGCTGCTGTTGCTTTTGTAGATGCTGCGACCGCTGCTGAGGCACATGCTGATGCTGGCGAGGCTCGTTCTCACACTGTTGCTATTTCTCTCGAAGAGCAGCGCGTCCGCAGTGTGGACGGGGAGGAAGCTCATCGCCTCATCCACGAGCTCGAACAGCTTATCCCGGTCTATCCCTCGCGGGGCGGTTGTATCTGCGACAGAAGGACCCCCCCCTCGTGACTCACGCGCACTCGCAGCGCCCGAGAAGGTGGCATCGCAGAACTACTTTCAAAGCCGTTTGGACGAGAGCCTCTGTCCGCATTAAAGGCACTGCTTCAACACGTTTTACCTTTAAGGGTGCCACGGTACTGAGATGTTAACTATCTCACCTGGTATACAGGTGGTGAAGAGTTCGATCCCAACCCTGACACCTGTTGTATATTGGGAATTTGCACGTCTCTCTCCCTGTGGTCACGTATATTTTTCTCACGGTCCTCTGGTTTTTCCCTCCACATTTAGAATTAACATCACGTGTTTAGCAACACCTTAGACCGGGCGAGTCTCTCACCGCATGCCCCCCCCCCCATCCCTCGCAGCCATGCCGAGCTCAATCCCCTCACCTGGTCTCCTACCCTTGACAGGCAAGTCCATCGTGCACCTCCATCTGCTGAGCGCCTTCTTGACATCTTCCATGCTCCCCTTCTTCTTCTCCTTCTCCTCCTCCTCCTTCCGCTTCTTGGCGGCATCGACCGCGGCGGCGTCCCGCCACAGCTGCTGCAGGACTTGGCGCGCCCTCACCTGGGTTTTGGCGAGCTTTCCTTGAGCCTTGAAGAGGGCTTTGTCCGCCGCCGACCGACGCGACCCCTTCCCACTAAAAACGCCGCAGCAGAACAGGCTGCTCTCCTCCTTCTCCAGCAGGCCGTCGTCGGGCGACAGGTTGTAACGCGTCGCGGTCGGAATGTGATCAATATCCACTTGTCTGCAAAGGCAGACGGAGCGTAATTTGGGGTCACAGATGCTCGCAGCCGTCGCGCCAACAGTCACGAGCTTCTGTCACTTTCCATTCACACTCGAGTCAAGTGAAATCAGAATCTTTATTAATATTGGAGGAATCCGATTAGGTATGAAGCTATTTTGGGGCCGTCCATAAATGATGTCACGCACAGAGGGGGGGGAGAGGGGTCAGACATTTGTGACGATGTGTGACGAGGGGGGGTAAGAGAAATGTGACGTCACATCAAAATGCGCAACTTTAAATAAACTTAATTAAATATAATTGTTATAACAACTCTAATTTTGATTAATTTTCATTATTAACTATTTGATTATTTAAATTGACTAAGGTCACCTTTTATTTATTCCATGAAGGAGCATTTTGCTTCTCCATGGGAGAATGGACAAACATACATTTAGAAAAAAATTTGAATGACTGTTATTAAACATTTTTATTCCAATGATTCGACCAGGGCTTTTCATTCTGTGGAATCCATGTGAATGTTTTAATTATACTCTCCATTTTGCTTCGTTCTACTACTAAGTTTCAAGTCTATTTTATAGTTATAATTACTTTCAATTTTTTTATAATTATAAGAGAATTTCAAGAAATATTCTGAACATCTGCAGTTTCATTTAGACGTTGAATATTTTCAAGTGAATTTTATGCTAAATTTCAGCTTTCCAACGCCTCCTTTTTAATACATGTTTTCTCCTACAACATCAGAGTGCAGCGCCACATTAAATACGTGCAACAATGACAATAGTTTAAAGTGATTTGAAGCATGTTTTATTTTCAAAATGTAAATATGGTTGGGGGGGGGGGGGCAGAGCCTTGTGACGTCATATTTGAGGGGGTATGATTTTTTGTGACGTCGTGTGACGAGGGGTTGTGTGTTTCCCCTCTCTCGTGAATTTAGCTCTTCTGTGCCTGGTGGTGGCTGCTTGTGTTGCAACTGAAACGTCGTACGCTATTGTGTTATTTTATTATTTCTTATTTATACGTGACTTCACCGAAAAAAAACAAAGATTGAGGGGGGGGGGGGTCAAAAATCGCGTGACGTCATTTATGGACGGCCCCTTTTCACAGATGTCTAGTTGGGGATTGGTAAAAAAGTTACAACAATACAAAAACACGATAGGAGTGCAGAGTACAGGAAAGGTAAGCAATTCACTTCAAAAATATATACAGTAGAACCTCGGAGATCGAACGCACCAGAACTCGAACAAATCGGTGTTCGAACGATATTTAGTATTTCCCAACATTTTTTGCCCCGGAAACCGAACGAAATTCGGAGGTCGAACGGCCAATCGCGACTTGAAAGAACCTGTACGGCTGAGAAGCGTATGGCCAGCAGCGTGCATGACGCTTGCCCAGACAAACAGGACTCCCCTTCCAAACAATGACACCACCACCTCCTCCTCCTCACCACCTTCCACTCAAGCCATCAACTCTCCTTACTACAGGTAAAGTGAAGTTCAATGTTCATTTATTTAATTTATTCCATATACTCATTCATTTATTCCATTTATTTATTGTGTTTCTTGTTTTTTTGTATGATTTTATGCATGTAATTACTGTAAACTGCGTGTAAAAACTGCTTTATAATGAGAGATTTCTTGTGTCTGGAACCAATTAATGTCATTTACATTAATTCTGATGGGGAAAATTAATTCGGTGTTCGAACAAATCGGTGTTGGAATGGCCTTCTGGAACGAATTAAGTTCGATCTCCGGGGTACCACTGTACAAATGAAACTCAACTAGGTTCATGCTACCAGCTAAAGCCTACTGAGCTATTAGATTGTTTTCAGAAGCAAGATAGCCACAAATGATAGAGGGGGCCGTCGGGATGAGAGGGGGTGTCGGCAGGAGGTGTGAATGAAAGGGAGCAGGGGATGAGGAGGAGAGAGCAGCGGATGAGGAGGAGAGAGCAGCGGATGAGGAGGAGAGAGCAACGGATGAGGAGGAGAGAGCAACGGATGAGGAGAGAGCAACGGATGAGGAGGAGTGAGCAGCTGATGAGGAGGAGAGAGCAGCTGATGAGGAGAGAGCAACGGATGAGGAGGAGAGAGCAACGGATGAGGAGAGAGAGTTGTGTGTGAAGGAGGGATTGCCTGTCTCCATGTGTTGGTGTGGAGTGTTCGCTCACAATAGAAAATCAACTTGTGTCTACCTTCTGTGTCTATGTTGTGTCCCCGTGTGCCTACATTGTGTCTATGTGTCCGTGTCTCCCTTCTGTCCAAGTGTCTCCCTCACGGTTTGTATAAATGTTTGTCCCTATGAAAGCAACGACCGATCTGACGAAGACTCGGCCACAAGTACAGTCGGCGTGTGTAGTGTACAGGGCCGTCTCACTCACCCACTGCACACATGTCACAGCCGTCTTTGTCTCTCCCCAGTGCCGTCTCACACTCACCTCGGAGATGTTTCCATGCTTCGACCGTCGCGGCAGCAACTCGGCGAGAAGGTTCTTCACTGAAGCTGGGAGAGCGAGTCGAGTGAGAGGGTCTCAGAGAGAGGTGAGTCTCGGGGTGAGTCTCGGAGCGCACCTACTGTACCGGACGCCTCCACTGTAACATTACGATCTGGCGGCAGTTGGTCGTGACGTCACGCGACGGTGGGCGTGGCCTGTGTCTGTAGGGGGGAGGGGCGCGGGGGATTGGGGGGAGGGGCGTGAGGGGGATGTTGTTGTTCCATAACAATAACACGTGTTTGTGTTGTTGTTCCATAACAATAACACGTGTTTGTGTTGTTGTTCCATAACAATAACACGTGTTTGTGTTGTTGTTCCATAACATTAACACGTGTTTGTGTTATTGTTCTAGAATAATAACACGTGTTTGTGTTGTTGTTCCATAACAATAACAGCGTGTATGTGTTGTTCCAGAGCAATAACACGTGTTTGTGTTGTTGTTCCATAACAAGAACAGCGTGTTTGTGTTGTTCCATAACAATAACACGTTTTTGTGTTGTTCCATAACAATAACACGTGTTTGTGTTGTTGTTGTTCCATAACAATAACACGTGTTTGTGTTGTTGTTGTTGTTCCATAACAATAACAGCGTGTTTGTGTTGTTGTTCCATAACAATAACACGTGTTTGTGTTGTTGTTCCATAACAATACCACGTGTTCGTGTTGTTGTTCCATAACAATAACACGTGTTTGTGTTGTTGTTCCATAACAATAAGACGTGTTTGTGTTGTTGTTCCATACCAATAACACGTGTTTGTGTTGTTCCATAACAATAACACGTGTTTGTGTTGTTGTTCCATAACAATAACACGTGTTTGTGTTGTTGTTCCATAACAATAAGACGCGTTGTGTTGTTGTTCCATACCAATAACACGTGTTTGTGTTGTTCCATAACAATAACATGTGTTTGTGTTGTTGTTCCATAACAATAACACGTGTTTGTGTTGTTGTTCAGGCCACACGGGGTCATTGTTGACGAGTGGAGAGCCTCTTTGTTCATTGTTCTTATGCACGAAAAATGCATCAATAATATACTATAAATTCCATAACATCAGAATCAGAATCTTTATTGAAGCTGGAGGAATCCGATGAGCTATGAAGCTCTTCTTTACAGATGTCCAGTACGGGCGGGTCACATTTAATTGCGGTACTGCTATCAATACCAGCAGGAACCCGCGAAACTTCGGCGAGGATTTGGGCAGTCCTCGATTTACGAAGGGAACCTGTTCTAAAGACATACACAGAGAAAGACAAAGATCCCCCGTGTAGCCTTGATAGACTGTCGGGGCAAGTGCTGTTAGTGAGCACCTATGAAGGCCGGCACTGCACACGAGTGGGTGGGTGGCCAGTACCACGCCCGGCCACCTTTGTCTCCCCAGTAGCGATGTTTACACACCACACCAGGTACTCATTTCAGACTGAGTCGACCAAAGGGGAGGCCCAGGACGCATTCACATAATCCTCACTGGTGTTGGCCGTGAGCGAGAATCGAACTCGGGTCGCCGGCTTCGTAGTGCAGCGCGCTAACGACTACACTACCGCTCCCGACCCAACTTTCCTTTGACGTACACAAAAAAAGACAAAGATCCCCCTATAGCCTTAACAGACTGTTGGGGCAAGTGCTGTTAGCGAGCAGCACATCTGAAGGACCGAATGGCACACGAGGAGGTGGGTGGCCAGCACCACGCCCGGCCACCTTTGTCTCCCCAGTGGAGTTGTTTACACACCGCACCAGGTAGGCATTTCAGACTAAGTAGACCTAGGTGCTCGGGGATAATCGACACAGCGGTTAAGGGACATTCACATGCACACAGACAAAGATCCCTCACATAGCTTTAACAGACTATTGGGGCGAGTGCAGCTTGCGAGCAACAATGAAGGCCGACACGGCACACAAGAGGGTGGGTGGCCAGCACCACGGCGGACCGCCTTTGTCTCCCAAATGGCGATGTTTACTGGTACTCATTTTAGGCCGAGTCTTAAATGCTGGTGTTCGTAAGTCAGGTGTTCCTAAGTCGGGTGTTCGTAAGTCGAGGGCTTCCTGTAATTTTCATTTCACAGGTCCAGCTGATTTTAACCAGAAACCGATAACCTATGGCACTGGTAATGACCTATAACAACTGCATATAGCCTCTAAACTCGATTAAAGAAACATCTGTGGTTCATGTGGTGGATGGAGCTGAACAGGGCCAACTGGTGGAGGGGCGAGGCCAAGGGAAGGAGTGGGGACAGCCTCTGGAGAGAGAGGCAACAAGGGAGACACGTTGTGTGAGTTATGGCGCAGATTATGAATCGGCTCACATAAGCCGGTGTGGTTTCGCGGCATTAATTTGAGTAGTTCTCAATGTACAGAGTCGAAAGATAACTCATTTTGACCGTATTAATCCAGCTGGCTATGGTATTGCACATTGCCTATGTTATGACTCTTGACCTAGATAAAAGAAAAAAACAAGTCACGTGCTCCAGTGCAATGACTACTCAGCGACAATTCGTAAATAACACACTGTGGGCTTAAAAGTCTTTATTTTTTAATATGCGACATTTGGTCAATTGCTCTTCTTCATAGCACGTGAAGCCAAGACGTGCGTCAACAACATTGCCGCAGCACCCCCTGCTGGACTAAATACGCTACTGTGCCGCGGAGACAATACGTATCAGACGGCCACAAGCGAGTGGTGTCAAGTGTGATCATGATGATTATTTTGAGGCTTGTTTACCCAGGAAAGCCTCACTGCAGGCGCGACACGTCCATGTAGGCTATCTAGGCGGTCGTCTAGGGCGTAAAGTTAAGTGGGGTGCCAAATTCGAGGAAAAAATAATTTCTCAACATTTCTGACGATTGATTGGACAGACGGACGGACAACCCGAATAATTATGCCTCTTTAAAAAAACATTAAACGTAAAATAAGGAAACATGTTTCCCAGTTTACCAAAAAACTCAGCCTCGATCTGCCCCTGGGGTTTGGGGGCGCCGATTGCTGGCAGCAGCGGGTCCAGGGCCGCCGCTGCCTCACTGAGTGAGCCTCGTGGCTCTTTTTCAGGAGGGTCCTGCCAGTTTTCACAGTAGGGGGTGGCTATGTATAATCCCAATTGAGTAATGTGTACTTTATATCAGAATACATTACAGTACACTATACCATTTTGCGTGAAAACTCGGACCCATTATCTTGAAGTTATCGGGGGTGGGGCGTCTTTGCTTATTAGCATCTTTAGTATCTTGCGATTCACCAACGTTGGTTGGGGCAAGCCTGACTGCTGATGAAACACTGAATGTCGAAGCGAGCCCATAGCTTGCTTTGTCTTGAACGAATGCTGCTGACATTATGCACTCCAAGAAGACCGTGGGGCTGATGGGATAAAAAAAAACATTGATTTTGTTGTTTTATGCGATGAGACAGATACAGGATTGTGAATGAGATGTGTTTTTTGTCAATGTTATGGACGAATAGGTGAGAATGGTGTGAGTGTGTGTGCGAGTGAATGGCAAATGCCTGGAGTGTGTGGTTCGGATCAGGTGAGTGGTCCGTGGTGGTTGATGAGTATATGATGTGTGTGCCAGGTGAATGATATCTGGTAAGTGGTGAGTGCCCGCATGGTGAGCGGTGTCTGGCGATGGGTCAGTTGTCATGCATGTGAGGTCACGCCACCTTATCCGTCCTCTAGTGTGTGTGTCAATAATAACAATGTCAACTTTCAACACGCCGCTACCGCACATCACTCGCTCACTCTCGCAGAGAGGACAACGACTCGGAGGCGCGAGGAGGAACCACAGATGAGCGGGAAGGCAGCAGCCAGGCGACGAGTCGGCGCCAACGATTGCCCAAGCTCTGCGGTCCTCTACAATTTGAGGTGGTATGGGCCAATTAATGTGGGAGGAAACCGGAGCACCTGAAGAATAACTAAATAAAAAAATGTTTACCAGGTGAAACTCACTCAGCTATACAGCTCTTTTTTTGCAGAAACGACCTGGCCCCAAATGATAGCTCAACGAAGTGGCTTATCTTGTGGAAATTTACAGCAGTCAAATACTCAAAATGCTCGTTTATTCTGTATCTGAGGAGGTAAAAACCGGAGGACCCGGAAAAATCCACGTGACCACGGGGAGACAGAGACATGCAAACTCCAAATATACAGCAGGCGTCTGGGTCGGGATCGAATCCACGACCTCGTGTATACCAGGCGAGGTAGTTAACATCTCACCACCGTGGCGCCCATGCGTGCGAAGGGGGCAAACACTCAATCCCATGCAGTCCACATTCTTCCTTTACCGCCTTCTCCTGGCATAGCCAGGGCATGGCACCTCCTCGACGCCCACGGCAAGGGAGTTTCACAACATCGAAGTGCGGTGATCCACCGACCCTCGCTGCTGCCTCCACAGTGCAGCAGCCACGTGCAGCAGCGTAGCCGCCACCGCCCAGCTTTTGTTGTGTGCGTGTGTACACAGGAGACGGTAAAAACAACGAGGCATGAGCAAATAATAAATGAAATTGTAAATTCTGAATCGTGACGAATTAAATTACTGGTGGGCTGCATAACTGCATCCCTACGAACCATCCGCCAGCAGCAGGTCTAGCGATGTTTTCAATCTCACATAATTGTAATGTTTTACATTTACATGCATTCGTTTTCCTTCTTCAGCACGCAACTTTATACCATAGGGCTCATTGCATTTCGGACCAACACCACCTGACCAGTGAATTAAAACATGTACACCTGGCCCTCAAAAGCAATGGATACTCTGACCATACCATCCGCCAAGCTGTTTCTTCCTCCATACAGAAACAACCACTTGATACTCCGGTCAAAACCATCACACTAACATATATAGCAGGCATTACTAAAAAGATTTCCAAAATTCTAAATAAACACAAGATCCAGGTCCGGTTCAATACAATACATAAAATTCGTGATCTGATCCCATCTGTGAAGGATGTCATTCCTGACTCACAGTACCCCGGGGTTTACATATTGAGTTGTACCTACGGTGATTGCTATATCGGGGAGACGAAGCGACATGTCTCTGACCGAATTCGCGAGCACAAATCAGATTTGAAAAACGGCAGAACGAATTCTTCTGCCGTGGCTGATCACTGTTACAACGCTGTGGGTGATCACGATATAATTTTCTCCGACACCAAGGTTCTTTGCAAACCCACAGGTTTTTATCAGAGATTTGTTCACGAGGAAATTCAGATCTACAAACACAGACACAATTTCAACCGAGAAGATGGTTTCAAATTAAGCAACCATTGGAAAGATGTTCTAAATCGAACCAAACATTAAATTAATTTTCATTGCTGCAGTATATTTTTTCAAGTAGTGGTACCCCAAACTTTCGCAGCACAGGCGGGTGCACTGCCGGTGCCGATCACTGTGCTACACCTTTCATCATAAGTCCGGCAATAAAATGCTAATTTTTACGCTAATTCCTTTGTCAAGGCACCTTAATCCCTCTCACACAGCTTAAAGGTGCACTGCCGCGTGCTACACCTTTCATCATGCTAAGTCCGCCAATCAAATGCTATTTTTTATGCTAATTCCTTTGTCGAGGCACCTTAATCCCTCTCACACAGCTTAAAGGTCGTAGTCTGAGCTTGGCTCTGTTTCACTCCAGCGCAGTCTTCGAGACAGGCTGGTCCCTTCACCTGATGAAGGCTGCTTGTGTTGTGGCCGAAACGTCGTGATTTTTTTAATTTTTTACCTACGTGACTTTACCGAATAGAACCAAAGAATATGAAATGGAATCGTAAAATATTTAGTATAGCGTGTTGCTTTTACGTCCAACAGATGGCGCTGTTATTCAAAAAAAGCATATTTTTTACCGAAAAAGCCAATGAGTATATTTTTACCTGTCACAGATGTGACGTCTATATAATAGTAGGTATATAAAAACATAGTAGGTATATAAAAACATGCGTGTATTCGAATGCAACGTTGTGTCAAAATTTCAAAGCAATCGGTGAAGAACATTCAGAGATTTAAGATTTTGAACAAACGAGCATTTACATTTTTATTCATATAGAAGATTAACTCAATAATGTGGGAGCTGGAGAACATCCCTGTCCCCCATACAGAGGGAAAAAAGTATTTGATCCCCTGCTTATTTTGTACGTTTGCCCACTGACAAATAAATGATCAGTCTATAATTTTAATGGTAGGTTTATTTGAACAGTGAGAGACAGGATAACAACAAAAAAATCCAGAAAAACGCGTGTCAAAGCTCTTATAAATTGATTTGCATTTTAATCAGGGAAATAAGTATTTGAGCCCTCTGCAAAACATGACTTAGTACTTGGTGGCAAAACCCTTGTTGGCAATCACAGAGGTCATACGTTTATTGTAGTTGGCCACCAGGTTTGCACACATCTCAAGAGGGATTTTGTCCCACTCCTCTTTGCAGATCTTCTCCAAGTCATTAAGGTTTCGAGGCTGACGTTTGGCAACTCGAACCTTCAGCTCCCTCCACAGATTTTCTATGGGATTAAGGTCTGGAGACTGGCTAGGACACTCCAGGACCTTAATGTGCTTCTTCTTGAGCCACTCTTTTGTTGCCTTGGCCGTGTGTTTTGGGTCATTGTCATGCTGGAATACCCATCCACGACCCATTTTCAATGCCCTGGCTGAGGGAACGAGGTTCTCACCCAAAATTTGACGGTACATGGCCCCGCCCATCGTCCATTTGATGCGGTTAAGTTGTCCTGTCCCCTTAGCAGAAAAACACCCCCAAAGCATAATGTTTTTACCTCCATGTTTGACGGTGAGGATGGTGTTCTTGGGGTCATAGGCAGCATTCCTCGCCCTACAAACACGGCGAGTTGAGTTGATGCCAAAGAGCTCCATTTTGGTCTCATCTGACCACAACACTTTCACCCAGTTGTCCTCTGAATCATTCAGATGTTCATTGGCAAACTTCAGACGGGCATGTATATGTGCTTTCTTGAGCAGGGGAACCTTGCGGGCGCTGCAGGATTTCAGTCCTTCACGGCAATTGTTTTCTTGATGACTATGGTCCCAGCTGCCTTGAGATCATTGACAAGATCCTCCCGTGTAGTTCTGGCCTGATTCCTCATCGTTCTCATGATCATTGCAACTCCACGAGGTGAGATCTTGCATGGAGCCCCAGGCCGAAGGAGATTGACAGTTCATTTGTGTTTCTTCCATTTGCGAATAATCGCACCAACTGTTGTCACCTTCTCACCAAGCTGCTTGGCAATGGTCTTGTAGCCCATTCCAGCCTTGTATAGGTCTACAATCTTGTCCCTGACATCCTTGGAGAGCTCTTTGGTCTTGACCATGGTGGAGAGTTTGGAATCAGATTGATTGCTTGTGGACAGGTGTCTTTTATACAAGTAACAAGCTGAGATTAGGAGCACCCCCTTTAAGAGTGTGCTCCTAATATCAGCTCGTTACGTGTATAAAAGACACCTGGGAGCCAGAAATCTTTCTGATTGAGAGGGGGTCAAATACTTATTTCCCTCAATAAAATGCAAATCAATTTATAACATTTTTGACATGCGTTTTTCTGGATTTTTTTGTTGTTATTCTGTCTCTCACTGTTCAACTAAACCTACCATTAAAAATTATAGACTGATCATTTCTTTGTCAGTGGGCAAACGTACAAAATCAGCAGGGGATCAAATACTTTTTTCCCTCACTTTATACATACGCTCACACGTACACTCAACACACACTCTCAGCGGTGATGTTAGGACTCATTACAGCTGGCTCCGCCAAACCAAAGAGTTGGGTGGTTCGTTTCGCCAGTGCGAGTCGGCGTTTTCAAGCTGTTGCTGAAAGTTTTTTTGTCACGGAATGTGTTATCTCCGTGTTGTCATAAGTGGGGCTTTCGTCCACTGAGTGTCAACTTACAAATGAGTTGGATCAATGAACGGGCCTCAGGCACGCAACCTGTTCGTGAAGCAGGGACTGGCCGTAAAGTGTTATGACGGCGAGTTGAAAAATAACGTCGCTTTTTTGCAGCACAGGATTATTAATTATTTCATAGATAGGGTCTCACCTTTATTTATCGGAAGTTTGTATCTTCACGTTTACAGGGCATGCATACGTGACGTAACACTCAGCAAGCAGCCACTCAGCCTGTGCGATGGCGCCAAGTATAAAATTGTTAATGAGCCCCGTTGCAAGAGGTCAATTTGTCTCTTGCCTGTGAGCTGCTGGTGTCAAACATTTTACCGTGTTTAACCCGTTCGTGATGTATAACATTTTTCCCACTCAAATTCACGTGGGCCTTTTTGATCAAATAGCTTTTCAATTTCACTTTCAATGAAAACCCAAGGCGACTCATTTTTCAGTCACTACCGTTTATTCGTGTTGTTCAATAAAGTGATTTCTATTTCATGTTACCGGTAACTACCTTGTGATCCCTCCCCCCACACTTCCTCAAACTCTCGAAATTCCTAAGCTTACCCTCCTCTTAAAAATGTCCAACAAAGTCACCGTCATTTATAAACTTGATGATAAAAATGCCCAGAATGAGTCAAATGTGCAAGAGTGACTGGGTTGGTGCCGTGATGATGCAGCAGAGAAGCCCCTAGGGCCTGAGTAGCAATGCAAAAAGAATAGCAATGCAAATTGCAACTCTGATTAGCACGGTTGGCTATGCGAAATAAATTCAACATACATACAAACGAATGAACTCGAGTCAATGTGAATTATCAAGGCAATTTATTCACAGTTGGTAATACCTAATATAGGTTTAATGAGTTAGATTGCGTGAATATAAATGTGTCGTGAAACACGCCACCACCCGACACAGTAAGGTTTGTCACGTAAACAGAACATGCCAATTCATTACAAGTACAGCACACCGTTGTGTTGGAGAGCAAATCCACAACATTTACAATCTGAATACGACGTTTGGCCAGTAATTACAAATAGCTTCAGCAGGTGACAGCCAGATTTGTGTACAAATCCTCCTGTTTCATTTCTTAAAGAGGGATATATGTGATGACGTCACTTGTGAGCCCTTCTTGTGCGAAGGGGGAGGGGTGGATTAATGCATGCATATGAATAACAATGGGTATCTATTGCCGGTTGGGTTATTGATATGTTAATCAACATACATTATGCATGCACATTATTCTTGTACCTCCTGTTGTTTGAGTGCAATAAAATAACAGTTCCTGTTATTGTCTGCATGCAGGTGATCCCCATTTATGAATGGTGATCTGTATAGGCATGCATTTAAAAAATTATTTGAAGATTCACTTCTGAGCAGCACTAAGGCTGTAGCTATCCGAATGGTTAAGATTATTTGTATTGATCTCCATTTCGATAGATTCTCTAATTAATCATGGCCAGTAGTAACTAGTTTTGCAGAGAATGTAAAAATTATCAGAATCAATTGAGTGTCCTTGTTGGCATGCGTGTTCTGCCACTGCTGACAGTTGTATTTGGGAGTATTTCATATTTCTTCGGTGTTCTTTTAGTCTCGTGCTGATCATTCGTCCTGTCTGTTCAACATAGCATTTGGCACAAGTGCAATTCATCGGTTACACACCTTCTGTTGATTGCTTCGTTAATAAATCTTCAGTATCAGATATTAGTTTATGTATTTTATGTACCATGCCAAATCTGACTCGGATGTTTTGTTTTTCCAAAAATGTCACTAGTTTATCCATTACTCCCACAATGTACGGTATTTTTTAATAGTTTTAATTCATAAGACGAGTTGAAACTGACCAAGCAATTCAAACTACTAAAATACCATACATATACTAGCCAGATTTTTTTAAAAACAAAACATCCGAATCAGATTTAGCGCAGTACACAAAATACAAAAACGAATGTCTGGTACTAAAGATGTATTACTGAATCTTGATTTGAAACTTTCGTGACTGCAATAATACATACTCGTTGGTTCTTTCGGTAAAGTCACGTAGTTAGAAATAAAATAAAACAAATTACGACGTTTTGGGCGCAACACAAGCATCCGTAATCAGGTGGGACAACCACAGCAAGAAAACATTTGCTAGACCACCCAGATTCTATGGTCTTCCAAAAATCCATAAAGAAGGTACTCCACTTCGGCCCATCGTTTCCACTATCAACTCACCTACCTACAAACTGGCCCGTTTTCTGTCTGATACCTTGCTTCCTTTCACGGGCAAGACTACCTCAGCAGTTCATAACTCAACTCACTTGGTCTCTCTAATCAAGGGCATTTCACTGTCCGCAGATGATTTGCTGGTCAGCTTTGATGTAGTTTCTCTGTTCACCAAGGTTCCTGTACCTGACACCTTAGCAATAATTGAAGACTAAGTCCAACATGAACTGAATACTGATGTACCTACTCTGGTTAAGCCCTGCCTTACCAACACTTACTTCACCTGGAATGGTACTTTCTACAAAAAATGAAGGTACACCCATGGGTTCCCCCTTATCATCAGTGATAGCGAATGTTTTCATGGATAAATTTGAAACAGATACCATCCAGACATCCACCCTAAGTCCTTCCTTGTGGAAGAGATATGCAGGTGACACTCTCGTCATTGGGCCACATGGCCTGCCAGCATTGAACCAATTTCTCAACCACATCAATTCCATACACCCATCCATCAAATTCACCACGGAAGTGGAGAAGGATGGTAAGCTACCATTCCTGGATGTTTTGTTTGAGAAGAGACCTGACAGCTCGTTGGGACACTATCTACAGGAAAGCCACCCACACAGATTCCTATTTGAAACCTGATTCCGACTATTATCCGGCACAGAATAATTCCCTCGTCAAAACACTACACCATGGGGCCCACTGCATTTCCGACCAACACCACCTAGCCAGTGAACTGAAACACGTACACCAGCCCCCCAAGATGAATGGGTGCTCGGACCGCATTATTCGCAAAGCTGTTTCTCCAACCATGGAGAAACAACCCCCTGAGAAGCCGATCAAAACCATCACGTTACCATACATAGCAGGTGTTACCAAAAAGATTTCCAAAATCTTAAACAAACACAAGATCCAAGTCCGATTCAATACAGTACACAAAATCCGTGATCTTATCCCATCTGTGAAGGATGTCATTCCTGACATGCAATATCCTGGAGTTTACAAACTAAGTTGTACCTGCGGTAGCGGTTACATTGGGGAAACGAAACGACATGTGTCGGACCGTGTTCGCGAACACAAGGCAGATCTGAAACACGGCACAACCAATCCCTCTGCCGTGGCTTACCATTGTTATACCATTGTGGGCTCGCATGATATTGTTTTTTCCGAGACCAAGGTACTGTGCAAACCTTCCGGGTACTATTAAAAGTTTGTTCATGAATCCATCCAGATATATAAACAGACATAACTTCAACCGAAAAGATGGATAAAAATTGAGCAATCATTGGAAAGATGTTATTAACCAGGTAAAACCTTAACTGTTTATGGTTATTTCCATCGTATCTGCCAGGTACTAGCCTATTTTTCTGAATTAATTTCTCCCCGCATCCTCAGCTTTACCTACTTTCCCAGCCTCCCACTTCCAGCCCCGCCCACTTCCCCCCCCTGCCTCACGATCTCTCTACCCAGAGCGCTCACGCAGCGCCCCCCTCCCCCTACTTCACACCATCCCCCACCCTCTCTCTCCCCCCTTGCTCCTCCCCCTTTATTACCTATATAACCGCTTGCCACGGCAGCTCTCTCGCCCACTTCAGCAATTTTTTTCTTGCTGTGATTGTCCCACCTGATGACGGATGCTTGTGTTGCACCCGAAACGTCGTGATTTGTTTCATTTTATTTCTAACTCCGTGACTTTACCGAAAGAACCAAAGAGTATGTATTACCGAAGCTATCACCAGCAGGTGTGCAACGGATTAATTGCACTTGTGGCAAATGCTATATTGGGCAGACATGACGAATGATCAGCATGACCAAAAGAACACCAAATCAATATCAAAAACTCCCAAATGCAACTGTCAGCAGTGGCAGAATACGCATGCCAACAATGACACTCAAGTGATTCTGATAATTTCGAAGGTCTGTGCAAAACTAGTTACTACCGGCAAAGACTAATTAAAGAATCTATCGAAATTTATAAAAATAATTGTAACCATTCCGATAGCTACAGGCTTAGTGCTGCTAAGAAGCGAATTACAGGCGGTTCAAGAACAATGTGCATACATAATGTGCATGCATAATGTACCTTGATAATTACCACATATATATGACGCAACGCGCAATGGATACCCATTAAAATGTATATGCATTCATTAATCCCCTCCCCCTTCGCACAAGAAGCGCTCACAAGTGACGTCATCAACAAAACAGGTGGAAGCTTCATGTTGATGAAGCTAGTTGTAATAACTGCTGAAACGTCGTACTCAGATTGTAAATGTTGTGGATTTGCTCTCCAACACACTGGTATGCTGTACTAGTAACAAATCGCCATGTTCTGTTTACGTGATAAACCTTTGTCGGGTGGTGGCGGGTTTAACGACAGATTTAAATTTACGAAGCCATCTCCCAGAGGTCCCCAGCGGAAGAACAGGAGGTGCCGAGCCAGCAGCACTCTATCTCACATCTCGCAGGCGGCGGGGTCGGGGTGGGGCGGACGCTCGTTGCAAGGCGCAACGTTGATAAACCTGCGGAAGAAAACGAGCGTTAAGCCGCGCAGTCCGTTGGTACCTGCCCCTCCCATCTTTCCCACCTGGCACACGCAAGCTGAGTCAGCGCAGGGGGGGCACGGCGCGGGGGTGAGACAGAAAGAGGTCCGTGTCCGTGCCTGGACGGGATGTGGCGCCGGGTGTGAACGGCGATGCTCTCGTGACCGTGCGTTCGTTTGTGTGTATGCGCGCGTGCGTCTCACCTGTGACCGTCCTTCTGCTGCACGAACCCCGGTCGCTGTTGTTTATCATACATTGGGGAAGCATCTCCCCCCCGGGGCTGGGAGACCTGTGAAGGAGACCGCCATGAACATCAGCTCGTCGAGAACGCCCGAGGCAAACGAGCGATTCGCTCGCACATCCTAAACCCATGCTCTGGGCTTTACAGCGAACACCTTAACATGGCTGTCATTGCATGTGTGTGTACGCATATGTTGGTACTTGTACGCGTGTGCATGTACATGCGGAGCAGTAGTGTAGCGGATAGCGCGCTGCTCTTGAGAAGAAAAATTAACTCACATTCATCAACGATACTGTGGCCTTGAAATAAAAAAAACATAAAATACATATACAGTGAGGGAAAAAAGTATTTGATCCCCTGCTGGTTTTGTACATTTGCCCACTGACAAAGAAATGATCAGTCTATAATTTTAATGGTAGGTTTAGTTGAACAGTGAGAGACAGAATAGCAACAACAAAAAAAGCAGAAAAACGCATGTCAAAAATGTTATAAATTTCTGGCACCCAGGTGTCTTTTATACAGGTAACGAGCTGAGATTAGGAGCACAATTAACATCTGAATGATTTAGAGGACAACTGGGTGAAAGTATTGTGGTCAGATGAGACCAAAATGGAGCTCTTTGGCATCAACTCAACTCGCCATGTTTGGAGGAGGAGGAATGCTGCCTATGACCCCAATAACACCATCCCCACCGTCAAGCATGGAGGTGGAAACATTATGCTTTGGGGGTGTTTTTCTGCTAAGGGGACAGGACAACTTCACCGCATCAAAGGGACGATGGACGGGGCCATGTACCGTCAAATCTTGAGTGAGAACCTCCTTCCCTCAGCCAGGGCATTGAAAATGGGTCATGGATGGGTATTCCAGCATGACAATGACCCAAAACACACGGCCAAGGCAACAAAGGAGTGGCTCAAGAAGAAGCACATTAAGGTCCTGGAGTGGCCTAGCCAGTCTCCAGACCTTAATCCCATAGAAAATCTGTGGAGGGAGCTGAAGGTTCGAGTTGCCAAACGTCAGCCTCGAAACCTTAATGACTTGGAGAAGATCTGCAAAGAAGAGTGGGACAAAATCGCTCCTGAGATGTGTGCAAACCTGGTGGCCAACTACAAGAAACGTCTGACCTCTGTGATTGCCAACAAGGGTTTTGCCACCAAGTACTCAAGTTTCAAGTTCAAGTTTAATTTATTAGGTATAGCCCTGTGAGCCATGCGACTCTTAAGTCGGGTGCAACCGCAACAAACAAAATTTGAACACAGAACATCTTAAAGCGACAACGCGTAACAGAAACATTCTGGAATAAACCAGCAAATATTCCACACAAAAAAACACGTATTAAAACGCTGTGTGCAAAAATCAATGTGGTGCAAGCCAACAACAACTATAAGACAATTTGGATTAACCATATGTTTTCGAATCACCAAAATAAAGCTAAGAAAACAATGTAACGTCAGTAATCATAGCAACTGTGATTTTAAATTTAACAATAAACGACATATATAACACGGACGACAAAAAACTGCAGCCATAGCTGGCAGCACGACACTCCCAGTGTATGATGTGTGAGTGAGTCAGCAGCAGAAGGGTCAAATACTTATTTCCCTCATTAAAATGCAAATCAATTTATAACATTTTTGACATGCGTTTTTCTGGATTTTTTGTTATTCTGACTCTCACTGTTCAAATAAACCTACCATTAAAATTATAGACTGATAATTTCTTTGTCAGTGGGCAAACGTACAAAATCAGCAGGGGATCAAATAATTTTTCCCTCACTGTATGTGTAATCGGCGACGTTTCGGGCAATGGCCCTTCTTTGTCAGAAGGGGAAGCTGTGCAGTCCGCGAAAATCTTCATATCGGCCTAGTGGTTGGAGGGACAAAAAAGTTTGAGAAACACTACTGCAAGAGATACAGAGATATATTCACCATCTTGAGAGGCGGAGGGGCACAAGGGTCGTCGTAGAGGAGGCCATCATCATCTGTATCGATGGGCGTGGAGTCCGTCAACATGTCAGACTCGGACTGTGGCAGGTAGCCACTGCTTCCTTCGCTGCTGGCGGCGCTGCTGCTGTTGCTTTTGTAGATGCTGCGACAGCTGCTGAGGCACATGCTGATGCTGGCGAGGCTCGTTCTCACACTGTTGCTGTTTCTCTCGAAGAGCAGCGCGTCCGCAGTGGGGACGGGGAGGAAGCTCATCGCCTCATCCACGAGCTCGAACAGCTTATCCCGGTCTATCCCTCGCGGGGCGGTTGTTTCTGCGACAGAAGGACCCCCCCCTCGTGACTCACGCGCACTCGCAGCACCCGAGAAGGTGGCATCGCAGAACTACTTTCAAAGCCGTTTGGACGAGAGCCTCTGTCCGCATTAAAGGCACTGCTTCAACACGTCTTACCTTTAAGGGTGCCACGGTACCGAGATGTTAACTATCTCACCTGGTATACAGGTGGTGAAGAGTTCGATCCCAACCCTGACACCTGTTGTATATTGGGAATTTGCACGTCTCTCTCCCTGTGGTCACGTATATTTTTCTCACGGTCCTCTGGTTTTTCCCTCCACATTTAGAATTAACATCACGTGTTTAGCAACACCTTAGACCGGGCGAGTCTCTCACCGCGTGCCCCCCCCCATCCCTCGCAGCCATGCCGAGCTCAATCCCCTCACCTGGTCTCCTACCCTTGACAGGCAAGTCCATCGTGCACCTCCATCTGCTGAGCGCCTTCTTGACATCTTCCATGCTCCCCTTCTTCTTCTCCTTCTCCTCCTCCTCCTTCCGCTTCTTGGCGGCATCGACCGCGGCGGCGTCCCGCCACAGCTGCTGCAGGACTTGGCGCGCCCTCACCTGGGTTTTGGCGAGCTTTCCTTGAGCCTTGAAGAGGGCTTTGTCCGCCGCCGACCGACGCGACCCCTTCCCACTAAAAACGCCGCAGCAGAACAGGCTGCTCTCCTCCTTCTCCAGCAGGCCGTCGTCGGGCGACAGGTTGTAACGCGTCGCGGTCGGAATGTGATCAATATCCACTTGTCTGCAAAGGCAGACGGAGCGTAATTTGGGGTCACAGATGCTCGCAGCCGTCGCGCCAACAGTCACGAGCTTCTGTCACTTTGCATTCACACTCGAGTCAAGTGAAATCAGAATCTTTATTAATATTGGAGGAATCCGATTAGGTATGAAGCTATTTTGGGGCCGTCCATAAATAATGTCACGCACAGAGGGGGGGGAGGGGGGTCAGACATTTGTGACGATGTGTGACGAGGGGGGGTAAGAGAAATGTGACGTCACATCAAAATGCGCAACTTTAAATAAACTTAATTAAATATAATTGTTATAACAACACTAATTTTGATTAATTTTCATTATTAACTATTTGATTATTTAAATTGACTAAGGTCACCTTTTATTTATTCCATGAAGGAGCATTTTGCTTCTCCATGGGAGAATGGACAAACATACATTTAGAAAAAAATTTGAATGACTGTTATTAAACATTTTATTCCAATGATTCGACCAGGGCTTTTCATTCTGTGGAATCCATGTGAATGTTTTAATTATACTCTCCATTTTGCTTCGTTCTACTACTAAGTTTCAAGTCTATTTTAAAGTTATAATTACTTTAAATTTTTTATAATTATAAGAGAATTTCAAGAAATATTCTGAACATCTGCAGTTTCATTTAGACGTTGAATATTTTCAAGTGAATGTTGTGCTAAATTTCAGCTTTCAAACGCCTCCTTTTTAATACATGTTTTCGCCTACAACATCAGAGTGCAGCGCCACATTAAATACGTGCAACAATGACAATAGTTTAAAGTGATTTGAAGCATGTTTTATTTTCAAAGTGTAAATATGGTTGGGGGGGGGGGCAGAGCCTTGTGACGTCATATTTGAGGGGGGTATGACTTTTTGTGACGCCGTGTGACGAGGGGTTGTGTGTTTCCCCTCTCTCGTGAATTTAGCTCTTCTGTGCCTGGTGGTGGCTGCTTGTGTTGCAACCGAAACGTCGTACGCTATTGTGTTATTTTATTATTTCTTATTCATACGTGACTTTACCGAAAAAAAACAAAGATTGAGGGGGGGGTCAAAAATCGGCCAAAATCGCGTGACGTCATTTATGGACGGCCCCTTTTCACAGATGTCTAGTTGGGGATTGGTCAAAAAGTTACAACAATACAAAAACACGATAGGAGTGCAGAGTACAGGAAAGGAAAGCAATTCACTTCAAAAATATATACAGTAGAACCTCGGAGACCGAACGCACCAGAACTCGAACAAATCGGTGTTCGAACGATATTTAGTATTTCCCAACATTTTTTGCCCCGGAAACCGAACGAAATTCGGAGGTCGAACGGCCAATCGCGACTTGAAAGAACCTGTACGGCTGAGAAGCGTATGGCCAGCAGCGTGCATGACGCTTGCCCAGACAAACAGGACTCCCCTTCCAAACAATGACACCACCACCTCCTCCTCCTCTTCCTCACCACCTTCCACTCAAGCCATAAACTCACCTTACTACAGGTAAAGTGAAGTTCAATGTTCATTTATTTAATTTATTCCATATACTCATTCATTTATTCCATTTATTTATTGTTTCTTGTTTTTTTGGTATGATTTTATGCATGTAATTACTGTAAACTGCGTGTAAAAACTGCTTTATAATGAGAGATTTCTTGTGTCTGGAACCAATTAATGTCATTTACATTAATTCTGATGGGGAAAATTAATACGGTGTTCGAACAAATCGGTGTTGGAATGGCCTTCTGGAACGAATTAAGTTCGATCTCCGGGGTACCACTGTACAAATGAAACTCAACTAGGTTCATGCTACCAGCTAAAGCCTACTGAGCTATTAGATTGTTTTCAGAAGCAAGAGAGCCACAAATGATAGAGGGGGCCGTCGGGATGAGAGGGGGTGTCGGCAGGAGGTGTGAATGAAAGGGAGCAGGGGATGAGGAGGAGAGAGCAGCGGATGAGGAGGAGAGAGCAGCGGATGAGGAGGAGAGAGCAACGGATGAGGAGGAGAGAGCAACGGATGAGGAGAGAGCAGCGGATGAGGAGAGAGCAACGGATGAGGAGAGAGAGTTGTGTGTGAAGGAGGGATTGCCTGTCTCCGTGTGTTGGTGTGGAGTGTTCGCTCCCAATAGAAAATCAACTTGTGTCTACCTTCTGTGTCTATGTTGTGTCCCCGTGTGCCTACATTGTGTCTATGTGTCCGTGTCTCCCTTCTGTCCAAGTGTCTCCCTCACGGTTTGTATAAATGTTTGTCCCTATGAAAGCAACGACCAATCTGACGAAGACTCGGCCACAAGTACAGTCGGCGTGTGTAGTGTACAGGGCCGTCTCACTCACCCACTGCACACATGTCACAGCCGTCTTTGTCTCTCCCCAGTGCCGTCTCACACTCACCTCGGAGATGTTTCCATGCTTCGACCGTCGCGGCAGCAACTCGGCGAGAAGGTTCTTCACTGAAGCTGGGAGAGCGAGTCGAGTGAGAGGGTCTCAGAGAGAGGTGAGTCTCGGGGTGAGTCTCGGAGCGCACCTACTGTACCGGACGCCTCCACTGTAACATTACGATCTGGCGGCAGTTGGTCGTGACGTCACGCGACGGTGGGCGTGGCCTGTGTCTGTAGGGGGGAGGGGCGCGGGGGATTGGGGGGAGGGGCGTGAGGGGGATGTTGTTGTTCCATAACAATAACACGTGTTTGTGTTGTTGTTCCATAACAATAACAGCGTGTTTGTGTTGTTCCATAACAATAACACGTGTTTGTGATGTTGTTGTTCCATAACAATAACACGTGTTTGTGTTGTTGTTGTTCCATAAAAATAGCACGTGTTTGTGTTGTTGTTCCATAACAATAACACGTGTTTGTGTTGTTCTTCCATAACAATAACAGCGTGTTTGTGTTGTTCCATAACAATAACACGTGTTTGTGATGTTGTTCCATAACAATAACACGTGTTTGTGTTGTGCCATAACAATAACACGTGTTTGTGTTGTTGTTCCATAACAATAACACGTGTT
The DNA here is from genome assembly GCF_048934315.1 of Petromyzon marinus. Taxonomy (NCBI): domain Eukaryota; kingdom Metazoa; phylum Chordata; class Hyperoartia; order Petromyzontiformes; family Petromyzontidae; genus Petromyzon; species Petromyzon marinus. The sequence goes on along the minus strand of NC_133690.1, from coordinate 7,623,927 downwards.
TGTGTTGTTGTTCCATAACAATAACACGTGTTTGTGTTGTTGTTCCATAACATTGACACGTGTTTGTGTTATTGTTCTAGAATAATAACACGTGTTTGTGTTGTTGTTCCATAACAATAACAGCGTGTTTGTGTTGTTCCAGAGCAATAACACGTGTTTGTGTTGTTGTTCCATAACAAGAACAGCGTGTTTGTGTTGTTCCATAACAATAACACGTTTTTGTGCTGTTCCATAACAATAACACGTGTTTGTGTTGTTGTTCCATAACAATAACACGTGTTTGTGTTGTTGTTGTTCCATAACAATAACACGTGTTTGTGTTGTTGTTGTTGTTCCATAACAATAACAGCGTGTTTGTGTTGTTGTTCCATAACAATAACACGTGTTTGTGTTGTTGTTCCATAACAATACCACGTGTTCGTGTTGTTGTTCCATAACAATAACACGTGTTTGTGTTGTTGTTCCATACCAATAACACGTGTTTGTGTTGTTCCATAACAATAACACGTGTTTGTGTTGTTGTTGTTCCATAAAAATAGCACGTGTTTGTGTTGTTGTTCCATAACAATAACACGTGTTTGTGTTGTTCTTCCATAACAATAACAGCGTGTTTGTGTTGTTCCATAACAATAACACGTGTTTGTGATGTTGTTCCATAACAATAACACGTGTTTGTGTTGTGCCATAACAATAACACGTGTTTGTGTTGTTGTTCCATAACAATAACACGTGTTTGTGTTGTTGTTCCATAACAATAACACGTGTTTGTGTTGTTGTTCCATAACATTGACACGTGTTTGTGTTATTGTTCTAGAATAATAACACGTGTTTGTGTTGTTGTTCCATAACAATAACAGCGTGTTTGTGTTGTTCCAGAGCAATAACACGTGTTTGTGTTGTTGTTCCATAACAAGAACAGCGTGTTTGTGTTGTTCCATAACAATAACACGTTTTTGTGCTGTTCCATAACAATAACACGTGTTTGTGTTGTTGTTCCATAACAATAACACGTGTTTGTGTTGTTGTTGTTCCATAACAATAACACGTGTTTGTGTTGTTGTTGTTGTTCCATAACAATAACAGCGTGTTTGTGTTGTTGTTCCATAACAATAACACGTGTTTGTGTTGTTGTTCCATAACAATACCACGTGTTCGTGTTGTTGTTCCATAACAATAACACGTGTTTGTGTTGTTGTTCCATACCAATAACACGTGTTTGTGTTGTTCCATAACAATAACACGTGTTTGTGTTGTTGTTCCATAACAATAACACGTGTTTGTGTTGTTGTTCCATAACAATAACACGTGTTTGTGTTGTTGTTCCATAACAATAAGACGTGTTGTGTTGTTGTTCCATACCAATAACACGTGTTTGTGTTGTTCCATAACAATAACATGTGTTTGTGTTGTTGTTCCATAACAATAACACGTGTTTGTGTTGTTGTTCAGGCCACACGGGGTCATTGTTGACGAGTGGAGAGCCTCTTTGTTCATTGTTCTTATGCACGAAAAATGCATCAATAATATACTATAAATTCCATAACATCAGAATCAGAATCTTTATTGAGGCTGGAGGAATCCGATGAGCTATGAAGCTCTTCTTTACAGATGTCCAGTACGGGCGGGTCACATTTAATTGCGGTACTGCTATCAATACCAGCAGGAACCCGCGAAACTTCGGCGAGGATTTGGGCAGTCCTCGATTTACGAAGGGAACCTGTTCTAAAGACATACACAGAGAAAGACAAAGATCCCCCGTGTAGCCTTGATAGACTGTCGGGGCAAGTGCTGTTAGTGAGGACCTATGAAGGCCGGCACTGCACACGAGTGGGTGGGTGGCCAGTACCACGCCCGGCCACCTTTGTCTCCCCAGTAGCGATGTTTACACACCACACCAGGTACTCATTTCAGGCTGAGTCGACCAAAGGGGAGGCCCAGGACGCATTCACATAATCCTCACTGGTGTTGGCCGTGAGCGAGAATCGAACTCGGGTCGCCGGCTTCGTAGTGCAGCGCGCTAACGACTACACTACCGCTCCCGACCCAACTTTCCTTTGACGTACACAAAAAAAGACAAAGATCCCCCTATAGCCTTAACAGACTGTTGGGGCAAGTGCTGTTAGCGAGCAGCACATCTGAAGGACCGAATGGCACACGAGGAGGTGGGTGGCCAGCACCACGCCCGGCCACCTTTGTCTCCCCAGTGGAGTTGTTTACACACCGCACCAGGTAGGCATTTCAGACTAAGTAGACCTAGGTGCTCGGGGATAATCGACACAGCGGTTAAGGGACATTCACATGCACACAGACAAAGATCCCTCACATAGCTTTAACAGACTATTGGGGCGAGTGCAGCTTGCGAGCAACAGTGAAGGCCGACACGGCACACAAGAAGGTGGGTGGCCAGCACCACGGCGGACCGCCTTTGTCTCCCAAATGGCGATGTTTACTGGTACTCATTTTAGGCCGAGTCTTAAGTGCTGGTGTTCGTAAGTCAGGTGTTCCTAAGTCGGGTGTTCGTAAGTCGAGGGCTTCCTGTAATTTTCATTTCACAGGTCCAGCTGATTTTAACCAGAAACCGATAACCTATGGCACTGGTAATGACCTATAACAACTGCATATAGCCTCTAAACTAGATTAAAGAAACATCTGTGGTTCATGTGGTGGATGGAGCTGAACAGGGCCAACTGGTGGAGGGGCGAGGCCAAGGGAAGGAGTGGGGACAGCCTCTGGAGAGAGAGGCAACAAGGGAGACACGTTGTGTGAGTTATGGCGCAGATTATGAATCGGCTCACATAAGCCGGTGTGGTTTCGCGGCATTAATTTGAGTAGTTCTCAATGTACAGAGTCGAAAGATAACTCATTTTGACCGTATTAATCCAGCTGGCTATGGTATTGCACATTGCCTATGTTATGACTCTTGACCTAGATAAAAGAAAAAAACAAGTCACGTGCTCCAGTGCAATGACTACTCAGCGACAATTCGTAAATAACACACTGTGGGCTTAAAAGTCTTTATTTTTTAATATGCGACATTTGGTCAATTGCTCTTCTTCATAGCACGTGAAGCCAAGACGTGCGTCAACAACATTGCCGCAGCACCCCCTGCTGGACTAAATACGCTACTGTGCCGCGGAGACAATACGTATCAGACGGCCACAAGCGAGTGGTGTCAAGTGTGATCATGATGATTATTTTGAGGCTTGTTTACCCAGGAAAGCCTCACTGCAGGCGCGACACGTCCATGTAGGCTATCTAGGCGGTCGTCTAGGGCGTAAAGTTAAGTGGGGTGCCAAATTCGAGGAAAAAATAATTTCTCAACATTTCTGACGATTGATTGGACAGACGGACGGACAACCCGAATAATTATGCCTCTTTAAAAAAACATTAAACGTAAAATAAGGAAACATGTTTCCCAGTTTACCAAAAAACTCAGCCTCGATCTGCCCCTGGGGTTTGGGGGCGCCGATTGCTGGCAGCAGCGGGTCCAGGGCCGCCGCTGCCTCACTGAGTGAGCCTCGTGGCTCTTTTTCAGGAGGGTCCTGCCAGTTTTCACAGTAGGGGGTGGCTATGTATAATCCCAATTGAGTAATGTGTACTTTATATCAGAATACATTACAGTACACTATACCATTTTGCGTGAAAACTCGGACCCATTATCTTGAAGTTATCGGGGGTGGGGCGTCTTTGCTTATTAGCATCTTTAGTATCTTGCGATTCACCAACGTTGGTTGGGGCAAGCCTGACTGCTGATGAAACACTGAATGTCGAAGCGAGCCCATAGCTTGCTTTGTCTTGAACGAATGCTGCTGACATTATGCACTCCAAGAAGACCGTGGGGCTGATGGGATAAAAAAAAAACATTGATTTTGTTGTTTTATGCGATGAGACAGATACAGGATTGTGAATGAGATGTGTTTTTTGTCAATGTTATGGACGAATAGGTGAGAATGGTGTGAGTGTGTGTGCGAGTGAATGGCAAATGCCTGGAGTGTGGTTCGGATCAGGTGAGTGGTCCGTGGTGGTTGATGAGTATATCATGTGTGTGCCAGGTGAATGATATCTGGTAAGTGGTGAGTGCCCGCATGGTGAGCGGTGTCTGGCGATGGGTCAGTTGTCATGCATGTGAGGTCACGCCACCTTATCCGTCCTCTAGTGTGTGTGTCAATAATAACAATGTCAACTTTCAACACGCCGCTACCGCACATCACTCGCTCACTCTCGCAGAGAGGACAACGACTCGGAGGCGCGAGGAGGAACCACAGATGAGCGGGAAGGCAGCAGCCAGGCGACGAGTCGGCGCCAACGATTGCCCAAGCTCTGCGGTCCTCTACAATTTGAGGTGGTGTGGGCCAATTAATGTGGGAGGAAACCGGAGCACCTGAAGAATAACTAAATAAAAAAATGTTTACCAGGTGAAACTCACTCAGCTATACAGCTCTTTTTTTGCAGAAACGACCTGGCCCCAAATGATAGCTCAACGAAGTGGCTTATCTTGTGGAAATTTACAGCAGTCAAATACTCAAAATGCTCGTTTATTCTGTATCTGAGGAGGTAAAAACCGGAGGACCCGGAAAAATCCACGCGACCACGGGGAGACAGAGACATGCAAACTCCAAATATACAGCAGGCGTCTGGGTCGGGATCGAATCCACGACCTCGTGTATACCAGGCGAGGTAGTTAACATCTCACCACCGTGGCGCCCATGCGTGCGAAGGGGGCAAACACTCAATCCCATGCAGTCCACATTCTTCCTTTACCGCCTTCTCCTGGCATAGCCAGGGCATGGCACCTCCTCGACGCCCACGGCAAGGGAGTTTCACAACATCGAAGTGCGGTGATCCACCGACCCTCGCTGCTGCCTCCACAGTGCAGCAGCCACGTGCAGCAGCGTAGCCGCCACCGCCCAGCTTTTGTTGTGTGCGTGTGTACACAGGAGACGGTAAAAACAACGAGGCATGAGCAAATAATAAATGAAATTGTAAATTCTGAATCGTGACGAATTAAATTACTGGTGGGCTGCATAACTGCGTCCCTACGAACCATCCGCCAGCAGCAGGTCTAGCGATGTTTTCAATCTCACATAATTGTAATGTTTTACATTTACATGCATTCGTTTTCCTTCTTCAGCACGCAACTTTATACCATAGGGCTCATTGCATTTCGGACCAACACCACCTGACCAGTGAATTAAAACATGTACACCTGGCCCTCAAAAGCAATGGATACTCTGACCATACCATCCGCCAAGCTGTTTCTTCCTCCATACAGAAACAACCACTTGATACTCCGGTCAAAACCATCACACTAACATATATAGCAGGCATTACTAAAAAGATTTCCAAAATTCTAAATAAACACAAGATCCAGGTCCGGTTCAATACAATACATAAAATTCGTGATCTGATCCCATCTGTGAAGGATGTCATTCCTGACTCACAGTACCCCGGGGTTTACATATTGAGTTGTACCTACGGTGATTGCTATATCGGGGAGACGAAGCGACATGTCCCTGACCGAATTCGCGAGCACAAATCAGATTTGAAAAACGGCAGAACGAATTCTTCTGCCGTGGCTGATCACTGTTACAACGCTGTGGGTGATCACGATATAATTTTCTCCGACACCAAGGTTCTTTGCAAACCCACAGGTTTTTATCAGAGATTTGTTCACGAGGAAATTCAGATCTACAAACACAGACACAATTTCAACCGAGAAGATGGTTTCAAATTAAGCAACCATTGGAAAGATGTTCTAAATCGAACCAAACATTAAATTAATTTTCATTGCTGCAGTATATTTTTTCAAGTAGTGGTACCCCAAACTTTCGCAGCACAGGCGGGTGCACTGCCGGTGCCGATCACTGTGCTACACCTTTCATCATAAGTCCGGCAATCAAATGCTAATTTTTACGCTAATTCCTTTGTCAAGGCACCTTAATCCCTCTCACACAGCTTAAAGGTGCACTGCCGCGTGCTACACCTTTCATCATGCTAAGTCCGCCAATCAAATGCTATTTTTTATGCTAATTCCTTTGTCGAGGCACCTTAATCCCTCTCACACAGCTTAAAGGTCGTAGTCTGAGCTTGGCTCTGTTTCACTCCAGCGCAGTCTTCGAGACCGGCTGGTCCCTTCACCTGATGAAGCCTGCTTGTGTTGTGGCCGAAACGTCGTGATTTTTTAAATTTTTTACCTACGTGACTTTACCGAATAGAACCAAAGAATATGAAATGGAATCGTAAAATATTTAGTATAGCGTGTTGCTTTTACGTCCAACAGATGGCGCTGTTATTCAAAAAAAGCATATTTTTTACCGAAAAAGCCAATGAATATATTTTTACCTGTCACAGATGTGACGTCTATATAATAGTAGGTATATAAAAACATAGTAGGTATATAAAAACATGCGTGTATTCGAATGCAACGTTGTGTCAAAATTTCAAAGCAATCGGTGAAGAACATTCAGAGATTTAAGATTTTGAACAAACGAGCATTTACATTTTTATTCATATAGAAGATTAACTCAATAATGTGGGAGCTGGAGAACATCCCTGTCCCCCATACAGAGGGAAAAAAGTATTTGATCCCCTGCTTATTTTGTACGTTTGCCCACTGACAAATAAATGATCAGTCTATAATTTTAATGGTAGGTTTATTTGAACAGTGAGAGACAGGATAACAACAAAAAAATCCAGAAAAACGCGTGTCAAAGCTCTTATAAATTGATTTGCATTTTAATCAGGGAAATAAGTATTTGAGCCCTCTGCAAAACATGACTTAGTACTTGGTGGCAAAACCCTTGTTGGCAATCACAGAGGTCATACGTTTATTGTAGTTGGCCACCAGGTTTGCACACATCTCAAGAGGGATTTTGTCCCACTCCTCTTTGCAGATCTTCTCCAAGTCATTAAGGTTTCGAGGCTGACGTTTGGCAACTCGAACCTTCAGCTCCCTCCACAGATTTTCTATGGGATTAAGGTCTGGAGACTGGCTAGGACACTCCAGGACCTTAATGTGCTTCTTCTTGAGCCACTCTTTTGTTGCCTTGGCCGTGTGTTTTGGGTCATTGTCATGCTGGAATACCCATCCACGACCCATTTTCAATGCCCTGGCTGAGGGAACGAGGTTCTCACCCAAAATTTGACGGTACATGGCCCCGCCCATCGTCCATTTGATGCGGTTAAGTTGTCCTGTCCCCTTAGCAGAAAAACACCCCCAAAGCATAATGTTTTTACCTCCATGTTTGACGGTGAGGATGGTGTTCTTGGGGTCATAGGCAGCATTCCTCGCCCTACAAACACGGCGAGTTGAGTTGATGCCAAAGAGCTCCATTTTGGTCTCATCTGACCACAACACTTTCACCCAGTTGTCCTCTGAATTATTCAGATGTTCATTGGCAAACTTCAGACGGACATGTATATGTGCTTTCTTGAGCAGGGGAACCTTGCGGGCGCTGCAGGATTTCAGTCCTTCACGGCAATTGTTTTCTTGATGACTATGGTCCCAGCTGCCTTGAGATCATTGACAAGATCCTCCCGTGTAGTTCTGGCCTGATTCCTCATCGTTCTCATGATCATTGCAACTCCACGAGGTGAGATCTTGCATGGAGCCCCAGGCCGAAGGAGATTGACAGTTCATTTGTGTTTCTTCCATTTGCGAATAATCGCACCAACTGTTGTCACCTTCTCACCAAGCTGCTTGGCAATGGTCTTGTAGCCCATTCCAGCCTTGTATAGGTCTACAATCTTGTCCCTGACATCCTTGGAGAGCTCTTTGGTCTTGACCATGGTGGAGAGTTTGGAATCAGATTGATTGCTTGTGGACAGGTGTCTTTTATACAAGTAACAAGCTGAGATTAGGAGCACCCCCTTTAAGAGTGTGCTCCTAATATCAGCTCGTTACGTGTATAAAAGACACCTGGGAGCCAGAAATCTTTCTGATTGAGAGGGGGTCAAATACTTATTTCCCTCAATAAAATGCAAATCAATTTATAACATTTTTGACATGCGTTTTTCTGGATTTTTTTGTTGTTATTCTGTCTCTCACTGTTTAACTAAACCTACCATTAAAATTATAGACTGATCATTTCTTTGTCAGTGGGCAAACGTACAAAATCAGCAGGGGATCAAATACTTTTTTCCCTCACTTTATACATACGCTCACACGTACACTCAACACACACTCTCAGCGGTGATGTTAGGACTCATTACAGCTGGCTCCGCCAAACCAAAGAGTTGGGTGGTTCGTTTCGCCAGTGCGAGTCGGCGTTTTCAAGCTGTTGCTGAAAGTTTTTTTGTCACGGAATGTGTTATCTCCGTGTTGTCATAAGTGGGGCTTTCGTCCACTGAGTGTCAACTTACAAATGAGTTGGATCAATGAACGGGCCTCAGGCACGCAACCTGTTCGTGAAGCGGGGACTGGCCGTAAAGTGTTATGACGGCGAGTTGAAAAATAACGTCGCTTTTTTGCAGCACAGGATTATTAATTATTTCATAGATAGGGTCTCACCTTTATTTATCGGAAGTTTGTATCTTCACGTTTACAGGGCATGCATACGTGACGTAACACTCAGCAAGCAGCCACTCAGCCTGTGCGATGGCGCCAAGTATAAAATTGTTAATGAGCCCCGTTGCAAGAGGTCAATTTGTCTCTTGCCTGTGAGCTGCTGGTGTCAAACATTTTACCGTGTTTAACCCGTTCGTGATGTATAACATTTTTCCCACTCAAATTCACGTGGGCCTTTTTGATCAAATAGCTTTTCAATTTCACTTTCAATGAAAACCCAAGGCGACTCATTTTTCAGTCACTACCGTTTATTCGTGTTGTTCAATAAAGTGATTTCTATTTCATGTTACCGGTAACTACCTTGTGATCCCTCCCCCCACACTTCCTCAAACTCTCGAAATTCCTAAGCTTACCCTCCTCTTAAAAATGTCCAACAAAGTCACCGTCATTTATAAACTTGATGATAAAAATGCCCAGAATGAGTCAAATGTGCAAGAGTGACTGGGTTGGTGCCGTGATGATGCAGCAGAGAAGCCCCTAGGGCCTGAGTAGCAATGCAAAAAGAATAGCAATGCAAATTGCAACTCTGATTAGCACGGTTGGCTATGCGAAATAAATTCAACATACATACAAACGAATGAACTCGAGTCAATGTGAATTATCAAGGCAATTTATTCACAGTTGGTAATACCTAATATAGGTTTAATGAGTTAGATTGCGTGAATATAAATGTGTCGTGAAACACGCCACCACCCGACACAGTAAGGTTTGTCACGTAAACAGAACATGCCAATTCATTACAAGTACAGCACACCGTTGTGTTGGAGAGCAAATCCACAACATTTACAATCTGAATACGACGTTTGGCCAGTAATTACAAATAGCTTCAGCAGGTGACAGCCAGATTTGTGTACAAATCCTCCTGTTTCATTTCTTAAAGAGGGATATATGTGATGACGTCACTTGTGAGCCCTTCTTGTGCGAAGGGGGAGGGGTGGATTAATGCATGCATATGAATAACAATGGGTATCTATTGCCGGTTGGGTTATTGATATGTTAATCAACATACATTATGCATGCACATTATTCTTGTACCTCCTGTTGTTTGAGTGCAATAAAATAACAGTTCCTGTTATTGTCTGCATGCAGGTGATCCCCATTTATGAATGGTGATCTGTATAGGCATGCATTTAAACAATTATTTGAAGATTCACTTCTGAGCAGCACTAAGGCTGTAGCTATCCGAATGGTTAAGATTCTTTGTATTGATCTCCATTTCGATAGATTCTCTAATTAATCATGGCCAGTAGTAACTAGTTTTGCAGAGAATGTAAAAATTATCAGAATCAATTGAGTGTCCTTGTTGGCATGCGTGTTCTGCCACTGCTGACAGTTGTATTTGGGAGTATTTCATATTTCTTCGGTGTTCTTTTAGTCTCGTGCTGATCATTCGTCCTGTCTGTTCAACATAGCATTTGGCACAAGTGCAATTCATCGGTTACACACCTTCTGTTGATTGCTTCGTTAATAAATCTTCAGTATCAGATATTAGTTTATGTATTTTATGTACCATGCCAAATCTGACTCGGATGTTTTGTTTTTCCAAAAATGTCACTAGTTTATCCATTACTCCCACAATGTACGGTATTTTTTAATAGTTTTAATTCATAAGACGAGTTGAAACTGACCAAGCAATTCAAACTACTAAAATACCATACATATACTAGCCAGATTTTTTTAAAAACAAAACATCCGAATCAGATTTAGCGCAGTACACAAAATACAAAAACGAATGTCTGGTACTAAAGATGTATTACTGAATCTTGATTTGAAACTTTCGTGACTGCAAGAATACATACTCGTTGGTTCTTTCGGTAAAGTCACGTAGTTAGAAATAAAATAAAACAAATTACGACGTTTTGGGCGCAACACAAGCATCCGTAATCAGGTGGGACAACCACAGCAAGAAAACATTTGCTAGACCACCCAGATTCTATGGTCTTCCAAAAATCCATAAAGAAGGTACTCCACTTCGGCCCATCGTTTCCACTATCAACTCACCTACCTACAAACTGGCCCGTTTTCTGTCTGATACCTTGCTTCCTTTCACGGGCAAGACTACCTCAGCAGTTCATAACTCAACTCACTTGGTCTCTCTAATCAAGGGCATTTCACTGTCCGCAGATGATTTGCTGGTCAGCTTTGATGTAGTTTCTCTGTTCACCAAGGTTCCTGTACCTGACACCTTAGCAATAATTGAAGACTAAGTCCAACATGAACTGAATACTGATGTACCTACTCTGGTTAAGCCCTGCCTTACCAACACTTACTTCACCTGGAATGGTACTTTCTACAAAAAATGAAGGTACACCCATGGGTTCCCCCTTATCATCAGTGATAGCGAATGTTTTCATGGATAAATTTGAAACAGATACCATCCAGACATCCACCCTACGTCCTTCCTTGTGGAAGAGATATGCAGGTGACACTCTCGTCATTGGGCCACATGGCCTGCCAGCATTGAACCAATTTCTCAACCACATCAATTCCATACACCCATCCATCAAATTCACCACGGAAGTGGAGAAGGATGGTAAGCTACCATTCCTGGATGTTTTGTTTGAGAAGAGACCTGACAGCTCGTTGGGACACTATCTACAGGAAAGCCACCCACACAGATTCCTATTTGAAACCTGATTCCGACTATTATCCGGCACAGAATAATTCCCTCGTCAAAACACTACACCATGGGGCCCACTGCATTTCCGACCAACACCACCTAGCCAGTGAACTGAAACACGTACACCAGCCCCCCAAGATGAATGGGTGCTCGGACCGCATTATTCGCAAAGCTGTTTCTCCAACCATGGAGAAACAACCCCCTGAGAAGCCGATCAAAACCATCACGTTACCATACATAGCAGGTGTTACCAAAAAGATTTCCAAAATCTTAAACAAACACAAGATCCAAGTCCGATTCAATACAGTACACAAAATCCGTGATCTTATCCCATCTGTGAAGGATGTCATTCCTGACATGCAATATCCTGGAGTTTACAAACTAAGTTGTACCTGCGGTAGCGGTTACATTGGGGAAACGAAACGACATGTGTCGGACCGTGTTCGCGAACACAAGGCAGATCTGAAACACGGCACAACCAATCCCTCTGCCGTGGCTTACCATTGTTATACCATTGTGGGCTCGCATGATATTGTTTTTTCCGAGACCAAGGTACTGTGCAAACCTTCCGGGTACTATTAAAAGTTTGTTCATGAATCCATCCAGATATATAAACAGACATAACTTCAACCGAAAAGATGGATAAAAATTGAGCAATCATTGGAAAGATGTTATTAACCAGGTAAAACCTTAACTGTTTATGGTTATTTCCATCGTATCTGCCAGGTACTAGCCTATTTTTCTGAATTAATTTCTCCCCGCATCCTCAGCTTTACCTACTTTCCCAGCCTCCCACTTCCAGCCCCGCCCACTTCCCCCCCCTGCCTCACGATCTCTCTACCCAGAGCGCTCACGCAGCGCCCCCCTCCCCCTACTTCACACCATCCCCCACCCTCTCTCTCCCCCCTTGCTCCTCCCCCTTTATTACCTATATAACCGCTTGCCACGGCAGCTCTCTCGCCCACTTCAGCAATTTTTTTCTTGCTGTGATTGCCCCACCTGATGACGGATGCTTGTGTTGCGCCCGAAACGTCGTGATTTGTTTCATTTTATTTCTAACTCCGTGACTTTACCGAAAGAACCAAAGAGTATGTATTACCGAAGCTATCACCAGCAGGTGTGCAACGGATTAATTGCACTTGTGGCAAATGCTATATTGGGCAGACATGACGAATGATCAGCATGACCAAAAGAACACCAAATCAATATCAAAAACTCCCAAATGCAACTGTCAGCAGTGGCAGAATACGCATGCCAACAATGACACTCAAGTGATTCTGATAATTTCGAAGGTCTGTGCAAAACTAGTTACTACCGGCAAAGACTAATTAAAGAATCTATCGAAATTTATAAAAATAATTGTAACCATTCCGATAGCTACAGGCTTAGTGCTGCTAAGAAGCGAATTACAGGCGGTTCAAGAACAATGTGCATACATAATGTGCATGCATAATGTACCTTGATAATTACCACATATATATGACGCAACGCGCAATGGATACCCATTAAAATGTATATGCATTCATTAATCCCCTCCCCCTTCGCACAAGAAGCGCTCACAAGTGACGTCATCAACAAAACAGGTGGAAGCTTCATGATGATGAAGCTAGTTGTAATAACTGCTGAAACGTCGTACTCAGATTGTAAATGTTGTGGATTTGCTCTCCAACACACTGGTATGCTGTACTAGTAACAAATCGCCATGTTCTGTTTACGTGATAAACCTTTGTCGGGTGGTGGCGGGTTTAACGACAGATTTAAATTTACGAAGCCATCTCCCAGAGGTCCCCAGCGGAAGAACAGGAGGTGCCGAGCCAGCAGCACACTATCTCATATCTCGCAGGCGGCGGGGTCGGGGTGGGGCGGACGCTCGTTGCAAGGCGCAACGTTGATAAACCTGCGGAAGAAAACGAGCGTTAAGCCGCGCAGTCCGTTGGTACCTGCCCCTCCCATCTTTCCCACCTGGCACACGCAAGCTGAGTCAGCGCAGGGGGGGCACGGCGCGGGGGTGAGACAGAAAGAGGTCCGTGTCCGTGCCTGGACGGGATGTGGCGCCGGGTGTGAACGGCGATGCTCTCGTGACCGTGCGTTCGTTTGTGTGTATGCGCGCGTGCGTCTCACCTGTGACCGTCCTTCTGCTGCACGAACCCCGGTCGCTGTTGTTTATCATACATTGGGGAAGCATCTCCCCCCCGGGGCTGGGAGACCTGTGAAGGAGACCGCCATGAACATCAGCTCGTCGAGAACGCCCGAGGCAAACGAGCGATTCGCTCGCACATCCTAAACCCATGCTCTGGGCTTTACAGCGAACACCTTAACATGGCTGTCATTGCATGTGTGTGTACGCATATGTTGGTACTTGTACGCGTGTGCATGTACGTGCGGAGCAGTAGTGTAGCGGATAGCGCGCTGCTCTTGAGAAGAAAAATTAACTCACATTCATCAACGATACTGTGGCCTTGAAATAAAAAAAAACATAAAATACATATACAGTGAGGGAAAAAAAGTATTTGATCCCCTGCTGGTTTTGTACATTTGCCCACTGACAAAGAAATGATCAGTCTATAATTTTAATGACGCATGTCAAAAATGTTATAAATTTCTGGCACCCAGGTGTCTTTTATACAGGTAACGAGCTGAGATTAGGAGCACAATTAACATCTGAATGATTTAGAGGACAACTGGGTGAAAGTATTGTGGTCAGATGAGACCAAAATGGAGCTCTTTGGCATCAACTCAACTCGCCATGTTTGGAGGAGGAGGAATGCTGCCTATGACCCCAATAACACCATCCCCACCGTCAAGCATGGAGGTGGAAACATTATGCTTTGGGGGTGTTTTTCTGCTAAGGGGACAGGACAACTTCACCGCATCAAAGGGACGATGGACGGGGCCATGTACCGTCAAATCTTGAGTGAGAACCTCCTTCCCTCAGCCAGAGCATTGAAAATGGGTCATGGATGGGTATTCCAGCATGACAATGACCCAAAACACATGGCCAAGGCAACAAAGGAGTGGCTCAAGAAGAAGCACATTAAGGTCCTGGAGTGGCCTAGCCAGTCTCCAGACCTTAATCCCATAGAAAATCTGTGGAGGGAGCTGAAGGTTCGAGTTGCCAAACGTCAGCCTCGAAACCTTAATGACTTGGAGAAGATCTGCAAAGAAGAGTGGGACAAAATCGCTCCTGAGATGTGTGCAAACCTGGTGGCCAACTACAAGAAACGTCTGACCTCTGTGATTGCCAACAAGGGTTTTGCCACCAAGTACTCAAGTTTCAAGTTCAAGTTTAATTTATTAGGTATAGCCCTGTGAGCCATGCGACTCTTAAGTCGGGTGCAACCGCAACAAACAAAATTTGAACACAGAACATCTTAAAGCGACAACGCGTAACAGAAACATTCTGGAATAAACCAGCAAATATTCCACACAAAAAAACACGTATTAAAACGCTGTGTGCAAAAATCAATGTGGTGCAAGCCAACAACAACTATAAGACAATTTGGATTAACCATATGTTTTCGAATCACCAAAATAAAGCTAAGAAAACAATGTAACGTCAGTAATCATAGGAACTGTGATTTTAAATTTAACAATAAACGACATATATAACACGGACGACAAAAAACTGCAGCCATAGCTGGCAGCACGACACTCCCAGTGTATGATGTGTGAGTGAGTCAGCAGCAGAAGGGTCAAATACTTATTTCCCTCATTAAAATGCAAATCAATTTATAACATTTTTGACATGCGTTTTTCTGGATTTTTTGTTATTCTGTCTCTCACTGTTCAAATAAACCTACCATTAAAATTATAGACTGATAATTTCTTTGTCAGTGGTGCAAACGTACAAAATCAGCAGGGGATCAAATAATTTTTCCCTCACTGTATGTGTAATCGGCGACGTTTCGGGCAATGGCCCTTCTTTGTCAGAAGGGGAAGCTGTGCAGTCCGCGAAAATCTTCATATCGGCCTAGTGGTTGGAGGGACAAAAAAGTTTGAGAAACACTACTGCAAGAGATACAGAGATATATTCACCATCTTGAGAGGCGGAGGGGCACAAGGGTCGTCGTAGAGGAGGCCATCATCATCTGTATCGATGGGCGTGGAGTCCGTCAACATGTCAGACTCGGACTGTGGCAGGTAGCCACTGCTTCCTTCGCTGCTGGCGGCGCTGCTGCTGTTGCTTTTGTAGATGCTGCGACCGCTGCTGAGGCACATGCTGATGCTGGCGAGGCTCGTTCTCACACTGTTGCTGTTTCTCTCGAAGAGCAGCGCGTCCGCAGTGGGGACGGGGAGGAAGCTCATCGCCTCATCCACGAGCTCGAACAGCTTATCCCGGTCTATCCCTCGCGGGGCGGTTGTTTCTGCGACAGAAGGACCCCCCCCTCGTGACTCACGCGCACTCGCAGTGCCCGAGAAGGTGGCATCGCACAACTACTTTCAAAGCCGTTTGGACGAGAGCCTCTGTCCGCATTAAAGGCACTGCTTCAACACGTCTTACCTTTAAGGGTGCCACGGTACCGAGATGTTAACTATCTCACCTGGTATACAGGTGGTGAAGAGTTCGATCCCAACCCTGACACCTGTTGTATATTGGGAATTTGCACGTCTCTCTCCCTGTGGTCACGTATATTTTTCTCACGGTCCTCTGGTTTTTCCCTCCACATTTAGAATTAACATCACGTGTTTAGCAACACCTTAGACCGGGCGAGTCTCTCAACGCGTGCCCCCCCCCCCATCCCTCGCAGCCGTGCCGAGCTCAATCCCCTCACCTGGTCTCCTACCCTTGACAGGCAAGTCCATCGTGCACCTCCATCTGCTGAGCGCCTTCTTGACATCTTCCATGCTCCCCTTCTCCTTCTCCTCCTCCTCCTTCCGCTTCTTGGCGGCATCGACCGCGGCGGCGTCCCGCCACAGCTGCTGCAGGACTTGGCGCGCCCTCACCTGGGTTTTGGCGAGCTTTCCTTGAGCCTTGAAGAGGGCTTTGTCCGCCGCCGACCGACGCGACCCCTTCCCACTAAAAACGCCGCAGCAGAACAGGCTGCTCTCCTCCTTCTCCAGCAGGCCGTCGTCGGGCGACAGGTTGTAACGCGTCGCGGTCGGAATGTGATCAATATCCACTTGTCTGCAAAGGCAGACGGAGCGTAATTTGGGGTCACAGATGCTCGCAGCCGTCGCGCCAACAGTCACGAGCTTCTGTCACTTTGCATTCACACTCGAGTCAAGTGAAATCAGAATCTTTATTAATATTGGAGGAATCCGATTAGGTATGAAGCTATTTTGGGGCCGTCCATAAATAATGTCACGCACAGAGGGGGGGGAGGGGGGTCAGACATTTGTGACGATGTGTGACGAGGGGGGGTAAGAGAAATGTGACGTCACGTCAAAATGCGCAACTTTAAATAAACTTAATTAAATATAATTGTTATAACAACACTAATTTTGATTAATTTTCATTATTAACTATTTGGTTATTTAAATTGACTAAGGTCACCTTTTATTTATTCCATGAAGGAGCATTTTGCTTCTCCATGGGAGAATGGAGAAACATACATTTAGAAAAAAATTTGAATGACTGTTATTAAACATTTTTATTCCAATGATTCGACCAGGGCTTTTCATTCTGTGGAATCCATGTGAATGTTTTAATTATACTCTCCATTTTGCTTCGTTCTACTACTAAGTTTCAAGTCTATTTTAAAGTTATAATTACTTTCAATTTTTTTATAATTATAAGAGGATTTCAAGAAATATTCTGAACATGTGCAGTTTCATTTAGACGTTGAATATTTTCAAGTGAATTTTGTGCTAAATTTCAGCTTTCAAACGCCTCCTTTTTAATACATGTTTTCGCCTACAACATCAGAGTGCAGCGCCACATTAAATACGTGCAACAATGACAATAGTTTAAAGTGATTTGAAGCATGTTTTATTTTCAAAATGTAAATATGGTTGGGGGGGGGGGGCAGAGCCTTGTGACGTCATATTTGAGGGGGGTATGACTTTTTGTGACGCCGTGTGACGAGGGGTTGTGTGTTTCCCCTCTCTCGTGAATTTAGCTCTTCTGTGCCTGGTGTTGGCTGCTTGTGTTGCAACCGAAACGTCGTACGCTATTGTGTTATTTTATTATTTCTTATTTATACGTGACTTTACCGAAAAAAAACAAAGATTGAGGGGGGGGGGGTCAAAAATCGGCCACAATCGTGTGACGTCATTTATGGACGGCCCCTTTTCACAGATGTCTAGTTGGGGATTGGTCAAAAAGTTACAACAATACAAAAACACGATAGGAGTGCAGAGTACAGGAAAGGTAAGCAATTCACTTCAAAAATATATACAGTAGAACCTCGGAGATCGAACGCACCAGAACTCGAACAAATCGGTGTTCGAACGATATTTGTATTTCCCAACATTTTTTGCCCCGGAAACCGAACGAAATTCGGAGGTCGAACGGCCAATCGCGACTTGAAAGAACCTGTACGGCTGAGAAGCGTATGGCCAGCAGCGTGCATGACGCTTGCCCAGACAAACAGGACTCCCCTTCCAAACAATGACACCACCACCTCCTCCTCCTCCTCACCACCTTCCACTCAAGCCATCAACTCTCCTTACTACAGGCAAAGTGAAGTTCAATGTTCATTTATTTATTCCATATACTCATTCATTTATTCCATTTATTTATTGTGTTTCTTGTTTTTTTTGTATGATTTTATGCATGTAATTACTGTAAACTGCGTGTAAAAACTGCTTTATAATGAGAGATTTCTTTTGATTTAAAGCTTTCGTGACTGCAGTAATTCATATTCTTAGTTTTTTCGGTAAAGTCACGTTGAAGAGAAACAACAAAATAATAAAATATATACAACAAAATAATAAAATATATATTATTATTTTGTTGTTTCTCTTCAACGTGACTTTACCGAAAAACTATATATTTTATTATTTTGTTGTTTCTCTTCAACGTGACTTTACCGAAAAAACTAACAATATGAGAGATTTCTTGTGTCTGGAACCAATTAATGTCATTTACATTAATTCTGATGGGGAAAATTAATTCGGTGTTCGAACAAATCGGTGTTGGAATGGCCTTCTGGAACGAATTAAGTTCGATCTCCGGGGTACCACTGTACAAATGAAACTCAACTAGGTTCATGCTACAAGCTAAAGCCTACTGAGCTATTAGATTGTTTTCAGAAGCAAGATAGCCACAAATGATAGAGGGGGCCGTCGGGATGAGAGGGGATGTCGGCAGGAGGTGTGAATGAAAGGGAGCAGGGGATGAGGAGGAGAGAGCAGCGGATGAGGAGAGAGCAACGGATGAGGAGGAGTGAGCAGCGGATGAGGAGGAGAGAGCAACGGATGAGGAGAGAGCAACGGATGAGGAGAGAGCAACGGATGAGGAGGAGAGAGCAACGGATGAGGAGGAGTGAGCAGCGGATGAGGAGAAGACAGCAGCAGATGAGGAGGAGAGGGCAACAGATGAGGAGAGAGCAACGGATGAGGAGGAGAGAGCAACGGATGAGGAGGAGAGAGCAGCGGATGAGGAGAGATCAACGGATGAGGAGGAGAGAGCAACGGATGAGGAGGAGAGAGCAGCGGATGAGAGTACAGCGGATGAGGAGAGAGCAACGGATGAGGAGGAGAGAGCAACGGATGAGGAGGAGAGAGCAACAGATGAGGAGGAGAGAGCAACGGATGAGAGAATAGCGGATGAGGAGTGAGCAGCGGATGAGGAGAGAGCAGTGGATGAGGTGGAGAGAGCAGCGGATGATGAGGAGAGAGCAAGGGATGAGGAGAGAGCAACGGATGAGGAGGAGTGAGCAGCGGATGAGGAGGAGAGAGCAACGGATGAGGAGGAGAGAGTTGTGTGTGAAGGAGGGATTGCCTGTCTCCGTGTGTTGGTGTGGAGTGTTCGCTCCCAATAGAAAATCAACTTGTGTCTACCTTCTGTGTCTATGTTGTGTCCCCGTGTGCCTACATTGTGTCTATGTGTCCGTGTCTCCCTTCTGTCCAAGTGTCTCCCTCACGGTTTGTATAAATGTTTGTCCCTATGAAAGCAACGACCGATCTGACGAAGACTCGGCCACAAGTACAGTCGGCGTGTGTAGTGTACAGGGCCGTCTCACTCACCCACTGCACACATGTCACAGCCGTCTTTGTCTCTCCCCAGTGCCGTCTCACACTCACCTCGGAGATGTTTCCATGCTTCGACCGTCGCGGCAGCAACTCGGCGAGAAGGTTCTTCACTGAAGCTGGGAGAGCGAGTCGAGTGAGAGGGTCTCAGAGAGAGGTGAGTCTCGGGGTGAGTCTCAGAGCGCACCTACTGTACCGGGCACCTCCACTGTAACATTACGATCGGGCGGCAGTTGGTCGTGACGTCACGCGACGGTGGGCGTGGCCTGTGTCTGTAGGGGGGAGGGGCGCGGGGGATTGGGGGGAGGGGCTCGGGGGATTGAGGGGAGGGGCGTGAGGGGGATGGGGGGGCGTGCGGGGCGGGGCTCTCCAACGGGCGATGCACCAAGCGCCCCCAACAGCGAGTTTGTGTTGTTGTTGTTCCATAACAATAACACGTGTTTGTGTTGTTGTTTCATAACAATGACACGTGTTTGTGTTGTTGTTCCATAACAATAACACGTGTTTGTGTTCCATAATAATAACACGTGTTTGTGTTATTGTTCCATAACAATAACAGCGTGTTTGTGTTGTTCAATAACAATAACACGTGTTTGTGTTGTTGTTGTTCCATAACAATAACACGTGTTTGTGTTATTGTTGTTCCATAACAATGACACGTGTTTGTGTTGTTGTTCCATAACAATAACACGTGTTTGTGTTGTTGTTGTTCCATAACAATGACACGTGTTTGTGTTGTTGTTGTTCCATAACAATGACACGTGTTTGTGTTGTTGTTCCATAACAATAACACGTGTTTGTGTTGTTGTTGTTCCATAACAATAACACGTGTTTGTGTTGTTGTTGTTCCATAACAATAACACGTGTTTGTGTTGTTGTTGTTCCATAACAATAACACGTGTTTGTGTTATTGTTGTTGTTCCATAACAATAACACGTGTTTGTGTTGTTGTTGTTCCATAACAATAACACGTGTTTGTGTTGTTGTTGTTGTTCCATAACAATAACACGTGTTTGTGTTATTGTTGTTCCATAACAATGACACGTGTTTGTGTTGTTGTTCCATAACAATAACACGTGTTTGTGTTGTTGTTGTTCCATAACTATAACACGTGTTTGTGTTGTTGTTCCATAACAATAACACGAGTTTGTGTTGTTGTTGTTCCATAACAATAACACGTGTTTGTGTTGTTGTTCCATAACAATAACACGTGTTTGTGTTGTTGTTCCATAACAATAACACGTGTTTGTGTTGTTGTTCCATAACAATGACACGTGTTTGTGTTGTTGTTGTTCCATAACAATAACACGAGTTTGTGTTGTTGTTGTTCCATAACAATGACACGTGTTTGTGTTGTTGTTCCATAACAATAACACGTGTTTGTGTTGTTGTTGTTCCATAACAATAACACGTGTTTGTGTTGTTGTTCCATAACAATAACACGTGTTTGTGTGGTTGTTTCATAACAATAATACGTGTTTGTGTTATTGTTCCATAACAATAAGACGTGTTCGTGTTGTTGTTCCATAACAATAACACGTGTTTGTGTTGTTGTTCCATAACAATAACACGTGTTTGTGTTGTTGTTCCATAACAATAACACGTGTTTGTGTTGTTGTTCCATAACAATGACACGTGTTTGTGTTGTTCCATAACAATAACACGTGTTTGTGTTGTTGTTCCATAACAATAACACGTGTTTGTGTTGTTGTTCCATAACAATGACACGTGTTTGTGTTGTTCCATAACAATAACACGAGTTTGTGTTGTTGTTGTTCCATAACAATAACACGTGTTTGTGTTGTTGTTCAGGCCACACGGGGTCATTGTTGACGAGTGGCGAGCCTCTTTGTTCATTGTTCTTATGCACGAAAAATGCATCAATAATATAAACTTTAATTGCACCATTAATATAAAATCCATAACAATCAGAATCTTTATTGAGGCTGGAGGAATCCGATGAGCTATGAAGCTCTTCTTTACAGATGTCCAGTACGGGCGGGTCACATTTAATTGTGGTGTTGCTGTCAATACCAGCAGGAACCCGCGAAACTTCGGCGAGGATTTGGGCAGTCCTCGATTTACGAAGGGGAACCTATTCTAAAGACATACAAAGAGAAAAACAAAGATCCCCCGTGTCGCCTTGGTAGACTGTCGGGGCAAGTATTGTTAGTGAGTACCTATGAAGGCCGACACGGCACACAAGAGGGTGGGTGGCCAGCACCACGGCGGACCGCCTTTGTCTCCCAAATGGCGATGTTTACTGGTACTCAGTTTAGGCCGAGTCGACCTAGGGGAGGCCCAGGACCGGTTCAGATAATCGTCACTGGGTGTTGGCCGTGAGCGGGAATCGAACTCGGGTCGCCGGGTGCGTATAGCAGCGTAGCGCTAACCACTCCCGCTCCTGACACACACAGATAGACACACGCGCGCGTACACACTCTCAACACACACACACACTCCCAACAGTGATGTGAGGACTCTCAGCTGGTTCGCTCGGTCAAAGCACGTAGCTGGACGGTTAGTTTCGCCAGTGCGAGTAGGCGCATGCAAGTTGTATTGAACGTTTTTTCTTCACGGAATGTGTTATCTGTGTTGTCGTAAGTGGGGCTTTCGTCCACTGAGTGTGTCGATGTACGATGAGTTGGACCAATGGACGGGCCTCAGGAACAGAAGCCATTCATAAGGCGGGGACTGGCCGTAAAGTGTTAATTCAGTTTCAGTTTCAATTATTAGGTATAGCCCTGTGAGCCATGAGGCTCTTGACTCGGGTGCAACCGCAACAAACAAAAACATGAACAAAGAACATCTTAAAGTGATGACGCGCAACAGAAACGTCCAGGAAAAAAAACAGTAAAATCTTCCAGAAAAAAGCACCGTAAATCAACGTTGTGTACACATATCCCAATGGGATGCAAGTCGATCATGAGACAATTTAGATAAAATTATCAGGCTAAATCCGTACTTCAACAAACAAACATGGCTTAACCATACGTTTTCGAATATCACCAAAATAAAGCTATAAAAACAATGTAACAGTGATCATAGGAACTGTGATTCAAATTTAACAATAAACGATATACATTTACATGTACGACCAAACTTTGCAGCCATAGCTGGCAGCATGAGTTTCAAGTTTCATTTATTAGGGACAGCCCTGTGAGCCATGCGACTCTTAAGTCGGGTGCAACCGCAACAAACACAATTTGAACACAAAACATCTTACAGCGACAACGCGTAACAGAAACATCCTGGAATAAACCAGCAAACATTCCACGCAAAAAAACATGTTAAAACGCTGTGTGTTAAAATCAATGTGGTGCAAGCCAACAACAACAACCATAAGACAATTTGGATTAACCATATGTTTTCGAATCACCAAAATAAAGCTGTAAAAACAATGTAACAACAGTAATCATAGGAACTGTGAATTTAAATTTAACAATAAACGATATACATAACACGTACGACAAAAAAACTGCAGCCATAGCTGGCAGCACGACACTCCAAGTGTATGATGTGTGAGTGAGTCAGCAGCAGAGTGAATGAGTGTATGATGTGCGAGTCAGCGTATGATGAGTGAGTCAGCAGCAGCGTGAGTGAGTGTATGATGTGCGAGTCAGCGTATGAAGAGTGAGTTAGTGAATGATGTGTGAGCGAGTTACTCCATAACAGCAGGAGTATCAGCAGGAATATCAAAAATGTTCAATGCACCTTTAAAGATCAGCACACTATAATTGAAACTCAAGATCATACTTTGCAGCGAACGTCCGGAGTGGTGCATTTGATTTCAGGCCACTCTGCATCGCAGTGGCAGCGGGGGGTGTACAGCTCCTCAAGAGCAGTTTTGAGTGCAGGTGTCACAGGTAGTGATCTAAGTTGCAGTTCATTGGCGATAGCATTTCAGACCCTGGGAGCATCAACAGCAAAGGACTTTCCTCCGGTAATTTGTACGGCAATAAGAAATGTGAAGCTGGTAAATGAGCGAAGACCTTAGGTCACATTTGTTATTTCAAACAGTGAGGAGATCCAGTAGGCAGTCTGCTGATTTTTTTAAGTACATCGTAAATAAATATGATCTGATGCACAAGCCGTCGATCATTAAGAGATGTTATGTTTGACCCAATGTAGAGATCGCAGGGGTGGTCCTATATGGGCAGTTTAATGCGAACCTTAAGGCCGAGTGATAAGTTGGGTCAAGCTCCTTCAGTACAGTACTGGGGGCTGGTTTATATACGATGTCACAGTAATCAAGTAGAGGAAGTACGGTAGCTTTTATCAATTCCAAACGGAACATAGGGGGGAAGCAGTGCTTGTGTCGATACAGAAAACCAATTTTTATTTTGTCTTTTTACCAATATAATCGATGTGATCTTGAAAATTCAGTTTTGAATCAAGGATGACCCCAAGATACTTATAGATCTTGACTTGCTGTATTTGATAATTATTTAAGGAATGTAATTGTGTAAAAAATACTTCCTGCTTTAGTCCTGGTGAGAAGCATAGCACCTTGATTTTGGAGGTATTCAGGACTAGTTTAAGAGCAACTAGCTGATGTTGTAGTTGGGTGAAATCACCCTGGAGCTTAGCAATCACGTCATCCGAAGAGCGGCCAGCAGTAATTAGTATCGTGTCATCTGCAAACAGATTTAACCTGGAATGATCCAGGTCACTGCCCAAGTCATTGACATAAAGAGAGAACAAGAGGGGGCTGAGGATGGAACCCTGTGGAACCCCTTTTGTTATCTTAACACTGTTTGACCTCCAACCATCTATGAATACAGTTTGGGTGCGAGAAGAGAGGTAATTTTTTTACCATTTCTCTGCGTGTTTGGAGAAACGGAGGCAACTTAGTTTACTAAGCAGGGTGTTGTGGTCTACTGTATCGAAGGCTTTGGACAAGTCAAGAAAAAGACTGGCGCAGTACTGCTTATTATCAATGCTACTGTAAATGTGATTTAGAGAGTCTAATGCAGCAGATGTGGTGCTGTATTTATTTGGAACCCGGATTGGTATTGATGGAAGAGATTGTCGTCGGACAGGAAACTGCAACCGTATTTTCCCGCATATAACCCGTGGGGTATACCACTTTTTACAAAAAAAACAAAACCCTACGGGGTATATGGAGGTGCGGGCTATCCCAAAAATATTTTACACGTCTGACAAATTAAACTCGTTTAATTTTTTCATGGTAGGACTATCCACTATGCAACACTTACCTTTGACTAAAGCACTGCTGAATACACCACTAACACTAAAATTGCACGTTATCACGTTTTAAATTATTCAAATTGTTTGTACAATGTTTACATTTGTCCGTAAACTACGGTAATGCTTTCAGTGGCTGTAGGCGGGTGCGAAAGTTTCAGCTGAGGCTATGGATCGCACAATGGGAAGAGCCTTAACAAGCGTCTACCAGACGCGGAATCATAATTGCTGAGTCCCTTAGCTGAGCACTATACAGTCGCGACCATGAGCTTTGTTTCAAACTTCCAATGGCTTTGTTGCCAGGAGGCAATGACGTTACCGTATTGCCGCTATTGTCTGCGCAGTGTGCAATCTACCAGTGCTAAAACTGTACAGGGGTAACTACCGGTCCAGTAGCTGTAATATGATGAGGTTGAATGCTGGTAAGCCTAACAGTATGCTTACTTACTTATCTACCAGTTATGTGTTACTTATTTATTGGATATTTACTTTTGTTACTTATTTACTGTTTAAGTTCACTCGTTTCCAGTTAGTTTGTTTTCTTTGTGCACGTTATGTTTTAATGTTAACAATTGATAGAGGAATATATTACAAATGTGAACTTTGTATTGATATGATGGAATTAAGCTGCGGTAATGACGTTAAAGATATGAATGCATGTGGGGTATTTGACGATGTGGACTATCTGAAATTTGTTTTCCACAAAACGCTATTTTTGTGGGGTATATTCGTCTGCGGGTTATATGCGTATGCGGACTATATGCGGGAAAATACGGTAATTTGGTAGTTCAATAATTTTTTTTTAAATTTGAATCAACGGGGACTAAATTGAGATAGGTCGGTAGTTATTTGGATCATCTTTAGGGCCCCCTTTGTGAAGTGGACGAACATAGGAATGTTTCCATTCTAGAGGTAGCAATGCTTCTTTGATGGACAGGTTGAAAATATGGGCTATAGGTTTGTATATAGGTGACCAACAGTTAGCAGAGCAAAGACGGGAATACTATCCGCTCCAGTAGAGTAGGACCCTTTGAGGTAGGACAGTTGTTTCAGAACATTACTTTCGTGGTAGGCTGGAAACTAAATTCGTTTAATGTTTGGACAGGGGTGTAGGGAATTGCATGAGCAGGGGTGACTCCCAATACATTATCAAAAAGGTCACAAGCTTCAGAAAAATTAAGGTTCAAATTGTTGACTATTTTTTGGGGCTCTGAAAAATAGTCCCCATTTCGGTTAGGCGCAATGGGAAAATTATCTGTGTAAGATGCCTTTTCGATATATTTTACTGTTTTCCAAAAGACATTGGCGTTGCCATGTGCTTCCAGGAAAGTGGAGGAAAAGTAAGCATTTTTTGTATGCCGTATTTTTTGAAATCTATTCCTTAAAATCTAGTACTCTAGCCAGTCACTTACCAAATTACTTTCATGAGCACATGCCCAAGCCTTGTCCCTAGTTTTCATGAGCTTAGTAATAAAAGGATCAAACCTTAATTGTCAAGAATTTGGAGAAACGTGTGCCTGAAGGTCTCACAAGCCATAGTCAGGTTGGGGATGTTGCAGACCTTGTCAATATAAGAGTGAAGCACATCATAAGTAAATGCCTGTGTGCTGAAGTGTCTCATGGAGTGCTTATCAACCAATTTATGGGGGGCTTTGGGTCTGCCTGACGATCTCACCCCAAATATGAAGGAGTGATCACTAAGGTTATGACCCAGAACACCAGTGGGAAATTGTGGGGGGCATTAGGCAACAGGACGTCAAGCAGAGATGACTGTACTGGATTTTTTTGGTTGGGTTTCGTTGAGTCATTTATTAATCGAAATAGGTTAGATTCATTTTCAAAATGTGTGGCCACAGCCGGCGGGTTTAGCCAATTCCAATTCAGATCACTCACTAAAACTCTTTCACCTTTAGGGAGGCCCCCAAAGCTCCCTCAGTGCAGATGCAGCTTCAACATCCTTACCACTAGGCGGTTATGATGGTGAGTTGCATATAATGTAGCTTTTTGCAGCACAGGATTATTAATTATTGCATGGATAGGGTGTCTCACCTTTATTTTATTATCGGAAGTTCGTATCATCACGTTTACAGGTCAATTATAGGTAAGGTAGTGCTCAGTAAGCAGCCACCCAGCCTGAGTGATGGCGCGAAGTAAAACATGTTAACGAGTCACGTCGCGCACGCCGATTGGTTGAAGTGCGTGACATCACCCAGACCAAGCGGCCAACCAGAGGGGCAGAATGTTACAGGAAAAAATGTCAGCGTATTATTACATAAGATAAGCTAATTATAATTGCGTAACAAAATGTTTTTTTTTTGTTCCTGGGTAGTGTTATTTTTAATTTTGCTTATGCCTCAAAAGTAAAGACAATAGCTATTATTCCCCACAAACTTTGCTTTTGTGACCAGGACACAAAAGCAAAGTTAATAATACACACCATTAATAACACTGTGTAACAGATTCTTTGGGTCTTTCGGTAAAGCCACGTAGATAGAAAAATTAAAAAAATACTCACAATATCACGACGTTTCGATCGCAACACAAGCAATCGTCATCAGGTGAGAGCTGCTGAAGCAGGAAAAAATATATGGCGGGAGTGCTGCTAAGGCAGGGAGTTATGAAGGCTTGAGATGGGTGTAGCCCAAGGGTCAGTGGGCGGGGCTATGTAAATGTAAGATAGGAGAAATCTTGATAAACGAAGCTGTGGGGGTAGCCATTGTATTGTGCGATAATTAGCATGTCAATGTAAGAAATTTGCTTGTAAATGTAAGCTAGAGAGAGCTCGGAAAGGAACATTGCCACATGGAGGTAGAAAGGGATGGCAAGCCGCCATTTACTAACACAGCTAACGGTGGCTGTGTTAGCGAATGTAACTCAGAGAGTCGAAAATAACTGCTAACAGAAGTAGGTAGGAAGGGAACAACACAGCCAGTTATGACATAAACTGGTTAATAACGTCCTTCCAATGATTGCTCAGTTTGTAGAAAATAACACTTCCTGTGTAACAAATGTATTTATTTTTTGTTCCTGGGTAGTAAGTGTTAATTTCTTATTGCTTATGCTTCAAAAGTACAGAAAATGGCTTTTATTCCCCACAGACTTTGCTTTCGTGACCAGGATATTTTGAAAATTACCTATTTTCAATGCGAAAATGTATGCATTTGTGTCATTCCTTCACGTACAGTCCTGGTCACCAAAGCACAGTTTGTGAGGGAATAATAGCCATTTTCTCTACTGTTTGAGGCATAAGCAATTAGAAAATAACACTTACTACCCAGGAACAAAAATCGTGTTACCTAGTATATAATCTTCTATTATTGATTATTGTCCTGAATAATAGGTGTACTTTTTAATTTGATCTCATCTATAAGCGAGTGGCTTAGGGTGTTGTGCGGTTTCAGCTCGCACGAAAATCGCTTAAATGTGTCTGCAAACAAAAAGTGAATCGTACACCTTGAATGCTACACCAAATTTAATTGTTGTGAATGTAATCACGACACGAAAAAGACCATTAACATTGTAAACACTATCACCACAGACAACCATCTTCGCCAAGGTGAACCAACCGTACGTGTGTTTAGCCTCGAAAGTGTAATTGCCGAGTGGTTAATTGATAAGAAATTGAATGTTGACTCCGTGGTTGTAATATATGGGTTTTATTTAGCGTGACCGCCAACCGCATTGGAACGCTCGGGATGGAGGAGAGCAGCAAGCGTAGATTTGTATCACCCCCACGCGCGGTTTAAAACCTTTCATGGGTTCCATTGCGGTTCCATGACACAATCAGCTTGCTTCAAATGAACCCAAGCTTCCTTAAGGTTGCCGTTAACATTTTATCTTTAAAAAATTGGATGACGTGCAGGAAAAGTGCACTGCTTTCATCTTCTTGGGCTATCGTAAAGAAAGGCGAGCTGTGGAATTGTTTTTGGTACTCAAAATGTTTATCTTGTGGCACTTTGTAGACAGCCCATCATCAGAACATTTTAAGTAAAACATTAAGTAGAAATAATGACACGAGTCGGCCAAAATTTCGATATCTTTTCGTTCTTGGTAACAGCATGAAAACCATTGTGGTGGGATGTTAATTACCTTCCCTGGTATGCAGGAGGCCGTGGGTTCAATCGTGACCATGACGCCTGCTGTATATTTGCAGTTTGGATGTTCTCCCCGTAGACGCGTGGATTTTTCTGCGGATCCCCCGGTTTTCTCCCTCCACATTTAGAATCAACATCACGCGCTCAGAGTATTTGGCTGCTATAAATGTCCACAACATAAGCCACTTCGTTGAGCTATCATTATTGACCAGGTCACTTCTCGTAAAATGGAAATTGTTAGTTAAAACCATTGTTATTTGTAATTCAACTTTTTATTTTGCATGGACGCTCACCGCGTCGATATCCTAAAAACTTTGACAAACAACATTTACCAATCGCAGTTGGAACCCTGTTATATGGACAACATGACTTACAAACACACGCATGTGTGTATATCGTTTCGTTTAAACGTGACGATTCAGGTCGAGTAACGAATGAAGGTGTGAAGAAACGTTCCGATTCTGTGCTATGCGCGGGAAGCGCGGATACATTTTAAGGTGAGAATGCAGCGTGATTGGGTTAATATTGAAGGTTAATCAGAAGACAAATATTAAATCAGATGGATTATAAGAATACATAGAGGGTTGCGTTGTAGGTCGTCCGTCTTGCTCCGATGTGCTCTGTTCTTTAAACGAGTCCAGGTATCGGGCCGGAGCCCGAGCCGCTGCCGCTGAATATATCGGGGCTCACGGTGAAAGCCTTCAACACAAACGGTGAGAGGTGAACATTAACAGACATTCCATTTGTGATAAATTGCATAGGGACTTTAACATTAAAAACGTAATCTTCAAACGAAACAGGTTAACACCTGATTTAAAGCTTTCGTGACTGCAGTAATTCATATTCTTAATTCTTTCGGTAAAGTCACGTTGAAGGGAAACAATAAAATAATAAAATATATATAAAAATAAAAATTCTCACGACGTTTCGACCATAACACACCTGAAGACGACCGTTTGTGTTATGGTCGAAACGTCGTGCGAATTTTTATTGTTTTATATATTTTATTATTTTATTGTTTCCCTTCAACGTGACTTTACCGAAAGAACTAAGAATAAGGTTAACACCTGTGCAGGGACATGCACCACGTTGGTAAAACCCAGCGGTACCCATCCGGTAAACATGGAACGTTGGGCTAACAGTTCCAACCATATGTTAACAACGTTGGTTCAACGTTACATGTTTACTGTACAACATGCTTCTGCAAACGGGCACTGCAGTGGCGAGCTGTTAACTACCTCGCCTGGTATGTATGAGGTTGTGGGTTTGATCCCGACCCAGACGCCCTCATATTTGGAGGTTTGCGTTGTCTCTCACTCTCCCTGTGGTCTCTTGGATTTTTCTCTGGGGCCTCCGGTTATTCCCTCAACATTTAGAAACCCTCAACATTTAGGATCAACATGCATTTCGAATATTTGGCTGCTATAAATTTCCACATGATAAGCCACTTTATTGAGCTATCATTTGTGGCCAGGTAGCTTTTGAAAACGAGCTATATAGGTAGCTCAGTGGTCCTTACATGGTAAAATAAAAAAACATGGTTTAGGTTAGTTTATTTGCCACCAACCAATCACAGCCCCCCTGCTATGGACTCATCATGCCTGCCCTGGCAACGCGATGACATCAGGACCACTCCGGTGAGTGATCGGTCAGAGGGGCCGCGAGATAGCAAAGCCACTCTGCGCAGGCGGTTTGTATTTGCACCCATAACTCGCCAGTGAACGTGGAACCGCTCGGCCAACGCTGGTCCAATGGTTCCCACCCATGTGCCAACTTTGGTCCAACATTGCATGTTTCTTTGGTCGTTGCTCCTGCTCCATAATTTTTTTGTTTTAGTCAGATCACGTAATCACACTGCCGACATTGTGTGTTGCATAACCCTCCACCACCTGAAACAGCCGAATAAAATAGAGTTGTCACGTGAAAAATCACGCCAACTTTTTTATTAGCACACCAGTACGTTGAAAGAGCCATCCACAACATTTATCAATTCGGTGCTGTGGACTGCTGTTCAGTGTATATATGTTTTGTCCATTGTCAGTGGAGCAGTCCCGAGCAGCTGAGACTGTCATATTCCAGACAAATGGAAACACATTCTTGCACATGATGCGATGCCGATGCATGAAACGTGAGCTCAAATCTTCTTCTGTCGGACAGAAAATGGCAAAATGTTTCTGTTACGGTTGGGTTTCTCTCACGGGGTTTTGTCACCGGTTACAGATTTGATTAATCGTAATAACAAACTTTTACAAGGGTATATGGAGTTTAGATATCCTGCAGGAAAGTGAATGTCAGGGGCAATTGGTCACGACATGTTACATTGTTAATAAATAATTATATTAATCAGAATATTCATAATATGATTAACATGACGTCACCCTGCTGCTATATTTTTTAGATCGGGAGCAGGTGGAGGGCTTCACTATTCTGGCAAATTGCCCGATGATGCTGGATGTAATTACCAGCGAAACGTCCTACTCAAAAATTGTAAATGGTGTGGATTCACTCTTCAACACACCGGTTGGCTAAAGTAGTGAACTATTTGTCTTTTGTCACCGTGACACATTTTTTACTGATTGGCCGTGTCGGGTGGTGGAGGGTTGACACATTTATAAATAACGCGATCTTACCCAAAAACCTTTATTATGAATAATATTGGTCGCGAAAGCCTACGTGTTAAACTGATTAATAATAGTATTGAATAATATTAATAATATTCATTAATATTATTAATAATATTTCATTAATTTAGTGAAGCATGGTTTAGAGTCCTACATACGAACCAGTTCGCTCTGGTGTCTTGGCAGGTACTGACTCGTAATTCTTAGGCTCATGTTCCATGCATAAAGTCCCCCGTTTAAAACAAATTCCGTTCTAATTGACCTATAGACTATGGGAATGATGCACAAGTCTGCAAATGAGATGGACAATACTAATAGTAAGATGGTAACACAAGTTAGACACTGTTATTCTTTAATAGAAACGTGACGCCGAATTATGCCTATTCATTGAATATCTGTGCGAGTGAATGATTATATGACATGCCTATTAACTCATGTGGAGTTGTGCACTGATGCAGTGGTTAATGGCAATGCACTATGCACCTGATGGCAAGAGTTGATTCCCAGCCATGGCTAAGACCATAGGCAAGTGATTTTTGAATCAGTCATGTCGGTTAGCCTGGTTCATACATCTCAGCGATGCATTTATCCACAAGAGCTACTTGTTTGTTGGGTTGTATCCTTAACACTCCTGCACATGGCCATGTGATGAATATGTATTGACGTGTGACTGCAGGTCGCAGGAAAAATGCTTGTGTTCTTTTCTGCTGCGCAAAAAGTGTCCTCCCTGTATGGCCACAGGCCACAAACCGCCTCCACGCCTGCTAAACGTGTCACGCATCGTGACTTGTCTTACGTCCGGCAGGGCCGAGGGGTTCGTGTATGCAAGTCCGAGTCCTCTGGTCGGTGCTGCTGTCTGCAGACAATACAAAAGCAATCCCGCCATCACTGAAAGCCCGTTTCTCTTGAAAACGCGTGACACGAATTTATGTTTCCGCCGTTTTTAGCTTTTGTAAATCATTATTATTATTATTGCTTCGCCGAGTCTCGCGACTCTCTTTCAGGGGAGGGTCTTGCCAGGTTTTCCGCAGGAGGGAACAGATTGTTCCAATGGAAATTCCAATTCAGTGCCTTTCGGCGACGTTTTTCAAGTTTAGCTAATTTCGACCGTGACGCCGGCACACAATGGCCTATACTCTTGCAAACTGTGAACCAGACGGCGAGAAGTATTTAACGATTAATATATCTGCATTACCAATCATCCCGCAGTATACGGCCGCATTATTAATCATCCGCAGTATGTGGTGATACAGAAAAGTCACAGTTAAGTAACGATACCAAATTGTTATAATTATTTATACAATATTTTAGGATGTGCTAGATATGTACCTTGATATCAATACAACCAATACAATAAATGATGCTAGGGATGCCAGGTGCACGAGACACCAAAACATCAAACAGAATCCACCGTAAGATATCAACACATCCAACATTATCAGATCTGTTCAGAAGTTATCGAGTGGCAGAGTGTCACTGTGTGTGGTCTCACCAGGCAATATGTAGGCATATTCAAATATATTCGTATGCTCACTGTATATTACTTGAAAATGCCTTCATGTACATCCTGTGTGTGATTAAATAATGGGACCAGTGCTAATGGTGCCTCCGATTAGCACGGTTGGCTGCGTTTGGTGCGAAAGAAGTTCATATATCATCCATAATCTATCAACTGCTGGATGAAAGCCAGCCTATAGCCTCCACCGTTTCTCAATATCCTGAGACGTAACGATCCATCGAGCACCTGCACGAAAGCTAATTTCATGACTCCATCTCCGCGGTAGAACCCCCTTAACGTGGAATGTTCCTTTGGCAGCCATTCTTCAAATTTGTCTCGACCGCTCTCCGTCATCCCATCTCGCCACGGCGTTTCCTGCCCAAAGCCTCCTTTACTTTTATTAACAGTCAATATGACCTCTCTAACTTGCGTGCGCTCTCAAAGCCATTGTACTCCTCTCTCTCTCTCGCTGTCTCAATGTCATTCCAAGCACTGCCGCTTTTGGTGCTTTCGTTGCACGCGCGCACCTTTTGTTCCGTTGTTTTGCCGCGTGTCAAATCAGGTCATCCTGAATGGAACGTCGATTAAACACGTTCCTCTTTCGCACCATTGCTACGATGAATTTTTTTATGACTAAGTTGAAAAAAGCACCCAAACTGCTCTCGTCCACCTCTTTATTCCATCCTTTGGCTTCTAGTTTCGCAAACTTGTCTAAGACGAATAAGACGTTCACCGTTTACCTGTGTTCCTTTGATTCTACAGTCCAGAGATTTAAGAAAAAATACTTTCTAATTTTTTGCATGAACAGCGTTGGTGAGAGCGTATCTCCTTAGCTGATTATTTTATTCCTGTTACAATGCGTTGTGCAATCTCGGTGTGGCTGTTCTCTCATGAGTATTATGGTTGACGTGATATCGTATTTCACGGTGGTTCATGAGACATGATATCCAATTTCATTGTGCAATGAGCCTGGCAGCATGAGTTCAAAGTCACAGCCATCGCCCGGAATTGTCAAGCGGTATCTGAAGCGGTATCTGAAGCGGTCCCTTGGCGACCCCTGCCTTATCAACCCGCAATGACCAGCGCGGGGAAGTATGGTCAAACAACCCCCACAACGGCATGAGGAGTGTTTTCATCCAGCGGTTTTAGCAGAGGGCCGTCATTTAACGTTACTGTGGACTTCCTATCCTACTCTAAATGTTTCAATAGATCAAGTTATTTGGTAAGTGTACATTTTAAATGCGTAATATTTTAAAAAATAAAAAATAGTACTCTGCTGCAAAGCTCCCTTCCATATTGTTCCCCAGATGTTTATATAGTTTATATTGTTTATATGTTTATATATTATATTGTTTATATGTTTATATAGTTTATATGTTTATATATTATATTGTTTATATGTTTATATTGTTTCCTGGTATAGGCACACAAAAGCGATCTGCGCGGATCCAATGCTGTATTTCAGCATCGAACGCTCCCATGTCCACATTCACAAACACACGCACGAGATTTTTCCACTTCTCACGGTCCATCTCGCACACGCGTGTGTAAAAACGTGTAAACGTGTCCGTGTTCAATGTCATGTGTGCACGATCGGCCAGGGAATGCG
This sequence comes from Petromyzon marinus, assembly GCF_048934315.1. Classification (NCBI taxonomy): domain Eukaryota; kingdom Metazoa; phylum Chordata; class Hyperoartia; order Petromyzontiformes; family Petromyzontidae; genus Petromyzon; species Petromyzon marinus. The sequence goes on along the minus strand of NC_133690.1, from coordinate 7,589,578 downwards.
TTGGTCGATGGCAGTCATACACCTGGGCACGCCCGATCATCCTGAGCGCCAGCGCGAATCCCATCAACGGTAATCCCATCGCAATGCGCTGCTAAAATTACACCTTCACGGGTACAAAACCTGGGTTTCAATCCAGGCAGGTGCCCATGATTAACCAAGGTTCTGAAGTTCAGTGAGTTGAGGGTCTCAGCCCAGTTACCTGTGCGTTAAAAAACCCCATCAGATTACATGTTGTTCCTCTACACTTCATTCGGATAATATTCAGGCCTGATAATTAAAAAATAATCAGTTTGACTGTCATCCGAGAAACATTATTATGTGGTAGAGCAGGTTGGAATTCGCTGCCCTTTCAGTTTGGGCAAGAGGTCGTCTGAAGTAGTTTTGTGATGTATTCTTCCCAGGACCATTCTGGAAAACGGCGGATTGCCTTGCTCTTTAAGGGTTCTGAAAGTATTATTTATATAAAACTGTATCCTGCAGCAGCAGCAGGAAAAAAATAACTCATTTTGTATATTGAACTTTTTTTGCACCGTACTTGGCCAAACGTGCTAATCGGAGGTGCTGGGAAGGACAACCAGCTAAACGCAATGCTGCTTGAGCCCAAGGCAGACGGTCATCTCTTGGGCGATCGAACCATTTCGACGGCACATCAGTAAAACCTACTACCACTTGTTCTGAGTGATTAAACAAAACCCCCCTCTGGGTGAATCTGCCCGCTACACAACAAATCACAAGCACGAGGACCGCCTCACCTGCATGGTGGTCGGTGCGCAGTGGCTGCCGTGGGATAACATCGCAAGGACGCAGAGGAAAACGGCAGCGCTCCCCGACGACATCTTGACTGGTTGCCTGTGTTGGAAACAGGGATGAGCAAAGTGAGAATGGAGAACGAGGGCCGCTGTGCTTTTTGCTTTAAATGTCCAGAAAGTATTCAAATGGCGTGGGTGACGTGTGTAATTTTTACACAATGCCGTACGGCCGTGCGAGGCGTCTCTCACTGGTATCGGTGTGCAACGGACATTCAAGCGCTCACGCTCGCTAGGCGAATGTTTTGAATTGCCTCTTGCCATTTGAAGAGTAACAAAGGTTTATTTCACGGCAAGGTGTGGTCACGAACTGTCAGTCATTCATCACGTCAATGGTGGTGATTGCATTTCAGGACGTTGCAATAATGGGCCACGGTTCTCTCGACATTATTGCTTGCAATGAATTGTCTTGATGTTTTGTGCAAAACGCCGTGCGGTTCACCTACCTGACTTTAACGAAAACAGAGCAAACGCTTCCGCAACAGAGGGGCACACCACGCCAACACGATGCACTTAAAGCCTGCCAAGAGAAACGAGACATTTGCGTACGTAACACATTTGAGAAGTTTTTTTTAATTAAGTCTTACGATTAATACCGGTCGGAGTTTCTCAAATAAAGTTTGAGTTTTGTTAAATCGGCGTTGCTAAAAACGCCCGGCCTGAGATACATAGTGCACCTCATTTCCTTTTGTCGTCGTAGATATTTGTAACTCCTCAAAACTGTGGAATTTGCTGACTTCGCGTTGGGTTTTTCGTAAAAAAATTAATTGGCAGCCACTTAAAATATTTGCCAGCTGGAGGCTATTGTTGTTGCTGTTGTTGTTCCCTGTTGCCATCAGGACAATGAAGACGGTAATCATGGGCGTAACAATCTACAGTAGACTCTCGAATATCCGTGATTATCCATGATGGGGAGGATGGCCGCAGATAATTCAAAACGTTTTTTTTTTTCCCCCCGGGCATCTCTATGTCAAAAAGCCACGAATATAGGTATGCATTATTTTAAAGTTAAGAAAATTGAGTTTGTTAATGAACAAAACAAATAGTTGAAGTAAAGAATGGACCGAGCAATGATGCACGTGCTCAGTAATGACACTTTCCTGTTCCCGCACAGAGAAGAGTCTGCCTATGAAGTGGATGGCAGAGCCACGCCAATCAAAATCAATCAAACTCCGCCCATTGTTTTAAAGATATGCAACTACTGTACTGTAGAGGAGATCACGTGGATTTCGGATTAACCAGAGCAACAGATTTGTTCGGTTTAAGCACGAGACTAGTAATACACATTTGCAAGAATAACAATGCATAACTTTTTTAGAATATTAAGTTGGGCTTAAGACCCTGGGGCCGATCCAGGACACGCTGGCAGGACTATGTCGCTCTGCTGGCCTGGGAACACCTGGGAATTCCCCAGGAAGAGCTAGAGTCTGTGTATAGTCGTGTATAGTGTTGTGCATCGTCGTGTATCGTGTAGTGTATAGTAGTGTATAGTGTAGTCGTGCTGGAGTCCGTCGCCAGGGAAAGGGAAGTCTGGACGGCCCTACTCAACATGCTGCTAACGCGACCCTCACCAGGGCAGGCGGACTGAGAAGGAAACAAACGAACAAATTTGGATTGAAGGGAAAATCCATGAGTTATTAATTTATGTCATGTACACGGCGACTCTGCAAATCGGATAAACCGCACCCGGATAATCGAGAGTCGACTGTAATTCAACGGGGGCCTATGCAAGATATCGACTGTGGGGCCCTCTCCTGTCTCCCGATCCACTTTGACTAAAATAGCTATGGATGTTTTTAAATATGTAAGCTATATATGTAAGCTATGTAAGCTATAACTAGATATTATTTTAGCTTCACCGTGTACTGGGTTTAGAGGAAGACAGTCTCACAGTGACAGTATTAATAAGAAAAATATGTAAAGGTCTAGGATTTCCCCAAAGGGGGTGGATTGCGCAACTCCATGCTGCTCTATTCATACGACAGCCAGATGCGTTAATCGGGTTTGGTCCATGGCAGACTGCAGGTACATTTTTTTTTTATGAATTAAAAAAAACATTTCAATTATTTTCTTAACATTTCCTTCTTGCGTGTCTGTTAATTCTGGGCCCCCTTTGTGGCCAACTGGGCACCTATATGTCGCATGACGCTGCCACCCCACCCATAGTGGCGCCCCCCTGACTGCGATCGTTTTTTCACATCACGCGCATCCCTCGCTTCCTACCCCGATCCTGGTCCCCTACATTACTGTGGGATGGGGGCACCTCACCACGCCGTGCGGGTCACGGAGGATTTGTGACCATGTTTCACCGCGCTGCGTCAGCGCGGGTTGGTGAAGGCAGGGAGCCTAAGCGTGGGAACATTGAAGTACAGTCCAACAATGTATTTTATAAGGCTCAACTTCCCGGCCTATCACATAAGTAATTTGGTTACCTTGTACTTTTCACTACTATCGTATTTTTGTATTATTTGTTGGAACGTTCTTACCCGCCATGTGAAAAGAGCCTCATAGCTCATCGGATTCGTCCGGTATAAATGCATATTCTGATTCTGAGCTCTGACAGCTGTTGTGCATGGTCGTTGGCCATACAAGCACTATACAGGTTCAGTACCTGCTTAAGCTTCTTAGACCTCATGCGATGGAGTGCAGGCTTTTTTAATGCCTTCATCTGTCTGCTGCAATGCCTCAAAGCTACTGTGATTCTTCCCGAACAAACAACACCAATTGGCTCCAACATTGCTACGAATTTCTACCCCCATCTCCCAACTTTACGCTTATCTAAAAAATAACTGGTTACTTTTGTTTAACTTCGAACAAACATATCTCCCTTCACAATCACGATTCTGTTCCAAGAGCGTTATCTTTTTCTCGGAATCCTCTTTCTATGGGGTTTCAAAAGGTTGTGTTGTCCTTGGCCCTCTGCTCTTATTTATCGCCGTAAGCGTTCCGGTAAAGATGGGGAAAGCAGCTGCGAATTCTGGTAACAAATGTGGGACTTATTTGGAAAGTAAGCAGGGCTAATGCTGCATACCAATTTGATCAACACGCACGTGCGTTAGAACGCAAGTGATGGAGTGCAGTCATTGATTGTGTGCACAATTTGCACGTTTCCATTACACATATCTTTCTACGGTTGAATCTCTAACATAAGGGAGGCACTATTCGTGGACTGGCTTCGAGTTAATTTGTTTTTTTTAAATATTTTTTCAAACATTTAATCCTCAGCGGACTATGGGCGTCATAGTACGAGACGGAAACATCTATTCATAACTTTTAACAAAAAGTGCATCCTCCATGCTGAAAAAGATATCGTAGAAACGCTTATCTTATATCTTCAAGAGACCTCTCATCCCCACTAGGAGGCAGAACATCCCTACTCGCCCTGCTACAGAGGGTCATGCTTGTTACACGACAGTCAAACCAATATTATTGATTCTGATAGCTGGAATTCAGCCAAACAGTTACAATCCAAATGTAACTATGGTACTCTATGGTTCTTTTCAAATCAAGATGGTAAATATGGCTTTAAACTGTCATTCGAGACTTGGTTGAAATAATTGCTTCGCTAAATTTAAGATACAATTTAGAAATATAACCGCATCTAAATACAACTGCATCTCAAGACATTTCATAGCGCAGGATCTCAGTGGCACCAGCTCAGCACTATGTTCTCCGAGCTACCGGGCCACGTCATTGCCAACATCGGGGTCATGCCTGATTCGGCTGAATTGAAGGTGTGTCGGCACCTCCAGAATTCGCTCTCACAGCGCACCTCCCAGCGATGCAATGTTTCCTTAAGCTGTATGCCCCCTGTCAGCATTCTTTTCAGAAAGCTCGAGAGAGTATCGCTCCGGGGGGTTTTTTGGCCTCCTCCTCCACGCCGGCCAAGCACCTTGGAAGACGTTTAGAGTGCCCACACTTTCCCCCGCCACGCATGGCTTGCCGATCGGCTTGACTGCGGTGGATCGATTTACACTGCCGCATCGACAGAGGCGGGGAGTATAAGAAATTTGCTAAAAACATTTCAACTGAAGATGGAAATTTGAAGTTTCGTGACTGCAGGGATCCATACTCACGTAGGTATAAAATAAAATAAATTGTGATTTAAAATAAATGTAATTTTGATTTAATTTCTTTTATACCTACGTGACTTTACTGAAAGAACCAAAGAGATGGAAACTAACTGGTGACCTCAGGGTTGCAAGGCCAGTTTGGTACCCATCACACCACGACAGCGTCCTTTATATATGCTGTGTGTGTCTATGCAGGGCTTATCAGACAGCGGACACTGATGGTGGTGATGAAACAACATAACTCTCATCTCATTTCTCATTAATAGTCGCACTGGTTTTGGCCGTGTGGCGTCGAGTATATTGTCACATGTCAGACTCGTTGAGGTCTAAAGCACCGGCGATTAGCATGGTTGGCTACGTATGGTGCGAAAGAAGTTCAACATGCGTACATAAAGCATGAGCGGATGTGTCACAAAGTCGGACGTGTGGCCGTCTATAGAACACCCCTAAATACAAACACTGCCCTGGGTGTGGGCGGTTGTTATTATTACTACTGCCACAAATGTTTACCCAGGAACGCCTCAATGAGTCTCACGACTCTTTTTTCAGGAGGGTCCTGCCAAGCTTTGGCAGTAGGGGGTGATGTTGCTACTGTGTGCCATCCCAATGGAGTAATTTGCAGGTAATTTTTCAGCTTTGAGATGTTTAACCAACACCACTTACATGGTATAGTTAAACAAATCTAGGTTCATTGTGGATGTGTGACGATCCGACATGCAACGTACTGTATTCATGCTTATCGTCAGAGCTGTTGAAACTGCAGGGCACTCTGACGCATGCCAGTCACTCTGGCGGCGCCTTACGATACACGTTTCAGTATTTGAACAACATTCTGCAAAGCTGAGATGGGATAAAGCTTTCGCCATAATTGTAAAGTTCAGCAACCGAGTTAACTGGACTCAATTCAGACTCTGTACTTCTGCTGCTGGCTGCCCCGTAATGACCCTTGAGAGTGTCTATTCCTGCATATATTAAAAATGTTTAGAACTTCTCTTATCCACCGTGGTGATACAGGGGACCGATATCGTGGATTCTATTATCGGAACTAAATTAAAAATATATTTGATATACTTACCACTGAGCTATACAGCTGCTTTTTTTCATCAGCGACCTTGACACAAAAGATATTTCAACGAAGTAGCTTATCACGTGAAAAGTGATTGCAGCCAAAATGCTCTAAACGCGTGTTTCTAAACATGGAGGGAAAAAGCTGAGCAATCAGAGAAAAATCCACGCGACCACGGGGAGAACACACAAACTCAAATATACAGCAGCATGCGTCAGGGTTGGGATCGAACACACAACCTCCTGCATACCAGGCGAGGTATTTAACATTTCGCCATCGTGCCACCCCTATTATCCACGGGGTTATCCGCAATTTTTTTCCTCTTATCTGGTGGGGTAAAAGACGACTCTCTTATCTGCGGGAAAACGGCGAGTATTAGGGAGCAGCTTCAATATTCGTGACGGGTAAAATCGTGGATAACCACGGACAATAGGAAGAAATAGGGTCATGGATAATATAGAGCTTTCGCAGGCCCTATAGGTACCATGGAAAATAAAAGTATGAGTTAATAGAACCGCGGATAAGAGGAGTTCTGTGTTATCAAGTTATCTTGCTAACTTACATGGTTATGCTGCTGCTGCGCGCATCACATTACAATTCTACTTGAGTGAGCGTTCAGGCATCTGCCCGTGACATCTTAAGTGGGAGTTAGTTACCCACTGACTCTTGTCCGACACACGTGCGCACCCCGTGTCGAGTTACATTCCCGGGTGGGGAGGGCTTTCTGAGATGTTTCGCTCGCGCGTACGACAGAGAGTACAGAGCACTAGCACAAGTCGTGGCCTCGGGAAACCTGCCGCCCTCAACCAGTCCCCGTTCAGACGATTGTTGACAAAGAAGCCCCCCCCCCCGCCGCCGCCGCCTCCCCCCACGTTGTTGGAGTCCAACAACAACGACAACGAGCCTTGGGGACACAACGAGCGGCCACGAATGGGGGCGCGCGTGCGGCCGTTGATTGGCGTCGCCCCCTTTGTCCGTCGCGTTGTTGCGCAAACTCGAAGGCGTGGCGGGGGGGTCGCTCGAGTCACACGACGAGCCGCCGTGCAGCGAGTGAACTCGACGGTAGTCCTCTGGCCGACATCTCTGACGGCAGCACAGGTGTGCTTGTGCGTGCGTGTGTGTGCTTGTGTGTGTGTGCTTGTGTGTGTGCTTGTGTGTGTGCTTGTGTGTGCTTGTGTGTGTGCTTGTGCGTGTGTGTGTGTGTGTGCTTGTGTGTGTGCTTGTGTGTGCTTGTGTGTGCTTGTGCGTGCGTGTGTGTGCTTGTGCGTAGTGTAGCGGTAAGCGCCATGCGCTACGAACTCCGCAGAGGCCCGAGTTCGATTCCCGCTCACGGCCAACACCAGTGGCGATTATCTGAACCGGTCCTAGAGCTCCCCTAGGTCGACTCAGCCTCAGCTGAGTACCCCCCGTGCGATGTGTGGAAATCGCCGCTATGGAGACAAAGGCGGCTGGGCGTGGTGCTGGCCACCCACCCCCTCGTGTGTCACAGTGCCGGCCTTCATAGGTGCTCGCTAACAGCACTTTCCCCAACATTTTGCTAAGGCTATACACGGGGGATCTTTGTCTTTGTGCCTTCAATACGGCAACAGCAACATTCTGGGCTGTCACAACAGCCGCCATTCGCCACTAAGTGGCGGTGACGTTGCCCACGGCGCTTGTGCCAGGCCAGGTGCACTTTGACAGATGACTGGCCCGATGCACCATCTGCGCCCCCTACTATGCCAATTTGTTGTGTTTTAGCTGAGCGGTGCTCAGCTCGTTGTTGTGAGCGTCGCTCCTCTGCCCTCCGTTATTGCTGGTGGAACCTTATTAAATAAAACGATCCCCTAGCTTTTAGAAGCCTTCATCATCCAAGGTCACCTGGGCAGAAGGTTCGTGGGTAGAGAAAGTTGTTTTAGAAGAGATATTCCTGGAAGACGATAGAGTCTTCCACCCAAAGAAATTAGAATTGCATCTTTGAGAGATGCATGCTTCAAGAAGATCTCTTCTGAAATAAGTGTCTCTATCCACGAACCTTCTGCCCAGGTGCCCTCGAATGATGGCTTCTAACACCTAGGGGATCGTTTTATTTAATAGGGTTCTACCAGAAGAGTTATAGTTGTGTTTCGTTTAACTGATAAGAACTCAAGAGACCAGGATAGACATCTTATAGACCTAGATATTAGTTTTATTGAAGCTGGAAGAACCAGATGAGCTGAGGTTTTTTTTAACACGTACCCGGCTGAAACTGGTCAGCAGTGGTGGCAAGTTATAGAGAACGTTACATAGATTAGCACGGTTAGCTGCGTACGGCGCGAAAGAAGTCCAACATACTGCTGGATTATATATTTTCCGCCTGAGGACGACCGCTTGTGTTGCGATCGAAACGTCGTGATTTATTTTATTTTATACCTACGTGACTTTACCGAAAGAAACAAAGAATATAAGAACAAAACAACAGGATAATGAAAATACAAATTTACAGCAATAGTACAATTCTTAAAAAAGGATAAATTACACTTGTAAATTCACAGTTGTCAAATCACAGTTGCAAATATGGTTCGAGTTGACATCGAGCGTGTCTTTGAGCTGTGTGACGCCTTTTGGCGTCATCTGGTGGAGCACCAATTGGGTCGAGGCTCAAAAGAAATCCGTCCCTTGGTGTGGACCAATCAGTTTCAAGGACAATGCATATATTATCATAGTATGTTTTTTGTTTGCATTTTGACTGCAGGTATTGTGGTGAATGCAGACATGAATCCTTGTAAAAAGGTTTCAGTTTTGTTGCCAGAAAAAAGGGGAAAACCCTATTATTATATTTTGGTACTGGCAAAGGAGGTCTAATGATGATGAAGATCGAGCGTGAGTTTTAAGAGTTTGATTTATTGACGGTAAAATCTACGAAATTGAGAGAGAGAGGATTCGGGGTGGGGGGGGGGGATTCCCACACAGTGGGTGCCGGTGCCGCCACAACAAAAGTGTTGGGGTTGAGTTTGATCCTTGTTCTAGGGACGGTCACCAAAGATGGCAAAAAAAATACAAAATAAAGTACAGAAATTAGTGAAGAGTCTTCCTTCCACCCGGGAACGTTTAGTCTCACGGAGGGCCACTTGGACTTGGGAGGAAAGATAGCTCGCACCACGCAACACTTGCGTTTCATTACGATTGCTTCCGCACAACGGACAATTTGAGTTGTTATAGTCCAGGGATTAGTGATGCTTAACCTTTACTGCAGACTTTCACCCATTTGGTTCTCAATCGTAAATACATTATAGTGTTAATAAACGCATCGGGTTTGATGAAACAAGGTAGTTGTACTTACGCGTCTGTGCTTAATTTGTCTTTCAATGATTTACATTCTAAAACAATCTGGCCATGTATCGCACCCCCAGCGAGGTAATCTCGCACCCGCAGGGAGATGCGAGCACCCCAGGTGAAGAATCACTGCTATAGTTGCATGTACTGTACCGTATGTTACAGTGGAGATGTGTTATTACAAAGTGAAAGGTCAGCCTGCTTGCGAGAGGGTATGTTTACATTACACAATATCCCATTGACGATGTTGGGAGGTGTAGTTTAAACAAACACGAATCTTTGCTCGTGTGGGATGATGTGAAACACGTGGTTGCTATGTCACGAATTAGTGACGCCCCATGGCCACAATGCTGCCTAATTCACTACGTGTGAATTTCCGTAACCGCCCGAATATATCTATACAATTGTTCGAGATGTTTAAATGATCTTTTTCTGGAACTGAGAAAAAAAAATCCACGTTAAACTGGTTACATTCCGGAAGAACTCAACCTTTCACGCACAGTCAGATGTTGCAATGTGCTACGTGTGATGCGGTGACGAAAAAACTTGTTTGGTTCAATGGAAATGAAGTTGGAAATGTGCAGGTTTTTAATTGTGAGTATCTAGATACGACCGACTGAGATTCTGATCTCGTGGGTCAATTATATGAGGGTGGTTTCTTAAGATAAATTTGACTGTCTAGTACTTTTAGTATTCATAATAAAGGTTTTTGGGTTAGATCGCGTTTATTTATAAATGTGTCGTAACCCTCCACCACCCGACACGGCCAATCAGCAAAAAAAGTGTCACGTTGACAAAAGACAAATAATTCACTACTTCAGCCCACCGGTGTGTTGAAGAGTGAATCCACAACATTTAAAGTTTGAGTGCGACGTTTCGCTGGTAAATACTTCCAGCATCATCGGGCAATTCGCCAGAATGGTAAAGCCCTCGCTTGCTCCCGGTTTTATATAGAGCAGCAGGGTGACGTCATCACTTAACTCATCAGGTGCAGTGATTAGAGGCGGAGGTAATGTAATTATATAATCGATTAGTAATCAGTCATTGGTTATGATTAGTAATGAGTTGTAGATTAGTAATTTTTTAACTTCTGACTGCAGTGTTGTAGATCTCGGAAGTTAACACAATTTCTGCGAAACGTCGCTAGTGCAGTGGTCGTTGCAATGGAGTGTAACCTTGGCAACCGGAGTTCAATTCATGACCACGGCTAACATCAGTGTCGAGTGATATCTGAACCGGTCCTGGTGCCCAAATTCTCATTTAGCAACCCGCGCTGACAGCGTGCTGAAGCATGGTCACACAATCCAACACGGTCAACATGGCTTGGAGATGCCCCCATCCTGTGAATTTTCTCCACATATATATAAAAGGCAAAGTTGTGAATATGTGTGTCTGTTCAAAATGTTTAGCGTACTTCCCGACATGCAACACACTGGAAATTTGCCATGTGGTACTTTCCAGACTGTACACCATGCAAACGTTATAAAAATACACTTGTTTTTTTGTTGGGGGGGGGGGAAGCTCAATAATGCATTTATTTTTGCACGGCAAGTGAGCTGTGACGTCAATCTGTCATGTGACTCGCGCACGTGGAAGCGTAACGCATTGTAGTGTAGTGGTTAGCGCTACGCTGCACTACGAACCCAGCGACCCGAGTTCGATTCCCGCTCACGGCCACCACCGGTGACGATTCTTTTAACCGGTCCTGGGCCTCCCCTAGATCGACTCAGCCTCAAACGAGTACCTGGTGTGGTGTGTGAACGTCGCCACTGGGGAGACAAAGGCGGCGGGCGTGGTGAATCCAAGTCCCAGGCCAAGCCGGGTAGTACAGCTAGTTGTTAATATATGAATCTTCCCGAGCATGGTGGCACATGCTTGTTAATGCGGTGCTGTCGACCCGAAGTTAATGGACCAAGCAACCCGTACGTTGAGACTCAAACCCACCATGCTGCAAAGTGGCCACAAGATGGTAGTAGAGTACAGCAATATGGTTTGTGATGAGTCTCCGTGGACTTTTGAGTGTTATCATGACACATCTGTGGCATTTCTCTGAATACTTCCAGTTTCCTTTCACACGCAAAGAAGTCCCACATTCTTATGACGGAGGCGAGCCTATCGATAGACTTCCTCAAAAGTGGCAACTATCTTATCGGACCCCGGAGCGATGATGGGCGAAGTCAACACCCAACCAAAAATTGAACTCGCAACCTTCCGATGGCGAGCCGCTCACACTACCCGCTGAGCCACCAGGAAGGCACTTAGCGAGTGCATGACGTTAATATTTATCATGAGCAGGTAAATATGGTTACGGGATTTCTCCTCCCCATTTTATTAATATTAAGAGGGGCATGTCTCACCGGTCGCGAATGACAGGCTGCCAAGTGATCAATTTTACCTGGCACCAATATAAATTCAACCAATTGTAATATTTCGAATTTTTGTTGGACAAAAAAAATATTTCAACCTCAGGTGAAATGAGTGTCTTTCAGCTACAAATACTATCATAATTTCTGCCCAGCCAGTATAGTTGCAATACGGCATCCAAGTCAAATTTCATCGGTGCAATGCAAAGTGGTCAATGCAACCCACGTTCAATTTGCATTCGTGAACAACGAACGGAGAGAGTGGAAGGGATATATGGAGAAGGTGCATTTGGCACGTCCGCTGAATTACTGCAAGCCAGGCATTTCCCTACCTGTCCGACACATAAAGGGACAGCTTCACGTGATGAAATGCTGGAAATAATTTTGAGGTGTAAAAACGTGTATGGGCTTTCTTTACATTAATTAGACCTTTGAACTATGAATAGCATTCGTATCTAAATAGTATGTATTTTTTCGTGTTGCAATACTCACGCACCACGAACCTACCTTGTAAAATAGCCGGATAGACGGGATCATCCGTGTAATAAATCAAACTCAAAACTCAAATGGGTGCATTAAATTTTTTCTGGTCATAACACCAGAAATAATCATTAAAAATAACACTGAAATCGATTATTACTCTCCATTACTCACAACGAATTTAATCATACGATTTGAATCATGATTAAGCATTTGTAACAATAGCCATCCAATAATCGTATACATCAATAGTGCAGTAATATTGCTCACAGCAATGTGTCTGGACGCTGATTTGGGCAGCGTTCGGGCAAAATTACGTTGTGGAAAAGTGCAGGATGGCGAATCTGGTGATTGTCAAATTCAGGTTTGTTGGTCAAAAAATTCATTGGGGTTTGTTTTCATCTGTTGTCGATTAATATTAAGAATGCTGCTTTACTCATGATTCTCCCGTCTCCTCGCCATAGCTAAAACACACACACAATGCAACTGGTATTGAACCAAAACATTCCAAATAATGAAACAATTCCTGCAAACTACTAAATTGGGATCACACCAAGCAGCAACATCGGCCCCTACTGCAAAATGAGTCTTGACACTCGGTGAGGCTTGCCTGAGTAATAATGATAATGAAATACAATGGTAATGTTTAACATCCATGAATATATTTTTTCTTATATTATATCACTTCTCTACAGCAGAGGGCGGTATTGTCACCCACACGAGCTGATAGAATCCATGCAAACTTTCAACACCGCGGAGCAACTCAACCAACACACACACACGTGCTGACTCACACGTATTTACACAATTGATCATTATGCGCGGTACCCGGGGGTACCAAGTAATATAAAATGCCCGAGGCAATAAAAAAATTTTTCTGGGACGCAATTTTTTCCAGGGGTGTACTTCACTCCGCGACTGGGGTAAGCAATCAATCCGAAATCAGTGCCACACTCCGCAATGTCGAAAGGCAGCGAGAACGATCAGCGCTGAATCCCTGAACGCTCGCGTACGCACCGTAGTGGTGCATCGGAGTGTACAGCTCGTCGAGATGAGTCGATTCCCGCATCGCCGACCATCAAACAGGGACTAAGAATGACTGCATCACGGACATGCGGGAGCCGGGCTACTATGGTACCCTGGGGTACCGCCATGAGGATCAAGTGTGCCTCTGCGTGTATGACACGTGGATGCATACTCACTAAGATAACACGGCACGGTAGTCACACACACACACACGCAAGGCAACACACATACTCACATGGCAACACACAAAAACACGGCAACAGATCCAGACAAACGCAGCCTCTCAGATACAACAAGCAAGACCACACACACACACAAGGTGCACTTGTGACAGGGAGTCCACGCAAGTCGCCCTGGTGAGGGAGCTTTTATTGTTCCGTTTAACACCAAGGCCAATACTAACACCGCTCTAGAGTAGTCCACCATGTAGAGTAGTCCACCATGTAGAGTAGTCCACCATGTAGAGTAGTCCACCATGTAGAGGAGCCCACGCTCTAGAGTAGTCCACCATGTAGAGTAGTCCACCATGTAGAGTAGTCCACCATGTAAAGTAGTCCACCATGTAGAGTAGTTCACCATGTAGAGTAGCCCACCATGTAGAGTAGTCCACCATGTGGAGTAGTCCACCATGTAGAGTAGTCCACCATGTAGAGTAGTCCAGGTTGTAGAGTAGTCCACCATGTAGAGTAGTCCACCATGTAGAGTAGTCCACGCTCTAGAGTAGTCCACCATGTAGAGTAGTCCACCATGTAGAGTAGTCCACGCTCTAGAGTAGTCCACTCTGTAGAGTAGTCCACTCTGTAGAGTAGTCCACCATGTGGAGTAGTCCACCATGTAGAGTAGTCCACCATGTAGAGTAGTCCAGGTTGTAGAGTAGTCCACCATGTAGAGTAGTCCACCATGTAGAGGAGCCCACGCTCTAGAGTAGTCCACCATGTAGAGTAGTCCACCATGTAGAGTAGACCACCATGTAGAGTAGTCCACCATGTAAAGTAGTCCACCATGTAGAGTAGTTCACCATGTAGAGTAGCCCACCATGTAGAGTAGTCCACCATGTGGAGTAGTCCACCATGCAGAGTAGTCCACCATGTAGAGTAGTCCAGGTTGTAGAGTAGTCCACCATGTAGAGTAGTCCACCATGTAGAGTAGTCCACGCTCTAGAGTAGTCCACCATGTAGAGTAGTCCACCATGTAGAGTAGTCCACGCTCTAGAGTAGTCCACCATGTAGAGTAGTCCACTCTGTAGAGTAGTCCACTCTGTAGAGTAGTCCACCATGTGGAGTAGTCCACCATGTAGAGTAGTCCACCATGTAGAGTAGTCCAGGTTGTAGAGTAGTCCACCATGTAGAGTAGTCCACCATTTAGAGTAGTCCACGTTGTAGAGTAGTCCACCATGTACAGTAGCCCACCATGTGGAGTAGTCCACCATGTAGAGTAGTCCACGTTCTAGAGTAGTCCACCATGTAGAGTAGTCCACCATGTAGAGTAGTCCACGCTCTAGAGTAGTCCACCATGTAGAGTAGTCCACCATGTAGAGTAGTCCACCATGTAGAGTAGTCCAGGTTGTAGAGTAGTCCACTAGGTAGAGTAGTCCACGTTGTAGAGTAGTCCACCATGTAGAGTAGTCCACCATGTAGAGTAGTCCACCATGTAGAGTAGTCCACTCTGTAGAGTAGTCCACCATGTAGAGTAGTCCACCATGTAGAGTAGTCCACCATGTAGAGTAGTCCAGGTTGTAGAGTAGTCCACCATGTCGAGTAGTCCACCATGTAGAGTAGTCCACGTTGTAGAGTAGCCCACCATGTAGAGTAGTCCACCATGTAGAGTAGTCCACGCTCTAGAGTAGTCCACCATGTAGAGTAGTCCACCATGTAGAGTAGTCCACGCTCTAGAGTAGTCCACCATGTAGAGTAGTCCACCATGTAGAGTAGTCCACCATGTAGAGTAGTCCAGGTTGTAGAGTAGCCCACCATGTAGAGTAGTCCACCAGGTAGAGTAGTCCACGTTGTAGAGTAGTCCACCATGTAGAGTAGTAGTCCACCATGTAGAGTAGTCCACCATGTAGAGTAGTCCACTCTGTAGAGTAGTCCACCATGTAGAGTAGTCCACCATGTAGAGTAGTCCACCAACTAGACGCTCCACCATTTTCACCCATCCGTGCCCCCCAACATATTTGTCTCACGCAAGTCTCTCGACACAGCCGCGGTCTTCATTGCAAGGCCACGAGGGGCCACCGGCGGCCCCACGAGGGGCCTTTAGTACGGCCCCCCGACAACACACAACGAGTGGAAACAACCCCCATCATCATCATCGTCATCATCATCGTCATCATCATCATCGTCATCATCATCATCATCGTGCGGCTGTCAAACCCCCATCATCGTCATCGTGCTGCTGTCAAACCCCCATCATCATCATCGTCATCATCGTCATCATCATCATCGTGCTGCTGTCAAACCCCCATCATCATCATCGTCATCATCATCATCGTGTTTCTGTCAAACCCCCATCATCATCGTCATCATCATCGTCATCATCATCATCGTGTTGCTGTCAAACCCCCATCATCATCGTCATCATCATCGTCATCATCATCATCGTGCTGCTGTCAAACCCCCATCATCATCATCGTCATCATCATCATCATCGTGCTGCTGTCAAACCCCCATCATCATCATCATCGTCATCATCATCGTCATCATCATCATCGTGTTGCTGTCAAACCCCCATCATCATCGTCATCATCATCGTGCTGCTGTCAAACCCCCATCATCATCGTCATCATCATCGTCATCATCATCGTGTTGCTGTCAAACCCCCATCATCATCGTCATCATCAACGTGCTGCTGTCAAACCCCCATCATCATCGTCATCATCAACGTGCTGCTGTCAAACCCCAATGGTTTCAAATGTGTGGCGGCCCCTCACACTGATGATATCTTATCGGCGAAGGTGCCCCCCCCCCCCCTCTGAACTTAGTGAAGAACACTGCTATACATAAACTCGCTCTCCTCTTCTTTACCACCAATCTGTATCTCTTGGGGGAGTTGTCTTTACCCCCCAATCCCCTATTTCGCGCCTTGCTTGCCAGCGCCTTTCTTTAATAATTTATCAGCACGTGGTCCCCTCGCCCCTTGCGTTTCCCCTACACCCAAGCCTGGCCGTGTCCTCGCACGAACTCTAAAATAAAACTAAACTACAGTATTTATTTTTCACCAGGTAAGGCCCACTGAGTTAATCGCTATTTTTTTTTCAGAAGCGACCTGGCCATCACACAGTTATAACAGCCAAATACTCTTAAGCGCATGTTGATTCTGAATGCGGTGGGGAGATAATCCGCAGGACCCGGAGAAAAAGTCAAAATACACAGCAGGCATCAGGGTTGGGATCGAACTCAGGAACTTCCTGCACGGGAGGCGAGGTAGTTAACATCTCGCCGCCCTCTACAAATGAAACGTCCATTTGTCCATCCACTGCTGGACGAGGGCCTCCAAACACCGTGTGGGTCGTGGCATTATTTGACCAACCTTCATCACGCTCGTCAGTCCTGGTTGGGAACGTATAAACCCAGTACAACAATGGGCATTGCTGCACTCCCCTCTGTTGCCCAGCACATTGTCCCGCTGTAGCCTATGTACAACGTGTTCATCCTTGGTGGTCGCCCATCTATGCCACGTCTGTAACCCTGCACTGTGGAGGCAACGGCGAGGCTTGGTGGATCACACCACTGCTGTGGAACTCCCTTCCCGTGGGAGTCGGGGTGCCGTCGTCTGACAAGCGAGGAGAAGGCGGTAACAGCCAAAAGTGTGGACTCCACCTGTTCCGTCTGTATGGGATAGAGTGTTTCCCCCTCGCACGTGTGTGGATTTACTCCAGACGCTCCAGTTTCCCCCCCACGTGTGAAAGCTCATTATTTGACCGACAATACCTTATCACACAGAGAGGACCGCAGAGCTTGGGTAATTGTTTTCGCCGGCTCACTGCCTGGCCGCTGCCTTCCCGCTCGTCTGTGGTTCCTCCTCGCACCTCCGAGACGTTCTCTGTCCACGAGAGTGAGCGAGCGACGATTGCGCAGCGATGCCGGCAGCGCGATACAACAAACAACGAACGTCATTATCGAAGCACTACCAAGGCACCGGCCTGCTTAGTTTCCGAGATGGGAAGAGGTCTGGTGCACACCTGGCGATTTGCTGCTCATCTTGCCTCGTAGACAGGAAGGTGACGCACGTATAACCAAAGGTGGACATGCTGACGGTGCTGCGAACTTGCAGACATACCGATAGAAGCACACAGCGACAAGCCTGCTCGGACACACGTAGATATGCAGTCACCCATGTAAGACAAACACAGAAGCCTGCGGGCCATTTGTGAGCACACACAACCTCCGACACGCACACGCAGACACTAAGAGATAAAGACAGATCCCCGTACTGCCTCTAACAGACTGTTGGGGCAAGTGGCATTAGCGAGCACCTATGAAGGCCGTAACGGTACACGAGGGGGTGGGTGGCCAGCACCACGACCGAACGCCTTTGTCTCCCTCGTGGCGATGTTTGCACACCGCACCAAGTACTCATTTGAGGCTGAGTCGACCAGGGGAGGCCCAGGACCGGTTCAGATATTCGTCAGTAGTGTTGGCTGATCACGGTAATCGAACTTGGGTGTCCGGATTTATAACACTACCGCTCCCCACGAGATCGATACACATGTCCACGCCCACTCTTTGTCCACAATCAATACGTACATGTGCACATGACTGGTATTCATCAAAGTAGTATTTTTAAGAAGTTATATTTTTTAAAAGCTCCTATTATTCTTTAACCAGATGAAAGCCACCGAGACCAGAAGCCAGATTCACATCTTGACGAATTGGCCAAAACACAGTACCTTGGTGATTTGGTCCATTGTTGGTGATTAAGACATCACATCTTCGGAAAAAGAAAATCGAATTAAAAAGCACGTTCACACGTGCAATGAGATTAAACCACGAGGAATATTAATCTAAACAGGAGCTATGAAAACTATGTACTTCTACTTCAGATTCTCAGCACAAGCCTAAAGTTCTGCAAATGCCCATTGGCCCGCAATAAACAGCACTGCTGAAGGTATAATAGATGACACTTAATGCATTTCTTGATTTGAGTAAAGTAGTAAGAACTTGGGAAAATAGACAATGGGAGGGAATTCCAAAAGTGGATACAGTAGTGCCAGAATCAAAGTAGAAGTGGTGTGACATACAGTGCGGTGGGTAAGTGGATGGTTGAGTGAGTGACTGTGTTGTGACCTGCAGTGTGGTGGGTGAGTGAGTGGGTGGGTGAGTTGTTGTAACCTGCAGTGTGGATGAGAGTCAACAGTTTGTTAGACTCGACCCTCAACGTGCGTGGAGGAATCAATGAGAGAAGTTCATGAGAAGAGCAACCATAATAGTAGCGATAAAAGAGTGATCGGGAGGTGACTGGCCATTGTGAATCAGTGAGTGCTGGGTCATCAATCCATCTGACTAAAATGATAGTGAGACGAGTGGAAGAGCACAAGTAGATACAGCGTATGAACATCAACACAAACTAGCAAGTCATGTTTAAACACATTTATAGAACATTTACATGAATATTAATTTAAAAAATTCTTACAATCTTGTGGTATTTAAAAATATATATTTTGCTTAATATTCAATAGTAGGTTATATATTAATACAATTCAATTAAAGGTTGACTGTGAACTTGTAGATTTAGTTTCTGCAATGTACGCAAACACACCCTGAGCAGTCAAATTTACAGCATGACACATGGCTAAACGTGATTACATTTTCTACAACCTTGCCATTTGTGCCTGCTTGTGGCCTATACAATAAAAATAACAATGCTAAGAACAATTCGCCTTTTCCACTGGTAATTTAATTTACATATATGATGAGTTTTTTTTTTCAACACAATATGAGCACGAATTTGGGACATGTTTGCAAGGGCATATTTGCCAATATCTTTGGACAAGGACATAATGACTCATCATTTGCTCAAACAGTTGAGGTATTGTACTTGAGCACACACACCAGCATAAATGCAGCTGAGCAATCGGATGTAAAAAAAAAATTCATGTTGAATTGTGGATATTTTTACCGTGCCTCTGTTTGTCACTGGAACTATGGAGGTGGACCATGGCAGCCATCATGCGGCCAACTCTGTTAAATCAGACATCACGACGAATGCCATCAATGCGGCGACAAAACATCGATCCTTGAGTTCCCAGTCTCCAGAGCAACAAAATAAGGCACGCCAACAAGTCTCTTTAGGGCCAAACAACGTGCCAGGTAGGCCCTGGGACAAGGGTCCTCCAACTGAACATTGAGGGACTCTCCCGAGAAAAGTGCAAGTATCTCGCAATCATAATTAAAACCCATAACACTGATGTCCTGACACCCGAAGAAACCCACGTCTTGTATGCCCTACATGCCAGTTGCTACCACATACATGGTTGCAACCTCAAGACGAACCACTACCACCCAAAATATGGCTTGGCCATATACGCGAAAAACACCATCACAGAGTTCTATGTTTTCCCACAAACAAAGAAAGCCACCTATACGACCAGGATCAAGATAGGGGAGGTGCACATCACCAACGTGTATAAAGTGCCTCATTCAAAATGGCCAAAGCCAGCGTTCCCAAGTGCACCAATCCCAGCCCTATACGTTGGTGACTTTAAGAGCCATCGTGCTATGTGGGGCTACGCAGTACATCAGACCGACGGCGAAGACCTCACTGACTGAATGTTTGCCGAAGATCTGCACCTGGTTTTCGATCCCAAGCAGTAAGCAACTTTCCACTCTGCTCGCTGGCAAGGTGACGACAACCCGGACCTCACCATCGTTGCAAAAGATCAAAGTGAGAGCACACCTCACGCATCCTGCAAAATATTCCCAAACTTTCCCAAAAGTCAACATGGGCCCATCATCACTCACATGGGCATCAAAATCCCCATAATTCTGTCAAAATGGTTACCAAGGTGGAACTTGGACAAAGCTGACTGGGACCATTATAAGGAGGCTGTAAAAAGAGTAGTGAGCCTAATTCCCACGACACCGGAATCTTATCACCATTGTGTTGGCCTCCTTACTGCAGCCACCAAGAAGGGCATCCCCTGCGGCTTCTGGGAAGTATACACTCCCTGCTGGACAAAAGAGACTCAGGACCTACTCCGACAGTACAACCAGTCGGGCAGCGCACAGCTTCCAAAGGCCCTGCCAGAGTCTTTAGACTCAGATGTCAGCGGTGGGTTGAGTGCTTTGAAGGCCTGGACTTCACAAACTCCAGCCACCATGCCTGGGCCTGCTAACCCAACAGAATACTGGACCGCAAGAGTCTCGCCCAACTCTATAGCCTCCAAACTAGTGGAGAACACAAAAGGTTCGACAACAAAAATATCAAGCGAGAGATCCATCGCTAATTACACCAGCCATTGACCTCAATGTATTCACAAGACCCTACCACCATCAGCACAGAGGAAGTGAGGGAGGATCTGGCTGCAATGAAGAAAGGCAAGGTTGCCGGCATAGATGGTATACCTCTAGAATTCTTCCATCACTTTGGCCCTATGGGACTCCAATGGCTGGCAAAACTGTACACCAAAACCATGAAAACTGCATGCATCCGAAAAGAATGGCGGGAGGCTAAGGTTATTGTAATGGCCAAACCGGGCAAGCCAACTGATGACCCGGGAAGCTATAAGCGACCTATAAACTCCTGGAATGCATCCTCCTCCAGAAAATCAGCCAACTTGTCAAGTCAGTGATCCGTGAAGAACAAGTGGGATTCCAGCATGGACGCAGCTGCTGTGGCCCTTGTGATGCACATTGAGGCTTGAATCAAGACCAGTGCAGCCTGTGTGTCCATCCACCTACGACTCAGTCTGGATTAAGGGCTTGATGTTGAAGCTTGCAAGGACCATTCCTTGCCTCGAAACAATACGCCTGAGATTGAATACATCGAGGTCACCCCTTTTCCTCAACAATGGATTTCCACAAGGTTCAGTACTCACGCCAACGCTCTTCACTGTCTACACAGGTCACGCAAATTTGTATATTCAGATGACCTCGCCCTGGCAACACAAGCAGCCACTTTCAACAACATCGAATCTATTCTAAACCAAGACCTACACACCATGGGAGAATATTTCAAGAAATGGAGGCTCAAGCCAAATCCCCATGAAACAAAAGCCACTGCATTTCATCTTGATAATAGGAGCACCATGCACACTCTGATAGTGACCTGTGATGACACTGTGTGACACGGCCCCACTCCAACCTATCTCGGATTGAAGCTGGAGCATATTCTAACCTTCCACGACCAAAACTACCTGAAAAGGTAGCCAGCAAGACGAAAACAAGTATCAACCTGGTCCAGAAACTGGCAAGGACAAGCTGGGGAGCATCAGCTCCCTCAATACTACGGACATCAACGATGGCCCTTGTGTACTCTGTAGCCGAGTACTGTGCACCAGTAGAGATCAGAAGTAGTTACACCCGACTTGTTGATGTCCAGCTGAACACTGCAATGCGGTGTATTACTGAAACCCTCAAGTCGACTCCAACAACCTGACTGCCGGTGCTGTCACAAATATCTCCCCCACCTATACGCCGCAATACCACAACCCTCTACGAAGTCTTGTGAATCGAGGAAGATAGTAGCCTTCCCATTCACCTGGACCTCAATAACGTCCCTCAGCATCGCTTGAAGTCACGCATGAGCTTAGCCTTAAACAAAGTAAATTCAATCTCGATGAAGCTTGGAAAGCTGAATGGAGGTCAAAAGAACTCACAAACACCTTGTGAATGACCTAACGCAGAAGATCCCTGGTTTTGATCTTTCCACGAAGCTCATGGTCCACCCTAAAGCACATCCGCACAAACCATGGCAGATGCGGATATCTCATGCACAAATGGAAAATTAAAAACTCTCAAGTGTGCGACTGTGGCCGTCCAGAACAGACCATACAACGTATAACTATGCAATGCGCGATCTACAAATATGGAGACATCACAGCGATACACTCCACCACTCCTGATGCGATTATCTGGCTTGACCACCTGAATGTGAAATTGTAGTTATTGCTCTGCATCTAGATCAGCCATACGAAACAAGAAGACGAAGATTGGAACTATAGTGCTTGCAGGGGATGTGAAGTCACACTTTTGGAGAAATGTTAACAGAAGCCATGATTTGTAGCATGTGATTCAGTGGGTGCACAGGGAACTGAAATTAAGAAATCGATTGGAGATAATTGTTTCCCTGTATTTTGGAATATATTCCTGGGATCAGTTCTCATACAAATAGTGACAAACTTAAAAGCAGTTTTTTTTACGATTTAGCCAAATACCTCATGAGCTATTTGTGCAAATTCAAAGCCAAATCGTATTTCTTTTCATGGATAAAATAAAATGGAAGTCTCCCCACTATGTCTCTATCTCCTTCTTTATCTGTGTCTCTGTCACTGTATTTCTCTGTGTCTGGTCTCCCACTGCATGTCTCTTTGTTTCCCTCTCTGTTTATGCAACCATCTCTCTCCCTTTATCTCTGTCTGTCTCCAGCTGCAACTGCACCACTGACTTTTCAGCTGAGTCTCTACCACTAGTGCTGCTGTCAGTGGTGAAATCTGTGTAATCTGCCTGAAGGACACCTTTCCACCAGGAAGCTTTGTTAAAAAAAAATGGTCTCAACTTCCAAAGTATTGGACTGTACACTTCTAAACTGGCACGTATTACAGGGACTCCTCTACTTACGAACGAGTTCGGTTCCAGAGGTCTATGCATAAGTCGATTTGTTCGTAAGTCCATTTTTACTCCCGTCGATTCCAAACGTTGTATGGCATTTACACTAAACACGAGGAATGGCTTTAAAAGTTGTATAATTTCCTGTAGATACCACTGGTTCACAACACTTTATCGTGTGCACTTTAGTTTCAATCATAATAGTGCACCTCTTCTTTATTTCCACCCTCAACACTTTCAACACTCTTACGCTTCTGAGACTTGATGGGAGTTGATGTTTCTGAAAAGCCCAGAGAACGTCGTAGTGAACCGCACAGCGATTATACAACAACAATGGTGGTGGCCCAGGCAGAAATACTGGAAATGCTGGGTAATGGCACCGAACAACCACCGTCATCTATTGCGCGGCGGTTGAACTTACGACTCTCAGTCCGAACAGGAAACTTGGACATACCGACAGGTTTGTTCGTATCTCAAAATATTCGTAAGTCGAATGTTCGTAAGTAGACGAGTGCCTGTATTATCAAGTGCGTGTACTGCAATACGTAGATATTTTGAAGAAAACCCAAGGATAAATTGGTGCAAGGTCACGGTAAAAAAATGAAAACTTATTTGTTTGCCAGTTCTCAGCTTTTCCGTGGAAAAAAAGACTACTCCAAGAGCTTTGAAATGTCACGAGCCTCGCCTGTCTATGTCAATGATAATGTAAGTTACAATTCCTGGAAGGTTGGCAAGTGGTCATGGTCAAGCCAATGAACAACATCTGGAGTACAGGAGGTCAAATTTAACTGAAATTGAGTCGTGACCTTGCCTACTGCACATATTAAATCAGAATCGATGACGGTCGTGTCCAATTGATGAAGCAATTAAATGACCGAAATTGCATCGCTCCTACTCTTATTTGTATGGTGTTTATGAAGAATTCCTCTACATAGTGCCACCATTTAGAACTGTAAATGTTTTACTCTAATGGATTGTCACTTGTGTACGGAATAGATCCTTATGTTACAATAAAATCTGAGTGACTTCCAAAGAGGTACGATGGAAACACATATTTTTGGAAATGAATTAAAAATATGCGAAAAAATTGCATTTATCACTTTTAGTGATTTGTAATGTTAACAAGTAATAAAGCAATCCATCACCCACCGCGGACTTGCCAACCGTGGAATTCATGTACACATGGTTTATTATCTGTATACCAATTACCAACTGCGGCCCGAAAATTCTGAGTGCACCATGTAACACAATTTTTGTTACTGGGTACTAAGTGTTATTTCGTAATTGCTTATGCCTAAAATGTCTAGAAAATGGCTATTATTCTCCACAAACTTTGTTTTTGTGACCAGGACAGTGATATTTTGAAATTGACCTATTTTCGAGAAAACGGGCATTTGTGTCTTTTCGTTCACATAAAGTCAGAAAAAACAATGTATGAATCAAAATTTACATGTATTTATACTAAAGTAATACAAAAATTACGACAAAAGTTTTAGAAGTGAGTAGTTTTTCGAGATTTACGATTATACTGTAAATCACTTTCACGAATCAGCCCCCAAATGTAGTCTCCCATTATGTACTCGTTATACTGTCCTTGGTAGCGGCGTTCAAAACCCAGTATATCCTGCTGGAAGCGCTTACCTTGCTGCTCTGAGTACGCTCCCATGTTCTCATTGAATTTATCAAGATAAGTATCAAGGATATTAACTTTGAGGGACATCCTACAGCCCATTGTGCCGTTGTTCTTCACCAGAGTCTCAACCAGCTCCACATAGTTTTCGACCTTGTGATTGCCCAGGAAGCCACGAACCACTACAACAAAGCTGTTCCAAGCCGCTTTCTCTTTACTAGTGAGCTTCTTGGGGAATTAATTTCACTCCAGGATCTTCTTTATCTGTGGTCCGATGAAGACACCAGCGTTGTCCTTTGCCTCAGACAGCTTAGGCAAGAAGTCTTGAAGTTACTTGAAGGCTGCCGACTCCTTATCTACAGCTCTGACAAATTGTTTCATTAGGCCCAATTTGATGTGCAGTGGTGTCATCAGCACCTTCTGGGGGTCCACCAGTGGCTCCCACTTGACGTTGTTCCTCCCCACAGAGAACTCGGTCTGCTGTGGCCAGTCCCACCTGTAATATTGTGCCTTTGTGTCCCTGCTGTCTCAAAGGTAAAGATAACAGGGAAACTTGGTAAAATCGCCTTGGAGACCCATCAGGAATGCTACCATTTTGAAGTTTCCGATGACCTCCCAGCCGTACTCATCATACTTCAAGGCGTCCAGCAACGTCTTGATGCTGTTGTAATCCTCTTTGAGGTGCACAGAGTGAGCCAGGGGAAGAGATGGGTACTTGTTATCATTATGGAGCAGCACGGCTTTGAGGCTCCTGGATGAGATATCAATGAAGAGGCGCCACTCATTCTGGTCACAGGCGATTCCGATTCCCTCGAATAGACTGGTTACATGTGGCAGAAGCAGAGCCCATCTTGACGGGTGAAGAAGCTGCAAAAAGGTTGGTGACGCTTCCTCTGATCTGCGACTTGCACACTTTCATTCAACAAGTTCCACTGCTTGAGCCTAGACGTCAAAAGCTCGGCATTGGACTTGGTGAGACCAAGATCTCTGATCAAGTCGTTGAGGTCTTTTTGGTTATGGTAGTATGGGTTTCTCTCCTCAGCTCCACCTCTGAAATTGCCATCTGGATCTACAACGTCTTCCTCGCTCTGTGACTTGCTGCTCTCTCCTAAAGACGGCAGCTCTCTCTCCGGAGGAGTGGGTGCGGGGAACTCATGGCAATGTGGCACCGGGGCGATGGATGAAGGAAGGTCTGGATACGTGATAGCAGGTGCATTCTTGCCAGTGCGATGTTCGGAAGGGTCCACCATGCAGAAGTAGCAGTTGCTTGAGTGTTCAGTGGGTTCCCGCCAAATTCTTGGGATAGCGAACGTCATGGCTCTCTTTTCCCCTTTGTACCATCCTACAAAAATACATTTATTTCACCCATGCCTAATGTGTGAGAGATTCTCGCAACATTTTTCATATATTATATATTTTTTCAATAACATTGAAAACAATTGAAAATTGTAAAACAATTTTTAATTAAAAACTTTTACAATTTTAAAAATTGTAACAAATTTTATAACATTAAATTCCGAGCAACAATTTGTCCATCTTACCTTCCAGAGTCTTTTTTTGCATTGCTCGCAGGTGAAATGAGGTGCCCAGGGTTTGTCTTATATATGCCTTGTAGGCCTCACACATCTTAGCAGATGCTTCCACAGAGTACTTTTTCGCTCTAGTTTTGATAAATTGGCCGCAGACAAAGCAAAATGCGTCTGACGGATGCTTGCAGCCTCTTGATGCCGTCACAGAAAAATGCAGAAATGTATTAACTTAGGCAGCTGGAACTAAACTGAACTGGTGAGCTCAAGGCCCCTGTATTTATACTACTATTTATATTACTGGAAAGTGTTACAATGTTCTAGAAGTTACTCCAAGTTTACACAGCACTGAATCTATCTGGAATGTTCTGGAAAATAGGTGAGTTTCAAAATATCACTGTCCTGGTCACAAAAGCAAAGTTTGTGGGGAATAATAGCCATTTTCTGTACTTTTGAGGCATAAGCAATTAGGAAATAACACTTACTACCCAGGGACAAAACAAAATTGTGACAGTGGTATCCGCAGGTAATCACGCTGTTAAGTAAGTCACATGCGTGTGTTTTACGTCATTGCAATGCAGAATGACATCATTGTATTGCCCTCACGTCATCGTCTGCTGTCGTCATCCTGTCAATCTGGAACACACGTGTCCGCAGGCAACGCATTTACAAATTTGGCGGGGCCGCGGTTCTCCTCGGCGCCACCTGTGGCGCCGCGTAGCTTATCAGCTGTTCGGCTGTTTTGTTGTACGATGGTAATTGGTGCCACGAAACCAAAGCATCGAAAGTTACAATTTGTCACCCCAAAAAACGCACGTTATAATATTTAAACAATGGATATGAATACATAAAGTTAGTAACAAAATTATAAACACACGAGCCTTGTGCCCGTCCAAGGACGGGTGTATTGCAGTAAATCTGAAACTTGCAAGCTAAAAGCAGACCACGACGTGATATTAATTGCATCAATGCGTGTGCAATTTGTAAGGGCGCGGTGACACAGCCATTTCATAGTTCATAGTTCCATTTATTTGGTATAGCCCTGTGAGCCATTCGGCTCTTGAATCGGGTGCAACCGCAACAAACAAAAAACATGAACAAGAAAACATCTTAAAGTGATTATGTGACTGTGCAAACAGAAAATCCAGGAAAAAAACATCAAAATATTCCTGAAATAGCACCGTACACCAACGCTGTGTGCAAAAATCCCAGTGGGATGCAAGTCAAACAACAACAACCACAAGACAACTAAGATTAAGGTCATCAGTCTAACTCCATACTACAATAAACAAAAACATGGCCAAACCAAAAAACTTTTCGAAATCACCAAAATAAAGCCATAAATGCAATGTAACAGTGATCATAGGGACTGTGACCAAATTTTTAACAATAAACTACATAAATAACATGTAACACCAAACCCTAGAGCCATAGCTGGCTGCATGAGTCACTCCACAACAACAGGAGCATCAGTCGGAGTATCACATTTTTCAATGCACCTTTAAGATCAGCACACTAAATCAAAATGCAGTTAATACTTTGCAGTGGTCATCCGGAGCGAAACATTTTATTTTATTTTAGGCCACTGAATAGCGTTAGCAGCTCGGGGTGTACAACTCCTCTAGAGCAGTTTTGAGAGAAGATCTCATTGGTAGCGATTCAAGTTGCAGTTTATTGGCAATAGCATTCCAGACCCCGGGGGCATCAATAGCAAAGAATGTGAAGCTGGTAATTGAGCGATGACCTGAGGTCAAATTTGTTCTTTGAAACGGAGAGGAGATCCAGCAGGTAGTCTGCGGATTTTTTTGTAAGTACATCGTGAATAAATAAGATCTGGTGCACAAGCCGTCGAACATTAAGAGATGTTAAGTTTGACCCAATGTAGAGATCACAGTGGTGAGTTCCATATGGGCAGTTCAATACAAATCTTAAGGCCGAGTGATAGATAGAATCAAGCTTCTTCAGTACAGTACTTAGGGCTGATTTATACACATCACAGTAATCAAGTAGAGGCAGTATGGTAGCTTTTATCAATTCCAAACGGAACATAGGGGGGAAGCAGTGCGTGTGTCGATACAGAAAACCTATTTTTATTTTTGTCTTTTTACCAATATAATCAATGTGATCTTCAAAATTTAGTTTTGAATCCAGGATGACCCTAAGCTACTTATAGATCTTGACTTGTTCTATTTGATAATGATTTAAGGAATGTAATTGGGGAAAAATAACTTCCTGCTTTAGTCCCGATGAGAAGCATAGCACCTTGGTTTTGAAGGTATTCAGGACTAGTTTAAGAGCAACTAGCTGATGTTGTAGTTTGTTGAAATCACCCTGGAGCTTAGCAATCACGTCATCCGGAAAGCGGCCAGCAGTAATCAGTATCGTGTCATCTGCAAAAAGATTTACCCTGGAATGATCCAGGTCAGTGCCCAAGTCATTGACATAAAGAGAGAACAAGAGGGGGCCGAGGATGGAACCCTGTGGAACCCCTTTTGTTATCTTAACACTGTTTGACCTCCAACCATCTGTGAATGCAGTTTGGGTGCGAGAAAAGAGGTAATCTTTTAACCATTTTACTGTGTTTTCGGAAAAACCGAGGCAACTTAGTTTACCAAGCAGGGTGTTGTGGTCTACTGTATCAAAAGCTTTGGACAGGTCAAGAAAAAGACAGGCACAGTACTGCTTATTATCAAGGCTACTGTAAATTTGATTCAGAGAGCCTAATGCAGCAGATGGGGTGCTGTATTTTTTTCGGAACCCAGATTGTTTTAGATGTAGTAGATTGTTGGTGGACAGGAAACTGCTAATTTGGTAGTTCAATAATTTTTCAAAAAATTTCATCAATGGGGACACAATTGAGATAGGTCGGATGTTATTGGGATCATCTTTAGGGCCCCCTTTGTGAAGTGGACGGACATAGGAATGTTTCCATTCTAGAGGAACTGATGCTTCTTTGATGGACAGGTTGAAAATATGGGCTATAGGTTTGTATATTAGGTGACCAACAGTTAGTAGAGCAAAGACGGGAAAACTATCTGCTCCGGTAGAGGAAGACCCTTTGAGGAAGGACAGTTGTTTCAGAACATTACTTTCGTGGATTGGCTGGAAACTAAATTCGTTTAATGTTTGGACAGGGGTGTAGGAATTTGCATGAGCAGGGGTGACTCCCAATACATTATCAAAAAGATTACCAGCTTCAAAAAAATGAAGGTTAAAATTGTCAACTATTTTTTTGGGATCTGAAAAATATTCCCCATTTCGGTTAAGCTCAACAGGCAGATTTTCTGTTTTGGATGCCTTTTCAATACATTTGATTGTTTTCCAAAAAATCCTGGCATTTCCATGTGATTCCAGGAGAGTGGAGGAAAAGTAGGCATTTTTTGCATGCCGTATTTTTTTGACGCATCTATTCCTTAAATTCCTGTATTCTAGCCAGTCATTTACCAAATTACTTTTTTGAGCACATGCCCAAGCCTTGTCCCTAGTTTTCATGAGCTTTGTAATCAAAGGATAATACCATGGTGGGCGGTTGCCTTTAGTTTTAAATCTAACCAACGGAGCATGTTTGTTAAGAATTTGGAGAAACGTGTACCTGAAAGTCTCCCAAGCCGTAGTCAGGTTGGGGATATCACAGACCTTGTCAATATCCGAGTGAAGCCCATCATTAGTAAATGCCTGAGTACTGAAGTGCCTCAAAGAGTGCTTCTCAACAATTTTAGGGGGGGCTTTGGGTCTGGCTGATGATCTCACCCCAAAAATGAAGGAGTGATCACTAAGGTCATTACCCTATTTCATTTAAAGATTATTATCCCTTGTTCATCACGACGTCCTTTCTACTTCGATATCTCAACAGCGTGATGGAGATCACGTGACGTGAGGGTTCTGCCTTTGTAGTGAGGGTTGTCAGTTGACGCTGAGGAGGGGGGAGGGGGCGCCTCGCCCCCCATGTGGAGTGACGTCACCCGCTAATTATTATTATGAATGGGGGGGGGGGGGGGTGTCCATTTGGAGGACGTCACCTTATAATGATTATTAATGAGGGGGCTGTTCGATGTGGAGTGACGTCACCTGCTCATGATTATTAATGAGGGGGGGGTCCATGTGGAGGCAGTAACCTGTTCATGATCATTAATGGGGGCTGGTCGACGTGCAGTGACGTCACGAGCGTTGCACACAGACATTCTTGGCTCATTATAGTAGCTAATAATGGGGGGGGGGGGGGGTCCATGTGGAGTGACGTCACCTGCTCATGATTATTAATGGAGGGGCTGTTCGATGTGGAGTGACGTCACTTGCGCATGATTATCAGTGAGGGGGGGTGGGGGGGGTGTCTATTTGGAGGACGTTACCTGCTCATGAATATTAATGAGGGGGCCTGATCGATGTGGATTGACGTCACGAGCGTTAAGGAATGACATTCCTGGGTGATTATCAGTAGGTATAGTATTAAAATAAACATCGTTAATAAATGCATTAATTCACATTTACTGTATCTACAACAGCCCGTCGTTAATAGGGGGATGGTCGGGAAGCGAACACGTTGCGCCTTACCTGGTAAAATAAAAGTCATAAGAATAGGTTTTACCCTTTTAACTGGCACAAAAACTGACACCTTTATTCAAGGCATCATGTTTGCAATAACCACAACACAAGCAGTCAAAATGCAAACAAAAAAGACAACTCTGATAATAATATGCACCGTCCTTGAATTTGATTGGTCCACACCCGAGACGGCTTTCTTTAGAGCAAGTTTGTCTCCCACGGACGACAACCTACATTGTAATAAGTAATATTAAAAAAAAGGTTAAAAAACACGCTTTAATGAAATGTGCCGTACTCGTAATGTCAGAACTCCACGACTCCAGGAGGTGGCCCCTAAGCTTGCCACAACTTAAGGTGACCGTGGTGATTCACAGCCAACGTGAGTTGAGCGTGGACAATTAGACTCAAGCCGACACATAACATAAAAAAATGAATGTTTAAAAATACTTTTTTTTATTTTTATGATGGCATATAGTATTGTCATTAGTATGGCATAAGTATACCAAGTATGCAGTCGATAGGACATTGGTAAGTGGGTTAAAATTGAGTTACAAGATTTGAGGATACAACAACAACAGAGTGAGTTTATAGAAAGCGTGTAGTAATAATAATAAAAAGGCCAGCCACTAACAGAGCGTGTGGACAGATAGTGGGGCATGGCCAGGTCTCCAATGGTGAACATTGGCTGTGATTGTGGATTCCGCAGCTGTGGCCATAGCGTCACCTTTCAACGGAGCATGTCAGCCTAAAGGGTGTCTGGCTGCCCTCCCGTGTGAAACGTGAAACAATTCGCTGTGAATTGGTGATAGGCGTTCACTCGTAGTTCAATACATATTACATAAAGAAACATGTGTGTTTTAATTACGAATTGAGCTACAATGTGACCTGGTTATAGCTCTTAGATGGATGATGCTTTATTATTATTGAAAACTATAAATGTTTGTAAGATAGAAGTGTTAAGCGGTTGTAGAGGACAGCTTTCATTTTTAATTAATACCAAACTTGTCGCGGTAGGGCCTGCGGTTGCGGGGGAGATACAGAGTGTATGTGTGTGTACGTGTGTGTTGGCACAGTAGTCGACACAGTAGTCGACCCGTGGCACCTGGGTCTGCCCCGTGACTTCCTCCTGCCAGCGGGCGTTCGACACTTCGCGTGGCCTCAAGGTGCACATAGCCTGGCACAAGCGTCGTGGTGACGTCACCGCCACTTAGTGGCGAATGGCGGTTGTTGTTGTACGTGTGTGGGGACCGGTCGTGTAGCAGTTAGCGCACTGCACTACAAACCCAGCGACCCAAGTTCGATTCTCACTCATGGGCAACACCAGTGACGATTATCTGAACAGGTTGCTGGGCCTCCCCTAGGTTAACTCAGCTTCAAATGAGTACCAGGTGCGGTGTGTAAACATCGCCACTTGGGGAGACAAAGGCGGCCGGGCGTGGTGCTGGCGACCCACCCCCTTTGTGCGCCGTGCCGACCTTCATAGGTGCTCGCTAACAGCACTTGCCCCAACAGTCTGTTAAGGCTATACGGGGGATCTTTGTCTTTTTTGTGTGTATTCATCGTCGGCCCATACATGAATGGTTTCTCTCCATACGCGAGAAACTGCAACGGTAAGATTGATGACTTAGAGGAAGTGTTTTCAGTTAAGTAATTTCATGGATAGTTTTGCCACTGGAATTATTCACCCAGAATGCCCATAGAAAAAATGGAATTACTGTACTGCATTTCCTTTAGTTTGTGATTAATAAGCCCCACTTTTACTTTCCCTACACATTGGTAACGTAACGGGGTTTGGCAGTAACGCCCTTGAAACTCCTTTAGAGTCAACCAGAGCTTCTGTTCTTCAGCTGCCAAAGCCATGATTTCCCAGACTGACAGCGCCATTACTCCAGTGGCTGCCGCCTGCTGCCTCTGCTGCTGCTGAGTGAGGTTCTGTGCTCGTGAGGTCAACTTCGACGCCCCTTTGTGACGTGTGGTGGGTGACTGTGCCTGAGCTGTCCATTTCAGAGCACTACATACGGCAGCTCGCAGTCGAAAAAATTGCGAGTTAAAATCCTGGGACGGGGGTTGACTCAGCCCGTCATGCCTCCAGGGTCGATAAAATAGAGAACGCAAAAGTGGTTGTCCTATGGAGAGTCTCACCCCCGCCATAGGAATGTGGAATTTGCTACCAATGTCTCGCACAATTGTAAGCAAGAGATGAGCCCCCCCCCCCTCCACAAATCTGAATTTGGACAGGAAATAACTTTGACTCTATTAGACATGTGTCAGCTTAAATACCAGGCATCATCAGCATCACCCGTGCATCATAGCCAGAGGTTGGCAAATCCCAATCCCCAAGACGAGTGGGAGCTCGTTCAACTCCGCTCTGCCTTCCCGGTTGACTATCCGTCATGCCATTTCCTTTTTTCTTCACAATTGAACGCAAAAAAATACATGCGCGCATTTTAACACGGCGAAGCTCTGCCTCGAACAATTTTACAGATCTACGCAACATTAAGCAATACATGTAGGAGGAAAACAATATATGTTGTCGCTACTGAAACCAGTTTAAATCATTCATGTATTGTTTTTGGCCCAAGGAATGAAGAGTGTAGCTAAAATGATAAAGGTCTAAGTTGTGCTACGTTAAAACAATACACTGAATTGGAGTGGTGGCAAATCGGTTGGTGCACTGTGCTGTGAACCTGGCGACCTGAGTTCAGTTTCGAGCCACAGTGAATCAGAATATTTATTTTATACCGCAGGAATCCACTTAGCTCTATAGCTTTTTGTCATAGATGTCGAGTAGTTTTTCATAGATGTCCATCTTATATCGGCACCGATTCTGGGCCATTCTGCACCAATGCGCACTCACAATTGCGGTCAAGTATAGTAACAGAAAAAGTCAACCCCTCCTGACTGACATGGCAGGGGGTGGCCTTTATCCAGCAGTAGATTGACGAAGGGGTGAACATTAAAATGAGCTTCACTTGAAGTTTGCGTGACTGCAGGAATTCCTACTCTCTTTGGGTCTTTCGGTAAACTCACGAAGATAAAAGAATCACGACGTTTCAATCGCAACACAAGCAATCGTCCTCAGGTAAAAAAATACAGCAGGCAAACTGCTGAGGCAGGAGAAATATAGCGAGAGAGCTGCTGCAGCAAGAGGTTATAAAGGTTTGAGATGGGTACAACCCAAGGGTAAGTGGGTGGGGCTAGAGATGGAATTTACAATAATT
This sequence comes from Petromyzon marinus, assembly GCF_048934315.1. Classification (NCBI taxonomy): domain Eukaryota; kingdom Metazoa; phylum Chordata; class Hyperoartia; order Petromyzontiformes; family Petromyzontidae; genus Petromyzon; species Petromyzon marinus. The sequence continues at coordinate 7,555,787 of NC_133690.1, read as the reverse complement.
TACCTCGGCCATTGTATTGCTTGGCCATTGTATGTCAGTGTATTAATGTAACCCCACGGCTACGGTGCTGAAGAAGCCATTGCATCGCTAGTGATTAGCATGTCAATGTGTTAATGTAACCCCACGGCTACGGTGCTGAAGAAGCCATTATATTGCTAGAGATTAGCATGTCAATGTGTTAATGTAACCCCACGACTACGGTGCTGAAGAAGCCATTGTATCGCTAGAGATTAGCATGTCAATGTGTTAATGTAACCCCACGACTACGGTGCTGAAGAAGCCATTGTATTGCTGGAGATTAGCATGTCAATGTGTTTAATGTAACCCCACGGCTACGGTGCTGAAGAAGCCATTGCATCGCTAGTGATTAGCATGTCAATGTGTTTATGTAACCCCACGACTACGGTGCTGAAGAAGCCATTGTATTCCTCTAAATTAGCATGTCAATGTGTTTAATGTAACCCCACGGCTACGGTGCTGAAGAAGCCATTGCATCGCTAGTGATTAGCATGTCAATGTGTTTATGTAACCCATGACTACGGTGCTGAAGAAGCCATTGTATTCCTCTAAATTAGCATGTCAATGTGTTTAATGTAACCCATGACTACGGTGCTGAAGAAGCCATTGTATTGCTGGAGATTAGCATGTCAATGTGTTAATGTAACCCCACGACTACGGTGCTGAAGAAGCCATTGTATCGCTAGAGATTAGCATGTCAATGTGTTAATGTAACTCCACGACTACGGTGCTGAAGAAGCCATTGTATTGCTAGAGATTAGCATGTCAATGTGTTAATGTAACCCCACAACTACGGTGCTTAAGAAGCCATTGTATCGCTAGAGATTAGCATGTCAATGTGTTAATATAACCCCACGACTATGGTGCTGAATAAGCTATTGTATTGCTAGAGATTATAGATTAGAATGTCAATGTGAGATGGCTCCCGCAGCAGCGGCTGTGTTAATGAGACCCATTCAGCCTATTAAACAACGAGCATCACCGCCACATCGAGGAAAAGGGAAGCAGCGGCTATGTTAGTGAGACATTTAGCCTGTTAATGTAAAGCCATTTAACAAGGTAATGTAACTCAGAAAGTCGCAAATAACTGTTAACATCGGCAGGTAGGATGGAAGCATCACAGCCAGTTATGACTTTACCTGGTTAATAACATCCTTCCAATGATTTCTCAGTTTGTACCTATCTTCTCGGTTAAAATTGTGTCTGTGTTTATATATTTGACGATTGCTTGTGGTGCGATCGCAACGTCGTGATTTTTATTTATTATTTTTCTGTCTACGTGACTTACCGAAAGACCCAAAGAGTATTATAATGAGCATTGTGTCCTTGCCCGAGAGCATTGTGCAGTTGGGGTTTCCATGTCAGACCGTGAATGTCAGAGGCAGTTCCATTCCAAAATATGCGCAATGTGGTTCTGGATAATTCATTTTACTTGGGTATAATGAAATAAATCAGTAATTTTAGTAGCTGAAATGAAAAAAAAAAGTCAAATTCTTCATTCAAGTTTTTTCACCAGAGGTGGCGGAAGGATGACCTTAGCATTGTAATAAGGATGATGCCAGATGAGCTCCTGATCCCTGGCTTCATCCCAACGTCATAATTGCAGGTGAGGCCCTCTTCATCTTCTCAGTAACTCACGAGCAGCGCTTACACTCGACCAGGTGTGGCCGTGTGCATGCCAGGGGTTCTTTTAGATTTGGCCGGGACCTGTCTGATGGCAGAGAGCGGTGGAGGGGTGTGGTGGCCTCGATAGCATTGGCCTCTCGTCCATTGACCTTTGATTCAAAGGGTGGACCTAGATCAGGGGTTCGACACCTTTCAAAGAAGAGGAAGAGACATTTTTTTTGTTTTTGACCAAAATTGTTCGAGAGCCGCATCACACGCACAGCTACTCGTAGACAAACACAGCAGGTATGCAGCAGGTGACAAGAAGACATTCTGACTTAAGTAAATAAAATAGGTCATGGAATAGACTGCGTCTATTTAGTTTATGTCACCCCTTAGTTATTATTTAACAATACAGTTTGACTGTTGTACATGTTGTTGTCACCAAGACATCCCATTAGTGACCCCCATTCACTGCCATACTGAATCAGTTCTCTTTACGTAACATATTTTAAATTCACAGGGGGCAGCTCTGGAGGCTCCAGAGCTGCAGGTTGCCGACCCCTGATCTAGACCAATGGTATCTGCATGAGAATCTACCCTTTGCATGCGTGCGAGTGCACAAGTAATGTGACAGGGTTGGGTTAATCCTGTGAAATTAGATCTTTTTCAACGGTTTTACTTAACTTGATTCCTGTTTGTCGTGGTCAACTATTGTAATCAAAATTTCGTCCACTTCCAGTTGTCCAATCAATTCCACATTTTGCACACGTACTCAGATCCGGTGACAATGCATGCCTGTATCAAAATCGGCATCAATTAATAAATTTATTCGCCTCGTTAAAGCAATTAACATTTTGTATGGACGCCTTATTATTTATATATATATTTGTGTATGTCAAAAACGCCGCGGTCCCTAAACTGTGGAATCGGCTCGCACAAAACGCAGGCGCCGCGTGTCTCAGACGACATTGACGGACTTATCGACCATGAGTTAAACGAAGTTAAATTTTGATTTAAAGCTTTCGTGACTGCAGTAATTCATATTCTTAGTTTTTTCGGTAAAGTCACGTTGAAGAGAAACAACAAAATAACAAAATATATATAAAACGCTGTCTGAAAGGCACTGTAAGCGTTTTATATATATTTTGTTATTTTGTTGTTTCTCTTCAACGTGACTTTACCGAAAAAACTAAGAATTTAAACGAAGTTGTTAATAAAACCGTTTTAAAAAAAAGTTTTTGAAGGAGTTTATTTTAAAAGCTTTCCAACTAAGGTTAAAGGCGTTGATACGTTAGCTCTCTGCATTTGTCTGATTGTCCGTATGTCATGATCAATATGATCCAATATGAACGAACCTTTTATCTAAATCCGTTTTGCTACTAGGGATTCATCCTATTGAAAACTGGCCACATTGATGGAAGGGTAGCTCAAAACACGGTCATTAAAAAAAACGTATTCTAGATTTGAAGCATTCGTGACTGCAAGGATCCATACTCTTTGGTTCTATTCGGTAAAGTCACGTAGGTAAAATTTTTTTTTTACCTACGTGACTTTACCGAAAAAAACACGTGCTAGATTGAAAATGATTTCGCCCAAGGCGATGACATCACACACTGCGATGTCATTAAGTGGCGCTTATAACAATTTCACCTCGTAAAACGAATCGACTATGCTTAACCTGTTTCGTAAGTGTGTATACTTTTGTATTTACATGTCTAAAGTAATTTAGAATAATCTAACAATAATTTATGGCAATGTCAAACTCTTTAAGTGTCTCTGCCTGCCGCTCCGTGCTATCTTTGGCCTCACACCAACCAATTTAAGGCCCAAGAGTGGAGATTTTCACAATTCTGGCAAGTGCCTGATGATGCTGGCTGTATCTTACCAGCGAAACGTTCGCACCCAATTGTTAAATACGGTGGTGCTGTTGAAGCGGTGATTAATTGGCCACGTTTGTTGTTCCCATTGCAACTGTAGTCATTGGCTGTGTCAGGTGGAGAAGGGTGCACGAAGAATCTGATCCAAAAATCAATTACGAATAAACAATTTTCAGAACTGCATTCTTCGTGACTTGGAGCCAACAGATGAAGTATTGTCAATATACCCCTGAGCTGTTCATGCATCTTACATTATGAATTATTATATACATAGAAAAAAGGCGAGTATTATTTTTCTTCGCAAAACAAAATAAGCATGTGTCTCTTGCCAGCATCAGGGTTGAACTATATGTTTTTTTTTAATGCTGTTATACCGTATTACATTATTGTACCCAATTTATGTCAGACATGTTTTAGACAATTAAACATATTCACGCCACGTAATGCCAGTTGCGTAGAGTATTTTATTTTTTGGGGGGTGTGGAGGGTTACGAGTGTGGTGACAACTCAACGAGCAATGCGCCCGCGGGGTGATGGTAGGGCAGTGCGCGCTTTAAGGGCCGTCAAACCCCTTTTGACGCCTTGGCTGATATCAACACGAGTCTTAGTACACACGCAGAGGCAAACAGGCCCGGGTAATCAGCGGTTGGCATTTATTTTGCATGGCGTATGACGGCAAACTACAAGCTAACGATCAATTGAGATATACCGTATACGGAAATGTAATAGTTTTAATAACAATTATTAAAAGTAACCATACAGAGTTTATCATTAACAATGATTAATAAGATAATTGACAGCTCTTTGTCAATCTAAGAATGGATGATCGCCTCCCCGTGCTATGTCGGGTCAAGGGGGCTTTGGTTGACCATACTTCACCACGCCAGTGAATGTGGGTTGGTGGAGGGCAAAGCCCAGGACTGATTCAGATTTCACTTGACACTGATGTTATCTGTGAGTGGGAGTCAAACCTAGGTCAATGGATTCATAGCGCAATGCACCGCTTATCCTGGCACTCCGAGCCATGGATATTACCAAAATACTGAAGGGGGAACTGAAAGACACATTTCAACCGATCAATTTTATTAGCTAACCAACAACATGCTCGCATTTCCTTCATTATAAAGTTAAGGTGTAAATGCAATGAAACATCCAACGTAATTAAACCGCTTCAGTACTTGCGAAGAAAGCACATCGGCCGAGCAGTGACCAATTACATCTATGTGTCGGTCAAATTATTTTAGCAGTCAGCTGTTCCTTGAATCCCCCTGCGAAACGTACCCATAATATAGCAACACTGTCTGAAAAAAACAAAAACACTCCTACTGATGATTACATTTGCGTTGGGCTCAAAGAGCAATATCCCTTCTTGTTGGTGGTGGTGTATCTTCCCAGTGTTTGGTGTCCTTGAATAAACAAAAGCGTCGTTGATGGTACAACTTGTGCGTCATTGAGGCCACACTCCCTCTTTGAAATCCAAGAGTTGAACGGTGTTTTTCGCCCTCAGCCCAATCCAGATTGAAGTAACGCCAAGACCCGTGTACCGGGCGGACTCCTCGCAAACAACTTGAACGCATTTAATCTGACCTCCGTGTGTCGCGATGCTTCGTGCGAGGGGCGTGCAGAGTTAATGTGCACATCTGTCTCGTAAAACTACGCCCAATGCCTCGCGTCTTTCTCTACGACGGAAAGCCAAACGGCGGTGGCAAGTCGGGGGAGGCGTGATTTATCGCTTCGGATCCGAAGGGGGATTTTATGGCGAACCCGGTGTCTCGTTGCATTTGAGCAGACTTCCAAGTAACCTTTCTCCCTCACTGACTTAATGATCCCAAGAAGTCTGCAAAATGTCCGCTCGTATTACTGCTGCTGCGCCGTTGATCAACAATTGCGCACGGGCTGGAATGAACGCGTTGAACACAATTATTTCCATTTTTTTAACATGTAGGCTTTCGTGACCGATACTATTTGAATATTGTGGATTGCTCTCCGACACATCAGCGTGCTGAAATGGTAATACATTGGCACGCGCTTGTCCGTGTGGCAACTTCGTTGTCTGCGTCGGGTGGCCGAGGGTGTATGACACACATTTTACTTAAGGCAATGTGACCCAAAAAAAAGCATTCACGAATAAAAAATTTGACATTGATTTCATTTCTGCTGCAAAACAGTGCTGACCGATGTAATTGATTGGCCCAAAATTATCTGCTGCATATGCATGTGTGAGATTACGGTATCAGCAGCTGGTCACACACGTGCGTTTGGAGAGGAGGCTGTTTACCACACAAAAACAGGGCCACAGCCGTCGTCATTCATATTGGCGTCTGGGGAAAAATGTCACCATGCCCCACGCCGTCTGCCCCCTTACTCCCAGTTGGCATAATTGGAACCTGTCCACCATAGCCTGGGCCACGCCTAATATTAACCCAAGCACACCGCATCGCAGGAAGTGCTTTGAGACAACTCGTCTAACTCCGGTACGTGAGCTGATCGCTTCCGTCCGTGATGTGTACGTGTATCCTCTATGCCAGTGGTTCTCAACCTTTGTTTGGCTACTTTGCCACCGCCTTGTTGAATTTGGTTTCAACCGAGTAACCCCCCCCCCCCACTGCCTGACCCAACATGAGTAAGTAAGTATGAACATTTGTTTATTGCTCGCTTTAATGCGTCCAGTCCATCACCAAATGTGCATCGATCACACATTGCAGTCGGATCTCTGAAACAACAATAAGAACAACACCGTGGGATGGATCCCGAACACATGGACTTGGTTGTGTGTGTTTCCAGGTCTTTTGGGCTGGAGGCCCCAACACTGCGCTGGCCGTGGCGTGGTGCTGGAGGTTCACACGTGGCGTGGTGCAGGAGGTTAACACGTGGCGTGGTGCTGGAGGTTAACACGTGGCGTGGTGCAGGAGGTTAACACGTGGCGTGGTGCAGGAGGTTAACACATGGCGTTGTGCAGGAGGTTTACACGTGGCGTGGTGCAGGAGGTTCACACGTGTCGTGGTGCAGGAGGTGAACACGTGGCGTGGTGCAGGAGGTTCACACGTGGCGTGGTGCAGGAGGTTAACACGTGGCGTTGTGCAGGAGGTTTACACGTGGCGTGGTGCAGGAGGTTAACACGTGGCGTGGTGCAGGAGGTTCACACGTGGCGTGGTGCAGGAGGTTAACACGTGGCGTTGTGCAGGAGGTGAACACGTGGCGTGGTGCAGGAGGTTAACACGTGGCGTGGTGCAGGAGATTAACACGTGTCGTTGTGCAGGAAGTTTACACGTGGCGTGGTGCAGGAGGTTAACACATGGCGTGGTGCAGGAGGTTAACACATGGCGTGGTGCTGGAGGTTAACACGTGTCGTTGTGCAGGAGGTTAACACGTGTCGTTGTGCAGGAGGTTAACACGTGGCGTCGTGCAGGAGGTTCACACGTGGCGTGGTGCAGGAGGTTAACACGTGTCATGGTGCAGGAGGTTAACACGTGTCGTGGTGCAGGAGGTTTACAGTTTACACGTGGCGTGGTGCAGGAGGTTCACACGTGGCGTGGTGCAGGAGGTTAACACGTGTCGTGGTGCAAGAGGTTAACACGTGTCATGGTGCAGGAGGTTAACACGTGTCGTGGTGCAGGAGGTTTACAGTTTACACGTGGCGTGGTGCAGGAGGTTCACACGTGGCGTGGTGCAGGAGGTTCACACGTGTCGTGGTGCAGGAGGTTAACACGTGGCGTGGTGCAGGAGGTTAACACGTGGCGTGGTGCAGGAGGTTCACACGTGGCGTGGTGCAGGAGGTGAACACGTGGCGTGGTGCAGGAGGTTCACACGTGTCGTGGTGCAGGAGGTTAACACGTGGCGTGGTGCAGGAGGTTAACACGTGGCGTGGTGCAGGAGGTTCACACGTGGCGTGGTGCAGGAGGTTAACACGTGGCGTGGTGCAGGAGGTTAACACGTGGCGTGGTGCAGGAGGTTAACACGTGGCGTGGAGCAGGAGGTTCACACGTGTCGTGGTGCAGGAGGTTCACACGTGGCAGGTGTGCAGCAGCAGAAGGTCGCCGCGAGCCGGGGATCGGCGTCGTCGGAGTCGATTTGGGTCCGTTGAAGCTGGCAGAGCATATTGAAGGAGGCTCTTGAAGACGAGTTAGGACATAACGTGGTTTTGAGACGTAAATGTACGAATAATGAACATCAATATTTTAACGAATTGTCCATTTTGTGAGGTACCCTCCTAACTCGCGGGTGACGCTCTGCACGCATGACCTCATTTTTTAAAATTTTCTTGCTGTGGTTTTCACACCTGATGATGATTGCTTGGTGTTGCAGTCGAAACGTCGTGAGAATTTTATTGTTTCATATTTTTAATATTTTATTGTTTCCCTTCTACGTGACTTTACCGAAAGAACCAGGAATATGAATCCATGCAGTCACGAAAGCTTTAAATCAAAATTTGTTCCACCTTGTTTACGATCTTGTAAAGGCATTTTCTATCTTTCTTGATTCACCATACGGTTTAAAATGTTATCCTCGTTTTGTATTGCCACATTCGTAAGCGACTATAATCACCAATTACTCTCCCGTGTGACACAATTTCACACATTGATGAATCGCCTCACGTACATCTCCATAGCTCCCCCGGGTTGAGAACTGCCGGTACTCTGGGCCATGTTGCCTTGCTTTTAGCTGTCTCTCCTTCGTTAGTCACCGGCCCTCGTACATTCTCCCAACATGAGCTGCCCAAACCCATATTGCTTTCCTAAAGTCAAAGTGTCTCTCGTCCATGCGCTCCACTTCGTTGCCTCTCGCCGCTGTCGAGGGCTACAACGTTCGACCCGAGAAGCACATTTTAAACAGTTAACTCGATGTTTTGCGTCAGCGCAATAGCAAAACAAAAACAAAAGCCTGCAATGCTATTCCACGGCAATGGGGCACGGCATTTATCATCAAAATTCAACGGGAACGCTCTGTGCCGGAATCACTTAAAATAATCCTTGCCAAAATGCCTCGAGCATAGCGACCAAAAATGCTTTACTCTCCCTTTACGCATTTCAGTGTCTGAAGCAAAACATGTTGGGTGGTGTTGGGGGGGGTAGGGATGGACCTTGTGACTTGTCCTGCTCGTGAAGCGTAATCTGTGGATGTACCCAGAACGCAACAAGAGGCTCCTTGGCGATTCCCGTGAAAGTATGCACGGCTCGACCTTCTGGCTTTGCTTGGCCTGTTTTGTTGCTGCCGCTATCTGGCAGGGTCGGGTGCCGGGTTTTTGTACTGGGACATTTGTACAAAAAAGAGCTTTATAGTTCGTCGGATTTCTCCAGCAAAGACACATGTTCTGATTTGTGTATAGTTGTTATTATTGTTGTGCAGCAGAAATCCGTAATGCTTGGACTTCATTTGGAGCACAAATGAACTCCTCTTGCTACCCCAGGAAAGTCATCATCAACTGTGGCGGTGGCGGAGGATCGTGCGGTGAAGCATCGTGCGGTGAAGGATCGTGCAGGGGTGGATCGTGCGGTGAAGGATCGTGCGGTGAAGGATCGTGCGGTGAAGGATCGTGTGGGGGAGGATCGTGCGGTGGAGGATCGTGTGGGGGTGGAATCGTGCGGGGGTGGATCGTGCACAATGAGTTCTACACTTTTTTGCTGTTGTTCTGAACCAACAGCTCAGTTTTCACGGAGTGCTGTCTGTCACATCACACATCGCAATCCAGCAGCAGTTGTTTAACAGGACTGACTCTGCTGGTGGGACCATGGAGGTCATAATCCCGTTAAGAGGTTGCCTCTGTTAATTAAATGCTCCACGAAAACATTCGTCCAACATTCGTTAAGGCCCACAGATGCAAAAGGCATATTATTGTAGGTGCAGAGTCGAATTTACGGTCATCGGTTCAACATTTGTTGAGAACCTAACTCGTAACTTGGAAGGCTTTTAGGTTCAACCCTTATTTGGGAGGTTGTCCATATTTGATGAGCAGAGCACCTATTTTTGGGAGGTCAACAGCTGTTATGCTCCTGCCCAGGTTTTCGTGGTCGCGCCCGATGTGTTTTCGGGTCATGCCCTGCGTATTGCTCGCCACGATGTCCGACGTTTCGCTCCGCACCGCTGGAGCTTCTTCTGGAGCTCGAATGCAAGCGGAGAGAAACGTCCGACGCCGTGCCGAACAAACGGCACGTGGTGCAACCCGAACGTGCGTTGAAGAGCCAGGAGTAGAATTCTCACGGAGATACCGGGCCGAGTCTGGCTGGTACAGGACCGCCTACAGCTTGGGTGCAGAGGCAATCAGCGTGCTGTCGAAGTGTTCGTGAATGCGATCATTCTGCTGACTCTAAGCAGAAAGACAGCTACATTTGCAGAAGAGTGTGGTCGACACAATCCCTGAGATTTATCAACCCATTCCACCACTTGTGGGAAAAAAAAAAAACGTCTGGCCCAGCTTGCTCTTTGCGCAGTGGAATGGTCCACCAAACTATTGGCTGCCTGATCTGGGATTTGGCTGATCAATTCCATCTTCCCTATGTTGTTTGTTCCACAACACGTGGAAACGGTTCCATGGTTCGAATGTGTACGTGTGTACGTGTGTGCGTGTGTAGAGCAGGCCTTTGTAGGTGCTTGCCCTACAGTTTGTTAAGGCTATCGGGAGATATTTGTCTCTGTAGAGCGGTGCTTTCTCACACGCACACACCTGTGTGAGTTCATGCACTGTTCGCATGCACACAGCGCACGTACTGTATGTTAAACTTATTTCACGCCCTGCGTGGCCAACCGTGCCAACATAATATGCACTGAATAAATAACAGGAATAATTTACAACCCTCTGTAAATCTACTGCTGGATGAATACCTTCCAAAATCCATGTTATTCAGTGGTGTGGCTGACCCTTTGATCCTGAGATTAAATTATTTCCCCCCCCTCCACCCCTTTTTATGAATATTCCCCGAGTGAGGTGACAGGAGGGATGGAGGTGAGATCGAGATGATGTAGAGAGATAAGTGCGGATAAAAAAAGACGAAAGACATGGATGAGACAGACATTTAATAAATCGAATGAGATGCGGACAAGAGACAGATACAGTGAGCTGGGACAAGATGGAGAGATGAGAGATATTAATTAGAGTTTTACGTCAATCCAACGTGATAATGTGGTGCCTCTCTCTATGCACACTATATATGGATGAATAAAGGCATCTAAACTTGTGATTAGTTTGCCGATGCCCAGCACCAAGCACGAAACGGCGTCAGGAGGCCTCACGCTGGTCAGTGCGGGGTGGTGCAGGACGGCAGGCCCCAGGGTGGCTTCAGATATCGCACGCACCTGGTCATGGCTTCTCGTGACACCAGGGGTGAGGGGTGATGGGCACAGCGCAGTTGCCGCCTTACCCACTGCTGCCATGCAGCACGGGTTGGCGACGTGGCCCCGGGTGGTAGAACGCGCTCGCTGTTTGCCGCACAGCTTCACGGTTCGATGCAGCCGCCCCCAAATAATCACATCGGGAGGGGTCGCCATAGCAATGCGCGCCATCTCCGTCGTGGACGTTAAAGATCTTGTGACGTCGTTCGCAAAGAGTTTGCCGTTTGTGTGCCGGCGTCAGGAGTCCAGCATTTTGCCGAATTCGAAATTGGCACCCTTAAGTGAAGCAGCTGGGATTACACAGTCGACTAACGTTTGCAGGCCGGGTTCTGGGTCACCCCGTGCTGCACAGGGGCAGCTGCCACTTGGAGGGTGGGTGCCCTTTCGATCATTTGTAGACGAGAGGTGATGTGGGGCTCTCAACAGGAGCAGCCCCCATACACAGGGCAGTGCCACAGTCCGTCAAAACGTAAATCGTCTTTTCACAACACAACCGACCTCGGGACCGGTTCTGACATCGGGTCTCGTCAGCAATCAGGCTTGTTTGAAAATAAATGTGGCATTTCACCAACCCTGACTCTGCTTATGAGACACCAGTGAATTTATTGTATTCCACGTGTACTATACATTTAGCGAAGAACCGCACACAAATCTCCATTTTAAATTATTTTTTATTTAAACTATCAAGCGATAAAACAAACATTTTATGGAGACAAAAATTATTATGATGGCAACAGAATAGGCATACAGGGCACTGATTTGCAGGACATGACTGCCCGAAACACAACAAAATGAAATAAACTTTCTCATGATTCATATTAAAATGTGCAGCCCAGCAGTGTCTGGCTTACATCAATGCTGACACAATGCCCCCCCCCCCACTCCCTACTAAAGGGAACTTCAGTGAGGCTCTCTAGAGAGTATTTGGCCTGCTTTACCCCCACCACATGTGACCTGCCATTTGACTGCGGTCCACATATTTATACTGCTGGGTGGACATAGGTGGGGATGGGGAAATTACAAGCAAAAACTTGATTTGCTAGAATATTGAACTGGCGACCTCTGGGTCGTAAATCCAGTGTGCTAGCCTTTGCGCGACGGCAGCATCCCACCTGAATAATGGGCAGGAGCTATTGCGACTGTTTTTGCATAACCGGGCAATGTGTAGGGGACACAGTGGATCGCTTAAGTCTCAACATGGTGTTTTATTGGCTTGTTTCCACAATCATTGGGAGCCGCGTTGGCCCGTGGGCAGTGCTGGGGGCCTCGCAATGAGGGGAGGCGTGGGTGGGGGAGGGGGTAACGGTTCCCCAGGACAGCCCCGGGAATCTCCTCCTCGTGTCTCTTCCAAGCCAGACGAGCCCTGGGGATCTGCTCTCGTGACTTCTCAGGGTCAGGGCCAGACGCGCGACGGCTGTGACTCAGGGAACCGAGAACACGCATGCGTCAGTGTCAAAGAAAGTACACAAGCAGCCTTGTCCATAACCCCATTATATTACACGTGTTATGAAGTAAGTTTTTTTAAAGATCACTTTCCAGTTAACTATGCACTTTATTATTTTTTATTTTAACCAGGTCATTATTTCACCACTGAGCTATATAGCTGTTTTTCAGACGCGACCTGGCCACAAATGATGATCAAAAAAGTGACTTATCAAGTGGACATTTATAGCAGTCAAATACTCTAAACGCATGTTTCTAAATGTGAATGAAAAAAACCGGAGGATCCAGAGAAAAATCCACGCGACCAGAGGGAAAGAGTCATGCAAACTCCAAATATGTCTGGGTCGGGATCGAACCCAAGTCCTACTGTATACCAGGCGAAATTGCCGAGCAAGAGCTGGGGGGGGGGGGGGGGAACCCCGCGGGATAAGGCGAGGCCAGGGAGGTTCACGGGGACACGGATTTGGTTCACTTTGGCCAAGTCTGGGTTCCAGCAGAACTCTGGTCCAAACACAACAGGTGAGAGTGACGCCGGGTACACGGGGCTGGGGCAGGCTGTTAGAGGGCCCTGTCGCTCGTGAAGAGGGGGCACCCGTTTGGAATGTGAGCGCGTGGCGAGAAAGGGCAATCCAGAATAAGCCACGTAAAATACACCCGAGACTCAAAGTGTCTCCCTCTCCGCACACACACACACGTGCGGCAGGTAGCCATACTCATCTACTTTGGCGTCGTCGAGCCGGCGGTGTGAATTCCACATTCCTATGGCAGGTGCCATGGCGTGGAATAGGACAAGCATTGTTGGTTTGCAACAAAAGTGGAGCTGGCTGTGTTGACCCGCGAGGCAGGGTGAGTGTGTATTGTTTATAGTTCGCCGTTGCCGCCACAGTGGCGGGGAGCCCTGTTTTTTATTAACCACGGCACCATACATCAAGAGTCTTGCCCTGTACACACACACACACGCACCACAAGTAAATCACGAATGAGGTAAATAAACAGGTAAAGGCGTAGCCCTGCAATGTCCAGCTCACACCGCTGCTGGTGGAAGGGCGTCCACTAAAAGGGGGGCTCTCGAGAGCCCCCCTCTAGAGCCACATCTAGAGGGGGGTATTTGGCCAACTTTTCCAAACCTCTTGGAAGAGTTATCAGTAGTCACACTTCACCTCACCATGCGTGACGTCGACCCGTTAACTGCGGTTAAGCCATTCACTCAACTTAACGATGCTAAACGATTTTTATTATTGTACCAGGTAAGGTCCACTGAGCTGCGTGGCTATTTTTCAGAAGCGACCTGGCCACAAATGACGGCTCAACGAAGCGGCTCATCACGTGCAAATGTATCGCAGCCAAATGCTCTAAATGCCTGTTGATTCTGAATGTTAAGAGGAAAAAACGGAGGAGTTGGAGAGAAAAACCACGCGACCAGGGGGAGAATGAACATGCAAGCTCCAAATGTACAGACATCGTCCAGGTCGGGATTGAATGCACGACCTCCTGTATACTAGGCGAGGGAGTTAATATCTCGCGGCACCCTTACATTGCTGGGTGGACAGAGGTTTAGGGGGTGGTGGAATTTAAAGAAACGTACACAACGTTTCTACTGCCACGCCGGGAGATAGAACCGGCGACCTCTTTATTGCAAATGCACAGTCAGTAAAAGGTTTGACTAAAATCAACTGTGCGCAATAGAGAAGGTGATTGATCTTGAGGCTAATTTGTAAACAATTGAAGTGGCCAATCCTCATAACGAAATGCTAATAACCTTTGAGATGGTGGAAGGGGAGGGGGTCTAAAATCCCACCTGTGCATTATGGCCCACTTGCTGATTTGTTCGCTGGTTTGTTGTTTTATTTGTTATTGCGATTTTCCTGAGGTATAATGTTTCAACTACAACAACAAAAAATCCCAGCAAAGATTTTGAACAAACAACATGACCCCCTCACCTCCCCTCCCCCACCTCCCCCACCTCCCCCACCTCCCGATCGTAATGAAACTTGGCATTTGTCTTTGTACCTTTGGGCCTCTTGCGATGACCACGCAAGCTGGGATCGAACCGAGATGTGGGAACAGCGATGGACAGCTCCCGGGCTGGCAATGGCTGTGGGTGGCGGCAAGGAACCTTCACTAAATCCCCACCCCGCAAAAGCCATTTTGTAAACAGACAAAGGTCCCCCATATAGCCTTTATAACATTGGTAGGGCATGGGCTGCTAGCGAGTATCTATTAAGGACAGTGACGGGGCTGGGGGGAGGCTAGCACCACCCCTGGCCGCTGTTGTCTCCCCAAGCGGCGAGGTTTATATCCCGCATCAAGTCCTAATCTGGGGCTTCCCAGAACAAATTTGAAATCCTCGCCACTGTCATTTGATCGCGAGCGGGAATTGAACTCGAGTCGTGGGGTTCCGAACGGAGTGTGCTAACCACTGCACCACGGCTCCCCACCACCCACTCACAAACACACGCGTACAGTATAGCGCGCGTATGAATTCAATTCAAGCACCTTTCTGGCACACGCAACAATGCCATTATTTGATATCAGGATTGTAACCATAGCACGCGGTGACTCAATACGGCGTCTCGGATTTCCACGGCGTTGCATATGTCGACTTCCTACGTCACAGCCATCAACCGCGGCGAGTCACGTGGGTCGGCATCCCGCACACAAAGGGCTCGACTGTGCGCGCACGCGGCTCCCCATATGGGAAAGGAACCACCTTGCGTCTCCCCCTCCCCCACGCACGCTGCCCGTGACGTCTTTGGTGCACACACACACACTGCACACACACACTGCACTCACACTGCACTGCACACACACTGCACTCACACACACTGCACACACACACTGCACACACACACACTGCACTCACACTGCACTGCACACACACTGCACTCACACACACTGCACACACACACTGCACTCACACACACTTCACACACACACTGCACACACACACTGCACACACACACACTGCGCTGACACACACACTGCACTCACACGCTGCACACACACACTGCACTCACACGCTGCACACACACTGCACACACACACTGCACTCACACACACTGCACACACACACACTGCAGACACACACACTGCACACACACTGCACACACACACTGCACTCACACACACTGCACACACACACACTGCGCTGACACACACACTGCACACACACGCTGCACATCACACTACACACACACGCTGCACACACTGCACACACACACACACTGCACACACACACTGCACGCACTGCACCCTGCACACACACTGCACACACACACGCGCTGCACACACATACTGCACACACACACACACTGCACACACACTGCACACACAAACACTGCACACACACACTGCACTCACACTGCACACTGCACACACACTGCACACACACACTGCACACACACACACTGCACACACACACAATGTACACACACACACTGCACACACAAACACGGCACACACCCTGCACACACACACTGCACACACACTGCACACACACTGCACACACACACACAATGTACACACACACACACTGCAAACACACACTGCACACACACTGCACACACACACACTGCACACACACACACACAATGTACACACACACACTGCACACACAAACACGGCACACACATTGCACACACACACTGCACACACTGCACACTGCACACACACTGCACACACACTGCACACACACACTGCACACACACTGCACGCACACACTGCACACACACACTGCACACACACTGCACACAAAAACACTGCACACACACTGCATTCACATCTGAGCCATTTGTTTATCGGGCGCGCGGCTTCAAAGCGCTCGATTGTTTCGCGTTCTAATGGGGCTTGCTTAGAGAGGTGAAACAATCGAGGCCAGGCCAATGTGTGACCGCCGTGGCCCTGTTAAAGGAGGGGGAAGTCGGGTTGTTGGGGGTTTTTTCGGCGTGAGTTTGGAGCCAGACGTTTCTTCTCACTCGTGTTGATTTATATTGACGATATAATAATTATCACGCACTTGTTTTTCCAGGAAATCTACACTTGAGTCGAGAGCATCTTTTTTTTTGCAGGAGGAGCCGTGCTACGTTGAGTTTTAATTTGAAGATGTTTTGAGGCCCATGAATGATGAGCTGTGATTATTATACAAGTGGGGAGGAAAACCGGAGCACCCGGAGAGAAGCCATGCACGCAAGGGAGCAACGCTGAGGTATATAAATATTTTTCAGAAGCGACCTGGCTATCACAAATGATAGCCCAACGAAGTGGCTTGTCACGTGGAAATGTATAGCAGCCAAATCCGCGTGTTTCTAAATGCGTTGGGAAAAACCGGAGAACCCGGAGAAAAATCCACGGAACTACGAAGAGAGAGAGACGCAAACTCCAAATGTACAGCAGGCGTCAGGGTTGGGACCGAACCCACCACGAACTACTGTATACCAGGCGAGGGAGTTAACATCTCATAGCCACCGCGGCACCCCAATACTATCCCATACAGATGGCAACAGGTGGCGATTCCACCTGCTGGACTGCCTTCTCCTGGCGAACTAGGGTATGGCACCTACTCGTCGCCCACTGGAAAGGAATTCCACAGCCTATCTGTGTGCGATCCACCAACCCTCGCTGCCGCCTTCGCAGTGCTGCGTTGCAGACAACCAGCGTGCAGCAGCAGCAGCGTAGCCACCACCACCACCACCACCGCCACCACCACCACCACCGCCACCGCCACCACCGCCACCACCGGCGTTGCCACCGCTGCCTTAACACAAACACGCACACTCGCCTTTTCACGTCTTAAAGAGAGCTTGTTTCTCATAACATTAAATATTTATGTTTTTTTTCTTCTTAAAATATTATTCCTTTCATCGGCTGCGAAAAGTTTACCGCCGTACGAACCGGGAAATGTGCACAGTAAGCTAGTGTCTGGACAGTGGCCCCTTCCTCAGAGAGGGAATGCAAAAGGAGCCCTTGGCTTGGAGGGTCACCACCTAGCACGCGGTGACTAAGCCTGCGAAGAAAACGAGAAAAAAAATGCAAATAAATAGAATTAACGGGGTTTGTTTAATCCTTTCAACTAAAATACAACCTCAATTCATCCGCCGACGGGGGAGGGGGGGGGCCTTCCAAATGAATGTATCCTAGTAACGTTTATTTAGACTAGGAAAACCCTGCTCCACTAGTGTTGACCTTGAAACTGCTTCATTTTGTCCGACTCCCCCCCATTCCTCCCCCAGTTGACCGAGGCAGCGCTTAACCAAATCGCTGATGAACAAGTGTAGAATCGGACCTCTCCCCTTCTGTCTCCTGTGCGCGACTTGCAGTCACCAACTCCAAACCGTGGAGCCGCGATATTCTCGCTCTGCCCCAAATATTAATTAGAAGACGGTTCAGCAGCAATTCGCAAACTCTCAGACGAAGCGGTTGAATGGCTAAATCACTCAAAACGGAATCTCCAATTGTTTGATCTTCGTAGAGCTCTTTCTGGAGCAACTATCTTAGAACTCTTCTGCCACGCGACTCACAACCCTCTCCTCCTCCTCCTCCTCTCGAGACCAAGGAGCAGGGCCGTGGTCACTGTCGGGTTCTGTTTCTCCATGTCAGCCTCCGCTGTCTGGGACGCGCGGCTATCATCATCATCGTCATCATCACCGTCATCGCCGTCATCATCATCGCTCCGCCACCGCTGCACATTCACAGCGGCGTTCAATCTGCGCCGATTTTTCTTTTTCATCATCATCACCATCATCACCATGGGCATTTAGCCCCGTAAGGTGTCCACTGCACATTTCGTCATTTGTTTCGACGTTCCCCTCTGTCTTGGGCCAGTGTGCTCAAACAGTAACCACGTCTTTCTGCCACCAATCTCTTGCGACTTTGAAGAGACGCTTCAAGGCCCTCACGTCTCTCCCTCTCTCTCTCTCTCGCCAGGCTTCATAGCGACACTCAGCCTGGCTCCGCGCCGCAGGGAACGCGGTCGTTTTTGTCCGTGAAGCATCGTGCGCGTTACAAATTTCATTATTCGTTTTATTATTGGCAATATAATCGAGAAGACTGAATGGTGAATTGAATAGCATTAGCTATAAATAGCCTATTTGTCAAAATGTATCATCACCATACTTTGAAAACATAATGGGAATATAAAAATATATATCGAGATACGCACATTAAACATCTGCAGTATATTCTTGGTTATTTCGGTAAAATCACGTAGAAGGGATACAATAAAATAATAAAAACATAAAACAATAAAGTTCTCACGACGTTTCGACTGCAACACAAGCAATCATCATCAGGTGTGAAAACCACAGCAAGACCACCAGCTCAAATATGTCGTTAAACACGGCCAATTATAAAGGTTTGTCACGTAAACAGAACATGCCAATTCGTTACTAGTACAGCACACCGGTGTGTTGGAGAGGTTTTTTACCTTTACAATATGGGGACGCCCCATTAGCATTTGCCCAATGACTACAATATCGCACACCTGTACCTGACTAGAACTCCCCAATATATCATCACAACAGAAACATTCACACAGGCTGGAAACAAACACTGCAGATTTAACTCGACACAAAGGTGTGTGTCTTCCGGTCGTCCTCGCAGAGGCTTTGGGCTGGCCATCGAACAAAGACGGTCACTGCATCGCGCGCTTTTGGATGCGCCTCTGCGGCCGTCTGGAACGTTCTTCCTGTAGATATTAGGAAGCCACTGGGAGCCATGCACTTTTAAATAATCATCTAGATTGAGAACTCATTTTTGTTTTTGTTCTTCCCCTGCACCGCCGATTAACACGGTTGGCTATGTACGGTGCGAAATAATTTCAATATACATACATCGTTATTGTATCGTCTGGATATGGATGAGAGCTTTTGTACATGCGGTCACATTTCTATTGATGGGTGTTCTCATATTTTACAGATTTAAATTAGCTCTTCTCTCTAGGTACTGCACCGACTTCCGTCTGCTGTGGAATAGTGGACCTGCATTAACCATTCCCGTTCTGCTGTACGTGTTGGGACTGTGTTAACGGTGTTTTCCTCCATATTTGGAAACATGACAAGCCACTTCGTTGAACTGTCATTTGTGGCCAGGTCGCTTCTGAAAAATAGCTACATAGCTCAGTGGGCTTACTTGGTAAGGTCAAACATTATTTTATTTGTATATATATTTTAGTTATTTGTTTGTTTTCCTATACCTTTCACTCCTATCGTGTTTTCGTCTTGTTGTCATAACTTTCTGACCCGCCCCTACTGGACATCTATGAAAAAGAGCTTTATAGCTCATCGGATTCCTCCAGGATAAATAAATATGCTGATTATGATTCTGACGCAGGGATGTATTTAGAGAAAATTCCATCTTTTTTTTTCCAGGCTACTTTGTTTCTCTGTATTGTCTCACCTTCACCATCATTGTCAGCATCGGTCACAATCTATCCACTACTGGATGAAGGTTTCCCCAAGCCATTGGCCATCTCTCACGGTGTCACGGAGCAACAATACTATCTAGCTCAGGGGTCAGCAACCCAAATAACAACAATATCAATGTTTTTTTTAATTCGGTAAAGAAAACTCAATATTTCAGGAGATGCGATGCATGCCAGTACAAGACGAGCCTTAATACATAACTTCACAAAGCAGTCTTTGAAGAGACGCAGGTTGCCGACCCCTGGTCTAGCTCCTGCGCGAGAGCCAATTTCATCGCTCCATCTCTGCATTGGAGGATGTCTCCGCAGAGTTAACATCCTCCGTGGCACATTTCATTTTTGGCAACTGCTCGAGCAAGCGATGCACTCTGAAACAAGAGGGGAAGAAATTCCTTGCGGCTGAACGCGTAATCGCCAACTGGCATTCACCGTCACAATGCGCTTTTCTTGGGGTGAATCACACGTTAGTGCGAGCGCCGGACGACGCTGACTAAACCAAATAAATAGTGGAAAACATCACGCGAACAAAGGGTCTCTAACTGGGCAACAAGCGGCAGCTGAGGGACGCTGGGAACGTTGGTGAACTGATCCACAGCGCTAAATGCAGCATCGCACCGTGTGCGAATTACTAATGTGGCTGGAGTTTTAGAGCATCTCAATGTGAACGAACGTCACATTGAGCGGTGGTCTTGGCTATGCACGTGATCTGTAATCCAGCACCGTGGAGGCGCCAGGGTGGCGAGATTATTAATTACCTCACCTGGTATACAGGAGATCGTGAGTTAGAGATCACGCGCCAGACCCCTGTACATTTGGAGTTTGCATGTGGGTCTCCCCGTGGTCGTGTGGATTTTTCTCCAGGTCCCCCGGTTTTCCCCCTCCACATTTAAAACGCCCATTTAGAGTGTTTGGCTGATATAATCCATAATATAGGTTTTTAGGGTTAGATTACGTAAATATAAATGTGTTGTTAAACCCACCACCACCCGACACAGCCATTTAGTAAGGTTTGTCACGTAAGCAAAACGTGCCAATTCGTTACTACTACAACACACCGGTGCGTTGGAGAGTAAACCCGCAACATTTGCAATTCGAGTACGACGTTTCGCCAGTAATTACAACTAGCATCATCAGGAGGCAGCCAGATTTGTGGAAAATCCTCCTGTTTCGTTCTTAGAGGGATTCATGTGATGTCATCACTTGTGAGCCAACCAGCTGGGAAGAGAGGGGTGTTAATGTATTTATATATATTACAATGGGTATCCACTACTGGCTGGGTTATTCATATGGCAATCAGCATTCATTATGCGTACACATTGTGCTTGTATATCCTGCCGTTTTTTTGTGTACACCAACATCGCAGTGCTTGTGTAGTGTCGTACGTCTCTCCTTCTCCCTCGAGGCGTGTGTGTGCGGGTGGTGTGTGTGTGTGTGCGGGTAGCGTGTGTGTGTGTGTGCGGGTGGCGTGTGTGTGTGTGCGGGTAGCGTGTGTGTGCGGGTAGCGTGTGTGTGTGTGCGGGTGACGTGTGTGTGTGTGCAGGTGGCGTGTGTGTGTGTGCGGGTGGCGTGTGTGTGCGGGTGGCGTGTGTGTGCGGGTGGTGTGTGTGTGTGCGGGTGGCATGAAGCGCACACAATCATTCAGAGACGAGGTAGTCGCAGGAGGCACCGTCTTTCTTTTATTAAATTCACGCCACCAACTCCGACCTCCTCTCTCACGACCACGCTGCCGTATGACCCGGCCCAGACACGACCCTGTCCACGTTGCACCGACGGCGTCGACCGAGACAGCCAACCACTGTCCGGCCACGCAATGATCGGGCGAAGGTGGCGGCGACGAAGGCAGCGACGACGAGACGCGTCCACTCCCCAAACCGGCAGCCCGGAGCTCCCCGCTCTCCGCTGCTTTTGTTCCCCTCGGCACGACTTGGCTCCGCCCTAGCCGCGCCTCCCTTCTTGGACCCACCGGAGGGTTCCAGGGGCCTCCCTATGAGGTCTACCGTGACCCTTGCCCCAGTTCCTCCGCCCTGCCGGCACACACACACCGTGTATATGCTCAACGGCGAGTGCGCTGTGTCCACCTGCAGCTGCTGCTGCTGTACAGCAGTCGGCACTGTGTCACTACACGTGTCTGCTCACAGTTCATCGCAATCGACGTATGGTGACTTGTATAGGAATATAGTTAAACAGTGTAGTATTACTTGATGATTATCTTCCAAGCAGCACTAAGCCTGTAGCTATATGCACGGTTAAATTTTATTGTATTTCTCTCAATTTCGATATATTTTCTAATTAGTCTTGGCCAGTAGTAACTAGTTTTGCTCAGAACTTCAACATTATCAAAATAAATTGAGTGCCCTTGTTGGCACGCATGTTCTGTTACTGCCGAAAGTTGTATTTGTGAGTATTTAAAATTCCTTTTGTGTTATTTTAGTCTCATGCTGATCATTCGTCCTGTCTGACCAATATAGCATTTGCCACAAGTGCTCTTAATCCAGTACAGACCTTCTTGGGTACTACATGTTTAGTACCAAATAGCTACAGGCTTAGTGCTGCTTGGAAGCGAATCATCAAGTAATACACAGTTTTAATTGCATGTCCGTACAGGTCACCATATGTCAATGGCGATTAACTGTGATCAGACAACAAAGTACTGCAATTTTCGTGCAAATAAAAACGGCAAGATATACAAGCACAATGTGCATGCATAATGTATGTTGAGTATCTTATCAATAATGCAACCGGTAATGGATATCTATTGTAATGTATATGCATTCATTACCACCACCCCACCCTCTGGCCTTCGCACCTGATTGGCTCATAAGTGACCACGTGACATTTAACTATCTAATTAAGAACGGAACAGGAGGATTTCTCCACAAATCTGGCTATCGCCTGATGATGCTGGTTGTAATTACCGGCGAAACGTCGTACTCAAATGGTAGATGTTGTGGGTTTACTCTCCAACACACCGGTGTGCTGTACTCGTCACGAATTTTTGCATGTTTTGTTTAAGTGACAAACCTTACTAATTAGCTGTGTAGGATGGTGGCGGGTTTAACAACACATTTATATTTACGCGATCTAACCCCAAAAACCTCTATTATCGATAATATTGGTCGCGAAAGCCTACGTGTTAAACTGGTTGCTATACATTTCTACGTGATAAGCTGCTTCGTTGAGCTATCATTTGTGGTCAGGTTTCTTCTGAAAGAGAGCTGTGTTACTCCAGTGGTACTTACCTGGTAAAATAAAAGAGTTCAGTTTTCTTAAAATAGCTTGAAGAGTTTGTGGATCCCACAAATGTTGTGAGATCCCCTTCTCCTGGGCGCCGAGGAGGTGTCATAAATTAATTGGCCAAAAATATGTATAGAGGACCACATAACGTGGGCAATCGTTGGCACTGGCTCACTGCCTGGCTGCTGAGCGAGTGCATTCTGTGCAGTGTGATACGAGTTTAATTCATTGCTCGCTAAATAAATGTAGTAGAGCAGTGGTGTAATGGTTAGCGCAGTGCACAATGAACATTGCACTACCCGGGTTCAATGCACGGCCAAGGCTAATATCAGTCACGAGTGATGAGTGAATTGGTCTTGTCCACCCCCCCCCCACCCCCCCGCGTCAACAACACAAACAGGTATCCCTCGATTTACGAAAGGGGATGCGTTCTTCAAACAAACACGCGTAAAACGAAATTGCATAAACCGTAATGGCTTTTCCCATGAATTTAATACGAAACATTAGGGATGCGTTTCGGACCGTCATTCCCACCCCACTCCTAGCCTAAATCTATAACACACCTAAATCAACTTTTCATAATCCAAAACTAATAAAGAACATAAAGATAAAAAAACGATTTAATAGTAATTAATCTTAAACTAAAATAATTGACCTTTTCTGTAAAGTCACCAAGAGAGATGTGCTGCACGTTGTAATGACTGGCAGGGCCATGTGGAGGCGTTACTGCAGGGAATCCGTGACGCTGTCGTGGATGGATGACGCAGACTCCACGGGGTGGTGTCGCTTCTCGTTTCATGTCCTCCTGGCCGCAGTCAAATTTCCTTTCGCGCGGAAATTCGATTTACTTAATCGAAAAGTGTCCACAGTTTGTCAATTGCGTTCACGCGAAATTCCGCCAACCGAACGTTCGTAAATCGAGGGATGCCTGGACTGACCATTGGTTTATTGGCGAGCCGGATCACTCTTTGCAAATGAGACTCATCCTGGTCTCCTCGGGTCTCGTCTAGATAAACAAATAACCTTGAGCTTGACCAGCTTGGAAAAGGGTGATTACACAATCTCCACGATCGATATGGCACGAGAAGGCCACAGTTCAGCATTGTATTGAAGAACGTTTGTAAATAATAATCAAAGGTAAAGGCAGGCCTGCATTTGCTTGGTAACGCCACTGCTGGTAGAAGGGCCCCTTGAGAGGGGGCCCTTCAGAGGCTATTGTGGCCTAGTCTGTTATGCTGGCCACACATCTCGAAAGAGGTGGGAGTCCCCACCACTACTTGCCCATGGAGATGATTCTGGTATGCCCATTCATACCGTTGGGTGGACAGAGGAGGGGGAGATTTTTAGGACCAATAATTTTTCAGCCGTCGCACCAGGAGATAGAACCACCCGACCTCTGGCGGCGCTTAACCAAACAGAAGAGGCACGTGCCGGCGAGACAACCGATGCAGAAGTTCCCCATTCGCCGCCTTTTGCAAAGTTCACACAAGCCGGGAAACCGCCACAAGCCACGGCAAAGTGAGAGGCGTAACAAGTTCGCTCCCTCACAGCTGACAGTACATCCCAGAAACCATGGCACCGGCAGACTTCCACCTCTTCCTGATGTTCTAAGTAAACGATATCGACGACGATTCCAAAGATGGTTCACGGCGCTGATAAATCTCGTTACCGTGACGAGTGCTGCACGCATCAGCATCGTTGCCGTGGAACAAAGAGTTCAAAGAATGTGTTTTTTTCTCTTTCCTGAACGCAAATGATGCCACCCAAGCGCAGTGGCTGTTGCTACACGCCGTCCATAAAACAGCAACACACCAGTGGTTTCAAAATCTTAAGACGAAGAAGAATCTTTGTCTTAACACAAATGCACGGTGATCATTCAACCCCCGCAGGGGTGAAAGTGTCCTCAGCTTAAACAGATAATAATAACCCGAATGCCTTGCAAGCCTCACGTGTGCCAAATAGCACACAGTGAAGGGGAGGAGGGTAATGGTGCAGTGTGGTTCGCAAGGGTCAAATTCCCAGCCGTGGCTAACATCGGTGGCGATGGATGTCACGCCAATTACCATCAGCGTGGTGCGACTTCATCCAACGAAGCCCATCGTGGTGTGTGGGCAGGCCTTCATCCAGCAGTGGATTGACAACGGGGTGTACGCCGTCATTATCCCTTCGTCGTAGTGATAGAACGCCGTGAGCGTTGTGGCTGCTGAGAAGGCACACGCTGAGATGGAACCACGGCAGCTAGTTTGGTGATGCTCTATTGGCAGTGGTGCAAAAATGATAAATAACAAACAAACAAGTCAACACGTTCACCAAAAACACTGTGCACTGAAAGGGAAACTGTAATGATGAGCGACGTTTTGGGCAATGGCCCTTCTTCATAGCACATTGCATGCCTAACACCAAGATGCGTGCCAGTCTCTGCGGTGTAGCAGGGTTTCAACTGTAACTGCATGCGATGCAGTGACACATTGGCTGCTCTGTAGCAGCCAAATCATCTAAGGCATGTTCCAAATGTGGGAGGGGGGCGGGAATCACGGGGAGAGAGACACTGCAAACGCCAATATACAGCAGGCGTCAGGGTCGGGATCGAACCCACGACCTCCCGTATCCCAGGGCGAGGTAGTTCACAACACTACACGACATTGGTTGTACGGTACCACGGCTGCAGTGTGGGGGTTGTCATGTAGACCCAAACGCTGGAGATCGGCTGCACAGGGACCTTGCCCTGCCTGCCTGGAGCCTGTTCAGCAAGGCTCGGTGACTGCGAGAAGCCGGGTGGGCAGATTGTCCGCAGGATCCGCGACAAGGAACTGATTTGGTGCTCATTTTTGCCCTCCACTCCTCCCGGCAGCCACTCCGCAGGTCCTGCGTTGGCGTTGATCTTCTCCAGCAGCCTGCTCGTTGTTGGAACTTCCCATCGGATGTGAGGGGGAGCAATGTTACTCAGGACTGGGAGCACAGGTTGAGAGATCGGTCGAAGAGTGTCCGAGATGATGATGATGATGATGCGCATCATCGAGCGTCAGCTGCACATCGGTGAGTTGCTCTCAGAAATGCATCCTAGGACTTCCCAGGATCCACTACCTCTTCTGCATCATCATCTTCTTCTTCATTGCCATCATCGTCATCATCATCAACAGCAGAAACAACAACAGCATTAGCAACCGCAGTATCATCATCAACAATCATCATCAACAATCATCATCTGCTTCATGAACACCATTGTCGCAGCCGTGCCTCACGTGGGCTTGGAACCAATGAGAGGATTGCGGAGAGGGTGGATGTTTGTGTCACTAATGTGTGTGTCACTAATGTTTGTGTCACTAATGTTTGTGTCACTAATGTTTGTGTCACTAATGTGTGTGTCACTAATGTTTGTGTCACTAATGTGTGTGTCACTAATGTGTGTGTCACTAATGTGTGTGTCACTAATGTGTGTGGGACTCGACTGTGTGTGTCATTAATGTGTGTGGGACTCGACTGTGTGTGGGACTTGGCTGTGTGTGGGACTCGACTGTGTGTGGGACTTGGCTGTGTGTGGGACTGGGCTGTGTGTGGGACTCGGCTGAGTGTGGGACTCGGCTGTGTGTGGGACTCGGCTGTGTGTGGGACTCGACTGTGTGTGGGACTCGACTGTGTGTGGGACTGGGCTGTGTGTGGGACTGGGCTGTGTGTGGGACTGGGCTGTGTGTGGGACTGGGCTGTGTGTGGGACTGGGCTGTGTGTGGGACTGGGCTGTGTGTGGGACTCGACTGTGTGCCACTCGGCTGTGTGTGGGACTGGGCTGTGTGGGACTCGGCTGTGTGTGCCACTCGGCTGTGCGAGGGACTCGGCTGAGTGTCTCTTGGTGTGCGACGCGCCGTGCGGGAAGAGGACTGAGACGTCACCTCCCTGATTATCACCAAGTATGCCACTGCTCACCTTCAGGACGCACAGAGAAACATCCATATCCTGTCTACGCACTCTTCACAGCCTCTATGTATGTGTAGTGCCATTGTTAGACTGTATGTGTATTCACCATTAACCTTACCTGCAGTAGCAGACATGTGTTAACAGGGGGTGGTAGTCAGGCTAGGTGGGATGAGTCGGGCCCTTGGGCCACCAGGGACCCCAGACCCCAAGGGGGGGGGGTGGGGCTGGGGGCATGCCGTCATGTTCCAGGACCCCCTAGAAAGTCCCAGAAGGAAGGTGTGGCTAGGGGCGGAGAGACTTTGGAGCGTGTATAAAAGGCGGACCTCTGAACGGGTCCGGGAGTCGTCAAGCTGAAGCCCCGAAGAGCCAGCCTAGAATAGGACCCTGGGAACCCCCGGACCCGCCGTCCTTCTAAGGGCCGGGACCCGAGGACCTTGGCTGGGTCGGGTCAGCTAGCCTCCCCTAGGTCTCCCAAGCCGGAGGGCTGAGATGTAGAGTGGTCCCAGTGATAGAGGGCACGATAACCCGGAGGCTGTACCTCCCCAGGTATCGGGTGGAAGGTGCCGTCACCCCTGTATGTTAGGGACCCTGTATTATTGTAAATGAACGTGTTGCCTCTAAAGAACCGTCTCTCCTCGAGTTGGACCCACTACACGTGTGTGTTGAACTTCTTTCACACCGTACGTAGCCAACCGCACTAATCGGAGGTGCGGGGGAAGGACAACGAACTAAACGCAAAAAAAGCAGTCATAAAGAAATTTGTTTTCAATCTGGGAAAGAAGAGCGTTCCAGACGGCCATAGAAGCGCATCTGAAAGTGTGCGATGCGGTGACCGTCTCTGTTCGATGGCTCGCAGCCAAAAAAAGCCGCTGCTGCGAGGATGGCCGGAGTTCGCGCCACGGTTAATGCTCCTTACAAAGCGAGACAAGGTTTTGGGCCGACAAGTCACTTAACGTTTCTGAAGCAGTTGTGTTGATGCCTGGCTGCGGTGTGGAGACGCTTTCAAGAGGGGTTGTGTGTAAACTGCATTGTCGGTGCCTTGTTTGGCAGAGACTAAGTTGTGTTCACTGCTGTTATTGTGTTCCGGGTTTCATTTGAGTTCTTTCACGGTACTTAAATATATGGGAGGAGAGGCTCTTGGTCTTCGTATCACGTCTCCTCGTACAGGTGCACCTCGCACATCACACCTCACCCATCCCACACCTCCAATTAGCACGGTTGGCTACATACAGTGCGAAATAAGTTCCACATACATACATACACACGCTGCTGCAACACGTTACACTGCATGACCATCATGAACATCAACAATCATCAATGTAATAGTGTTCATTCTCGCAATCTTCATCACAATCATCAGTGTGGGTATCATTACAGGGACTCCTCTACTTATGAACATTCAACTTACGAACTATCATGAGATACGAATAAACCTGTCCGTATGTCAAGTTGCCTGTTCGGACCGAGAGTCGTAAGTTCAACCGCCGCATAATAAATGGCGGTGGTGGCATCTACATTTGCAGAACATGAAGAACCAGTGTCATCTACAGCAGATTATGCAACCTTTCAAGCCATTCTCCATGTTTAGTGTACATGCCATACAACATGTTTGGAATCGACAGGAGTAAAGTTGAACTTACGAACAAATCGAATTACGAACAGACCTCTGGAACCTAACGTGTTCGTAAGTAGAGGAGTCCCTGTATTGACAACATCCTCAGCATGTTCTCCACCTTCTGCCAAGTATTTTTCATCGCTGTAATATTCTCCAAGTCCCTGTGTGCCTCTCCAAAAAAAGTTTAAAGCGAACAAAAAGGGCCGCCCTAAAAATTGGGAGCAGAAATTCTAAGAAAAAAAAGTTTGAAAAATTGCAGAACGGAGGCAACAATCATGCACAATGCTTTATAGTGGAATGTTCCTCAATCCCCCTCCCAGAGCTCCCCACGATGCCCCGGTGTGCGATGGATGCGATTCCACGCACGTTGGCAGAACGTTTCCATAGATTTTTGCCATTGTACACCCTAAACCCCACCGTTATCCTCGCCCCTCGACGCGGCTCTGCAATTGCATCATGAATATTAGTGGAATGGGTGTGCGTGGGAATTAGCAAAACATTGGAATGGCTCAGATTGTATGTTAAAACTAACCACCGTTCTGCAAACCAGTGGGAGAATGACAGCACGCATAACCACGTAAGTTAGGCACCACTGAGTTTTACTTTAACATATATTTTAAATGTGCTTACAGATGAGTAATAATCACATCTGTAAATGATGAGAAAGAACGATTGTAACAATAACAGTGCAGGCTCGAAAAACACGAATTTCAAGGTCCACAATGCACTTCAGGAAATGCTGTATTTTTTTATTTTGCAATTTCACAATGGCTTTTACACATTTATGTGTCTTGTTTGAAACAGATTGAGCAGTATTCGCAATAATATAGAAAAACATGCAGATGTCACATTTCATATTTTTTACTGTTAACACTCTTCATTGTTAAAACTGAGTTGTCATGTTTTTTGCCTGTGTAATGACGATTTGACACACTTCTCTTGAGATGGAACTTTATTGAAGACACGTTCACTTGAAATCAGGCGGAGAACCCACCGCAACAGCCCCGAGCCTCCCGTGCATCTCCGTTATATACCATCCGAGGCCACGCCTCCCTTCCCGAACCTTCTCGCTGACTCTGGATGCTCGCTCCACCAAGACTCCACCGTCCTCTTCCGTCACCTGACCACGCTCCCTTCTCGAACATTCCCGTAGCCACCAGTCCCTTCACACTCACAACTGATACCCCTGTCATTACCTCCCGTGGCCACTAGTGCATTTGCACCGCATGTAGGCTCTATTTTCATTACACCTGTATCAGGATTCATGCGAATTAGTGCAATAGCAATAATTATGTTTCAATAGTTATAGAAAGTGTTGTCTCTAAGAGAAGTGTTCAGTAGAAGACTTTTACTGCGATTACCACTTCAGATCAGCTGGTGGTGGTGTATGTCCTCACCTGTGTATTGGCATTCACACCTACGAAGGCATGTAAGGAGGTGGCTGGCCATCACCACGCCTGGTCGACTTTGTTTTACTAGTGGCAATCTTTATACATCGTACCAGGTAATCATTTGAGGCTGAGTCGACTGAGCGGAGGTCCAGGACTAGTTACAGATATTCGTCACCGATGTTGACTGTGAGTGGTAATTATCAAACTCGGGTCGCCGGGTTCGGAGTGTAGAGCGCTAACCGCTGCACCACCGCCTCCCAGCGCGCGATGAAACAGCCACAGGGATAGGACCGGTCAGGAGGCATTCTGCAACCTAACGCAGCCTCGAGTTATTATTGCACCGTGTACACAGTTACTGCTGCGCGCAGGAATAGAGAGAACCGGGATCCTCTTCAATAAGTCCGCTCTGGCTCATTGAGGACTTGCATAGCCGTTGTTTCAGCAGGTGAGAGGCCACTGTGGTTCAATGTCTCTTAATTCAAGTGAGACCTGGGCCCGTAGCTGTGCTCAATTCTCGATGAGCCACAACTTATTTCTTCACTGGTAAACTACTGCAGCGCGATTGAGTCCATCGTAGCATCCACAGGAACTGAAAATTGAGCTTTAATGCATGTTTTTTTATAGTTTCAGGAAACAACTCGGCCATGGCAGCTGTAATTAAGTAAATCAAATTTTATACGCGCAACCCTTATTCCCAATATGTATTAAAG
Source organism: Petromyzon marinus (assembly GCF_048934315.1). NCBI lineage: Eukaryota > Metazoa > Chordata > Hyperoartia > Petromyzontiformes > Petromyzontidae > Petromyzon > Petromyzon marinus. The sequence goes on along the minus strand of NC_133690.1, from coordinate 7,525,236 downwards.
ATGAATTGTTTTTGCTGTTGTCATACTCGAAGGGCTTCCACTCCACGTTTCTATTAACCCCCCCCCGAAGCGTGCTAAAGAGATCGAGTGTGGGGGTGTGGTTGGTTCACGTGACAGGAGGTGGATGAGATAGCAGCTAATGTTGACAAGCGGGAGGCTGGGACATTGTGGCCTCTCCGAATCCCTCTTACCAGAATGCCACCGCAGTGGATATTGGCCGTGCTTCAACTGCCCCTGTCCCCACTTCACTTATCAGCAAAGATAGGAGTCACATCTCCTTTCTAAACCCGGGCACCGTAGCGGGTGCCATAGTTGCGAGATGTTAACTCCCTCACCTGGTATACAGGAGGTTGTGAGTTCGATCCCGACCCTAACGCCTGGAATGTCTGGAATTTGCATGTTTCTCTCCCCGTGGTCACATGGGTTTTTCTCCCGGTCCTCCGGGTTTCCCTATAAATGTCCGCGTGATAAGCCACTTCGTTGAACTATTATTTGTGGCCAGATCGCTTCTGAAAAAGAGCTGTATAGCTCAGTGGGCCTCACCTGGTAAAATAAAAAAATAGTTCAATAGTTTTACATCAGCTGCAATGAAAAGTCATCTGCATATTTACCAATAATAAACGAAACTTTTTTTACTAGGTAAGGCCCACTTAGCTGTACGAATCTTTTTCAGAAGCGACCTGGCCACATTTGATCGTTCAACAAAGTGGATTATCACGTGGAATTGTATAGCAGCCAAATACTCTGAACGGATGTTTATAAATGTGGAGGGAAAAACCGGAGGACCTGGAGAAAAATCCACGTGACCACGGGGAGAACATGCAAACCCCAAATATACAACAGGCGTCAGGGTCGGGATCGAACACAGGACCTCCTGTATACCAGGCGAGATAGTTAACATCTCGCCACCACGGTGCCCCATAAATAATTAACTGTATGTCATAAAGACAACCTCTTGTACATGTGGCACAACACGGGAAGGGGAAAGAGTCAAGGATATAATGTATGGAGAAAGAAAATTTACTGGGAAAGGGAAGGGATGCAGTTGTAGTGGGTTCACGGGACACGGAGACGGTGGAGTAGAGGCAGCACTGTTTATTCAACTTAACAGGGGTTACATTGGAAGGGGTAACGGCCCCTTCACCCGTATACACTCTGGGACACCCTCTAGGCTATCTAGCCTAATTCCTATGCTCCCAGTTCCTCCAGCTACAGGCGCTAGAGGAGGCTATCTGATCTGGCCCTGGTCAAGCACAGATCACGGCACCCCACCAACCAGACCGGCCCTTGAAAGGGCTCCGGCTCTGAGGCTCTGGGGCCGTACCACTGGCTTACCCTGCCGGCACTTAAAAGGGCAGTGGTCAGGGAAGTCCCAGGGTCTATCTAGCCGGTCTTCCTTCTTCACTGGTTCTTCATTCTTGGCCCCAACACACTGCCCCGAGCTCTCTGGCTCCCCGCCCTTTATGCCCATACACCACTGAGGGGCGGGGCTATAGCGGACGTGGTTGTAGCCACCAAGGTGTGGCTGTGTGTTACCTTCCCATACTGTGTTTCCTTCCCACACCACCCTACACAGGCACAGAAGTCCCCAAGATGGACTGGGGAGAGAAGTGAGGGAGAAGAGAGAAGGAAGGAGAAAGCAGAATTGAGCTGCACGGAGAAGTATAGATTTTCACAGGAGGCGGGGGAGACAGGACCTCCGATTCGTATAGTTGGCTACGTACGGTGCAGAAGAAGTTCAACATACATGCAGAGTGGAGGTTGCCACACAGAAGTCACAAGATTTATGAGAGCCTTGAGCTTAAATTTTGATTTAAAGCTTTCGTGACTGCAGTAATTCATATTCTTAGTTTTTTCGGTAAAGTCACGTTGAAGAGAAACAACAAAATAATAAAATATATATAAAACAATAAAAAATTCTCACGACGTTTCGACCATAACTCAAACGGTCGTCTTCAGGTGTGTTGGTTCGCATAAATTTATTTTTAAACGGCGCATTTATTTATTTATAAAAAACGTTAGCGTCACGCGCAGCGATTTCGCAGTTTGCCCAGGACTAGTCCATCTATATTCTGAAAAGAGGAGGGGGGAGACGAAATTTTTTATAATGTATGCTGTCTGAAAGCCACTGTAAGCGTGAACAATCAATTAAGACCTGAAATGGTTTATCAAATCTTTCCAATGATTGCTAAGATAGAATCCATCTTCTCGGTTGAAATTGTCTCTGTGCTTGTATATGTGGATAGCCTCATGAACGAATCTCTCATGGAAGCCAGATGGCTTACAAAGAACCTCCGTCTTGGAAAAGTCAATGGCATGTGAGCCTACTGAATTAGAACAATGATCTGCCACGGCCGTGGTGTTGGTCCTACCGTGTTTAAGGTCTGCTTTGTGTTCACGAATGCGGTCCCAGACATGGCGTTTGGTTTCTCCAATGTAACTACTACCACAGAGGCAACTTAGTTTGTAGACACCAGGGTATTGTATGTCCGGAATCACATCTTTTACAGACGGAACCAGATCACGGATTTTATGTAATGTGTTGAAACGGACCTGGATCTTGTGTTTATTCAAGATTTTGGAGATCTTTTTTGTGATCCCAGCAATGTAGGGTAAAGTGATGGTTTTGAAAGGCTCCTCAAGAGGGTTCTTCTTCATGGTTTGAGTGATAGCTTTGCGGATTGTATAGTCGGAGTAACCATTAGCCCTAAGAGCTTGGTGTACGTGCTTGAGTTCACTGCTTATGTGTTCCTGGTCGGATATGCATTGGGCTCTATGATACAGAGTCTTGATGAGAGAATTCTTCTGTGATGGATGGTGGTGGGAATCCGGTTTCAGATAAGCATCCGTATGGGTAGCTTTCCTGTAGACAGAGTGGCTCATTGAACCATCAGGTCTCTTTTTAATTAGGACATCCAAAAAAGGTATCTTGCCATCTATTTCGACTTCCATGGTAAATCTGATGGCTGGGTGTATGGAATTGATGTGGTCGAAGAATTGGTCTAGAGCAGGCCGGCCATGTGGCCAGATGACAAAAGTGTCATCCACGTACCTCTTCCATAAGGTTGGGCGCAGAGTGGCACTCTGGATGGCGTCAGTCTCAAATTTCTCCATGAAAATGTTAGCTATAACTGGAGAAAGGGGGGAGCCCATTGGGGTGCCCTCAGTTTGTTTGTAGAAAGTTCCATTCCAAGTGAAGTATGTATTGGTTAAACAGTGTCTCACCAGGGGGGGTACCTCAGTGTTTAGTCCTTGATGAACCAAGTCTTCAATGATTGCAATGGTGTCAGGTACAGGAACCTTGGTGAATAAGGAAACTACATCAAAACTGACAAGCAGGTCGTCTGGGGACAGGGAAATACCCTTGATTGTCGATACCAGGTGAGTAGAATTTTGTACCGCAGAGGTGGTCTTTCCAGTGAAAGGACGCAGGATTTCAGACAAAAAACGAGCTAGTTTGTAGGTGGGGGAGCCGATAGTAGAGACTATGGGACGAAGGGGTGTATCTACTTTATGTATTTTTGGTAAGCCGTATAATCTTGGTGGCCTGGCAGCAGAAGGTTTCAACGAAAACTGTTTAGATTGATCAATTAATGCGGTTGAATCAGAAATTATTTTGTTGGTTTGTGTGACGAGGCTGTTGGTGGGATCTCTTTTTATTTTTGTATAACTACCATCGGCGAGTAATTATTTAATTTTGTTGTTGTATTCTATTTTATCCATGATGACAGTAGCATTGCCTTTGTCAGCTGAGAGGACTACAATATCATTCCTCTTTTTTAATTTATATAATTCAAAACGCTCATCTTTGCTGAGGTTGCCAGCTGGCATCTTAGCGTTTTTGAGGGTTGCAGCGATTTCAGATCTTGCTACGTCTGCAGCGATGTGACCCAGGCCCCTGAGAGCAACGTCTACTTGGGCAATTATATCATTAACTGGTATGTGTTTAGGTGTGACTGCAAAGTTTAGACCTTTAGCTAAAACGGATTTCAGACCATCGGAAATAGAACTGTTACTGCGATTGTTCGGTTAGAGAGATGAGAGATCTATAGGTGAGACGAAGAAGGAATCAGAGTGGGGTGGCCACACAGAATACATGTGATATACAGAAAACTTGAGCTGATTTAGACCGATATGTCTCAAAGCGTTTCCAGACAGAGGCGATGGGTGTGTGTTTGTGTGGCCCATATTCCCAGTTTCTGCGGACAGCCAACTGGAGCCCAAGCGGGGTGCACGTGGGTTGGCTCGAATTCGAGCTGAAGGAAACCTCGACTTGGCTACAAAAGTGACACTTCCACCTCCGATTAGCACAGTTGGCTACATAGGGTGTGAAAGAAGTTCAACATACATAATCCACGTTGCTCGAACTTTCACGTGAGCTGGGCAGCTCTTCCCCAGAAATACTCCCGAGTAAGATGTTCCGAGACATTCTTCCGCTGACCAAATTAAATGTGAGTTGTAAGGTGAGATGTACCTTCCTGCTCGGAGCATTCACGATTGACGGGGCTGGTAGATGCCCGTATGCTCAGCCCAGTGTCTTTGAAGTAGGGAATTCAGGCCAAGCCCCTGAACCAAAACCGGCCCTGGAGAATTTGCGCTACGGCTGGAAACCGCTGCCACCTTGAGCTGAGAAAAAATATGGGGCAGCGACGAACTCGAGTGCTTTTGTGGCTTGTAGAAATGCGGTAAAAGGCCAGCGGTGGAAACTCCGCATTGATACATCGCACCAAGGTTGACCTCTCGCAAAACCGGTTCCCATTTTATCCACCCCACGAGGTACGAAGGGCTGATTCTGCGTCCTGACGAGGATTTGTCACTCGCTGCCTTCTGTGAGTCCCACATTTTCACCACAGTACCGTCTGCCGACAGTTATTATTATGCCACCTTCTTCTTTAGCTGGTAGAGGAGCTCTCTCGAGCGCCCTCTAGTGGAGGCCTTTCTGCCAGCAAGAGATATAAGTTGGACATTGCAGGGCTGCGCCTCTACAGTTTACATTATTCACTACAATGAAAAAAAAACATCACATTTTTACTTGAGACTTAAGTGTAGCCTCAACGCACGAACCAATATCTCCTGTTAAACATGAACATGGGGGTCGAAGTGACCTTTGTAATGTTCAAGTGTGACGAGATACATTCAATAGTATCCAGTTCCTGGTATTTTATAAACTAAGAAATCATTCTGTCTTACGAAGCAAGGCCATTGCCCGCAACAGCGCCATCGATGTCGTTATTCTTTATAATGACATAGTGTTATTGACGAACGCGTTGACTTTTAACGAATCATTAGATTAGTTTGAACATTATTATTATTATTGCCATATGTTCACATTCCTTGTAAAGTTGAATATCTCCTCTCAGTGATCATTAAAGGGGGGGATGTAGATTAAAGGCAAAACACTGATATGACTAAAGAACTGGAAAGTTGTGCTATTAGGGTGGACATGCCTTTCCGTAACACAAACAAAATAAGCGCCACACGATGCTGCGTTAATGTGACACTGCGTTACACACATTGCACATTCAAGATAAGAGCTCTGCTGACTCTTGTAAAAAAAATAGTTGTTTAGCTCAGTGGGCCTGTCGAGCTGAAATAAAGTTTTAGTCTGATACGGGGAAAGCAAAGTATATATATGACCATAAAATGTGATGTTCGTCTCTCCCAATTGCTCCCAAAAACATTGTCACAGCCACTGTCGTGGTTTTTGGTTTTCCCAATGTGCTGGTTTAAACAATGCGGTGCCGCAATTCTGGTGCCTTCTCTAGAGGGAGACTCCTGTAAGTCAGTTACTTCTGATTTAGTATACCACCTGCCAGGAAGTGGACATCCGCAAGTAAATTGTATATTAATACCTGTCAAACCCCTTATCAGTGCCTACCTTATTACAGACCAATTTAGACCTTATTATAAATTTCAACGTTCATCCTACAAATTTCTGTCACAAGGGAGAAACACAAACAAATAGACAACATTTTTATTTGCCCGTATTGAAACGGCTGTACGCCGTTTAGACCTAAAAACTCAATTTCCCTGTACAAGAATACGGGGTAAACCGTATGGGTTGACAGGTATGCATATCTGAAACCCACAATTCCACAATTAACATGTTAAAATAAGCATCTAGACACCCAACTGGCCCAACTGTGAAACAATCAATAATCTGTTTTTCGTTGCGAAAGAAATACGAAATTAAAACTGGGCTTTGACTGGCTCAATAATTTGAACAATTGGACTCATGCCCCCGAAAGCAATAGTTTTTCCCCTTGTGCTTCGACCTACGTGCACCAAAAGTTTCCTCCACATAGGCTTATCGAGTTCCGAAACGGTTCATTCGGACTATCACGATGTGGGCCGGAGTTGAATTTGTGGTGCTTCCATCTGCGACGTGTACATCAGTCAGACTCGACGCCCGTACGATGGCGAGGTATCCACTGCAGGAAGCGTGGAGATATATTGCAAGGTGTGATTTGGGTCTCAACGATATTGTTGCATTGGTTGTGACAACAGGAAGCCACAGCCCCCCTTTTTTTCTCCAATCCACTGCTGGATGAAGGCTTCCCTACACCGTGTCAGTCGTGGGAGCTGTTTGACCATACTTCACCATGCTGGGCATTACATGTTGCTGAATGGGGAGGCTATGACCGGTTCAGATATTACTCGCCATTGGTGCTAGCTGTGGCCAGACATTGAAATCAGGTCACTGGGTTCACAGTGCAACGGGCTATCAAGTGCGCCACCACCTCTTCCACTGGTTAAGTCAAGTTGATACACAGGGCAGAAGGGCGGTCGCATGGATTTTTCTCCGTGTCCTCCAGTTTTTCCCTCTACATTTAGAATCAACATCATGTATTCAGAGTATTTAGCTGATATACTGTAGATTTTACCAATGATAAGCCACTTTGTTTCGCTATCATTTGCGATGGCCAGGTCGCTTCTGAAACAGAGCTATATAGCTCCGTGGGCCTTACCTGGTAAAATAAAAAATAGTAGTAGGATAGTGACACTTGTGCCTCACAGCAAGAAGGGCCAGGGTGCGATTTCCGAATCGGGTGCCTTTGTTGAGTTTGTATTTTTTTCTTCCACAGTTCCCCATGGGGTTCCTCCAGGTTAGCTGGGCATTCTCCCATAGCTAAAACAAAGCCCATGCAATGTGACCTGGCTTTGGCAAAAACATCCCAAGTGCTGAACAATGACCTACAAACAGGCCCAGATTGGCCATCGAGCAGCAGTCCATAGAGCAAATTCTCCGTGGGCCAGTCTATTCCGAGGGCCAGTGGGCCGGTCTGTGTGGGGAAATTGCCAATGTGATCAGAGTTATAGATTTTGTTACCTCTAATGTGTACACTTCATTGCTAATTCACACTCTCGGTTGGCATTAAGTCCCCATTATTTGGCAGCCCCAAAGATTCTTCCTCACCGGCCCCATTTCGTTTTTTGGACCCAGGCCCAAATGGGCCAATGAGATCGCGTGGCAAAAAAACGCTCACACGTCGTCACATCGCAACATTTATCCAGTGTACAGTTTGTCACACAAGCCATGATTTTTTTTGTATAATTGCCCATAGCCCGAATTTTGGCTGGCGTGTTCACTAATGCCTGGGCCGATTTTTTTGTCCCAGTCCATTATTGCCTACAAATTATTGCACTCAATTGGGATTACACACAGCAGCATCGTCGCCCCCGACTGCGAACACTTGGCAGGACCCTCCTGAAATATTGTCTTGGGACTCGCCACATAGTAGTAATAATGAGAATAATAACAGGAGTTCATATTGTTGGTTCTTTCGGTAAAGTCACGTAGAAGGGAACAATAAAATAATAAAAATAACCGCCACTTTTTCAAATTTTCTTGTTGTGGTTTTCACACCTGATGATGATTGCTTGTGTTGCAGTCGAAACGTCGTGAGAATTTTATTGTTTTAGATTTTTATTATTTTATTGTTTCCCTTCTACGTGACTTTACTGAAAGAACCAAGAATACGAATCCCTGCAGTCACGAAAGCTTTAAATCAAAACATAACAGGAGTGCCGGGTAGCTTCCAGATCAGAGCACTGAGCTGGCATGGTGGAGATCCTGGGTTCTCATGCAGTTCGTTAATGGTCTCTGCCTGATCACCAGAGACTGCACAAAGACATAATTAAAATTCAATTTCCACTTAAATTGGCTAAAATCCAGATTAAAAAAAATATGTTTGGCCCGTAACAAATGCGCGTCCAGGGGAACGTGTGCCCCATGGTGCGTGGACACAGACGGCCACTTGAAGGGATCTCGGAAGGAGCTTTGCGGGGGAGGCTTCTACTGGAGGGACAACTGGTCCTCCGGTTTTCCCCTCCATATTTAGAAACATGCATTGAGAGTATATGGCTGCTATACATTTCCACATGATAAGCCCCTTCGTTGAGTTATATACAGTAGCTCAGTGGGCCTTACCTGATCATTTTTTTTAAGTTTAGAGTTTTGAATTGTGCAATGCCCAAGATGATAATTATGAGACACGTTCAAGCCTATGATGGAAAAAAGGCCTTCTCAAGTCATTGCCTATCACACAATCTCGTGATGCAACAATCCAAACACGAATCCACCTGCTCCTCCACATGAGCTGACTTCATCGCTCCATCTCCACAGTGATCGTACTCTCCCTTGGCGGGCACTCTTGTCGTCAGTCTCAATAATCGGTCATCATTCCTTCACGCTTCTGATCCGTATGTCGTAGCAGATCTTCCTCTTTCGTATGTTAGGAGAGAAAAGCAAGAGTGTCGATACGTGTCATAGTTGACTGCTACGCTTCTCTTCAACCAATCCAAGGAGGCAGGAGATGATGTACGGATCACAGCGATACCGCCAGGATGTTGCATGGATGGCGCATTTGGCGGTGACACGTTCCATGGTTTGGACTTTACCACAACGGCAGTTCGGCAGCGATTATTTTATCATCTGTTTGTGGAATGTGTACGCGCATCTCCCACGTCGTGTTCGAGCACGGGTTAGCTTGGTCCATGGTGGTCGTAGTGTGTTGTCCTTCCCCCTGTGCCTCTAATTAGCACACTTGGCTACGTACGGTACTCAAGAGGTTCAACAAACATACGTACATACGGTACTTTCACAGTCGGGTCCTCAATTAGGTTGTTGATGGCCACGTCCATACAGGGCCGGATCATGGTCCCTTGAGGCCCCTGGTCACGTGTCTTTTGGAGGCCCCCCCCCCCCCGCTTTCCTATATTGGTGTCCTTCTTGCCTTCCTCCTCGCAAAATCATCCACTAGATCGTCACAATCTAGCTGTCTGGCAAGGTTTGACTCTATTGACATAAGTGACAATCAGCTGAGACGTGTTTGGCACATGCTACTCCGCAGATATATTTTTTATGCCTACAAGAGAAAATGTCCGCTCACCCTGGCAGTTTGTCACTGGCAAAGTTAGAAAAATCCGAAGTGCCACGAAAACATTGGGGAACACTGACTGCAGATTTAGTTCCTGCAACGTATCAAGCAATTTAGTTGGGCACTTCTCACCCTCAGAGTCAGACATGAAAGACTTGAATTGGATGAGTTTGTTGGCAAAGTTCATGTCCAGGTCTGGTGGATATGCAGCGGAGAGTGCATTTACCTTTTCCACTATGACATCACTGTTAGACACCTGATCTACACATAAACAGAACTCCAAAGAGACTGGCCAAACGCTTGTAAGCGTCCAAGCGATGTTCAAGGCATGTCACTAGATTATCAATGACCACAAAATATTTATATTTTGAACTTCTCCCTCCCCTCAAGTGTCACATCTGGCTCTGAGCTCTCATCTGCAAATGTTTCCTCTTTCGCTGAAGATCGTGCTTATTTGACTCAGAGACACCTGCCACATTCAACAGCCCCAAACTGGTCTCGTTGTCCTATCACATAATCCCTCAACGAAGAACAATTATATGCTGCTACAGAGATGTCAATGTCACTTTACTGTAGGTGCATTCTTGTAGCGTGGAACCAGTCAAGTATAACGTCCCAGAAATGTGCCATGAACACCATCTCTAAAGTGTCCAATTCGAGTATCTCTTTTCTCATTATCATCATTGCACACACCACCGAAGGTCTCTCTAATGTGGGTGTCATTTCTCGACAGTGCCTTGGTTGACTCTGCCCGAGCACTCCTCCGAGCACTCATCCGAGTACTGGACAGCGATTGTAATGTAAGTCTGACATCTGTCTTCCGAAAGACTTTCCCGCATCTGTGTGTGGATGAAGAGCAAAATGTGTACAATGACTGCAACATGTTAAAAAACTCGTCAGCCTCTGGGCTACTGCCATCTAAAGTGTTAACACCAACTAAGTTAAGTGAATGCACTGCACAGAGCACATACTCTATCAGAGGGTTTTTGTTTTGTTTCAGGTGGGCCTGTAGCCCATTGTATTTTCCTGACATGTTGCTTGCCTTGTCATATGACTGACCTCTACAGTTTGAGAGGTCCAACCCAAGGCCCTCTACCATCAAAGTCACACAGTCTGCTAAACTTTTACCAGTGTAACTCTCAATTGGCTCAAAGCCCAGAAATCGCTCCACCACATTCCCGCTGCTGTTAACAAACCGGAATATGAACGTCCATTGGTCCACATGTGACACACTGAAAGCGCTGAGGGGCCCGGGGGCCGTAGTGGTCAGATCACGCTTTAAGCCCCAGGGACCTAGGGGCCGTAGTGGTCAGCTCACGCTTTAAACACCAAGGAGCGTAATGGTCAGCTCGCGCTGTGCGCACTGAGGGCCCTGGCATTCAACTTCCTTCGGAAGTCTTTGGTCACGCACCGCGCGCGGCCTGAGGCTTGGAGGCCCCCTGGCAGTCCGAGGCCCCCGGGGCACTGGCCCCACTGGCCCGGTCCATAATCCAGCCTCGCTAAGTCCATAGTCGCCCACAATTCCGTACGGCGAGTGCCCGATGTCTTTATTTTCTGTTGCTAGAGTGGAGGTGCGCATCCAGAAAGTTTTCCTGGATTGGAGCCTATGGTGTGGGGGTGCCTTTAAGTGTTATTGGCACGGCAGAGCGAAAGTTCTCCATAATCTTGCAGTACTCCTTGGGTCATGGCGACATCGCGTCCGGGATGTTGGCTGGGCCGATGTTCGCCATCACAGGAAGCCACGGGAGTGGAGTGGACTTCAGGGTGCCGTTGATGACACGAAGTGCGGCGTTGATTTCGATATCTTAAGGTTTGTGTACGAGGACTGGCACTCACCAGTGGCGTGCAGTATGACTCCGCGGTGGAGTGGACCATGGCTTGCGTCGATATCTTCAACGTGCGAGTGTCACTTCGCCACGTTGTTCCTGCAAGTTTTTAAAATAAAGTTCAGTTGTGTTTTTGTTTTCCCGTTGTCTCGTTTGAGGTGGTGGTGGGAGGTGAGTGTCCGGTCGAGAGTTGGTGTTGTCAAGAATAAAGAAGCTCCGAGCAAACGTGTGTCGGTGTCATTTCAACTGTATTGTCAATACATCTGAGATGGTTCATTCTTTCTCCATTCATGTTCATGCATTTATTTTTATTTTTCCCCATCCATGTTATGGGACAATAGGCTCTACAGTTGTTGTAAATATCCCTTGGTTGAGTGTATTTTATTTCTCGATCCCTCTTCTGATTTGTTTTATGTTACTTTATTCCAATGATGTACCATCCTTACAAATGGTTTTGATCGCTTCCATTGAGTTGTTTAATAAGCCTTTGATTTGTGAGCGTTTCAATCAAATTGCCTTTTCGTAACCGATAAAAGGGAGTGATAAATGGTATTTTAAATTCATAATATGATCCGATCGATAATGTGCGTGTGGTCAATGGTAGCGAAACCCCTCTCGTCGAGGCGGCTTGCTCCTGCGGTTGCTTCGCCTCTTACTGTCCGCAACTCAAGTTTTGACTATTCAGCTGCATGGACGATCAACAACATCGCGGCGGCACCGCAGACCGCGAGCGACGATCAGCTGTGCAACCAGCGCGCTCTTGATAATCGCACGATCTTGTTGCCTGATTCCAATGAAAATTCAAATTTATATTTAAAAAAATGCAAACCACACAGCGAACATCTACAGGGCAGTCTTTGAAACCTCACGACATGGCCGACTCAAACCAAGACCATCCATCCTGGGCATTTAATCTCGTTATCTAAATACAGCCGGATCTGGATGCAGAGCGGTGCGTCTTATTTTAAACTGGTCACTCGCATCTTCCACTCCAGTTTATGAATCACCACCACCTGCCACCGATCCAGTGAGTGTGCATTCACACGGTGCGCGCACATTTCTGCGAGTTAACATATATATCTATGAATGTATGATAATAATTCAAATTTATCATTGCGGCATTCCATCCTAGGATCCCAATCCGCAGTGCATGAAAAGCAGGAAACAATAACTGCATCAGGGCCACCGACCATTGCCACGGCGCAGCACACTCACGGTTCCATCTGTCGTCCCTGAAGGCCGAAGCGGGAACATTGAGCCACCCCTGTGGGTGATTAAAAACACGACCCGCGAGCATGGCATTGTTGTTAGGAGGGCCTTCTCAAGCGGTGTCTGCACTGCAGTATAGATGCGATTGAGTTGGTTAAAACAAAAAGTCACATGACCCGTTCCCAGGTGACAGCACTCATGCACAGCAAGAGCCTTCCCTGCCACAATAAAAAAAATACACGGATTCCTGATACATCACGATATGGGATTTCTATTCCATGACACTGTGGTATGGATTGTCTTTAGGCATACATTGTATTTTCCCTGCAGACATATAAACGAGAGAAAGTAAACAACACACATTGTTGATGGCTTTAAACAACAGTACATTGCCGATCAAAGGCGACATTACCGTATTAGCAAACCTCACCAGGCTGACCTTTGCAGGTTGGTGAAACGGTGACGCAGGAATGGTTACACGACGCCACTCGAGGCTGACGATAGCTGTGGCTGGGAGTCAAACTCAGGTTGCCAGGTTCACAGCACAGTTGTGAATCACTCTGCCATCGCTCACCCTTCCCCCGCTAATGCCCATCACAGGGCTGATTTGTGTTGTTGCATACAGGTATTTAAAATGAATGATTATGTAACGTTGAACTGCAACCACTGCCTCCCCCCCCCCCGCTCATATTCTATACAGCTCCGGCGGTGCAGTTAACCCCCCCCCCCCCCCCCCCACTTATTCCCATTAAAATAATTCACGCTGTGCAACTGCTGCGCCGGACACAAACACTGGAACAGTTGGGGGAGGAGGGGGGGGGAGTTGTGAAAATTGTGGGCGCAACGGCCCCTCCCCCCCTTGCCGCTTCTCTACCCACCCCCGCACGTGTGCGTGCGTGCGTGCGCGCGGAGCGGTGGCGCAATGGTTAGCGCGCTGCGCTGCTCGACGAACCCGGCGCCCCGAGTTCGATTCCCCGCTCACGGCCAACACCAGTGACGAATGTCTGAACCGGTCATGGGGTCTCCCCTAGGTCGACTCACCCGCAAATGAGTACCTGGTGCGGTGTGTAGTAAACATCGCCACTCGGGAGACAAAGGCGGCCGGGCGTGGTGCCGGCCACCCGCCTCCCTCGTGTGCCGCAGTGCCGGCCTTCATAGGTGCTACTCGCTCACAGAACTTGCCCCGAAGTCTGCTAAGGCTACACGGGGGATCTTTGTCTTTGTTTTGCGCGTGTGCGTGGGTCACCGCATTCTCCTCCGCTCGCTCCGTTGACCGCAGCCAAACTCCCAACACCGCGAATTTGGGGGGGGGGGTGGGGGGGTGGGAAGGCTGCGTTGGGGCTCTCCCCCACCACCGTCACACCACCACCACCGCGGTCGTTTAGCAGCAGACCGCAGTAAAAAAGCCCTCGTGACGCATTGGTTCGAGGCGCAACACAACGAACAGGTTTATTTGTTGGCGGGTGAGCAATATTGCTCTTTCCATACATGTCATAGTCTAGCTGGCGGTACGATTTATGTAGATTCTATGAAGAAACTAACTTTTATTTGGCGTAAAAAAACAAATTTGAATAAATGGTACTCTTACTTTCAGACCAAAATGACCTGGGAAACATCGTTCCGGGGCCAACTTAAACATAATGTCGCCTGCCATGATTTTTTTTTTCAAATTGCTGTAAAACGTTCTGCCAAAATGGAATGAACAAAGTGTAATGCAGTTCTAAGAACACATCAAGCGAATTGGAAAGTTAACTCATAATAAAAAATGGCCAGTTTTTTTGAGGGGTGGGTTGCAGGCAGAGTGTTTGCATAAATAATTTCAGTCTAGTGTTCCAAGTGACGTGAAATTGTTTGTTTGTTTATTAGCCCGCCTCGATCCCTCGATGACTGGGCCGTGGGATGGGACTCTCCCACGCCATAGAGCAGCTCCGTTTTTGGCAACGCTTGCGCTTGAATCGTCCCATACTGAGCCCTGTCTATGCAGGCTGCTTGGATAGTAGCGGCAGCAGCGGTAGCAGCGATAGCGGCAGCCAATTCTGGCTCTTCTGGGTCGGCTCTTTGGTTTTTTTCGGTAAAGTCACGTAGAAAAAAATATATAATAGCATACGACGTTTCGATCGCAACACAAGCAATCATCATCAGGTAGAGGAAGCACATAACCGCAGACAGACCTTAAGTAGGGAGAATTAACACAGATATACCAAATAAGCCTCGCTCATTTTATTGACTCAAGGATCACCTCTTGGCCGCCCGTTTCATCGAGGTCGATTTATTTGTCCTGTGCGGAGCCTGTCCAGGGAATCCTTTCATCTCAAAGGCCTCGATCCTCCTTGTGCATCCTTCCATGGGTCGCCAACCCTAACCGTGAAAAATAAATTAGATGAACATCTTTCATCAGCAATCCACGTGAGCAGTTTAACAAACTTTTTTTCTCTCTTTGTAAAATTTCACGGGCCTTACAAAAACTTTTACAAACACATGCTCGTCATTTGCCTTACATTAATAAACTTGTGTTAATCAGATTGGGAGGCCGGCAACCAGCAGTGAATTAGCAGTATATTATTTGTTTTACGAAGACAAACGTTGGTAGATGCCAGCATTATTCACTACATATGACCTCTCACTCGCTTATCGGTAAAAATGTAGACTCGGATAAGCCATGGATGGGGTCAATAATGGCTTGCTTCAATTTTCCCACTTGCAGCTGCCATCAATATGTGCTCATGCAATCACCAACGTTACGCAATAGATGGCAGCAGCATTTTGCTCCGAGAATTCTCCAACGTCAACTGATAAACAGAGTTAATATAAAGCGCGCAGTTTGCTGCGGCTTGTGGAATCGAGGCAGCTTCATGTTTAGCCGGTATGCATGTGTACGTGTGTATGTTAAACTTCTTTCGCTACGTAGCCAACCGTGATAATCGGAGGCGCGGCCCGACCAGTCTTGCGCGATAACCACGGTTACGGAATACAAATGGTGAGCTCTCGAGATTCAAGTTTGTTTTACTTAACCAAGTAAAGAACTCACGAAACCAGGATAGTCTCATTTGCAAGCGCGATAACATTCCCCCTGCATTTAGGGGCCTGGGAGCAATGGTTTCCAACATTTCTGGACGGGCGGACGACTGTTACTCCTCCAATTAATGTTCTCGGACCACCGTGCAATTGAAACAATCTGGTGTTTTGTGGATCGCGGGTTGGCAACCACTGCATTAGAGCATCGATAAGCACGAGTGAAACACGTAAAATAACATAAAGAACTCAACACCTTCGTCAATAAAACTGTGGCCTTAAAAAGGAAAACTATGTAACAGATGAGGTGTTGGGCAAAATCTCTTCTTCACAGTACATCGAGAAGCCAGAGAGATTAAGTGGATAATAGTTGGAGACTGGATGACACCTTAGGGCCTGATGAGAATTACATGAAAGATATGTGATGACCATTTTTTTAACTGAATAGTCGCTATCGAGTTACAGACAGACCCTTCAATAATTAACACATATCACTAAACACTAGCAAGACTCATCTTCTGGGTTATTTCGGTAAAGTCACGTAGAATGGGAATAAATAATAAAAATAATAATAACAGAATAAAATTCTCACGACGTTTCGGCCACAACACAAGTAGGCTTCCTCAGGTGAAGAAACAGGACTGTCCGGAAGACAGCGCTCTTTCGGACAGTCCTGTCTTCTGGACAGTCCTGCTTCTTTGCCTGAGGAAGGCTACTTGTATTGTGGCCGAAACGTCGTGAGAATTTTATTCTGTTATTATTTTTATTATTTTATTCCCATTCTACGTGACTTTACCAAAAGAACCCAGAAGATGAATCCCTGCAGTCACGAAAGCTTTAAATCGAAAAACTAGCAAGACTGTTTGTAGTGAGTTTCACCCGCGCAAGCGCCAGAGCCACCTACGAGCTGAAAGTGCACCTGAATGGCCAGCTGATAACGCACGATCCTTGGGAGTGACATGGGACAGGAGTCTGACACCGTACCGTCCGCACCTCGAGAAGACAGCCGGCAAGTCGTGCTCGCGGGACTGTCTGCTGGCGACGTGGGGCGGTGTTGCCCGGTCACGATGTGCGGCGAGACTATCCCTGTGCTGCTACTCTGTAGCAGAATACTGTGCAACCCCGTATGGACTCGGTCAGCTCACACCAAATTGGTTGACGCTCTGCTGAACGTTACCATGATAGGCATCTCCGGTGCAATCAGGACAACCCGACTGCCGTGACTGCCAGTATTCTGCAACATCCCCATTCGCCGCCAAGCTGCAGTAACCAATATTCTGGACAAGGTGCAACACGTGGCACCGGAGTTACACCTTCACGTCGACATCTTCAAGCCTCCACCCGTGCGTCTGAAGTCCCGACACCCAGTGTGGGCATTACCACAGCCCGAAGACTCGAGTGTGCGGGATACCCGCACTGCCTGGGGTGAGGATTGGAGATGCGTGGATGTGCCTAAGGACTTCATCAGTGGCCCGGCTGCCCAGATGCCAGGCTTCAACCTCCCAAGGTGCCAGTGCGTTCAGTGGAACCGATTCCGCTGTGACCTGGGCAGGGGTTGTGTGCCGCTTCAGAACATCGTGACGGCCCGCTGTGTGAATGCGGGGAACAGGAAACCGTGGCGCAAATCGTCTCCGGCTGTGAAGTGCGCCAGAGCGTGCCGGAGGGTCTGGTTGTTGTTGCCCAGGAGGAAGCTGTCACATGGCTCTGTGGCTACTGAGGCTGACGTCCACTCACAGAACATCGACATACACATGCGTTTTATTATTTATTTGCCTTGTGTAGCTGGTGCTCTGTGTGAAAGCCACGTGTAAAAGCATTCACTAAAATACCAAAAAACGAATTTATATTAAAATACAATTCTAAATGTTGGTGGCACATTGCATTGTGAGGATATGTGTTCTTGCTACACAGGTCAGTTCACTGCATATGCATGCATTAGAAGAATTAAAAACTCTAATTCATTATATGAAGGAATTGTTTCTCATCACATCGCAGATTAACGAGAACACAAGGTGGTTAGGGACTAGCTGAATGGTGGGAGGTCAAGAGCCGAAATCTGTTGTGCCCAGTGGGATGTGCGCTGTCGATGGCTATGGGAACTTGCACTCATTAGGACCGATGCGTCTGTTAACAGGTGTGAAGTTTAGTAACCGGCTGCGGTCTCGGCAAGTGCGAGACATATGGAACACCAGTTACACATTGTTATAGAAATGTTTCATGCCGCCACTTATAATGGTGCGTGGTTGCGGGTCAGAAAATGGTTTAACTCCATTTATTTGGGTGCTTACTACGATTAATGAGTATTGTCTTGAAGCACAGATTTTCGTAGCCAACGCGATGATCCATATTTATCTTTGGTCAAGGCCACATGGCAGTTTTTTTAACCCTCCACCACCTGACAAAATTATTCACTTTTCAAAAGATGTAATTTATTCGTACCAAAGTATTCATCGAAATCCGATCAATATAGTTAGCCACCGGTGACGTAAGACCAACATATGACGTTTTGCTCAAATATAATTTCAGTTTATTCGGGCATTCCACCGTCACATTCTGGGTGAACCTCCAGAAGAAGCTCAAAGCAGTTTAACAATTCATGTGTATGTATGTTTGTATGCAAAGGAGAACAAGCTAAACACAAAAAGCAGTTCTCAAGAAATGCATAAAAAAATCTAGATTTAAAAGTGCATAGCTCCAGTGGCTTCCTAATATCGGAAGAGCGTTCCAGACGGCCGCAGAAGCGCATCTGAAAGCGTGCAATGCAGTGATTGTCCTTGGATGTTCTACACCCGCTCAGCAGGGTCAGCTGGGGGGATAGCAGCAGCAGCAGGGAGGATTTGCCCCACCTACGTAAAAGTCTCATCCATGACACGGTGTGGATGGACTGGGATTCATTATTTCGGTGAATTGTTACAGGGAGTAGCAGAAGTCAAGCAACATTCGTCTCTACGGTAAATTATATCAGATTTTCGAGGTGTGCGCGTTTGGCTTGGATATAACATCCCAATCTTTTTTTACACATAGGATGCCCGGACATTATTTGACGTAAGATCTGAGCACACTCAGCTCGTATGCTTCTATAAGAAACAATGCATACAGCGTGCTCCTGAAATCTTTGACCTTTGACCTTTTATGAAGTGTTCGTGTGTACAAGAAGCATTCCCCCCTGACCCTGCACGTGCGACTGCTCTGAGCTAATCATAACCACAGTGTTGTGTTGCCGTTAGCCCCAGTGCGTTGACATAAACACGCATGAGCAGTGGCATTGTACAAGGCACGGTGTTGTGCCAGTGGAACAGGCCTCAGTCTAAAGCGGGTGCACATTTTTGTGCGGTGACATGCCGAGTCTTTTATGGGCTATTAAAATGCATTTGACTCAGTGGTAATTGACGGTAGTCCGTTCAAGCTTTCATAAATAAAGTAAAAATAATAATTCATAGATAATAAATAAATAAAACTTTACAAGAATGGACCAGCGACACTGCGACGGCAAGAAGGAGACTCTGAGAAGGTAACACGCTTTCACCCGAAAGTCATTCACGGTAACATGAAACGTTTTTCTGAAAATTGTATTGGAAAAGAATCGGAGGCATAAATAATATAATAAGTTTAATAGATTTGTCAGAGGACACACCATGGTGGACGGGTGTTTAAAAAAAGAACTGAACTTGATCATGAAAACCAACTCATTGATGTGCCCTTAGACTATTTTTTTTTTATCAGAGCGTACCAAGACAAAGATCCACCGTATAGTGTTAACATAATTTTATGTCAAATACTATTCATGAGTAGCACCTATGTCTATGAAGGCCGGCACGCCACACGAGGGGGAGGGTGGCCAGCACCAAGTCCGGCCGCCTTTGACTCCCAAGTGACGATGTTGACACACTGCACCAGGTACTAATTTGAGGCTGCGTTAACCTAGGGGAGGCCCAGGACTGGTTCAGATAATCGTCACTGGTTTTGGCCATGAACGGGAATCGAACTCGGGTCGCTAAGTTTGTAGCACAGCGCGCTAACTGCTCGACAACAATCAGTGTATCACCTGCTGTGACATACAGATCAGAAACATGGACATTGGCAAAATAAATGGAACAAAGCTGAATAATTACTCTTTGGTTCTTTCGGTAAAGTCACGAAGAAAGAAAATAAATTAAATACTAGAGTACGATGTTTCGATTGCTACACAATCAACCGTCATCAGGTAGAACTAAATTTGAGGGACAGACAAAACACAGACACGGAGACACACAGACAGACACACAAGCAGAGACACACAACATTGACACACAGAGACACAATGCCTCTGTGTCGAGTCCTTAAATAGAGAGGGGGAGGGGGGCGGCAGAGAGAGAGAGAGAGGTGGGTCTGCTGGTGGCTGCTGCTGGAGCAGAGAAATTAGCATGTCAATGAATCCACCCCGAAGCGACCGAGGGAAAGAAGAAGATCGAATGACCCTATGAGAGCCTGGTACATTTTTAGAGAGAGAAATAGTTTGGAAAAACTAAATTTAGCAAATCTTTTGGGAATGTCATGTAATGCAACACAGAGTCGGCTAACACACAGTTAACGCATAGCCTCGTTGATTACGATCTCCAAAGATTGCTAAAATTAGAAGTTACGTGTTAAATTTGACCAACAGAGACACACAGTGAGTTGTGTGGAAATCCACCCTGAAGCGGCTGGGAGAGAGAAAGAGCGAATGGACCTATGAGAGCCTGGTACAGTGAGGGAAAAAAAGTATTTGATCCCCTGCTGATTTTGTACGGTTGCCCACTGACAAAGAAATTATCAGTCTATAATTTTAATGGTAGGTTTATTTGAACAGTGAGAGACAGAATAACAACAAAAAAATCCAGAAAAACGCATGTCAAAAATGGTATAAATTGATTTGCATTTTATTGAGGGAAATAAGTATTTGACCCCCTCTCAATCAAAAATATTTCTGCCTCCCAGGTGTCTTTTATACAGGTAACGAGCTGAGATTAGGAGCACACTCTTAAAGGGAGTGCTCCTAATCTCAGCTTGTTACCTGTATAAAAAACACCTGTCCACAGAAGCAATCAATCAATCAGATTCCAAACTCTCCACCATGGCCAAGACCAAAGAGCTCTCCAAGGATATCAGGGACAAGATTGTAGACCTACACAAGGCTGGAATGGGCTACAAGACCATTGCCAAACAGCTTGGTGAGAAGGTGACAACAGTTGGTGCGATTATTCGCAAATGGAAGAAACACAAAAAAATTGTCAATCTCCCTCGGCCTGGGGCTCCATGCAAGATCTCACCTCGTGGAGTTGCAATGTTAATGAGAACGGTGAGGAATCAGCCCAGAACTACACGGGAGGATCTTGTCAATGATCTCAAGGCAGCTGGGACCATAGTCACCAAGATAACAATTGGTTACACACTACGCTGTGAAGGGCTTGAATTCTGCAGCGTCCGCAAGGTCCCCCTGCTCAAGAAAGCACATATACATGTACATGCCCGTCTGAAGTTTGCCAATGAACATCTGAATGATTCAGAAGACAACTGGGTGAAAGTGTTGTGGTCAGATGAGACCAAAATTGAGCTCTTTGGCATCAACTCAACTCGCCGTATTTGGAGGAGGAGGAATGCTGCCTATGACCCCAAGAACACCATCCCAACCGTCAAACATGGAGGTGGAAACATTATGCTTTTGGGGTGTTTTTCTGCCAAGGGGACAGGACAACTTCACCGCATCAAAGGAACGATGGACGGGGCCATGTACCGTCAAATCTTGGGTGAGAACCTCCTTCCATCAGCCAGGACATTGAAAATGGGTCGTGGATGGGTATTCCAGCATGACAATGACCCAAAACACACGGCCAAGGCAACAAAGGAGTGGCTCAAGAAGGAGCACATTAAGGTCCTGGAGTGGCCTAGCCAGTCTCCAGACCTTAATCCCATAGAAAATCTGTGGAGGGAGCTGAAGGTTCGAGTTGCCAAACGTCACCCTCGAAACCTTAATGACTTGGAGAAGATCTGCAAAGCGGAGTGGGACAAGATCCCTCCTGAGATGTGTGCAAACCTGGTGGCCAACTACAAGAAACGTCTGACCTCTGTGATTGCCAACAAGGGTTTTGCCACCAAGTACTAAGTCATGTTTTGCAGAGGGGTCAAATGCTTATTTCCCTCATTAAAATGCAAATCAATTTATAACATTTTTGACATGCGTTTTTCTGGATTTTGTTGTTGTTATTCTGTCTCTCACTGTTCAAATAAACCTACCATTAAAATTATAGACTGATCATTTCTTTGTCAGTGGGCAAACGTACAAAATCAGCAGGGGATCAAATACTTTTTTCCCTCAATGTACATTTTAGAGAGAGAAATAGGCCGTTTGAGAAAACAAATTTAGAAAATGTTTTGGAAATGTAATGGAATGCAACATAGAGTCGGCTAACACACAGTTAACGCATAGCCTGGTTGATTACGATCTCCAAAGATTGCTACATTTGAAGTTAAGTGTGCAATTTAACAAACAGAGAAACACAGAGAGAGAGAAAAAAACTTACATCCTCCCCGTACGTAAAAGTCTCATCCATGACACGGTGTGGATGGACTGGGATTCATTATTTCGGTGAATTGTTACAGGGAGTGGCAGAAGTCAAGCAACATTCGTCTCTACGGTAAATTATATCAGATTTTCGAGGTGTGCGCGTTTGCCTTAGATGTAACATCCCAATCTTTTTTACACATAGGATGCCCGCACATTCTTTGATCAAATCAACTTGATTTAATCAAATCAAGTATGAAGCTGAAGAATGTGCACAGATGAATGGAGAGGTGGACAGAAAGGGGAACATATAGATCAAGGAAAAAATCCAAGATAATCACATTGTATAAGGGGTTAACTCTACAACGCACCGGTATGCTGAACTAGTAACTAGTTAAATTTTGATTTAATAGTAACTAGTTGGCATGTTTTGTTGACGTGACAAACCTTGGCCATGTCGGGTGGTGGCGGGTTTAACGACACGTTATATTTACGCGATCTAAGCCAATAAATGAAAACCTCTATTATGGATATTTGTCGCGAAAGCCGACGTGTTTAAACTGAAAAAAAAAAAGTTGGCGTAGGCATGAAGGGATGACGGTCAAAGCTCAAGAATAATGATGGAGTGCAAAAAGACAGCGATGAGGTCACATGGTACGCAGATGTTAGACCGATTGTTACATCGCAGAACTGTAACACTAAACACAACTATATTTTATTTTACCAGGTAGTGCCCACTGAGCTATTTAGCTCGTTTTCAGAAGTGACTTAGCCACAAATGATAGCTCCATGAAGTGGCTTATCACGTAGAAATATATAGGCAGCAACCAAATAATCTAAATTCACGTTGATTCTAAATGTGGAGGGAAAAACCGGAGGACCTGGAGAAAAAAACCACGCAACCACAGAGAGAACATGCAAACTCCAAATATATAGGTGTTGTGGCCCATGGATGAGGATATTCACCACATTCGCAATGTCAAATCTCGTGTGCATGCCTACAAGCTTCTGTCTCTCATTTTGTAAATGAATGTGTTTTTGAGTGAGAATCCAATTTGTCAAGGGGCATAACCTACCCTCCCACACCAATGTCACACTGACAGAAAATATCTCTCTCCCGTCAAAGTGCATTGAGGCTGCATCATTGGCCAAAGATCAGCATTTCTAAAATGAGTATGCCAACAATATTATATCCCTGCTCTCTCACTGACAAAAGCATCCAGCACAGAGAATTGCATCTTATACCCAGGCTAGAATAATCGTTGAATAATTATAATCAAGGTAGCGAGCAAGCAAAGAGACCGATGATAATATTTTCTACTGGCCAGAAATGACTGAGTCAAATGATGGCTTGGACAGAGATGAGAAAAACCGAAATGTAATTTTAACCATACATTTGCCAGGTTGTTACACTGTTTTGTTTGTGCTGCAGTTCAACATTATCTGATTGTCTGCATTGCCATTGTTAAGCCTATCCATTAAGGCTCGATTTGGTGTTAACCATTACATTATGCGCACAATCTATTCCACTGCTGCTGTTCGTTGGCAGCCTGTAATTCCCTCTGCCAGGCAAAGGCATCCCCATTCTCTCCCATTCCTTCGTTTTACCAATTGCTCCTGTCCAGCAGTAGTCTCCCAAGTCTGTGATGTCATCAGGGGCGGAGCAAGGATTTTGACTTTGACATTACACTGGATATCTCAATATTCTGAGATATCCAGTGTAATGTTTTCCAATGGGCGCCACAAATGTATAAAAGACATTTTATTGGATTTGAACACGGAGTTTATTAATAGGTCAGAGCCACTGATGTGGCTAACAAGTTCGATAAGTTCCAAAGGCTGCCGCTCAAGCAGCCTGCAGGGCAGCACAAGGTGGCAGCCTGCAGGGCAGCACAAGGTGGCAGCCAGCAGCATTTTGCAGCAGCCGGATATCCGGTTATCCCGATTACCGACTTTCCCAAAATTTCAGGGGGGGGGGGGTGGGGGCTGAGTCCCCCCCAGCCCCCCCTGTGGCTTCGCCCCTGGATGTCATCCCTCTGCTACTGTCGCTTCTGCTGCCTTCCTCCACTTCTTGTGCCTTCTCTCAGTAGCCACTCCATGGCTCATTTTGTCTCGGAATGTACACCTCTTCCCTGGCCCCTGTCTCAGTGTTATTCAAATCGTTGTATTTCAGAGCATGCATCTCACCATGCTTCTTTGCACAATTTTCAGCTTTCTTTTAATTTTTCCGCGTCATTTTACGTTGTATTCATTATATCTGACTGTAAGCAATGGTTGAATTCAACATCAGGCACATTGCTATGCTGTTTTCTATTGTTGAGTTCAACTTTCCAAGGTGCTTGGTTATGCAATTGGTCACGGTCCACATTTCGCGATTGCCACAGTTATCCTTTGTACTGCTGTGTTTGTGAGTTGTGCCTCCAACAGTTATTAGGTTTGACAAATGTGTTGAGAATTGTTTTAGTTATACTCGTGTTTATTTAACATCCAACTTTGAAGCCTTCACTGTTGCCGCAGTTCCTTAATCAATGCGGCCAATTCTCTTCTTAGGCTTGCCACTCCTGTTGTCGTTCTCAAAGATCGGCGATGGTCTCTCATAGAAATGTGTCCTGCCCGTGCTCACTTACCTTTACTGACAGTTTTAATGACGTTTAACTTGTGTTTGCGCTTTAAACTCCGTGTTAAATTAAACTGACGAATGACACATTTTATTCCTGAAATCGGTACATTGCAAGTATACATCTGAAATAATAATACACAGCGCTGAAATGGAGAAAAAAAAAATCGAAGGCAGAACATTCGGGATACGAGAGGCTTCGGGAATCAAACTTCCACGAGAGGTTTGCACCACGGGGACCTTCTGTCAAGACCACCAGTCAACATGTCCTAAGCACGCACGACAGTGAGGGTCGTGTTGGGACGTGCTGGGGTGCCTTGGGGCACATGGGGACACACCCCAAATTAATACAGAAAGTCCCCGTTGAGCGTGGTAAATGCGTTCCTGAAAAGTGCCACGTTAGGCGAAAAACGAATGAAGCGAAAATAATGTCCCCGTTAAATAACGCAACGATAACGTTTGGTGAGATATGATGCACGCACACACACAGTAAGATGGGAACGCCGTCGCGTTACTGTATCATTCTGCATAACGTAGCTTGTCCGCTCAGAATCCGCGTTATAACTGGGGGAGTACCGTGTTATAACGGTGCACATTCTGCGTTGTGCGAAACTCGTTGTGTGGAAACGCATTAAGCGAGGATTTACTGTATGTAGTTAAAGGGAGGCAGTAACGCAGCCTTCAAAGAAGGTGGCAGGGGATTGGCGGAGGTCTGAATGAATACTTGCCGGGGTTTAGAGAAACTTTGAGAAGGTTCCAGAAAGTGCGGGTGCGGTAGGTGTGGGCGCCGCGGTGGCGAGATGTTAAGTACCTTGCCTGGTAAACAGGAGGTCATGAGTTCGATCCCGACCCTGATACCTGTTGTATATTTGGAGTTTGCGTTTCTCTCTCCCTGTGGTTGCAGGGATTTTTATCTGGATCTTCTGGTTTGCCCTCCACATTTATAAATATGCATTGAAAGTATATGGCTGCTATAAATTCCCACATGATAAGCCACTTTGTTGAGCTATCGTTTGTGGCCAGGTTGCTTCTGAAAAAAAGAGCTCAGTGGGCCTTATCTGGTTAAAATAGAAACTTTTTTAGTGTTTAGTATGCTCGTGAATGAGTCTGTGTTGTAGCTTGAAGGACATGAATAAAGTCCTTACCCGAATATTTCCTTCTGTCGTCTCCCTTTCATCCGGCGGTAGCAGTGGGATCTTCATCATGCCACGTCTTGGCATGAAGAAGACCCCGTTAGAGGCAGGCCAAGGAAGCGAGGGAGGGGAAGAGCGAGCGAGATGGTTCGGCCATTTCGGAAAGGCCGGCCACAGAGATCCCTCTCCTCCCTGCTGGGCTCCCAGATTTATATACAGTATATCCGAAATAGAATAGAATAGGGATGACGCCGACTGAAAGCGCCCTGAGCAGGTCACCACCACACCGGTCGCTTTCGACGCTGTGACCGCTGTCAGATGCAGGGGCTATCTGACAGGTTGTCGCCAGAGCCTCTTCCTCATCAGCCACCACCAGGGTCCCAGCCCAGGGAATTGACCGCCAGGAGACATGGTGGTCAATTCCCTGGGTGCCTTCACCCACGCTGCAACTCCGCCATACTCGCATAGGGTAGCAGGGAGTGGCTGCCACCCCACTGAGTGTTGGGTGGGACATTCTGCTATGTGGGGTAGCAACTTGGGAGGATTGTGCACGATGCAAACCAATCCCTCGTACTCCCAAAGTTCCCTTGCAGTCCACCACAGTCTGTAAAGGTAAATGCAATAGTTTCCCTGGATATTTGGGGGCCCTTCCCTGTGATGCATCGAGGGAATCGCTATCTGCTGGTCTGGGCCGCATACTTGACCCGTTGGTCAGTGGCTTGGCCCCTCCCAGACCAGTCAGCACAATCCATCACGGAGGTTTTTTTAAATTATATAAATCAATATGTTGTGGATACGGGTTTTCCCAAGCACCTTCTGACCAACCAGGGATGCTGAAGGATGTCCCAGTTGCTGAAGGACGTACGTTCTATTTTGGGCATCAAAAACTGCGTGCCTCACATTACCACCCGCGGATGGACGGGATGGTTGGAAGGCTGAATTGAAGCATGTTGGCCATGCTATGCCAGTTAGCCATTGAAAACACAAAACGATTGGGATTTACATATTCTACGAATTCTCACAGCTTACCTATTGGCTCCGCATGCTGCTCTGGGATTGTCCCATTTTACTCGATCTACGGCCAGGAGCTCGCACCTCTGATTGAGATTAGCTGGCCAAAACATCGGCCCGTGCATGCTCCTGGCCCACATTCATTCTGCCACACGTTATTTTCCCTGCAGGAACAATGGAGCCCACTAGGGCATTCTCTGTAGTAGCCCAGGCTGCAAACAAACTAATTTGAGCAAAAGCCACTGCACGCACACAGTGGACATTTGGCAACATGGCGTAACTGCATTGTGCCGGTTGGCACAACTCCCAAGTTCCATAAACCTTTGAGGGATACCTGTGAAGGTTATCTAGGCTCTGCAGCCACAATTTGTCCACATTAAATCAGAAAACCGCTGCTGGTACGTTCATCCCTCTTGCTTGAAACCATATGTTCACGATTCAGATGTCTCATTCATCGTCGCCGCCCTCTAGGACATCATTAACCTTGTCACACAACCTGTCTAATGCTGCCGCGTCGAGTTCCCCTGCGCCCGTTCCATTCTCAGGGCCAACTGTGAGAAACCTGTGACGACCACCCCCGCATCGGTCCTAGAAAGAAGGTACCACCCACTCGGCCGAGTGGCGTCACAAACTCTGCCCGGCTGGAGGCATGCGCCGACATGCTTGGGAAACCCCCTGAGGTTAAAACGTTGTGTTGGGATGTGGTGCGGCGTCAAATGTCGAAAGTGGCCTTGTTTTATTTTTCACTCTGTTCCTCTCTCTCTCGTCGTCATCTTGCTCTCTACGCCTTCCCAAATTTTTCTTCCTGCGCATTCATGAATGTCAATTTGGAGGAAGTACTTGTTCCTGTGCGAGGTAATGCCCACTGAGCTATACTGTACAGCTATTTCTCAGGTGCGAGCTGGCCACAAATTAAAGCTCAATGGAGTCGCTTATCATCATGTGGAAATTTAATGCAGCCAAATACTTAAACGCATATTTTTAAATGTGGAGGGGAAAAACCTGGAGGACCCAGAGAAACATCCACACGACCACAGGGAGAGAGACATGCAAACTTCAAATATACAGCAGGCGTCAGGGTTGGAATTGAACCCCCAACAACCTGCATACCAGGCGAGGTAGTTAACATCTCCTAGCCACCACAGCACCTCCATCGCCACCACAGTGCCCCAAAGGACCCGGCCTCTGTGACGCAGTCCCGCCAGCAGAGGTGTGTGCATCCTTCCCAGCAGAGCCGCTAGGCGAGCCCTGTGGCCTCATCGCGGCCTACAAATGATGATGATAATACAGTATATTGTATTGTGTTTGCTATGTATGTGTACCATTTGACACCCTGTATATCCTTGCAAAAATCGACGCTTCATCTCAAACGGGATTTTCCAGGTGAACTGTTTAAATACATATGTACTTAAACAGTTCACCTGGAAAATCCAGTTTCATTCATAAGTACACGTGGCCGAGGCCAGATCAACGCCGACCGCCACCTCCCACGTGGCGGAGCCCGCACGGTCGGCAGCTATTATTCCCCATGCAGTGGAGCCTGTGCAGTCGCCGGCTGCCGTCTTCCACGTGGTGGATTCCGCGCAGTCACCAGCCGCCATCTTCCACGCGGCAGAGTCCGCGAGAGCAGGGGCGTCCATCGCCCACGCCGCGGAGACAGCGTGGTTAACGGCCACCATTTTCCCGGCGGGGGAGGGGGCACAATTAGCGGGAGCCATTTTGCGACCAACTGCGAAATCCGGATCCATCCCCGATGGGACAGGGAGGAGCAATCGGCCGAGTAAGCAGGCTTCCGCCTATCAGGGAGTTTGTGGCAGCAGTGGGCGATTGGGCCGCCTTCACCCAGTGGTTCGAAGCAGCGATCTCCATGGTCGAGTGAGGCCTTGCGGGTCTTACCCATGGCCCTCGATGATGACGCTCTTGCAGCATTCCCGAGCCATTCCTCCGGAGAAGCGGGCAACTCTTCGTCAGGTGTACAGGGAGACGGCAGCGGTTTTTGACCCTCCTTTAAACTCACGGAGGAATTTTTTGCAACGAAGGGGAAGGGAGGCCGAGACGCCCCTCGCTTACCACAATACACTCATGGCGCTGGGGCAGGCGGCGTACCCACATATGGATCCAGCGGTGATTGACTCTTTAACAATAGAGAAGCTGTTGGGGTTGGCCCAAGAGAAGGGGGTTGTGCTGTCTGTTGTCGAAGAGGAGACATAGACCTCCCTTTGGTGGCATGATGCCTGCAGGCCCATGGAAATGTAACCTGATGGACCCCAGTGGCGGCGTGGTCCGGGGATCTGGGTTAGAGGACACGCTGACCCGCCCGGCAGCTGGGAGTAATTCAAGGCTGGTGGAGGATGA
Source organism: Petromyzon marinus (assembly GCF_048934315.1). Classification (NCBI taxonomy): domain Eukaryota; kingdom Metazoa; phylum Chordata; class Hyperoartia; order Petromyzontiformes; family Petromyzontidae; genus Petromyzon; species Petromyzon marinus. The sequence continues at coordinate 7,496,173 of NC_133690.1, read as the reverse complement.
ACCGGAGCTGCAGAGGGAGATGTCAGCGGCGACGCAGGGATGGCTTCGGCGGCGAGGGGAAATCCCACGACAACCTCGGGGTTAGGTCTCCAGGAGAGAGGCGACCCTTCCGCCGCGGGGTTGGGTTCCTAGGGGAGGGGTGACCTCTCCACCATAAGGTTGGGTCCCCGGGAGAAGGACAATCTCTCCGCCTCACGGACCCTCGATCTCCTGCTTCCGGTGTATCCACTGGCCCGCCGACGGTCCCGTCCCAGCCCCAACAGGCAAGTCGCGGCACACCGGACAATTGGCCCGTACCACCACCACCTCACACATCCAGATTGCCATGTAATTCGTTGGTCAATCTCGCCTCCCCTTCACCCGTTGGGGTACGCGAACAAGGGGATCAGAATACGGATGGGTGGCCAAATTCCTTTACTCAGTCGAGGAAATTGGTGCGTCGAGTGGTAGCGGCTGTGGCAGAGTCATCGGCAATAGTTGGTTCCATTCAGGGGGTAAAGGTGCGGGTCTTGGTTGACACAGGGACTTTGGCTACCATCATTTCAGACGTTATTTATAATTTGTTGCCCCTAAGAGATCATCGCCTAATGGGGTGAGTATGGGCATTTTGGGACGGATAGAGGCATGTGTGAGAATAGGGGAATTGGAAGTGTCAGGGCCCGTGTTGGTTTCGATGACGTTGGTGGTACCTTGCCTTTTAGTAACAGATTTTTTGGGAAGGATGCCCTTGAAAATTTTAACGGATCAACGCTGTATTAAAATGCCGCCGGGACAGCGTTTGTTATTTTTGAATGCCCCACATGGGAAACCAGTTGCGAATGCCATGGTTCAGGCCTTGGCAAAGGAATCTGTACAGATTCCGCGAGGCACGCAGATATTGATTACCCTGCACTACCGAAAACGCCTCCAGTTGGCTGACCCCATGGGGGAGGTCTTTTTGACTCCATCAAACACAGCAACCCGAGGACTCGCATTAGTGGGGGCTGAGACAATCGTTCGGGGAAACCAGGAACCCTTCATACAGGTCCTGAATGTGGGCCTGGGAGCGGCTGTGGTTCAGGCAGGGGCAGTGTTGGCTCATGCAACGGCAGCATGCTGCAGGGTTGTTGACTCAGGGGCAGATGAGGTTGTGGCCGCGGCGCAACAGCGGGTGGAGCCAGAGGGGACATGGATTGAGGAATTATGTAAGGAGAACCCTGATTTTGGCAACTCCCCTTAGACGAATCATCGAAGCCTAAAATGGCAACCCGCACGCCCCAGGGACTGTTCCAGTTTAATTACCTCCCTATGGGATTACATTCAGCCCCGGCCACTTTCCAACGCCTTATGGAATTGGTGTTGGCAGGATTACAATGGGACTCTTGTCTCATTTCTTTGGATGACATCGTCTTTGGCCGAACACTTGACGAGCATTTGCAGCGGTTGCGGATGGTGCTCTCTAGGGTACAGGCATTGAACCTTAAGTTAAAACCTGCTAAGTGCCATTTATTGCAGACTTACGTGTGGTATTTGGGTTGTCAGTGCGAAGGGTATCGCGGTGGATCTGGATAACACTGCGTGTGTGCGTGATTGGCCAACCCCTATATCGGTAGTCGAGGTGCGCAATTTTGTAGGCTTTGTATTGTACTACCGGAGGTTTGTTCCGCAGTTTGCGATGATTGCTAAACCCTTGCATGCCTTGACGGGTAAGAATAAAAAATTTAAATGGGGCCAAGAGGAGGAGACCACGTTCGCTGCGTTGCGCGATCGCCTTTCCAACGTGCCTCCTCTTGACTATCCGGACTTTTCCCTGCCATTCATACTGGATACGGATGCTAGTGACATGGGTATAGGAACTGTGTTGTCCCAGGTTAAGAATGGGGTGGAAAGGGTAATTGCATACGGGAGCCGCGTCCTATCACTCGCGGAAGAGCATGATTGTGTGTCACCCATAGAGAATTGTTGGCTATGGTGTACTTTTGTCCAACTGTACAGGCCATACCTTTATGGCAGAGAATTTGTGGTCCTTACAGATCACGTGGCCCTCCAGTTCTCCTTGAAAGTGGACCAGCCATCTGGCCAGCTCTCTCGGTCGTTAGAAATATTCCAAGAGTATTCCTACCGCGTGGTTTACCGCCGTGGTGTGAGGCACTGTAATGCCGATGCATTGTCGCGCTTGCCGTTAAATGACCCTTGTGCATGCTCGTCCAGTGCGGGCCAGTGTAGATTGCTTGGGGACGGATCAACTTGGGTCGTAGTGGCCTCAGGTGACCTGCCGCTCACCGTGGCAGATGCACATAAGGACGACATGCTGGGCCTCACGTGGGCAGAATGGGGCAAGTGGCAGATGGAGAATGTTTTTCTCTGGAACTTACAATGCGGCGTGGACCTTGATCAGAAGAAACCTGGCCATAAGGGAATCTCGCGGTTTGTCCTCCGGGAAGGGTTGCTTATGAGGTGGCATGAGGTTTCGGGCTTGTTATGTATTGTAGTCCCCACAGGCCTGCGAGGTAGGTTGACAGTGCACGCTAACAAGCTGATGCACCTTGGGTACCGGAAAACCTTGCTTATGGTGCAAATATATATTTTTTTATGGCTGGGGATGTCTAATGATGCCTTCCATTTCATTTAAGGTTGCACTGATTGCATGTCGCAAGCCATCGGCGAAAAAATCTCAACCCCCTTTATCATTTATCACAGTGTCCCGCATTAATGAATTGGTTGCGCTGGATATTCTGGAGCCCTTTCCGACTACGCAAAAGGGAAATACATTTCTCCTTGTTGGGGTTGGCCATTGCCAGACCAAACAGCTACATCCATAGCCAATGCATTTTTGCACGGCTAGGTGATGGAGAAGGGGGCTCCCGAGCAGCTTCTCACAGACCAAGGCCGAAATTTCTCCTCAAAGCTTCTTCGGGAAGTGTGTGATGTATTGGGCACAAAGAAGATCAGAAGATCACCATACGGTCTCCAAACGGATGGTTTTGTGGAACGTCTGCACCGGACCCTAACATCTATGCTGTGTCAGGTCCTTAACGAGACACAAACGGAATGGGATTTGCATGTCTCGGGTATTTTGGTAGCTTACAGGGTGGCCCCACACGCCTCTACGGAATTCTCCTTTTTTTCTCATGTATGGCTGGGAGAACGAAGCCCCTATTGAGGTGCAATTAGGGTTGGCCATGTCCACCTCTATGCAGATCACGCTGTGTTGTGTCTCGGAAGCTCGCGAAGTGGCCAAAGAAAACACGGCAAGGACGCAAGCTGTTAACCAAAAAAACACGGGACGGCATGAGCATGTACTTAAATGGGCAGTGGGGGTACAGCGCTTGGTTATACTGGCCTCAGGTGCAATTGGGTACGTCCCTCAAATTACATTGACCATGGCAGGGTCCTGTCGAGGTGGTGGAGGTCAGGAGGCCTCAGTGTGTGAGAACTCAGGTGGGACGTCGTCGTTGGTTTGTTCATTCATCACACCTGAAACTATATGTTCAACCCCTGGTACGGCCGATGTCTGGTGTGTCCGATGAGCCGGGGCAGTTGGTTGAGCAAGTTGTACCTCAGGGGAAATGCGTTGTGCTGCCAACAGTTTCGAAGTCTCTGATGCTGGGGGAACTGCAAGAAGCCGCTGCTGGTGATGAACTGTTGGATGGAGCCCGGTCAACTCGCTCGGAGATGCTCATGGGGGAACCCACCACTTCAAGGCCTTTGTGCAAGCCCCTTGTTGCCCGAAGAGGCACGGAAATTCAAATGATGGACTGGCGTCGAGGACCGGGTATAAATGTCGTCGGTTTTGTTAAGTGGACCTCCTATGGTTGTGGCAGGTTGGGTTATATGTGATATTTTGCTTTAACGTGCGTCGGTCATCGGGATATCTTTTTTTATATACGCGGTGTTCCGCCCTAACATTCATCGGTCGTCGGGATATTTTTTTATATGTCGTGTCTGCCCTAACGTTCGTCGGTCGTCGGGATATTTTTATATAGGCGGTGTCTGCCTTAATTTTGTTAGTTATTGTGAGCCGAGACGGCTGGATTTTTTAGAAGGAGGGGGGGGAGTGATGTAGGGACAGTGCGGAAAGAGAGAGACAGTGCGTGGGTGGAGATAATGAGGGGACAGGGCAGTGCGTGTCCTAGCCCAAGTATCTGTCGTTATCCTAGCCCAAGTATCTGTTGTTAATCTAGCCCAAGTACTGTATGCTAGTCATAGCTAAGTACTGCAGGATATGAGGGTATGTTATCTGCGCGAAGCACCCAAATAAATAAATAAGAATGACAGAAGTTGTCCGAGAGTCATTACACTTGTACACACTGGTGCGTAGACAGAGGTGGTGGGGGAATTTAAGACAATTGGCCATTGTCTAAACTACCGCACGAATCGAACCGACGAACTCTGGATTCCAAATCATTTGGTGATACGGCATTGGCAGGGGTGCACAAGCACAAATTACGATACATCCAACACATTTGTCCGTAAGACTGTCTTGAAAGTAAAAATGTAAGAGGATTTATTTAATGTGCTTTGAAGAATGGCCATTTCCTGAAATGTTGCCTATTAAATTCACAGGAATGCGTTCCTGGAAAATGCTGCTTAACTCGAAATTACTTAAAGTGATCTCTAATTTCCAATAGACATGAAGTTGAAATGAGGGGTTGCGTTCCGATTCGACGTTTCTGGAGAGAAAAAATGGGGCTAAATGTCATGAAGTGTAGAAAAATTCAAACGATTACAAGTTATAAGTTAACGTACATTAACTCGAAATTACTTGAAGTGAACTCTAGTTTCCCAGAGACATAATGTTAAAATAGTGGTTGTGTTCTGAGCCGACATTTATCGAAAATGTAATTGTGGAAAAATGTCAAGAACTGCACACAAATCCATACGACTATAAGTTAACGTACATTTGAACTCATAATAAATATATACAATTAGATAACAAAAACTTACCAGGTGTGGTTTAAGAGCTTACTGATCATTCCCTCTTGGGGTGATCAGTGGTGGAGCGATGCAGATGAAGGGGCAGGATCTCCTACCTCCTTATCTGACACCTCCGATTATCACGGCTGGGTATGTACAGTGCGAAATAAGTTCAACATACACGCATGCATATGTGACGATGAAGCTGGAGCGATACGGAATGTTCACCAGAGGAAGCTGCCTCTCTCCTAGGTTCTTTTCTGGGACCTTTTTGGTTTGATTACAGAACGTTTAAACAAACATCTGCCCAAAGACAGATGGCCATAATTTTTCTTCTTCTGCTGGTACAGCTCATTATGGTAGTGAATGCCAGTTAATATTGGTGGTGGTGATGGAGGTGGTATCGATTCATCAGCCTATTCCTCAGCTCGTTGTTATTCCGGTTGCATCTGATTCTCGTTTGCCAGGACCTCACGATGGGTTTCAAGCAACTCCACCATGCCCGACTCCTCCACATTGTTGGATCCAGCTTCCCTTCACCAGCACTACGTGTGTACTACTGTGCATGCTATACACGTGCAATGACAAGGTGACACCTGCTGGCCTGAAAGGGGAATCATGGGTACGGGAAAGGTTAAGTAACAACCAATCAGAGAAGGAGGTATATCTGGGGCAAAGGTGACAGGTGGGGCTAGCCGAGATACTCCGAGAACCTGCTCGAAGGTTCCACGAGAGGGCGTGGCCGGAGGCGGGGCCTAGCCACGCCTGGGGGGATATAAGGGGGAGCGGACCCGGGGCTCAGGGCTCGTGGCTCATGTGTGGGGTCTTGGGTTCTGGCTGCGTCGCTGCTCGCTGACATCTCTCTCCGTTGTCCGGCCACGTGGAAGATCTCCTGCGGGGTTTCCATCGCCGTCATCGTCACGCCGCCAGCCAGCGGCGTAGCCTAGTGAGGGCGATGGGACCACGCCGAGTGATCGGCTGTGTGTAGCCAGTAGAGACGTTAATATCTAGTGTTGTACTCAGTGTGAGGAAGAATAAGTGTTGGCCTGTGTTGTGCCCAGTGTGAGTCATAAAGAAGAAGTACCCCCTACACGACGTGTCGCGGAAGTCACTCATTACACACGTACTGTGCTCTACTTGCATCCGTGTACAGCACAGTGTTACATCGCAAGATAGGTAGTTTTAACCACGTGCGTTCCTCGTTTTAAAAACTAAAATTTCGGCGACCGAGCTCCTACAGAGGGCTTCTCGGCGTTCCTCGCCTCACCCGTCACCCTTCTTCTTCTTCTTCTTCTTCCCTCCCACAATGTGTACAGATACTACTGACTATTGTATGTAGGATGTGTAAGCATATATTACTAAACATTTCTTTTTTAGGGGTGGGGGGGTGAAATATTTTGGGGGGGTCGTCAATGTTTGTAAACCTGATGGATCAACTTTTTACCCCCACATCTAGTGACGGGGGAGGGTCCACTTCTATAACTTTTTTATTCAGGCCTACGGATAGGCTCTCTCATAATTTAGTTGACAGATAAACAGAACGCCGGGCTTTCATAATACTGCACACAACTTTTTTGTGCATATTCTGCTTTAAAAGAACGCACATGTGAAACATCAGAATCAGAATGTTCATTCATAATGTAGGAATCTGATGTCCAGTCGGTGATACTTGTAAGGAAATATGTTCCCTAATTCATCAGCAACACATAGGCGAAACACTTAATTATTTAAGACCACACAGTGTTATTTATGAATGCGTTTAAGTTTTCTGGATTTCAAACCTAGTGGGCTAACCATTAAACCAGGTAAGTATAAACTTGTATTATTACCAGAACGATAGATAGTGAACACAGTGTAGTGTGTAAATTGGAAAAATGCATTCAAATCTATGATATAATTTACACTGGAGAAAAAAACCCTTGTCCACATTTTGAATGACGTTTTTTGTACGATTTGCTATAGATAACAGGATCAACCTTCCACTGGACTCAATCTCATCTGTTTAAAAAAAAAACAATTACTTAACACAATCTTACGCAGTTGTTGGTTTTAATGTAAATCTTAGGTGCAATTATAACGCAGTTCGTCCAATTGGGATAATAGGAGAAAAACAACCGCCTCGGGCCCTAGTTTAAACCCATCTGGCATAGCCACGTCACACGAAATCGTGCCCATTACGCAAACGATGTGAATGCACGATCGAGTTCGCCTTTGATACTTGGCGTGTAGCTGGGTCACGCGCCCGCAACTATGTCGAGGGGTTTATATTTCTTGAGATTTTTTTGGTCGTGACAATCCGGTTTACGCCCCTCGGGGATAGGTGTCGACGACGCTGGTTGTGTCACCTGGTCTGCGATCGGGGGATTTCCAGATCGAATCTCGCGAGGGGTTCAACTTGGCACTTTTGTCCTTTCAGGCTGTGGTATGTTTAATGAAGATTTTTTTTAAACATACATACGTTCGCTGTTGGGGGAGAGCGTTGTGATGATTTCCAAGAACAGTTTTTTTCTTGAGGCTTTCTAAAATGAATTATCTTCCTATAAAAAATCCTCAGACTGGTTTAATTGCAATTACCGTTGAGATGTATTTGTAAAGCCCTCCACTAAGCGTTTCACACTGGAAACCGAATTACATTGTATCTAGAACCATTGTTTTGTTTTGCCAAGAGATTCGTTTCAGGAAGGTTACCATCAGGCAGAAATTTACGTTATGAGTCATCAAGTGGCTTCAGGTAGAACGTCCTTTAAGATTGCTGTGAACTTTGGAATAATAATTTTGACGTGCCAGGTCACCAGAAACTGCGTAGACCAAGAATGCTGTGCTGGAGCCCAAAAGCAGCGATGCCACGTGGTGACACCACTTGGCTGCCGCCTTGACACAATGAGCTGCATTCATGCGTGCTGAGTCAGCGACGATTCTCATTGATTAACATTGATTTATTGCACTCATGATCCGTGTGCGTAAAGGATGACTCGTTGCAGGAGGGATTTTATTGTCGCCAGTAAAACGACAGAGTGAGCCCCGATACCCTGTACGCTAACCCTTATATAGTCATCCCTAGCCTTTTTGAACCTTCTAAACCGATTCTATCCTTTTCAACCGATTGACGCCACGGTGGCGAGATGTTAACAACCTTGGCTGGTATACAGGAGGTCGTGGGTTCGATCCAGACCTTGACGCCTGATGTATATTTGGAGTTTGCAGGTTATTCCCATGGTTACATGGACTTTTCTCCGGGTCCTCCGGTTTTTCCTTCCACATTTAGAAACTTGCGTTTAAAGTATTTGGCTGCTATAAATGCAAGTGTGTTGCTTTTTTTTTAGCAACATACATGCCTGACCCAAATCATCATCACCAGCTATGATCTATCCACTGCTGGATAAAGCATCACCGTCCCTCATGATCTTGCGATGTACCACAATCCATGTAGGTTTCTGCCCGTGACTTGAACTCTTTGTTCCATCTCTGCAGTGATATTTATTTTTTTGGGCCTGTTTTCTCCTTTTGCTGCCATTCCATTACCAGTCGCATCCATTTACCATCGTTTTGCCTCGCAAAGTGTCCTGCCCAAGCCCACTCACTTTCCACCGCGGTCAATATGCCTCACAGTTAGCATTAGGTTCCCTAATCCACATGTTCCTCCGTGTCTCAAGTGGAATTACCACCATGCATCTCTCTATGCCTCTCTCTTTGTGTAAACTTTCAGATTTTGTTCCAGTTTATTTGTAAATGCCCATGCGTCTGAGCCATATTTCATTATTATGCAATACACACGGAATAAAACGTTACCTCTTTAGGTACACTGGTATGTTGCTTTTTCATAATAAAGTTCTGTTTTACAAATGCATTCCGTGCTGGCTCACCCTTCAGGCTTTCACAAAGTCCCCCATTGGTCTTTGCTGGACTTGGGAGAAGAAAGTGATGCCGAATCCTCCTCTGTCCAATTAAAATCTAGAAGCCTTGCATGCATAAGGATATCCCGTTTAAGTCAGTGTTCTTCACTGATTTTCAGGGGGGGTCACTTTCGCGGTCTTCATCAGTGCGAAGGCTGCCGCAACCCCTTCAATGGGTGTTGTCACGTGTTGTGTGTTGTCGGAGGCAGCACATTAGGAGCCGCACTAGAGGCCATACAGGGACCGCCAGTGGCCCGCGGGCCTTGCAATGGAGAGGACTGGCGTAGGGTACAAGGACAAGCATTCGCCTGCACGTGGTGATTGCTTACAAGTGTAGTGACATAGAATTGGTCATGTAGCAGCATACCGCTGGCTGCTGGCGGGGAAGGGGATCTGCGACTTACAGCAGCCCTGACGACAGCAGGCCAGGTGATAGACCAGAGAGGGACCTAAGGGAAAGGTAACGGAAGGGGCACACGAGGAACCCGCGGGTAGGTTCTAGAAAGGGGGCGTGGTCGGGGGCGGAGCCAGGCCACGCCTACAGTATAAGAGGGGCCCCTGGAGGGGACCTTGAGGTTGTCGTGTGGATTGGGATCCCACCGTGCTGCTGGAGTCTTCGCCGTTCTTCTCTCATCGTCTTCACCATCTCGGCGTCGCCAGCCAGGCAGTCTACCAACTGTCCTGAATGGGAACCGTAGTCGGCTTTTGATGGAATATTGGAAGTGTTAACTCGTAAGGCCGTGTTAATAAACAGAGTGCCTCCAACTCTTAGTTTATCCGAGTCAGTCACTACACCTGAAACAGAAACTCTAAGCACATTTTACATCTCATCTCAACCAGTCCACAATCGCCTCTGGCAGTCTACCCAAGGGGTACCCTGGATGGCAGTGGTCACTTTGTGGCATAAAATTAATGCAGCGCTGGTCTGAATGTGGGCATTAGGCTGGCTGCAGAGGGAGATGTTGCTATGTGGCTTTTTTTTGCAATTGAGTGATTTTTAAGTCATTAATCAAATGTGAACTGTAACGCCGGCACACGCGGCCGACTTTTCAAATAACGTCATGGGGGTCATTTGCTTCCACTGTGGAGCAGACGGGGAGTTCGCGTGGTTAATGTATCCCAGATATTAACCAGGGCGGCCACTGACTTCGAATCGCAAACCTCTGAAACGAGCAGCAAATGCACTGCCATTTGGCTATACGGAGATATTTAATACCGAGACGGGGGAGGGGGGCGCAGATGGGGGGTGGGGGGAGGGGTGCTGTGAGAGATTTTGGCTGGAAAAGTGTCACTGTTGGTGCCTGTGGGCTGTGAGTGAACGTGTGAGAGCTGAGTCTGTGTGAGTGAGAGCTGGGTCTGTGTGTGTGTGAGAGCTGGGTCTGTGTGTAAGAATGGGTGGCGAAGGACAGCGAATTTGCACGCGGGAACCTTTAGAAGGGACCTGTCTGCGTTGTTTCCGCGCTTGATGCACGAGATTCCCGGATATGGCTTGCACGACGCACCACCTCATTCCAACCACGACCGCATCGCCTTTGTCGTTCAGTCGGAGACGCGTTACACGGCACCTTTCATTAAAGTCACAATAAGCGACTCTCTTTTTATTTTCCACGCTCACGTGAGCATGGGCTCGTGTCCATCTCCAATTACAACCCTGAGCCAGTGGCTGAATTCCACATTCCTGTGGCTGGAGTTGGGCATCTCCGTAAAAACAACCACTGGTGACTTCTCCCAAAGTGGTGGATTTGTATCGACCCTCACGCCTACCCTGTATCGTTGAATTTTAATTGTCCGTCAATTGTAGACTGCTCGCATTTTGTGAAGAAAAAAAATGCCCAGGAATCTGAAATTCAGCTCTTGATCAATGATGTTAGCAACATCCCCTATCCATCTCAACATCCCCGATTCATCTCAACATCCCCCTATCCATCTCCACATCTTCTATCCATCTCAACATTCCCTATCATCTAAACATACCCTATCCCGTTTAACACGTAGGCTTTCGCGACCAATATTATTCATAATAAATGTTTTTGAGTTAGATTGCATTATTTATAAATGTGTTGTAACCCTCCACCACCCGACACGGCCAAACAGTAAAAAAATGTGTCACGTTTACAAAGGGCAAATAGTTCACTAATTTAGCCCACCGGTGTGTTGAAGAGTGAATCAACATTGTTTAAAATTTGAGTACGACGTTTCGCTGGTAATTACATCCAGCATCATCGGGCAATTCGCCAGAATGGTAAAGCCCTCTCGCTTGCTCCCGGTCTTAAATAGAGCAGCAGGGTGACGTCATCATTTAACTCATTCAGGTGCTATCCATCTCAACATCTATCCATCTCAACAACTCCTATTCATCTCTACAATAGCTCCTCCCCATTTCTACAACATGCATGCTATCCCATTTTTTCTTATAATAGCTTGGTCTTAATGAATCAAAAGTCCCCTTGATTTTATGCTCAACTGAGGATGGCGCAAAACTCATCTCCTGTGTACAGCCCTGAACCATTGGTGGAAGTCCTAACACTCCCATGGTGGAGATGGGTCTTCCCACAGGACAACCACACCGTTTTTGATTTCTCACACGTAGGATTTTGCAACCTGTGTTGCGATTTTCAAATGAAGTTTGCCGTGCACACACTGGCATCTTACTCGCGCGCAATCTGACCCCCCCCCCCCCCCAAAAAAAAAATCGTTAATCAATCGTCTCTAGCTTCTCCATATTATTGCTATAGCGTTATTTCACCCCAAAGGGCTGATTGTTGACCTAACGCCCCGCCCTCCAAACTGCGATTTGAACTCTTGACCTCCAATTTTTGAGCCACGTGCTCTAACCACTGTGCTGCATGGGCCACTGTGCGGGAGTTTGTAACAACGAGCGTGTATGTGTGTGCGTGGGGCACCTGGGTTTGTCCCGTGACCTCCTGCCAGCTGGGCGTTCGACACTTCACGTGACCTCGACGTGCACGTAGCCTGGCATAGGCGCCGTGGTGACGTCACCGCCACAAAGTGGTGAACGGCGGTTGTTGTTGTGGGGCCTCAAAGTGCACCTAGCCTGGCACAAGTGTCATGATGACGGCTGTCGTTGCTGAAACTTACACCATCTGAGGAATAATCTCAGAGTCCTCCACCAAACATATCCTCAAGCCGAGACTCGCAGGTTGCAGCTTGCCGATCAGAAATTCTAATCTCTACTATAAAGTATAAATTGCCCTGAAGGTTTCGCGCCATTTCCGCCGCTCATTGGGGACAAAGGCCAACCTATCATAATGGGCTCGTGTACGTACACAGCATTTATCTGGGACAGAGCTCATTTGATAAGAGCGGCATGAGTGTGATGTTCATATCCTCATCCGAGTCAACTCAGCCTTGGGGTAGGTAACACAAGAACCCTCTTAGAAGAAGAACTGGCTATCCGATGAAGACACTGGTCTCTAGCCAGTGCGGTGTTGAATTTCGGAGACTCTTGGGCCCGAACTTTAGATGGGCTGTGCCCAATGCTCATTTGAACAGAGGCAACCCGATTGTAACTTTACATAACCGAATATTGACTGGGACAATTGCTTTTACAAAGAGCTAAAAAAAACCCACAATAAAGAGATGCACACAAAAAATGACGAACTCCAATGCAGTTCTGTATGAGGCTCCGGTGTTGATCAGAGTAAAGAACTAATGGGTCTGTTGTGTGCAAATGTGTTTTTTACGTACTGTACATTGTCAACAATTTCTGTTGGTATTTTCCCCCGGTTAATTTGGTGGTAACACAACCGGACTTACAAATGTTTAAAATTTCAAGTAAGTGGAAATATAAAAAATAATCATAACACATTGAACCCTTTTACAATAAACACTTTGTAGCTGGGCATTAAGCCGTTACTTGCCATGACACATATGAAACCGGCTAAATGGCCAAGTCAAAAACAGGGCCTAGTTGTTCAGTAAAACAATATCATTAAGTTTTATGTAACAATGCATGCTTTAATTCATGTAATTATACATTAGTTGATGTCATGTTGACAGCTGTTTTATGGCCTGATAATGAACAAGCTAAAGAAATGAATTGGGGTTCTTTGATTTTTTTTTGCAAACACTCAGCAAAAGCTAATGACATCATTGTAAGGGTTTTATTTCTATTTTTTTGGGTCAAAAACCACAACTTTGAGAAGAAAGGTTCCTTTCTTGCTGTACCTGAGGTTTTCCTTGGAGCAGGGAAAGCTGGTAGTCATTAAGCTGCATCAACAGAAGGCCTGAAAACAGGGGTTCAATGACCGATCCCACCAGTCCGGCCCCGGCACAAACGAGCAACATTAAACAAACTAGCTGAGGCCTTTTATATATATTAACTTTTATATTGTTAGCTTGTTTAAACAGTATTTTTTTATTTGTTGTTATTGTTGATTTATTTATTTAAAAATGAAAGCCTGGCACTTTCAGAAAATTATACGAAGGACAGATTACCTGTTGTTTGGGTTATTGGCCGTGGGGTGGTTTTGCAACCCCAACAAGATCCATTATTCTCATACAGTAAACCATTTTGTATCCCGCGCTGACAGGCTTTTAGCACGTCACATACGCGTGACGTGCGTGGGGGGAAAAAAAAACACCACAGGTAAAGCCCCATGCCAGCTGGCGCCGTGGTACTGGCAGATTCACTGCTCCACACAACACCGCCGCAGTGAAAAGCCATCCAAGTGTGACACGCAATTGTTCGTATTCTATCGCGCGTAGGTCATTTTGGTAGCATATCAGATGGCGGCACACGCCTCCAAATTCGGTGCTTTTGTGGTCAAGGGTTGGTGGATCGCACAGATTTATGACACTCTTGAACCCTCCAAGCTGAGGTGGCCAGGAGATGGCAGTGCAGCAAGTGGGTTCAATAAAAAAAAACATATTTGTGGACAATTAAGTATATTGCCTCTCTTGCATGTATGGGTTTTCTATAAGTACTTCTGTTTCTGCCAACTGCTTAACATATAATTGGCATCCCTCTTCAGGATGTCTACTGCGAAGCAGATGGCATGCATTTTTTGGTAAATACACCCGCAGTACTAACCAGGACAGCCGACTGGATTCAAAACCACGAACCGCTGCACAAAGCGGCAAGTGCACTACCGCAGTATGTACCGTATGTATGTTGAACTTCTTTCGCAACGTACGTAGCCAACCATGCTAATCGGAGGTAGTGCGGGAAGGACAACAAACTGAACACACTGCTAGGCCTTGTCACGACAAAATGACAAGTTCTTCATGTCCAATATATTTGATACCCACCTCTCTCTTTTGAGATCGTCCAATAAGAGATATTTTTTGAGGGACTATTTGTCATTTGTATTCGAATCTCCCTATGCATGGCCCTTCTGAAATAGGAGTCTTGGGTCTTAGTGAGGCTTTCCCGAATAAATATGACATTATTATTATTTTAATGGGTGCAGTGGGCTACGGCCTACAAATTACTTTTCATCGCTTCAGGTAACTAATGGAGGGTTTTTTGAAGCGTGACTATTTTGAACTTTTTTTTTACCGGCGCAGAAAGTGTTGCATTTGGCGTAATGTACACATCATGTAGCCGCTTCACATGTGTGTGTGGGTGGCCGAGTGGCTGAGTGGGTTAGCGTGCTCCACCGCCGAGCTACTTTTCCATGGAGTCAGCGTTAACGTTTCAGAAGCCGCCCAGGCATTCCTGCGAGGATATTAGCAAAGCCGCCGCGTCGCTTGTGAGTGGACATTAAATACTCGGTGACATCATCGTTTCGCAAGAGAAGGACATTGTGCACGTCGGTGGCATAAGGTCAGAGCCCAGATTCAGGAAAGTTTCTGCAACAAAAATTAATCGTTGAATTAGAAGATTTTATAAGAAACTCATCCAGAGCCACTCCAAGTATTCTTTGCGAAAGAGGTAACGAATCTCAAAATTATAACAAACATATGTACACATGTACAATGCTTACACATTTTCTGTATGACACACGGTTGCTGAGCACAGGCCTGAAGGCCCAAAACGTCAGGTTGGCCTGCAACAAACAGCACTTTTGAAGTCCTGACAAATAAGAGTGAACACTTTTTTTTAGTTGAGCAAAGGCTCCAAAAACTTGCATCGAAAGAATCGATGGGAGGTAATTCAAGAGCCGGGCAGTGCGAGGGTAAAAAATATATATATAATTTTTTTAAAAAAAATATTACAACTATTACATAAAAAAACATAGGGGGAACATAGACATGGAGTAGGGAGAGAGGGGGTAGAGAGAGGGGATAGAGAGAGAGAAGGGGTAAGGAGAGCAGAGCGTGAAATCTATTGTGAAATCTTTCATTTAAAAAGGGGGAGGAGGGGGGGGGGGTTACATAAAGCAAAGCATTAAAGAAAAACGAATGATGAACGAAGCAAAGTTCCGACTACACCGAGCATCTTCTTGTTTCCTCTGATCGTAAAAAAAGAGAGAGAGAGAAGTGTTGCCACGACCTGCAGGTGTGGTGGTTGAACACGGTGTCGTTTCAACTACGAGTCGTTGAGATGCCAGGGACAATACAATTCATCCGCAGTGTATTGGGTGGCTGCTAGCAGAGATAAGGGGAAACCAAATTTGAGGATAATAATAACAAAAATAACAATGGTGATGTAATGATCATAATTTGTTTCTGATAAGATAACTTTTTACATCGGGGCATTTGTATGTATGTATTATGTGAAACGTCTTTCGCACCGTACATAGCCAACCGCGGTAATCGGAGGTGCTGGGAAATGACGACAAACTAAACACAAAAAACAGTTTTAAAGCAATGAGTTTTCAACCTAGATTTAGAAGTGCATCGCTCCAGTGGCTTCCTAATATCGGAAGAGCGTTCCAGATGACCGCAGAAGTGCATCCGAAAGCGCGCGATGCAGTGACCGTCTTGGTTCGATGGCTATCCAAAAGCGCTCTACGTGCAATAAGCGACTTACATCTCATCATCTCAAATATTTGAAGAGCATCCCCCAGTGGAAGCTGTCCCTGTGCAGCACAAGGTGACTTGGCACATGGCCTCAAAGCGGCCGTTTGCCTGCCAGCAAGGGGCAAGGGCTGCTGCGTGTAATCCCAATTAAGTAATTTGTGGGTAAGTTTGGAAATTTGCTCATTTGGACTGTTCACTTTGGCACACGATAGCCCACTCGTTTCGAATGACGTTATGGGATCTTTATCATCCAATGTGAAGCAGACGGCAGTATTTATGAGGGTCAATGCACCCGCAGTAATGACCAGGGCAGCTTGCCGGATTCGAACTGCCAAACTCTGCAACGCGTGGCCAACGCTCTACCGCTTGGCCATGTCAACGCCCAACGATGAGAGACAAGTTATTTTGGTTCAATCTACTTAACAATGATCTTTAGTTACGGAGCACATTTCATATCACGAGGTTCTAGGCACTTCACACAAGTCAAGATGAAATAAAACATTTACAAAGACAAATGTGGCAACAAAACACTCGTGAAATAGTACAAATACATATAAAAGTACAATTAATAAAACAGTAAAATAATCATGAGCTCCCAGGATAAAATCAGAAGGCTAAATTGTAGAAATAGGTCTGATGCCTTCGTTTAAAAGTTGCGAACCTCTGATGCGATCGGCCAGAGGTCCAGAGTCGCGGGGCCCGAACACAGAACGCCACCACCTCCCCCTTGCTCAGCCTGAACCTCACAATACAGATGTAGGGGGTCCAATCACGGCGCACACTAACACTTGGAGGCAACACGGTTTATTAACCAACATCACATAACCCTTAATGGAACAACAACATAAGGTGGTAGCCCACCATTCACACACTTAGCTATGTACACTTGGAGTAGATGGCTATGTACATTCTGGATGGGCAACTACAAATCGGACCAGGTTAGACAACACGCTGCCTGGTCCACGTACGCGATGCCCGGAGATCTCAAGACCCGCCGACCCACGATGGTTTCTTCTTCCCAGAACCAACCCCGGTGCGCCCCTGGGGCTCGGCTTTTATCCTTACGGCGTGGCCAGGCCCCGCCCTTTGCCACGCCTCTTTTCCCGATCCTTCGTGAGGGTTCAGGACCCACCTCAGGTGTTCCTCCAACTTGGTCCCCCGCCGTCCGCACCACATCCGGTCACGTGCCCCTCCCTGTTTACCCAGCCCTCCCTGGTATGCCCATCCGGTGTCCAGGGAGAGGCTCCGCCCTTACAGTAGCACCCACACGGTACTGTCTCTACACAACGGTACTCAAACCAACGACACTACACATACTGTAGCAGGACTACTGCTGTCAACTGACCTCTGAACGCACGGCTGAGGTTAATAGGGATACAATAACTTTGACATGCAATCTAGTGGCATTTCGTGCTTTAAACATCTGTGAAAACCCATATCTCTGTTTTGGATTCGAATAAAAAGCGAGGCTATGTTTGTAATCCGGGTTCGATGTTCCAGGCTTTTAATTGATGCCACGAATGTGTCCTTGGTTTGCACCCGTGTAGAATTAGTCGAGCTTGTGTGGCTCAACGCCATTGTCTCTTGCACTTCTTTGGCAGGATCTGCAACACATGGCCCTGAAGCGCAACACATTTTGCGCGTTAATCTTTTTTGTGCATGTCTTGTGTTAAGTTTAATGGTGGGAACCCGGAGGGTCAAATAAATCCTTGCTGAGTGTGACAACTCAAACACACATGTCAAGTTCCTGGACATGTTTGCACCTGCGTGATAGCGCAAAGTTTGCGCCATGCACCTGGCATTGTGCATACGTCGGCAAAATCGGCCACCAGAATTTTATCAAGAGTTCTAGAATGTGAACATATTAGTGAATAAAAATTGGTTTTACCATTTCTGATAATAAATCAAGTGTTAAGATGTTCAAACACCAAATAGTTACCTTCCGCAAGGCATCAAGTCAGCATTAACCACACATACTTGTGCCATTTATATGCATATATTATCAGAGCATGTTTGTTTGCATGCTTTGAGCATGTTTCCTGCATGTTTTGGCACACCTATGTGTGGTTAATGCAGACTTGATGCCTTGCCAAAGGTATCTATTTGGTGTTTGAACATCTTAACTCCTGTTTTATTGCCGGAAAGGGTAAAAATTATTCTTATTTTTCAGAATTTTTGATACTGGAAAAAAGGTCCCATGAACATATTAGTCCAATATTTTCCTGTCTTTCTTGGCTTCCCATAAAGTTCAGAGTGGACTTTAAGATTCTGACCTATAAGGCTCTAAAAGTGGACAATCAAGTTATCTCCAATATTTTCCTGTCTTTCCTGGCTTCCCATAAAGTTCAGAGTGGACTTTAAGATTCTGAACTATAAGGCTCTAAAAAGTGAACAATCAATTTATCTCACACATTTGTTCACCCCATATGTGTGGTCATCTGGAAGGCTTTGTTCTTCAATGGCTGGTGCCCTATGCATTCCTCTGACATCGCTTCTCCACCCTAAAAATGGCGACCGTGCCTTCCGTTGTGCTGTTCCCCTGGCTCTGGAGCTCCTTGCCCAGTGTTGTTCGTTCGTCAGAGACAATGGCTGTGCTTCAATTCTGCCTCAACACACATTTGCTCTCTATTGCTTTCGATTTCTGAATTAGCTTCCGAATTGTCTTCTTATTTTGTGATCCTTTTGGCCTATGATATTTTTTGCGTGCTGCACCATGCTTTGAACATCTAGTAGACAGGCGCTTTATAAGTGCGCTTTATTATTATTTCTTGCACGTAATAATCGTCTCACAGAGAAACAGGAAAGACATTCTTCAATCTTCATTAATCTCTGTTAATGCTACGAGGCTGCATACATTTCATTCCTTTTGTTGCATTATCACGAGTTAAGAAATGTGAATTCAAGATTCCAAATCTGAAATTAAGTGTCAATCAGCCAGACTTGCAACTTTCATCCAAACACGTTTTTTGTTGTTGATATTTCGAGGATGAACTATGCAGACGCATTTTCAGCAACGCTGTTTAACATATATTTTACCGTGCTGTCAAACGCGTCTTTGTCACGCCCGCCAATTGCCAACGGCACGTACACGGCCCAAAATTGAACCCAGTCTGTTTGCACTTTGGCATTTTGGCAGAGCGCGCAATGACCACGGCGCCACTGCTGCCCTCAGACGTTTGGGCGAATGCGCCATGATCCCAGCAAATTCGCGCTCATACCACGGGCATGCACGTCAGTGGAACAGTTGCGCTTGGCCTAATCCTCTCGGTGAAACCCAGCTCGAAAATTCCTGGTGCTGTCTCCACTGGTACGCAGTCTTCCTTTGGGGGATTGGGGAGTCAGGGCGGGTAAAGTGTGGTACTACTGGCCGCTGTGCCCCATCACCCGCATGGACTTTCACTGATAGCAGTGCTCCCTTACAAATATTTACACATAAATGCGTGTTTATGTGTTTTTTTACAGCTGCATACTGATATGCACTTGTAATAATTAAAAAGTGCTGCCCTTTTGTCAATCCACTGTTGAATGAAGACCTCCCCACACCCAGTCGACCCTACAGGTTGTTTGGCCATACTTCACCACGCTGGTTAGTGTGGATTGGTGAAGGGAAGGCCAGGACTATTTCAGATATTATTCGCTGCTGATGTTAGCCATGACCTGGTAAATGACCTCTGGTCATTAGGTTTAGAGCGCACTTCACTCACCACTGTGCTACCACTACACCTTTTGATATGCACTCCTACACAGTATGTATAGTAACTACACTCAGACAAAATGCACGTATGTTCATGGTTGTGACAGGTTATGTCCGGAAGCTCCCATCAGATGAATCCACCGTTGAAACCATGGATGTGTAACAATTGGAATAAAATACACTGAGTTATCTTCCCTAGCACAATAATGTGACGATCTTCCTTTCCATTCTGGACCTAACGAATGTTATTTATTCCATTACGGTGTCAAACTACCATTCCTTCATGTTCCATAGAATAATTCTGGAAGAGAACCATTAATAACTCTCCTTCTTTGGCAACAGTTCAGATTAATCTAATTTGGTAGCCACGACATAACTGGGCACTGCGGTGGCGATATGTTAACTACCTTGCCCGGTATACAGGTGGTCGTGGGTTCAATCCCAACCCTGACACGCATATTTTTGGAATTTGCATGTTCTCCCTGTGGTTGCGTAGATTTTTCTCCCGGTCCTTCGGTTTTTCCCACCATATTTAGAATTAATGTACATTTAGAGTATTTGGTTGCTACAAATTTCCACGTGATAAGCCATTTCGTTGAGCTATCAGTTGTGGCCAGGTCACTTCTGGAAAAGAGCCATATACAGTGAGGGAAAAAAGTATTTGATCCCCTGCTGATTTTGTACGTTTGCCCACTGACAAAGAAATTATCAGTCTATAATTTTGATGGTAGGTTTATTTGAACAGTGAGAGACAGAATAACAACAAGAAAATCCAGAAAAACGCATGTCAAAAATGGTATAAATTGATTTGCATTTTAATGAGGGAAATAAGTATTTGACCCCCTCTCAATCAGAAAGATTTCTGGCTCCCAGGTGTCTTTTATACAGGTAATGAGCTGAGATTAGGAGCACACTGTTAAAGGGAGTGCTCCTAATCTCAGCTTGTTACTTGTATAAGACACCTGTCCACAGAAGCAATCAATCAATCAGATTACAAACTCTCCACCATGGCCAAGACCAAAGAGCACTCCAAGGATGTCAGGGACAAGATTGTAGACCTACACAAGGCTGGAATGGGCTACAAGACCATTGCCAAGCAGCTTGGTGAGAAGGTGACAACAGTTGGTGCGATTATTTGCAAATGGAAGAAACACAAAATAACTGTCAATCTCCCTCGGCCCGGGGCTCCATGCAAGATCTCACCTCGTGGAGTTGCAATGATCATGAGAACGGTGAGGAATCAGCCCAGAACTACACGGGAGGATCTTGTCAATGATCTCAAGGCAGCTGGGACCATAGTCACCAAGAAAACAATTGGTAACACACTACGCCGTGAAGGACTGAAATCCTGCAGGGCCCGCAAGGTCATCCCTGCTCAAGAAAGCACATATACATGCCCGTCTGAAGTTTGCCAATGAACATCTGAATGATTCAGAGGACGGACTGCTGGGTGAAAGTGTTGTGGTCAGTTGAGACCAAAATGGAGCTCTTTGGCATCAACTCAACTTGCCGTGTTTGGAGCAGGAGGAATGCTGCCTATGACCCCAAGAACACCATCCCCACCGTCAAACATGGAGGTGGAAACATTTTGCTTTGGGGGTGTTTTTCTGCTAAGGGGACAGGACAACTTCACCGCATCAAAGGGACGATGGACGGGGCCATGTACCGTCAAATCTTGGGTGAGAACCTCCTTCTCTCAGCCAGGGCATTGTAAATTGGTCGTGGATGGGTATTCCAGCATGACAATGACCCAAAACACGGCCAAGGCAACAAAGGAGTGGCTCAAGAAGGAGCACATTAAGGTCCTGGAGTGGCCTAGCCAGTCCAACAGCTTTGGGGTGCCCTCGATCTTCCTTCTCTAACCCCACCCACTTACCCTTGGGCTGCACCCATCTCAGGCCTATATAACACCCTGCTTCAGCAGCTCTCTAGCTATATTTTTTCACCTGAGGACGATTGCTTGTGTTGCGATTGAAACGTCGTGATTTTTAAAAATACATTTTCTATCTACGTGACTTCACCGAAAGACCCAGAGAGTATGAATTTCTGCAGTCACGAAAGCTTTAAGTCAAGATTTACCTCTTATCCATATTTTCAATGAACAAGAGGAAGATGTTACCGTTTTAACCATTGTCCTAGTCCATGATAGCATGGCCAAGAGAAGTCATTTTGTACAAAGCTGTTTTATGTAATTTAATACCTTTAAAAATTTATTTAAATTCTTTTTATTTTATCAGGTAAGGCCCACTGAGTTATATAGATATTTTTCAGAAGCGACCTGACCACAAATGATAGTTCAACGACCTCCTGTATACCAGCCGAGGTAGCTAACATCTCGCCAGGCACATGCCTATAAATGAAGACGGTCCAAGATCAGTTAAGATATCACTGATGTTTGCCGTAACCAGGAATTAACATCATGTACCTGGGTTCATAGTCAGTGCATACGATTTTTCTGGCAAATGTTTTTTTTATTTGAGGTGTACCGTGGAGGTGTATTGCAGAGGTGTACTGCAGATGTGTACTGTGGAGGTGTATTGTAGATGTGCACTGCAGATTTGTACTGTGGAGGTGTATTGCAGAGGTGTACTGCAGATGTGTACTGTGGAGGTGTATTGTAGATGTGTACTGCAGATGTGTACTGTGGAGGTGTATTGTAGATGTGTACTGTGGAGGTGTATTGTAGATGTGTACTGTGGAGGTGTATTGTAGATGTGTACTGTGGAGGTGTATTGTAGATGTGTACTGTGGAGGTGTATTGTAGATGTGTACTGTGGAGGTGTATTGTAGATGTGTACTGTGGAGGTGTATTGTAGATGTGTACTGCGGAGGTGTATTGTAGATGTGTACTGTGGAGGTGTATTGTAGATGTGTACTGTGGAGGTGTATTGTAGATGTGTACTGTGGAGGTGTATTGTAGATGTGTACTGTGGAGGTGTATTGTAGAGGTGTATTGTGGAGGTGTACTGTGGAGGTGTATTGTAGATGTGTACTGTGGAGGTGTATTGTAGATGTGTACTGTAGATGTGTATTGTAGATGTGTACTGTGGAGGTGTATTGTAGATGTGTATTGTAGAGGTGTATTGTAGATGTGTACTGTGGAGGTGTATTGTAGAGGTGTACTGTGGAGGTGTATTGTAGAGGTGTACTGTGGAGGTGTATTGTAGATGTGTTCTGGGGGGGTGTATTGTAGATGTGTTCTGTGGGGGTGTATTGTAGATGTGTACTGTGGAGGTGTATTGTAGATGTGTACTGTGGAGGTGTATTGTAGATGTGTACTGTGGAGGTGTACTGTAGATGTGTACTGTGGAGGTGTATTGTAGATGTGTACTGTGGAGGTGTATTGTAGATGTGTATTGTAGATGTGTACTGTGGAGATGTATTGTAGATGTGTACTGTGGAGGTGTATTGTAGATGTGTATTGTAGATATGTACTGTGGAGGTGTATTGTAGATGTGTATTGTAGATGTGTACTGTGGAGATGTATTGTAGATGTGTACTGTGGAGGTGTATTGTAGATGTGCATTGTAGATGTGTTCTGTGGGGGTGTATTGTAGATGTGTACTGTGGAGATATGCCATGCATTATGGGATCCCAAATCGCGATTCCCACATTGGTGCCAATAAGAGGAGTTTCACACGATTTATACCACAACATGCACTACTCACTGTATGTATGTTGAACTTCGTTTGCACCGTACATAGCCAACCGTGCTAATCGGAGGTGCGGGGGAAGGGACAACAGACTAAACACAAAAATCAGTTCTAAACAAATCGGTTTTCAATCCAGATTTTATAAAGTGCATAGCTCCAGTGGCTTCCTAATATCGGGAGGAGCATTCCATATGGCTGCTAGCATAGTATCTGGTGAAGGAGCAATTACCCCTTTATGTTAGTGTGTTTGTATTAATAAATGTGTTGCCTCCAAGAGTACGTCTGAGTCTCTGTTTGAGCCCACTACACTCAGATTACGGCACCCGCCCCCCCCCCCCCCTCAATGTGTGCAGATACTACTGTCTCTATTGTATGTAGGATGTGTAGGCATATGTCTACAAAATAATTGTTTTTGGGGGGGGGGAGTAACATGTTTTTCGGGGGTAAATGTTTGTAAACCTATTGGATCAACTTTTTACCCCCACACCTGGGGGGGGGGGGGGGGGGGGTCCACTTTGTATAACTTTTTTTATTCAGGCCTTCCGAAAGGCTCTTATAATTTAGCTGATGGACAAATGGACAAATGGAATGCCGGACTTTTAGAATAGATTGGCTCTGATGTGGTGGAGCTGTCTCCATTGCACGCACTTCCTCTTCCCTCCACCTCCGAAACCGCATGCGACTCTTTAAGGACTGCACTGACGCTCGGAAAGTATTGAAGGTATTTTTCTTTATCAAATAAAAAATAAAGCTCCTGTTATTTTGGTTTCTGATCCCTGACCATGGAAGTACAGTTTACCATGGGAGTCCAGTTTACCATGGAAGTCGTCCAGTTTACCATGGGAGTTGGCCAGTTTATCATGGGTAGGTGTCGGCAACCTGTGGCTGCTGCTTCGTGGCGTTATTTGTTAAGGACGCACCATCTCGTATTCACCACGTGCATTGCGGCTCTTGACATATTGAGTTGCATTACCGAATTCAAAAAATATTGCCCTTGTTATTTTGGTTGCCAACCGCTGTCCTCACCCTACCCCTGACTCCCCGCTTCATTCCCAGGTCTTCTTAAAGTGAGCCACTCACCTGTCGCTCCTCGCCTCCATTCCACATTCTCTGTCCACCCACTCATGTGTTTGGCCTTCCTTGAGGATGCAATGCCGGCATGCGCTGCGATATATCGCGCCTGACGTAAGGACTCCAGACAAACGGGAAGTCGGTAGTGATCACGGTGCTCATTTCAAACCTCTGCACTTTGGTATCGCATTGAGGTTTTTTTTCCCCTTTAAATAGTAAATTTAAATTAATTTCAATAAAACGTTGGTTATGCCCTGGTCTGGTTTGAAGTTAAGCCTCAACGCATGCCTCTTTTATAGAGAGCTTTTTAAGATGAGCCTGGATTACGGGATGATAATTGTGGCTCTGTGAGTAATTGTCAAGGGTCGTGTTATGATGTGTAAAGAGTATGCATATTGTATTGTGCTTTGAACTCGTTCTGTGATGAAAGGCTCAAAATAAATATGAACATAAATATTACTTCAGTAAAGATTTGCAACTTTACTTGGCTCTGGCACTGTGGTTGGAGTGCCCAACTCAAAATCTGAAGCATGACTTCAAAATCCCAGGTGAGGGTCGACTGACTGCATTATGCTCATGAAGTCAATACCATTTGGTGTCATTTAATAGTGGTAATCCCATGCAGAGACTGGCCCTGGCCATAGGCTCAGGTTTCATTGGGATAGGCACTTCCATGTAACTCGCTGTCCCCGTGCCCATATTGGACATCTTTGAAAAACAACTGTGACTTTTAATTGCTGTTGTATTGATATTTACAGTGCACACTCTGTATGGTCACAAAAATATGTGACCATGGTCGCCAGAGCCAGACCATGGATCACCTGGTTCAGCACGGACATGCGTGCAAAATCATCGGCATCCACCAAGCCCCCACAGAGACTGCTGAATGGCTTTAAGCGGGGTTCTTCACTTATTTTCACAGAGGTGGGGGGTGGGGGGGGGGCACTTTCGCCAATAAGTTATCAGTGTGAGGGGCCGCCACGCTATTTGAAACCATTGGCGTTTGACAGCAGCACGATGATTTCACTTGTATGTTGTCGGGGGGTCGCAAGTTAAGGGCCGCACTAAAGGCCAGCGGGGACCACCAGTGGCCCGCGGGCCTTGCAATGAAGAAGGCTGGCTTAGGGTACAAGGACAAGCATTTGCTTGCACGGGATGTTTGCTTACATGTGTAGTGACATTGAATGAGTCACTGTAGTGCGTGGCACTGGGAGATTGGTAGACAATGGGACAGTTGAACCTGTGGGCGAAGCACGGAGCCTTCTGGGGGATCCAGAGGGGTGCAGGGCCGAGGGCAGAGCCTGGCCTCGCTGGGGAGGATAAAAGAGGAGCTCCGACTCACAGTCGGGGCTGTTGCCA
Organism: Petromyzon marinus; assembly: GCF_048934315.1. Taxonomy (NCBI): domain Eukaryota; kingdom Metazoa; phylum Chordata; class Hyperoartia; order Petromyzontiformes; family Petromyzontidae; genus Petromyzon; species Petromyzon marinus. The sequence continues at coordinate 7,470,680 of NC_133690.1, read as the reverse complement.
TCTGGAGTGGAACTCGTCGTTCCGTCGTCATCGTGGTCTTCGCTTCTTCAAGCTGTGGGTCTGGAAGCATGTTGGCTGTCCTGACCTGGTATATAGTTATTCCCTATGGCTGTGAAGGCCGAAATAAACAAGCGAGAGTGCCTCCTATTAGTGTCTCTGAATTAGTAGACTACATTTGGTGTCAGGAGTGTTAATGACAAAATGTCTTTTTTTTATATTGTAGGGTTGTTAGAAATGTTCTGTTTTTTCCTTTCGAATTCTTGTGGGGGGAAATAGGCTATGTCGAAATCCGCGAAGAGTAAGGCTCTCATCAGCATATCCTCCAGCGATGAGGGTTCCTGGGCAGCCCCGGCAGCCGGGACTACCAGTGGGGGGTCCCAAAGATGCGGTTCCGGCGGGTCAGCGGGCAAAGGACGACGATCCCGCGCCGCCGCCGGCTGAAGAAAGGCTGCGGGTACTCAACTCGTGCATTGTGGAGCTGAGCTGCGCGGTGACGGTGCTGGTGGAGCAGCTGGGTAAGGAAGAGCCAGAGGAGGGGGCTGCGACTCCGGGGCAGTGGGTGGGCAACTCCGCCGTCACTGCCGAGCAAGAGCGGGAATCGAGTTCGGCCGAATTTAACCTGCTGTCGACAGCTCATACGTAGGCGCCTTCCCTCGTGCAGTGTCTGCAGGTTATTAAGGAATTTTCGGCTGCGGGGGGTGATTGGGCAGCCTTCCAGCGTTGGTTCGCTGCCCCTTGCGAGCCCACGGGGTGGTCCAACGCGAAGGCGCTGCGTGTTCTTCTCACCGCGCTGGATGACGATGCCTTGGCAGCGTTTTTTTTCCATTTCCCAGGCGGACAGGGCGAAGCTGCAGCAAGCATAGGCCCAGTTGGCGGTGATTTTTGACCTGCCGTCTAACGCGCGGCAGAAATTCGTAATGTGGAGTCAGGGGGAGACCAAGATGCCCCTCGCCTTCCGCAGTGCACTAATGTTGCTGGGCCAGGTGGCATACCCAAAGCTTGAGCAGGCGGGACTGGATTCTCTGGTGCTGGAGAAATTGTTGCGCTGGCTCAAGAAATGAGTGGTTTTTTGCCGGCCACAGAGAAAGACGACCTATCCTCGATTTTGGTAGCCCAATGCATCCAGGTCCACTGTAACCTGCGACGGCATGCCGGGGTGGCAGCCTGGGCTGGATTCCCGGGAGAAGAGGGTGACCAGGAGCGTCGAGAGTCTGCTCGGGTCTTGGAGTTGTAGCCCGCGTGGGAGAGTCGGCATGGGTCGACGATGGGACCAGCAGGGTGGGACCTTCCCTCCGCCATGTCGGGGCCCCGATACCTGCTTCAGATGTGGCCTGCCGGGCCACATCTCCAGGGGCTGCCATGCTGGTTTGTGGCAGCTTTTCCCAGCTTCGCCGTCCTCCGCCCTACCAGCCTCCGCTCCTCTGGGCCCAAAGGCAGGTCACACCCGTCCAATACAGCCACCTCATGCATCTCCATTGCAGTCGGTGTTGGGTGCACATGCCATCGCCCCTCATAGGGATACGGGGTACGAAGGTGGTGCTTCGGTGCGTGATAGTTGGCCGCGGGGGTCCGGGTAATGAACCGCATTGGCACACCGTGTCATGGCGCGGGAGGTGGATCATCCACGGTAAGTGGATTTGTACAGGGTGATGAGGTGCGGGTGCTCATAGATACAGGGGCATCCGCCACCATTGTTTCCGAGTTTGTTTTAGCACTTTGCCGTCGACGGTGGGTTACCTTAGTCCTGTGGGAAGTCCGTGTATTGCCGCTAATGGCGGGAGCTTAGGTATTGTGGGCCAAATTGTGACATCAATACGGGTTAGCGATGTTGAAAGGACGGGCCCGGTGTTGGTTTTGAGTTCATTAGCGGTACCTTGTTTATTGGTGACCAATTTTTTTTTAGGAGGGTGCCCCTCCGGATTTTGATTGACCAGGGTTGTGTTCAGTTACCATCGGGGCATCGGTTGAGATTTTTGGAGTCCCCTATTGGGTTGTGTATGGCTGATGCTGTGGTTCAGGCCCTGGTGCGTGACACTGTTAGGGTTCCCCCGGGTGCACAGATGCTCGTACTCTTGAGGCTGCAGAAACGGCTCGACCAGAAAATCAGAGGGGTGGGGTTCTTTAAACCCCTTCGAATAGAGCGGTACGCGGTCTCACTTTAATAGGGGCACAGACGATAATGAGGGGGGATCAAGAGCCCTTCCAGCAAGTATTAAATGCGGGGCTAGGTACCGCAGTCATACAGGCGGGTATGGTGTTGGCCCACGCGACGGCTGGGTGTTGTGGAGAAACGGATGATGTAACCACTCGGGTTGTGGCCACGGTTGAACTAGAAGCGGTGTCTGATGACTCGTGGATGGTTCCGTTGTGTGTGGGTAATCCGGATTTGTCATGGCAGCAGAGGGGTGAGTTGCGGGCATTGCTTCGGGAATTCTCCAATGTATTTAGTAAGGGTAAATTCGATGTTGGCCGCACGTCCCTGATGCATCACCATATTGATATTGGTGGTGCCACTCCCATTCGTCAGAATTCATTTCGGTTAAGTCTGAAGGAGAAAGACCACGTTCGTCAGGCGGTCGACGAGATGTTAGCTGCTGATATAATCTCCCCGTCAACCAGCCCGTGAGGTGCTCCAATTCTACTGGTTAAAAAGGATGGGAGTTTACGTTTTTGTGTGGATTTTCGGAAATTAAATAAAGTCTCCATGTCGGACACGTATCTGCTCCCACGGATGGACAATTCGTAGGATGCCCTGTCAGGGCTGCGGTTTTTCTCCACCCTGGATCTATCGTCGGACACCGCAAGGGCTGTTTTAATTTAACGTGCTTCCGATCGGGCTTCACTCAGCTCCGGCTACGTTCCAGCGACTTATGGAGTTGGTATTGTCGGGGCTCCAATGGGAGACATGTCTGATTTATTTGGATGATGTGATTGTCTTTGGACGCATGTTCCAGGAACATCTGCAGCAGTTGCGTGCAGTATTTGCTAAAATGTGGGTGGCTAATTTTAAATTCAGGCTGCAGAAATGTTACCTCTTGCAAAAGTCAGTTTGCCACGGACCCGGCAAAGACTGCGTGCGTGCGTGAGTGGCCAATGCCCACGTCGGTGGGTGAGGTCCGCAGTTTTGTTGGGTTCGTGTCGTATTACCACCGCTTCGTGTCCGGGTTTGCGATGATCGCAAATTCGCTCCACGCTCTCACAGCAAAAGGCCAGAGGTTTTAGTGGGGGTTTGAGGAGGAGGCCTCATTCGTCAAGCTGCACAACGGCCTCGTGAACACACCCCTCCTTCGATACCCTGATTTCTCCTTGCCATTTACATTGGATACGGCCGCCAGTGATACTGGAATTGGCGCCGTGTTGTCGTAGGTGGAGAATGGAGTGGAAAGCGTGATCGATTACGGTAGCCAAGTACTGTCCCCCGCAGAGCAGCGCTATTGTGTTATGCGCCATGAGTTGTTGGCTATCGTGCACTTTGTGCAGCAGTAGGCAGTTCATGGTACGCACAGATCATTTGGATTTGCAATACGCGCTCTGCGTTGACCAGCCGTCCGCGCAACTCTCGCGATGGTTGGAAATTTTTTAAGATTTGTTTGTAGTCAGCTATAGGAAAGGGTTGCGCCACTGTAATGCAGACACTCTGCCACGGTTATCGCCGAAGAGCCAGTGCGCATGTTTGATGGGTGCCAGCCGTTGTAAGCGGGTAGATGCAGGAGAACCGGGCGCTGTTGTAGCGTAGTGGATGCTCCACCACCCGGAACGGGGGTAGCACGCGATCATACTATTGGGTTAACACATGAGGAATGGGGGCGTCTCCAGGTGGAGGACGCCTCCTTACTGAAAGTACGATGCCGCATTGGTGCGCCAAGTGACAGGAAAGGTCTAGGGGGTATTTCCTCCGTAGTCCGCTGAGAGGGGCTACTAATGCGCTGGGATACAGAGGTACAGCGGTACTGTATCGTGGTGCCAACTGCTCTGCGGGGTATGGTAACAAGAGCTGCCCATGTGCGACTGATGCACCTAGGGGTGCAAAATACGTTATCTATATTGAATCCCAAATTTTATTTGGCCCGGGATGTCGGAAGACATCTACAACGTGCTTAAGGGATGTGTGGAATGTACTCGCGGGAAGCCCCCGCTGAGGCCGAACCTGACCACTGTTGCAATCTATTGAGGTTGTCCCGTGTAAATGAGTTCGTTGCCCTCAACATCCTCAGGCCATTTCCCACCACTCCGAGGGGAAATTAATTCTTGCTGGTAGTGGTAGAGTACCTGTCACGGTGGCCGGTGGCATGGCCCCTGCCGGGTCAGTCGGCGGCACCCATTACAGTCGCGTTCCTGCATGGTTATGTATTGGATAAAGGGGCCCGGAACGTCTCCTTATGGACCAGGGTCGATATTTTTCTTCAAAATTGTTACAAGAGGTATGTGATTTGTTGGGTACAAAGAATATTCGAACTTGCCCTACCATGCCCAGACTGACGGAATGGCAGAGCATTTACATATGACTCTTACGTCCATGTTGTGCCAACAAGTCAACGAGGCAGTCTGATTGGGACCTACACGTTCCGGGTGTTCTTTCGGCCTATAGGAGGGCACCTCATGCCTCTACCAGATTATCCCCGTTTTTTATGTACAGGAGAGAATGTGACCCCCCCATGGAAGCCCGGTTAAATATTGAGCCAAGCATGAAGAATATCACTGGGCCAGAACTTATGAGCCTCACCCTTAAGCAGTTGACGGAAGCGCGGGAGGCGTCCCGTGGCAATTCGGCCAAGCGGCAGGCTGAGAATGAAAAACTTAAATTTTGACTTAAAGCTTTCGTGACTGCAGTAATTCATATTCTTAGTTTTTTCGGTAAAGTCACGTTGAAGAGAAACAACAAAATAACAAAATATATATAAAACAATAAAAAATTCTCACGACGTTTCGACCATAACTCAAACGGTCATCATCAGGTGTGTCGGTTTGCATAAATTTATTTTGAAAACGGCATATTTATTTATATATAAAAAAATAACGTTTGCGTCACGCGCAACGATTGGCTGTTTGCCAGGACTAGTCCATCTATTTTTTGAAAGAGGAGGGGGGAGACGAAATTTTTTTATTGTTTTATATATATTTTGTTATTTTGTTGTTTCTCTTCAACGTGACTTTACCGAAAAAACTAAGAAAAATGAAAAACTTGTTTGGCTTAAGGAGTCCGGAAATCCATGGAAACCGGGGGAGAGGGCATGGCTGCATTGCCCCCAGGTGCCTCTGAGCACATCTCCTAAATTACATAGGCCATGGCAGGGCCTGGTTCAGGTAATTGAGGTTAGGAGGCCGCAGTGTGTACGTATCCAGGATGGTGCAGGCATTGGTATGTGCACCCATCACGGCTAAAACCCTATTTTCCACCTCATGAGGTTGCTTCATCTCCACCATCTGATGGCCGGGTGTTTGATGTGTCCGACGGAACCGGGTGTACAATTACGGAGGTTGCGCCTCTGCGAGACTCTGTTCCTCCATCCGCAGGATCCCAGGGCTTGACGCCCATGGAACTGTCGGCAGTGCCGCCCACAGGCAGACCGGGGTGGACGGTATGACAGCCACCCGCTTCTTCCTCTCCTCCATCTTCATCCCGGGGGGGGGGGGGCGGGGGCGCACCCATTGGGCCAGCTGCGAGTCACCCCCGAGGTCCCTGGGGGACTCGTGCTGGGACCATACGTGGGACCGGCAACAAGGACCTGTTCCAAGACGGTTCTGTTCAGATGACCGCCCCTACTCATCGTTCGGTTGCTGTTATTTTGGGGGCTGGATTGTTGCCACACATTGCGAATGTTGCGTGGATATTGTTGTGTTCGTCGTCCCGCTACGCGATGTATGAAGGTCAGCCAGGACGGCTGTTTTTTTTCACGGGGTGGGGGGGGGGGGTAATGTAGTGACATTTAATGAGTCACTGTAGCGCATGGCGCTGGGAGATTGGTAGAAAATGGGATTGGGGGTAGCAGCCTGTTCTAGCAGTTGGACCTATGAGCGAGGCAAGGAGCCTTCTGGGCCAGGCGGAGCCTGGCCATGCTGGGGAGGATGAAAGGTGAGCTTTGACTCACAGTCGGGGCTGTTGCCATCTGGAGTGGAACTCGTCCTGCTGTCGTTGTCGTGGTCTTCGCCTCTTCGAGCTGTGGGTCTGGAAGCATGTTGGCTGTCCTGACCTGGTATGTAGTTATCCCCTATGGCTGTGAAGGCCGAAATAAACAAGAGAGAGCGCCACCTACTAGTGTCTTTGAATTAGTACACGACACATGCATCAGAAACTTTAAGCACACCTTACATCTCATCTCAACCAGTCCACAATCGCCCGCGGGCCTTGCTAAGATTAATTATTGGATTGCAAGTCCAGTGTGCTAGCCTGCACACTGGACGGCTAATTTTAATTGATTAAATCGCTCAGCTGTTCTGGTGGTACTTATGTAATGAGCACGACTCACACATCCGCACAGGTATACAAGGTACACTGCCACGCGTGCCAAACCAAAGATTTTCTAATGCACACATTGAATATAGTTAGCGTCATCACATTTTACCAACTCAAATAATGGATCTCTTTTGTCTTTTCCCCAGTTTTATCCCGATTATAAAAGCGTGATTTCGCGAGACGACGTAATGCAGGTTTTTTGGATTGGGGCACATAAATATACATGTGCCATTAACCGACCACCACCCGACACAGCCAATTTGTAAGTTTGGCATGTAAACAAAACGTTCCGATTAGTTACTACTTCAACACATCTGTGTATTTGAGAGTAAAACCCATAATGTTTACAATTTGAGTACGGTGTTTCGCTGGTGATTACAACCAGCTTCATTGACGATTTGCCAGAATTTAAGTAGTAACTAATTGGCACATTTTGTTTACGTGACAAACCTTGCTTATTGGCTGTGTCGGGTGATGGTGGGTTCATGACACTTTTATATTTTCGAGATCTAACCCAAAAAAAACTTTATTATGAATAATATTGGTCGTGAAACGAGACAAAGTGTCCATTCAGATCTCTCGCAAGCCCTCGTGTTAGAGAACAGCCCGCGGAAGTGGATACCACAGAACTACCGCTGAGATCCTTTTGAGTGATATTACACGCTGTAGGGGGCAGCACTTTTCCACTTGCCCTGACATCGACAGAAGGGTATGTGGCGTGACAGGCAAGGCGAAACTTGTAATTCTCAGAACTATCATGTAATTCAGTGCAGAAAAAAAAATCCATGATGGGGGTGTTTTTGTGCCGTCATTAGTGACCAGGCTGAAACCAGCAACTCACTACACTTGAGAATATTACGTAACCGTGGTATGCTGGTGTATATGAATAATCATCAGGTACCTTAACCCTGCAGTGACATTTCGTGTCCAGTGGTTTACGTGCTGTGCAATTAGCCCAGTGCCCTGAGTTCGATTTCTGTCCATGGCTAACATCGCTGGAGGGAAATATCTGCACCAGTTCTGGGTCTCCCCCACCCCCATCACCAACGACACTGAGCAGCATCGCGAAAGTATGGTCGACTGACACGGCATGGTGAGGCCTTCATCTAGCAGTGAATTGACATCACATTACATCTGGATTCGAAGGATAAGTTCATTCACACCAGGTGATATCGCTGTAGGTAACACTTAAGTTCACGTGAATGCAGCTCCTGTGGCAAGGTACAATAGTGTTCATCAAGATGCAGTTCAACACGTTGGCAGCGGTGTAGCTTATGTGTGCTTGCACTTTACACCCGTGGGACTGAATGACAAGTGCAAATTGGGTCTGCGTTTGAGTAAATGCAAGCAATTACTGCACACAGTACGATTGCTTACATTCTCCTGGTCACACTGCCAGAATGCCTTGACTCACTGCGCTGGCTGCTTAAACATGTTTAACCGTGGGTCTCAGGCTTCTACTTGTTAGCTATGATTGGATTCGAGTCGAGAAATTATCAAATAAAATTAGGTTATTATTCCATTTAGATCAATTGGTACTTTGCCTGATGCATATTCTTGCCAAACATGTACGTGGTATCCTATGCGACAGAACATAAACAGAATTTTCTACTTTGTGAGTGTCACTTTGAATATTTTATAAGCCGGACTGTACTATTTTTGAATGCAGCATTGTCCTATTGACAGTGGTGGCGTGGAGAGCATGGGGGTAGTTCGTTTCAATTCCAGTAAGATGTAGAATGAAGCCGCAGTTACACGGTGGCTTTTTCTCACAAATCGCATTGTGAGACTGAGCTCCGGTTTATTTACGCTGACACACGAGCAAGGTACAACCATCATCGCTGTCCCTTTCTAAGAACGGTAGTAATTGTGTTTGGTCGTGCGTTTTGGTGAGCGGGGATGTGATTTGAATCAGCAAAAAAAAACCTTGGACTAAAATGGGAGCGTGCAACATGAGCCCACCCTGCGTCCCTATGCATCGTGCTTGTTGCTCAAGTATAATCTTCCATATCTAATCACTAGCAGAGGGTTTTGCAGTTTTCACATACTTGAATAGGCTACATTTGCCACCAAATGTAAGCTGAGTGCATTGGTTTCCAGTTTAAACCTTTGACACAGTGATGAAATGCTGGCTTTGTAAAAGTTTTAGATTGTCATTACACCGGGGAGTATTTCAGCTTACAGTGCTTGGCCAATTTCTCATAATTACCAACTGAACTGACCTTGCATATTACTCCAGTCAGCACTTTTTAGTGGCAATGGTTTACTAAAATGCACAAAAAATCCTGGACTTTGCCACGGAGTTGTTGGCTGACTCTCCCCAGGGCTGGCTTATCTTTATTTTTGCTGAAGAAGCCGGTGCCATTGCCATTTCAGTTGAGTTTCTTGCACATGAGAGCAATATTTATCATGTGGAGTTAATTTCCAATAAAAAAGACTTAAAACACAAAATGGCCGAGGCAATTAAATATTTTTATTTCTGGGACACTATTTTCTTTCCAGGGGTGTACTTCACTCAGCGACTGGGGTACCAATCAATCCGAAATCAGTGCCACACTCCGCAATGTCGAAACGCAGCGAGGACGATTTCGCTGAAACCCTGAACGCTCGTATGCACCGTAGTGGTGCATCGTGTACAGCTCGTCGAGATGAGTCGATTGCCGCATCGCCGACCATCAACTGACTAAAAATTACTGCATCACGGATATTATGCGAGAGCCGCGGTACTATGGTACCCCGGGGTAAATATTTCCACAGCGTGCTCAGATTATTTTTTTTAATTCACAAGGAAGAGTAGCAATAATATTATTGCGCCGTCTGAAGAAATAAATGAAGCATCACTCCAGCAAAGAGCGGATTCTTGTGTTCAGGCTTTGTTGAACAGATCAGCCACTTGTGCTTTTAAGTAAAATCCAATATACCGTGTGATTTCACAATAGTATGTGTAATTGGCATCAATCGACAAAACAGGACATTTATCCAAATGTTCCTCAAAGCATTTGCCGTGGAGCTCATATTTCCCTCATATATTCATCACATGCACTCATTGCTTCGGCACATGTGTACAAGCACCACTTCTACACTCGCAGCTATCAGTTAACACATTTTGTTATGGGAAACATTCAAATTGCCCACGATGTGTGTTGGAAAAGATCAAAGTTATCCTGAATGCACGGTAAAACATCTTCATTCGCGGCTTTTTCTTTTTCGCGAAATTCGAGTCGCGATTTTATATTTGTTCGCCAGTTCAAGTTTCACGCATCCTTCCCCTCGACTGTTCGCGATTTTGCAACATGGCATCTTGGCGGAGGGGTGCTTGCGTAGTGGTAGAGTTGTGGCCTTGTGTCCCATTTGTGTGCCACGGTGGCTAGATGTTAACTACCTCACCCAGTATACAGGAGGCCGTGGGTTCGATCCCGACCCTGACGCCTCTATATTTGGAGTGTACATGTCTCCCCATGGTAGCGTGGATTTTCCTCCGGTTCCTACCGTTTCCCCCACTGCATTTCGAATCAACATGCCTTTATAGCATTTGGCTGCTATGCATTTCCACGTGATAAGCCACTTTGTTGAGCTATCATTTGTGGCCGGATCGCCTCTTTAAAAGAGCTGTACATCTCAGTGGGCCTTTACCTGGCCTAATAAAAAATAAACACACTAGTCGTTATACTGCACATGCAAAGAAAGCCATTACGTTAACATGCACTCACGCACAGCGCGCTAATGTACACACCACTGCACGTGTGCGCCCAGGACGTGCCATGCGGACGTCTGGATCGGGTGACATTAACGTTCGAGTGACCATGACGTTCTGTGCTGGGGTAAATCAAACGTTCGATATACAGTAAAACGTAATGATGTGTTTAATTTAATGTATTCATTTTCTTGTATTTGTGTCATTATCCGTTTGTATTACTGTAAAATGTAATTACATTTATGGATGTTACTTATATGCACAGTACAGGATTAAGGTTATGAAACATTTCCATTTTTTCCCGTATGTTCAGTCGGACATTGGAACCTAACCCCGTTTCCCCATGTGAACATCGCATTTCGAAAACCTTAAGCCCCACGAATGCCAAAAACCTTACCACACTCTCTCTCAGAATTATCATCATTGCTGTGGTGTGTGACATTCGTTCCCAGCGTTCTGATTGGCTGGAGTCCCACACACCGCCCGCCACGCCTTCTGATTGGCTCCCCCCCCCCATGTTACTTCACGTTGAATGTTTGAGTAGAGGGGGAGAGACGAGAGAGGGTGGGAGCAGATGTCCGGTGCAAGAGGGTGGGGCTGCACAAGGTCGAGGCGGGGGGGGGGCTTGACCTTGGAGGGGGGAGGGGAGGTGCACCTGGCGGTTGTCACGTACGAGGGGGGCACTTGGAGGTGGAGGATGCTGGCGAGATGTTGGGGGCGGGGGTGTGGGGTGACGTCGCTCAGCGATGGGCGCTTCCTCTCGTGTATTTTTGACATTTATTTTTTTACGTGAGGAAACTTTTCGGACAATTAATGCGAAAGGAATAATGTATAATAAAAATGTATCAATATAATTTGGAATTAATTAACTATTCAATCATCTCTAGATTTAAAGCTTTCGTGACTGCAAGGATCAATACTCTTTGGTTCTATTCGGTAAAGTCAAATAAAAAAAAATCCCTTTTCACACCATCAATAGGTAAACTCCCCCTCCCCCCCGCGCCAACCGGCATGTTCACCCGCATGTACACCGCCTCTACACCGTTCATCATGCTAAGTCGGCCAATCAAATGCTAATTTTTATGCTAATTCCTTTGTCAAGGCACCTTGTTTCCTCGCACACAGCTTTAAGGTCGCGGTCTGAGCGTGGCTGTGTTTCACTCCAGCGCTGTCCTCGAGACAGCCTGGTCCCTTCACCTGATGAAGGCCGCTTGTGTTGTGGCCGAAACGTCGTGATTTTTGTTGTTTTATTTTTTACCTACGTGACTTTACCGAATAGAACCAAAGAGTATAATCGTCATGAAAACTTGTGCCATTTTTTCTCTTTTAGGCAACTGCCATGGATTTACTTCTTAACACAAAACCATGCATACACCACACCGCGGATAACCAGTCTTGCATTGGGAAAAATGCAAAATTGTCTACGTGTGGTCACTTTTGAGAGTTCATGCCCCGATGCACAGCTTCTGATATTTTCTACAACGGTAGTTTTCTATTTTTGACACCTGAGCCCAAAAAGCCGTTCCCCCCACGGTGAGCAATCACGGGAGAGATGGGTGCGTGGTGTCATGCTGCAAATGTCTCGGCCCTCACACCTGAGGGATCCGAGCATGGGCAAAATCTGACAGTTGATGGATTAAAAATGTGACTTTATCCTGGTGACCGCACAGATGCCTCTTGTTTAATCATTTCGCGCTGATGTAATTCACAAACCTCGTCTAATGGTGACGGGCCACCTCTACCCTGTCCGTGAGCTGGCTTAAGTGATTTTTTTTAAATCATCCACAGCAAGAGATGTTGGTGTCGGACCACCCCGAGGAGTCGCGATGTAAAGTTCGAGAAACTCTGCGCCCAACTCTTGCGATGAGTGCCACTGCGGTCAGAGCACAACCTGCAACCAGAAATGTTGTGAGTTAAAATCTATGTCCAGTGGTTGGCTTAGCTCCTCTTCCCTCTGGAGTCGTAACGCGAGCTTCTCTCTGTGGTAAGTCAAAGAGGAGCTGCTGGCCATGGCCACAGGAATGTGGAATTTCCACCGCTGGTTGAGGGCCATGGAGGGAGATGAGCACGAGTCCACTCGCGGAGACGCGGCGTCTTTTTTATATCGTTAGTCTAATAATACGTCATTGATATTATAATTGACGCATGTTTCTGGTTATGAAGTACCCTTTGTGCCTGCATTGGAATTATTTCTCAGAGCTGCGATTCACCGTGTCCACATCGCAGATGCGTCGTGCGTGCGACGCGACATTCGTGACAACTCGGAGAGGGAGTGCAGGGAAACTCCACGGAGAGCAGAAACTTGTAGCCGTGACTTTGTAACTATCGTGGAATGTTCCTTATTGTCACTATCTTATCAGCGAATCCTTTAGGTTCCGTGTCTCACAAGAATTGCAGATCAAGCAGTGCTCACGGATGAGGAGGATGTGTGGATGAGATATTTCGAACGTCCTTGAATTCATATTGGCGCACAGAATGTTCAGACGTTTTGATAGTTTGGTTAACGCTCTGATAAAAATGACGAGATTAGAAGGCAAATAATTCTTACTCTTCTATTTCTATTTATTTTTTCTTTAATTCTTTGGTCGATAAAGGTGAACCCCTTTTATTTAAGGTAATTGTGTTTTATTCATGTCACTTGGTCCCCTGCCTTTGTCTGAAAAATATTACGACATAGAGTAAACATTAATTAATTATAAACGTTCCCACGTACGCTACATTGATCAAATTAAATATATTCCCACACAGACCCATATTTGCATGAAAATGGGACTGCTTAAATGCATCAACATTTCAAAGAGCCTGACATCCCCACCTGTGCGGCACAAGGTGACTCAGCACCTGCCTGCAAGTGGACATTAAAACTCTTAAACTAAAACCAGATAATAAGCCCCACTGAGCTAGATAGCTCTTTTCCAGACGTGACCTGGCTATCACAAATTATAGCTCAACGAAGTGTCTTATCAGGTGACATTTTTAAGTTAAATACTCTAAACGCATGTTGATTCTAAATGTTGAGGGAAAACCGGGGGAGTCGGAGAAAAATCCACGGAACCATGAGGAGAGAGACACGCAAACTCCAAATATACAGTTGTCAGGGTCGGGATCGAACCCACGACCTCCTCCATACCAGGCACACCAGAATAGCCTCCTCTTTTCGAATGATGACACTTGATCTTTAACGTCCATTGTGAATCAGATAGCACTTCCTTTTTGCTTAATACAGCAGTAGTCTTGACCAGGGCAGCCCACCGGATTGGAACCTTGACACTGCAACAACTGGCGAACGTGCTATCACTGGGCCATGTTATCGCTTCGCCATGAATAGTGATATGACTGCATTTAGATTGCTGTTTAAATTACATTGGTATGGTCACACGCTGTGGTCCTTTCCTCTTTCAAATGATGTTGTGGTTGGAGATTCTAATACTGCTGAGAATGACGTGTACATGGTTGTTGTGACCGTTCCTTGTCATATTAATACAGCAGAAACATTTTGTGTAGTCACATTACTGAGCACATGAGATACCCAGGAAAGCCTCACTCAATCTAACTACTTTTTCAAGAAGGTTCTGTCCATTTTCACAGCAGTTGAATGATGTTGCTATGTGGAATCCCAGTTCAGTAATTGTATAAATTTGGCAAATTTCATCCGTGTCTCTGATATTTACCGAGGCACGTCTTAATATACCTATGCCAAACATCTGTACTTATCTCAAACCATTGCTTTGTTTTGCCTTGAGAACGGCTACGAGAACTTGTGGGTGGTTGTGTCATTCCAGATGAGATGAGGTGACTGCTGAAGAAGCTTTGTAATGGGACTCCAGCCTGTAAAGTCACTTTCGTGACATTATTGAGCAATAACTAGATCGTTGATGTTGATCAGATGTACGTATGTTGAACTTCTTTCACACCATACGTAGCCAACCGCGCTAATCGGGGGTGCGGGGTAAGGCCAACAAACTAAACACAAAAAGCAGTTCTCAGGAAACGAGTTGTCAATCTAGATTCAAAACTGCTTCACTCCAGTGGCTTCCTACTAAGTATATTATAATCTGATACATCTTCTGATGGGTAGAGATTTGACGATGTGACCGTGTCTATTTATTAAATTAATGTCTGACCTGGTTGGTTGGATTGGATATGACCTTAGCGCACTGAAATATCACATTTCAAACGACGGATATATCCACAGACAAGCTCAACTGTGTCAATGCCAGTCTGCATATGTCACTACCGTGCACTTTGCATATAATCAATAAGTGAGAGCTGCACGTGGCAGTTAAAGATTAACCAGAAAACAAATGGGTTTGGATAATTTTTATCCATTCATCATGTTAAGGTCATTAATTTAACCGGCTAATCTAAACGTTAATCATGAGCTAACATGAGTGGGAATTTCGTGTTTACATGATCTAAAATTAAAAATGCACAGATCTGCACTCTGTAATTACAGTGAGGGAAAATGGTATTTGACCCCCTGCTGATTTTGTACGTTTGTCCACTGACAAAGAAATGATCAGTCTATAATTTTAATGGTAGGTTTATTTGAACAGTGAGAGACAGAATAACAACAACAAAATCCAGAAAAACGCATGTCAAAAATGTTATAAATTGATTTGCATTTTAATGAGGGAAATAAGTATTTGACCCCTCTGCAAAACATTACTTAGTACTTGGTGGCAAAACCCTTGTTGGCAATCACAGAGGTCAGACGTTTCTTGTAGTTTGCCACCAGGTTTGCACACATCTCAGGAGGGATTTTGTCCCACTCCTCTTTGCAAATCTTCTCCAAGTCATTAAGGTTTCGAGGCTGACGTTTGGCATCTCGAACCTTCAGCTTCCTCCACAGATTTTCTATGGAATTAAGGTCTGGAGACTGGCTAGGCCACTCCAGGACCTTAATGTGCTTCTTCTTGAGCCACTCCTTTGTTGCCTTGGCCGTGTGTTTTGGGTCATTGTCATGCTGGAATACCCATCCACGACCCATTTTCAATGCCCTGGCTGAGGGAAGGAGGTTCTCACCCAAGATTTGACGGTACATGGCCCCGTCCATTGTCCCTTTGATGCGGTTAAGCTGTCCTGTCCCCTGAGCAGAAAAACACCCCCAAAGCATAATGTTTCCACCTCCATGTTTGACGGTGGGGGTGGTGTTCTTGGAGTCATAGGCAGCATTCCTCCTCCTCCAAACACGGCGAGTTGAGTTGATGCCAAAGAGCTCCATTTTGGTCTCATCTGACCACAACACTTTCGCTCAGTTGTGCTCTGGATCATTCAAATGTTCATTGGCAAACTTCAGACGGGCATGTATATGTGCTTGCTTAAGCAGGGGGACCTTGCGAGCGCTGCAGGATTTCAGTCTTTCACGGCGTAGTGTGTTACCAATTGTTTTCTTGGTGACTATGGTCCCAGCTGCCTTGAGATCATTGACAAGATCCTCCCGTGTAGTTCTGGGTTGATTCCTCACCCTTTTCATGATCATTGCAACTCCACGAGGTGAGATCTTGCATGGAGCCCCAGGCCGAGGGAGATTGACAGTTCTTTTGTGTTTCTTCCATTTGCGAATATTTGCGCCAACTGTTGTCACCTTCTCACCAAGCTGCTCGGCAATGGTCTTGTAGCCCATTCCAGCCTTGTGTAGGTCTACAATCTTGTCCCTGACATCCTTGGAGAGCTCTTTGGTCTTGGCCATGGTGGAGAGTTTGGAATCTGATTGATTGATTGCTTCTTTGGACAGGTGTCTTTTATATAGGTAACAAGCTGAGATTAGGAGCACTCCCTTTAAGAGTGTGCTCCTAATCTCAGTTCGTTACCTGTATAAAAGACACCTTGGAGCCAGAAATCTTTCTGATTGAGAGGGAGTCAAATGCTTATTTCCCTCATTAAAATGCAAACCAATTTATAACATTTTTGAGATGCGTTTTTCTGGATTTTTTTGTTGTTATTCTGTCTCTCACTGTTCAAATACACCTACCATTAAAATTATAGACTGATCATTGCTTTGTCAGTGGGCAAACGTACGAAATCAGCAGGGGATCAAATACTTTTTTTCCTCACTGTAAATACCGTGCAGCTGTGCATACGTATAGGCTGTACTGAATTTGCGGCATCGGATATACTACATTGTTCAGGCTATTGCGTGGCAGGGCGGCAAGTGGTAAAACGTGTGCCTCGCAGTCAGAAGCTCCTGGGTTCGATGCCAGACTCGGGTCCCCGTTTTGCGAGGAGTTTATTGTTCTCTCCCTGTTTCTTCTTGTTTTTTTGGTTTCCTTACATAGCTAAAAACATACAATAACATAATCATAAAACAGAATAAGCGTTGGCCAAGCTTCCCTATGCAGGAGCCTCCTCAGAAAGAGACTTGGGGCTCAGTGTGTTTTTTCCTGGGTAAATGATTAAATAGTGAATATTAATATAAGCACACTGTGTGTTGTGCAACATAGTGCTGAATACAATATATCCTTGACCGTTGAATGTCACATTAGGCTTCTTCTTTGTACGGCTGATGTTGATGTTGAGTAAAAGCGGTAATTTTACAGCGAGGTGGTTGACCGAGAAAATCACATCAGGAATAGCGGAGCGCATCACTGTAATGACTCCTTCGTATTTGTGAATGGGCATTGAAACCGTTTTATATCCCATGCTCTGTTCTGGGTGATCATGGTGGCACAATGGGGCTTTATTTTTATTTTTTAGTTGTGGATCATCAAGTAGCAGCTGCCAGGGTTTGTGCGGTGGATATGGTTTAAGGGGTTGTGAACCAGAAGCTTCGTTGAAGATCGAAGCAAGGGATCATCTGCATTGTGTCTTTCATCAGGTGTTTATTTGTGACTTCTTGTGAACTCCATTGGGCTGTCCCAGCATCATCAGAGTTGAAGTTGAATTGCCGAAGGTTAGGCGTGTGACTCACATTAATGTATGAATTCAGCAAGCACCATCTAGCGTATTGTAGTTGGACATATTTATCATGCAACACGTCACATATTGTGTAGCATTCTGGGGAAACTGTCGCGAGAAATGGTTGTTAATCTGCTCTGCAGACTGTTATGTGCTACACGAAAGGGGGAGTATTGCAGCACTGCATTACAACGTGCGCAAATACAACCGCCACGTTTGCTCCATGGCCCGGTCCACCTACACAGAGGTCATATAAGAGGTTGCGTCACTGTCAGCCACTCGTCGCTTTCCTAACACAAAGCTGCACGGAACAATTGCCAATGAGTAATGAAGCAAAGCAAGTGAAATTTGACTTTGTAAGCCGCAAATAAAATAAATTGGCAGCGTCCTCGTCTAGGTTTGTCCATTCTGGTCGTCTGCCAAGGCTGTCTAAAATAAGTTCTAGAACAGTTCATAAGTGATTAAACTTCTCCGTCTGTAATTCTTTACGCAAAAAAAACAAGCCCAATCTCTTTGGCTCATAGTGTCAGAGTTGGATCTGACTCTTGATGAGGAAAGAAATGTAATGCAAATGGTTACACCGCGGTATTGTGTTAAAAACGATGTGCTCAAGAACTTGCACAATAACTTTCGAGGCTTTTCCAACAGCAATGTGGTAATTAGCGAGGGTCCTGCAAGTCTCCAAAAATAGCTGACCCATCTTTGTACGTGTGTTGAGTTCGTGCGGGGACACGGCCAGGCTTGGGTCACTCAAGGGGCGAGGGGACCACGCGCTGATAAATAATTAAAGAAAGGCGCTGGCAAGGAAGGCGCGAAATAGGGGGTAAAGACAACCCCCCCAAGAGATACAGATTGGTGGTAAAGGGGAGAGGAAGAGAGCGGGTTTATGTATAGCAGTGTTCTTCACTAATTTTCAGAGTGGGGCCATCTTCGCCGATAAGACATCATCACTGTGAGGAGCCGCCACGCATTTGAAACCATTGGGGATTTGACAGCAGCACGTTGATGATGACGATGATGATGGGGGTTGACAGCAGCACGTTGATGATGACGATGATGATGATGGGGTTTGACAGCAGCACGATGATGATGATGGTGGTTTGACAGCAGCACGATGATGATGATGACGATGATGATGATGATGTGGGTTTGACAGCAGCACGATGATGATGATGATGGGGGTTTGACAGCAGCACGATGATGACGATGGGGGTTTGACAGCCGCACGATGATGATGATGATGACGATGATGATGATGACGATGATGATGACGATGATGATGATGGGGGTTGTTTCCACTCGTTGTGTGTTGTCGGGGGGGCCGCACTAAAGGCCACGAGGGGCCGCCGGTGGCCCTTCGTGGCCTTGCAATGAAGACCGCGGCTGTGTCGAGAGACTTGCGTGGACTCCTCGTCACGTGTAATTGTCATCAAATTGCTTTGACTTACTTCCTATGCAAAGTGATTGAATCCATAATTATCAATAATCTCCATCACTTCTAGTCATTATCCTGTCTTAGTGATCGTCAGCATGGGTTTCCTGAATCCCGATTCACAGGTGACCTGTCACCGTATGTTATGTATGTTCGGGCCTCAAGGCCTTGGACATTTCAGAGGGGCTAAAGCGTTTGGTCATGTCTGGCATCGGGGACTGCTTGCCAAGCTACTATCATTTGATATCCACTCACGTCTGCAACCTTGAATCTTCAGCTTGATGGTAGCCAGTCCGATACCTTCGCCATGAACTCTGGCATTCGGCAAGGCTCTGTGTTGTTTCCAGGATGATTCCTCCTCTTTATGAATGACGTATTACGGCAAACGCGGTTACATTCGGATCATTAGCAAACATTGATCGTGCCGTTTGTTGCTGGTCACGTAACGGTTTTTTTTTGGCATTTGGGGGCGCGCGCCGGGGGGAGGGGCAACTGTGCTCAGCAACTGAACCTTATGGAGGGACCCCGGGGTCTCGAATAAACGGAAGTCAAAATCGTATTTAATTCATTCATTTATTTTTGGCGACTCTGTCCCACCGCGCACATAAACGTGTCAGGGAGGCTGACCCCCGGCTCCTCGCTCAGGTGGGATCCACTGCTCCCCTCTTCCGTGTCCTAGGGAGGGTTACTGCTGGCCGACTCCCCCCCCCTCGCTGCGGCCCCTCGGGGCATGATTCGTGGCTGGCGCTTAGCCACCTGAGATCAATTCACACGATCTCTGCGCACACTCACTCACACCCACTCACTCGAAATCCGACGTCGCTCCTCTCCCGTGCCACGCACCAATCACGCGCGCGGGACTCAGGGTCGGGGGTCAGAGGGCAGGGACGTCACTCGCACTCGCGCAGCCGATTGGGGGGTTGTCTCGGAGATTTATTTAAAGGGCTGTATGAACAAACTCACGGGTACACCGCCCGTTCACCCCACGCACACGCTAAACAAAAGGCCGCAAGAATAATCTCGCATGTACGCCGCCCGTTAGCCTCACGCACACGTTAAATGAAAGGGCGTATGAGTAATCTCACGTGCCCCTGTACGAGTCCGCCGCCGCTCACCACACGCTAATCACGGGCTACACGCATGGGCGAGCGCAAACACGTGTGTAAATACACACTCACGCACAAACACAGGGTACAACGACGCACACCAACATGCATCCGTTCCACCCTCACAGAAACCACACGACAAGGTTTATTGATCCTCAGCAGTTTATTCTCAGGGAGTCCGAGGCTAATTACCCGAGTCAGTTTGAGTCAGCAGGGCAGGTCTAACCTATCTCCCGATGGTCTAAGACCCGATCTGTATCGCCTCTTTCAAATCACTCTCCTAAGACAATCTCACAATGGCCTCAATATCTCACTCTCGGGTACTCACGGTTCGACTCATACGGAGCTGCTGGGTCGGATCCTCGCTGCACTTCGACTTGTCACACGGACGTTCGAGTGGCTGGGAAGTCGACGGCCCCGAGCCTGGCTTGAGTACAATACGAACCCCCTCTCCCTACCTTCTCTACCTTTTTTTATTGTCCTCTACATCAAAGATAAATCGGCGCTGATCCACTGGCCTCCAGTCCAATCAGGTGGCTCGGATTTCCCGCCACTCTCCCCGGACCGGTGCTCTCTCAGACGTCCGCTTTCACCCTCTAAACAAGCGCATCTGTCCTACCAATCAGAGGACCGGCCCTGTTTTTCCCGCCGTTCGTGACTCCGTCCCCCCCTACCTGCCTGCTGACCCGTGTGTGTTGTGTGTGTTTTCTACCCGCGGTGGCTCAGCAGCCCCGTCGTGACCACGTGATTACAACCCGAGTCACGGCGCCGCAGTGCGAGTTAGCCTCGGGGGAGGTCGCCCAATTCCCTGGTCGCAGGAAACCGTGAAGTTTGGTCCCATGAGAGGGCTTCTGGGTGAAAACCTGTCGGCCAGGTGACCTCCCCTCGGGGCTCTATGTGGGTGTGTGTGTGTGTTCATGTGGGGGCTCTATGTGGGGGTGTGGGTGTGTGTGTTCATGTGGGGGCTCTATGTGGGGGTGTGTGTGTGTGTGTTCATGTGGGGGGTGGTGAGGGAAGAGCAGCGTCGGCCCCGTCGCTCGGAGGTGGCGGCGTCGCGGCCACGGAGTGGGCAGGACGGCTTCACTGCCGTGGCACCACAAACGCCGCGACCCACCTGGTGCGGATCATTCTGTTGTCGTGTCGTCCAAGCGCAGCGGGGACGAATGCGCAGAAGAGCTGAACATGCTCGGGTATGGGCAGGATCACAACAAGTCTTATCCAAAGCTGCTCAAATTGCCTACACGACTTAAGTCCTTTATTTGTCATAACGGTATGCATAATAATACAGTGAAACTGCTCTCTTATCTTCATTATTATTTGTGACCTACCAATGTCTGCAAACAGGAGCAATCGATGACAATCCTATTACCTGCAGATATTTAACAGATGAGATGCGTTGCACCGTTAATTCCTCCCGTTTGATAACACTTCTCTTGTCCGTATGCATCTGTGCAGATAGGGGTTTTTTGCGGTTAATCTAGAGTCCCCACATACTCCTCGTATCAGTGGGGATAACAGGAGCGGTGACCCAGTTAATACCAATGTTACTGTAGAGTAACATTGGTATTAACGCTTGTTACAAGATGAACAGTGCATTGAAAACGCGTACTATTTTACGTACTGTTTACAAAGTGTGTTCACAAATCCACACTGAGGAACACGATGATTGACAGAGGGGTGTAAATAATTTTTTCGATAGTGTATTTATATAGAGGTACTGCAGGTTTTAAAGGCATAGTTTAACAAGACAACACTTGCCACGATCCTTAAACTCCATTGGTGAAAAACAGCGAAGTTTTTGTTTACATTATAATAATGTTTATGCGAGAGCCGGGGGCTTATTGGACCCCGGGGTGCCGCCATGAGGTTCAACTGTTGCGGCAAAAAAAATCCCCCCAAAATTCTCCACACCCAGAAGTGTGCGGTGGTGGTGTAACGCGTCGCGTTCACATATCCGACCTCTCCCCACAGATCCCGAGCGCACCTGAGTGAGAGCCCCCCGGGAGAAGTCGGATATGCGGTGCACACCTCTGGGGCACTCGCGTCAGCTTCGTGCATCAACAACAACAACAACAAGGAGAGAGAGAGAGAGAAGTTAGAGTGCGCGCACGGATCGGTCTCTTCGTTTCATCGCAATGTTGCTCTCTCGCAGTAATTGTTAACTCCGGTAGGCAGGGAGAGTTAATGTAAGTTAAAATGTGTTTACCCTCCTAGGAGGGAAAAACGCAAAAAAAGACATTACATGGCCACTTTAATCTGGGCCATGTTTTGCACCTTCATAAATGATAAATGACTGTCCGTTGATGCCTAACGGGTACGCTGCTCGATAAAATAAACTGGCAGAACAACACCCGGCACCTCCGACTATCGCGGTAGGCTACTACGGTGCTAACGAAGTTCAATATACATACATGTGTAATGGCTGTGCTTGTCACTGTATGGTGCTGGGGCTTACAAAGCCACGGCGGGTAAGGTGTTGTCATTATGGGCAGCCCGGGTTACGGGGTGTAGTACCAGCCCTAGCGGGGCTTGGGTGAGCGCTGGTCAGCGCGGAGGCACCGCGAGCAGCGTGCGGTGCGGGCTACCGGTGAGGGAGCGAGAGAGCGCGTCAGCCAGCCAGGGTTACCTTGGGGCATGATACGCTGGTTGACCTGCTGTCACGTGACCGGATGATATTGGAGGGGGGCCACCGGTGGACGGGGGCCATGGGGTGGTCATCTGGTCCAAAGAAGCTCTCGGGAACCTTCGAGAAGGAGCTCGAGAGGCCTGGAAGGTGGGCGGGGCGAAGGGCGGAGCCAGCCCCAGCCCGGGGGGATATAACGAGGGCCCCGTTGCGGAGCTCAAGGTTTTTCGTGTGCTGGTGTTACGAAGATCCACGTCGGGGAAAAGAAGCCTCTAGCCACGTGGCCCGGGACCCCGTTTGTGGTCCTGACCGGGATAGCGAACCGTGTCTAGTTCTGCCATAGCATGGTTCGATTAGCATTTGAGACCCGCGTGTAGATTGTGTTATGTTACGTACCGTTGTGTAAATACATAGTGTTGCTCCTAAGATAACGTCTGCGACTCAGTTAGACTCACTACACATGCAACATTAACCACACACAGTTCGCTGTGGGTAATGTCGCTCAACATATACCCTTGTCCGTTGATATGTTTTAGTACAATGGCCACCCTATGTCTGCTTAATGTTTCCGTAATGTGACTTGTGATTGTGCTATTATCAGTCTAAAGATTATCTGCCCGAGGATGCCACAGGGAATGCATCCATTGGCTGAGTTTGACTTCTTTATTTATAGGGGTGGGGTGGGCAGGGGTTCGCTTTGTCCCTCACATTCGGATTTGCGGATGCAATTAATTAATATGAAAAAAATCTTAATTGTGAACTACTGAAAATAAAATTGGGGAGGGAATTGTGCCCCCCCCCCCCCAACGTCCCCCTTCTCCCGGTTGTCCCTCCACATTTAGAAACATTCCTTTAAACTATTTAAATTATTTTGCTGCTATAAATGTCCAAATGATAAGCCACTTTGTTGAGCTATCATTTATGGCCAGGTCGCTTTTGAACAATAAGTGGGCTTTGTCTGGTAGAATGGGGATGGTTTAGTGTTTTATTTGTTTGTGTTTGGGTGATTTGTTTACCTCACTTGTACTTAGCACTCCTATCATGGTTTGTATTGTTTGTTGTTTTAACGTTTTTACCCTGTGCCCCGACTGGACATCTGTGAAACAGAGCTGTATAGCTCATCGGATTCCTCTCACAGTATACAGATTCTGATTCTGAATTACGCTGATGAATGCATTATTTAATATTAATTTACGTTTGTGCAATATTTGCAATTTTTGCGCAGATTTCTCTTTACTTCGTCGCTGTGCTTCATTTTATCTCCGCTTTTTGTCATTTTGGTGACCTAGGTCAGTCACTGTCAAAAATTAGGCTATCCTTGGGCTCTTGAGCTCTCACCTGGGTAAACTCAATACACTTTAAACGTTACACACTTACGTGTTGATCATACAAACACAATTCTAAGATTTCCCTACCTCAGGAATGTAGGGCGGTTCATTTTAAAATGGTGATTGGGCCCAGGAATGCACTGCTAAGTGGATAATTTATTGTCCTCAAAATAACTAATCTTCCCACAATGCAATGTGCCAGCAATATTGTGTTGTTTACTTTTAATATAAATTGCTTTATTTTCTTTTGTAATTATTATTAAAGGGTTTGTCTTTTCCAGAATAACTATCATGTAACTATTCGAATGCCGATTCAAAAAAATAACTAATAAAAATGGAGCGATTATTTAATTATTTATCATCAGGCCCCATGGTGTAAAGGGCAGTCTCCGAACCTTATTATCATCCACGCTCTGCTGCTCCTGACGTGGTGGTCAGGCGTGACCACCTGAAGGTCCAATTATTATTGTTGTTGCTGTTGCTGCTGCTGCTGCTCTGAATCTACATCGGCCAGAAGAATAAGATCCACTTTATTTATCTGAACGCTGCTGTGAGGAAGGCGAGGCCATTGCTTGAAACATCGCCCAACGTAGTATATTTGTTAAATTATTCTTTGAGTACTCTTTGGTTCTTTCGGTAAAGTCACGTAGGTACAAAATAAAAGAGAATAAATCACGACGTTTCGGGCGCAACACAAGCATCCATCATCAGGTGGGAAAGCATTGGTCTGCTGCTGAGGCAGACTGTTTTAAAAGGTTTGAAATGGGTGTAGCTCAAGGGTTATGAAGAAGTGGCCGGGGCCGGTGATTACTCTTTGAGTGTATGTTGAGAGTTTTTTGTGCTCGTGCACTGCTGACATCAACAGCATCACTAAATACATTGTTTGAATGCCATTCTACTCGCCCCTCTCCTGTTCACCATCGTTGCTGTCTCCTACCTTTCACAAACGCCACCGCCTCTTTTACGTCGCTTCCCCGCCCATGGTCAGAGAGACAGCCCCCTCAACAATGAAGGGACGAGACTGTCTGGTAGGACAGCGCTGTCCTACCAGACAGTCTCGTCCCTTCACCTGATGAAGGCCGCTTGTGTTGTGGCCGAAACGTCGTGAGAATATTATTGTGTTATTTTATTTTATCAATTTATTATTTTATTCTCATTCTACGTGGTGGTGACTTTACCGAAAGAACCAAAGAAGATGAATCCTTGCAGTCACGAAAGCTTTAAATCGAAATGACTCCATTATTGTCTCATTTAAACGTAAAATTTTAGACGTGTCCTGTCCGTGTGAGTTTACACATTTGACAAAAAGGATGTTGTATTCAGACGCAGCAATGGCTTTCACCCTGGCACAGGGCGTAGCTTTGTTACATTCCTGGCATTCCGCACAGCGGTTACCGACACACCAATGAATGGACAAAACACCTCCTGTGCCACTCTATTGTGTCTGCCAGTTATGATACTCTGTTTCATCTTGTTTACCTTTCCGAAGTCCTTTGGAATCCCTCGCGTCTTGAGGGACTTGTAACAACTTCATTGAGACCTTTGATTTAAAGCTTTCGTGACTGCAGTAATTCATATTCTTAGTTCTTTCGGTAAAGTCACGTTGAAGGGAAACGGTCGTCTTCAGGTGTCACACCTGAAGACGACCGTTTGTGTTATGGTCGAAACGTCGTGAGAATTTGTATTGTTTTATATATATTTTATTATTTTATTGTTTCCCTTCAACGTGACTTTACCGAAAAAACTAAGAATATTCATTGAAACCATCAACCCCTGATGTTGCCCTCCGATGTCCCTCTTCACACTCGTACAACTCGTTGCAATTCATCCCCCACCCGTTCTTTCCAGCACATGTAGGACTAGCCGACTCTATATAAAAAATAAAGGTAAAAGTGCAGCGCTGCGTTTTCCTGCTCACTGCACTGCTGGTGGAAGCACCTCCACGAGACGGGGTTCTTGAGAACACCTCCAGTGGGTATTTGGTTTACACTTCCACACTGGACAGATGTCTTAGAAAAGATGCAAGTATCCATGCTTGACCCCACCACAAGCGACCTACGATTGACTCACTGCGATGCACTTGTTTATTCTGCTGCTGCAAAATCCAACCGTGTCCATCCAGTGTTTTCTGAGCCGCATTGTTTTCCGACTGCTGAACAAATACGTTATGAGGTCGCACTCATGACACACAAAGCGCTTGCCACAAATGAACCACAATACCTCGCTGATCTCAAGGAGCATAAACCATCACGTGAACTCCAGTCATCCTCGCAGCAGCAAATTTTGGCTGCTAGCCATCAAACAAAGATTGTCACCGCATCGTGCGCTTTCAGATGCGCTTTCCGCAACCGTCTGAAACGATCTTCCTTACGATATTTAGTTTGTTACCCTTCTCCCGCACCTCCGATTAGCACGGTTGATTGTGTATGGTGCGAAAGTAGGTCAACATGCATACACGTGCTGGGTGGGTGTTCTGCCCCACGGCAGATATGGGGGTGTATTTACACAGAAACTTCCTATGATGGTGTTGAGTTTGATCACGTGACCAGGAGGTTACGAGTTAAGGGTCTCTTAAGTCACGAGGCCAGGTGGGGGTGTCAGCCATTACACAGAGTACAAAATGGAGGCACAATTAGCTTCTCAGTGAAGACGGGTGCATCCGTTCATTGCAGAACTTTAAGAAGCATTGTCTGTAAGTTCGTTTATGTTCTTATAAGACTGGGAATGCTGTTAAAATGTTGGGATTGCCGTTAAAATGCGGGAAATGCCTTTATAATGCTGTTAAATTGGTATGATGAATATGGGAGATCGAACCGGCAGCATAAACATCGGATTGCACGCAACTCCAGTGCTAAACTTGACTCCACAGTAGAATGCATCCATGTCACTATGAGCTTTATTCATCCTGAAGATGGTCATTTGGCCGAAACATACATATTTTTTTCCTGCCCAGTGACAATTTAATAACTTACTTGATATATATTGTTAAACTGCTTTGGGAAAAGTTCACAGTTTATTGCAAATACATAATATGTGGTACCATTACACAAAACATAAAATGAGGGCTAAATTGGTATTTTGCAGATTTCTTTAAAATCTAATATAGTCCACTGCTCATCAGATTAAATTACAAAATAATGCCCAAGGGAAAACCATGTAAAATCAAAAGTCGTCACAAACTTCACACACAGGTGCAACGAGTTCGCCAAACAACTCAACATCCGTCGGAGGGATGCAGACGGAATATACAGCAAAATGTTTTAACACGTACGTTGTTGCAGCCAATGTTATGAATCGTAATACATTTTTGGGTTAGGTCGCTTAATGATTTGGCCAAATTTTGGTCGTTAAGACCTTCCAGCACCCCACGCAGCCAAACCAATTAATTGTGACACATGAAAAAGCATCTAATGACGTGCCAATTATTATTATTGTTATTCTTTCAGCTTACTTGTAAGTTGACAAACAATTTATCGTAACCAAATGTACCAATTAGATCATGATGTTTAATTTGCAACTGTCTCAAACATCACGAGGACAAGACCCAGGAAAGTCCGAATAACAATCTGACACTCTGGATCTTTATAACGATGCGTTTCTGTTGCAGGAAAACTATGAAACCGGCTTGCGCTTATTTGTGCTTGACCTTGCTTTTTACGAACGTCCATCATCGTGAGCAAAGGGTGATTGCTGTCTGGATTGTTACACACGCAATGTTGAGTCTTGGGTCACTCGGTTCATGATGCAGAAGAAATCTGCATTGATTTTTGTATAATGTGTTGTGCATTTTTGAAGAGTCGGCTTTTCCTTTATAAACCCTCCCACCTTCTCTCCTTGTCCATGGCCTTGTCCTCCAGACAAAATAATGACACCGTGATACCCGTTGTCACTACGAGCCAGCCAATCCTTACTCGGAGGCTGACCTGCAATGTCAATGATGCTGCTAAATTTAAACGTTTTCCCATTCGCTGCCCAACATCCAGCTTGTGTGTGAATGTTCTTTACTTGCATTGTGTGCTGTGCCCCAGGTGAGAGCAAAACTGAGCAAATATGGCTCCAAATAAACAAAATCTAAAAATTTCGATTTAAAGCTTTCGTGACTGCAAGGATTCATTTTCTTTGGTTCTTTCGGTAAAGTCACGTAGAATGAGAATAAAATAATAAAATGAAATTGTATTTTTTATTTTATTATTTTATTCTCATTCTACGTGACTTTTCCGAAAGAACCAAAGAAGAAAAATCTAAAAAGTTTTATTTGATTTTACCAGGTAAGACCCACTGAGCTATATTGATCTTTTTTTGAAGCGACGTGGCCACAAATGATAGCTCAAAGAAGTGGATTATCACGTGGAAATTTATAGCAGCCAAATACTCTAAACGCATGTTTCTAAACGTAGAGGGAAAAACCGGAGAACCCAAAGAAAATCCACGGAACTACGAAGAGAGAGACGCAAACTCCAAATATACAGCAGCAGCAGGTGTCAGGGTCGGGATGGAACCCACGACCTCCTGTATACCAGGCGAGGTAGTTAACATCTCGCCAGCGAGGACATTTGGCTCAACGTTTGAACGCCACTTGCTCAAGATTGGCAGTGAGTCTTCCAACCCAGGAGGGCCTCAACGAGTCTCGAGACTCTTTTGCAGGTGAGTCCTGCCAAGTTGTCGCAGTAAGGTCAGAGGGGGGGGGGGGGCGGGGGCGAAGTTGCTGCTGTGTATAATACCACTGGAGTAATTAGCAGGCATTTTCCAGCATTTGGAAGTTTAGCCATACGCCAGTTACATTGTTTCCTTGCTTTTAGCTATGGGATGAAATCAGAGAATCCAGAGGAAACATATGCAGAACAGGAGGAGAATCTACACACTCCACACAAAAGTTCACGAGTCAAGAGTCGAACCTAGGACTTTCTTGCTGCGAGGCTCAAGTGTTAGCACTGCACTGCCCTGTCACCCACTCGTCTTCGGATCTTCAATGATGCGCTTTAGTTTGGCTGTTAAGCCACACCCCGTTAAGAATTCTTAACGGGGTGTGGCTTGACTTTCTTGATTCCAACGCTGTCTTCGTGACAGCATGGTCCCTTCACCTGATGAAGGCCACTTGTGTTGTGGCCGAAACGTCGTGATTTTTGTTGTTTTATTTTTTACCTACGTGACTATACCGAATAGAACCAAAGAGTATGGATCCTTGCAGTCACGAAAGCTTCAAATCTGGAATTGGGGTGTGGCTTGACTAACTTGGTGTAATGGACGGTTCCCAACTACGCTGGCCGTGACGGAATTTCATTTGTGAATGTTTGTAACAATTATCGGTGGCAGGGCTAACCACGTGCTCGTGTCCTAGCGCGTGCATGCGCTGGCTTTCTATAGCTTCCACCACCGCTCTGTCGTTGCGATGATATTGAAATAACCACCTCTTACTCTTTGGTTCTTTCGGTAAAGTCGCGTAGGTAGAAAATAAAACAAAATAAGTCGCGTAGGTAGAAAATAAAACAATAAGTCACGACTTTTCGAACGCAACACAATCGGCCCGCCTTTAGGTGAAAATCTCGATAGCCGCGATGTCTGCTGTGAGCAGCACGATGTCTGCGGCTGCGAGCAACAGACACCGCGGCTATCGAGATTTTCACCTGAAGACGAGCGCTTGTGTTGCGTTCGAAACGTCGTGACTTATTTTGTTTAATTTCTACCTACGCGACTTTACCGAAAGAACCAAAGAGTATGGACTCCTGCAGTCACGAAAGCTTCGGATCAAGATTAACCACCTCTTGTTAAAATATGCACGTTTGAAGTTTATCCTACACGGTATCCATGCTTCAGCCTGCGCCCCCCCCCCCTTCCACCCCCCGTGAACGACTTTCGATCCCCCCCAGGGAGGGTCACGCCCCACAAGTTGAGAGCCGCTGTTCTAAGTTGCCAGACAAGTCATGTACATACACACCATGAATTCCATTCAAATGCCACTTACCTATTTGAGATGCACCACGGTAGAGGCGAATCTCTACGCAATCGGAGAATACAGCGCATACCGGGTGGGAGGGAGGGATACATACACATTTTACATTTTAAATGTA
The DNA here is from genome assembly GCF_048934315.1 of Petromyzon marinus. Lineage (NCBI taxonomy): Eukaryota > Metazoa > Chordata > Hyperoartia > Petromyzontiformes > Petromyzontidae > Petromyzon > Petromyzon marinus. The sequence goes on along the minus strand of NC_133690.1, from coordinate 7,441,078 downwards.
ACGTTGCTTGAAGAAGACACGTGCAGCGGCGATCGAGATGCATTGTGGCATCGCAAGAACGTGACGGATGGCACCGGGCGCGAGGATGATATCGTGCAGCAGTGGCTAGAGCAGTGTGCAGTGGTTAGCCCACTGCTGGATGAAGGCAAGCCTTTTTCTCTGGCCAGGGGACGCGGGGGGGGGGTCACTGAGGACAACACCCAGTACAGCATGACCAATCTACGTAGTCGCCGATGTAAATTGTATGCACTGCCGACCGGCGCGAGATAAGGACTTTGACTGGGTGAGCGTTAGATAGGGACTTGGCTGGCGACGGGGGAGAGGGGAGGATGGTGTCGTGATGTTAACGTTCACGCACGCGCTGGGGGTGCGGTGGCAAGACCGAGGGGTTGGGTTTGCGCTATGTTGACGTTGCAACCAGTGCCACGAGACGCGTTCGCGATTGCTCTTCTGGTCTGTCCTCGGGCGAGAGAGAATGAATACAGCGGCAGTATAATTGCGTGCGTTGAGGTTATCAGGAGAAGTGTAAACCCCTTCGCTTGGTGGCACCCCGTACCTTGAACGCAAAGGCATTTGCCAGACGTCTGAACACACCCCGCAACACGTAGAGCGGTGAACACGTTCCGCAAACCGCGCTTCGCTCAAAGAAAACCCTTTGCAAACAACTTAACGGCAGGGTTGGGTTTTCTAAGTTCGGGAAATGTGCGTTACCGCGTATTGCTGAATGAATGTTAGAAGCATTGTTGATTGAGTGCGTTTTAAAATGGTAACGTTCAATGCGTGTGGCGGCATCGGCGAGTCCACCATCGTCTAGTTACAGCACGGTGGTCGGGCAAATGCAAACATTGCCGTTACATCGCCTTTTTCACAGGTTACGACTTCTTAGAAAGATGCAATCTCGCGTGGCTGTCACCACTGATTTACTATACACATCGGGATTGTAAAAAGTATTGTAAACTCGAACTTGGCCTGGCTTCGATTAAACATTTATGGAAATCCGTGTATTATTTTTTTATTCTTGCAAAATCCACTTTTGTTTTTACTGACATGAGCTCACAAGAGATTTCATTGGTAAGACAGCCCCTTGTCTATCCACTGTTGGATGAAGGCTAAAATTCCCCCGCCCATGCCATGCCGGTCATGTGGGGTTGTTGTACTTCACCGTAACGGTCCGTACGGGTTGCTGAAAGGGGGGGGTCGTTGGTGCAAGACTTGCTTCAGGTAAATCGCTCGCCGCCAATGGTGCGGCTGTAGCCGGGATCACACCGAGGTATCCCAAGGTGGGGGATTTCTCGTTGGAGTGCGACAACAGCTGTCACACCACGCCGCACAGTAATTAGTAGATAGCGTATCGTGCTTAGCAGTTACAAACAACCCCCGCGACTATTTTTAGGCTTTCTGTACGTGCATTTCAATTGCGATGTTTGATGATTAACTAATACTATGTTTAAATCAAAGTCCACTGTTTGCAGACGTTGTCTCCTGAGAGAGGGCTTGACCGCAGGGTTTCTTGTGCGGGTTCGACTTCTGACCAGGATATTGCTCATGTACAGCATCGCTTACAGGACATCGTACAAGTGAAGATCCCCGATAGTTTCGCAAAATATCATGAAACTGCGAAATTCGTTTATTTTTTCTCGAAATACTCTATCTCTTGAAAAACATCTATGAAATGCAGCAGCAATTAATGTAATAACCAAATTGCCATTAAACCATTCAATTATTGCACTGCAATGTTTTTTTTTCAATCTCGGAATTATTGACAGCGTGATGGTTATATCACCTCATCATTGTTGCAAACAATAATCAAGACATTCACGAATAACACTGTGGCCATGAAGTAAATCATATATCATAGGCGACATTTTTGGCAATGGCCCTCCTTCATATCGCATAAAACATGGGCATTTACGAAAAGTAAAAAATAAAATAAAAAATTAGATTTTTTTTTTTCCCACTGATCTGTGTTATATCATTTCTGTACGATTCCAATCATTTTTAAAGTCAAAATCGCCAAAATTTGCGGAGCTCCGCTGCAAACGCAGGGAGAGGCGAGGCAGCGACGAGCTCAGCCTCCCCTCTGATTTCACAACCCCTCACAAACTGGATGGAGCGCGGGCAATAAGCGCGTGCCTGTTAATATCTCTCTGTAATTATTGGAATCGTGCAGGATTAACATTTATAACACAGATCAGTGGGGATTTTTTATTCATTTTTTTTTCGTAGCAGCTATTTTCATTGGAGTATGACAGGTGAGGCTCTGCCTCCCCTGCCTCCCCTTACCGCACGTCCCTGCGATGAAGACATTCCATCCACCAGAACGTCGCTATTATATATTTATCCGCTGTAAGGACACAGTGCTATTGACGAATGCATTGTTTTTTTTTATTGTGTCTGTGCACCACTGCAATGCAGCATCACCAAAAAATACATTTTGGAGTGAATTATGTATGTTGAACTTCTTTCCCACCAAACGTAGCCAACTGTGCTAATTGGAGGTGCGGGATACATGACGACAAACTAAACGCAAGCGTGATGATGTGAGGGTGATGATGAGAGGGTGATGATGAGAGGGTGATGATGAGAGGGTGATGATGTGAGGATCATGATGAGAGGGTGATGATGAGAGGGTGATGATGTGAGGATCATGATGAGAGGGTGATGATGAGAGGGTGATGATGAGAGGGTGACGATGAGAGGGTGATGATGAGAGGGTGATGATGAGAGGGTGATGATGAGAGGGTGATGATGAGAGGGTGATGATGAGAGGATCATGATGAGAGGGTGATGATGAGATGGTGATGATGAGATGGTGATGATGAAAGGGTGATGCTGAGAGGGTGATGATGAAAGGGTGATGATGAGAGGGTGATGATGAGATGGTGATGATGAGATGGTGATGATGAAAGGGTGATGCTGAGAGGGTGATGATGAGATGGTGATGATGAGATGGTGATGATGAAAGGGTGATGATGTGAGGGTGATTATGTGAGGGTGATGCTGAGAGGGTGATACTCCGGGTGGCTGCCCGGATCCTGGCCGAAGCCAAGGGAGCCTTCTCTACGGCAGCGGGGAGAACGCCCCCCATCGGCTTTGGGGATGACGAGGCCCCTCTCGGTCCCCCTCCACCGGAGCTCTCAGTCGTGCCACTGCATCGCCAATGCCAACAAACGAAGGCGGATCACAACCTGTGCCAGCTGGAAAACCTACCGGAGGTGGCCTTTGCAAATGTAAAGAGGAAGGTGCTCTACTCCTACATGGTCCGGTTCCACCAACAGGACACCCTGAGGAGCCACAAGGACCATGCCTGGAGGAAAGCCCTGCCCTGCGTCTCTTAGGAGGGGCCTCGCTGGAGGCAACTCTACTCCAGCCCGACGTACAACCGCATTGGCGACCTTATCTGGAGCATCGCCCACGGCACCGTCACCACCAACGCCTCCCTGGCGCGCTTCACCGACACGTCCCCGGAGTGTCGGTTCTGCAGTAAAGTGGAGACAGTGGCGCACCAATACGTGGAGTGCAAGAGCCTGAACGCGTTGTTCAAGGTCCTGAGAAACATCCTCCTAAGGTTCAGCCTCCACTTCTCCCCGACGGTCCTCATCTTTGGATACCCGAAGGGCGACGGACCCCAACATCTTCAGGGGCTGGTCAACGTGCTCTTCGGCTACACCAAGCTCGCCATATACAGGGCGAGGAAGGTAGCCTTGGAGGGGGAGCGTCCGGCCAGCAGCCTGGGCATCTTCTCTGGTCGGAGCCAGGGTGTGGCTGGAGTTCCGCCATGCTCGGCTGACCCACGCCGTGCCGGCCTTCAAGGAGCAGTGGGCGCTGGAGGAGGCCGTGTGCTCGGTGGCAGATGACGGAGAGCTCTGCATGCAGATATAACCTACCTGTCGGAGGCCGTTTGACTGTGGGAAGGGCTGTGTGCACATGCAGCACTTGTCGTAGTTAAAAAAAAAGCGAGAGAGAGTGAGCGAGAGAGAGCGAGAGAGGGCGAGAGTGGGAGAGAGAGCGACATGGAGTGGGAAGAGAGGGGATAGAGAGAGAGGGGGGGGGGGGCATAGAGGGGGGTAGAGAGAGAGAGAGGGAAGGGGTGGGGAGAGCAGAGCGAGAAATCTTTTGTTGGGTCTTTCATTTAAAAGTGGTTACATAAAGCAACGCATTAAAACACAAAAAAACGAAATGATGAACGAAGCAAAGTGCCGACTACACCGAGCATCTTTTTGTTTCCTCTGATCGTAATAAAAAAAGAGAGAGGAGGGAACAGGGAGAGAGAAGGAAGGAGCGAGCATGATTGAGCTGCACGGAGCAGCGTCTGTTTTTGCAGGGGGCTGGGGAGAAGGGAGGGATTCCGAGTTGGGGTGACCACACTTGATTTGATCTAGATATATAAATATCCGCATAACCATCATATTGTGATTGTTGGTATCGAATTATGTTTATTGTGGCAACCATACGATCAATGCAATAGTTCATGTTGTCTGTGTTTTGCAAAACACAGGTTTCGCCAAAAATATCTCAGGACTAGCCGAACACTGTCTAAAGAACACCTAATTCTTGTGGAAAGGTTATTTAAATAAACAAAAGGAGGGCACAGCAATGGGTTATTTTTTGTCTACTGTGATAGCGAATTTGTACGTGAAAGGTTTTGAAACAAAGCAATAGCTTCAAGCACGCTAAAACCCTCTGCTTGGTTTTGATATGTGGACGTGACATTGGTGGTCTGGCCACACGGCAAAGATACACAGCGATTTGCTAAATCATCTCAACTCGCAAAACCCGTCCACCCAGTTCACCATGGAAGTGAAAGCTGACAGAACTCTACCATTTCTGGATATTCTGCTCGAACGGGGACGAAATGGTAAAATAACACAGCGTTTATCGAAAAAAAAACGCACACTGACGCCTATCTGAATGCAGCATCACACCATCACCACGCAGATAAATCATCAAGACGCTCATACATCGGACTAAGAAAGTGTCAGATGGTGACAGTCTGAGAAGTGAAATTAAACGTGTTAAAGAAGCGCTGCAATTGAACGGTTACAATGATGCACAAATCAACAGGGCACTGAATGCCAAAACTAAATCAAATAACACGAGCATTGAAACTGACCAAGTAATTAAAACTATTAAAATACCGTAGATTGCGGGAGTGACTGATAAACTGGCCAGGTGTTTGGAAAAACGAGTCAGATTTGACACGGTACATGAAATACATAAATTAATATCTGGTACAAAAATGTATTACCTAAGCCATCAACATAAGGTGTGTACAGAATTAATTGCACGTGTGGCAAATGTTATGTTGGGCAAACAGGATGAATGATCAGCACGAGAATAAAAGAGCACCAAAGAAATATTAAATACTCCCAATACAACTGTCGGCAGTGGCAGAACACGCGTGCCAACAAGGACACTCAATTTATTTTGATAATGTTGAAGTTCTGTGCAAAACTAGTTACAACTGGCCAAGACTAATTAGAGAATCTATCGAAATTGAGAGAAATACATTTTAACCGTTCGGATAGCTACAGACGTAGTGCTGCGTGTAAGCGAATCATAAAATAATACATTGTTTAAATGCATGCCTATACAGGTGTAGTGTCGTAGGTCTCTTCTTCTGTTCGAGGTGTGTGTGTGTGTGCGGGTTGTGTGCGTCGCACGCACTCAGTCGGAGATGAGATAGTCACAGGAGGCACCGTCCTCCCCTTTTATTGTTGTTTTCACGCCACCAACTCCGGCCTCCTCTCTCTCACGACCACGTTGCCCGCACGACCCGGCCCAGACACGACCCTGTCCGTGTTGGACCGACGGCGTCGACCGAGATGGCCAACCACTGTCCAGCCATGCAATGATCGGGCGAAGGCGGCAGCGACGAAGGCGGTGTTGACGACAGCGACGACGAGACGAGTCCACTAGCCACGCCTCCCTTCTCGAACCCATCAGAGAGGTCCAGGGGCTTCCCCACGAGGTCTACCGTGACCCTTGCCCCAGTTCCTCCGCCATGCCGGCACATGCTAAACGGCGAGTGCACCAAGTGTCTACCTAAAGTTGCGGCTGCTGTAGAACAGTCAGCGCTACGTCACTACACAGGTTACCATACTTTAATAGGGATTACCATTGAACAATAACAGGTACAGATAGTTTAGTGCAGACAATCGACAGGAGGTACAAGAACAATGGGCTTGCATAATGTGCACTGATTACCATACAAATAACCCAACCGGCAATGGATACCTATAGTCATTTATATGCATTCATTAATACTCCTCCCACTTCGCGCAAGAAGGGCTCACATGTGACGTCATCACATCTACCACAAATCTGGCTGTCGCCTGATGAAGCTAGTTGTAATTACTGGCGAAACGTCGTACTCAGATTGTAAATGTTGTGGCTTTGCTCTCCAACACACCGATGTGTTGTGCTAGTAACTAATTGGCATGTTCTGTTTACGTGAAAAACCTTACTAATTGGCTGTGTTGGGTGGTAATGGGTTTAACGACACATTTATATATTTACGTGATCTAACCCCCCAAAAAAACCTGTATCATGGATGATATTGGTCGCAAAAGCCTACGTGTTAAACCAAAGTCACCTCCCATTTGGGAATTTAGCCGAACACTGTGTTAAATAAAGCATGGAGTGATGCACGCCCGAAATTGCACCGAGAGACAGACAAAGCAACATATAGAGGAATAAGCGCAAAGCAGAGGCATTATATTAACTGTTTGGATCAGTAAGGGAGATGGGCAGGACACGCAACCATAAGGGATGATGGCCAATAGGGGAGAAAGGTGATGGAATGGCAGCAAAATGGGGGACTGTGCCTGAGAGTGCAGTATGTATGTATGTATGTTGAACTTCTTTTGTGCCGTACGTAGCCAACCGTACTAAACACAAAAATCAGTTCTAAATAAATCGGTTTTCAATCCAGATTGATAAAGTGCATAGCTCCAGTGGCTTCCTAATATCGGAAGGAGGAGCATTTCATATGGCTGCTAGCAAGGATTGTCATATGAAGGCGCGCGATGCGGTGACTATCTTTGTGCTAATTCAAGGTGCAGTGAAAACGGTTTATGCACAGTCAGATGGATTTTGGCATGCCAGGAACATGAGCCATGCTAATGGCATGGGGGGTTTCAGCTATCAGTGGATAGGGCATGGTTAACTATGAGTGTGTACACACAAGAAATATATTTTAATATAGGTTTTACTCGCTGAAACATTCTGCTAAATCTTTCTCTGAAACACACTGGTGGCCTCCACGGGTGAGCACTGCCCACAATGCATCTCTCCTAGTCCTGTTGGCAGATTTAGTAGATCTTGACTTAAAGCTTTCGTGACTGCAGGAATTCATATTCTTTGGGTCTTTCGGTAAAGTTACATTGATAGGTTCAAAGAAAATAACAAAAAACTACGACGTTTCGATCGCAACAGAAGCGTTCATTTTAGGAAGAGGGGGTTAGCTTCTAAAGGCAAACTGTTTATGAAGGTTTGAAATGGGCATGGCCCAAATGTCAGCAGCCAATGTTAATGCAAGTGGTGGCAAGCGACCGCGATGGTGGTGGGTGTTCCACCAATCAAAGGGCTGTCAAGTAAAAATTAGCATGTTAATGTAAGATCGTTGAGCATCCTCCACGGCCAGCGCTCTAAGGTGGCTATGTTAATGTGAGAGATTAGCATGTTAATGTGAGAGATTAGCATGTTAATGCGTGGGATTAGCGTGTTAATGTGAGAGATTAGCATGTTAATGTGAGAGATTAACATGTTAATGTGAGAGATTAACGTGTTAATGTGAGAGATTAGCGTGTTAATGTGAGAGATTAGCATGTTAATGTGAGAGATTAGCATGTTAATGTGAGAGATTAACGTGTTAATGTGAGAGATTAACGTGTGAATGTGATAGATTAACGTGTTAATGTGATAGATTAGAATGTTAATGTAAGATCGCAGAGCAGCAATGTCGAGCTTGGTGAGCGAGGTGGCTGTGTTAGGGTGAGAATTTTAACTTGTTAATCTCAAATCAGAGAGCCAAAAATAACAAATAACACCGAAAGGTGGTAGGATGGGAACATCACAGCGAGTTATGACTTAAACTGGTTGATAACGTCCTTCCAATTATTGCTCAGTTTATACCCATCGTCTCGATGGAAATTGAGTCTATGTCTGTGTTTATGGATGGCTTCATGAACGAATCTTTGTTGATACCCAGTGGGTTTGCAAAGTACCTTCGTCTTAGAGAAATCAATTTCGTGTGAGCCCACGGCATTAAAACAATGATCAGCTGAGGTATTGGTCCTACTAAAGAGTATGGTCCTACCGTGTTTAAGATCTGCCTTTTGTTCATGAACTTGTTGCTCAGTTTCCCCAATGTAACTACTGCCGCAGACACAGCTTAGTTTGTAGACGCGGGGGTATTGCATGTCATGGATCACAACCTTCACAGATGAAATCAGATCACGAATTTTACATAAATCGAACCTGGATCTTATGTTTGCTCATGATTTTGGATAGTTTTTTGGTAACCCCTGCTATATATGGCAAGGTGATGGTTTTGATTGGGTACTCAGATGATTATTTCCCAACCGTTGGGGTGATAGCTTTACGGATTGTGTAGTCTGAATATCCATTCATCTTGAGAGCTTGGTGTATGTGTTCCAGTTCACTGGATAGGTGATTATAGTCGGAAATACATCGAGCTCTATGGTGTCGAGTTTGATGAGGGAATTCTTCTGGGATGGATAGTGGTGGGAGTCAGGTTTAAGATATGCATCCGTATGGGTGGCTTTCGTGTTGAGGGGCCTGCTGTTCAGCACACCCGTGCTGGTGAGAGGGGCCTGCTGTTCATCACATCCGTGTTGGTGAGAGGGGCCTGCTGTTCAGCACACCGGTGCTGGTGAGAGAGGCCTGCTGTTCAGCACACCCGTGTTGAGGGGCCTGCTGTTCAGCACACCCGTGCTGGTGAGAGGGGCCTGCTGTTGAGGGGCCTACTGTTCAGCACACCCGTGTTGGTGAGAGAGGCCTGCTGTTCAGCACACCCGTGTTGAGGGACCTACTGTTCAGCACACCCGTGCTGGTGAGAGGGGCCTGCTGTTCAACAGACCCGTGCTGGTGAGAGGGGCCTACTGTTCAGCACACCCGTGCTGGTGAGAGGGGCCTACTGTTCAACACACCCGTGCTGGTGAGAGGGGCCTGCTGTTCAACACACCCGTGCTGGTGAGAGGGGCCTGCTGTTCAACACACCCGTGCTGGTGAGAGGGGCCTGCTGTTCATCACACCCGTGCTGGTGAGAGAGGCCTACTATTCATCACACCCGTGCTGGTGTGAGGGGCGTGCTGTTCATCACCCCCGTGTTGGTGAGAGGGGCCTGCTGTTCACTCCCATGCTGGTGAGAGAGGCCTACTGTTCATCACACCCGTGTTGGTGAGAGGGGCCTGCTGTTCACCACTCCCATGCTGGTGAGAGGGGCCTACTGTTCAACACACCAGTGCTGGTGAGAGAGTCCTGCTGTTCGGCACACCCGTGCTGGTGCGAAGATGGCGCTGATGATGGTAGCCTCAGCCGGTCGGTGCGCCCTGTTTTGTCTTGTTTTGTGTGTCAATTCAGTGTTTTGCCAAGATTTTCGGAGTTCTCTAACAAGAGACGAACTTTTAAATATCAGGGAAACAACTCCTGTGGATTTAATTCCTACTTTTCTGCTTCCAGCGGCAGAATTAGTAGGCATTCTAGTCAATGCCGCGCTAGGCTTTGCTCAAGCAACGAAACGCCGCCCAAGGGGTAAACGGTCGGGGGCTCTAGTACGGCTACGCAGACGCGGGATCCGAACAGTGCTTCCGAGCTTGTTCCTCTCCAACGTACGTTCACTGTACAACAAAATGGATTAACTTCAGCTACTGATGGTAAAAAACAAAGACTTTCTTTCAGCTTCTGCATTGTGCTTCACGGAAACATGGCTGTGTGATTTGATTCCGGACACTTCGCTACAACTAGCAGGATTCCATCTTGTAAGATCGGATCGTGACATAGCACTCTCCGGCAAGACGAAAGGCGGTGGTATTTGTTTTTACATTAACAGTGGCTGGTGTGTAGATGTCACAGTGATTCTGCAACATTGTTCTCCACTCCTTGAATCAATTTTTATAACCTGTAAACCGTTTTACTCGCCTCGCGAGTTCGCGTCGCTCATTTTGGTCGGAGTTTATTTGCCGCCTTGTCCTCAGGTTAAAGAGGCCCAACGCATGCTCGCCGATCAGATTCTGAGTGTGGAGCGAGCAAATCCAGATTCGTTGGTTATCGTACTTGGCGACTTTAACAAAGGTAATCTCAGCCACGAACTCCCCAAATACATACAATTCATTAAATGCCCAACCAGAGAAGGGAACACTCTGGATCACTGCTACACTACAGTCAGTAGAGCCTACCACGCCGTCCCCCGAGCAGCACTAGGACACTCTGACCATGCCATGGTCCACCTGATTCCTGCATACAGGCAGAAACTAAAACTCTGTAAACCTGCTGTGAGGACATCTAAACAGTGGACCAGTGAGGCTGTGGAAGATTTGCGGGCGTGCTTAGACTGTACTGACTGGGATATGTTCACGACTGCTACCAATAGTCTGGATGAACTCACAGAGGCTGTGACGTCCTACATCAGCTTCTGTGAGGACTGCTGTATCCCAACACGTACCAGGGTGAACTTTAACAACAATAAGCCCTGGTTCTCAGCAAAGCTCAGAAGGTTGAGGTTGGAGAAGGAGGAAGCGTTTAGGAGTGGAGATAGAGACAGATTCAAGGAGTCGAAGAACAGGTTTAGCAAAGCGGTGAGAGAGGCTAAACGACTGTACTCAGAGAGACTAAAACACCAGTTCTCTACAAACGACGCTGCTTCTGTCTGGAGAGGGCTCAGGCAGATCACCAACTACAAACCCAGAGCCCCCCACACCACTAACGACTCCCGCCTAGCCAACGACCTGAACGAGTTCTACTGTAGATTTGAAAGACAATTGGACTGTCCTGAACCACCCCTTCCAACCCAAGAGGCCCCATCCCCCACCAATACTACAGAGACGACTATCTCCTTTCAGGAGGGAGAAGTTAATAGACTTTTCAAGAGGCAGAATCCACGCAAAGCAGCCGGGCCGGACTCTGTCTCTCCAGCCACCCTCAGGCACTGCGCTGACCAGCTGTCTCCGGTGTTCACCAACATCTTTAACACCTCCCTGGAGACATGCCATGTACCAGCCTGTCTCAAGTCCTCCACCATCATCCCTGTGCCCAAAAAGCTAAGGCCAACAGGACTAAATGATTACAGACCGGTCGCCCTTACATCTGTGGTAATGAAGTCTTTTGAGCGCCTGGTTCTGGCACACCTCAAAGCCATCACAGACCCTCTCCTGGACCCCCTTCAGTTTGCCTACAGAGCCAACAGGTCTGTGGACGATGCAGTTAACATGGCCCTCCACTTCACCCTACAGCATCTGGACGCCCCAGCATCCTACGCCAGGATCCTGTTTGTGGACTTCAGCTCTGCCTTCAACACCATCATCCCTGCCCTGCTTCAGGACAAGCTCTTCCTGCTGAACGTGCCATACACCACCTGTAAATGGATCACAGACTTCCTGTCTGACAGGAAGCAGTGCGTTAAGCTGGGAACACAAGTCTCTGGCTCCAGGTCCATCAGCACCGGAACTCCTCAGGGCTGCGTCCTTTCCCCTCTGCTCTTCTCCCTGTATACCAACAGCTGCACCTCCAATCATCTGTCCGTCAAACTATTGAAGTTTGCGGATGACACCACCCTCATTGGGCTGATCTCTGGTGGGGATGAGTCTGACTATAGGTGGGAAGCTGACAATCTGGTGACCTGGTGTAGCCAGAACAACTTAGAGCTAAATGCTCTAAAGACAGTTGAGATGGTTGTGGACTTCAGGAAGAATACAGCACCACTCACCCCCATCACCCTGTTAGACTCCCCAGTCAAAATTGTAGAGTCCTTCCGCTTCCTGGGCACTATTCTCTCCCGGGACCTCAAGTGGGAATTGAACATCAGCTCCCTCACCAAGAAAGCTCAACAGAGGATGTACTTTCTACGGCAGCTGAAGAAATTCAACCTGCCAAAGACAATGATGGTGCAATTCTATACAGCGATCATTGAATCCATCCTCACCTCCTCCATAACCGTCTGGTACGCTGCTGCCACTGCCAAGGACAAGAGCAGACTGCAGCGTATCATCCACACTGCTGAGAAGGTAATTGCCTGCAATCTACCGACCCTCGAGGACCTGCACACGACAAGGTCTATGAGGCGAGCGAGGAAGATTATGGCCGATTTCTCCCACCCTGGACACTCTCTGTTTCAGCTACTCCCCTCCGGCAGAAGGCTTCGGTCCATCAGGACCAAAACCTCACGCCATAAAAACAGTTTCTTCCCATCTGCTGCTGGCCTGTTAAACAAGGCCAAGGGCTAACACTGTTTTTAACATTTGATCTACATAACGACACGTTGCTGATATTAACTATGTTTCCCTATTTGTATTTTTAAATTATATCTTAAAGCTATTTTATATTCGATATTTATTTAATTTTATATACTTCAGCCCCTTAGTGTTAGACTTTTAACCCTTATTATAGTAAGACTTGTTTAAAACTTATTTAAGATTTTAGATTCCTATATGTTGAATGTATGCACCATCCTGCCAAAGTAAATTCCGTGTCGGTGTGAACTTACATGGCGAATAAAACCCTTTCTGATTCTGATTTCCTGTAGACAGTGTCCCATTGAGCCATCTGGTCTCCTTTCGATTAAAACATACAAGAATAGTAGCTTGCCATCATTTTCCACCTTAATGGTGAATTTGATGGCTGGGTGTATGGAATTTATGTGGTTGAGGAATTGGTTCAGAGCTGGTCGACCATGTGGCCAGATGACGAACGTGTCATCTACTTACCTCTTCCACAAGGACGGACATAGAGTGGATGCCTGGATGGCATCTGTCTCAAAATTTTCCATGAAAACATTGCTACAACTGGAGATAATGGAGAACCCATTGGGGTACCTTCAACTTGTTTGTAGAATGTTACATTCCAGGTGAAGTAAGTGTTGGTGAGGCAGTGTCTCACCAGGTTCGATTTAACACAGTGCATAAAACATTTTATGTTTAGATAAACCACATCCCTCTTCATTTCAGCTGTCCCATGTGGTATACGTATCCCCTTACCTCTGCAGAAACGGTGTCTCGATCACATTATAATGATAATCGTGTCTTATGCCACATTTGGGTCACTGGAGACCACCAACATTAAGACGCTCAGCTTCCGGCTCTGGTGTGTGTGGCTGACCAGTTGAAACTCGACTTCTATCCCCCAAATTGACAGAACATCAGACTGAGTTTGCTGCATATCTCACCTGGTTGTAGTGGTCCAGAAGTTGTTCCACTGATGTATTTCCTTGACAGGAATTGTCATGTCCATTTGTCATTGAGGAGGCTTTCTTGTGGCCCTGTATCCCAGCGGGCCATGGTGGGCCACCCATGGAGGAGACAATGCACTAAAAAAACATATTGCCAATCAGCCTCAGGAGCTTATAGTTCTGCTGGGCAGTGGCAGGGCTTGTGACCAGCCCGTGGGAGGTTCCCACCCCCCACCAAATCCAATTGATTTGATAGAGCCCCATACTGGATCGTCCCATCTGCTGATTTCTTCTCCTGAGTCCTTCCTACCTCGGGTGTCCCGACTGCATTTTCTCCCTTTCCCAGTTGGTTGCCTCTCTGATTTTCTTAATCGGGACCTTGTCAGTGATTTCAGGATCAACATGAACTTTATGCTATCACTTGACACCCTTATCCTCAGGAAATATTTTTGGATTAGCTCTGCCCCTTTGATCCATCTTCGGTTCCCGGAGTGAAGTGGTGATGACCCAGCAAAGGAACTTTATGGTGGTTCCTTGAGCCACAATGCTGCACGACGGATTTTCTGGTACGGCTCTGTGGCATCCTCCTCATGGTAGTGCCCCCTTCAAGATGGTCAGCATCAAAGTGTTTTTTCCTGGACTTCAAAATATCTTGGAAAGTCACAACCCGGGGTTTATGGTTTTGATGACAGCATCAATTGTCTCCAGCTCCACGTGCCCCTCTCAGAGGATTGCCTCCAACTGGCATTGTAAAGTGGTGTACGTGAGTTTGACACTCCTCACAAATCTAACCCTGAATATTTAATTCCCTGCAGATGATCACTTCTAGCATGCCCCGTGGACTTGTTCCATTTATTGGTCCACAATCCAGTCATAAAAAAACAGCAACATTACCCTCCTTGTCGCTCAATTACAGAATCATCTGGTTTCTTTTCAGGACACGAATGAAATAACAGTGACTGAGCATTATAAGAACATCCCGCACCTCTGACTTGTGTTGTTAATTGTGTGCGCATTATAATTTGACTTGTTAATATTAAAGTTCGATGGTCCAGATTCACGGTCCTTATTGATGTCTGATCATTGGCACAAATGTTTCTGTAAAACTCCATAACCGAGAGTGGGGGAGATGCTGAAAGCAATGTATTTCAAACATTTAATCAAGATGTGAATCCGACTCAAACCCTACCCGCGCTCAAATGTTGGACAGCGCTCACGCCTATTGCCAACGCTGAACCGACGGTGAGAATTCCACAATTCTGCGGCTGCACCTGCATCCAATCTTAATTAAATTACCGCAGTGGACAGGGCAGTATACCTGGGTTGTGACGGTTGGACATTGGAATCCTCGCTGAAGACACGTTCCCTATTAATAGTGGCCTGCATATGGCACGCGGGTATGCGCTGGGGGCGTTGTCAAGAAGTTTTGTGAGCCTCGTGCCGAGTTGCGCTCAGGTGTAGGGTTCTTCAACGGGCTGCCCAAGAGGCCACAGCCCACTGAGATACGGTCCGCCAAGAGATACGGCTCGCCAATCCACGAAGAGATACGGATTAGTAAGTCACACGCGAGGTAGTGACGAGTCAGCTGTCGACAAGAGTGAGATAAAAAAAAGGATGAGTGAGATAAAGAGTGACATCAAACGAGGGAGAGATGAGATACCTGGAGACAAGAGATTAGTGAGAGGATAGTGAAGTAAACAAGAGATCGAGGTGATAGCTGTAGACAAGATACAGATTCGTAAGGTGAGCTAAAAACAAGAGGGGAGTGAGACAGATTAAGTCAAAAGGTAAAAATATTCGTGAGATAAAATCAGTTCTATTCTTGCATATGGCAGCCATACGTTCAGGCACTAAATGCCAATGCCGAGCTCTGCTAGCCACGAGAGGGCTTCAAGAGACAGTTCGAGTAGTTTTGCTGCTCCTCCTTCGTTGAAGGAGGGCCGACTACCGTGGTTTACTGATATGGTCCAAAGTTTGGGTTGCATGGCCACAGTCGCACTGCTGTGGCTTTTCTTCTTTAGTTTTCAATTTATGAAGGAGATGCGCACATTGGCTTGTTGATGTCCTGATGTGGTTGATAATGACACCACGACACCAGTGCCTTCGAGGAATGTTAAAGGCAGGACGTGCAATATTTGGGTCTCGAATGAGACGTTTATTCTTGACGTCTGCTTGGTTCCACTCTATTTGCCAGTGTTCTTGGATCCGGGTGGGATTTTTGGATGGTCTCAATAAGGGGGATCGGGACCAGGCCGGGGCACACTGAATAGATCAGTGAGAAATCTCAGGCACCCCAAGTCGTGTCTGTACATTTCTGTAGCAGGGCGATTCTCGATTTGGTCTTTCTATATATCTGTTCTATATGCGGGGTTGAAGGTAAAGCTTCTATCCATGATAACCCCCTCGATATTTTGGTGTGGGTTCACCGTGTTCTGCACTACCCCAGATGGACACATCAAGGACGGCGATGAAATCAATACATACAGGATATGAACTGTAAAAATAGCTCAACACATTCAGCAATATCACTCTTAAAAGGATATTTATATATTTAAAAAAATGCTACGTTTTGGGTAAAAGCCTTGCAATGAAGAATTACGATTGGTCAAAATGCTACCGATTAAATACTTTTCCTTTTAAGACCATAGCGTAATTGATTAATGTGTTGAGCAGTGTTGTTGGTGTTCTTGTTGGTGTTGTTAACTGTGCCTGTGCACCACCGCCAACGCAGCAGCAGCATCATCATCAAATCATTTGTTTCAATATAATTGTAGTGCAAATAAAATGAAAATATATATACACACCATTTGGGGATACGACTCTTCAAACGAAACCACATTTTGTACTTAATGGGAGATGTTTACACTTGTCGCGAGCAAACCTTTTTAAACACTCGATTGCATCGGGGCAATCTTGAGATGGCTTTGTAGTCTCCTGACAGACAAACGATTCGGCCTGTTGTTATGTTTGTTATTCAGCTTGCCTACCCAGGAAAGTCTCAAGTGAGTCTCACGGTTCTTTTTTTAAACAGTATCCTGCAAAGTTATTTTTTGCGGGAGTGTCTTATGAATGCAATGTCATTGAGTAGTTTTACACATGTGCTTTTTTACAATGTGCCAAATTGGGACCATGACTCTGACAGACAATGGCTTAACTCTGAATAATGACATCACGGAAACTGAATCAGAATATTTACTTACACTGGAGGAATCCGACGAGCTATAAAGCTATTTTCCACAGATGTCTAATCGGGGCGAGTCAGAAGGTTACAACGACAAACAATACAAATACACGATAGAAGTGCAAAACATAGGAAAGTTAAACAAATCGCTTCAAACAAAATATATATATACAAATACAACTCAACTTAAAAAAAATCTTACCAGGTAAAGCCCACTGAGCTATTAGAAGCGACATGACCACAAGTGATAGCTCAATGCACACACTCTACTCCTCCAGTGATGACCAGGGCAGCCGCTGGTTTTCAAATCGTGAACCTCTGCGACAACCACGTTCATGTATGAGAAGCGTCACCCACGACTGTGTGTTGAGCCAAACGTATGTAATAATACAAACTAAGCTGTACCTGCGGCAGCAGTTACATTGGGGAAACTAAACATGTCTCGGACCGTGTCCGTGAGCACGAGGCAGACTTGAAACACGGTAGGACCAATACTTCTTCCGTGGCTGATCATTATTTTAATGCGGTTGGCTTATACTAAATTTACTTCTCTAAGACAATGGTACTTTGCCAGCCGAACTGGCTATCAACAAAGATTCGTTCATGAAGCCATTCATATATACAGACACAGACACAATTTCAACTGAGAGGATGGTTATAAACTCAGCATTCATTGGAAATATATCAAAAACTACTTTGGGTCATGACTTGATTTTTGTTTTTTTCTAGTCAACCTCCACCGTCAGCATTGTGGGTGTGTGGAGCAAGGTGTAATGATTGCCTGGCGGCCCTTTGATTGGTGTAGTTGCAGTTTCATGTCTATTCTCCTACATTAACATTAGCTGCCCCGCCCATGCTGCTGACACACTTGGGCTACGCCCATCTCTAAGCCTTTATAAACAGTTTGCCGTTAGAGGCTAACTCCCCTTTTCCTGATGACGACCGCTTGTGCTGTAATCGAAACGTCGTGGTTTTTGTGTTTATTTTTTATTTTATATTTTATTTTTTGTTACTGAAAGAACCAGAATAAGTCTACATTATAGACTGCCAGTACGCTCACTCAGGTTCAGTTTAATAACCATTGCTATAGTCTACATTATAGACTGCCAAAACGCTCACCAGCTGAAAAACCAGGCTACAGTCTACCAGGCTACAGTCGACATTATAGACTGCCAGTACGCTCACTTTTATTTTTTTATTTGTTTCTATCTATGTGACTTTACCTAAAGAACCAAAGAATATTACGTAATATGAGAAGAGATGTGCTTCAGTTTTGGTGTATTGATAAGTGGGATCAACCCAACATTTTATTGCACCAGCATTTTCGAAATATATTTTAAAATTACCTTTTACACAGTATATAGT
The DNA here is from genome assembly GCF_048934315.1 of Petromyzon marinus. Taxonomy (NCBI): domain Eukaryota; kingdom Metazoa; phylum Chordata; class Hyperoartia; order Petromyzontiformes; family Petromyzontidae; genus Petromyzon; species Petromyzon marinus. The sequence goes on along the minus strand of NC_133690.1, from coordinate 7,423,127 downwards.
TTAATAATAATAAAAACTCGCTTTCTTGTAAAATCCAGAATGGTTCTTGAGAAAATAGGTCATTGGGGAGATGTAAGTCACCAAATCTAGAAATAAACATAGCCATGATAAAACACCGACCGCCAGTGGTGGGAGTGGTGAAGATGGACCGCCTCCTTCGGGTTTTAGAGCGACAAAAATTCACGGAGGTCAGGAAAGTGAAGTATCTTCAAGGATAAGGCAGTACGGCCGTTAGTCTCCATCTGTACGGGGATAGAGCGTTGGCCCCTCGCACGCTTTTTTATTTTCTTTCCAGGTGCTCCGGATTCGTCCCACGTGTATAATGAACACAACTCATCATTAAATGGCTGAACACATCTTAAAATAAAATCACAATGCAGCAGGACCCTCATGCAAAAATTGGTCATTGGACTCAGTGTGGTATTCCTGAATTTGAAAAATATATATTGATATATGCCAAAAAAATTACGCTTTATTTTTAAATGCCAACAGCTGACAAATCCTTTCTCCCATCCCGCCATTGCACTGGCTCCATCAGCCACCAGAAGACATAGTTTAAACAGTTGAAGTTCATGTACGGGAGTGAATGTTTAAACTTTTTTAATGCACATCACCATTTGTATCGACATCCAATAGGATCTAGCCAATCTGCTGCTCCCTGGAAAAATGTGCATCGAATAATCATTCATACAAACAAAGGTGTGAGCCACCAGTGCTGTCACATGACATTCACTGGCAGATACATGAAATCTGCCTTTCATTAGCCGCTTAAAACTCAACACATTCGTGAATAACATTGCCTAAACAGGGAAAATGTCATTAATGACGGTTTCGGCAATTTGGATAGTGTTGTTCCCTCGCATGCGCAGATTTTCTCCGGGTGCTACAGTTTCCACCCACAGATATAACTGCTCTTCTGATGGCTGAAAACATAATTATATATCGAGGACTGCAGAGCTTGGGAAATTGTTGACACCGGCTCACCACCTGGTTGCCTTCCAACTTACCTGTGGTCCCACGGCGATTGTAAAATACAATTTGGAAGAACGATGGTTCTGTATATAATTATCAGTTCACGCGTGGGTTGGTGCGACCTCATCTACATGGCCACTCGGCACAAGGCTGGGTGGAGCCAGGCCCAATTACACAGCCCGATCATCGGTCCCCTACCGCTGAGATTCCAATGTGGTCAACACCTCTTGCCCGTCTCCTCCCATCTCCACAAGCCCCGCCTTCTCTAACCACGGTGGCCGAGGGTTACACGCCAGGGTGGCACCTTCACTTGGCAGCAATCGCAGCCTAGGTAGGGTGGTTATGAATGTAAAGCAAGCTTACAAACAACTTTGTTTTAGGCAAAGGGTTAACATAGGATCCGTTTAGGTGAAGATATTTTAACCGTAAATATATTATTTTTGAGAGAGAAAAAATTAGGCCGTGTAATATATGTATGTTGCATTTCATTCGCACCGTACGTAGCCGACCGCGCTAATCGGAGGTGCAAGGGAAGGACAACAAACTAACCACAAAAAGCAGTTATAAAGAAATGAGTTTTCAATCAAGTTAATAGCTCCAGTGCCTTCCTAATATCGGAACAAAGAGAGTTCCAGGCGACCGCAGAAGCACCTCTATACGACGCCAAGGCTTGGTGCGAGGGTTGGACAATTGACGTCACAGTCCATGATGACTCGATGGCTTGGTGCGAGGGTTGGACAATTGACGTCACAGTCCATGATGACTCTGTGGCATTGCCACTTGTCCCGGGATCAGCCCAATTAAAAACATGGGCGGTGTTTTCCTGTGACAGTCACGGGGCGAACCGATCACGAAACTTTCTCGGGCCCAGCTCGGATTGTACGCGAGGGTGTGGACGGTTCAGAGTCTATTGACTATTGGATTTTCATTTCACGTTAATTGGATGCACTGTGTGTTAAAGAAAGCCCCCGATGGCCAGGCCACTGAAGTTTAGAGGGTCAGGCGCCCCTTGTTGAATTAGAAGTCGTGAGGTTTGATTCCCAAGTGAGAAAATTAGTTACGTTGATTTTATTGGACAGTAAAACATTGGACACCATAACAAAGAAGGAAAACATTATCGGTATGTTGCACGTTGCTGATGAACAACCTTTGCAACCCAATAAATCACACCCCGACCACTACTTTGGAATCTAACCCAGGATGCTGAACTGCAACAGATGCCATCTAAATCCCGGCACCACAGTGGCTCTGGCCGTTAAGGCCCCTTTTAATTTGCTTAAGGAACTGATAAGCCGATTAGGCGATCAGGATATTACCCAAATTTTTGGATCAGGTCACATTCCAATCCATGCAAGGTCAGTCGGAACACGTAACACGATTCATATTTTCTCTTTCATGAAAAAATCATCTCAGATCAAATTTATGATCCAAACGATTGCGCATCCCCTCGCCGCTCGATGAGAGGGAAGTGCGGCGAGCCAGAGACAGCTGATTATAATCTTTTAAATGTGTGCTGCGGAAAAAAAATCATGTCAGCATGTACATTTCTATCACGTAAAAAACACATTTTTAAATAATTTTGTGTTCACGTTTTTCCTTGCAACATATTTGAGGCCTATCTCTGCCACCCCTAGCCTCGCGGCACTGTTGTTCAAGTACATTGTACCAAAATACCATAACACAGCACATTCAGCTTACAACCCTCGTCAGAATAGTGTAAAATAAAACATGTGAACGTTCATTTAGACTACGCATAGTTGTAATATTTGTTTTCAAATAGCTAAAATACTTTGGGGGAGCGGTGCCAATGTGGGCGATTGAACTGTGCAATGAACCCGATGGTGTGAATCAGATTCCGGGCCATGGCTAAGGTCAGTGGTATGTGATATCCAAACCAGTCCTGCACCTCCCTCTTCACCAAGCCAAATGGTGAAATGCGGTCAAACAACTCCCATGACCTACATGGGGTGGGAAGGTTATCATCCAGCAGTGGATTGACAGTTGGGCTCTAACTCAGCGCAGTAGGTTCTCAGGGAATTGTACGACTCAAATAAAATGGTTTGGGCCACGTAGAGATCTGGCGAAATTTCTGTCAAAAGACCCTCCCACCACATCCAGAGTTTGCTCAACATAAGTGGGATGCCACGAAAATAAATGTATGCCGACCTGCATAGTTTGATGGCCATGACCGAGTGGATGAGTCGGTGATAGGTGCAGCAGTTATCAGCTCCTAGCATAGCTCCAGTGGATGCGGACATTTTTGTGATCTGTGAAAAAGAGCTTTATAGCTCATCGGATTCCTCCGGTATAAAGACATGTTGTTATTCTGATTATCTGTTCTGGTGGAACAGGGTGTTGATGAGGATGGGCATGAGTTCAAGAGCTAAATACCATTGGAGTTTACCCTTCCCGCCCCTTCCTTGCCAATAGTCCCGTCACAGAGCTTTGAGTCCCTTTGACCTCTGGCAATTGAGGTCACCGAGAAAGAAAAATCTCCGTCTCCCTCCAGAACACCAGAAGAGGACTTGGTCAAGGTTGCTGTCGAATTCCTCGTCGACTTCACCGTCGGTGCGAAAGTGTCCGGGCATGCGCCACCGGAGATGGCGGCACGGTGACCGAGGGGCCCCAGTGCTGGGCTTGTTGCTTTCCCGTCGGGAACTCGTTGGGTTGGATTACGAGTTCGTTCTTGATGGCAACAAAAAACAACGGCCGTGAAGCCATCCTGTGTTGACCTTTCCAGAAGAAGGTACAGCCTCCTCCTCCTCCTCCTTGTCCCCCAGGCTGCCCCGCATAAGTTTTAGGGTCACAAATTGCAGTGCGGCACTCTGGACGTTCACAATTAAGGTTGTCCACGCGTGGTCTGATGTTCCAGGTCCCAAAATTTATTGAATGAGTTATTTTCATTATTTATTCGGCCCAACTCAGGCTCTACCATGTGTATGGCCGACGAGGTCCTGCTCAGACTCACCCGCACAGTTAACAATGTACGTATGTATGTTGGACTTCTTTCGCACCGTACGTAGCCAACCGTGCTAATCAGAGTTGCGGGGAAGGACAACAAACGAAACACAAAAGGCAGTTCTAACGGAACGAGTTTTCAATCTAGATGATTTTAAAGTGCATAGCTCCAGCGGCTTCCTAATAGCGGAAAGAAGAGCGTTCCAGACGGCCGCAGAAGCACATCTGAAAGTGCGCGATGCAGTGACCACCGTCTTTGTACAAAGGCGAGCCAAAAGCCGCTGCTGCGAGGATGACCGGAGTGTGCGTGATGGTGTATGCTCCTTGACGAGTTCAGCAAGGTTGTAATGTATTATTGTATTCGTTCAGCAACAAGAAACCAATGCAGCTCAGCGAGCACTGGATGGACACGGTCGGATCTTTCAGTACCCGTGACAACACGTGCCAAAGAATGTTGTACGCGCTGCAGCTTGCTAGTGTTTTTGCCAACTTTAAGCAGCGCATCATATTATCTTACTTTTACGATTTACAATGGAGACTCGATGAATATAAATGCTCATCATGAACCTGTAACGCGATCACATCAAGTCACGCCGCCACCTCACAGGCGCAGCTTGCACAACCATCACTCTCTCACAAAAGGACCGCACCCTGTGTTTTGAATTGAACACGAGGTTACACGTTGTAAAATATCATTAGCAGTTACTATAATGACTGTTTTAGCTATAGTAATGTTCGTTAAGTATTACAGACACTATATATTTTTAAATGCGCTATACTTGGAGTTAAACATGACAGCTCCCGTGAATGTGACCCACCTCTCGGCGCCTCCTGTGTGGCTCCTAGCTCGCTTTTACATTTCTCCGTTGGATGGGGAGGCCTCTAACGTGCGGCCCATCTGCTCTGAGCCTATCGCAACCCAGGGCCATCCACGCCGCTTGCCGGGTCATGCCAGTCCCGTGCTGCAGCTACGCGATTCATGTATGTATCCATAATATAGGGGTTTTGGGTTGTATGTGTGTTGCACTTCTTTCGCACCGTACGTCGCCAAGCTATGCTCATCGGTTGGTTACATTTACGATCATTGGCACGATTTATCGCGAACGTAATCACACCTGTTACTAATGGCGGCTATGAAAGGTATTATTGGGGCGAAACTTGATAAGATAATAAAGGGTAAAAAGCAGGTGAGTGTGCGTTTGGAAAACCGATTTGGATCATGAAAAGCAACGTGGATGCACCTACAGAGGGACGTTTTCAATCACTGCGCGTGTCCTAATGTGACATTGATCAGAAACATGGGCACTGACGAAGGAAATGCAACAAAGTGTGACAAGTAATGGAGCCTGGAGAAAGACCTCTTGGGAATGTGAATCAGAGAACAAATGCACGAAATTCAAGTGAGTGTGAGCAGAACAGTGCTCTAAGGAACGTCTCGCCATGGTGATGAGATGTTAACTCCCTCGTCTGGTGTCCAGGAGGTCGTCGGTTCGATCCCAGCCCTGACGCCTGCTGCTGTATATTTGGAGTTTACGTGTCTTTCTCCCCGTGGTCGCGTTAGATTTTTCTCCGGGTCTTCTGTTTTTTTTTTCCCTCCACATTTAGAAACGTGCGTTTAGTGTACTTAACTTCTATAAATGTCGAAATGATAATACACTTTGTTCAGCTATCACTTGTGGCCAGGTCGCTTATGAAAAACACCCACATAGCTCAGTGGGCCTTACCTGGTAAAAAAAAAATAGTCATAGTTTGCCGATGGACAAATCTGGTGATGATGTGAGAACACGCCTGAGAGGATGTTCCACCGCAGAGATGGAGTCATTAAAACAGCTCCTGTGCAGGAGAGAGATGGATTGTGAGATCGCAGAACTATAAGGGATGGCATTGACCTGGGGAGGCCTTCATGCAGCAGTGAATTCACCATTTGACCATGGCTGATTATGATGATGACTCTGAATAGCTAGAACCTCACTCGGCACGGTACGGACGTGTTGCAATTTCACCCGTGGAGTTAGGCTTTAATTCCTCGCCCACATTTATCAAAGTTACAGACGCACAGAGTCAAAACTGTGGAGCAGAATGCAAGCGAAGATTAATCGGTGGTTTATTGATTACAGTGTCCGGTACACGAAAGACAAGATACATTACACGCATGGCAGTCCTCGCGCAAGCCTGCTGCGGTCCACGACGGATCTGTCTGGGTCACCGTTTGCTTTCTGCTGTCGTAGCAAATTGTAAATTGCTTACTGCACGCACAGTTCAGCATTGCCGTGGAAGCTCGACACGTGGGTTTTTTTAATGAACGTCTTTGGCAAGCATCACGCCCTCACAGAGGTTTCGCTTGCCTCCTTTCAGGTACATATTCCCCTGAACATAAACTGGATCTTGCAGTGGTCAGGTTTCGATGTGCTGCAAAGGACACATTTTTGTTTCGTTATGCACTTTCACTGCAGGCAAAACACTGCACATTTTAACGGTACTTAAGATAAATGGAACATCGTATGAACGCTGTTGTTCTTATTTTATTGTTATTGCAGTTGATTATTAAAATGTTCGGCAAGTAGGTTTGCAGCCAGAACTATGTAACATTGCAACAACAAAAAAACCCCGCTTGACTGCAATTGGAATGCATTAATATTACAACAATTCCTGGGATATCAGCTAAAAGACAATCTCTGCTTCTGTCATTAAACATACATTGACAATGCATTTTACATGCATTCAAAGAAGAGGTGATTAAGATAAAATGTGAATGCGTCACAGCCAAATTACAACAACAACCTAAGCAGAAATGGCATGGAATCGGCCCTACGTGAGACGAGATGGTACGCCCAGGGGATGGGAGCGCATCGTGCGTGTAAGGCACGGCCAAGAGAGAGATTATGGCTCTTATTGTTGTTCTCAACTAAAAAAACTATTTAAATTTTACCAGGTCAGGTCCACTGAGCTATATATGTCTTTATCAGGAGCGGACCTGGCTATCACAAATGATAGCCCAGCAAAGTTGCTTATCGCGCGGGAGTGTACAGCAGCCAAGTGCTCTAAATGCACCTTTGATTCTAAATGTGGAGGAAAAAACCAGACCACTGGGAGAAAAATCCATGCGACCACGGGGAGAACATGGAAACTCCAAATATACAGCAGGCGTCAGGGTCGGGATTGAACCCACGACCTCCTGTATACCAGGCGAGATAGTTAACATCTCACCACCGTGGTACCCCAATCAGTGGCAATGGGATTCTAATGTTTCCGATCAAAACACTGAGTTCAAGGTGGCTTGATTTCGCATGTTCAGTGGTTTAAATTGAACGGCACGATTTTATAATCCGGTACATATTTGATTATTTCAGAACTTTGTAATTTAATGACAGGAGCAAAGCTCGTGTTCTCAGGAGGATTTTTGTTTCTAACTGGAATACAATTATTGTAATGTGAATGTCCAACCGCACATTCATGCCTAATTAAGTTTTAAACAACCCCAAAACTTTTGATTTAAAGCTTTCGTGACTGCAGTAATTCATATTCTTAGTTTTTTCGGTAAAGTCACGTTGAAGAGAAACAACAAAATAACAAAATATATATAAAACAATAAAAAATTGTTTTATATATATTTTGTTATTTTGTTGTTTCTCTTCAACGTGACTTTACCGAAAAAACTAAGAATATAACCCCAAAACTGTTGATCTCAGCTGAACAGTGTTTTTTCGATTAAATACTGTACTTTGCTGCTTAGCATTGCAGCAATTGTGTTGGACATGGCCAATAAAAAAAAAAATGCATGTCATTGTATCATTAAAAACAAATCCAGAACCCCCCCCCCCCCCCAAAAAAAAAAAGTTAACTACAAGTCATGAATCTATAAAGGTGCACAAAGGCAAATATTTTCTAGCCTTTTTGTATAATACCATATCACATTCATATTTACAACACAGTTACCCATTCAGCAATGAGCACGCGATCATGTTAACGTCTTTGGATATAAAAAAAATAGCAATGACGGAAAGGGAAAAAAACACGATGCGAAATTAACATTTTTTTTTGCTTTTTGTACCACATTGTAATGCAGCTCACGTCAGAGCCGAATGATGTTACTGTCGACACGTGATCACGAAATAACAAATTATAAAATAAATAGTGCCCTAATCAGATACAAATGGCATGAGGCAGGCCTCGTTCGCTTGCATCAATCTCAGCCGCGCGAACCCCTCTCGCGTGTTTAGTCAAGTACTCAAGACGGCGAAGCAAAGTACGCTTGCAAAATGGGACATCATGTGCTTCCTTAGACGGTGCACATTTTTGGGGGGGATATTTTACACAACCGAATGTTTGTTATAAGGTTCATGTAGACAATTTTTTGGTGTATATATTGGTGAAACTTTTAGTGACGGTTAAAAGTACATTTTTACCCAAAACAATATCAACGCTACCTTTTAATTGTTTAGCAAGTGCATTTATAACGTTGAAATGCAACAGCTAAAAACACAAACATGTTTAAAACATTTCCATCCAGACAGAAAACTGTCAAAACGTGTATCTTACAAAAAATATGTTTCCTCCACGATTTTTTCAAAGAAGAAAAAATTGAATTGCAGAAATATGTGACAGTACTGTACTACTTTGGTGGACAACGGTGGTTTTCCCACGGATAAAATAATAGGAATGTGGAATTTCCACCACTGGCTCAGAGGTGTAAACAGGAGATGGGCACTGAACCATGCTTGTTTGATCGGAAACCACTTTAATTATAATATTTGTTTTTTTCCCACTCGGTGGGCAAGCGTTGGGTCGGTATCTACCCTGCTGTGTCACAGACAGCAGTCCAGTACCTGCAGTACATTCTGCCCTGCATCACGATAGATGGCACTGTCCAATGGTTCTACAAAATACATTGTTTATTATTATAATAGTAATATATAATTTTGACTTGTAACGTACCACACAGCATTCGCTCGCTCTCGAAGGGAGAGAGAGGGAGGACGACTCAGAGGCGCGAAGGGAAACCACAGACGAGCGGGGAGGCAGCCATGTGGCAATCTAGCGCTACCAACGATTGCCCAAACTCTGCGGTCCTCTACGTATCAAGGTATTGCCAGTCAATTAAATGACGCACTGAGGGGTCAAAGGTGAATTCGAGCGCTTATCCTGAGCGCACGACGTCACACTTTGTCAGCGAAGAATGACGAAACGGTCGGAAGTGATGTGCAACGAGAAAATAACGCGCGTCCGTCCATCTAGTGCACACAGCGGCGTTAAAACCAAAATGTCCCGAGAGCTCGCCGCTTCGCGGTGAGCGCCTTCGCGCTGCCGCGAGCTCACGAAGTCGATTCGTTCGTGACCGCCGCTCGCGCGCATTTTGTTTCGAAAGCCTTTGCACGTCGTCGCTTTTGCGAGAGGGGGCGGGGGAGGTGGGGGGAAAAAAAACCGAAAAGGTAAAAATTGTTCAGGGGTTGACACCGCGTGCACGCATACGGCCCGAGGTTGCAGTGACCGTGAGCGACGTGAGTGATGACGCCGTGAGTGACGCGAGCGACGTGAGTGACGACGCCGTGAGTGACGTGAGCGACGTGAGTGATGACGCCGTGAGTGACGTGAGCGACGTGAGTGATGACGCCGTGAGTGACCGTGAGTGACGTGAGTGACGTGAGCGACGTGAGTGACGTGAGCGACGTGAGTGACGTGAGTGACGTGAGCGACGTGAGCGACGTGAGTGACGACGCCGTGAGTGACGTGAGTGACGTGAGCGACGTGAGTGACGACGCCGTGAGTGACGTGAGCGACGTGAGTGATGTGAGTGACGTGAGTGACGTGAGCGACGTGAGTGACGACGCCGTGAGTGACCGTGAGTGACGTGAGTGATGACGCCGTGAGTGACGTGAGCGACGTGAGTGACGACGCCGTGAGTGACGTGAGTGACGACGCCGTGAGTGATGACGCCGTGAGTGATGACGACGTGAGTGATGACGACGTGAGTGACGACGCCGTGAGTGACGTGAGTGACGTGAGCGACGTGAGTGATGATGCCGTGAGTGACGTGAGCGACGTGAGTCACGTGAGTGACGACGCCGTGAGTGACGTGAGTGACGACGACGTGAGTGATGACGACGTGAGTGATGACGTCATGCCGGCCGGTTCTCCCCGTGCTGCTTGCTGCTGTCTGTGGTTGTTTCCTCACGCTCCACGTTTCAAGCAAAAGTAGCACCATGTTCAATACGACGCAGCGATCATTACAAATTCATAGCATAGTGTCGTTTTATACTTACAGAAAATACATTGTTCTTTCTTATATACTGTATAAGGTAGAAAGGGAAAAAAACAAATGTAAGGACGCAAATTAGCAGAAGCTTGTAATAATTGGATGGAGCAGTCTGCCAGTGATGCTATAGCAATGCTAAAGGTTTATTTGATCTAAGTGTCTGTTAATAGTGCAAGTACACAAAGCACAATTAAATAATAATAATGCAAAAAGCATTTAAACACACATCTATTGAACGTAATAATTTGTTTTTTTTCGACAGTGCTGCTTAGTGCAGAGTTAAAAGACCTAGAGGCCTTTTATCAAGTCATTCCCTTTTTTTTTAACAGCAATGTCAAATTTCACAGATGAGACATGCCCTCAGCCCCTCTCACAACATGAGATGCACCGTTCGCACGCCTGTGCTGGAGTCTGTCCTCGCTTCCACTCTCAGGGCCAAACGGCCCCCCCCCCTCCACTTCGAGCCGTTTTCAAGTTTCCAATCGTTGAGTCCTTAGTGGCAAGTCGCATCTTGGCCCGGAGAGAGTGCGACTGGCGTCGGCCTTGCCCATGGACGAAGGCCCTCCCGGGGCGGCTCCTCCCCCCACCCCGCCACCGCCGCCGCCGACCGCGGGCCGCCGCCCTCCATCTACCGCGCGCGTGCCGGTCTGGCCTGGCGCGGCACCAGCGGCCGGTGCGTGGTGACGAGCTGCCGGTTGCGTTTCGCCTCCCGCAGGGCCCGCAACTCGCTCGGCGCCGGCAGGGAGCGCGGGAGCACCTTGCCGTACTCGTGGCTCTTCTCGGGCCACGCCGCGTGGTTCGAGTACTTGTTGGTCATTGACTTCTTGAATAAGTCCTGCGGGGTGTAGAAAAGGTGGTGTTAGGGTAGGGCGGCTTCCCCGCGCGTGGCACGCACGCACGCGTGTGTGTGTGTTGGGCTTCTTTCGCATCGTAAGTAGCCAACCGTGCAAATCGGAGGTTGCGGAGTGAAGGACAACAAACTAAACACAAGAATCAGTTCTGAAGAAATGGGTTTTCAAATCTACATTGATTTATAAGTGCATAGCTCCAGCGGGTTCCTCATATCGGAAAGAAGAGCGTTCCAGACGGCCGCAGAAGCGCATCTGGAAGCGAGCGATGCAGTGAGCGTGTTTGTTCGATGGTCAGCAGCCAAAAGCCGCCGCTGCTGCTGCGAAGATGACCGCAGTTCGCGCGATAATGGTTCATGCTCCTTGACGAGATCGATAATGGTTCATTGTCCTTGACGAGATCGATAATGGTTCATGCTCCTTGACGAGATCGATAATGGTTCATGCTCCTTGACGAGATCGGCGAGGTATCGTGGTTCTTTTGTGGCAAGCACTTTGTGTGTAATGAGTGGGCCGCCCACAACAATGGGTTCCACTTCTTAACGACGCAAAATACATGAACGTGGCTTCATAAAAAAATATTCTTAAAATGCTTTTTGTATATTAACACGTAATCCACGCGTGAATACAGAATCTGTATTTAGACTGGAGGAGTCCGATGAGCTATGAAGTTATTTTTCAAAGCTTCATCTATTCGTAGATATTTTACTTCATTATTAGTCACTGCAACGGTAATTATAACAAAAAATGTGCATGAGCTATGTAAACATTAGTAAATGTGTGCGATGTCTGTAAAGTTTCAAAACATTAAAAAAAACAAAGAATGATTGCTGATAAGGAATCGGTATGCCAGCCTGTAGACTGGGTAATAAAGTCTTGACAACAGAGAAACTGAACACTGTCAAAATTAAAAATCGGTGTTGACACTTGCTGGCAATAAAACAGCTGTGTTAAGATTTTGATTTTAAGCTTTCGTGACTGCAGGGATTCATATTCTTGGTTCTTTCGGTAAAGTCACGTAAGAAAGAACCAAGAATATAGGCGTTAAGATGTTAAAAACTGAAGTAGATTCCTTTTGCAAGGAATCAAGTTTGCACTAACCACACGTACATGTGGTGAACATGCAAACAAACACGATCTGATAATATGATGTATTGTTTTTTTAACCGATTGGCCTACACCAGTCTCACCAGTGATAGACCAGAGAACGCCAAAAGGCGAACAGGACGAAGACAATGCAATTTCAGAGAATTTATAGCTCGGGGTGAGCAGCTAAGGTCCAATGATGAACTAAACACTGTAAAGTCTGTAGATACGAGGTAGACTTTTGGAATAATATAAGCGCTGAAGCAATGCCAGAGTCTGTAAGAGTCAAGGAAGAACGGGTACACATGGGAAGTGGTTGTAGCTGCACAATGTTGAGATACAAAGAGGGGTGGGCTCACGCTTGCTATAAGGAGAGTGACCATAGCTTGTCAGAATCACAATCTGAATCTTTATTTAGACTGGAGGAATCCGTTGAGCAACGAAGCTCTTTTTCACAGCTGTCCAGTAGTTTTCACAGATATTTGATGATGATGAGGCTGTTGCTGCATGACTTTATATAGGTGCCAATGATCAATTTTGTCCCAACTGAGACTGGTCAAGTCCAGTGCTGCCGGGATCGTTTGCAGTGCCGCGCTCAGCTCTCCCAGTGGGATGTACAGCGGGCAGGATCGTACTGCAGTTCATTCGCAAAACTACTTTGAGAAACGAATGTTCCCGCGTGAATAAACGATATTGAACGTCTCTTATTTTGTAAAATAATTAAAACTGCTCCTGGTAAATGTGTCAATGTGTCAATTGTGAAGCTGATATTCTAATAGAATACAAAAAAGGCAACATATTTATTGACTCGCTATTAATAGGCAATACAAAAACACATTTACATAATATGATCATTTATATGGACTAATTTTAAAGATATAGGTAAGAATTGTATCTTTAAGAAACCACAGTTTGTTAACTTCTTTTTACAGATCTCGAGGTCATAATCGCAGCATTATTTGAATAAAATCACCGCGTGGAATTGTTACATTGTGCTGTCAATGTGACAATAACGGAAAATGCCATTGATGTGACCGCATATTGCCCTCACTTTCCTTTCCTCTGCCACATCCCAGCGCTGTGGCACAGCCAACATTCATCCTCTAACTTGCTCAGACTCCATCCCACCCCTATGGCTTCATAGTTTCCCTTTGGTCGCCAACGGCTGGATAGCAACTCCGATGTTTTTGGTTCTATAGCTGTGGATTCCTTCCAGAGTGGCTTCTTACAGGAAACGGTGTGGGAGGAAACTGGACTAGCAGGGCACAACTAATTGACGAGAGCTGATAACATAACGCTGCTCACGGGAGGGACTCAATCCACTTGCTGCACACCTCGTCAAGGCCACAAACCGAATCAAATCATCGTGCGGCCAATACTGGATAAACGTATGACCGTGGTGGCAAGACCGGGGGAGAAGAATAAGACTAGGGCACTGTGGTAGAGGTCGTGGATTTGATCCTGACCCTGACGCCTGCTGCTGTATATTTGGAGTTTGCGTGTCTCTCTCTCTCTCGCCGTGGTCGCGTGGATTTTTCTCCAGGCCCTCCGGGGTTTTCCCTCCACATTTAGAATCACACGCGATTACAATGTTTGGCTGCTATAACTTTCCACGTGATAAGCCACTTCGTTGAGCTATCAATTGTGACCTGGTCGCTTCTGAAAAATATCTATACAGCTCAGTGGGCCTTATTACCTGGTAAAAAAAAAAGAAAAAAGAGCTTAACAAAGAAGGTGTACTTGCTGTACTGCATCTGTACCTTGAATGAAGGTGGACGGACGTCCCGCTCAGACTTGGCGGGCTTGGCGCAGTACATCTCGAGAAGGCGCAGGTCACATTTGCTGAAGCAGCATTCTTCCACGATGCCCTTCTTGGGTCGGCCGTGCGAGCGTGAAGATGGGTGCCGCACTGCAACAGGAGTCGCACGTCAGCACCGAGGCGCTCGCAATCGATTTTTTTAACAGCACACACAAGAGGGGGGTGCAGCGTTGTCGCGCGTAGCAAAGGTCTCAGCCTTGTCCAGACCACGCAGTTCGAAAGAACTGAATCTGTGGACAATTTGTCGTTTAGAGCTGCCGACTCGGTGTTGAGCAACCGTGGCCGTCCCCACCTTTCACAGTTTTCTTGTTCACAAGAGAAAACGTATTCCCATTTGGAATTGTATTACCTCAAAGATATACGGAAATTAAAAAAAACCCATAATAGCAATTGCTATGCATACTAAATGGATACATTGCACATGTTCAGCCTCAAACATATAATGTAATTGGTTAACATAATAACATTGAAATAATAAGACATGTATTACCTAAAGCATGATTTATAACACATTGGAGTGTAGAATATTGCAATGTGATATATTAAGAATATCCGGCCCTGTGGGGCTTTGGCCATAGTGCTCCACTCTTACTATTGAGCGCCCATCATCCCTCTTGAGTTGTTGAAAGTAAGTACCACTTTGTGGATGTTAACAGTGGGTGTCTGATGGAGAGACTGGCCTCCATCATCGGAATGTGAAATGTCTACAACTGGCTTTGGCCCACAGGGTGGAATGGGCACCACCAATGCTTGGGTTTAATTTAAAATGAGGCCCTATGTGAGAACTTAATTCCTGCATAGGTAGTGAGATGATGCTCAGAATACATACAATATATATTTTTAAAACTGCTTATCCAGGGCTAGATGACCGGGAAAAGTATGGAATTTCGGCACGGAAGTCCCCAAGAGAGACGGAGAAAGCATGGCTCAAGATGAGCAGCAGGAGTAAATAATGAATACTGGGCACGAACGTTGAGAAGGGGGAGAAGGAATTCTATGTTGGGGATGAAATATTGAAGTTTAGCGCTTTCATTAGAATATCTGCGGGTTACAATTAAATACACACGTTTATAATTTTTATGGTTCAAATTAAATGTATTTGAGATTGAGTGATAAGACGATTGCGGTGATGCAAGATTGACAGCTCAAGTCTGCCCCAGGAGCCATGAAAGGGTGTAATGTGAGTATGCTTTGTTGGTTTTTTTATGGGTGAACCAACTCAAGGTTAATGAGTAACGCTCAAGTTAACCAGACCAGGGCTATCGTTTAAGCAAAGAAAACACTGCAGATGAGGCCCAGGGTGGTGGAAACCAGTGCAGAGATTTATTTTTACCTCAATAAATGCTCTGAATAATATTTGCTCTGTAAAGGCAATATGCCAATTTAACGAAAACATTAATTTTTACATTTATATCTGGAGACACTTAAGGGGAGTTCTGCTTACATGTGAAACGCAGACAGAAAGGGGAGCACGTGGATTAAGAGAACCTATACACGTAAAGCCCATACCGTGCAAACTGTTAAGGAAAAGTAAGTGGCCTGTGGGCAGGACGTATCGCCACAAGGGACGAAGCCCGATGGTTAAGAATAACGATGGAGTGGCAGCCAGGGTGCGGAACGCGTCCGAGTGGACGTGCGCCAAGGAGATGGAGCGATTAAAGCAGTTCATGTACAGGTTCTAGATAGATGGTTACTTCGCAGCATATTCAGACATGGCGGTAGCTTTCTTTGGGAGGGGGGAGGCCTCATCCAGCTGTGGATTAACTATCGCTCATCGCGATGATGATGCAAACACTCATATTGCCTCAAATGTTCATTGACTAATCTGTCGAAATTGTCTTGTGAGAGAAATGCTCGTGGAGTGTGTAGCAATGAAAAGCACGTTCATGAAAAACATGAAATATATTTCAATGTGCTGGTCATGAAACCATCACCAGCAACATGTGATGTCCTAGTAAGGTGTGACCTGAGTGATCTGGTGGTAAATATCTTGGGAGTGCATCAAGATAAACCCGTTGTCTAATGAATTCCAGAATGCGGAGTTGTGAAATGTAACGAACTGCAATCCAATAGTAGACATCTGAGCACTGCGATTAAACCAAACCCGCTATCGACACGCGCGTATTTATAGAAAATGGTCAAAGAGCAATCGATGTTGACCATGCAATTTATAATGAGCTGCGTAATTTCATTTGCCGCGCGGAATTCGTTTCGTGGTCTTCCCGAGTTCAACTTTCACGCCGGAACTAACATGTGCTGAGTGGTCAGCTCTACTCTAACTCCGCCGGTGCCAGTTCGCCAGTGCTCTGCTGACTCGGCGTTCTCTCTCTCTCCTCTCCCTCTGCCGGCTTTCCATTTTTTTCTGTAGGCAACGAACCCGCTCCGAGAGGTGGTCGCGCCCTCACCGAAGTAGAATCCGCGGTCCCCGCACACGAACTGGAGGGCATCGACGAGCTCGGAGCCGCACAGCGTCTCGGAGGCGCGCACGGGGCGCGAGTTTCCTGCCCCCAGCAGCAGCATCAGCAGCAACGGAGCCAGCAGCGTCAGGGGCCGTGCGGCGGTGCAGCCCACAGCCGCCGTCTGCCAGGCGCGGCCAGGGGACAAAGAGTTAACGTGCATTTGCCAAATTAAAAAAAAAAATTCGCTCGTGCAATGTATACCCAAGCCCATTTTTGTTGCGTGTTTTGTGATATTAATCTAGCTGGCCTTGGAGCCGTGATAACAACTTGTTTGTATATATAAAATGTGTTAGACTGAGCGATAGATCGCAGCTGCAATGTCACTCCTCGTGCTACGAAAGACTACGTGTGTTTATGAGGGGGGGGGGGGGGCTTCGTGAACAATGCCACCGTTAAAATCAAGTTTAAACTGTGAACACTTTAGTGCTGATACATTCAATCCCGAATAGTAGTCCATTAGACGCGGTCCTCATGTCAAGCGGTGAATTTCAGCGGTAATCAGATGTTGTCTCCCTTGGTGAAACTATTCCGAGTAAACCGTTGAAGTGCGACCGAGTGATCTGGTTGTAAATATCTTGGGAGCGCATCAAGATAAACCCATTGTCAGTCTATGGGATCTAATGAATTCAAGAATGCAGAGTTGTGAAATGTAACGAACTGCAATCCAATAGTAGACATCCGAGCACCGTGATTAAACCCAGCCTGCTATCGACACGCGTGCATTGTATAAAATGTCCCAAGATCAACCGATGTTGACCGTGCAATTCATAACGGGCTGTGTACTTACAATAACGCACCGCATTTGCTTTGCGGTTTTGCAACTTTTACGCGGGTCGCAAACAAGAGGAAAATAGACTGCACACGAGGTCTGCTTTTTTTGCAAGTCAAATAGATTTAAATAATAGTTTACATTTGACCGACCGACGAGCCTTCAAGATCATAATTATTCATGGGCACTTCATTCAACCTCACAGATTTGCAACGGCTCCTTGCTCTCAGCACGGAGCCCCGTGGGCTCCCAATTGCCACACTTTGAAGCCAAAACGTGTTGAATTTTCAGTCCTTTCCAAACATTCCCCTGGCTTTTCTTTGTTACGCTTTTAGAACTTTTCAGCAGCGCAAATTCCAGCGAAAGCACTTTAACGCGGCAACAAATCAAAATAGCTCTCTGAAAATTACAACGTATTTTGTATTGCTACAAAGTCATCAAAATCCCTGCAACTCTATAACACCACGAGCGACCACGACCGTTAAAACTGCACCAACGAATCAAACGAAAAAAAAAACTTCGCCCATCTTCAACCGCGGCAGAACCTATTCACGCGTAACAACAATTGTAATTTTACAACGGTACCATCGGAAGATATCTCACGACGAACCAAAGAAAAGAGTTGCAAACAAGTACCCGTGTTGTCCTGAATGTGAAGCGGCAGAGCGAGCAGCTGGCCAAGCCTTTGTACTCCATGGCTTGGGGAGGGAGAGAAAGAGGCGAGCAGAGACGGACGGTGATGCCTGGTTGGTGGTGGTGGTTGATGGTGGTGGTGAGGAGCTTCAGGTGGTGTGGTGAGCTCGGTCTGCAGACCCTTGTGTTTGGGTGCAAACTGCTGCCCCTCGCCTCCGCCTGCGAGCCTTATAAACCCCGCGCGCGCACCCCACACCGCCCCCCCCCCCTCCGAGTGCCGCGTTTTATTTATTTATTTACTTCCTGCCTCCGTCTGTGAGCCATTTGGCGTTTTGTGTTGCTCCGTGTGTGTGTGTGGGGTTCTCTGTGTGTATGTGACGCTCTGTGTGTGTGGGGCTGTGGGTGGTTGTTATGGGGCCGTGTGTGGTGATGTGTGGGGGGGGGGGGTAGGTTTGCGTGCTGCGTTACGAACCCCGGCGACCCGAGTTCGATTCCCGCTCACGGCCAACGCCAGTGACGATTGTCTTGAACCGGTCCTCTGGGCCTGGGTCGATTCAGCCTCAAACGAGGAGCTGGTACGCTGTTAACATCGCCACTGGGGAGACAAAGGCGGTCAGGCGTGGTGCTGGCAATCCATCCCCTCGTGTACTGTACCAACCTTGGTGCTCGCTAACAGCACTTGCCCCAAAATCTATACGGGGGATCTTTGTTTATGTGTCTGTGGGGAGGAGGGGGGGTGTGCGGGTGGAGGGCTCTGTGTGTGTGTGGGGGGCTGTGTGTGGGGGGCTGTGTGTGTGTGGCTCTGTGTGTGTGTGGGGGGCTGTGTGTGGGGGGCTGTGTGTGTGGCTCTGTGTGTGTGTTTATGTGGTGTGTGTAAGAGTCAGGGTAATGTTGGTATTGGGAGAGTGGGACTCTGGTCTATCCTCAAAGCTGGTGTCATGGATATTTGGTAACACCTTATAAAGAATACGTCATAGTGGTTGGAAAAGTTTAAAACCCACCATTTATGTAGCATGAACAAGAAAGCTTCAGTGTACATTCGGGTGAAAGTAAATCCACACGGCTACTTCATAACTACATGGCTTTCTATTTAAAAAAAAATACTTTTCTGTTGCTCAGCAAATTTAAATAACTTAACACTTCATTATTCTTCACTTAATTACTTTACAAAATGTTTCACTCCCCCCCCCCCTCTCATGCAACTGAAAACATTTCGCGTACTGTGCTGTAATTGGATCTCGTGAACTTGGTGACTTTGTGCTCGGCCGTGGCTCTCTCCAGTGAGCCACATTATGCTCATGGTAATCGCTTGAACACACGCATGAACAATAACAATGACTCGATCAACATGTTGCATTTTTCAGCAACTCCCATACCCGCCGCCGCCTCCTTTGCGAGCATAACGAATAATGAAAACGGAGGGAAATTTCAACAAAAGAGGCAACAACAACAACAACACAAACAAAAACCTCGTCCCTTATTATTCTTTTTTTGGCAACGTAAAAAAAAAATTGGCAACAAAATACATTCCTGGCCTTTAACAGGAGACTTGTTGTGACTCGGACCTATGCAGCCCGTCCGGAGTGACGACGAGGGCGCGTATCAGCAAAACGGACCGTGCGGCATAAACGTTCTCACGTCCTCTCAGAGGCACGCATTGAACTCCGTCGACAATTGCAGACACTCCATCGACTCCACGGAGTTTTGCTCTGCCCCGATCACCTTTGCACTTCGTAAGCGTCTTCCCAACTGCAAGTAACACGTCGAGTCGGAAGTGAGTGCAAACCCGCGCGTGTCCTCGTGAACACGTATCGCACACTGACACCGCGGGCAGCCTTGACTTTCCTTAGTACCGCTGTCATAACATATATATTGAGTTGAATAATGCTGCGGTTATGCAAGCGAGACGATTACACGTAAGGGGCCCTTTTTTAAACTATAGGGCCTCGTGTAAGGGATGTCCACGTGTATTGGCAGGACCGCGTGATCATCAGCAATTCAAACATTCTTGAAGCTTGCATAATACGTAAAATAAAATATTGAGAAAAATCCAAAACTCAAGTTTACAAAATGTGGCTTCCAAATGCTTTGCAGCACAAGAGGCACTCAGTATATAAAACATTCATAGAAAGGTTTTTTGTTGAAGTGACAGCTCTTTCATTTAACTGTGTCAGCAAAATCCTTGCACGATAACGCGCTGCACTTTTCACAGGGTGATTGGTCGGCCTGCCGTGGCCCACCCCCTCACGAGCCGTGCAGGGCTTCAAGGTGTTCCTCGCTAACAGCACCTGCCCCAAACGGTGCTGGCTCTATGGGGGGCCTTTGATGTGGCGCGTGCATCCGTAACAGCTCGATGTTTAAATCCTCCCTAATGCGCTCTGCTCATTTGTAGCAATGGAGTGAGAGGTCATAGACGACGCACTGCCAGTGGGGGAGGGGAACAGCGATGCGCGAGTTCACATAACGAGTTCGGTGAACTCCGGTGACCTGGGTTCGATTCCCAGACACGGATAACATCCCAGTAGCGAGTGATAGCTCAGCCAATATACTCACCCCCTCCCCCCCCCTCTTCACGAAACTGCACTGACTAGTGTGGTAAAGTATGGTCAATAAACCCCCACGACTTAGAATGCATGGGCAGGCCTTCACTCCGGAGGGGGTTGACAAAGGGTTGTAACTTACACACCTATATACAATACCGATCACAAGCCTTTCATCAAATTACCCTGAATGGGCCCGATCGTATTCCATTGCGGTACTGTACTATGATAATAGGTGTTTCCCCTTTTTTCCGGCAACAAAACAGGTGTTAAGATGTTAAAACACCAAACTGAAACCTTTTCACAAGGAATCATGTCTGCATTAACCACAATACTTGTGGTCAGACTGCAAACAAAAAATAACATATTCTGAAAATATATGCATTGTCCTTGAAACTGGTGTTAGACCAGAGGGGGAGTGAGTATTATCATAGTATAGTAACACCGTTTGAGACGAGGTTCAAAAGAAAGCTGTCTCTGGTGTGGACCAATCACGATGTAGATACTGTACTATGCCACAACGTCTATGCTCCCCGCTTTCACTAACCTGCGCTGAGCAGCGTGGGGGAAGTATGTTCAAAATAACCCCAGGAGTCACGTGTGCACACGCAAGAGGTACGCACATAGAGCGATAATAAACGACTCAATATTCTAATACAAGTCTTCATGTACAAGAGGATTTATAGCCGGCTCAGAATAACACTCACCGCGAAGCCAGTTTGCACGTGCTGGAGTTTAGGGGTTGGTGTCTCTTTTAGTCGTCTGGTTTTTTCTATTGTAAATTTGATAAGCGCGCACACTCTCTCTCTCTCTTGCTGTAATCTGGATATTAAAGACTCCGTGATGCCATGCAGACGTTGCTGTACGCACTCAGGGCCGCTCGTTGCTTCCAGGAGGCCCAGGGCAGGATGCCACGTGAGGGCCCCCTTTGTGGGTAATCATGGATGGCAACTTGCATTGTGCCGCGCACCGCATGCCACCCGCTCACTCTCAGAGCGGGAGAGAACGATGCGGAGGTGCGAGCAATCAAAGACGAGATGGGGGGGGGGGGGCAGCGGCCAGGTAGTGAGCCAGTGCCAATAATTTCCCCAAGACCAGCAGTCCTCCACGTGTGAAGATGACTCCAGCCCCAATCGTGAGTGTTTACATGGAGGAGGAAACCGGAGCGCCCGAGAGAAACCCCGCGCGCATGTCAGGGGGCAATACTTTTCACCCATACAGGTGGAACAGATGAAGTCCACACTTTTGCTGCACTCGACACCCACGGGAAGGGAGTTTCACAACATTTGTGTGATTCACAAACCCCTCGACCCCAGTGCTATATTCTATTATGGCGTACGCGGCAGCAAACGCGTTGATGAGCTAAATGCCAGTGCCGTGTTTCCTGCTCTCACATGGATCGGAACCGTGGGGAAAAAATAAACTTGACAATGAAAACTGATATTTTTTTAAGGTACTCTTTAAATTACACCGAGACGACAACGAGAGCACACGGGTCAGAGGGCAAATGCAAGTGCAATTAGGCAGGACCCATCGCGAAGAAGGAATGAGGGCAGGATGGACTAGACTGACGGTGGGATGTCAGCCCAAAGCGGGAGCTCACCCAAGAGTCCGGCCACCTATGGAGATGGAGCGATGATATCACTTTGACACCTGCGGAAAAAATAGCTTCATAGCTCACCGGATTCCTCCGGGATGAATAAATATTCCGATTCTGATGTGAGCGCATGCGCAACAACGCGAAGGATTGTGGCATCGCAAGGCAAGAGGGCTGGCAATGAGGTGGGGAGGGTCCTTACACGGCAGTGGAGTGATCACGGTCGCTGATAATGACGATGTAAATTAGCACAACATACATGGCACAGTGTGAACTTACCGTAACAGCATCTAGGTTTTCTACGTATCATTGCAGGAGATGCTGGATTATAAGGGCCTGTAAATGAAATGTAACTCGTTATTATGCTCGTATCTTCGCATATGTTTTGCTCACGTTTGCATCAGACGTGGTTGTGTTCAAACTTAACTTGACCAGCCATAGTGGATTATACAATATTAAAATCTACTGTAAGCTTTTTTTTTTCATTCAACTGGGAAATATGAGCTTGACAGGTAGCCATACACACAGGGCTGACATGCACTCAAAGAGGAAATGTGCAGTCATTACAAATTATGGATTTATTTGCTGGCGAATGTTCATTTCCGTTCCGCTGTTTGGCCAAAAAAAGACAGCGAGGATGTCTCCGTGACCAAAAACGAGACAAATTGGCAAGGATTTGTCTTTCGTGAAAAATGTGAACTTGTGCCAAAACAGATTCCACTCAAAGTTGTTCGTGAGGTGGCCAGGTTGCTCCAGAGTGCTGAGCTGGCACCGCCGACAACCTGGATTTGAATTCGGGTTTCAGCCGCTCGTGTTCATGCTGGCTTCCCAAGTGCAGCGACTTGATGGGCTCAGCCCAGTTATCAATGCCGGGGCAGTGGTGGCACGCCTGTAACCCAGCGCTGTGGAAGCAGTGAGCGCTGGTGGATCACGCAAGTGTTGCAAAAACTCCCTTCCCGTGGGCATCTAGGTGCCACGTACCCTGGCTCTTACAGAAGGCGGGTAACAGCACAATTGGGATTCCACATGTTCTATCTGTGGCGGGATAGAGTGTTGCCCTCTCACACACGTGGATTTAATGTCCGAGTGCTCCGGTTTCCTCGTACGTTAATGAAGTTTGTCAAATGTGCCAATAAAGGACGACAGAGCTTGGAAAAGTGTTGGCGCCGGTTCTGGCTGCCTGTGGTTTCCCACGGTTTCCGAAGCTACGGAAACTCTGCGCGTTATTTGTGCATAGCTTGAATTGACAAGGAAATTATTCCAGCTCTGAGAATTAAAATGCCTTGATGTTGCTGTTATGCAACAATCTCAGAACAGAGTGTGTGAGAGAGTGTGACCCCGACCGTGCAAGCAATAAAAACGGCCACTTGAATTTGTACTTGATTCTAAGACGTTGGCACACGAGGAAACACAATCTCTGCAAGATTCCCTTATGACTTCTCGGTCTCAGGCTACGATACCAGGAATAATCTTGCAAAAAAAGACCGGCCAAGAAAAAATATTCTGACCACCTACAAATAACCTTTCGCGAGACAGCAACAGAATCTTACTGCACAGTATAAAAGATTATCCATCGTGGGACACGTCCTGCGGAAACCCCGAGATTGCCTGGAGAAGATCGTGACTCAAGGCTCAGTTCCAGGCAGGCGAGGCCGACCAAGAGAGCCTGGACTGATGACCTTGTTGCTGCTTGGACAAGGCTTATTATGGGACTACTTCTCGCAAGAACTGTCGAAGCCCCGTGTAGCGTAGGAGAGTCCATCTCTAAACGAAACTTATTTTTTTCATTTTACGAGGTAAGGCCCACTGAGACATGTAGTTATTTTTTATAAGTGACCAAGCCACAAATCAGAGCTCAGCGAAGTGGCTTATCACGTGGAAATGTATAGCGGCCAAATATTCTAAACGCGTGGTGTTGATTCTAAAGGTGGAGGCAAAAAACCGGAAGACCCGGAGAAAAATCCACGCGACCACGGGGAGAAAGACACGTAAACTCCAAATATACAGCAGGTGTCAGGGTCAAGATCGAACCCACGACCTCCTGCATACCTGGCGAAGTAATTAACATCGCGCCACCGTGGCACCCCTACCATCGGGTGAAGGAAGGCTAGACAAGGAACATAACATATCATACAATTCAACTCTATCTACCGTGTGAAAAAGTGTTCAGCTTGCACCTCAGCATTTCATTTGCGTTTCTATCCGACGCATGCCCGCGGCCCTATCTGGCGCATGACCACCCTCTACTGGTTAAAGAGCGAACTAATTTCGTATTTTTACAAAACGTCACACACTGCGCGTGAACCTGATTGATGATGATGAGTGTGTGCGTTGCATGAGGAGCGGTGGTGTCGTGGTTAGCGCACTGTGCTAGGAACCCAGCGACTCGTCCGACTTAAGTTTCATTCCCATCTTAAACCGCATCCACGGCACAAACCATGGCAGCAGATGCGGATACCTGATGCACAAATTGAAAATGAAAAACTCTCCAGCAGTGTGCGACTGTGGTCATCCAGACACAGACCGTAATACAACACATAAGGGCGCAATGCCCCGATCCACGAATACGAAGGAGACACCACAGCGATTGTACAACTCCGCCACTGCTCCTCACGCAGTTGTTTGGCTTGGCCACCTGAATGTGAAATTGTGGCCGTGGCTGTGCATCTCCATCAGCAGCCGTACGACAGAAGAAGAAGACGAGGAGGAGGAGGTTGCATCCCCGCTCACGACCACCATCAGTGGCGAATGCTGCATGAGGGGCTCTTCATTCTTCACCAGCCATCTCGGTTATTTGTCCATACTTCACCACGCTGGTCATTGCAGGCTGGTTACAGTGGGGCGCATAGCCCTTAGGAGTAAAGCACTATGACTTTCCGACCTTGTTGCTGGCAACATAGCTCCGTAGCCCACAGCACCTTATTCATGTGCGCGCGGTCACCCATCCAAGCACCATCCCGCCTTAACACAGCTTGGCTTCTGAGATCGGGTGCATTGCAGGTTCTTGTGTTCGCAGGTAGCATATCTCGCAATAATACGTGCCGTGGATCACGCAACGCAAATATTGCGTTCATGCCAAATACGTCCCCTCATTAATCATTGATGTTTGTATGTATGTTGAACGTCTTTTGAACCGTACGCAGCGAACCGTGCTAATCGGAGGAGCGGGAGAATATCGGGCCAGTGAAGTGTGTGTCCTGCACCCTCATCCACGCGACACCAGACAATGAATAAAGTTTGTCACGTGATCAAACGTGGCCAATTTAGAACTGCTCCAGCAGACTCACCGGTGTGCCGGAGAGAGCGGTGTAGCGACATTAAAAAAATATATATATCAATTACGAGTCGCAATTCATCGTGAAGTCATGGTGCTGGTCGCGAAAGCCAAATACGTGTTACAATAACGTCCCCTGCTGAACGCAACGCGTTCCTTCAGGTGTTTTTACTTACAGATTAAAACAGCGCCTCGGAGATCAATCCGGCTTGGTATCTGAAAACTCAACACGTTCGTCCTCAACAACGCTGTGTGTGGCCTTGAAAAGAAAAAAATGTATCAGAGGCAACGTTTCGAGCAATGGCCCTTCATCCTAGTTTGACAGAGAGGCCAGACAGATGAGAGTATTCATATGCTATGAAGTGGGGCTATTGCCCGAAACGTCGCTTGCTATATATTTAAGGCTACGCACAGAGAGTTATTGACGGAATTGTTGAGGTTTTATTCTTTTCAAAAAAAACTCCACCTTGTCTGACTCCTCTTTCAATTTGGATGTTGGTATTTTATATAAAAAAATATATTAAAATGTAATCAATGACAAACTAATGCAGCAACGATAATTGGTAAACATGTTTTCCCTTCAAATGCCAGGCAGTGCTGGCGAAAGCGAACACCCCCAAGAGAGCCGCTCGACTTAACCAACAAGAGGGGCTCCAGGGCTGAGGGAGATTCACCCAATCAACAACGTGGCCGCTTGAGTCACGCGCATTCCCCCCAAGCAAATCACTTCGGAAGACAACGCTGATGGCAGGGATTGCGATACGTGTTTTCGAGTCCCAAGTTGAGACACTTTCTGACAGCGCGTGTCACTGTGATTGGTCTTCGCCCTGCCATCCATTCTCTGTGCTCGTCATGCAGCCGCGCGGCATTGATTGTTTTTATTTTATTCACAAGCACTTGTATTTAACTTGCCCTTTTGTCCGTATATATTCTGTCAAATCTCTGTGGCGCTTAATATCTTCGGATCTGCGAAGCCTAACGAGCTGAAATTCTGTACACGCAGACTCATCGTGTCGCGTGGCAATTCAAGATTTCATTTAAAAACCGCTCCAGGTCCCGCCGATTCGCGGCCTCTTCGTGGTTTTTACTTACATTTTTTATTGCACTATCCCAAATAGACGATAATTAACTATTGTTATTGTCTGGATTCAGATCTTGGAATGAATATGTATATATACAATTTAACTAATTACTTTTTAATTAAATAATATGTAAGCAAAAAATCTGTTATTCAATGCACACACTTTTATTTGCACTCAAAAGTAGAAAATAAACAATGTTGACCTCAAAATTAATCTAACTTTTTGAGCTTGATAACAGTAGGTAGCTTGCATAATAAAAAAATTAACATATCGAAAGGAAATCACCCACTTTTATTCAGCACATCAAATTGAATTCATTATTGGGTCAAAATAATTAATTTTCTACTTCTGAGTGCAAATAAAAGTGGGTGCATAAAAAACAACTTTTTCACATGACGTTATAGATGCCCAAAGTTAAAGTGTCAGAGGTTTCTTACGAACTAAATAAATAAATGGGCTACTTCGCGGGGGTTTGCGCTGACCCGCTGTAACCGCCGTGGAAATCATCGATACGTCACGCGCCGTGGAAAAATATAAATATTTTCTATTTTTCAACCACGATGGCGCTGCAGGAATCCAATTAGAAACGATATTTTAACATTATTTTTTCAATTCAACAAAGCAGATGTCTTTGGAAAATATTATCCTGTTGACAATACCATGTCAAGGATCAAGTCCACGAGCACTGCAAGATATCGAATCAGTGCAGGCTTGGAGGTTTTTTTTTGTCGAGAATTTGTGAGAAGCTTTGTGGTCCCATGCGTTACTTAGATAGTGAACTGCCTTTTATGTTTAGTTTCTTTTGTCCTTTCCCAGCACAGTTGGCTACCTACAGTGCGAAATAACTTCAGAATCCATGCATACATATACGGTACAGTAATTGGATTAGCGGTGGTGCAGTGTCTGGCATGCTGTGCTATGAGCCCACCGGCGTAAGTTTGATCCGAGTCACGGCTAACACCAGCGGTGAGTGACATCTGGACCGGTCGCGGCTATGCACGAGGCTCGGTGGATCACACAAATGTTGGGAGATTCACTTGAAGTGCCATATCCTAGCTCGCCAGCGGAATGTCGTAGAGTACTCCACCCGTTCCATCTGTATGGGATATAGCGTTGCTCCTCCGCACCTGTGCGGGCTTTCTTCGGGTGCTCGGGATTCCTCCTACGTGTAAACACTCGCTCACAGGATGATGACACCTTCGTATATAGAGGACCGCAGAGCTCTGGGTGGAATTATTGGCCTACCGAATCGCCGCCTGGCTGCTGCTGTCTTCCCGCCCGTCTGTGGTTTCCCCTCGCTCCTCTGAGTCGTTCCCTCTCTCTTCGAGAGCGAGCAGCGAACACCGTGCGACGGCGTGTTACACCGTCTTATTGTTACCCCCCCACACTTGCGATGATTAGCACGGTTGGCTACGTACGGTGCGAAAGAAGTTTAACACACATACACAAGTGATCATTCGCCCTCCCCCCACCCCCACATTTCACCAACCTGCATTGACAAGCGTGGTGACGTACGGTCGAATAACCCCCGTGACTGACGTGGTCTTCACCCAGTAGTGGATTAACAAAAAGTTATTTCTATTGTAATTGTTCTAAGGTACCGCATTTGACTGCTGTCAAAGAGATCACATATTTTGCGTTAAAGGTGATTGAAACCGTTATTAACGGTAGGCAATGCAATAAATAAACAAACGTAAAAGTGGACTCGGTTCAAGCCTAAATGTTCCCAGAAAAATATCCCACGTTACATTCCAACTCCGATGACACTGTCTTTCTGTATTGCACAGAAGCGTTTCTTATCCAACGAATGAGTGTGCAGTCAAGACGTCCGGTGGTTCGAATTTTGGACCATTTCGAGATCAAGTGGAGGATTTGTGGAGGACGCAGTGGGCAGAGTTAGTCCAGGGCTAGAGGAGCCAGTGTCAGCGGCAGCAGCTCGGCGTGGGTGGGTCTCTCAGATGCTGCCCAGTTGGAGGTGGGAGGTCAATCTTCGGTGTTAATTTCTCTCACCGTATATTAAAAAAAACGATTGACATGGCTCTGCCTCTTTGTATCTACACTGTGCCTATCCTTGCTATATAACTATATTTATTCAAGAAGATATCTTGGTTACATTTTTTTAGCGTACAAAAAAAATGGTTAAACATTTTTTCGTAGGCGCTTTATTTTCCGTAGGCCCTAGGCACGGTGATTACTGTGCCTATTTGATAATACGGCCCTGTACATCACCACACACATCACCTGTGTGTCGTCAGTATACGCATGACAAGCAAACATTGAATATGGAAACAATAATGCCATTTTATAGAGCGTCATTCATGCAATTGCATTCCACAAAGCTGCACATCATTTAGCCAGTTCCTTACACAGATAATACAAAAACAAATCCCCACTACATAGCAAGTAAAACACAAAAACATGTATATGTGACTAACGAGAAAAAATACACATTATTTGCAAATGGGAAGATTTAAGAGAGTATGAAAAGTGATAAGACACAACGGTAACTGGAGACACCAGTGAGAGTCTGCTTGTACCACCACGTGAACGTTCATTTGTTTTTTTTTATGCAATCACCCAGAGGGAGAGGAAAGGCAGTGAAGGAAACAGAAGAAG
Source organism: Petromyzon marinus (assembly GCF_048934315.1). NCBI lineage: Eukaryota > Metazoa > Chordata > Hyperoartia > Petromyzontiformes > Petromyzontidae > Petromyzon > Petromyzon marinus. Next base: position 7,394,221 of record NC_133690.1, on the reverse strand, counting down.
AAGAAGACGAAAATACTCCCTCGTTTATTCATTCATTCATTACTACATTTATAAGGAGTGCGAATTTAACTTCAAAAATACATTCGGGGTGTGGAGCGAGAGAGTAAAATAAAGGAAGAGAAACGTCTGTGCACTCTGCGAGACTGTGGTGCCAGCAGCCGGAGAAGGGACACTGCTGCTGCTCCATCGCAAGGAGCGTGCGTCCCAGCGATCAGAGAGGCCTGCAACCCAGTCCGATTGGACAGAGAGGGCGCGGGGCACTGGGTCGGAGTTGTTGTCCATCCCAAACTGTTGCCATTCTCGCCGTTGTTGGAGCGGCGAACATGTGGCGCGTGTTATCTTGCTGTAGCAAAAAAAAAAACCCATCTGCGGCGGTGTTGAGACACGTAACACGAACTGCGCCAGGGGCAGTGGTGCACCGCTCTCGGCGGTGTCCACACGAATGCGGCTCTGGAAGTTTCTGCGCGAAGAGAGGCAAAAAGAAACAAATTCAGGGGCATCACTTTTGAATAACCCCTCGTAGAGTGAAAATGAGACCGAGCCAACGACGGAGCCTCTTAGAGGCCTCATAGAGGCTCCGTCGTTAGCCGAGTGGCCTGACAAGAAGGTCAAGCCGTGTATGGCAACATAGACTGAACTGCGAGATAAAGCATTGCTGCGATGCCTACGTAGTCTTGAAGGTAATCAAGAGATCGCTGCGTGACGACGAGGTGAGAGCCCTGAGCTGGCACCGCGCTAAGATCCTCGATTCAAATCGGGTAACTACCTGTGGATGAACCGGATTTTCACGCGCTAGCAAGTTTATGATCGAAGGTCGATTACAACTTATTGCAACAAAACCCTCCAACAATTATAATTGGTTTTACGCTTAATTTCGTATTTTTTTTTTTGCTCTGAGAAAAAATAGTTTAACTGTCATATCATGAAAAATTGTTGTCAGCAGCAGGAAGGGTGGGAACGTGTTGCCCTCATCCTCTGGATGGAGGCCACTTCAAGATATTTGAGAAACAGTTCTGCACTGCTGTGAGTTCTGGATTGAGACATCACATGACGTGATGCCAATAACACAATCATAATACAATTAGGGAAGTAGAAGAGTGGGCTATGAACCTGGTGGCCTCAGTTATTATTTTACTATTTTTTATTTTACTAGGTAAGGCCCACTGAGCTACCTGGCTCTTTTTCAGAAGCCACCTGGCTCTTTTTCAGAAGCCACCTGGCCACAAATGACAGCTCAAAATAGTGGCTTACCATCTAGACATGTATCGCAGCCAAATACTCTCAACGCATGTCTCTAAATGTGGGGGGAAACACCGGAGGACCCAGAGAAAAATCCACGTGACCACGGGGAGAACACGCAAACTCCAAATATACAGACGTCAGGGTTGGGATCAAACCCAGGACCTCCTGCATACCAGACGAGGGAGATAACACCGCTTTCAAGCGACAGTTAACATCAGTGGCAGGTGATATCTCAGCCAGTCCAAGATCACTACTCAGTCAAACTGCACGGATCAGTTGAGTTAATTAAAGTATAACCAACCAACCCACACGACCAACATGATATGGAGAGGCCTTCATCTAGCAGTGGATTTACAAAGGACGTAGCGTATGACGTACACGAACAACGATTGTATGACGCACATTTCTACGTGGCTCTCACAGGTATATGTTTCTATGCAATGCTAGTTTTTTTTTGTTTTTTCATACGGGAAATATTCCCCGCAACCAGCTGTGTAATATCTGATGCCGGAATACCTTGCACGAGTCCCTAATTATTATTCGCGCAGTGTAAATTAGCACCCACAAAATGGACCCATTGCACCCGAAAGTGACACGAGCTTTAAGTCACCCGTTCATGTGTTGCACAAAATGTTGCAAGCCCAGACCGGGTTACTTCGTCTTTCACTCTCATCGACCAACGTCAGTGCCACCCCCCCCAACCCAGTAAACAAAACAATGCAGGCAGCCCAGTCTATTGAGGGCCCACTCGGTACTGTATTCTAATGCCGCGTGAAACTGGATTGCACTACATTGTGCTGCATTTATTGTCTCTGAGATATTTGCTTGAATCCATGAGGATCACATTTGTGTTTTAGTGTGTCTCTCTGAGCTCTGGGTTCCACGGTAGCAAAATGTTAACTACCTCGCTCGATATACAGGAGGTCGTGGTCTCGATCTCGACACTGACGCCTGTATATTTGGAGTTTGCATATCTCTCTCCCCATTTGGAAACATGCGTATAGAGTATTTGGCTGCAAAAAAACCATGGCAGATTCGGATACTTGATGCACAGATGGAAAAAAAATGTTAATCTCTCCAGTGTGCGGCCGTGGTCATCCCGAACAGACCGTACAACGTATAACAACGCGATGCCCGATGTACAACTTTAAAGAAGACATCACAGCGATTCATTCCGCTGCTCTTGACGCGGTTATCTGGGCTTGATCACCTGCATGTGACATCGCAGCTGTTGCTCTGCATCTACATCAGCCGTACTCAAGAAGACGGCTGCTGTACATTTCCACACGGTAAGCCACTTCGTTGAGCTATTATTTGTGGCCCGGTCGCTTCTGAACAAGAGCTTTATATCTCAGTGGGCCCTACATGGTAAAAAATATATTTTTAGTTTAGTTTAACCTGTTTCAGTGACCAGTTTTGAACAAGCCACAGCTGGGATGAGCCCCAGCCAGACCAGTCAGGTTGGTGTTGACTTTCCTAAACCGCATTTGACTATTCCCTCCCCACAAATAGCAACGTTGTTGCCAGTGGTGAACAAGCACCTCCGATTAGCACGGTTGGCTAAGTACGGTGCGAAAGAAGTTCAACATACATATATGCACACCGCTGACAAAGGCCTCCCTACACTGTGTAAATTATCGGAGATGTTTGACCGTACTTCCCCATGATTGTCAGCGTGGATTGGTGAATGGGTCTGTCTGGTGCAAATGCCATTCACCAACGACTTTGGCACCACAACTGGGAATGAAACTTAGATGGCCAGGTTCGTAGCGCACTGCGCTATCCACGTCACCACCGCTTCACCTCGTCACTTCTCTAACCTATCAGGCAATGGCCCTCCAGCTCACTGCCTCCCTTTGAACATCCCTCAACCTCTCTCCCAGCTTCCTTCTCACATTTTCCAACCCTGCCACCGGCCCATGTGGTCTAATGGCCTAAACAAGTGCAGTGGGTAAACTGAGCGGTCAGGGTTAGTGGCTCCAATAGACAGACTACCCCCAAAAGAAGTGGATGTACTTGTTGAGTTCATTTTCACCAGGCGAGGACTCAACCTGACCGGATATACAGGTGATCATCGATTTATTATCCGGCTGCTTCCAACATTACCCGGCAGTCCCGGGCCGATAATTCCAATGTCATATTGTATACAGTACATTATACACTACATACAGCAACTTGATGGAAATACTGCATGTGTATACATCACCCCATGCAGAGTCGGCGAGATTGGAGTGGTAAGCACGGTAGAGTAAATGCCGTAACTTTTTCAAGTCGGCTATTTATTTTTTGTCAATGTGCATGTTTATTTATGCCAATTTCATATCGTAAACAATTTTAAAACACTAAAAAAACACACATACAACAACCCCTAAAAACACAACTTCATTCAAGAATGTGCAAACGTAAGCTATTTTAGATAAGAATTATATGTTGATTATCCGGCGAACCCCTCCCCCGCAGCCGCTGGATAATCGATAATCGACAGTCGTCTGACCTGGGCACCGTCGACTGCGCTACCGCTCCAGACGAGTTGGAGACCCGGCACTAGGCGCTGCCTCTGCAGCGCAGGAATGTAGGTCAGGGCGTTGGGGGGAATGAATGGCAAGCGATGTGCAAATACAATGCCTTTGGAGTATGAAAAACAAGAACATGTTTAATCCTTTCTGGGAATAAAACGGGAGGTGTTAAGTGGTTCAAACACCAAATCGATACCGTTTTGCAAGGAACCAGGTTACTGCATTAGCCACACACACAGTACTTGTGGTGAACGGGCAAACAAACACCTGGCTCCGATAACAAATGGGCATTGTGTTCGAAACTGATTGGCCTACACCAGAGACTGTCTTCTTTATGGCCTAGTCTGACCAGTGTCAGACCAGAGAACACCAAAAGGCGAACAGTACAAGGACAATGCCACACGTTTCAGAGCATTTACAGTTCGGGGTGAGCAGCTACTGTACATGATGAGATCTTTTTGCCAGTAAAAACTCGACATATTTGTCAATAAACGTAGTGTGGCCTTTACAAGAAAACTATCGGTGGCCATTCTACATAGCACGTGTCTAAACAATGTTTAATGTAAGATAAACGTACGCTGTTTTGTTTATAGGATACAATATTCAGCTCACACGCGTGTACGTACTTTTTGGGAATGTGACCCCGCATTGTTTGAAAGTGAACAAGTGATGTCACAGCTAAAGAAACGATCTATAGATGCTCGCTGCTGGTGCACAAGTCAAAAGAAGCACTCAACACGTTCGTCAATAAGACTGTGGCCGTAAAAGAAAACAAAATAGCCAGGGAAACCCCTACCAAGCCACACGTAGTGCAATCACATCACACGTTACCTCCCGTACGGCGGTACACGTAGGACCAGAGGAAATACTTTTTTTCTCTCTCACAACTATGATTCGTGTTATCCGATTGGTCAAGTAATCTACCGAAATTCTCAATTAATCCGAGGGCCCAGCTCTACCGTACTCACGAGTCGCTTACCTTACCCTGCCATTATCTGCATGCACCTCCACTGTCTTCAGACTCAACACCAAAACATCAAGCCACAAGCTGTCCACCCACATTGATGAGTTAGCACCGTCTGCCTCTGTTGGCATTCTCTTGCAAACCTTTGCTGCGTCTTCTTGTCCTTCTGATGTTCAGTGCTTTGAATGCACCTCTTTATATTTGTAATGTCATAGCGCCGTCTGTTGTCCAGCAATGGTAACTGCGGTGGACGAGCAGTACCCACGCCGATGAGCACTTAGGCGGCGTGTGTGTCAGCAGGGCAGAGGAACTGGGGTCAAGGGTCACAGAGACCTCCGTCTGGCAGCCCCTGGAACCCGTTAGTGGGTTCGAGAAGGAAGGCGCGGCCAGGGCGGAGCCAGGCCGCGCTGAGTAGGATACAAACAGCGGAGAGCGAAAGCTCGTGGCTGCCGGTTCTGGGAAGTGGACTCGTCTCGTCGTTCCTGCCGTCTTCACGAGACAATTGTGCGGCCGAATGCTTGGTGGCTGTTGTAACGGTCGCCGCCATCAGTGTGACATGGTCAGGGTTGTGTCTAGGCTGGGCTATGCGACTTGAGAGAAGCGAGGGCAAACCTGTGAACCTGAAGGTGTCAAATAAAGAAGGTGCCTCCTCAAGAATCCTGTCTCCCACTCCGTTGACACTACATATTCATCAGCTGAAGCCTCCCGTAAGTCACGTGGCTTCTGTGTGGCCACTCTCACTCTGAATCCCTCCCCTGTCCCCACCCCTTGTGAAAACAGACGCTGCTCAATGCAGCATCGAGCAATGCGCTTTTAAATCTAAATTGAAAACTCCGTTGTTTAGAACTGCTTTTTGTGTTTAGTTTGTCGTCCATGGTTGGCTAATTGTCTCTTCGTACCCTCGTGTTTCCTAACACCTTTGGTTCCATTTTTCCATTTAATTTCCTCTTATTTCGCATTCTTTCTCGTCATCCCATTCCCTTTTCTTATGGCACACCATTGACTCTACTCCCCTTCCCGCGGTGCTGCCACCGGCAAAACGTTTCTAGTTGTTAAATGGACATCACCTATATATTTGCAGGTAAAACTTACAATCTGCCACCAACCGTTACCCTGATTACCGTGTTGAACAAAGTGTATGTATGTTGAATTATTTCTCACTCTACTTGGAGGTGTGGTGGAAGGCCAGCAAAACTTAACACAGAAAGCAGTTCTAAGAAATTAGTTAAAAGTGCATAGCTCCAGTTGCTTCCTTTTATCGGAAGGAAGAGCGTTCCAGACGGACGCAGAAGAGCATCTCAAAGTGCACGATGCATTGACCGTCTTTGTTCGATGGTTAGCCCAAAAGCCGCTGCGAGAGGATGACCGGAGTTTGCGTGATGGCTTGAAGAGCTGTGTACCGCGTGCATTTTTAAGACAAGTGATGAGCTATCAACAAAACAGCTCGCAAACACGAAGTTTTGAATGTATAACTTCACTCGGTTTTTTTTTCTTTCAACCAATCATATTCCAGTCGGCCTCATATCTACTTACATGCAGGGGCCCTTTGTCAATGCACTGCTCTCCGCCTCGTGTAGGTCGCGTGGCTGTCATGGGGGTTTGTTTGGCGGGGTAGGGGGTTACTTGACATACTTCACGTAGGTGTAAGAACGTGGAAGTGTAGCGTGCACTGCCCTCTGCTGTCCAGCGCGACGCCCCGCACTCTGCGATGGCGTTGTGCCACAGCTGTGTCTGTGTATTTGTCAAGGGCAGGAGCCTCAGGGCTCCCTCACAATCACAGTGGTGTGGCATTTCACACAAAGAAAAATCCCCAACAATACACGCCCAAGCACCGCAGTGCGTAATGCCACTGCACAGCAGCATCCTCAACAACACTGTTGCCTTTAAAGGAAAAAAATAAATATCTATAATAGGCGACGTTTCGGGGAATGTCCCGTCTTCATATTTGTGATGGCCAGGTCGCTTCTGAAAAAGAGATATATAGATAAGTGGGTCTTACCTGGTAAAATAAAAGTAATAGTGTCCATAAGAGGCCAGATAGATACAGTGAGGCCTGGTCATAATAAAATAAAAAAAAACAGTTTTCTGATGACCAGTTTTCAAATTGGCGTGTGAAGTTACCCAACAACAGCTACCGAGTAACAGACACTCCCTTGAATAATAATTCAAGGATTACGATGACAATTACATGGCACGTTGAACACATCCGCGCGAGCTCACACGTAAACAAGCATTGACAATTACCCTCGTTATCGTGCAGCTTAGCACTGCACTATGGAGCAACCTGCTCAGCTGCGATCTTTTCATCAGTGACAAATGACATCTGAAGAACCTCCCCCCCTTTCACTCACCCGCAATGACCAGCGTGGTAAAGTATGGTCAAAACAACCAGCAGTGGAATATTTGTAAGTTTGTTGTAGCATTACATCCCAGTATAAAATGGCTTAATAGAGATGTCTACCCAGTGTCGTGTCTTGAACACGATAACGTTGACATTTGATTTCATTCACGTGGATAAGGTTGCCAATGTTTGGCGATTAAACAAATGCATTACGCAAGTTAATTTATGAAAGTGCTCGTGCACACTGTGTGCCCATGGCCGTGCTGAACGTGAAAATGAAACATTAAGACCGCTCAAGGCTGCTCTTGGCACAGATGCGCGTCACGCCGCATGCACTCCGAACCCGGCGTTCCGAGTTCGTTTTTCTCGCTCACGGCCACCAATACCACGGTGACGATTGTCCGAAACGACCCTGGGCCTCCCCTAGGTCGACTCAGCCCCGAATGAGTACCTGGTGCGGTGTGTAAAGAAACTTTGCCACTGGGGAGACAAAGACGGTCGGGCGTGGTGCTGGCCACCCACCCCCTCGTGTGCCGTTCCCCGTTCCGTTCTTCATACGTGCTGAATCGTTGTCTTTGTAGTAACAATGGGCATCAGCAGCACTGTGTAGTAACAATGGGCAGTAGCAGCACTGTGTAGTAACAATGGGCAGCAACAGCACAGTGTAGTAACAATGGGCAGCAGCAGCACTGTGTAGTAACAATGGGCAGCAGTAGCACTGTGTAGTAACAATGGGCATCAGCAGCACTGTGTAGTAACAATGGGCAGTAGCAGCACTGTGTAGTAACAATGGGCAGTAGCAGCACTGTGTAGTAACAATGGGCAACAACAGCACTGTGTAGTAACAATGGGCAGTAGCAGCACTGTGTAGTAACAATGGGCAGCAGCACTATGCAGTAACAATGGGCAGCAGTAGCACTGTGTAGTAACAATGGGCAGTAGCAGCACTGTGTAGTAACAATGGGGAACAGTAGCACTGTGTAGTAACAATGGGCAGTAGCAGCACTGTGTAGTAACAATGGGCAACAGCAGCACTGTGTAGTAACAATGGGCAGCAGTAGCACTGTGTAGTAACAATGGGCAGCAGCAGCACTGTGTAGTAACAATGGGCAGCAGTAGCACTGTGTAGTTACAATGGGCAGTAGCAGCACTGTGTAGTAACAATGGGCAGCAGCAGCACTGTGTAGTAACAATGGGCAGTAGCAACACTGTGTAGTTACAATGGGCAGTAGCAGCACTGTGTAGTAACAATGGGCAGTAGCAGCACTGTGTAGTTACAATGGGCAGTAGCAGCACTGTGTAGTAACAATGGGCAACAGCAGCACTGTGTAGTAACAATGGGCAGCAGCACTGTGTAGTAACAATGGGCAGCAGTAGCACTGTGTAGTAACAATGGGCAGTATCAGCACTGTATAATAACAATGGGCATCAGTAGCACTGTGTAGTAACAATGGGCAGCAGTAGCACTGTGTAGTAACAATGGGCAGCAGCACTGTGTAGTAACAATGGGCAGCAGTAGCACTGTGTAGTAACAATGGGCAGCAGTAGCACTGTGTAGTAACAATGGGCAGCAGTAGCACTCTGTAGTAGCAATGGGCAGCAGTAGCACTGTGTAGTAACAATGGGCAGTATCAGCACTGTATAATAACAATGGGCATCAGTAGCACTGTGTAGTAACAATGGGCAGCAGTAGCACTGTGTAGTAACAATGGGCAGCAGTAGCACTGTGTAGTAACAATGGGCAGCAGTAGCACTGTGTAGTAACAATGAACAGCAGTAGCACTGTGTAGTAACAATGGGCAGCAGTAGCACTGTGTAGTAACAATGGGCAGCAGTAGCACTCTGTAGTAACAATGGGCAGCAGTAGCACTGTGTAGTAACAATGAACAGCAGTAGCAGTGTGTAGTAACAATGGGCAGCAGTAGCACTCTGTAGTAACAATGAACAGCAGTAGCACTGTGTGGCTGCAATGGGCAGCAGTAGCAGCAGCAGGCCGGCTGGATTAGTGGGGATGGGATGTTGCCTCGTATCACCCTCATCTCGCACTCTGCGCCCAGTCTGCAGGCACAAGCCGGGTGTGCGGACACAAAGCGCCGCTGTCAAACAGCCGGCAACCGGGCCTGGCCGGATGAATCTGGGGGCTGTGGAATATTGGAGACGCTTCATACCCAAACTGCTCCACCCCTGGGTTCGAATCCAGGTTTCGGCCGGCCAGTTTCAAACAGGGTATTCAAGTGTAGCGCGTTTTACGGTGTCCGCGCAAGTTCCGAATATTCCAGCTCTGATATATTAATATCTGTTGAGCTATGCGAGGTATGGGACCTGCTGGGACGTCGGGGACCTCCTCCGTGCATTCACTTCTCTCTGCAGCCCGGCGCCTGAGCACCTTCCCATCTCTGTTCCCCCGTGCAGTTGCACCGCCTACACACTCGATAGCCACCCCACTGCTGTGGGGAGGGCAGCACTCTTTACGCGCCAATGCAACAGCCGCGCATCCGTAATGCGGATGAAGAGGCCGAGTGGTGGGATTGTTTGAGAGTGGCTCTGTGATCTCATTTTTGCGGGGTCGTTTTAGGGCACCGTGGCACACTTGCTGGCCACAATAGTCTCAGGTGGGGATGCACTCGTCTCGTGAAATGTAATTATTCGGTGTAAAACACAAAGAATATAATGAGATTTCCTCAACAAGAATGCATTTAATTTAATTCAGAGACATCGTCATCAACAGAACTGAACATTTTACGGAAAAGGGCACACAGAAGGATGGACAAATCCACGCTGGGGATTCCACTGACGAGACAGAAAGATGATTAGAGAACGTACGCAAGGTGAATGGCACCATTCAAACTTTGTATGACATTGTATTCACTACGACGGATTCTGCTGTTGCTGATGCTGATGATGATCCATATGAGCCACGTTTATTCTACTCAATTGGGATAATCCAAAGCAGCGTCGCCCTTTATTGGCAGACCACAGAGCATGGGGAAATTGCCGGCAACTGGATTTCCGGCCGTTTTGCAGACAGCTCGCCTGTGTTTTCCTGCTCTCGCGAACTTGACGGACGCAAGCTCCCTCTCTCTCTCTCCGATGTGCTCTGCCGGAGTAGAGGCGGGTCAGAATGTCACAACAATATAAATTATAAACAAACGATAGTACAAAGTACAGCAAAGGTAAACAAATATATATACAAATAAAACGAACCTTTTTTTATCAGCTAAAGCCCACAGAGCTATTATCAAATTTTCCCTAATATATACACAAATAAAACTAAACAATGTTTTTTTAAAAATCTTACCAAGTGGCACCTGCGAGCGGCAACGACTCTCGTTCTTCACTCCGATTTTGTGGACTTCATTCCTCGTGGAACATTTACAGCAGCTTCCGATTAGCGCAGTTGGATACGTACGGTGCGAAAGAAGTTCAACATACAGCATGCATACCCCCCCTGTCCCACACCACCCCAACCACGGACCCATGAGACCCCCCCCCTCTCCCCCAACTCCCTTCGCTTCGGCCCCTAGGGTTTGGGTGGTTGGGGATGGGAAGGGGCTCAGTGATGTTTTCAGGAGCTATAGCTTCGGCTGAAATGAAGCCTTAGCTACAGTTATATAATGGGAGACCTTTTTGACAGTATCAAAGTATGAAAATTGAGAATAGGTTTAACCCCTTCTGGCAACACAACAGGAGCTGTTAAGATGTTCAAACACCAACATTATTTTGCAAGGAATCAAGTTCTGCTTTAACCACATGTACTTGTGGTGAACATGCAAACAATTAGTATCAAAGACAATTCGTGCAATGCGGATGGGGCGCATGCAATGTAAATTGCAGCCAACACGCCACGCGCAGAGAGAGCCCTTTTGGCAATCCACTGCTGGGTGATAGCCCCTCCACGTAAGCCGCGGGTTTGTAAAATTAAATACAATCACCGTGAATGGTTCATGGATGTTATTGGAATTATTTTTGACGATTGCGATCTTAATCACCACTGCTTGCTCCGTACTATCATGGAGCAAGTGCGAGTTTGTAATGCTACTCTGTCCGGATTTTGGGTGTTAAAGCCCGTTCTTTGAGCGCATAAAATTCGTGAAACATTCATATTCAATTACATTTTTATTTTTTATGTATTTCAAAATGTCGGTACAAATGTTGATTTAAAATTCGGGCAAAATTACAATCAGGACCCGGTTTACAACGATCCGATTGAAACTCCAATTTTACGACGTTATACAAAGGCATCGTGGCTCGATTTACGACATAAAATAATTTACGACGCATCTTCCCACAAGACTGCGACCAAATTTGAACGGTGGTGTTTCTTCTTCGTCTTCTTCTTCAAAGATCAAGTCACTTTAGCAGAGGAAGGAAGAAGACAAGATAAGAAACAACCATTTTAAAAAATAGAAACATTGCTTTGTGGTAATTTTGGTATAAAAATGCAGTGATCAGTACTGTACACCAAACACTCTTGTCCTATGAATTTATAGCACTCGGGGACTGTTTTGTAACGTGTCATAGTGTTCAGAATGATTCATGCTTTGTATATTGATTTGACTTCAGGAACGTAACCGCCTCGCTTTTGGAGCCACCGCCAACACGAGCCAAGGACAAAAACTGCAGACAATTGGAACCTTCCTCCGTTCTGGCGTGTTTGGTCACGGCTAATATTGTGGCAAGCCCGCGTGTTGGATCTCGCGAAGCCATTACGATGTTGGCACAGAGGGCTTAGTGTCTGGATAAAGAAGGAAAATGCGCGGATACTGAGATCCATAACGAGATTTTGTAAAATTATCACGTTGTTTTTGAAATAACATGAAAATATTCCCGAATATTATTGTCTATTAGTCTCTTAATGAGAGTAGCTTAGAATTTACTCTTGCATATAAGTACCCCAAACCCTCTGCAGGACCTATGAGATGAGGGCCTGCAGGACCCGAAATCTTGTAGTTGAGCTAACGTTAGATGCACCAATACGCATATATCAATCCGTGGCTCCTTCAGCTGCTTGTGGCCCTGGGCTTTTACTTATTTTGCTAATGCCTAACGCCTCCAGTGGGATTAGATGACTTCAAGTTGATTTTTTTTTTACCAGGGGAGAAATCAAGAGACCAGGATAACACTTGTTTGCAAGATTGACCTGGAGTAATGGGGTGCCACGGTGGTGAGATGTTAACTACTTCGCGTGGTGTGCAGGAGGTCGTGTGTTTGATCTCGAACCTGACGCCTGCTGCTGCTGTATATTTGGAGTTTGCGTTTCTCTCTCCCCCTGGTCGCGGGGATTTTTCTCCAGCTCCTCACTTTTACCCTCCACATTTATAAACATGCGTCTAGGTTCTATGAGTAAATGGCTGCTTTAAATGTCCACGTGATGAGAAACATTCTTTGAGCTATCATTTGTAGCCGGGTCACTTCTGAAAAAGAGCCATATAGCTCAATGGACCATGCCTGGTAAAAATAAAGAGTTTACTTTAGTTTAATAGCGTGGGCCCCCCTATATCTACTCGGCCTTAAATTAGTACCTATTGCAGTGTGTAAACGTGAGCACTGGGGAGACAAAGGCGTCCGGGCGTGGTGTTGCCCACTGACCTCCCCGTGTGCCGTGCCAGCCTTCATAGGTGCTTGCTAACATCACTTATCCCAACAGTCTGTCAATGGCTATACAGGGGATCCTTGGAAGGCTTATATAAACCAGATACAGACACGACGGTACGAAAGTAATGCATGCAGCATTGTATCTCCTGAAGCTTATATAAAGCGAAGCGCGAATACACGCATCATCTATGACTTACGTGATACTATTACCTGTCTGGGCAGATATTGCGTTGGCACTCGCACATAACGCGCATAATTATACACGCAAGGAATCTGTCAGAACCATCACAATATTCCGTTCGCTGTTTGGGTTGTGAGTAATAGTAATAATGAGGGGTGTGTTCCACCATCAAAATAAAAGACGTTTTAAGCCCATCAGCGCAGATAGTCCTTTGTGAAGCAATGCTTTCCAACAGCATATTTTAAAGCAGGATAAACTCTAGTATGGGCTTCCACTTTCTAATTATCATCATCTTTTAATGTATATATATCTCTACCAATATGTATGTTGAACTTCTTTCGCGCCGTACGTAGCCAACCGTGTTAATCGGAAGGACAAGAAACTAAACATGAACACAGTTTTAAGAAAATGAGTTTCCAAACTCGATTTAAAAGTGCATAGCTCCAGCGGCTTCCTAATATCAGAAGGAAGAACGTTCCAGACGGCCGCAGAAGCGCATCTGAAAGCGCGCGATGCGGTGACCGTCTTTGTTCGATGGCCAGCAGCCAAAAGCCGCTGCGAGGGTGACCAGAGTTCACGTGATGATGGTTCATGCTCCTTGACGAGTTCAGCAAGGTATTGTGGTTCATTTGTGGCGAGCACTTTGTGTGTAATGAGCGCGACCTTATAATGTATTCGTTCAGCAACCGGAAGCCGTTGCAGCTCGGTGAGCACTGGACGTCACGACACGTGCTAAAGAATGCTGTACACGCACGCTAATGTTTTTGCCAGACGTCCCGTAGAGTAGTGAGTTCCAATAATCGAGCCTTGTTGATACAATTCCATCTGCCACCGTCTGCCACCGTGTTGGTTATGTCATGACTCAATAGTGGCCGGACGTGTTGTAGAGCCCTGACTCTAATTGCAGGACCTGACTATATGTGAGGCCCATTCAGCTTAGTACAGCAACATTATACGAACTCGCAAGTCTTGAACCACGACACACCACGGGAAGGGGAGTAGAGGCAAGGATTTACTGGAATGAATGGAATAAGAACATCGAAACGGAAAGGGAGGAGAGAAGATGTATAATTGGAAATGAGAGGAAATCGTTGAAAAGGAATAAAAAGACGGGAGCATAGGGCCAGGGAAGATGACAGAGAGGAAGAGACCGTACAGAGCAGCGTCGGTTTTCACATGGGGCGGCGAGGGATTCAGAGTGGGGGGTGGCCACACAGACGTCACGTGACTTCCGGGAGGCTTGAGCTGATGTAGATATAGAGACAGATGATATTTTGTTGTTTCATAGACCGCCCTTGGTTACGCTGGGGCGCCTCGGAGCGCTCTACAAGCGATAAGCAACTCCCATCGCATCTCATCTCGAGACATTTGAAAGGGCACCCCCGGTGGTAGTTGTTTCTCTGGGTGCAAGGTGACTCTGCGCCTGGCCTGCAAGCGGACATTACTCTGCCAGTAGGGGGCGATGATTGCTATTTGTAATTACAATTTAGTAGTTTGTCGGTACATTTTCAAATTTGGACCAAGATGCAGGCACACAATTGGCTGCTTGAGCGCCATGTTAGCGAGATGTTAACTACCTCGTCGGTTCGATCCCGACCCTGACGCCTGGTCTATATTTGGAGTTTGCGTGTCTTTCTCTCTCCCCATGGTCGCCTGTTTTTTTTTCTTCTGGGTCCTCCGGTTTATCCCTTCACATTTAGAAACGCGCGTTTAGAGTATTTGGCTGCTGCTATCAATGTCCACGTGATACGCCACTTGGTTGAGCTCTCATTTGTGATAGCCAGGTCGCTTCTGAAACTATATAGCTCAGTGGGACTTATCTGTTAAAATAAAAAGTCTAATAGTTTTAGTTTAATTTACTTGTTTTTAATTACATCAGGGGATCTTTAAAATCCCCTGTGACCCTGAGGGCGGGCGCGGAGTGTTATTTTATGGTTAATAAACTCGCAGTTATGACCAGGGCAGCCTTCCAGATGCGGGCAACCAGAAGGGATTGAGATATCACACGCCAATGATGTTGGCCGTGCTCGGGAATCAATCTCCATCAAGCCTATCGGATTCATTGAGCAGTGCGGGAACCACTCACTGCACCACCACTCAAACCTCCCGCAGAGGGAAAAAACTAAACCAAACAGTGGTAAACATTTGTCTTGTGGTCTGTAGAAGCGTAAGCAATGTTTTAAACCCGACTACTGAATCAACTAAAACCAACACCGGCAATGAGCCACAAAGCCACGGCGAAGCACACCTCCCAGCCTCCCAGCCCTGCAGCTTGAGCTTGTTTAATGGGGAGGAGGGCATACAACTCAGCGTGGAGAGAGGGTGCACAACAGCAGTCCCATTGTGAAGAAACGCGAAAGACGGTTATGGAATCGCGCGCTTTCAGATGCGCTTCTGGGACCGTCTGGCACGCTCTTCTTTGGAAGCCATTGAAAACTCATTTCTTTATAACTGCTTTGCGTGTTTAGTTTGTTCTCCTTTCCCCGCAACTCCGATTAACACGGTTGGCTACGTACGGCGCGAAAGAAGGCCAACATACAAACAGAGCAAGCGGCGATGTAAACTACTAAAAATAAATATTTGACCAGGTACAGCCCACTGAGCTATGTAGATCTTTTTCTGCAGTGACCTGGCCGCAAATGATAGCTCAGGGGTCGGCAAACAAAATAAAAGGAAGAGCATTTTTTTCGAATTCGGTAAAAAAAAAAAACCTCAATATGTCAAGAGCAGCAATGCGCGTGATGATGAATACGAGACGGAGGCCCTCAAAAAATGACGTCACGAGGCAGTCCTTTAAAGAGTCGCACGCGGCTCCGGAGCCGAGGGTTGCCGACCCCCGTGATAGGGCAACGAAGATGGCTTATCTCGTGGAAATGTAGAGCCGGTGTCCGCGTGTGGCACAACGTGGCGCGAGGCCGTACCGGTGCTTATCGATGAGCCCGGATCCGGCCCGAGCAGCACGCGTCCTGTGCGGTGGGGGAGGCGGGGGGGAGGTGGTGGAGGAGGAGGCTCCGTGGGTGGGAGGTGACGCGACTTGGTGGATATGAGCACCCGGCTCGCTCATGCGTCCCACCAAGCGTGAGATTCTCTCCCTCTCAGCCCACGCGCCTGATTGACAGATTAAATAACAGCCATGTCCAGGTAAGTCTGGTTGTGCACCGCTTGGCCGTGTTTTAACGCTGTGGTGTTATTATACCGTGTGTTGGCGTTGTCCATCCACGCCTTGGGTGTGATTTCAAAGTACAATTGAATTCTGTATTATAGGAAAAACTAAATATGTCTGGCCTAAGATAGTATAAGACGTATGTAAAGCGTATTGTTGTGCCTACTGCCGTTAAAATGTAACTCAAATGAACCATTCATTAATATACAAAACTAACTTCTGATTTTGCCCTAACGTGTTCATGGCACAGGGAGGGTAATCTCGACAGTAAGCAGGTGGAGGGAGCACGTTAACTCTTTCGGCAGCGGTGTTAAGAGTAGATGGAAGATGTGTCATAGAGATAAACACAAGCACAACACTGCCAAATGATATGTTTCACAACATGGGATGTAATAATTGAAAAATAGGAAATTATTCAAAACAATGAGACTTAGAATACTGCATTGTTAGATGCCCTGGTCTGTTCTGTATGGGTGTAAAAACCGGATATTACAAACACCCTCTAGAGCAAACTACAGCAACACAAACCTGTATTTTTTATAGAAAGATGTAAAAAGTTCAATGCGCAAACAAGATAAGTACCAAACATGTTTTATGGATAACACGAACAAACATAAAATTAGACTAAACATTATTTTATTTTACAAGCTAAGGCTGACTGATCTTTATTGCTCTGTTTCAAAAGCGGCCTGGCCACGAATATTAGCCCAACGAAGTGTCTTATAATGTGCAAATTTCTTGCAGGCAAATACTTAAAACGCGTGATGCTCATTCTAAATGTGAAGGGAGAACCCCGAAAAAAATTAACGCGATCTCGGGGAGAAAGAGCCATGGAAACTCCAAAAATACAACAGGCGTCAGGGTCGGGAACGAACCCACGATCTCCTGTATACCAGGCGAGGTAGTTAACATCTCCTAGCCACCGTGGCGCCCATTGACGGAGACGTTTCTGAGTTTTTGTACATAAGGAGAGTTAGACAATGGTCTCAGGATGATTTTACCCTCACAATTGCAGGTGTCGAGAGTAACTGTACGTAGGTACATATTTACTTTTTTGTTCTTTCGCACCGTACGTAGCCAAGCGTCTTTAGTGCGGGGGGAAGGACAACAAACTAAACACAAAAAGCAATTCGAAAGAAATTAGTTTTCAATATACACTTAAAAGTGCATAGCTGGTCCAGTGGCTTCCTAAAATTGGAAGGAAGAGCGTTCCAGGTGGCCGCAGAAGCGCATTGGAAAGCGTGCGATGTGGTGACCGTCTTTGTTTGATGACCAGCCATAATCACCAGTGTGCAGAGCGTAATCAACAATTAACACGTGTGCATATGTGTCTGTGTGGGTATCGAATCTCATAATACTCATCAAATTAATCAGATTCACCTCTTTATTAATCCACCGCTGGATAAGATTCCACAAGCCATGTCGGCCATGGAGAGTATATGACCGTACTTCACCACGCTGGTCAGTGCGGGGATGGCAAAAGTGCGGTGCGAATGATGGGAGAGCAGGGCTGTGTCAACAGAACACTTGCCACTAATGTTCGCCATGGCTCAGGTGTCTGGGTTCACCATGTAGCGCAGTAGCAGCGCGCTAACCACTGCACAATATCCTGCATGACGCAGGGATCGGCAACCAGCGGGCTCCGGACCTGCATGCGTCTCGTCAAGGACTGCTTCGTGACGTTATTTATTAAATGACCTCAGATTGGCGTGGTTTTTCGCACCTCCGGATTAGCGCGGTTGGCTACGTACGGTGCGAAAAAAAGTTCAACACAATACGTACAAGGACTACCGTCTCGTATTCACCACACGGTGCACTGCGGGTCTGGAAATATTGGGGGGCCTTTTTTTACCAAATTTAAAAAAAAACATGTATCTCTTATTTTGATTGCCGGAGTCCGTGGTTTAACGCAGCAACAACAAGAACAGCACGGGCCAGACCAGGGGCTGTGTGTGGCTCAGTTGAGCGGCCGTTTGACTGCGATGCTATTATTAGCACGAGAGAGATGGAGAATGAGGCGACGCGCCCCTTACGTTGTCCTCGCTAATTGCGTTACAGGAGTGGGGGGGCAGGGGACAGGAAGGCAGCAGCAGCAGCAGCTGGTGGTGGTGCTGGTGGTGGTGGTGCCTCTGCGTGCGTGAAGCGGCGTCGTTGGTCTGCGAGCCGCACTTAAAAAAACACGCGAGAGGCGAAATTGAGTTTTATTTTCGCTTCACGGGGAGTTATGATGGGATGGGGCAGTTCGGGCCCCTGGTATATCAAACAAGCGTGTCCTCGACTTGTCCGTAACGCAGTCGCTTTAGCCAAAAATAACCACACAAAAAAACAAGAAGAGCAATTTTTTTTAAAAAAATTGCTAAATAAAAACAACGCAATGTTTCGAGAGCCGCAATGCACTCGTGGTGAATACGAGACGGCGATGGTCCTTAATGAATGACGTCACGACGCAGCAGTCCTTCAAGAGCCGCACGCGGCCCCGGAGCCGCAGGATCCCGACCGCCGCCTGAGCCCCACCAATGGCGCCGCCACTTAAGAGAGCGAGATGTGGCGAACGGCTGTGCTTTTCAAGGACACTGAAAGATAACTTGCGCAATATCTCTCGATGCAAATCAGATCAAGCCTCCCGGAAATCACCAGCCAGCCCCACTCTGAATCCCTCCCCTCTCATCTATACATTGCTATATCTCAGCTCAAGCCCCCTGTAAACCACGTGACTTGTGTGTGTGTCGAGCCACACTCTGAATCCCTCCTCTCTCATTTATACATCGTTCTCTAAATCAGCACAAGCTTCCTGTAAATCACGTGACTTGTGTGTGTGTGGCCAGCCCGACTCTGAATCCCTCCCCTCTCATCTATACATTGCTATATCTCAGCTCAAGCCTCCTGTAAACCACGTGACTTGTGTGTGTGTGGCCAGCCCCAGCGTGAATCCCTCCTCTCTCATCTATACATCGTTTTCTAAATCAGCTCAAGCCTCCTGTAAACCACGTGACTTGTGTGTGTGGCCAGCCCCACTCTGAATCCCTCGCCCCTCCCCGCGACTTTGTGCAGCAGCGTCAGAGGCCCTCATGTGGCCTCTTCCTCCCCATCCTCACCTCACCTGGCCCTGTGTTCATATTTTTTGTTCCTTTTCCATCTTTCCCTTTTCCGTTACTTGTTTATTTTCCCACACGTTGCATCCTTGACGCTCCTGTTTACGAGTACTTGTTTGTTTAATTTTACCAGGTAAGGCCCATTGACCTATGCAGCTCTTTTTCAGAAGCGACACGGCCACAAAATAATATCTCAACGAAGTGGCTTATCACGTGGAAATGTATATCAGCCAGATACTACGCATGCTTCTAAATGTGGAGGGCAAAATCGGAGGACCCGGAGAGAAATCCACGCGACCACATGAAGACAGACATGCAAACCCTAAATATACAGCAGCAGCTGTCAGGGTCGAGATCGAAAACACGACCACCTTTATACCAGGCCAGGTCGTTAATATCTCGACCACCGTGGCGTGATGGTGCCTCGGGTACAAAGTTGTTGCTGTTAGAGGTAGAAAGGAAGTGTAATCTTATTGCAAAACTCATCACACAAAGTGTGCATCGAGTTCTACCTCTGTCGAGGAGTATTGTGAGTAACCAATGAGGGGGCGAACAGACGGAGGCGCGAGTTGACGCTCAAGGATGACGTCACGTTCTCACTCTACCTGCCCACGTGGTGCCGTCCGCCCAGCGGGGTGCCAGCTTTTAAACAAGGGGCGACCTCACCTGAGCAACTGTCGCTCAGGACCATGGGAAGTTGTATAATCTCTCACCAATGACAGCTCACGTCCGCGTGCAATCATTCGGTTTTCATCAGACAAGCCCACGTAGTGATATGCCGACGTGCGTTAACCATAGGCAAACAGGTACACGTATTCATCTTCTTTGGTTCTTTCGGTAAAGTCACGTAGAATGAGAATAAAATAATAAATTGATAAAATAAAATGACACAATAATATTCTCACGACGTTTCGGCCACAACACAAGCGGCCTTCATCAGGTGAAGGGACGAGACTGTCTGGTTGGAAAGAACCAAAGAAGATGAATCATTGCAGTCACGAAAGCTTTAAATCGAAAAGGTACATGTATTATTTGGGTGGCTGAAATATTTATGGCTGTTGAAGTGTTTTACCATGAAATATACGAAAATAAATGTAACGTGATTTTGATGTATTAATAATTGCATTTAAAGATAACATTCGAAAACGAGTGAGTGCCAAGGTTTCCACAAGCAGAGCAAGTTGTAAGACTAACAGACCTGGGGTCACAGGTTCACCAATCGCTTCAGTCTGCCACGCACGCTTGCAGTGGGTGACGTTCACTCTCTTTCCAAGTCTGACATTGAGAGGTTTTTTTTGGACACTATACGCCGCATTTGAATGCCAGAGCTGGTGATGAATAGATTTCAGTGGCCTTAGCCCTGTTGGCCCTGGAACCCACCGCATATCCGCGTGACGTGTGTCGGGTTATTATGGCGCTTGCGCCCAGCTTCTCTCGTCAAGACACCATCGTGTGATGTCCATCCGTAATACAAGCCTGGAGAATGGAAAAAAGAATAGGTGTTATCCTTTATGGCAATAAAACAGGTGTTAAGATCTTCAAACACCAAATAGATACCTTTTTGCAAGGAATCAAGTCTGCACGAACCACACGTACTTGTGGTGAACATGCAAAAAACATGCTCTGATATAATATTCGCATTGTCTTTGAAACTGATTAGCCAACACAAGAGACAGCTTTCATTATGGCCTAGTCTCACCAGTGTCAGGCCAGAGAATGCCAAATGGTGAACAATACGAAGACAATGCATGTAGAGCTCGGGGTGAGTAGCTATGTCATGGGCTTTTTTGTCAGTATCTAAGTATGAAACATCAGAATCGGTTTAACCCTTTCCGGCAATACACCAGGTGGTGTCAAGATGGAAGTCTGATTTCTCTCCGGCAGGTCAACCACTGTTGGCACGAGTCTCCAGAGTGTCTTCCATCTACAAAACCTTGCCCTCTGTTTATCACGAATACCAAGAAAAAGATCCCCTTCACATACTTTTGTGGCAAACGCTGCCAGTGAGCACCTATTGAGGCCGATACGGTGGACGAGTGAGTGGGTGGTCAGCACCACGCCCGACTGCCTTTGTCTCCCTAGATGGCGAAGTTCTTACACACTGCATCAGGTACTTACTTCAGGCTGAGTCGACCTAGCGGAGGCCCAGGACCGATTCAGATAATCGTCACTGCTGTTGGCCGTGATGGGTAATCGAACGACTGTGTCACCAGAGACTAGTTTAGTAGCAATGTAAAAGCAAAAACCAAATCAATCTCACCGTTTTTCTAATTTGAGACGTAACATTTTCTAGTTTTACATGTTTACATGCATACAGTATACATATATACACGTCGGACATTATTCACCCTGCAGGGCTCGGACAAATTGATGATGCAATTTGAACGAATGCAATTTATGTAGTTATTCAATGGGGTGCCACAGTTGTGAGATGTTGTCTTCCTCGCCTGGTATGTACGAGGTTGCTGTATATTTGGAGTTGCATGTCTCTACCCATGGCCACGTGGATGTCTTCTCCGGGTCCTCTGGTTTTCCCTCTACATTTAGAAACATGCATTGCGATTATTTATATTATTTTGCCGCGGTAAATGTCCACATGACAAGCCACTTTGTTGAGCTATCATTTGTGGCCAGGTCGCTTCTGAAAAATAAGTTAAATGCCTCGGTGGGCTTTGTCTGGTAGGGTGGGGATGGTTTAGTTGTTGTATTTGTTTGTGTTTGGGTAATTTGTTCACCTTTATTGTACTTTGCACTGCTATCACGTGTTGTTGTTGTGTTGTGTTTGTTGTTGTGACGTTCTTACCCGCCCCTACTGGACATCCGTGAAAAAGAGCTTTATAGCTCATCGGATTCCTCCTGTTCTAAATCAATATTCTGATTATGATTAAACCAATTGATATATTTTAGCATTTAGGGTTTCTAGGCAATGTATATTATAACAAGCAGTTTTAAGTATGACCTCGGACTACAATATCATTGTGGCAGCTCTCTCCGCTCTGAAGAAGGCACGGTGCTCAAAACGTTCATTAAAAAAAAAAACAATTCCCCCCCCCCCCTCCCCCGGCTCCTTTCGTCGCTTTCCACGTCTCTCTTTGAGCTCGGGCAGCATTGCGCAAAACTTAAACGAAGCCCACCATTGTTTGGCGCGTCATGAGCGAGGCCGCTCTCGTTACAGAGGCCCCGCGATCGTTTTCGGTCCTGGCATTAATGGGACGACTGCTCAGCGATGCGGGGATGATGCTGGAACTCGCAGGAATGAATACCAATCTCCCTATGAATGGAACCCTTGTAGATTGGTGGCCATTGCGCTCATCGTCGTACGGCACGTTGTCCCATCATTATTGTAAAGTGCCACAAAAACAACACTTAAAATACCACAACACGGAGCGTACATTGATTGCGTAAGTTGTACAGTAAAAAAAAAATGTCTTGGCAAATGTCATATGATGCAATGATGCCTCTGCACGACAATTTTGGGAATGTAATTTGGCTTTGAGGAAATAAATTAACAATGTGCTATGTTCTACCCATGCACAATAAGATGTGCGCATGACAGTCCACGTATATGTTTGGGTGCTGTTGCGTCATAGAGACCCAACTCTCAATCAAAACACAACTAGTTAATATCCTGGCTGAGGCGCATGGCCTAGCACGTTCACTGCTTGTTGCAGAGGTTCACAGTTGGAGTCTAGCGGCCACCCTGGTTATTACTGCGGGTGTATAAACTGTAAACATACACGCCATATTGCTTCAGAGTGGACGTTAAATATCCCGTGACACCATTCGCAAGGGTGGGCCAATTTGTGCTTGCATCATGTACACATTTGAAAAATGACCTTCAAAATTACCTGTAAATTACTCATTTGGGATATTACACACAGCAGCATCAGCGAACATTCGGCATCACCCTCATGTAAAAGAGTATAAAGATTCACTGATGCTCTCCTGGGTAAACAAGCTTCATAAAATAACAACTCAGAACATCTTCATCAGCATTCCTCTGAGACTGATAACATGAGTACCGCTTTGTGGAAAGTAAAAAACGCCTGCTATACGTAGGCACTGGTTCCGTCCATTTGAATGTGGAATTTCCACCGTTGCCTCATGACTATCAGTGAGAGCTGAGCACCACACTTGGGCTGTTTCAATGTCACAGTGCCATTGGATTGGTTTGAGTGGAAATGCTTCAGATGTGCCTGTACTTAAAATAATTGTTAACCAAATAAGCCACAAACCAAGATTTCCATTGAGGCATTCTGGCAGACTGGCTGGCAGTACCCACTGTTCCTTTTGTAGCCTGGGGCCCTTAACTATAGCGCATGCATTTAAAAATGTGGGCGTTTCATGTAACGATTCTACAATTTTGTGAAGTCAAACTTTTGATCTGGCGGCTGAGAGCTGCTCGTAAAATGTGCAGCCCTGGTGCCACCACGGCTGACGATAAAATAAAATTTATAAAACCTTCACAGCATGTATTTGGCACGCTATGAATGGAATGAGTGTGAGTACATTTTGCCTTAAACAACTCATTTTGATTTGTTTCTTATGGGATGTTATTACATCGAAATGTTTTACAGTCCCTTTTTTTCAGTCCACTGCTGTGGATGAAGTCCTCCCACGCAATTATGTCATTGACGGGTGCTGTGCTTTGCCCATTTTTTTACCACGTTGGTCAATACGGGTTGTGGTGAAGGTGAGGCCCCATCGACAGTTGAGATATCACTCAACACTGATTGATCGTTTAACGCGTCGACTTTCGCCACCAATGTTATTCACAATAAAGGTTTTATGGGTTCAGATCGCGTAAGTACAAATGTGCCGTTAACCCACTGCCACCACCGCACTGACTCAGCCATTAGTAAGGTTTGTCACGCCAACGAAACGTGCCAATTAGTTACTACTGAACTTCAGCACATCGGTGTATTAGAGATTAAACCCACAACATTAACAATTTGAGTACGACGTTTCGTTTGTGATTACAACCAGCTTCATCAGGCGATTTGGCAGAATTGTGAAGAAGTTTTCCTGTTTCAGTCTTAAAGGGAGTATACAGGTGATGACATCACTAATTGGCTGTGTCGGGTGGTGTTGGGTTAACGACACATTCATATTTCTGCAATCTAACCTGTAAAACTTTTATTATGAATCCATTGATAGCCATGGCCCGGAATCGAACTCAGGTGGTAGATTGCTTTAGTGCGCCGTGCCAACCACTGGGGCCTCTCTCCACCCCATGCGCAATGCTACTACAGTCTAACCTACACAGCAAACTGTGGTCCTGTACTGTTGCTGGCAAGCGTTACTGAAATATAAGCCGTACGTAGAAAACGAGAAAACAACTTGGTTATGTGACGGTAGCTGTGCCCCGGGCACTCTCATTAAATAATTTGAAGCAAAGCAAGTTACTGGCAAATCCAGTTGTTGGTGCCAATGCTGTGTTTAAAATTTTCTCAACATATCCCACATCGCATTGGCGCGCACACACTGTATAATTGTCAAAGTATCCTTTATTGGCCACGTTTAACTTAACTGTTAAAATTGCCCAAAGGACTTCTCCTTACGTTCATTTGTGGCAGGCAACAAAGGCCTGCCTCGGGATAGGAAAGTAAATGATCGTTAAAATCAATGACATCAATGACGTACTATAATACTATATTGTTTAGTGGTGGCTATGCTCGTGACCTGTAATCCAGCACTGTGGAGGCAGCAAGGGTTGGTGGATCACACAAATGCTGCGCAACTCCCTTCCCGTGGGCATCAAGCAGGTGGCATGCCCTGGTTTGCCAGGAGAAGGCAGTACACGAATGTAGACTCGTCTTGTTCCGTCTCTATTGGGATATAATCTTTCTCCCCCACACGCATGGGTTTTCTCTGGGTGCTCCGGTTTTCTCTCACATGTCAACATCCATGTAACTGGCCAATAACACCGTAATAAATTGAGGACTGCAGAGCTTGGAGAAGGAATTTGGCGCTCCTCCCAGGCTACCTTCCCGCTTGTTTGCGAGTTGTTATCGCTCCTCGGGGGCGGGTGAATACCGTGTGGCGTGTTACAAGTTGAAACGTAATTCTATATTTGATGGACACAAAAAATGAAAACGTGTATATGCTTTCACCTTGCAAATACTCGATGATTGAAAGTTGCTTTAATCTATCTCCATTCATTTCCATTGCTCGTTTCTGCGTGACTTTGACCGGTTAAGTTCAACAAGCACGCGGAAGTTTCTCCTCCCTCAGTGCTCCTTCAATTCCATTTTCTATCCCCTCCCTCCCCCTTCCTTCCCCAGAGATGGATATTTAACGGAGACATTGACTATTTATTTTGTTATTTTGGGTGTTGGATTTCTTTTCATTTGGGACTCACACACCACAGATGTCTCTTGTAAAATAGCCAGGAAACTGACATAACTAGACCATCCGTGAGACAAATCAAATTAACTCAAAACTGTCAATGCAACATCACCACAGATATCGTTATTTTGGGCATTATTTTCTACACATTGTATCAATGTGAATGGTGTGTCATGCATCGTGAACCTTTCCAGGCCTTTTAATATGTTCACAGCATTATGAATGTGTAATTGACCCTGTGATAAGGCGACCGCATATTCTGCGGGGCTCAACCAGGACGCATGGTAAACATGTTTTTTAATTCTCTGAATTATATTTGCAGTTGTAAAAATAAGTTCCATTCAGAACTTTGCGGATCGCAGTGCAACACGCCGTGCCAGAGATAAATACAAACGGTGGACGTTGCAGGAATATGAGAGACAAGTTTTATGTACCTGTAAAAATAATATCTATTTAACCGAACACTCAACAATAACAAAGGTAATACAAAATAACTATGAGCATCGTTGTGCTGAATATATGTAGCAAAATATATGAACAGACAATATGTCTCTTTCGTATATAATAATAAAAAAAATTGAAGTATTTATTCCGCAATCAGTTGGCCCTTCTCGGGGTGAATCGGGGTGGATTCCGCACAAGTAAACTCTGGGCCGATTCTGGACTCTTTTCGCCTAGCAGTGTCAGCACAGTCAGTTTTGATTGACTTTGCTGATAGGATACTGCTTGAATCTGCTCATGAGACACTGCATGTCGAAACGGGTCCAGAGTGTGCTGGTCCTGATTGGATGCTGATGGAATCGTGCAATGACCAAGGAGTCGATGACAATTCGATAAGGAACCAATTCCGAAACGTCAGTTTGAAGAGTTGAGCGTTTGCATTAAATTTCCTCGGTTGTTGCTCCACGTCGCTTGAAACCGTGCCTGTGCGTGTGCATGCGACTGCCAGTCATCTCAGTCAGTCAACCCATGGCACCTGGCTCTGCCCCGTGACCTCCTGCCAGCGGGCGTTTCACAATTCGTTTGGCCTTAAAATGCACCTGGCCTGGCACAAGCGACGTGGTGCATGTGTCATCGCCACACTTAGTTTGCGAACAGTGGTTGTTGTTGTTGTTGTGTGTGCGACTGGGCTCTGCGTGATCTGTGCGCGGTGCAGGTGTCTGATTCCCAAAGCGGACGTGAAGTCGTTCATTCAGCAATGCATGGTGGCCGTCAAGACAAAGCCGGCGCATGCCAAGGCCCTGGCCGACGTGCTGGTGGAGGGCGACTACCGCGGCCACTACAGCCACGGCCTCAACCGCATGGGTAGAGTCTCCCACGCGTGCACGCCGGGGGCCACAGACTACAGATCATCCGTAGCGTGAAGTCCCTTAGCAACGCAGTGTCACGGTGGCGATATGTTAACTACCTCGCCTAGTAGGCAGGAGGGCATGGGTTCGATCCCGACCCCGTCACCATTATATTTGGAGTTTGCATGTCTTTCTCCCCGTGGTCGTGTGGATTTTTTTCCAAGTCCTCCGGTTTTTCTCTGTACGTTTAGAATCAACGTACAACATACATTTGGAGTGCTAAGCTGCTTTACATCTCCACATGATAAGCCACTTCATTGGGCTATCATTTGTGATAGCCAGGTCACTTCTGAAAAATATCTATATAGCTCAGTGGGCCTTACCTGGTCAAATAAAAAAAAATTGTTTATAGTCTCAACCGTCTCATTGTACTACCGGTGTCTCAGAATGACTGAACACGTTTTCGCAGTTCTCCGATGTGTTGTCAGGTGGTACCGCGTGCTGTTCAGCACGATGTCCGACGTTTCGGGCCACGTGCTGGGAACTTCTTCGCAAACTGCCACCAAAAAAGCAGTAAAAAAAAGATTCCCATGCATTAAAAGTTGTGCGTGACTTGAAGTAGAAGGGCTCAATCAAGATTTGACTACATTCACACTGGTCACTGACGTGGCCACATAGTCACCTCCAGGCTGATTTGCCATTGCACTTCTCTCTGTGTAGACATGTACGTGAAGGACATCAAGTCGGGCATCTGCGAGAAGGATGGGGAACCAACGATTGAGAAGGAAACCGCAGCCACCGCCCTCGTGAATGGAAACAATTTGCTTGGGCCGGTTGTGGGCAACTTCTGCATGGACCTGGCCATGAAGAAGGCCACGGAGAGTGGCGTTGGATGGGTGGTGGCTCGGGGTAAGGCAGCATCGGCGCGGTTGACTGCGGATGGAATACATCTATTGAGTATTGACACAAATATAAATACTGTATCGATTTCCATATGCAGGTGTCCCTCGAATAATGCGTGACGTGCGTTCCTGACATTGTACACGTTATACGGGGGGGGGGGGGGAGGGGGGGGGAGGTGGATTCCAATGAAAAATGAAGTCTCATTTCACTTCATTATTTTAGCCCTGGATTTACAAAGTACGTATACATTTAATACTTCATAGTATTATGAAAATTCCCCAAAAATACTTTATAAGTTAAATTATTCAATAATCATGATTCAAGATTAAATAGATTACTACCTATGAAGCAACACGTAATAAGGAGTATCTTCAGGGCTTCTCAAATGCTTCCGTGGGCTGCTTGCAGCTGCACGCGCAATGCAAACAAAGGCGGCACAGATCTGCGATAAACGCATGTACATACGTTGAACTTCTTTCGCACCGTACGTCGCCAACCGTGCTCATCGGAGGTGCGAGGTAAGGACGACAAACGTAGCACTGATTGGTGATGGAGGGAGTAGGCGGAGACGAGGCTGACGTGTTGACTGCT
Organism: Petromyzon marinus; assembly: GCF_048934315.1. Classification (NCBI taxonomy): domain Eukaryota; kingdom Metazoa; phylum Chordata; class Hyperoartia; order Petromyzontiformes; family Petromyzontidae; genus Petromyzon; species Petromyzon marinus. The sequence goes on along the minus strand of NC_133690.1, from coordinate 7,365,996 downwards.
GATGGCAACAGCCAGCCGGTGACACTGCCATCCATAACGCGGTGACTCCCATCAGAAATATGTTTTATTTACTTTGAAATGTTATCGTTGAAAATAATTGTTTTGATTTAGAAAATGTTTTATTTGACAACTTTTAGGGGTTTCTAATTGTTTCTCGAGCACGTGACCATGTAACGCACAGCGTAAGTGTGAAGTACGCCTCTTAAAGATGAATTGCGTCAATGCGAAGTCGCGCTATGGGGGGGTGGGTGCGTTACGTGAAAGCCGGCTGCAGTTTACAATTCAGGCCGCTTGTATTATCCTGAAAGAGAAATGGTTTACAATGTTTACAAAGTGAAGTGTTTCCTCCCCCCCCCCCACCCCCATTAAACATTTATTCATTTTCCTGCACGTGAAAATGTTACCATTAATACCCTCGCTGAAGAGTGTTTATAATTATTTTTCAGATGTTTGATCATCCAACCGACATCATGCAATTTAAAACTTTGTATATGTTCAAATGCAGAATGTGAATACAGTTATTGTGCTTCTATTTTCCCAGGTTCAAATCATTATGGAATCGCTGGCTTCTACTCCATGCAAGCGCTGGAGCAAGGCATGATGGTACATCTTGCTGTTATCTGCACGGCCTTCAGCTTTTAAAATACGATTAATGAACATCTCAAAACGTTCACTGTGCGTGTGCGTGGATAGTAGAGACTTTGATCGTGAACTTCTGGTAAACATTGAAACAAAGATTTCCCCTCAAGAGGGCCGGCCGTCCGAAACATTACAATGTTCGTTCTCCTGGCTCCCACATTGTTTTGTTCCACCCCGCCCCGGCTTATCCCGAGTGTCGCTCGTTACGTCGTCCGACGTTTCGCCCCACGTGCCGAGAGCCCCGGACGTCGTGCCGCTCCAACCTGAAAGCCCACCCGGGGGCATCTTCCTCTCCTGTCAGTGGCAGCCAACAACAACAACAATAAAACACCCCCTGTTATTCTTCATTTCTATTGAAATAGATTTCATTTCAGCTCAACAGAGCACCGATCACAGAAGAAGAAATTCCACGAACAAAAGGCCGAGATCGGCGCGGCGGGGCTTAGTGAAGTGGGGGGGGGGGGGGGGTTGGACTCAGTGCCCTACCCAGGTGGGGGGGGGGGGGGGCTCTAACAGATAAGTGAAAGTTTATCTACAGTATATGGGGGGTAAGGGGGAAGATAACGAACGTAACACGGGAGGAGGGGGTGGGAATGAAGGGGGAGGGGCCGGGGCGGTGGGAACAGAAAAGTGGGGGACTTATTGTTCATTATTAACACGTCGTGTTATAAATATAAGTTTGTTTAAACAGTAACATTACAAAACAAATCATCTAAGGTTTATAACGTGCAGGAAGTCAATATGAATACTAGTCATTCTGTGATGGGCATAATGCCGCATCCAGCCTCCCCACATCCACGCACACACAGCAGTGCCAATCACATCAGTACCCAAATCCCTCCACTGGCGCCCAGGGTATAATCAACTCCAAGCATTGCCCTCACCATCTTAAACATCCTCCATCAACTCACCACAGCTACCTCACCGTTCACATCTCGTGAGCTCCTATGTCACTTGTGTGACCGAATCTGTTGGAACTGGGACATTGCACATCGTCAGTGGCACTCATCCTGTCACCTAACCGAGCCGATGATGAGTAACACTCTGCAGGAATTTTTTGATTTAAAGCTTTCGTGACTGCAGGGATTCATATTCTTGGTTCTTTCGGTAAAGTCACGTTGAAGGGAAACAATAAAATAATAAAAATATAAAACAATAAAATTATCACAATTGTTTTATATTTTTATTATTTAAAAAAGTAATTATACTACAGACTGGTCCCCACCACAAGAAGGTGGAATTTCCACAAAATAGCTCATAGCCATCAAATAAGCGATAACTGATGCCCCATTGCGAGATCGGGATCAGAGCTTACCGTGTAATGAGTTGTCATTAAAAGTAGGTTTCTCGGTTAATTCTCATAACTGTGCATTACGTGGTCAGCTTTAAAAGGACATAATTTGTTCATTCCAAATTATGTTCACGCGCATATAGTAAGTGGCACGGTCATTATTTTGTGCAGATATACAGAATCAGAATATGTACACTGGAGGAATCCGATGAGCTATAAAGCTCTTCTTCGCAGATGTCCAGTACCGTTGACATTACTTAAATTCATGAAGATATTTAAACGCGACATGTTTTGCTTGTCTGTTTTAGGGAATGAGTTTCACGAACACCTCTCCGCTGGTTGTGCCAACGAGAGGAATGGAAGTAAGTCTCGTGCCAAGCGAAGTGTACCAGCGGCACACTCGACGTGCCTCGTTGACACACCAACTCCTAAAGCCAGATCACTCGCCTTTACACAGGCAGCGGCACACACAAACAAACATCCACGCAGTTTGCGTACACAACACATCGAGTTGTTCATGTGTTCACACATGTGAAGTGTGCGAACAAGCCCGATGGCAATTTAACGTAGACTTTGAAGGATTTGAACATTAAAATGGTACTAATATTTACATAGGCCAATGTGTTTTGGAAAACAGTGTTCGTAAAAGCTATTAATCGAATGGTAGTTTTGAACGGTGTGGTTGAATGAATGGGATTGTACGATCACAAACATCTGTGGCCCATTCCTGTACTTCTCACCAGTGCCGGATTAAGCTAGTGCGAGGCCTGTAGCATATGTTACAAAGGGGCCCTAAATAAAAAAACACTTCAATATTAAAACACTAATTTTGAACTTCAATATTAAAGTGATTGGATTTTTTTCATTTGCTATACAGCCAGATAATACGACACATCGCTAACCTTCAACACCCAGTCGTCCATAAACGTTGAAGGCAGTATAGTACTATAGTAATAGAGCAAATACAGAATCACTGAACCGGAATTGATAGGTTGAAAGCATTTAGCGCGGGGCCCTTGCAAGTGCGGGACCCGAGGTATATGTAGCTACTTGTCCTACTATCATAATCCGGCACTGCTTCTTATATGGCCCCGACCATCGTCCGAAAAAGGGAACAGCTGAGAAGCTGACGAGCTTAAAACAAGTTTTAACGTCACTTGTTCAGCTTGGCATTCACAGACGAATATTCACAAAGCTTCGCCAAATGTATGGTTTCAGACTGGCATATATGCTATTCTACCATGGTTTTTACATTTTACTGGAGAATTATAGTTAATGTATGGGAACCTTGGTTTCAGAAAGGCACCTTAAAAAAAGTTTAATTAATTGAAGGAGAAAGTTTATCAGAATCAGAATATGTATTTATAATGGAGGAATCTAATGAGCTATGAAGCTTTTTTCACGGATGTCCAGTAGGGGCGAGGCAGAGCGTTTCAACAACAAACAGTACAAACACACAATAGGAGTGCAAAATAGTTGATACAAGATTATTGAGCAATCTTCAGCAGCAGCACGTGACAGAAGCATTTGAATAAATCGCAGCAGAGAAGCTGGCGAGCATCCTGGGGGATTTTCTCTCGTGTCACAGTGGCGAGATGTTAACTATCTCGCCTGCTATACAGAAGGTCGTGGGTTCGATCTTAACCGTGACACCTGCTGTATATTTGTAGTTTGCGTGTCTTTCTCCCTGTGGTCGCGTCGATTTTTCTCCAGGTCCTCCGTTTTTTCCCTCCACATTTAGAAACGTGCGTTCAGAGTATTTGGCTGTTATAAATGTCCACATGATAAGCCACTTCGTTGAGCTATCATTTGTGGCCAGGTCGCTTCTGAAAAAGAGCTACATAGCTCAGTGGGCCTTACCTGGTAAAATAAAAAAATAGTTTATAGTTTCAGTGTAACGTGTACGGCCAACGCCACGGTGGGCACGTGTGGGTTTAGTGAAATGGGATTCGCACGAAAACATTCTTCCCACTAAAACAAAGTGCGTATAGAATTTAATGAAGTTGCCTTCAAATGCCGTCTCATAGTATATCACAATGGATATAACCGTTAGAGAAACACGGTATATTGCTGGATTAGTGATTCGTATAGAAATCAGCCCCTGAGAGCAACACGTACCTTGTTTACCTGTGTGTGACCACTGCCTCGCTGCCACAGCCCGCTCCTGAGCCGACGCCAGCAGAGGGCCTCCTGCCGCCTGCCCGCTCCTCCTGCCGCTTCTCTGCCTCCGCTTGCCGTCTCTCGGGACTGTGATGTCGCTCGGTTGCCGCTCCTGCCCCAGCTTGCCCGGGGCCCGCCCCCTGGCTACTTTCGGTGATCTGTTGTCGTTTCTTGGGGCTGTCTCCCACCGTGGGCTGCTCTGCCCCGTGCCCTTGTGTTGCCAGGTTTCTTGCCCCATCTTTTACCTCTTTCCCACTGTGCACCTTGGCCATGCCGGGGCAGTGACGAACCGGCCCGGCATGGCTCTGGAGGAGAAAAGTAGTTTTTTTTTCCACTGCAGAAGCCGAGTCGTGCTGTGCCGCTAACATTGCGACAGAGAAGTTGAGATGCCTGTAGATGACACTGTGACATGCCCTTACAGTGTACTGAGGTCACACGTTGGCGAGATGTTAACTACCTCGCCTGGTCTGCAGGAGATTGTTGGTTCGATCCCAATCCTGACACCAGTATATTTAGAGTTTGGATGTTTTCCCTGTGGTCGCGTGGATTTTTTTTCGGGTCCTCGGGTTTTCCCTCCACATTTGGCTGCTGTAAATTTCCATGTAATAAGCCACTTCGTTGAGCTATCATTTGTGATAGCCAGGTCTCTTCTGAAAATTAACTATACAGCTCAGTGGGCCTTGCCTGGTAAAATAAAATAATAATGTTTTGCTTCATTGGCTCTGCCACTGGCCCTGTTAGCCCCGGAGCTAGAATCGGACATCTGGTGAGGTTCTTGTATCACGATTTCGTTCTGGCTCGGCATGGCAGATAGCCAGTAAAAAAACACCTATACCAATGTGGGGGGCCCTTGCTGGCTCAGCTCGGATGTGCAAGTGGAAAATGTTGTATCTGTCCCGCTATCTTCATGAGCTTTACATTTTTCTTTGATCTAAATGACCCCCTACCCTACTTGTTCCAGAATGTTACAACTCAGTTATAAACACTACTCTCCTGCCATATCTGCATGAAGTATACATCTAATGTGTAAATATACAGGTGTCACTGGTGTCTATATTTCTTATGCTATATGCAGCTATCTAGTGCATAATTTCAGTGCTCTTAATTCATCACTGATCTTTAGTGTTTGGCGTTTCCCACATTTTTGAGAAATTGGTGGGTGTACCTGTCTTATTTTAGCATTTGCATGGAAAATGTTCAAGTGATATTTAATGAAAAATAAACAGGGCAACTGTGCATTTGGTTTGGTTGCAAATGCATAGGCATGCAAAAATGATAACAATTAAAACAGCTTCAACAATGAATAACACCATATAATGTGTTTGAATGAACGTCAACACTTTAAGTCAAATCGTGCTAGATTATTTACGATTCTGTTTAGCAGCGCGTTTTTGTCTTCAACAATTCTATTCAAACGTCACGTAGCCAATACCATCATTATCACAATTTGAAGATTTCAACAACAAAAATCGACATGTTAAACATTGCGAGGAGTACAACTTACAGAGAAAACAAATGCTGTTTTTTTAATATATATTAATCATTGTCTCCGCAATTGGCCAAGTAGCGTTAACGTCGGAAGGGGCTCTCGTGTGCGTGTGTGTGTCTCTGGCCTTGCAATTCTCCCTTGTTCGGGTGCCACCCCATTGCAGTGCACTCTGGGAACAAACCCCATCAGCGTGGCGGCGCCAGCTGGGAAGGACGACAGCTTCGTGCTGGACATGGCCACGTCAGCCGTTGCACTGGGCAAGGTAACCGCACCACCACGCACTCGCAATAATAATATTATTTTATCCTCATCGTCACGATCCACAGGCAGATAGCCTGTTTGGTGTCCCACTGCACATTTCGTCATTTGTTTGTTTCCAAACTTTCCCCTACCGTGTGCCAATATTCTCCGGTAGTGGCCACATCTTTCTGGCACCAATCTCTTCTGTCGTCATTTTACACGGCTGTGTAATTTGAGCCACTTGCATTTCAAAACGCTGAAGTACGGCATTTGTAGCACGCGCGAGTTTTTACAAAAGAGGCACGTGAAACCACCGACAAGTGCGAAGGCGGTCAGAGCAGGTGCCAACAAATTGCCCAAGCTCTGAGGTCCTTTTTGTACATATCCGGCCAACTCCATGAACCCGTCACGGCGGCTCGCTACAGGTTACCAAGATGAAATTGTCACCAGAGGGAGGGGACGTGGCGATGTTGACGTAAATCTCTGCCGGTTCCACCCCCGGGCTGTTGCGGGACCCACACACGCGTGCGAGCAGGTCGAGCTGCACGCGCGCAACCAGCAGACGATTCCCGAGGGCTGGGGCTGCGACGCGAAGGGCGCCGTCACGCAGGACCCGCAGAAGGTGCTGGACGGAGGAGGCCTCCTGGCCCTGGGAGGAGCCGAAGCCACAGGTGCAGTCTGTTTTCCTATAACGCCGCGTGTTGTTTTTGCAACGCGAATTGGATATAACGCGATGAATGTACCAGGGAACGTGTTTTTTCTTTTATCACGCGGATGCGAATTCGCTATAACGCGATTGAGTGAACTGAACTATGTCGCGCAAGCAGGAATAAGCAGTGGTATGGCTGCCTTGGCATAGCTTTTTACGAAGTGGGATACTGCTGGATGCTTCTGGATGCTACCCCTCGCCTCAGTCTTTGTTCAGTCTGCGTACACATCTCACATTGCACCACGAGTCACGGGGGTTGACAACCAAACCTTACCATACTGGTCACCTCCCCCATATATAAGATACTGCTATCAACCTATAAGGTTTTAAAAGGGCCCACCCCACATTACTTTCAGGAACTAATACATTTATATATTCCATCAAGGTCCTTAAGATCTTCTGATCTCCAATTGCTCAGCACTCATAGGTCTTGGTTATGCTCTTTTGGTGATCGGGCTTTTGTTAGTGTGGCACCCATTCTATGTAACGCCTTGCCACTTGAAATCAGGAAATCAGAGTCGGTAGATATGTTTAAATCTGCTTTGAGAACTCATCTCTTTAAAATGGTCTTCCCTCTCTAGTTTGGTCGGTGGCCCTGGTTCTGTTTTTGTTTCACTGCTTTCCATGCATTGCACATTGGGATTCTAGAACGGAATGCACATTATACATTTGAATTATTATATATAAGAGTTGAGGTTTCGAGCAATGACCCTTCATAGCACATGAAGAGGGGCCATTGCCTCAAAGGTTGCCTATTATGTCATTTTTTAAAGCCATACACGGTGGTATTAATGAACGCGTTGAGCTTTTTCCCCCCCACTACAGTAGAACCCCTATTAACGATCAGCCCTGTTATGGACTAATCACTTACGGACGGGCCTCCATAGAGCCCAATGTGTAGTGTATAGTAGTGTAGTGTCTAGTAGTGTAGTGTATAGTGTAGTGTATAGTAGTGTAGTGTATGGTAGTGTATGGTAGTGTAGTGAATGCATTGGTTAACCATGTTTATTTTAATATTATGTGTTCATAATGTTGTTAGTATATTTATGTATTGATATACATTGTTTAAATGTTATAAAGTACTCTTTTGGGGTGAAAAAGGGTATAACTTTCGATGCTTTCGGAACTAATTAAGCTTTTAACGTGTATTTCCAATACGCGCATAACGACCAAATCACTTAACAACGGATTTTGTGGAACCAATTATCATCGTTAAGAGGGATTCTACTGTAATCCATTGAGAGTATCTCTCTCCCGTCCTGTTGGTGACGCCAGGAGGCTACAAGGGCTACGGCCTGGGCATGATGGTGGAGGTGTTCTGCGGCATCATGGCTGGTGCTACCTACAGCAACAACATCCGCACCTGGAGGGAGACCAGCCGCGTGGCCGACCTCGTAGGTGTCTCAAAACTGTTTACTGATGAAAGTTGCAAGCGATAATTTCATCATCGCTTGCGGCTGAGGTTGGCATCGTCTCCCACTCCTCTAGATGTCGAGGGTAAATCGGCAAGGTTTTGGGCTGTGACTCAGGCAGCTGCAATGGCTGCTTTGGGTAAAGGGTCCAGACCTCTCCAGAGACCCTGGCTGACAGGCCCACTCTAATCGTCTACAGCATCCCACGTCAGAGAATGAGGAGGCTTACCGGAGCCTTCGCTCGGAGGTTCGGAGAGCCGTGAGGCACTGCAAGGATGGGTGGTGGTCGCGGATTGCTGAGGAGATGGAGTCTGCCTCAATGGCCCGCGATCACAAATGCCTATTTAACTCCATCAAAAAAGTAACCGGCAGCGCCACACCTATTACCATCATTAGGGGAAACAACGGTGATCCAATCTCCGACCCCCAGGAACAGGTTTGCAGATTTTCTGAGCATTTCTGTGAGGTCCTGAGGGAGGGGGAATCCCTCAGCCTGGAAAACATCATGGGACAAAGTGGGGATGCCCCTGCTGAGGCTGCGGTGCCTCAAATATTGGAGGAGGAAGTCACCCCCTGTGAGTGGTTGGCTGAGGTTGCATCTGTTGAGGAAGTACTAAAGGCGATCCAGAGTCTGAGAGCAGGAAAGGCACCTGGCAGAGTTGATCTCCCAAGCGAAATACTGAGGGAGGGTGGCGTTTGTGCACAGACTGCCCTACATGACATCATAACAACAGTCTGGACCACTGGATGGGTTCCGAAGAATTGGAAGGATGCCCTTGTGGTCCCCCTATTTTTAGAAGGGGGACCGCACAGACTGTAACAACTACAGGGGCATCTCACTCCTCAGTGTGCCGGGAAAGGTCCTGAGGCTTTCGGAGCCTCAATGTGGTTTCAGGAAAGGGCGGTCCTGCACAGATGCCATATTTTCTCTCCGTTTGCTACAGCAGAGGTGTAGGGAATTCCAACAAGACCTACATTTCTGCTTTATTGACCTGGTCAAGGCCTATGATACCATCAGTAGGACTAGGCTCTGGGTTGTTCTTCGTGCTTTCGGAGTCCCTGAACCTCTGCTCACGATCATTAAGGACCTTCATGATGGTGAGCGGGCCCGGGTAAAACTACGTGGCTGGGAGTCGGAGCCATTCCCTGTTCACCTTGGGGTGCGATAGGGATGTCCTCTGGCTCCCACATTATTTAACATCTTTTTCGACTACGTAGTTCGCGAAGCCTTTGATGGCTGTACCAGAGGAATTTCCATCTGTTACGGATAAAATGGGAGGCTGATCAATGCCCGGGTGCGGTCAAGGGATGGGTCCCTATTGGTCAACCACATTATGTATGCCAATGATCTGGTACTTGCCGCTCACTCAGAGGAGGAGTTGGAGGTGCTGCTGCTGCTGAAATTGTAGCATGCCACTAAGAGGTGGGGCTTTACCATCAGCCCCACCAAAACTAAGCACCTGCCTGGGTATTTTGTACAATCGGGCACTCCACCCCTACAACTCCCAATCAGTAATGGGGCAGTTGTGGAGAGAGTGGAGAGTTTCCCATACCTTGGTAGTGTGCTCATGACCAGCTCCGGTTTGACAGCAGAGGTCTCACTAAGATCAGTCAAGCGGCATTATCTTTTCATCGGTTGCATAACACTGTGTGGAAGCTACCTGGTCTGTCGCTTCGCACGAAGCTTCAAGTCTTCTCGGCCATGGCCATTCCCTCCCTTCTCTATGCTTGCGAAACGTGGACCCCCCTAATGGAACATCTTTGCCGATTGGAAACATTTAGGCTGGCCTGCCTACGATCCATCCTGGGTTAAACCAGGCTGGATGGTGTGAGGAGCTCCCAAATCCTTGAAAGATCTGGGCAAAGTCCCATCGGTAAGCTCCTCCGGCAGGCAAGGCTGCCTTGGCTGGGTCATGTAGCCCGCATGCCCAGCCACCGCATGCCTAAACAGCTTTTGTTTGGCTGGATAGAGGGGGCTAAACGGGCGTGGCATGGGCTAGAGAGATGGAGTGATGTGGTACAGGAGGATGTGGAGCTGAGTGGACTTGCCGATGACTGGTACCAGCGGTGTCAAGATCGGCCTCTGCGGAGGAGGCTCGTGAAAGATTCTGCTGGGCAGTTGGAGGCAGTCGCCCTCCAACAACAACGGAGGGCGGAGGAGAAACGCTCACAACAAAGAGCGGAGCGCTGGGTGGCTAAAGCACAGCAAGTTGGCACAGTAGGGGGCACAGGTGGTCCATCAGCCAGTCGTCTCAGTCAGTAGACCCGTGGCATCTAGGTCTGCCCCGTGACCTCATGCCAGCAGGCGTTCGACACTTCACGTGGCCTCAAGGTGCACATAGCCTGGCACAAGCGTCGTGGTGACGTCACCGCCACTTAGTGGCAAATGGCGGTTGTTGTTGTTGTGCTCACCTGTTTGTGCTCACCTGTGTATGCTTACCTGTGTGTGCTCACCTGTGCAGGGACAGTGTTTCGTCGCCGTCAATCTCAGCTGCTTTGCCCCAGGCTTCGAGTCTCGCATGGCTGACCTCTTGAGCATCCACCGCCACTTGCCGCCGGTACGAGGTCATTTGCCATTTCAGAAATGGCACAACAAACAAACTAAACTATTTATTATTTTAGCAGGTAAGGCCCACTGAGCTATGTAGCTCTTTTTCAGAAGCGACCTGGCCACACATGATAGCTCAACTAAGTTGCTTATCATGTGGACATTTATAGCAGTCAAATACTCGTTGATTCCAAATGTGGAGGGAAAAACTAGTGGACCCAGAGAAAAATCCACGCGATCACGGGGAGGGAGATGTCAGAGTTGGAATCTAACCCACGGCCTCTTGTATACCAGGTGAGGTGGTTAACAAATCACCACCGTGGCACTTGGCCAGACACAACAGTGCCAGGCCAAGTGCTTTTCATTTTTAGCTAAAATTACCCGGCCCTTTCGTTCAAGTTAAGTTTTAAGTTAATTTAGTTGGACCATGTGAGAATTCAAGACACCAGGATTAGGTGCATTTGCAATGGTGACTTGGGGCATTATTCTGCCAGTTGGAGCCAATTGTTGCTATTTATTATCCCAATTGGGTAATTTGCAGACAAGTTTTGAATTTGGAAAATACTGACTTCCACACTGGAAATGGAGAGGATGAGGTTATGGCAATGGCAGGGATGTGCAAACATTTATATTCAAGGGCCAAGAGCCTTTCTTCCTAGTTGCTCTGTTAAAGTGCAGCTCTTTGACACAGACACGAACGCTGACATGCCTGTCTCTAAAGTGGTCTCCTCTACTCCTCTAACGTGGCCTGAAACCTGCCCTGCCCATGCCATTATGGATACAATTCTCACAAGACAAACGGTCTTCCCGCTCAGGCGAAATAATCACCAGTTTTGTAGAAATGTGGGCCCGATCCCTTGCCTTGCCTTCACACGTGTCGCGCGGGCCACTGTTGCGCCATGCCTCAGGCCACCAACCCCCTCGCCGCCTCCACGGCGCCGGATTACAGGCGTGCATAGCCACCGCCGGCACCACCACTGCCCATCTGTCCGGTCGCATATATTTCTCGTCGTTACTGGACCCAACCTCTTCCCTCTGTCGATATTCCGTGTATGTGCTGTGCTTGCTGGCAGGCGCCTGGGGCCACCAGCGTGCTGGTGCCTGGCGACCCGGAGCGCCAGCACATCGCCGAGTGCGAGAGCAAGGGCGGCATCCCCTACTCTGTGCACGTCGTGAGCCACATGGTAATAAGGCCACAGACAGACAGCAGCAGCAGCACACGCATAGCGCCCTGTCATTCTTACAGTCTGTTCTCCTACAACGCGGTGGAAGTTGCGTTCCTGAAGAACACCACGTTATGGGAAAAATCGGGTTATTATAAATAATATATAATATACGGGTAAAGCACAGCCCGCAATAACACGTGAGATGCGTACGCAAGCTGAACAAAGACTGAGGTGCGTGGGTAGCATCTAGAAGCATCCAGCAGCATCGTTGGTTCTCCAGCTAAATCCTCAGTGGTAGAGTGTTGCGGAATCTCACTGAAAATAGAAGCGTCTACAACAGCGTTGCAGTTGAAAAGAGTGCTGAAGTCTTCCTGCCAGCGGGAGATGATTGCATTTTTGTCTTTGAAGATTTCTGTCCCAGTCTTCAACTGAAGTGGTGCAAGGCCCTGTTTTGATGGTCCATATAAGACTTTGGTTGCTTTAAAAAATGAATGTGGGTTATTGGAATCTGCAAGATGTTGTATTTCTTCTGCTTTGTTTCTGAACCAATTGTTCTTCAGTTCCCGGATTTTAGTTTGTACTTCCAATTTGGCCTCCTTATATGATTACTTTTTTCTGTCTAGACTGTTTGTGGTGTTGCCGGCCGATGAATACTTTCCGCTTCTTGTCAATGAGGCCTGTGATTTCCTGGTCGTTGTCATCAAACCAGTCACAGTTTTTTTATTTTTGTGTAGCCAATGGTGTTTTCACAGCTGGTTATAACTGCCATCTTCAATTGTGTCTATTACTCATGAACATTTCCTGAAGCCTGGTTGGTGCTGAGTCTTGAGCTAGTTGTTCTTTCAGTCGGGCCTGTACCACCGGGTCTTTTAGTCTGGTTACATTGAGTCTTTTCCTCTGTAGTTTTGGTCGGTTTATGTGTTTGTGGTTTAGTTTGAGAGTCATCACTCATCGAATTAGTCTGTGGTCAGTCCAGCAATCGTCTGCATTGATCATGGCACGAGTGATGCGGACGTCTGTGCTGTCAAGCTTCCTGACAATCATGTAGTCCAGTAAATGCCATTGGTGTGATCGAGGGTGATACCAGGAGGTCTTGAGGCTATTCTTCTGCCTGAATAGGGTGTTGGTGATTGTCAGGTCGTGCTCAGGACAGGTTTTAAGAAGAAGGTGACCATTGGAGTTGGACTTTCCAACTCCCTCTTTACTAATTATACTGTTCCACATTTGATGGACTCTCCCAACTCTAGCATTAAAGTCGCCGAGGAGAATAAGCTTGTCAGTTTTTGGTGTACTCTGAAGGATTTGTTTGAGTTGGCTGTAGTAGGTCTCCTTAGTGTCTTCTTCAGAGTCCAGTGTTGGTGCATAGGTGCTGATGATGGCTGCAGGTTGGTCTTTTGCGAGTTTCAGGCGTAGGGTCATGCAACGCTCATTGATACCAATTGGGAGCTCACTGAAGCTGTCGATGAGCATGTCGTCTATTGCAAACTCTACACCATGCAGGCGTCGTTCATCCGCTGGTTTACCCTTCCAAAAGGAGGTGCAGCCTCCACTTGGCTTGGTCAGTTGGCCTTCATCCGCCAGACGGGTTTTGCTGAGGGCGGCAATATGGATATTAAGTCGTCTCAGCTCGCGTGCCACAAGAGCTGTTCGGCGCTCTGGACGTTGCGAGTTTGGGTTGTCTGTGAGGGTCCTGACATTCCAGGATCCAATGTTTAGGTAAAATTTATTTTTATTTCGACCGCAATTATTGATGCTCCCTCTGGTCGCGGTAAGCCAGACAGGATGTTGGTAGGCAGGCTATGTTTAGGGCACCTTTTCTAGCCCCCTCTCCATTTGGGGTGAGCAGAGTGGATCCTCGTGGGCTGCTCAGTCACAGCTACATATGCCGGGATGTACTCCTGCCTAATCCGAGTGCATGACGACCTTCTAATAGCTGCCGCCTTGGTGCTGGGTTGTGACTAGGAGCTTCTAGCTGCATAGGCCTGCCCCACTCGCCACTTGCCAATCGTCCAAGGGCTTTGGGTGTGTAGTGTGGTGGTGCGATGGCACACTTTCCCTGGAGGGTGCTAGTGCGTGAATTAATTTACATGCAGTGTCTGTTGCACACCAGCCACCGCACGGTGCTTAACCAGGAACCAAGCCTGGGTCCAATGGCGAGACAGAAAACCAAGACGATTGGAAGGCTTGTCCTGAAGCACCAGACATCCAGTGGCTCCTCCACCATTTGACATTGGCCATCTGGACTGTAGCTCATCCGCCCCACCGAGATGGGCCATTGGCCACTTGGTATCTACCCAGGATTGTATTAGGGTTTACTCCCTTAGCCTGAGTGGCTAACCAGAGTTCCGTTAGCCAGCACGTTTCCAGGTGAGTCCCTACATGCCTCCTTGGTTATTGAAGCGGCTCAGGTGGTCGAACCACCCACCATACTTCGCCCTGTCTGACAATCCTAAACTTTACCTGTTACCACCTCCCACGATGTGGATGAGGGGTTGGTTTTTGGGAGGCAGTCAATGCGACAGTCGAGGAGCGTTGGCACAGGTAGGTGATGTTGTAGTCGACCCCGCTGGTGATGTGGGCTTGTTTATACTTACTGATTATCCGTGTGACGCGGTGTCCACCACGTCAGGTGGGTATCGTTGGTAGTGATACAATGGTGGAGGGAGCACTGGCAAGGTGAGGGAATCTAGCCGAGCGTGACTCAATGTAAGTCCAGTAGAGGTTTCTTGTTTACCTTTTGAAAGACCCAACACAGTTCTCTGGGTTTGATCTACCACGAAGCTCATGGTCCACCCCAAAACGCATCCACTGCACAAACCATGGCAGTAGATGCGGATACCTGATGCACAAATGTTAAATTAAAAACTCTTCAGCATGCAACTACGATGATCCAGAACAGACCGTACAACATAATACGACTCAATCCCCGATCCACAAATACGAAGGAGACATCACAGTGATACACTCCGCTGCTCCTGATGCAGTTATGTGGCTTGAACCACCTGAAAATGAAATTGTAGTTGTTGCTTTGCATCTACATCAGCCGTACGAAAGAAGAAGATTTACCTTTAGAGTGGGGGAAACCCCTCAGGTGATATTTCCTTTTCCATTTGTTTTGCTTCAATTTAGGAAAGGTGGAAAAATGTTCGTGTTTGATGAAACAGGACCCTGGAAGTGACAAAGTAAATACTGCAGTAAATACTGCAGTACAAATCCCAGCCATTTCCTGCTCATATGAGCTTCGAAGAATCAGTGCTAATCTCCTGTTGATAGCCTTTGAAACAATGGGGGGAAATTCCCGATTATAATGACAGGGGCAAGTATCTCCATTAGGCGAACACTTTTTGACTTCCACACAAAGTGCTACTAATTATATCAACCCCAGATGAATAATGGGTCAACTCCCAAACAGAATTTGAACTCAGAAGCTACTGACTGTGAGCCACATGCTTTGCCACTCAGCCCTGTCTGAGAGTCGTTGCATTGCAGATGAACCACCTTAAAATGTATATATTCGTGGCAGTGGGAAGTTCTGTGGTCCACAGCTTGGTGCTCATGGCCAAGGTGACACACACAGGAGCGGCTGGTGGTAGTAGGTACCGCCATAATCGTGTCAAATGTTTTATTTATTCTTGCAGAACAATGTGGCGAAAGAGCTGGGCGTTGCACCACTGCCAGTGTCAGTGATGGACAAATGAAGAACCAAGTGCATCGGACACAAAAGTGGGATTCTACACAAAGTGCTTTAAATCCTTCGCTATCGTCTGGTTCCGCAATGTGGGTGTTGATGAACGTGAGAATGCGTTGTACGTTTCTGCTAAATGGGGGAGTGTGATGCTGGAAGTGCTTCGGTTGACGTTCAATTTGTGCTTTGGACAAGTAGAAGACTTTTTTGGGTTTTACAGACATCTGCTGCGTTTTAATGTCATGCAGTAAGGCAAGAGGCGAATCGTGTGGTGGTTGTGCCCTGCAGCCCCCTCAGGATGTTTCCGCTGTTAGCACAGTGCGCCGTTCGGCACGACGTCCGACGTTTGGCTCCGCGTCCTTAGCTTTTTCAGGAACCGAAGAGGCTGAAGAGCCATCGTCTTTATTGTTGTAAAAATTCTACAATAAAAAAAACACTGTGGAGAGCCCTTGTCAAAATCCTTCATAAAGTTTCGATGTAAAGCTTTCGTGACTGCAATGATTCATCTTCGTTGGTTCTTTCGGTAAAGTCACGTAGAATGAGAATAAAATAATAAATTGATAAAAATACTTTTTTGGGTTTTACAGACAAATAAAATAACACAATAATATTCTCACGACGTTTCGGCCACAACACAAGCGGCCTTCATCAGGTGAAGGGACGAGACTGTCTGGTAGGACATATTATTGTGTTATTTTATTTTATCAATGTATTATTTTATTCTCATTCTACGTGACTTTACCGAAAGAACCAAAGAAGACCTTCATAAAGGCTTAGTCGATCCAATGATACATTTTATAATCTCTTAACAGTGGACAAACCCAATGCCTGGTGCTAATCTTAAGATTATATCTTGCTAACACTGTTTCTCAGTTTAAAAAAAAGTGTAGATTTAGAAATGAAATGGACACTAAATACGCTGAACTTTAAGTGCAGAGAAACATGTTATATGTCGTAGTTATGTACATTGGAAATAACAAAGTACTGTGGTAGGCATCTTCATATTATGTTGCTAAAATTAACAATATAGTATTGTATTCTGTTTTAAGATTACATACAGCAGTATAACAATTTCAGTATGGCATTATAATAGATTTACTTTCAGTTTAATGAGCAATCACAATCTAATTGGCTCAATTGCTGCAGTCAGTTTATTATTATTATCTGACCACATGAACCACCAAAGTTGTTCAGCGGCAGTGAAGCTGCTCGCAAATGCAAGGTTGTGACATGGGGCAATCATCCCTCTGGGATGGACAAATATAACTACGACTTTGTGGGGTAGTCAACGCTGTTTGTCCTATTCAATGACTGAATGGAGTTCAAAAGAACTCACAAACTAACACCTTCTGAAAGACCCAACGCATAAGATCCCTGGTTTTGATAGGCTACGAAGCTCGTGGCCCACCCTAAACCGCATCCACACAAATCATGATACCTGATGCACAAATGTAAAAGTAAAAATTATCCTGTGGTAGTCCAAAACAAACCAACCACTTTGGATCATGACTTGATTTGTGTTTTCTTGTCCACCTCCACCATCAGCAGTGTGGGTGTGTGAAGCGAGATGCAATGCTTTGATTGGTGTAGACCTACTGACGGTGTCAGAGTGCTCTCCTACATTAACATTAGCTGCCCCGCACCATCTCTAAACCTTTATAAACAGCTCTTTAATTGGTGTAGACCTACTGCCGGTGTTAGAGACCTCTCCTACATTAACATTAGCTGCCCCGCCCATCTCTAAACCTTTATAAAAAGCTCTCTGATTGGTGTAGACCTACTGCCGGTGTCGGAGCCCTGTCCTACATTAACATTAGCTGCCCCGCCCATCTCTAAACCTTTATAAACAGCTCTCTGATTGGTGTAGACCTACTGCCGGTGTCGGAGACCTCTCCTACATTAACATTAGCTGCCCCGCCCATCTCTAAACCTTTATAAACAGCCTGCCTCAGCAGCTTTTCCCCACTTTTTTCTTCTGATGACGATTGCTTGTGTTGCGATCGAAACGTCATATTTTTTTTTTATTTTATTGCTATAATTTTTTATATCTCCATGGCTTTACCGAAAGAACCATAGAATATTAATTCCTGCAGTCACGAAAGTTTTAAGTCAAAATATATGAAACTAGATTCGAACCTTTCGTGACTGCAGGAATTACTCTCTGGTTCTTTCGGTAAAGTCATTTCGAAAGAAAATTAATTGTGTTGCAATGGAAACGTTGTATTCTATTATGATTTCATTTATGTTCTTTCTACGTGACCTTACCGAAAGAATCACAATATATTCCTGCAGTCACTAAAATGTTTTAAGTCAAAATTTATGCTGGTAGTGATTACAGTGATGGGCCAACTTCATGGTGATTATGGGATTCGAGTTGATAGGGTGATGCATATGGAGTGATGGAGATTGGTGATGTTAGTGGGGGGTGGAGAGGGTGATTGCGGGAAGGATGGGGGTCATGCAGATTGGGAGAGTGGCTTAGGTTTGATGGGGAAAGCAACTGCATACCTGTCAACTCCTTATCAGTGCCCTACCTTATTACAGACAAATTCAGACCTTATTGGTCACTCCGTGTCCTTATAAATCTCAACGTTCATCCTACAAAGTCCCATCACAAGGGATAAACACAAACAAAGTGACAACAAATATTTAAAATTATTTTTTAATATATAATATATAACAAATAGGAAAAAAATTGCCCGTATTAAAACGGCTTTACGCCTTATGTACCTGAAAACTCAATTTCCCCATACAAGAATACAGGTAAATCGTATGAGTTGACAGGTACGCAACTGAGATGTAGAGGGGGTACAGGGTGATGGGATTGGGTAGGGAATGGTGATGGGCAGTGATGATGGAGGACATTGGGGGACATCGTGATGCGCCTGGAGTTTTGAAGTCGCGCCCCGCTCCTCTTCACAAGATCCTCACGGGAGTTCTGCAGGTTCCTGCTGAGGTCGGCCTCCCCTAGGTCTACCTCAGCTTCAATGAGCACCAAGTGCGGTGTGACAACATCCCCACTGGGTAGGCAGGCAACCGGACCTATTGCTGCACATCCACCTCGTGTGCCGTGCCGGCCATCACAGATGTTGCTCTCTAACAGCACTTGCCCCACGAGTATGTAAACGTTATAAGGGGGATTTTTGTCTTTGTGTTTGCATGTGAAAGTGTGTGTGTGTTACATTTGAGGAGTTTACTCCTGAGTAGCGCTCTGCTCCCCATCATGAAATCCACGCGGAAGTCACGCGGGTTCCAGCTAGTTAGTATTATTACACTTGTTTGTCTACCCAGCAAAGCCTCATGAAGTCTCCAGACTCTTTATCAGGAGGGCCCTATTGCTCAGTTTTCATCGCAGTAGGGGCGATGTTGCTGTGTGTGTAATCCCAATGGAATAACTTGCAGCTGCGTTTTTCAGCAATTGGATGATTGGCCAATACCAGTTAAATTGTATGGGGTGTTTTTTTGTACGATGGCCGGAAACCATGCAGAACAGCGAGAGACAATACAAACTCCACTCAGAAAGGCACGCTAGTCGGGAATTGAACCAAAACCCTTTTTGCTGTGACGTGCAACTACTCCGCGAACCTGCTGCGCTGACAGTCTGTTACCCACTACGAATGATAGCGAGAAAGCTTGGAATCCTGTTATCGGATGTGACTGCATACCACACAGGCAACATTCTAGACCGGTACAGTCTTCATGTTTTTGGAGGCCTTGGGAAACAAAACAACCTCATGCACCCCTAGGGGTCACCAGCAGGGATAGAGGTCACCAGCAACAGGGTGGTATCCGTCTGTATTTGTGTTGCGCTGTAGGCAGCTGACCTGCCACCACGCTCATGGACCGACAGGGGGCAGCCGAGAGAGAGCGAGGTGTGTAGGGGTTGACCGAAGGTCAAACCCCCGCCCCTCCGTGACCGGAGGTTGACACCCCAGACCCCCCAGGGGCTGGGGGCTGAGGGAGATGGGGACCCCCACCACTTCCTAAACCCCCTTAAGAATTAAGACCTACTAAGACCTTCTAGAAGGTTCTGGAGGGGGGATCATGAGGGGAGGGGTGACCTCGACCTGGGGATAAAAGGCCGGCCCTCGGGACGGGCCAGGGAATGTTCGCCAACTCAAGCTTGAAGACATCTGAAGACCTGAAGACTGGACCAGCACCCGGGGACCCTCCCCGAGGCTCTCACTAGAGCCGGGGTTGCAGCGGACCAGGGCGAGTCCCGTACCCCGGGGTGGGTCGGTCGGTCCAGTCTTCCCCTAGCCGCCGTCGCAAGGGACCGGCGTGTAGCGTAGCCCGGCGTGTGTAGGACACGCTAGAAGGGAGGCTGTCTCTCCCTTAGGCTATCGGGTGTTACAGTAGTGTTTAACAGAGTAGTGTTTAACAGAGTAGTCTTAACAGAGTGTTAAGAGTTGTTACAATAAACGCGTTGCCTCCAGCAGACGTCTCCGTGTGGTTAGTTACAGACACAACACTTGTATGTCACTGTCTCTCTCTCTGCATCTCTCTTTATGTCTCTGTCTCTCAATCTGTTTCTATCTCAGTCTGTGTATCTCAGTCTGTGTCTGTCTCTCTCTCCCTATGTCTCTGTATTAATGTTTCGTGTCTCTCTCTGTACTGCTTTCTCTCTATCTCTGAGTCTGTCTCTATATATCTGTGGAACTTCTTTCGTACCGTACATTGCCAACCGTGCTAATCGGAGGTGCGGGGGAAAGACAGCCTACTAAACACAAAAAGAAGTTAAAAAGAAATTGGTTTTCAAACTATATTTAAAATTACATAGCTCCAGTGGCTTCCTAATATCGGGACAGCATTCCAGACGGCCGTAAAACTGCATCAGAAAACACGTGATGTGGTGGCCGCCTTTGTTCTATGGCCAGCCAAAAGCCACTGTGAGGATGACTGGAGTCTGCATGATGTTTTTTCTCTGTGTCTGTGTCCCTTTGTGTGTGTGTGTTTGTAGGCCTGGGCTCTGGGTTGTTCTTCATGCTTTCGGAGACCCTGTCCCTCTGCTCACGATCATTAAGGACCTTCATGATGGTGAGCGGGCCTGGGTAAAACTACGTGGCCGGGAGTCAGAGCTATTCCCCGTACACCTTGGGGTGCGACAGGGATGTCCTCTGGCTCCCACATTATTCAACATCTATTTTGACCACGTAGTTCGTGAAGCCTTCAATAGCTGTACCGGAGGAATCTCCATTTGGTACGGATACAATGGGAGGCTGATCGATGCCCGGGTAATTGCTGCTCACTCAGAGGAGGAGTTGGAGGCTCTGCTGCTGAACCTGGAGCTTGCCACCAAGAGGTGGAGCGTTACCATCAGCCCCACCAAAACTAAGCACCTGCTTGGGTATTTTGTACCATCGGACACTCCACACCCACAACTCCAAATTGGTGATAGGGCAGTTGTGGAGAGAGTGGAGAGCTTCCCATGACCGGCTCCGCTTTAACAGCAGAGGTCTCACTCCGAATCAGTCGAGCGGCATTATATTTTCATTGGTTGCGTAACGCTGTGTGGAAGCTACCTGGTCTATCACTCCGCACAAAGCTTCAGGTCTTCTCGGCCACAGTCATTCCCTCCCTTCTCTACGCTTGCGAAACGTGGACCCCCCTAATGGAACATCTTTACCGGTTAGAAACATTTATGCTGGCCTGCCTACGATCCATCCTGGGTTTAACCAGGCTAGATTGTGTGAGGAGCTCACAAATCGTTGAAAGATGTGGACAAAGTCCCATTGGTGAGCTCTTCCGGCAGGCAAGGCTGCGTTTGCTGGATCATGTAGCCCGCATGCACAGCCACCGCATGCCTAAACAGCTTTTGTTCAGCCGGATCGAGGTGGTGAAACGGGCGCGGACGGGCTAGAGAAGAGATGGATTGATGTGGTACATGAGGATGTGGAGCTAAGTGGACTTGCCGATGACTGGTACCAGCGGTGTCAAGATCGGCCTCTGTGGAGAAGGCTCGTGAAGGACTCTGATACTGGGCAGTTGGAGGCAGTCGCCCTCCAACAACAACGGACGGCGGAGGAGCAGGGCTCACAACAACGAGCGGAGTGCCGGGTGGCTAAAGCACAGCAAGTTGGCACAGTAGGGGGCACAGGTGGTGCATCAGCCAGTCGTCTCAGTCAGTAGACCCGTGGCATCTAGGTCTGCCCCGTGACCTGCCAGCGGGCTTTCGACACTTCACGTGGCCTCAAGGTGCACATAGCCTGGCACAAGCGTCGTGGTGACGTCACCGCCACTTAGTGGCGAATGGCGGTTGTTGTTGTGTTTGTTTCTCACTTTACTCCTATGTCTCTCACTGCCTATTTCTGTGTCTATCTTTCGCTGTGTGTGTTTCTCTCCGTGTCTTTCTCTCTACCCCTATTTGCCCATGGCGATGCCCTCATTATTTTCCATTACAAATTTTCGCCCATAAGTAGCCGCCCCGATCGTCCATTCCTAAGTCCAGTCCTGACTTTAGTGCTACAACATTTTACAATACGAGAATCACAGTCACATCCACCTCATGTAAATACTATACCATATACTTATCATGAAGACGTAACTAATCAGGCCTATTGACCATGTAGAGTGGTGAAAGGTTCCGTGGAAAAATATTGTAAAGTCATTGTAGCTCCCTGTGGAATCAATGTTGGAGGAACTAGAATATGCATGCTCATATGTATACCTAGGGGAGTTATTGAAGGCAGACCGGGATCATAGACAGGACAAAAGAGAGGGGGATGACGTTAGATCGGAGTGCTTCTGAATATCAACATAGCTATGTGCTCAGGGAATCACGTTTACAAACGGTGCATCTATCACCTGCTGTGACGTATGGCTCAGAGACACCGACATATCAAATGAGTGCAGCTAATACTTGGACGAGGAAGACAATGACAATGATCTCTGGATTAATGTATCAGCATCTGCGTGCTGAAGAAGGAAAACGAATGCATGGAAATGTAAAACATTAGAATGATCTGAGATTGAAAACATCGCTGGACCTGCTGCTGGCGGATGGTTCGTAGGGACGCAGTTATGTAGCCCACCAGTACTTTAATTCGTCACGATTCAGAATTTACAATTTTATTTATTATTTGCTCATGTCTTGTTATTTTTACCGTCTCCTGTGTACACACGCACACAACAAAAGCTGGGCGCTGGCGGCTACGCTGCTGCACGTGGCTGCTGCACTGTGGAGGCAGCAGCGAGGGTCGGTGGATCACCGCACTTCGATGTTGTGAAACTCCCTTGCCGTGGGCGTCGAGGAGGTGCCATGCCCTGGCTATGCCAGGAGAAGGCGGTAAAGGAAGAATGTGGACTGCATGGGATTGAGTGTTTGCCCCCTTCGCACGCATGGGCGCCACGGTGGTGAGATGTTAACTACCTCGCCTGGTATACAGGAGGTCGTGGATTCGATCCCGACCCAGACGCCTGCTGTATATTTGGAGTTTGCATGTCTCTGTCTCCTCATGGTCGCGTGGATTTTTTCTGGGTCCTCCAGTTTTTACCTCCTCAGATACAGAATAAACGAGCGTTTTGAGTATTTGACTGATGTAAATTTCCACAAGATAAGCCACTTCGTTGAGCTATCATTTGGGGCCAGGTCGTTTCTGCAAAAAAGAGCTGTATAGCTGAGTGAGCTTTACCTGGTAAACATTTTTTGTTCAGTTATTATTCAGGTGATCCGGTTTCCTCCCACATTAATTGGCCCACACCACCTCATATTGTAGAGGACCGCAGAGCTTGGGCAATCGTTGGCGTCGACTCGTCGCCTGGCTGCTGCCTTCCCGCTCATCTGTGGTTCCTCCTCGCGCCTCCGAGTCGTTGTCCTCTCTGCGAGAGCGAGCGAGTGATGTGCGGTAGCGGCGTCTTGCAAGTTGACATTGTTATTATTGACACACACACTAGAGGACGGATAAGGTGGCGTGACCTCACATGCATGACAACTGACCCATCGCCAACACCGCTCACCATGCGGGCACTCACCACTCAACAGATATCATTCACCTGACACACACATGATATACTCATCAACCACCACGCACCACTCACCTGATCCGAACCACACACTCCAGGCATTTGCCATTCACTCGCACCCAAACTCACACCATTCTCATCTAATCGTCCATAACATTGACAAAAAACATGTCTCATTCACAATCCTGTATCTGTCTCATCACATAAAACAACAAAATCAATGTTTTTGTTTTATCCCATCAGCCCCACGGTCTTCTTGGAGTGCATAATATCAGCAGTATTAGTTCAATACAAAGCAAGCTATGGACTCGCTTTGACATTCAGCGTCTCATCAGCAGTCAGGCTTGCCCCAACCAACGTTGGTGAATCGCAAGATACTAAAGATGCTAATAAGCAAAGACGCCCCACCCCCGATAACTTCAAGATAATGGGCCCGAGTTTTCACGCAAAATGGTATAGTGTACTGTAATGTATTCTGATATAAAGTACACATTACTCAATTGGGATTATACATAGCCACCCCCTACTGTGAAAACTGGCAGGACCCTCCTGAAAAAGAGCCACGAGGCTCACTCAGTGAGGCAGCGGCGGCCCTGGACCCGCTGCTGCCAGCAATCGGCGCCAGCAAACCCCAGGGGCAGATCGAGGCTGAGTTTTTTGGTAAACTGGGAAACATTTTGCCCCTATTTTCCGTTTAATGTTTTTTTAAAGATGCATAATGATTCGGTTTGTCCGTCCGTCTGTCCAATCAATCAATTGTCAGAAATGTTGAGAAATAAATTACAGTTTTTTTTCCCCTCGAATTTGGCACCCCACTTAACTTGGCGCCCTAGACGACCGTCTAGATAGCCTACATGGACGTGTCGCGCCTGCAGTGAGGCTTTCCT
The DNA here is from genome assembly GCF_048934315.1 of Petromyzon marinus. Lineage (NCBI taxonomy): Eukaryota > Metazoa > Chordata > Hyperoartia > Petromyzontiformes > Petromyzontidae > Petromyzon > Petromyzon marinus. The sequence continues at coordinate 7,341,808 of NC_133690.1, read as the reverse complement.
GGGTAAACAAGCCTCATACTGGTAGGAACCTCCTGGTTACACCAGCCCACAGGGGATTATTGTGTCCGTCCGTCCGTCGTGCATCCAAAAATGGGAGGGGTGGGGCTGGGTGGAGAGGGGAGGATGAGGAGGGGAGTGGGGGGAGGGGCTGGATGGGGGGTGGGAGGGGTGGGGCTGGGTGGGGGGTGGGAGGGGTGGGGCTGGGTGTGGAGGGGCTGGTCACCCCGTGGTGCCCTTATAAAACTCAACGTTTAACCTACTCACGTCGGCTTGTGCCCGCCCTCACAGTCGGGCATATTTGCGGAATACACCACGCCGCCGTTGACCCTGGCCACTGACCGAGCAACCCAACGTTCCTACCAGCTCCCTCCGCAGGAATGTGTTAATCATCATGATCACACTTGACACCACTCGCTTGTGGCCGTCTGATGCGTCTCCGCGGCCCAGTAGCGTGTTTAGTCCAGCAGGGGGTGCTGCGGCAATGTTGGTGACGCACGTGTTGGCTTCACGTGCTATGAAGAAGAGCAATTGACCAAATGTCGCGTATTAAAAAATAAATACTTTTAAGACCACAGTTTGTTATTTACGAATTTTCGCTGAGTAGTCATTGCACTGCAGCACGTGACTTGTTTTTCTTTTATCTCGGTCAAGAGTCATAACATAGGCAATGTGCAATTCCAAAGACCCCCATGGATGATTATGGTGGGTGTTTCAGATTGCCATCAAACACCCCACCTGTGTCACACACTGGATTATATATTTTTAAATCTGAGATAAAATTCATACGTCGTACAAAGTTCACATTGAATACCATAGCCAGCTGGATTAATACGGTCAAAATGAGTTATCTTTCGACTCTGTACGTTGAGAACTACTCAAATTAATGCTGCGAAAACACACCGGCGTATGTGAACCGATTCATAATCTGCGCCATAACTCACACAACGTGTCTCCCTTGTTGCCTCTCTCTCCAGAGGCTGTCTCCACTCCTTCCCTTGGCCTCGCCCCTCCACCAGTGGGCCCTGTTCAGCTCCATCCACCACATGAACCACAGATGTTTCTTTAATCTAGTTAAGAGGCTATATGCAGTTGTTATAGGCCATTACCAGTGCCATAGGTTATCGGTTTCTGGTTAAAATCAGCTGGACCTGTAAAATGAAAATTACAGGAAGCCCTCGACTTACGAACACCCGCCTTAGGAATACCCGACTTACGAACACCTGCACTTAAAAACACGACATAGGATCACCTGACTTACGAACACTAGCACTTAAGACTCGGCCTAAAATGAGTACCAGTAAATATCGCCATTTGGGAGACAAAGGTGCTGGCCACCCACCCTCTTGTGTGCCGTGTCGGCCTTCATAGTTGCTCGCTAGCCTCACTCACCCCAATAGTCTGTTAAAGCTATGTGAGGGATCTTTGTCTGTGTGCATGTGGATGTGCCTTAACAGCTGTGACGATTATCCCCTAGCACCTAGGTCTACTTAGTCTGAAATGCCTACTTGTTGTGGTGTGTAAACATCGCTACTGGGGAGACAAAGGTGGCCGGGCGTGGTACTGGCCACCCACCCACTCGTGTGCCGTGCCGGCCTTCATAGGTGCTCACTAACAGCACTTGCCCCGACAGTCTATCAAGGCTACACGGGGGATCTTTGTCTTTCTCTTTGTATGTCTTTAGAACAGGTTCCCTTCGTAAGTCGAGGACTGCCAAAATCCTCGCCGAAGTTTCGCGGGTTCCTGCTCGTATTGATAGCAGTACCGCAATTAAATGTGACCCGCCCCTACTGGACATCTGTAAAGAAGAGCTTCATAGCTCATCGGATTCCTCCAGCCTCAAAAAAGATTCTGATTCTGATGTTATGGAATTTATAGTAATGTTGCAATTAAAGTTTATATTATTGATGCATTTTTCGTGCATAAGAACAATGAACAAAGAGGCTCTCCACTCGTCAACAATGACCCCGTGTGGCCTGAACAACAACACAAACACGTGCTATTGTTATGGAACAACAACACAAACACGTGTTGTTGTTATGAAACAACACAAACACGTGTTATTGTTATGGAACAATAACACAAACACGTGTTATTGTTATGGAACAACAACACAAACACGTGTTATTGTTATGGAACAACACAAACACGTGCTATTGTTATGGAACAACAACACAAACTCGTGTTATTGTTATGGAACAACAACAACACAAACTCGTGTTATTGTTATGGAACAACAACAACACAAACACGTGTTATTGTTATGGAACAACAAGACAAACACGTGTTATTGTTATAGAACAACAACAACACAAACTCGTGTTATTGTTATGGAACAACAACAACACAAACACGTGTTATTGTTAAGGAACAACAACAACACAAACACGTGTCATTGTTATGGAACAACAACAACACAAACACGTGTTATTGTTATGGAACAACAATACAAACACGTGTTATTGTTATGGAACAACAACAACAACACAAACACGTGTTATTGTTATGGAACAACAACAACACAAACACGTGTTATTGTTATGGAACAACAACAACACAAACACGCTGTTATTGTTATGGAACAACAACACAAACACGTGTTATTGTTATGGAACAACACAAACACGTGTTATTGTTATGGAACAACAACAACAACACAAACACGTGTTATTGTTATGGAACAACAACACAAACACGTATTATTGTTATGGAACAACAACACAAACTCGCTGTTGGGGGCGCTTGGTGCATCGCCCGTTGGAGAGCCCCGCCCCGCACGCCCCTCCCCCAATCCCCCGTGCCCCGCCCCCCATCCCCCGCGCCCCTCCCTGCCTACAGACACAGGCCACGCCCACCGTCGCGTAACGTCACGACCAACTGCCGCCCGATCGTAATGTTACAGTGGAGGCGTCCGGTACAGTAGGTGCGCTCCGAGACTCACCCCGAGACTCACCTCTCTCTGAGACCCTCTCACTCGACTCGCTCTCCCAGCTTCAGTGAAGAACCTTCTCGCCGAGTTGCTGCCGCGACGGTCGAAGCATGGAAACATCTCCGAGGTGAGTGTGAGACGGCACTGGGGAGAGACAAAGACGGCTGTGACATGTGTGCAGTGGGTGAGTGAGACGGCCCTGTACACTACACACGCCGACTGTACTTGTGGCCGAGTCTTCGTCAGATCGGTCGTTGCTTTCATAGGGACAAACATTTATACAAACCGTGAGGGAGACACTTGGACAGAAGGGAGACACGGACACATAGACACAATGTAGGCACACGGGGACACAACATAGACACAGAAGGTAGACACAAGTTGATTTTCTATTGGGAGCGAACACTCCACACCAACACACGGAGACAGGCAATCCCTCCTTCACACACAACTCTCTCCTCATCCGTTGCTCTCTCCTCATCCGTTACTCTCTCCTCCTCTTCCGTTGCTCTCTCCTCCTCTTCCGTTGCTCTCTCCTCCTCATCAGCTGCTCTCTCCTCATCCGCTGCTCACTCCTCATCCGTTGCTCACTCCTCATCCGTTGCTCACTCCTCATCCGTTGCTCTCTCCTCCTCATCCGCTGCTCACTCCTCATCCGTTGCTCTCTCCTCCTCATCAGCTGCTCTCTCCTCATCCGCTGCTCACTCCTCCTCATCCGTTGCTCACTCCTCATCCGCTGCTCTCTCCTCCTCATCCGCTGCTCTCTCCTCCTCATCCGTTGCTCTCTCCTCATCCGCTGCTCTCTCCTCCTCATCCGTTGCTCTCTCCTCCTCATCCGTAGCTCTCTCCTCCTCATCCGCTGCTCACTGATCATCCGTTGCTCTCTCCTCCTCATCAGCTGCTCTCTCCTCATCCGCTGCTCACTCCTCCTCATCCGTTGCTCTCCCCTCATCCGTTGCTCTCTCCTCATCAGCTGCTCTCTCCTCATCCGCTGCTCTCTCCTCATCCGTTGCTCACTCCTCATCCGCTGCTCTCTCCTCCTCATCCGCTGCTCTCTCCTCCTCATCCGTTGCTCACTCCTCATCCGTTGCTCACTCCTCATCCGCTGCTCACTCCTCCTCATCCGCTGCTCACTCCTCCTCATCCGCTGCTCACTCCTCATCCGTTGCTCTCTCCTCCTCATCCGCTGCTCACTCCTCCTCATCCGCTGCTCACTCCTCCTCATCCGCTGCTCACTCCTCATCCGTTGCTCTCTCCTCATCCGTTGCTATCTCATCCTCATCCGTTGCTCTCTCCTCCTCATCCGCTGCTCACTCCTCATCCGTTGCTCTCTCCTCATCAGCTGCTCTCTCCTCATCCGCTGCTCACTCCTCCTCTTCCGTTGCTCACTCCTCATCCGCTGCTCTCTCCTCCTCATCCGCTGCTCTCTCCTCCTCATCCGCTGCTCTCTCCTCCTCATCCGCTGCTCTCTCCTCCTCATCCGTTGCTCTCTCCTCCTCATCCGTTGCTCTCTCCTCCTCATCCCCTGCTCCCTTTCATTCACACCTCCTGCCGACATCCCCTCTCATCCCGACGGCCCCCTCTATCATTTGTGGCTATCTTGCTTCTGAAAAAATCTAATAGCTCAGTAGGCTTTAGCTGGTAGCATGAACCTAGTTGAGTTTCATTTGTACAGTGGTACCCCGGAGATCGAACTTAATTCGTTCCAGAAGGCCATTCCAACACCGATTTGTTCGAACACCGAATTAATTTTCCCCATCAGAATTAATGTAAATGACATTAATTGGTTCCAGACACAAGAAATCTCTCATTATAAAGCAGTTTTTACACGCAGTTTACAGTAATTACATGCATAAAATCATACAAAAAAAAGAAACACAATAAATAAATGGAATAAATCAATGAGTATATGGAATAAATTAAATAAATGAACATTGAACTTCACTTTACCTGTAGTAAGGAGAGTTGATGGCTTGAGTGGAAGGTGGTGAGGAGGAGGAGGAGGTGGTGGTGTCATTGTTTGGAAGGGGAGTCCTGTTTGTCTGGGCAAGCGTCATGCACGCTGCTGGCCATACGCTTCTCAGCCGTACAGGTTCTTTCAAGTCGCGATTGGCCGTTCGACCTCCGAATTTCGTTCGGTTTCCGGGGCAAAAAATGTTGGGAAATGCTAAATATCGTTCGAACACCGATTTGTTCGAGTTCTGGTGCGTTCGATCTCCGAGGTTCTACTGTATATATTTTTGAAGTGAATTGCTTACCTTTCCTGTACTCTGCACTCCTATCGTGTTTTTGTATTGTTGTAACTTTTTGACCAATCCCCAACTAGACATCTGTGAAAAGGGGCCGTCCATAAATGACGTCACGCGATTTTGGCCGATTTTTGACCCCCCCCCCTCAATCTTAGTTTTTTTTCGGTAAAGTCAAATATAAATAAGAAATAATAAAATAACACAATAGCGTACGACGTTTCGGTTGCAACACAAGCAGCCACCACCAGGCACAGAAGAGCTAAATTCACGAGAGAGGGGAAACACAACCCCTCGTCACACGGCGTCACAAAAAGTCATACCCCCCTCAAATATGACGTCACAAGGCTCTGCCCCCCCCCCCAACCATATTTACATTTTGAAAATAAAACATCCTTCAAATCACTTTAAACTATTGTCATTGTTGCACGTATTTAATGTGGCACTGCACTCTGATGTTGTAGGCGAAAACATGTATTAAAAAGGAGGCGTTGGAAAGCTGAAATTTAGCACAAAATTCACTTGAAAATATTCAACGTCTAAATGAAACTGCAGATGTTCAGAATATTTCTTGAAATTCTCTTATAATTATAAAAAAAATTGAAAGTAATTATAGCTATAAAATAGACTTGAAACTTAGTAGTAGAACGAAGCAAAATGGAGAGTATAATTAAAACATTCACATTGATTCCACAGAATGAAAAGCCCTGGTCGAATCATTGGAATAAAAATGTTTAATAACAGTCATTCAAATTTTTTTCTAAATGTATGTTTCTCCATTCTCCCATGGAGAAGCAAAATGCTCCTTCATGGAATAAATAAAAGGTGACCTTAGTCAATTTAAATAATCAAATAGTTAATAATGAAAATTAATCAAAATTAGTGTTGTTATAACAATTATATTTAATTAAGTTTATTTAAAGTTGCGCATTTTGATGTGACGTCACATTTCTCTTACCCCCCCTCGTCACACATCGTCACAAATGTCTGACCCCCCTCCCCCCCCTCTGTGTGTGACATTATTTATGGACGGCCCCAAAATAGCTTCATACCTAATCGGATTCCTCCAATATTAATAAAGATTCTGATTTCACTTGACTCGAGTGTGAATGCAAAGTGACAGAAGCTCGTGACTGTTGGCGCGACGGCTGCCAGCATCTGTGACCCCAAATTACGCTCCGTCTGCCTTTGCAGACAAGTGGATATTGATCACATTCCGACCGCGACGCGTTACAACCTGTCGCCCGACGACGGCCTGCTGGAGAAGGAGGAGAGCAGCCTGTTCTGCTGCGGCGTTTTTAGTGGGAAGGGGTCGCGTCGGTCGGCGGCGGACAAAGCCCTCTTCAAGGCTCAAGGAAAGCTCGCCAAAACCCAGGTGAGGGCGCGCCAAGTCCTGCAGCAGCTGTGGCGGGACGCCGCCGCGGTCGATGCCGCCAAGAAGCAGAAGGAGGAGGAGGAGAAGAAGAAGGGGAGCATGGAAGATGTCAAGAAGGCGCTCAGCAGATGGAGGTGCACGATGGACTTGCCTGTCAAGGGTAGGAGACCAGGTGAGGGGATTGAGCTCGGCATGGCTGCGAGGGATGGGGGGGGGGGCACGCGTTGAGAGACTCGCCCGGTCTAAGGTGTTGCTAAACACGTGATGTTAATTCTAAATGTGGAGGGAAAAACCAGAGGACCGTGAGAAAAATATACGTGACCACAGGGAGAGAGACGTGCAAATTCCCAATATACAACAGGTGTCAGGGTTGGGATCGAACTCTTCACCACCTGTATACCAGGTGAGATAGTTAACATCTCGGTACCGTGGCACCCTTAAAGGTAAGACGTGTTGAAGCAGTGTCTTTAATGCGGACAGAGGCTCTCGTCCAAACGGCTTTGAAAGTGTTTCTGCGATGCCACCTTCTCGGGCGCTGCGAGTGCGCGTGAGTCACGAGGGGGGGGGTCCTTCTGTCGCAGAAACAACCGCCCCGCGAGGGATAGACCGGGATAAGCTGTTCGAGCTCGTGGATGAGGCGATGAGCTTCCTCCCCGTCCCCACTGCGGACGCGCTGCTCTTCGAGAGAAACAGCAACAGTGTGAGAACGAGCCTCGCCAGCATCAGCATGTGCCTCAGCAGCGGTCGCAGCATCTACAAAAGCAACAGCAGCAGCGGCGCCAGCAGCGAAGGAAGCAGTGGCTACCTGCCACAGTCCGAGTCTGACATGTTGACGGACTCCACGCCCATCGATACGGATGATGATGGCCTCCTCTACGACGACCCTTGTGCCCCTCCGCCTCTCAAGATGGTGAATATATCTCTCTGTATCTCTTGTAGTAGTGTTTCTCAAACTTTTTTGTCCCTCCAACCACTAGGCCGATATAAAGATTTTCGCGGACTGCACAGCTTCCCCTTCTGACAAAGAAGGGCCATTGCCCGAAACGTCGCCGATTACACATACAGTGAGGGAAAAAAGTATTTGATCCCCTGCTGATTTTGTACGTTTGCCCACTGACAAAGAAATTATCAGTCTATAATTTTAATGGTAGGTTTGTTTGAACAGTGAGAGACAGAATAACAAGAAATCCAGAAAAACGCATGTCAAAAATGTTATAAATTGATTTGCATTTTAATGAGGGAAATAAGTATTTGACCCTTCTGCTGCTGACTCACTCACACATCATACACTGGGAGTGTCGTGCTGCCAGCTATGGCTGCAGTTTTTTGTCGTCCGTGTTATATATGTCGTTTATTATTAAATTTAAAATCACAGTTCCTATGATTACTGTTGTTACATTGTTTTCTTAGCTTTATTTTGGTGATTCGAAAACATATGGTTAATCCAAATTGTCTTATGGTTGTTGTTGTTGGCTTGCACCACATTGATTTTTGCACACAGCGTTTTAATACGTTTTTTTTGTGTGGAATATTTGCTGGTTTATTCCAGAATGTTTCTGTTACGCGTTGTCGCTTTAAGATGTTCTGTGTTCAAATTTTGTTTGTTGCGGTTGCACCCGACTTAAGAGTCGCATGGCTCACAGGGCTATACCTAATAAATGAAACTTGAACTTGAAACTTGAGTACTTGGTGGCAAAACCCTTGTTGGCAATCACAGAGGTCAGACGTTTCTTGTAGTTGGCCACCAGGTTTGCACACATCTCAGGAGCGATTTTGTCCCACTCTTCTTTGCAGATCTTCTCCAAGTCATTAAGGTTTCGAGGCTGACGTTTGGCAACTCGAACCTTCAGCTCCCTCCACAGATTTTCTATGGGATTAAGGTCTGGAGACTGGCTAGGCCACTCCAGGACCTTAATGTGCTTCTTCTTGAGCCACTCCTTTGTTGCCTTGGCCGTGTGTTTTGGGTCATTGTCATGCTGGAATACCCATCCATGACCCATTTTCAATGCCCTGGCTGAGGGAAGGAGGTTCTCACTCAAGATTTGACAGTACATGGCCCCGTCCATCGTCCCTTTGATGCGGTGAAGTTGTCCTGTCCCCTTAGCAGAAAAACACCCCCAAAGCATAATGTTTCCACCTCCATGTTTGACGGTGGGGATGGTGTTATTGGGGTCATAGGCAGCATTCCTCCTCCTCCAAACATGGCGAGTTGAGTTGATGCCAAAGAGCTCCATTTTGGTCTCATCTGACCACAACACTTTCACCCAGTTGTCCTCTGAATCATTCAGATGTTAATTGTGCTCCTAATCTCAGCTTGTTACCTGTATAAAAGACACCTGGGAGCCAGAAATTTTTCTCATTGAGAGGGGATAAAATACTTATTTCCCTCATTAAAATACCAATCAATTTATAACATTTTTGACATGCGTTTTTCTGCTTTTTTTGTTGTTGCTATTCTGTCTCTCACTGTTCAACTAAACCTACCATTAAAATTATAGACTGATCATTTCTTTGTCAGTGGGCAAATGTACAAAACCAGCAGGGGATCAAATACTTTTTTCCCTCACTGTATATGTTTTTTATGTTTTTTTATTTCAAGGCCACAGTATCGTTGATGAGTGTGAGTTAATTTTTCTTCTCAAGAGCAGCGTGCTATCCGCTACACTACTGCTCCGCACGTACATGCACACGCGTACAAGTACCAACATATGCGTACACACACATGCAATGACAGCCATGTTAAGGTGTTCACTGTAAAGCCCAGAGCAGCGCGCTATCCGCTACACTACTGCTCCGCACGTACATGCACACGCGTACAAGTACCAACATATGCGTACACACACATGCAATGACAGCCATGTTAAGGTGTTCACTGTAAAGCCCAGAGCATGGGTTTAGGATGTGCGAGCGAATCGCTCGTTTGCCTCGGGCATTCTCGACGAGCTGATGTTCATGGCGGTCTCCTTCACAGGTCTCCCAGCCCCGGGGGGGAGATGCTTCCCCAATGTATGATAATCAACATCCACCGGGGTTCGTGCAGCAGAAGGACGGTCACAGGTGAGACGCACGCGCGCATACACACAAACGAACGCACGGTCACGAGAGCATCGCCGTTCACACCCGGCGCCACATCCCGTCCAGGCACGGACACGGACCTCTTTCTGTCTCACCCCCGCGCCGTGCCCCCCCTGCGCTGACTCAGCTTGCGTGTGCCAGGTGGGAAAGATGGGAGGGGCGGGTACCAACGGACTGCGCGGCTTAACGCTCGTTTTCTTCCGCAGGTTTATCAACGTTGCGCCTTGCAACGAGCGTCCGCCCCACCCCGACCCCGCCGCCTGCGAGATGTGAGATAGAGTGCTGCTGGGTCAGCACCTCCTGTTCTTCCGCTGGGGACCTCTGGGAGATGGCTTCGTAAATATAAATCTGTCGTTAAACCCGCCACCACCCGACAAAGGTTTATCACGTAAACAGAACATGGCAATTTGTTACTAGTACAGCATACCAGTGTGTTGGAGAGCAAATCCACAACATTTACAATCTTGAGTACGACGTTTCAGCAGTTATTACAACTAGCTTCATCATCATGAAGCTTCCACCTGTTTTGTTGACGACGTCACTTGTAAGCGCTTCTTGTGCGAAGGGGGAGGGGATTAATGAATGCATATACATTTTAATGGGTATCCATTGCGCGTTGCGTCATATATATGTGGTAATTATCAAGGTACATTATGCATGCACATTATGTATGCACATTGTTCTTGAACCGCCTGTGGTTTGCGAGCAATCAATGAGTACCTGTTATTGTTTGTGTATAGGTAATCCCCTTTTATGTATGGTGACCTGTATGGGCATGCATTTAAACAATGTATTATCTGATGATTCGCTTCTTAGCAGCACTAAGCCTGTAGCTATCGGAATGGTTACAATTATTTTTATAAATTTCTGTAGATTCTTTCATTAGTCTTGGCCGGTAGTAACTAGTTTTGCACAGACCTTCGAAATTATCAGAATCACTTGAGTGTCATTGTTGGCATGCGTATTCTGCCACTGCTGACAGTTGCATTTGGGAGTTTTTGATATTGATTTGGTGTTCTTTTGGTCATGCTGATCATTCGTCATGTCTGCCCAATATAGCATTTGCCACAAGTGCAATTAATCTGTTGCACACCTGCTGGTGATAGCTTCGGTAATACATACTCTTTGGTTCTTTCGGTAAAGTCACGGAGTTAGAAAAAAATTGCTGAAGTGGGCGAGAGAGCTGCCGTGGCAAGCGGTTATCTAGGTAATAAAGGGGGGAGGAGCAAGGGGGAGAGAGGGGGGGGTGTGAAGTAGGGGGAGGGGGGCGCTGCGTGAGCGCTCGGGGGAGAGAGAACGTGAGGCAGGGGGGGGAAGTGGGCGGGGCTGGAAGTGGGAGGCTGTGAAAGCCGGGAAAGCTGAGGATGCGGGGAGAAATGAATTCAGAAAAATAGGCTAGTACCCGGCAGATACGATGGAAATAACCATAAACAGTTAAGGTTTTACCTGGTTAATAACATCCTTCCAATGATTGCTCAATTTGTATCCATCTTTTCGGTTGAAGTTATGTCTGAGGTAGTCTTGCCCGTGAAAGGAAGCAAGGTATCAGACAGAAAACGGGCCAGTTTGTAGGTAGGTGAGTTGATAGTGGAAACGATGGGCCGAAGTGGAGTACCTTCTTTATGGATTTTTGGAAGACCATAGAATCTGGGTGGTCTAGTAGCAGCAGGTTTTAGGGAGAGCCGTTTGAATGGCTCTATTAGAGAAGTCGAACTGGTAATGATATTGTTGGTTTTGTAACCAGGCGGTTGGTGAGATCTTTGTTGATTTTGGTGTAAAGCCATTAAGAAGGTCCTGGATTTTGTTGTTGTATGTGGGTTTATCCATGATGACAGTAGCATTGCCCTTGTCGGCTGAGAGGTTGACTATGTCATCTCTCTTTTTCAATTTGCCGAGTTCAGAGCGCTCGTCTTTGCTGATATACTTATGGGTTTCTTAGCATTTTTAAGTATGGTGGCAATTTCAGATCTTGCCACGTTTGTCGGGATGTGTCCCAAGCCTTTGAGGACTACATCTACCTGGGCAATTATATCATCCCCTGGGATGTGTTTGGGGGTGACAGCAAAATTCAGCCCTCTAGCTAGTACCGATTTTAGGCTATTGGAGATTATGCTGCTACTCTGATTGATAACAGTCTTGTTACCATCTAGCTTTTTAATGTGTGGATCTGGTTTCTTTTTTGACAAGTTATTGAATTTAGCAATAAGGTTAACCTTTCATTTGCAGGACATTGTTGCGGCAGAAGAAGCAGTCATGTTATCTACAAGGTTCCAATCAAATGCAGACATTTGATTTGTTAATGTTAAGTGTGATTGTAGTAGATATTTGTCTAAATTATCAAGTTCAAGACGGAGTATTCTTATCCTCTCTGAGATTAGAGAAAGGCTAGCTCTGAATAAGATCCGTTTGGCGTTAGGAGAAGTGACAATTGTGTTGCGCCCGAAACGTCGTCATTTTTTTAATTTTATTTCTAACTACGTGACTTTACCGAAAGAACCAACGAGTATGGATTCCTGCAGTCACGAAAGCTTCACATCAAGATTCAGTAATACATCTTTAGTAACAGATGTTCGTTTTTGTATTTTGTGTACTGCGCTAAATCTGATTTGGATGTTTTGTTTTTCAAAGAATCTGGCTAGTATATGTATGGTATTTTAGCAGTTTAAATTGCTTGGTCAGTTTCAACTCATGTTATAAATTAAAACTATTAAAAATACCGTACATTGTGGGAGTAATGGTTAACTAGTGACATTTTTGGAAAAACAAAACATCCGAGTTAGATTTGGCATGGTACATAAAATACATAAACTAATATCTGATACTGAAGATTTATTAACGAAGCAATCAACAGAAGGTGTGTAACCGATGAATTGCACTTGCGCCAAATGCTATGTTGAGCAGACAGGACGAATGATCAGCATGAGACTAAAAGAACACCGAAGAAATATGAAATACTCCCAAATACAACTGTCAGTAGTGGCAGAACACGCATGCCAACAAGGACACTCAATTGATTCTGATAATTTTGACGTTCTCTGCAAAACTAGTTACTACTGGCCATGACTAATTAGAGAATCTATCGAAATGGAGATCAATACAAATAATCTTAACCATTCGGATAGCTACAGAATTAGTGCTGCTCAGAAGTGAATCTTCATATAATTGTTTAAATGCATGCCTTACAGGTCACCATACATAAATGGGGATCACCTGTATGCAGACAATAACAGGTACTGTTATTTTATTGCACTCAAACAACAGGAGGTACAAGAATAATGTACATACATAATGTACGTTGATTAACATATCAAGCCAGCCGGCAATGGATAACCATTGTTATTCATATGCATACATTCATCCACCCCCTCCCCCTTCGCACAAGAAGGTCCCACAAGTGACGTCATCACATATATCCCTCTTCTAGAAATGAAACAGGAGGATTTGTACACAAATCTGGCTGTCACCTGCTGAAGCTATTTGTAATTACTGGCCAAACGTCGTATTCAGATTGTAAATGTTGTGGATTTGCTCTCCAACACACCGGTGTGCTGTACTAGTAATGAATTGGCATGTTCTGTTTATGTGACAAACCTTACTGTGTCGGGTGGTGGTGTGTTGCATGACACATTTATATTTACGCAATCTAACTTAACAGGTCCCTGCAGGGTGGGCTGGTAGGAACATTGGAATTTTGCGCAATTTTATTACACCCAACAGCACGAGATTTCACTTAAAGTATTGAAAGGGGACGGACGGACGGACACATTAATCTATTGCAGGCTGGTACACTCAGTTTACAACTTCGTTCCTACCAGTATAAGTCGATGTTTAAGATAAGTCGATGTTTAAGATAAGTAAATGTTAAGATAAATCGATGTTTAAGATAAGTCAATGTTTAAGATAAGTCGTTGTTTAAGATAAGTCGATGTTTAAGATAAGTCGATGTTTAAGATAAGTAAATGTTTAAGATAAGTCGATGTTTAAGATAAGTCGATGTTTAAGATAAGTAAATGTTTAAGATAAGTTGATGTTTAAGACAAGTCGATGATTAAGATAAGTCGATGTTTAAGATAAGTAAATGTTTAAGATAAGTCGATGTTTAAGATAAGTCGATGTTTAAGAGAAGTCGATGTTTAAGAATAGTTAATGATTAAGATAAGTCGATGTTTAAGATAAGTCGATGTTCAAGATAAGTCGATGTTCAAGATAAGTCGATGTTTAAGATAAGTCGATGTTCAAGATAAGTACATGTTTAAGATAAATCGATGTTTAAGATAAGTAGATGTTTAAGATAAGTCAATTATTAAGATAAGTCGATGTTTAAGATAAGTAAATGTTTAAGATAAGTCGATGTTTAAGATAAGTAAATGTTGAAGCTAAGTCGATGTTTAACATAAGTAAATGTTGAAGATAAGTAAATGTTTAAGATAAATCGATGTTTAAGATAAGTAGATGTTTAAGATAAGTCAATTATTAAGATAAGTCGATGTTTAAGATAAGTCGATATTTAAGATAAGTAAATGTTGAAGATAAGTCGATGTTTAACATAAGTAAATGTTGAAGATAAGTCGATGTTTAATATAAGTCGATGTTTAAGATAAATCGATGTTTAAAATAAGTCGATGTTTATGATAAGTCGATGTTTAAGATAAGTCGATGTTTAAGATAAATCAATGTTTAAGACAAGTTGTTTAAGACAAGTCGTTGTTTAAGACAAGTCGATGTTTAAGACAAGTTGATGTTTAAGACAAGTCGATGTTCAAGATAAGTCGATGTTCAAGATAAGTCGATGTTCAAGATAAGTAAATGTTTAAGACAAGTCGATGTTTAAGACAAGTCGATGTTTAAGATAAGTAAATGTTTAAGATAAGTCGATGTTTAAGATAAGTCGATGTTTAAGTAAATGTTTAAGATAAGTTGATGTTTAAGATAGGTAAATGTTTAAAATAAATCGATGTTTAAGATAAGTAGATGTTTAAGATAAGTCAATGATTAAGATAAATCTATGTTTAAGATAAGTAAATGTTTAAGATAAATCGATGTTTAAGATAAGTAAATGTTTAAGATAAGTAGATGTTTAAGATCAGTCAATGATTAAGATAAGTCGATGTTTAAGATAAGTAAATGTTTAAGAACAGCACGAGATTTCACTTCGTTAAAGTATTGAAAGGGGACGGACGGACACATTAATCTATTGCAGGCTGGTACACTCAGTTTACAACTGTGAATAAATTGTCTTGATAATTCACATTGACTCGACTTCGTTTGTTTGTATGTATGTTGAATTTGTTTCACATTGCCAACCGTGCTAATCAGAATAGCAATTTGCATTGCTATTCTTTTTGCATTGGTACTCAGGCCCTTGGGGCTTCTCTGCTGCATCATCACGGCACCAACCCAGTCACTCTTGCACATTTGACTCATTCTGGGCATTTTTATCATCAAGTTTATAAATTACGGTGACTTTGTTGGACATTTTTAAGAGGAGGGTAAGCTTAGGAATTTCGAGAGTTTGAGGGAGTGTGGGGGGAGGGATCACAAGGTAGTTACCGGTAACATGAAATAGAAATAACTTTATTGAACAACACGAATAAACGGAAGTGACTGAAAAATGAGTCGCCTTGGATTTTCCTTGAAAGTGAAACTGAAAAGCTATTTGATCAAAAAGGCCCACGTGAATTTGAGTGGGAAAAATGTTATACATCACGAACGGGTTAAACACGGTAAAATGTTTGACACACAGCAGCTCACAGGCAAGAGGCAAATTGACCTCTTGCAACGGGGCTCATTAACATTTTTATACTTGGCGCCATCGCACAGGCTGAGTGGCTGCTTGCTGAGTGTTACGTCACGTATGCATGCCCTGTAAACGTGAAGATACAAACTTCTGATGAATAAAGGTGAGACCCTATCCATGAAATAATTAATAATCCTGTGCTGCAAAAAAGCTACGTTATTTTTCAACTTGCCGTCATAACACTTTACGGCCAGTCACCGCTTCACGAACAGGCTGCGTGCCTGAGGCCCGTTCATTGATCCAACTCATTTGTAAGTTGACACTCAGTGGACGAAAGCCCCACTTATGACAACACGGAGATAACACATTTCGTGAGAAAAAACTTTCAGTAACAGCTTGAAAACGCCGACTCGCACTGGCGAAACGAACCACTCAACTCTTTGGTTTGGCGGAGCCAGCTGTAATGAGTCCTAACATCACCGCTGAGAGTGTGTGTTGAGTGTACGTGTGAGCGTATGTATAAAGTGAGGGAAAAAAGTATGTGATCCCCTGCTGATTTTGTACGTTTGCCCACTGACAAATAAATGATCAGTCTATAATTTTAATGGTAGGTTTATTTGGACAGTGAGAGACAGAATAACAACAACAAAATCCAGAAAAACGCATGTCAAAATATTATAAATTGGTTTGCATTTTAATGATGGAAATAAATATTTGACCCCCTCTCAATCAGAAAGATTTCTGGCCCCCAGGTGTCTTTTATACAGGTAACGAGCTGAGATTAGGAGCACACTCTTAAAGGGAGTGCTCCTAATCTCAGCTTGTTACCTGTGTAACAGGTACCTGTCCACAGAAGCAACAAATCAATCAGATTCCAAACTTTCCACCATGGCCAAGACCAAAGAACTCTCCAAGGATGTCAGGGACAAGATTGTAGACCTACACAAGGCTGTAATGGGCTACAAGATCATTGCCAAGCAGCTTGGTGAGAAGGTGACAACAGTTGGTGCGATTATTCGCAAATGGAAGAAACAAAAGAACTGTCAATCTCCCACGGCCTGGGGCTCCATACAAGATCTCACCTCGTGGAGTTGCAATGATCATGACAACGGTGAGGAATCAGCCCAGAACTACACGGGAGGATCTTGTCAATGATCTCAAGGCAGCTGGGACCATAGTTACCAAGAAAACAATTGGTAACACACTGTGCCGTGAAGGACTGAAATCCTGCAGCGCCCGCAAGGTCCCCCTGCTCAAGAAAGCACATATACATGCCCGTCTGAAGTTTGCCAATTAACATCTGAATGATTCAGAGGACAACTGGGTGAAAGTGTTGTGGTCAGATGAGACCAAAATGGAGCTCTTTGGCATCAACTCAACTCGCCGTCTTTGGAGGAGGAGGAGGAATGCTGCCTATGACCCCAAGAACACCATCCCCACCGTCAAACATGCAGGTGGAAACATTATGCTTTGGGGGTGTTTTTCTGCTAAGGGGACAGGACAACTTCACCGCATTAAAGGGACGATGAACGGGATCATGTACCGTCAAATCTTGGGTGAGAACCTCCTTCCCTCAGCCAGGGCATTAAAAATGGGTCGTGGATGGGTATTTCAGCATGACAATGGCCCAAAACACACGGCCAAGGCAACAAAGGAGTGGCTCAAGAAGAAGCACATTCAGGTCCTGGAGTGGCCTAGCCAGTCTCCAGACCTTAATCCCATAGAAAATCTGTGGAGGGAGCTGAAGGTTCGAGTTGCCAAACGTCAGTCTCGAAACCTTAATGACTTGGAGAAGATCTGCAAAGAGGAGTGGGACAAAATCCCTCCTGAGATGTGTGCAAACCTGGTGGCCAACTACAAGAAACGTCTGACCTCTGATTGCCAACAAGGGTTTTGCCACCAAGTACTAAGTCATGTTTTGCAGAGGGGTCAACTACTTATTTCCCTCATTAAAATGCAAATCAATTTATAGCATTTTTGACATGCGTTTTTCTAGATTTTTTTGTTGTTATTCTGTCTCTCACTGTTCAAATAAACCTACCATTAAAATTATAGACTGATCATTTCTTTGTCAGTGGGCAAACGTACAAAATCAGCAGGGGATCAAATACTTTTTTCCCTCACTGTACTCATCAACCAACACACACCACTCACCTGATCCGAACCATACACTCCAGGCATTTGCCATTCACTCGCACACAAACTCACACCATTCTCACCTATTCGTCCATAACATTGACAAAAAAACACGTCTCATTCACAATCCCGTATCTGTCTCATCGCATAAAACAACAAAATCAATGTTTTTTTTATCCCATCAGCCCCACGGTCTTCTTGGAGTGCATAATGTCAGCAGTATTAGTTCAATACAAAGCAAGCTATGGGCTCGCTTCAACATTCAGTGTCTCATCAGCAGTCAGGCTTGCCCCAACCAACGTTGGTGAATCGCAAGATACTAAAGATGCTAATAAGCAAAGACGCCCCACCCCCAATAACTTCAAGATAATGGGTCCGGGTTTTCACGCAACATGGTATACTGTACTGTAATTTATTCTGATATAAAGTACACATTACTCAATTGGGATTATATATAGCCACCCGCTACTGTGAAAACTGGCAGGACCCTCCTGAAAAAGAGCCACGAGGCTCACTCAGTGAGGCAGCGGCGGCCCTGGACCCGCTGCTGCCAGCAATCGGCGCCCCCACACCCCAGGGGCAGGTCGAGGCTGAGTTTTTTGGTAAACTGGGAAACATTTTGCCCCTATTTTCCGTTTAATGTTATTTATTTATTTAAAGAGGCATAATTATTCGGGTTGTCCGTCCGTCTGTCCAATCAATCGTCAGAAATGTTGAGAAATTAATTATAATTTTTTTGGTATTTGTATTTTTTTAGTACTTTTTCCTCGAATTTGGCACCTCACTTAACTTGGCGCCCTAGACGACCGCCTAGATAGCCTACATGGTCGTGTCGCGCCTGCAGTGAGCCTTTCCTGGGTAAACAAGCCTCATAATAAACACATTCCTGCGGAGGGAGCTGGTAGGAACGTTGGGTTGCTCGGTCAGTGGCCAGGTCAACGGCGGCACCACGTGGTGTATTCCGCAAATATGCCCGACTGTGAGGGCGGGCACAAGCCGCGTGATTAGGTTAAACGTTGAGTTTTATAAGTGCACCACGGGGTGATCAGCCCCTCCCCACCCAGCCCCTCCCCTCCCACCCCCCACCCAGCCCCTCCCCTCCCCTCCCAACCCAGCCCCACCCTCCCCACCCTCCCCACCCAGCCCCACCCTCTCCACCCTCCCCTCCCCATCCTCCCCACCCAGCCACTCCCCACCCTCCCCTCCCCACCCTCCCCTCCCCACCAAGCCCCTCCCCACCCTCCCCACCCTCCCCACCCAGCCCCTCCCCACCCTCCCCACCAAGCCCCACCCCTCACATTTTTGGATGGACGATGGACGGACACAATAATCCCCTGTGGGCTGGTGTAACCAGAGGTTCCTACCAGTATCATCATGATCACACTTGACACCACTCGCTTGTGGCCGTCTGATGCGTATTGTCTCCGCGGCACAGTAGCGTATTTAGTCCAGCAGGGGGTGCTGCGGCAATGTTGTTGACGCACGTGTTGGCTTCACGTGCTATGAAGAAGAACAATTGAAGCAATTGGCGGGTCCCCGGGGTCCCATCACTGCCCCGGGGTGGGAAAACCCGCGTAGCGACACGAGTCTTGCCTTACCGACAACACAACTAGTGTCAATCGATTGGCCTCGTCGAGAGCTACTCGGGGCACTAAGTTTCGTAAAAAGTTGAAAAATTACATAAACACGTTAAATTCACTGCCTGGGGGGCGGGCTCGCCTTGGCAAAGAAGCCGAGGATCGACGGCTGACCGGAGGGCGTCGTCGCCCCCCGGGGCTCGCGTTTGCCCGGTGGGGTGGCGCCCATCGTGTCGATCGCCGCCTGCTGCTGCTGGCGCTTGTTGGTGCGAGTCTGGGTGGGCGGCGCGTTGCTGTGGGGTCACGAGTGGGCGGACTGAAAAATAATAATTATTGACCTGATTTTTGCGGGACCCAGAGGTCCCGCCAAATAATTCAATTGACCAAATGTCACGTATTAAAAAAGAAAGACTTTTAAGACCACAGTTTGTCGTTACGAATTTTCGCTGAGTAGTCATTGCACTGCAGCACGTGACTTGTTTTTTTTATCTCGGTCAAGAGTCATAACATAGGCAATGTGCAATTCCAAAGACCCCATGGATGATTATGGTGGGTGTTTCAGATTGCCATCAAACACCCTACCTGTCACACACTGGATTATAATTTTTAAAATCTGAGATAAATTCATACGTCGTACAAAGTTCACATTTAATACCATAGCCAGCTGGATTAATACGGTCAAAATGAGTTATCTTTCGACTCTGTGCGTTGAGAACTACTCAAATGAATGCTGCAAAAACACACCGGCTTATGTGAGCCGATTCTTAATCTGTGCCATAACTCACACAACGTGTCTCCCTTGTTGCCTCTCTCTCCAGAGGCTGTCCCCACTCCTTCCCTTGGCCTCGCCCCTCCACCAGTTGGCCCTGTTCAGCTCCATCCACCACATGAACCACAGATGTTAATTTAATCTAGTTTAGAGGCTATATGCAGCTGTTATAGGTCAGTACCAATGCCATAGGTTATCGGTTTCTGGTTAAAATCAGTTGGACCTGTAAAATTAAAATTACAGGAAGCCCTCGACTTACGAACACCCGACTTAAGAATACCCGACTTAGGAACACCCGACTAACGAACACTAGTACTTAAGAATCCGCGAAATTTCGTGAAACTGAACGTTCGTAAATCGAGGGATACCTGTATAGAGTGAGAGACAAGGTAGGGGCGATGAGAAGTTTCCTGTTGCCCGGGAAAGCAAACGCGGTGTGGAAGGCAGGGCATGTGGAAGGAGGGAAGTTGTGAGATGTGATGAGGCAGAGGTTGACTCAGCCTCAAATTATTACCTGGTGCGATGTGTAAATATCTTCACTGGGGAGATAAAGACGGCCGGGCGTGGTGCTGGCCACCCATCCCTCGTGTGCCGTTCAGGCCTTCATAGGTGCTTGCTTATAGCACTTGCCCCAACAGTCTGTTAAGGCTATACGGGTGATCTTTGTCTGTATAACGAATGCCATGGATTTGGGCATTGGCAAAGGAATCTAGCATTTCTTATCAATCCATGCACTTCCTCCCACCACTCTCCCTAAAATAAGAATAATTAATGAATATGCACACCGTTAATTACCCACGTGGGGAGCCATATCAGCGCTACAAATCCGTCTTGCAGCTTGTGGACTGTGTAGCGTGGTGTCCCACACCACAAGGGCCCTGCATTGCACCACAAACTAACTTTGCTTCTGCCACCTACAAGGTGTAGGGCGTGATGTGCATGTAGGGGGAATAAGAGTCTGGGACCAGATACATGGAATGTGGGATGTGGGCAGGAAGAAGGTTGTGTATTGGAGATCCTGGCTCTGAGATAATGTGGAGGTTTGGGTAGGCTGTGTGCGCTGAGTGTTGGGGCCAGTGGTCGGTGGTATGTGGACTGGACAAAGAGGCTGATCGGATGTTGCAGGGTGTGTATGAGGCTGGGTATAGGAGTTGGGGGGTGTGCAAGGTGTGTACGAGGATGGGTGTTGGTATTCGAGTTGGTTGTATGGGCTGTAGATTAGACTATCTGGCTGTTTGATTGCTGGGTGGGTATAGGGCTGGCTGTGTGAGTTCTGGGTGAGTGTTTGGGGCTGGCTGGGTGAGTTCTGGGTGAGTGATTGGGGCTGGCCGTGTGAGTTCTGGGTGAGTGTTTGGGGCTGGCTGTGTGAGTTCTGGGTGAGTGTTTGGGGCTGGCTGTGTGAGTTCTGGGTGAGTGTTTGGGGCTGGCTGGGTGAGTTCTGGGTGAGGGATTGGGGCTGGCCGTGTGAGTTCTGGGTGAGTGTTTGGAGCTGGCTGTGTGAGTTCTGGGTGAGGATTTGGGGCTTGTTGTGTGAGTTCTGGGTGAGGGTTGGGGCTGGCTGTGTGAGTTCTGGGTGAGTGTTTGGGGCTGGCTGTGTAAGTGCTGGGTGAGGGTTTGGGGCTGGCTGTGTGAGTTCTGGGTGAGTGTTTGGGGCTGGCCGTGTGAGTTCTGGGTGAGTGATTGGTGGTGGCTGTGTGAGTTCTGGGTGAGTGTTTGGTGCTGTCCGTGTGAGTTCTGGGTGAGTGTTTGGGGCTGGCTGTGTGAGTTCTTGGTGAGTGTTTGGTGCTGGCCGTGTGAGTTCTGGGTGAGTGTTTGGGGCTGGCTGTGTGAGTTCTGGGTGAGTATTTGGGGCTGGCTGTGTGAGTTCTGGGTGAGTGTTTGGGGCTGGCTGGGTGAATTCTGGGTGAGGGATTGGGGCTGGCCGTGTGAGTTCTGGGTGAGTGTTTGGGGCTGGCTGTGTGAGTTCTGGGTGAGTGTTTGGGGCTGGCTGTGTGAGTTCTGGGGGAGTGATTGGTGCTGGCTGTGTGAGTTCTGGGGGAGTGTTTGGTGCTGGCTGTGTGAGTTCTGGGTGAGTGTTTGGGGCTGGCTGTGTGAGTTCTGGGTGAGGGATTGGGGCTGGCCGTGTGAGTTCTGGGTGAGTGTTTGGGGCTGGCTGTGTGAGTTCTGGGTGAGTGTTTGGTGCTGGCTGTGTGAGTTCTGCGTGAGGGTTTGGGGCTGGCTGTGTGAGTTTTGGGTGAGTGGTTAGGGCTGGCTGTGTGAGTTCTCGGTGAGTGTTTGGAGCTGGCTGTGTGAGTCTGGGTGAGTGTTTGGGGCTGGCTGTGTGAGTTCTGAGTGAGTGTTTGGGGCTAGCCGTGTGAGTTCTGGGTGTGTGTTTGGGGCTGGCTGTGTGAGTTCTGGGTGAGTGTTTGGGGCTGGCTGTGTGAGTTCTGGGTGAGTGTTTGATGCTGGCTGTGTGAGTTCTGGTTGAGGGATTGGGGCTGGCTGTGTGAGTTCTGGGTGAGTGTTTGGGGCTGGCTGTGTGAGTTCTGGGTGAGGGATTGGGGCTGGCTGTGTGAGTTCTGGGTGAGTGTTTGGGGCTGGCTGTGTGAGTTCTGGGTGAGTGTTTGGGGCTGGCTGTGTGAGTTCTGGGTGAGGGATTGGGGCTGGCTGTGTGAGTTCTGGGTTAGTGTTTGGTGCTGGCTGTGTGAGTTCTGGGTGACTGTTTGGGGCTGGCTGTGTGAGTTCTGGGTGAGTTCTAGATTTAAAGCTTTCGTGACTGCTAGGATCCATACTCTTTGGTTCTATTGGGTAAAGTCACGTAGGTGAAAATAAAATAACAAAAAATCACGACGTTTCGGCGACAACACAAGCGGCCTTCATCAGGTGAAGGGACGAGACTGTCTGGAGGACAGCGCTGGAGTGAGAAAAGCCATGCTTAGATCACGACCTTTAAGCTATGTGAGAAGAAAACAAAGCGCCTTGACAAAGGAATTAGCATATAATTTTGCTGTCACCCCAAAACACATACCAATAGATGATATCATCTCTCAGGTCGATGTAGCCCTCAAAGGCGTAGGACACATCCAAGCAGACGTTGCGAGAGCTGAAATAGCCACTATTCTTAAGAATGCTAAGAAACCCATTAGTAACATCAGCAAAAATGAACGCTCTGAACTCGCGAATTAAAAAAACAGAAGTGATATAGTCATCCTCTCAGCCGATAAAGGCAACGCTACTGTTATTATGGATAAAGATTCATACAACAACAAAATCCAGAATCTGCTCAACGATGGAAGTTACTCAAAAATAAAAAAAATGACCCTACTAATAGCCGAGCGATAAAAACCAACAAGATCATCACAAGTTCGACCTCCCTAATCGACCAAACTAAACGTCCCTCCCTAAAACCTTCTGCTGCAAGGCCCCCTAGATTCTATGGTCTTCCCAAGATTCATAAAGAAGGCACCCCACTTCGACCCATCGTATCCACGACCAACTCCGCTACCTATAGACTAGCCCGTTTTCTGTCAAATACCTTGCTGCCTTTCACTGGCAAGACCGCCTCAGCAGTACTTAACTCAGCCCAATTGGTTTCTATGGTCAAAGACGTTGTACTGTCCCCTGACGATATCCTTGTCAGCGTCGATGTGGTCTCTTTGTTCCCCAAGGTCCCAGTACCTGATACCATTGAAATAATTGAAAATTTGGTCCAACATGGACTAGACCCCGACACACCTGCACTGGTTAGGCACTGCCTCAACAATACCTACTTTACTTGGAATGGCTCCTTCTACAAACAAAATGAGGGTACCCCCATGGGATCCCCTTTATCACCAGTGATAGCCAATATTTTCATGGAGAAATTTGAATCAGACGCCATCCAGACTTCCACCCTCAGACCTTCCCTGTGGAAGAGATATGTGGATGACACTTTCGTGATTTGTCCACATGGCCTCCCAGCTCTGAACCTTTTCCTACACCACATCAATTCCAGATATCCCGCCATCAAATTCACCATGGAAGTGGAGAAAGATGGCAAGCTACCATTCTTAGATGTTCTGTTTGAGAGCAGACCTGATGGCTCATTGGGGCATTCTGTCTACAGGAAACCCACCCACACAGATTCCTAATTGAAACCTGATTCCCACCACCACCCAGCCCAAAATAATTCTCTCATCAAAACTTTATACCATAGGGCTCATTGCATTTCGGACCAACACCACCTGATCAGTGAATTAAAACATGTACACCTGGCCCTCAAGAGGAATGGTTACTCTGACCGTACCATCTGCCAAGCTGTTTCTCCCTCCATACAAAAACAACCATTTGATACTCCGGTCAAAACCATCACAATTCCATATATAGCAGGCGTTACTAAAAAGATTTCCAAAATTCTAAACAAACGCAAGATCCAGGTCCGGTTCAATACAGTACACAAAATTCGTGATCTGATCCCATCCGTGAAGGATGTCATTCCTGACTTACAGTACCCCGGGTTTACAAATTGAGTTGTACCTGCGGTGATTGCTATATCGGGGAGACGAAGCGACATGTCTCTGACCGAATTCGCGAGCACAAATCAGATTTGAAACACGGCAAAACGAATTCTTCTGCCGTGGCTGATCACTGTTACAACGCTGTGGGGGATCACGATATAATTTTCTCCGATACCAAGGTTCTTTGCAAACCCACGGGCTTTTATCAGAGATTTGTTCATGAAGCAATTCAGATCTACAAACACAGACACAATTTCAACCGAGAGGATGGTTTCAAATTAAGCAACCATTGGAAAGATGTTCTAAATCGAACTAAACATTAAACTAATTTCAATGGTACAGTATATTTTTTCAAGTAGTGGTACCCCAAACTTTCGCAGCTCTTATAAATTCCCTTTTCACACCATCAAATAGGTAAACTCCCCCCCCCCCCCGCGCCAAAAGGCAAGTCCACCGGCACGTACACCACCTCTTTTCTAAAATCGGCCAATCAAATGCTAATTTTTATGCTAATTTCTTTGTCAGAACACCTTGTTTGCTCGCACACCGGTCTGAGCGTGGTTGTGTTTCGCTAAATTATCCTGTTTGATTTGTACTAGGTGCCTCGGTGATTGTATATGCTCTGACTTTAACACAGCTATTTCTGTGACCAGTTACAAGCTAATCACTCAGCTATTTCAATGCTAAATTCGATGCTAATTCCTTTGTCAAGGGGTACCTCTGCGGATGTGTATACTTTAACTTAGCTATTCCAATGAGCCATTTCAATGCTAAATTATATGCTAATTCCTTTGTCAAGGCGCTTGGTCTTTTTCTTCTCACACAGCTTAAAGGTCGTGATCTAAGCGTGGCTTCTTCCACTCCAGCGCTGTCCTCCAGACAGTCTCGTCCCTTCACCTGATGAAGGCCGCTTGTGTTGTGGCCGAAACGTCGTGATTTTTTGTTATTTTATTTTCACCTACGTGACTTTACCCAATAGAACCAAAGAGTATGGATCCTAGCAGTCACGAAAGCTTTAAATCTATAATTATGAGGCTTGTTTACCCAGGAAAGCCTCACTGCAGGCGCGACACGTCCATGTAGGCTATCTAGGCGGTCGTCTAGGGCGTAAAGTTAAGTGGGGTGCCAAATTCGAGGGAAAAAAACTGTAATTAATTTCTCAACATTTCTGACAATTGATTAATTGGACAGACGGACGGACAAACCGAATAATTATGCCTCTTTAAATAAATAAATAACATTGAACGGAAAATAGGGGCAAATTTTTTCCCAGTTTACCAAAAAAACTCAGCCTCGATCTGCCCCTGGGGTTTGGGGGCGCCGATTGCTGGCAGCAGCGGGTCCAGGACCGCCGCTGCCTCACTGAGTGAGCCTCGTGGCTCTTTTTCAGGAGGGTCCTGCCAGTTTTCACAGTAGGGGGGTGGCTATATATAATCCCAATTGAGTAATGTGTACTTTATATCAGAACACATTACAGTACACTATACCATTTTGCCTGAAAACTCGGACCCATTATCTTGAAGTTATCGGGGGTGGGGCGTCTTTGCTCATTAGCATCTTTAGTATCTTGCGATTCACCAACGTTGGTTGGGGCAAGCCTGACTGCTGATGAGACACTGAATGTCGAAGCGAGCCCATAGCTTGCTTTGTATTGAACTAATGCTGCTGACATTATGCACTCCAAGTTTTTGGCTCTTATGAAACATTTTTTTTATTTTCCATCTACGTGACTTTACCGAAAGAACCAAATAATATGAATTCCTGCAGTCAACGAAAGTTTGAAGTCACTGATGCAAGTGTTTTATGATGTACGTATGTGCTCAGAATCATTAGCCGTACTTGACTGCTATAGAGCACAAAACTGTCATTACCCGCTAGATGGCAGTCAAATTATGCGGATGTAATTCCGGCTATGCACGACAGACAGACAAATAATCCCTGGTGGGCAGTGTGGAATCTCTTCTGGGTTCTTTCGGTAAAGTCACGTAGAATGGAGATAAAATAATACAAATAATAGCAGTATAAAATTCTCACGACGTTTTGGCCACAACACAAGTAGCCTTCCTCAGGTGAAGAAACAGGACTGTCCGGAAGACAGAGCTTGAGTGAACCCTGCCAAGCTTGGAAGCGTCTTTTAAGCTGTGTGGGAGGAACAGAGCGTCTTGACAAAGGAGTTTACATATGAATTAGCATGTAACTGGGGGATTAGCATGATGTTGGTGTGATGGATGAGCACCACGGAGAGCGACGAGTTTTGTTCAGACGGACGAGTCCATCTATGTACGGAACGGAGGAGGGGGGAGAGGAGTTTACATATCAACAGTAAATTAGCATGTAACTGGGGGATTAGCATGATGTTAGTATGAGGGATTAACACCACGGAGAGCGACGAGCTTTGTTCAGACGGACGAGTCTATCTATGTTCGGAACGGAGGAGGTGGGGGGAGAGGAGGAAACAGCCACGGTGCGCTGCTCTGTCCTGTGTTGCGTTATAACTATGCTACAAACTAGACTACTATGCATTACAATATTATACCTTCCAATCTAAACTACATTGTATGATATCGTATACATAGACAAACCCCACCCTTGAATTATACAATGCGTTACTATATACTACCCTATACTTTAGACTATAAAATATTAGACTTGTAGTATTACACTATGTATTATTCTACTAACCCTACTGTATACCACACTGCTGTATATTCACTATACAATTACGGTACTATATATTGCATTATCAATTATATTTAACATTACACTGTTATACTATTTATTATTATACAAAATGCTATAAACTAAACTATTGACCGTCGTGTGAAAGGTACTAAGAGGCAGTGCCAGCAAATGGACTGCAGTCTGAAAGTCACCGTAAAATACAATCCAAAAACCGAAATGGTTTATAACGTCTTTCCAATGGTTACTAAGCCGGAATCCATCTTCTCGGTTGAAATTGTCTCTGTGTTTGTATATGTGGATAGCCTCATGAACGGATCTCTCATGGTAGCCAGGTGGCTTGCAGAGAACCTCCGTCTTGGAGAAGTCAATGTCATGTGAGCCCACTGAATAATAACAGTGATCTGCCACGGCTGAGGTGTTCGTCCTACCGTGTTTCAAGTCTGCTTTATGTTCACGGATGCGGTCTGAGATATGTCGTTTGGTTTCTCCAATGTAGCTGCTACCACAGAGGCAACTTAGTTTGTAAACACCCGGGTACTGTATGTCTGGAACACATCTTTTACAGACGGAACCAGATCACGGATTTTATGTACTGTGTTGAATCGGACCTGGATCTTGTGTTTATTCAGGATTTTGGAGATATTTTTGTGACCCCCGCAATGTAGGGTAAGGTGATGGTTTTGAATGGCTCCTCAAGAGGATCCTACTTCATGGTTGGAGTGATGGCTTTGCGGATTGTGTAGTCGGAGTAACCATTAGCCTTTAGAGCTTGGTGTACGTGCTTGAGTTCACTGGCAATGTGTTCCTGGTCGGAAATGCATTGGGCTCTATGGTATAGAGTCTTGATGAGGGAATTCTTCTGGGATGGATGGTGGTGGGAATCCGGTTTTAAGTAAGCATCCGTATGGGTAGCTTTCCTGTAGACAGAGTGGCTCATTGAACCATCAGGTCTCCTTTTAATTAGGACATCTAAAAAGGGTAGCTTGCAATCTTTTTCGTGTGTGGAACCTGTTGTTCCTACCTGTATAATCCCCAGTCATAACCCCCACCATTAAGCCCAAATGCAGATACTTACACTCCGATAAGCCTGGGCGAAAAGGGCACTCTATTAATAAGAATACTTGTTATTATGAATATAAATAACACTACACTTACTTTGAGGATGGAACACATTGCATCTGTAATACACACTTTAATATGACATTACTCAGACCAATCTGATTAATCTTTCTGTTATTTCTTCCCCCAAACATATTTAACTATCATGAGATTAATCATCCATTCAGAACGCTCACAGAGCAGAATAACGTCATCACCATCGCCTCGTGTTACAAAATATCCCTCGGAAGGAGATACCACGACTGTATCTGATATATCAAGTGGCCATTTTATCCACACCATAAATAGGTTGACACAACAGTTGCTTCATTTGTCTAAATGTATTTTGTTTACGCATCCCATCAGACACGTGACCTTCTGCGACTGCACAACCCACAGCATTGTAAGTTCAACACAAGCAGCCTCTGGAGCGTTTTCGACATGCAGTGTCTCATCAGCAGAGCCAACATTGCTTGAAGCAATGGTGGTAAACTGCCAAATGTGTAGAGGCGAGGACCCTCTCGGTACTAATTGAACACATAATTGTATACAGTAATACAAATAACACAATAAAAATTTTTTTATTGTGGAGATTACAAGTCAAAAAATTAAGAAGCTTCGTTTCATATATCTGTCCGTCTACATAACAATGTAAACGTTTAGTTTTACACATCGCTTAAGTATCACGACCATCTAGGAATGTAATAGTTGCAGCAACTTTGGTTCAATACAAGCAAACTCTGGACCGGTTTTGGCAATGTCTCAATCAGCACACGAGGAGGCAGCATCTTCACACGCACCCTGCTGGAGAAAAAAAGATTTGCCATGTAACAGTCAAAAGTTATATTTATAATTTCGATTTAAAGCTTTCGTGACCTCTCACACCACGGTTAATGGTATGGCTTACAACATGGAGTATAACAGCGCCTCGCAGCTGTCTCTCTCCCCCTCCTCTGTTCCGACCATGGATGAATTCGTCCGTCTGAACGGGGCCCGTAGCTATCCGTGTTGCTAAAGTTGAGGGTAAGAATCCACCCATTTTTTCGCCATATAGCATTGTGATATATAATGACTTATTGTTGGTAGCTTAGCTGATTGGAAAATATATAGAGTTTATTGATAACATTGAGGTAGTTTATATTTTAGTTTTTTTATTGGTTCACTATATAGTATTCATTATGTAGTGTAGTGTATACCCAGTTACTGTGAATAGCTCAGATGTGTAGGCCTTGACTTCAACATAGCCGTTTCTGTGACCAGTCACAAGCTAATAACTCAGTTATTTCAATGCTAAATTCGCCTAGTTATTTCAATGCTAAATTCTCCTGTTTGATTTGTACTAGGTGCCTCTGTGAATGTGTATGCTCTGACTTTAACATAGCTATTTCTGTGACCAGTTACAAGCTAATCACTCAGCTATTTCAATGATAAATTCTTTGCTAATTCCTTTGTCAAGGGGTGCCTCTGCGGATGTGTATGCTTTAACTTAGCTATTTCAATGCTAAATTCTATGCTAATTCCTTTGTCAAGGGGTGCCTCTGCTGATGTGTATGCTTTAACTTTAACATAGCCATTTCTGTGACCAGTCACAAGCTAATCACTCAGCCATTTCAATGCTAAAATCTATGCTAATTCCTTTGTCAAGGCGCTTTGTTTCTTCTCACACAGCTTAAAGGTCGTGATCTGAGCGTGGCTTTTTTCACTCCAGCGCTGTCCTCCAGACAGTCTCGTCCCTTCAACTGATGAAGGCCGCTTGTGTTGTGGCCGAAACGTCGTGATTTTTGTTATTTAATTTTTTTACCTACGTGACTTTACCCAATAGAACCAGAGAATATGGATCCTTGCAGTCACGAAAGCTTTAAATCTAGAACACACGCTATCTATATATAAATAAAAATGTAAATGTTCGTTTGTTCAAAATCTTAAATCTCCGAAAGTTCTTCACCGATTGCTTTGAAATTTTGACACAACGTTGCATTCGAATACACGCATGTTTCTATATACCTACTATGTTTTTAAAATCCTACTATTATATAGATGTCACACCTGTGACAGGTAAAAATATACTCATTGGCTTTTTCGGTAGAAATATGCTTTTTTGAAAAACAGCGCCATCTGTTGGACGTAAAAGCACCACACGCTATACTAAATATTTTACGATTCCATTTCAATATTTCAGATTTACGATCCTTTACGATTTCCAAATTTCCAATTTTACGATTCCATTTCAATGTTTCCGATTGCATTGTTAAATTGAATTTTCATAGATTTCGAATTTTTTTTCATTTTGATTTAATTATTTCGTGTGACATTGCCTTGGATTTGAGCTGTGACGTTTACCTTAGCGTTCATTTCGTGAGTTAAGTTTAGTTTATTTTATCATTGTTTTTCATTACGTATTTTAACTGTTTTTCATATTTTTCAGTGCAATTGGCGGTGGAATTGAGCTGTGTCGATTGAGCTGCGTTTGCATTGAAATATTTCGTTAATATTTTTTCTTTTAGTGTTTTGTTTGTTTTTTAATTCGTGTTTTTTCCTTTTATAATGTTCTGCAATTTCACGTGTTTTTGTTATAACTTCCTTTCTTCTTTTTCAGTGCAATCGATCTGCTTTAGTTCACCCAAATAATGCCTCGCGGAAGATCCAACTGAGGTCGTCGTACTCGCGGAGCGGAAGCGGTGCGACGAGTAATTGTGAATCAAACTGAGGAAGAACGGGCATCAGCGAACGAGCGACACAGACAAAGAATGGCTCAAATACGTGCCGAGGAAGCAGCAGAGCGGCGTGCAGCCAGACTTGAGGATGCCACGCTTGCGAGCACGGCGATCGCGTTCTGCAGCTTCAGATCTGCTTCGTTCTCAACAGAATGAACGCGACAGGCTGAGAGTGGCTGAAAGACGTCAACGAGAAACAGCAGATCAGCGTCAAACACGACTACGTGCTCAGCAATCACGCGATTACAATCGCCTTGCATTCCGGTACAACCCAGCTGATGATTATAGTTTGAGCCGGCATGTTCTCATCGGCACTGTGACTGAAGTGTGTCCTTATTGCAAGGCTCTGAAATTGAATGGAGAACCGAAAGGAATGTGTTGCGCCGCCGGAAAAATTAAACTGCCTCAACTTGGAGAACCGCCAGTGCCATTAAAAACTTTGCTTGCCGGATATACCGCCGAATCAAAGCATTTCCTATCTAACATCAGGAAATACAACTCATGCTTTCAAATGACGTCGTTCGGCGCAGAAATCGTAACAGCTCAATTCATGCCAACTTTCAAAGTGAAAGGACAAATTTATCATAAAGCCGGCTCCCTGATTCTGTTTCCAGATGGTCAACATAAATTCCTACAAATGTATTTCATCGGTGATGGCAATGATGAATTGAATGCACGCTGCGGAATTTCTACCGGCATAAAAAAGGTCCATCGTTTCCCAACTGCAAGAACTTCTTCACGAAAAAAATAATTTAGTGCGTTTGTTCAAAACAGTAATTGACATGATGCCATCTGATACACACAAGATTGTTATTCATGCTGACACGTTAAGCTGTGAGGGGGCAAACAGCAAATGCCCTGACAAAGGAAATGAGCATGAAACGCACCACTGACAAAGCTTGGAATTAGCACAAGATGATAATACACCACCCTGGGAGTTTGGAATACCACTACTAGAATAAATATACTGTACCATTGAAATTTAGATTGGAAGCTTTTGTGCCTGCAAGGATCCGTACTCTGCAAGGATCCAAAGAGTATGGATCCTTGCAGGCACGAAAGCTTCAAATCTAAATTTCAATGGTACAGTATATTTATTCTAGTAGTGGTCAGTGGTGCGTTTCATGCTAATTTCCTTTGTCAGGGCGTTTGCTGTTTGCCCCCTCACAGCTTAAAGGGAGGCGACCAGCGCTTGGCTTTCTTCACTCCAACGCTGTCCGCTGGACAGGTTGGTCCCTTCACCTGATGAAGGCCGCTTGTGTTGTGGCCGAAACGTCGTGATTTTTGTTGTTTTAATTTTTTACCTACGTGTCTTTACCGAATAGAACCAAAGAGTATGTATCCTTGCAGTCACGAAAGCTTCAAATCTAGAATTGAATATTATTCAGTCTAACATTCAAAGCGAGGCAGTCACATACAAGTCCGTAGACACTGTTGTGGAAGCAGATGAAGCGGTTAATTATCCTAAATAATTTTTGAATTCACTCGATCTGCCAGGGATGCCACTGCACGTACTGCAATTGAAAATCGGCGTGCCATTTATCATGTTGCGAAATATCAACCATCCAAAGCTTTGCAACGGCACGCGGCTTGCAGTAAAAAAATTAATGAGCGACGTCGTTGAAGCAACAATCTTGACAGGACCTTTCAAAGGTGAAGATGTCCTCATTCCTCGCATTCCTATGATTCCAACGGATATGCCATTTCAATTTAAGAGATTGCAATTCCCAATTCGATTGGCGTTTGCAATCACCATCAACAAAGCTCAGGGCCAATCTTTAGAACTGTGCGGTTTAGATCTAGACACGGATTGCTTCTCACATGGACAATTATATGTTGCGTGTTCTAGAGTCGGCAAACCAGACACTCTCTATATCTACACAGACAATGGAACAACAAAAACTATTGTATACCCACAAGCATTGTGAAATTAAATATTTTAGAAACGTGCGCTTTCTCTTTTCTTTCTATGCCATTTAACCAGACTGAGCCACAGCAACGCGTGGCCGGGTACAGCTAGTATCTAATAAAACATAATTATTTAATCTAATAAAGAATAATTATTTCATATTTTTATAGCAAATGCTAAGACATACATATTCACCATCATTTTACAAAAAAAAACTGAAGGCACCCAATGGGTTCTCCCTTATCTCCGGTTGTGGCCAATATTTTCATGGAAATATCTGAGACGGACGCCATCCAGGCATCCACTCTACGCCCGTCCTTGTGGAAGAGGTACGTGGATGAAACGTTTGTCATCTGGCCACATGGCCGACCGGCTCAACTACATCAATTCCATACACCCAGCCATCAAATTCACCATGGAGGTAGAAAAGGATGGCATGCTAACTTTCTTGGATGTCTTAATCAAAAAGAGACCAGATGGCTCAATGAGCCACTCTGTCTATAGGAAAGTAACCCATACTGACGCCTACCTAAAACCTGATTCCCACCACCATCCATCCCAGAAGAATTCCCTCATCAAAACGCTACACATAGAGCTCAGTGTATCTCCGACCATGAACACCTAACTAGTGAACTAAAACACGTACACCAAGCTCTCAAGGCGAATGGATATTCTGACTACACACTCCGCAAAGCCTTCACCCCAAGCGTGAGGAAGGAGCCATCTGAGGATCCAATCAAAACCATCACCCTGCCATACATAGCAGGGGTAACCACAAATATTTATAAAATCATGAACAAACACAAGATCTAGGTCCGATTTAACACAGTACATAAAATTCGTGACCTGATCCCATCTGTGAAGGACAAGTATCTTGACATGCAATATCCCGGCGTCTACAAACTAAGCTGTATCTGCGGCAGCAGTTACATTGGGGAAACCAAACGACATGTCTCGGGCCGTGTTCGTGAACATAAGGCAGATCTGAAACACTGCAGGACCAATTCTTCTGCTGTGGCTGATCATTACTTTAATGCACCATAATAAGGCCTGCAGGCAGCTGACCTGCCACCACGCTCATGGGCCGACAGGGGGCAGCCGAGAGAGAGCGAGGTGTGTAGGGGTTGACCGAAGGTCAAACCCCCGCCCCTCCGTGACCGGAGGTTGACACCCCAGACCCCCCAGGGGCTGGGGGCTGAGGGGGATGGGGACCCCCACCACTTCCTAAACCCCCTTAAGAATTAAGACCTACTAAGACCTTCTAGAAGGTTCTGGAGGGGAGGGGTGACCACCACCTGGGGATAAAAGGCCGGCCCTCGGGACGGGCCAGGGAGTGTTCGCCAACTCAAGCTTGAAGACATCTGAAGACCTGAAGACTGGACCAGCACCCGGGGACCCTCCCCGAGGCTCTCGCTAGAGCCGGGGTTGCAGCGGACCAGGGCGAGTCCCGTACCCTGGGGTGGGTCGGTCGGTCCAGTCTTCCCCTAGCTGCCGTGGCAAGGGACCGGCGTGTAGCGTAGCCCGGCGTGTGTAGGACACGCTAGAAGGGAGGCTGTCTCTCCCCTTAGGCTATCGGGTGTTACAGTAGTGTTTAACAGAGTAGTGTTTAACAGAGTAGTCTTAACATAGTGTTAAGAGTTGTTACAATAAACGCGTTGTCTCCAGCAGACGTCTCCGTGTGGTTAGTTAGGGCCACAACACTTGTATGTCACTGTCCCTCTCTCTGCATCTGTCTTTATGTCTCTGTCTCTCTATATGTTTCTATCTCAGTCTGTGTATCTCTCTGTGTCTGTCTCTCTCTCCCTATGTCTCTGTATTAATGTTTCATGTCTCTCTCTCTGTACTGCTTTTTTTGAATGTCCCTCTCTATCTCTGTGTCTGTCTCTATATATCTGTGGAACTTATTTCGTGCCGTACATTGCCAACTGTGCTAATCGGAGGTGCGGGGGAAAGACAGCCTACTAAACACAAAAAGAAGTTATAAAGAAATGGGTTTTCAATCCATATTTAAAATTGCATAGCTCCAGTGGCTTCCTAATATCGAGACAGCGTTCCAGACGGCTGTAAAACTGCATCAGAAAACACGTGATGCGGTGGCCGTCTTTGTTCTGTGGCCAGCCAAAAGCCACTGTGAGGATGACCGGAGTCTGCATGATGGTTTTTCTCTGTGTCTGTGTCCCTTTGTGTGTGTGTGTTTGTAGGCCTGGGCTCTGGGTTGTTCTTCATGCTTTCAGAGTCCCTGTCCCTCTGCTCACGATCATTAAGGAGACCCTGTCCCTCTGCTCACGATCATTTAGGACCTTCATGATGGTGAGCGGGCCTGGGTAAAACTACGTGGCCGGGAGTCAGAGCTATTCCCTGTACACCTTGGGGTACGACAGGGATGTCCTCTGGCTCCCACATTATTTAACATCTATTTTGACCACGTAGTTCGTGAAGCCTTCAATAGCTGTACCGGAGGAATTTCCATTTGGTACGGATACAATGGGAGGCTGATCGATGCCCGGGTAATTGCTGCTCACTCAGAGGAAGAGTTGGAGGCTCTGCTGCTGAACCAGGAGCTTGCCACCAAGAGGTGGGGCGTTACCATCAGCCCCACCAAAACTAAGCACCTGCATGGGTATTTTGTACCATCGGACACTCCACCCCCACAACTCCCAATTGGTGATAGGGCAGTTGTGGAGAGAGTGGAGAGTTTCCCATACCTTGGCAGTGTGCTCATGACCGTCTCCACTTTAACAGCAGAGGTCTCACCCCGAATCAGTCGAGCGGCATTATATTTTCATCGGTTGTGTAACGCTGTGTGGAAGCTTCCTGGTCTATCACTCCGCACAAAGCTTCATGTCTTCTCGGCAACGGCCATTCCCTCCCTTCTCTACGCTTGCGAAACGTGGACCCCCCTAATGGAACATGTTCGCCGGTTAGAAACATTTATGCTGGCCTGCCTACGATCCATCCTGGGTTTAACCAGGCTAGGTTGTGTGAGGAGCTCACAAATCGTTGAAAGATGTGGACAAAGTCCCATTGGTGAACTCCTCCGGCAGGCAAGGCTGCGTTGGCTGGGTCATGTAGCCCGCATGCCCAGCCACCGCATACCTAAACAGCTTTTGTTCAGCCGGATCGAGGGGGCTAAACGGGCGTGGCACGGGCTAGAGAAGAGCTGGAGTGATGTGGTACAGGAGGACGTGGAGCTGAGTGGACTTGCCGATGACTGGTACCAGCGGTGTCAAGATCGGACTCTGTGGAGGAGGCTCGTGAAGGACGCTGCTACTGGGCAGTTGGAGGCAGTCGCCCTCCAACAACAACGGAGGGCGGAGGAGCGACGCTCACAACAACGAGCGGAGTGCCGGGTGGCTAAAACAAAGCTAGTTGGTACAATAGGGGGCACAGGTGGTGCATCAGTTAGTCATCTCAGTCAGTAGACTCGTGGCATCTGGGTCTGCCCCGTGACCTCCTGCCAGCGGGCGTTCGACACTTCACGTGGCCTCAAGGTGCACATAGCCTGGCACAAGCGTCGTGGTGACGTCACCGCCACTTAGTGGCGAATGTCGGTTGTTGTTGTTGTGTTTGTTTCTCACTGTACTCCTATGTCTCTCACTGCCTATTTCTGTTTCTATCTTTCGCTGTGTGTGTCTCTCTCCGTGTCTTTCTCTCTACCCCTATTTGCCCATGGCGATGCCCTCATTATTTTCCATTACAAATTTTCGCCCATGAGTAGCCGCCCCGATCGTCCATTCCTAAGTCCAGTCCTGACTTTAGTGCTAAAACATTTTACAATACGAGAATCACAGTCACATCCACCTCATGTAAATACTGTACCATATACTTAGCATGAAGACGTACCTAATCAGGCCTATTGACCATGTAGAGTGGTGAAAGTTTCCGTGGAAAAATATTGTAAAATCATTGTAGCTCCCTATGGAATCAATGTTGGAGGAACTGGAAAATGAATGATCTGAGATTGAAAACATCGCTAGACCTGCTGCTGGTGGATGGTTCGAAGGCACGCAGTTATGTAGCCCACCAGTAATTTAATTCGTCATGATTCAGAATTTACAATTTCAAGTATTATTTGCTCATGCCTCGTTGTTTTTACCGTCTCCTGTGTACACACCCACACAACAAAAGCTGGGCGCTGGCGGCTACGCTGCTGCACGTGGCTGCTGCCCTGTGGAGGCAGCAGCGAGGGTCGGTGGATCACCGCACTTCGATGTTGTGAAACTCCCTTGCCGTGGGCGTCGAGGAGGTGCCATGCCCTGGCTATGCCAGGAGAAGGCAGTAAAGGAAGAATGTGGACTGCATGGGATTGAGTGTTTGCCCCCTTCGCACGCATGGGCGCCACGGTGGTGAGATGTTAACTACCTCGCCTGGTATACAGGAGGTCGTGGATTCGATCCCGACCCAGACGCCTGCTATATATTTGGAGTTTGCATGTCTCTGTCTCCCCGTGGTCGCGTGGATTTTTTCCGGGTCCTCCGGTTTTTACCTCCTCAGATACAGAATAAACGAGCGTTTTGAGTATTTGACTGCTGTAAATTTCCACAAGATAAGCCACTTCGTTGAGCTATCATTTGGGGCCAGGTCGTTTCTGAAAAAAATAGCTGTATAGCTGAGTGAGCTTTACCTTGTAAACATTTTTTTATTTACTTATTCTTCAGGTGCTCCGGTTTCCTCCCACATTAGTTGGCCCACACCACCTCAAACTGTAGAGGACCGCAGAGCTTGGGCAATCGTTGGCGCCGACTCGTCGCCTGGCTGCTGCCTTCCCGCTCATCTGTGGTTCCTCCTCGCGCGTCCGAGTCGTTGTCCTCTCTGCGAGAGCGAGCGAGTGATGTGCGGTAGCGGCGTGATGAAAGTTGACATTGTTATTATTGACACGCACACTAGAGGACGGATAAGGTGGAGTGACCTCACATGTATAAAGTGAGGGAAAAAAGTATTTGATCCCCTGCTGATTTTGTACGTTTGCCCACTGACAAAGAAATGATCAGTCTATAATTTTAATGGTAGGTTTAGTTGAATAGTGAGAGACATAATAACACAAAAAAAATCCAGAAAAATGCATATCAAAAATGTTATAAATTGCTTTGCATTTTAATGAGGGAAATAAGTATTTGACCCTCTCTCAATCAGAAAGATTTCTGGCCCCCAGGTGTCTTTCATACTGGTAACGAGCTGAGATTAGGAGCACACTCTTAAAGGGAGTGCTCCTAATCTCAGCTTGTTACCTGTATAAAAGGTACCTGTCCACAGAAGCAATCAATCAATCAGATTCCAAACTTTCCACCGTGGCCAAGACCAAAGAGCGCTCCAAGGATGTCAGGGACAAGATTGTAGACCTACACAAGGCTGGAATGGGCTACAAGACCATTGCCAAGCAGCTTGGTGAGAAGGTGACAACAGTTGGTGCGATTATTCGCAAATGGAAGAAACACAAAAGAACTGTCAATCTCCCTCGGCCTGGGGCTCCATGCAAGATCTCACTTCGTGGAGTTGCAATGATCATGAGAACGGTGAGGAATCAGCCCATAACTACACGGGAGGATCTTGTGAATGATCTCAAGGCAGCTGGGACCATAGTCACTGAGAAAACAATTGGTAACACTACGCCGTGAAGGACTGAAATCCTGCAGCGCCCGCAAGGTCCCCCTGCTCAAGAAACCACATATACATGCCCGTCTGAAGTTTGTCAATGAACATCTGAATGATTCCGAGCACAACTGGATGAAAGTGTTGTGGTCAGATGAGACCAAAATGGAGCTTTTTGGCATCAACTCAACTTGCCGTGTTTGGAGGAGGAGGAACGCTGCCTATGACCCCAAGAACACCATCCCCACCGTCAAACATGGAGGTAAAAACATTATGCTTTGGGGGTGTTTTTCTGCTAAGGGGACAGGACAACTTCACCGCATCAAAGGGACGATGGACGAGGCCATGTACCGTCAAATATTGGGTGAGAACCTCCTTCCATCAGCCAGGGCATTGAAAATGGGTCGTGGATGGGTATTCCAGCATGACAATGACCCAAAACACACGGCCAAGGCAACAAAGGAGTGGCTCAAGAAGAAGCACATTAAGGTCCTGGAGTGGCCTAGCCAGTCTCCAGACATTAATCCCATAGAAAATCTGTGGAGGGAGCTGAAGGTTCGAGTTGCCAAACGTCAGCCTCGAAACCTTAATGACTTGGAGAAGATCTGCAAAGAGGAGTGGGACAAAATCCTTCCTGAGATGTGTGCAAACCTGGTGGCCAACTACAAGAAACGTCTGACCTCTGATTGCCAACAAGGGTTTTGCCACCAAGTACTCAAGTTTCAAGTTCAAGTTTCATTTATTAGGTATAGCCCTGTGAGCCATGCGACTCTTAAGTCGGGTGCAACCGCAACAAACAAGTCATGTTTTGCAGATGGGTCAAATACTTATTTCCCTCATTAAAATGCAAATCAATTCATAACATTTTTTACATGCGTTTTTCTGAAATTTTTTGTTGTTATTCTGTCTCTCACTGTTCAAATAAACCTACCATTAAAATTATAGACTGATAATTTCTTTGTCATTGGAAAAACGTACAAAATCAGCAGGGGATCAAATACTTTTTTCCCTCACTGTACTCATCAACCAACACACACCACTCACCTGATCCGAACCATACACTCCAGGCATTTGCCATTCACTCGCAAACAAACTCACACCATTCTCACCTATTCGTCCTTAACATTGACAATAAAACACGTCTCATTCACAATCATTTATCTGTCTCATCGCATAAAACAACAAAATCAATTAAATTTTGATTTAAAGCTTTCGTGACTGCAGTAATTCATATTCTTAGTTTTTTCGGTAAAGTCACCTTGAAGAGAAACAACAAAATAACAAAATATATATAAAACAATAAAAAATTCTCACGACGTTTCGACCATAACTCAAACGGTCATCATCAGGTGTGTCGGTTTGCATAAATTTATTTTGAAAACGGCATATTTATTTACTTATATATATAAAAAAAAATAACGTTTGCGTCACGCGCAACGATTGGCAGTTTGCCCAGGACTAGTCCATCTATTTTTTGAAAAGAGGAGGGGGGAGACGAAATTTGTTTTTATGTATGCTGTCTGAAAGCCACTGTAAGCGTGAACAATCAATCAAGAACTGAAATGATTTATCAAATCTTTCCAATGATTGCTAAGATAGAATCCATCTTCTCGGTTGAAATTGTCTCTGTGCTTGTATATGTGGATAGCCTCATGAACGAATCTCTCATGGAAGCCAGATGGCCATTGACTTTTCCAAGACGGAGGTTCTTTGTAAGCCACGTTAAATTCACTGCCTGGGGGGCGGGCTCGCCTTGGCAAAGAAGCCGAGGATCGACGGCTGACCGGAGGGCGTCGTCGCCCCCCGGGGCTCGCGTTTGCCCGGTGGGGTGGCGCCCATCGTGTCGATCGCCGCCTGCTGCTGCTGCTGGCGCTTGTTGGTGCGAGTCTGGGCGGGCGGCGCGTTGCTGTCGGGGTCACGAGTGGGCGGACTGAAAAATAATAATTATTGACCTGATTTTTGTGGGACCCCGGGGTCCCGCCAAATAATTCAATCGACCAAATGTCGCGTATTAAAAAAGAAAGACTTTTAAGACCACAGTGTGTTATTTACGAATTGTCGCTGAGTTGTCATTGCACTGCAGCACGTGACTTGTTTTTCTTTCATCTAGGTCAAGAGTCATAACATAGGCAATGTGCAATTCCAAAGACCCCCATGGATGATTATGGTGGGTGTTTCAGATTGCCATCAAACACCCTACCTGTCACACACTGGATTATAATTTTTAAAATCTGAGATAAATTCATACGTCGTACAAAGTTCACATTTAATACCACAGCCAACTGGATTAAAACGGTCAAAATGAGTTATCTTTCGGCTCTGTACGTTGAGAACTACTCAAATTAATGCTGCGAAAACACACCGGCTTATGTGAGCCGATTCATAATCTGTGCCATAACTCACACACGTGTCTCCCTTGTTGCCTCTCTCTCCAGAGGCTGTCCCCACTCCTTCCCTTGGCCTCGCCCCTCCACCAGTTGGCCCTGTTCAGCTCCATCCACCACATGAACCACAGATGTTTCTTTAATCTAGTTTAGAGGCTATATGCAGTTGTTATAGGTCATTACCAATGCCATAGGTTTTCGGTTTCTGGTTAAAATCAGCTGGACCTGTAAAATGAAAATTACAGGAAGCCCTCGACTTACGAACACCCGACTTAAGAATACCCGACTTAGGAACACCCGACTAACGAACACTAGTACTTAAGAATCCGCGAAATTTAGTGAAACTGAACGTTCGTAAATCGAGGGATACCTGTATAGAGTGAGAGACAAGGTAGGGGCGATGAGAAGTTTCCTGTTGCCCGGGGAAGCAAACGCGGTGTGGAAGGCAGGGCATACGGAAGGAGGGAAGTTGTGAGATGTGATGAGGCTGAGGTTGACTCAGCCTCAAATTATTACCTGGTGCGATGTGTAAATATCGTCACTGGGGAGATGAAGACGGCCGGGCGTGGTGCTGGCCACCCATCCCTCGTGTGCCGTTCAGGCCTTCATAGGTGCTTGCTTATAGCACTTGCCCCAACAGTCTGTTAAGGCTATACGGGTGATCTTTGTCTGTATAATGAATGCCATGGATTTGGGCATAGGCAAAGGAATCTAGCATTTCTCATCAATCCATGCACTTCCTCCCACCACTCTCCCTAAAATAAGAATAATTCATGAATATGCACACCGTTAATTACTCACGTGGGGAGCCATATCAGCGCTATAAATCCGTCTTGCAGCTTGTGGACTGTGTAGCGTGGTGTCCCGCACCACAAGGGCCCTGCATTGCACCACAAACTAACTTTGCTTCTGCCTCCTACAAGGTGTAGGGCGTGATGTGCATGTAGGGGGAAGAAGAGTCTGGGGCCAGATACATGGAATGTGGGATGTGGGCAGGAAGAAGGTTGTGTATTGGAGATCCTAGCTCTGAGATAATGTGGAGGTTTGGGTAGGCTGTGTGCGCTGAGTGTTGGGGCGAGTGGTCGGTGGTATGTGGACTGGACAAAGAGGCTGATCGTATGTTGCTGGGTGTGTATGAGGCTGGGTATAGGAGTTTGGGCGTGTGCAAGGTGTGTACGAGGATGGGTGTTGGTATTCGAGTTGGGTGTATGGGCTGTTGATTAGACTATCTGGCTGTTTGATTGCTGGTTGGGTATAGGGCTGGCTGTGTGAGTTCTGGGTGAGTGTTTGGTGCTGGCTGTGTGAGTGCTGGGTGAGTGTTTGGTGCTGGCTGTGTGAGTTCTGGGTGAGTGTTTGGGGCTGGCTGTGTGAGTGCTGGGTGAGGGATTGGGGCTGGCCGTGTGAGTTCTGGGTGAGGGTTTTGAGCTGGCTGTGTGAGTTCTGGGTGAGTGTTTGGGGCTGGGTTTGTGAGTTCTGGGTGAGTGTTTGGGGCTGGCTGTGTGAGTTCTGGGTGAGTGTTTGGGGCTGGCTGTGTGAGTTCTGGGTGAGTGTTTGGGGCTGGCTGTGTGAGTTCTGGGTGAGTGTTTGGGGCTGGCTGTGTGAGTTCTGGGTGAGTGTTTGGGGCTGGCTGTGTGAGTTCTGGGTGAGTGTTTGGGGCTGGCTGTGTGAGTTCTGGGTGAGTGTTTGGGGCTGGCCATGTAAGTTCTGGGTGAGTGTTTGGGGCTGGCTGTGTGAGTTCTGGGTGAGTGTTTGGGGCTGGGTTTGTGAGTTCTGGGTGAGTGTTTGGGGCTGGCTGTGTGAGTTCTGGGTGAGTGTTTGGGGCTGGCTGTGTGAGTTCTGGGTGAGTGTTTGGGGCTGGCTGTGTGAGTTCTGGGTGAGTGTTTGGGGCTGGCTGTGTGAGTTCTGGGTGAATGTTTGGGGCTGGCTGTGTGAGTTCTGGGTGAGTGTTTGAGGCTGGCTGTGTGAGTTCTGGGTGAGTGTTTGGGGTTGGGTGTGTGAGTTCTGGGTGAGTGTTTGGGGCTGGCTGTGTGAGTTCTGCGTGAGTGTTTGGGACTGGGTTTGTGAGTTCTGGGTGAGTGTTTGGGGCTGGCTGTGTGAATTCTGGGTGAGTGTTTGGGGCTGGCTGTGTGAGTTCTGGGTGAGTGTTTGGGGCTGGCTGTGTCAGTTCTGGATGAGTGTTTGGGGCTGGCTGTGTGAGTTCTGGGTGAGTGTTCGGGGCTGGCTGTGTGAGTTCTGGGTGAGTATGATAAGGTAATTAAAGCTTTCGTGACTGCATAAAATTACTCATTGGTTTATTCGGTAAAGTCACGTATGTAGAAATACCATAAAATTATATTAAAATAAATCAATCACGACGTTTCGACCATAACGCAAAACAAATAGCGAGGGAGCACATAGGGTGACATCAACGCAACACATAGAGAGCGCTAAACTGCACGGAGGTAAATACAACAAGAAGATGAGAGACGAGAATTCAACAAACCTAAGAAAAAATTATGTGATGCAAAACCAGTCGGCCAACAACACAGTTAGACACTTGCCTGGCGGACTACGAATTTCAGAAGAGTGCTAAATTTCGTGTTCATCTTCTGGGTTGAACATACCAGCATAGACAGAGTGAACAAATACGAGGTACAAGGTAGCAGAAATACATATACAGGGACACCGGTCGAAAGGTCGTGATTGATTTATTTTAATATAATTTTATGGTATTTCTACATACGTGACTTTACCGAAAAAACAATGAGTAATTTATGCAGTCACGAAAGCTTTAATTCTTTATTAACACACTTCTACGGGGAAGTTACCTTTACAATTCTGTCCTAAACCTATTGCGCCCCTTGCTTTCTCCTACCCCTCCCCCCTCTTCTGCTGCCGTGCCCCCTTGCTCTCTTCGGCCCCTCCCCCCACCTCTGCTGCTTATTTTAAGCCTCTGTCTGTTCATCCCTCTGGCCCTTTTTCTTGCTTCTCTGTCCGTCTTTCCTCTTCTTGCCGCTTGGTGTCCCTGTATATGTATTTCT
The DNA here is from genome assembly GCF_048934315.1 of Petromyzon marinus. Taxonomy (NCBI): domain Eukaryota; kingdom Metazoa; phylum Chordata; class Hyperoartia; order Petromyzontiformes; family Petromyzontidae; genus Petromyzon; species Petromyzon marinus. Next base: position 7,298,096 of record NC_133690.1, on the reverse strand, counting down.
GCTACCTTGTACCTCGTATTTGTTCACTCTGTCTATGCTGGTATGTTCAACCCAGAGGATGAACACGAAATTTAGCACTCTTCTGAAATTCGTGGTCCGCCAGGCAAGTGTCTAACTGTGTCGTTGGTCGACTGGTTTTGCATCACGTAATTTTTTCATAGGTTTGTTGAATTCTCGTCTCTTATCTTCCTGTTGTATTTACCTCCGTGCAGTTTAACGCTCTCTATGTGTTGCGTTGATGTCACCCTATGTGCTATTTGTTTTTTACACCTGATGAAGATCGCTTGTGTTGCGGTCGAAACGTCGTGATTGATTTATTTTAATATAATTGTATGGTATTTCTACATACGTGACTTTACCGAAAAAACCAATGAGTAATGAGGAGGCTTACCGCAGCCTTCGCTCAGAGATTTAGAGAGCCGTGAGGCGCTGCAAGGATGGGTGGTGGTCGCGGGTTGCTGAGGAAATGGAGTCTGCCTCAATGGCCCGCGATCACAAATCCCTATTTAACTCCATCAAAAAGTAACCTGCAGCACCACACCTATTACCATCATTAGGGGAAAGAAACAGGTTCGCAGATTTTCTGAGAATTTATGTGAGGTCCTGGGGGAGGGGGAATCCCTCAGCCTGGAAAACATCATGGGATAAAGTGGGGATGACCCTGCTGAGGCTGCGGTGCCTCAAATATTGGAGGAAGAAGTCACCCACTGTGAGTGGCTGGCTGAGGTGCCATCCGTTGAGGAGGTACTGAAGGCGATCCAGAGTATGAGACCAGGAAATGCAACGGGCAGAGATGCTCTCCCAAGTAAAATGCTGAGGGAGGGTGGCGTTTGTGCGCAGACTGCCCTACATGATATCATAACAACAGTCTGGGCCACTGGACGGGTTCCACAGGATTGGAAGGATCCCCTGGTGGTCCCCCTCTTTAAGAAGGGGGACCACGCAGACTGTAACAACTACAGGGGCATCTCACTCCTCAGTGTGCCGGGAAAAGTACTGGCAAGGATTTTTCCACATCGTTGCTAGGCACGCTGAGGAGAGGCTTGTGGAGCCCCAATGCGGTTTCAGAAAAGGGCGGTCCTGTATAGATGCCATATTTTCTGTCCATCTGCTATAGCAGAGGTGTAGGGAATTCCAACAAGACCTACATCTCTGCTTTATTGAGCTGGTCAAGGCTCATGATACCATCAGTAGGCCTGGGCTCTGGGTTGTTCTTCGTGCTTTCGGAGTCACTGACCCTCTGCTCACGCTCATTAAAGACCTTCATGATGGTGAGCAGGCCCAGGTAAAACTACGTGGCCGGGAGTCAGAGCCATTCCCTGTACACCTTGGGGTGCGACAGGGATGTCATCTGGCTCCAACATTATTTAACATCTATTTCGACCACGTAGATCGTGAAGCCTTCGGTAGCTGTACCGTAGGAATTTCCATCTGGTACAGATACAATGGGAGGCTCATTGATGCCCGGATGCGGTCAAGGGATGGCTCCCTAATGGTCAACCACGTTATGTATGCCGACGACCTGGTAATTGCGGCTCACTCAGAGGAGGAATTGGAGGCGCTGCTGAAACTGGAGTGTGTCACCCATCGGTGAGCTCCTCCGGCAGGCAAGGCTGCGTTGGCTGGGCCATGTAGCCCGCATGCCCAATCACCGCATGCCCAAATAGCTTTTGTTCGGTCGGATCGAGGGGGCTAAATGGGCGCGGCACGAGCTAGAGAAGAGATGGAGTGATGTGGTACAGGAGGATATGGAGCTGAGTGGACTTGCCGATGACTGGTACCAGCGGTGTCAAGATCGGCCTCTGTGGAGGAGGCTCGTGAAGGACGCTACTGGGCAGTTGGAGGCAGTCGCCCTCCAAAAACAACAGAGGGCGGAGGAGCGACGCTCACAACAACGAGCGGAGCGCCGGGTGACTAAAGCACAGCAGGTTGGCACAGTAGGGGGCACAGGTGGTGCATCAGCCAGTCATCTCAGTCATCTCAGTCAGTCGACCCATGGCACCTGGGACTGCCCCGTGACCTCCTGCCAGCGGGCGTTCGACACTTCACGTGGCCTCAAGGTGCACATAGCCTGGCAGAAGCGTCGTAGTGACGTCACCGCCACTTAGTGGCTAATGTCGGTTATTGTTGTTGTGTTTGTTTCTCACTGTACTCCTACGTCTCTCACTGCCTATTTCTGTGTCTATCTTTCGCCGTGTGTGTTTCTCTCCGTGTCTTTCTCTCTACCCCTATTTGCCCATGGCGATGCCCTCATTATTTCCATTACAAATTTTCGCCCATGAGTAGCCGCCCCGATCGTCCATTCCTAAGTCCAGTCCTGACTTTAGTGCTAAAACATTTTACAATACGAGAATCACAGTCACATCCACCTCATGTAAAGACTGTACCATATACTTAGCATGAAGACGTACCTAATCAGGCCTATTGACCATGTAGAGTGGTGAAAGTTTCTGTGGAAAAATATTGTAAAATCATTGTAGCTCCCTATGGAATCAATGTTGGAGGAACTGGAAAATGCAATGCTCACATGTATACCTAGGGGAGTTATTGAAGGCAGACCGGGATCATAGACAGGACATAAGAGAGGGGGACGACGTTAGATCGGAGTGCTTCTGAATAGCAACGTAGCTATGTGCTCAGGGAATCACGTTTACAAACGGTGCATCTATCACCTGCTGTGACGTATGGCTCAGACACACCGACATATCAAATGAGTGCAGCTAATACTTGGACGAGGAAGACAATGACAATGATCTCTGGATTAATGTATCAGCATCTGCGTGCTAAAGAAGGAAAATAAATGCATGGAAATGTAAAACATTAGAATTATCTGAGTTTGAAAACATCGCTTGACCTGCTGCTGGCGGATGGTTCGTAGGGACGCAGTTATGTAGCCCACCAGTAATTTAATTCGTCACGATTCAGAATTTACAATTTCATTCATTGTTTGCTCATGCCTCGTTGTTTTAACCGTCTCCTGTGTACACACGCACACAACAAAAGCTGGGCGGTGGCGGCTACGCTGCTGCACGTGGCTGCTGCACTGTGGAGGCAGCAGCGAGGGTCGGTGGATCACCGCACTTCGATGTTGTGAAACTCCCTTGCCGTGGGCGTCGAGGAGGTGCCATGCCCTGGCTATGCCAGGAGAAGGCGGTAAAGGAAGAATGTGGACTGCATGGGATTGAGTGTTTGCCCCCTTCGCACGCATGGGCGCCACGGTGGTGAGATGTTAACTACCTCGCCTGGTATACAGGAGGTTGTGGATTCGATCCCGACCCAGACGCCTGCTGTATATTTGGAGTTTGCATGTCTCTGTCTCCCCGTGGTCGCGTGGATTTTTTCCGGGTCCTCCGGTTTTTACCTCCTCAGATACAGAATAAACGAGCGTTTTGAGTATTTGACTGATGTAAATTTCCACAAGATAAGCCACTTCGTTGAGCTATCATTTGGGGCCAGGTCGTTTCTGAAAAAAAGAGTTGTATAGCTGAGTGAGCTTTACCTGGTAAACATTTTTTGTTCAGTTATTATTCAGGTGCTCCGGTTTCCTCCCACATTAATTGGCCCACACCACCTCAAACTGTAGAGGACCGCAGAGCTTGGGCAATCGTTGGCGCCGACTCGTCGCCTGGCTGCTGCCTTCCCACTCATCTGTGGTTCCTCCTCGCGACTCCGAGTCGTTGTCCTCTCTGCGAGAGCGAGCGAGTGATGTGCGGTAGCGGCGTGTTGAAAGTTGACATTGTTATTATTGACACACACACTAGAGGACGGATAAGGTGGCGTGACCTCACATGCATGACAACTGACCCATCGCCAGACACCGCTCACCATGCGGGCACTCACCACTCACCAGATATCATTCACCTGACACACACGATATACTCATCAACCACCACGGACCACTCACCTGATCCGAACCACACACTCCAGGCATTTGCCATTCACTCGCACACAAACTCACACCATTCTCACCAATTCGTCCATAACATTGACAAAAAACACATCTCATTCACAATCCTGTATCTGTCTCATCGCATAAAACAACAAAATCAATGTTTTTTTTTCATCCCATCAGCCCCACGGTCTTCTTGGAGTGCATAATGTCAGCAGCATTAGTTCAAAACAAAGCAAGCTATGGGCTCGCTTCGACATTCAGTGTTTCATCAGCAGTCAGGCTTGCCCCAACCAACGTTGGTGAATCGCAAGATACTAAAGATGCTAATAAGCAAAGACGCCCCACCCCCGAAAACTTCAAGATAATGGGCCCGAGTTTTCACGCAAAATGGTATACTGTACTGTAATAGATTCTGATATAAAGTACACATTACTCAATTGGGATTATACATAGCCACCCCCTACTGTGAAAACTGGCAGGACCCTCCTGAAAAAGAGCCACGAGGCTCACTCAGTGAGGCAGCGGCGGCCCTGGACCCGCTGCTGCCAGCAATCGGCGCCCCCAAACCCCAGGGGCAGATCGAGGCTGAGTTTTTTGGTAAACTGGGAAACATGTTTCCCTATTTTACGTTTAATGTTTTTTTTTAAGAGGCATAATTATTCGGGTTGTCCGTCCGTCTGTCCAATCAATCGTCAGAAATGTTGAGAAATTATTTTTTCCTCGAATTTGGCACCCCACTTAACTTTACGCCCTAGACGACCGCCTAGATAGCCTACATGGACGTGTCGCGCCTGCAGTGAGGCTTTCCTGGGTAAACAAGCCTCATAATAATCATCATGATCACACTTGACACCACTCACTTGTGGCCGTCTGATGCGTAGTCTCCGCGGCACAGTAGCGTGTTTAGTCCAGCAGGGGGTGCTGCGGCAATGTTGTTGACGCACGTGTTGGCTTCACGTGCTATGAAGAAGAGCAATTGACCAAATGTCGCGTATTAAAAAATAAATACTTTTAAGCCCACAGTTTGTTATTTACGAATTTTCGCTGAGTAGTCATTGCACTGCAGCACGTGACTTGTTTTTTATCTCGGTCAAGAGTCATAACATAGGCAATGTGCAATTCCAAAGACCCCCATGGATGATTATGGTGGGTGTTTCAGATTGCCATCAAACACCCTATGTGTCACGCACTGGATTATATATTTTTTAATCTGAGATAAAATTCATACGTCGTACAAAGTTCACATTTAATACCACAGCCAGCTGGATTAATACGGTCAAAATGAGTTATCTTTCGACTCTGTACGTTGAGAACTACTCAAATTAATGCTGCGAAAACACACCGGCTTATGTGAGCCGATTCATAATCTGTGCCATAACTCACGCACGTGTATCCCTTGTTGCCTCTCTCTCCAGAGGCTGTCCCCACTCCTTCCCTTGGCCTCGCCCCTCCACCAGTGGGCCCTGTTCAGCTCCATCCACCACATGAACCACAGATGTTTCTTTAATCTAGTTTAGAGGCTATATGCAGTTGTTATAGGTCATTACCAGTGCCATAGGTTATCTGTTTCTGGTTAAAAATCAGCTGGACCTGTGAAATGAAAATTACAGGAAGCCCTCGACTTACGAACACCCGACTTAGGAACACCTGACTTACGAACACCTGCACTTACAAACACCCGACTTAGGATCACCTGACTTACGAACACTAGCACTTAAGACTCGGCCTAAAATGAGTACCAGTAAACATCGCCATTTGGGAGACAAAGGCGGTCCGCCGTGGTGCTGGCCAGCCACCCTCTTGTGTGCCGTGTCGGCCTTCATTGTTGCTCGCTAGCTGCACTCGCCCCAATAGTCTGTTAAAGCTATGTGAGGGATCTTAGTCTGTGTGCATGTGAATGTCCCTTAACAGCTGTGTCGATTATCCCCGAGCACCTAGGTCTACTTAGTCTGAAATGCCTACCTGGTGCAGTGTGTAAACAACTCCACTGGGGAGACAAAGGTGGCCGGGCGTGGTGCTGGCCACCCACCTCCTCGTGTGCCATTCGGTCCTTCAGATGTGCTGCTCGCTAACAGCACTTGCCCCAACAGTCTGTTAAGGCTATAGGGGGATCTTTGTCTTTTTTTTGTGTACGTGAAAGTTGGGTCGGGAGCGGTAGTGTAGTCGTTAGCGCGTTGCACTACGAAGCCGGCGACCCTAGTTCGATTCTCGCTCACGGCCAACACCAGTGAGGATTATGTGAATGCGTCCTGGGCCTCCCCTTTGGTTGACTCAGCCTGAAATGAGTACCTGGTGTGGTGTGTAAACATCGCTACTGGGGACACAAAGGTGGCCGGGCGTGGTACTGGCCACCCACCCACTCGTGTGCCGTGCCGGCCTTCATAGGTGCTCACTATCAGCACTTGCCCCGACAGTCTATCAAGGCTACACGGGGGATCTTTGTCTTTCTCTTTGTATGTCTTTAGAACAGGTTCTCTTCGTAAATCGAGGACTGCCCAAATCCTCGCCGAAGTTTCGCGGGTTCCTGCTGGTATTGATAGCAGTCCCGCAATTAAATGTGACCCGCCCGAACTGGACATCTGTAAAGAAGAGCTTAATAGCTCATCGGATTCCTCCAGCCTCAATAAAGATTCTGATTCTGATGTTAAGGAATTTATAGTAATGATGCAATTAAAGTTTATATTATTGATACATTTTTCGTGCATAGAACAATGAACAAAGAGGCTCTCCACTCGTCAACAATGACCCCGTGTGGCCTGAACAACAACACAAACACGTGTTATTGTTATGGAACAACAACACAAACAGGTGTTATTGTTATGGAACAACACAAACACGTGTTATTGGTATTGAACAACAACACAAACACGTCTTATTGTTATGGAACAACAACACAAACACGTGTTGTTGTTATGGAACAACAACACGAACACGTGTTATTGTTATGGAACAACAACACAAACACGTGTTATTGTTATGGAACAACAACACAAACACGTGTTATTGTTATGGAACAACAACACAAACACGTGCATTGTTATGGAACAACAACAACAACAACACAAACACGTGTTATTGTTATGGAACAATAACACAAACACGTGTTATTGTTATGGAACAACAACACAAACACGTGTTATTGTTATGGAACAACAACACAAAAACGTGTTATTGTTATGGAACAACACAAACACGCTGTTATTGTTATGGAACAACAACACAAACACGTGTTATTGTTCTGGAACAACACAAACACGCTGTTATTGTTATGGAACAACAACACAAACACGTGTTATTGTTCTAGAACAATAACACAAACACGTGTTAATGTTATGGAACAACAACACAAACACGTGTTATTGTTATGGAACAACACAAACACGTGTTATTGTTATGGAACAACAACACAAACACGTGTTATTGTTATGGAACAACAACATAAACAGGTGTTATTGTTATGGAACAACAACACAAACACGTGTTATTGTTATGGAACAACAACACAAACACGTGTTATTGTTATGGAACAACACAAACACGTGTTATTGTTATGGAACAACAACACACACGTGTCATTGTTATGGAACAACAACACAAACACGTGTTGTTGTTATGGAACAACAACAACAACAACACAAACACGTGTTATTGTTATGGAACAACAACAACACAAACACGTGTTATTGTTATAGAACAACAACACAAACACGTGTTATTGTTATGGAACAACAACAACACAAACACGTGTTATTGTTACGGAACAACAACAACACAACCACGTGTTATTGTTATGGAACAACAACAACACAAACACGTGTTATTGTTATGGAACAACAACACAAACACGTGTTATTGTTATGGAACAACAACACAAACACGTGTTATTGTTACGGTACAACAACAACACAAACACGTGTTATTGTTATAGAACAACAACAACACAAACACGTGTTATTGTTATGGAACAACAACACAAACACGTGTTATTGTTATAGAACAACAACAACACAAACACGTGTTATTGTTATGGAGCAACAACACAAACACGTGTTATTGATTTGGAACAACAACACAAACACGTGTTATTGTTAAGTAACAACAACACAAACACGTGTTATTGTTATGGAACAACAACAACACAAACACGTGTTATTGTTATGGAACAACAACAACACAAACTCGCTGTTGGGGGCGCTTGGTGCATCGCCCGTTGGAGAGCCCCGCCCCGCACGCCCCCCATCCCCCTCACGCCCCTCCCCCCAATCCCCCGCGCCCCTATCCCGCGCGCCCCTCCCCCCTACAGACACAGGCCACGCCCACCGTCGCGTGACGTCACGACCAACTGCCGCCCGATCGTAATGTTACAGTGGAGGCGTCCGGTACAGTAGGTGCGCTCCGAGACTCACCCCGAGACTCACCTCTCTCTGAGACCCTCTCACTCGACTCGCTCTCCCAGCTTCAGTGAAGAACCTTCTCGCCGAGTTGCTGCCGCGACGGTCGAAGCATGGAAACATCTCCGAGGTGAGTGTGAGACGGCACTGGGGAGAGACAAAGACGGCTGTGACATGTGTGCAGTGGGTGAGTGAGACGGCCCTGTACACTACACACGCCGACTGTACTTGTGGCCGAGTCTTCGTCAGATCGGTCGTTGCTTTCATAGGGACAAACATTTATACAAACCGTGAGGGAGACACTTGGACAGAAGGGAGACACGGACACATAGACACAATGTAGGCACACGGGGACACAACATAGACACAGAAGGTAGACACAAGTTGATTTTCTATTGGGAGCGAACACTCCACACCAACACACGGAGACAGGCAATCCCTCCTTCACACACAACTCTCTCTCCTCATTCATAACTCTCTCCTCCTCATCCGTTGCTCTCTCCTCATCCGTTGCTCTCTCCTCATCCGTTGCTCTCTCCTCCTAATCCGCTGCTCTCTCCTCATCCGCTGCTCTCTCCTCATTATCCGCTGCTCCCTTTCATTCACACCTCCTGCCGACATCCCCTCTCATCCCGACGGCCCCCTCTATCATTTGTGGCTATCTTGCTTCTGAAAACAATCTAATAGCTCAGTAGGCTTTAGCTGGTAGCATGAACTTAGTTGAGTTTCATCTGTACAGTGGTACCCCGGAGATCGAACTTAATTCGTTCCAGAAGGCCATTCCAACACCGATTTGTTCGAACACCGAATTAATTTTCCCCATCAGAATTAATGTAAATGACATTAATTGGTTCCAGACACAAGAAATCTCTCATTATAAAGCAGTTTTTACACGCAGTTTACAGTAATTACATGCATAAAATCATACCAAAAAAACAAGAAACACAATAAATAAATGGAATAAATGAATGAGTATATGGAATAAATTAAATAAATGAACATTGAACTTCACTTTACCTGTAGTAAGGAGAGTTGATGGCTTGAGTGGAAGGTGGTGAGGAGGAGGAGGAGGTGGTGGTGTCATTGTTTGGAAGGGGAGTCCTGTTTGTCTGGGCAAGCGTCATGCACGCTGCTGGCCATACGCTTCTCAGCCGTACAGGTTCTTTCAAGTCGCGATTGGCCGTTCGACCTCCGAATTTCGTTCGGTTTCCGGGGCAAAAAATGTTGGGAAATACTAAATATCGTTCGAACACCGATTTGTTCGAGTTCTGGTGCGTTCGATCTCCGAGGTTCTACTGTATATATTTTTGAAGTGATTTGCTTACCTTTCCTGTACTCTGCACTCCTATCGTGTTTTTGTATTGTTGTAACTTTTTGACCAATCCCCAACTAGACATCTGTGAAAAGGGGCCGTCCATAAATGACGTCACGCGATTTTGGCCGATTTTTGACCCCCCTTCCCCCTCAATCTTTGTTTTTTTTCGGTAAAGTCACGTATTAATAAGAAATAATCAAATAACACAATAGCGTACGACGTTTCGGTTGCAACACAAGCAGCCACCACCAGGCACAGAAGAGCTAAATTCACGAGAGAGGGGAAACACACAACCCCTCGTCACACGGCGTCACAAAACGTCATACCCCCCTCAAATATGACGTCACAAGGCTCTGCCCCCCCCCCCCCAACCATATTTACATTTTGAAAATAAAACATGCTTCAAATCACTTTAAACTATTGTCATTGTTGCACGTATTTAATGTGGCGCTGCACTCTGATGTTGTAGGCGAAAACATGTATTAAAAAGGAGGCGTTTGAAAGCTGAAATTTAGCACAAAATTCACTTGAAAATATTCAACGTCTAAATGAAACTGCAGATGTTCAGAATATTTCTTGAAATTCTCTTATAATTATAAAAAAATGAAAGTAATTATAACTTTAAAATAGACTTGAAACTTAGTAGTAGAACGAAGCAAAATGGAGAGTATAATTAAAACATTCACATGGATTCCACAGAATGAAAAGCCCTGGTCGAATCATTGGAATAAAAATGTTTAATAACAGTCATTCAAATTTTTTTCTAAATGTATGTTTGTCCATTCTCCCATGGAGAAGCAAAATGCTCCTTCATGGAATAAATAAAAGGTGACCTTAGTCAATTTAAATAATCAAATAGTTAATAATGAAAATTAATCAAAATTAGTGTTGTTATAACAATTATATTTAATTAAGTTTATTTAAAGTTGCGCATTTTGATGTGACGTCACATTTCTCTTACCCCCCCTCGTCACACATCGTCACAAATGTCTGACCCCCCTCCCCCCCCTCTGTGCGTGACATTATTTATGGACGGCCCCAAAATAGCTTCATACCTAATCGGATTCCTCCAATATTAATAAAGATTCTGATTTCACTTGACTCGAGTGTGAATGCAAAGTGACAGAAGCTCGTGACTGTTGGCGCGACGGCTGCCAGCATCTGTGACCCCAAATTACGCTCCGTCTGCCTTTGCAGACAAGTGGATATTGATCACATTCCGACCGCGACGCGTTACAACCTGTCGCCCGACGACGGCCTGCTGGAGAAGGAGGAGAGCAGCCTGTTCTGCTGCGGCGTTTTTAGTGGGAAGGGGTCGCGTCGGTCGGCGGCGGACAAAGCCCTCTTCAAGGCCCAAGGAAAGCTTGCCCAGACCCAGGTGAGGGCGCGCCAAGTCCTGGAGCAGCTGTGGCGGGACGCCGCCGCGGTCGATGCTGCCAAGAAGCGGAAGGAGGAGGAGAAGGAGAAGAAGAAGGGGAGCGTGGAAGAAGGAGATATCAAGAAGGCGCTCAACAGATGGAGGTGCACGATGGACTTGTCTGTCAAGGGTAGGAGACCAGGTGAGGGGATTGAGCTCGGCACGGCTGCGAGGGATGGGGGGACACGCGGTGAGAGACTCGACCAGTCTAAGGTGTTGCTAAACACGTGATGTTGATTCTAAATGTGGAGGGAAAAACCAGAGGACCGTGAGAAAAATATACGTGACCACAGGGAGAGAGACGTGCAAATTCCCAATATGCAACAGGCGTCAGGGTTGGGATCGAACTCTTCACCACCTGTATACCAGGTGAGATAGTTAACATCTCAGTACCGTGGCACCCTTAAAGGTAAAACGTGTTGAAGCAGTGCCTTTAATGCGGACAGAGGCTCTCGTCCAAACGGCTTTGAAAGTGTTTCTGCGATGCCACCTTCTCGGGCGCTGCGAGTGCGCGTGAGTCACGAGGGGGGGGGTCCTTCTGTCGCAGAAACAACCGCCCCGCGAGGGATAGACCGGGATAAGCTGATCGAGCTCGTGGATGAGGCGATGAGCTTCCTCCCCGTCCACACTGCGGACGTGCTGCTCTTCGAGAGAAACAGCAACAGTGTGAGAACGAGCCTCGCCAGCATCAGCATGTGCCTCGGCAGCGGTCGCAGCATCTACAAAAGCAACAGCAGCAGCGGCGCCAGCAGCGGAGGAAGCAGTGGCTACCTGCCACAGTCCGAGTCTGACATGTTGACGGACTCCACGCCCATTGATACGGATGATGATGGCCTCCTCTACGACAACCCTTGTGCCCCTCCGCCTCTCAAGATGGTGAATATAAGATCCGTTTGGCGTTAAGAGAAGTGACAGAAGCAGATGTGAGTGTAAGAGTATGGATTCCTGCAGTCACGAAAGCTTCAAATCAAGATTTAACCACCTCTACAGGGAGGGTTTTCACACGTGTTAGAGCTTTTAACAGACTACGAGACAAGAAGGCTCACATGATCAAGTCTCTCACCTTTCTGAAGAGATGCCGTGACAACAAGGTATTACCGACCACATTTACACTCACGTTTGCTTCTGTCACTTCTCCTAACGCCAAACGGATCTTATTCAGAGCTAGCCTTTCTCTAATCTCAGAGAGGATAAGAATAAATTTTGATTTAAAGCTTTCGTGACTGCAGTAATTCATATTCTTAGTTTTTTTTCGGTAAAGTCACGTTGAAGAGAAACAACAAAATAACAAAATATATATAAAACAATAAAAAAATTCTCACGATGGTCGAAACGTCGTGAGAATTTTTTTTTATTGTTTTATATATATTTTGTTATTTTGTTGTTTCTCTTCAACGTGACTTTACCGAAAAAAACTAAGAATAGGATAAGAATACTCCGTCTTGAACTTGATAATTTAGACAAATGTCTACTACAATCACACTTAACATTAACAAATCAAATGTCCGAATTTGATTGGAACCTTGTAGATAACATGACTGCTTCTTCTGCCACAACAATGTCCTGCAAATGAAAGGTTAACCTTATTGCTAAATTCAATAACTTGTCAAAAAAGAAACCAGATCCACACATTAAAAAGCTAGATGGTAACAAGACTGTTATCAGAGTAGCAGCACAATCTCCGATAGCCTAAAATCGGAACTAGCTAGAAGGCTGAATTTTGCTGTCACCCCAAACACATCCCAGTGGATGATATTAATGCCAGGGTAGATGTAGACCTCAGAGGCTTGGGACACATCCCGACAAACGTGGCAAGATCTGAAATTGCCACCGTCCTTAAAAATACTCAGAAACCCATTAGTAACATCAGCAAAGACGAGCGCTCTGAACTCGGCAAATTGAAAAAAGAGAGATGACATAGTCAACCTCTCAGTCGACAAGGGCAATGCTACTGTCATCATGGATAAAACCACATACAACAACAAAATCCAGGACCTTCTTAATAATGGCTTTACACAAAAATCAACAAAGATCTCACCAACCACCTGGCTACAAAAACCAACAATATCATTACCAGTTCGACTTCTCTAATCGAGCCATTCAAACGGCTCTCCCTAAAACCTGCTACTAGACCACCAATATTCTATGGTCTTCCAAAAATCCATAAAGAAGGTACTCCACTTCGGCCCCACTATCAATTCACCTACCTACAAACTGGCCCGTTTTCTGTCTGATACCTTGCTTCCTTTCACGGGCAAGACTACCTCAGCAGTACATAACTCAACTCACTTGGTCTCTCTAATCAAGGGCATTTCACTGTCCGCAGATAATTTGCTCGTCAGCTTTGATGTAGTTTCTCTGTTCACCAAGGTTCCTGTACCTGACACCTTAGCAATAATTGAAGACTTAGTCCAACATGAACTGAATCCTGATGTATCTACTCTGGTTAGGCCCTGCCTTACCAACACTCACTTCACCTGGAGTGGTACTTTCTACAAAAAATGAAGGTACCCCCATGGGTTCCCCCTTATCACCAGTGATAGCGAATGTTTTCATGGATAAATTTGAAACAGATACCATCCAGACATCCACCCTATGGCCTTCCTTGTGGAAGAGATATGTAGATTACACTCGTCATTTGGCCACATGGCCTGCCAGCATTGAACCAATTTCTCAACCACATCAATTCCATACACCCATCCATCAAATTCACCATGGAAGTGGAGAAGGATGGTAAGCTACCATTCCTGGATGTTTTGTTTGAGAAGAGACCTGACGGCTCGTTGGGACACTATCTACAGGAAAGCCACCCACACAGATTCCTATTTGAAACCTGATTCCCACTATCATCCGGCACAGAATTATTCCCTCGTCAAAACACTACACCATGGGGCCCACTGCATTTCCGACCAACACCACCTAGCCAGTGAACTGAAACACGTACACCAGGCCCCCAAGATGAATGGGTGCTCGGACCGCATTATTCACAAAGCTGTTTCTCCAACCATGGAGAAACAACCCCCTGAGAAGCCGATTAAAACCATCACGTTACCATACATAGTAGGTGTTACCAAAAAGATTTTCAAAATCTTAAACAAACACAAGATCCAAGTCCGATTCAATACAGTACACAAAATCCGTGATCTAATCCCATCTGTGAAGGATGTCATTCCTGACATGCAATATCCTAGCGTTTACAAACTAAGTTGTACCTGCGGTAGCGGTTACATTGGGGAAACGAAACGACATGTCTCGGACCGTGTTCGCGAACACAAGGCAGATCTGAATCATGGCACAACCAATACCTCTGCCGTGGCTTACCATTGTTATACTGTTGTGGGCTCGCATGATATTGTTTTTTCCAAGACCAAGGTACTGTGCAAAACCTTCCGGGTACTATTAAAGGTTTGTTCATGAATCCATCCAGATATATAAACAGACATAACTTCAACTGAAAAGATGGAAACAAATTGAGCAATCATTGGAATGATGTTATTAACCAGGTAAAACCTTAACTGTTTATGGTTATTTCCATCATATCTGCTGGGTACTAGCCTATTTTTCCTACTTAATTTCTCCCCGCAGCCTCAGCTTTCCTGGCTTTCACAGCCTCCCACTTCCAGCCCCGCCCACTTCCTCCCCCTGCCTCACGTTCTCTCTACCCAGAGCGCTCACGCAGCACCCCCCTCCCCCTACTTCACACCACCCCCCCTCTCTCTCTCCCCCCTTGCTCCTCCCTCTTTATTACCTATATAACCGCTTGCCACGGCAGCTCTCCCGCCCACTTCAGCAAATTTTTTCTTGCTGTGGTTGTCCCACCTGATGACGGACACTTGTGTTGCGCCCGAAACGTCGTGATTTGTTTCATTTTATTTCTAACTACGTGACTTTACCGAAAGAACCAAAGAGTATGTATTACCGAAGCTATCACCAGCAGGTGTGCAACAGATTAATTGCACTTGTGGCAAATGCTATATTGGGCAGACATGACGAATGATCAGTATGATCCAAAGAACACCAAATCAATATAAAATATTCCCAAATACAACTGTCAGCAGTGGCAGAATACGCATGCCAACAATGACACTCAAGTGATTCTGATAATTTCGAAGGTCTGTGCAAAACTAGTTACTACCGGTCCAGAGTAATGAAAGAATCTATCGGAATTGATAAAAAATAATTGTAACCATTCCGATAACTACAGGCTTAGTGCTGCTACGAAGTGAATAATCAGATAATACATTGTTTAAATACATGCCCATACAGGTCACCATACATAAATGGGGATTACCTGTACAAAGACAATAACAGGTACTCATTGATTGCTCGCAAACTACAAGCGGTTCAAGAACAATGTGCATACATGTGCACGCATAATGTACGCTGATTATTACCATATATAACGCAACGCGCACTAGATACCCATTAAAATGTATATGCATTCATTAATCCCCCCCCCCCCCCCCCTTCGCACAATAAGCGCTTACAAGTGACGTCATCAACAAAACAGGTGGTAGCTTCATGATGATGAACCTAGTTGTAATAACTGCTGAAACGTCGTACTCGGATTGTAAATGTTGTAGATTTGCTCTCCAACACACTGGTGTGCTGTACTAGTAACAAATTGCCATGTTCTGTTTACGTGATAAACCTTTGTCGGGTGGTGGCAGGTTTAACGACAGATTTATATTTACGTGATCTAACGCAAAAAAACCTATATTATGGATATTGGTCGCAAAAGCCTACGAGTTAGTAATTCATGCACTATCAAAAGAGAGGCTATCCCAAACATCCGTCCGGATTGGAGAGATTTTCCTCTCCTGAGCGTCCATGTTGAGAACAGTCCACAGAGGAGGATGAGGAGCCATCTCCCAGAGGTCCCCAGCGGAAGAACCGTGTTCACAGGAGGTGCCGAGCCAGCAGCACACTCAATCTCCCATCTCGCAGGCGGTGGGGTCGGGGTGGGGCGGACGCTCGTTGCAAGGCGCAACGTTGATAAACCTGCGGAAGAAAACGAGCGTTAAGCCGCGCAGTCCGTTGGTACCCGCCCCTCCCATCTTTCCCACCTGGCACACGCAAGCTGAGTCAGCGCAGGGGGGCACGGCGCGTGGGTGAGACAGAAAGAGGTCCGTGTCCGTGCCTGGACGGGATGTGGCGCCGGGTGTGAACGGCGATGCTCTCGTGACCGTGCGTTCGTTTGTGTGTATGCGTGCGTGCGTCTCACCTGTGACCGTCTTTCTGCTGCACGAACCCCGGTGGCTGTTGATTATCATACATTGGGGAAGTATCTCCCCCCCGGGGCTGGGAGACCTGTGAAGGAGACTGCCATGAACATCAGCTCGTCGAGAACGCCCGAGGCAAACGAGCGATTCGCTCGCACATCCTAAACCCATGCTCTGGGCTTTACAACGAACACGTTAACATGGCTGTCATTGCATGTGTGTGTACGCTTGTTGGTATTTGTACATGTGTGTATGTACGTGCGGAGCAGTAGTGTAGCGGATAACGCGCTGCTCTATGAACCCGGTGACCCGACTTCTAGGGCTGCTTATGAACAATACCAGTGACGATTATCTGAATGGGTCCTGGGGCTTCCCTAAAGTCGAATGAGCCTCAAATGAGTACTTTGTGAAGTGTGTAAACATTCTCTTTGGTTCTATTGGGTAAAGTCACGTAGGTGAAAATAAAATAACAAAAAAATCACGAAACGTCGTGATTTTTTATTTTATTTTCACCTACGTGACTTTACCCAATAGAACCAAAGAGTATGGATCCTAGCAGTCACGAAAGCTTTAAATCTAGAATGTGTAAACATTGCCATTGGGAAGACAAAGGCGGCCCGGCGAAGTGTTGGCCACCTACCCCCTTGTGTGCCACAATTACGACCTTCAAAGATGCTTGCTAACAGCACTTGCTCCAAAAGTCTTTCTAGGCTCTATAGGGGATCTTTGTCTTTTTTACAGTTCTGTATGTGTTTGCATATGCAAGTCACTCCCTACCGATTCGTGGCCGAACTTCCAATCAGCTAGCCGTGGCTTGCTGGAAGTGTCCACAACCGTGGTGTCCGTGTTCACGAGTTCCTGCAGTAAGGCGAATAGGAAATCAGCACGCGGTGAACATATGGCCACGGACCACTTGCCAAAGTGCCATTCTTCACGAGGTCCCGGTGATACTTTGCCTCTTGAGAAGAAAAATTAACTCACACTCATTAACGATACTGTGGCCTTGATATAAAATGTGTGCAAACCTGGTGGCCAACTACAAGAAACGTCTGACCTCTGTGATTGCCAACAAGGGTTTTGCCACCAAGTCATGTTTTGCAGAGGGCTCAAATGCTTATTTCCCTCATTAAAATGCAAATAAATTTATAACATTTTTGACATGCGTTTTTCTGGATTTTTTTGTTGTTATTCTGTCTCTCACTGTTCAAATAAACCTACCATTAAAATTATAGACTGATCATTTCTTTGTCAGTGGGCAAACGTACAAAATCAGCAGGGGATCACATACTTTTTTCCCTAACTTTATACACATGCTCACACGTACACTCAACACACACTCTCAGCGGTGATGTTAGGACTCATTACAGCTGGCTCAGCCAAACCAAAGAGTTGGGTGGTTCGTTTCACCAGTGCGAGTCGGCGTTTTCAAGCTGTTACTGAAAGTTTTTTTCTCACGGAATGTGTTATCTCCGTGTTGTCATAAGTGGGGCTTTCGTCCACTGAGTGTCAACTTACAAATGAGTTGGATCAATGAACGGGCCTCAGGCACGCAGCCTGTTCGTGAAGCGGGGACTGGCCGTAAAGTGTTATGACGGCGAGTTGAAAAATAACGTCACTTTTTTGCAGCACAGGATTATTAATTATTTCATGGATAGGGTCTCACCTTTATTTATCGGTAGTTTGTATCTTCACGTTTACAGGGCATGCATACGTGACGTAACACTCAGCAAGCAGCCACTCAGCCTGTGCGATGGCGCCAAGTATAAAATTGTTAATGAGCCCCTTTGCAAGAGGTCAATTTGCCTCTTGCCTGTGAGCTGCTGGTGTCAAACATTTTACCGTGTTTAACCCGTTCGTGATGTATAACATTTTTCCCACTCAAATTCACGTGGGCCTTTTTGATCAAATAGCATTTCAATTTCACTTTGAAGGAAAACCCAAGGCGACTCATTTATTTGTCAGTGGGCAAACTTACAAAATAAGCAGGGGATCAAATACTTTTTTCCCTCTGTATGTGCAACAGGGATGTTCTCCAGCTCCCACATTATTTAATAATTAATAAAAAATAATGATTTAATCTAATAAAGAATAATTATTTCATATTTTAATAGCAAATGCTAAGACATACATATTCACCATCATTTTACAAAAAAAACTGAAGGCACCCAATGGGTTCTCCCTTATCTCCGGTTGTGGCCAATATTTTCATGGAAATATCTGAGACGGACGCCATCCAAGCATCCACTCTACGCCCGTCCTTGTGGAAGAGGTACGTGGATGACACGTTTGTCATCTGGCCACATGGCCGACCGGCTAAACCACATCAATTCCATACACCCAGCCATCAAATTCACCATGGAGGTAGAAAAGGATGGCATGCTAACTTTCTTGGATGTCTTAATCAAAAAGAGACCAGATGGCTCAATGAGCCACTCTGTCTACAGGAAAGTAACCCATACTGACGCCAACCTAAAACCTGATTCCCACCACTATCCATCCCAGAAGAATTCCCTCATCAAAACGCTACACATAGAGCTCAGTGTATCTCCGACCATGAACACCTAACCAGTGAACTAAAACACGTACACCAAGCTCTCAAGGCGAATGGATATTCTGACTACACAATCCGCAAAGCCTTCACCCCAAGCGTGAGGAAGGAGCCATCTGAGGATCCAATCAAAACCATTACCCTGCCATACATAGCAGGGGTAACCACAAATATTTATAAAATCATGAACAAACACAAGATCCAGGCCCGATTTAACACAGTACATACAATTCGTGACCTGATCCCATCTGTGAAGGACAAGTTTCCTGACATGCAATATCCCGGCGTCTACAAACTAAGCTGTATCTGCGACAGCAGTTACATTGGGGAAACCAAACGACATGTCTCGGGCCGTGTTCGTGAACATAAGGCAGATCTGAAAGACTGCAGGACCAATACTTCTGCTGTGGCTGATCATTACTTTAATGCGCCATAATAAGGTGCTGTAGGCAGCTGACCTGCCACCACGCTCATGGGCCGACAGGGGGCAGCCAAGAGAGAGCGAGGTGTGTAGGGGTCAAACCCCCGTCCCTCCGTGACCGGAGGTTGACACCCCAGACCCCCCAGGGGCTGGGGGCTGAGGGGGATGGGGACCCCCACCACTTCCTAAACCCCCTTAAGAATTAAGACCTACTAAGACCTTCTAGAAGGTTCATGAGGGGAGGGGTGACCTCGACCTGGGGATAAAAGGCCGGCCCTCGGGACGGGCCAGGGAGTGTTCGCCAACTCAAGCTTGAGGACATCTGAAGACCTGAAGACTGGACCAGCACCCGGGGACTCTCCCCGAGGCTCTCGCTAGAGCCGGGGTTGCAGCGGACCAGGGCGAGTCCCGTACCCCGGGGTGGGTCGGTCGGTCCAGTCTTCCACTAGCCGCCGTCGCAAGTCACCGGCGTGTAGCGTAGCCCGGCGTGTGTAGGACACGCTAGAAGGGAGGCTATCTCTCCCTTAGGCTATCGGGTGTTACAGTAGTGTTTAACAGAGTAGTCTTAACATAGTGTTAAGAGTTGTTACAATAAACGCGTTGCCTTCAGCAGACGTCTCCGTGTGGTTAGGGCCACAACACTTGTATGTCACTGTCCCTCTCTCTGCATCTCTCTTTATGTGTCTGTCTCTCTATCTGTTTCTATCTCAGTCTGTGTATCTCTCTGTGTCTGTCTCTCTCTCCCTATGTCTCTGTATTAATGTTTCGTGTCTCTCTCTGTACTGCTTTTTTTGAATGTCCCTCTCTATCTCTGTGTCTGTCTCTATATATCTGTGGAACTTCTTTCGTACCGTACATTGCCAACCGTGCTAATCGGAGGTGCTGGGGAAAGACAGCCTACTAAACACAAAAAGAAGTTATAAAGAAATTGGTTTTCAAACTATATTTAAAATTGCATAGCTCCAGTGGCTTCCTAAAATCGGGACAGCGTTCCAGACGGCCGTTAAACTGCATCAGAAAACACGTGATGTGGTGGCCGTCTTTGTTCTATAGCCAGCCAAAAGCCACTGTGCGGATGACCGGAGTCTGCATGATGGTTTTTCTCTGTGTCTGTGTCCCTTTGTGTGTGTCTGTTTGTAGGCCTGGGCTCTGGGTTGTTCTTCATTCTTTCAGAGTCCCTGTCCCTCTGCTCACGATCATTAAGGACCTTCATGATGGTGAGCGGGCCTGGGTAAAACTACGTGGCCTGGAGTCAGAGCTATTCCCTGTACACCTTGAGGTGCGACAGGGATGTCCTCTGGCTCCCACATTATTTAACATCTATTTTGACCACGTAGTTCGTGAAGTCTTCAATAGCTGTACCAGAGGAATTTCCATTTGGTACGGATACAATGGGAGGCTGATCGGTGCCCGGGTAATTGCTGCTCACTCAGAGGAGGAGTTGGAGGCTCTGCTGCTGAACCTGGAGTTTGCCACCAAGAGGTGGAGCGTTACCATCAGCCCCACCAAAACTAAGCACCTGCCTGGGTATTTTGTACCATCGAACACTCCACACCCACAACCCCAAATTGGTGATAGGGCAGTTGTGGAGAGAGTGGACAGCTTCCCATTCCTTGGCAGTGTGCTCATGACCGGCTCCGCTTTAACAGCAGATGTCTCACTCGGAATCAGTCGAGCGGCATTATATTTTAATTGGTTGCGTAACGCTCTGTGGAAGCTACCTGGTCTATAACTCTGCACAAAGCTTCAGGTCTTCCCGGCCACGGTCATTCCCTCCCTTCTCTACACTTGCGAAACGTGGACCCCCCTAATGGAACATCTTCGCCGGTTAGAAACATTTATGTTGGCCTGTACGATCCATCCTGGGTTTAACCAGGCTAGATTGTGTGAGGAGCTCACAAATCGTTGAAAGATGTGGACAAAGTCCCATTGGTGAGCTCCTCCGGCAGGCAAGGCTGCGTTGGCTGGATCATGTAGCCCGCATGCCCAGCCACCACATGCCTAAACAGCTTTTATTCAGCCGGATCGAGGTGGTGAAACGGGCGCGGACGGGCTAGAGAAGAGATGGATTGATGTGGTACATGAGGATGTGGAGCCGAGTGGACTTGCCGATGACTGGTACCAGCGGTGTCAAGATCGGCCTCTGTGGAGGGTGCTCGTGAAGGACGCTGCTACGGACGGCGGAGGAGCGACGCTCACAAGAACGAGCGGAGTGCCGGGTGGCTAAAGCACAGCAAGTTGGCACAGTAGGGGGCACAGGTGGTGCATCAGCCAGTCGTCTCAGTCAGTAGACCCGTGGCATCTAGGTCTGCCCCGTGACCTCCTGCCAGCGGGCTTTCGACTCTTCACGTTGCCTCAAGGTGCACATAGCCTGGCACAAGCGTCATGGTGACGTCACCGCCACTTTTTGGCGAATGACAGTTATTGTTGTTGTGTTTGTTTCTCGCTTTACTCCTATGTCTCTCACTGCCTATTTCTGTGTCTATTTGCCCATGGCGATGCCCTCATTATTTTCCATTACAGATTTTCGCCCATGACTAGCCGCCCCGATCGTCCATTCCTAAGTCCAGTCCTAACTTTAGTGCTAAAACATTTTACAATACGAGAATCACAGTCACATCCATCTCATGTAAATACTGTACCATATACTTAGCATGAAGACGTACCTAATCAGGCCTATTGACCATGTAGAGTAGTGAAAGTTTCCGTGGAAAAATATTGTGAAATCATTGTAGCTCCCTATGGAATCAATGTTGGAGGAACTAGAATATGCATGCTCATATGTATACCTTAGGGAGTTATTGAAGGCAGACCGGGATCATAGACAGGACATAAGAGAGGGGGCGACGTTAGATCGGAGTGCTTCTGAATATCACCGTAGCTATGTGCTCAGGGAATCACGTTTACAAACGGTGCATCTATCACCTGCTGTGACGTATGGCTCAGACACACCGACATATCAAATGAGTGCAGCTAATACTTGGACGAGGAAGACAATGACATATGATCTCTGGATTAATGTATCAGCATCTGCATGCTGAAGAAGGAAAACGGATGCATGTAAATGTAAAACATTAGAATGATCTGAGATTGAAAACATCGCTAGACCTGCTGCTGGCGGATGGTTCGTAGGGACGCCGTTATGTAGCCCACCAGTAATTTAATTCGTCACGATTCAGAATTTACAATTTCATTTATTATTTGCTCATGCCTCGTACCGTCTCCTGTGTACACACGCACACAACAAAAGCTGGGCGGTGGCGGCTACGCTGCTGCACTGTGGAGGCAGCAGCGAGGGTCGGTGGATCACCGCACTTCGATGTTGTGAAACTCCCTTGCCGTGGGCGTCGAGGAGGTGCCATGCCCTGGCTATGCCAGGAGAAGGCGGTAAAGGAAGAATGTGGACTGCATGGGATTGAGTGTTTGCCCCCTTCGCACGCATGGGCGCCACGGTGGTGAGATGTTAACTACCTCGCCTGGTATACAGGAGGTCGTGGATTCGATCCCGACCCAGACGCCTGCTGTATATTTGGAGTTTGCATGTCTCTGTCTCCCCGTGGTCGCGTGGATTTTTTCCGGGTCCTCCGGTTTTTACCTCCTCAGATACAGAATAAACGAGCGTTTTGAGTATTTGACTGCTGTAAATTTCCACAAGATAAGCCACTTCGTTGAGCTATCATTTGGGGCCAGGTCGTTTCTGAAAAAAATAGCTGTATAACTGAGTGAGCTTTACCTGGTAAACATTTTTGTTCAGTTATTATTCAGGTGCTTCGGTTTCCTCCCACATTAATTGGCCCACACCACCTCAAACTGTAGAGGACCGCAGAGCTTGGGCAATCGTTGGCGCCGACTCGTCGCCTGGCTGCTGCCTTCCCGCTCATCTGTGGTTCCTCCTCGCGCCTCCGAGTTGTTGTCCTCTCAGCGAGAGCGAGCGAGTGATGTGCGGTAGCGGCGTGTTGAAAGTTGACATTGTTATTATTGACACACACACTAGAGGACGGATAAGGTGGCGTGACCTCACATGCATGACAACTGACCCATCGCCAGACACCGCTCACCATGCGTGCACTCACCACTCACCAGATATCATTCACCTGGCACACACATGATATACAGTGAGGGAAAAAAGTATTTGATCCCCTGCTGATTTTGTACGTTTGCCCACTGACAAAGAAATGATCAGTCTATAATATTAATGGTAGGTTTATTTGAACAGTGAGAGACAGAATAACAATAACAAAATCCAGAAAAACGCATGTCAAAAATGCTATAAATTGATTTGCATTTTAATGAGGGAAATAAGTATTTGACCCTCTCTCAATCAGAAAGATTTCTGGCCCCCAGGTGTCTTTTATATTGGTAACGAGCTGAGATTAGGAGCACACTCTTAAAGGGAGTGCTCCTAATCTCAGCTTGTTACCTGTATAAAAGGTATTTGTCCACAGAAGCAATCAATCAATCAGATTCCAAACTTTCCACCATGGCCAAGACCAAAGAGCGCTCCAAGGATGTCAGTGACAAGATTGTAGACCTACATAAGGCTGGAATGGGCTACAAGACCATTGCCAAGCAGCTTGGTGAGAAGGTGACAACAGTTGGTGCGATTATTGCAAATGGAAGAAAAACAAAATAACTGTCAATCTCCCTCGGCCTGGGGCTCCATGCAAGATCTCACCTGGTGAGTTGCAATGATCATGAGAACGGTGAGGAATCAGCCAAGAACTACACGGAAGGGTCTTGTCAATGATCTCAAGGCAGCTGGCCATGGTGGAAAGTTTGGAATCTGATTGATTGATTGCTTCTGTGGACAGGTACCTTTTATACAGGTAACAAGCTGAGATTAGGAGCACTCCCTTTAAGAGTGTGCTCCTAATCTCAGCTCGTTACCAATATAAAAGACACCTGGGGGCCAGAAATCTTTCTGATTGAGAGAGGGTCAAATACTTATTTCCCTCATTAAAATGCAAATCAATTTATAACATTTTTGACATGCGTTTTTCTAGATTTTTTGTTGTTATTCAGTCTCTCACTGTTCAAATAAACCTACCATTAAAATTATAGACTGATCATTTCTTTGTCAGTGGGGAAACGTACAAAATCAGCAGGGGATCAAATACTTTTTTCCCTCACTGTACTCATCAACCACCACGCACCACTCACCTGATCCGAACCACACACTCCAGGCATTTGCCATTCACTCGCACACAAACTCACACCATTCTCACCTATTCGTCCGTAACATTGACAAAAAACACGTCTCATTCACAATCCTGTATCTGTCTCATCGCGTAAAACAACAAAATCAATGTTTTTTTTTCATCCCATCAGCCCCACGGTCTTCTTAGAGTGCATAATGTCAGCAGTATTAGTTCAAGACAAAGCAAGCTATGGGCTCGCTTCGACATTCAGTGTTTCATCAGCAGTCAGGCTTGCCCCAACCAACGTTGGTGAATCGCAAGATACTAAAGATGCTAATAAGCAAAGTCGCCCCACCCCCGATAACTTCAAGATAATTGGTCCGAGTTTTCACGCAAAATGGTATACTGTACTGTAATGTATTCTGATATAAAGTACACATTACTCAATTGGGATTATACATAGCCACCCCCTACTGTGAAAACTGGCAGGACCCTCCTGAAAAAGAGCCACGAGGCTCACTCAGTGAGGCAGCGGCGGCCCTGGACCCGCTGCTGCCAGCAATCGGCGCCCCCAAACCCCAGGGGCAGGTCGAGGCTGAGTTTTTTGGTAAACTGGAAAACATTTTGCCCCTCTTTTCCGTTTAATGTTTTATTTTTTAAAGAGGCATAATTATTCGGTTTGTCGTCCGTCAGAAATGTTGAGAAATAAATTACAGTTTTTTTTCCCTCGAATTTGGCACCCCACTTAACTTGGCGCCCTAGACGACCGCCTAGATAGCCTACATGGACGTGTCGCGCCTGCAGTGAGGCTTTCCTGGGTAAACAAGCCTCATACTGGTAGGAACCTCCTGGTTACACCAGCCCACAGGGGATTATTGTGTCCGTCCGTCCGTCGTGCATCAAAACATGGGAGGGGTGGGGCTGGGTGGAGAGGGGAGGGTGTGGAGGGGCTGAGTGGGGAGGGGCTGAGTGGGGAGGGGCTGGGTGGGGAGGGGAGGGTGGGGAGGGGCTGGGTGGGGAGGGGCTGGTCACCCCGTGGTGCCCTTATAAAACTCAACGTTTTACCTACTCACGCCGGCTTGTGCCCGCCCTCACAGTCGGGCATATTTGCGGAATACACCACGCCGCCGTTGACCCTGGACATTGATCGAGCAACCCAACGTTCCTACCAGCTCCCTCCGCAGGAATGTGTTAATCATCATGGTCACACTTGACACCACTCGCTTGTGGCCGTCTGATGCCTAGTCTCCGCGGCACAGTAGCGTGTTTAGTCCAGCAGGGGGTGCTGCGGCAATGTTGTTGACGCACGTGTTGGCTTTACGCGCTATGAAGAAGAACAATTGACCAAATGTCGTGTATTAAAAAATAAATACTTTTAAGACCACAGTTTGTTATTTACGAATTTTCGCTGAGTTGTCATTGCACTGCAGCACGTGACCTGTTTTTTTCTTTTATCTAGGTCAAGAGTCATAACATAGGCAATGTGCAATTCCAAAGACCCCCATGGATGATTATGGTGGGTGTTTCAGATTGCCATAAAACACCCTACCTGTGTCACGCACTGGATTATATTTTTTTTAAATCTGAGATAAAATTCATACGTCGTGCAAAGTTCACATTTAATACCATAGCCAGCTGGATTAATACGGTCAAAATGAGTTATCTTTCGACTCTGTACGTTGAGAAGTACTCAAATTAATGCTGCCAAAACACACCGGCTAATGTGAGCCGATTCATAATCTGTGCCATAACTCACACAACGTGTCTCCCTTGTTGCCTCTCTCTCCAGAGGCTGTCCCCACTCCTTCCCTTGGCCTCGCCCCTCCACCAGTTAGCCCTGTTCAGCTCCATCCACCACATGAACCACAGATGTTTCTTTAATCTAGTTTAGAGGCTATATGCAGTTGTTATAGGTCAGTACCAATGCCATAGGTTTTCGGTTTCTGGTTAAAATCAGCTGGACCTGTAAAATTAAAATTACAGGCAGCCCTCGACTTACGAACACCCGACTTAAGAATACCCGACTAAGGAACACCCGACTAACGAACACTAGTACTTAAGAATCCGCGAAATTTCGTGAAACTGAACGTTCGTAAGTCGAGGGATACCTTTATAGAATGAAAGACAAGGTAGGGGCGATGAGAAGTTTCCTGTTTCCCGGGAAAGCAACGCGGTATGGAAGGCAGGGCATGTGGAAGGAGGGAAGTTGTGAGATGTGATGAGGCTGAGGTTGACTCAGCCTCAAATTATTACCTGGTGCGATGTGTAAATATCGTCACTGGGGAGATGAAGACGGCCGGGCGTGGTGCTGGCCACCCATCCCTCGTGTGCCGTTCAGGTCTTCATATGTGCTTGCTTATAGCACTTGCCCCAACAGTCTGTTAAGGCTATACGGGTGATCTTTGTCTGTATAATGAAGGCCATGGATTTGGGCATAGGCAAAGGAATCTAGCATTTCTTATCAATCCATGCACTTCCTCCCACCACTCTCCCTAAAATAAAAATAATTACTGAACATGCACACCGTTAATTACCCACGTGGGGAGCCATATCAGCGCTATAAATCCGTCTTGCAGCTTGTGGACTGTGTAGCGTGGTGTCCCGCACCACCAGGGCCCTGCTTTGCACCACAAACTAACTTTGCTTCTGCCACCTACAAGGTGTAGGGCGTGATGTGCATGTAGGGGGAAGAAGAGTCTGGGGCCAGATACATGGAATGTGGGATGTGGGCAGGAAGAAGGTTGTGTATTGGAGATCCTGGCTCTGAGATAATGTGGAGGTTTGGGTAGGCTGTGTGCGCTGAGTGTTGGGGCGAGTGGTCGGTGGTATGTGGACTGGACAAAGAGGCTGTTCGTATGTTGATGGGTGTGTATGAGGCTGGGTATATGAGTTGGGGCGTGTGCAAGGTGTGTACGAGGATGGGTGTTGGTATTCGTGTTGGGTGTATGGGCTGTAGATTAGACTATCTGGCTGTTTGATTGGTGGGTGGGTATAGGGCTGGCTCTGTGAGGTCTGGGTGAGTGTTTGTGGCTGGCTGTGTGAGTTCTGGGTGAATGCTTGGGGCTGGCTGTGAGTTCTGGGTGAGTGTTTGGGGCTGGCTGTGTGAGTTTTGGGTGAATGCTTGGGGCTGGCTGTGTGAGTTCTGGGTGAGTGTTTGGGGCTGACAGTGTGAGTTCTGGGTGAGTGTTTGGGGCTGGCTGTGTGAGTTCTGGGTGAGTGTTTGGGGCTGGCTGTGTGAGTGCTGGGTGAGGGTTTGGGGCTGGCTGTGTGAGTTCAGGGTGAATGTTTGGGGCTGGCTGTGTGAGTTCTGGGTGAGTGTTTGGGGCTGACAGTGTGAGTTCTGGGTGAGTGTTTGGGGCTAAGGATTTGATAAACATTTCAGGTCTTAATTGATTGTTCACGCTCAGAGTGGCTTTCAGACTGCATACATTAATTTTTCGTCTCCCCCCTCCTCTTTTCAGAACATAGATGGACTAGTCCTTCTAAATAAACTGCCTAATCGCTGCGCGTGGCGCTGACGTGTTTTTTTTTTTTATAAATAAATAAATACACCGTTTAAAAAGAAATAAATTAATGCAAACCGACGCACCTGATGACGACCGTTTGTGTTATGGTCGAAACGTCGTGAGAATTTTTATTGTTTTATATATTTTTTTATTTTATTTTATTGTTTCCCTTCAACGTGACTTTACCGAAAGAGCTAAGAATATGAGGGAGGGGGGTGTTTGAGAAATGTGACGTCACATCAAAATGGGCAACTTTATAAATAATTATAGACAACACGTTCTGCTTAATTAAATAGACTTTTTTATACATATTTTCTCCTACAACATCAGAGTGCAGCGCCACATTAAATACGCACTACAATGACAATAGTTTAAAGCGATTTGAAGCATGTTTTATATTTTGATTTAAAGCTTTCGTGACTGCAGTAATTCATATTCTTAGTTTTTTCGGTAAAGTCACGTTGAAGGGAAACAACAAAATAATAAAATATATGTAAAACAATAAAAAAATTCTCACGACGTTTCGACCATAACTCAAACGGTCGTCTTCAGGTGTGTTGGTTTGCATAAATGTATTTTTAAACGGCGCATTTATTTATTTATAAAAAAAACGTTAACGCCACGCGCAGCGATTTGGCAGTTTATTTAGGACTAGTCCATCTATATTCTGAAAAGAGGAGGGGGGAGAGGACATTTTATAATGTATGCTGTCTGAAAGCCACTGTAAGCGTGAACAATCAATTAAGACCTGAAATGGTTTATCAAATCTTTCCAATGATTGCTAAGATAGAATCCATCTTCTCGGTTGAAATTGTCTCTGTGCTTGTATATGTGGATAGCCTCATGAACGAATCTCTCATGGAAGCCAGATGGCTTACAAAGAACCTCTGTCTTGGAAAAGTCAATGGAATGTGAGCCTACTGAATTAGAACAATGATCTGCCACGGCCGAGGTGTTGGTCCTACCGTGTTTAAGGTCTGCTTTGTGTTCACGAATGCGGTCCGAGACATGGCGTTTGGTTTCTCCAATGTAACTACTACCACAGAGGCAACTTAGTTTGTAGACACCAGGGTATTGTATGTCCGGAATCACATCTTTTACAGATGGAACCAGATCACGGATGTTATGTAATGTGTTGAAACGGACCTGGATCTTGTGTTTATTCAAAATTTTGGAGATCTTTTTTGTGATCCCCGCAATGTAGGGTAAAGTGATGGTTTTGAAAGGCTCCTCAAGAGGGTTCTTCTTCATGGTTTGAGTGATAGCTTTTGCGGATTGTATAGTCGGAGTAACCATTAGCCCTAAGAGCTTGGTGTACGTGCTTGAGTTCACTGCTTATGTGTTCCTGGTCGGATATGCATTGGGCTCTATGATACAGAGTCTTGATGAGAGAATTCTTCTGTGATGGATGGTGGTGGGAATCCGGTTTCAGATAAGCATCCGTATGGGTAGCTTTCCTGTAGACAGAGTGGCTCATTGAACCATCAGGTCTCTTTTTAATTAGGACATCCAAAAAAGGTATCTTGCCATCTATTTCGACTTCCATGGTAAATCTGATGGCTGGGTGTATGGAATTGATGTGGTCGAAGAATTGGTCTAGAGCAGGCCGGCCATGTGGCCAGATGACAAAAGTGTCATCCACGTACCTCTTCCATAAGGTTGGGCGCAGAGTGGCAGTCTGGACGGCGTGAGTCTCAAATTTCTCCATGAAAATGTTAGCTATAACTGGAGAAAGGGGGGAGCCCATTGGGGTGCCCTCAGGTTGTTTGTAGAAAGTTCCATTCCAAGTGAAGTATGTATTGGTTAAACAGTGTCTCACCAGGGCGGGTACCTCAGTGTTTAGTCCTTGATGAACCAAGTCTTCAATGATTGCAATGGTGTCAGGTACAGGAACCTTGGTGAATAAGGAAACTACATCAAAACTGACAAGCAGGTCGTCTGGGGACAGGGAAATACCCTTGATTGTCGATACCAGGTGAGTAGAATTTTGTACCGCAGAGGTGGTCTTTCCAGTGAAAAGACGCAGGATTTCAGACAAAAAAACGAGCTAGTTTGTAGGTGGGGGAGCCGATAGTAGAGACTATGGGACGAAGGGGTGTATCTACTTTATGTATTTTTGGTAAGCCGTATAATCTTGGTGGCCTGGCAGCAGAAGGTTTCAACGAAAACTGTTTAGATTGATCAATTAATGCGGTTGAATCAGAAATTATTTTGTTGGTTTGTGTGACGAGGCTGTTGGTGGGATCTCTTTTTATTTTTGTATAACTACCATCGTCGAGTAATTCTTTAATTTTGTTGTTGTATTCTATTTTATCCATGATGACAGTAGCATTGCCTTTGTCAGCTGAGACGACTACAATATCATTCCTCTTTTTAAATTTATATAATTCAAAACGCTCATCTTTGCTGAGGTTGCTAGCTGGCATCTTAGCGTTTTTGAGGGTTGCAGCGATTTCAGATCTTGCTACGTCTGCAGCCATGTGACCCAGGCCCCTGAGAGCAACGTCTACTTGGGCAATTATATCATTAACTGGTATGTGTTTAGGTGTGACTGCAAAGTTTAGACCTTTAGCTAAAACGGATTTCAGACCATCGGAAATAAAACTGTTACTGCGATTAAT
The DNA here is from genome assembly GCF_048934315.1 of Petromyzon marinus. NCBI lineage: Eukaryota > Metazoa > Chordata > Hyperoartia > Petromyzontiformes > Petromyzontidae > Petromyzon > Petromyzon marinus. The sequence goes on along the minus strand of NC_133690.1, from coordinate 7,267,625 downwards.
TAGCGCGTGGAGCTAACGTTTTTGTAAAATAAATAAATAAATAAATAAATAAAACCATGAAGAAGAACCCTCTTGAGGAGCCTTTCAAAACCATCACTTTACCCTACATTGCGGGGATCACAAAAAAGATCTCCAAAATCTTGAATAAACACAAGATCCAGGTCCGTTTCAACACATTACATAAAATCCGTGATCTGGTTCCATCTGTAAAAGATGTGATTCCGGACATACAATACCCTGGTGTCTACAAACTAAGTTGCCTCTGTGGTAGTAGTTACATTGGAGAAACCAAACGCCATGTCTCGGACCGCATTCGTGAACACAAAGCAGACCTTAAACACGGTAGGACCAACACCTCGGCCATGGCAGATCATTGTTCTAATTCAGTAGGCTCACATGCCATTGACTTTTCCAAGACAGAGGTTCTTTGTAAGCCATCTGGCTTCCATGAGAGATTCGTTCATGAGGCTATCCACATATACAAGCACAGAGACAATTTCAACCGAGAAGATGGATTCTATCTTAGCAATCATTGGAAAGATTTGATAAACCATTTCAGGTCTTAATTGATTGTTCACGCTTACAGTGGCTTTCAGACAGCATACATTATAAAATGTCCTCTCCCCCCTCCTCTTTTCAGAATATAGATGGACTAGTCCTAAATAAACTGCCAAATCGCTGCGCGTGGCGCTAACGTTTTTTTAATAAATAAATAAATGCGCCGTTTAAAAATAAAAATAAATTTATGCAAACCAACACACCTGAAGACGACCGTTTGAGTTATGGTCGAAACGTCGTGATATTTTTTTATTGTTTTATATATATTTTATTATTTTGTTGTTTCCCTTCAACGTGACTTTACCGAAAAAACTAAGAATATGTTTTATATTTTTATATTTTTGTGACGTCATGTTTGAGGGGGGGGGGGTCTGACTTTTTGCGACGCCGTGTGACGAGGGGGGGGTCAAAAATCGTCCAAAATCGCGTGACGTCATTTATGGACAGCCCCTTTTAACTTTATATATATTTTAATTCTCATCGTCGTCGTGTGTGTGGAAATGTATAGCAGCCAAATACTCTAAACGCGTTTTTCTACGGAATCTTCGAGACCCATAGACCCACAGCGACCCACAGAGACCCATAGAGACCCACAGAGACCCATAGAGACCCATAGAGACCCACAGAGACCCACAGAGACCCGCAGAGACCCACAGAGACCCATAGAGTCCCACAGAGACCCACAGAGACCAATATACCCATAGAGACCCACCCACAGAAACCCATAGAAACCCACAGAACCACATAGAGACCCATAGAGACCCACAGAGACCCCATAGACCCATAGAGAACCGTAGACCCATACTCATAGAGACCCATAGACCCGCAGAGACCCACAGAGACCCATAGACTCACAGAAACCCTTCGACCCACAGAGACCTACAGACCCACAGAGACCCAGAGACTCGTATAGGCCCACAGAGACCCACAGAAATGCATAGCAGCATCGAAATAATTTAAACGCACTGACATTTTAAATGGACCCGGACAAAATCCACCACGTGGAGAGAGACGCAGACTCGGAATATACAGCAGCAGCAGGCAGGGTCGGGATCGAAACCACGACCTCCTGCACACCTGGCGAGGTAGTCAACATCTCATAGCTACCGTGGTGATGATGAGAGAGACGCAATTTGTACCTCCACACACATGGCACGGTTGACTACGTACGGTGCGAAAAAAAATTCAAGCCAAAGACAAAGATCCCCCGTATAGCCTTAACTGACTGTTGGGGCAATTGCTCTTAGCGAGTAGCACCTATGTTGTAGTGGGTTTAACTCTCCAACACACAGCAACCGGTTAGTGCTGTACTAGTAACGAATTGTAAATGTTGTAGTGGGTTTAACTCTCCAACACACAGCAACCGGTTAGTGCTGTACTAGTAACGAATTGTGAATGTTGCAGTGGGTTTAACTCTCCAACACACAGCAACCGGTTAGTGCTGTACTAGTAACGAATTGTAAATGTTGTAGTGGGTTTAACTCTCCAACACACAGCAACCGGTTTGCGCTGTACTAGTAACGAATTGTAAATGTTGTAGAGGGTTTAACTCTCAAACACACAGCAACCGGTTAGTGCTGTAACAGTAACGAATTGTAAATGTAGTAGTGGGTTTAACTCTCCAACACACAGCAACCGGTTAGTGCTGTACTAGTAACGAATTGTAAATGTTGTAGTGGGTTTAACTCTCCAACACACAGCAACCGGTTAGTGCTATACTAGTAACGAATCGTAAATGTAGTAGTGGGTTTAACTCTCCAACACACAACTTAGTGCTGTACTAGTAACGAATCGGCCACGTTCTGTTGATGTGACACAAACCCCCCATGAACATATACTGGCCTTTCACGACATGTGGCAATTTTAGATTCACCCCTCAAATGATGACTAAACCCATCGCCAGGGCAAAGCGGCGATTCCCCCACCCACAACCCACCCCTGCCCACCCACTACCCACCACTACCCACCCCTACCCACCCACTACCTACCCCGACCCACCCCCTACCCACCCCCTACCCACAACCACTCCCTACCCACCCACAACCCACCCCTACCCACCTCCTACCCACCCACTAGCCACCCCTACCCACCCCTACCCACCCCTTACCCACCCCCTACCCACCCCCTACCCACCCACAACCCACCCTTACCCACTCACAACCCACCCACAACCCACCCCCTACTCACCCACGCGCGCGCGACAGTGATGGAGATGCCGTCTCCTGCTCCTGCTGCTGTTGTCTCTGATGCTGGGGGTGGTGCCGATGACCCCGTGTGGCCGAGCCGAGCGGCGTGCCTGTCGCTCGCCCTCTGCGCCTTCCAGGCGCGCGCGGCCCTCGCTCTGTCGCGGGTGGTGGGAGGCCGCCTGCAGCTGCCGCCCGCAGAGCGATGGGTCGTGGCCTGGCTGCTCTATGACGCAGTGGTTTACATCACACTGGTGAGTGAGTGGGTGAGTGGGTGGTGGTGGTGGTGGTGTAGTTACACTGCAGCGCCACACCTATTTACCATCATTAGGGGAAAGAACGGTGATCCAATCTCCGACCCCCCGCCAGGAACATGTTTGCAGATTTTGCTGCGCATTTCTGTGAAGTCCTGGGGGTGGGGGAAATCCCTCAGCCAGGAAAACATCGTGAGGCACAAAGTGGGGATGACCCTGCTGAGGCTGCAGTGGTTCAAATATTGGAAGAAGTCACCCCCTGTGAGTGGCTGGCTGAATAACCATCTGTTGAGGAAGTACTGAAGGCGATCCGGAGTCTGAGACCAGGAAAGGCACCTGGAAGAGATGATCTCCCAATCGAAATGCTGAGGGAGGGTGGCGTTTGTGCACAGACTGTCCTACATGACATCATAACAAACAGTCTGGACCACTGGACCGGTTCCGCAGGACTCGAAGGATGCCCTGGTGGTCCCCATATTTAAGAAGGGAGACCACACAGACTGTAACAACTACAGAGGCATCTCACTCCTCAGTGTGCCAGGAAAGGTCCTGGCAAGAATTATTCAACATCGCCTTGCCAGGCGCACTGAGGAGAGGCTTGTGGAGCCCCAATGCGGTTTCAGGAAAGGGCGGTCCTGCACAGATGCCATATTTTCTGTCCGTTTACTACAGCAGAGGTGTAGGGAATTCCAACAAGACCTACATCTCTGCTTTATTGACCTGGTCAAAGCCTATGATACCACCAGTATACCTGGGCTCTGGGTTGTTCTTCGCACTTTCGGAGTCCCTAACCCGCTGCTCACGATCATTAATGACCTTCATGATGGTGAGCGGGCCCGGATTAAACTACGTGCCGGGAATCGGAGCCATTCCCTGTTCACCTTGGGGTGCGACAGGGATGTCCTCTGGCTCCAATATTATTTAACATCTATTTCGACCACGTAGTTCGTGAAGCCTTCAGTAGCTGTACCGGAGGAGTTTCCATCTGGTACAGATACAATGTGAGGCTGATCGATGCCAGGGTACGGTCAAGGGATGGCTCCCTATTGGTCAACCACGTTATGTATGCCGACGACCTGGTAATTGCGGCTCACTCAGAGGAGGAGTTGGAGGCGCTGCGGCTGGAACTGGAGTGTGCCACTAAGAGGTGGCGCCTTACCATCAGCCCCACCAAAACGAAGTACCTGCCTGGGTATTTTGTACCATCGGACACTCCACCCCCACAATTCCCAATCGGTGATGGGGCAGTTGTCGAGAGAGTGGAAAGTTTCCCATACCTGGGCAGTGTGCTCATGACCGGCTCCGGTTTAACAGCAGGGGTCACGCCGCACTACCCGTAGGGGTCACGCCGCTCGACCGGTAGGGGGTCACGCCGCTCTACCGGTAGGGGGTCACGCCGCTCTACCGGTAGGGGTCACGCCGCTCTACCAGTAGGGGTCACGCCGCTCTACCAGTAGGGGTCACGCCGCTCTACCGGTAGGGGTCACGCCACTCTACCAGTAGGGGTAACGCCACACTACCGGTAGGGGTCACGCCTCACTACCGCTGGGGGGCGCTGTGGGTGTCACCGTATCCGTGACGACGCTATGGGGTGTCCATGTAACGACGCATCTCCACCAACACCACTAACCACGTTGTCTCCACCGCGCACTCACTCACCCACACCACCATCACCACCTCCACCCACACCACTAACCCGCATCACCACTTCCGCCCACACCACCACCACCATCACCGCCTCCGCTCACACCACCACCACCACCGCCTCCGCTCACACCACCACCACCACCACCACCGCCTCCACCCACACCACCTCCACCGCCACGCTCCCCCCTCCCCTCCCCCGCCGGCCCGTAGCCACTTTGTACAGGTGTGCCTGTGCGTGTGCGAGCTGTACGTAGCCACTTTGTACAGGTGTGCCTGTGCGTGTGCGAGCTGTACGTAGCCACTTTGTACAGGTGTGCCTGTGTGTGTGCGAGCTGTACGTAGCCACAGTGTACAGGTGTGCCTGTGCGTGTGCGAGCTGTACGTAGCCACTTTGTACAGGTGTGCCTGTGCGTGTGCGAGCTGTATGTAGCCACTTTGTACAGGTGTGCCTGTGCGTGTGCGAGCTGTACGTAGCCACTTTGTACAGGTGTGCCTGTGCGTGTGCGAGCTGTACGTAGCCACAGTGTACAGGTGTGCCTGTGCGTGTGCGAGCTGTACGTAGCCACTTTGTACAGGTGTGCCTGTGCGTGTGCGAGCTGTACGTAGCCACTTTGTACAGGTGTGCCTGTGCGTGTGCGAGCTGTACGTAGCCACTTTGTACAGGTGTGCCTGTGTGTGTGCGAGCTGTACGTAGCCACTTTGTACAGGTGTGCCTGTGCGTGTGCGAGCTGTACGGCGGCTGGATGACGTCCGCCCCCGAGTGGCTGGCGGGCAGCGCCAGCCTGCGCACCGACAGCGCCGACCTCCTCTGGCTCTACCTCGTCTTCTTCGACGGCCTCTGGGTGCTGCTGCCCATTGTGCTGCTCGCCCAGTCCTGGGGGGCGCTCGCCGTCGCTCACCGGCCGCGCGTGGCCAAGGCCGCCGGCGACGGCGGCGGCGGCGGCAAGCGGAAGTGGCGATGAGCCGAGCCGGAAGTCGGTGCTGGCGCGACCGTTGGAGGAGATTTCCCGTCGTCTGTCCGCCCGCCCAATTTTTTTTGGATTGGCGCGAGAGAAATGAAAATTAAAATTTTTTTAAAAAAAACGAGCGATCGAATGCCGACGGGTACCAACCACCCTTTGTCTCCCCAATCGAAACATTTCCCCGCCCCCCCCTCCCCCCACCCCAGCGGTGCCCTCGCCAAAATGCACATCGGAAGAGCTGCGGTGAAAGAGAGGAGGGCGGGGAGAGAGGAGAGAGAGAGAGAGCCGTTTTTGCTGAAAATAACGTGCGCGTTACGCCGTGCCGCATTGCCGCGAGTAAAAAACGCCCGACGTGAATCGGCTCGACATCGTGATGGAACTGTTGTGCTCTTTGTGGTTCTTTCGGTAAAAGTTCACGCAGGTAGGATACAAAAAATTGAAATAGATCTCGACGTAAATCGCTCGCGACAAATTTGTGAGCCACGCCCCTCGCCGAGCTCACGTTTAATGTCGGCTGCCCCGCCCACATTTAATGTCGGCTGCCCCGCCCACATTTAATGTCGGCTGCCCCGCCCACATTTAATGTCGGCTGCCCCGCCCACATTTAATGTCGGCTGCCCCGTCCACATTCAATGTCGGCTGCCCCGCCCACATTTAATGTCGGCTGCCCCGCCCATCTCCAAACCTTCATAAACAGGCCGCCTCAGCAGATTTCCCCCTCTTCTTTGGTTCTTTCGGTAAAGTCACCACGTAGAACGAGAGCTAAATAGAAAAATAAAACAATAAAATTCTCACGACGTTTCGGCCACAACGCAAGCGGCCTTCTTCAGGTGAAGGAACAAAAAAACTGTCGGGACGACAGAGCTCCAATGAGCTCCAATGAGCTCTGTCGTCCCGACAGTTTTTTGTTCCTTCACCTGAAGAAGGCCGCTCGTGTTGTGGCCGAAACGTCGTGATAATTTTATTGTTTTATTTTATTATTTCATTCTCATTCTACGTGGTGGTGACTTTACCGAAAGAACCCAAGAAGATGAATCCTTGCAGTCACGAAAGCTTTCAATCGAAAGATTTCCCCCTCGTTCACACCTGAGGACGGTCGCTTGCGTTGGTCTATTTAGTTTTTTCTCCCCGCATACCACGTGATGACTTTACTTGAAGGGAACGAAGACCGTGGATTCCTGCAGTCACGAAAGCTTCAAATCAAGATGGCACTATTGCGTGCTTGCTTGCTGACGAAAAGTGTTACCGGCAGCGCGTGGCAGCACCGCACGTCAGCAGGCGACGGTAGATACGGGGAGAAAGACAGCGAAGGGAAAGCTCTGGAAGGGGTCCATCTAGAAGCCCCCGGGAACCTGCTGGTAGGTTCCAAAAGGGGGACGTGGCCAGGGCGGGGCGAGGCCACGCCCTGAGGTGGGAGCTCGGGGCTGTTGCTAAAAGTGGATCTCCTCGCCGTTCGTCACCATCGTCGCCGCCGCCATCTTCACCATCGCCGGCAGGGGCGGAGCCATGGGGGTGGGGGGGCTGGGGGGGGGGCTCGGCCCCCCCTGAAATTTTGGGAAAGTCGGTAATCGGGATAACCGGATATCCGGCTGCTGCAAAATGCTGCAGGCTGCCACCTTGTGCTGCCCTGCAGGCTGCCACCTTGTGTGCTGCCCTGCAGGCTGCCACCTCGTGCTGGCCTGCAGGCTGCCATATTGTGCTGCCCGGCAGGCTGCTTGAGCGGCAGCCTTTCGAACTCATCGAACTTATCAGCCACATCAGCGGCTCCGACCTATTAATAAACTCCGAGTTCAAATCCAAGACAATTTGTTTTACGCATTTTGTGGCGCCCATTGGAAAACATTACACTGGATATCTCAGAATATTGAAGTCAACCCCCCCCCCGCTCCCCCCCCCCAAAGTCAACATCCTGGCTCCACCCCTGATCACTGGGCCCCGCTAGCTCGACAGCCTGCCAACTGTACTAGCTAGGTAGTGCCGCTGAGAGTAGGCACGGCTGTGTGTGAGATATACATAAAGAGTGTGCACCCACGTAGGGTGCGTGCAGTCCCCTTCGCGTGCAAGAGTAAAAAAGGCGCCTCCAATGATTCCTGTCTCCGAACTGCGTCACGACACTGACGTAATGACGACTCGACACACTTCCCTTGAGATGGCATCTCATTGAAGACACGTTCACTTGGCATCAGGTGGAGACCTCCACCGCAACAGCCCCGAGTCTCCCGCGCATCTCCCTTATATACCAACACGAGGCCACGCCCCTTTTCTCGATCATTCTCGCCGACTCTGGACGCTCGCTCCACCGGGGGACTCCACCGTTCCCTTCAGTCACATGACCATGCCCCCCTTCCCGAACCTTCTCGCTGACTCTGGACGCTCGCTCTCCCGGTCGACTCCACCATTCTCTTCCGTCACATGACCACGCCCCCCCTCATCGATGATTCCCGTAGCTACCGGTCCCTTCGTACACCACGACTGGTTCACTTCATAAGGGCCGATTAACTTCCACAAGCTCGACTGATCCCCACCACGGACGGTGCAACTTAGACGATGTCTGCAGCTGCACCCGCGGACAATGCCCCGACAGCCCAGAGAGGCACGTGCTGGCACCGCTTTGCGCCCCACTCATTAGCGGCCCGTGGCCCCCGGCCGGTGATTTCCCTCGCCGCAGCACGTGCCTTCGACACCCGCCCCGCGCGCAACCTGACGAATTTGTTTTCCTCGAAGCCACAACCAGTTCAGCGCTATGGGTGCTCCCGCTCGCACATCGGAGAGGGGACGAAGGAAAGAAACTCGACAACGCGTCCAAAGACTCGCCCGCACGCGGAAGTGGCATGCGCCGGCCACCGTCACCCCGTTCGGTTTACGGAAGCCGACACAGATGCCCCAGGACTACCGTCTGACTTCTCCACCAGCACCACGGGGGGCAATCTCGCGGAACGGTCGACGGCGGAATTGTGTCCGCCGTCGACAGCGCGCCCACCGCCTGTTCACACGTCCCTCCTCATCCGATGTAAGTTCACGCGAGCAGGGCTGCGCATTCCGTATCAACGTGGTGCAGCGATATTTGAATGTGGGTGAAAGGACGGCTGTGGCCCCGGCGGGTACCGTGTTGGCCCATGTGATGCCCGCGGGTCAGATGGAACGTGGGCATAGGCCCTTCGTAACGAGAATCCCGATTTGGCTAAGGCACAACAGGGCGAATTGAAGTCGCCGTTGCTGCAATTTCAGATGTCCCGGCAAGAGCAAGTTCGACATCGGTCGCACTTCGGAAACGGCTCTTGGCCCGCTTTTAGGATCGTCTGTGGCAGGCTAGGTACAGGAAGAGGTCACGTGACAGACCCAGCAGGTGTCCTGGGTTGACTGCTGTGCCAGGCTAGGTGCAGGAAGAGGTCACGGGGCAGATCCAGCAGGTGCCCATGGGTTGACTGCTGTGCCAGGATAGGTGCAGGAGGAGGTCACGGGACAGACCCAGCAGGTGCCGTGGGTTGACTGCTGTGCCAGGCTAGGTGCAGGAGGAGGTCACGGGACAGACCCTGCAGGTGCCCGTGGTTGACTGCTGTGCCAGGCTAGGTGCAGGAGGAGGTTACGGGACAGACCCTGTAGGTGCTGTGGGTTGACTGCTGTGGCAGGCTAGGTGCAGGAGGAGGTCACGGGACAGACCCTGCAGGTGCCAGTGGGTTGACTGCTGTGCCAGGCTAGGTGCAGGAGGAGGTCACGGGACAGACCATGCAGGTGCCCGTGGGTTGACTGCTCTGCCAGGCTAGGTGCAGGAGGAGGTCACGGGGCAGATCCTGCAGGTGCCCGTGGGTTGACTGCTGTGCCAGGCTAGGTGCAGGAGGAGGTCACGGGACAGACCCTGCAGGTGCCGTGAGTTGATTGCTGTGCCAGGATAGGTGCAGGAGGAGGTCACGGGACAGACCCAGCAGGTGCCGTGGGTTTACTGCTGTGCCAGGCTAGGTGCAGGAGGAGGTCACGGGACAGACCCAGCATGTGCCCATGGGTTGACTGCTGTGCCAGGCTAGGTGCAGGAGGAGGTCACGGGACAGACCCAGCAGCTGCCGTGGGTTGACTGCTGTGCCAGGCTAGGTGCAGGAGGAGGTCACGGGACAGACCCAGCAGGTGCCGTGGGTTGACTGCTGTGCCAGGCTAGGTGCAGGAGGAGGTCACGGGACAGACCCAGCAGGTGCTGTGGGTTGACTGTTGTGCCAGGCTATGTGCAGGAGGAGGTCACGGGACAGACCCAGCAGGTGCCCATGGGTTGACTGCTGTGCCAGGCTAGGTGCAGGAAGAGGTCACGTTACAGACCCAGCAGGTGCCGTGGGTTCACTGCTGTGCCAGACTAGGTGCAGGACGAGGTCACGGGACAGACCCAGCAGGTGCCCTGGGTTGACTGCTGTGCCAGGCTAGGTGCAGGAGGAGGTCACGGGACAGACCCAGCAGGTGCCTTGGGTTGACTGCTGTGCCAGGCTAGGTGCAGAAGAGGTTACGTTACAGACCCAGCAGGTGCCGTGGGTTCACTGCTGTGCCAGACTAGGTGCAGGACGAGGTCACGGTAGTGTAGCGGTTAGCGCGCTGCGCTATGAACCTGGCGACCCGGGTTCGATTCCCGCTCACGGCCAACACCAGTGACGATTATCTGAACCGGTCATGGGCCTCCCCTAGGTCGACTCAGCCTCAAATGAGTACCTTGTGCGGTGTGTAAACATCGTCACTAGGGAGGCAAAGGCGGTCGGGCGTGGTGCTGGCCACCCACCCCCTCGTGTACCGTTCCGGCCTTCATAGGTGCTCGCTAACAGCACTTGCCCCTACAGTCTGTTAAGGCTATACGGGGGATCTTTTTTATGTCTGTGTGTGTGTCTGTGTGAGTCAAGGCCTATGCTACCATCAGTAGGCCTGGGCTCTGGGTTCTTCTTCGTGCTTTCAGAGTCCTTGACCCTCTGCTCATGCTCATTAAGGACCTTCATGATGGTGAGCGGGCCTGGGTAAAACTACGTGGCCGGCGTCAGAACCATTGCCTGTACACCTTGGGATGCGACAGGGATGTCCTCTGGCTCCAACATTATTTAACATCTATTTCGATCACGTAGTTCGTGAAGCCTTCAGTAGCTGTACCCGATGAATTTCCATCTGGTACAGATACAATGGGAGGCTGATCGATGCCCGGGTGCGGTCAAGGGATGGCTCCCTATTGGTCAACCACGTTACGTATGCCGGAGACTTGGTAATTTCGGCATACTCAGAGGAGGAGATGGAGATGCTGCTGCTGAGACTGGAGTGTGCCACTAAGAGGTGCGGCCTTACCATCAGCCCCACCAAAACTAAGCAACTGCCTGGGCATTTTGTAACATCGGGCACTTTACCCCCACAACTCCCAATTGGTGATGGGGCAGTTGTGGAGAGAGTGGAGAGTTTCCCATATCTGGGTAGTGTGCTTATGACCGGCTCCAGTTTAACAGCAGAGGTCTCACTCCGAAACAGTCGAGCGGCAATCTATTCATCGGTTGCGTAACGCTGTGTGGAAGCTACCTAGTCTGTCGCTCCGCACTAAGCTTCACGTCTTCTCGGCCACGGTCATTCCCTCCCTTCTCTACCCTTGCGAAACGTGGACCCCCCTAATGGAACATCTTCGCCGGTTAGAAACATTTAGGCTGGCCTGCCTACGATCCATCCTGGGTTTAACCAGACTGGATTGTGTGAGGAGCTCACAAATCCTTGAAAGATCTGGGCAGGGTCCCATCGGTGAGCTCCTCCGGCAGGAAAGGCTGCGATGGCTGGGTCATGTAGCCCGCATGCCCAGCCACCGCATGCCGAAACAGCTTTTGTTTGGCCGGATTGAGGGGGCTAAGCGAGCGCGGCACGGGCTAGAGAAGAGATGGAGTGATGTGGTACAGGAGGACGTGGAGCTGAGTGGACTTGCCGATGACTGGTACCAGCGGTGTCAAGATCGGCCTCTGTGGAGGAGGCTCGTGCAGGATGCTACTGGGCAGTTGGAGGCAGTCGCCCTCCAACAACAACGGAGGGCGGAGGAGCGACGCTCAGAACAACGAGCGGAGCGCCGGGTGGCTAAAGCACAGCAGGTTGGCACAGTAGGGGGCACAGGTGGTGTATCAGCCAGTCATCTCAGTCAGTCGACCCGTGGCACCTGGGTCTGCCCCGTGACCTCCTGCCAGCGGGCGTTCGACACTTCACGTGGCCTCAGGGTGCACATAGCCTGGCACAAGCGTCGTGGTGACGTCACCGCCACTTAGTGGCGAATGGCGGTTGTTGTTGTTGTTGTTGGTGTGTGTGTGTGGTGTGTGTGTGTGGTGTGTGTGGTGTGTGTGTCAGTGTAGCGGTTAGCGCTACGCTGTGCTACGAACCCGGCGACCCGAATTCGATTCCCGCTCACGGCCAACACCGCCAGTGACGATTATCTGAACCGGTCCAGGGCCTCCACCTAGGTTGACTCAGCCTCAAATGAGTACCTGCTGCGATGTGCAGTCAACATCGCCACTGGGGAGACAAAGGCGGTCGGGCCTGGTGCTGGCCACCCACCCCCTCGTGTGCCACAGTGCCGGTAGCCTTCACAGGTGCTGCTACTCGCTAACAGCACTTGCCCCTACAGCCTGTTAGAGGCTACACGGGGGACCTTTGTCTGTGTGTCTATAGGTGCTGCTCGCTACTCACAGCACTTGCCTCTACAGCCCTGTTAGAGGCTACACGGGGGACCTTTGTCTGTGTGTCTATAGGTGCTGCTCGCTACTCACAACACTTGCCCCTACAGCCCTGTTAGAGGCTACACGGGGGACCTTTGTCTGTGTGTCTACAGCTGCTGCTCGCTACTCACGGCCACTTGCCCCCTACAGCCCTGTTAGAGGCTACACGGGGGACCTTTGTCTGTGTGTCTATAGCTGCTGCTCGCTACTCACAGCACTTGCCCCTACAGCCCTGTTAGAGGCTACACGGGGGACCTTTGTCTGTGTGTCTACAGCTGCTGCTCGCTACACACAGCCACTTGCCCCTACAGCCCTGTTAGAGGCTACACGGGGGACCTTTGTCTGTGTGTCTACAGCTGCTGCTCGCTACACACAGCCACTTGCCCCTACAGCCCTGTTAGAGGCTACACGGGGGACCTTTGTCTGTGTCTACAGCTGCTGCTCGCTACACACAGCCACTTGACCCTACAGCCCTGTTATGTCTGTAGGGGCAGTTTAACGCGAACGAGACGACAACAACAACAACAATCACAAAGCCAACGGCGACTCGAACGATGCTTTATTAATCCGCGGGGCCGCCCTCAGTCATCCCAGAGCAGGATCAGCTCCTCGTCCTCGTCGTCCTCGTCCCACGGGAAGGGTTCCATCCAGCGCAGGTCGCCGGCGTTCTGCTGGAAGCGCACCAAGTCGCCAAAGTCGCGGTCGGGGTGGACGACCATGCCACCACCACGCTCCTCTTGCTCCCCCTGCTCCTCCTCGTCGAGGAAGACGAAGATTCCGTCGCCGTGCCCGCCGTGGTGGAAGAAGTGGCGCTCTGGTGGTGTTGGGAAGGTAGAGGGGGAGGAGGGGAGAGGGGGGTGAGGGGGGAGGAGGAGGAGGGGGGAGGAAGAGGTGGAGGTGGAGGAAGGTGGGGGTGGGAAGGAGGAGGTGTCGTTACACAGAGACACACAGAGACCCATAGAGACACAGAGACCCATAGAGACACACAGAGACAAATAGAGACACACAGAGACCCATAGAGACACACAGAGACCCATAGAGACACACAGAGACCCATAGGGACACACAGAGACCCATATATACACAGAGACCCATAGATACACAGAGACACATAGAGACACACAGAGACCCATAGAGACACACAGAGACCCATAGATACACAGAGACACATAGAGACACACAGAGACACATAGAGACACAGAGAGACCCATAGAGACACACAGAGACCCATAGACACACAGAGACCCATAGAGATACACAGAGACCCATAGAGAAAAAGAAAAACAGAGACATACAGAGACCTATAGAGACACACAGAGACCCATAGAGATACAGAAAAACAGAGAAATACAGAGACCCATAGAGACACACAGAGACCCATAGAGACACACAGAGACCCATAGAGATACACAGAGACCCATAGATACACACAGATCCATAGAGATACACAGATACCCATAGAGACCCACAGAGACCCATAGAGACACAGAAAAACAGAAACATACAGAAACCCATAGAGACCCACAGAGACCCATAGAGACACAAAGAGACCCATAGAGACACACAGAGACCCATAGATTCACACAGATCCATAGAGACACACAGAGACACAAAGAGACCCACAGAGACCCATAGAGACACAGAAAACAGGGACATACAGAGACCCATAGAGACACACAGAGACCCATAGAGATACACAGAGACACACAGAGACCCATAGAGATACACAGAGACCCATAGATACACAGAGACCCATAGAGAAACACTGAGACCCATAGATACACAGAGACCCATAGATACACAGAGACACACAGAGACCCATAGAGACACACAGATACCCATAGAGACACACAGAGAACCATAGAGATACAGAAAAACAGAGACATACAGAGACCCATAGAGACACACAGAGACCCATAGAGATACAGAAAAACAGAGACATACAGAGACCCATAGAGAAACACAGAGACCCATAGAGACACACAGAGACCCATAGAGATACACAGAGACCCATAGATACACACAGATCCATAGAGACACACAGAGACACACAGAGACCCACAGAGACCCATAGAGACACACATAGACCCAGAGAGATACACAGAGACCCATAGATACACACAGATACATAGAGACACACAGAGACCCATAGAGACCCACAGAGACCCATAGAGACACAGAAAAACAGAGACATACAGAGACCCATAGAGACCCACAGAGACCCATAGAGACACACAGAGACCCATAGAGATACTCAGAGACCCATAGATACACACAGATCCATAGAGACACACAGAGACCCACAGAGACCCACAGAGACCCATAGAGACAGAAAAACAGAGACATACAGAGACCCATAGAGACAGACAGAGACCCATAGAGACACACAGAGATTCATAGATACACACAGATCCATAGAGACACACAGAGACCCACAGAGACCCACAGAGACCCATAGTGACACAGAAAAACAGAGACATAGAGAGACCTATAGAGACACACAGAGACCCATAGAGATACACAGGGACCCATAGATACACATAGATCCATAGAGACACACAGAGACCCATAGAAACACACAGAGACACATAGATACACACAGATCCATAGAGACACACAGAGACCCACAGAGACACACAGAGACCCATAGAGACACACAGAAAAACAGAGACATACAGAGACTCATAGAGACACACAGAGACCCATAGAGATACACAGAGACCCAGAGATACACACAGATCCATAGAGACACACAGAGACCCATTGAGACACACAGAGATCCATAGATACACACAGATCCATAGAAACACACAGAGACACACAGAGGCCCATAGAGATACAGAAAAACAGAGACATACAGAGACCCATAGAGACACACAGAGACCCATAGAGACACACAGAGACCCATAGAGATACACAGAGACCCATAGATACACACAGATCCATAGAGACACACAGAGACACACAGAGACCCACAGAGACCCATAGAGACACAGAAAAACAGAGACCCACAGAGACCCATAGAGACACACAGAGACGCAGAGAGATACACAGAGACCCATAGATACACACAGATCCATAGAGACACACAGAGACCCATAGAGACCCACAGAGATCCATAGAAACACAGAAAAACAGAGACATACAGAGACCCATAGAGACCCACAGAGACCCATAGAGACACACAGAAAAACAGAGACATACAGAGACTCATAGAGACACACAGAGACCCATAGAGATACACAGAGACCCAGAGATACACACAGATCCATAGAGACACACAGAGACCCATTGAGACACACAGAGATCCATAGATACACACAGATCCATAGAAACACACAGAGACACACAGAGACCCATAGAGATACAGAAAAACAGAGACATACAGAGACCCATAGAGACACACAGAGACCCATAGAGACACACAGAGACCCATAGAGATACACAGAGACCCATAGATACACACAGATCCATAGAGACACACAGAGACACACAGAGACCCACAGAGACCCATAGAGACACAGAAAAACAGAGACCCACAGAGACCCATAGAGACACACAGAGACCCAGAGAGATACACAGAGACCCATAGATACACACAGATCCATAGAGACACACAGAGACCCATAGAGACCCACAGAGATCCATAGAAACACAGAAAAACAGAGACATACAGAGACCCATAGAGACCCACAGAGACCCATAGAGACACACAGAGACCCATAGAGACATACAGAGACCCATAGATTCACACATATCCATAGAGACACATAGAGACACACAGAGACCCACAGAGACTCATAGAGATACAGAAAAACAGAGACATACAGAGACCCACAGAGACACACAGAGACCCATAGAGATACACAGAGACCTATAGATACACACAGATCCATAGAGACACACAGAGACCCACAGAGACCCACAGAGACCCATAGAGACAGAAAAACAGAGACATACAGAGACCCATAGAGACACACAGAGACCCATAGAGACACACAGAGATCCATAGATACACACAGATCCATAGAGACACACAGAGACCCACAGAGACCCACAGAGACCCATAGTGACACAGAAAAACAGAGACATAGAGAGACCTATAGAGACACACAGAGACCCATAGAGACACACAGGGACCCATAGATACACACAGATCCATAGAGACACACAGAGACCCACAGAGACACACAGAGACCCATAGAGATACACAGAGACCCAGAGATACACACATATCCATAGAGACACACAGAGACCCATTGAGACACACAGAGACCCATAGATACACACAGATCCATAGAGATACACAGAGACCCCTAGAGACACACAGAAAAACAGAGACATACAGAGACCCATAGAGACATACAGAGACCCATAGAGATATACAGACCCATAGATACACACAGATCCATAGAGACACACAGAGACCCACAGAGACCCATAGAGACACAGAAAAACAGAGACATACAGAGACCCATAGAGACACACAGAGACCTATAGATACACACAGATCCATAGAGACACACAGAGACCCACAGAGTCCCATTGACACACAGAAAAACAGAGACATACAGAGACCCATAGAGACACACAGAGACCCATAGAGATACACAGGGATCCATAGATACACACAGATCCATAGAGACACACAGAGACCCACAGAGATACACAGACAAACAGAGACATACAGAGACTCATAGAGACACACAGAGACCCATAGAGATACACAGAGACCCAGAGATACACACAGATCCATAGAGACACACAGAGACCCACAGAGACCCACAGAGGCCCATTGAGACACAGAAAAGCAGAGACATACAGAGACCCATAGAGACACACAGAGACCCATAGAGATACACAGGGACCCATAGATACACACAGGTCCATAGAGACACACAGAGACCCATAGAGACACACATTAAAACAGAGACACACAGAGACCCATAGAGATACACAGAGACCCAGAGATACACACAGATCCGTAGAGACACACACAGACCCATAGAGATACACAGAGACCCATAGATAAACACAGATCCATAGAGACACACAGAGACCCATAGAGACACGGAAAAACAGAGACCCATGGAGATCCATGGAGATCTATGGAGCCCGTGAAGGCGTTCCTGCCGTAGGCCGCGAGACCAAAACGTCGCTTACCCTGCATGAGCACCATGGGATCTGGTACCGTCCGTCTCTGGAGGAAGTAGAGGCAGCAGGCGAGCTACAGGCAGACAGGAACTCACACACACACACAGACACACACACACACAGACACACACACAGACACACACAGACACACACACAGACACACACAGAGACACACAGACACACACAGACACACACATAGACACACCCAGAGACACACAGTGGGGGTGAGTTTGTGTGGTGAGTGAGGAAGTGAGTGGCTGAGTGAGTGAGCGAGTGCTGAGTGAGCGGTGAGTGAAAGAGCGAGTGGGAGAGTGGGTGAGTGATCAAGTGGTGAGCGAGTGGTGAGCGAGTGGTGAGCGAGTGTGCGATTGGTGAGCGATTGAGCGAATGGGTGAGTGGGCAAGCGGCCGAGTGAGCGAGTGGTGAGCGAGTGTACGAGTGGTGAGCGGGCGGGCGAGTTTGCTGTTCGCGTGCATTACCCACCAATCCAAGGGAAATCCCGGCGAGTGACGTCACAAAGACGATGCCGTTGCATGACCTGGTGCAGGATGCGCAGTGAGACACGGTCAGCCACAGGTGGAAGTCCTGGGGCAGAACGCGGAGGCAAAGACAAAGACGAAGGTCGATTCCAAACGTGTTCTACGGCATGTACTGTACTACACTACATTATACACTACTATATGCTACACTACATTATACACTACGACAGTACATTATATACTACTACACTACATTATACACTACAATATACTACGCAACATTATACACTACTACACTACATTATACACTACCATATACTACACTACATTATACACTACTACCTTACATTATATACTACTACACTACTATATACTACTACACTACTATATACTACTACACTACAATATACTACAATACATTATATACTGCTACACTACTATATACTACTACACTACATTATATACTACTACACTACAATATATACTACACTATATACTACTACACTACATTATATACTACTACTACACTACATTATATACTACTACACTACTATATACTACTACACTACTATATACTACTACACTACATTATATACTACTACACTACATTATATACTACTACACTACATTATATACTACTACACTACACTATATACTACTACACTACATTATATACTACTACTACACTACATTCTATACTACTACACTACATTATATACTGCTACACTACTATATACTACTACACTACATTATATACTACTACACTACAATATATACTACTACACTATATACTACTACACTACATTCTATACTACTACTACACTACATTCTATACTACTACACTACATTATATACCGCTACACTACTATATACTGCTACACTACTATATACTACTACACTACTTTATACTACTACAATACATTATATACTGCTACACTACATTATACACCACTACACTACATTATAAACTACTACACTACATCATATACTACTACATTATATACTACTACACTACATTATGTACTACTACACTACATTATATACTACTACACTATACACTACTACACTACATTATATACTACTATATTATATACTACTACACTGCATTATGTACTACTACACCACATTAAATACTACTACACTACATTATACACTGCTACACTACATTATATACGACTACACTACATTATATACTACTACACTATACACTACTACACTACATTATACACTACTATATACTAAACTACATTATACACTACTACACTACATTATATACTACTACACTATACACTACTACACCACATTATATACTACTACACTACATTATACACTACTCCACTACTATATACTACACTACATTACACACTACTACACTACATTATACTCTACTACACTACATTATACACTACTATACACGTAATACACTACTATATACTACTATATACTACACTACATTATACACTACCATGCACATTATGCACTACTATATACTACACTACATTATACACTACTATACACATTATACACTACTGTATACTATACTACATTATAAACTACTAAACACATTATATACTACTATATACTACACTACATTATACACTACTACACTACAATATATACTACTACACTACATTATATACTACTACACTATACACTACTACACTACATTATATACTACTACACTACATTATATACTACTACACTACATTATACACTACTACACTTCATTATATACTACACTACATTATATACTACTACACTACATTATACACTACTACACTACATTATACACTACTACACTATGCCAGGGCCTGGGACAGACAGAGAGAAACAGACACACGCCATGGGACAGACAGAGAGACACAGAGAGACATACAGAGAGACACAGAGACACGACATGGGACAGACAGAGAGACACAGAGAGACAGACAGAGAGACACAGAGACACGGCATGGGACAGAGAGATACGGCCTGGGACAGACAGAGAGACACAGAGACAGAGAGACACAGAGACACGGCATGGGACAGAGAGATACGGCCTGGGACAGAGAAAGAAAGACACAAAGACAAACAGAGAGACACAGAGATATACAGAGAGACACAGAGACACGGCATTGGACAGAGAGACACGGCCTAGAACAAACAGAGAGACACAGAAACAAAAAGAGAGACACAGAGACACGGCTTGGGACAGACAGATAGACACGTAATGGGACAGACAGAGACACACAGAGACACGGCCTGGGACAGACAGAGAGACACAGAGACGCGGCATGGGACAGAGATACACGGCTTGGGACAGACAGAGAGACACAGAGACAGACACAGAGAGACACAGAGACAGACACAGAGAGACACAGATACAGACACAGAGAGACACGACATGGGACAGAAACAGACACAGAGAGATACGCCATGGGACAGAGACAGACACAGAGAGACACGACCTGGGACAGATAGACAGACACAAAGACAAACAGAGAGACATAGAGACAGACACAGAGAGACACGGCATGGAACAGAGACAGACACAGAGAGACACGGCATGGGACAAAGACAGACAGAGAGACACAGAGACAGACACAGAGAGATACAGAGACAGACACAGAGAGAGACGGCATGGGACAGAGACAGACAGAGAGACACGGCCTGGGACAGACAGAGAGACACAAAGACAGACACAGAGAGATACAGAAACAGACACAGAGAGACACGGCATGGGACAGAGACAGACACAGAGAGACACGGGACGGGACAGAGACAGACACAGAGAGACACGACATGGGACAGATACAGAAACACAGAGAGAAACGGGACGGGACAGAGACAGACACAGAGAGACACAGAGACAGACACAGAGAGACACGGGACGGGATAGAGACAGACACAGAGAGACACGACATGGGACAGAGACAGACACAGAGAGACACGGGACGGGACAGAGACATAAACACAGAGAGACACAGAGACAGACACAGAGACAGACACAGAGAGATACAGAGACATACAGAGAGAAACAGAGACACGGCATGGGACAGAGACAGACACAGAGAGACACGGCCTGGGACAGACAGACAGACACAGAGACAAACAGAGAGACACAGAGACAGACACAGAGAGACACGGGACGGGATAGACAGAGAGACACAGAGACATACAGAGAGACACAGAGAGACACGGCATGGGACAGAGACAGACACAGAGAGACACGGCTTGGGACAGAGACAGAAACAGAGACAAACAGAGAGACACAGAGACAGACACAGAGAGACACAGAGACAAACAGAGAGACACAGAGAGACACGGCCTGGGACAGACAGAGAGACACAAAGACAAACAGAGACAGACACAGAGAGACACGGCATGGGACAGAGACAGAAACACAGAGACAGACACAGAGAGATACAGAGACAGACACAGCGAGACACAGAGACAGATTCAAAGAGACACAGAGACAGACACAGAGAGACACGACATGGGACAGAGACATACACAGAGAGACACGGCATGGGACAGAGACATACACAGAGAGACACGGCCTGGGACAGACAGAGAGACACAGAGACACAGAGACAGACACAGAGAGACACGGCATGGGACAGAGACAGAAACACAGAGACAGACACAGAGAGATACAGAGAGAGACACAGAGAGACACAGAGAGAGACACAGAGAGACACGACATGGAACAGAGACATACACAGAGAGACACGGCATGGGACAGACAGAGAGACACAGAGACAAACAGAGAGACACAGAGACAGACAGAGAGAGACACGGCATGGGACAGAGACAGACACAGAGACATACAGAGAGACACAGAGACAGACAGAGAGACAGAGAGACAGACACAGAGATGCACAGAGACAGACAGAGACACGGCCTGGGACAGAGACAGACACAGACACAGAGAGACAAAGAGAGACACAGAGACAGACACAGAGAGACACAGAGAGACACAGAGACAGACACAGAGACAGACACAGAGAGACACAGACACAGAGAGACACAGAGACAGAGAGACAGACACAGACACAGAGAGACACAGAGACAGACACAGAGAGACACAGAGACAGACACAGAGAGACACAGAGACAGACACAGAGACAGAAACACAGAGACACAGAGATACACAGAGACAGACAGAGACACGGCTTGGGACAGAGACAGACACAGAGACAGACACAGAGAGACACAGCGAGACACAGAGACAGACACAGAGACAGACACAGAGACAGACACAGAGAGACACAGAGAGACACAGAGAGACACGGGACGGGACAGAGACAGACAGAGAGACACGGGACGGGACAGAGACAGACACAGAGAGACACAGACAGAGACAGAGAGACACAGAGACAGAGAGACACAGAGACAGACAGAGAGACACAGAGAGACACAGAGACAGACACAGAGACAGACACAGAGAGACACAGAGACAGAGACAGACACAGAGACAGAGACAGAGAGACACAGAAAGACACAGAGACAGACACAGAGAGACACAGAGACAGAGAGACACGGGACGGGACAGAGACAGACACAGAGAGACACAGAGACAGAGAGACACGGGACGGGACAGAGACAGACACAGAGACACAGAGACAGAGAGACACGGGACGGGAGTCTCACCTGAATTGTCACGCTGAGCCATGACAGCCACGCCGTGGAGCTACCCCTGAAACACAGAGGGGGGGGGGGGGAGACGTGGGGGGAAGGGTGGGGGGGAGACGTGGGGGGAGGGGTGGGGGGAGAGGTGGGGGGAGTGGTGTCGGGGTGACCGACGCAATGATTATAATATATATGATTATAATATATATGATTAAAATATATATGATTATAATATATCAATAATTAAGGTTTGTTTGGGGTTAGATCGCGTTAATATGAATTACTGTGTCGTTAAAGCCGCCACCACCCGACATGGCCAATTATTTAAGGGGTTTGCGTTACGTAAACAGAACGTGGCCAATTCGTTACTAGTACAGCACTAACCGGTTGCTGTATGTTGCAGAGTTAAATCCACTATAGCATTTACAATTCGTTACTAGTACAGCACTAACCAGTTACTGTGTGTTGGAGAGTTAAACCCACTACAACATTTACAATTCGTTACTAATACAGTACTAACCGGTTGCTGTGTGTCGGAGAGTTAAACCCACTGCAACATTTACAATTCGTTACTAGTACAGCACTAACCGGTTGCTGTGTGTTGGAGAGTAAAACCAACTACTACATTTACAATTCGTTACTAGAACAGCACTAACCGGTTGTTGTGTGTTGGAAAGTTAAACCTACTACGACATTTACTATTCATTACTAGTACAGCACTAACCCGTTGCTGTGTGTTTGAGAGTTAAACCCACTACAACATTTACAATTCGTTACTAGTACAGCACTAACCGGTTGCTGTGTGTTGGAGAGTTAAACTCACTACAACATTATCAATTCGTTACTAGTACCGCACTAACCGGTTGCTGTGTGTTGGAGAGTCAAACCAACTACTACATTTACAATTCGTTACTAGTACAGCACTAACCGGTTGTTGTGTGTTGGAAAGTTAAACCTACTACGACATTTACTATTCATTACTAGTACAGCACTAACCCGTTGCTGTGTGTTTGAGAGTTAAACCCACTACAACATTATCAATTCGTTACTAGTACCGCACTAACCGTTGCTGTGTGCTGGAGAGTTAAACCCACTACTACATTTACAATTCGTTACTAGTACAGCACTAACCGGTTGCTGTGTGTTGGAGAGTTAAACCCACTGCAACATTTACAATTCGTTACTAGTACAGCACTAATCGGTTGCTGTGTGTTGGAGAGTTAAACCCACTGCAACATTTACAATTCGTTACTAGTACAGCACTAACCGGTTGCTGTGTGTTGGAGAGTTAAACCCACTACTACATTTGCAATTCGTTACTAGTACAGCACTAACCGGTTGCTGTGTGTTGGAGAGTTAAACCCACTACTACATTTACAATTCGTTACTCGTACAGCACTAACCGGTTGCTGTGTGTTGGATAGTTAAACCCACTACGACATTTACAATTCGTTACTAGTACAGCACTAACCGGTTGCTGTGTGTTGGAGAGTTAAACCCACTGTGACATTTACAATTCGTTACTAGTACAGCACTAACCGGTTGCTGTGTGTTGGAGAGTTAACCCCACTACAACATTTACAATTCGTTACTAGTACAGCACTAACCGGTTGCTGTGTGTTGGAGAGTTAATCCCACTACAACATTTACAATTCGTTACTAGGACAGCACTAACCGGTTGCTGTGTGTTGGAGAGTTAAACCCACTACTACATTTACAATTCGTTACTAGTACAGCACTAACCGGTTGCTGTGTCTTGGAGTTTTAAATCCACTACTACTTTTACAATTCGTTACTAGTACAGCACTAATCGGTTGCTGTGTGTTGGAGAGTTAAACCCACTACTACATTTGCAATTCGTTACTAGTACAGCACTAACCGGTTGCTGTGTGTTGGAGAGTTAAACCCACTACTACATTTACAATTCGTTACTCGTACAGCACTAACCGGTTGCTGTGTGTTGGAGAGTTAATCCCACTACAACATTTACAATTCGTTACTAGTACAGCACTAACCGGTTGCTGTGTGTTGGAGAGTTAAACCCACTGCTACATTTACAATTCGTTACTAGTACAGTGCTAACCGGTTGCTGTGTGTTGGAGAGTTAAACCCACTGCTACATTTACAATTCGTTACTAGTACAGCACTAACTGGTTGCTGTGTGTTGGAGAGTTAAACCCACTACAACATTCACAATTCGTTACTAGTACAGCGCTAACCGGTTGATGTGTGTTGGAGAGTTAAACCCACTACAACATTTACAATTCGTTACTAGTACAGCACTAACCGGTTTGCTGTGTGTTGTGTTTTTTGTTTATTTTTACTAATTTTGAACCTATCAAGGTGACTTTACCGAAAGACCCAAACAATTTGAATTCCTGCAGTCACGACAACAACAACAAGAAGCACTTTCGAAGAAATGAGTTTGTCGATCTCGGTGATGATTTCAAAGTGGCATCAAAGTTCCCAGCGGCTTCCTAATAACGGAAGGAAGACAGCGTTCCAGACGGCCACGGAAGCGCGCCTTACCCGGCTAAAACATTTTAGATGAATATATAACAAAAAAAAGTTAAAAGGGGCCGTGCATAAATGACGTCACGCCATTTTGGTCGCGTGACGTCACACGGCGTCAGAAAAAGTCAGACCCCCCCCCCTCAAATAAGACGTCATAAAGCTCTGCCCCCCCCCCCACAAAAAAATATTTCCATTTTTAAAATAAAACATGCTTCAAATCGCTTTAAACTATCGTCATTGTAGTTGCGTATTTAATGTGGCGCTGCACTCTGATGTTGTAGGAGAAAACATTTATTTAAAAAACAAAATCTATTTAATTAAGTAGAACGTTTTGATTTAAAGCTTTCGTGACTGCAGGGATTCATATTTTTGGTTCTTTCGGTAAAGTCACCACCACGTGGAAAGGAAACAATAAAATAATAAAATATATATAAAACAACAAAAATTCTCACGACGTTTCGACCATAACACACGTCGTGAGAATTTTTATTGTTTTATATATATTTTATTATTTTATTGTTTCCCTTCAACGTGACTTTACCGAAAGAGCTAAGAATATGAGTCCATCTATGTTCGGAAAAGAGGAGGGGGGGAGACGAAAATAATGGATGCGGTCTGAAAGCTACCGTAAGCGTGAACAATCATTTATGGACGACCCCTTAACACAACTCGTCCATTTGAATAACTGCCAAATCGCTCTCCGTGGTGCTAACGTTAAAATAAAACGCCACTTTTTTTCAATGATTTCCTGCTGTGGTTTTCACACCTGATGATGATTGCTCGTATTGCAGTCGAAACGTCGTGATAATTTTATTGTTTTATATTTTTATTATTTTATTGTTTCCGTTCTACGTGGTGACTTTACCGAAAGAACCAAGAATATAAGCAGAACGTGTTGTCTATATTTATTTAAAGTTGCGCATTTTGATGCGACGTCACATTTCTCAAACCCTCCCACCCCTCCTCCTCGTCACACATCGTCACAAATGTCTGACCCATCCTCCACCCCCACCCCCACCTAGGCGCGTGACGTCATTTATGGACGGCCCCAAGTCGTTTCAGGTTTACTTACAAGCGCCAAATCGCCGTGAGCAGAGAATGCGGCCTCCAAACGCCCGACGCTACGAGCGGCGGTGGCATTGTAACGGGGAGCGAGGCCAACGGAGGGTCCACCTCCATGCCTGGGCTCAGCAGCAGCAGAAGCAGCAGCAGCAGAGGCAGCAGCAGCAGCAGGCAGACGAGCCACGTGCGCTGAGATAGCATGGCGGATCTTCTCCCTCTGAAGCAACCTCACCCTCCTTATCCCTCCGCTCGGCGTCAACGAAGGGAATGAGCCGTGTGGGTGAGCGTTGCGAGATAGCGTGTCAGTGTTCGCGAGGTAGTGTGGGAGAGTGTGGGAGCGTGTATGTGTGTGAGAGTGTGTGTGTGTGAGAGTGTGTGAGGGTGTGTGTGTGAGTGTGTGTGTGAGTGTGTGTCTGAGAGTGTGTGTGAGAGTGTGTGTGTGAGAGTGTGTGTGTGAGAGTGAGTGTGTGAGAGAGTGTGTGTGTGAGTGTGAGAGAGAGTGTGAGAGAGTATGTGTGTGTGTGAGAGTGTGTGTGAGAGTGTGTGTGTGTGAGAGTGTGTGTGTGTGAGAGTGAGTGTGTGAGAGAGTGTGTGTGAGAGTGTGAGAGAGAGAGAGTGTGTGTGAGTGTGTGTGTGTGAGAGTGTGTGTGAGAGTGTGTGTATGTGAGAGTGAGTGTGTGAGAGAGTGTATGTGTGTGAGAGAGTGTGGGAGCGTGTGTGTATGTGAGAGTGTGTGTGTGAGAGAGTGAGAGAGAGTGTGAGAGTGTGTGTGAGACTCTGAGAGAGTGTGTGTGTGTGTGAGAGAGTGTGTGTGTGTGAGTGTGTGTGAGAGAGTGTGTGTGTGAGAGTGTGAAAGAGAGTGTGTGTGTGAGAGTGTGTGTGTGTGTGAGAGTGTGTGTGTGAGAGTGTGTGAGAGTGTGTGTGAGACTCTGAGAGAGTGTGTGTGTGTGTGTGAGAGTGTGAATGTGTGTGAAAGTGTGTGTGTGAGAGAGTGTGTGTGAGAGTGTGTGTGTGTGTGAGAGTGTGTGTGTGTGTGAGAGTGTGTGTGTGAGAGTGTGTGTG
The DNA here is from genome assembly GCF_048934315.1 of Petromyzon marinus. Lineage (NCBI taxonomy): Eukaryota > Metazoa > Chordata > Hyperoartia > Petromyzontiformes > Petromyzontidae > Petromyzon > Petromyzon marinus. The sequence continues at coordinate 7,240,444 of NC_133690.1, read as the reverse complement.
ACACTCTGAGAGTGTGTGTGTGTGAGAGTGTGAATGTGTGTGAGAGTGTGTGTGAGTGTGTGTGTGAGAGTGTGTGAGAGAGAGTGAGAGGGTGTGTGAGAGAGTGTGAGAGTGTGAGAGAGTGTGTGTGTGTGAGAGAGTGAGAGAGTGTGTGTGTGAGAGTGTATGTGTGTGAGAGAATGTGTGTGTGTGAGAGTGTTTGAGAGTGTGTGAGAGAGAGAGTGTGTGTGTGAGAGAGAGTGAGATTGAGAGAGTGTGTGAGAGAGTGTGTGTGTGTGAGAGAGTGTGTGTGTGTGAGAGTGTGTGAGAGTGTGAGAGAGTGAGAGTGTGTGTGTGTGAGAGAGTGTGTGTGTGAGAGTGTGTGAGAGTGTGTGTGAGAGAGTGTGAGAGAGTGAGAGAGTGTGTGTGTGAGAGAGAGAGTGAGAGAGTGTATTTAGATTTTTTTTAGAGCGTGTGAAAAAGCGTGCGTCCTTGTCAGAGTTCGTCTCATAATGACGTAGCTAGTCACGTGTCAGTTCTACGCGCGTCACGAAGAGCGTTACGTAACCAACGCACCACGTGACCGCCGCGCCAACGCGCGCGTGCGCACTGGCTGTTTCCGTTTCAACGGCTTGGCGAACACTGCCCATAGACTCAGCACTGCCCATAGACTCAACACTGCCCATAGACTCAGCACTGCCCATAGACTCAACCCTGCCCATAGACTCAACACTGCCCATAGACTCAGCACTGCCCATAGACTCAGCACTGCCCATAGACTCAACCCTGCCCATAGACTCAACACTGCCCATAGACTCAGCACTGCCCATAGACTCAACACTGCCCATAGACTCAACACTGCCCATAGACTCAGCACTGCCCATAGACTCAACACTGCCCATAGACTCAACCCTGCCCATAGACTCAACACTGCCCATAGACTCAGCACTGCCCATAGACTCAGCACTGCCCATAGACTCAACAGTGCCCATAGACTCAGCACTGCCCATAGACTCAACACTGCCCATAGACTCAGCACTGCCCATAGACTAACATTGCCCATAGACTCAGCACTGCCCATAGACTCAGCACTGCCCATAGACTCAACACTGCCCATAGACTCAGCACTGCCCATAGACTAACATTGCCCATAGACTCAGCACTGCCCATAATACTCAGCACTGCCCATAGACTCAGCACTGCCCATAGACTCAACACTGCCCATAGACTCAGCACTGCCCATAGACTAACACTGCCCATAAACTCAGCACTGCCCATAGACTCAGCACTGCCCATAGACTCAGCACTGCCCATAGACTCAACACTGCCCCATAGACTCAGCACTGCCCATAGACTCAACACTGCCCATAGACTCAACACTGCCCATAGACTCAGCACTGCCCATAGACTCAACACTGCCCATAGACTGAACACTGCCCCTTCGACTTAATACTGCACCATAGACTCAGCACTGCCCATAGACTTCTTCATGGTTTGAGTGATAGCTTTGCGAATTGTATAGTCGGAGTAACCATTAGCTTTAAGAGCTTGGTGTACCTGCTTGAGTTCACTGCCTATGTGTGCCTGGTCGGATATGCATTGGGCTCTAAGGTACAGAGTCTTGATGAGAGAATTCTTCTGTGATGGATAGTGGTGGGAATCCGGTTTCAGATAAGCATCCGTATGGGTAGCTTTCCTGTAGACAGAGTGGCTCATTGAACCATCAGGTCTCTTTTTTATTAGGACATCCAAAAAAGGTAGCTTGCCATCTTTTTCGACTTCCATGGTAAATCTGATGGCTGGGTGTATGGAATTGATGTGGTTGAAGAATTGGTCTAGAGCTGGCCGGCCATGTGGCCAGATGACAAAAGTGTCATCCACTTACCTCTTCCATAAGGTGAGGCACAGAGTGGCAGTCTGGATGGCGTCAGTCTCAAATTTCTCCATGAAAATGTTAGCTATAACCGGAGATAGGGGGGAGCCCATTGGGGTGCCCTCAGTTTGTAGAAAGTTCCATTCCAAGTGAAGTATGTATTGGTTAAACAGTGTCTCACCAGGGGGGGTAACTAAGTGTTTAGTCCTTGATGAACCAAGTCTTCAATCATTGGCGATGGTGTCAGGTACAGGAACCTTGGTGAATAAGGAAACTACATCAAAACTGACAAGCAGGTCGTCTGGGGACAGGGAAATACCCTTGATTGTCGATTCCAGGTGAGTAGAATTTTGTACCGCAGAGGTGGTTTTTCCAGTGAAAGGACGCAGGATTTCAGACAAAAAACGAGCCAGTTTGTAGGTGGGGGAGTTGATAGTAGAGACGATGGGACGAAGGGGTGTATCTACTTTATGTTTTTTTGGTAAGCCGTATAATCTTGGTGGCCTGGCAGCAGAAGTTTTCAATGAAAACTGTTTAGATTGATCAATTAATGCGGTTGAATCAGCCTCGTCACACAAACCAACAGTACCCTGGTGTCTACAAACTAAGTTGCTTCTGTGGTAGTAGTTACATTGGAGAAACCAAACGCCATGTCTCGGACCGCATTCGTGAACACAAAGCAGACCTTAAACACGGTAGGACCAACACCTCGGCCGTGGTAGATCATTGTTATAATTCAGTAGGCTCACATGACATTGACTTTTCCAAGACAGAGGTTCTTTGTAAGCCATCTGGCTACCATGAGAGATTCGTTCATGAGGCTATCCACATATACAAGCACAGAGACAATTTCAACCGAGAAGATGGATTCTGGCTTAGCAATCATTGGAAGGATTTGATAAACCATTTCAGGTCTTAATTGATTGTTCACGCTTACAGTGGCTTTCAGACAGCATACAATAATTTTTCGTCTCCCCCCTCCTCTTTTCAGAACATAGATGGACTAGTCCTTCTAAATAAACTGCCAAATTGCTGCGCATGGCGCTGACGCTTTTAAATAAATAAATAAAAACACCGTTTACAAATAAATAAATTAATGCAACCTGACACACCTCATGACGACCGTTTGTGTTATGGTCGAAACGTCGTGAGAATTTTTATTGTTTTATATATTTTTTATTATTTATTGTTTCCCTTCAACGTGACTTTACCGAAAGAGCTAAGAATATGAGGGAGGGGGGTGTTTGAGAAATGTGACGTCAAATCAAAATGGGCAACTTTAAATAATTATAGACAACACGTTCTGCTTAATTAAATAGACTTTTTAAAAAATAAATGTTCTCTCCTACAACATCAGAGTGCAGCGCTACATTAAATACGCACTACAATGACAATAGTTTAAAGCGATTTGAAGCATGTTTTAGATATATTTGCGTGACGTCATGTTTGGGGGGGGGGTCTGACTTTTTGTGACGCCGTGTGACGAGGGGGGGGGGGCAAAAATCGGCCAAAATTGCGTGACGTCATTTATGGACGGCCCCATACGCTGTGTAACAAAAATATATATTTTAATTATCATCGTCGTCGTGTCTGTGGAAATATATAGCAGCCAAATACTCTAAACGCGTTTTTATACAGAATCTTCGAGACCCATAGACCCACAGAGACCCATAGAGACCCATATAGACCCGCAGAGACCCACAGAGACCCACAGAGACCCATAGAGACCCACAGAGACCCACAGAGACCAATATACCCATAGAGACCCACAGATTACCCATAGAGACCCACATAACCCCATAGAGACCCATAGAGACACACAGAGACCCCATAGACCCATAGAGACCCGTAGACCCATACTCATAGAGACCCATAGACCCCATAGACCCATAGAGACCCATAGACCCATACTCATAGAGACCCATAGACCCGCAGAGACCCACAGAGACCCATAGACTCACAGAAACTCTTCGACCCACAGAGACCTACAGACCCACAGAGACCCAGAGACTCGTATAGACCCGCAGAGACCCACAGAAATGCATAGCAGCATCGAAATAATTTAAACGCACTGACATTTTAAATGGACCCGGACAAAAATCCACCACGTGGAGAGAGACGCAGACTCGGAATATACAGCAGCAGCAGGCAGGGTCGGGATCGAACCCACGACCTCCTGCACACCTGGCGAGGTAGTCAACATCTCATAGCCACCGTGGTGATGATGAGAGATACGCAATTTGTACCTCCACACACATGGCACGGTTGACTACGTACGGTGCGAAAAAAAGTTCAAGCCAAAGACAAAGATCCTCCGTATAGCCTTAACAGACTGTTGGGGCAAGTGCTATTAGCGAGTAGCACCTATGTTGTAGTGGGTTTAACTCTCCAACACACAGTAACCGGTTAGTGCTGTACTAGTAACGAATTGTAAATGTTGTAGTAGGTTTAACTCTCCAACACACAGCAACCCGTTAGTGCTGTACTAGTAACGAATTGTAAATGTTGCAGTGGGTTTAACTCTCCAACACACAGCAACCGGTTAGTGCTGTACTAGTAACGAATTGTGAATGTTGCAGTGGGTTTAACTCTCCAACACACAGCAACCGGTTAGTGCTGTACTAGTAACGAACTGTAAATGTTGTAGTGGGTTTAACTCTCCAACACACAGCAACCGGTTTGCGCTGTACTAGTAACGAATTGTAAATGTTGTAGAGGGTTTAACTCTCAAACACACAGCAACCGGTTAGTGCTGTACTAGTAACGAATTGTAAATGTTGTAGTGGGTTTAACTCTCCAACACACAGCAACCGGTTAGTGCTGTACTAGTAACGAATTGTAAATGTAGTAGTGGGTTTAACTCTCCAACACACAACTTAGTGCTGTACTAGTAACGAATTGGCCACGTTCTGTTGATGTAACACAAACCCCCCATGAACATATACTGGCCTTTCACGACATGTGGCAATTTTAGATTCACCCCTCAAATGATGACTAAACCCATCGCTCGGGCAAAGCGGCGATTCCCCCACCCACAACCCACCCCTGCCCACCCACTACCCACCACTACCCACCCCTACCCACCCACTACCTACCCCGACCCACCCCCTACCCACCCACAACCAACCCCTACCCACCACCTACCCACCCACTAGCCACCCCTACCCACCCCTACCCACCCCTTACCCACCCCCTACCCACCCCCTACCCACCCACAACCCACCCTTACCCACCCACAACCCACCCCCTACCCACCCCCTACCCACCCACGCGCGCGCGACAGTGATGGAGATGCCGTCTCCTGCTCCTGCTGCTCCTGCTGCTGCTGCTGTCTCTGATGCTGGGGGTGGTGCCGATGACCCCGCGTGGCCGAGCCGAGCGGCGTGCCTGTCGCTCGCCCTCTGCGCCTTCCAGGCGCGCGCGGCCCTCGCTCTGTCGCGGGTGGTGGGAGGCCGCCTGCAGCTGCCGCCCGCAGAGCGATGGGTCGTGGCCTGGCTGCTCTATGACGCAGTGGTTCACATCACACTGGTGAGTGAGTGGGTGAGTGGGTGGTGGTGGTGTAGTTACACTGCAGCGCCACACCTATTTACCATCATTAGGGGAAAGAACGGTGATCCAATCTCCGACCCCCCGCAAGGAACAGGTTTGCAGATTTTGCTGCGCATTTCTGTGAAGTCCTGGGGGTGGGGGAAATCCCTCAGCCAGGAAAACATCGTGAGGCACAAAGTGGGGATGACCCTGCTGAGGCTGCAGTGGTTCAAATATTGGAAGAAGTCACCCCCTGTGAGTGGCTGGCTGAAGAACCATCTGTTGAGGAAGTGCTGAAGGCGATCCGGAGTCTGAGACCAGGAAAGGCACCGGGTAGAGATGATCTCCCAATCGAAATGCTGAGGGAGGGTGGCGTTTGTGCACAGACTGTCCTACATGACATCATAACAAACAGTCTGGACCACTGGACCAGTTCCGCAGGACTCGAAGGATGCCCTGGTGGTCCCCATATTTAAGAAGGTGAGACCACACAGACTGTAACAACTACAGAGGCATCTCACTCCTCAGTGTGCCAGGAAAGGTCCTGGCAAGAATTATTCAACATCGCCTTGCCAGGCGCGCTGAGGAGAGGCTTGTGGAGCCCCAATGCGGTTTCAGGAAAGGGCGGTCCTGCACAGATGCCATATTTTCTGTCCGTTTACTACAGCAGAGGTGTAGGGAATTCAAACAAGACCTACATCTCTGCTTTATTGACCTGGTCAAAGCCTATGATACCACCAGTATACCTGGGCTCTGGGTTGTTCTTCGCGCTTTCGGAGTCCCTAACCGCTGCTCACGATCATTAAGGACCGTCATGATGGTGAGCGGGCCCAGATAAAACTACGTGCCGGGAATCGGAGCCATTCCCTGTTCACCTTGGGGTGCGACAGGGATGTCCTCTGGCTCCAATATTATTTAACATCTATTTCGACCACGTAGTTCGTGAAGCCTTCAGTAGCTGTACCGGAGGAATTTCCATCTGGTACAGATACAATGTGAGGCTGACCGATGCCAGGGTACGGTCAAGGGATGGCTCCCTATTGGTCAACCACGTTACGTATGCCGATGACCTGGTAATTGCGGCTCACTCAGAGGAGGAGTTGGAGGCGCTGCGGCTGAAACTGGAGTGTGCCACTAAGAGGTGGCGCCTTACCATCAGCCCCACCAAAACGAAGAACCTGCCTGGGTATTTTGTACCATCGGACACTCCACCCCCACAATTCCCAATATGTGATGGGGCAGTTGTCGAGAGAGTGGAAAGTTTCCCATACCTGGGCAGTGTGCTCATGACCGGCTCCGGTTTAACAGCAGAGGTCTCACTCCGAATCAGTCGAGCGGCAATATCTTTTAATTGGATGCGTAACGCTGTGTGGAAGCTACGTGGTCTGTCGCTCCGCACGAAGCTTCGGGTCTTCTCAGCCACAGTCATTCCCTCTGTTCTCTACGCTTGCGAAACGTGGACCCCCCTAATGGAACATCTTCGTCGGTTAGAAACATTTAGACTGGCCTGCCTACGATCAATCTTGGGTTTAACCAGGCTGGATTGTGTGAGGAGCTCACAAATCCTCGAAAGATCTGGACAAAGTCCCATCGGTGAGCACCTCCGGCAAGCAAGGCTGCGTTGGCTGGGCCATGTTGCCCGCATGTCCAGCCACCGCATGCCTAAACAGCTTTTGTTCTGCCGGATCGAGGGGGCTAAACGGGCGCGGCATGGGCTAGAGAAGAGATGGAGTGATGTGGTACAGGAGGATGTGGAGCTGGTACCAGCGGTGTCAAGATCGGCCTCTGTGGAGGAGGCTCGTGAAGGACGCTACTGGGCAGTTGGAGGCAGTCGCTCACAACAACGAGCGGAGCGCCGGGTGGCTAAAGCACAGCAAGTTGGCACAGTAGGGGGCACAGGTGGTGCATGAGCCAGTCATCTCGGTCATCTCAGTCAGTATACCCGTGGCACCTGCTGGGTCTGCCTCATTACATCCTGCCAGCGGGCGTTCGACACTTCACGTGGTAGCCTCAAGGTGCACATAGCCTGGCACAAGCGTCGTGGTGACGTCACCGCCACTGAGTGGCGAATGGCGGTTGTCGTTATTGATGATGGTAATGGTGGTGCTGATGGTGGTGCTGATGGTGGTGATGGTGGTGGTGATGATGGTGGTGGTGGTGATGGTGAGTGATGGTGTAGCTACGCTGGGTGAGTGATGGTGTTGCTACGCTGGTGATGGTGTAGCTACGCTGGTGATGGTGTGGCTATGCTGGGTGAGTGATGGTGTAGCTACACTGGGTAATGGTGTAGCTACACTTGTGATGGTGTAGCTACACTGGGTGAGTGATGGTGTAGCTACACTGGGTTATGGTGTAGCTACGCTGGTGATGGTGTAGCTACACTGGGTGAGTGATGGTGTAGCTACACTGGGTGATGGTGTAGCTACACTGGGTGAGTGATGGTGTAGCTACGCTGGTAATGGTGTAGCTACACTGGGTGGGTGATGCTGTAGCTACACTGGTGATGGTGTAGCTACACTGGGTGAGTGATGGTGTAGCTATGCTGGTGATGGTGTAGCTACACTGGTGGTGGTGTAGATACACTGGGTGAGTGATGGTGTAGCTACACTGGGTGAGTGAAGGTGTAGCTACACTGGGTGAGTGATGGTGTAGCTACACTGAGTGAGTGATGGTGTAGCTACACTGGGTGATGGTGTAGCTACACTGGGTGAGTGATGGTGTAGCTACACTGGGTGAGTGATGGTGTAGCTATGCTGGTGATGGTGTAGCTACACTGGGTGAGTGATAGTGTAGCTACGCTGGTGATGGTGTAGCTACACTGGGTGAGTGATGGTGTAGCTACACTGGTGATGGTGTAGCTACACTGGGTGAGTGATGGTGTAGCTACACTAGGTGAGTGATGGTGTAGCTACGCTGGTGATGGTGTAGCTACACTAGGTGAATGATGGTGTAGCTACACTGGTGATGGTGTAGCTACACTGGGTGAGTGATGGTGTAGCTACACTGGTGATGGTGTAGCTACACTGGGTGGGTGATGCTGTAGCTACACTGGGTGATGGTGTAGCTTTGCTGGTGATGGTGTAGCTACACTGGGTGAGTGATGGTGTAGCTACGCTGGTGATGGTGTAGCTACACTGGGTGAGTGATGGTGTAGCTACACTGGGTGATGGTGTAGCTACACTAGGTGAGTGATGGTGTAGCTACACTGGTGATGGTGTAGCTACACTGGGTGAGTGATGGTGTAGCTACGCTGGTGATGGTGTAGCTACACTGGGTGAGTGATGGTGTAGCTACACTGGGTGATGGTGTAGCTACACTGGGTGAGTGATGGTGTAGCTACACTGGTGATGGTGTAGCTACACTGGGTGAGTGATGGTGTAGCTACACTGGTGATGGTGTAGCTACACTGGGTTGGTGATGCTGTAGCTACACTGGGTGATGGTGTAGCTATGCTGGTGATGGTGTAGCTACACTGGGTGGGTGATGGTGTAGCTACACTGGTGATGGTGTAGCTACACTGGGTGGGTGATGCTGTAGCTTCACTGGGTGATGGTGTAGCTATGCTGGTGATGGTGTAGCTACACTGGGTGAGTGATGGTGTAGCTACGCTGGTGATGGTGTAGCTACACTGGGTGAGTGATAGTGTAGCTACACTGGTGATGGTGTAGCTACACTGGGTGAGTGATGGTGTAGCTACACTGGGTGAGTGATGGTGTAGCTACACTGATTGGGTGATGGTGTAGCTACGCTGGTGATGGTGTAGCTACACTGGGTGAGTGATGGTGTAGCTACACTGGGTGAGTGATGGTGTAGCTACACTGGTGATGGTGTAGCTACACTGGGTGATGGTGTAAATACACTGGGTGAGTGATGGTGTAGCTACGCTGGTGATGGTGTAGCTACACTGGGTGAGTGATTGTGTAGCTACACTGGTGATGGTGTAGCTACACTTGTGATGGTGTAGCTACACTGATTGGGTGATGGTCTAGGTACACTGGTGATGGTGTAGCTACACTGGGTGAGTGATGGTGTAGCTACACTGGTGATGGTGTAGCTACACTGGGTGATGGTGTAGCTACACTGGGTGAGTGATGGTGTAGCTACGCTGGTGATGTTGTAGCTACACTGGGTGAGTGATGGTGTAGCTACACTGGTGATGGTGTAGCTACACTTGTGATGGTGTAGCTACACTGGTGATTGTGTAGCTATGCTGGTGATGGTGTAGCTACACTGGGTGGGTGATGGTGTAGCTACACTGGTGATGGTGTAGTTACAGTGGGTGAGTGATGGTGTAGCTACGCTGGTGATGGTGTAGCTACACTGGGTGAGTGAAGGTGTAGCTACACTGGTGATGGTGTAGCTACACTGGGTGAGTGATGGTGTAGCTACACTGGTGATGGTGTAGCTACACTGGGTGAGTGATGGTGTAGCTACGCTGGTGATGGTGTAGCTACACTGGGTGAGTGATCGTCTAGCTACACTGGGTGAGTGTTGGTGTAGCTACACTGGTGATGGTGTAGCCACACTGGGTGATGGTGTAGCTACACTGGGTGAGTGATGGTGTAGCTACGCTGGTGATGGTGTAGCTACACTGGGTGAGTGATGGTGTAGCTACACTGGTGATGGTGTAGCTACACTGGTGATGGTGTAGCTATGCTGGTGATGGTGTAGCTACACTGGGTGGGTGATGGTGTAGCTACACTGGTGATGGTGTAGCTACACTGGGTGAGTGATGGTGTTGCTACGTTGGTGATGGTGTAGCTACGCTGGTGATGGTGTGGCTATGCTGGGTGAGTGATGGTGTAGCTACACAGGGTAATGGTGTAGCTACACTGGTGATGGTGTAGCTACACTGGGTGAGTGATGGTGTAGCTACACTGGTGATGGTGTAGCTACACTGGGTGAGTGATGGTGTAGCTACACTGGGTGAGTGATGGTGTAGCTACGCTGGTGATGGTGTAGCTACACTGGGTGAGTGATGGTGTAGCTACACTGGTGATGGTGTAGCTACACTGGGTGGGTGATGCTGTAGCTTCACTGGGTGATGGTGTAGCTTTGCTGGTGATGGTGTAGCTACACTGGGTGAGTGATGTTGTAGCTACGCTGGTGATGGTGTAGCTACACTGGGTGAGTGATGGTGTAGCTACACTGGGTGATGGTGTAGCTACACTAGGTGAGTGATGGTGTAGCTACACTGGGTGAGTGATGGTGTAGCTACGCTGGTGATAGTGTAGCAACACTGGTGATGGTGTAGCTACACTGGGTGAGTGATGGTGTAGCTACACTGGTGATGGTGTAGCTACACTTGTGATGGTGTAGCTACGCTGGTGATGGTGTAGCTACACTGGGTGAGTGATGGTGTAGCTACACTGGGTGAGTGATGGTGTAGCTACACTGGTGATGGTGTAGCTACACTGGGTGATGGTGTAAATACACTGGGTGAGTGATGGTGTAGCTACGCTGGTGATGGTGTAGCTACACTGGGTGAGTGATTGTGTAGCTACACTGGTGATGGTGTAGCTACACTTGTGATGGTGTAGCTACACTGATTGGGTGATGGTCTAGGTACACTGGTGATGGTGTAGCTACACTGGGTGAGTGATGGTGTAGCTACACTGGTGATGGTGTAGCTACACTGGGTGATGGTGTAGCTACACTGGGTGAGTGATGGTGTAGCTACGCTGGTGATGTTGTAGCTACACTGGGTGAGTGATGGTGTAGCTACACTGGTGATGGTGTAGCTACACTTGTGATGGTGTAGCTACACTGGTGATTGTGTAGCTATGCTGGTGATGGTGTAGCTACACTGGGTGGGTGATGGTGTAGCTACACTGGTGATGGTGTAGTTACAGTGGGTGAGTGATGGTGTAGCTACGCTGGTGATGGTGTAGCTACACTGGGTGAGTGATGGTGTAGCTACACTGGGTGATGGTGTAGCTACACTGGGTGAGTGATGGTGTAGCTACACTGGTGATGGTGTAGCTACACTGGGTGAGTGATGGTGTAGCTACGCTGGTGATGGTGTAGCTACACTGGGTGAGTGATCGTCTAGCTACACTGGGTGAGTGTTGGTGTAGCTACACTGGTGATGGTGTAGCCACACTGGGTGATGGTGTAGCTACACTGGGTGAGTGATGGTGTAGCTACGCTGGTGATGGTGTAGCTACACTGGGTGAGTGATGGTGTAGCTACACTGGTGATGGTGTAGCTACACTGGTGATGGTGTAGCTATGCTGGTGATGGTGTAGCTACACTGGGTGGGTGATGGTGTAGCTACACTGGTGATGGTGTAGCTACACTGGGTGAGTGATGGTGTTGCTACGTTGGTGATGGTGTAGCTACGCTGGTGATGGTGTGGCTATGCTGGGTGAGTGATGGTGTAGCTACACAGGGTAATGGTGTAGCTACACTGGTGATGGTGTAGCTACACTGGGTGAGTGATGGTGTAGCTACACTGGTGATGGTGTAGCTACACTGGGTGAGTGATGGTGTAGCTACACTGGGTGAGTGATGGTGTAGCTACGCTGGTGATGGTGTAGCTACACTGGGTGAGTGATGGTGTAGCTACACTGGTGATGGTGTAGCTACACTGGGTGGGTGATGCTGTAGCTTCACTGGGTGATGGTGTAGCTTTGCTGGTGATGGTGTAGCTACACTGGGTGAGTGATGGTGTAGCTACGCTGGTGATGGTGTAGCTACACTGGGTGAGTGATGGTGTAGCTACACTGGGTGATGGTGTAGCTACACTAGGTGAGTGATGGTGTAGCTACACTGGGTGAGTGATGGTGTAGCTACGCTGGTGATAGTGTAGCAACACTGGTGATGGTGTAGCTACACTGGGTGAGTGATGGTGTAGCTACACTGGTGATGGTGTAGCTACACTTGTGATGGTGTAGCTACACTGGGTGAGTGATGGTGTAGCTACACTGGTGATGGTGTAGCTACACTGGGTTGGTGATGCTGTAGCTACACTGGGTAATGGTGTAGCTATGCTGGTGATGGTGTAGCTACACTGGGTGGGTGATGGTGTAGCTACACTGGTGATGGTGTAGCTACACAGGGTGGGTGATGCTGTAGCTACACTGGGTGATGGTGTAGCTATGCTGGTGATGGTGTAGCTACACTGGGTGAGTGATGGTGTAGCTACGCTGGTGATGGTGTAGCTACACTGGGTGAGTGATGGTGTAGCTACACTGGGTGAGTGATGGTGTAGCTACACTGGTGATGGTGTAGCTACACTTGTGATGGTGTAGCTACACTGATTGGGTGATGGTGTAGGTACACTGGTGATGGTGTAGCTACAATGGGTGGGTGATGGTGTAGCTACACTGGTGATGGTTTAGCTACTCTGGTGATGGTGTAGCTACACTGGGTGGGTGAAGGTGTAGCTACACTGGTGATGGTGTAGCTACACTGGTGATGGTGTAGCTACACTGGGTGAGTCATGGCGTAGCTACACTGGGTGAGTGATGGTGTAGCTACACTGGGTGAGTGATGGTGTAGCTACGCTCTTGATGGTGTAGCTACACTGAGTGAGTGATGGTGTAGCTACACTGGTGATGGTGTAGCTACACTGGGTGGGTGATGGTGTAGCTACACTGGTGATGGTTTAGCTACTCTGGTGATGGTGTAGCTACACTGGGTGAGTGATGGTGTAGCTACACTGGTGATGGTGTAGCTACACTGGGTGAGTGATGGTGTAGCTACACTGGGTGAGTGATGGTGTAGCTACACTGAGTGGGTGATGGTGTAGCTACGCTCTTGATGGTGTAGCTACACTGAGTGAGTGATGGTGTAGCTACACTGGGTGAGTGATGGTGTAGCTACACTGGTGATGGTGTAGCTACACTGGGTTGGTGATGCTGTAGCTACACTGGGTGATGGTGTAGCTATGCTGGTGATGGTGTAGCTACACTGGGTGGGTGATGGTGTAGCTACACTGGTGATGGTGTAGCTACACAGGGTGGGTGATGCTGTAGCTACACTGGATGATGGTGTAGCTATGCTGGTGATGGTGTAGCTACACTGGGTGAGTGATGGTGTAGCTACGCTGGTGATGGTGTAGCTACACTGGGTGAGTGATGGTGTAGCTACACTGGGTGAGTGATGGTGTAGCTACACTGGTGATGGTGTAGCTACACTTGTGATGGTGTAGCTACACTGATTGGGTGATGGTGTAGGTACACTGGTGATGGTGTAGCTACACTGGGTGGGTGATGGTGTAGCTACACTGGTGATGGTTTAGCTACTCTGGTGATGGTGTAGCTACACTGGGTGGGTGAAGGTGTAGCTACACTGGTGATGGTGTAGCTACACTGGTGATGGTGTAGCTACACTGGGTGAGTCATGGCGTAGCTACACTGGGTGAGTGATGGTGTAGCTACACTGGGTGAGTGATGGTGTAGCTACGCTCTTGATGGTGTAGCTACACTGAGTGAGTGATGGTGTAGCTACACTGGTGATGGTGTAGCTACACTGGGTGGGTGATGGTGTAGCTACACTGGTGATGGTTTAGCTACTCTGGTGATGGTGTAGCTACACTGGGTGAGTGATGGTGTAGCTACACTGGTGATGGTGTAGCTACACTGGGTGAGTGATGGTGTAGCTACACTGGGTGAGTGATGGTGTAGCTACACTGAGTGGGTGATGGTGTAGCTACGCTCTTGATGGTGTAGCTACACTGAGTGAGTGATGGTGTAGCTACACTGGGTGAGTGATGGTGTAGCTACACTGGTGATGGTGTAGCTACACTGGTGATGGTGTAGCTACACTGGGTGAGTGATGGTGTAGCTACACTGATTGGGTGATGGTGTAGCTACACTGGTGATGGTGTAGCTACACTGGGTGAGTGATGGTGTAGCTACACTGGTGATGGTTTAGCTACTCTGGTGATGGTGTAGCTACACTGGGTGAGTGATGGTGTAGCTACACTGGTGATGGTGTAGCTACACTGGGTGAGTGATGGTGTAGCTACGCTGGTGATGGTGTAGCTACACTGGGTAAGTGATGGTGTAGCTACACTGGTGATGGTGTAGCTACACTGGGTGAGTGATGGTGTAGCTACACTGGGTGAGTGATGGTGTAGCTACACTGGGTGATGGTGTAGCTACACTGGGTGAGTGATGGTGTAGCTACGCTGGTAATGGTGTAGCTACACTGGGTGGGTGATGCTGTAGCTACACTGGTGATGGTGTAGCTACACTGGGTGAGTGATAGTGTAGCTACGCTGGTGATGGTGTAGCTACACTGGGTGGGTGATGGTGTAGCTACACTGGTGATGGTGTAGCTACAGTGGGTGAGTGATGGTGTAGCTACGCTGGTGATGGTGTAGCTACACTGGGTGGGTGATGGTGTAGCTACACTGGTGATGGTGTAGCTACACTGGGTGAGTGAAGGTGTAGCTACACTGGTGATGGTGTAGCTACACTGGGTGAGTGATGGTGTAGCTACACTGGTAATGGTGTAGCTACACTGGGTGGGTGATGGTGTAGCTACGCTGGTGATGGTGTAGCTACACTGGGTGGGTGATGGTGTAGCTACACTGGTGATGGTGTAGCTACACTGGGTGAGTGAAGGTGTAGCTACACTGGTGATGGTGTAGCTACACTGGGTGAGTGATGGTGTAGCTACACTGGTGATGGTGTAGCTACACTGGGTGAGTGATCGTCTAGCTACACTGGGTGAGTGTTGGTGTAGCTATACTGGTGATGGTGTAGCCACACTGGGTGATGGTGTAGCTACACTGGGTGAGTGATGGTGTAGCTACGCTGGTGATGGTGTAGCTACACTGGGTGAGTGATGGTGTAGCTACACTGGTGATGGTGTAGCTACACTGGTGATGGTGTAGCTATGCTGGTGATGGTGTAGCTACACTGGGTGGGTGATGGTGTAGCTACACTGGTGATGGTGTAGCTACACTGGGTGAGTGATGGTGTTGCTACGTTGGTGATGGTGTAGCTACGCTGGTGATGGTGTGGCTATGCTGGGTGAGTGATGGTGTAGCTACACTGGGTAATGGTGTAGCTACACTGGTGATGGTGTAGCTACACTGGGTGAGTGATGGTGTAGCTACACTGGTGATGGTGTAGCTACACTGGGTGAGTGATGGTGTAGCTACGCTGGTGATGGTGTAGCTACACTGGGTGAGTGATGGTGTAGCTACACTGGGTGAGTGATGGTGTAGCTACACTGGTGATGGTGTAGCTACACTTGTGATGGTGTAGCTACACTGATTGGGTGATGGTGTAGGTACACTGGTGATGGTGTAGCTACACTGGGTGGGTGATGGTGTAGCTACACTGGTGATGGTTTAGCTACTCTGGTGATGGTGTAGCTACACTGGGTGGGTGAAGGTGTAGCTACACTGGTGATGGTGTAGCTACACTGGTGATGGTGTAGCTACACTGGGTGAGTCATGGCGTAGCTACACTGGGTGAGTGATGGTGTAGCTACACTGGGTGAGTGATGGTGTAGCTACGCTCTTGATGGTGTAGCTACACTGAGTGAGTGATGGTGTAGCTACACTGGTGATGGTGTAGCTACACTGGGTGGGTGATGGTGTAGCTACACTGGTGATGGTTTAGCTACTCTGGTGATGGTGTAGCTACACTGGGTGAGTGATGGTGTAGCTACACTGGTGATGGTGTAGCTACACTGGGTGAGTGATGGTGTAGCTACACTGGGTGAGTGATGGTGTAGCTACACTGAGTGGGTGATGGTGTAGCTACGCTCTTGATGGTGTAGCTACACTGAGTGAGTGATGGTGTAGCTACACTGGGTGAGTGATGGTGTAGCTACACTGGTGATGGTGTAGCTACACTGGTGATGGTGTAGCTACACTGGGTGAGTGATGGTGTAGCTACACTGATTGGGTGATGGTGTAGCTACACTGGTGATGGTGTAGCTACACTGGGTGAGTGATGGTGTAGCTACACTGGTGATGGTTTAGCTACTCTGGTGATGGTGTAGCTACACTGGGTGAGTGATGGTGTAGCTACACTGGTGATGGTGTAGCTACACTGGGTGAGTGATGGTGTAGCTACGCTGGTGATGGTGTAGCTACACTGGGTGAGTGATGGTGTAGCTACACTGGTGATGGTGTAGCTACACTGGGTGAGTGATGGTGTAGCTACACTGGGTGAGTGATGGTGTAGCTACACTGGGTGATGGTGTAGCTACACTGGGTGAGTGATGGTGTAGCTACGCTGGTAATGGTGTAGCTACACTGGGTGGGTGATGCTGTAGCTACACTGGTGATGGTGTAGCTACACTGGGTGAGTGATGGTGTAGCTACGCTGGTGATGGTGTAGCTACACTGGGTGGGTGATGGTGTAGCTACACTGGTGATGGTGTAGCTACAGTGGGTGAGTGATGGTGTAGCTACGCTGGTGATGGTGTAGCTACACTGGGTGGGTGATGGTGTAGCTACACTGGTGATGGTGTAGCTACACTGGGTGAGTGAAGGTGTAGCTACACTGGTGATGGTGTAGCTACACTGGGTGAGTGATGGTGTAGCTACACTGGTAATGGTGTAGCTACACTGGGTGGGTGATGGTGTAGCTACGCTGGTGATGGTGTAGCTACACTGGGTGGGTGATGGTGTAGCTACACTGGTGATGGTGTAGCTACACTGGGTGAGTGAAGGTGTAGCTACACTGGTGATGGTGTAGCTACACTGGGTGAGTGATGGTGTAGCTACACTGGTGATGGTGTAGCTACACTGGGTGAGTGATCGTCTAGCTACACTGGGTGAGTGTTGGTGTAGCTATACTGGTGATGGTGTAGCCACACTGGGTGATGGTGTAGCTACACTGGGTGAGTGATGGTGTAGCTACGCTGGTGATGGTGTAGCTACACTGGGTGAGTGATGGTGTAGCTACACTGGTGATGGTGTAGCTACACTGGTGATGGTGTAGCTATGCTGGTGATGGTGTAGCTACACTGGGTGGGTGATGGTGTAGCTACACTGGTGATGGTGTAGCTACACTGGGTGAGTGATGGTGTTGCTACGTTGGTGATGGTGTAGCTACGCTGGTGATGGTGTGGCTATGCTGGGTGAGTGATGGTGTAGCTACACTGGGTAATGGTGTAGCTACACTGGTGATGGTGTAGCTACACTGGGTGAGTGATGGTGTAGCTACACTGGTGATGGTGTAGCTACACTGGGTGAGTGATGGTGTAGCTACACTGGGTGAGTGATGGTGTAGCTACGCTGGTGATGGTGTAGCTACACTGGGTGAGTGATGCTGTAGCTACACTGGGTAATGGTGTAGCTACACTGGTGATGGTGTAGCTACACTGGGTGAGTGATGGTGTAGCTACACTGGTGATGGTGTAGCTACACTGGGTGAGTGATGGTGTAGCTACACTGGGTGAGTGATGGTGTAGCTACGCTGGTGATGGTGTAGCTACACTGGGTGAGTGATGGTGTAGCTACACTGGTGATGGTGTAGCTACACTGGGTGGGTGATGCTGTAGCTTCACTGGGTGATGGTGTAGCTTTGCTGGTGATGGTGTAGCTACACTGGGTGAGTGATGGTGTAGCTACGCTGGTGATGGTGTAGCTACACTGGGTGAGTGATGGTGTAGCTACACTGGGTGATGGTGTATCTACACTAGGTGAGTGATGGTGTAGCTACACTGGGTGAGTGATGGTGTAGCTACGCTGGTGATAGTGTAGCAACACTGGTGATGGTGTAGCTACACTGGGTGAGTGATGGTGTAGCTACACTGGTGATGGTGTAGCTACACGTGATGGTGTAGCTACACTGGGTGAGTGATGGTGTAGCTACACTGGTGATGGTGTAGCTACACTGGGTGAGTGATGGTGTAGCTACACTGGTGATGGTGTAGCTACACTGGGTGAGTGATGGTGTAGCTACACTGGGTGAGTGATGGTGTAGCTACGCTGGTGATGGTGTAGCTACACTGGGTGAGTGATGGTGTAGCTACACTGGGTAATGGTGTAGCTACACTGGTGATGGTGTAGCTACACTGGGTGAGTGATGGTGTAGCTACACTGGTGATGGTGTAGCTACACTGGGTGAGTGATGGTGTAGCTACACTGGGTGAGTGATGGTGTAGCTACGCTGGTGATGGTGTAGCTACACTGGGTGAGTGATGGTGTAGCTACACTGGTGATGGTGTAGCTACACTGGGTGGGTGATGCTGTAGCTTCACTGGGTGATGGTGTAGCTTTGCTGGTGATGGTGTAGCTACACTGGGTGAGTGATGGTGTAGCTACGCTGGTGATGGTGTAGCTACACTGGGTGAGTGATGGTGTAGCTACACTGGGTGATGGTGTAGCTACACTAGGTGAGTGATGGTTTAGCTACACTGGGTGAGTGATGGTGTAGCTACACTGGTGATGGTGTAGCTACACGTGATGGTGTAGCTACACTAGGTGAGTGATGGTGTAGCTACACTGGTGATGGTGTAGCTACACTGGGTTGGTGATGCTGTAGCTACACTGGGTGATGGTGTAGCTATGCTGGTGATGGTGTAGCTACACTGGGTGGGTGATGGTGTAGCTACACTGGTGATGGTGTAGCTACACTGGGTGGGTGATGCTGTAGCTACACTGGGTGATGGTGTAGCTATGCTGGTGATGGTGTAGCTACACTGGGTGAGTGATGGTGTAGCTACACTGGGTGAGTGATGGTGTAGCTACACTGGTGATGGTGTAGCTACACTTGTGATGGTGTAGCTACACTGATTGGGTGATGGTGTAGGTACACTGGTGATGGTGTAGCTACACTGGGTGAGTGATGGTGTAGCTACACTGGTGATGGTGTAGCTACACTGGGTGAGTGATGGTGTAGCTACACTGGGTGAGTGATGGTGTAGCTACACTGGGTGAGTGATGGTGTAGCTACGCTCTTGATGGTGTAGCTACACTGGGTGAGTGATGGTGTAGCTACACTGGTGATGGTGTAGCTACACTGGGTGAGTGATGGTGTAGCTACACTGGTGATGGTGTAGCTACGCTGGTGATGGTGTAGCTACACTGGGTGAGTGATGGTGTAGCTACACTGGTGATGGTGTAGCTACACTGGGTGAGTGATGGTGTAGCTACACTGGGTGAGTGTTGGTGTAGCTACACTGGTGATGGTGTAGCTACACTGGGTGATGGTGTAGATACACTGGGTGATTGATGGTGTAGCTACGCTGGTGATGGTGTAGCTACACTGGGTGAGTGATGGTGTAGCTACACTGGTGATGGTGTAGCTACACTTGTGATGGTGTAGCTACACTGATTGGGTGATGGTGTAGGTACACTGGTGATGGTGTAGCTACACTGGGTGGGTGATGGTGTAGCTACACTGGTGATGGTTTAGCTACTCTGGTGATGGTGTAGCTACACTGGGTGGGTGATGGTGTAGCTACACTGGTGATGGTGTAGCTACACTGGTGATGGTGTAGCTACACTGGGTGAGTCATGGCGTAGCTACACTGGGTGAGTGATGGTGTAGCTACACTGGGTGAGTGATGGTGTAGCTACACTCTTGATCGTGTAGCTACACTGAGTGAGTGATGGTGTAGCTACACTGGTGATGGTGTAGCTACACTGGGTGGGTGATGGTGTAGCTACACTGGTGATGGTTTAGCTACTCTGGTGATGGTGTAGCTACACTGGGTGAGTGATGGTGTAGCTACACTGGTGATGGTGTAGCTACACTGGGTGAGTGATGGTGTAGCTACACTGGGTGAGTGATGGTGTAGCTACACTGAGTGGGTGATGGTGTAGCTACACTGGTGATGGTGTAGCTACACTGGGTGAGTGATGGTGTAGCTACACTGGTGATGGTGTAGCTACGCTGGTGATGGTGTAGCTACACTGGGTGAGTGATGGTGTAGCTACAATGATTGGGTGATGGTGTAGCTACACTGGTGATGGTGTAGCTACACTGGGTGAGTGATGGTGTAGCTACACTGGTGATGGTTTAGCTACTCTGGTGATGGTGTAGCTACACTGGGTGAGTGATGGTGTAGCTACACTGGTGATGGTGTAGCTACACTGGGTGAGTGATGGTGTAGCTACGCTGGTGATGGTGTAGCTACACTGGGTGAGTGATGGTGTAGCTACACTGGTGATGGTGTAGCTACACTGGGTGAGTGATGGTGTAGCTACACTGGGTGAGTGATGGTGTAGCTACACTGGGTGATGGTGTAGCTACACTGGGTGAGTGATGGTGTAGCTACGCTGGTAATGGTGTAGCTACACTGGGTGGGTGATGCTGTAGCTACACTGGTGATGGTGTAGCTACACTGGGTGAGTGATGGTGTAGCTACGCTGGTGATGGTGTAGCTACACTGGGTGAGTGATGGTGTAGCTACACTGGTAATGGTGTTGCTACACTGGGTGGGTGATGCTGTAGCTACACTTGTGATGGTGTAGCTACACTGGTGATGGTGTAGCTATGCTGGTGATGGTGTAGCTACACTGGGTGGGTGATGGTGTAGCTACACTGGTGATGGTGTAGCTACACTGGGTGAGTGATGGTGTAGCTACACTGGATGAGTGATGGTGTAGCTACGTTGGTGATGGTGTAGCTACGCTGGTGATGGTGTGGCTATGCTGGGTGAGTGATGGTGTAGCTACACTGGGTAATGGTGTAGCTACACTGGTGATGGTGTAGCTACACTGGGTGAGTGATGGTGTAGCTACACTGGTGATGGTGTAGCTACACTGGGTGAGTGATGGTGTAGCTACACTGGGTGAGTGATGGTGTAGCTACGCTGGTGATGGTGTATCTACACTGGGTGAGTGATGGTGTAGCTACACTGGTGATGGTGTAGCTACACTGGGTGGGTGATGCTGTAGCTTCACTGGGTGATGGTGTAGCTTTGCTGGTGATGGTGTAGCTACACTGGGTGAGTGATGGTGTAGCTACGCTGGTGATGGTGTAGCTACACTGGGTGAGTGATGGTGTAGCTACACTGGGTGATGGTGTAGCTACACTAGGTGAGTGATGGTGTAGCTACACTGGGTGAGTGATGGTGTAGCTACGCTGGTGATAGTGTAGCAACACTGGTGATGGTGTAGCTACACTGGGTGAGTGATGGTGTAGCTACACTGGTGATGGTGTAGCTACACGTGATGGTGTAGCTACACTGGGTGAGTGATGGTGTAGCTACACTGGTGATGGTGTAGCTACACTGGGTTGGTGATGCTGTAGCTACACTGGGTGAAGGTGTAGCTATGCTGGTGATGGTGTAGCTACACTGGGTGGGTGATGGTGTAGCTACACTGGTGATGGTGTAGCTACACTGGGTGGGTGATGCTGTAGCTACACTGGGTGATGGTGTAGCTATGCTGGTGATGGTGTAGCTACACTGGGTGAGTGATGGTGTAGCTACACTGGGTGAGTGATGGTGTAGCTACACTGGTGATGGTGTAGCTACACTTGTGATGGTGTAGCTACACTGATTGGGTGATGGTGTAGGTACACTGGTGATGGTGTAGCTACACTGGGTGAGTGATGGTGTAGCTACACTGGTGATGGTGTAGCTACACTGGGTGAGTGATGGTGTAGCTACACTGGGTGAGTGATGGTGTAGCTACACTGGGTGAGTGATGGTGTAGCTACGCTCTTGATGGTGTAGCTACACTGGGTGAGTGATGGTGTAGCTACACTGGTGATGGTGTATCTACACTGGGTGAGTGATGGTGTAGCTACACTGGTGATGGTGTAGCTACGCTGGTGATGGTGTAGCTACACTGGGTGAGTGATGGTGTAGCTACACTGGTGATGGTGTAGCTACACTGGGTGAGTGATGGTGTAGCTACACTGGGTGAGTGTTGGTGTAGCTACACTGGTGATGGTGTAGCTACACTGGGTGATGGTGTAGATACACTGGGTGATTGATGGTGTAGCTACGCTGGTGATGGTGTAGCTACACTGGGTGAGTGATGGTGTAGCTACACTGGTGATGGTGTAGCTACACTTGTGATGGTTTAGCTACACTGATTGGGTGATGGTGTAGGTACACTGGTGATGGTGTAGCTACACTGGGTGGGTGATGGTGTAGCTACACTGGTGATGGTTTAGCTACTCTGGTGATGGTGTAGCTACACTGGGTGGGTGATGGTGTAGCTACACTGGTGATGGTGTAGCTACACTGGTGATGGTGTAGCTACACTGGGTGAGTCATGGCGTAGCTACACTGGGTGAGTGATGGTGTAGCTACACTGGGTGAGTGATGGTGTAGCTACACTCTTGATGGTGTAGCTACACTGAGTGAGTGATGGTGTAGCTACACTGGTGATGGTGTAGCTACACTGGGTGGGTGATGGTGTAGCTACACTGGTGATGGTTTAGCTACTCTGGTGATGGTGTAGCTACACTGGGTGAGTGATGGTGTAGCTACACTGGTGATGGTGTAGCTACACTGGGTGAGTGATGGTGTAGCTACACTGGGTGAGTGATGGTGTAGCTACACTGAGTGGGTGATGGTGTAGCTACACTGGTGATGGTGTAGCTACACTGGGTGAGTGATGGTGTAGCTACACTGGTGATGGTGTAGCTACGCTGGTGATGGTGTAGCTACACTGGGTGAGTGATGGTGTAGCTACACTGATTGGGTGATGGTGTAGCTACACTGGTGATGGTGTAGCTACACTGGGTGAGTGATGGTGTAGCTACACTGGTGATGGTTTAGCTACTCTGGTGATGGTGTAGCTACACTGGGTGAGTGATGGTGTAGCTACACTGGTGATGGTGTAGCTACACTGGGTGAGTGATGGTGTAGCTACGCTGGTGATGGTGTAGCTACACTGGGTGAGTGATAGTGTAGCTACACTGGTGATGGTGTAGCTACACTGGGTGAGTGATGGTGTAGCTACACTGGGTGAGTGATGGTGTAGCTACACTGGGTGATGGTGTAGCTACACTGGGTGAGTGATGGTGTAGCTACGCTGGTAATGGTGTAGCTACACTGGGTGGGTGATGCTGTAGCTACACTGGTGATGGTGTAGCTACACTGGGTGAGTGATGGTGTAGCTACGCTGGTGATGGTGTAGCTACACTGGGTGAGTGATGGTGTAGCTACACTGGTGATGGTGTTGCTACACTGGGTGGGTGATGCTGTAGCTACACTTGTGATGGTGTAGCTACACTGGTGATGGTGTAGCTATGCTGGTGATGGTGTAGCTACACTGGGTGGGTGATGGTGTAGCTACACTGGTGATGGTGTAGCTACACTGGGTGAGTGATGGTGTAGCTACACTGGATGAGTGATGGTGTAGCTACGTTGGTGATGGTGTAGCTACGCTGGTGATGGTGTGGCTATGCTGGGTGAGTGATGGTGTAGCTACACTGGCTGAGTGATGGTGTAGCTACGCTGGTGATGGTGTAGCTACACTGGGTGAGTGATGGTGTAGCTATACTGGTGATGGTGTAGGTACACTTGTGATGGTGTAGCTACACTGGTGATGGTGTAGCTATGCTGGTGATGGTGTAGCTACACTGGGTGGGTGATGGTGTAGCTACACTGGTGATGGTGTAGCTACACTGGGTGAGTGATGGTGTTGCTACGTTGGTGATGGTGTAGCTACGCTGGTGATGGTGTAGCTATGCTGGGTGAGTGATGGTGTAGCTACACTGGGTTATGGTGTAGCTACACTGGTGATGGTGTAGCTACACTGGGTGAGTGATGGTGTAGCTACTTTGGTGATGGTGTAGCTACACTGGTGATGGTGTAGCTACACTGGGTGAGTGATGGTGTAGCTACACTGGTGATGGTGTAGCTACACTGGTGATGGTGTAGCTACACTTGTGATGGTGTAGCTACACTGGGTGAGTGATGGTGTAGCTACACTGGGTGATGGTGTAGCTACACTGGGTGGGTGATGGTGTAGCTACACTGGTGATGGTGTAGCTACACTGGGTGGGTGATGCTGTAGCTACACTGGGTAATGGTATAGCTACACTGGTGATGGTGTAGCTACACTGGGTGAGTGATGGTGTAGCTACACTGGTGATGGTGTAGCTACACTGGGTGAGTGATGGTGTAGCTACACTGGTGATGGTGTAGCTACACTGGGTGAGTGATGGTGCAGCTACACTGGGTGAGTGATGGTGTAGCTACACTAGGTGAGTGATGGTGTAGCTACGCTGGTGATGGTGTAGCTACACTGGGTGAGTGATGGTGTAGCTACACTGGGTTAGTGATGGTGTAGCTACACTAGGTGAGTGATGGTGTAGCTACGCTGGTGATGGTGTAGCTACACTGGGTGAGTGATGGTGTAGCTACACTGGTGATGGTGTAGCTACACTGGGTGAGTGATGGTGTAGCTACACTGGTGATGGTGTAGCTACACTGGGTGGGTGATGCTCTAGCTACACTGGGTGATGGTGTAGCTTTGCTGGTGATGGTGTAGCTACACTGGGTGAGTGATGGTGTAGCTACGCTGGTGATGGTGTAGCTACACTGGGTGAGTGATGGTGTAGCTACGCTGGTGATGGTGTAGCTACACTGGGTGAGTGATGGTGTAGCTACACTGGTGATGGTGTAGCTACACTGGGTGAATGATGGTGTAGCTACACTGGGTGATGGTGTAGCTACACTAGGTGAGTGATGGTGTAGCTACACTGGTGATGGTGTAGCTACGCTGGTGATGGTGTAGCTACACTGGGTGAGTGATGGTGTAGTTACGCTGGTGATGGTGTAGCTACACTGGTGATGGTGTAGCTACACTGGGTGAGTGATGGTGTAGCTACACTGGGTGAGTGATCGTGTAGCTACACTTGTGATGGTGTAGCTACACTGGGTGAGTGATTGTGTAGCTACACTGGTGATGGTGTAGCTACACTGGGTTGGTGATGCTGTAGCTACACTGGGTGATGGTGTAGCTATGCTGGTGATGGTGTAGCTACACTGGGTGGGTGATGGTGTAGCTACACTGGTGATGGTGTAGCTACACTGGGTGGGTGATGCTGTAGCTTCACTGGGTGATGGTGTAGCTATGCTGGTGATGGTGTAGCTACAACTGGGTGAGTGATGGTGTAGCTACGCTGGTGATGGTGTAGCTACACTGGGTGAGTGATAGTGTAGCTACACTGGTGATGGTGTAGCTACACTGGGTGAGTGATGGTGTAGCTACACTGGGTGAGTGATGGTGTAGCTACACTGATTGGGTGATGGTGTAGCTACGCTGGTGATGGTGTAGCTACACTGGGTGAGTGATGGTGTAGCTACACTGGGTGAGTGATGGTGTAGCTATACTGGGTGATGGTGTAGCTACACTTGTGATGGTGTAGCTACACTGATTGGGTGATGGTCTAGGTACACTGGTGATGGTGTAGCTACACTGGGTGAGTGATGGTGTAGCTACGCTGGTGATGGTGTAGCTACACTGGTGATGGTGTAGCTACACTGGGTGAGTGATGGTGTAGCTACGCTGGTGATGGTGTAGCTACACTGGGTGAGTGATCGTCTAGCTACACTGGGTGAGTGTTGGTGTAGCTACACTGGTGATGGTGTAGCCACACTGGGTGATGGTGTAGCTACACTGGGTGAGTGATGGTGTAGCTACGCTGGTGATGGTGTAGCTACACTGGGTGAGTGATGGTGTAGCTACACTGGTGATGGTGTAGCTACACTTGTGATGGTGTAGCTACAATGGTGATGGTGTAGCTATGCTGGTGATGGTGTAGCTACACTGGGTGGGTGATGGTGTAGCTACACTGGTGATGGTGTAGCTACACTGGTGATGGTGTAGCTACACTGGGTGAGTGATGGTGTAGCTACGCTGGTGATGGTGTAGCTACACTGGTGATGGTGTAGCTACACTGGGTGAGTGATGGTGTAGCTACACTGGTGATGGTGTAGCTACACTGGTGATGGTGTAGCTACACTTGTGATGGTGTAGCTACACTGGGTAAGTGATGGTGTAGCTACACTGGGTGATGGTGTAGCTACACTGGGTGGGTGATGGTGTAGCTACACTGGTGATGGTGTAGCTACACTGGGTGGGTGATGCTGTAGCTACACTGGGTAATGGTATAGCTACACTGGTGATGGTGTAGCTACACTGGGTGAGTGATGGTGTAGCTACACTGGTGATGGTGTAGCTACACTGGGTGAGTGATGGTGTAGCTACACTGGTGATGGTGTAGCTACACTGGGTGAGTGATGGTGCAGCTACACTGGGTGAGTGATGGTGTAGCTACACTAGGTGAGTGATGGTGTAGCTACGCTGGTGATGGTGTAGCTACACTGGGTGAGTGATGGTGTAGCTACACTGGGTGAGTGATGGTGTAGCTACACTAGGTGAGTGATGGTGTAGCTACGCTGGTGATGGTGTAGCTACACTGGGTGAGTGATGGTGTAGCTACACTGGTGATGGTGTAGCTACACTGGGTGAGTGATGGTGTAGCTACACTGGTGATGGTGTAGCTACACTGGGTGGGTGATGCTGTAGCTACACTGGGTGATGGTGTAGCTTTG
This sequence comes from Petromyzon marinus, assembly GCF_048934315.1. Taxonomy (NCBI): domain Eukaryota; kingdom Metazoa; phylum Chordata; class Hyperoartia; order Petromyzontiformes; family Petromyzontidae; genus Petromyzon; species Petromyzon marinus. Next base: position 7,213,614 of record NC_133690.1, on the reverse strand, counting down.
CTGGTGATGGTGTAGCTACACTGGGTGAGTGATGGTGTAGCTACGCTGGTGATGGTGTAGCTACACTGGGTGAGTGATGGTGTAGCTACGCTGGTGATGGTGTAGCTACACTGGGTGAGTGATGGTGTAGCTACGCTGGTGATGGTGTAGCTACACTGGGTGAATGATGGTGTAGCTACACTGGGTGATGGTGTAGCTACACTAGGTGAGTGATGGTGTAGCTACACTGGTGATGGTGTAGCTACGCTGGTGATGGTGTAGCTACACTGGGTGAGTGATGGTGTAGTTACGCTGGTGATGGTGTAGCTACACTGGTGATGGTGTAGCTACACTGGGTGAGTGATCGTGTAGCTACACTTGTGATGGTGTAGCTACACTGGGTGAGTGATTATGTAGCTACACTGGTGATGGTGTAGCTACACTGGGTTGGTGATGCTGTAGCTACACTGGGTGATGGTGTAGCTATGCTGGTGATGGTGTAGCTACACTGGGTGGGTGATGGTGTAGCTACACTGGTGATGGTGTAGCTACACTGGGTGGGTGATGCTGTAGCTTCACTGGGTGATGGTGTAGCTATGCTGGTGATGGTGTAGCTACAACTGGGTGAGTGATGGTGTAGCTACGCTGGTGATGGTGTAGCTACACTGGGTGAGTGATAGTGTAGCTACACTGGTGATGGTGTAGCTACACTGGGTGAGTGATGGTGTAGCTACACTGGGTGAGTGATGGTGTAGCTACACTGATTGGGTGATGGTGTAGCTACGCTGGTGATGGTGTAGCTACACTGGGTGAGTGATGGTGTAGCTACACTGGGTGAGTGTTGGTGTAGCTACACTGGGTGATGGTGTAGCTACACTTGTGATGGTGTAGCTACACTGATTGGGTGATGGTCTAGGTACACTGGTGATGGTGTAGCTACACTGGGTGAGTGATGGTGTAGCTACGCTGGTGATGGTGTAGCTACACTGGTGATGGTGTAGCTACACTGGGTGAGTGATGGTGTAGCTACGCTGGTGATGGTGTAGCTACACTGGGTGAGTGATCGTCTAGCTACACTGGGTGAGTGTTGGTGTAGCTACACTGGTGATGGTGTAGCCACACTGGGTGATGGTGTAGCTACACTGGGTGAGTGATGGTGTAGCTACGCTGATGATGGTGTAGCTACACTGGGTGAGTGATGGTGTAGCTACACTGGTGATGGTGTAGCTACACTTGTGATGGTGTAGCTACAATGGTGATGGTGTAGCTATGCTGGTGATGGTGTAGCTACACTGGGTGGGTGATGGTGTAGCTACACTGGTGATGGTGTAGCTACACTGGGTGAGTGATGGTGTTGCTACGTTGGTGATGGTGTAGCTACGCTGGTGATGGTGTGGCTATGCTGGGTGAGTGATGGTGTAGCTACACTGGGTAATGGTGTAGCTACACTGGTGATGGTGTAGCTACACTGGGTGAGTGATGGTGTAGCTACACTGGGTGAGTGATGGTGTAGCTACACTGGGTGAGTGATGGTGTAGCTACACTGGGTGAGTGATGGTGTAGCTACACTGGTGATGGTGTAGCTACACTGGGTGGGTGATGCTGTAGCTTCACTGGGTGATGGTGTAGCTTTGCTGGTGATGGTGTAGCTACACTGGGTGAGTGATGGTGTAGCTACGCTGGTGATGGTGTAGCTACACTGGGTGAGTGATGGTGTAGCTACGCTGGTGATGGTGTAGCTACACTGGTGATGGTGTAGCTACACTTGTGATGGTGTAGCTACACTGGTTGAGTGATTGTGTAGCTACACTGGTGATGGTGTAGCTACACTGGGTTGGTGATGCTGTAGCTACACTGGGTGATGGTGTAGCTATGCTGGTGATGGTGTAGCTACACTGGGTGGGTGATGGTGTAGCTACACTGGTGATGGTGTAGCTACACTGGGTGGGTGATGCTGTAGCTACACTGGGTGATGGTGTAGCTATGCTGGTGATGGTGTAGCTACACTGGGTGAGTGATGGTGTAGCTACGCTGGTGATGGTGTAGCTACACTGGGTGAGTGATGGTGTAGCTACACTGGGTGAGTGATGGTGTAGCTACACTGGTGATGGTGTAGCTACACTGGGTGATGGTGTAAATACACTGGGTGAGTGATGGTGTAGCTACGCTGGTGATGGTGTAGCTACACTGGGTGAGTGATTGTGTAGCTACACTGGTGATGGTGTAGCTACACTTGTGATGGTGTAGCTACACTGATTGGGTGATGGTCTAGGTACACTGGTGATGGTGTAGCTACACTGGGTGAGTGATGGTGTAGCTACACTGGTGATGGTGTAGCTACACTGGGTGATGGTGTAGCTACACTGGGTGAGTGATGGTGTAGCTACGCTGGGATGTTGTAGCTACACTGGGTGAGTGATGGTGTAGCTACACTGGTGATGGTGTAGCTACACTTGTGATGGTGTAGCTACACTGGTGATTGTGTAGCTATGCTGGTGATGGTGTAGCTACACTGGGTTGGTGATGGTGTAGCTACACTGGTGATGGTGTAGCTACAGTGGGTGAGTGATGGTGTAGCTACGCTGGTGATGGTGTAGCTACACTGGGTGAGTGAAGGTGTAGTTACACTGGTGATGGTGTAGCTACACTGGGTGAGTGATGGTGTAGCTACACTGGTGATGGTGTAGCTACACTGGGTGAGTGATGGTGTAGCTACGCTGGTGATGGTGTAGCTACACTGGGTGAGTGATCGTCTAGCTACACTGGGTGAGTGTTGGTGTAGCTACACTGGTGATGGTGTAGCCACACTGGGTGATGGTGTAGCTACACTGGGTGAGTGATGGTGTAGCTACGCTGGTGATGGTGTAGCTACACTGGGTGAGTGATGGTGTAGCTACACTGGTGATGGTGTAGCTACACTGGTGATGGTGTAGCTATGCTGGTGATGGTGTAGCTACACTGGGTGGGTGATGGTGTAGCTACACTGGTGATGGTGTAGCTACACTGGGTGAGTGATGGTGTTGCTACGTTGGTGATGGTGTAGCTACGCTGGTGATGGTGTGGCTATGCTGGGTGAGTAATGGTGTAGCTACACAGGGTAATGGTGTAGCTACACTGGTGATGGTGTAGCTACACTGGGTGAGTGATGGTGTAGCTACACTGGTGATGGTGTAGCTACACTGGGTGAGTGATGGTGTAGCTACACTGGGTGAGTGATGGTGTAGCTACGCTGGTGATGGTGTAGCTACACTGGGTGAGTGATGGTGTAGCTACACTGGTGATGGTGTAGCTACACTGGGTGGGTGATGCTGTAGCTTCACTGGGTGATGGTGTAGCTTTGCTGGTGATGGTGTAGCTACACTGGGTGAGTGATGGTGTAGCTACGCTGGTGATGGTGTAGCTACACTGGGTGAGTGATGGTGTAGCTACACTGGGTGATGGTGTAGCTACACTAGGTGAGTGATGGTGTAGCTACACTGGGTGAGTGATGGTGTAGCTACGCTGGTGATAGTGTAGCAACACTGGTGATGGTGTAGCTACACTGGGTGAGTGATGGTGTAGCTACACTGGTGATGGTGTAGCTACACTTGTGATGGTGTAGCTACACTGGGTGAGTGATGGTGTAGCTACACTGGTGATGGTGTAGCTACACTGGGTTGGTGATGCTGTAGCTACACTGGGTGATGGTGTAGCTATGCTGGTGATGGTGTAGCTACACTGGGTGGGTGATGGTGTAGCTACACTGGTGATGGTGTAGCTACACTAGGTGGGTGATGCTGTAGCTACACTGGGTGATGGTGTAGCTATGCTGGTGATGGTGTAGCTACACTGGGTGAGTGATGGTGTAGCTACGCTGGTGATGGTGTAGCTACACTGGGTGAGTGATGGTGTAGCTACACTGGGTGAGTGATGGTGTAGCTACACTGGTGATGGTGTAGCTACACTTGTGATGGTGTAGCTACACTGATTGGGTGATGGTGTAGGTACACTGGTGATGGTGTAGCTACACTGGGTGGGTGATGGTGTAGCTACACTGGTGATGGTTTAGCTACTCTGGTGATGGTGTAGCTACACTGGGTGGGTGATGGTGTAGCTACACTGGTGATGGTGTAGCTACACTGGTGATGGTGTAGCTACACTGGGTGAGTCATGGCGTAGCTACACTGGGTGAGTGATGGTGTAGCTACGCTCTTGATGGTGTAGCTACACTGAGTGAGTGATGGTGTAGCTACACTGGTGATGGTGTAGCTACACTGGGTGGGTGATGGTGTAGCTACACTGGTGATGGTTTAGCTACTCTGGTGATGGTGTAGCTACACTGGGTGAGTGATGGTGTAGCTACACTGGTGATGGTGTAGCTACACTGGGTGAGTGATGGTGTAGCTACACTGGGTGAGTGATGGTGTAGCTACACTGAGTGGGTGATGGTGTAGCTACGCTCTTGATGGTGTAGCTACACTGAGTGAGTGATGGTGTAGCTACACTGGGTGAGTGATGGTGAGCTACACTGGTGATGGTGTAGCTACACTGGTGATGGTGTAGCTACACTGGGTGAGTGATGGTGTAGCTACACTGATTGGGTGATGGTGTAGCTACACTGGTGATGGTGTAGCTACACTGGGTGAGTGATGGTGTAGCTACACTGGTGATGGTTTAGCTACTCTGGTGATGGTGTAGCTACACTGGGTGAGTGATGGTGTAGCTACACTGGTGATGGTGTAGCTACACTGGGTGAGTGATGGTGTAGCTACGCTGGTGATGGTGTAGCTACACTGGGTGAGTGATGGTGTAGCTACACTGGTGATGGTGTAGCTACACTGGGTGAGTGATGGTGTAGCTACACTGGGTGATGGTGTAGCTACACTGGGTGAGTGATGGTGTAGCTACGCTGGTAATGGTGTAGCTACACTGGGTGGGTGATGCTGTAGCTACACTGGTGATGGTGTAGCTACACTGGGTGAGTGATGGTGTAGCTACGCTGGTGATGGTGTAGCTACACTGGGTGGGTGATGGTGTAGCTACACTGGTGATGGTGTAGCTACAGTGGGTGAGTGATGGTGTAGCTACGCTGGTGATGGTGTAGCTACACTGGGTGAGTGAAGGTGTAGCTACACTGGTGATGGTGTAGCTACACTGGGTGAGTGATGGTGTAGCTACACTGGTGATGGTGTAGCTACACTGGGTGAGTGATGGTGTAGCTACGCTGGTGATGGTGTAGCTACACTGGGTGAGTGATCGTCTAGCTACACTGGGTGAGTGTTGGTGTAGCTATACTGGTGATGGTGTAGCCACACTGGGTGATGGTGTAGCTACACTGGGTGAGTGATGGTGTAGCTACGCTGGTGATGGTGTAGCTACACTGGGTGAGTGATGGTGTAGCTACACTGGTGATGGTGTAGCTACACTGGTGATGGTGTAGCTATGCTGGTGATGGTGTAGCTACACTGGGTGGGTGATGGTGTAGCTACACTGGTGATGGTGTAGCTACACTGGGTGAGTGATGGTGTTGCTACGTTGGTGATGGTGTAGCTACGCTGGTGATGGTGTGGCTATGCTGGGTGAGTGATGGTGTAGCTACACTGGGTAATGGTGTAGCTACACTGGTGATGGTGTAGCTACACTGGGTGAGTGATGGTGTAGCTACACTGGTGATGGTGTAGCTACACTGGGTGAGTGATGGTGTAGCTACACTGGGTGAGTGATGGTGTAGCTACGCTGGTGATGGTGTAGCTACACTGGGTGAGTGATGGTGTAGCTACACTGGTGATGGTGTAGCTACACTGGGTGGGTGATGCTGTAGCTTCACTGGGTGATGGTGTAGCTTTGCTGGTGATGGTGTAGCTACACTGGGTGAGTGATGGTGTAGCTACGCTGGTGATGGTGTAGCTACACTGGGTGAGTGATGGTGTAGCTACACTGGGTGATGGTGTAGCTACACTAGGTGAGTGATGGTGTAGCTACACTGGGTGAGTGATGGTGTAGCTACGCTGGTGATAGTGTAGCAACACTGGTGATCGTGTAGCTACACTGGGTGAGTGATGGTGTAGCTACACTGGTGATGGTGTAGCTACACGTGATGGTGTAGCTACACTGGGTGAGTGATGGTGTAGCTACACTGGTGATGGTGTAGCTACACTGGGTTGGTGATGCTGTAGCTACACTGGGTGATGGTGTAGCTATGCTGGTGATGGTGTAGCTACACTGGGTGGGTGATGGTGTAGCTACACTGGTGATGGTGTAGCTACACTGGGTGGGTGATGCTGTAGCTACACTGGGTGATGGTGTAGCTATGCTGGTGATGGTGTAGCTACACTGGGTGAGTGATGGTGTAGCTACACTGGGTGAGTGATGGTGTAGCTACACTGGTGATGGTGTAGCTACACTTGTGATGGTGTAGCTACACTGATTGGGTGATGGTGTAGGTACACTGGTGATGGTGTAGCTACACTGGGTGAGTGATGGTGTAGCTACACTGGTGATGGTGTAGCTACACTGGGTGAGTGATGGTGTAGCTACACTGGGTGAGTGATGGTGTAGCTACACTGGGTGAGTGATGGTGTAGCTACGCTCTTGATGGTGTAGCTACACTGGGTGAGTGATGGTGTAGCTACACTGGTGATGGTGTAGCTACACTGGGTGAGTGATGGTGTAGCTACACTGGTGATGGTGTAGCTACGCTGGTGATGGTGTAGCTACACTGGGTGAGTGATGGTGTAGCTACACTGGTGATGGTGTAGCTACACTGGGTGAGTGATGGTGTAGCTACACTGGGTGAGTGTTGGTGTAGCTACACTGGTGATGTTGTAGCTACACTGGGTGATGGTGTAGATACACTGGGTGATTGATGGTGTAGCTACGCTGGTGATGGTGTAGCTACACTGGGTGAGTGATGGTGTAGCTACACTGGTGATGGTGTAGCTACACTTGTGATGGTGTAGCTACACTGATTGGGTGATGGTGTAGGTACACTGGTGATGGTGTAGCTACACTGGGTGGGTGATGGTGTAGCTACACTGGTGATGGTTTAGCTACTCTGGTGATGGTGTAGCTACACTGGGTGGGTGATGGTGTAGCTACACTGGTGATGGTGTAGCTACACTGGTGATGGTGTAGCTACACTGGGTGAGTCATGGCGTAGCTACACTGGGTGAGTGATGGTGTAGCTACACTGGGTGAGTGATGGTGTAGCTACGCTCTTGATGGTGTAGCTACACTGATTGAGTGATGGTGTAGCTACACTGGTGATGGTGTAGCTACACTGGGTGAGTGATGGTGTAGCTACACTGGGTGAGTGTTGGTGTAGCTACACTGGTGATGTTGTAGCTACACTGGGTGATGGTGTAGATACACTGGGTGATTGATGGTGTAGCTACGCTGGTGATGGTGTAGCTACACTGGGTGAGTGATGGTGTAGCTACACTGGTGATGGTGTAGCTACACTTGTGATGGTGTAGCTACACTGATTGGGTGATGGTGTAGGTACACTGGTGATGGTGTAGCTACACTGGGTGGGTGATGGTGTAGCTACACTGGTGATGGTTTAGCTACGCTGGTGATGGTGTAGCTACACTGGGTGGGTGATGGTGTAGCTACACTGGTGATGGTGTAGCTACACTGGTGATGGTGTAGCTACACTGGGTGAGTCATGGCGTAGCTACACTGGGTGAGTGATGGTGTAGCTACACTGGGTGAGTGATGGTGTAGCTACGCTCTTGATGGTGTAGCTACACTGATTGAGTGATGGTGTAGCTACACTGGTGATGGTGTAGCTACACTGGGTGGGTGATGGTGTAGCTACACTGGTGATGGTTTAGCTACTCTGGTGATGGTGTAGCTACACTGGGTGAGTGATGGTGTAGCTACACTGGTGATGGTGTAGCTACACTGGGTGAGTGATTGTGTAGCTAAACTGGGTGAGTGATGGTGTAGCTACACTGAGTGGGTGATGGTGTAGCTACGCTCTTGATGGTGTAGCTACACTGAGTGAGTGATGGTGTAGCTACACTGGGTGAGTGATGGTGTAGCTACACTGGTGATGGTGTAGCTACACTGGGTGAGTGATGGTGTAGCTACACTGGTGATGGTGTAGCTACGCTGGTGATGGTGTAGCTACACTGGGTGAGTGATGGTGTAGCTACACTGATTGGGTGATGGTGTAGCTACACTGGTGATGGTGTAGCTACACTGGGTGAGTGATGGTGTAGCTACACTGGGTGAGTGATGGTGTAGCTACACTGGTGATGGTTTAGCTACTCTGGTGATGGTGTAGCTACACTGGGTGAGTGATGGTGTAGCTACACTGGTGATGGTGTAGCTACACTGGGTGAGTGATGGTGTAGCTACGCTGGTGATGGTGTAGCTACACTGGGTGAGTGATGGTGTAGCTACACTGGTGATGGTGTAGCTACACTGGGTGAGTGATGGTGTAGCTACACTGGGTGAGTGATGGTGTAGCTACACTGGGTGATGGTGTAGCTACACTGGGTGAGTGATGGTGTAGCTACGCTGGTAATGGTGTAGCTACACTGGGTGGGTGATGCTGTAGCTACACTGGTGATGGTGTAGCTACACTGGGTGAGTGATGGTGTAGCTACGCTGGTGATGGTGTAGCTACACTGGGTGAGTGATGGTGTAGCTACACTGGTGATGTTTTGCTACACTGGGTGGGTGATGCTGTAGCTACACTTGTGATGGTGTAGCTACACTGGTGATGGTGTAGCTATGCTGGTGATGGTGTAGCTACACTGGGTGGGTGATGGTGTAGCTACACTGGTGATGGTGTAGCTACACTGGGTGAGTGATGGTGTAGCTACACTGGGTGAGTGATGGTGTAGCTACGTTGGTGATGGTGTAGCTACGCTGGTGATGGTGTGGCTATGCTGGGTGAGTGATGGTGTAGCTACACTGGCTGAGTGATGGTGTAGCTACGCTGGTGATGGTGTAGCTACACTGGGTGAGTGATGGTGTAGCTATACTGGTGATGGTGTAGCTACACTTGTGATGGTGTAGCTACACTGGTGATGGTGTAGCTATGCTGGTGATGGTGTAGCTACACTGGGTGGGTGATGGTGTAGCTACACTGGTGATGGTGTAGCTACACTGGGTGAGTGATGGTGTTGCTACGTTGGTGATGGTGTAGCTACGCTGGTGATGGTGTAGCTATGCTGGGTGAGTGATGGTGTAGCTACACTGGGTTATGGTGTAGCTACACTGGTGATGGTGTAGCTACACTGGGTGAGTGATGGTGTAGCTACGCTGGTGATGGTGTAGCTACACTGGTGATGGTGTAGCTACACTGGGTGAGTGATGGTGTAGCTACACTGGTGATGGTGTAGCTACACTGGTGATGGTGTAGCTACACTTGTGATGGTGTAGCTACACTGGGTGAGTGATGGTGTAGCTACACTGGGTGATGGTGTAGCTACACTGGGTGGGTGATGGTGAAGCTACACTGGTGATGGTGTAGCTACACTGGGTGGGTGATGCTGTAGCTACACTGGGTAATGGTATAGCTACACTGGTGATGGTGTAGCTACACTGGGTGAGTGATGGTGTAGCTACACTGGTGATGGTGTAGCTACACTGGGTGAGTGATGGTGTAGCTACACTGGTGATGGTGTAGCTACACTGGGTGAGTGATGGTGCAGCTACACTGGGTGAGTGATGGTGTAGCTACACTAGGTGAGTGATGGTGTTGCTACGCTGGTGATGGTGTAGCTACACTGGGTGAGTGATGGTGTAGCTACACTGGGTGAGTGATGGTGTAGCTACACTAGGTGAGTGATGGTGTAGCTACGCTGGTGATGGTGTAGCTACACTGGGTGAGTGATGGTGTAGCTACACTGGTGATGGTGTAGCTACACTGGGTGAGTGATGGTGTAGCTACACTGGTGATGGTGTAGCTACACTGGGTGGGTGATGCTGTAGCTACACTGGGTGATGGTGTAGCTTTGCTGGTGATGGTGTAGCTACACTGGGTGAGTGATGGTGTAGCTACGCTGGTGATGGTGTAGCTACACTGGGTGAGTGATGGTGTAGCTACGCTGGTGATGGTGTAGCTACACTGGGTGAGTGATGGTGTAGCTACGCTGGTGATGGTGTAGCTACACTGGGTGAATGATGGTGTAGCTACACTGGGTGATGGTGTAGCTACACTAGGTGAGTGATGGTGTAGCTACACTGGTGATGGTGTAGCTACGCTGGTGATGGTGTAGCTACACTGGGTGAGTGATGGTGTAGTTACGCTGGTGATGGTGTAGCTACACTGGTGATGGTGTAGCTACACTGGGTGAGTGATGGTGTAGCTACACTGGGTGAGTGATCGTGTAGCTACACTTGTGATGGTGTAGCTACACTGGGTGAGTGATTGTGTAGCTACACTGGTGATGGTGTAGCTACACTGGGTTGGTGATGCTGTAGCTACACTGGGTGATGGTGTAGCTATGCTGGTGATGGTGTAGCTACACTGGGTGGGTGATGGTGTAGCTACACTGGTGATGGTGTAGCTACACTGGGTGGGTGATGCTGTAGCTTCACTGGGTGATGGTGTAGCTATGCTGGTGATGGTTTAGCTACAACTGGGTGAGTGATGGTGTAGCTACGCTGGTGATGGTGTAGCTACACTGGGTGAGTGATAGTGTAGCTACACTGGTGATGGTGTAGCTACACTGGGTGAGTGATGGTGTAGCTACACTGGGTGATGGTGTAGCTACACTTGTGATGGTGTAGCTACACTGATTGGGTGATGGTCTAGGTACACTGGTGATGGTGTAGCTACACTGGGTGAGTGATGGTGTAGCTACGCTGGTGATGGTGTAGCTACACTGGTGATGGTGTAGCTACACTGGGTGAGTGATGGTGTAGCTACGCTGGTGATGGTGTAGCTACACTGGGTGAGTGATCGTCTAGCTACACTGGGTGAGTGTTGGTGTAGCTACACTGGTGATGGTGTAGCCACACTGGGTGATGGTGTAGCTACACTGGGTGAGTGATGGTGTAGCTACGCTGGTGATGGTGTAGCTACACTGGGTGAGTGATGGTGTAGCTACACTGGTGATGGTGTAGCTACACTTGTGATGGTGTAGCTACACTGGTGATGGTGTAGCTATGCTGGTGATGGTGTAGCTACACTGGGTGGGTGATGGTGTAGCTACACTGGTGATGGTGTAGCTACACTGGGTGAGTGATGGTGTTGCTACGTTGGTGATGGTGTAGCTACGCTGGTGATGGTGTGGCTATGCTGGGTGAGTGATGGTGTAGCTACACTGGGTAATGGTGTAGCTACACTGGTGATGGTGTAGCTACACTGGGTGAGTGATGGTGTAGCTACACTGGGTGAGTGATGGTGTAGCTACACTGGGTGAGTGATGGTGTAGCTACACTGGGTGAGTGATGGTGTAGCTACACTGGTGATGGTGTAGCTACACTGGGTGGGTGATGCTGTAGCTTCACTGGGTGATGGTGTAGCTTAGCTGGTGATGGTGTAGCTACACTGGGTGAGTGATGGTGTAGCTACGCTGGTGATGGTGTAGCTACACTGGGTGAGTGATGGTGTAGCTACGCTGGTGATGGTGTAGCTACACTGGTGATGGTGTAGCTACACTTGTGATGGTGTAGCTACACTGGTTGAGTGATTGTGTAGCTACACTGGTGATGGTGTAGCTACACTGGGTTGGTGATGCTGTAGCTACACTGGGTGATGGTGTAGCTATGCTGGTGATGGTGTAGCTACACTGGGTGGGTGATGGTGTAGCTACACTGGTGATGGTGTAGCTACACTGGGTGGGTGATGCTGTAGCTACACTGGGTGATGGTGTAGCTATGCTGGTGATGGTGTAGCTACACTGGGTGGGTGATGGTGTAGCTACACTGGTGATGGTGTAGCTACACTGGGTGAGTGATGGTGTTGCTACGTTGGTGATGGTGTAGCTACGCTGGTGATGGTGTGGCTATGCTGGGTGAGTGATGGTGTAGCTACACTGGGTAATGGTGTAGCTACACTGGTGATGGTGTAGCTACACTGGGTGAGTGATGGTGTAGCTACACTGGGTGAGTGATGGTGTAGCTACACTGGGTGAGTGATGGTGTAGCTACACTGGGTGAGTGATGGTGTAGCTACACTGGTGATGGTGTAGCTACACTGGGTGGGTGATGCTGTAGCTTCACTGGGTGATGGTGTAGCTTAGCTGGTGATGGTGTAGCTACACTGGGTGAGTGATGGTGTAGCTACGCTGGTGATGGTGTAGCTACACTGGGTGAGTGATGGTGTAGCTACGCTGGTGATGGTGTAGCTACACTGGTGATGGTGTAGCTACACTTGTGATGGTGTAGCTACACTGGTTGAGTGATTGTGTAGCTACACTGGTGATGGTGTAGCTACACTGGGTTGGTGATGCTGTAGCTACACTGGGTGATGGTGTAGCTATGCTGGTGATGGTGTAGCTACACTGGGTGGGTGATGGTGTAGCTACACTGGTGATGGTGTAGCTACACTGGGTGGGTGATGCTGTAGCTACACTGGGTGATGGTGTAGCTATGCTGGTGATGGTGTAGCTACACTGGGTGAGTGATGGTGTAGCTACGCTGGTGATGGTGTAGCTACACTGGGTGAGTGATGGTGTAGCTACACTGGGTGAGTGATGGTGTAGCTACACTGGTGATGGTGTAGCTACACTGGTGATGGTGTAGCTACGCTGGTGATGGTGTAGCTACACTGGGTGATGGTGTAGCTACACTGGGTGGGTGACGCTGTAGCTACGCTGGTGATGGTGTAGCTACACTGGGTGAGTGATGGTGTAGCTACACTGGGTGAGTGATGGTGTAGCTACACTGGGTGAGTGATGGTGTAGCTACACTGGTGATGGTGTAGCTACGCTGGTGATGGTGTAGCTACACTGGGTGAGTGATGGTGTAGCTACGCTGGTGATGGTGTAGCTACACTGGGTGAGTGATCGTGTAGCTACACTGGGTGAGTGTTGGTGTAGCTACACTGGGTGATGGTGTAGATACACTGGGTGAGTGATGGTGTAGCTACGCTGGTGATGGTGTAGCTACGCTGGTGATGGTGTAGCTACACTGGGTGAGTGATGGTGTAGCTACACTGGGTGAGTGATGGTGTAGCTACACTGGGTGAGTGATGGTGTAGCTACACTGATTGGGTGATGGTGTAGCTACGCTGGTGATGGTGTAGCTACACTGGGTGAGTGATGGTGTAGCTACACTGGGTGAGTGATGGTGTAGCTACACTGGGTGATGGTGTAGCTACACTTGTGATGGTGTAGCTACACTGATTGGGTGATGGTCTAGGTACACTGGTGATGGTGTAGCTACACTGGGTGAGTGATGGTGTAGCTACGCTGGTGATGGTGTAGCTACACTGGTGATGGTGTAGCTACACTGGGTGAGTGATGGTGTAGCTACGCTGGTGATGGTGTAGCTACACTGGGTGAGTGATGGTGTAGCTACACTGGTGATGGTGTAGCTACACTTGTGATGGTGTAGCTACACTGGTGATGGTGTAGCTATGCTGGTGATGGTGTAGCTACACTGGGTGGGTGATGGTGTAGCTACACTGGTGATGGTGTAGCTACACTGGGTGAGTGATGGTGTTGCTACGTTGGTGATGGTGTAGCTACGCTGGTGATGGTGTGGCTATTCTGGGTGAGTGATGGTGTAGCTATACTGGGTAATGGTGTAGCTACACTGGGTGAGTGATGGTGTAGCTACACTGGGTGAGTGATGGTGTAGCTACACTGGGTGAGTGATGGTGTAGCTACACTGGGTGAGTGATGGTGTAGCTACACTGGTGATGGTGTAGCTACACTGGGTGGGTGAGCTGTAGCTTCACTGGGTGATGGTGTAGCTTTGCTGGTGATGGTGTAGCTACACTGGGTGAGTGATGGTGTAGCTACGCTGGTGATGGTGTAGCTACACTGGGTGAGTGATGGTGTAGCTACGCTGGTGATGGTGTAGCTACACTGGTGATGGTGTAGCTACACTTGTAATGGTGTAGCTACACTGGTTGAGTGATTGTGTAGCTACACTGGTGATGGTGTAGCTACACTGGGTGAGTGATGGTGTAGCTACACTGGTGATGGTGTAGCTACACTGGGTTGGTGATGCTGTAGCTACACTGGGTGATGGTGTAGCTATGCTGGTGATGGTGTAGCTACACTGGGTGGGTGATGGTGTAGCTACACTGGTGATGGTGTAGCTACACTGGGTGGGTGATGCTGTAGCTACACTGGGTGATGGTGTAGCTATGCTGGTGATGGTGTAGCTACACTGGGTGAGTGATGGTGTAGCTACGCTGGTGATGGTGTAGCTACACTGGGTGAGTGATGGTGTAGCTACACTGGGTGAGTGATGGTGTAGCTACACTGGTGATGGTGTAGCTAAACTGGTGATGGTGTAGCTACACTGGTGATGGTGTAGCTACGCTGGTGATGGTGTAGCTACACTGGGTGATGGTGTAGCTACACTGGGTGGGTGATGCTGTAGCTACGCTGGTGATGGTGTAGCTACACTGGGTGAGTGATGGTGTAGCTACACTGGGTGAGTGATGGTGTAGCTACACTGGGTGAGTGATGGTGTAGCTACACTGGTGATGGTGTAGCTACGCTGGTGATGGTGTAGCTACACTGGGTGAGTGATGGTGTAGCTACGCTGGTGATGGTGTAGCTACACTGGGTGAGTGATCGTGTAGCTACACTGGGTGAGTGTTGGTGTAGCTACACTGGGTGGGTGATGGTGTAGCTACACTGGGTGAGTGATGGTGTAGCTACACTGGGTGATGGTGTAGATACACTGGGTGAGTGATGGTGTAGCTACACTGGGTGAGTGATCGTGTAGCTACACTGGTGATGGTGTAGCTACACTGGGTGAGTGTTGGTGTAGCTACACTGGTGATGGTGTAGCTACACTGGGTGATGGTGTAGATACACTGGGTGAGTGATGGTGTAGCTACGCTGGTGATGGTGTAGCTACACTGGGTGAGTGATGGTGTAGCTACACTGGTGATGGTGTAGCTACACTTGTGATGGTGTAGCTACACTGATTGGGTGATGGTGTAGGTACACTGGTGATGGTGTAGCTACACTGGGTGGGTGATGGTGTAGCTACACTGGTGATGGTTTAGCTACTCTGGTGATGGTGTAGCTACACTGGGTGAGTGATGGTGTAGCTACACTGGTGATGGTGTAGCTACACTGGGTGAGTGATGGCGTAGCTACACTGGGTGAGTGATGGTGTAGCTACACTGGTGATGGTGTAGCTACACTGAGTGAGTGATGGTGTAGCTACACTGGTGATGGTGTAGATACACTGGGTGGGTGATGGTGTAGCTACACTGGTGATGGTTTAGCTACTCTGGTGATGGTGTAGCTACACTGGGTGAGTGATGGTGTAGCTACACTGGTGATGGTGTAGCTACACTGGGTGAGTGATGGTGTAGCTACACTGGTGATGGTGTAGCTACGCTGGTGATGGTGTAGCTACACTGGGTGAGTGATGGTGTAGCTACGCTGGTGATGGTGTAGCTACACTGGGTGAGTGATGGTGTAGCTACGCTGGTGATGGTGTAGCTACACTGGGTGATGGTGTAGATACACTGGGTGACTGATGGTGTAGCTACACTGGTGATGGTGTAGCACACTTGTGATGGTGTAGCTACACTGATTGGGTGATGGTGTAGGTACACTGGTGATGGTGTAGCTACACTGGGTGAGTGATGGTGTAGCTACACTGGTGATGGTGTAGCTACACTTGTGATGGTGTAGCTACACTGATTGGGTGATGGTGTAGGTACACTGGTGATGGTGTAGCTACACTGGGTGAGTGATGGTGTAGCTACACTGGTGATGGTGTAGCTACACTGGGTGCGTGATGGTGTAGCTACACTGGTGATGGTTTAGCTACTCTGGTGATGGTGTAGCTACACTGGGTGAGTGATGGTGTAGCTACGCTGGTGATGGTGTTGCTACACTGGGTGAGTGATGGTGTAGCTACACTGGTGATGGTGTAGCTACACTGGGTGAGTGATGGTGTAGCTACACTGAGTGAGTGATGGTGTAGCTACGCTGGTGATGGTGTAGCTACACTGGGTGAGTGATGGTGTAGCTACACTGAGTGAGTGATGGTGTAGCTACGCTGGTGATGGTGTAGATACACTGGGTGAGTGATGGTGTAGCTACACTGGTGATGGTGTAGCTACGCTGGTGATGGTGTAGCTACACTGGGTGAGTGATGGTGTAGCTACGCTTGTGATGGTGTAGCTACACTGGGTGAGTGATGGTGTAGCTACACTGGTGATGGTGTAGCTACGCTGGTGATGGTGTAACTACACTGAGTGAGTGATGGTGTAGCTACGCTTGTGATGGTGTAGCTACACTGGGTGAGTGATGGTGTAGCTACACTGGGTGATTGATGGTGTAGCTACACTGGTGATGGTGTAGCTACACTTGTGATGGTGTAGCTACACTGATTGGGTGATGGTCTAGGTACACTGGTGATGGTGTAGCTACGCTGGTGATGGTGTAGCTACACTGGGTGAGTGATGGTGTAGCTACTCTGGTGATGGTGTAGCTACACTGGGTGAGTGATGGTGTAGCTACACTGGGTGAGTGATGGTGTAGCTACACTGGGTGAGTGATGGTGTAGCTACGCTGGTGATGGTGTAGCTACACTGGGTGATGGTGTAGCTACACTGGTGATGGTGTAGCTACACTGGTGATGGTGTAGCTACACTGGTGATGGTGTAGCTACACTGGGTGAGTGATCGTGTAGCTACACTGGGTGAGTGTTGGTGTAGCTACACTGGGTGATGGTGTAGATACACTGGGTGAGTGATGGTGTAGCTACATTGGTGATGGTGTAGCTACACTTGTGATGGTGTAGCTACACTGATTGGGTGATGGTGTAGGTACACTGGTGATGGTGTAGCTACACTGGGTGAGTGATGGTGTAGCTACACTGGTGATGGTGTAGCTACACTGGGTGAGTGATGGTGTAACTACACTGGTGATGGTGTTGCTACACTGGGTGAGTGATGGTGTAGCTACACTGGTGATGGTGTAGCTACGCTGGTGATGGTGTTGCTACACTGGGTGAGTGATGGTGTAGCTACACTGGTGATGGTGTAGCTACACTGGTGATGGTGTTGCTACACTGGGTGAGTGATGGTGTAGCTACACTGGTGATGGTGTAGCTACACTGGTGATGGTGTAGCTACACTGAGTGAGTGATGGTGTAGCTACGCTGGTGATGGTGTTGCTACACTGGGTGAGTGATGGTGTAGCTACACTGGTGATGGTGTAGCTACGCTGGTGATGGTGTAGCTACACTGGGTGAGTGATGGTGTAGCTACACTGAGTGAGTGATGGTGTAGCTACGCTGGTGATGGTGTAGCTACACTGGGTTAGTGATGGTGTAGCTACATTGGTGATGGTGTAGCTACGCTGGTGATGGTGTAGCTACACTGGGTGAGTGATGGTGTAGCTACACTGGTGATGGTGTAGCTACACTGGGTGATTGATGGTGTAGCTACACTGGTGATGGTGTAGCTACACTGGTGGTGTAGCTACGCTGGTGATGGTGTAGCTACACTGGGTGAGTGATGGTGTAGCTACGCTGGTGATGGTGTAGCTACACTCTGTGAGTGATGGTGTAGCTACACTCTGTGAGTGATGGTGTAGCTACACCAGCCTGCGATGTTGGTGTTGCTACACAGCACTTGCCCCAACAGTCTGTCTGAGGCTACACGGTGGGGGTGGGGGGGACCTTTGTCTTTGTGCCTGCAGGAGGGTCCCTTCGTCTGCATCTCGCTGGTGAGATCTCTGCCTGAGTCGGACAGCGTCCACTCCATGCTGTGTAAGCCAACTGCTCACCGGGGTTCACGTCCACGCCAGCTCTCTGTGTTGTGTTGCATCGTGTTTCTAAGTTTGCTGTGTGCTTGTTTTCTCGTTCACTGTTACCTGATGACGGTTGCTTGTGTTGCAATCGAAACGTCAGATTCTATTATTATTATTGTTTGATTTAATTTCCTACGTGACTTTACCGAAAGAACCACGGAGCAAAAATAGTTTAGTTTTGTAGATGAGATATAGAGAGGTCAGTGGGACCTTACCTGGTTGCAATAAAAATAGTTCATATTCATATTCTTATTTCTTTCGGTAAAGTCACGTTATTGTTTCCCTTCAACGTGACTTAACCGAAAAAACTAAGAATATGAATTACTGCAGTCACGAAAGCTTTATATAAAAAAAATAGTTTAGTTTGTAGATGAGATGTAGAGACCTCAGTGGGACCTTACCTGGTTACAATAAAAATAGTTTAGTTTGTAGATGAGATGTTGAGACCTCAGTGGGACCTTACCTGGTTACAATAAAAATAGTTTAGTTTGTAGATGAGATGTTGAGACCTCAGTGGGACTTTACCTGGTAAAATAATAATAGTTTAGTTTGTAGATGACATGGAGAGAGCCCAGTGGGACCTTGCCTAGTACAATAAAAATAGTTTAGTTTGTAGATGAGATGTAGAGACCTCAGTGGGACCTTACCTGGTACAATAAAAATGACATCTGAAACGGCGCCTTGCGGCGACCGTGCCGTGCCGACGCCGTGCCCCGGCGTGCCGCAGGGAAGGAGTACGGTCGCGCCGACAGCCGCTGGCTTCACTCGGACCCCACCGTGGTGGCGCTCGAGATCCTGATGGTGGCGGTTGCGGGGCCCCTGGCGCTGCTGCTGGTGTTCGCCATCGTCCAGGACAAGCACTACTGGTAGGGGTCACGCCGCACTACTGGTAGGGGTCACGCCGCTCTACCTGTAGGGGTCACGCCGCTCTACCGGTAGGGGTCACGCCGCTCGACCGGTAGGGGTCACGCCACTCTACCGGTAGGGGGTCACGCCGCACTACCGGTAGGGGTAACGCCACACTACCGTTAGGGGGTAACGCCACACTACCGGTAAGGGTCACGTCGCTCTACCGGTAGGGGTCACGCCGCTGTACCGGTAGGGGTCACGCCGCTCTACCAGTAGGGGTCACGCCACTCTACCGGTAGGGGGTAACGCCACACTACCGGTAGGGGTCATGCCGCACTACCGCTGGGGGGCGCTGTGGGTGTCACCGTATCCGTGACGACGCTGTGGGGTGTCCATGTAACGACGCATCTCCACCAACACCACTAACCACGTTGTCTCCACCGCGCACTCACTCACCCACACCACCATCACCACCTCCGCCCACACCACCATCACCACCTCCGCCCACACCACTAACCCGCATCACCACTTCCGCCCACACCACCACCACCATCACCGCCTCCGCTCACACCATCACCACCACCGCCTCCGCTCACACCACTAACCCACATCGCCGTCAACACAACTGCCCGCACCACTAGCCCGCATCGCCGCCGCCTCCACCCACACCACCCCCACGCTTCCCCCTCCCCTCCCCCGCCCGCCCGTAGCCACTTTGTACAGGTGTGCCTGTGCGTGTGTGAGCTGTACGTAGCCACTTTGTACAGGTGTGCCTGTGCGTGTGTGAGCTGTACGTAGCCACTTTGTACAGGTGTGCCTGTGCGTGTGCGAGCTGTACGTAGCCACTTTGTACAGGTGTGCCTGTGCGTGTGCGAGCTGTACGTAGCCACTTTGTACAGGTGTGCCTGTGCGTGTGCGAGCTGTACGTAGCCACTTTGTACAGGTGTGCCTGTGCGTGTGCGAGCTGTACGTAGCCACTTTGTACAGGTGTGCCTGTGCGTGTGCGAGCTGTACGTAGCCACAGTGTACAGGTGTGCCTGTGCGTGTGCGAGCTGTACGTAGCCACTTTGTACAGGTGTGCCTGTGCGTGTGCGAGCTGTACGGCGGCTGGATGACGTCCGCCCCCGAGTGGCTGGCGGGCAGCGCCAGCCTGCGCACCGACAGCGCCGACCTCCTCTGGCTCTACCTCGTCTTCTTCGACGGCCTCTGGGTGCTGCTGCCCATTGTGCTGCTCGCCCAGTCCTGGGGGGCGCTCGCCGTCGCTCACCGGCCGCACGTGGCCAAGGCCGCCGGTGACGGCGGCGGCGGCAAGCGGAAGTGGCGATGAGCCGAGCCGGAAGCCGGTGCTGGCGCGACCGTCGGAGGAGATTTCCCGTAGTCCGTCCGCCCGCCCAATTTTTTTTTGATTGGCGCGAGAGAAATGAAAATTAAAAAAAAGTAAAAAAAACGAGCGATCGAATGCCGACGGGTACCAACCACCCTTCGTCTCCCCAATCGAAACATTTCCCCGCCCCCCCTCCCCCCACCCCAGCGGTGCCCTCGCCAAAATGCACATCGGAAGAGCTGTGGTGAAAGAGAGGAGGGCGGGGAGAGAGGAGAGAGGAGAGAGAGACGATTTTGCTGAAAATAACGTGCGCGTTACGCCGTGCCGCATTGCCGCGAGTAAAAAACGCCCGACGTGAATCGCCTCGACATCGTGATGGGACTGTTGTGCTCTTTGTGGTTCTTTCGGTAAAAGTTCACGCAGGTAGGATAAAAAAATTGAAATAGATCTCGACGTAAATCGCTCGCGACAAATTTGTGAGCCACGGCCCTCGCCGAGCTCACGTTTAATGTCGGCTGCCCCGCCCACATTTAATGTCTGCTGCCCCGCCCACATTTAATGTCGGCTGCCCCGCCCACATTTAATGTCGGCTGCCCCACCCACATTTAATGTCGGCTGCCCCGCCCACATTTAATGTCGGCTGCCCCGCCCACATTTAATGTCAGCTGCCCCGCCCACATTTAATGTCGGCTGCCCCACCCACATTTAATGTCAGCTGCCCCGCTCATCTCTAAACCTTCATAAACAGGCGGCCTCAGCAGATTTCCCCCTCTCGGCCCCCCCTGAAATTTTGGGAAAGTCGGTAATCGGGATAACCGGATATCCGGCTGCTGCAAAATGCTGCAGGCTGCCACCTTGTGCTGCCCTGCAGACTGCCACCTCGTGCTGGCCTGCAGGCTGCCATCTTGTGCTGCCCTGCAGGCTGCTTGAGCGGCAGCCTTTCGAACTCATCGAACTTATCAGCCACATCAGCGGCTCCGACCTATTAATAAACTCCGAGTTCAAATCCAAGACAATTTGTTTTACGCATTTTGTGGCGCCCACTGGAAAACATTACACTGGATATCTCAGAATATTGAAGTCAACCCCCCCCCGCTCCCCCCCCCCCCCCAAAGTCAACATCCTGGCTCCGCCCCTGATCACCGGGCCCCGCTAGCTCGACAGCCTGTCAACTGTACTAGCTAGGTAGTGCCGCTGAGAGTAGGCACGGCTGTGTGTGAGATATACATAAAGAGTGTGCACCCACGTAGGGTGCGTGCAGTCCCCTTCGCGTGCAAGAGTAAAGAAGGCGCCTCCAATGATTCCTGTCTCCGAACTGCGTCACGACACTGACGTAATGACGACTCGACACACTTCCCTTGAGATGGCATCTCATTGAAGACACGTTCACTTGGCATCAGGCGGAGACCTCCACCGCAACAGCCCCGAGTCTCCCGCGCATCTCCCTTATATACCAACACGAGGCCACGCCCCTTTTCTCGATCATTCTCGCCGACTCTGGACGCTCCATCTACCGGGGGACTCCACCGTTCACTTCAGTCACATGACCATGCCCCCCTTCCCGAACCTTCTCGCTGACTCTGGACGCTCGCTCTCCCGGTAGACTCCACCGTTCTCTTCCGTCACATGACCACGCCCCCCCTCATCGATGATTCCCGTAGCTACCGGTCCCTTCGTACACCACGACTGGTTCACTTCACAAGGGCCAATTAACTTCCACAAGCTCGACCGATCCCCACCACGGACGGTGCAACTTAGGCGATGTCTGCAGCTGCACCCGCGGACAATGCCCCGACAGCCCAGAGAGGCACGTGCTGGCACCGCTTTGCGCCCCACTCATTAGCGGCCCGTGGCCCCCGGCCGGTGATTTCCCTCGCCGCAGCACGTGCCTTCGACACCCGCCCCGAGCGCAACCTGCCGCATTTGTTTTACTCGAAGCCACAACCAGTTCAGCGCTATGGGTGCTCCCGCGCGCACATCGGAGAGGGGACGAAGGAAAGAAACTCGACAACGCATCCAAAGACTCGCCCACACGCGGAAGTGGCATGCGCCGGCCACCGTCACCCCGTTCAGTTTACGGAAGCCGACACAGATGCCCCAGGACTACCGTCTGACTTCTCCACCAGCACCACGGGGGGCATTCCCGCGGAACGGTCGACGGCGGAATTGTGTCCGCCGTCGACAGCGTGCCCACCGCCTGTTCACACGTCCCTCCTCATCCGATGTGAGTTCCGCGAGCAGGGCTGCGGACCCGTATCAATGTGGTGCAGCGATATTTGAATGTGGGTGAAAGGACGGCTGTGGCCCCGGCGGGTACCGTGTTGGCCCATGTGATGCCCGCGGGTCAGATGGAACGTGGGCAGAGGCCCTTCATAACGAGAATCCCGATTTGGCTAAGGCACAACCGGGCGAATTGAAGTCGCAGTCGCTGCAATTTCAGATGTCCCGGCAAGAGCAAGTTCGACATCGGTCGCACTTCGGAAACGGCTCTTGGCCCGCTTTTAGGATCGTCTGTGCCAGGCTAGGTGCAGGAAGAGGTCACGTGACAGACCCAGCAGGTGTCCTGGGTTGACTGCTGTGCCAGGATAGGTGCAGGAGGAGGTCACGGGACAGACCCAGCAGGTGCCGTGGGTTGACTGCTGTGCCAGGCTAGGTGCAGGAGGAGGTCACGGGACAGACCCAGCAACTGCCGTTGGTTGACTGCTGTGCCAGGCTAGGTGCAGGAGGAGGTCACGGGACAGACCGAGCAGGTGCTGTGGGTTGACTGCTGTGCCAGGCTAGGTGCAGGAGGAGGTCACTGGACAGACCCAGCAGGTGCTGTGGGTTGACTGTTGTGCCAGGCTAGGTGCAGGAGGAGGTCACGGAACAGACCATGCAGGTGCCCGTGGGTTGACTGCTGTGCCAGGCTAGGTGCAGGAGGATGTCACGGGACAGACCCTGCAGGTGCCCGTGGGTTGACTGCTGTGCCAGGCTAGGTGCAGGAGGAGGTCACTGGACAGACCCAGCAGGTGCCGTGGGTTGACTGCTGTGCCAGTCTAGGTGCAGGAGGAGGTCACGGAACAGACCCTGCAGGTGCCCGTGGGTTGACTGCTGTGCCAGGCTAGGTGCAGGACGAGGTCACGGGACAGACCCTGCAGGTGCTGTGGGTTGGCTGCTGTGCCAGGCTAGGTGCAGGACGAGGTCACGGGACAGACCCAGCAGGTGCCCATGGGTTGACTGCTGTGCCAGGCTAGGTGCAGGAGGAGGTCACGGGGCAGATCCAGCAGGTGCTGTGGGTTGACTGCTGTGCCAGGCTAGGTGCAGGAGGAGGTCGCGGGACAGATCCTGCAGGTGCCGTGGGTTGACTGCTGTGCAAGTCTAGGTGCAGGAGGAGGTCACGGGCAGACCCTGCAGGTGCCAGTGGGTTGACTGCTGTGCGAGGCTAGGTGCAGGAGGAGGTTACGGGACAGACCCTGTAGGTGCCGTGGGTTGACTGCTGTGGCAGGATAGGTGCAGGAGGAGGTCACGGGACAGACCCTGCAGGTGCCAGTGGGTTGACAGCGTGCCAGGCTAGGTGCAGGAGGATGTCACGGGACAGACCCTGCAGGTGCCCGTGGGTTGACTGCTGTGCCAGGTTAGGTGCAGGAGGAGGTCACTGGACAGACCCAGCAGGTGCCGTGGGTTGACTGCTGTGCCAGTCTAGGTGCAGGAGGAGGTCACGGGACAGACCCTGCAGGTGCCCGTGGGTTGACTGCTGTGCCAGGCTAGGTGCAGGAGGAGGTCACGGGACAGACCCTGCAGGTGCCGTGGGTTGGCTGCTGTGCCAGGCTAGGTGCAGGAGGAGGTCACGGGACAGACCCTGCAGGTGCCGTGGGTTGTCTGCTGTGCCAGGCAAGGTGCAGGACGAGGTCACGGGACAGACCCAGCAGGTGCCCATGGGTTGACTGCTGTGCCAGGCTAGGTGCAGGAGGAGGTCACGGGGCAGATCCAGCAGGTGCTGTGGGGTGACTGCTGTGCCAGGCTAGGTGCAGGAGGAGGTTGCGGGACAGATCCTGCAGGTGCCGTGGGTTGACTGCTGTGCCAGTCTAGGTGCAGGAGGAGGTCACGGGACAGACCCTGCAGGTGCCCGTGGGTTGACTGCTGTGCCAGGCTAGGTGCAGGAGGAGGTTACGGGACAGACCCTGTAGGTGCCGTGGGTTGACTGCTGTGGCAGGCTAGGTGCAGGAAGAGGTCACGGGACAGACCCTGTAGGTGCCGTGGGTTGACTGCTGTGGCAGGCTAGGTGCAGGAGGAGGTCACGGGACAGACCCAGCAGGTGCCGTGGGTTGACTGCTGTGCCAGTCTAGGTGCAGGAGGAGGTCACGGAACAGACCCTGCGGGTGCCCGTGGGTTGACTGCTGTGCCAGGCTAGGTGCAGGACGAGGTCACGGGACAGACCCTGCAGGTGCTGTGGGTTGGCTGCTGTGCCAGGCTAGGTGCAGGACGAGGTCACGGGACAGACCCAGCAGGTGCCCATGGGTTGACTGCTGTGCCAGGCTAGGTGCAGGAGGAGGTCACGGGGCAGATCCAGCAGGTGCTGTGGGTTGACTGCTGTGCCAGGCTAGGTGCAGGAGGAGGTCGCGGGACAGATCCTGCAGGTGCCGTGGGTTGACTGCTGTGCAAGTCTAGGTGCAGGAGGAGGTCACGGGCAGACCCTGCAGGTGCCAGTGGGTTGACTGCTGTGCGAGGCTAGGTGCAGGAGGAGGTTACGGGACAGACCCTGTAGGTGCCGTGGGTTGACTGCTGTGGCAGGATAGGTGCAGGAGGAGGTCACGGGACAGACCCTGCAGGTGCCAGTGGGTTGACAGCGTGCCAGGCTAGGTGCAGGAGGATGTCACGGGACAGACCCTGCAGGTGCCCGTGGGTTGACTGCTGTACCAGGTTAGGTGCAGGAGGAGGTCACTGGACAGACCCAGCAGGTGCCGTGGGTTGACTGCTGTGCCAGTCTAGGTGCAGGAGGAGGTCACGGGACAGACCCTGCAGGTGCCCGTGGGTTGACTGCTGTGCCAGGCTAGGTGCAGGAGGAGGTCAGGGGACAGACCCTGCAGGTGCCGTGGGTTGGCTGCTGTGCCAGGCTAGGTGCAGGAGGAGGTCACGGGACAGACCCTGCAGGTGCCGTGGGTTGTCTGCTGTGCCAGGCAAGGTGCAGGACGAGGTCACGGGACAGACCCAGCAGGTGCCCATGGGTTGACTGCTGTGCCAGGCTAGGTGCAGGAGGAGGTCACGGGGCAGATCCAGCAGGTGCTGTGGGGTGACTGCTGTGCCAGGCTAGGTGCAGGAGGAGGTTGCGGGACAGATCCTGCAGGTGCCGTGGGTTGACTGCTGTGCCAGTCTAGGTGCAGGAGGAGGTCACGGGACAGACCCTGCAGGTGCCCGTGGGTTGACTGCTGTGCCAGGCTAGGTGCAGGAGGAGGTTACGGGACAGACCCTGTAGGTGCCGTGGGTTGACTGCTGTGCCAGGCTAGGTGCAGGAAGAGGTCACGGGACAGACCCTGTAGGTGCCGTGGGTTGACTGCTGTGGCAGGCTAGGTGCAGGAGGAGGTCACGGGACAGACCCTGCAGGTGCCAGTGGGTTGACTGCGTGCCAGGCTAGGTGCAGGAGGAGGTCACGGGACAGACCATGCAGGTGCCCGTGGGTTGACTGCTGTGCCAGGCTAGGTGCAGGAGGATGTCACGGGACAGACCCTGCAGGTGCCCGTGGGTTGACTGCTGTGCCAGGCTAGGTGCAGGAGGAGGTCACTGGACAGACCCAGCAGGTGCCGTGGGTTGATTTCTGTGCCAGGCTAGGTGCAGGAGGAGGTCACGGGACAGACCCTGCAGGTGCCGTGGGTTGGCTGCTGTGCCAGGCTAGGTGCAGGACGAGGTCATGGGACAGACCCAGCAGGTGCCCATGGGTTGACTGCTGTGCCAGGCTAGGTGCAGGAGGAGGTCACGGGGCAGATCCAGCAGGTGCTGTGGGTTGACTGCTGTGCCAGGCTAGGTGCAGGAGGAGGTCGCGGGACAGATCCTGCAGGTGCCCGTGGGTTGACTGCTGTTCCAGGCTAGGTGCAGGAGGAGGTCACGGGGCAGATCCTGCAGGTGCCCGTGGGTTGACTGCTGTGCCAGGCTAGGTGCAGGAGGAGGTCACGGGACAGACCCAGCAGGTGCCGTGGGTTTACTGCTGTGCCAGGCTAGGTGCAGGAGGAGGTCACGGGACAGACCCAGCAGGTGCCCATGGGTTGACTGCTGTGCCAGGCTAGGTGCAGGAGGAGGTCACGGGACAGACCCAGCAACTGCCGTTGGTTGACTGCTGTGCCAGGCTAGGTGCAGGAGGAGGTCACGGGACAGACCGAGCAGGTGCCGTGGGTTGACTGCTGTGCCAGGCTAGGTGCAGGAGGAGGTCACTGGACAGACCCAGCAGGTGCTGTGGGTTGACTGTTGTGCCAGGCTAGGTGCAGGAGGAGGTCACGGGACAGACCCAGCAGGTGCCCATGGGTTGACTGCTGTGCCAGGCTAGGTGCAGGAAGAGGTCACGGGACAGACCCAGCAGGTGCCTTGGGTTGACTGCTGTGCCAGGCTAGGTGCAAGAGGAGGTCACGGGACAGACCCAGCAGCTGCCGAGCATATTCACGGGAACGCGTGCGTGTGTGTGCCTGTGTGTGTGTCTGTGTCTGTGTGTGTCTGTGTGTCTGTGTGTGTCTGTGAGTGTGTGTGTCTGTGTGTATGTCTGTGTGTGTGTGTGTCTGTGTGAGTCAAGGCCTATGCTACCATCAGTAAGCCTGGGCTCTGGGTTGTTCTTCGTGCTTTCGGAGTCCTTGACCCTCTGCTCATGCTCATTAAGGACCTTCATGATGGTGAGCGGGCCTGGGTAAAACTACGTGGTCGGCGTCAGAGCCATTGCCTGTACACCTTGGGGTGCGACAGGGATGTCCTCTGGCTCCAACATTATTTAACATCTATTTCGATCACGTAGTTCGTGAAGCCTTCAGTAGCTGTACCCGATGAATTTCCATCTGGTACAGATACAATGGGAGGCTGATCGATGCCCGGGTGCGGTCAAGGGATGGCTCCCTATTGGTCAACCACGTTACGTATGCCGGAGACTTGGTAATTTCGGCATACTCAGAGGAGGAGATGAGATGCTGCTGCTGAGACTGGAGTGTGCCACTAAGAGGTGCGGCCTTACCATCAACCCCACCAAAACTAAGCAACTGCCTGGGTATTTTGTACAATCGGGCACTCTACCCCCACAACTCCCAATTGGTGATGGGGCAGTTGTGGAGAGAGTGGAGAGTTTCCCATACCTGGGTAGTGTGCTTATGACCGGCTCCAGTTTAACAGCAGAGGTCTCACTCCGAAACAGTCGAGCGGCAATATCTTTTCATCGGTTGCGTAACGCTGTGTGGAAGCTACCTAGTCTGTCGCTCCGCACTAAGCTTCAGGTCTTCTCGGCCACGGTCATTCCCTCCCTTCTCTACCCTTGCGAAACGTGGACCCCCCTAATGGAACATCTTCGACGGTTAGAAACATTTAGGCTGGCCTGCCTACGATCCATCCTGGGTTTAACCAGGCTGGATTGTGTGAGGAGCTCACAAATCCTTGAAAGATCTGGGCAAGGTCCCATCGGTGAGCGCCTCCGGCAGGCAAGGCTGCGTTGGCTGGGTCATGTAGCCCGCATGCCCAGCCACCGCATGCCGAAACAGCTTTTGTTCGGCCGGATTGAGGGGGCTAAACGGGTGCGGCACGGGCTAGATAAGAGATGGAGTGATCTGGTACAGGAGGACGTGGAGCTGAGTGGACTTGCCGATGACTGGTCCCAGTGGTGTCAAGATCGGCCTCTGTGTAGGAGGCTCGTGAAGGACGCAACTGGGCAGTTGGAGGTAGTCACCCTCCAACAACAACGGAGGGCGGAGGAGCGACGCTCACAACGAGCGGAGCGCCGGGTGGCTAAAGCACAGCAGGTTGGCACAGTAGGGGGCACAGGTGGTGCATCAGTCAGTCATCTCAGTCATCTCAGTCGACCCGTGGCACCTGGGTCTGCCCCGTGACCTCCTGCCAGTGGGCGTTCGACACTTCACGTGGCCTCTAGGTGCACATGGCCTGGCACAAGTGTCGTGGTGACGTCACCGCCACTTAGTGGCGAATGGCGGTTGTTGTTGTTGTGTGTGTCTGTGTGTCAGTGTGTGTGTGTCTGTGGGGAGCGATAGTGTAGCGGTTAGCGCGCTGCACTATGAACCTGGCCACCCGGGTTCGATTCCCGCTCACGGCTAACACCAGTGACGATTATCTGAACCGACTCAGCCTCAAATGAGTACCTGGTGCGGTGTGTAAGCATTGCCACTAGGGAGACAAAGGCGGTCGGGCGTGGTGCTGGCCACCCACCCCTTCGTGTACCGTTCCGGCCTTCATAGGTGCTCGCTAACAGCACTTGCCCCTACAGTCTGGTAAGGCTATATGGGGGATCTTTATCTTTGTGTGGTGCGTGTGTGTCAGTGTAGCGGTTAGCGCTACGCTGTGCTACGAACCCGGCGACCCGAATTCGATTCCCGCTCACTGCCAACACCGCCAGTGACGATTATCTGAACCGGTCCAGGGCCTCCCCCTAGCCTCAAATGAGTACCTGCTGCGATGTGCAGTAAACATCGCCACTGGGGAGACAAAGGCGGTCGGGCCTGGTGCTGGCCACCCACCCCCTCGTGTGCCACAGTGCCGGTAGCCTTCACAGGTGCTGCTACTCGCTAACAGCACTTGCCCCTACAGCCTGTTAGAGGCTACACGGGGGACCTTTGTCTGTGTGTCTATAGGTACCGCTCGCTACTCACAGCACTTGCCCCTACAGCCCTGTTAGAGGCTACACGGGGGACCTTTGTCTGTGTCTACAGCTGCTGCTCGCTACACACAGCCACTTGACCCTACAGCCCTGTTATGTCTGTAGGGGCAGTTTAACGCGAACGAGACGACAACAACAATCACAAAGCCAACGGCGACTCGAACGATGCTTTATTAATCCGCGGGGCCGCCCTCAGTCATCCCAGAGCAGGATCAGCTCCTCGTCGTCCTCGTCGTCCTCGTCCCACGGGAAGGGTTCCATCCAGCGCAGGTCGCCGGCGTTCTGCTGGAAGCGCACCAAGTCGCCAAAGTCGCGGTCGGGGTGGACGACCATGCCACCACCACGCTCCTCTTGCTCCCCCTGCTCCTCCTCGTCGAGGAAGACGAAGATTCCGTCGCCGTGCCCGCCGTGGTGGAAGAAGTGGCGCTCTGGTGGTGTTGGGAAGGTAGAGGGGGAGGAGGGGAGAGGGGGGTGAGGGGGGAGGAGGAGGAGGGGGGAGGAAGAGGTGGAGGTGGAAGAAGGTGGGGGTGGGAAGGAGGAGGTCAAACACGTGTCGTTACACAGAGACACACAGAGACCCATAGAGACACACAGAGACCCATAGATACACAGAGACCCATAGAGACACACAGAGACAAATAGAGACACACAGAGACCCATAGAGACACACAGAGACCCATAGAGACACACAGAGACCCATATATACACAGAGACCCATAGATACACAGAGACACATAGAGACACACAGAGACCCATAGAGACACACAGAGACCCATAGATACACAGAGACACATAGAGACACACAGAGACACATAGAGACACAGAGAGACCCATAGAGACACACAGAGACCCATAGACACACAGAGACCCATAGAGATACACAGAGACCCATAGAGAAAAAGAAAAACAGAGACATACAGAGACCTATAGAGACACACAGAGACCCATAGAGATACAGAAAAACAGAGACATACAGAGACCCATAGAGACACACAGAGACCCATAGAGACACACAGAGACCCATAGAGATACACAGAGACCCATAGATAAACACAGATCCATAGAGATACACAGAGACCCATAGAGACCCACAGAGACCCATAGAGACACAGAAAAACAGAAACATACAGAAACCCATAGAGACCCACAGAGACCCATAGAGACACAAAGACACCCATAGAGACACACAGAGACCCATAGATTCACACAGATCCATAGAGACACACAGAGACACAAAGAGACCCACAGAGACCCATAGAGACACAGAAAACAGGGACATACAGAGACCCATAGAGACACACAGAGACCCATAGAGATACACAGAGACACACAGAGACCCATAGAGATACACAGAGACCCATAGATACACAGAGACCCATAGAGAAACACTGAGACCCATAGATACACAGAGACCCATAGATACACAGAGACACACAGAGACCCATAGAGACACACAGATACCCATAGAGACACACAGAGAACCATAGAGATACAGAAAAACAGAGACATACAGAGACCCATAGAGACACACAGAGACCCATAGAGATACAGAAAAACAGAGACATACAGAGACCCATAGAGACACACAGAGACCCAAAGAGACACACAGAGACCCATAGAGATACACAGAGACCCATAGATACACACAGATCCATAGAGACACACAGAGACACACAGAGACCCACAGAGACCAATAGAGACACAGAAAAACAGAGACCCACAGAGACCCATAGAGACACACATAGACCCAGAGAGATACACAGAGACCCATAGATACACACAGATACATAGAGACACACAGAGACCCATAGAGACCCACAGAGACCCATAGAGACACAGAAAAACAGAGACATACAGAGACCCATAGAGACCCACAGAGACCCATAGAGACACACAGAGACCCATAGAGACATACAGAGACCCATAGATTCACACAGATCCATAGAGACACACAGAGACACACAGAGACCCACAGAGACCCATAGAGATACAGAAAAACAGAGACATACAGAGACCCATAGAGACACACAGAGACCCATAGAGATACTCAGAGACCCATAGATACACACAGATCCATAGAGACACACAGAGACCCACAGAGACCCACAGAGACCCACAGAGACAGAAAAACAGAGACATACAGAGACCCATAGAGACAGACAGAGACCCATAGAGACACACAGAGATCCATAGATACACACAGATCCATAGAGACACACAGAGACCCACAGAGACCCACAGAGACCCATAGTGACACAGAAAAACAGAGACATAGAGAGACCTATAGAGACACAGAGACCCATAGAGATACACAGGGACCCATAGATACACATAGATCCATAGAGACACACAGAGACCCATAGAAACACACAGAGACACATAGATACACACAGATCCATAGAGACACACAGACACCCACAGAGACACACAGAGACCCATAGAGACACACAGAAAAACAGAGACATACAGAGACTCATAGAGACACACAGAGACCCATAGAGATACACAGAGACCCAGAGATACACACAGATCCATAGAGACACACAGAGACCCATTGAGACACACAGAGATCCATAGATACACACAGATCCATAGAGATACACAGAGACCCCTAGAGACAAACAGAAAAACAGAGACATACAGAGACCTATAGAGACATACAGAGACCCATAGAGATATACAGAGACCCATAGATACACACAGATCCATAGAAACCCATAGAGACACACAGAGACCCATAGAGACACACAGAGACCCATAGAGATACACAGAGACCCATAGATACACACAGATCCATAGAGACACACAGAGACACACAGAGACCCACAGAGACCAATAGAGACACAGAAAAACAGAGACCCACAGAGACCCATAGAGACACACATAGACCCAGAGAGATACACAGAGACCCATAGATACACACAGATACATAGAGACACACAGAGACCCATAGAGACCCACAGAGACCCATAGAGACACAGAAAAACAGAGACATACAGAGACCCATAGAGACCCACAGAGACCCATAGAGACACACAGAGACCCATAGAGACATACAGAGACCCATAGATTCACACAGATCCATAGAGACACACAGAGACACACAGAGACCCACAGAGACCCATAGAGATACAGAAAAACAGAGACATACAGAGACCCATAGAGACACACAGAGACCCATAGAGATACTCAGAGACCCATAGATACACACAGATCCATAGAGACACACAGAGACCCACAGAGACCCACAGAGACCCACAGAGACAGAAAAACAGAGACATACAGAGACCCATAGAGACAGACAGAGACCCATAGAGACACACAGAGATCCATAGATACACACAGATCCATAGAGACACACAGAGACCCACAGAGACCCACAGAGACCCATAGTGACACAGAAAAACAGAGACATAGAGAGACCTATAGAGACACAGAGACCCATAGAGATACACAGGGACCCATAGATACACATAGATCCATAGAGACACACAGAGACCCATAGAAACACACAGAGACACATAGATACACACAGATCCATAGAGACACACAGACACCCACAGAGACACACAGAGACCCATAGAGACACACAGAAAAACAGAGACATACAGAGACTCATAGAGACACACAGAGACCCATAGAGATACACAGAAACCCATAGAGACCCACAGAGACCCATAGAGACACAAAGACACCCATAGAGACACACAGAGACCCATAGATTCACACAGATCCATAGAGACACACAGAGACACAAAGAGACCCACAGAGACCCATAGAGACACAGAAAACAGGGACATACAGAGACCCATAGAGACACACAGAGACCCATAGAGATACACAGAGACACACAGAGACCCATAGAGATACACAGAGACCCATAGATACACAGAGACCCATAGAGAAACACTGAGACCCATAGATACACAGAGACCCATAGATACACAGAGACACACAGAGACCCATAGAGACACACAGATACCCATAGAGACACACAGAGAACCATAGAGATACAGAAAAACAGAGACATACAGAGACCCATAGAGACACACAGAGACCCATAGAGATACAGAAAAACAGAGACATACAGAGACCCATAGAGACACACAGAGACCCAAAGAGACACACAGAGACCCATAGAGATACACAGAGACCCATAGATACACACAGATCCATAGAGACACACAGAGACACACAGAGACCCACAGAGACCAATAGAGACACAGAAAAACAGAGACCCACAGAGACCCATAGAGACACACATAGACCCAGAGAGATACACAGAGACCCATAGATACACACAGATACATAGAGACACACAGAGACCCATAGAGACCCACAGAGACCCATAGAGACACAGAAAAACAGAGACATACAGAGACCCATAGAGACCCACAGAGACCCATAGAGACACACAGAGACCCATAGAGACATACAGAGACCCATAGATTCACACAGATCCATAGAGACACACAGAGACACACAGAGACCCACAGAGACCCATAGAGATACAGAAAAACAGAGACATACAGAGACCCATAGAGACACACAGAGACCCATAGAGATACTCAGAGACCCATAGATACACACAGATCCATAGAGACACACAGAGACCCACAGAGACCCACAGAGACCCACAGAGACAGAAAAACAGAGACATACAGAGACCCATAGAGACAGACAGAGACCCATAGAGACACACAGAGATCCATAGATACACACAGATCCATAGAGACACACAGAGACCCACAGAGACCCACAGAGACCCATAGTGACACAGAAAAACAGAGACATAGAGAGACCTATAGAGACACAGAGACCCATAGAGATACACAGGGACCCATAGATACACATA
Organism: Petromyzon marinus; assembly: GCF_048934315.1. NCBI lineage: Eukaryota > Metazoa > Chordata > Hyperoartia > Petromyzontiformes > Petromyzontidae > Petromyzon > Petromyzon marinus. Next base: position 7,179,874 of record NC_133690.1, on the reverse strand, counting down.
GATCCATAGAGACACACAGAGACCCATAGAAACACACAGAGACACATAGATACACACAGATCCATAGAGACACACAGACACCCACAGAGACACACAGAGACCCATAGAGACACACAGAAAAACAGAGACATACAGAGACTCATAGAGACACACAGAGACCCATAGAGATACACAGAGACCCAGAGATACACACAGATCCATAGAGACACACAGAGACCCATTGAGACACACAGAGATCCATAGATACACACAGATCCATAGAGATACACAGAGACCCCTAGAGACAAACAGAAAAACAGAGACATACAGAGACCTATAGAGACATACAGAGACCCATAGAGATATACAGAGACCCATAGATACACACAGATCCATAGAAACCCATAGAGACACACAGAGACCCATAGAGACACACAGAGACCCATAGAGATACACAGAGACCCATAGATACACACAGATCCATAGAGACACACAGAGACACACAGAGACCCACAGAGACCAATAGAGACACAGAAAAACAGAGACCCACAGAGACCCATAGAGACACACATAGACCCAGAGAGATACACAGAGACCCATAGATACACACAGATACATAGAGACACACAGAGACCCATAGAGACCCACAGAGACCCATAGAGACACAGAAAAACAGAGACATACAGAGACCCATAGAGACCCACAGAGACCCATAGAGACACACAGAGACCCATAGAGACATACAGAGACCCATAGATTCACACAGATCCATAGAGACACACAGAGACACACAGAGACCCACAGAGACCCATAGAGATACAGAAAAACAGAGACATACAGAGACCCATAGAGACACACAGAGACCCATAGAGATACTCAGAGACCCATAGATACACACAGATCCATAGAGACACACAGAGACCCACAGAGACCCACAGAGACCCACAGAGACAGAAAAACAGAGACATACAGAGACCCATAGAGACAGACAGAGACCCATAGAGACACACAGAGATCCATAGATACACACAGATCCATAGAGACACACAGAGACCCACAGAGACCCACAGAGACCCATAGTGACACAGAAAAACAGAGACATAGAGAGACCTATAGAGACACAGAGACCCATAGAGATACACAGGGACCCATAGATACACATAGATCCATAGAGACACACAGAGACCCATAGAAACACACAGAGACACATAGATACACACAGATCCATAGAGACACACAGACACCCACAGAGACACACAGAGACCCATAGAGACACACAGAAAAACAGAGACATACAGAGACTCATAGAGACACACAGAGACCCATAGAGATACACAGAGACCCAGAGATACACACAGATCCATAGAGACACACAGAGACCCATTGAGACACACAGAGATCCATAGATACACACAGATCCATAGAGATACACAGAGACCCCTAGAGACAAACAGAAAAACAGAGACATACAGAGACCTATAGAGACATACAGAGACCCATAGAGATATACAGAGACCCATAGATACACACAGATCCATAGAAACCCATAGAGACACACAGAGACCCATAGAGACACACAGAGACCCATAGAGATACACAGAGACCCATAGATACACACAGATCCATAGAGACACACAGAGACACACAGAGACCCACAGAGACCCATAGAGACACAGAAAAACAGAGACCCACAGAGACCCATAGAGACACACAGAGACCCAGAGAGATACACAGAGACCCATAGATACACACAGATCCATAGAGACACACAGAGACCCATAGAGACCCACAGAGATCCATAGAAACACAGAAAAACAGAGACATACAGAGACCCATAGAGACCCTCAGAGACCCATAGAGACACACAGAGACCCATAGAGACATACAGAGACCCATAGATTCACACATATCCATAGAGACACACAGAGACACACAGAGACCCACAGAGACTCATAGAGATACAGAAAAACAGAGACATACAGAGACCCACAGGGACACACAGAGACCCATAGAGATACACAGAGACCTATAGATACACACAGATCCATAAAGACACACAGAGACCCACAGAGACCCACAGAGACCCATAGAGACAGAAAAACAGAGACATACAGAGACCCATAGAGACACACAGAGACCCATAGAGACACACAGAGATCCATAGATACACACAGATCCATAGAGACACACAGAGACCCACAGAGACCCACAGAGACCCATAGTGACACAGAAAAACAGAGACATAGAGAGACCTATAGAGACACACAGAGACCCATAGAGATACACAGGGACCCATAGATACACACAGATCCATAGAGACACACAGAGACCCACAGAGACACACAGAGACCCATAGAGATACACAGAGACCCAGAGATACACACATATCCATAGAGACACACAGAGACCCATTGAGACACACAGAGACCCATAGATACACACAGATCCATAGAGATACACAGAGACCCCTAGAGACACACAGAAAAACAGAGACATACAGAGACCCATAGAGACATACAGAGACCCATAGAGATATACAGACCCATAGATACACACAGATCCATAGAGACACACAGAGACCCACAGAGACCCATAGAGACACAGAAAAACAGAGACATACAGAGACCCATAGAGACACACAGAGACCTATAGATACACACAGATCCATAGAGACACACAGAGACCCACAGAGTCCCATTGACACACAGAAAAACAGAGACATACAGAGACCCATAGAGACACACACAGACCCATAGAGATACACAGAGACCCATAGATAAACACAGATCCATAGAGACACACAGAGACCCATAGAGACACGGAAAAACAGAGACCCATGGAGATCCATGGAGATCTATGGAGCCCGTGAAGGCGTTCCTTCCGTAGGCCGCGAGACCAAAACGTTGCTTACCCTGCATGAGCACCATGGGATCTGGTACCGTCCGTCTCTGGAGGAAGTAGAGGCAGCAGGCGAGCTACAGGCAGACAGGAACTCACACACACACAGACACACACACACACAGACACACACACACACAAACACACACAGACACACACACAGACACACACAGAGACACACAGACACACACAGACACACACACGGACACACACAGAGACACACAGTGGGGGTGAGTTTGTGTGGTGAGTGAGGAAGTGAGTGGCTGAGTGAGTGAGCGAGTGCTGAGTGAGCGGTGAGTGAATGAGCGAGTGGGAGAGTGGGTGAGTGATCAAGTGGTGAGCGAGTGGTGAGCGAGTGGTGAGCGAGTGTGCGATTGGTGAGCGATTGAGCGAATGGGTGAGTGGGCAAGCGGCCGAGTGAGCGAGTGGTGAGCGAGTGTACAAGTGGTGAGCGGGCGGGCGAGTTTGCTGTTCGCGTGCATTACCCACCAATCCAAGGGAAATCCCGGCGAGTGACGTCACAAAGACGATGCCGTTGCATGACCTGGTGCAGGATGCGCACTGAGACACGGTCAGCCACAGGTGGAAGTCCTGGGGCAGAACGCGGAGGCAAAGACAAAGACGAAGGTCGATTCCAAACGTGTTCTACGGCATGTACTGTACTACACTACATTATACACTACTATATGCTACACTACATTATACACTACGACAGTACATTATATACTACTACACTACATTATACACTACAATATACTACGCAACATTATACACTACTACACTACATTATACACTACCATATACTACACTACATTATACACTACTACCCTACATTATATACTACTACACTACTATATACTACTACACTACTATATACTACTACACTACAATATACTACAATACATTATATACTGCTACACTACTATATACTACTACACTACATTATATACTACTACACTACAATATATACTACACTATATACTACTACACTACATTATATACTACTACTACACTACATTATATACTACTACACTACATTATATACTACTACACTACTATATACTACACTACATTATATACTACTACACTACATTATATACTACTACACTACATTATATACTACTACACTACACTATAAACTACTACACTACATTATATACTACTACACTACATTCTATACTACTACACTACATTATATACTGCTACACTACTATATACTACTACACTACATTATATACTACTACACTACAATATATACTACTACACTATATACTACTACACTACATTCTATACTACTACTACACTACATTCTATACTACTACTACACTACATTCTATACTACTACACTACATTATATACTGCTACACTACTATATACTGCTACACTACTATATACTACTACACTACTTTATACTACTACAATACATTATATACTGCTACACTACATTATACACCACTACACTACATTATAAACTACTACACTACATCATATACTACTACATTATATACTACTACACTACATTATGTACTACTACACTACATTATATACTACTACACTATACACTACTACACTACATTATATACTACTATATTATATACTACTACACTGCATTATGTACTACTACACCACATTAAATACTACTACACTACATTATACACTGCTACACTACATTATATACTACTACACTACATTATATACTACTACACTATACACTACTACACTACATTATACACTACTATATACTAAACTACATTATACACTACTACACTACATTATATACTACTACACTATACACTACTACACCACATTATATACTACTACACTACATTATACACTACTCCACTACTATATACTACACTACATTACACACTACTACACTACATTATACTCTACTACACTACATTATACACTACTATAAACGTAATACACTACTATATACTACTATATACTACACTACATTATACACTACCATGCACATTATACACTACTATATACTACACTACATTATACACTACTATACACATTATACACTACTGTATACTATACTACATTATAAACTACTAAACACATTATATACTACTATATACTACACTACATTATACACTACTACACTACATTATATACTACTACACTACATTATATACTACTACACTATACACTACTACACTACATTATATACTACTACACTACATTATATACTACTACACTACATTATACACTACTACACTTCATTATATACTACACTACATTATATACTACTACACTACATTATATACTACTACACTACATTATACACTACTACACTACGTCAGGGCCTGGGACAGACAGAGAGAAACAGAGACACGCCATGGGACAGACAGAGAGACACAGAGAGACATACAGAGAGACACAGAGACACGACATGGGACAGACAGAGAGACACAGAGAGACAGAGAGACACAGAGACATGGCATGGGACAGAGAGATACGGCCTGGGACAGACAGAGAGACACAGAGACAGAGAGACACAGAGACACGGCATGGGACAGAGAGATGCGGCCTGGGACAGAGAAAGAGAGACACAAAGACAAACAGAGAGACACAGAGACATACAGAGAGACACAGAGACACGGCATTGGACAGAGAGACACGGCCTAGAACAAACAGAGAGACACAGAAACAAAAAGAGAGACACAGAGACACGGCTTGGGACAGACAGAGAGACACGTAATGGGACAGACAGAGACACACAGAGACACGGCCTGGGACAGACAGAGAGACACAGAGACGCGGCATGGGACAGAGATACACGGCTTGGGACAGACAGAGAGACACAGAGACAGACACAGAGAGACACAGAGACAGACACAGAGAGACACAGATACAGACACAGAGAGACACGACATGGGACAGAAACAGACACAGAGAGATACGCCATGGGACAGAGACAGACACAGAGAGACACGACCTGGGACAGATATACAGACACAAAGACAAACAGAGAGACATAGAGACAGACACAGAGAGACACGGCATGGAACAGAGACAGACACAGAGAGACACGGCATGGGACAAAGACAGACAGAGAGACACAGAGACAGACACAGAGAGATACAGAGACAGACACAGAGAGAGACGGCATGGGACAGAGACAGACAGAGAGACACGGCCTGGGACAGACAGAGAGACACAAAGACAGACACAGAGAGATACAGAAACAGACACAGAGAGACACGGCATGGGACAGAGACAGACACAGAGAGACACGGGACGGGACAGAGACAGACACAGAAAGACACGACATGGGACAGATACAGAAACACAGAGAGAAACGGGACGGGACAGAGACAGACACAGAGAGACACAGAGACAGACACAGAGAGACACGGGACGGGATAGAGACAGACACAGAGAGACACGACATGGGACAGAGACAGACACAGAGAGACACGGGACGGGACAGATACATAAACACAGAGAGACACAGAGACAGACACAGAGACAGACACAGAGAGATACAGAGACATACAGAGAGAAACAGAGACACGGCATGGGACAGAGACAGACACAGAGAGACACGGCCTGGGACAGACAGACAGACACAGAGACAAACAGAGAGACACAGAGACAGACACAGAGAGACACGGGACGGGACAGACAGAGAGACACAGAGACATACAGAGAGACACAGAGAGACACGGCATGGGACAGAGACAGACACAGAGAGACACGGCTTGGGACAGAGACAGAAACAGAGACAAACAGAGAGACACAGAGACAGACACAGAGAGACACAGAGACAAACAGAGAGACACAGAGAGACACGGCCTGGGACAGACAGAGAGACACAAAGACAAACAGAGACAGACACAGAGAGACACGGCATGGGACAGAGACAGAAACACAGAGACAGACACAGAGAGATACAGAGACAGACACAGCGAGACACAGAGACAGATTCAAAGAGACACAGAGACAGACACAGAGAGACACGACATGGGACAGAGACATACACAGAGAGACACGGCATGGGACAGAGACATACACAGAGAGACACGGCCTGGGACAGACAGAGAGACACAGAGACACAGAGACAGACACAGAGAGACACGGCATGGGACAGAGACAGAAACACAGAGACAGACACCGAGAGACACAGAGACAGACACAGAGAGACACAGAGACAGACACAGAGAGACACGACATGGAACAGAGACATACACAGAGAGACACGGCATGGGACAGACAGAGAGACACAGAGACAAACAGAGAGACACAGAGACAGACAGAGAGAGACACGGCATGGGACAGAGACAGACACAGAGACATACAGAGAGACACAGAGACAGACAGAGAGACACAGAGACAGACACAGAGATACACAGAGACAGACAGAGACACGGCCTGGGACAGAGACAGACACAGAGACAGACACAGAGAGACACAGAGAGACACAGAGACAGACACAGAGAGACACAGAGAGACACAGAGACAGACACAGAGACAGACACAGAGAGACACAGACACAGAGAGACACAGAAACAGACACAGAGAGACACAGAGACAGACACAGAGAGACACAGAGACAGACACAGAGACAGAAACACAGAGACACAGAGATACACAGAGACAGACAGAGACACGGCCTGGGACAGAGACAGACACAGAGACAGACACAGAGAGACACAGCGAGACACAGAGACAGACACAGAGACAGACACAGAGAGACACAGAGAGACACAGAGAGACACGGGACGGGACAGAGACAGACAGAGAGACACGGGACGGGACAGAGACAGACACAGAGAGACACAGACAGAGACAGAGAGACACAGAGACAGAGAGACACAGAGACAGACAGAGAGACACAGAGAGACACAGAGACAGACACAGAGACAGACACAGAGAGACACAGAGACAGAGACAGACACAGAGACAGAGAGACACAGAAAGACACAGAGACAGACACAGAGAGACACAGAGACAGAGAGACACGGGACGGGACAGAGACAGACACAGAGAGACACAGAGACAGAGAGACACGGGACGGGACAAAGACAGACACAGAGACACAGAGACAGAGAGACACAGAGACAGACAGAGAGACACAGAGACAGACACAGAGACAGACACAGAGAGACACAGAGAGACACACAGACAGAGACAGACACAGAGACAGAGACAGAGAGACACGGGACGGGACAGAGACAGACACAGAGAGACACAGAGACACAGAGACAGAGAGACACGGGACGGGAGTCTCACCTGAATTGTCACGCTGAGCCATGACAGCCACGCCGTGGAGCTACCCCTGAAACACAGAGGGGGGGGGGAGACGTGGGGGGAAGGGTGGGGGGGAGACGTGGGGGGAGGGGTGGGGGGAGAGGTGGGGGGAGTGGTGTCGGGGTGACCGACGCAATGATTATAATATATATGATTATAATATATATGATTAAAATATATATGATTATAATATATCAATAATTAAGGTTTGTTTGGGGTTAGATCGCGTTAATATGAATTACTGTGTCGTTAAAGCCGCCACCACCCGACATGGCCAATTATTTAAGGGGTTTGCGTTACGTAAACAGAACGTGGCCAATTCGTTACTAGTACAGCACTAACCGGTTGCTGTATGTTGCAGAGTTAAATCCACTATAGCATTTACAATTCGTTACTAGTACAGCACTAACCAGTTACTGTGTGTTGGAGAGTTAAACCCACTACAACATTTACAATTCGTTACTAATACAGTACTAACCGGTTGCTGTGTGTTGGAGAGTTAAACCCACTGCAACATTTACAATTCGTTACTAGTACAGCACTAACCGGTTGCTGTGTGTTGGAGAGTAAAACCAACTACTACATTTACAATTCGTTACTAGAACAGCACTAACCGGTTGTTGTGTGTTGGAAAGTTAAACCTACTACGACATTTACTATTCATTACTAGTACAGCACTAACCCGTTGCTGTGTGTTTGAGAGTTAAACCCACTACAACATTTACAATTCGTTACTAGTACAGCACTAACCGGTTGCTGTGTGTTGGAGAGTTAAACTCACTACAACATTATCAATTCGTTACTAGTACCGCACTAACCGGTTGCTGTGTGTTGGAGAGTCAAACCAACTACTACATTTACAATTCGTTACTAGTACAGCACTAACCGGTTGTTGTGTGTTGGAAAGTTAAACCTACTACGACATTTACTATTCATTACTAGTACAGCACTAACCCGTTGCTGTGTGTTTGAGAGTTAAACCCACTACAACATTATCAATTCGTTACTAGTACCGCACTAACCGGTTGCTGTGTCCTGGAGAGTTAAACCCACTACTACATTTACAATTCGTTACTAGTACAGCACTAACCGGTTGCTGTGTGTTTGAGAGTTAAACCCACTACAACATTATCAATTCGTTACTAGTACAGCACTGACCGGTTGCTGTGTGTTGGAGAGTCAATCCAACTACTACATTTACAATTCGTTACTAGAACAGCACTAACCAGTTGTTGTGTGTTGGAAAGCTAAACCTACTACGACATTTACTATTCATTACTAGTACAGCACTAACCCGTTGCTGTGTGTTTGAGAGTTAAACCCACTACAACATTATCAATTCGTTACTAGTACCGCACTAACCGGTCGCTGTGTATTGGAGAGTTAAACCCACTACTACATTTACAATTCGTTACTAGTACAGCACTAACCGGTTGCTGTGTGTTGGAGAGTTAAACCCACTGCAACATTTACAATTCGTTACTAGTACAGCACTAATCGGTTGCTGTGTGTTGGAGAGTTAAACCCACTGCAACATTTACAATTCGTTACTAGTACAGCACTAACCGGTTGCTGTGTGTTGGAGAGTTAAACCCACTGCAACATTTACAATTCGTTACTAGTACAGCACTAACCGGTTGCTGTGTGTTGGAGAGTTAAACCCACTGTGACATTTACAAATCGTTACTAGTACAGCACTAACCGGTTGCTGTGTGTTGGATAGTTAAACCCACTACGACATTTACAATTCGTTACTAGTACAGCACTAACCGGTTGCTGTGTGTTGGAGAGTTAAACCCACTGTGACATTTACAATTCGTTACTAGTACAGCACTAACCGGTTGCTGTGTGTTGGAGAGCTAAACCCACTACGACATTTACAATTCCTTACTTTTACAGCACTAACCGGTTGCTGTGTGTTGGAGAGTTAAACCCACTACAACATTCACAATTCGTTACTAGTACAGCACTAACCGGTTGCTGTGTGTTGGAGAGTTAAACCCACTACTACATTTACAATTCGTTACTAGTACAGCACTAACCGGTTGCTGTGTGTTGGAGTTTTAAATCCACTACTACTTTTACAATTCGTTACTAGTACAGCACTAACCGGTTGCTGTGTGTTGGAGAGTTAATCCCACTACAACATTTACAATTCGTTACTAGTACAGCACTAACCGGTTGCTGTGTGTTGGAGAGTTAAACCCACTACTACATTTACAATTCGTTACTAGTACAGCACTAACCGGTTGCTGTGTGTTGGAGTTTTAAATCCACTACTACTTTTACAATTCGTTACTAGTACAGCACTAACCGGTTGCTGTGTGTTGGAGAGTTAAACCCACTACTACATTTGCAATTCGTTACTAGTACAGCACTAACCGGTTGCTGTGTGTTGGAGAGTTAAACCCACTACTACATTTACAATTCGTTACTCGTACAGCACTAACCGGTTGCTGTGTGTTGGAGAGTTAATCCCACTACAACATTTACAATTCGTTACTAGTACAGCACTAACCGGTTGCTGTGTGTTGGAGAGTTAAACCCACTACAACATTCACAATTCGTTACTAGTACAGCGCTAACCGGTTGATGTGTGTTGGAGAGTTAAACCCACTACAACATTTACAATTCGTTACTAGTACAGCACTAACCGGTTTGCTGTGTGTTGTGTTTTTTGTTTATTTTTACTAATTTTGAACCTATCAAGGTGACTTTACCGAAAGACCCAAACAATTTGAATTCCTGCAGTCACGACAACAACAACAAGAAGCACTTTCGAAGAAATGAGTTTGTCGATCTCGGTGATGATTTCAAAGTGGCATCAAAGTTCCCAGCGGCTTCCTAATAACGGAAGGAAGACAGCGTTCCAGACGGCCACGGAAGCGCGCCTTACCCGGCTAAAACATTTTAGATGAATATATAACAAAAAAACGTTAAAAGGGGCCGTGCATAAATGACGTCACGCGATTTTGGTCGCGTGACGTCACACGGCGTCAGAAAAAGTCAGACCCCCCCCCCTCAAATAAGACGTCATAAAGCTCTGCCCCCCCCCCCCCCCCACAAAAAATATTTCCATTTTTTAAATAAAACATGCTTCAAATCGCTTTAAACTATCGTCATTGTAGTTGCGTATTTAATGTGGCGCTGCACTTTGATGTTGTAGGAGAAAACATTTATTTAAAAAACAAAATCTATTTAATTAAGTAGAACGTTTTGATTTAAAGCTTTCGTGACTGCAGGGATTCATATTTTTGGTTCTTTCGGTAAAGTCACCACCACGTGGAAAGGAAACAATAAAATAATAAAATATATATAAAACAACAAAAATTCTCACGACGTTTCGACCATAACACACGTCGTGAGAATTTGTATTGTTTTATATATATTATTATTTTATTGTTTCCCTTCAACGTGACTTTACCGAAAGAGCTAAGAATATGAGTCCATCTATGTTCGGAAAAGAGGAGGGGGGGAGACGAAAATAATGGATGCGGTCTGAAAGCTACCGTAAGCGTGAACAATCATTTATGGACGACCCCTTAACACAACTCGTCCATATGAATAACTGCCAAATCGCTCTCCGTGGTGCTAACGTTAAAATTAAACGCCACTTTTTTTCAATGATTTCCTGCTGTGGTTTTCACACCTGATGATGATTGCTCGTATTGCAGTCGAAACGTCGTGATAATTTTATTGTTTTATATTTTTATTATTTTATTGTTTCCGTTCTACGTGGTGACTTTACCGAAAGAACCAAGAATATAAGCAGAACGTGTTGTCTATATTTATTTAAAGTTGCGCATTTTGATGCGACGTCATATTTCTCAAACCCTCCCACCCCTCCTCGTCACACATCGTCACAAATGTCTGACCCAACCTCCACCCCCACCTAGGCGCGTGACGTCATTTATGGACGGCCCCAAGTCGTTTCAGGTTTACTTACCAGCGCCAAATCGCCGTGAGCAGAGAATGCGGCCTCCAAACGCCCGACGCTACGAGCGGCGGTGGCATTGTAACGGGGAGCGAGGCCAACGGAGGGTCCACCTCCATGCCTGGGCTCAGCAGCAGCAGAAGCAGCAGCAGCAGCAGGCAGACGAGCCACGTGCGCTGAGATAGTATGGCGGATCTTCTCCCTCTGAAGCAACCTCACCCTCCTTATCCCTCCACTCGGCGTCAATGAAGGGAATGAGCCGTGTGGGTGAGCGTTGCGAGATAGCGTGTCAGTGTTCGCGAGGTAGTGTGGGAGAGTGTGGGAGCGTGTGTGTGTGAGAGAGTATGGGAGCGTGTGTGTGTGTGAGAGTGTGTGTGTGTGAGAGAGTGTGTGAGAGTGTGTGTGTGTGAGAGTGAGTGTGTGAGAGAGTGTGTGTGTGTGAGAGTGTGTGTGTGTGTGAGTGTGTGAGAGAGTGTGTGTGAGAGTGTGTGTATGTGAGAGTGAGTGTGTGAGAGGGTGTGTGTGTGAGAGTGAGTGTGTGAGAGAGTGTATGTGTGTGAGAGAGTGTGGGAGCGTGTGTGTATGTGAGAGTGTGTGTGTGAGAGAGTGAGAGGGAGTGTGAGAGTGTGTGTGAGACTCTGAGAGAGTGTGTGTGTGAGTGTGTGTGAGAGAGTGTGTGTGTGTGAGTGTGTGTGAGAGAGTGTGTGTGTGTGAGAGTGTGAAAGAGAGTGTGAGTGTGTGTGTGTGAGAGTGTGTGTGTGAGAGTGTGTGTGAGACTCTGAGAGAGTGTGTGTGTGTGTGTGAGTGTGTGTGAGAGAGTGTGTGTGTGAGTGTGTGTGAAAGAGTGTGTGTGTGTGAGAGTGTGAAAGAGAGTGTGTGTGTGAGTGTGTGTGTGAGAGTGTGTGTGTGAGAGTGTGTGTGAGACTCTGAGAGAGTGTGTGTGTGTGAGTGTGTGTGTGAGAGTGTGAGTGTGTGTGAGAGTGTGTGTGTGTGTGAGAGTGTATGTGAGAGTGTGTGTGTGTGAGAGTGTGTGTGTGACTGGCTGGCTGAGGTGCCTGAGGTGCCATCTGCTGAGGAAGTATTGAAGGCGATCCGGAGTCTGAGACCAGGAAAGGCAGCGGGCAGAGATGATCTCCCAAGCGAAATGCTGAGGGAGGGTGGCGTTTGTGCACAGACTGCCCTATATGACATCATAACAACAGTCTGGACCACTGGACGGGTTCCGCAGGATTGGAAGGATGCCCTGGTGGTCCCCCTTTTTAAGAAGGGGGACCGCACAGACTGTAACACCTACAGGGGCATCTCACTCCTCAGTGTGCCGGGAAAGGTCCTGGCAAGGATTATTCAGCATCGCCTTGCCAGGCACGCTGAGGAGAGGCTTGCGGAGCCCCAATGCGGTTTCAGGAAAGGGCGGTCCTGCACAGATGCCATATTTTCTGTCCGTCTGCTACAGCAGAGGTGTAGGGAATTCCAACAAGACCTACATCTCTGCTTTATTGACCTGGTCAAGGCCTATGATACCATCAGTAGGCCTGGGCTCTGGGTCATTCTTCGTGCTTTTGGAGTACCTGACCGTCTGCTCACGATCATTAAGGACCTTCATGATGGTGAGCGGGCCCGGGTAAAACTACGTGGCCGGGAGTCAGAGCCATTCCCTGTACACCTTGGGGTGCGACAGGGATGTCCTCTGGCTCCAACATTATTTAACATCTATTTTGACCACGTAGTTCGTGAAGCCTTCAATAGCTGTACCGGGGGAATCTCCATACGGTACAGATATAATGGGAGGCTAATCGATGCCCGGGTGCGGTCAAGGGATGGCTCCCTATTGCTCAACCACGTTATGTATGCTGATGACTTGGTAATAGCTGCTCAGTCAGAGGAGGAGTTGGAGACGCTGCTGCTGAGACTGGAGCGTGCCACTAAGAGGTGGGGCCTTACCATCAGCCCCACCAAAACTAAGCACCTGCCTGGGTATTTTGTACCATCGGACACTCCACCCCCACAACTCCCAATCGGTGATGGGGCAGTTGTGGAGAGAGTGGAGAGTTTCCCATACCTGGGCAGTGTGCTTATGACTGGCTCCAGTTTAACAGCAGAGGTCTCACTCCGAATCAGTCGAGCGGCAATATCTTTTCATCGGTTGCGTAACGCTGTGTGGAAGCTACCTGGTCTGTCGCTCCGCACTAAGCTTCAGGTCTTCTCGGCCACGGTCATTCCCTCCCTTCTCTACGCTTGCGAAACGTGGACCCCCCTAATGGAACATCTTCGCCGGTTAGAAACATTTAGGCTGGCCTGCCTACGATCCATCCTGGGTTTAACCAGACTGGATTGTGTGAGGAGCTCACAAATCCTTGAAAGATCTGGGCAGGGTCCCATCGGTGAGCTCCTCCGGCAGGCAAGGCTGCGATGGCTGGGTCATGTAGCCCGCATGCCCAGCCACCGCATGCCGAAACAGCTTTTGTTTGGCCGGATTGAGGGGGCTAAGCGGGCGCGGCACGGGCTAGAGAAGAGATGGAGTGATGTGGTACAGGAGGACGTGGAGCTGAGTGGACTTGCCGATGACTGGTACCAGCGGTGTCAAGATCGGCCTCTGTGGAGGAGGCTCGTGAAGGATGCTACTGGGCAGTTGGAGGCAGTCGCCCTCCAACAACAACGGAGGGCGGAGAAGCGACGCTCACAACAGCGAGCGGAGCGCCGGGTGGCTAAAGCACAGCAGGTTGGCACAGTAGGGGGCACAGGTGGTGCATCAGCCAGTCATCTCAGTCAGTCGACCCGTGGCACCTGGGTCTGCCCCGTGACCTCCTGCCAGCGGGCGTTCGACACTTCACGTGGCCTCAGGGTGCACATAGCCTGGCACAAGCGTCGTGGTGACGTCACCGCCACTTAGTGGCGAATGGCGGTTGTTGTTGTTGTTGTGTGAGAGAGAGTGTGTGTGTGTGAGAGAGTGAGAGAGTGTGTGTGAGAGAGTGTGTGTGTGAGAGAGAGTAAGTGTGTGAGAGTGTGAGAGAGTGTGTGAGAGTGTGTGTGTGAGAGAGAGAGTGAGAGAGTGTATTTAGATTTTTTTTAGAGCGTGTGAAAAAGCGTGCGTCCTTGTCAGAGTTCGTCTCATAATGACGTAGCTAGTGACGTGCAGTCCTACGCCGCGTCACGAAGAGCGTTACGTAACCAACGCACCACGTGACCGCCACGCCAACGCGCGCGTGCGCACTGGCCGTTTCCGTTTCAACGGCTCGGCGAACACTGCCCATAGACTCAGCACTGCCCATAGACTCAACACTGCCATAGACTCAGCACTGCCCATAGACTCAACCCTGCCCATAGACTCAACACTGCCCATAGACTCAGCACTGCCCATAGACTCAGCACTGCCCATAGACTCAACACTGCCCATAGACTCAGCACTGCCCATAGACTCAGCACTGCCCATAGACTCAACACTGCCCATAGACTCAGCACTGCCCATAGACTCAACACTGCCCATAGACTCAACACTGCCCATAGACTCAGCACTGCCCATAGACTCAACACTGCCCATAGACTCAACCCTGCCCATAGACTCAACACTGCCCATAGACTCAGCACTGCCCATAGACTCAGCACTGCCCATAGACTCAACACTGCCCATAGACTCAGCACTGCCCATAGACTCAACACTGCCCATAGACTCAGCACTGCCCATAGACTAACATTGCCCATAGACTCAGCACTGCCCATAGACTCAGCACTGCCCATAGACTCAACACTGCCCATAGACTCAGCACTGCCTATAGACTAACACTGCCCATAAACTCAGCACTGCCCATAGACTCAGCACTGCCCATAGACTCAGCACTGCCCATAGACTCAACACTGCCCCATAGACTCAGCACTGCCCATAGACTCAACACTGCTCATAGACTCAACACTGCCCATAGACTCAGCACTGCCCATAGACTCAACACTGCCCATAGACTGAACACTGCCCCTTCGACTTAATACTGCACCATAGACTCAGCACTGCCCATAGACTTCTTCATGGTTTGAGTGATAGCTTTGCGAATTGTATAGTCGGAGTAACCATTAGCTTTAAGAGCTTGGTGTACCTGCTTGAGTTCACTGCCTATGTGTTCCTGGTCGGATATGCATTGGGCTCTAAGGTACAGAGTCTTGATGAGAGAATTCTTCTGTGATGGATGGTGGTGGGAATCCGGTTTCAGATAAGCATCCGTATGGGTAGCTTTCCTGTAGACAGAGTGGCTCATTGAACCATCAGGTCTCTTTTTTATTAGGACATCCAAAAAAGGTAGCTTGCCATCTTTTCGACTTCCATGGTAAATCTGATGGCTGGGTGTATGGAATTGATGTGGTCGAAGAATTGGTCTAGAGCTGGCCGGCCATGTGGCCAGATGACAAAAGTGTCATCCACTTACCTCTTCCATAAGGTAAGGCACAGAGTGGCAGTCTGGATGGCGTCAGTCTCAAATTTCTCCATGAAAATGTTAGCTATAACCGGAGATAGGGGGGAGCCCATTGGGGTGCCCTCACTTTGTTTGTAGAAAGTTCCATTCCAAGTGAAGTATGTATTGGTTAAACAGTGTCTCACCAGGGGGGGTACCTAAGTGTTTAGTCCTTGATGAACCAAGTCTTCAATCATTCGCGATGGTGTCAGGTACAGGAACCTTGGTGAATAAGGAAACTACATCAAAACTGACAAGCAGGTCGTCTGGGGAAAGGGAAATACCCTTGATTGTCGATTCCAGGTGAGTAGAATTTTGTACCGCAGAGGTGGTTTTTCCAGTGAAAGGACGCAGGATTTCAGACAAAAAACGAGCTAGTTTGTAGGTGGGGGAGTTGATAGTAGAGACGATGGGACGAAGGGGTGTATCTACTTTATGTTTTTTTTGGTAAGCCGTATAATCTTGGTGGCCTGGCAGCAGAAGTTTTCAATGAAAACTGTTTAGATTGATCCATTAATGCGGTTGAATCAGCCTCGTCACACAAACCAACAGTACCCTGGTGTCTACAAACTAAGTTGCCTCTGTGGTAGTAGTTACATTGGAGAAACCAAACGCCATGTCTCGGACCGCATTCGTGAACACAAAGCAGACCTTAAACACAGTAGGACCAACACCTCAGCCGTGGTAGATCATTGTTATAATTCAGTAGGCTCACATGACATTGACTTTTCCAAGACAGAGGTTCTTTGTAAGCCATCTGGCTACCATAAGAGATTCGTTCATGAGGCTATCCACATATACAAGCACAGAGACAATTTCAACCGAGAAGATGGATTCTGGCTTAGCAATCATTGGAAGGATTTGATAAACCATTTCAGGTCTTAATTGATTGTTCACGCTTACAGTGGCTTTCAGACAGCATACAATAATTTTTCGTCTCCCCCCTCCTCTTTTCAGAACATAGATGGACTAGTCCTTCTAAATAAACTGCCAAATCGCTGCGCGTGGCGCTGACGCTTTTAAGTAAATAAATAAATACACCGTTTACATATAAATAAATTAATGCAACCTGACACACCTGATGACGACCGTTTGTGTTATGGTCGAAACGTCGTGAGAATTTTTATTGTTTTATATATATTTTATTATTTATTGTTTCCCTTCAACGTGACTTTACCGAAAGAGCTAAGAATATGAGGGAGGGGGGTGTTTGAGAAATGTGACGTCACATCAAAATGGGCAACTTTCAATAATTATATACAACCCGTTCTGCTTAATGAAATAGACTTTTTTTTTTATAAATGTTTTCTCCTACAACATCAGAGTGCAGCGCCACATTAAATACGCACCACAATGACAATAGTTTAAACCGATTTGAAGCATATTTTATATATATATTTGCGTGACGTCATGTTTGAGGGGGGGGTCTGACTATTTGTGACGCCGTGTGACGAGGGGGGGGGGGGTCAAAAATCGTCCAAAATCGCGTGACGTCATTTATGGACGGCCCCATACGCTGTGTAACAAAAAAATATACATTTTAATTATCATCGTCGTCGTGTCTGTGGAAATGTATAGCAGCCAAATACTCTAAACGCGTTTTTCTACGGAATCTTCGAGACCCATAGACCCACATAGACCCACAGATACCCATAGAGACCCATATAGACCCGCAGAGACCCACAGAGACCCATAGAGACCCACAGAGACCCATAGAGACCCACAGAGACCCACAGAGACCAATATACCCATAGAGACCCACAGATTACCCATAGAGACCCACATAACCCCATAGAGACCCATAGAGACACACAGAGACCCCATAGACCCATAGAGACCCGTAGACCCATACTCATAGAGACCCATAGACCCCATAGACCCATAGAGACCCATAGACCCATACTCATATAGACCCGCAGAGACCCACAGAGACCCATAGACTCACAGAAACCCTTCGACCCACAGAGACCTACAAACCCACAGAGACCCAGAGACTCGTATAGACCCGCAGAGACCCACAGAAATGCATAGCAGCATCGAAATAATTTAAACGCACTGACATTTTAAATGGACCCGGACAAAAATCCACCACGTGGAGAGAGACGCAGACTCGGAATATACAACAGCAGCAGGCAGGGTCGGGATCGAACCCACGACCTCCTGCACACCTGGCGAGGTAGTCAACATCTCATAGCCACCGTGGTGATGATGAGAGATACGCAATTTGTACCTCCACACACATGGCACGGTTGACTACGTACGGTGCGAAAAAAAGTTCAAGCCAAAGACAAAGATCCTCCGTATAGCCTTAACAGACTGTTGGGGCAAGTGCTATTAGCGAGTAGCACCTATGTTGTAGTGGGTTTAACTCTCCAACACACAGCAACAGGTTAGTGCTGTACTAGTAACGAATTGTAAATGTTGTAGTGGGTTTAACTCTCCAACACAGAGAAACCGGTTAGTGCTGTACTAGTAACGAAATGGCCACGTTCTGTTGATGTGACACAAACCCCCCATGAACATATACTGGCCTTTCACAATGTGTGGCAATTTTAGATTCACCCCTCAAATGATGAATAAACCCATCCCCAGGGCAAAGCGGCGATTCTCCCACCCACAACCCACCCCTGCCCACCCACTACCCACCCACTATCCCACCCCTACCCACCCACTACCCACCCACTGCCAACCCCCAACCACTCCCTATTCACCTACAACCCACCCCCTACCCACCCACTACCCACCCCTACCCACCAACTACCCACCCCTACCCACCCACTACCCACTCACTAGCCACCCCCTACCCACCTACAACCCACCCCCTACCCACCCACTACCCACCCCCTACCAACCCACTACCCACCCCCTACCCACAACCACTCCCTACCCACCTACAACCCACCCCCTACCCACCCACGTGCGCGCGACAGTGATGGAGATGCCGTCTCCTGCTCCTGCTGCTCCTGCTGCTGCTGTCTCTGATGCTGGGGGTGGTGCCGATGACCCCGCGTGGCCGAGCCGAGCGGCGTGCCTGTCGCTCGCCCTCTGCGCCTTCCAGGCCGCCGCGGCCCTCGCTCTGTCGCGGGTGGTGGGAGGCCGCCTGCAGCTGCTGCCCACAGAGCGATGGGTCGTGGCCTGGCTGCTCTATGACGCAGTGGTTCACATCACACTGGTGAGTGAGTGAGTGGGTGGTGGTGTAGTTACACTGCAGCGCCACACCTATTTACCATCATTAGGGGAAAGAACGGTGATCCAATCTCCGACCCCCCCGCAAGGAACAGGTTTGCAGATTCTTCTGCGCGTATCTGTGAAGTCCAGAGGATGGGGGAAATCCCTCAGCCAGGAAAACATCGTGGCACAAAGTGAGGATGACCCTGCTGAGGCTGCGGTGCCTCAAATATTGGAGGAAGAAGTCACCCCCTGTGAGTGGCTGGCTGAGGTGCCATCTGTTGAGGAAGTACTGAAGGCGATCCGGAGTCTGAGACCAGGAAAGGCACCGGTTAGAGACGATCTCCCAAGCGAAATCATGAGGGAGGGTGGCGTTTGTGCACAGACTGCCCTATAGGACATCATATCAACAGTCTGGACCACTGGACGGGTTCCGCAGGACTGGAAGGATGCCCTGGTGGTCCCCCTCTTTAAGAAGGGGGACCGCACAGACTGTAACAACTACAGGGGCATCTCACTCCTCAGTGTGCCTTGAAAAGTCCTGGCAAAGATTATTCAACATCGCCTTGCTACACACGCTGAGGAGAGGCTTACGGAGCCCCAATGCGGTGTCAGGAAAGGGCGGTCCTGCACAGATGCCGTATTTTCTGTCCATTTACTACAGGAGAGTTGTAGGGAATTCCAACAAGACCTACATCTCTGCTTTATTGACCTGGTCAAGGCCTATGATACCATCAGTATACCTGGGCTCTGGGTTGTTCTTCGTGCTTTCGGAGTCCCTGACCCGCTGCTCATGATCATTAAGGACCTTCATGATGGTGAGCGGGCCCGGATAAAACTACGTGCCGGGAATCGGAGCCATTCCCTGTTTACCTTGGGGTGCGACAGCGATATCATCTGGCTCCAACATTATTTAACATCTATTTCGACCACGTAGTTCGTGAAGCCTTCAGTAGCTGTACTGGAGGAATTTCCATCTGGTACAGATACAATGGGAGGCTGATCGATGCCCGGGTGCGGTCAAGGGATGGCTCCCTATTGCTCAACCACGTTATGTATGCCGATGATTTGGTAATAGCTGCTCATTCAGAGGAGGAGTTGGAGACGCAGCTGCTGAAACTGGAGTGTGCCACTAAGAGCTAGGGCCTTACCATCAGCCCTACCAAAACGAAGCCCCTGCCTGGGTATTTTGTACCATCAGGTACTCCACCCCCACAACTCCTAATCGGTGATGGGGCAGTTGTGGAGAGAGTGGAGAGTTTCCCATACCTAGGCAATGTGCTCATGACCAGCTCCGGTTTAACAGTAGAGGTCTCACTCTGAATCAGTCGAGCGGCAATATCTTTTCATCGGTTGCGTAACGCTGTGTGGAAGCTACCTGGTCTGTCGCTCCGCACAAAGCTTCGGGTCTTCTAGGCCACAGTCATTCCCTCCCTTCTCTACGCTTGGGAAACGTGGACCCCCTAATGGAACATCTTCGCCGGTTAAAAACATTTAGACTGGCCTGCCTACGATCAATCTTGGGTTTAACCAGGCTGGATTGTGTGAGGAGCTCACAAATCCTCGAAAGATCTGGACAAAGTCCCATCGGCGAGCTCCTCCGGCAAGTAAGGCTGCGTTGGCTGGGCCATGTTGCCCGCATGCCAAGCCACCGCATGCCTAAACAGCTTTTGTTCTGCGACTGTGTGAGTTCTGGGAGAGGGTTTGGGGCTGGCTGTGTGAGTTCTGGGTGACTGTTTGGGGCTGGCTGTGTGAGTGCTGGGTGAGGGTTTGGAGCTGGCTGTGTGAGTTCTGGGTGAGAGTTTGGGGCTGGCTGTGTGAGTTCTGGGTGAGTGTTTGGGACTGGCTGTGTGAATGCTGGGTTAGGGTTTTGGGCTGGCTGTGTGAGTCCTGGGTGAGTGTTTGGGGCTGGCTGTGTGAGTTCTGGGTGAGGGTTTGGGGCTTGCTGTGTGAGTTCTGGGTGAGGGTATGGGGCTGGCTGTGTGAGTTCTGGGTGAGTGTTTGGGGGTGCCTGTGTGAGTTCTGGGTGAGTGCTTGGGGCTGGCTGTGTGAGTTCTGGGTGAGTGTTTGGGGCTGGCTGTGTGAGTTCTGGATGAGTGTTTGGGGCTGGCTGTGTGAGTTCTAGGTGAGAGTTTGGGGCTGGCTGTGTGATTTCTGGGTGAGTGTTTGGGGCTGACTGTGTGAGTTCTGGGTGAGTGTTTGACGCTGGCTGTGTGAGTTCTGGGTGAGGGTTTGGAGCTGGCTGTGTGAGTTCTGGGTGAGTGTTTGGGGCTGGCAGTGTGAGTTCTGGGTGAGTGCTGGGGCTGGGTGTGTGAGTTCTGGGTGAGTGTTTGGGGCTGGCTGTGTGAGTTCTGGGTGAGTGTTTGGGGCTCGCTGTGTGAGTTCTAGGTGAGGATTTGGGGCTGGCTGTGTGAGTTCTGGGTGAGGGTTTGGGGCTGGCTGTGTGAGTTCTGGGTGAGTGTTTGGGGCTGGCTGTGTGAGTTCTGGGTGAGGGTTTGGAGATGGCTGTATGAGTTCTGGGTGAGAGATTAGGGCTGGCCGTGTGCGTTCTGGGTGAGTGTTTGGGGCTGGCTGTGTGAGTTCTGGGAAAGTATTTGGGGCTGGCTGTGTGAGTTCTGGGTGAGTTTTGGTGCTGGCCGTGTGAGTTCTGGGTGAGTGTTTGGGGCTGGCTGTGTTATTTCTGGGTGAGTGTTTGGGGCTGGCTGTGTGAGTTCTGGGTGAGGGTTTGGGGCTTGCTGTGTGAGTTCTGGGTGAGTGTTTGGTGCTGGCCATGTGAGTTCTGGGTGAGTGTTTGGGGCTGGCTGTGTGAGTTCTGGGTGAGTGTTTGGGGCTGGCTGTGTGAGTTCTGGGTGAGGGTTTGTTGTTGGCTGTGTGAGTTCTGGGTGAGTGTTTGGTGCTGGCCGTGTGAGTTCTGGGTGAGTGTTTGGGGCTGGTTGTGTGAGTTCTGGGTGAGTGTTTGGGAGTGGCTGTGTGAGTTCTGGGTGAGTATTTTGTGCTGGCCATGTGAGTTCTGGGAGAGTGTTTGGGGCTGGCTGTGTGAGTTCTGGGTGAGTGTTTGGGGCTGGCTGTGTGAGTTTCTGGGTGAGTGTTTGGGGCTGGCTGTGTGAATTCTGGGTGAGGTTTTGGGGCTGGCTGTGTGAGTTCTGGGTGAGTGTTTGGAGCTGGCTGTGTGAGTTCTGGGTGAGTGTTTGGGGCTGGCTGTGTGAGTTCTGTGTGAGTGTTTGGGGCTGGATGTGTGAGTTCTGGGTGAGGGATTGGGGCTGGCTGTGTGAGTTCTGGGTGAGGGATTGGGGCTGGCGGTTTGAGTTCTGGGTGAGTGTTTGGGGCTGGCTGTGTGAGTTCTGGGTCAGTGTTTGGGGCTGGCTGTGTGAGTTCTGGGTGAGGGTTTGTCGCTATCTGTGTGAGTTCTGGGTGAGTGTTTGGTGCTGGCCGTGTGAGTTCTGGGTGAGTGTTTGGGGCTGGCTGTGTGAGTTCTGGGTGAGTGTTTCGGGGTGGCTGTGTGAGTTCTGGGTGAGTGCTGGGGCTGGCTGTGTGAGTTCTGGGTGAGTGTTTGGGGCTGGCTGTGTAAGTTCTCGGTGAGTGTTTGGGGCTGGCTGTGTGAGTTCTGGGTGAGTGTTTGGGGCTGGCTGTGTGAGTTCTGGGTGAGTGTTTGGGGCTGGCTGAGTGAGTTTTAGGTGAGGATTTGGGGCTGGCTGTGTGAGTTCTGGGTGAGTGTTTGGGGCTGATTGTGTGAGTTCTGGGTGAGTGTTTGGGGCTGGCTGTGTGAGTTCTGGGTGAGGGTTTGGAGCTGGCTGTGTGAGTTCTGGGTGAGTGTTTGGGGCTGGCTGTGTGAGTTCTGGGTGACTGTTTGGGGCTGGTTGTGTGAGTTCTGGGTGAGGGTTTGGAGCTGGCTGTGTGAGTTCTGGGTGAGTGTTTGAGGCTGGCTGTGTGAGTTCTGGGTGAGGGTTTGGAGCTGGCTGTGTGAGTTCTGGGTGAGGGTTTGGGGCTGGCTGTGTGAGTTCTGGGTGAGTGTTTGGGGCTGGCTGTGTGAGTGCTGAATGAGGGTTTGGGGCTGGCTATGTGAGTTCTGGGTGTGGGTTTGGGGCTGGCTGTGTGAGTTCTGGGTGACTGTTTGGGGCTGGTTGTGTGAGTTCTGGGTGAGTGTTTGGGGCTGGCTGTGTGAGTTCTGGGTGAGGGTTTGGAGATGGCTGTATGAGTTCTGGGTGAGAGATTAGGGCTGGCCGTGTGCGTTCTGGGTGAGTGTTTGGGGCTGGCTGTGTGAGTTCTGGGTGAGGGTTTGGAGCTGGCTGTGTGAGTTCTGGGTGAGTGTTTGGGGCTGGCTGTGTGAGTTCTGGGTGAGTGCTGGGGCTGGCTGTGTGAGTTCTGGGTGAGTGTTTGGGGCTGGCAGTGTGAGTTCTGGGTGAGTGTTTGGGGCTCGCTGTGTGAGTTCTAGGTGAGGATTTGGGGCTGGCTGTGTGAGTTCTGGGTGAGGGTTTGGGGCTGGCTGTGTGAGTTCTGGGTGAGTGTTTGGGGCTGGCTGTGTGAGTTCTGGGTGAGGGTTTGGAGATGGCTGTATGAGTTCTGGGTGAGAGATTAGGGCTGGCCGTGTGCGTTCTGGGTGAGTGTTTGGGGCTGGCTGTGTGAGTTCTGGGTAAGTATTTGGGGCTGGCTGTGTGAGTTCTGGGTGAGTGTTTGGTGCTGGCCGTGTGAGTTCTGGGTGAGTGTTTGGGGCTGGCTGTGTGAGTTCTGGGTGAGTGTTTGGTGCTGGCCGTGTGAGTTCTGGGTGAGTGTTTGGGGCTGGCTGTGTGAGTTCTGGGTGAGGGTTTGTTGTTGGCTGTGTGATTTCTGGGTGAGTGTTTGGTGCTGGCCGTGTGAGTTCTGGGTGAGTGTTTGGGGCTGGTTGTGTGAGTTCTGGGTGAGTGTTTGGGGGTGGCTGTGTGAGTTCTGGGTGAGTATTTTGTGCTGGCCATGTGAGTTCTGTGTGAGTGTTTGGGGCTGGATGTGTGAGTTCTGGGTGAGGGATTGGGGCTGGCTGTGTGAATTCTGGGTGAGGGATTGGGGCTGGCGGTTTGAGTTCTGGGTGAGTGTTTGGGGCTGGCTGTGTGAGTTCTGGGTCAGTGTTTGGGGCTGGCTGTGTGAGTTCTGGGTGAGGGTTTGTCGCTATCTGTGTGAGTTCTGGATGAGTGTTTGGTGCTGGCCGTGTGAGTTCTGGGTGAGTGTTTGGGGCTGGCTGTGTGAGTTCTGGGTGAGTGTTTCGGGGTGGCTGTGTGAGTTCTGGGTGAGTGTTTGGTGCTGGCCATGTGAGTTCTGGGAGAGTGTTTGGGGCTTTCTGTGTGAGTTCTGGGTGAGTGTTTGGGGCTGGTTGTGTGAGTTCTGGGTGAGTGTTTGGGGCTGGCTGTGTGAGTTCTGGGTTATTGTTTGGGGCTGGCTGTGTGAGTTCTGGGTGAGTGCTGGGGCTGGCTGTGTGAGTTCTGGGTGAGTGTTTGGGGCTGGCTGTGTAAGTTCTCGGTGAGTGTTTGGGGCTGGCTGTGTGAGTTCTGGGTGAGTGTTTTGGGCTGGCTGTGTGAGTTCTGGGTGAGTGTTTGGGGCTGGCTGAGTGAGTTTTAGGTGAGGATTTGGGGCTGGCTGTGTGAGTTGTGGGTGAGTGTTTGGGGCTGATTGTGTGAGTTCTGGGTGAGTGTTTGGGGCTGGCTGTGTGAGTTCTGGGTGAGGGTTTGGAGCTGGCTGTGTGAGTTCTGGGTGAGTGTTTGGGGCTGGCTGTGTGAGTTCTGGGTGACTGTTTGGGGCTGGTTGTGTGAGTTCTGGGTGAGGGTTTGGAGCTGGCTGTGTGAGTTCTGGGTGAGTGTTTGAGGCTGGCTGTGTGAGTTCTGGGTGAGGGTTTGGAGCTGGCTGTGTGAGTTCTGGGTGAGGGTTTGGGGCTGGCTGTGTGAGTTCTGGGTGAGTGTTTGGGGCTGGCTGTGTGAGTGCTGAATGAGGGTTTGGGGCTGGCTATGTGAGTTCTGGGTGTGGGTTTGGGGCTGGCTGTGTGAGTTCTGGGTGACTGTTTGGGGCTGGTTGTGTGAGTTCTGGGTGAGTGTTTGGGGCTGGCTGTGTGAGTTCTGGGTGAGGGTTTGGAGATGGCTGTATGAGTTCTGGGTGAGAGATTAGGGCTGGCCGTGTGCGTTCTGGGTGAGTGTTTGGGGCTGGCTGTGTGAGTTCTGGGTGAGGGTGTGGAGCTGGCTGTGTGAGTTCTGGGTGAGTGTTTGGGGCTGGCTGTGTGAGTTCTGGGTGAGTGCTGGGGCTGGCTGTGTGAGTTCTGGGTGAGTGTTTGGGGCTGGCTGTGTGAGTTCTGGGTGAGTGTTTGGGGCTCGCTGTGTGAGTTCTAGGTGAGGATTTGGGGCTGGCTGTGTGAGTTCTGGGTGAGGGTTTGGGGCTGGCTGTGTGAGTTCTGGGTGAGTGTTTGGGGCTGGCTGTGTGAGTTCTGGGTGAGGGTTTGGAGATGGCTGTATGAGTTCTGGGTGAGAGATTAGGGCTGGCCGTGTGCGTTCTGGGTGAGTGTTTGGGGCTGGCTGTGTGAGTTCTGGGTGAGTGTTTGGTGCTGGCCGTGTGAGTTCTGGGTGAGTGTTTGGGGCTGGTTGTGTGAGTTCTGGGTGAGTGTTTGGGGGTGGCTGTGTGAGTTCTGGGTGAGTATTTGGAGCCGGCTGTGTGAGTTCTGGGTGAGTGTTTGGGGCTGGCTGTGTGAGTTCTGTGTGAGTGTTTGGGGCTGGATGTGTGAGTTCTGGGTGAGGGATTGGGGCTGGCTGTGTGAGTTCTGGGTGAGGGATTGGGGCTGGCGGTTTGAGTTCTGGGTGAGTGTTTGGGGCTGGCTGTGTGAGTTCTGGGTCAGTGTTTGGGGCTGGCTGTGTGAGTTCTGGGTGAGGGGTTGTCGCTATCTGTGTGAGTTCTGGGTGAGTGTTTGGTGCTGGCCGTGTGAGTTCTGGGTGAGTGTTTGGGGCTGGCTGTGTGAGTTCTGGGTGAGTGTTTGGGGCTGGCTGTGTGAGTTCTGGGTGAGTGTTTGGGGCTGGATGAGTGAGTTTTAGGTGAGGATTTGGGGCTGGCTGTGTGAGTTCTGGGTGAGTGTTTGGGGCTGATTGTGTGAGTTCTGGGTGAGTGTTTGGGGCTGGCTGTGTGAGTTCTGGGTGAGGGTTTGGAGCTGGCTGTGTGAGTTCTGGGTGAGTGTTTGGGGCTGGCTGTGTGAGTTCTGGGTGACTGTTTGGGGCTGGTTGTGTGAGTTCTGGGTGAGGGTTTGGAGCTGGCTGTGTGAGTTCTGGGTGAGTGTTTGAGGCTGGCTGTGTGAGTTCTGGGTGAGGGTTTGGAGCTGGCTGTGTGAGTTCTGGGTGAGGGTTTGGGGCTGGCTGTGTGAGTTCTGGGTGAGTGTTTGGGGCTGGCTGTGTGAGTGCTGAATGAGGGTTTGGGGCTGGCTATGTGAGTTCTGGGTGTGGGTTTGGGGCTGGCTGTGTGAGTTCTGGGTGACTGTTTGGGGCTGGTTGTGTGAGTTCTGGGTGAGTGTTTGGGGCTGGCTGTGTGAGTTCTGGGTGAGGGTTTGGAGATGGCTGTATGAGTTCTGGGTGAGAGATTAGGGCTGGCCGTGTGCGTTCTGGGTGAGTGTTTGGGGCTGGCTGTGTGAGTTCTGGGTGAGGGTGTGGAGCTGGCTGTGTGAGTTCTGGGTGAGTGTTTGGGGCTGGCTGTGTGAGTTCTGGGTGAGTGCTGGGGCTGGCTGTGTGAGTTCTGGGTGAGTGTTTGGGGCTGGCTGTGTGAGTTCTGGGTGAGTGTTTGGGGCTCGCTGTGTGAGTTCTAGGTGAGGATTTGGGGCTGGCTGTGTGAGTTCTGGGTGAGGGTTTGGGGCTGGCTGTGTGAGTTCTGGGTGAGTGTTTGGGGCTGGCTGTGTGAGTTCTGGGTGAGGGTTTGGAGATGGCTGTATGAGTTCTGGGTGAGAGATTAGGGCTGGCCGTGTGCGTTCTGGGTGAGTGTTTGGGGCTGGCTGTGTGAGTTCTGGGTGAGTGTTTGGTGCTGGCCGTGTGAGTTCTGGGTGAGTGTTTGGGGCTGGTTGTGTGAGTTCTGGGTGAGTGTTTGGGGGTGGCTGTGTGAGTTCTGGGTGAGTATTTGGAGCTGGCTGTGTGAGTTCTGGGTGAGTGTTTGGGGCTGGCTGTGTGAGTTCTGTGTGAGTGTTTGGGGCTGGATGTGTGAGTTCTGGGTGAGGGATTGGGGCTGGCTGTGTGAGTTCTGGGTGAGGGATTGGGGCTGGCGGTTTGAGTTCTGGGTGAGTGTTTGGGGCTGGCTGTGTGAGTTCTGGGTCAGTGTTTGGGGCTGGCTGTGTGAGTTCTGGGTGAGGGTTTGTCGCTATCTGTGTGAGTTCTGGGTGAGTGTTTGGTGCTGGCCGTGTGAGTTCTGGGTGAGTGTTTGGGGCTGGCTGTGTGAGTTCTGGGTGAGTGTTTGGGGCTGGCCGTGTGAGTTCTGGGTGAGTGTTTGGGGCTGGTTGTGTGAGTTCTGGGTGAGTGTTTGGGGGTGGCTGTGTGAGTTCTGGGTGAGTATTTTGTGCTGGCCATGTGAGTTCTGTGTGAGTGTTTGGGGCTGGATGTGTGAGTTCTGGGTGAGGGATTGGGGCTGGCTGTGTGAATTCTGGGTGAGGGATTGGGGCTGGCGGTTTGAGTTCTGGGTGAGTGTTTGGGGCTGGCTGTGTGAGTTCTGGGTCAGTGTTTGGGGCTGGCTGTGTGAGTTCTGGGTGAGGGTTTGTCGCTATCTGTGTGAGTTCTGGATGAGTGTTTGGTGCTGGCCGTGTGAGTTCTGGGTGAGTGTTTGGGGCTGGCTGTGTGAGTTCTGGGTGAGTGTTTCGGGGTGGCTGTGTGAGTTCTGGGTGAGTGTTTGGTGCTGGCCATGTGAGTTCTGGGAGAGTGTTTGGGGCTTTCTGTGTGAGTTCTGGGTGAGTGTTTGGGGCTGGTTGTGTGAGTTCTGGGTGAGTGTTTGGGGCTGGCTGTGTGAGTTCTGGGTTATTGTTTGGGGCTGGCTGTGTGAGTTCTGGGTGAGTGCTGGGGCTGGCTGTGTGAGTTCTGGGTGAGTGTTTGGGGCTGGCTGTGTAAGTTCTCGGTGAGTGTTTGGGGCTGGCTGTGTGAGTTCTGGGTGAGTGTTTTGGGCTGGCTGTGTGAGTTCTGGGTGAGTGTTTGGGGCTGGCTGAGTGAGTTTTAGGTGAGGATTTGGGGCTGGCTGTGTGAGTTGTGGGTGAGTGTTTGGGGCTGATTGTGTGAGTTCTGGGTGAGTGTTTGGGGCTGGCTGTGTGAGTTCTGGGTGAGGGTTTGGAGCTGGCTGTGTGAGTTCTGGGTGAGTGTTTGGGGCTGGCTGTGTGAGTTCTGGGTGACTGTTTGGGGCTGGTTGTGTGAGTTCTGGGTGAGGGTTTGGAGCTGGCTGTGTGAGTTCTGGGTGAGTGTTTGAGGCTGGCTGTGTGAGTTCTGGGTGAGGGTTTGGAGCTGGCTGTGTGAGTTCTGGGTGAGGGTTTGGGGCTGGCTGTGTGAGTTCTGGGTGAGTGTTTGGGGCTGGCTGTGTGAGTGCTGAATGAGGGTTTGGGGCTGGCTATGTGAGTTCTGGGTGTGGGTTTGGGGCTGGCTGTGTGAGTTCTGGGTGACTGTTTGGGGCTGGTTGTGTGAGTTCTGGGTGAGTGTTTGGGGCTGGCTGTGTGAGTTCTGGGTGAGGGTTTGGAGATGGCTGTATGAGTTCTGGGTGAGAGATTAGGGCTGGCCGTGTGCGTTCTGGGTGAGTGTTTGGGGCTGGCTGTGTGAGTTCTGGGTGAGGGTGTGGAGCTGGCTGTGTGAGTTCTGGGTGAGTGTTTGGGGCTGGCTGTGTGAGTTCTGGGTGAGTGCTGGGGCTGGCTGTGTGAGTTCTGGGTGAGTGTTTGGGGCTGGCTGTGTGAGTTCTGGGTGAGTGTTTGGGGCTCGCTGTGTGAGTTCTAGGTGAGGATTTGGGGCTGGCTGTGTGAGTTCTGGGTGAGGGTTTGGGGCTGGCTGTGTGAGTTCTGGGTGAGTGTTTGGGGCTGGCTGTGTGAGTTCTGGGTGAGGGTTTGGAGATGGCTGTATGAGTTCTGGGTGAGAGATTAGGGCTGGCCGTGTGCGTTCTGGGTGAGTGTTTGGGGCTGGCTGTGTGAGTTCTGGGTGAGTGTTTGGTGCTGGCCGTGTGAGTTCTGGGTGAGTGTTTGGGGCTGGTTGTGTGAGTTCTGGGTGAGTGTTTGGGGGTGGCTGTGTGAGTTCTGGGTGAGTATTTGGAGCCGGCTGTGTGAGTTCTGGGTGAGTGTTTGGGGCTGGCTGTGTGAGTTCTGTGTGAGTGTTTGGGGCTGGATGTGTGAGTTCTGGGTGAGGGATTGGGGCTGGCTGTGTGAGTTCTGGGTGAGGGATTGGGGCTGGCGGTTTGAGTTCTGGGTGAGTGTTTGGGGCTGGCTGTGTGAGTTCTGGGTCAGTGTTTGGGGCTGGCTGTGTGAGTTCTGGGTGAGGGGTTGTCGCTATCTGTGTGAGTTCTGGGTGAGTGTTTGGTGCTGGCCGTGTGAGTTCTGGGTGAGTGTTTGGGGCTGGCTGTGTGAGTTCTGGGTGAGTGTTTGGGGCTGGCTGTGTGAGTTCTGGGTGAGTGTTTGGGGCTGGATGAGTGAGTTTTAGGTGAGGATTTGGGGCTGGCTGTGTGAGTTCTG
This sequence comes from Petromyzon marinus, assembly GCF_048934315.1. Classification (NCBI taxonomy): domain Eukaryota; kingdom Metazoa; phylum Chordata; class Hyperoartia; order Petromyzontiformes; family Petromyzontidae; genus Petromyzon; species Petromyzon marinus. The sequence continues at coordinate 7,149,531 of NC_133690.1, read as the reverse complement.
GGTGAGTGTTTGGGGCTGATTGTGTGAGTTCTGGGTGAGTGTTTGGGGCTGGCTGTGTGAGTTCTGGGTGAGGGTTTGGAGCTGGCTGTGTGAGTTCTGGGTGAGTGTTTGGGGCTGGCTGTGTGAGTTCTGGGTGACTGTTTGGGGCTGGTTGTGTGAGTTCTGGGTGAGGGTTTGGAGCTGGCTGTGTGAGTTCTGGGTGAGTGTTTGAGGCTGGCTGTGTGAGTTCTGGGTGAGGGTTTGGAGCTGGCTGTGTGAGTTCTGGGTGAGGGTTTGGGGCTGGCTGTGTGAGTTCTGGGTGAGTGTTTGGGGCTGGCTGTGTGAGTGCTGAATGAGGGTTTGGGGCTGGCTATGTGAGTTCTGGGTGTGGGTTTGGGGCTGGCTGTGTGAGTTCTGGGTGACTGTTTGGGGCTGGTTGTGTGAGTTCTGGGTGAGTGTTTGGGGCTGGCTGTGTGAGTTCTGGGTGAGGGTTTGGAGATGGCTGTATGAGTTCTGGGTGAGAGATTAGGGCTGGCCGTGTGCGTTCTGGGTGAGTGTTTGGGGCTGGCTGTGTGAGTTCTGGGTGAGGGTGTGGAGCTGGCTGTGTGAGTTCTGGGTGAGTGTTTGGGGCTGGCTGTGTGAGTTCTGGGTGAGTGCTGGGGCTGGCTGTGTGAGTTCTGGGTGAGTGTTTGGGGCTGGCTGTGTGAGTTCTGGGTGAGTGTTTGGGGCTCGCTGTGTGAGTTCTAGGTGAGGATTTGGGGCTGGCTGTGTGAGTTCTGGGTGAGGGTTTGGGGCTGGCTGTGTGAGTTCTGGGTGAGTGTTTGGGGCTGGCTGTGTGAGTTCTGGGTGAGGGTTTGGAGATGGCTGTATGAGTTCTGGGTGAGAGATTAGGGCTGGCCGTGTGCGTTCTGGGTGAGTGTTTGGGGCTGGCTGTGTGAGTTCTGGGTGAGTGTTTGGTGCTGGCCGTGTGAGTTCTGGGTGAGTGTTTGGGGCTGGTTGTGTGAGTTCTGGGTGAGTGTTTGGGGGTGGCTGTGTGAGTTCTGGGTGAGTATTTGGAGCTGGCTGTGTGAGTTCTGGGTGAGTGTTTGGGGCTGGCTGTGTGAGTTCTGTGTGAGTGTTTGGGGCTGGATGTGTGAGTTCTGGGTGAGGGATTGGGGCTGGCTGTGTGAGTTCTGGGTGAGGGATTGGGGCTGGCGGTTTGAGTTCTGGGTGAGTGTTTGGGGCTGGCTGTGTGAGTTCTGGGTCAGTGTTTGGGGCTGGCTGTGTGAGTTCTGGGTGAGGGTTTGTCGCTATCTGTGTGAGTTCTGGGTGAGTGTTTGGTGCTGGCCGTGTGAGTTCTGGGTGAGTGTTTGGGGCTGGCTGTGTGAGTTCTGGGTGAGTGTTTCGGGGTGGCTGTGTGAGTTCTGGGTGAGTGTTTGGTGCTGGCCATGTGAGTTCTGGGAGAGTGTTTGGGGCTTTCTGTGTGAGTTCTGGGTGAGTGTTTGGGGCTGGTTGTGTGAGTTCTGGGTGAGTGTTTGGGGCTGGCTGTGTGAGTTCTGGGTGACTGTTTGGGGCTGGCTGTTTGAGTTCTGGGTGAGTGCTGGGGCTGGCTGTGTGAGTTCTGGGTGAGTGTTTGGGGCTGGCTGTGTAAGTTCTCTGTGAGTGTTTGGGGCTGGCTGTGTGAGTTCTGGGTGAGTGTTTGGGGCTGGCTGTGTGAGTTCTGGGTGAGTGTTTGGGGCTGGCTGAGTGAGTTTTAGGTGAGGATTTGGGGCTGGCTGTGTGAGTTCTGGGTGAGTGTTTGGGGCTGATTGTGTGAGTTCTGGGTGAGTGTTTGGGGCTGGCTGTGTGAGTTCTGGGTGAGGGTTTGGAGCTGGCTGTGTGAGTTCTGGGTGAGTGTTTGGGGCTGGCTGTGTGAGTTCTGGGAGACTGTTTGGGGCTGGCTGTGTGAGTTCTGGGTAAGTATTTGGGGCTGGCTGTGTGAGTTCTGGGTGAGTGTTTGGTGCTGGCCGTGTGAGTTCTGGGTGAGTGTTTGGGGCTGGCTGTGTGAGTTCTGGGTGAGTGTTTGGTGCTGGCTGTGTGAGTTCTGGGTGAGTGTTTGGGGCTGGCTGTGTGAGTTCTGGGTGAGGGTTTGTTGTTGGCTGTGTGATTTCTGGGTGAGTGTTTGGTGCTGGCCGTGTGAGTTCTGGGTGAGTGTTTGGGGCTGGTTGTGTGAGTTCTGGGTGAGTGTTTGGGGGTGGCTGTGTGAGTTCTGGGTGAGTATTTTGTGCTGGCCATGTGAGTTCTGTGTGAGTGTTTGGGGCTGGATGTGTGAGTTCTGGGTGAGGGATTGGGGCTGGCTGTGTGAATTCTGGGTGAGGGATTGGGGCTGGCGGTTTGAGTTCTGGGTGAGTGTTTGGGGCTGGCTGTGTGAGTTCTGGGTCAGTGTTTGGGGCTGGCTGTGTGAGTTCTGGGTGAGGGTTTGTCGCTATCTGTGTGAGTTCTGGATGAGTGTTTGGTGCTGGCCGTGTGAGTTCTGGGTGAGTGTTTGGGGCTGGCTGTGTGAGTTCTGGGTGAGTGTTTCGGGGTGGCTGTGTGAGTTCTGGGTGAGTGTTTGGTGCTGGCCATGTGAGTTCTGGGAGAGTGTTTGGGGCTTTCTGTGTGAGTTCTGGGTGAGTGTTTGGGGCTGGTTGTGTGAGTTCTGGGTGAGTGTTTGGGGCTGGCTGTGTGAGTTCTGGGTTATTGTTTGGGGCTGGCTGTGTGAGTTCTGGGTGAGTGCTGGGGCTGGCTGTGTGAGTTCTGGGTGAGTGTTTGGGGCTGGCTGTGTAAGTTCTCGGTGAGTGTTTGGGGCTGGCTGTGTGAGTTCTGGGTGAGTGTTTTGGGCTGGCTGTGTGAGTTCTGGGTGAGTGTTTGGGGCTGGCTGAGTGAGTTTTAGGTGAGGATTTGGGGCTGGCTGTGTGAGTTCTGGGTGAGTGTTTGGGGCTGATTGTGTGAGTTCTGGGTGAGTGTTTGGGGCTGGCTGTGTGAGTTCTGGGTGAGGGTTTGGAGCTGGCTGTGTGAGTTCTGGGTGAGTGTTTGGGGCTGGCTGTGTGAGTTCTGGGTGACTGTTTGGGGCTGGTTGTGTGAGTTCTGGGTGAGGGTTTGGAGCTGGCTGTGTGAGTTCTGGGTGAGTGTTTGAGGCTGGCTGTGTGAGTTCTGGGTGAGGGTTTGGAGCTGGCTGTGTGAGTTCTGGGTGAGGGTTTGGGGCTGGCTGTGTGAGTTCTGGGTGAGTGTTTGGGGCTGGCTGTGTGAGTGCTGAATGAGGGTTTGGGGCTGGCTATGTGAGTTCTGGGTGTGGGTTTGGGGCTGGCTGTGTGAGTTCTGGGTGACTGTTTGGGGCTGGTTGTGTGAGTTCTGGGTGAGTGTTTGGGGCTGGCTGTGTGAGTTCTGGGTGAGGGTTTGGAGATGGCTGTATGAGTTCTGGGTGAGAGATTAGGGTTGGCCGTGTGCGTTCTGGGTGAGTGTTTGGGGCTGGCTGTGTGAGTTCTGGGTGAGGGTGTGGAGCTGGCTGTGTGAGTTCTGGGTGAGTGTTTGGGGCTGGCTGTGTGAGTTCTGGGTGAGTGCTGGGGCTGGCTGTGTGAGTTCTGGGTGAGTGTTTGGGGCTAGCTGTGTGAGTTCTGGGTGAGTGTTTGGGGCTCGCTGTGTGAGTTCTAGGTGAGGATTTGGGGCTGGCTGTGTGAGTTCTGGGTGAGGGTTTGGGGCTGGCTGTGTGAGTTCTGGGTGAGTGTTTGGGGCTGGCTGTGTGAGTTCTGGGTGAGGGTTTGGAGATGGCTGTATGAGTTCTGGGTGAGAGATTAGGGCTGGCCGTGTGCGTTCTGGGTGAGTGTTTGGGGCTGGCTGTGTGAGTTCTGGGTGAGTGTTTGGTGCTGGCCGTGTGAGTTCTGGGTGAGTGTTTGGGGCTGGTTGTGTGAGTTCTGGGTGAGTGTTTGGGGGTGGCTGTGTGAGTTCTGGGTGAGTATTTGGAGCTGGCTGTGTGAGTTCTGGGTGAGTGTTTGGGGCTGGCTGTGTGAGTTCTGTGTGAGTGTTTGGGGCTGGATGTGTGAGTTCTGGGTGAGGGATTGGGGCTGGCTGTGTGAGTTCTGGGTGAGGGATTGGGGCTGGCGGTTTGAGTTCTGGGTGAGTGTTTGGGGCTGGCTGTGTGAGTTCTGGGTCAGTGTTTGGGGCTGGCTGTGTGAGTTCTGGGTGAGGGTTTGTCGCTATCTGTGTGAGTTCTGGGTGAGTGTTTGGTGCTGGCCGTGTGAGTTCTGGGTGAGTGTTTGGGGCTGGCTGTGTGAGTTCTGGGTGAGTGTTTGGGGCTGGCTGTGTGAGTTCTGGGTGAGTGTTTGGGGCTGGATGAGTGAGTTTTAGGTGAGGATTTGGGGCTGGCTGTGTGAGTTCTGGGTGAGTGTTTGGGGCTGATTGTGTGAGTTCTGGGTGAGTGTTTGGGGCTGGCTGTGTGAGTTCTGGGTGAGGGTTTGGAGCTGGCTGTGTGAGTTCTGGGTGAGTGTTTGGGGCTGGCTGTGTGAGTTCTGGGTGACTGTTTGGGGCTGGTTGTGTGAGTTCTGGGTGAGGGTTTGGAGCTGGCTGTGTGAGTTCTGGGTGAGTGTTTGAGGCTGGCTGTGTGAGTTCTGGGTGAGGGTTTGGAGCTGGCTGTGTGAGTTCTGGGTGAGGGTTTGGGGCTGGCTGTGTGAGTTCTGGGTGAGTGTTTGGGGCTGGCTGTGTGAGTGCTGAATGAGGGTTTGGGGCTGGCTATGTGAGTTCTGGGTGTGGGTTTGGGGCTGGCTGTGTGAGTTCTGGGTGACTGTTTGGGGCTGGTTGTGTGAGTTCTGGGTGAGTGTTTGGGGCTGGCTGTGTGAGTTCTGGGTGAGGGTTTGGAGATGGCTGTATGAGTTCTGGGTGAGAGATTAGGGCTGGCCGTGTGCGTTCTGGGTGAGTGTTTGGGGCTGGCTGTGTGAGTTCTGGGTGAGGGTGTGGAGCTGGCTGTGTGAGTTCTGGGTGAGTGTTTGGGGCTGGCTGTGTGAGTTCTGGGTGAGTGCTGGGGCTGGCTGTGTGAGTTCTGGGTGAGTGTTTGGGGCTGGCTGTGTGAGTTCTGGGTGAGTGTTTGGGGCTCGCTGTGTGAGTTCTAGGTGAGGATTTGGGGCTGGCTGTGTGAGTTCTGGGTGAGGGTTTGGGGCTGGCTGTGTGAGTTCTGGGTGAGTGTTTGGGGCTGGCTGTGTGAGTTCTGGGTGAGGGTTTGGAGATGGCTGTATGAGTTCTGGGTGAGAGATTAGGGCTGGCCGTGTGCGTTCTGGGTGAGTGTTTGGGGCTGGCTGTGTGAGTTCTGGGTGAGTGTTTGGTGCTGGCCGTGTGAGTTCTGGGTGAGTGTTTGGGGCTGGTTGTGTGAGTTCTGGGTGAGTGTTTGGGGGTGGCTGTGTGAGTTCTGGGTGAGTATTTGGAGCTGGCTGTGTGAGTTCTGGGTGAGTGTTTGGGGCTGGCTGTGTGAGTTCTGTGTGAGTGTTTGGGGCTGGATGTGTGAGTTCTGGGTGAGGGATTGGGGCTGGCTGTGTGAGTTCTGGGTGAGGGATTGGGGCTGGCGGTTTGAGTTCTGGGTGAGTGTTTGGGGCTGTCTGTGTGAGTTCTGGGTCAGTGTTTGGGGCTGGCTGTGTGAGTTCTGGGTGAGGGTTTGTCGCTATCTGTGTGAGTTCTGGGTGAGTGTTTGGTGCTGGCCGTGTGAGTTCTGGGTGAGTGTTTGGGGCTGGCTGTGTGAGTTCTGGGTGAGTGTTTCGGGGTGGCTGTGTGAGTTCTGGGTGAGTGTTTGGTGCTGGCCATGTGAGTTCTGGGAGAGTGTTTGGGGCTTTCTGTGTGAGTTCTGGGTGAGTGTTTGGGGCTGGTTGTGTGAGTTCTGGGTGAGTGTTTGGGGCTGGCTGTGTGAGTTCTGGGTGACTGTTTGGGGCTGGCTGTTTGAGTTCTGGGTGAGTGCTGGGGCTGGCTGTGTGAGTTCTGGGTGAGTGTTTGGGGCTGGCTGTGTAAGTTCTCTGTGAGTGTTTGGGGCTGGCTGTGTGAGTTCTGGGTGAGTGTTTGGGGCTGGCTGTGTGAGTTCTGGGTGAGTGTTTGGGGCTGGCTGAGTGAGTTTTAGGTGAGGATTTGGGGCTGGCTGTGTGAGTTCTGGGTGAGTGTTTGGGGCTGATTGTGTGAGTTCTGGGTGAGTGTTAGGGGCTGGCTGTGTGAGTTCTGGGTGAGGGTTTGGAGCTGGCTGTGTGAGTTCTGGGTGAGTGTTTGGGGCTGGCTGTGTGAGTTCTGGGAGACTGTTTGGGGCTGGTTGTGTGAGTTCTGGGTGAGGGTTTGGAGCTGGCTGTGTGAGTTCTGGGTGAGTGTTTGAGGCTGGCTGTGTGAGTTCTGGGTGAGGGTTTGGAGCTGGCTGTGTGAGTTCTGGGTGAGGGTTTGGGGCTGGCTGTGTGAGTTCTGGGTGAGTGTTTGGGGCTGGCTGTGTGAGTGCTGAATGAGGGTTTGGGGCTGGCTATGTGAGTTCTGGGTGTGGGTTTGGGGCTGGCTGTGTGAGTTCTGGGTGACTGTTTGGGGCTGGTTGTGTGAGTTCTGGGTGAGTGTTTGGGGCTGGCTGTGTGATTTCTGGGTGAGGGTTTGGAGATGGCTGTATGAGTTCTGGGTGAGAGATTAGAGCTGGCCGTGTGCGTTCTGGGTGAGTGTTTGGGGCTGGCTGTGTGAGTTCTGGGTGAGGGTTTGGAGCTGGCTGTGTGAGTTCTGGGTGAGTGTTTGGGTCTGGCTGTGTGAGTTCTGGGTGAGCGCTGGGGCTGGCTGTGTGAGTTCTGGGTGAGTGTTTGGGGCTGGCTGTGTGAGTTCTGGGTGAGTGTTTGGGGCTCGCTGTGTGAGTTCTAGGTGAGGATTTGGGGCTGGCTGTGTGAGTTCTGGGTGAGGGTTTGGGGCTGGCTGTGTGAGTTCTGGGTGAGTGTTTGGGGCTGGCTGTGTGAGTTCTGGGTGAGGGTTTGGGGATGGCTGTATGAGTTCTGGGTGAGAGATTAGGGCTGGCCGTGTGCGTTCTGGGTGAGTGTTTGGGGCTGGCTGTGTGAGTTCTGGGTAAGTATTTGGGGCTGGCTGTGTGAGTTCTGGGTGAGTGTTTGGTGCTGGCCGTGTGAGTTCTGGGTGAGTGTTTGGGGCTGGCTGTGTGAGTTCTGGGTGAGTGTTTGGTGCTGGCCGTGTGAGTTCTGGGTGAGTGTTTGGGGCTGGCTGTGTGAGTTCTGGGTGAGTATTTTGTGCTGGCCATGTGAGTTCTGGTAGAGTGTTTGGGGCTGGCTGTGTGAGTTCTGGGTGAGTGTTTGGGGCTGGCTGCTTGAGTTTCTGGGTGAGTGTTTGGGGCTGGCTGTGTGAGTTCTGGGTGAGTGTTTGGGGCTGGCTGTGTGAGTTCTGGGTGAGTGTTTGGGGCTGGCTGAGTGAGTTTTAGGTGAGGATTTGGGGCTGGCTGTGTGAGTTCTGGGTGAGTGTTTGGGGCTGATTGTGTGAGTTCTGGGTGAGTGTTTGGGGCTGGCTGTGTGAGTTCTGGGTGAGGGTTTGGAGCTGGCTGTGTGAGTTCTGGGTGAGTGTTTGGGGCTGGCTGTGTGAGTTCTGGGTGACTGTTTGGGGCTGGTTGTGTGAGTTCTGGGTGAGGGTTTGGAGCTGGCTGTGTGAGTTCTGGGTGAGTGTTTGAGGCTGGCTGTGTGAGTTCTGGGTGAGGGTTTGGAGCTGGCTGTGTGAGTTCTGGGTGAGGGTTTGGGGCTGGCTGTGTGAGTTCTGGGTGAGTGTTTGGGGCTGGCTGTGTGAGTGCTGAATGAGGGTTTGGGGCTGGCTATGTGAGTTCTGGGTGTGGGTTTGGGGCTGGCTGTGTGAGTTCTGGGTGACTGTTTGGGGCTGGTTGTGTGAGTTCTGGGTGAGTGTTTGGGGCTGGCTGTGTGATTTCTGGGTGAGGGTTTGGAGATGGCTGTATGAGTTCTGGGTGAGAGATTAGAGCTGGCCGTGTGCATTCTGGGTGAGTGTTTGGGGCTGGCTGTGTGAGTTCTGGGTGAGGGTTTGGAGCTGGCTGTGTGAGTTCTGGGTGAGTGTTTGGGTCTGGCTGTGTGAGTTCTGGGTGAGTGCTGGGGCTGGCTGTGTGAGTTCTGGGTGAGTGTTTGGGGCTGGCTGTGTGAGTTCTGGGTGAGTGTTTGGGGTTCGCTGTGTGAGTTCTAGGTGAGGATTTGGGGCTGGCTGTGTGAGTTCTGGGTGAGGGTTTGGGGCTGGCTGTGTGAGTTCTGGGTGAGTGTTTGGGGCTGGCTGTGTGAGTTCTGGGTGAGGGTTTGGAGATGGCTGTATGAGTTCTGGGTGAGAGATTAGGGCTGGCCGTGTGCGTTCTGGGTGAGTGTTTGGGGCTGGCTGTGTGAGTTCTGGGTAAGTATTTGGGGCTGGCTGTGTGAGTTCTGGGTGAGTGTTTGGTGCTGGCCGTGTGAGTTCTGGGTGAGTGTTTGGGGCTGGCTGTGTGAGTTCTGGGTGAGTGTTTGGTGCTGGCCGTGTGAGTTCTGGGTGAGTGTTTGGGGCTGGCTGTGTGAGTTCTGGGTGAGTGTTTGGGGCTGGCTGTGTGAGTTCTGGGTGAGGGTTTGTTGTTGGCTGTGTGAGTTCTGGGTGAGTGTTTGGTGCTGGCCGTGTGAGTTGTGGGTGAGTGTTTGGGGCTGGTTGTGTGACTTCTGGGTGAGTGTTTGGGGGTGGCTGTGTGAGTTCTGGGTGAGTATTTTGTGCTGGCCATGTGAGTTCTGGTAGAGTGTTTGGGGCTGGCTGTGTGAGTTCTGGGTGAGTGTTTGGGGCTGGCTGTTTGAGTTTCTGGGTGAGTGTTTGGGGCTGGCTGTGTGAGTTCTGGGTGAGGTTTTGGGGCTGGCTGTGTGAGTTCTGGGTGAGTGTTTGGAGCTGGCTGTGTGAGTTCTGGGTGAGTGTTTAGGGCTGGCTGTGTGAGTTCTGTGTGAGTGTTTGGGGCTGGATGTGTGAGTTCTGGGTGAGGGATTGGGGCTGGCTGTGTGAGTTCTGGGTGAGGGATTGGGGCTGGCGGTTTGAGTTCTGGGTGAGTGTTTGGGGCTGGCTGTGTGAGTTCTGGGTCAGTGTTTGGGGCTGGCTGTGTGAGTTCTGGGTGAGGGTTTGTCGCTATCTGTGTGAGTTCTGGGTGAGTGTTTGGTGCTGGCCGTGTGAGTTCTGGGTGAGTGTTTGGGGCTGGCTGTGTGAGTTCTGGGTGAGTGTTTCGGGGTGGCTGTGTGAGTTCTGGGTGAGTGTTTGGTGCTGGCCATGTGAGTTCTGGGAGAGTGTTTGGGGCTTTCTGTGTGAGTTCTGGGTGAGTGTTTGGGGCTGGCTGTGTGAGTGCTGGGTGAGGGTTTGGAGCTGGCTGTGTGAGTTCTGGGTGAGGGTTTGGGGCTGGCTGTGTGAGTTCTGGGTGAGTGTTTGGGGCTGGCTGTGTGAATGCTGGGTTAGGGTTTTGGGCTGGCTGTGTGAGTCCTGGGTGAGTGTTTGGGGCTGGCTGTGTGAGTTCTGGGTGAGTGTTTGGGGCTGGCTGTGTGAGTTCTGGGTGAGGGTTTGGGGATGGCTGTATGAGTTCTGGGTGAGAGATTAGGGCTGGCCGTGTGCGTTCTGGGTGAGTGTTTGGGGCTGGCTGTGTGAGTTCTGGGTAAGTATTTGGGGCTGGCTGTGTGAGTTCTGGGTGAGTGTTTGGTGCTGGCCGTGTGACTTCTGGGTGAGTGTTTGGGGCTGGCTGTGTGAGTTCTGGGTGAGTGTTTGGTGCTGGCCGTGTGAGTTCTGGGTGAGTGTTTGGGGCTGGCTGTGTGAGTTCTGGGTGAGTATTTTGTGCTGGCCATGTGAGTTCTGGTAGAGTGTTTGGGGCTGGCTGTGTGAGTTCTGGGTGAGTGTTTGGGGCTGGCTGTTTGAGTTTCTGGGTGAGTGTTTGGGGCTGGCTGTGTGAGTTCTGGGTGAGTGTTTGGGGCTGGCTGTGTGAGTTCTGGGTGAGTGTTTGGGGCTGGCTGAGTGAGTTTTAGGTGAGGATTTGGGGCTGGCTGTGTGAGTTCTGGGTGAGTGTTTGGGGCTGATTGTGTGAGTTCTGGGTGAGTGTTTGGGGCTGGCTGTGTGAGTTCTGGGTGAGGGTTTGGAGCTGGCTGTGTGAGTTCTGGGTGAGTGTTTGGGGCTGGCTGTGTGAGTTCTGGGTGACTGTTTGGGGCTGGTTGTGTGAGTTCTGGGTGAGGGTTTGGAGCTGGCTGTGTGAGTTCTGGGTGAGTGTTTGAGGCTGGCTGTGTGAGTTCTGGGTGAGGGTTTGGAGCTGGCTGTGTGAGTTCTGGGTGAGGGTTTGGGGCTGGCTGTGTGAGTTCTGGGTGAGTGTTTGGGGCTGGCTGTGTGAGTGCTGAATGAGGGTTTGGGGCTGGCTATGTGAGTTCTGGGTGTGGGTTTGGGGCTGGCTGTGTGAGTTCTGGGTGAGTGTTTGGGGCTGGCTGTGTGAGTTCTGGGTGAGGGTTTGGGGATGGCTGTATGAGTTCTGGGTGAGAGATTAGGGCTGGCCGTGTGCGTTCTGGGTGAGTGTTTGGGGCTGGCTGTGTGAGTTCTGGGTAAGTATTTGGGGCTGGCTGTGTGAGTTCTGGGTGAGTGTTTGGTGCTGGCCGTGTGACTTCTGGGTGAGTGTTTGGGGCTGGCTGTGTGAGTTCTGGGTGAGTGTTTGGTGCTGGCCGTGTGAGTTCTGGGTGAGTGTTTGGGGCTGGCTGTGTGAGTTCTGGGTGAGTATTTTGTGCTGGCCATGTGAGTTCTGGTAGAGTGTTTGGGGCTGGCTGTGTGAGTTCTGGGTGAGTGTTTGGGGCTGGCTGTTTGAGTTTCTGGGTGAGTGTTTGGGGCTGGCTGTGTGAGTTCTGGGTGAGTGTTTGGGGCTGGCTGTGTGAGTTCTGGGTGAGTGTTTGGGGCTGGCTGAGTGAGTTTTAGGTGAGGATTTGGGGCTGGCTGTGTGAGTTCTGGGTGAGTGTTTGGGGCTGATTGTGTGAGTTCTGGGTGAGTGTTTGGGGCTGGCTGTGTGAGTTCTGGGTGAGGGTTTGGAGCTGGCTGTGTGAGTTCTGGGTGAGTGTTTGGGGCTGGCTGTGTGAGTTCTGGGTGACTGTTTGGGGCTGGTTGTGTGAGTTCTGGGTGAGGGTTTGGAGCTGGCTGTGTGAGTTCTGGGTGAGTGTTTGAGGCTGGCTGTGTGAGTTCTGGGTGAGGGTTTGGAGCTGGCTGTGTGAGTTCTGGGTGAGGGTTTGGGGCTGGCTGTGTGAGTTCTGGGTGAGTGTTTGGGGCTGGCTGTGTGAGTGCTGAATGAGGGTTTGGGGCTGGCTATGTGAGTTCTGGGTGTGGGTTTGGGGCTGGCTGTGTGAGTTCTGGGTGACTGTTTGGGGCTGGTTGTGTGAGTTCTGGGTGAGTGTTTGGGGCTGGCTGTGTGATTTCTGGGTGAGGGTTTGGAGATGGCTGTATGAGTTCTGGGTGAGAGATTAGAGCTGGCCGTGTGCGTTCTGGGTGAGTGTTTGGGGCTGGCTGTGTGAGTTCTGGGTGAGGGTTTGGAGCTGGCTGTGTGAGTTCTGGGTGAGTGTTTGGGTCTGGCTGTGTGAGTTCTGGGTGAGTGCTGGGGCTGGCTGTGTGAGTTCTGGGTGAGTGTTTGGGGCTGGCTGTGTGAGTTCTGGGTGAGTGTTTGGGGTTCGCTGTGTGAGTTCTAGGTGAGGATTTGGGGCTGGCTGTGTGAGTTCTGGGTGAGGGTTTGGGGCTGGCTGTGTGAGTTCTGGGTGAGTGTTTGGGGCTGGCTGTGTGAGTTCTGGGTGAGGGTTTGGAGATGGCTGTATGAGTTCTGGGTGAGAGATTAGGGCTGGCCGTGTGCGTTCTGGGTGAGTGTTTGGGGCTGGCTGTGTGAGTTCTGGGTAAGTATTTGGGGCTGGCTGTGTGAGTTCTGGGTGAGTGTTTGGTGCTGGCCGTGTGAGTTCTGGGTGAGTGTTTGGGGCTGGCTGTGTGAGTTCTGGGTGAGTGTTTGGTGCTGGCCGTGTGAGTTCTGGGTGAGTGTTTGGGGCTGGCTGTGTGAGTTCTGGGTGAGTGTTTGGGGCTGGCTGTGTGAGTTCTGGGTGAGGGTTTGTTGTTGGCTGTGTGAGTTCTGGGTGAGTGTTTGGTGCTGGCCGTGTGAGTTCTGGGTGAGTGTTTGGGGCTGGTTGTGTGAGTTCTGGGTGAGTGTTTGGGGGTGGCTGTGTGAGTTCTGGGTGAGTATTTTGTGCTGGCCATGTGAGTTCTGGTAGGGTGTTTGGGGCTGGCTGTGTGAGTTCTGGGTGAGTGTTTGGGGCTGGCTGTTTGAGTTTCTGGGTGAGTGTTTGGGGCTGGCTGTGTGAGTTCTGGGTGAGGTTTTGGGGCTGGCTGTGTGAGTTCTGGGTGAGTGTTTGGAGCTGGCTGTGTGAGTTCTGGGTGAGGGTTTGTCGCTATCTGTGTGAGTTCTGGGTGAGTGTTTGGTGCTGGCCGTGTGAGTTCTGGGTGAGTGTTTGGGGCTGGCTGTGTGAGTTCTGGGTGAGTGTTTCGGGGTGGCTGTGTGAGTTCTGGGTGAGTGTTTGGTGCTGGCCATGTGAGTTCTGGGAGAGTGTTTGGGGCTTTCTGTGTGAGTTCTGGGTGAGTGTTTGGGGCTGGCTGTGTGAGTTCTGTGTGAGTGTTTGGGGCTGGATGTGTGAGTTCTGGGTGAGGGATTGGGGCTGGCTGTGTGAGTTCTGGGTGAGGGATTGGGGCTGGCGGTTTGAGTTCTGGGTGAGTGTTTGGGGCTGGCTGTGTGAGTTCTGGGTCAGTGTTTGGGGCTGGCTGTGTGAGTTCTGGGTGAGGGTTTGTCGCTATCTGTGTGAGTTCTGGGTGAGTGTTTGGTGCTGGCCGTGTGAGTTCTGGGTGAGTGTTTGGGGCTGGCTGTGTGAGTTCTGGGTGAGTGTTTCGGGGTGGCTGTGTGAGTTCTGGGTGAGTGTTTGGTGCTGGCCATGTGAGTTCTGGGAGAGTGTTTGGGGCTTTCTGTGTGAGTTCTGGGTGAGTGTTTGGGGCTGGCTGTGTGAGTGCTGGGTGAGGGTTTGGAGCTGGCTGTGTGTGTTCTGGGTGAGGGTTTGGGGCTGGCTGTGTGAGTTCTGGGTGAGTGTTTGGGGCTGGCTGTGTGAATGCTGGGTTAGGGTTTTGGGCTGGCTGTGTGAGTCCTGGGTGAGTGTTTGGGGCTGGCTGTGTGAGTTCTGGGTGAGGGTTTGGGGCTTGCTGTGTGAGTTCTGGGTGAGGGTATGGGGCTGGCTGTGTGAGTTCTGGGTGAGTGTTTGGGGGTGCCTGTGTGAGTTCTGGGTGAGTGCTTGGGGCTGGCTGTGTGAGTTCTGGGTGAGTGTTTGGGGCTGGCTGTGTGAGTTCTGGATGAGTGTTTGGGGCTGGCTGTGTGAGTTCTATGTGAGAGTTTGGGGCTGGCTGTGTGATTTCTGGGTGAGTGTTTGGGGCTGGCTGTGTGAGTTCTGGGTGAGTGTTTGAGGCTGGCTGTGTGAGTTCTGGGTGAGGGTTTGGAGCTGGCTGTGTGAGTTCTGGGTGAGTGTTTGGGGCTGGCTGTGTGAGTTCTGGGTGAGTGCTGGGGCTGGCTGTGTGAGTTCTGGGTGAGTGTTTGGGGCTGGCTGTGTGAGTTCTGGGTGAGTGTTTGGGGCTCGCTGTGTGAGTTCTAGGTGAGGATTTGGGGCTGGCTGTGTGAGTTCTGGGTGAGGGTTTGGGGCTGGCTGTGTGAGTTCTGGGTGAGTGTTTGGGGCTGGCTGTGTGAGTTCTGGGTGAGGGTTTGGAGATGGCTGTATGAGTTCTGGGTGAGAGATTAGGGCTGGCCGTGTGCGTTCTGGGTGAGTGTTTGGGGCTGGCTGTGTGAGTTCTGGGTAAGTATTTGGGGCTGGCTGTGTGAGTTCTGGGTGAGTGTTTGGTGCTGGCCGTGTGAGTTCTGAGTGAGTGTTTGGGGCTGGCTGTGTTATTTCTGGGTGAGTGTTTGGGGCTGGCTGTGTGAGTTCTGGGTGAGGGTTTGGGGCTTGCTGTGTGAGTTCTGGGTGAGTGTTTGGTGCTGGCCGTGTGAGTTCTGGGTGAGTGTTTGGGGCTGGTTGTGTGAGTTCTGGGTGAGGGTTTGGAGCTGGCTGTGTGAGTTCTGGGTGAGTGTTTGAGGCTGGCTGTGTGAGTTCTGGGTGAGGGTTTGGAGCTGGCTGTGTGAGTTCTGGGTGAGGGTTTGGGGCTGGCTGTGTGAGTTCTGGGTGAGTGTTTGGGGCTGGCTGTGTGAGTGCTGAATGAGGGTTTGGGGCTGGCTATGTGAGTTCTGGGTGTGGGTTTGGGGCTGGCTGTGTGAGTTCTGGGTGACTGTTTGGGGCTGGTTGTGTGAGTTCTGGGTGAGTGTTTGGGGCTGGCTGTGTGATTTCTGGGTGAGGGTTTGGAGATGGCTGTATGAGTTCTGGGTGAGAGATTAGAGCTGGCCGTGTGCATTCTGGGTGAGTGTTTGGGGCTGGCTGTGTGAGTTCTGGGTGAGGGTTTGGAGCTGGCTGTGTGAGTTCTGGGTGAGTGTTTGGGTCTGGCTGTGTGAGTTCTGGGTGAGTGCTGGGGCTGGCTGTGTGAGTTCTGGGTGAGTGTTTGGGGCTGGCTGTGTGAGTTCTGGGTGAGTGTTTGGGGTTCGCTGTGTGAGTTCTAGGTGAGGATTTGGGGCTGGCTGTGTGAGTTCTGGGTGAGGGTTTGGGGCTGGCTGTGTGAGTTCTGGGTGAGTGTTTGGGGCTGGCTGTGTGAGTTCTGGGTGAGGGTTTGGAGATGGCTGTATGAGTTCTGGGTGAGAGATTAGGGCTGGCCGTGTGCGTTCTGGGTGAGTGTTTGGGGCTGGCTGTGTGAGTTCTGGGTAAGTATTTGGGGCTGGCTGTGTGAGTTCTGGGTGAGTGTTTGGTGCTGGCCGTGTGAGTTCTGGGTGAGTGTTTGGGGCTGGCTGTGTGAGTTCTGGGTGAGTGTTTGGTGCTGGCCGTGTGAGTTCTGGGTGAGTGTTTGGGGCTGGCTGTGTGAGTTCTGGGTGAGTGTTTGGGGCTGGCTGTGTGAGTTCTGGGTGAGGGTTTGTTGTTGGCTGTGTGAGTTCTGGGTGAGTGTTTGGTGCTGGCCGTGTGAGTTCTGGGTGAGTGTTTGGGGCTGGTTGTGTGAGTTCTGGGTGAGTGTTTGGGGGTGGCTGTGTGAGTTCTGGGTGAGTATTTTGTGCTGGCCATGTGAGTTCTGGTAGAGTGTTTGGGGCTGGCTGTGTGAGTTCTGGGTGAGTGTTTGGGGCTGGCTGTTTGAGTTTCTGGGTGAGTGTTTGGGGCTGGCTGTGTGAGTTCTGGGTGAGGTTTTGGGGCTGGCTGTGTGAGTTCTGGGTGAGTGTTTGGAGCTGGCTGTGTGAGTTCTGGGTGAGTGTTTAGGGCTGGCTGTGTGAGTTCTGTGTGAGTGTTTGGGGCTGGATGTGTGAGTTCTGGGTGAGGGATTGGGGCTGGCTGTGTGAGTTCTGGGTGAGGGATTGGGGCTGGCGGTTTGAGTTCTGGGTGAGTGTTTGGGGCTGGCTGTGTGAGTTCTGGGTCAGTGTTTGGGGCTGGCTGTGTGAGTTCTGGGTGAGGGTTTGTCGCTATCTGTGTGAGTTCTGGGTGAGTGTTTCGGGGTGGCTGTGTGAGTTCTGGGTGAGTGTTTGGTGCTGGCCATGTGAGTTCTGGGAGAGTGTTTGGGGCTTTCTGTGTGAGTTCTGGGTGAGTGTTTGGGGCTGGCTGTGTGAGTGCTGGGTGAGGGTTTGGAGCTGGCTGTGTGAGTTCTGGGTGAGGGTTTGGGGCTGGCTGTGTGAGTTCTGGGTGAGTGTTTGGGGCTGGCTGTGTGAATGCTGGGTTAGGGTTTTGGGCTGGCTGTGTGAGTCCTGGGTGAGTGTTTGGGGCTGGCTGTGTGAGTTCTGGGTGAGGGTTTGGGGCTTGCTGTGTGAGTTCTGGGTGAGGGTATGGGGCTGGCTGTGTGAGTTCTGGGTGAGTGTTTGGGGGTGCCTGTGTGAGTTCTGGGTGAGTGCTTGGGGCTGGCTGTGTGAGTTCTGGGTGAGTGTTTGGGGCTGGCTGTGTGAGTTCTGGATGAGTGTTTGGGGCTGGCTGTGTGAGTTCTAGGTGAGAGTTTGGGGCTGGCTGTGTGATTTCTGGGTGAGTGTTTTGGGCTGGCTGTGTGAGTTCTGGGTGAGTGTTTGAGGCTGGCTGTGTGAGTTCTGGGTGAGGGTTTGGAGCTGGCTGTGTGAGTTCTGGGTGAGTGTTTGGGGCTGGCTGTGTGAGTTCTGGGTGAGTGCTGGGGCTGGCTGTGTGAGTTCTGGGTGAGTGTTTGGGGCTGGCTGTGTGAGTTCTGGGTGAGTGTTTGGGGCTCGCTGTGTGAGTTCTAGGTGAGGATTTGGGGCTGGCTGTGTGAGTTCTGGGTGAGGGTTTGGGGCTGGCTGTGTGAGTTCTGGGTGAGTGTTTGGGGCTGGCTGTGTGAGTTCTGGGTGAGGGTTTGGAGATGGCTGTATGAGTTCTGGGTGAGAGATTAGGGCTGGCCGTGTGCGTTCTGGGTGAGTGTTTGGGGCTGGCTGTGTGAGTTCTGGGTAAGTATTTGGGGCTGGCTGTGTGAGTTCTGGGTGAGTGTTTGGTGCTGGCCGTGTGAGTTCTGAGTGAGTGTTTGGGGCTGGCTGTGTTATTTCTGGGTTAGTGTTTGGGGCTGGCTGTGTGAGTTCTGGGTGAGGGTTTGGGGCTTGCTGTGTGAGTTCTGGGTGAGTGTTTGGTGCTGGCCGTGTGAGTTCTGGGTGAGTGTTTGGGGCTGGCTGTGTGAGTTCTGGGTGAGTGTTTGGGGCTGGCTGTGTGAGTTCTGGGTGAGGGTTTGTTGTTGGCTGTGTGAGTTCTGGGTGAGTGTTTGGTGCTGGCCGTGTGAGTTCTGGGTGAGTGTTTGGGGCTGGTTGTGTGAGTTCTGGGTGAGTGTTTGGGGGTGGCTGTGTGAGTTATGGGTGAGTATTTTGTGCTGGCCATGTGAGTTCTGGGAGAGTGTTTGGGGCTGGCTATGTGAGTTTCTGGGTGAGTGTTTGGGGCTGGCTGTGTGAGTTCTGGGTGAGGTTTTGGGGCTGGCTGTGTGAGTTCTGGGTGAGTGTTTGGAGCTGGCTGTGTGAGTTCTGGGTGAGGGATTGGGGCTGGCTGTGTGAGTTCTGGGTGAGGGATTGGGGCTGGCGGTTTGAGTTCTGGGTGAGTGTTTGGGGCTGGCTGTGTGAGTTCTGGGTCAGTGTTTGGGGCTGGCTGTGTGAGTTCTGGGTGAGGGTTTGTCGCTATCTGTGTGAGTTCTGGGTGAGGGTTTGGGGCTGGCTGTGTGAGTTCTGGGTGAGTGTTTGGGGCTGGCTGTGTGAGTTCTGGGTGAGGGTTTGGAGATGGCTGTATGAGTTCTGGGTGAGAGATTAGGGCTGGCCGTGTGCGTTCTGGGTGAGTGTTTGGGGCTGGATGTGTGAGTTCTGGGTAAGTATTTGGGGCTGGCTGTGTGAGTTCTGGGTGAGTGTTTGGGGCTGGCTGTGTGAGTTCTGGGTGAGGGTTTGGAGATGGCTGTATGAGTTCTGGGTGAGAGATTAGGGCTGGCCGTGTGCGTTCTGGGTGAGTGTTTGGGGCTGGCTGTGTGAATTCTGTGTGAGTGTTTGGGGCTGGATGTGTGAGTTCTGGGTGAGGGATTGGGGCTGGCTGTGTGAGTTCTGGGTGAGGGATTGGGGCTGGCGGTTTGAGTTCTGGGTGAGTGTTTGGGGCTGGCTGTGTGAGTTCTGGGTCAGTGTTTGGGGCTGGCTGTGTGAGTTCTGGTTGAGGGTTTGTCGCTATCTGTGTGAGTTCTGGGTGAGTGTTTGGTGCTGGCCGTGTGAGTTCTGGGTGAGTGTTTGGGGCTGGCTGTGTGAGTTCTGGGTGAGTGTTTCGTGGTGGCTGTGTGAGTTCTGGGTGAGTGTTTGGTGCTGGCCATGTGAGTTCTGGGAGAGTGTTTGGGGCTTTCTGTGTGAGTTCTGGGTGAGTGTTTGGGGCTGGTTGTGTGAGTTCTGGGTGAGTGTTTCGGGCTGGCTGTGTGAGTTCTGGGTGACTGTTTGGGGCTGGCTGTGTGAGTTCTGGGTGAGTGCTGGGGCTGGCTGTGTGAGTTCTGGGTGAGTGTTTGGGGCTGGCTGTGTAAGTTCTCGGTGAGTGTTTGGGGCTGGCTGTGTGAGTTCTGGGTGAGTGTTTGGGGCTGGCTGTGTGAGTTCTGGGTGAGTGTTTGGGGCTGGCTGAGTGAGTTTTAGGTGAGGATTTGGGGCTGGCTGTGTGAGTTCTGGGTGAGTGTTTGGGGCTGATTGTGTGAGTTCTGGGTGAGTGTTTGGGGCTGGCTGTGTGAGTTCTGGGTGAGGGTTTGGAGCTGGCTGTGTGAGTTCTGGGTGAGTGTTTGGGGCTGGCTGTGTGAGTTCTGGGTGACTGTTTGGGGCTGGTTGTGTGAGTTCTGGGTGAGGGTTTGGAGCTGGCTGTGTGAGTTCTGGGTGAGTGTTTGAGGCTGGCTGTGTGAGTTCTGGGTGAGGGTTTGGAGCTGGCTGTGTGAGTTCTGGGTGAGGGTTTGGGGCTGGCTGTGTGAGTTCTGGGTGAGTGTTTGTGGCTGGCTGTGTGAGTGCTGAATGAGGGTTTGGGGCTGGCTATGTGAGTTCTCGGTGTAGGTTTGGGGCTGGCTGTGTGAGTTCTGGGTGACTGTTTGGGGCTGGTTGTGTGAGTTCTGGGTGAGTGTTTGGGGCTGGCTGTGTGAGTTCTGGGTGAGGGTTTGGAGATGGCTGTATGAGTTCTGGGTGAGAGATTAGGGCTGGCCGTGTGCGTTCTGGGTGAGTGTTTGGGGCTGGCTGTGTGAGTTCTGGGTGAGGGTTTGGAGCTGGCTGTGTGAGTTCTGGGTGAGTGTTTGGGGCTGGCTGTGTGAGTTCTGGGTGAGTGCTGGGGCTGGCTGTGTGAGTTCTGGGTGAGTGTTTGGGGCTGGCTGTGTGAGTTCTGGGTGAGTGTTTGGGGCTCGCTGTGTGAGTTCTAGGTGAGGATTTGGGGCTGGCTGTGTGAGTTCTGGGTGAGGGTTTGGGGCTGGCTGTGTGAGTTCTGGGTGAGTGTTTGGGGCTGGCTGTGTGAGTTCTGGGTGAGGGTTTGGAGATGGCTGTATGAGTTCTGGGTGAGAGATTAGGGCTGGCCGTGTGCGTTCTGGATGAGTGTTTGGGGCTGGCTGTGTGAGTTCTGGGTAAGTATTTGGGGCTGGCTGTGTGAGTTCTGGGTGAGTGTTTGGTGCTGGCCGTGTGAGTTCTGGGTGAGTGTTTGGGGCTGGCTGTGTGAGTTCTGGGTGAGTGTTTGGTGCTGGCCGTGTGAGTTCTGGGTGAGTGTTTGGGGCTGGCTGTGTGAGTTCTGGGTGAGTGTTTGGGGCTGGCTGTGTGAGTTCTGGGTGAGGGTTTGTTGTTGGCTGTGTGAGTTCTGGGTGAGTGTTTGGTGCTGGCCGTGTGAGTTCTGGGTGAGTGTTTGGGGCTGGTTGTGTGAGTTCTGGGTGAGTGTTTGGGGGTGGCTGTGTGAGTTCTGGGTGAGTATTTTGTGCTGGCCATGTGAGTTCTGGTAGAGTGTTTGGGGCTGGCTGTGTGAGTTCTGGGTGAGTTTTTGGGGCTGGCTGTTTGAGTTTCTGGGTGAGTGTTTGGGGCTGGCTGTGTGAGTTCTGGGTGAGGTTTTGGGGCTGGCTGTGTGAGTTCTGGGTGAGTGTTTGGAGCTGGCTGTGTGAGTTCTGGGTGAGTGTTTGGGGCTGGCTGTGTGAGTTCTGTGTGAGTGTTTGGGGCTGGCTGTGTGAGTTCTGGGTCAGTGTTTGGGGCTGGCTGTGTGAGTTCTGGGTGAGGGTTTGTCGCTATCTGTGTGAGTTCTGGGTGAGTGTTTGGTGCTGGCCGTGTGAGTTCTGGGTGAGTGTTTGGGGCTGGCTGTGTGAGTTCTGGGTGAGTGTTTCGGGGTGGCTGTGTGAGTTCTGGGTGAGTGTTTGGTGCTGGCCATGTGAGTTCTGGGAGAGTGTTTGGGGCTTTCTGTGTGAGTTCTGGGTGAGTGTTTGGGGCTGGCTGTGTGAGTGCTGGGTGAGGGTTTGGAGCTGGCTGTGTGAGTTCTGGGTGAGGGTTTGGGGCTGGCTGTGTGAGTTCTGGGTGAGTGTTTGGGGCTGGCTGTGTGAATGCTGGGTTAGGGTTTTGGGCTGGCTGTGTGAGTCCTGGGTGAGTGTTTGGGGCTGGCTGTGTGAGTTCTGGGTGAGGGTTTGGGGCTTGCTGTGTGAGTTCTGGGTGAGGGTATGGGGCTGGCTGTGTGAGTTCTGGGTGAGTGTTTGGGGGTGCCTGTGTGAGTTCTGGGTGAGTGCTTGGGGCTGGCTGTGTGAGTTCTGGGTGAGTGTTTGGGGCTGGCTGTGTGAGTTCTGGATGAGTGTTTGGGGCTGGCTGTGTGAGTTCTATGTGAGAGTTTGGGGCTGGCTGTGTGATTTCTGGGTGAGTGTTTGGGGCTGGCTGTATGAGTTCTGGGTGAGTGTTTGAGGCTGGCTGTGTGAGTTCTGGGTGAGGGTTTGGAGCTGGCTGTGTGAGTTCTGGGTGAGTGTTTGGGGCTGGCTGTGTGAGTTCTGGGTGAGTGCTGGGGCTGGCTGTGTGAGTTCTGGGTGAGTGTTTGGGGCTGGCTGTGTGAGTTCTGGGTGAGTGTTTGGGGCTCGCTGTGTGAGTTCTAGGTGAGGATTTGGGGCTGGCTGTGTGAGTTCTGGGTGAGGGTTTGGGGCTGGCTGTGTGAGTTCTGGGTGAGTGTTTGGGGCTGGCTGTGTGAGTTCTGGGTGAGGGTTTGGAGATGGCTGTATGAGTTCTGGATGAGAGATTAGGGCTGGCCGTGTGCGTTCTGGGTGAGTGTTTGGGGCTGGCTGTGTGAGTTCTGGGTAAGTATTTGGGGCTGGCTGTGTGAGTTCTGGGTGAGTGTTTGGTGCTGGCCGTGTGAGTTCTGAGTGAGTGTTTGGGGCTGGCTGTGTTATTTCTGGGTGAGTGTTTGGGGCTGGCTGTGTGAGTTCTGGGTGAGGGTTTGGGGCTTGCTGTGTGAGTTCTGGGTGAGTGTTTGGTGCTGGCCGTGTGAGTTCTGGGTGAGTGTTTGGGGCTGGTTGTGTGAGTTCTGGGTGAGGGTTTGGAGCTGGCTGTGTGAGTTCTGGGTGAGTGTTTGAGGCTGGCTGTGTGAGTTCTGGGTGAGGGTTTGGAGCTGGCTGTGTGAGTTCTGGGTGAGGGTTTGGGGCTGGCTGTGTGAGTTCTGGGTGAGTGTTTGGGGCTGGCTGTGTGAGTGCTGAATGAGGGTTTGGGGCTGGCTATGTGAGTTCTGGGTGTGGGTTTGGGGCTGGCTGTGTGAGTTCTGGGTGACTGTTTGGGGCTGGTTGTGTGAGTTCTGGGTGAGTGTTTGGGGCTGGCTGTGTGATTTCTGGGTGAGGGTTTGGAGATGGCTGTGTGAGTTCTGGGTGAGTGTTTGGGTCTGGCTGTGTGAGTTCTGGGTGAGTGCTGGGGCTGGCTGTGTGAGTTCTGGGTGAGTGTTTGGGGCTGGCTGTGTGAGTTCTGGGTGAGTGTTTGGGGTTCGCTGTGTGAGTTCTAGGTGAGGATTTGGGGCTGGCTGTGTGAGTTCTGGGTGAGGGTTTGGGGCTGGCTGTGTGAGTTCTGGGTGAGTGTTTGGGGCTGGCTGTGTGAGTTCTGGGTGAGGGTTTGGAGATGGCTGTATGAGTTCTGGGTGAGAGATTAGGGCTGGCCGTGTGCGTTCTGGGTGAGTGTTTGGGGCTGGCTGTGTGAGTTCTGGGTAAGTATTTGGGGCTGGCTGTGTGAGTTCTGGGTGAGTGTTTGGTGCTGGCCGTGTGAGTTCTGGGTGAGTGTTTGGGGCTGGCTGTGTGAGTTCTGGGTGAGTGTTTGGTGCTGGCCGTGTGAGTTCTGGGTGAGTGTTTGGGGCTGGCTGTGTGAGTTCTGGGTGAGTGTTTGGGGCTGGCTGTGTGAGTTCTGGGTGAGGGTTTGTTGTTGGCTGTGTGAGTTCTGGGTGAGTGTTTGGTGCTGGCCGTGTGAGTTCTGGGTGAGTGTTTGGGGCTGGTTGTGTGAGTTCTGGGTGAGTGTTTGGGGGTGGCTGTGTGAGTTCTGGGTGAGTATTTTGTGCTGGCCATGTGAGTTCTGGTAGAGTGTTTGGGGCTGGCTGTGTGAGTTCTGGGTGAGTGTTTGGGGCTGGCTGTTTGAGTTTCTGGGTGAGTGTTTGGGGCTGGCTGTGTGAGTTCTGGGTGAGGTTTTGGGGCTGGCTGTGTGAGTTCTGGGTGAGTGTTTGGAGCTGGCTGTGTGAGTTCTGGGTGAGTGTTTAGGGCTGGCTGTGTGAGTTCTGTGTGAGTGTTTGGGGCTGGATGTGTGAGTTCTGGGTGAGGGATTGGGGCTGGCTGTGTGAGTTCTGGGTGAGGGATTGGGGCTGGCGGTTTGAGTTCTGGGTGAGTGTTTGGGGCTGGCTGTGTGAGTTCTGGGTCAGTGTTTGGGGCTGGCTGTGTGAGTTCTGGGTGAGGGTTTGTCGCTATCTGTGTGAGTTCTGGGTGAGTGTTTCGGGGTGGCTGTGTGAGTTCTGGGTGAGTGTTTGGTGCTGGCCATGTGAGTTCTGGGAGAGTGTTTGGGGCTTTCTGTGTGAGTTCTGGGTGAGTGTTTGGGGCTGGCTGTGTGAGTGCTGGGTGAGGGTTTGGAGCTGGCTGTGTGAGTTCTGGGTGAGGGTTTGGGGCTGGCTGTGTGAGTTCTGGGTGAGTGTTTGGGGCTGGCTGTGTGAATGCTGGGTTAGGGTTTTGGGCTGGCTGTGTGAGTCCTGGGTGAGTGTTTGGGGCTGGCTGTGTGAGTTCTGGGTGAGGGTTTGGGGCTTGCTGTGTGAGTTCTGGGTGAGGGTATGGGGCTGGCTGTGTGAGTTCTGGGTGAGTGTTTGGGGGTGCCTGTGTGAGTTCTGGGTGAGTGCTTGGGGCTGGCTGTGTGAGTTCTGGGTGAGTGTTTGGGGCTGGCTGTGTGATTTCTGGATGAGTGTTTGGGGCTGGCTGTGTGAGTTCTGGGTGAGTGTTTGAGGCTGGCTGTGTGAGTTCTGGGTGAGGGTTTGGAGCTGGCTGTGTGAGTTCTGGGTGAGTGTTTGGGGGTGCCTGTGTGAGTTCTGGGTGAGTGCTTGGGGCTGGCTGTGTGAGTTCTAGGTGAGAGTTTGGGGCTGGCTGTGTGATTTCTGGGTGAGTGTTTGGGGCTGGCTGTGTGAGTTCTGGGTGAGTGTTTGAGGCTGGCTGTGTGAGTTCTGGGTGAGGGTTTGGAGCTGGCTGTGTGAGTTCTGGGTGAGTGTTTGGGGCTGGCTGTGTGAGTTCTGGGTGAGTGCTGGGGCTGGCTGTGTGAGTTCTGGGTGAGTGTTTGGGGCTGGCTGTGTGAGTTCTGGGTGAGTGTTTGGGGCTCGCTGTGTGAGTTCTAGGTGAGGATTTGGGGCTGGCTGTGTGAGTTCTGGGTGAGGGTTTGGGGCTGGCTGTGTGAGTTCTGGGTGAGTGTTTGGGGCTGGCTGTGTGAGTTCTGGGTGAGGGTTTGGAGATGGCTGTATGAGTTCTGGGTGAGAGATTAGGGCTGGCCGTGTGCGTTCTGGGTGAGTGTTTGGGGCTGGCTGTGTGAGTTCTGGGTAAGTATTTGGGGCTGGCTGTGTGAGTTCTGGGTGAGTGTTTGGTGCTGGCCGTGTGAGTTCTGAGTGAGTGT
Source organism: Petromyzon marinus (assembly GCF_048934315.1). Taxonomy (NCBI): domain Eukaryota; kingdom Metazoa; phylum Chordata; class Hyperoartia; order Petromyzontiformes; family Petromyzontidae; genus Petromyzon; species Petromyzon marinus. The sequence goes on along the minus strand of NC_133690.1, from coordinate 7,125,869 downwards.
TTGGGGCTGGCTGTGTTATTTCTGGGTGAGTGTTTGGGGCTGGCTGTGTGAGTTCTGGGTGAGGGTTTGGGGCTTGCTGTGTGAGTTCTGGGTGAGTGTTTGGTGCTGGCCGTGTGAGTTCTGGGTGAGTGTTTGGGGCTGGCTGTGTGAGTTCTGGGTGAGTGTTTGGGGCTGGCTGTGTGAGTTCTGGGTGAGGGTTTGTTGTTGGCTGTGTGAGTTCTGGGTGAGTGTTTGGTGCTGGCCGTGTGAGTTCTGGGTGAGTGTTTGGGGCTGGTTGTGTGAGTTCTGGGTGAGTGTTTGGGGGTGGCTGTGTGAGTTATGGGTGAGTATTTTGTGCTGGCCATGTGAGTTCTGGGAGAGTGTTTGGGGCTGGCTATGTGAGTTTCTGGGTGAGTGTTTGGGGCTGGCTGTGTGAGTTCTGGGTGAGGTTTTGGGGCTGGCTGTGTGAGTTCTGGGTGAGTGTTTGGAGCTGGCTGTGTGAGTTCTGGGTGAGGGATTGGGGCTGGCTGTGTGAGTTCTGGGTGAGGGATTGGGGCTGGCGGTTTGAGTTCTGGGTGAGTGTTTGGGGCTGGCTGTGTGAGTTCTGGGTCAGTGTTTGGGGCTGGCTGTGTGAGTTCTGGGTGAGGGTTTGTCGCTATCTGTGTGAGTTCTGGGTGAGGGTTTGGGGCTGGCTGTGTGAGTTCTGGGTGAGTGTTTGGGGCTGGCTGTGTGAGTTCTGGGTGAGGGTTTGGAGATGGCTGTATGAGTTCTGGGTGAGAGATTAGGGCTGGCCGTGTGTGTTCTGGGTGAGTGTTTGGGGCTGGATGTGTGAGTTCTGGGTAAGTATTTGGGGCTGGCTGTGTGAGTTCTGGGTGAGTGTTTGGGGCTGGCTGTATGAGTTCTGGGTGAGGGTTTGGAGATGGCTGTATGAGTTCTGGGTGAGAGATTAGGGCTGGCCGTGTGCGTTCTGGGTGAGTGTTTGGGGCTGGCTGTGTGAATTCTGTGTGAGTGTTTGGGGCTGGATGTGTGAGTTCTGGGTGAGGGATTGGGGCTGGCTGTGTGAGTTCTGGGTGAGGGATTGGGGCTGGCGGTTTGAGTTCTGGGTGAGTGTTTGGGGCTGGCTGTGTGAGTTCTGGGTCAGTGTTTGGGGCTGGCTGTGTGAGTTCTGTTTGAGGGTTTGTCGCTATCTGTGTGAGATCTGGGTGAGTGTTTGGTGCTGGCCGTGTGAGTTCTGGGTGAGTGTTTGGGGCTGGCTGTGTGAGTTCTGGGTGAGTGTTTCGTGGTGGCTGTGTGAGTTCTGGGTGAGTGTTTGGTGCTGGCCATGTGAGTTCTGGGAGAGTGTTTGGGGCTTTCTGTGTGAGTTCTGGGTGAGTGTTTGGGGCTGGTTGTGTGAGTTCTGGGTGAGTGTTTGGGGCTGGCTGTGTGAGTTCTGGGTGACTGTTTGGGGCTGGCTGTGTGAGTTCTGGGTGAGTGCTGGGGCTGGCTGTGTGAGTTCTGGGTGAGTGTTTGGGGCTGGCTGTGTAAGTTCTCGGTGAGTGTTTGGGGCTGGCTGTGTGAGTTCTGGGTGAGTGTTTGGGGCTGGCTGTGTGAGTTCTGGGTGAGTGTTTGGGGCTGGCTGAGTGAGTTTTAGGTGAGGATTTGGGGCTGGCTGTGTGAGTTCTGGGTGAGTGTTTGGGGCTGATTGTGTGAGTTCTGGGTGAGTGTTTGGGGCTGGCTGTGTGAGTTCTGGGTGAGGGTTTGGAGCTGGCTGTGTGAGTTCTGGGTGAGTGTTTGGGGCTGGCTGTGTGAGTTCTGGGTGACTGTTTGGGGCTGGTTGTGTGAGTTCTGGGTGAGGGTTTGGAGCTGGCTGTGTGAGTTCTGGGTGAGTGTTTGAGGCTGGCTGTGTGAGTTCTGGGTGAGGGTTTGGAGCTGGCTGTGTGAGTTCTGGGTGAGGGTTTGGGGCTGGCTGTGTGAGTTCTGGGTGAGTGTTTGGGGCTGGCTGTGTGAGTGCTGAATGAGGGTTTGGGGCTGGCTATGTGAGTTCTGGGTGTGGGTTTGGGGCTGGCTGTGTGAGTTCTGGGTGACTGTTTGGGGCTGGTTGTGTGAGTTCTGGGTGAGTGTTTGGGGCTGGCTGTGTGAGTTCTGGGTGAGGGTTTGGAGATGGCTGTATGAGTTCTGGGTGAGAGATTAGGGCTGGCCGTGTGCGTTCTGGGTGAGTGTTTGGGGCTGGCTGTGTGAGTTCTGGGTGAGGGTTTGGAGCTGGCTGTGTGAGTTCTGGGTGAGTGTTTGGGGCTGGCTGTGTGAGTTCTGGGTGAGTGCTGGGGCTGGCTGTGTGAGTTCTGGGTGAGTGTTTGGGGCTGGCTGTGTGAGTTCTGGGTGAGTGTTTGGGGCTCGCTGTGTGAGTTCTAGGTGAGGATTTGGGGCTGGCTGTGTGAGTTCTGGGTGAGGGTTTGGGGCTGGCTGTGTGAGTTCTGGGTGAGTGTTTGGGGCTGGCTGTGTGAGTTCTGGGTGAGGGTTTGGAGATGGCTGTATGAGTTCTGGGTGAGAGATTAGGGCTGGCCGTGTGCGTTCTGGATGAGTGTTTGGGGCTGGCTGTGTGAGTTCTGGGTAAGTATTTGGGGCTGGCTGTGTGAGTTCTGGGTGAGTGTTTGGTGCTGGCCGTGTGAGTTCTGGGTGAGTGTTTGGGGCTGGCTGTGTGAGTTCTGGGTGAGTGTTTGGTGCTGGCCGTGTGAGTTCTGGGTGAGTGTTTGGGGCTGGCTGTGTGAGTTCTGGGTGAGTGTTTGGGGCTGGCTGTGTGAGTTCTGGGTGAGGGTTTGTTGTTGGCTGTGTGAGTTCTGGGTGAGTGTTTGGTGCTGGCCGTGTGAGTTCTGGGTGAGTGTTTGGGGCTGGTTGTGTGAGTTCTGGGTGAGTGTTTGGGGGTGGCTGTGTGAGTTCTGGGTGAGTATTTTGTGCTGGCCATGTGAGTTCTGGTAGAGTGTTTGGGGCTGGCTGTGTGAGTTCTGGGTGAGTTTTTGGGGCTGGCTGTTTGAGTTTCTGGGTGAGTGTTTGGGGCTGGCTGTGTGAGTTCTGGGTGAGGTTTTGGGGCTGGCTGTGTGAGTTCTGGGTGAGTGTTTGGAGCTGGCTGTGTGAGTTCTGGGTGAGTGTTTGGGGCTGGCTGTGTGAGTTCTGTGTGAGTGTTTGGGGCTGGCTGTGTGAGTTCTGGGTGAGGGTTTGGAGATGGCTGTATGAGTTCTGGGTGAGAGATTAGGGCTGGCCGTGTGCGTTCTGGGTGAGTGTTTGGGGCTGGCTGTGTGAGTTCTGGGTGAGGGTTTGGAGATGGCTGTATGAGTTCTGGGTGAGAGATTAGGGCTGGCCGTGTGCGTTCTGGGTGAGTGTTTGGGGCTGGCTGTGTGAATTCTGTGTGAGTGTTTGGGGCTGGATGTGTGAGTTCTGGGTGAGGGATTGGGGCTGGCTGTGTGAGTTCTGGGTGAGGGATTGGGGCTGGCGGTTTGAGTTCTGGGTGAGTGTTTGGGGCTGGCTGTGTGAGTTCTGGGTCAGTGTTTGGGGCTGGCTGTGTGAGTTCTGGTTGAGGGTTTGTCGCTATCTGTGTGAGTTCTGGGTGAGTGTTTGGTGCTGGCCGTGTGAGTTCTGGGTGAGTGTTTGGGGCTGGCTGTGTGAGTTCTGGGTGAGTGTTTCGGGGTGGCTGTGTGAGTTCTGGGTGAGTGTTTGGTGCTGGCCATGTGAGTTCTGGGAGAGTGTTTGGGGCTTTCTGTGTGAGTTCTGGGTGAGTGTTTGGGGCTGGTTGTGTGAGTTCTGGGTGAGTGTTTGGGGCTGGCTGTGTGAGTTCTGGGTGACTGTTTGGGGCTGGCTGTGTGAGTTCTGGGTGAGTGCTGGGGCTGGCTGTGTGAGTTCTGGGTGAGTGTTTGGGGCTGGCTGTGTAAGTTCTCGGTGAGTGTTTGGGGCTGGCTGTGTGAGTTCTGGGTGAGTGTTTGGGGCTGGCTGTGTGAGTTCTGGGTGAGTGTTTGGGGCTGGCTGAGTGAGTTTTAGGTGAGGATTTGGGGCTGGCTGTGTGAGTTCTGGGTGAGTGTTTGGGGCTGATTGTGTGAGTTCTGGGTGAGTGTTTGGGGCTGGCTGTGTGAGTTCTGGGTGAGGGTTTGGGGCTGGTTGTGTGAGTTCTGGGTGAGGGTTTGGGGCTGGCTGTGTGAGTTCTGGGTGACTGTTTGGGGCTGGCTGTGTGAGTTCTGGGTGAGTGCTGGGGCTGGCTGTGTGAGTTCTGGGTGAGTGTTTGGGGCTGGCTGTGTAAGTTCTCGGTGAGTGTTTGGGGCTGGCTGTGTGAGTTCTGGGTGAGTGTTTGGGGCTGGCTGTGGGAGTTCTGGGTGAGTGTTTGGGGCTGGCTGAGTGAGTTTTAGGTGAGGATTTGGGGCTGGCTGTGTGAGTTCTGGGTGAGTGTTTGGGGCTGATTGTGTGAGTTCTGGGTGAGTGTTTGGGGCTGGCTGTGTGAGTTCTGGGTGAGGGTTTGTCGCTATCTGTGTGAGTTCTGGGTGAGGGTTTGGGGCTGGCTGTGTGAGTTCTGGGTGAGTGTTTGGGGCTGGCTGTGTGAGTTCTGGGTGAGGGTTTGGAGATGGCTGTATGAGTTCTAGGTGAGAGATTAGGGCTGGCCGTGTGCGTTCTGGGTGAGTGTTTGGGGCTGGATGTGTGAGTTCTGGGTAAGTATTTGGGGCTGGCTGTGTGAGTTCTGGGTGAGTGTTTGGGGCTGGCTGTGTGAGTTCTGGGTGAGGGTTTGGAGATGGCTGTATGAGTTCTGGGTGAGAGATTAGGGCTGGCCGTGTGCGTTCTGGGTGAGTGTTTGGGGCTGGCTGTGTGAATTCTGTGTGAGTGTTTGGGGCTGGATGTGTGAGTTCTGGGTGAGGGATTGGGGCTGGCGGTTTGAGTTCTGGGTGAGTGTTTGGGGCTGGCTGTGTGAGTTCTGGGTCAGTGTTTGGGGCTGGCTGTGTGAGTTCTGGTTGAGGGTTTGTCGCTATCTGTGTGAGTTCTGGGTGAGTGTTTGGTGCTGGCCGTGTGAGTTCTGGGTGAGTGTTTGGGGCTGGCTGTGTGAGTTCTGGGTGAGTGTTTCGGGGTGGCTGTGTGAGTTCTGGGTGAGTGTTTGGTGCTGGCCATGTGAGTTCTGGGAGAGTGTTTGGGGCTTTCTGTGTGAGTTCTGGGTGAGTGTTTGGGGCTGGTTGTGTGAGTTCTGGGTGAGTGTTTGGGGCTGGCTGTGTGAGTTCTGGGTGACTGTTTGGGGCTGGCTGTGTGAGTTCTGGGTGAGTGCTGGGGCTGGCTGTGTGAGTTCTGGGTGAGTGTTTGGGGCTGGCTGTGTAAGTTCTCGGTGAGTGTTTGGGGCTGGCTGTGTGAGTTCTGGGTGAGTGTTTGGGGCTGGCTGTGTGAGTTCTGGGTGAGTGTTTGGGGCTGGCTGAGTGAGTTTTAGGTGAGGATTTGGGGCTGGCTGTGTGAGTTCTGGGTGAGTGTTTGGGGCTGATTGTGTGAGTTCTGGGTGAGTGTTTGGGGCTGGCTGTGTGAGTTCTGGGTGAGGGTTTGGAGCTGGCTGTGTGAGTTCTGGGTGAGTGTTTGGGGCTGGCTGTGTGAGTTCTGGGTGACTGTTTGGGGCTGGTTGTGTGAGTTCTGGGTGAGGGTTTGGAGCTGGCTGTGTGAGTTCTGGGTGAGTGTTTGAGGCTGGCTGTGTGAGTTCTGGGTGAGGGTTTGGAGCTGGCTGTGTGATTTCTGGGTGAGGGTTTGGGGCTGGCTGTGTGAGTTCTGGGTGAGTGTTTGGGGCTGGCTGTGTGAGTGCTGAATGAGGGTTTGGGGCTGGCTATGTGAGTTCTGGGTGTGGGTTTGGGGCTGGCTGTGTGAGTTCTGGGTGACTGTTTGGGGCTGGTTGTGTGAGTTCTGGGTGAGTGTTTGGGGCTGGCTGTGTGAGTTCTGGGTGAGGGTTTGGAGATGGCTGTATGAGTTCTGGGTGAGAGATTAGGGCTGGCCGTGTGCGTTCTGGGTGAGTGTTTGGGGCTGGCTGTGTGAGTTCTGGGTGAGGGTTTGGAGCTGGCTGTGTGAGTTCTGGGTGAGTGTTTGGGGCTGGCTGTGTGAGTTCTGGGTGAGTGCTGGGGCTGGCTGTGTGAGTTCTGGGTGAGTGTTTGGGGCTGGCTGTGTGAGTTCTGGGTGAGTGTTTGGGGCTCGCTGTGTGAGTTCTAGGTGAGGATTTGGGGCTGGCTGTGTGAGTTCTGGGTGAGGGTTTGGGGCTGGCTGTGTGAGTTCTGGGTGAGTGTTTGGGGCTGGCTGTGTGAGTTCTGGGTGAGGGTTTGGAGATGGCTGTATGAGTTCTGGGTGAGAGATTAGGGCTGGCCGTGTGCGTTCTGGGTGAGTGTTTGGGGCTGGCTGTGTGAGTTCTGGGTAAGTATTTGGGGCTGGCTGTGTGAGTTCTGGGTGAGTGTTTGGTGCTGGCCGTGTGAGTTCTGGGTGAGTGTTTGGGGCTGGCTGTGTGAGTTCTGGGTGAGTGTTTGGTGCTGGCCGTGTGAGTTCTGGGTGAGTGTTTGGGGCTGGCTGTGTGAGTTCTGGGTGAGTGTTTGGGGCTGGCTGTGTGAGTTCTGGGTGAGGGTTTGTTGTTGGCTGTGTGAGTTCTGGGTGAGTGTTTGGTGCTGGCCGTGTGAGTTCTGGGTGAGTGTTTGGGGCTGGTTGTGTGAGTTCTGGGTGAGTGTTTGGGGGTGGCTGTGTGAGTTCTGGGTGAGTATTTTGTGCTGGCCATGTGAGTTCTGGTAGAGTGTTTGGGGCTGGCTGTGTGAGTTCTGGGTGAGGGTTTGGAGATGGCTGTATGAGTTCTGGGTGAGAGATTAGGGCTGGCCGTGTGCGTTCTGGGTGAGTGTTTGGGGCTGGCTGTGTGAATTCTGTGTGAGTGTTTGGGGCTGGATGTGTGAGTTCTGGGTGAGGGATTGGGGCTGGCTGTGTGAGTTCTGGGTGAGGGATTGGGGCTGGCGGTTTGAGTTCTGGGTGAGTGTTTGGGGCTGGCTGTGTGAGTTCTGGGTCAGTGTTTGGGGCTGGCTGTGTGAGTTCTGGTTGAGGGTTTGTCGCTATCTGTGTGAGTTCTGGGTGAGTGTTTGGTGCTGGCCGTGTGAGTTCTGGGTGAGTGTTTGGGGCTGGCTGTGTGAGTTCTGGGTGAGTGTTTCGGGGTGGCTGTGTGAGTTCTGGGTGAGTGTTTGGTGCTGGCCATGTGAGTTCTGGGAGAGTGTTTGGGGCTTTCTGTGTGAGTTCTGGGTGAGTGTTTGGGGCTGGTTGTGTGAGTTCTGGGTGAGTGTTTGGGGCTGGCTGTGTGAGTTCTGGGTGACTGTTTGGGGCTGGCTGTGTGAGTTCTGGGTGAGTGCTGGGGCTGGCTGTGTGAGTTCTGGGTGAGTGTTTGGGGCTGGCTGTGTAAGTTCTCGGTGAGTGTTTGGGGCTGGCTGTGTGAGTTCTGGGTGAGTGTTTGGGGCTGGCTGTGTGAGTTCTGGGTGAGTGTTTGGGGCTGGCTGAGTGAGTTTTAGGTGAGGATTTGGGGCTGGCTGTGTGAGTTCTGGGTGAGTGTTTGGGGCTGATTGTGTGAGTTCTGGGTGAGTGTTTGGGGCTGGCTGTGTGAGTTCTGGGTGAGGGTTTGGGGCTGGTTGTGTGAGTTCTGGGTGAGTGTTTGGGGCTGGCTGTGTGAGTTCTGGGTGACTGTTTGGGGCTGGCTGTGTGAGTTCTGGGTGAGTGCTGGGGCTGGCTGTGTGAGTTCTGGGTGAGTGTTTGGGGCTGGTTGTGTAAGTTCTCGGTGAGTGTTTGGGGGTGGCTGTGTGAGTTCTGGGTGAGTATTTTGTGCTGGCCATGTGAGTTCTGGTAGAGTGTTTGGGGCTGGCTGTGTGAGTTCTGGGTGAGTTTTTGGGGCTGGCTGTTTGAGTTTCTGGGTGAGTGTTTGGGGCTGGCTGTGTGAGTTCTGGGTGAGGTTTTGGTGCTGGCTGTGTGAGTTCTGGGTGAGTGTTTGGAGCTGGCTGTGTGAGTTCTGGGTGAGTGTTTGGGGCTGGCTGTGTGAGTTCTGTGTGAGTGTTTGGGGCTGGCTGTGTGAGTTCTGGGTGAGGGTTTGGAGATGGCTGTATGAGTTCTGGGTGAGAGATTAGGGCTGGCCGTGTGCGTTCTGGGTGAGTGTTTGGGGCTGGCTGTGTGAGTTCTGGGTGAGGGTTTGGAGATGGCTGTATGAGTTCTGGGTGAGAGATTAGGGCTGGCCGTGTGCGTTCTGGGTGAGTGTTTGGGGCTGGCTGTGTGAATTCTGTGTGAGTGTTTGGGGCTGGATGTGTGAGTTCTGGGTGAGGGATTGGGGCTGGCTGTGTGAGTTCTGGGTGAGGGATTGGGGCTGGCGGTTTGAGTTCTGGGTGAGTGTTTGGGGCTGGCTGTGTGAGTTCTGGGTCAGTGTTTGGGGCTGGCTGTGTGAGTTCTGGTTGAGGGTTTGTCGCTATCTGTGTGAGTTCTGGGTGAGTGTTTGGTGCTGGCCGTGTGAGTTCTGGGTGAGTGTTTGGGGCTGGCTGTGTGAGTTCTGGGTGAGTGTTTCGGGGTGGCTGTGTGAGTTCTGGGTGAGTGTTTGGTGCTGGCCATGTGAGTTCTGGGAGAGTGTTTGGGGCTTTCTGTGTGAGTTCTGGGTGAGTGTTTGGGGCTGGTTGTGTGAGTTCTGGGTGAGTGTTTGGGGCTGGCTGTGTGAGTTCTGGGTGACTGTTTGGGGCTGGCTGTGTGAGTTCTGGGTGAGTGCTGGGGCTGGCTGTGTGAGTTCTGGGTGAGTGTTTGGGGCTGGCTGTGTAAGTTCTCGGTGAGTGTTTGGGGCTGGCTGTGTGAGTTCTGGGTGAGTGTTTGGGGCTGGCTGTGTGAGTTCTGGGTGAGTGTTTGGGGCTGGCTGAGTGAGTTTTAGGTGAGGATTTGGGGCTGGCTGTGTGAGTTCTGGGTGAGTGTTTGGGGCTGATTGTGTGAGTTCTGGGTGAGTGTTTGGGGCTGGCTGTGTGAGTTCTGGGTGAGGGTTTGGGGCTGGTTGTGTGAGTTCTGGGTGAGTGTTTGGGGCTGGCTGTGTGAGTTCTGGGTGACTGTTTGGGGCTGGCTGTGTGAGTTCTGGGTGAGTGCTGGGGCTGGCTGTGTGAGTTCTGGGTGAGTGTTTGGGGCTGGCTGTGTAAGTTCTCGGTGAGTGTTTGGGGCTGGCTGAGTGAGTTTTAGGTGAGGATTTGGGGCTGGCTGTGTGAGTTCTGGGTGAGTGTTTGGGGCTGATTGTGTGAGTTCTGGGTGAGTGTTTGGGGCTGGCTGTGTGAGTTCTGGGTGAGGGTTTGTCGCTATCTGTGTGAGTTCTGGGTGAGGGTTTGGGGCTGGCTGTGTGAGTTCTGGGTGAGTGTTTGGGGCTGGCTGTGTGAGTTCTGGGTGAGTGTTTGGGGCTGAGTGTGAGTTCTGGGTGAGTGTTTGGGGATGGCTGTGTGAGTTCTGGGTGAGGGTTTGTCGCTATCTGTGTGAGTTCTGGGTGAGGGTTTGGGGCTGGCTGTGTGAGTTCTGGGTGAGTGTTTGGGGCTGGCTGTGTGAGTTCTGGGTGAGGGTTTGGAGATGGCTGTATGAGTTCTGGGTGAGAGATTAGGGCTGGCCGTGTGCGTTCTGGGTGAGTGTTTGGGGCTGGCTGTGTGAATTCTGTGTGAGTGTTTGGGGCTGGATGTGTGAGTTCTGGGTGAGGGATTGGGGCTGGCTGTGTGAGTTCTGGGTGAGGGATTGGGGCTGGCGGTTTGAGTTCTGGGTGAGTGTTTGGGGCTGGCTGTGTGAGTTCTGGGTCAGTGTTTGGGGCTGGCTGTGTGAGTTCTGGTTGAGGGTTTGTCGCTATCTGTGTGAGTTCTGGGTGAGTGTTTGGTGCTGGCCGTGTGAGTTCTGGGTGAGTGTTTGGGGCTGGCTGTGTGAGTTCTGGGTGAGTGTTTCGGGGTGGCTGTGTGAGTTCTGGGTGAGTGTTTGGTGCTGGCCATGTGAGTTCTGGGAGAGTGTTTGGGGCTTTCTGTGTGAGTTCTGGGTGAGTGTTTGGGGCTGGTTGTGTGAGTTCTGGGTGAGTGTTTGGGGCTGGCTGTGTGAGTTCTGGGTGACTGTTTGGGGCTGGCTGTGTGAGTTCTGGGTGAGTGCTGGGGCTGGCTGTGTGAGTTCTGGGTGAGTGTTTGGGGCTGGCTGTGTAAGTTCTCGGTGAGTGTTTGGGGCTGGCTGTGTGAGTTCTGGGTGAGTGTTTGGGGCTGGCTGTGTGAGTTCTGGGTGAGTGTTTGGGGCTGGCTGAGTGAGTTTTAGGTGAGGATTTGGGGCTGGCTGTGTGAGTTCTGGGTGAGTGTTTGGGGCTGATTGTGTGAGTTCTGGGTGAGTGTTTGGGGCTGGCTGTGTGAGTTCTGGGTGAGGGTTTGGAGCTGGCTGTGTGAGTTCTGGGTGAGTGTTTGGGGCTGGCTGTGTGAGTTCTGGGTGACTGTTTGGGGCTGGTTGTGTGAGTTCTGGGTGAGGGTTTGGAGCTGGCTGTGTGAGTTCTGGGTGAGTGTTTGAGGCTGGCTGTGTGAGTTCTGGGTGAGGGTTTGGAGCTGGCTGTGTGAGTTCTGGGTGAGTGCTGGGGCTGGCTGTGTGAGTTCTGGGTGAGTGTTTGGGGCTGGCTGTGTAAGTTCTCGGTGAGTGTTTGGGGCTGGCTGTGTGAGTTCTGGGTGTGGGTTTGGGGCTGGCTGTGTGAGTTCTGGGTGACTGTTTGGGGCTGGTTGTGTGAGTTCTGGGTGAGTGTTTGGGGCTGGCTGTGTGAGTTCTGGGTGAGGGTTTGGAGATGGCTGTATGAGTTCTGGGTGAGAGATTAGGGCTGGCCGTGTGCGTTCTGGGTGAGTGTTTGGGGCTGGCTGTGTGAGTTCTGGGTGAGGGTTTGGAGCTGGCTGTGTGAGTTCTGGGTGAGTGTTTGGGGCTGGCTGTGTGAGTTCTGGGTGAGTGCTGGGGCTGGCTGTGTGAGTTCTGGGTGAGTGTTTGGGGCTGGCTGTGTGAGTTCTGGGTGAGTGTTTGGGGCTCGCTGTGTGAGTTCTAGGTGAGGATTTGGGGCTGGCTGTGTGAGTTCTGGGTGAGGGTTTGGGGCTGGCTGTGTGAGTTCTGGGTGAGTGTTTGGGGCTGGCTGTGTGAGTTCTGGGTGAGGGTTTGGAGATGGCTGTATGAGTTCTGGGTGAGAGATTAGGGCTGGCCGTGTGCGTTCTGGGTGAGTGTTTGGGGCTGGCTGTGTGAGTTCTGGGTAAGTATTTGGGGCTGGCTGTGTGAGTTCTGGGTGAGTGTTTGGTGCTGGCCGTGTGAGTTCTGGGTGAGTGTTTGGGGCTGGCTGTGTGAGTTCTGGGTGAGTGTTTGGTGCTGGCCGTGTGAGTTCTGGGTGAGTGTTTGGGGCTGGCTGTGTGAGTTCTGGGTGAGTGTTTGGGGCTGGCTGTGTGAGTTCTGGGTGAGGGTTTGTTGTTGGCTGTGTGAGTTCTGGGTGAGTGTTTGGGGCTGGCTGTGTGAGTTCTGGGTGAGGGTTTGGAGCTGGCTGTGTGAGTTCTGGGTGAGTGTTTGGGGCTGGCTGTGTGAGTTCTGGGTGACTGTTTGGGGCTGGTTGTGTGAGTTCTGGGTGAGGGTTTGGAGCTGGCTGTGTGAGTTCTGGGTGAGTGTTTGAGGCTGGCTGTGTGAGTTCTGGGTGAGGGTTTGGAGCTGGCTGTGTGAGTTCTGGGTGAGTGCTGGGGCTGGCTGTGTGAGTTCTGGGTGAGTGTTTGGGGCTGGCTGTGTAAGTTCTCGGTGAGTGTTTGGGGCTGGCTGTGTGAGTTCTGGGTGTGGGTTTGGGGCTGGCTGTGTGAGTTCTGGGTGACTGTTTGGGGCTGGTTGTGTGAGTTCTGGGTGAGTGTTTGGGGCTGGCTGTGTGAGTTCTGGGTGAGGGTTTGGAGATGGCTGTATGAGTTCTGGGTGAGAGATTAGGGCTGGCCGTGTGCGTTCTGGGTGAGTGTTTGGGGCTGGCTGTGTGAGTTCTGGGTGAGGGTTTGGAGCTGGCTGTGTGAGTTCTGGGTGAGTGTTTGGGGCTGGCTGTGTGAGTTCTGGGTGAGTGCTGGGGCTGGCTGTGTGAGTTCTGGGTGAGTGTTTGGGGCTGGCTGTGTGAGTTCTGGGTGAGTGTTTGGGGCTCGCTGTGTGAGTTCTAGGTGAGGATTTGGGGCTGGCTGTGTGAGTTCTGGGTGAGGGTTTGGGGCTGGCTGTGTGAGTTCTGGGTGAGTGTTTGGGGCTGGCTGTGTGAGTTCTGGGTGAGGGTTTGGAGATGGCTGTATGAGTTCTGGGTGAGAGATTAGGGCTGGCCGTGTGCGTTCTGGGTGAGTGTTTGGGGCTGGCTGTGTGAGTTCTGGGTAAGTATTTGGGGCTGGCTGTGTGAGTTCTGGGTGAGTGTTTGGTGCTGGCCGTGTGAGTTCTGGGTGAGTGTTTGGGGCTGGCTGTGTGAGTTCTGGGTGAGTGTTTGGTGCTGGCCGTGTGAGTTCTGGGTGAGTGTTTGGGGCTGGCTGTGTGAGTTCTGGGTGAGTGTTTGGGGCTGGCTGTGTGAGTTCTGGGTGAGGGTTTGTTGTTGGCTGTGTGAGTTCTGGGTGAGTGTTTGGTGCTGGCCGTGTGAGTTCTGGGTGAGTGTTTGGGGCTGGTTGTGTGAGTTCTGGGTGAGTGTTTGGGGGTGGCTGTGTGAGTTCTGGGTGAGTATTTTGTGCTGGCCATGTGAGTTCTGGTAGAGTGTTTGGGGCTGGCTGTGTGAGTTCTGGGTGAGTGTTTGGGGCTGGCTGTTTGAGTTTCTGGGTGAGTGTTTGGGGCTGGCTGTGTGAGTTCTGGGTGAGGTTTTGGGGCTGGCTGTGTGAGTTCTGGGTGAGTGTTTGGAGCTGGCTGTGTGAGTTCTGGGTGAGTGTTTGGGGCTGGCTGTGTGAGTTCTGTGTGAGTGTTTGGGGCTGGCTGTGTGAGTTCTGGGTGAGGGTTTGGAGATGGCTGTATGAGTTCTGGGTGAGAGATTAGGGCTGGCCGTGTGCGTTCTGGGTGAGTGTTTGGGGCTGGCTGTGTGAGTTCTGGGTGAGGGTTTGGAGATGGCTGTATGAGTTCTGGGTGAGAGATTAGGGCTGGCCGTGTGCGTTCTGGGTGAGTGTTTGGGGCTGGCTGTGTGAATTCTGTGTGAGTGTTTGGGGCTGGATGTGTGAGTTCTGGGTGAGGGATTGGGGCTGGCTGTGTGAGTTCTGGGTGAGGGATTGGGGCTGGCGGTTTGAGTTCTGGGTGAGTGTTTGGGGCTGGCTGTGTGAGTTCTGGGTCAGTGTTTGGGGCTGGCTGTGTGAGTTCTGGTTGAGGGTTTGTCGCTATCTGTGTGAGTTCTGGTTGAGTGTTTGGTGCTGGCCGTGTGAGTTCTGGGTGAGTGTTTGGGGCTGGCTGTGTGAGTTCTGGGTGAGTGTTTCGGGGTGGCTGTGTGAGTTCTGGGTGAGTGTTTGGAGCTGGCCATGTGAGTTCTGGGAGAGTGTTTGGGGCTTTCTGTGTGAGTTCTGGGTGAGTGTTTGGGGCTGGTTGTGTGAGTTCTGGGTGAGTGTTTGGGGCCGGCTGTGTGAGTTCTGGGTGACTGTTTGGGGCTGGCTGTGTGAGTTCTGGGTGAGTGCTGGGGCTGGCTGTGTGAGTTCTGGGTGAGTGTTTGGGGCTGGCTGTGTAAGTTCTCGGTGAGTGTTTGGGGCTGGCTGTGTGAGTTCTGGGTGAGTGTTTGGGGCTGGCTGTGTGAGTTCTGGGTGAGTGTTTGGGGCTGGCTGAGTGAGTTTTAGGTGAGGATTTGGGGCTGGCTGTGTGAGTTCTGGGTGAGTGTTTGGGGCTGATTGTGTGAGTTCTGGGTGAGTGTTTGGGGCTGGCTGTGTGAGTTCTGGGTGAGGGTTTGGAGCTGGCTGTGTGAGTTCTGGGTGAGTGTTTGGGGCTGGCTGTGTGAGTTCTGGGTGACTGTTTGGGGCTGGTTGTGTGAGTTCTGGGTGAGGGTTTGGAGCTGGCTGTGTGAGTTCTGGGTGAGTGTTTGAGGCTGGCTGTGTGAGTTCTGGGTGAGGGTTTGGAGCTGTCTGTGTGAGTTCTGGGTGAGGGTTTGGGGCTGGCTGTGTGAGTTCTGGGTGAGTGTTTGGGGCTGGCTGTGTGAGTGCTGAATGAGGGTTTGGGGCTGGCTATGTGAGTTCTGGGTGTGGGTTTGGGGCTGGCTGTGTGAGTTCTGGGTGACTGTTTGGGGCTGGTTGTGTGAGTTCTGGGTGAGTGTTTGGGGCTGGCTGTGTGAGTTCTGGGTGAGGGTTTGGAGATGGCTGTATGAGTTCTGGGTGAGAGATTAGGGCTGGCCGTGTGCGTTCTGGGTGAGTGTTTGGGGCTGGCTGTGTGAGTTCTGGGTGAGGGTTTGGAGCTGGCTGTGTGAGTTCTGGGTGAGTGTTTGGGGCTGGCTGTGTGAGTTCTGGGTGAGTGCTGGGGCTGGCTGTGTGAGTTCTGGGTGAGTGTTTGGGGCTGGCTGTGTGAGTTCTGGGTGAGTGTTTGGGGCTCGCTGTGTGAGTTCTAGGTGAGGATTTGGGGCTGGCTGTGTGAGTTCTGGGTGAGGGTTTGGGGCTGGCTGTGTGAGTTCTGGGTGAGTGTTTGGGGCTGGCTGTGTGAGTTCTGGGTGAGGGTTTGGAGATGGCTGTATGAGTTCTGGGTGAGAGATTAGGGCTGGCCGTGTGCGTTCTGGGTGAGTGTTTGGGGCTGGCTGTGTGAGTTCTGGGTAAGTATTTGGGGCTGGCTGTGTGAGTTCTGGGTGAGTGTTTGGTGCTGGCCGTGTGAGTTCTGGGTGAGTGTTTGGGGCTGGCTGTGTGAGTTCTGGGTGAGTGTTTGGTGCTGGCCGTGTGAGTTCTGGGTGAGTGTTTGGGGCTGGCTGTGTGAGTTCTGGGTGAGTGTTTGGGGCTGGCTGTGTGAGTTCTGGGTGAGGGTTTGTTGTTGGCTGTGTGAGTTCTGGGTGAGTGTTTGGTGCTGGCCGTGTGAGTTCTGGGTGAGTGTTTAGGGCTGGTTGTGTGAGTTCTGGGTGAGTGTTTGGGGGTGGCTGTGTGAGTTCTGGGTGAGTATTTTGTGCTGGCCATGGGAGTTCTGGTAGAGTGTTTGGGGCTGGCTGTGTGAGTTCTGGGTGAGTGTTTGGGGCTGGCTGTTTGAGTTTCTGGGTGAGTGTTTGGGGCTGGCTGTGTGAGTTCTGGGTGAGGTTTTGGGGCTGGCTGTGTGAGTTCTGGGTGAGTGTTTGGAGCTGGCTGTGTGAGTTCTGGGTGAGGGTTTGGAGATGGCTGTATGAGTTCTGGGTGAGAGATTAGGGCTGGCCATGTGCGTTCTGGGTGAGTGTTTGGGGCTGGCTGTGTGAGTTCTGGGTAAGTATTTGGGGCTGGCTGTGTGAGTTCTGGGTGAGTGTTTGGTGCTGGCCGTGTGAGTTCTGGGTGAGTGTTTGGGGCTGGCTGTGTGAGTTCTGGGTGAGTGTTTGGTGCTGGCCGTGTGAGTTCTGGGTGAGTGTTTGGGGCTGGCTGTGTGAGTTCTGGGTGAGTGTTTGGGGCTGGCTGTGTGAGTTCTGGGTGAGGGTTTGTTGTTGGCTGTGTGAGTTCTGGGTGAGTGTTTGGTGCTGGCCGTGTGAGTTCTGGGTGAGTATTTGGGGCTGGTTGTGTGAGTTCTGGGTGAGTGTTTGGGGGTTGCTGTGTGAGTTCTGGGTGAGTATTTTGTGCTGGCCATGTGAGTTCTGGTAGAGTGTTTGGGGCTGGCTGTGTGAGTTCTGGGTGAGTGTTTGGGGCTGGCTGTTTGAGTTTCTGGGTGAGTGTTTGGGGCTGGCTGTGTGAGTTCTGGGTGAGGTTTTGGGGCTGGCTGTGTGAGTTCTGGGTGAGTGTTTGGAGCTGGCTGTGTGAGTTCTGGGTGAGTGTTTGGGGCTGGCTGTGTGAGTTCTGTGTGAGTGTTTGGGGCTGGCTGTGTGAGTTCTGGGTGAGGGTTTGGAGATGGCTGTATGAGTTCTGGGTGAGAGATTAGGGCTGGCCGTGTGCGTTCTGGGTGAGTGTTTGGGGCTGGCTGTGTGAGTTCTGGGTGAGGGTTTGGAGATGGCTGTATGAGTTCTGGGTGAGAGATTAGGGCTGGCCGTGTGCGTTCTGGGTGAGTGTTTGGGGCTGGCTGTGTGAATTCTGTGTGAGTGTTTGGGGCTGGATGTGTGAGTTCTGGGTGAGGGATTGGGGCTGGCTGTGTGAGTTCTGGGTGAGGGATTGGGGCTGGCGGTTTGAGTTCTGGGTGAGTGTTTGGGGCTGGCTGTGTGAGTTCTGGGTCAGTGTTTGGGGCTGGCTGTGTGAGTTCTGGTTGAGGGTTTGTCGCTATCTGTGTGAGTTCTGGGTGAGTGTTTGGTGCTGGCCGTGTGAGTTCTGGGTGAGTGTTTGGGGCTGGCTGTGTGAGTTCTGGGTGAGTGTTTCGGGGTGGCTGTGTGAGTTCTGGGTGAGTGTTTGGTGCTGGCCATGTGAGTTCTGGGAGAGTGTTTGGGGCTTTCTGTGTGAGTTCTGGGTGAGTGTTTGGGGCTGGTTGTGTGAGTTCTGGGTGAGTGTTTGGGGCCGGCTGTGTGAGTTCTGGGTGACTGTTTGGGGCTGGCTGTGTGAGTTCTGGGTGAGTGCTGGGGCTGGCTGTGTGAGTTCTGGGTGAGTGTTTGGGGCTGGCTGTGTAAGTTCTCGGTGAGTGTTTGGGGCTGGCTGTGTGAGTTCTGGGTGAGTGTTTGGGGCTGGCTGTGTGAGTTCTGGGTGAGTGTTTGGGGCTGGCTGAGTGAGTTTTAGGTGAGGATTTGGGGCTGGCTGTGTGAGTTCTGGGTGAGTGTTTGGGGCTGATTGTGTGAGTTCTGGGTGAGTGTTTGGGGCTGGCTGTGTGAGTTCTGGGTGAGGGTTTGGAGCTGGCTGTGTGAGTTCTGGGTGAGTGTTTGGGGCTGGCTGTGTGAGTTCTGGGTGACTGTTTGGGGCTGGTTGTGTGAGTTCTGGGTGAGGGTTTGGAGCTGGCTGTGTGAGTTCTGGGTGAGTGTTTGAGGCTGGCTGTGTGAGTTCTGGGTGAGGGTTTGGAGCTGGCTGTGTGAGTTCTGGGTGAGGGTTTGGGGCTGGCTGTGTGAGTTCTGGGTGAGTGTTTGGGGCTGGCTGTGTGAGTGCTGAATGAGGGTTTGGGGCTGGCTATGTGAGTTCTGGGTGTGGGTTTGGGGCTGGCTGTGTGAGTTCTGGGTGACTGTTTGGGGCTGGTTGTGTGAGTTCTGGGTGAGTGTTTGGGGCTGGCTGTGTGAGTTCTGGGTGAGAGTTTGGAGATGGCTGTATGAGTTCTGGGTGAGAGATTAGGGCTGGCCGTGTGCGTTCTGGGTGAGTGTTTGGGGCTGGCTGTGTGAGTTCTGGGTGAGGGTTTGGAGCTGGCTGTGTGAGTTCTGGGTGAGTGTTTGGGGCTGGCTGTGTGAGTTCTGGGTGAGTGTTTGGGGCTGGCTGTGTGAGTTCTGTGTGAGTGTTTGGGGCTGGCTGTGTGAGTTCTGGGTGAGGGTTTGGAGATGGCTGTATGAGTTCTGGGTGAGAGATTAGGGCTGGCCGTGTGCGTTCTGGGTGAGTGTTTGGGGCTGGCTGTGTGAGTTCTGGGTGAGGGTTTGGAGATGGCTGTATGAGTTCTGGGTGAGAGATTAGGGCTGGCCGTGTGCGTTCTGGGTGAGTGTTTGGGGCTGGCTGTGTGAATTCTGTGTGAGTGTTTGGGGCTGGATGTGTGAGTTCTGGGTGAGGGATTGGGGCTGGCTGTGTGAGTTCTGGGTGAGGGATTGGGGCTGGCGGTTTGAGTTCTGGGTGAGTGTTTGGGGCTGGCTGTGTGAGTTCTGGGTCAGTGTTTGGGGCTGGCTGTGTGAGTTCTGGTTGAGGGTTTGTCGCTATCTGTGTGAGTTCTGGTTGAGTGTTTGGTGCTGGCCGTGTGAGTTCTGGGTGAGTGTTTGGGGCTGGCTGTGTGAGTTCTGGGTGAGTGTTTCGGGGTGGCTGTGTGAGTTCTGGGTGAGTGTTTGGTGCTGGCCATGTGAGTTCTGGGAGAGTGTTTGGGGCTTTCTGTGTGAGTTCTGGGTGAGTGTTTGGGGCTGGTTGTGTGAGTTCTGGGTGAGTGTTTGGGGCCGGCTGTGTGAGTTCTGGGTGACTGTTTGGGGCTGGCTGTGTGAGTTCTGGGTGAGTGCTGGGGCTGGCTGTGTGAGTTCTGGGTGAGTGTTTGGGGCTGGCTGTGTAAGTTCTCGGTGAGTGTTTGGGGCTGGCTGTGTGAGTTCTGGGTGAGTGTTTGGGGCTGGCTGTGTGAGTTCTGGGTGAGTGTTTGGGGCTGGCTGAGTGAGTTTTAGGTGAGGATTTGGGGCTGGCTGTGTGAGTTCTGGGTGAGTGTTTGGGGCTGATTGTGTGAGTTCTGGGTGAGTGTTTGGGGCTGGCTGTGTGAGTTCTGGGTGAGGGTTTGGAGCTGGCTGTGTGAGTTCTGGGTGAGTGTTTGGGGCTGGCTGTGTGAGTTCTGGGTGACTGTTTGGGGCTGGTTGTGTGAGTTCTGGGTGAGGGTTTGGAGCTGGCTGTGTGAGTTCTGGGTGAGTGTTTGAGGCTGGCTGTGTGAGTTCTGGGTGAGGGTTTGGAGCTGTCTGTGTGAGTTCTGGGTGAGGGTTTGGGGCTGGCTGTGTGAGTTCTGGGTGAGTGTTTGGGGCTGGCTGTGTGAGTGCTGAATGAGGGTTTGGGGCTGGCTATGTGAGTTCTGGGTGTGGGTTTGGGGCTGGCTGTGTGAGTTCTGGGTGACTGTTTGGGGCTGGTTGTGTGAGTTCTGGGTGAGTGTTTGGGGCTGGCTGTGTGAGTTCTGGGTGAGGGTTTGGAGATGGCTGTATGAGTTCTGGGTGAGAGATTAGGGCTGGCCGTGTGCGTTCTGGGTGAGTGTTTGGGGCTGGCTGTGTGAGTTCTGGGTGAGGGTTTGGAGCTGGCTGTGTGAGTTCTGGGTGAGTGTTTGGGGCTGGCTGTGTGAGTTCTGGGTGAGTGCTGGGGCTGGCTGTGTGAGTTCTGGGTGAGTGTTTGGGGCTGGCTGTGTGAGTTCTGGGTGAGTGTTTGGGGCTCGCTGTGTGAGTTCTAGGTGAGGATTTGGGGCTGGCTGTGTGAGTTCTGGGTGAGGGTTTGGGGCTGGCTGTGTGAGTTCTGGGTGAGTGTTTGGGGCTGGCTGTGTGAGTTCTGGGTGAGGGTTTGGAGATGGCTGTATGAGTTCTGGGTGAGAGATTAGGGCTGGCCGTGTGCGTTCTGGGTGAGTGTTTGGGGCTGGCTGTGTGAGTTCTGGGTAAGTATTTGGGGCTGGCTGTGTGAGTTCTGGGTGAGTGTTTGGTGCTGGCCGTGTGAGTTCTGGGTGAGTGTTTGGGGCTGGCTGTGTGAGTTCTGGGTGAGTGTTTGGTGCTGGCCGTGTGAGTTCTGGGTGAGTGTTTGGGGCTGGCTGTGTGAGTTCTGGGTGAGTGTTTGGGGCTGGCTGTGTGAGTTCTGGGTGAGGGTTTGTTGTTGGCTGTGTGAGTTCTGGGTGAGTGTTTGGTGCTGGCCGTGTGAGTTCTGGGTGAGTGTTTAGGGCTGGTTGTGTGAGTTCTGGGTGAGTGTTTGGGGGTGGCTGTGTGAGTTCTGGGTGAGTATTTTGTGCTGGCCATGTGAGTTCTGGTAGAGTGTTTGGGGCTGGCTGTGTGAGTTCTGGGTGAGTGTTTGGGGCTGGCTGTTTGAGTTTCTGGGTGAGTGTTTGGGGCTGGCTGTGTGAGTTCTGGGTGAGGTTTTGGGGCTGGCTGTGTGAGTTCTGGGTGAGTGTTTGGAGCTGGCTGTGTGAGTTCTGGGTGAGGGTTTGGAGATGGCTGTATGAGTTCTGGGTGAGAGATTAGGGCTGGCCGTGTGCGTTCTGGGTGAGTGTTTGGGGCTGGCTGTGTGAGTTCTGGGTAAGTATTTGGGGCTGGCTGTGTGAGTTCTGGGTGAGTGTTTGGTGCTGGCCGTGTGAGTTCTGGGTGAGTGTTTGGGGCTGGCTGTGTGAGTTCTGGGTGAGTGTTTGGTGCTGGCCGTGTGAGTTCTGGGTGAGTGTTTGGGGCTGGCTGTGTGAGTTCTGGGTGAGTGTTTGGGGCTGGCTGTGTGAGTTCTGGGTGAGGGTTTGTTGTTGGCTGTGTGAGTTCTGGGTGAGTGTTTGGTGCTGGCCGTGTGAGTTCTGGGTGAGTATTTGGGGCTGGTTGTGTGAGTTCTGGGTGAGTGTTTGGGGGTGGCTGTGTGAGTTCTGGGTGAGTATTTTGTGCTGGCCATGTGAGTTCTGGTAGAGTGTTTGGGGCTGGCTGTGTGAGTTCTGGGTGAGTGTTTGGGGCTGGCTGTTTGAGTTTCTGGGTGAGTGTTTGGGGCTGGCTGTGTGAGTTCTGGGTGAGGTTTTGGGGCTGGCTGTGTGAGTTCTGGGTGAGTGTTTGGAGCTGGCTGTGTGAGTTCTGGGTGAGTGTTTGGGGCTGGCTGTGTGAGTTCTGTGTGAGTGTTTGGGGCTGGCTGTGTGAGTTCTGGGTGAGGGTTTGGAGATCGCTGTATGAGTTCTGGGTGAGAGATTAGGGCTGGCCGTGTGCGTTCTGGGTGAGTGTTTGGGGCTGGCTGTGTGAGTTCTGGGTGAGGGTTTGGAGATGGCTGTATGAGTTCTGGGTGAGAGATTAGGGCTGGCCGTGTGCGTTCTGGGTGAGTGTTTGGGGCTGGCTGTGTGAATTCTGTGTGAGTGTTTGGGGCTGGATGTGTGAGTTCTGGGTGAGGGATTGGGGCTGGCTGTGTGAGTTCTGGGTGAGGGATTGGGGCTGGCGGTTTGAGTTCTGGGTGAGTGTTTGGGGCTGGCTGTGTGAGTTCTGGGTCAGTGTTTGGGGCTGGCTGTGTGAGTTCTGGTTGAGGGTTTGTCGCTATCTGTGTGAGTTCTGGGTGAGTGTTTGGTGCTGGCCGTGTGAGTTCTGGGTGAGTGTTTGGGGCTGGCTGTGTGAGTTCTGGGTGAGTGTTTCGGGGTGGCTGTGTGAGTTCTGGGTGAGTGTTTGGTGCTGGCCATGTGAGTTCTGGGAGAGTGTTTGGGGCTTTCTGTGTGAGTTCTGGGTGAGTGTTTGGGGCTGGTTGTGTGAGTTCTGGGTGAGTGTTTGGGGCCGGCTGTGTGAGTTCTGGGTGACTGTTTGGGGCTGGCTGTGTGAGTTCTGGGTGAGTGCTGGGGCTGGCTGTGTGAGTTCTGGGTGAGTGTTTGGGGCTGGCTGTGTAAGTTCTCGGTGAGTGTTTGGGGCTGGCTGTGTGAGTTCTGGGTGAGTGTTTGGGGCTGGCTGTGTGAGTTCTGGGTGAGTGTTTGGGGCTGGCTGAGTGAGTTTTAGGTGAGGATTTGGGGCTGGCTGTGTGAGTTCTGGGTGAGTGTTTGGGGCTGATTGTGTGAGTTCTGGGTGAGTGTTTGGGGCTGGCTGTGTGAGTTCTGGGTGAGGGTTTGGAGCTGGCTGTGTGAGTTCTGGGTGAGTGTTTGGGGCTGGCTGTGTGAGTTCTGGGTGACTGTTTGGGGCTGGTTGTGTGAGTTCTGGGTGAGGGTTTGGAGCTGGCTGTGTGAGTTCTGGGTGAGTGTTTGAGGCTGGCTGTGTGAGTTCTGGGTGAGGGTTTGGAGCTGGCTGTGTGAGTTCTGGGTGAGGGTTTGGGGCTGGCTGTGTGAGTTCTGGGTGAGTGTTTGGGGCTGGCTGTGTGAGTGCTGAATGAGGGTTTGGGGCTGGCTATGTGAGTTCTGGGTGTGGGTTTGGGGCTGGCTGTGTGAGTTCTGGGTGACTGTTTGGGGCTGGTTGTGTGAGTTCTGGGTGAGTGTTTGGGGCTGGCTGTGTGAGTTCTGGGTGAGGGTTTGGAGATGGCTGTATGAGTTCTGGGTGAGAGATTAGGGCTGGCCGTGTGCGTTCTGGGTGAGTGTTTGGGGCTGGCTGTGTGAGTTCTGGGTGAGGGTTTGGAGCTGGCTGTGTGAGTTCTGGGTGAGTGTTTGGGGCTGGCTGTGTGAGTTCTGGGTGAGTGCTGGGGCTGGCTGTGTGAGTTCTGGGTGAGTGTTTGGGGCTGGCTGTGTGAGTTCTGGGTGAGTGTTTGGGGCTCGCTGTGTGAGTTCTAGGTGAGGATTTGGGGCTGGCTGTGTGAGTTCTGGGTGAGGGTTTGGGGCTGGCTGTGTGAGTTCTGGGTGAGTGTTTGGGGCTGGCTGTGTGAGTTCTGGGTGAGGGTTTGGAGATGGCTGTATGAGTTCTGGGTGAGAGATTAGGGCTGGCCGTGTGCGTTCTGGGTGAGTGTTTGGGGCTGGCTGTGTGAGTTCTGGGTAAGTATTTGGGGCTGGCTGTGTGAGTTCTGGGTGAGTGTTTGGTGCTGGCCGTGTGAGTTCTGGGTGAGTGTTTGGGGCTGGCTGTGTGAGTTCTGGGTGAGTGTTTGGTGCTGGCCGTGTGAGTTCTGGGTGAGTGTTTGGGGCTGGCTGTGTGAGTTCTGGGTGAGTGTTTGGGGCTGGCTGTGTGAGTTCTGGGTGAGGGTTTGTTGTTGGCTGTGTGAGTTCTGGGTGAGTGTTTGGTGCTGGCCGTGTGAGTTCTGGGTGAGTGTTTGGGGCTGGTTGTGTGAGTTCTGGGTGAGTGTTTGGGGGTGGCTGTGTGAGTTCTGGGTGAGTATTTTGTGCTGGCCATGTGAGTTCTGGTAGAGTGTTTGGGGCTGGCTGTGTGAGTTCTGGGTGAGTGTTTGGGGCTGGCTGTTTGAGTTTCTGGGTGAGTGTTTGGGGCTGGCTGTGTGAGTTCTGGGTGAGGTTTTGGGGCTGGCTGTGTGAGTTCTGGGTGAGTGTTTGGAGCTGGCTGTGTGAGTTCTGGGTGAGTGTTTGGGGCTGGCTGTGTGAGTTCTGTGTGAGTGTTTGGGGCTGGATGTGTGAGTTCTGGGTGAGGGATTGGGGCTGGCTGTGTGAGTTCTGGGTGAGGGATTGGGGCTGGCGGTTTGAGTTCTGGGTGAGTGTTTGGCGCTGGCTGTGTGAGTTCTGGGTCAGTGTTTGGGGCTGGCTGTGTGAGTTCTGGGTGAGGGTTTGTCGCTATCTGTGTGAGTTCTGGGTGAGTGTTTGGGGCTGGCTGTGTGAGTTCTGGGTGAGGGTTTGGGGCTTGCTGTGTGAGTTCTGGGTGAGGGTATGGGGCTGGCTGTGTGAGTTCTGGGTGAGTGTTTGGGGGTGCCTGTGTGAGTTCTGGGTGAGTGCTTGGGGCTGGCTGTGTGAGTTCTGGGTGAGTGTTTGGGGCTGGCTGTGTGAGTTCTGGATGAGTGTTTGGGGCTGGCTGTGTGAGTTCTAGGTGAGAGTTTGGGGCTGGCTGTGTGATTTCTGGGTGAGTGTTTGGGGCTGGCTGTGTGAGTTCTGGGTGAGTATTTGAGGCTGGCTGTGTGAGTTCTGGGTGAGGGTTTGGAGCTGGCTGTGTGAGTTCTGGGTGAGTGTTTGGGGCTGGCTGTGTGAGTTCTGGGTGAGTGCTGGGGCTGGCTGTGTGAGTTCTGGGTGTGTGTTTGGGGCTGGCTGTGTGAGTTCTGGGTGAGTGTTTGGGGCTCGCTGTGTGAGTTCTAGGTGAGGATTTGGGGCTGGCTGTGTGAGTTCTGGGTGAGGGTTTGGGGCTGGCTGTGTGAGTTCTGGGTGAGTGTTTGGGGCTGGCTGTGTGAGTTCTGGGTGAGGGTTTGGAGATGGCTGTATGAGTTCTGGGTGAGAGATTAGGGCTGGCCGTGTGCGTTCTGGGTGAGTGTTTGGGGCTGGCTGTGTGAGTTCTGGGTAAGTATTTGGGGCTGGCTGTGTGAGTTCTGGGTGAGTGTTTGGTGCTGGCCGTGTGAGTTCTGGGTGAGTGTTTGGGGCTGGCTGTGTTATTTCTGGGTGAGTGTTTGGGGCTGGCTGTGTGAGTTCTGGGTGAGGGTTTGGGGCTTGCTGTGTGAGTTCTGGGTGAGTGTTTGGTGCTGGCCGTGTGAGTTCTGGGTGAGTGTTTGGGGCTGGCTGTGTGAGTTCTGGGTGAGTGTTTGGGGCTGGCTGTGTGAGTTCTGGGTGAGGGTTTGTTGTTGGCTGTGTGAGTTCTGGGTGAGTGTTTGGTGCTGGCCGTGTGAGTTCTGGGTGAGTGTTTGGGGCTGGTTGTGTGAGTTCTGGGTGAGTGTTTGGGGGTGGCTGTGTGAGTTATGGGTGAGTATTTTGTGCTGGCCATGTGAGTTCTGGGAGAGTGTTTGGGGCTGGCTATGTGAGTTTCTGGGTGAGTGTTTGGGGCTGGCTGTGTGAGTTCTGGGTGAGTGTTTGGAGCTGGCTGTGTGAGTTCTGGGTGAGTGTTTGGGGCTGGCTGTGTGAGTTCTGTGTGAGTGTTTGGGGCTGGATGTGTGAGTTCTGGGTGAGGGATTGGGGCTGGCTGTGTGAGTTCTGGGTGAGGGATTGGGGCTGGCGGTTTGAGTTCTGGGTGAGTGTTTGGGGCTGGCTGTGTGAGTTCTGGGTCAGTGTTTGGGGCTGGCTGTGTGAGTTCTGGGTGAGGGTTTGTCGCTATCTGTGTGAGTTCTGGGTGAGGGTTTGGGGCTGGCTGTGTGAGTTCTGGGTGAGTGTTTGGGGCTGGCTGTGTGAGTTCTGGGTGAAGGTTTGGAGATGGCTGTATGAGTTCTGGGTGAGAGATTAGGGCTGGCCGTGTGCGTTCTAGGTGAGTGTTTGGGGCTGGCTGTGTGAGTTCTGGGTAAGTATTTGGGGCTGGCTGTGTGAGTTCTGGGTGAGTGTTTGGTGCTGGCCGTGTGAGTTCTGGGTGAGTGTTTGGCGCTGGCTGTGTTATTTCTGGGTGAGTGTTTGGGGCTGGCTGTGTGAGTTCTGGGTGAGGGTTTGGGGCTTGCTGTGTGAGTTCTGGGTGAGTGTTTGGTGCTGGCCGTGTGAGTTCTGGGTGAGTGTTTGGGGCTGGCTGTGTGAGTTCTGGGTGAGTGTTTGGGGCTGGCTGTGTGAGTTCTGGGTGAGGGTTTGTTGTTGGCTGTGTGAGTTCTGGGTGAGTGTTTGGTGCTGGCCGTGTGAGTTCTGGGTGAGTGTTTGGGGCTGGTTGTGTGAGTTCTGGGTGAGTGTTTGGGGGTGGCTGTGTGAGTTCTGGGTGAGTATTTTGTGCTGGCCATGTGAGTTCTGGGAGAGTGTTTGGGGCTGGCTGTGTGAGTTCTGGGTGAGTGTTTGGGGCTGGCTGTTTGAGTTTCTGGGTGAGTGTTTGGGGCTGGCTGTGTGAGTTCTGGGTGAGGTTTTGGGGCTGGCTGTGTGAGTTCTGGGTGAGTGTTTGGTGCTGGCCGTGTGAGTTCTGGGTGAGTGTTTGGGGCTGGCTGTGTGAGTTCTGGGTGAGTGTTTCGGGGTGGCTGTGTGAGTTCTGGGTGAGTGTTTGGGGCTGGCTGTGTGAGTTCTGGGTGAGTGCTGGGGCTGGCTGTGTGAGTTCTGGGTGAGTGTTTGGGGCTGGCTGTGTGAGTTCTGGGTGAGTGTTTGGGGCTCGCTGTGTGAGTTCTAGGTGAGGATTTGGGGCTGGCTGTGTGAGTTCTGGGTGAGGGTTTGGGGCTGGCTGTGTGAGTTCTGGGTGAGTGTTTGGGGCTGGCTGTGTGAGTTCTGGGTGAGGGTTTGGAGATGGCTGTATGAGTTCTGGGTGAGAGATTAGGGCTGGCCGTGTGCGTTCTGGGTGAGTGTTTGGGGCTGGCTGTGTGAGTTCTGGGTAAGTATTTGGGGCTGGCTGTGTGAGTTCTGGGTGAGTGTTTGGTGCTGGCCGTGTGAGTTCTGGGTGAGTGTTTGGGGCTGGCTGTGTTATTTCTGGGTGAGTGTTTGGGGCTGGCTGTGTGAGTTCTGGGTGAGGGTTTGGGGCTTGCTGTGTGAGTTCTGGGTGAGTGTTTGGTGCTGGCCGTGTGAGTTCTGGGTGAGTGTTTGGGGCTGGCTGTGTGAGTTCTGGGTGAGTGTTTGGGGCTGGCTGTGTGAGTTCTGGGTGAGGGTTTGTTGTTGGCTGTGTGAGTTCTGGGTGAGTGTTTGGTGCTGGCCGTGTGAGTTCTGGGTGAGTGTTTGGGGCTGGTTGTGTGAGTTCTGGGTGAGTGTTTGGGGGTGGCTGTGTGAGTTATGGGTGAGTATTTTGTGCTGGCCATGTGAGTTCTGGGAGAGTGTTTGGGGCTGGCTATGTGAGATTCTGGGTGAGTGTTTGGGGCTGGCTGTGTGAGTTCTGGGTGAGGTTTTGGGGCTGGCTGTGTGAGTTCTGGGTGAGTGTTTGGAGCTGGCTGTGTGAGTTCTGGGTGAGTATTTGGGGCTGGCTGTGTGAGTTCTGGGTGAGTGTTTGGTGCTGGCCGTGTGAGTTCTGGGTGAGTGTTTGGGGCTGGCTGTGTTATTTCTGGGTGAGTGTTTGGGGCTGGCTGTGTGAGTTCTGGGTAAGTATTTGGGGCTGGCTGTGTGAGTTCTGGGTGAGTGTTTGGTGCTGGCCGTGTGAGTTCTGGGTGAGTGTTTGGGGCTGGCTGTGTTATTTCTGGGTGAGTGTTTGGGGCTGGCTGTGTGAGTTCTGGGTGAGGGTTTGGGGCTTGCTGTGTGAGTTCTGGGTGAGTGTTTGGTGCTGGCCGTGTGAGTTCTGGGTGAGTGGTTGGGGCTGGCTGTGTGAGTTCTGGGTGAGTGTTTGGGGCTGGCTGTGTGAGTTCTGGGTGAGGGTTTGTTGTTGGCTGTGTGAGTTCTGGGTGAGTGTTTGGTGCTGGCCGTGTGAGTTCTGGGTGAGTGTTTGGGGCTGGTTGTGTGAGTTCTGGGTGAGTGTTTGGGGGTGGCTGTGTGAGTTATGGGTGAGTATTTTGTGCTGGCCATGTGAGTTCTGGGAGAGTGTTTGGGGCTGGCTATGTGAGTTTCTGGGTGAGTGTTTGGGGCTGGCTGTGTGAGTTCTGGGTGAGGTTTTGGGGCTGGCTGTGTGAGTTCTGGGTGAGTGTTTGGAGCTGGCTGTGTGAGTTCTGGGTGAGTGTTTGGGGCTGGCTGTGTGAGTTCTGTGTGAGTGTTTGGGGCTGGATGTGTGAGTTCTGGGTGAGGGATTGGGGCTGGCTGTGTGAGTTCTGGGTGAGGGATTGGGGCTGGCGGTTTGAGTTCTGGGTGAGTGTTTGGGGCTGGCTGTGTGAGTTCTGGGTCAGTGTTTGGGGCTGGCTGTGTGAGTTCTGGGTGAGGGTTTGTCGCTATCTGTGTGAGTTCTGGGTGAGGGTTTGGGGCTGGCTGTGTGAGTTCTGGGTGAGTGTTTGGGGCTGGCTGTGTGAGTTCTGGGTGAGGGTTTGGAGATGGCTGTATGAGTTCTGGGTGAGAGATTAGGGCTGGCCGTGTGCGTTCTGGGTGAGTGTTTGGGGCTGGCTGTGTGAGTTCTGGGTAAGTATTTGGGGCTGGCTGTGTGAGTTCTGGGTGAGTGTTTGGTGCTGGCCGTGTGAGTTCTGGGTGAGTGTTTGGGGCTGGCTGTGTTATTTCTGGGTGAGTGTTTGGGGCTGGCTGTGTGAGTTCTGGGTGAGGGTTTGGGGCTTGCTGTGTGAGTTCTGGGTGAGTGTTTGGTGCTGGCCGTGTGAGTTCTGGGTGAGTGTTTGGGGCTGGCTGTGTGAGTTCTGGGTGAGTGTTTGGGGCTGGCTGTGTGAGTTCTGGGTGAGGGTTTGTTGTTGGCTGTGTGAGTTCTGGGTGAGTGTTTGGTGCTGGCCGTGTGAGTTCTCGGTGAGTGTTTGGGGCTGGTTGTGTGAGTTCTGGGTGAGTGTTTGGGGGTGGCTGTGTGAGTTTCTGGGTGAGTGTTTGGGGCTGGCTGTGTGAGTTCTGGGTGAGGTTTTGGGGCTGGCTGTGTGAGTTCTGGGTGAGTGTTTGGTGCTGGCCGTGTGAGTTCTGGGTGAGTGTTTGGGGCTGGCTGTGTGAGTTCTGGGTGAGTGTTTCGGGGTGGCTGTGTGAGTTCTGGGTGAGTGTTTGGTGCTGGCCATGTAAGTTCTGGGAGAGTGTTTGGGGCTTTCTGTGTGAGTTCTGGGTGAGTGTTTGGGGCTGGCTGTGTGAGTGCTGGGTGAGGGTTTGGAGCTGGCTGTGTGAGTTCTGGGTGAGGGTTTGGGGCTGGCTGTGTGAGTTCTGGGTGAGTGTTTGGGGCTGGCTGTGTGAATGCTGGGTTAGGGTTTTGGGCTGGCTGTGTGAGTCCTGGGTGAGTGTTTGGGGCTGGCTGTGTGAGTTCTGGGTGAGGGTTTGGGGCTTGCTGTGTGAGTTCTGGGTGAGGGTATGGGGCTGGCTGTGTGAGTTCTGGGTGAGTGTTTGGGGGTGCCTGTGTGAGTTCTGGGTGAGTGCTTGGGGCTGGCTGTGTGAGTTCTGGGTGAGTGTTTGGGGCTGGCTGTGTGAGTTCTGGATGAGTGTTTGGGGCTGGCTGTGTGAGTTCTAGGTGAGAGTTTGGGGCTGGCTGTTTGAGTTTCTGGGTGAGTGTTTGGGGCTGGCTGTGTGAGTTCTGGGTGAGGTTTTGGGGCTGGCTGTGTGAGTTCTGGGTGAGTGTTTGGTGCTGGCCGTGTGAGTTCTGGGTGAGTGTTTGGGGCTGGCTGTGTGAGTTCTGGGTGAGTGTTTCGGGGTGGCTTTGTGAGTTCTGGGTGAGTGTTTGGTGCTGGCCATGTAAGTTCTGGGAGAGTGTTTGGGGCTTTCTGTGTGAGTTCTGGGTGAGTGTTTGGGGCTGGCTGTGTGAGTGCTGGGTGAGGGTTTGGAGCTGGCTGTGTGAGTTCTGGGTGAGGGTTTGGGGCTGGCTGTGTGAGTTCTGGGTGAGTGTTTGGGGCTGGCTGTGTGAATGCTGGGTTAGGGTTTTGGGCTGGCTGTGTGAGTCCTGGGTGAGTGTTTGGGGCTGGCTGTGTGAGTTCTGGGTGAGGGTTTGGGGCTTGCTGTGTGAGTTCTGGGTGAGGGTATGGGGCTGGCTGTGTGAGTTCTGGGTGAGTGTTTGGGGGTGCCTGTGTGAGTTCTGGGTGAGTGCTTGGGGCTGGCTGTGTGAGTTCTGGGTGAGTGTTTGGGGCTGGCTGTGTGAGTTCTGGATGAGTGTTTGGGGCTGGCTGTGTGAGTTCTAGGTGAGAGTTTGGGGCTGGCTGTGTGATTTCTGGGTGAGTGTTTGGGGCTGGCTGTGTGAGTTCTGGGTGAGTGTTTGAGGCTGGCTGTGTGAGTTCTGGGTGAGGGTTTGGAGCTGGCTGTGTGAGTTCTGGGTGAGTGTTTGGGGCTGGCTGTGTGAGTTCTGGGTGAGTGCTGGGGCTGGCTGTGTGAGTTCTGGGTGAGTGTTTGGGGCTAGCTGTGTGAGTTCTGGGTGAGTGTTTGGGGCTCGCTGTGTGAGTTCTAGGTGAGGATTTGGGGCTGGCTGTGTGAGTTCTGGGTGAGGGTTTGGGGCTGGTTGTGTGAGTTCTGGGTGAGTGTTTGGGGCTGGCTGTCTGAGTTCTGGGTGAGGGTTTGGAGATGGCTGTATGAGTTCTGGGTGAGAGATTAGGGCTGGCCGTGTGCGTTCTGGGTGAGTGTTTGGGGCTGGCTGTGTGAGTTCTGGGTAAGTATTTGGGGCTGGCTGTGTGAGTTCTGGGTGAGTGTTTGGTGCTGGCCGTGTGAGTTCTGGGTGAGTGTTTGGGGCTGGCTGTGTTATTTCTGGGTGAGTGTTTGGGGCTGGCTGTGTGAGTTCTGGGTGAGGGTTTGGGGCTTGCTGTGTGAGTTCTGGGTGAGTGTTTGGTGCTGGCCGTGTGAGTTCTGGGTGAGTGTTTGGGGCTGGCTGTGTGAGTTCTGGGTGAGTGTTTGGGGCTGGCTGTGTGAGTTCTGGGTGAGGGTTTGTTGTTGGCTGTGTGAGTTCTGGGTGAGTGTTTGGTGCTGGCCGTGTGAGTTCTGGGTGAGTGTTTGGGGCTGGTTGTGTGAGTTCTGGGTGAGTGTTTGGGGGTGGCTGTGTGAGTTCTGGGTGAGTATTTTGTGCTGGCCATGTGAGTTCTGGGAGAGTGTTTGGGGCTGGCTGTGTGAGTTTCTGGGTGAGTGTTTGGGGCTGGCTGTGTGAGTTCTGGGTGAGGTTTTGGGGCTGGCTGTGTGAGTTCTGGGTGAGTGTTTGGGGCTGGCTGTGTGAGTTTCTGGGTGAGTGTTTGGGGCTGGCTGTGTGAGTTCTGGGTGAGGTTTTGGGGCTGGCTGTGTGAGTTCTGGGTGAGTGTTTGGAGCTGGCTGTGTGAGTTCTGGGTGAGTGTTTGGGGCTGGCTGTGTGAGTTCTGGGTGAGTGCTGGGGCTGGCTGTGTGAGTTCTGGGTGAGTGTTTGGGGCTGGCTGTGTGAGTTCTGGGTGAGTGTTTGGGGCTCGCTGTGTGAGTTCTAGGTGAGGATTTGGGGCTGGCTGTGTGAGTTCTGGGTGAGGGTTTGGGGCTGGCTGTGTGAGTTCTGGGTGAGTGTTTGGGGCTGGCTGTGTGAGTTCTGTGTGAGGGTTTGGAGATGGCTGTATGAGTTCTGGGTGAGAGATTAGGGCTGGCCGTGTGCGTTCTGGGTGAGTGTTTGGGGCTGGCTGTGTGAGTTCTGGGTAAGTATTTGGGGCTGGCTGTGTGAGTTCTGGGTGAGTGTTTGGTGCTGGCCGTGTGAGTTCTGGGTGAGTGTTTGGGGCTGGCTGTGTTATTTCTGGGTGAGTGTTTGGGGCTGGCTGTGTGAGTTCTGGGTGAGGGTTTGGGGCTTGCTGTGTGAGTTCTGGGTGAGTGTTTGGTGCTGGCCGTGTGAGTTCTGGGTGAGTGTTTGGGGCTGGCTGTGTGAGTTCTGGGTGAGTGTTTGGGGCTGGCTGTGTGAGTTCTGGGTGAGGGTTTGTTGTTGGCTGTGTGAGTTCTGGGTGAGTGTTTGGTGCTGGCCGTGTGAGTTCTGGGTGAGTGTTTGGGGCTGGTTGTGTGAGTTCTGGGTGAGTGTTTGGGGGTGGCTGTGTGAGTTCTGGGTGAGTATTTTGTGCTGGCCATGTGAGTTCTGGGAGAGTGTTTGGGGCTGGCTGTGTGAGTTCTGGGTGAGTGTTTGGGGCTGGCTGTGTGAGTTTCTGGGTGAGTGTTTGGGGCTGGCTGTGTGAGTTCTGGGTGAGGTTTTGGGGCTGGCTGTGTGAGTTCTGGGTGAGTGTTTGGGGCTGGCTGTGTGAGTTCTGTGTGAGTGTTTGGGGCTGGATGTGTGAGTTCTGGGTGAGGGATTGGGGCTGGCTGTGTGAGTTCTGGGTGAGGGATTGGGGCTGGCGGTTTGAGTTCTGGGTGAGTGTTTGGGGCTGGCTGTGTGAGTTCTGGGTCAGTGTTTGGGGCTGGCTGTGTGAGTTCTGGGTGAGGGTTTGTCGCTATCTGTGTGAGTTCTGGGTGAGTGTTTGGTGCTGGCTGTGTGAGTTCTGGGTGAGTGTTTGGTGCTGGCCGTGTGAGTTCTGGGTGAGTGTTTGGGGCTGGCTGTGTTATTTCTGGGTGAGTGTTTGGGGCTGGCTGTGTGATTTCTGGGTGAGGGTTTGGGGCTTGCTGTGTGAGTTCTGGGTGAGTGTTTGGTGCTGGCCGTGTGAGTTCTGGGTGAGTGTTTGGGGCTGGCTGTGTGAGTTCTGGGTGAGTGTTTGGGGCTGGCTGTGTGAGTTCTGGGTGAGGGTTTGTTGTTGGCTGTGTGAGTTCTGGGTGAGTGTTTGGTGCTGGCCGTGTGAGTTCTGGGTGTAGGTTTGGGGCTGGTTGTGTGAGTTCTGGGTGAGTGTTTGGGGGTGGCTGTGTGAGTTCTGGGTGAGTATTTTGTGCTGGCCATGTGAGTTCTGGGAGAGTGTTTGGGGCTGGCTGTGTGAGTTCTGGGTGAGTGTTTGGGGCTGGCTGTTTGAGTTTCTGGGTGAGTGTTTGGGGCTGGCTGTGTGAGTTCTGGGTGAGGTTTTGGGGCTGGCTGTGTGAGTTCTGGGTGAGTGTTTGGTGCTGGCCGTGTGAGTTCTGGGTGAGTGTTTGGGGCTGGCTGTGTGAGTTCTGGGTGAGTGTTTCGGGGTGGCTGTGTGAGTTCTGGGTGAGTGTTTGGTGCTGGCCATGTAAGTTCTGGGAGAGTGTTTGGGGCTTTCTGTGTGAGTTCTGGGTGAGTGTTTGGGGCTGGCTGTGTGAGTGCTGGGTGAGGGTTTGGAGCTGGCTGTGTGAGTTCTGGGTGAGGGTTTGGGGCTGGCTGTGTGAGTTCTGGGTGAGTGTTTGGGGCTGGCTGTGTGAATGCTGGGTTAGGGTTTTGGGCTGGCTGTGTGAGTCCTGGGTGAGTGTTTGGGGCTGGCTGTGTGAGTTCTGGGTGAGGGTTTGGGGCTTGCTGTGTGAGTTCTGGGTGAGGGTATGGGGCTGGCTGTGTGAGTTCTGGGTGAGTGTTTGGGGGTGCCTGTGTGAGTTCTGGGTGAGTGCTTGGGGCTGGCTGTGTGAGTTCTGGGTGAGTGTTTGGGGCTGGCTGTGTGAGTTCTGGATGAGTGTTTGGGGCTGGCTGTGTGAGTTCTAGGTGAGAGTTTGGGGCTGGCTGTGTGATTTCTGGGTGAGTGTTTGGGGCTGGCTGTGTGAGTTCTGGGTGAGTGTTTGAGGCTGGCTGTGTGAGTTCTGGGTGAGGGTTTGGAGCTGGCTGTGTGAGTTCTGGGTGAGTGTTTGGGGCTGGCTGTGTGAGTTCTGGGTGAGTGCTGGGGCTGGCTGTGTGAGTTCTGGGTGAGTGTTTGGGGCTCGCTGTGTGAGTTCTAGGTGAGGATTTGGGGCTGGCTGTGTGAGTTCTGGGTGAGGGTTTGGGGCTGGCTGTGTGAGTTCTGGGTGAGTGTTTGGGGCTGGCTGTGTGAGTTTTGGGTGAGGGTTTGGAGATGGCTGTATGAGTTCTGGGTGAGAGATTAGGGCTGGCCGTGTGCGTTCTGGGTAAGTGTTTGGGGCTGGCTGTGTGAGTTCTGGGTAAGTATTTGGGGCTGGCTGTGTGAGTTCTGGGTGAGTGTTTGGTGCTGGCCGTGTGAGTTCTGGGTGAGTGTTTGGGGCTGGCTGTGTTATTTCTGGGTGAGTGTTTGGGGCTGGCTGTGTGAGTTCTGGGTGAGTGTTTGGGGGTGCCTGTGTGAGTTCTGGGTGAGTGCTTGGGGCTGGCTGTGTGAGTTCTGGGTGAGTGTTTGGGGCTGGCTGTGTGAGTTCTGGATGAGTGTTTGGGGCTGGCTGTGTGAGTTCTAGGTGAGAGTTTGGGGCTGGCTGTGTGATTTCTGGGTGAGTGTTTGGGGCTGGCTGTGTGAGTTCTGGGTGAGTGTTTGAGGCTGGCTGTGTGAGTTCTGGGTGAGGGTTTGGAGCTGGCTGTGTGAGTTCTGGGTGAGTGTTTGGGGCTGGCTGTGTGAGTTCTGGGTGAGTGCTGGGGCTGGCTGTGTGAGTTCTGGGTGAGTGTTTGGGGCTGGCTGTGTGAGTTCTGGGTGAGTGTTTGGGGCTCGCTGTGTGAGTTCTAGGTGAGGATTTGGGGCTGGCTGTGTGAGTTCTGGGTGAGGGTTTGGGGCTGGCTGTGTGAGTTCTGGGTGAGTGTTTGGGGCTGGCTGTGTGAGTTTTGGATGAGGGTTTGGAGATGGCTGTATGAGTTCTGGGTGAGAGATTAGGGCTGGCCGTGTGCGTTCTGGGTAAGTGTTTGGGGCTGGCTGTGTGAGTTCTGGGTAAGTATTTGGGGCTGGCTGTGTGAGTTCTGGGTGAGTGTTTGGTGCTGGCCGTGTGAGTTCTGGGTGAGTGTTTGGGGCTGGCTGTGTTATTTCTGGGTGAGTGTTTGGGGCTGGCTGTGTGAGTTCTGGGTGAGGGTTTGGGGCTTGCTGTGTGAGTTCTGGGTGAGTGTTTGGTGCTGGCCGTGTGAGTTCTGGGTGAGTGTTTGGGGCTGGCTGTGTGAGTTCTGGGTGAGTGTTTGGGGCTGGCTGTGTGAGTTCTGGGTGAGGGTTTGTTGTTGGCTGTGTGAGTTCTGGGTGAGTGTTTGGTGCTGGCCGTGTGAGTTCTGGGTGAGTGTTTGGGGCTGGTTGTGTGAGTTCTGGGTGAGTGTTTGGGGGTGGCTGTGTGAGTTCTGGGTGAGTATTTTGTGCTGGCCATGTGAGTTCTGGGAGAGTGTTTGGGGCTGGCTGTGTGAGTTCTGGATGAGTGTTCTGGGTGAGGTTTTGGAGCTGGCTGTGTGAGTTCTGGGTGAGTGTTTGGGGCTGGCTGTGTGAGTTCTGGGTGAGGGATTGGGGCTGGCGGTTTGAGTTCTGGGTGAGGGATTGGGGCTGGCGGTTTGAGTTCTGGGTCAGTGTTTGGGGCTGGCTGTGTGAGTTCTGGGTGAGGGTTTGGGGCTGGCTGTGTGAGTTCTAGGTGAGAGTTTGGGGCTGGCTGTGTGATTTCTGGGTGAGTGTTTGGGGCTGGCTGTGTGAGTTCTGGGTGAGTGTTTGAGGCTGGCTGTGTGAGTTCTGGGTGAGGGTTTGGAGCTGGCTGTGTGAGTTCTGGGTGAGTGTTTGGGGCTGGCTGTGTGAGTTCTGGGTGAGTGCTGGGGCTGGCTGTGTGAGTTCTGGGTGAGTGTTTGGGGCTGGCTGTGTGAGTTCTGGGTGAGTGTTTGGGGCTGGCTGTGTGAGTTCTGGGTGAGTGTTTGGGGGTGCCTGTGTGAGTTCTGGGTGAGTGCTTGGGGCTGGCTGTGTGAGTTCTGGGTGAGTGTTTGGGGCTGGCTGTGTGAGTTCTGGATGAGTGTTTGGGGCTGGCTGTGTGAGTTCTAGGTGAGAGTTTGGGGCTGGCTGTGTGATTTCTGGGTGAGTGTTTGGGGCTGGCTGTGTGAGTTCTGGGTGAGTGTTTGAGGCTGGCTGTGTGAGTTCTGGGTGAGGGTTTGGAGCTGGCTGTGTGAGTTCTGGGTGAGTGTTTGGGGCTGGCTGTGTGAGTTCTGGGTGAGTGCTGGGGCTGGCTGTGTGAGTTCTGGGTGAGTGTTTGGGGCTGGCTGTGTGAGTTCTGGGTGAGTGTTTGGGGCTCGCTGTGTGAGTTCTAGGTGAGGATTTGGGGCTGGCTGTGTGAGTTCTGGGTGAGGGTTTGGGGCTGGCTGTGTGAGTTCTGGGTGAGTGTTTGGGGCTGGCTGTGTGAGTTTTGGATGAGGGTTTGGAGATGGCTGTATGAGTTCTGGGTGAGAGATTAGGGCTGGCCGTGTGCGTTCTGGGTAAGTGTTTGGGGCTGGCTGTGTGAGTTCTGGGTAAGTATTTGGGGCTGGCTGTGTGAGTTCTGGGTGAGTGTTTGGTGCTGGCCGTGTGAGTTCTGGGTGAGTGTTTGGGGCTGGCTGTGTTATTTCTGGGTGAGTGTTTGGGGCTGGCTGTGTGAGTTCTGGGTGAGGGTTTGGGGCTTGCTGTGTGAGTTCTGGGTGAGTGTTTGGGGCTGGCTGTGTTATTTCTGGGTGAGTGTTTGGGGCTGGCTGTGTGAGTTCTGGGTGAGGGTTTGGGGCTTGCTGTGTGAGTTCTGGGTGAGTGTTTGGTGCTGGCCGTGTGAGTTCTGGGTGAGTGTTTGGGGCTGGCTGTGTGAGTTCTGGGTGAGTGTTTGGGGCTGGCTGTGTGAGTTCTGGGTGAGGGTTTGTTGTTGGCTGTGTGAGTTCTGGGTGAGTGTTTGGTGCTGGCCGTGTGAGTTCTGGGTGAGTGTTTGGGGCTGGTTGTGTGAGTTCTGGGTGAGTGTTTGGGGGTGGCTGTGTGAGTTCTGGGTGAGTATTTTGTGCTGGCCATGTGAGTTCTGGGAGAGTGTTTGGGGCTGGCTGTGTGAGTTCTGGGTGAGTGTTTGGGGCTGGCTGTGTGAGTTTCTGGGTGAGTGTTTGGGGCTGGCTGTGTGAGTTCTGGGTGAGGTTTTGGAGCTGGCTGTGTGAGTTCTGGGTGAGTGTTTGGGGCTGGCTGTGTGAGTTCTGGGTGAGGGATTGGGGCTGGCGGTTTGAGTTCTGGGTGAGGGATTGGGGCTGGCGGTTTGAGTTCTGGGTCAGTGTTTGGGGCTGGCTGTGTGAGTTCTGGGTGAGGGTTTGGGGCTGGCTGTGTGAGTTCTAGGTGAGAGTTTGGGGCTGGCTGTGTGATTTCTGGGTGAGTGTTTGGGGCTGGCTGTGTGAGTTCTGGGTGAGTGTTTGAGGCTGGCTGTGTGAGTTCTGGGTGAGGGTTTGGAGCTGGCTGTGTGAGTTCTGGGTGAGTGTTTGGGGCTGGCTGTGTGAGTTCTGGGTGAGTGCTGGGGCTGGCTGTGTGAGTTCTGGGTGAGTGTTTGGGGCTGGCTGTGTGAGTTCTGGGTGAGTGTTTGGGGCTGGCTGTGTGAGTTCTGGGTGAGTGTTTGGGGGTGCCTGTGTGAGTTCTGGGTGAGTGCTTGGGGCTGGCTGTGTGAGTTCTGGGTGAGTGTTTGGGGCTGGCTGTGTGAGTTCTGGATGAGTGTTTGGGGCTGGCTGTGTGAGTTCTAGGTGAGAGTTTGGGGCTGGCTGTGTGATTTCTGGGTGAGTGTTTGGGGCTGGCTGTGTGAGTTCTGGGTGAGTGTTTGAGGCTGGCTGTGTGAGTTCTGGGTGAGGGTTTGGAGCTGGCTGTGTGAGTTCTGGGTGAGTGTTTGGGGCTGGCTGTGTGAGTTCTGGGTGAGTGCTGGGGCTGGCTGTGTGAGTTCTGGGTGAGTGTTTGGGGCTGGCTGTGTGAGTTCTGGGTGAGTGTTTGGGGCTCGCTGTGTGAGTTCTAGGTGAGGATTTGGGGCTGGCTGTGTGAGTTCTGGGTGAGGGTTTGGGGCTGGCTGTGTGAGTTCTGGGTGAGTGTTTGGTGCTGGCCGTGTGAGTTCTGGGTGAGTGTTTGGGGCTGGCTGTGTGAGTTCTGGGTGAGTGTTTGGGGCTGGCTGTGTGAGTTCTGGGTGAGGGTTTGTTGTTGGCTGTGTGAGTTCTGGGTGAGTGTTTGGTGCTGGCCGTGTGAGTTCTGGGTGAGTGTTTGGGGCTGGTTGTGTGAGTTCTGGGTGAGTGTTTGGGGGTGGCTGTGTGAGTTCTGGGTGAGTATTTTGTGCTGGCCATGTGAGTTCTGGGAGAGTGTTTGGGGCTGGCTGTGTGAGTTCTGGGTGAGTGTTTGGGGCTGGCTGTGTGAGTTTCTGGGTGAGTGTTTGGGGCTGGCTGTGTGAGTTCTGGGTGAGGTTTTGGAGCTGGCTGTGTGAGTTCTGGGTGAGTGTTTGGGGCTGGCTGTGTGAGTTCTGGGTGAGGGATTGGGGCTGGCGGTTTGAGTTCTGGGTGAGGGATTGGGGCTGGCGGTTTGAGTTCTGGGTGAGGTTTTGGAGCTGGCTGTGTGAGTTCTGGGTGAGTGTTTGGGGCTGGCTGTGTGAGTTCTGGGTGAGGGATTGGGGCTGGCGGTTTGAGTTCTGGGTGAGGGATTGGGGCTGGCGGTTTGAGTTCTGGGTCAGTGTTTGGGGCTGGCTGTGTGAGTTCTGGGTGAGGGTTTGGGGCTGGCTGTGTGAGTTCTAGGTGAGAGTTTGGGGCTGGCTGTGTGATTTCTGGGTGAGTGTTTGGGGCTGGCTGTGTGAGTTCTAGGTGAGAGTTTGGGGCTGGCTGTGTGATTTCTGGGTGAGTGTTTGGGGCTGGCTGTGTGAGTTCTGGGTGAGTGTTTGAGGCTGGCTGTGTGAGTTCTGGGTGAGGGTTTGGAGCTGGCTGTGTGAGTTCTGGGTGAGTGTTTGGGGCTGGCTGTGTGAGTTCTGGGTGAGTGCTGGGGCTGGCTGTGTGAGTTCTGGGTGAGTGTTTGGGGCTGGCTGTGTGAGTTCTGGGTGAGTGTTTGGGGCTCGCTGTGTGAGTTCTAGGTGAGGATTTGGGGCTGGCTGTGTGAGTTCTGGGTGAGGGTTTGGGGCTGGCTGTGTGAGTTCTGGGTGAGTGTTTGGGGCTGGCTGTGTGAGTTTTGGGTGAGGGTTTGGAGATGGCTGTATGAGTTCTGGGTGAGAGATTAGGGCTGGCCGTGTGCGTTCTGGGTAAGTGTTTGGGGCTGGCTGTGTGAGTTCTGGGTAAGTATTTGGGGCTGGCTGTGTGAGTTCTGGGTGAGTGTTTGGTGCTGGCCGTGTGAGTTCTGGGTGAGTGTTTGGGGCTGGCTGTGTTATTTCTGCGTGAGTGTTTGGGGCTGGCTGTGTGAGTTCTGGGTGAGGGTTTGGGGCTTGCTGTGTGAGTTCTGGGTGAGTGTTTGGTGCTGGCCGTGTGAGTTCTGGGTGAGTGTTTGGGGCTGGCTGTGTGAGTTCTGGGTGAGTGTTTGGGGCTGGCTGTGTGAGTTCTGGGTGAGGGTTTGTTGTTGGCTGTGTGAGTTCTGGGTGAGTGTTTGGTGCTGGCCGTGTGAGTTCTGGGTGAGTGTTTGGGGCTGGTTGTGTGAGTTCTGAGTGATTGTTTGGGGGTGGCTGTGTGAGTTCTGGGTGAGTATTTTGTGCTGGCCATGTGAGTTCTGGGAGAGTGTTTGGGGCTGGCTGTGTGAGTTCTGGGTGAGTGTTTGGGGCTGGCTGTGTGAGTTTCTGGGTGAGTGTTTGGGGCTGGCTGTGTGAGTTCTGGGTGAGGTTTTGGAGCTGGCTGTGTGAGTTCTGGGTGAGTGTTTGGGGCTGGCTGTGTGAGTTCTGTGTGAGTGTTTGGGGCTGGATGTGTGAGTTCTGGGTGAGGGATTGGGGCTGGCTGTGTGAGTTCTGGGTGAGGGATTGGGGCTGGCGGTTTGAGTTATGGGTGAGTGTTTGGGGCTGGCTGTGTGAGTTCTGGGTCAGTGTTTGGGGCTGGCTGTGTGAGTTCTGGGTGAGCGTTTGTTGTTGGCTGTGTGAGTTCTGGGTGAGTGTTTGGTGCTGGCCGTGTGAGTTCTGGGTGAGTGTTTGGGGCTGGTTGTGTGAGTTCTGGGTGAGTGTTTGGGGGTGGCTGTGTGAGTTCTGGGTGAGTATTTTGTGCTGGCCATGTGAGTTCTGGGAGAGTGGTTGGGGCTGGCTGTGTGAGTTCTGGGTGAGTGTTTGGGGCTGGCTGTTTGAGTTTCTGGGTGAGTGTTTGGGGCTGGCTGTGTGAGTTCTGGGTGAGGTTTTGGGGCTGGCTGTGTGAGTTCTGGGTGAGTGTTTGGTGCTGGCCGTGTGAGTTCTGGGTGAGTGTTTGGGGCTGGTTGTGTGAGTTCTGGGTGAGTGTTTTGGGTGGCTGTGTGAGTTCTGGGTGAGTATTTTGTGCTGGCCATGTGAGTTCTGGGAGAGTGTTTGGGGCTGGCTGTGTGAGTTCTGGGTGAGTGTTTGGGGCTGGCTGTTTGAGTTTCTGGGTGAGTGTTTGGGGCTGGCTGTGTGAGTTCTGGGTGAGGTTTTGGGGCTGGCTGTGTGAGTTCTGGGTGAGTGTTTGGTGCTGGCCGTGTGAGTTCTGGGTGAGTGTTTGGGGCTGGCTGTGTGAGTTCTGGGTGAGTGTTTCGGGGTGGCTGTGTGAGTTCTGGGTGAGTGTTTGGTGCTGGCCATGTAAGTTCTGGGA
This sequence comes from Petromyzon marinus, assembly GCF_048934315.1. Taxonomy (NCBI): domain Eukaryota; kingdom Metazoa; phylum Chordata; class Hyperoartia; order Petromyzontiformes; family Petromyzontidae; genus Petromyzon; species Petromyzon marinus. The sequence continues at coordinate 7,086,637 of NC_133690.1, read as the reverse complement.
GAGTGTTTGGGGCTTTCTGTGTGAGTTCTGGGTGAGTGTTTGGGGCTGGCTGTGTGAGTTCTGGGTAAGTATTTGGGGCTGGCTGTGTGAGTTCTGGGTGAGTGTTTGGTGCTGGCCGTGTGAGTTCTGGGTGAGTGTTTGGGGCTGGCTGTGTTATTTCTGGGTGAGTGTTTGGGGCTGGCTGTGTGAGTTCTGGGTGAGGGTTTGGGGCTTGCTGTGTGAGTTCTGGGTGAGTGTTTGGTGCTGGCCGTGTGAGTTCTGGGTGAGTGTTTGGGGCTGGCTGTGTGAGTTCTGGGTGAGTGTTTGGGGCTGGCTGTGTGAGTTCTGGGTGAGGGTTTGTTGTTGGCTGTGTGAGTTCTGGGTGAGTGTTTGGTGCTGGCCGTGTGAGTTCTGGGTGAGTGTTTGGGGCTGGTTGTGTGAGATCTGGGTGAGTGTTTGGGGGTGGCTGTGTGAGTTCTGGGTGAGTATTTTGTGCTGGCCATGTGAGTTCTGGGAGAGTGTTTGGGGCTGGCTGTGTGAGTTCTGGGTGAGTGTTTGGGGCTGGCTGTGTGAGTTTCTGGGTGAGTGTTTGGGGCTGGCTGTGTGAGTTCTGGGTGAGGTTTTGGGGCTGGCTGTGTGAGTTCTGGGTGAGTGTTTGGAGCTGGCTGTGTGAGTTCTGGGTGAGTGTTTGGGGCTGGCTGTGTGAGTTCTGTGTGAGTGCTGGGGCTGGCTGTGTGAGTTCTGGGTGAGTGTTTGGGGCTGGCTGTGTGAGTTCTGGGTGAGTGTTTGGGGCTCGCTGTGTGAGTTCTAGGTGAGGATTTGGGGCTGGCTGTGTGAGTTCTGGGTGAGGGTTTGGGGCTGGCTGTGTGAGTTCTGGGTGAGTGTTTGGGGCTGGCTGTGTGAGTTCTGGGTGAGGGTTGGAGATGGCTGTATGAGTTCTGGGTGAGAGATTAGGGCTGGCCGTGTGCGTTCTGGGTGAGTGTTTGGGGCTGGCTGTGTGAGTTCTGGGTAAGTATTTGGGGCTGGCTGTGTGAGTTCTGGGTGAGTGTTTGGTGCTGGCCGTGTGAGTTCTGGGTGAGTGTTTGGGGCTGGCTGTGTTATTTCTGGGTGAGTGTTTGGGGCTGGCTGTGTGAGTTCTGGGTGAGGGTTTGGGGTTTGCTGTGTGAGTTCTGGGTGAGTGTTTGGTGCTGGCCGTGTGAGTTCTGGGTGAGTGTTTGGGGCTGGCTGTATGAGTTCTGGGTGAGTGTTTGGGGCTGGCTGTGTGAGTTCTGGGTGAGGGTTTGTTGTTGGCTGTGTGAGTTCTGGGTGAGTGTTTGGTGCTGGCCGTGTGAGTTCTGGGTGAGTGTTTGGGGCTGGTTGTGTGAGTTCTGGGTGAGTGTTTGGGGGTGGCTGTGTGAGTTCTGGGTGAGTATTTTGTGCTGGCCATGTGAGTTCTGGGAGAGTGTTTGGGGCTGGCTGTGTGAGTTCTGGGTGAGTGTTTGGGGCTGGCTGTGTGAGTTTCTGGGTGAGTGTTTGGGGCTGGCTGTGTGAGTTCTGGGTGAGGTTTTGGGGCTGGCTGTGTGAGTTCTGGGTGAGTGTTTGGGGCTGGCTGTGTGAGTTCTGTGTGAGTGTTTGGGGCTGGATGTGTGAGTTCTGGGTGAGGGATTGGGGCTGGCTGTGTGAGTTCTGGGTGAGGGATTAGGGCTGGCGGTTTGAGTTCTGGGTGAGTGTTTGGGGCTGGCTGTGTGAGTTCTGGGTCAGTGTTTGGGGCTGGCTGTGTGAGTTCTGGGTGAGGGTTTGTCGCTATCTGTGTGAGTTCTGGGTGAGTGTTTGGTGCTGGCTGTGTGAGTTCTGGGTGAGTGTTTGGTGCTGGCCGTGTGAGTTCTGGGTGAGTGTTTGGGGCTGGCTGTGTTATTTCTGGGTGAGTGTTTGGGGCTGGCTATGTGAGTTCTGGGTGAGGGTTTGTTGTTGGCTGTGTGAGTTCTGGGTGAGTGTTTGGTGCTGGCCGTGTGAGTTCTGGGTGAGTGTTTGGGGCTGGTTGTGTGAGTTCTGGGTGAGTGTTTGGGGGTGGCTGTGTGAGTTCTGGGTGAGTATTTTGTGCTGGCCATGTGAGTTCTGGGAGAGTGTTTGGGGCTGGCTGTGTGAGTTCTGGGTGAGTGTTTGGGGCTGGCTGTTTGAGTTTCTGGGTGAGTGTTTGGGGCTGGCTGTGTGAGTTCTGGGTGAGGTTTTGGGGCTGGCTGTGTGAGTTCTGGGTGAGTGTTTGGTGCTGGCCGTGTGAGTTCTGGGTGAGTGTTTGGGCTGGCTGTGTGAGTTCTGGGTGAGTGTTTCGGGGTGGCTGTGTGAGTTCTGGGTGAGTGTTTGGTGCTGGCCATGTAAGTTCTGGGAGAGTGTTTGGGGCTTTCGGTGTGAGTTCTGGGTGAGTGTTTGGGGCTGGCTGTGTGAGTGCTGGGTGAGGGTTTGGAGCTGGCTGTGTGAGTTCTGGGTGAGGGTTTGGGGCTGGCTGTGTGAGTTCTGGGTGAGTGTTTGGGGCTGGCTGTGTGAATGCTGGGTTAGGGTTTTGGGCTGGCTGTGTGAGTCCTGGGTGAGTGTTTGGGGCTGGCTGTGTGAGTTCTGGGTGAGGGTTTGGGGCTTGCTGTGTGAGTTCTGGGTGAGGGTATGGGGCTGGCTGTGTGAGTTCTGGGTGAGTGTTTGGGGGTGCCTGTGTGAGTTCTGGGTGAGTGCTTGGGGCTGGCTGTGTGAGTTCTGGGTGAGTGTTTGGGGCTGGCTGTGTGAGTTCTGGATGAGTGTTTGGGGCTGGCTGTGTGAGTTCTAGGTGAGAGTTTGGGGCTGGCTGTGTGATTTCTGGGTGAGTGTTTGGGGCTGGCTGTGTGAGTTCTGGGTGAGTGTTTGAGGATGGCTGTGTGAGTTCTGGGTGAGGGTTTGGAGCTGGCTGTGTGAGTTCTGGGTGAGTGTTTGGGGCTGGCTGTGTGAGTTCTGGGTGAGTGCTGGGGCTGGCTGTGTGAGTTCTGGGTGAGTGTTTGGGGCTGGCTGTGTGAGTTCTGGGTGAGTGTTTGGGGCTCGCTGTGTGAGTTCTAGGTGAGGATTTGGGGCTGGCTGTGTGAGTTCTGGGTGAGGGTTTGGGGCTGGCTGTGTGAGTTCTGGGTGAGTGTTTGGGGCTGGCTGTGTGAGTTCTGGGTGAGGGTTTGGAGATGGCTGTATGAGTTCTGGGTGAGAGATTAGGGCTGGCCGTGTGCGTTCTGGGTAAGTGTTTGGGGCTGGCTGTGTGAGTTCTGGGTAAGTATTTGGGGCTGGCTGTGTGAGTTCTGGGTGAGTGTTTGGTGCTGGCCGTGTGAGTTCTGGGTGAGTGTTTGGGGCTGGCTGTGTTATTTCTGGGTGAGTGTTTGGGGCTGGCTGTGTGAGTTCTGGGTGAGGGTTTGGGGCTTGCTGTGTGAGTTCTGGGTGAGTGTTTGGTGCTGGCCGTGTGAGTTCTGGGTGAATGTTTGGGGCTGGCTGTGTGAGTTCTGGGTGAGTGTTTGGGGCTGGCTGTGTGAGTTCTGGGTGAGGGTTTGTTGTTGGCTGTGTGAGTTCTGGGTGAGTGTTTGGTGCTGGCCGTGTGAGTTCTGGGTGAGTGTTTGGGGCTGGTTGTGTGAGTTCTGGGTGAGTGTTTGGGGGTGGCTGTGTGAGTTCTGGGTGAGTATTTTGTGCTGGCCATGTGAGTTCTGGGAGAGTGTTTGGGGCTGGCTGTGTGAGTTCTGGGTGAGTGTTTGGGGCTGGCTGTGTGAGTTTCTGGGTGAGTGTTTGGGGCTGGCTGTGTGAGTTCTGGGTGAGGTTTTGGGGCTGGCTGTGTGAGTTCTGGGTGAGTGTTTGGAGCTGGCTGTGTGAGTTCTGGGTGAGTGTTTGGGGCTGGCTGTGTGAGTTCTGTGTGAGTGTTTGGGGCTGGATGTGTGAGTTCTGGGTGAGGGATTGGGGCTGGCTGTGTGAGTTCTGGGTGAGGGATTGGGGCTGGCGGTTTGAGTTCTGGGTGAGTGTTTGGGGCTGGCTGTGTGAGTTCTGGGTCAGTGTTTGGGGCTGGCTGTGTGAGTTCTGGGTGAGGGTTTGTTGTTGGCTGTGTGAGTTCTGGGTGAGTGTTTGGTGCTGGCCGTGTGAGTTCTGGGTGAGTGTTTGGGGCTGGTTGTGTGAGTTCTGGGTGAGTGTTTGGGGGTGGCTGTGTGAGTTCTGGGTGAGTATTTTGTGCTGGCCATGTGAGTTCTGGGAGAGTGTTTGGGGCTGGCTGTGTGAGTTCTGGGTGAGTGTTTGGGGCTGGCTGTTTGAGTTTCTGGGTGAGTGTTTGGGGCTGGCTGTGTGAGTTCTGGGTGAGGTTTTGGGGCTGGCTGTGTGAGTTCTGGGTGAGTGTTTGGTGCTGGCCGTGTGAGTTCTGGGTGAGTGTTTGGGGCTGGCTGTGTGAGTTCTGGGTAAGTGTTTCGGGGTGGCTGTGTGAGTTCTGGGTGAGTGTTTGGTGCTGGCCATGTAAGTTCTGGGAGAGTGTTTGGGGCTTTCTGTGTGAGTTCTGGGTGAGTGTTTGGGGCTGGCTGTGTGAGTGCTGGGTGAGGGTTTGGAGCTGGCTGTGTGAGTTCTGGGTGAGGGTTTGGGGCTGGCTGTGTGAGTTCTGGGTGAGTGTTTGGGGCTGGCTGTGTGAATGCTGGGTTAGGGTTTTGGGCTGGCTGTGTGAGTCCTGGGTGAGTGTTTGGGGCTGGCTGTGTGAGTTCTGGGTGAGGGTTTGGGGCTTGAGGTGTGAGTTCTGGGTGAGGGTATGGGGCTGGCTGTGTGAGTTCTGGGTGAGTGTTTGGGGGTGCCTGTGTGAGTTCTGGGTGAGTGCTTGGGGCTGGCTGTGTGAGTTCTGGGTGAGTGTTTGGGGCTGGCTGTGTGAGTTCTGGATGAGTGTTTGGGGCTGGCTGTGTGAGTTCTAGGTGAGAGTTTGGGGCTGGCTGTGTGATTTCTGGGTGAGTGTTTGCGGCTGGCTGTGTGAGTTCTGGGTGAGTGTTTGAGGCTGGCTGTGTGAGTTCTGGGTGAGGGTTTGGAGCTGGCTGTGTGAGTTCTGGGTGAGTGTTTGGGGCTGGCTGTGTGAGTTCTGGGTGAGTGCTGGGGCTGGCTGTGTGAGTTCTGGGTGAGTGTTTGGGGCTAGCTGTGTGAGTTCTGGGTGAGTGTTTGGGGCTCGCTGTGTGAGTTCTAGGTGAGGATTTGGAGCTGGCTGTGTGAGTTCTGGGTGAGGGTTTGGGGCTGGCTGTGTGAGTTCTGGGTGAGTGTTTGGGGCTGGCTGTCTGAGTTCTGGGTGAGGGATTGGAGATGGCTGTATGAGTTCTGGGTGAGAGATTAGGGCTGGCCGTGTGCGTTCTGGGTGAGTGTTTGGGGCTGGCTGTGTGAGTTCTGGGTGAGTGTTTGGTGCTGGCCGTGTGAGTTCTGGGTGAGTGTTTGGGGCTGGCTGTGTTATTTCTGGGTGAGTGTTTGGGGCTGGCTGTGTGAGTTCTGGGTGAGGGTTTGGGGCTTGCTGTGTGAGTTCTGGGTGAGTGTTTGGGGCTGGCTGTGTTATTTCTGGGTGAGTGTTTGGGGCTGGCTGTGTGAGTTCTGGGTGAGGGTTTGGGGCTTGCTGTGTGAGTTCTGGGTGAGTGTTTGGTGCTGGCCGTGTGAGTTCTGGGTGAGTGTTTGGGGCTGGCTGTGTGAGTTCTGGGTGAGTTTTTGGGGCTGGCTGTGTGAGTTCTGGGTGAGGGTTTGTTGTTGGCTGTGTGAGTTCTGGGTGAGTGTTTGGTGCTGGCCGTGTGAGTTCTGGGTGAGTGTTTGGGGCTGGTTGTGTGAGTTCTGGGTGAGTGTTTGGGGGTGGCTGTGTGAGTTCTGGGTGAGTATTTTGTGCTGGCCATGTGAGTTCTGGGAGAGTGTTTGGGGCTGGCTGTGTGAGTTCTGGGTGAGTGTTTGGGGCTGGCTGTGTGAGTTTCTGGGTGAGTGTTTGGGGCTGGCTGTGTGAGTTCTGGGTGAGGTTTTGGGGCTGGCTGTGTGAGTTCTGGGTGAGTGTTTGGAGCTGGCTGTGTGAGTTCTGGTTGAGTGTTTGGGGCTGGCTGTGTGAGTTCTGGGTGAGTGCTGGGGCTGGCTGTGTGAGTTCTGGGTGAGTGTTTGGGGCTGGCTGTGTGAGTTCTGGGTGAGTGTTTGGGGCTCGCTGTGTGAGTTCTAGGTGAGGATTTGGGGCTGGCTGTGTGAGTTCTGGGTGAGGGTTTGGGGCTGGCTGTGTGAGTTCTGGGTGAGTGTTTGGGGCTGGCTGTGTGAGTTCTGGGTGAGGGTTTGGAGATGGCTGTATGAGTTCTGGGTGAGAGATTAGGGCTGGCCGTGTGCGTTCTGGGTGAGTGTTTGGGGCTGGCTGTGTGAGTTCTGGGTAAGTATTTGGGGCTGGCTGTGTGAGTTCTGGGTGAGGTTTTGGGGCTGGCTGTGTGAGTTCTGGGTGAGTGTTTGGAGCTGGCTGTGTGAGTTCTGGGTGAGTGTTTGGGGCTGGCTGTGTGAGTTCTGGGTGAGTGCTGGGGCTGGCTGTGTGAGTTCTGGGTGAGTGTTTGGGGCTGGCTGTGTGAGTTCTGGGTGAGTGTTTGGGGCTCGCTGTGTGAGTTCTAGGTGAGGATTTGGGGCTGGCTGTGTGAGTTCTGGGTGAGGGTTTGGGGCTGGCTGTGTGAGTTCTGGGTGAGTGTTTGGGGCTGGCTGTGTGAGTTCTGGGTGAGGGTTTGGAGATGGCTGTATGAGTTCTGGGTGAGAGATTAGGGCTGGCCGTGTGCGTTCTGGGTGAGTGTTTGGGGCTGGCTGTGTGAGTTCTGGGTAAGTATTTGGGGCTGGCTGTGTGAGTTCTGGGTGAGTGTTTGGTGCTGGCCGTGTGAGTTCTGGGTGAGTGTTTGGGGCTGGCTGTGTTATTTCTGGGTGAGTGTTTGGGGCTGGCTGTGTGAGTTCTGGGTGAGGGTTTGGGGCTTGCTGTGTGAGTTCTGGGTGAGTGTTTGGTGCTGGCCGTGTGAGTTCTGGGTGAGCGTTTGGGGCTGGCTGTGTGAGTTCTGGGTGAGTGTTTGGGGCTGGCTGTGTGAGTTCTGGGTGAGGGTTTGGTGCTGGCCGTGTGAGTTCTGGGTGAGTGTTTGGGGCTGGCTGTGTGAGTTCTGGGTGAGTGTTTGGGGCTGGCTGTGTGAGTTCTGGGTGAGGGTTTGTCGCTATCTGTGTGAGTTCTGGGTGAGTGCTTGGTGCTGGCCGTGTGAGTTCTGGGTGAGTGTTTGGGGGTGGCTGTGTGAGTTCTGGGTGAGTATTTTGTGCTGGCCATGTGAGTTCTGGGAGAGTGTTTGGGGCTGGCTGTGTGAGTTCTGGGTGAGTGTTTGGTGCTGGCCGTGTGAGTTCTGGGTGAGTGTTTGGGGCTGGTTGTGTGAGTTCTGGGTGAGTGTTTGGGGGTGGCTGTGTGAGTTCTGGGTGAGTATTTTGTGCTGGCCATGTGAGTTCTGGGAGAGTGTTTGGGGCTGGCTGTGTGAGTTCTGGGTGAGTGTTTGGGGCTGGCTGTTTGAGTTTCTGGGTGAGTGTTTGGGGCTGGCTGTGTGAGTTCTGGGTGAGGTTTTGGGGCTGGCTGTGTGAGTTCTGGGGGAGTGTTTGGTGCTGGCCGTGTGAGTTCTGGGTGAGTGTTTGGGGCTGGCTGTGTGAGTTCTGGGTGAGTGTTTCGGGGTGGCTGTGTGAGTTCTGGGTGAGTGTTTGGTGCTGGCCATGTAAGTTCTGGGAGAGTGTTTGGGGCTTTCTGTGTGAGTTCTGGGTGAGTGTTTGGGGCTGGCTGTGTGAGTGCTGGGTGAGGGTTTGGAGCTGGCTGTGTGAGTTCTGGGTGAGGGTTTGGGGCTGGCTGTGTGAGTTCTGGGTGAGTGTTTGGGGCTGGCTGTGTGAATGCTGGGTTAGGGTTTTGGGCTGGCTGTGTGAGTCCTGGGTGAGTGTTTGGGGCTGGCTGTGTGAGTTCTGGGTGAGGGTTTGGGGCTTGCTGTGTGAGTTCTGGGTGAGGGTATGGGGCTGGCTGTGTGAGTTCTGGGTGAGTGTTTGGGGGTGCCTGTGTGAGTTCTGGGTGAGTGCTTGTGGCTGGCTGTGTGAGTTCTGGGTGAGTGTTTGGGGCTGGCTGTGTGAGTTCTGGATGAGTGTTTGGGGCTGGCTGTGTGAGTTCTAGGTGAGAGTTTGGGGCTGGCTGTGTGATTTCTGGGTGAGTGTTTGGGGCTGGCTGTGTGAGTTCTGGGTGAGTGTTTGAGGCTGGCTGTGTGAGTTCTGGGTGAGGGTTTGGAGCTGGCTGTGTGAGTTCTGGGTGAGTGTTTGGGGCTGGCTGTGTGAGTTCTGGGTGAGTGCTGGGGCTGGCTGTGTGAGTTCTGGGTGAGTGTTTGGGGCTGGCTGTGTGAGTTCTGGGTGAGTGTTTGGGGCTCGATGTGTGAGTTCTAGGTGAGGATTTGGGGCTGGCTGTGTGAGTTCTGGGTGAGGGTTTGGGGCTGGCTGTGTGAGTTCTGGGTGAGTGTTTGGGGCTGGCTGTGTGAGTTCTGGGTGAGGGTTTGGAGATGGCTGTATGAGTTCTGGGTGAGAGATTAGGGCTGGCCGTGTGCGTTCTGGGTAAGTGTTTGGGGCTGGCTGTGTGAGTTCTGGGTAAGTATTTGGGGCTGGCTGTGTGAGTTCTGGGTGAGTGTTTGGTGCTGGCCGTGTGAGTTCTGGGTGAGTGTTTGGGGCTGGCTGTGTTATTTCTGGGTGAGTGTTTGGGGCTGGCTGTGTGAGTTCTGGGTGAGGGTTTGGGGCTTGCTGTGTGAGTTCTGGGTGAGTGTTTGGTGCTGGCCGTGTGAGTTCTGGGTGAATGTTTGGGGCTGGCTGTGTGAGTTCTGGGTGAGTGTTTGGGGCTGGCTGTGTGAGTTCTGGGTGAGGGTTTGTTGTTGGCTGTGTGAGTTCTGGGTGAGTGTTTGGTGCTGGCCGTGTGAGTTCTGGGTGAGTGTTTGGGGATGGTTGTGTGAGTTCTGGGTGAGTGTTTGGGGCTGGCTGTGTGAGTTTCTGGGTGAGTGTTTGGGGCTGGCTGTGTGAGTTCTGGGTGAGTGTTTGGGGCTGGCTGTGTGAGTTTCTGGGTGAGTGTTTGGGGCTGGCTGTGTGAGTTCTGGGTGAGGTTTTGGGGCTGGCTGTGTGAGTTCTGGGTGAGTGTTTGGAGCTGGCTGTGTGAGTTCTGGGTGAGTGTTTGGGGCTGGCTGTGTGAGTTCTGTGTGAGTGTTTGGGGCTGGATGTGTGAGTTCTGGGTGAGGGATTGGGGCTGGCTGTGTGAGTTCTGGGTGAGGGATTGGGGCTGGCTGTTTGAGTTCTGGGTGAGTGTTTGGGGCTGGCTGTGTGAATTCTGGGTCAGTGTTTGGGGCTGGCTGTGTGAGTTCTGGGTGAGGGTTTGTTGTTGGCTGTGTGAGTTCTGGGTGAGTGTTTGGTGCTGGCCGTGTGAGTTCTGGGTGAGTGTTTGGGGCTGGTTGTGTGAGTTCTGGGTGAGTGTTTGGGGGTGGTTGTGTGAGTTCTGGGTGAGTATTTTGTGCTGGCCATGTGAGTTCTGGGAGAGTGTTTGGGGCTGGCTGTGTGAGTTCTGGGTGAGTGTTTGGGGCTGGCTGTTTGAGTTTCTGGGTGAGTGTTTGGGGCTGGCTGTGTGAGTTCTGGGTGAGGTTTTGGGGCTGGCTGTGTGAGTTCTGGGTGAGTGTTTGGTGCTGGCCGTGTGAGTTCTGGGTGAGTGTTTGGGGCTGGCTGTGTGAGTTCTGGGTGAGTGTTTCGGGGTGGCTGTGTGAGTTCTGGGTGAGTGTTTGGTGCTGGCCATGTAAGTTCTGGGAGAGTGTTTGGGGCTTTCTGTGTGAGTTCTGGGTGAGTGTTTGGGGCTGGCTGTGTGAGTGCTGGGTGAGGGTTTGGAGCTGGCTGTGTGAGTTCTGGGTGAGGGTTTGGGGCTGGCTGTGTGAGTTCTGGGTGAGTGTTTGGGGCTGGCTGTGTGAATGCTGGGTTAGGGTTTTGGGCTGGCTGTGTGAGTCCTGGGTGAGTGTTTGGGGATGGCTGTGTGAGTTCTGGGTGAGGGTTTGGGGCTTGAGGTGTGAGTTCTGGGTGAGGGTATGGGGCTGACTGTGTGAGTTCTGGGTGAGTGTTTGGGGGTGCCTGTGTGAGTTCTGGGTGAGTGCTTGGGGCTGGCTGTGTGAGTTCTGGGTGAGTGTTTGGGGATGGCTGTGTGAGTTCTGGATGAGTGTTTGGGGCTGGCTGTGTGAGTTCTAGGTGAGAGTTTGGGGCTGGCTGTGTGATTTCTGGGTGAGTGTTTGGGGCTGGCTGTGTGAGTTCTGGGTGAGTGTTTGAGGCTGGCTGTGTGAGTTCTGGGTGAGGGTTTGGAGCTGGCTGTGTGAGTTCTGGGTGAGTGTTTGGGGCTGGCTGTGTGAGTTCTGGGTGAGTGCTGGGGCTGGCTGTGTGAGTTCTGGGTGAGTGTTTTGGGCTAGCTGTGTGAGTTCTGGGTGAGTGTTTGGGGCTCGCTGTGTGAGTTCTAGGTGAGGATTTGGGGCTGGCTGTGTGAGTTCTGGGTGAGGGTTTGGGGCTGGCTGTGTGAGTTCTGGGTGAGTGTTTGGGGCTGGCTGTCTGAGTTCTGGGTGAGGGTTTGGAGATGGCTGTATGAGTTCTGGGTGAGAGATTAGGGCTGGCCGTGTGCGTTCTGGGTGAGTGTTTGGGGCTGGCTGTGTGAGTTCTGGGTAAGTATTTGGGGCTGGCTGTGTGAGTTCTGGGTGAGTGTTTGGTGCTGGCCGTGTGAGTTCTGGGTGAGTGTTTGGGGCTGGCTGTGTTATTTCTGGGTGAGTGTTTGGGGCTGGCTGTGTGAGTTCTGGGTGAGGGTTTGGGGCTTGCTGTGTGAGTTCTGGGTGAGTGTTTAGTGCTGGCCGTGTGAGTTCTGGGTGAGTGTTTGGGGCTGGCTGTGTGAGTTCTGGGTGAGTTTTTGGGGCTGGCTGTGTGAGTTCTGGGTGAGGGTTTGTTGTTGGCTGTGTGAGTTCTGGGTGAGTGTTTGGTGCTGGCCGTGTGAGTTCTGGGTGAGTGTTTGGGGCTGGTTGTGTGAGTTCTGGGTGAGTGTTTGGGGGTGGCTGTGTGAGTTCTGGGTGAGTATTTTGTGCTGGCCATGTGAGTTCTGGGAGAGTGTTTGGGGCTGGCTGTGTGAGTTCTGGGTGAGTGTTTGGGGCTGGCTGTGTGAGTTCTGGGTGAGGTTTTGGGGCTGGCTGTGTGAGTTCTGGGTGAGTGTTTGGAGCTGGCTGTGTGAGTTCTGGGTGAGTGTTTGGGGCTGGCTGTGTGAGTTCTGGGTGAGTGCTGGGGCTGGCTGTGTGAGTTCTGGGTGAGTGTTTGGGGCTGGCTGTGTGAGTTCTGGGTGAGTGTTTGGGGCTCGCTGTGTGAGTTCTAGGTGAGGATTTGGGGCTGGCTGTGTGAGTTCTGGGTGAGGGTTTGGGGCTGGCTGTGTGAGTTCTGGGTGAGTGTTTGGGGCTGGCTGTGTGAGTTCTGGGTGAGGGTTTGGAGATGGCTGTATGAGTTCTGGGTGAGAGATTAGGGCTGGCCGTGTGCGTTCTGGGTGAGTGTTTGGGGCTGGCTGTGTGAGTTCTGGGTAAGTATTTGGGGCTGGCTGTGTGAGTTCTGGGTGAGTGTTTGGTGCTGGCCGTGTGAGTTCTGGGTGAGTGTTTGGGGCTGGCTGTGTTATTTCTGGGTGAGTGTTTGGGGCTGGCTGTGTGAGTTCTGGGTGAGGGTTTGGGGCTTGCTGTGTGAGTTCTGGGTGAGTGTTTGGTGCTGGCCGTGTGAGTTCTGGGTGAGTGTTTGGGGCTGGCTGTGTGAGTTCTGGGTGAGTGTTTGGGGCTGGCTGTGTGAGTTCTGGGTGAGGGTTTGTTGTTGGCTGTGTGAGTTCTGGGTGAGTGTTTGGTGCTGGCCGTGTGAGTTCTGGGTGAGTGTTTGGGGCTGGTTGTGTGAGTTCTGGGTGAGTGTTTGGGGGTGGCTGTGTGAGTTCTGGGTGAGTATTTTGTGCTGGCCATGTGAGTTCTGGGAGAGTGTTTGGGGCTGGCTGTGTGAGTTCTGGGTGAGTGTTTGGGGCTGGCTGTGTGAGTTTCTGGGTGAGTGTTTGGGGCTGGCTGTGTGAGTTTTGGGTGAGGTTTTGGGGCTGGCTGTGTGAGTTCTGGGTGAGTGTTTGGGGCTGGCTGTGTGAGTTCTGTGTGAGTGTTTGGGGCTGGATGTGTGAGTTCTGGGTGAGGGATTGGGTCTGGCTGTGTGAGTTCTGGGTGAGGGATTGGGGCTGGCGGTTTGAGTTCTGGGTGAGTGTTTGGGGCTTGCTGTGTGAGTTCTGGGTGAGTGTTTGGGGCTGGCTGTGTTATTTCTGGGTGAGTGTTTGGCGCTGGCTGTGTGAGTTCTGGGTGAGGGTTTGGGGCTTGCTGTGTGAGTTCTGGGTGAGTGTTTGGTGCTGGCCGTGTGAGTTCTGGGTGAGTGTTTGGGGCTGGCTGTGTGAGTTCTGGGTGAGTGTTTGGGGCTGGCTGTGTGAGTTCTGGGTGAGGGTTTGTTGTTGGCTGTGTGAGTTCTGGGTGAGTGTTTGGTGCTGGCCGTGTGAGTTCTGGGTGAGTGTTTGGGGCTGGTTGTGTGAGTTCCGGGTGAGTGTTTGGGGGTGGCTGTGTGAGTTCTGGGTGAGTATTTTGTGCTGGCCATGTGAGTTCTGGGAGAGTGTTTGGGGCTGGCTGTGTGAGTTCTGGGTGAGTGTTTGGGGCTGGCTGTTTGAGTTTCTGGGTGAGTGTTTGGGGCTGGCTGTGTGAGTTCTGGGTGAGGTTTTGGGGCTGGCTGTGTGAGTTCTGGGTGAGTGTTTGGTGCTGGCCGTGTGAGTTCTGGGTGAGTGTTTGGGGCTGGCTGTGTGAGTTCTGGGTGAGTGTTTCGGGGTGGCTGTGTGAGTTCTGGGTGAGTGTTTGGTGCTGGCCATGTAAGTTCTGGGAGAGTGTTTGGGGCTTTCTGTGTGAGTTCTGGGTGAGTGTTTGGGGCTGGCTGTGTGAGTGCTGGGTGAGGGTTTGGAGCTGGCTGTGTGAGTTCTGGGTGAGGGTTTGGGGCTGGCTGTGTGAGTTCTGGGTGAGTGTTTGGGGCTGGCTGTGTGAATGCTGGGTTAGAGTTTTGGGCTGGCTGTGTGAGTCCTGGGTGAGTGTTTGGGGCTGGCTGTGTGAGTTCTGGGTGAGGGTTTGGGGCTTGCTGTGTGAGTTCTGGGTGAGGGTATGGGGCTGGTTGTGTGAGTTCTGGGTGAGTGTTTGGGGGTGCCTGTGTGAGTTCTGGGTGAGTGCTTGGGGCTGGCTGTGTGAGTTCTGGGTGAGTGTTTGGGGCTGGCTGTGTGAGTTCTGGATGAGTGTTTGGGGCTGGCTGTGTGAGTTCTAGGTGAGAGTTTGGGGCTGGCTGTGTGATTTCTGGGTGAGTGTTTGGGGCTGGCTGTGTGAGTTCTGGGTGAGTGTTTGAGGCTGGCTGTGTGAGTTCTGGGTGAGGGTTTGGAGCTGGCTGTGTGAGTTCTGGGTGAGTGTTTGGGGCTGGCTGTGTGAGTTCTGGGTGAGTGGTGGGGCTGGCTGTGTGAGTTCTGGGTGCGTGTTTGGGGCTGGCTGTGTGAGTTCTGGGTGAGTGTTTGGGGCTCGCTGTGTGAGTTCTAGGTGAGGATTTGGGGCTGGCTGTGTGAGTTCTGGGTGAGGGTTTTGGGCTGGCTGTGTGAGTTCTGGGTGAGTGTTTGGGGCTGGCTGTGTGAGTTCTGGGTGAGGGTTTGGAGATGGCTGTATGAGTTCTGGGTGAGAGATTAGGGCTGGCCGTGTGCGTTCTGGGTAAGTGTTTTGGGCTGGCTGTGTGAGTTCTGGGTAAGTATTTGGGGCTGTCTGTGTGAGTTCTGGGTGAGTGTTTGGTGCTGGCCGTGTGAGTTCTGGGTGAGTGTTTGGGGCTGGCTGTGTTATTTCTGGGTGAGTGTTTGGGGCTGGCTGTGTGAGTTCTGGGTGAGGGTTTGGGGCTTGCTGTGTGAGTTCTGGGTGAGTGTTTGGTGCTGGCCGTGTGAGTTCTGGGTGAGTGTTTGGGGCTGGCTGTGTGAGTTCTGGGTGAGTGTTTGGGGCTGGCTGTGTGAGTTCTGGGTGAGGGTTTGTTGTTGGCTGTGTGAGTTCTGGGTGAGTGTTTGGTGCTGGCCGTGTGAGTTCTGGGTGAGTGTTTGGGGCTGGTTGTGTGAGTTCTGGGTGAGTGTTTGGGGGTGGCTGTGTGAGTTCTGGGTGAGTATTTTGTGCTGGCCATGTGAGTTCTGGGATAGTGTTTGGGGCTGGCTGTGTGAGTTCTGGGTGAGTGTTTGGGGCTGGCTGTGTGAGTTTCTGGGTGAGTGTTTGGGGCTGGCTGTGTGAGTTCTGGGTGAGGTTTTGGGGCTGGCTGTGTGAGTTCTGGGTGAGTGTTTGGAGCTGGCTGTGTGAGTTCTGGGTGAGTGTTTGGGGCTGGCTGTGTGAGTTCTGTGTGAGTGTTTGGGGCTGGATGTGTGAGTTCTGGGTGAGGGATTGGGGCTGGCTGTGTGAGTTCTGGGTGAGGGATTGGGGCTGGCGGTTTGAGTTCTGGGTGAGTGTTTGGGGCTGGCTGTGTGACTTCTGGGTCAGTGTTTGGGGCTGGCTGTGTGAGTTCTGGGTGAGGATTTGTCGCTATCTGTGTGAGTTCTGGGTGAGTGTTTGGTGCTGGCCGTGTGAGTTCTGGGTGAGTGTTTGGGGCTGGCTGTGTGAGTTCTGGGTTAGTGTTTCGGGGTGGCTGTGTGAGTTCTGGGTGAGTGTTTGGGGCTGGCTGTGTGAGTTCTGGGTGAGTGTTTGGTGCTGGCCGTGTGAGTTCTGGGTGAGTGTTTGGGGCTGGTTGTGTGAGTTCTGGGTGAGTGTTTGGGGGTGGCTGTGTGAGTTCTGGGTGAGTATTTTGTGCTGGCCATGTGAGTTCTGGGAGAGTGTTTGGGGCTGGCTGTGTGAGTTCTGGGTGAGTGTTTGGGGCTGGCTGTGTGAGTTTCTGGGTGAGTGTTTGGGGCTGGCTGTGTGAGTTCTGGGTGTCGTTTTGGGGCTGGCTGTGTGAGTTCTGGGTGAGTGTTTGGAGCTGGCTGTGTGAGTTCTGGGTGAGTGTTTGGGGCTGGCTGTGTGAGTTCTGTGTGAGTGTTTGGGGCTGGATGTGTGAGTTCTGGGTGAGGGATTGGGGCTGGCTGTGTGAGTTCTGGGTGAGGGATTGGGGCTGGCGGTTTGAGTTCTGGGTGAGTGTTTGGGGCTGGCTGTGTGAGTTCTGGGTCAGTGTTTGGGGCTGGCTGTGTGAGTTCTGGGTGAGGGTTTGTCGCTATCTGTCTGAGTTCTGGGTGAGTGTTTGGTGCTGGCCGTGTGAGTTCTGGGTGAGTGTTTGGGGCTGGCTGTGTGAGTTCTGGGTGAGTGTTTGGGGCTGGCTGTGTGAGTTCTGGGTGAGTGTTTGGGGCTGGCTGTGTGAGTTCTGTGTGAGTGTTTGGGGCTGGATGTGTGAGTTCTGGGTGAGGGATTGGGGCTGGCTGTGTGAGTTCTGGGTGAGGGATTGGGGCTGGCGGTTTGAGTTCTGGGTGAGTGTTTGGGGCTGGCTGTGTGAGTTCTGGGTCAGTGTTTGGGGCTGGCTGTGTGAGTTCTGGGTGAGGGTTTGTCGCTATCTGTGTGAGTTCTGGGTGAGTGTTTGGTGCTGGCCGTGTGAGTTCTGGGTGAGTGTTTGGGGCTGGCTGTGTGAGTTCTGGGTGAGGGTTTGTTGTTGGCTGTGTGAGTTCTGGGTGAGTGTTTGGTGCTGGCCGTGTGAGTTCTGGGTGAGTGTTTGGGGCTGGTTGTGTGAGTTCTGGGTGAGTGTTTGGGTGTGGCTGTGTGAGTTCTGGGTGAGTATTTTGTGCTGGCCATGTGAGTTCTGGGAGAGTGTTTAGGGCTGGCTGTGTGAGTTCTGGGTGAGTGTTTGGGGCTGGCTGTTTGAGTTTCTGGGTGAGTGTTTGGGGCTGGCTGTGTGAGTTCTGGGTGAGGTTTTGGGGCTGGCTGTGTGAGTTCTGGGTGAGTGTTTGGTGCTGGCCGTGTGAGTTCTGGGTGAGTGTTTGGGGCTGGCTGTGTGAGTTCTGGGTGAGTGTTTCGGGGTGGCTGTGTGAGTTCTGGGTGAGTGTTTGGTGCTGGCCATGTAAGTTCTGGGAGAGTGTTTGGGGCTTTCTGTGTGAGTTCTGGGTGAGTGTTTGGGGCTGGCTGTGTGAGTGCTGGGTGAGGGTTTGGAGCTGGCTGTGTGAGTTCTGGGTGAGGGTTTGGGGCTGGCTGTGTGAGTTCTGGGTGAGTGTTTGGGGCTGGCTGTGTGAATGCTGGGTTAGGGTTTTGGGCTGGCTGTGTGAGTCCTGGGTGAGTGTTTGGGGCTGGCTGTGTGAGTTCTGGGTGAGGGTTTGGGGCTTGCTGTGTGAGTTCTGGGTGAGGGTATGGGGCTGGCTGTGTGAGTTCTGGGTGAGTGTTTGGGGGTGCCTGTGTGAGTTCTGGGTGAGTGCTTGGGGCTGGCTGTGTGAGTTCTGGGTGAGTGTTTGGGGCTGGCTGTGTGAGTTCTGGATGAGTGTTTGGGGCTGGCTGTGTGAGTTCTAGGTGAGAGTTTGGGGCTGGCTGTGTGATTTCTGGGTGAGTGTTTGGGGCTGGCTGTGTGAGTTCTGGGTGAGTGTTTGAGGCTGGCTGTGTGAGTTCTGGGTGAGGGTTTGGAGCTGGCTGTGTGAGTTCTGGGTGAGTGTTTGGGGCTGGCTGTGTGAGTTCTGGGTGAGTGCTGGGGCTGGCTGTGTGAGTTCTGGGTGAGTGTTTGGGGCTGGCTGTGTGAGTTCTGGGTGAGTGTTTGGGGCTCGCTGTGTGAGTTCTAGGTGAGGATTTGGGGCTGGCTGTGTGAGTTCTGGGTGAGGGTTTGGGGCTGGCTGTGTGAGTTCTGGGTGAGTGTTTGGGGCTGGCTGTGTGAGTTCTGGGTGAGGGTTTGGAGATGGCTGTATGAGTTCTGGGTGAGAGATTAGGGCTGGCCGTGTGCGTTCTGGGTAAGTGTTTGGGGCTGGCTGTGTGAGTTCTGGGTAAGTATTTGGGGCTGGCTGTGTGAGTTCTGGGTGAGTGTTTGGTGCTGGCCGTGTGAGTTCTGGGTGAGTGTTTGGGGCTGGCTGTGTTATTTCTGGGTGAGTGTTTGGGGCTGGCTGAGTGAGTTCTGGGTGAGGGTTTGGGGCTTGCTGTGTGAGTTCTGGGTGAGTGTTTGGTGCTGGCCGTGTGAGTTCTGGGTGAGTGTTTGGGGCTGGCTGTGTGAGTTCTGGGTGAGTGTTTGGGGCTGGCTGTGTGAGTTCTGGGTGAGGGTTTGTTGTTGGCTGTGTGAGTTCTGGGTGAGTGTTTGGTGCTGGCCGTGTGAGTTCTGGGTGAGTGTTTGGGGCTGGTTGTGTGAGTTCTGGGTGAGTGTTTGGGGGTGGCTGTGTGAGTTCTGGGTGAGTATTTTGTGCTGGCCATGTGAGTTCTGGGAGAGTGTTTGGGGCTGGCTGTGTGAGTTCTGGGTGAGTGTCTGGGGCTGGCTGTGTGAGTTTCTGGGTGAGTGTTTGGGGCTGGCTGTGTGAGTTCTGGGTCAGTGTTTGGGGCTGGCTGTGTGAGTTCTGGGTGAGTGTTTGGTGCTGGCCGTGTGAGTTCTGGGTGAGTGTTTGGGGCTGGCTGTGTGAGTTCTGGGTGAGTGTTTCGGGGTGGCTGTGTGAGTTCTGGGTGAGTGTTTGGGGCTGGCTGTGTGAGTTCTGGATGAGTGTTTGGGGCTGGCTGTGTGAGTTCTGGGTGAGGGTTTGTTGTTGGCTGTGTGAGTTCTGGGTGAGTGTTTGGTGCTGGCCGTGTGAGTTCTGGGTGAGTGTTTAGGGCTGGTTGTGTGAGTTCTGGGTGAGTGTTTGGGGGTGGCTGTGTGAGTTCTGGGTGAGTATTTTGTGCTGGCCATGTGAGTTCTGGGAGAGTGTTTGGGGCTGGCTGTGTGAGTTCTGGGTGAGTGTTTGGGGCTGGCTGTGTGAGTTTCTGGGTGAGTGTTTGTGGCTGGCTGTGTGAGTTCTGGGTGAGGTTTTGGGGCTGGCTGTGTGAGTTCTGGGTGAGTGTTTGGAGCTGGCTGTGTGAGTTCTGGGTGAGTGTTTGGGGCTGGCTGTGTGAGTTCTGTGTGAGTGTTTGGGGCTGGATGTGTGAGTTCTGGGTGAGGGATTGGGGCTGGCTGTGTGAGTTCTGGGTGAGGGATTGGGGCTGGCGGTTTGAGTTCTGGGTGAGTGTTTGGGGCTGGCTGTGTGAGTTCTGGATCAGTGTTTGGGGCTGGCTGTGTGAGTTCTAGGTGAGGGTTTGTCGCTATCTGTGTGAGTTCTGGGTGAGTGTTTGGTGCTGGCCGTGTGAGTTCTGGGTGAGTGTTTGGGGCTGGCTGTGTGAGTTCTGGGTGAGTGTTTCGGGGTGGCTGTGTGAGTTCTGGGTGAGTGTTTGGGGCTGGCTGTGTGAGTTCTGGGTGACTGTTTAGGGCTGGCTGTGTGAGTTCTGGGTGAGTGCTGGGGCTGGCTGTGTGAGTTCTGGGTGAGTGTTTGGGGCTGGCTGTGTAAGTTCTCGGTGAGTGTTTGGGGCTGGCTGTGTGAGTTCTGGGTGAGTGTTTGGGGCTGGCTGTGTGAGTTCTGGGTGAGTGTTTGGGGCTGGCTGAGTGAGTTTTAGGTGAGGATTTGCGGCTGGCTGTGTGAGTTCTGGGTGAGTGTTTGGGGCTGATTGTGTGAGTTCTGGGTGAGTGTTTGGGGCTGGCTGTGTGAGTTCTGGGTGACTGTTTGGAGCTGGCTGTGTGAGTTCTGGGTGAGTGTTTGGGGCTGGCTGTGTGAGTTCTGGGTGACTGTTTGGGGCTGGTTGTGTGAGTTCTGGGTGAGGGTTTGGAGCTGGCTGTGTGAGTTCTGGGTGAGTGTTTGAGGCTGGCTGTGTGAGTTCTGGGTGAGGGTTTGGAGCTGGCTGTGTGAGTTCTGGGTGAGGGTTTGGAGCTGGCTGTGTGAGTTCTGGGTGAGGGTTTGGGGCTGGTTGTGTGAGTTCTAGGTGAGTGTTTGGGGCTGGCTGTGTGAGTTCTGGGTGAGGGTTTGGAGATGGCTGTATGAGTTCTGGGTGAGAGATTAGGGCTGGCCGTATGCGTTCTGGGTGAGTGTTTGGGGCTGGCTGTGTGAGTTCTGGGTGAGGGTTTGGAGCTGGCTGTGTGAGTTCTGGGTGAGTGTTTGGGGCTGGCTGTGTGAGTTCTGGGTGAGTGCTGGGGCTGGCTGTGTGAGTTCTGGGTGAGTGTTTGGGGCTGGCTGTGTGAGTTCTGGTTGAGTGTTTGGGGCTCGCTGTGTGAGTTCTAGGTGAGGATTTGGGGCTGGCTGTGTGAGTTCTGGGTGAGGGTTTGGGGCTGGCTGTGTGAGTTCTGGGTGAGTGTTTGGGGCTGGCTGTGTGAGTTCTCGGTGAGGGTTTGGAGATGGCTGTATGAGTTCTGGGTGAGAGAATAGGGCTGGCCGTGTGCGTTCTGGGTGAGTGTTTGGGGCTGGCTGTGTGAGTTCTGGGTAAGTATTTGGGGCTGGCTGTGTGAGTTCTGGGTGAGTGTTTGGTGCTGGCCGTGTGAGTTCTGGGTGAGTGTTTGGGACTGGCTGTGTTATTTCTGGGTGAGTGTTTGGGGCTGGCTGTGTGAGTTCTGGGTGAGGGTTTGGGGCTTGCTGTGTGAGTTCTGGGTGAGTGTTTGGTGCTGGCCGTGTGAGTTCTGGGTGAGTGTTTGGGGCTAGCTGTGTGAGTTCTGGGTGAGTGTTTGGGGCTGGCTGTGTGAGTTCTGGGTGAGGGTTTGTTGTTGGCTGTGTGAGTTCTGGGTGAGTGTTTGGTGCTGGCCGTGTGAGTTCTGGGTGAGTGTTTGGGGCTGGTTGTGTGAGTTCTGGGTGAGTGTTTGGGGGTGGCTGTGTGAGTTCTGGGTGAGTATTTTGTGCTGGCCATGTGAGTTCTGGGAGAGTGTTTGGGGCTGGCTGTGTGAGTTCTGGGTGAGTGTTTGCGGCTGGCTGTTTGAGTTTCTGGGTGAGTGTTTGGGGCTGGCTGTGTGAGTTCTGGGTGAGGTTTTGGGGCTGTCTGTGTGAGTTCTGGGTGAGTGTTTGGAGCTGGCTGTGTGAGTTCTGGGTGAGTGTTTGGGGCTGGCTGTGTGAGTTCTGGATGAGTGTTTGGGGCTGGCTGTGTGAGTTCTAGGTGAGAGTTTGGGGCTGGCTGTGTGATTTCTGGGTGAGTGTTTGGGGCTGGCTGTGTGAGTTCTGGGTGAGTGTTTGAGGCTGGCTGTGTGAGTTCTGGGTGACGGTTTGGAGCTGGCTGTGTGAGTTCTGGGTGAGTGTTTGGGGCTGGCTGTGTGAGTTCTGGGTGAGTGCTGGGGCTGGCTGTGTGAGTTCTGGGTGAGTGTTTGGGGCTGGCTGTGTGAGTTCTGGGTGAGTGTTTGGGGCTCGCTGTGTGAGTTCTAGGTGAGGATTTGGGGCTGGCCGTGTGAGTTCTGGGTGAGTGTTTGGGGCTGGCTGTGTGAGTTCTGGGTAAGTATTTGGGGCTGGCTGTGTGAGTTCTGGGTGAGTGTTTGGTGCTGGCCGTGTGAGTTCTCGGTGAGTGTTTGGGGCTGGCTGTGTTATTTCTGGGTGAGTGTTTGGGGCTGGCTGTGTGAGTTCTGGGTGAGGGTTTGGGGCTTGCTGTGTGAGTTCTGGGTGAGTGTTTGGTGCTGGCCGTGTGAGTTCTGGGTGAGTGTTTGGGGCTGGCTGTGTGAGTTCTGGTGAGTGTTTGGGGCTGGCTGTGTGAGTTCTGGGTGAGGGTTTGTTGTTGGCTGTGTGAGTTCTGGGTGAGTGTTTGGTGCTGGCCGTGTGAGTTCTGGGTGAGTGTTTGGGGCTGGTTGTGTGAGTTCTGGGTGAGTGTTTGGGGGTGGCTGTGTGAGTTCTGGGTGAGTATTTTGTGCTGGCCATGTGAGTTCTGGGAGAGTGTTTGGGGCTGGATGTGTGAGTTCTGGGTGAGGGATTGGGGCTGGCTGTGTGAGTTCTGGGTGAGGGATTGGGGCTGGCGGTTTGAGTTCTGGGTGAGTGTTTGGGGCTGGCTGTGTGAGTTCTGGGTCAGTGTTTGGGGCTGGCTGTGTGAGTTCTGGGTGAGGGTTTGTCGCTATCTGTGTGAGTTCTGGGTGAGTGTTTGGGGCTGGCTGAGTGAGTTTTAGGTGAGGATTTTGGGGCTGGCTGTGTGAGTTCTAGGTGAGTGTTTGGGGCTGATTGTGTGAGTTCTGGGTGAGTGTTTGGGGCTGGCTGTGTGAGTTCTGGGTGAGGGTTTGGAGCTGGCTGTGTGAGTTCTGGGTGAGTGTTTGGGGCTGGCTGTGTGAGTTCTGGGTGACTGTTTGGGGCTGGTTGTGTGAGTTCTGGGTGAGGGTTTGGAGCTGGCTGTGTGAGTTCTGGGTGAGTGTTTGAGGCTGGCTGTGTGAGTTCTGGGTGAGGGTTTGGAGCTGGCTGTGTGAGTTCTGGGTGAGGGTTTGGGGCTGGCTGTGTGAGTGCTGAATGAGGGTTTGGGGCTGGCTGTGTGAGTTCTGGGTGTGGGTTTGGGGCTGGCTGTGTGAGTTCTGGGTGACTGTTTGGGGCTGGTTGTGTGAGTTCTGGGTGAGTGTTTGGGGCTGGCTGTGTGAGTTCTGGGTGAGGGTTTGGGGCTTGCTGTGTGAGTTCTGGGTGAGGGTATGGGGCTGGCTGTGTGAGTTCTGGGTGAGTGTTTGGGGGTGCCTGTGTGAGTTCTGGGTGAGTGCTTGGGGCTGGCTGTGTGAGTTCTGGGTGAGTGTTTGGGGCTGGCTGTGTGAGTTCTGGATGAGTGTTTGGGGCTGGCTGTGTGAGTTCTAGGTGAGAGTTTGGGGCTGGCTGTGTGATTTCTGGGTGAGTGTTTGGGGCTGGCTGTGTGAGTTCTGGGTGAGTGTTTGAGGCTGGCTGTGTGAGTTCTGGGTGAGGGTTTGGAGCTGGCTGTGTGAGTTCTGGGTGAGTGTTTGGGGCTGGCTGTGTGAGTTCTGGGTGAGTGCTGGGGCTGGCTGTGTGAGTTCTGGGTGAGTGTTTGGGGCTGGCTGTGTGAGTTCTGGGTGAGTGTTTGGGGCTCGCTGTGTGAGTTCTAGGTGAGGATTTGGGGCTGGCTGTGTGAGTTCTGGGTGAGGGTTTGGGGCTGGCTGTGTGAGTTCTGGGTGAGTGTTTGGGGCTGGCTGTGTGAGTTCTGGGTGAGGGTTTGGAGATGGCTGTATGAGTTCTGGGTGAGAGATTAGGGCTGGCCGTGTGCGTTCTGGGTAAGTGTTTGGGGCTGGCTGTGTGAGTTCTGGGTAAGTATTTGGGGCTGGCTGTGTGAGTTCTGGGTGAGTGTTTGGTGCTGGCCGTGTGAGTTCTGGGTGAGTGTTTGGGGCTGGCTGTGTTATTTCTGGGTGAGTGTTTGGGGCTGGCTGAGTGAGTTCTGGGTGAGGGTTTGGGGCTTGCTGTGTGAGTTCTGGGTGAGTGTTTGGTGCTGGCCGTGTGAGTTCTGGGTGAGTGTTTGGGGCTGGCTGTGTGAGTTCTGGGTGAGTGTTTGGGGCTGGCTGTGTGAGTTCTGGGTGAGGGTTTGTTGTTGGCTGTGTGAGTTCTGGGTGAGTGTTTGGTGCTGGCCGTGTGAGTTCTGGGTGAGTGTTTGGGGCTGGTTGTGTGAGTTCTGGGTGAGTGTTTGGGGGTGGCTGTGTGAGTTCTGGGTGAGTATTTTGTGCTGGCCATGTGAGTTCTGGGAGAGTGTTTGGGGCTGGCTGTGTGAGTTCTGGGTGAGTGTCTGGGGCTGGCTGTGTGAGTTTCTGGGTGAGTGTTTGGGGCTGGCTGTGTGAGTTCTGGGTCAGTGTTTGGGGCTGGCTGTGTGAGTTCTGGGTGAGTGTTTGGTGCTGGCCGTGTGAGTTCTGGGTGAGTGTTTGGGGCTGGCTGTGTGAGTTCTGGGTGAGTGTTTCGGGGTGGCTGTGTGAGTTCTGGGTGAGTGTTTGGGGCTGGCTGTGTGAGTTCTGGATGAGTGTTTGGGGCTGGCTGTGTGAGTTCTGGGTGAGGGTTTGTTGTTGGCTGTGTGAGTTCTGGGTGAGTGTTTGGTGCTGGCCGTGTGAGTTCTGGGTGAGTGTTTAGGGCTGGTTGTGTGAGTTCTGGGTGAGTGTTTGGGGGTGGCTGTGTGAGTTCTGGGTGAGTATTTTGTGCTGGCCATGTGAGTTCTGGGAGAGTGTTTGGGGCTGGCTGTGTGAGTTCTGGGTGAGTGTTTGGGGCTGGCTGTGTGAGTTTCTGGGTGAGTGTTTGTGGCTGGCTGTGTGAGTTCTGGGTGAGGTTTTGGGGCTGGCTGTGTGAGTTCTGGGTGAGTGTTTGGAGCTGGCTGTGTGAGTTCTGGGTGAGTGTTTGGGGCTGGCTGTGTGAGTTCTGTGTGAGTGTTTGGGGCTGGATGTGTGAGTTCTGGGTGAGGGATTGGGGCTGGCTGTGTGAGTTCTGGGTGAGGGATTGGGGCTGGCGGTTTGAGTTCTGGGTGAGTGTTTGGGGCTGGCTGTGTGAGTTCTGGATCAGTGTTTGGGGCTGGCTGTGTGAGTTCTAGGTGAGGGTTTGTCGCTATCTGTGTGAGTTCTGGGTGAGTGTTTGGTGCTGGCCGTGTGAGTTCTGGGTGAGTGTTTGGGGCTGGCTGTGTGAGTTCTGGGTGAGTGTTTCGGGGTGGCTGTGTGAGTTCTGGGTGAGTGTTTGGGGCTGGCTGTGTGAGTTCTGGGTGACTGTTTAGGGCTGGCTGTGTGAGTTCTGGGTGAGTGCTGGGGCTGGCTGTGTGAGTTCTGGGTGAGTGTTTGGGGCTGGCTGTGTAAGTTCTCGGTGAGTGTTTGGGGCTGGCTGTGTGAGTTCTGGGTGAGTGTTTGGGGCTGGCT
The DNA here is from genome assembly GCF_048934315.1 of Petromyzon marinus. Classification (NCBI taxonomy): domain Eukaryota; kingdom Metazoa; phylum Chordata; class Hyperoartia; order Petromyzontiformes; family Petromyzontidae; genus Petromyzon; species Petromyzon marinus. Next base: position 7,062,823 of record NC_133690.1, on the reverse strand, counting down.
GTGTGAGTTCTGGGTGAGTGTTTGGGGCTGGCTGAGTGAGTTTTAGGTGAGGATTTGCGGCTGGCTGTGTGAGTTCTGGGTGAGTGTTTGGGGCTGATTGTGTGAGTTCTGGGTGAGTGTTTGGGGCTGGCTGTGTGAGTTCTGGGTGACTGTTTGGAGCTGGCTGTGTGAGTTCTGGGTGAGTGTTTGGGGCTGGCTGTGTGAGTTCTGGGTGACTGTTTGGGGCTGGTTGTGTGAGTTCTGGGTGAGGGTTTGGAGCTGGCTGTGTGAGTTCTGGGTGAGTGTTTGAGGCTGGCTGTGTGAGTTCTGGGTGAGGGTTTGGAGCTGGCTGTGTGAGTTCTGGGTGAGGGTTTGGAGCTGGCTGTGTGAGTTCTGGGTGAGGGTTTGGGGCTGGTTGTGTGAGTTCTAGGTGAGTGTTTGGGGCTGGCTGTGTGAGTTCTGGGTGAGGGTTTGGAGATGGCTGTATGAGTTCTGGGTGAGAGATTAGGGCTGGCCGTATGCGTTCTGGGTGAGTGTTTGGGGCTGGCTGTGTGAGTTCTGGGTGAGGGTTTGGAGCTGGCTGTGTGAGTTCTGGGTGAGTGTTTGGGGCTGGCTGTGTGAGTTCTGGGTGAGTGCTGGGGCTGGCTGTGTGAGTTCTGGGTGAGTGTTTGGGGCTGGCTGTGTGAGTTCTGGTTGAGTGTTTGGGGCTCGCTGTGTGAGTTCTAGGTGAGGATTTGGGGCTGGCTGTGTGAGTTCTGGGTGAGGGTTTGGGGCTGGCTGTGTGAGTTCTGGGTGAGTGTTTGGGGCTGGCTGTGTGAGTTCTCGGTGAGGGTTTGGAGATGGCTGTATGAGTTCTGGGTGAGAGAATAGGGCTGGCCGTGTGCGTTCTGGGTGAGTGTTTGGGGCTGGCTGTGTGAGTTCTGGGTAAGTATTTGGGGCTGGCTGTGTGAGTTCTGGGTGAGTGTTTGGTGCTGGCCGTGTGAGTTCTGGGTGAGTGTTTGGGACTGGCTGTGTTATTTCTGGGTGAGTGTTTGGGGCTGGCTGTGTGAGTTCTGGGTGAGGGTTTGGGGCTTGCTGTGTGAGTTCTGGGTGAGTGTTTGGTGCTGGCCGTGTGAGTTCTGGGTGAGTGTTTGGGGCTAGCTGTGTGAGTTCTGGGTGAGTGTTTGGGGCTGGCTGTGTGAGTTCTGGGTGAGGGTTTGTTGTTGGCTGTGTGAGTTCTGGGTGAGTGTTTGGTGCTGGCCGTGTGAGTTCTGGGTGAGTGTTTGGGGCTGGTTGTGTGAGTTCTGGGTGAGTGTTTGGGGGTGGCTGTGTGAGTTCTGGGTGAGTATTTTGTGCTGGCCATGTGAGTTCTGGGAGAGTGTTTGGGGCTGGCTGTGTGAGTTCTGGGTGAGTGTTTGCGGCTGGCTGTTTGAGTTTCTGGGTGAGTGTTTGGGGCTGGCTGTGTGAGTTCTGGGTGAGGTTTTGGGGCTGTCTGTGTGAGTTCTGGGTGAGTGTTTGGAGCTGGCTGTGTGAGTTCTGGGTGAGTGTTTGGGGCTGGCTGTGTGAGTTCTGGATGAGTGTTTGGGGCTGGCTGTGTGAGTTCTAGGTGAGAGTTTGGGGCTGGCTGTGTGATTTCTGGGTGAGTGTTTGGGGCTGGCTGTGTGAGTTCTGGGTGAGTGTTTGAGGCTGGCTGTGTGAGTTCTGGGTGACGGTTTGGAGCTGGCTGTGTGAGTTCTGGGTGAGTGTTTGGGGCTGGCTGTGTGAGTTCTGGGTGAGTGCTGGGGCTGGCTGTGTGAGTTCTGGGTGAGTGTTTGGGGCTGGCTGTGTGAGTTCTGGGTGAGTGTTTGGGGCTCGCTGTGTGAGTTCTAGGTGAGGATTTGGGGCTGGCCGTGTGAGTTCTGGGTGAGTGTTTGGGGCTGGCTGTGTGAGTTCTGGGTAAGTATTTGGGGCTGGCTGTGTGAGTTCTGGGTGAGTGTTTGGTGCTGGCCGTGTGAGTTCTCGGTGAGTGTTTGGGGCTGGCTGTGTTATTTCTGGGTGAGTGTTTGGGGCTGGCTGTGTGAGTTCTGGGTGAGGGTTTGGGGCTTGCTGTGTGAGTTCTGGGTGAGTGTTTGGTGCTGGCCGTGTGAGTTCTGGGTGAGTGTTTGGGGCTGGCTGTGTGAGTTCTGGTGAGTGTTTGGGGCTGGCTGTGTGAGTTCTGGGTGAGGGTTTGTTGTTGGCTGTGTGAGTTCTGGGTGAGTGTTTGGTGCTGGCCGTGTGAGTTCTGGGTGAGTGTTTGGGGCTGGTTGTGTGAGTTCTGGGTGAGTGTTTGGGGGTGGCTGTGTGAGTTCTGGGTGAGTATTTTGTGCTGGCCATGTGAGTTCTGGGAGAGTGTTTGGGGCTGGATGTGTGAGTTCTGGGTGAGGGATTGGGGCTGGCTGTGTGAGTTCTGGGTGAGGGATTGGGGCTGGCGGTTTGAGTTCTGGGTGAGTGTTTGGGGCTGGCTGTGTGAGTTCTGGGTCAGTGTTTGGGGCTGGCTGTGTGAGTTCTGGGTGAGGGTTTGTCGCTATCTGTGTGAGTTCTGGGTGAGTGTTTGGGGCTGGCTGAGTGAGTTTTAGGTGAGGATTTTGGGGCTGGCTGTGTGAGTTCTAGGTGAGTGTTTGGGGCTGATTGTGTGAGTTCTGGGTGAGTGTTTGGGGCTGGCTGTGTGAGTTCTGGGTGAGGGTTTGGAGCTGGCTGTGTGAGTTCTGGGTGAGTGTTTGGGGCTGGCTGTGTGAGTTCTGGGTGACTGTTTGGGGCTGGTTGTGTGAGTTCTGGGTGAGGGTTTGGAGCTGGCTGTGTGAGTTCTGGGTGAGTGTTTGAGGCTGGCTGTGTGAGTTCTGGGTGAGGGTTTGGAGCTGGCTGTGTGAGTTCTGGGTGAGGGTTTGGGGCTGGCTGTGTGAGTGCTGAATGAGGGTTTGGGGCTGGCTGTGTGAGTTCTGGGTGTGGGTTTGGGGCTGGCTGTGTGAGTTCTGGGTGACTGTTTGGGGCTGGTTGTGTGAGTTCTGGGTGAGTGTTTGGGGCTGGCTGTGTGAGTTCTGGGTGAGGGTTTGGAGATGGCTGTATGAGTTCTGGGTGAGAGATTAGGGCTGGCCGTGTGCGTTCTGGGTGAGTGTTTGGGGCTGGCTGTGTGAGTTCTGGGTGAGGGTTTGGAGCTGGCTGTGTGAGTTCTGGGTGAGTGTTTGGGGCTGGCTGTGTGAGTTCTGGGTGAGTGCTGGGGCTGGCTGTGTGAGTTCTGGGTGAGTGTTTGGGGCTGGCTGTGTGAGTTCTGGGTGAGTGTTTGGGGCTCGCTGTGTGAGTTCTAGGTGAGGATTTGGGGCTGGCCGTGTGAGTTCTGGGTGAGTGTTTGGGGCTGGCTGTGTGAGTTCTGGGTAAGTATTTGGGGCTGGCTGTGTGAGTTCTGGGTGAGTGTTTGGTGCTGGCCGTGTGAGTTCTGGGTGAGTGTTTGGGGCTGGCTGTGTTATTTCTGGGTGAGTGTTTGGGGCTGGCTGTGTGAGTTCTGGGTGAGGGTTTGGGGCTTGCTGTGTGAGTTCTGGGTGAGTGTTTGGTGCTGGCCGTGTGAGTTCTGGGTGAGTGTTTGGGGCTGGCTGTGTGAGTTCTGGTGAGTGTTTGGGGCTGGCTGTGTGAGTTCTGGGTGAGGGTTTGTTGTTGGCTGTGTGAGTTCTGGGTGAGTGTTTGGTGCTGGCCGTGTGAGTTCTGGGTGAGTGTTTGGGGCTGGTTGTGTGAGTTCTGGGTGAGTGTTTGGGGGTGGCTGTGTGAGTTCTGGGTGAGTATTTTGTGCTGGCCATGTGAGTTCTGGGAGAGTGTTTGGGGCTGGCTGTGTGAGTTCTGGGTGAGTGTTTGGGGCTGGCTGTGTGAGTTTCTGGGTGAGTGTTTGGGGCTGGCTGTGTGAGTTCTGGGTGAGGTTTTGGGGCTGGCTGTGTGAGTTCTGGGTGAGTGTTTGGAGCTGGCTGTGTGAGTTCTGGGTGAGTGTTTGGGGCTGGCTGTGTGAGTTCTGTGTGAGTGTTTGGGGCTGGATGTGTGAGTTCTGGGTGAGGGATTGGGGCTGGCTGTGTGAGTTCTGGGTGAGGGATTGGGGCTGGCGGTTTGAGTTCTGGGTGAGTGTTTGGGGCTGGCTGTGTGAGTTCTGGGTCAGTGTTTGGGGCTGGCTGTGTGAGTTCTGGGTGAGGGTTTGTCGCTATCTGTGTGAGTTCTGGGTGAGTGTTTGGGGCTGGCTGAGTGAGTTTTAGGTGAGGATTTTGGGGCTGGCTGTGTGAGTTCTAGGTGAGTGTTTGGGGCTGATTGTGTGAGTTCTGGGTGAGTGTTTGGGGCTGGCTGTGTGAGTTCTGGGTGAGGGTTTGGAGCTGGCTGTGTGAGTTCTGGGTGAGTGTTTGGGGCTGGCTGTGTGAGTTCTGGGTGACTGTTTGGGGCTGGTTGTGTGAGTTCTGGGTGAGGGTTTGGAGCTGGCTGTGTGAGTTCTGGGTGAGTGTTTGAGGCTGGCTGTGTGAGTTCTGGGTGAGGGTTTGGAGCTGGCTGTGTGAGTTCTGGGTGAGGGTTTGGGGCTGGCTGTGTGAGTGCTGAATGAGGGTTTGGGGCTGGCTGTGTGAGTTCTGGGTGTGGGTTTGGGGCTGGCTGTGTGAGTTCTGGGTGACTGTTTGGGGCTGGTTGTGTGAGTTCTGGGTGAGTGTTTGGGGCTGGCTGTGTGAGTTCTGGGTGAGGGTTTGGAGATGGCTGTATGAGTTCTGGGTGAGAGATTAGGGCTGGCCGTGTGCGTTCTGGGTGAGTGTTTGGGGCTGGCTGTGTGAGTTCTGGGTGAGGGTTTGGAGCTGGCTGTGTGAGTTCTGGGTGAGTGTTTGGGGCTGGCTGTGTGAGTTCTGGGTGAGTGCTGGGGCTGGCTGTGTGAGTTCTGGGTGAGTGTTTGGGGCTGGCTGTGTGAGTTCTGGGTTAGTGTTTCGGGGTGGCTGTGTGAGTTCTGGGTGAGTGTTTGGGGCTGGCTGTGTGAGTTCTGGGTGAGTGTTTGGTGCTGGCCGTGTGAGTTCTGGGTGAGTGTTTGGGGCTGGTTGTGTGAGTTCTGGGTGAGTGTTTGGGGGTGGCTGTGTGAGTTCTGGGTGAGTATTTTGTGCTGGCCATGTGAGTTCTGGGAGAGTGTTTGGGGCTGGCTGTGTGAGTTCTGGGTGAGTGTTTGGGGCTGGCTGTGTGAGTTTCTGGGTGAGTGTTTGGGGCTGGCTGTGTGAGTTCTGGGTGTCGTTTTGGGGCTGGCTGTGTGAGTTCTGGGTGAGTGTTTGGAGCTGGCTGTGTGAGTTCTGGGTGAGTGTTTGGGGCTGGCTGTGTGAGTTCTGTGTGAGTGTTTGGGGCTGGATGTGTGAGTTCTGGGTGAGGGATTGGGGCTGGCTGTGTGAGTTCTGGGTGAGGGATTGGGGCTGGCGGTTTGAGTTCTGGGTGAGTGTTTGGGGCTGGCTGTGTGAGTTCTGGGTCAGTGTTTGGGGCTGGCTGTGTGAGTTCTGGGTGAGGGTTTGTCGCTATCTGTGTGAGTTCTGGGTGAGTGTTTGGTGCTGGCCGTGTGAGTTCTGGGTGAGTGTTTGGGGCTGGCTGTGTGAGTTCTGGGTGAGTGTTTGGGGCTGGCTGTGTGAGTTCTGGGTGAGTGTTTGGGGCTGGCTGTGTGAGTTCTGTGTGAGTGTTTGGGGCTGGATGTGTGAGTTCTGGGTGAGGGATTGGGGCTGGCTGTGTGAGTTCTGGGTGAGGGATTGGGGCTGGCGGTTTGAGTTCTGGGTGAGTGTTTGGGGCTGGCTGTGTGAGTTCTGGGTCAGTGTTTGGGGCTGGCTGTGTGAGTTCTGGGTGAGGGTTTGTCGCTATCTGTGTGAGTTCTGGGTGAGTGTTTGGTGCTGGCCGTGTGAGTTCTGGGTGAGTGTTTGGGGCTGGCTGTGTGAGTTCTGGGTGAGTGTTTCGGGGTGGCTGTGTGAGTTCTGGGTGAGTGTTTGGGGCTGGCTCTGTGAGTTCTGGGTGAGTGTTTGGTGCTGGCCGTGTGAGTTCTGGGTGAGTGTTTGGGGCTGGTTGTGTGAGTTCTGGGTGAGTGTTTGGGGGTGGCTGTGTGAGTTCTGGGTGAGTATTTTGTGCTGGCCATGTGAGTTCTGGGAGAGTGTTTGGGGCTGGCTGTGTGAGTTCTGGGTGAGTGTTTGGGGCTGGCTGTGTGAGTTTCTGGGTGAGTGTTTGGGGCTGGCTGTGTGAGTTCTGGGTGTCGTTTTGGGGCTGGCTGTGTGAGTTCTGGGTGAGTGTTTGGAGCTGGCTGTGTGAGTTCTGGGTGAGTGTTTGGGGCTGGCTGTGTGAGTTCTGTGTGAGTGTTTGGGGCTGGATGTGTGAGTTCTGGGTGAGGGATTGGGGCTGGCTGTGTGAGTTCTGGGTGAGGGATTGGGGCTGGCGGTTTGAGTTCTGGGTGAGTGTTTGGGGCTGGCTGTGTGAGTTCTGGGTCAGTGTTTGGGGCTGGCTGTGTGAGTTCTGGGTGAGGGTTTGTCGCTATCTGTGTGAGTTCTGGGTGAGTGTTTGGTGCTGGCCGTGTGAGTTCTGGGTGAGTGTTTGGGGCTGGCTGTGTGAGTTCTGGGTGAGTGTTTGGGGCTGGCTGTGTGAGTTCTGGGTGAGGGTTTGTTGTTGGCTGTGTGAGTTCTGGGTGAGTGTTTGGTGCTGGCCGTGTGAGTTCTGGGTGAGTGTTTGGGGCTGGTTGTGTGAGTTCTGGGTGAGTGTTTGGGTGTGGCTGTGTGAGTTCTGGGTGAGTATTTTGTGCTGGCCATGTGAGTTCTGGGAGAGTGTTTAGGGCTGGCTGTGTGAGTTCTGGGTGAGTGTTTGGGGCTGGCTGTTTGAGTTTCTGGGTGAGTGTTTGGGGCTGGCTGTGTGAGTTCTGGGTGAGGTTTTGGGGCTGGCTGTGTGAGTTCTGGGTGAGTGTTTGGTGCTGGCCGTGTGAGTTCTGGGTGAGTGTTTGGGGCTGGCTGTGTGAGTTCTGGGTGAGTGTTTCGGGGTGGCTGTGTGAGTTCTGGGTGAGTGTTTGGTGCTGGCCATGTAAGTTCTGGGAGAGTGTTTGGGGCTTTCTGTGTGAGTTCTGGGTGAGTGTTTGGGGCTGGCTGTGTGAGTGCTGGGTGAGGGTTTGGAGCTGGCTGTGTGAGTTCTGGGTGAGGGTTTGGGGCTGGCTGTGTGAGTTCTGGGTGAGTGTTTGGGGCTGGCTGTGTGAATGCTGGGTTAGGGTTTTGGGCTGGCTGTGTGAGTCCTGGGTGAGTGTTTGGGGCTGGCTGTGTGAGTTCTGGGTGAGGGTTTGGGGCTTGCTGTGTGAGTTCTGGGTGAGGGTATGGGGCTGGCTGTGTGAGTTCTGGGTGAGTGTTTGGGGGTGCCTGTGTGAGTTCTGGGTGAGTGCTTGGGGCTGGCTGTGTGAGTTCTGGGTGAGTGTTTGGGGCTGGCTGTGTGAGTTCTGGATGAGTGTTTGGGGCTGGCTGTGTGAGTTCTAGGTGAGAGTTTGGGGCTGGCTGTGTGATTTCTGGGTGAGTGTTTGGGGCTGGCTGTGTGAGTTCTGGGTGAGTGTTTGAGGCTGGCTGTGTGAGTTCTGGGTGAGGGTTTGGAGCTGGCTGTGTGAGTTCTGGGTGAGTGTTTGGGGCTGGCTGTGTGAGTTCTGGGTGAGTGCTGGGGCTGGCTGTGTGAGTTCTGGGTGAGTGTTTGGGGCTGGCTGTGTGAGTTCTGGGTGAGTGTTTGGGGCTCGCTGTGTGAGTTCTAGGTGAGGATTTGGGGCTGGCTGTGTGAGTTCTGGGTGAGGGTTTGGGGCTGGCTGTGTGAGTTCTGGGTGAGTGTTTGGGGCTGGCTGTGTGAGTTCTGGGTGAGGGTTTGGAGATGGCTGTATGAGTTCTGGGTGAGAGATTAGGGCTGGCCGTGTGCGTTCTGGGTAAGTGTTTGGGGCTGGCTGTGTGAGTTCTGGGTAAGTATTTGGGGCTGGCTGTGTGAGTTCTGGGTGAGTGTTTGGGGCTGGCTGTGTTATTTCTGGGTGAGTGTTTGGGGCTGGCTGTGTGAGTTCTGGGTGAGGGTTTGGGGCTTGCTGTGTGAGTTCTGGGTGAGTGTTTGGTGCTGGCCGTGTGAGTTCTGGGTGAGTGTTTGGGGCTGGCTGTGTGAGTTCTGGGTGAGTGTTTGGGGCTGGCTGTGTGAGTTCTGGGTGAGGGTTTGTTGTTGGCTGTGTGAGTTCTGGGTGAGTGTTTGGTGCTGGCCGTGTGAGTTCTGGGTGAGTGTTTGGGGCTGGTTGTGTGAGTTCTGGGTGAGTGTTTGGGGGTGGCTGTGTGAGTTCTGGGTGAGTATTTTGTGCTGGCCATGTGAGTTCTGGGAGAGTGTTTGGGGCTGGCTGTGTGAGTTCTGGGTGAGTGTCTGGGGCTGGCTGTGTGAGTTTCTGGGTGAGTGTTTGGGGCTGGCTGTGTGAGTTCTGGGTCAGTGTTTGGGGCTGGCTGTGTGAGTTCTGGGTGAGGGTTTGTCGCTATCTGTGTGAGTTCTGGGTGAGTGTTTGGTGCTGGCCGTGTGAGTTCTGGGTGAGTGTTTGGGGCTGGCTGTGTGAGTTCTGGGTGAGTGTTTCGGGGTGGCTGTGTGAGTTCTGGGTGAGTGTTTGGGGCTGGCTGTGTGAGTTCTGGATGAGTGTTTGGGGCTGGCTGTGTGAGTTCTGGGTGAGGGTTTGTTGTTGGCTGTGTGAGTTCTGGGTGAGTGTTTGGTGCTGGCCGTGTGAGTTCTGGGTGAGTGTTTGGGGCTGGTTGTGTGAGTTCTGGGTGAGTGTTTGGGGGTGGCTGTGTGAGTTCTGGGTGAGTATTTTGTGCTGGCCATGTGAGTTCTGGGAGAGTGTTTGGGGCTGGCTGTGTGAGTTCTGGGTGAGTGTTTGGGGCTGGCTGTGTGAGTTTCTGGGTGAGTGTTTGGGGCTGGCTGTGTGAGTTCTGGGTGAGGTTTTGGGGCTGGCTGTGTGAGTTCTGGGTGAGTGTTTGGAGCTGGCTGTGTGAGTTCTGGGTGAGTGTTTGGGGCTGGCTGTGTGAGTTCTGTGTGAGTGTTTGGGGCTGGATGTGTGAGTTCTGGGTGAGGGATTGGGGCTGGCTGTGTGAGTTCTGGGTGAGGGATTGGGGCTGGCGGTTTGAGTTCTGGGTGAGTGTTTGGGGCTGGCTGTGTGAGTTCTGGATCAGTGTTTGGGGCTGGCTGTGTGAGTTCTAGGTGAGGGTTTGTCGCTATCTGTGTGAGTTCTGGGTGAGTGTTTGGTGCTGGCCGTGTGAGTTCTGGGTGAGTGTTTGGGGCTGGCTGTGTGAGTTCTGGGTGAGTGTTTCGGGGTGGCTGTGTGAGTTCTGGGTGAGTGTTTGGTGCTGGCCATGTGAGTTCTGGGAGAGTGTTTGGGGCTTTCTGTGTGAGTTCTGGTTGAGTGTTTGGGGCTGGTTGTGTGAGTTCTGGGTGAGTGTTTGGGGCTGGCTGTGTGAGTTCTGGGTGACTGTTTAGGGCTGGCTGTGTGAGTTCTGGGTGAGTGCTGGGGCTGGCTGTGTGAGTTCTGGGTGAGTGTTTGGGGCTGGCTGTGTAAGTTCTCGGTGAGTGTTTGGGGCTGGCTGTGTGAGTTCTGGGTGAGTGTTTGGGGCTGGCTGTGTGAGTTCTGGGTGAGTGTTTGGGGCTGGCTGTGTGAGTTCTGGGTGAGGGTTTGGAGCTGGCTGTGTGAGTTCTGGGTGAGTGTTTGGGGCTGGCTGTGTGAGTGCTGAATGAGGGTTTGGGGCTGGCTGTGTGAGTTCTGGGTGTGGGTTTGGGGCTGGCTGTGTGAGTTCTGGGTGACTGTTTGGGGCTGGTTGTGTGAGTTCTAGGTGAGTGTTTGGGGCTGGCTGTGTGAGTTCTGGGTGAGGGTTTGGAGATGGCTGTATGAGTTCTGGGTGAGAGATTAGGGCTGGCCGTATGCGTTCTGGGTGAGTGTTTGGGGCTGGCTGTGTGAGTTCTGGGTGAGGGTTTGGAGCTGGCTGTGTGAGTTCTGGGTGAGTGTTTGGGGCTGGCTGTGTGAGTGCTGAATGAGGGTTTGGGGCTGGCTGTGTGAGTTCTGGGTGTGGGTTTGGGGCTGGCTGTGTGAGTTCTGGGTGACTGTTTGGGGCTGGTTGTGTGAGTTCTAGGTGAGTGTTTGGGGCTGGCTGTGTGAGTTCTGGGTGAGGGTTTGGAGATGGCTGTATGAGTTCTGGGTGAGAGATTAGGGCTGGCCGTATGCGTTCTGGGTGAGTGTTTGGGGCTGGCTGTGTGAGTTCTGGGTGAGGGTTTGGAGCTGGCTGTGTGAGTTCTGGGTGAGTGTTTGGGGCTGGCTGTGTGAGTTCTGGGTGAGTGCTGGGGCTGGCTGTGTGAGTTCTGGGTGAGTGTTTGGGGCTGGCTGTGTGAGTTCTGGTTGAGTGTTTGGGGCTGGCTGTGTGAGTTCTGGTTGAGTGTTTGGGGCTCGCTGTGTGAGTTCTAGGTGAGGATTTGGGGCTGGCTGTGTGAGTTCTGGGTGAGGGTTTGGGGCTGGCTGTGTGAGTTCTGGGTGAGTGTTTGGGGCTGGCTGTGTGAGTTCTGGGTGAGGGTTTGGAGATGGCTGTATGAGTTCTGGGTGAGAGAATAGGGCTGGCCGTGTGCGTTCTGGGTGAGTGTTTGGGGCTGGCTGTGTGAGTTCTGGGTAAGTATTTGGGGCTGGCTGTGTGAGTTCTGGGTGAGTGTTTGATGCTGGCCGTGTGAGTTCTGGGTGAGTGTTTGGGACTGGCTGTGTTATTTCTGGGTGAGTGTTTGGGGCTGGCTGTGTGAGTTCTGGGTGAGGGTTTGGGGCTTGCTGTGTGAGTTCTGGGTGAGTGTTTGGTGCTGGCCGTGTGAGTTCTGGGTGAGTGTTTGGGGCTAGCTGTGTGAGTTCTGGGTGAGTGTTTGGGGCTGGCTGTGTGAGTTCTGGGTGAGGGTTTGTTGTTGGCTGTGTGAGTTCTGGGTGAGTGTTTGGTGCTGGCCGTGTGAGTTCTGGGTGAGTGTTTGGGGCTGGTTGTGTGAGTTCTGGGTGAGTGTTTGGGGGTGGCTGTGTGAGTTCTGGGTGAGTATTTTGTGCTGGCCATGTGAGTTCTGGGAGAGTGTTTGGGGCTGGCTGTGTGAGTTCTGGGTGAGTGTTTGCGGCTGGCTGTTTGAGTTTCTGGGTGAGTGTTTGGGGCTGGCTGTGTGAGTTCTGGGTGAGGTTTTGGGGCTGTCTGTGTGAGTTCTGGGTGAGTGTTTGGAGCTGGCTGTGTGAGTTCTGGGTGAGTGTTTGGGGCTGGCTGTGTGAGTTCTGGATGAGTGTTTGGGGCTGGCTGTGTGAGTTCTAGGTGAGAGTTTGGGGCTGGCTGTGTGATTTCTGGGTGAGTGTTTGGGGCTGGCTGTGTGAGTTCTGGGTGAGTGTTTGAGGCTGGCTGTGTGAGTTCTGGGTGACGGTTTGGAGCTGGCTGTGTGAGTTCTGGGTGAGTGTTTGGGGCTGGCTGTGTGAGTTCTGGGTGAGTGCTGGGGCTGGCTGTGTGAGTTCTGGGTGAGTGTTTGGGGCTGGCTGTGTGAGGTCTGGGTGAGTGTTTGGGGCTCGCTGTGTGAGTTCTAGGTGAGGATTTGGGGCTGGCCGTGTGAGTTCTGGGTGAGTGTTTGGGGCTGGCTGTGTGAGTTCTGGGTGACTGTTTAGGGCTGGCTGTGTGAGTTCTGGGTGAGTGCTGGGGCTGGCTGTGTGAGTTCTGGGTGAGTGTTTGGGGCTGGCTGTGTAAGTTCTCGGTGAGTGTTTGGGGCTGGCTGTGTGAGTTCTGGGTGAGTGTTTGGGGCTGGCTGTGTGAGTTCTGGGTGAGTGTTTGGGGCTGGCTGTGTGAGTTCTGGGTGAGGGTTTGGAGCTGGCTGTGTGAGTTCTGGGTGAGTGTTTGGGGCTGGCTGTGTGAGTGCTGAATGAGGGTTTGGGGCTGGCTGTGTGAGTTCTGGGTGTGGGTTTGGGGCTGGCTGTGTGAGTTCTGGGTGACTGTTTGGGGCTGGTTGTGTGAGTTCTAGGTGAGTGTTTGGGGCTGGCTGTGTGAGTTCTGGGTGAGGGTTTGGAGATGGCTGTATGAGTTCTGGGTGAGAGATTAGGGCTGGCCGTATGCGTTCTGGGTGAGTGTTTGGGGCTGGCTGTGTGAGTTCTGGGTGAGGGTTTGGAGCTGGCTGTGTGAGTTCTGGGTGAGTGTTTGGGGCTGGCTGTGTGAGTGCTGAATGAGGGTTTGGGGCTGGCTGTGTGAGTTCTGGGTGTGGGTTTGGGGCTGGCTGTGTGAGTTCTGGGTGACTGTTTGGGGCTGGTTGTGTGAGTTCTAGGTGAGTGTTTGGGGCTGGCTGTGTGAGTTCTGGGTGAGGGTTTGGAGATGGCTGTATGAGTTCTGGGTGAGAGATTAGGGCTGGCCGTATGCGTTCTGGGTGAGTGTTTGGGGCTGGCTGTGTGAGTTCTGGGTGAGGGTTTGGAGCTGGCTGTGTGAGTTCTGGGTGAGTGTTTGGGGCTGGCTGTGTGAGTTCTGGGTGAGTGCTGGGGCTGGCTGTGTGAGTTCTGGGTGAGTGTTTGGGGCTGGCTGTGTGAGTTCTGGTTGAGTGTTTGGGGCTGGCTGTGTGAGTTCTGGTTGAGTGTTTGGGGCTCGCTGTGTGAGTTCTAGGTGAGGATTTGGGGCTGGCTGTGTGAGTTCTGGGTGAGGGTTTGGGGCTGGCTGTGTGAGTTCTGGGTGAGTGTTTGGGGCTGGCTGTGTGAGTTCTGGGTGAGGGTTTGGAGATGGCTGTATGAGTTCTGGGTGAGAGAATAGGGCTGGCCGTGTGCGTTCTGGGTGAGTGTTTGGGGCTGGCTGTGTGAGTTCTGGGTAAGTATTTGGGGCTGGCTGTGTGAGTTCTGGGTGAGTGTTTGATGCTGGCCGTGTGAGTTCTGGGTGAGTGTTTGGGACTGGCTGTGTTATTTCTGGGTGAGTGTTTGGGGCTGGCTGTGTGAGTTCTGGGTGAGGGTTTGGGGCTTGCTGTGTGAGTTCTGGGTGAGTGTTTGGTGCTGGCCGTGTGAGTTCTGGGTGAGTGTTTGGGGCTAGCTGTGTGAGTTCTGGGTGAGTGTTTGGGGCTGGCTGTGTGAGTTCTGGGTGAGGGTTTGTTGTTGGCTGTGTGAGTTCTGGGTGAGTGTTTGGTGCTGGCCGTGTGAGTTCTGGGTGAGTGTTTGGGGCTGGTTGTGTGAGTTCTGGGTGAGTGTTTGGGGGTGGCTGTGTGAGTTCTGGGTGAGTATTTTGTGCTGGCCATGTGAGTTCTGGGAGAGTGTTTGGGGCTGGCTGTGTGAGTTCTGGGTGAGTGTTTGCGGCTGGCTGTTTGAGTTTCTGGGTGAGTGTTTGGGGCTGGCTGTGTGAGTTCTGGGTGAGGTTTTGGGGCTGTCTGTGTGAGTTCTGGGTGAGTGTTTGGAGCTGGCTGTGTGAGTTCTGGGTGAGTGTTTGGGGCTGGCTGTGTGAGTTCTGGATGAGTGTTTGGGGCTGGCTGTGTGAGTTCTAGGTGAGAGTTTGGGGCTGGCTGTGTGATTTCTGGGTGAGTGTTTGGGGCTGGCTGTGTGAGTTCTGGGTGAGTGTTTGAGGCTGGCTGTGTGAGTTCTGGGTGACGGTTTGGAGCTGGCTGTGTGAGTTCTGGGTGAGTGTTTGGGGCTGGCTGTGTGAGTTCTGGGTGAGTGCTGGGGCTGGCTGTGTGAGTTCTGGGTGAGTGTTTGGGGCTGGCTGTGTGAGGTCTGGGTGAGTGTTTGGGGCTCGCTGTGTGAGTTCTAGGTGAGGATTTGGGGCTGGCCGTGTGAGTTCTGGGTGAGTGTTTGGGGCTGGCTGTGTGAGTTCTGGGTAAGTATTTGGGGCTGGCTGTGTGAGTTCTGGGTGAGTGTTTGGTGCTGGCCGTGTGAGTTCTGGGTGAGTGTTTGGGGCTGGCTGTGTTATTTCTGGGTGAGTGTTTGGGGCTGGCTGTGTGAGTTCTGGGTGAGGGTTTGGGGCTTGCTGTGTGAGTTCTGGGTGAGTGTTTGGTGCTGGCCGTGTGAGTTCTGGGTGAGTGTTTGGGGCTGGCTGTGTGAGTTCTGGTGAGTGTTTGGGGCTGGCTGTGTGAGTTCTGGGTGAGGGTTTGTTGTTGGCTGTGTGAGTTCTGGGTGAGTGTTTGGTGCTGGCCGTGTGAGTTCTGGGTGAGTGTTTGGGGCTGGTTGTGTGAGTTCTGGGTGAGTGTTTGGGGGTGGCTGTGTGAGTTCTGGGTGAGTATTTTGTGCTGGCCATGTGAGTTCTGGGAGAGTGTTTGGGGCTGGCTGTGTGAGTTCTGGGTGAGTGTTTGGGGCTGGCTGTGTGAGTTTCTGGGTGAGTGTTTGGGGCTGGCTGTGTGAGTTCTGGGTGAGGTTTTGGGGCTGGCTGTGTGAGTTCTGGGTGAGTGTTTGGAGCTGGCTGTGTGAGTTCTGGGTGAGTGTTTGGGGCTGGCTGTGTGAGTTCTGTGTGAGTGTTTGGGGCTGGATGTGTGAGTTCTGGGTGAGGGATTGGGGCTGGCTGTGTGAGTTCTGGGTGAGGGATTGGGGCTGGCGGTTTGAGTTCTGGGTGAGTGTTTGGGGCTGGCTGTGTGAGTTCTGGGTCAGTGTTTGGGGCTGGCTGTGTGAGTTCTGGGTGAGGGTTTGTCGCTATCTGTGTGAGTTCTGGGTGAGTGTTTGGGGCTGGCTGAGTGAGTTTTAGGTGAGGATTTTGGGGCTGGCTGTGTGAGTTCTAGGTGAGTGTTTGGGGCTGATTGTGTGAGTTCTGGGTGAGTGTTTGGGGCTGGCTGTGTGAGTTCTGGGTGAGGGTTTGGAGCTGGCTGTGTGAGTTCTGGGTGAGTGTTTGGGGCTGGCTGTGTGAGTTCTGGGTGACTGTTTGGGGCTGGTTGTGTGAGTTCTGGGTGAGGGTTTGGAGCTGGCTGTGTGAGTTCTGGGTGAGTGTTTGAGGCTGGCTGTGTGAGTTCTGGGTGAGGGTTTGGAGCTGGCTGTGTGAGTTCTGGGTGAGGGTTTGGGGCTGGCTGTGTGAGTGCTGAATGAGGGTTTGGGGCTGGCTGTGTGAGTTCTGGGTGTGGGTTTGGGGCTGGCTGTGTGAGTTCTGGGTGACTGTTTGGGGCTGGTTGTGTGAGTTCTGGGTGAGTGTTTGGGGCTGGCTGTGTGAGTTCTGGGTGAGGGTTTGGAGATGGCTGTATGAGTTCTGGGTGAGAGATTAGGGCTGGCCGTGTGCGTTCTGGGTGAGTGTTTGGGGCTGGCTGTGTGAGTTCTGGGTGAGGGTTTGGAGCTGGCTGTGTGAGTTCTGGGTGAGTGTTTGGGGCTGGTTGTGTGAGTTCTGGGTGAGTGTTTGGGGGTGGCTGTGTGAGTTCTGGGTGAGTATTTTGTGCTGGCCATGTGAGTTCTGGGAGAGTGTTTGGGGCTGGCTGTGTGAGTTCTGGGTGAGTGTTTGGGGGTGGCTGTGTGAGTTCTGGGTGAGTATTTTGTGCTGGCCATGTGAGTTCTGGGAGAGTGTTTGGGGCTGGCTGTGTGAGTTCTGGGTGAGTGTTTGGGGCTGGCTGTGTGAGTTTCTGGGTGAGTGTTTGGGGCTGGCTGTGTGAGTTCTGGGTGAGGTTTTGGGGCTGGCTGTGTGAGTTCTGGGTGAGTGTTTGGAGCTGGCTGTGTGAGTTCTGGGTGAGTGTTTGGGGCTGGCTGTGTGAGTTCTGTGTGAGTGTTTGGGGCTGGATGTGTGAGTTCTGGGTGAGGGATTGGGGCTGGCTGTGTGAGTTCTGGGTGAGGGATTGGGGCTGGCGGTTTGAGTTCTGGGTGAGTGTTTGGGGCTGGCTGTGTGAGTTCTGGGTCAGTGTTTGGGGCTGGCTGTGTGAGTTCTGGGTGAGGGTTTGTCGCTATCTGTGTGAGTTCTGGGTGAGTGTTTGGGGCTGGCTGAGTGAGTTTTAGGTGAGGATTTTGGGGCTGGCTGTGTGAGTTCTAGGTGAGTGTTTGGGGCTGATTGTGTGAGTTCTGGGTGAGTGTTTGGGGCTGGCTGTGTGAGTTCTGGGTGAGGGTTTGGAGCTGGCTGTGTGAGTTCTGGGTGAGTGTTTGGGGCTGGCTGTGTGAGCTCTGGGTGACTGTTTGGGGCTGGTTGTGTGAGTTCTGGGTGAGGGTTTGGAGCTGGCTGTGTGAGTTCTGGGTGAGTGTTTGAGGCTGGCTGTGTGAGTTCTGGGTGAGGGTTTGGAGCTGGCTGTGTGAGTTCTGGGTGAGGGTTTGGGGCTGGCTGTGTGAGTGCTGAATGAGGGTTTGGGGCTGGCTGTGTGAGTTCTGGGTGTGGGTTTGGGGCTGGCTGTGTGAGTTCTGGGTGACTGTTTGGGGCTGGTTGTGTGAGTTCTGGGTGAGTGTTTGGGGCTGGCTGTGTGAGTTCTGGGTGAGGGTTTGGAGATGGCTGTATGAGTTCTGGGTGAGAGATTAGGGCTGGCCGTGTGCGTTCTGGGTGAGTGTTTGGGGCTGGCTGTGTGAGTTCTGGGTGAGGGTTTGGAGCTGGCTGTGTGAGTTCTGGGTGAGTGTTTGGGGCTGGCTGTGTGAGTTCTGGGTGAGTGCTGGGGCTGGCTGTGTGAGTTCTGGGTGAGTGTTTGGGGCTGGCTGTGTGAGTTCTGGGTCAGTGTTTGGGGCTCGCTGTGTGAGTTCTAGGTGAGGATTTGGGGCTGGCTGTGTGAGTTCTGGGTGAGGGTTTGGGGCTGGCTGTGTGAGTTCTGGGTGAGTGTTTGGGGCTGGCTGTGTGAGTTCTGGGTGAGGGTTTGGAGATGGCTGTATGAGTTCTGGGTGAGAGATTAGGGCTGGCCGTGTGCGTTCTGGGTGAGTGTTTGGGGCTGGCTGTGTGAGTTCTGGGTAAGTATTTGGGGCTGGCTGTGTGAGTTCTGGGTGAGTGTTTGGTGCTGGCCGTGTGAGTTCTGGGTGAGTGTTTGGGGCTGGCTGTGTTATTTCTGGGTGAGTGTTTGGGGCTGGCTGTGTGAGTTCTGGGTGAGGGTTTGGGGCTTGCTGTGTGAGTTCTGGGTGAGGGTTTGTTGTTGGCTGTGTGAGTTCTGGGTGAGTGTTTGGTGCTGGCCGTGTGAGTTCTGGGTGAGTGTTTGGGGCTGGTTGTGTGAGTTCTGGGTGAGTGTTTGGGGGTGGCTGTGTGAGTTCTGGGTGAGTATTTTGTGCTGGCCATGTGAGTTCTGGGAGAGTGTTTGGGGCTGGCTGTGTGAGTTCTGGGTGAGTGTTTGGGGCTGGCTGTTTGAGTTTCTGGGTGAGTGTTTGGGGCTGGCTGTGTGAGTTCTGGGTGAGGTTTTGGGGCTGTCTGTGTGAGTTCTGGGTGAGTGTTTGGAGCTGGCTGTGTGAGTTCTGGGTGAGTGTTTGGGGCTGGCTGTGTGAGTTCTGTGTGAGTGTTTGGGGCTGGATGTGTGAGTTCTGGGTGAGGGATTGGGGCTGGCTGTGTGAGTTCTGGGTGAGGGATTGGGGCTGGCGGTTTGAGTTCTGGGTGAGTGTTTGGGGCTGGCTGTGTGAGTTCTGGGTGAGTGTTTGGTGCTGGCCGTGTGAGTTCTGGGTGAGTGTTTGGGGGTGGCTGTGTGAGTTCTGGGTGAGTATTTTGTGCTGGCCATGTGAGTTCTGGGAGAGTGTTTGGGGCTGGCTGTGTGAGTTCTGGGTGAGTGTTTGGGGCTGGCTGTGTGAGTTCTGGGTGAGGTTTTGGGGCTGGCTGTGTGAGTTCTGGGTGAGTGTTTGGAGCTGGCTGTGTGAGTTCTGGGTGAGTGTTTGGGGCTGGCTGTGTGAGTTCTGTGTGAGTGTTTGGGGCTGGATGTGTGAGTTCTGGGTGAGGGATTGGGGCTGGCTGTGTGAGTTCTGGGTGAGGGATTGGGGCTGGCGGTTTGAGTTCTGGGTGAGTGTTTGGGGCTGGCTGTGTGAGTTCTGGGTGAGTGTTTGGTGCTGGCCGTGTGAGTTCTGGGTGAGTGTTTGGGGGTGGCTGTGTGAGTTCTGGGTGAGTATTTTGTGCTGGCCATGTGAGTTCTGGGAGAGTGTTTGGGGCTGGCTGTGTGAGTTCTGGGTGAGTGTTTGGGGCTGGCTGTGTGAGTTCTGGGTGAGGTTTTGGGGCTGGCTGTGTGAGTTCTGGGTGAGTGTTTGGAGCTGGCTGTGTGAGTTCTGGGTGAGTGTTTGGGGCTGGCTGTGTGAGTTCTGTGTGAGTGTTTGGGGCTGGATGTGTGAGTTCTGGGTGAGGGATTGGGGCTGGCTGTGTGAGTTCTGGGTGAGGGATTGGGGCTGGCGGTTTGAGTTCTGGGTGAGGGATTGGGGCTGGCGGTTTGAGTTCTGGGTGAGTGTTTGGGGCTGGCTGTGTGAGTTCTGGGTCAGTGTTTGGGGCTGGCTGTGTGAGTTCTGGGTGAGGGTTTGTCGCTATCTGTGTGAGTTCTGGGTGAGTGTTTGGTGCTGGCCGTGTGAGTTCTGGGTGAGTGTTTGGGGCTGGCTGTGTGAGTTCTGGGTGAGTGTTTCGGGGTGGCTGTGTGAGTTCTGGGTGAGTGTTTGGTGCTGGCCATGTGAGTTCTGGGAGAGTGTTTGGGGCTTTCTGTGTGAGTTCTGGGTGAGTGTTTGGGGCTGGTTGTGTGAGTTCTGGGTGAGTGTTTGGGGCTGGCTGTGTGAGTTCTGGGTGACTGTTTGGGGCTGGCTGTGTGAGTTCTGGGTGAGTGCTGGGGCTGGCTGTGTGAGTTCTGGGTGAGTGTTTGGGGCTGGCTGTGTAAGTTCTCGGTGAGTGCTTGGGGCTGGCTCTGTGAGTTCTGGGTGAGTGTTTGGGGCTGGCTGTGTGAGTTCTGGGTGAGTGTTTGGGGCTGGCTGAGTGAGTTTTAGGTGAGGATTTGGGGCTGGCTGTGTGAGTTCTGGGTGAGTGTTTGGGGCTGATTGTGTGAGTTCTGGGTGAGTGTTTGGGGCTGGCTGTGTGAGTTCTGGGTGAGGGTTTGGAGCTGGCTGTGTGAGTTCTGGGTGAGTGTTTGGGGCTGGCTGTGTGAGTTCTGGGTGACTGTTTGGGGCTGGTTGTGTGAGTTCTGGGTGAGTGTTTGAGGCTGGCTGTGTGATTTCTGGGTGAGGGTTTGGAGCTGGCTGTGTGAGTTCTGGGTGAGGGTTTGGGGCTGGCTGTGTGAGTTCTGGGTAAGTGTTTGGGGCTGGCTGTGCGAGTTCTGGGTGAGTGTTTGGTGCTGGCCGTGTGAGTTCTGGGTGAGTGTTTGGGGCTGGCTGTGTTATTTCTGGGTGAGTGTTTGGGGCTGGCTGTGTGAGTTCTGGGTGAGGGTTTGGGGCTTGCTGTGTGAGTTCTGGGTGAGTGTTTGGTGCTGGCCGTGTGAGTTCTGGGTGAGTGTTTGGGGCTGGCTGTGTTAGTTCTGGGTGAGTGTTTGGGGCTGGCTGTGTGAGTTCTGGGTGAGGGTTTGTTGTTGGCTGTGTGAGTTCTGGGTGAGTGTTTGGTGCTGGCCGTGTGAGTTCTGGGTGAGTGTTTGGGGCTGGTTGTGTGAGTTCTGGGTGAGTGTTTTGGGGTGGCTGTGTGAGTTCTGGGTGAGTATTTTGTGCTGGCCATGTGAGTTCTGGGAGAGTGTTTGGGGCTGGCTGTGTGAGTTCTGGGTGAGTGTTTGGGGCTGGCTGTGTGAGTTCTGGGTGAGTGTTTGGGGCTGGCTGTGTGAGTTCTGGGTGAGTGTTTGGGGCTGGCTGTGTGAGTTTCTGGGTGAGTGTTTGGGGCTGGCTGTGTGAGTTCTGGGTGAGGGTTTGGGGCTGTCTGTGTGAGTTCTGGGTGAGGGTTTGGAGCTGGCTGTGTGAGTTCTGGGTGAGTGTTTGGGGCTGGCTGTGTGAGTTCTGGGTGACTGTTTGGGGCTGGTTGTGTGAGTTCTGGGTGAGTGTTTGAGGCTGGCTGTGTGATTTCTGGGTGAGGGTTTGGAGCTGGCTGTGTGAGTTCTGGGTGAGGGTTTGGGGCTGGCTGTGTGAGTTCTGGGTAAGTGTTTGGGGCTGGCTGTGCGAGTTCTGGGTGAGTGTTTGGTGCTGGCCGTGTGAGTTCTGGGTGAGTGTTTGGGGCTGGCTGTGTTATTTCTCGGTGAGTGTTTGGGGCTGGCTGTGTGAGTTCTGGGTGAGGGTTTGGGGCTTGCTGTGTGAGTTCTGGGTGAGTGTTTGGTGCTGGCCGTGTGAGTTCTGGGTGAGTGTTTGGGGCTGGCTGTGTTAGTTCTGGGTGAGTGTTTGGGGCTGGCTGTGTGAGTTCTGGGTGAGGGTTTGTTGTTGGCTGTGTGAGTTCTGGGTGAGTGTTTGGTGCTGGCCGTGTGAGTTCTGGGTGAGTGTTTGGGGCTGGTTGTGTGAGTTCTGGGTGAGTGTTTTGGGGTGGCTGTGTGAGTTCTGGGTGAGTATTTTGTGCTGGCCATGTGAGTTCTGGGAGAGTGTTTGGGGCTGGCTGTGTGAGTTCTGGGTGAGTGTTTGGGGCTGGCTGTGTGAGTTCTGGGTGAGTGTTTGGGGCTGGCTGTGTGAGTTCTGGGTGAGTGTTTGGGGCTGGCTGTGTGAGTTTCTGGGTGAGTGTTTGGGGCTGGCTGTGTGAGTTCTGGGTGAGGTTTTGGGGCTGGCTGTGTGAGTTCTGCGTGAGTGTTTGGAGCTGGCTGTGTGAGTTCTGTGTGAGTGTTTGGGGCTGGATGTGTGAGTTCTGGGTGAGGGATTGGGGCTGGCTGTGTGAGTTCTGGGTGAGGGATTGGGGCTGGCGGTGTGAGTTCTGGGTGAGTGTT
Source organism: Petromyzon marinus (assembly GCF_048934315.1). NCBI lineage: Eukaryota > Metazoa > Chordata > Hyperoartia > Petromyzontiformes > Petromyzontidae > Petromyzon > Petromyzon marinus. The sequence continues at coordinate 7,042,174 of NC_133690.1, read as the reverse complement.
TGGGGCTGGCTGTGTGAGTTCTGGGTCAGTGTTTGGGGCTTTCTGTGTGAGTTCTGGGTGAGTGTTTGGGGCTGGTTGTGTGAGTTCTGGGTGAGTGTTTGGGGCTGGCTGTGTGAGTTCTGGGTGACTGTTTGGGGCTGGCTGTGTGAGTTCTGGGTGAGTGCTGGGGCTGGCTGTGTGAGTTCTGGGTGAGTGTTTGGGGCTGGCTGTGTAAGTTCTCGGTGAGTGCTTGGGGCTGGCTGTGTGAGTTCTGGGTGAGGGATTGGGGCTGGCGGTGTGAGTTCTGGGTGAGTGTTTGGGGCTGGCTGTGTGAGTTCTGGGTCAGTGTTTGGGGCTTGCTGTGTGAGTTCTGGGTGAGTGTTTGGTGCTGGCCGTGTGAGTTCTGGGTGAGTGTTTGGGGCTGGCTGTGTGAGTTCTGGTGAGTGTTTGGGGCTGGCTGTGTGAGTTCTGGGTGAGGGTTTGTTGTTGGCTGTGTGAGTTCTGGGTGAGTGTTTGGTGCTGGCCGTGTGAGTTCTGGGTGAGTGTTTGGGGCTGGTTGTGTGAGTTCTGGGTGAGTGTTTGGGGGTGGCTGTGTGAGTTCTGGGTGAGTATTTTGTGCTGGCCATGTGAGTTCTGGGAGAGTGTTTGGGGCTGGCTGTGTGAGTTCTGGGTGAGTGTTTGGGGCTGGCTGTGTGAGTTTCTGGGTGAGTGTTTGGGGCTGGCTGTGTGAGTTCTGGGTGAGGTTTTGGGGCTGGCTGTGTGAGTTCTGGGTGAGTGTTTGGAGCTGGCTGTGTGAGTTCTGGGTGAGTGTTTGGGGCTGGCTGTGTGAGTTCTGTGTGAGTGTTTGGGGCTGGATGTGTGAGTTCTGGGTGAGGGATTGGGGCTGGCTGTGTGAGTTCTGGGTGAGGGATTGGGGCTGGCGGTTTGAGTTCTGGGTGAGTGTTTGGGGCTGGCTGTGTGAGTTCTGGGTCAGTGTTTGGGGCTGGCTGTGTGAGTTCTGGGTGAGGGTTTGTCGCTATCTGTGTGAGTTCTGGGTGAGTGTTTGGGGCTGGCTGAGTGAGTTTTAGGTGAGGATTTTGGGGCTGGCTGTGTGAGTTCTAGGTGAGTGTTTGGGGCTGATTGTGTGAGTTCTGGGTGAGTGTTTGGGGCTGGCTGTGTGAGTTCTGGGTGAGGGTTTGGAGCTGGCTGTGTGAGTTCTGGGTGAGTGTTTGGGGCTGGCTGTGTGAGTTCTGGGTGACTGTTTGGGGCTGGTTGTGTGAGTTCTGGGTGAGGGTTTGGAGCTGGCTGTGTGAGTTCTGGGTGAGTGTTTGAGGCTGGCTGTGTGAGTTCTGGGTGAGGGTTTGGAGCTGGCTGTGTGAGTTCTGGGTGAGGGTTTGGGGCTGGCTGTGTGAGTGCTGAATGAGGGTTTGGGGCTGGCTGTGTGAGTTCTGGGTGTGGGTTTGGGGCTGGCTGTGTGAGTTCTGGGTGACTGTTTGGGGCTGGTTGTGTGAGTTCTGGGTGAGTGTTTGGGGCTGGCTGTGTGAGTTCTGGGTGAGGGTTTGGAGATGGCTGTATGAGTTCTGGGTGAGAGATTAGGGCTGGCCGTGTGCGTTCTGGGTGAGTGTTTGGGGCTGGCTGTGTGAGTTCTGGGTGAGGGTTTGGAGCTGGCTGTGTGAGTTCTGGGTGAGTGTTTGGGGCTGGCTGTGTGAGTTCTGGGTGAGTGCTGGGGCTGGCTGTGTGAGTTCTGGGTGAGTGTTTGGGGCTGGCTGTGTGAGTTCTGGGTCAGTGTTTGGGGCTCGCTGTGTGAGTTCTAGGTGAGGATTTGGGGCTGGCTGTGTGAGTTCTGGGTGAGGGTTTGGGGCTGGCTGTGTGAGTTCTGGGTGAGTGTTTGGGGCTGGCTGTGTGAGTTCTGGGTGAGGGTTTGGAGATGGCTGTATGAGTTCTGGGTGAGAGATTAGGGCTGGCCGTGTGCGTTCTGGGTGAGTGTTTGGGGCTGGCTGTGTGAGTTCTGGGTAAGTATTTGGGGCTGGCTGTGTGAGTTCTGGGTGAGTGTTTGGTGCTGGCCGTGTGAGTTCTGGGTGAGTGTTTGGGGCTGGCTGTGTTATTTCTGGGTGAGTGTTTGGGGCTGGCTGTGTGAGTTCTGGGTGAGGGTTTGGGGCTTGCTGTGTGAGTTCTGGGTGAGGGTTTGTTGTTGGCTGTGTGAGTTCTGGGTGAGTGTTTGGTGCTGGCCGTGTGAGTTCTGGGTGAGTGTTTGGGGCTGGTTGTGTGAGTTCTGGGTGAGTGTTTGGGGGTGGCTGTGTGAGTTCTGGGTGAGTATTTTGTGCTGGCCATGTGAGTTCTGGGAGAGTGTTTGGGGCTGGCTGTGTGAGTTCTGGGTGAGTGTTTGGGGCTGGCTGTTTGAGTTTCTGGGTGAGTGTTTGGGGCTGGCTGTGTGAGTTCTGGGTGAGGTTTTGGGGCTGTCTGTGTGAGTTCTGGGTGAGTGTTTGGAGCTGGCTGTGTGAGTTCTGCGTGAGTGTTTGGGGCTGGCTGTGTGAGTTCTGTGTGAGTGTTTGGGGCTGGATGTGTGAGTTCTGGGTGAGGGATTGGGGCTGGCTGTGTGAGTTCTGGGTGAGGGATTGGGGCTGGCGGTTTGAGTTCTGGGTGAGTGTTTGGGGCTGGCTGTGTGAGTTCTGGGTGAGTGTTTGGTGCTGGCCGTGTGAGTTCTGGGTGAGTGTTTGGGGGTGGCTGTGTGAGTTCTGGGTGAGTATTTTGTGCTGGCCATGTGAGTTCTGGGAGAGTGTTTGGGGCTGGCTGTGTGAGTTCTGGGTGAGTGTTTGGGGCTGGCTGTGTGAGTTCTGGGTGAGGTTTTGGGGCTGGCTGTGTGAGTTCTGGGTGAGTGTTTGGAGCTGGCTGTGTGAGTTCTGGGTGAGTGTTTGGGGCTGGCTGTGTGAGTTCTGTGTGAGTGTTTGGGGCTGGATGTGTGAGTTCTGGGTGAGGGATTGGGGCTGGCTGTGTGAGTTCTGGGTGAGGGATTGGGGCTGGCGGTTTGAGTTCTGGGTGAGGGATTGGGGCTGGCGGTTTGAGTTCTGGGTGAGTGTTTGGGGCTGGCTGTGTGAGTTCTGGGTCAGTGTTTGGGGCTGGCTGTGTGAGTTCTGGGTGAGGGTTTGTCGCTATCTGTGTGAGTTCTGGGTGAGTGTTTGGTGCTGGCCGTGTGAGTTCTGGGTGAGTGTTTGGGGCTGGCTGTGTGAGTTCTGGGTGAGTGTTTCGGGGTGGCTGTGTGAGTTCTGGGTGAGTGTTTGGTGCTGGCCATGTGAGTTCTGGGAGAGTGTTTGGGGCTTTCTGTGTGAGTTCTGGGTGAGTGTTTGGGGCTGGTTGTGTGAGTTCTGGGTGAGTGTTTGGGGCTGGCTGTGTGAGTTCTGGGTGACTGTTTGGGGCTGGCTGTGTGAGTTCTGGGTGAGTGCTGGGGCTGGCTGTGTGAGTTCTGGGTGAGTGTTTGGGGCTGGCTGTGTAAGTTCTCGGTGAGTGCTTGGGGCTGGCTCTGTGAGTTCTGGGTGAGTGTTTGGGGCTGGCTGTGTGAGTTCTGGGTGAGTGTTTGGGGCTGGCTGAGTGAGTTTTAGGTGAGGATTTGGGGCTGGCTGTGTGAGTTCTGGGTGAGTGTTTGGGGCTGATTGTGTGAGTTCTGGGTGAGTGTTTGGGGCTGGCTGTGTGAGTTCTGGGTGAGGGTTTGGAGCTGGCTGTGTGAGTTCTGGGTGAGTGTTTGGGGCTGGCTGTGTGAGTTCTGGGTGACTGTTTGGGGCTGGTTGTGTGAGTTCTGGGTGAGTGTTTGAGGCTGGCTGTGTGATTTCTGGGTGAGGGTTTGGAGCTGGCTGTGTGAGTTCTGGGTGAGGGTTTGGGGCTGGCTGTGTGAGTTCTGGGTAAGTGTTTGGGGCTGGCTGTGCGAGTTCTGGGTGAGTGTTTGGTGCTGGCCGTGTGAGTTCTGGGTGAGTGTTTGGGGCTGGCTGTGTTATTTCTGGGTGAGTGTTTGGGGCTGGCTGTGTGAGTTCTGGGTGAGGGTTTGGGGCTTGCTGTGTGAGTTCTGGGTGAGTGTTTGGTGCTGGCCGTGTGAGTTCTGGGTGAGTGTTTGGGGCTGGCTGTGTTAGTTCTGGGTGAGTGTTTGGGGCTGGCTGTGTGAGTTCTGGGTGAGGGTTTGTTGTTGGCTGTGTGAGTTCTGGGTGAGTGTTTGGTGCTGGCCGTGTGAGTTCTGGGTGAGTGTTTGGGGCTGGTTGTGTGAGTTCTGGGTGAGTGTTTTGGGGTGGCTGTGTGAGTTCTGGGTGAGTATTTTGTGCTGGCCATGTGAGTTCTGGGAGAGTGTTTGGGGCTGGCTGTGTGAGTTCTGGGTGAGTGTTTGGGGCTGGCTGTGTGAGTTCTGGGTGAGTGTTTGGGGCTGGCTGTGTGAGTTCTGGGTGAGTGTTTGGGGCTGGCTGTGTGAGTTTCTGGGTGAGTGTTTGGGGCTGGCTGTGTGAGTTCTGGGTGAGGGTTTGGGGCTGTCTGTGTGAGTTCTGGGTGAGGGTTTGGAGCTGGCTGTGTGAGTTCTGGGTGAGTGTTTGGGGCTGGCTGTGTGAGTTCTGGGTGACTGTTTGGGGCTGGTTGTGTGAGTTCTGGGTGAGTGTTTGAGGCTGGCTGTGTGATTTCTGGGTGAGGGTTTGGAGCTGGCTGTGTGAGTTCTGGGTGAGGGTTTGGGGCTGGCTGTGTGAGTTCTGGGTAAGTGTTTGGGGCTGGCTGTGCGAGTTCTGGGTGAGTGTTTGGTGCTGGCCGTGTGAGTTCTGGGTGAGTGTTTGGGGCTGGCTGTGTTATTTCTGGGTGAGTGTTTGGGGCTGGCTGTGTGAGTTCTGGGTGAGGGTTTGGGGCTTGCTGTGTGAGTTCTGGGTGAGTGTTTGGTGCTGGCCGTGTGAGTTCTGGGTGAGTGTTTGGGGCTGGCTGTGTTAGTTCTGGGTGAGTGTTTGGGGCTGGCTGTGTGAGTTCTGGGTGAGGGTTTGTTGTTGGCTGTGTGAGTTCTGGGTGAGTGTTTGGTGCTGGCCGTGTGAGTTCTGGGTGAGTGTTTGGGGCTGGTTGTGTGAGTTCTGGGTGAGTGTTTTGGGGTGGCTGTGTGAGTTCTGGGTGAGTATTTTGTGCTGGCCATGTGAGTTCTGGGAGAGTGTTTGGGGCTGGCTGTGTGAGTTCTGGGTGAGTGTTTGGGGCTGGCTGTGTGAGTTCTGGGTGAGTGTTTGGGGCTGGCTGTGTGAGTTCTGGGTGAGTGTTTGGGGCTGGCTGTGTGAGTTTCTGGGTGAGTGTTTGGGGCTGGCTGTGTGAGTTCTGGGTGAGTTTTTGGGGCTGGCTGTGTGAGTTCTGCGTGAGTGTTTGGAGCTGGCTGTGTGAGTTCTGTGTGAGTGTTTGGGGCTGGATGTGTGAGTTCTGGGTGAGGGATTGGGGCTGGCTGTGTGAGTTCTGGGTGAGGGATTGGGGCTGGCGGTGTGAGTTCTGGGTGAGTGTTTGGGGCTGGCTGTGTGAGTTCTGGGTCAGTGTTTGGGGCTTTCTGTGTGAGTTCTGGGTGAGTGTTTGGGGCTGGTTGTGTGAGTTCTGGGTGAGTGTTTGGGGCTGGCTGTGTGAGTTCTGGGTGACTGTTTGGGGCTGGCTGTGTGAGTTCTGGGTGAGTGCTGGGGCTGGCTGTGTGAGTTCTGGGTGAGTGTTTGGGGCTGGCTGTGTAAGTTCTCGGTGAGTGCTTGGGGCTGGCTCTGTGAGTTCTGGGTGAGTGTTTGGGGCTGGCTGTGTGAGTTCTGGGTGAGTGTTTGGGTCTGGCTGAGTGAGTTTTAGGTGAGGATTTGGGGCTGGCTGTGTGAGTTCTGGGTGAGTGTTTGGGGCTGATTGTGTGAGTTCTGGGTGAGTGTTTGGGGCTGGCTGTGTGAGTTCTGGGTGAGGGTTTGGATCTGGCTGTGTGAGTTCTGGGTGAGTGTTTGGGGCTGGCTGTGTGAGTTCTGGGTGACTGTTTGGGGCTGGTTGTGTGAGTTCTGGGTGAGTGTTTGAGGCTGGCTGTGTGATTTCTGGGTGAGGGTTTGGAGCTGGCTGTGTGAGTTCTGGGTGAGGGTTTGGGGCTGGCTGTGTGAGTTCTGGGTAAGTGTTTGGGGCTGGCTGTGCGAGTTCTGGGTGAGTGTTTGGTGCTGGCCGTGTGAGTTCTGGGTGAGTGTTTGGGGCTGGCTGTGTTATTTCTGGGTGAGTGTTTGGGGCTGGCTGTGTGAGTTCTGGGTGAGGGTTTGGGGCTTGCTGTGTGAGTTCTGGGTGAGTGTTTGGTGCTGGCCGTGTGAGTTCTGGGTGAGTGTTTGGGGCTGGCTGTGTTAGTTCTGGGTGAGTGTTTGGGGCTGGCTGTGTGAGTTCTGGGTGAGGGTTTGTTGTTGGCTGTGTGAGTTCTGGGTGAGTGTTTGGTGCTGGCCGTGTGAGTTCTGGGTGAGTGTTTGGGGCTGGTTGTGTGAGTTCTGGGTGAGTGTTTGGGGGTGGCTGTGTGAGTTCTGGGTGAGTATTTTGTGCTGGCCATGTGAGTTCTGGGAGAGTGTTTGGGGCTGGCTGTGTGAGTTCTGGGTGAGTGTTTGGGGCTGGCTGTGTGAGTTCTGGGTGAGTGTTTGGGGCTGGCTGTGTGAGTTCTGGGTGAGTGTTTGGGGCTGGCTGTGTGAGTTTCTGGGTGAGTGTTTGGGGCTGGCTGTGTGAGTTCTGGGTGAGGTTTTGGGGCTGGCTGTGTGAGTTCTGCGTGAGTGTTTGGAGCTGGCTGTGTGAGTTCTGTGTGAGTGTTTGGGGCTGGATGTGTGAGTTCTGGGTGAGGGATTGGGGCTGGCTGTGTGAGTTCTGGGTGAGGGATTGGGGCTGGCGGTGTGAGTTCTGGGTGAGTGTTTGGGGCTGGCTGTGTGAGTTCTGGGTCAGTGTTTGGGGCTGGCTGTGTGAGTTCTGGGTGAGGGTTTGTCGCTATCTGTGTGAGTTCTGGGTGAGTGCTTGGTGCTGGCCGTGTGAGTTCTGGGTGAGTGTTTGGGGCTGGCTGTGTGAGTTCTGGGTGAGTGTTTCGGGGTGGCTGTGTGAGTTCTGGGTGAGTGTTTGGTGCTGGCCATGTGAGTTCTGGGAGAGTGTTTGGGGCTTTCTGTGTGAGTTCTGGGTGAGTGTTTGGGGCTGGTTGTGTGAGTTCTGGGTGAGTGTTTCGGGCTGGCTGTGTGAGTTCTGGGTGAGTGTTTGGGGCTGGCTGTGTGAGTTCTGGGTGAGTGCTGGGGCTGGCTGTGTGAGTTCTGGGTGAGTGTTTGGGGGTGCCTGTGTGAGTTCTGGGTGAGTGCTTGGGGCTGGCTGTGTGAGTTCTGGGTGAGTGTTTGGGGCTGGCTGTGTGAGTTCTGGATGAGTGTTTGGGGCTGGCTGTGTGAGTTCTGGGTGAGGGTTTGTCGCTATCTGTGTGAGTTCTGGGTGAGTGCTTGGTGCTGGCCGTGTGAGTTCTGGGTGAGTGTTTGGGGGTGGCTGTGTGAGTTCTGGGTGAGTATTTTGTGCTGGCCATGTGAGTTCTGGGAGAGTGTTTGGGGCTGGCTGTGTGAGTTCTGGGTGAGTGTTTGGGGCTGGCTGTGTGAGTTCTGGGTGAGTGTTTGGGGCTGGCTGTGTGAGTTCTGGGTGAGTGTTTGGGGCTGGCTGTGTGAGTTTCTGGGTGAGTGTTTGGGGCTGGCTGTGTGAGTTCTGGGTGAGGTTTTGGGGCTGGCTGTGTGAGTTCTGCGTGAGTGTTTGGAGCTGGCTGTGTGAGTTCTGTGTGAGTGTTTGGGGCTGGATGTGTGAGTTCTGGGTGAGGGATTGGGGCTGGCTGTGTGAGTTCTGGGTGAGGGATTGGGGCTGGCGGTGTGAGTTCTGGGTGAGTGTTTGGGGCTGGCTGTGTGAGTTCTGGGTCAGTGTTTGGGGCTGGCTGTGTGAGTTCTGGGTGAGGGTTTGTCGCTATCTGTGTGAGTTCTGGGTGAGTGCTTGGTGCTGGCCGTGTGAGTTCTGGGTGAGTGTTTGTGGCTGGCTGTGTGAGTTCTGGGTGAGTGTTTCAGGGTGGCTGTGTGAGTTCTGGGTGAGTGTTTGGTGCTGGCCATGTGAGTTCTGGGAGAGTGTTTGGGGCTTTCTGTGTGAGTTCTGGGTGAGTGTTTGGGGCTGGTTGTGTGAGTTCTGGGTGAGTGTTTGGGGCTGGCTGTGTGAGTTCTGGGTGAGTGTTTGGGGCTGGCTGTGTGAGTTCTGGGTGAGTGCTGGGGCTGGCTGTGTGAGTTCTGGGTGAGTGTTTGGGGGTGCCTGTGTGAGTTCTGGGTGAGTGCTTGGGGCTGGCTGTGTGAGTTCTGGGTGAGTGTTTGGGGCTGGCTGTGTGAGTTCTGGATGAGTGTTTGGGGCTGGCTGTGTGAGTTCTAGGTGAGAGTTTGGGGCTGACTGTGTGATTTCTGGGTGAGTGTTTGGGGCTGGCTGTGTGAGTTCTGGGTGAGTGCTTGAGGCTGGCTGTGTGAGTTCTGGGTGAGGGTTTGGAGCTGGCTGTGTGAGTTCTGGGTGAGTGTTTGGGGCTGGCTGTGTGAGTTCTGGGTGAGTGTTTGGGGCTCGCTGTGTGAGTTCTAGGTGAGGATTTGGGGCTGGCTGTGTGAGTTCTGGGTGAGGGTTTGGGGCTGGCTGTGTGAGTTCTGGGTGAGTGTTTGGGGCTGGCTGTGTGAGTTCTGGGTGAGGGTTTGGAGATGGCTGTATGAGTTCTGGGTGAGAGATTAGGGCTGGCCGTGTGCGTTCTGGGTGAGTGTTTGGGGCTGGCTGTGTGAGTTCTGGGTGAGTGTTTGGTGCTGGCCGTGTGAGTTCTGGGTGAGTGTTTGGGGCTGGCTGTGTTATTTCTGGGTGAGTGTTTGGGGCTGGCTGTGTGAGTTCTGGGTGAGGGTTTGGGGCTTGCTGTGTGAGTTCTGGGTGAGTGTTTGGTGCTGGCCGTGTGAGTTCTGGGTGAGTGTTTGGGGCTGGCTGTGTGAGTTCTGGGTGAGTGTTTGGGGCTGGCTGTGTGAGTTCTGGGTGAGGGTTTGTTGTTGGCTGTGTGAGTTCTGGGTGAGTGTTTGGTGCTGGCCGTGTGAGTTCTGGGTGAGTGTTTGGGGCTGGATGTGTGAGTTCTGGGTGAGGGATTGGGGCTGGCTGTGTGAGTTCTGGGTGAGGGATTGGGGCTGGCGGTGTGAGTTCTGGGTGAGTGTTTGGGGCTGGCTGTGTGAGTTCTGGGTCAGTGTTTGGGGCTGGCTGTGTGAGTTCTGGGTGAGGGTTTGTCGCTATCTGTGTGAGTTCTGGGTGAGTGTTTGGTGCTGGCCGTGTGAGTTCTGGGTGAGTGTTTGGGGCTGGCTGTGTGAGTTCTGGGTGAGTGTTTCGGGGTGGCTGTGTGAGTTCTGGGTGAGTGTTTGGTGCTGGCCATGTGAGTTCTGGGAGAGTGTTTGGGGCTTTCTGTGTGAGTTCTGGGTGAGTGTTTGGGGCTGGTTGTGTGAGTTCTGGGTGAGTGTTTGGGGCTGGCTGTGTGAGTTCTGGGTGAGTGTTTGGGGCTGGCTGTGTGAGTTCTGGGTGAGTGCTGGGGATGGCTGTGTGAGTTCTGGGTGAGTGTTTGGGGGTGCCTGTGTGAGTTCTGGGTGAGTGCTTGGGGCTGGCTGTGTGAGTTCTGGGTGAGTGTTTGGGGCTGGCTGTGTGAGTTCTGGATGAGTGTTTGGGGCTGGCTGTGTGAGTTCTAGGTGAGAGTTTGGGGCTGGCTGTGTGATTTCTGGGTGAGTGTTTGGGGCTGGCTGTGTGAGTTCTGGGTGAGTGCTTGAGGCTGGCTGTGTGAGTTCTGGGTGAGGGTTTGGAGCTGGCTGTGTGAGTTCTGGGTGAGTGTTTGGGGCTGGCTGTGTGAGTTCTGGGTGAGTGTTTGGGGCTCGCTGTGTGAGTTCTAGGTGAGGATTTGGGGCTGGCTGTGTGAGTTCTGGGTGAGGGATTGGGGCTGGCTGTGTGAGTTCTGGGTGAGGGATTGGGGCTGGTTGTGTGAGTTCTGGGTGAGTGTTTGGGGGTGGCTGTGTGAGTTCTGGGTGAGTATTTTGTGCTGGCCATGTGAGTTCTGGGAGAGTGTTTGGGGCTGGCTGTGTGAGTTCTGGGTGAGGGTTTGTTGTTGGCTGTGTGAGTTCTGGGTGAGTGTTTGGTGCTGGCCGTGTGAGTTCTGGGTGAGTGTTTGGGGCTGGATGTGTGAGTTCTGGGTGAGGGATTGGGGCTGGCTGTGTGAGTTCTGGGTGAGGGATTGGGGCTGGCGGTGTGAGTTCTGGGTGAGTGTTTGGGGCTGGCTGTGTGAGTTCTGGGTCAGTGTTTGGGGCTGGCTGTGTGAGTTCTGGGTGAGGGTTTGTCGCTATCTGTGTGAGTTCTGGGTGAGTGTTTGGTGCTGGCCGTGTGAGTTCTGGGTGAGTGTTTGGGGCTGGCTGTGTGAGTTCTGGGTGAGTGTTTCGGGGTGGCTGTGTGAGTTCTGGGTGAGTGTTTGGTGCTGGCCATGTGAGTTCTGGGAGAGTGTTTGGGGCTTTCTGTGTGAGTTCTGGGTGAGTGTTTGGGGCTGGTTGTGTGAGTTCTGGGTGAGTGTTTGGGGCTGGCTGTGTGAGTTCTGGGTGAGTGTTTGGGGCTGGCTGTGTGAGTTCTGGGTGAGTGCTGGGGCTGGCTGTGTGAGTTCTGGGTGAGTGTTTGGGGGTGCCTGTGTGAGTTCTGGGTGAGTGCTTGGGGCTGGCTGTGTGAGTTCTGGGTGAGTGTTTGGGGCTGGCTGTGTGAGTTCTGGATGAGTGTTTGGGGCTGGCTGTGTGAGTTCTAGGTGAGAGTTTGGGGCTGGCTGTGTGATTTCTGGGTGAGTGTTTGGGGCTGGCTGTGTGAGTTCTGGGTGAGTGCTTGAGGCTGGCTGTGTGAGTTCTGGGTGAGGGTTTGGAGCTGGCTGTGTGAGTTCTGGGTGAGTGTTTGGGGCTGGCTGTGTGAGTTCTGGGTGAGTGTTTGGGGCTCGCTGTGTGAGTTCTAGGTGAGGATTTGGGGCTGGCTGTGTGAGTTCTGGGTGAGGATTTGGGGCTGGCTGTGTGAGTTCTGGGTGAGTGTTTGGGGCTGGCTGTGTGAGTTCTGGGTGAGGGTTTGGAGATGGCTGTATGAGTTCTGGGTGAGAGATTAGGGCTGGCCGTGTGCGTTCTGGGAGAGTGTTTGGGGCTGGCTGTGTGAGTTCTGGGTGAGTGTTTGGTGCTGGCCGTGTGAGTTCTGGGTGAGTGTTTGGGGCTGGCTGTGTTATTTCTGGGTGAGTGTTTGGGGCTGGCTGTGTGAGTTCTGGGTGAGGGTTTGGGGCTTGCTGTGTGAGTTCTGGGTGAGTGTTTGGTGCTGGCCGTGTGAGTTCTGGGTGAGTGTTTGGGGCTGGCTGTGTGAGTTCTGGGTGAGTGTTTGGGGCTGGCTGTGTGAGTTCTGGGTGAGGTTTTGTTGTTGGCTGTGTGAGTTCTGGGTGAGTGTTTGGTGCTGGCCGTGTGAGTTCTGGGTGAGTGTTTGGGGCTGGCTGTGTGAGTTCTGGGTGAGTGTTTGGGGCTGGCTGTGTGAGTTCTGGGTGAGGTTTTGTTGTTGGCTGTGTGAGTTCTGGGTGAGTGTTTGGTGCTGGCCGTTTGAGTTCTGGGTGAGTGTTTGGGGCTGGTTGTGTGAGTTCTGGGTGAGTGTTTGGGGGTGGCTGTGTGAGTTCTGGGTGAGTATTTTGTGCTGGCCATGTGAGTTCTGGGAGAGTGTTTGGGGCTGGCTGTGTGAGTTCTGGGTGAGGGTTTGTTGTTGGCTGTGTGAGTTCTGGGTGAGTGTTTGGTGCTGGCCGTGTGAGTTCTGGGTGAGTGTTTGGGGCTGGTTGTCTGAGTTCTGGGTGAGTGTTTGGGGGTGGCTGTGTGAGTTCTGGGTGAGTATTTTGTGCTGGCCATGTGAGTTCTGGGTGAGTGTTTGGGGCTGGCTGTGTGAGTTCTGTGTGAGTGTTTGGGGCTGGCTGTGTGAGTTTCTGGGTGAGTGTTTGGGGCTGGCTGTGTGAGTTCTGGATGAGGTTTTGGGGCTGGCTGTGTGAGTTCTGGGTGAGTGTTTGGAGCTGGCTGTGTGAGTTCTGGGTGAGTGTTTGGTGCTGGCCGTGTGAGTTCTGGGTGAGTGTTTGGGGCTGGTTGTGTGAGTTCTGGGTGAGTGTTTGGGGGTGGCTGTGTGAGTTCTGGGTGAGTATTTTGTGCTGGCCATGTGAGTTCTGGGAGAGTGTTTGGGGCTGGCTGTGTGAGTTCTGGGTGAGGGTTTGTTGTTGGCTGTGTGAGTTCTGGGTGAGTGTTTGGTGCTGGCCGTGTGAGTTCTGGGTGAGTGTTTGGGGCTGGTTGTCTGAGTTCTGGGTGAGTGTTTGGGGGTGGCTGTGTGAGTTCTGGGTGAGTATTTTGTGCTGGCCATGTGAGTTCTGGAAGAGTGTTTGGGGCTGGCTGTGTGAGTTCTGGGTGAGTGTTTGGGGCTGGCTGTGTGAGTTCTGGGTGAGTGTTTGGGGCTGGCTGTGTGAGTTCTGTGTGAGTGTTTGGGGCTGGCTGTGTGAGTTTCTGGGTGAGTGTTTGGGGCTGGCTGTGTGAGTTCTGGATGAGGTTTTGGGGCTGGCTGTGTGAGTTCTGGGTGAGTGTTTGGAGCTGGCTGTGTGAGTTCTGTGTGAGTGTTTGGGGCTGGATGTGTGAGTTCTGGGTGAGGGATTGGGGCTGGCTGTGTGAGTTCTGGGTGAGGGATTGGGGCTGGCGGTGTGAGTTCTGGGTGAGTGTTTGGGGCTGGCTGTGTGAGTTCTGGGTGAGTGTTTGGGGCTGGCTGTGTGAGTTCTGGGTGAGTGTTTGGGGCTGGCTGTGTGAGTTCTGGGTGAGGTTTTGTTGTTGGCTGTGTGAGTTCTGGGTGAGTGTTTGGTGCTGGCCGTGTGAGATCTGGGTGAGTGTTTGGGGCTGGTTGCGTGAGTTCTGGGTGAGTGTTTGGGGGTGGCTGTGTGAGTTCTGGGTGAGTATTTTGTGCTGGCCATGTGAGTTCTGGGAGAGTGTTTGGGGCTGGCTGTGTGAGTTCTGGGTGAGGGTTTGTTGTTGGCTGTGTGAGTTCTGGGTGAGTGTTTGGTGCTGGCCGTGTGAGTTCTGGGTGAGTGTTTGGGGCTGGTTGTCTGAGTTCTGGGTGAGTGTTTGGGGGTGGCTGTGTGAGTTCTGGGTGAGTATTTTGTGCTGGCCATGTGAGTTCTGGGTGAGTGTTTGGGGCTGGCTGTGTGAGTTCTGTGTGAGTGTTTGGGGCTGGCTGTGTGAGTTTCTGGGTGAGTGTTTGGGGCTGGCTGTGTGAGTTCTGGATGAGGTTTTGGGGCTGGCTGTGTGAGTTCTGGGTGAGTGTTTGGAGCTGGCTGTGTGAGTTCTGGGTGAGTGTTTGGTGCTGGCCGTGTGAGTTCTGGGTGAGTGTTTGGGGCTGGTTGTGTGAGTTCTGGGTGAGTGTTTGGGGGTGGCTGTGTGAGTTCTGGGTGAGTATTTTGTGCTGGCCATGTGAGTTCTGGGAGAGTGTTTGGGGCTGGCTGTGTGAGTTCTGGGTGAGGGTTTGTTGTTGGCTGTGTGAGTTCTGGGTGAGTGTTTGGTGCTGGCCGTGTGAGTTCTGGGTGAGTGTTTGGGGCTGGTTGTCTGAGTTCTGGGTGAGTGTTTGGGGGTGGCTGTGTGAGTTCTGGGTGAGTATTTTGTGCTGGCCATGTGAGTTCTGGAAGAGTGTTTGGGGCTGGCTGTGTGAGTTCTGGGTGAGTGTTTGGGGCTGGCTGTGTGAGTTCTGGGTGAGTGTTTGGGGCTGGCTGTGTGAGTTCTGTGTGAGTGTTTGGGGCTGGCTGTGTGAGTTTCTGGGTGAGTGTTTGGGGCTGGCTGTGTGAGTTCTGGATGAGGTTTTGGGGCTGGCTGTGTGAGTTCTGGGTGAGTGTTTGGAGCTGGCTGTGTGAGTTCTGTGTGAGTGTTTGGGGCTGGATGTGTGAGTTCTGGGTGAGGGATTGGGGCTGGCTGTGTGAGTTCTGGGTGAGGGATTGGGGCTGGCGGTGTGAGTTCTGGGTGAGTGTTTGGGGCTGGCTGTGTGAGTTCTGGGTCAGTGTTTGGGGCTGGCTGTGTGAGTTCTGGGTGAGGGTTTGTCGCTATCTGTGTGAGTTCTGGGTGAGTGTTTGGTGCTGGCCGTGTGAGTTCTGGGTGAGTGTTTGGGGCTGGCTGTGTGAGTTCTGGGTGAGTGTTTCGGGGTGGCTGTGTGAGTTCTGGGTGAGTGTTTGGTGCTGGCCATGTGAGTTCTGGGAGAGTGTTTGGGGCTTTCTGTGTGAGTTCTGGGTGAGTGTTTGGGGCTGGTTGTGTGAGTTCTGGGTGAGTGTTTGAGGCTGGCTGTGTGAGTTCTGGGTGAGTGTTTGGGGCTGGCTGTGTGAGTTCTGGGTGAGTGCTGGGGCTGGCTGTGTGAGTTCTGGGTGAGTGTTTGGGGCTGGCTGTGTGAGTTCTCGGTGAGTGTTTGGGGCTGGCTGTGTGAGTTTTGGGTGAGTGTTTGGGGCTGGCTGTGTGAGTTCTGGGTGAGTGTTTGGGGCTGGCTGAGTGAGTTTTAGGTGAGTGTTTGGAGCTGGCTGTGTGAGTTCTGTGTGAGTGTTTGGGGCTGGATGTGTGAGTTCTGGGTGAGGGATTGGGGCTGGCTGTGTGAGTTCTGGGTGAGGGATTGGGGCTGGCGGTGTGAGTTCTGGGTGAGTGTTTGGGGCTGGCTGTGTGAGTTCTGGGTCAGTGTTTGGGGCTGGCTGTGTGAGTTCTGGGTGAGGGTTTGTCGCTATCTGTGTGAGTTCTGGGTGAGTGTTTGGTGCTGGCCGTGTGAGTTCTGGGTGAGTGTTTGGGGCTGGCTGTGTGAGTTCTGGGTGAGTGTTTCGGGGTGGCTGTGTGAGTTCTGGGTGAGTGTTTGGTGCTGGCCATGTGAGTTCTGGGAGAGTGTTTGGGGCTTTCTGTGTGAGTTCTGGGTGAGTGTTTGGGGCTGGTTGTGTGAGTTCTGGGTGAGTGTTTGGGGCTGGCTGTGTGAGTTCTGGGTGAGTGTTTGGGGCTGGCTGTGTGAGTTCTTGGTGAGTGCTGGGGCTGGCTGTGTGAGTTCTGGGTGAGTGTTTGGGGCTGGCTGTGTGAGTTCTCGGTGAGTGTTTGGGGCTGGCTGTGTGAGTTCTGGGTGAGTGTTTGGGGCTGGCTGAGTGAGTTTTAGGTGAGGATTTGGGGCTGGCTGTGTGAGTTCTGGGTGAGTGTTTGGGGCTGATTGTGTGAGTTCTGGGTGAGTGTTTGGGGCTGGCTCTGTGAGTTCTGGGTGAGGGTTTGGAGCTGGCTGTGTGAGTTCTGGGTGAGTGTTTGGGGCTGGCTGTGTGAGTTCTGGGTGAGTGTTTGGGGCTGGTTGTGTGAGTTCTGGGTGAGTGTTTGAGGCTGGCAGTGTGAGTTCTGGGTGAGGGTTTGGGGCTGGCTGTGTGAGTTCTGGGTGAGTGTTTGGGGCTGGCTGTGTGAGTGCTGAATGAGGGTTTGGGGCTGGCTGTGTGAGTTCTGGGTGTGGGTTTGGGGCTGGCTGTGTGAGTTCTGGGTGATGGTTTGATGCTTGCTGTGTGAATCCTGGGTGAGTGTATGGGGCTGGCTGTGTGAGTTCTGGGTGAGGGTTTGGGGCTGGCTGTGTGAGTTCTGGATGAGTGTTTGGGGCTGGCTGTGTGAGTTCTAGGTGAGAGTATGGGGCTGGCTGTGTGATTTCTGGGTGAGTGTTTGGGGCTGGCTGTGTGAGTTCTGGATGAGTGTTTGGGGCT
The DNA here is from genome assembly GCF_048934315.1 of Petromyzon marinus. Taxonomy (NCBI): domain Eukaryota; kingdom Metazoa; phylum Chordata; class Hyperoartia; order Petromyzontiformes; family Petromyzontidae; genus Petromyzon; species Petromyzon marinus. Next base: position 7,026,459 of record NC_133690.1, on the reverse strand, counting down.
GGCTGTGTGAGTTCTAGGTGAGAGTTTGGGGCTGGCTGTGTGATTTCTGGGTGAGTGTTTGGGGCTGGCTGTGTGAGTTCTGGATGAGTGTTTGGGGCTGGCTGTGTGAGTTCTAGGTGAGAGTTTGGGGCTGGCTGTGTGATTTCTGGGTGAGTGTTTGGGGCTGGCTGTGTGAGTTCTGGATGAGTGCTTGAGGCTGGCTGTGTGAGTTCTGGGTGAGGGTTTGGAGCTGGCTGTGTGAGTTCTGGGTGAGTGTTTGGGGCTGGCTGTGTGAGTTCTGGGTGAGTGTTTGGGGCTCGCTGTGTGAGTTCTAGGTGAGGATTTCGGGGTGGCTGTGTGAGTTCTGGGTGAGTGTTTGGTGCTGGCCATGTGAGTTCTGGGAGAGTGTTTGGGGCTTTCTGTGTGAGTTCTGGGTGAGTGTTTGGGGCTGGTTGTGTGAGTTCTGGGTGAGTGTTTGGGGCTGGCTGTGTGAGTTCTTGGTGAGTGTTTGGGGCTGGCTGTGTGAGTTCTTGGTGAGTGCTGGGGCTGGCTGTGTGAGTTCTAGGTGAGTGTTTGGGGCTGGCTGTGTGAGTTCTCGGTGAGTGTTTGGGGCTGGCTGTGTGAGTTCTGGGTGAGTGTTTGGGGCTGGCTGAGTGAGTTTTAGGTGAGGATTTGGGGCTGGCTGTGTGAGTTCTGGGTGAGTGTTTGGGGCTGATTGTGTGAGTTCTGGGTGAGTGTTTGGGGCTGGCTCTGTGAGTTCTGGGTGAGGGTTTGGAGCTGGCTGTGTGAGTTCTGGGTGAGTGTTTGGGGCTGGCTGTGTGAGTTCTGGGTGACTGTTTGGGGCTGGTTGTGTGAGTTCTGGGTGAGTGTTTGAGGCTGGCAGTGTGAGTTCTGGGTGAGGGTTTGGGGCTGGCTGTGTGAGTTCTGGGTGAGTGTTTGGGGCTGGCTGTGTGAGTGCTGAATGAGGGTTTGGGGCTGGCTGTGTGAGTTCTGGGTGTGGGTTTGGGGCTGGCTGTGTGAGTTCTGGGTGATGGTTTGATGCTTGCTGTGTGAATCCTGGGTGAGTGTATGGGGCTGGCTGTGTGAGTTCTGGGTGAGGGTTTGGGGCTGGCTGTGTGAGTTCTGGATGAGTGTTTGGGGCTGGCTGTGTGAGTTCTAGGTGAGAGTATGGGGCTGGCTGTGTGATTTCTGGGTGAGTGTTTGGGGCTGGCTGTGTGAGTTCTGGATGAGTGTTTGGGGCTGGCTGTGTGAGTTCTAGGTGAGAGTTTGGGGCTGGCTGTGTGATTTCTGGGTGAGTGTTTGGGGCTGGCTGTGTGAGTTCTGGATGAGTGCTTGAGGCTGGCTGTGTGAGTTCTGGGTGAGGGTTTGGAGCTGGCTGTGTGAGTTCTGGGTGAGTGTTTGGGGCTGGCTGTGTGAGTTCTGGGTGAGTGTTTGGGGCTCGCTGTGTGAGTTCTAGGTGAGGATTTGGGGCTGGCTGTGTGAGTTCTGGGTGAGGGTTTGGGGCTGGCTGTGTGAGTTCTGGGTGAGTGTTTTGGGCTGGCTGTGTGAGTTCTGGGTGAGGGTTTGGAGATGGCTGTATGAGTTCTGGGTGAGAGATTAGGGCTGGCCGTGTGCGTTCTGGGAGAGTGTTTGGGGCTGGCTGTGTGAGTTCTGGGTGAGTGTTTGGTGCTGGCCGTGTGAGTTCTGGGTGAGTGTTTGGGGCTGGCTGTGTTATTTCTGGGTGAGTGTTTGGGGCTGGCTGTGTGAGTTCTGGGTGAGGGTTTGGGGCTTGCTGTGTGAGTTCTGGGTGAGTGTTTGGTGCTGGCCGTGTGAGTTCTGGGTGAGTGTTTGGGGCTGGCTGTGTGAGTTCTGGGTGAGTGTTTGGGGCTGGCTGTGTGAGTTCTGGGTGAGGGTTTGTTGTTGGCTGTGTGAGTTCTGGGTGAGTGTTTGGTGCTGGCCGTGTGAGTTCTGGGTGAGTGTTTGGGGCTGGTTGTGTGAGTTCTGGGTGAGTGTTTGGGGGTGGCTGTGTGAGTTCTGGGTGAGTATTTTGTGCTGGCCATGTGAGTTCTGGGAGAGTGTTTGGGGCTGGCTGTGTGAGTTCTGGGTGAGGGTTTGTTGTTGGCTGTGTGAGTTCTGGGTGAGTGTTTGGTGCTGGCCGTGTGAGTTCTGGGTGAGTGTTTGGGGCTGGTTGTCTGAGTTCTGGGTGAGTGTTTGGGGGTGGCTGTGTGAGTTCTGGGTGAGTATTTTGTGCTGGCCATGTGAGTTCTGGGAGAGTGCTTGGGGCTGGCTGTGTGAGTTCTGGGTGAGTGTTTGGGGCTGGCTGTGTGAGTTCTGGGTGAGTGTTTGGGGCTGGCTGTGTGAGTTCTGTGTGAGTGTTTGGGGCTGGCTGTGTGAGTTTCTGGGTGAGTGTTTGGGGCTGGCTGTTTGAGTTCTGGGTGAGGTTTTGGGGCTGGCTGTGTGAGTTCTGGGTGAGTGTTTGGAGCTGGCTGTGTGAGTTCTGTGTGAGTGTTTGGGGCTGGATGTGTGAGTTCTGGGTGAGGGATTGGGGCTGGCTGTGTGAGTTCTGGGTGAGGGATTGGGGCTGGCGGTGTGAGTTCTGGGTGAGTGTTTGGGGCTGGCTGTGTGAGTTCTGGGTCAGTGTTTGGGGCTGGCTGTGTGAGTTCTGGGTGAGGGTTTGTCGCTATCTGTGTGAGTTCTGGGTGAGTGTTTGGTGCTGGCCGTGTGAGTTCTGGGTGAGTGTTTGGGGCTGGCTGTGTGAGTTCTGGGTGAGTGTTTGGTGCTGGCCATGTGAGTTCTGGGAGAGTGTTTGGGGCTTTCTGTGTGAGTTCTGGGTGAGTGTTTGGGGCTGGTTGTGTGAGTTCTGGGTGAGTGTTTGTGGCTGGCTGTGTGAGTTCTGGGTGAGTGTTTGGGGCTGGCTGTGTGAGTTCTGGGTGAGTGCTGGGGCTGGCTGTGTGAGTTCTGGGTGAGTGTTTGGGGCTGGCTGTGTGAGTTCTCGGTGAGTGTTTGGGGCTGGCTGTGTGAGTTCTGGGTGAGTGTTTGGGGCTGGCTGTGTGAGTTCTGGGTGAGTGTTTGGGGCTGGCTGAGTGAGTTTTAGGTGAGTGTTTGGAGCTGGCTGTGTGAGTTCTGTGTGAGTGTTTGGGGCTGGATGTGTGAGTTCTGGGTGAGGGATTGGGGCTGGCTGTGTGAGTTCTGGGTGAGGGATTGGGGCTGGCGGTGTGAGTTCTGGGTGAGTGTTTGGGGCTGGCTGTGTGAGTTCTGGGTCAGTGTTTGGGGCTGGCTGTGTGAGTTCTGGGTGAGGGTTTGTCGCTATCTGTGTTAGTTCTGGGTGAGTGTTTGGTGCTGGCCGTGTGAGTTCTGGGTGAGTGTTTGGGGCTGGCTGTGTGAGTTCTGGGTGAGTGTTTCGGGGTGGCTGTGTGAGTTCTGGGTGAGTGTTTGGTGCTGGCCATGTGAGTTCTGTGAGAGTGTTTGGGGCTTTCTGTGTGAGTTCTGGGTGAGTGTTTGGGGCTGGTTGTGTGAGTTCTGGGTGAGTGTTTGGGGCTGGCTGTGTGAGTTCTGGGTGAGTGTTTGGGGCTGGCTGTGTGAGTTCTGGGTGAGTGCTGGGGCTGGCTGTGTGAGTTTTAGGTGAGGATTTGGGGCTGGCTGTGTGAGTTCTGGGTGAGTGTTTGGGGCTGATTGTGTGAGTTCTGGGTGAGTGTTTGGGGCTGGCTGTGTGAGTTCTGGGTGAGGGTTTGGAGCTGGCTGTGTGAGTTCTGGGTGAGTGTTTGGGGCTGGCTGTTTGAGTTCTGGGTGACGGTTTGGGGCTGGTTGTGTGAGTTCTGGGTGAGTGTTTGAGGCTGGCAGTGTGAGTTCTGGGTGAGGGTTTGGGGCTGGCTGTGTGAGTTCTGGGTGAGTGTTTGGGGCTGGCTGTGTGAGTGCTGAATGAGGGTTTGGGGCTGGCTGTGTGAGTTCTGGGTGTGGGTTTGGGGCTGGCTGTGTGAGTTCTGGGTGATGGTTTGATGCTTGCTGTGTGAATCCTGGGTGAGTGGATGGGGCTGGCTGTGTGAGTTCTGGGTGAGGGTTTGGGGCTGGCTGTGTGAGTTCTGGATGAGTGTTTGGGGCTGGCTGTGTGAGTTCTAGGTGAGAGTTTGGGGCTGGCTGTGTGATTTCTGGGTGAGTGTTTGGGGCTGGCTGTGTGAGTTCTGGATGAGTGTTTGGGGCTGGCTGTGTGAGTTCTAGGTGAGAGTTTGGGGCTGGCTGTGTGATTTCTGGGTGAGTGTTTGGGGCTGGCTGTGTGAGTTCTGGGTGAGTGCTTGAGGATGGCTGTGTGAGTTCTGGGTGAGGGTTTGGAGCTGGCTGTGTGAGTTCTGGGTGAGTGTTTGGGGCTGGCTGTATGAGTTCTGGGTTAGTGTTTGGGGCTCGCTGTGTGAGTTCTAGGTGAGGATTTGGGGCTGGCTGTGTGAGTTCTGGGTGAGGGTTTGGGGCTGGCTGTGTGAGTTCTGGGTGAGTGTTTGGGGCTGGCTGTGTGAGTTCTGGGTGAGGGTTTGGAGATGGCTGTATGAGTTCTGGGTGAGAGATTAGGGCTGGCCGTGTGCGTTCTGGGAGAGTGTTTGGGGCTGGCTGTGTGAGTTCTGGGTGAGTGTTTGGTGCTGGCCGTGTGAGTTCTGGGTGAGTGTTTGGGGCTGGCTGTGTTATTTCTGGGTGAGTGTTTGGGGCTGGCTGTGTGAGTTCTGGGTGAGGGTTTGGGGCTTGCTGTATGAGTTCTGGGTGAGTGTTTGGTGCTGGTCGTGTGAGTTCTGGGTGAGTGTTTGGGGCTGGCTGTGTGAGTTCTGGGTGAGTGTTTGGGGCTGGCTGTGTGAGTTCTGGGTGAGGGTTTGTTGTTGGCTGTGTGAGTTCTGGGTGAGTGTTTGGTGCTGGCCGTGTGAGTTCTGGGTGAGTGTTTGGGGCTGGTTGTGTGAGTTCTGGGTGAGTGTTTGGGGGTGGCTGTGTGAGTTCTGGGTGAGTATTTTGTGCTGGCCATGTGAGTTCTGGGAGAGTGTTTGGGGCTGGCTGTGTGAGTTCTGGGTGAGGGTTTGTTGTTGGCTGTGTGAGTTCTGGGTGAGTGTTTGGTGCTGGCCGTGTGAGTTCTGGGTGAGTGTTTGGGGCTGGTTGTCTGAGTTCTGGGTGAGTGTTTGGGGGTGGCTGTGTGAGTTCTGGGTGAGTATTTTGTGCTGGCCATGTGAGTTCTGGGAGAGTGTTTGGGGCTGGCTGTGTGAGTTCTGGGTGAGTGTTTGGGGCTGGCTGTGTGAGTTCTGGGTGAGTGTTTGGGGCTGGCTGTGTGAGTTCTGTGTGAGTGTTTGGGGCTGGCTGTGTGAGTTTCTGGGTGAGTGTTTGGGGCTGGCTGTGTGAGTTCTGGGTGAGGTTTTGGGGCTGGCTGTGTGAGTTCTGGGTGAGTGTTTGGAGCTGGCTGTGTGAGTTCTGTGTGAGTGTTTGGGGCTGGATGTGTGAGTTCTGGGTGAGGGATTGGGGCTGGCTGTGTGAGTTCTGGGTGAGGGATTGGGGCTGGCGGTGTGAGTTCTGGGTGAGTGTTTGGGGCTGGCTGTGTGAGTTCTGGGTCAGTGTTTGGGGCTGGCTGTGTGAGTTCTGGGTGAGGGTTTGTCGCTATCTGTGTGAGTTCTGGGTGAGTGTTTGGTGCTGGCCGTGTGAGTTCTGGGTGAGTGTTTGGGGCTGGCTGTGTGAGTTCTGGGTGAGTGTTTCGGGGTGGCTGTGTGAGTTCTGGGTGAGTGTTTGGTGCTGGCCATGTGAGTTCTGGGAAAGTGTTTGGGGCTTTCTGTGTGAGTTCTGGGTGAGTGTTTGGGGCTGGTTGTGTGAGTTCTGGGTGAGTGTTTGGGGCTGGCTGTGTGAGTTCTGGGTGAGTGTTTGGGGCTGGCTGTGTGAGTTCTGGGTGAGTGCTGGGGCTGGCTGTGTGAGTTCTGGGTGAGTGTTTGGGGCTGGCTGTGTGAGTTCTCGGTGAGTGTTTGGGGCTGGCTGTGTGAGTTCTGGGTGAGTGTTTGGGGCTGGCTGTGTGAGTTGTGGGTGAGTGTTTGGGGCTGGCTGAGTGAGTTTTAGGTGAGTGTTTGGAGCTGGCTGTGTGAGTTCTGTGTGAGTGTTTGGGGCTGGATGTGTGAGTTCTGGGTGAGGGATTGGGGCTGGCTGTGTGAGTTCTGGGTGAGGGATTGGGGCTGGCGGTGTGAGTTCTTGGTGAGTGTTTGGGGCTGGCTGTGTGAGTTCTGGGTCAGTGTTTGGGGCTGGCTGTGTGAGTTCTGGGTGAGTGTTTGGAGCTATCTGTGTGAGTTCTGGGTGAGTGTTTGGTGCTGGCCGTGTGAGTTCTGGGTGAGTGTTTGGGGCTGGCTGTGTGAGTTCTGGGTGAGTGTTTCGGGGTGGCTGTGTGAGTTCTGGGTGAGTGTTTGGTGCTGGCCATGTGAGTTCTGGGAGAGTGTTTGGGGCTTTCTGTGTGAGTTCTGGGTGAGTGTTTGGGGCTGGTTGTGTGAGTTCTGGGTGAGTGTTTGGGGCTGGCTGTGTGAGTTCTGGGTGAGTGTTTGGGGCTGGCTGTGTGAGTTCTGGGTGAGTGCTGGGGCTGGCTGTGTGAGTTCTGGGTGAGTGTTTGGGCCTGGCTGTGTGAGTTCTCGGTGAGTGTTTGGGGCTGGCTGTGTGAGTTCTGGGTGAGTGTTTGGGGCTGGCTGTGTGAGTTCTGGGTGAGTGTTTGGGGCTGGCTGAGTGAGTTTTAGGTGAGGATTTGGGGCTGGCTGTGTGAGTTCTGGGTGAGTGTTTGGGGCTGATTGTGTGAGTTCTGGGTGAGTGTTTGGGGCTGGCTGTGTGAGTTCTGGGTGAGGGTTTGGAGCTGGCTGTGTGAGTTCTGGGTGAGTGTTTGGGGCTGGCTGTGTGAGTTCTGGGTGACTGTTTGGGGCTGGTTGTGTGAGTTCTGGGTGAGTGTTTGAGGCTGGCAGTGTCAGTTCTGGGTGAGGGTTTGGGGCTGGCTGTGTGAGTTCTGGGTGAGGGTTTGGGGCTGGCTGTGTGAGTGCTGAATGAGGGTTTGGGGCTGGCTGTGTGAGTTCTGGGTGTGGGTTTGGGGCTGGCTGTGTGAGTTCTGGGTGAGGGTTTGGGGCTGGCTGTGTTAGTTCTGGGTGATGGTTTGATGCTTGCTGTGTGAATCCTGGGTGAGTGTATGGGGCTGGCTGTGTGAGTTCTGGGTGAGGGTTTGGGGCTGGCTGTGTGAGTTCAGGGTGAGTGTTTGTGGGTGGCTGTGTGAGTTCTGGGTGAGTGTTTTGTTGGTGGCTGTGTGAGTTCTGGGTGTGTGTTTGGTGCAGGCCGTGTGAGTTCTGGGTGAGTGCTTGGGGCTGGCTGTGTGAGTTCTGGGTGAGTGTTTGGTGCTGGCCATGTGAGTTCTGGGAGAGTGTTTGGGGCTTTCTGTGTGAGTTCTGGGTGAGTGTTTGGGGCTGGTTGTGTGAGTTCTGGGTGAGTGTTTGGGGCTGGCTGTGTGAGTTCTGGGTGAGTGTTTGGGGATGGCTGTGTGAGTTTTCGGTGAGTGTTTGGGGCTGGCTGTGTGAGTTCTGGGTGAGTGTTTGGGGCTGGCTGTGTGAGTTCTGGGTGAGTGTTTGGGGCTGGCTGAGTGAGTTTTAGGTGAGGATTTGGGGCTGGCTGTGTGAGTTCTGGGTGAGTGTTTGGGGCTGATTGTGTGAGTTCTGGGTGAGTGTTTGGGGCTGGCTGTGTGAGTTCTGGGTGAGGGTTTGGAGCTGGCTGTGTGAGTTCTGGGTGAGTGTTTGGGGCTGGCTGTGTGAGTTCTGGGTGACTGTTTGGGGCTGGTTGTGTGAGTTCTGGGTGAGTGTTTGAGGCTGGCAGTGTGAGTTCTGGGTGAGGGTTTGGGGCTGGCTGTGTGAGTTCTGGGTGAGTGTTTGGGGCTGGCTGTGTGAGTGCTGGGTGTGGGTTTGGGGCTGGCTGTGTGAGTTCTGGGTGAGGGTTTGGGGCTGGCTGTGTGAGTTCTGGGTGAGGGTTTGGGGCTGGCTGTGTGAGTTCTGGGTGATGGTTTGATGCTTGCTGTGTGAATCCTGGGTGAGTGTATGGGGCTGGCTGTGTGAGTTCTGGTTGAGGGTTTGGGGCTGGCTGTGTGAGTTCAGGGTGAGTGTTTGTGGGTGGCTGTGTGAGTTCTGGGTGAGTGTTTTGTTGGTGGCTGTGTGAGTTCTGGGTGTGCGTTTGGTGCAGGCCGTGTGAGTTCTGGGTGAGTGCTTGGGGCTGGCTGTGTGAGTTCTGGGTGAGTGTTTGGGGCTGGCTGTGTGAGTTCTGGGTGAGTGTTTGGGGTTGGCTGTGGGAGTTCTGGGTGAGTGTTTGGGGCTGGCTGTGTGAGTTTTGGGTGAGTGTTGGGGCTGGCTGTTTGAGTTTTAGATGAGGATTTGGGGCTGGCTGTGTGAGTTCTGGGTGAGGGTTTGGGGCTGACTGTGTGAGTTCTGGGTGAGGGTTTGGAGCTGGCTGTGTGAGTTCTGGGTGAGTGTTTGAGGCTGGCTGTGTGAGTTGTGGGTGAGGGTTTGGGGCTGGCTGTGTGAGTTCTGGGTGACTGTTTGGGGCTGGTTGTGTGAGTTCTGGGTGAGTGTTTGAGATTGGCTGTGTGAGTTCTGGGTGAGGGTTTGGAGCTGGCTGTGTGAGTGCTGAGTGAGGGTTTGGGGCTGGCTGTGTGAGTTCTGGGTGAGTGTTTGGTGCTGGCCGTGTGAGTTCTGGGTGAGTGTTTGAGGCTGGCTGTGTGAGTTCTGGGTGAGTGTTTAGGGCTGGCTGTGTGAGTTCTGGGTGAGTGTTTAGGGCTGGCTGTGTGAGTTCTGGGTGAGTGTTTGGGGCTGGCTGTGTGAGTTCTGGGTGAGTGTTTGGTGCTGGCCGTGTGAGTTCTGGGTGAGTGTTTGAGGCTGGCTGTGTGAGTTCTGGGTGAGTGTTTGGGGCTGGCTGTGTGAGTTCTGGGTGAGTGTTTGGGGCTGGCTGTGTGAGTTCTGGGTGAGGGTTTGGGGCTGGCTGTGTGAGTTCTGGGTGAGTGTTTGGGGCTGGCTGTGTGAGTTCTGGGTGAGTGTTTGGGGGAGGCTGTGTGAGTTCTGGGTGAGGGATTGGGGCTGGCTGTGTGAGTTCTGGGAGAGTATTTGGGGCTGGCTGTGTGAGTTCTGGGTGAGTGTTTGGGGCTGGCTGTGTGAGTTCTGGGTGAGTGTTTGGGGCTGGCTGTGTTTGTTCTGGGTGAGTGTTTGGGGCTGGCTGTGTGAGTTTCTGGGTGAGTGTTTGGGGCTGGCTGTGTGAGTTCTGGGTGAGGTTTTGGGGCTGGCTGTGTGAGTTCTGGGCGAGTGTTTGGAGCTGGCTGTGTGATTTCTGGGTGAGTGTTTGGGGCTGGCTGTGTGAGTTCTGGGTGAGTGTTTGGGGCTGGTTGTGTGAGTTCTGGGTGAGGGATTGGGGCTGGCTGTGTGAGTTCTGGGTGAGGGATTGGGGCTGGCGGTGTGAGTTCTGGGTGAGTGTTTGGTGCTGGCTGTGTAAGTTCTGCGTCAGTGTTTGGGGCTGGCTGTGTGAGTTCTGGGTGAGGGTTTGGGGCTTGCTGTGTGAGTTCTGGGTGAGGGTTTGTCGCTGTCTGTGTGAGTTCTGGGTGAGTGTTTGGTGCTGGCCGTGTGAGTTCTGGGTGAGTGTTTGGGGCTGGCTGTGTGAGTTCTGGGTGAGTGTTTTGGGCTGGCTGTGTGAGTTCTGGGTGAGTGTTTGGGGCTGGCTGTGTGAGTTCTGGGTGAGTGTTTGGGGCTGGCTGTGTGAGTTCTGTGTGAGTGTTTGGGGCTGGTTGTGTGAGTTCTGGGTGAGTGTTTGGGGCTGGCTGTGTGAGTTCTGGGTGAGTGTTTGGGGCTGGCTGTGTGAGTTCTGGGTGAGTGCTGGGGCTGGCTGTGTGAGTTCCTGGTGAGTGTTTGGGGCTGGCTGTGTGAGTTCTCGGTGAGTGTTTGGGGCTGGCTGTGTGAGTTCTGGGTGAATGTTTGGAGCTGGCTGTGTGAGTTCTGGGTGAGTGTTTGGGGCTGGCTGTGTGAGTTTTAGGTGAGGATTTGGGGCTGGATGTGTGAGTTCTGGGTGAGTGTTTGGGGCTGACTGTGTGAGTTCTGGGTGAGTGTTTGGGGCTGGCTGTGTGAGTTCTGGGTGAGGGTTTGGAGCTGGCTGTGTGAGTTCTGGGTGAGTGTTTGGTGCTGGCCGTGTGAGTTCTGGGTGAGTGTTTGAGGCTGGCTGTGTGAGTTCTGGGTGAGTGTTTGGGGCTGGCTGTGTGAGTTCTGGGTGAGTGTTTGGGGCTGGCTGTGTGAGTTCTGGGTGAGGGTTTGGGGCTGGCTGTGTGAGTTCTGGGTGAGTGTTTGGGGCTGGCTGTGTGAGTTCTGGGTGAGTGTTTGGGGGAGGCTGTGTGAGTTCTGGGTGAGGGATTGGGGCTGGCTGTGTGAGTTCTGGGAGAGTATTTGGGGCTGGCTGTGTGAGTTCTGGGTGAGTGTTTGGGGCTGGCTGTGTGAGTTCTGGGTGAGTGTTTGGGGCTGGCTGTGTTTGTTCTGGGTGAGTGTTTGGGGCTGGCTGTGTGAGTTTCTGGGTGAGTGTTTGGGGCTGGCTGTGTGAGTTCTGGGTGAGGTTTTGGGGCTGGCTGTGTGAGTTCTGGGCGAGTGTTTGGAGCTGGCTGTGTGATTTCTGGGTGAGTGTTTGGGGCTGGCTGTGTGAGTTCTGGGTGAGTGTTTGGGGCTGGTTGTGTGAGTTCTGGGTGAGGGATTGGGGCTGGCTGTGTGAGTTCTGGGTGAGGGATTGGGGCTGGCGGTGTGAGTTCTGGGTGAGTGTTTGGTGCTGGCTGTGTAAGTTCTGCGTCAGTGTTTGGGGCTGGCTGTGTGAGTTCTGGGTGAGGGTTTGGGGCTTGCTGTGTGAGTTCTGGGTGAGGGTTTGTCGCTGTCTGTGTGAGTTCTGGGTGAGTGTTTGGTGCTGGCCGTGTGAGTTCTGGGTGAGTGTTTGGGGCTGGCTGTGTGAGTTCTGGGTGAGTGTTTTGGGCTGGCTGTGTGAGTTCTGGGTGAGTGTTTGGGGCTGGCTGTGTGAGTTCTGGGTGAGTGTTTGGGGCTGGCTGTGTGAGTTCTGTGTGAGTGTTTGGGGCTGGTTGTGTGAGTTCTGGGTGAGTGTTTGGGGCTGGCTGTGTGAGTTCTGGGTGAGTGTTTGGGGCTGGCTGTGTGAGTTCTGGGTGAGTGCTGGGGCTGGCTGTGTGAGTTCCTGGTGAGTGTTTGGGGCTGGCTGTGTGAGTTCTCGGTGAGTGTTTGGGGCTGGCTGTGTGAGTTCTGGGTGAATGTTTGGAGCTGGCTGTGTGAGTTCTGGGTGAGTGTTTGGGGCTGGCTGTGTGAGTTTTAGGTGAGGATTTGGGGCTGGATGTGTGAGTTCTGGGTGAGTGTTTGGGGCTGACTGTGTGAGTTCTGGGTGAGTGTTTGGGGCTGGCTGTGTGAGTTCTGGGTGAGGGTTTGGAGCTGGCTGTGTGAGTTCTGGGTGAGTGTTTGGGGCTGGCTGTGTGAGTTCTGGGTGACTGTTTGGGGCTGGTTGTGTGAGTTCTGGGTGAGTGTTTGAGGCTGGCTGTGTGAGTTCTGGGTGTGGGTTTGGGGCTGGCTGTGTGAGTTCTGGGTGACTGTTTGGGGCTGTTTGTGTGAGTTCTGGGTGAGTGTTTGAGGCTGGCTGTGTGAGCTCTGGGTGAGGGTTTGGAGCTGGCTGTGTGAGTTCTGGGTGAGTGTTTGGGGCTGGCTGTGTGAGTCCTGGGTGAGGGTTTGGAGCTGGCTGTGTGAGTTCTGGGTGAGGGTTTGGGGCTGGCTGTGTGAGTTCTGGGTGAGGGTTTGGGGCTGGCTGTGTGAGTTCTGGGTGATGGTTTGGTGCTTGCTGTGTGAGTCATGGGTGAGTGTTTGGGGCTGGCTTTGTGAGTTCTGGGTGAGGGTTTGGGGCTGGCTGTGTGAGTTCTGGGTGAGTGTTTGTGGGTGGCTGTGTGAGTTCTGGGTGAGTGTTTGTGGGTGGCTGTGTGAGTTCTGGGTGAGTGTTTTGGGGATGGCTGTGTGAGTTCTGGGTGAGTGTTTGGTGCAGGCCGTGTGAGTTCTGGGTGAGTGTTTGGGGCTGGCTGTGTGAGTTCTGGGTGAGTGTTTGGGGCTGGCTGTGTGAGTTCTGGGTGAGTGTTTTGGGCTGGCTGTGTGAGTTCTGGGTGAGTGTTTGGGGCTGGCTGTGTGAGTTCTGGGTGAGTGTTTGGGGCTGGCTGTGTGAGTTCTGTGTGAGTGTTTGGGGCTGGTTGTGTGAGTTCTGGGTGAGTGTTTGGGGCTGGCTGTGTGAGTTCTGGGTGAGTGTTTGGGGCTGGCTGTGTGAGTTCTGGGTGAGTGCTGGGGCTGGCTGTGTGAGTTCCTGGTGAGTGTTTGGGGCTGGCTGTGTGAGTTCTCGGTGAGTGTTTGGGGCTGGCTGTGTGTGTTCTGGGTGAATGTTTGGGGCTGGCTGTGTGAGTTCTGGGTGAGTGTTTGGGGCTGGCTGTGTGAGTTTTAGGTGAGGATTTGGGGCTGGCTGTGTGAGTTCTGGGTGAGTGTTTGGGGCTGACTGTGTGAGTTCTGGGTGAGTGTTTGGGGCTGGCTGTGTGAGTTCTGGGTGAGGGTTTGGAGCTGGCTGTGTGAGTTCTGGGTGAGTGTTTGGGGCTGGCTGTGTGAGTTCTGGGTGACTGTTTGGGGCTGGTTGTGTGAGTTCTGGGTGAGTGTTTGAGGCTGGCTGTGTGAGTTCTGGGTGTGGGTTTGGGGCTGGCTGTGTGAGTTCTGGGTGACTGTTTGGGGCTGGTTGTGTGAGTTCTGGGTGAGTGTTTGAGGCTGGCTGTGTGAGCTCTGGGTGAGGGTTTGGAGCTGGCTGTGTGAGTTCTGGGTGAGTGTTTGGGGCTGGCTGTGTGAGTCCTGGGTGAGGGTTTGGAGCTGGCTGTGTGAGTTCTGGGTGAGGGTTTGGGGCTGGCTGTGTGAGTTCTGGGTGAGGGTTTGGGGCTGGCTGTGTGAGTTCTGGGTGATGGTTTGGTGCTTGCTGTGTGAGTCCTGGGTGAGTGTTTGGGGCTGGCTGTGTGAGTTCTGGGTGAGGGTTTGGGGCTGGCTGTGTGAGTTCTGGGTGAGTGTTTGTGGGTGGCTGTGTGAGTTCTGGGTGAGTGTTTTGGGGATGGCTGTGTGAGTTCTGGGTGAGTGTTTGGTGCAGGCCGTGTGAGTTCTGGGTGAGTGTTTGGGGCTGGCTGTGTGAGTTCTGGGTGAGTGTTTGGGGCTGGTTGTGTGAGTTCTGGGTGAGTGTTTGGGGCTGGCTGTGTGAGTTCTGGGTGAGTGTTTGAGGCTGGCTGTGTGAGTTCTGGGTGTGGGTTTGGGGCTGGCTGTGTGAGTTCTGGGTGACTGTTTGGGGCTGGTTGTGTGAGTTCTGGGTGAGTGTTTGAGGCTGGCTGTGTGAGCTCTGGGTGAGGGTTTGGAGCTGGCTGTGTGAGTTCTGGGTGAGTGTTTGGGGCTGGCTGTGTGAGTCCTGGGGGAGGGTTTGGAGCTGGCTGTGTGAGTTCTGGGTGAGGGTTTGGGGCTGGCTGTGTGAGTTCTGGGTGAGGGTTTGGGGCTGGCTGTGTGAGTTCTGGGTGATGGTTTGGTGCTTGCTGTGTGAGTCCTGGGTGAGTGTTTGGGGCTGGCTGTGTGAGTTCTGGGTGAGGGTTTGGGGCTGGCTGTGTGAGTTCTGGGTGAGTGTTTGTGGGTGGCTGTGTGAGTTCTGGGTGAGTGTTTTGGGGATGGCTGTGTGAGTTCTGGGTGAGTGTTTGGTGCAGGCCGTGTGAGTTCTGGGTGAGTGTTTGGGGCTGGCTGTGTGAGTTCTGGGTGAGTGTTTGGGGCTGGCTGTGTGAGTTCTGGGTGAGTGTTTTGGGCTGGCTGTGTGAGTTCTGGGTGAGTGTTTGGGGCTGGCTGTGTGAGTTCTGGGTGAGTGTTTGGGGCTGGCTGTGTGAGTTCTGTGTGAGTGTTTGGGGCTGGTTGTGTGAGTTCTGGGTGAGTGTTTGGGGCTGGCTGTGTGAGTTCTGGGTGAGTGTTTGGGGCTGGCTGTGTGAGTTCTGGGTGAGTGCTGGGGCTGGCTGTGTGAGTTCCTGGTGAGTGTTTGGGGCTGGCTGTGTGAGTTCTCGGTGAGTGTTTGGGTCTGGCTGTGTGTGTTCTGGGTGAATGTTTGGGGCTGGCTGTGTGAGTTCTGGGTGAGTGTTTGGGGCTGGCTGTGTGAGTTTTAGGTGAGGATTTGGGACTGGCTGTGTGAGTTCTGGGTGAGTATTTGGGGCTGGCTGTGTGTGTGCTGGATGAGGGTTTGGGGCTGGCTGTGTGAGTCCTGGGTGAGGGTTTGGAGCTGGCTGTGTGAGTTCTGGGTGAGGGTTTGGGGCTGGCTGTGTGAGTTCTGGGTGAGGGTTTGGAGCTGGCTGTGTGAGTTCTGGGTGATGGTTTGGTGCTTGCTGTGTGAGTCCTGGGTGAGTGTTTGGGGCTGGCTGTGTGAGTTCTGGGTGAGGGTTTGGGGCTGGCTGTGTGAGTTCTCGGTGAGTGTTTGGGTCTGGCTGTGTGTGTTCTGGGTGAATGTTTGGGGCTGGCTGTGTGAGTTCTGGGTGAGTGTTTGGGGCTGGCTGTGTGAGTTTTAGGTGAGGATTTGGGACTGGCTGTGTGAGTTCTGGGTGAGTATTTGGGGCTGGCTGTGTGTGTGCTGGATGAGGGTTTGGGGCTGGCTGTGTGAGTCCTGGGTGAGGGTTTGGAGCTGGCTGTGTGAGTTCTGGGTGAGGGTTTGGGGCTGGCTGTGTGAGTTCTGGGTGAGGGTTTGGAGCTGGCTGTGTGAGTTCTGGGTGATGGTTTGGTGCTTGCTGTGTGAGTCCTGGGTGAGTGTTTGGGGCTGGCTGTGTGAGTTCTGGGTGAGGGTTTGGGGCTGGCTGTGTGAGTTCTGGGTGAGTGTTTTGGGGATGGCTGTGTGAGTTCTGGGTGAGTGTTTGGTGCAGTCCGTGTGAGTTCTGGGTGAGTGTTTGGGGCTGGCTGTGTGAGTTCTGGGTGAGTGTTTGGGGTTGGTTGTGTGAGTTCTGGGTGAGTGTTTGGGGCTGGCTGTGTGAGTTCTGGGTGAATGTTTGAGGCTGGCTGTGTGAGTTCTGGGTGTGGGTTTGAGGCTGGCTGTGTGAGTTCTGGGTGACTGTTTGGGGCTGGTTGTGTGAGTTCTGGGTGAGTGTTTGAGGCTGGCTGTGTGAGCTCTGGGTGAGGGTTTGGAGCTGGCTGTGTGAGTTCTGGGTGAGTGTTTGGGGCTGGCTGTGTGAGTCCTGGGTGAGGGTTTGGAGCTGGCTGTGTGAGTTCTGGGTGAGGGTTTGGGGCTGGCTGTGTGAGTTCTGGGTGAGGGTTTGGGGCTGGCTGTGTGAGTTCTGGGTGATGGTTTGGTGCTTGCTGTGTGAGTCCTGGGTGAGTGTTTGGGGCTGGCTGTGTGAGTTCTTGGTGAGGGTTTGGGGCTGGCTGTGTGAGTTCTGGGTGAGTGTTTGTGGGTGGCTGTGTGAGTTCTGGGTGAGTGTTTTGGGGATGGCTGTGTGAGTTCTGGGTGAGTGTTTGGTGCAGGCCGTGTGAGTTCTGGGTGAGTGTTTGGGGCTGGCTGTGTGAGTTCTGGGTGAGTGTTTGGGGCTGGCTGTGTTAGTTCTGGGTGAGTGTTTTGGGGTGGCTGTGTGAGTTCTGGGTGAGTGTTTGGGGCTGGCTGTGTGAGTTCTGGGTGAGGGTTTGGGGCTGGCTGTGTGAGTTCTGGGTGAGTGTTTGTGGGTGGCTGTGTGAGTTCTGGGTGAGGGTTTGGGGCTGGCTGTGTGAGTTCTGGGTGAGTGTTTGTGGGTGGCTGTGTGAGTTCTGGCTGAGTGTTTTGGGGATGGCTGTGTGAGTTCTGGGTGAGTGTTTGGTGCAGGCCGTGTGAGTTCTGGGTGAGTGTTTGGGGCTGGCTGTGTGAGTTCTGGGTGAGTGTTTGGGGCTGGCTGTGTGAGTTCTGGGTGAGTGTTTTGGGCTGGCTGTGTGAGTTCTGGGTGAGTGTTTGGGGCTGGCTGTGTGAGTTCTGGGTGAGTGTTTGGGGCTGGCTGTGTGAGTTCTGTGTGAGTGTTTGGGGCTGGTTGTGTGAGTTCTGGGTGAGTGTTTGGGGCTGGCTGTGTGAGTTCTGGGTGAGTGTTTGGGGCTGGCTGTGTGAGTTCTGGGTGAGTGCTGGGGCTGGCTGTGTGAGTTCCTGGTGAGTGTTTGGGGCAGGCTGTGTGAGTTCTCGGTGAGTGTTTGGGTCTGGCTGTGTGTGTTCTGGGTGAATGTTTGGGGCTGGCTGTGTGAGTTCTGGGTGAGTGTTTGGGGCTGGCTGTGTGAGTTTTAGGTGACGATTTGGGACTGGCTGTGTGAGTTCTGGGTGAGTATTTGGGGCTGGCTGTGTGTGTGCTGGATGAGGGTTTGGGGCTGGCTGTGTGAGTCCTGGGTGAGGGTTTGGAGCTGGCTGTGTGAGTTCTGGGTGAGGGTTTGGGGCTGGCTGTGTGAGTTCTGGGTGAGGGTTTGGGGCTGGCTGTGTGAGTTCTGGGTGATGGTTTGGTGCTTGCTGTGTGAGTCCTGGGTGAGTGTTTGGGGCTGGCTGTGTGAGTTCTGGGTGAGGGTTTGGGGCTGGCTGTGTGAGTTCTGGGTGAGTGTTTTGGGGATGGCTGTGTGAGTTCTGGGTGAGTGTTTGGTGCAGGCCGTGTGAGTTCTGGGTGAGTGTTTGGGGCTGGCTGTGTGAGTTCTGGGTGAGTGTTTGGGGCTGGTTGTGTGAGTTCTGGGTGAGTGTTTGGGGCTGGCTGTGTGAGTTCTGGGTGAATGTTTGAGGCTGGCTGTGTGAGTTCTGGGTGTGGGTTTGGGGCTGGCTGTGTGAGTTCTGGGTGACTGTTTGGGGCTGGTTGTGTGAGTTCTGGGTGAGTGTTTGAGGCTGGCTGTGTGAGCTCTGGGTGAGGGTTTGGAGCTGGCTGTGTGAGTTCTGGGTGAGTGTTTGGGGCTGGCTGTGTGAGTCCTAGGTGAGGGTTTGGAGCTGGCTGTGTGAGTTCTGGGTGAGGGTTTGGGGCTGGCTGTGTGAGTTCTGGGTGATGGTTTGGTGCTTGCTGTGTGAGTCCTGGGTGAGTGTTTTGCGCTGGCTGTGTGAGTTCTGGGTGAGGGTTTGGGTCTGGCTGTGTGAGTTCTGGGTGAGTGTTTGTGGGTGGCTGTGTGAGTTCTGGGTGAGTGTTTTGGGGATGGCTGTGTGAGTTCTGGGTGAGTGTTTGGTGCAGGCCGTGTGAGTTCTGGGTGAGTGTTTGGGGCTGGCTGTGTGTTTTCTGGGTGAGTGTTTGGGGCTGGTTGTGTGAGTTCTGGGTGAGTGTTTGGGGCTGGCTGTGTGAGTTCTGGGTGAGTGTTTGAGGCTGGCTGTGTGAGTTCTGGGTGTGGGTTTGGGGCTGGCTGTGTGAGTTCTGGGTGACTGTTTGGGGCTGGTTGTGTGAGTTCTGGGTGAGTGTTTGAGGCTGGCTGTGTGAGCTCTGGGTGAGGGTTTGGAGCTGGCTGTGTGAGTTCTGGGTGAGTGTTTGGGGCTGGCTGTGTGAGTCCTGGGTGAGGGTTTGGAGCTGGCTGTGTGAGTTCTGGGTGAGGGTTTGGGGCTGGCTGTGTGAGTTATGGGTGAGGTTTTGGGGCTGGCTGTGTGAGTTCTGGGTGATGGTTTGGTGCTTGCTGTGTGAGTCCTGGGTGAGTGTTTGGGGCTGGCTGTGTGAGTTCTGGGTGAGGGTTTGGGGCTGGCTGTGTGAGTTCTGGGTGAGTGTTTGTGGGTGGCTGTGTGAGTTCTGGGTGAGTGTTTTGGGGATGGCTGTGTGAGTTCTGGGTGAGTGTTTGGTGCAGGCCGTGTGAGTTCTGGGTGAGTGTTTGGGGCTGGCTGTGTGAGTTCTGGGTGAGTGTTTGGGGCTGGCTGTGTGAGTTCTGGGTGAGTGTTTGGGGCTGGTTGTGTGAGTTCTGGGTGAGTGTTTGGGGCTGGCTGTGTGAGTTCTGGGTGAATGTTTGAGGCTGGCTGTGTGAGTTCTGGGTGTGGGTTTGGGGCTGGCTGTGTGAGTTCTGGGTGACTGTTTGGGGCTGGTTGTGTGAGTTCTGGGTGAGTGTTTGAGGCTGGCTGTGTGAGCTCTGGGTGAGGGTTTGGAGCTGGCTGTGTGAGTTCTGGGTGAGTGTTTGGGGCTGGCTGTGTGAGTCCTGGGTGAGGGTTTGGAGCTGGCTGTGTGAGTTCTGGGTGAGGGTTTGGGGCTGGCTGTGTGAGTTCTGGGTGAGGGTTTGGGGCTGGCTGTGTGAGTTCTGGGTGATGGTTTGGTGCTTGCTGTGTGAGTCCTGGGTGAGTGTTTTGCGCTGGCTGTGTGAGTTCTGGGTGAGGGTTTGGGTCTGGCTGTGTGAGTTCTGGGTGAGTGTTTGTGGGTGGCTGTGTGAGTTCTGGGTGAGTGTTTTGGGGATGGCTGTGTGAGTTCTGGGTGAGTGTTTGGTGCAGGCCGTGTGAGTTCTGGGTGAGTGTTTGGGGCTGGCTGTGTGTTTTCTGGGTGAGTGTTTGGGGCTGGTTGTGTGAGTTCTGGGTGAGTGTTTGGGGCTGGCTGTGTGAGTTCTGATTGAGTGTTTGAGGCTGGCTGTGTGAGTTCTGGGTGTGGGTTTGGGGCTGGCTGTGTGAGTTCTGGGTGACTGTTTGGGGCTGGTTGTGTGAGTTCTGGGTGAGTGTTTGAGGCTGGCTGTGTGAGCTCTGGGTGAGGGTTTGGAGCTGGCTGTGTGAGTTCTGGGTGAGTGTTTGGGGCTGGCTGTGTGAGTCCTGGGTGAGGGTTTGGAGCTGGCTGTGTGAGTTCTGGGTGAGGGTTTGGGGCTGGCTGTGTGAGTTATGGGTGAGGGTTTGGGGCTGGCTGTGTGAGTTCTGGGTGATGGTTTGGTGCTTGCTGTGTGAGTCCTGGGTGAGTGTTTGGGGCTGGCTGTGTGAGTTCTGGGTGAGGGTTTGGGGCTGGCTGTGTGAGTTCTGGGTGAGTGTTTGTGGGTGGCTGTGTGAGTTCTGGGTGAGTGTTTTGGGGATGGCTGTGTGAGTTCTGGGTGAGTGTTTGGTGCAGGCCGTGTGAGTTCTGGGTGAGTGTTTGGGGCTGGCTGTGTGAGTTCTGGGTGAGTGTTTGGGGCTGGCTGTGTGAGTTCTGGGTGAGTGTTTTGGGCTGGCTGTGTGAGTTCTGGGTGAGTGTTTGGGGCTGGCTGTGTGAGTTCTGGGTGAGTGTTTGGGGCTGGCTGTGTGAGTTCTGTGTGAGTGTTTGGGGCTGGTTGTGTGAGTTCTGGGTGAGTGTTTGGGGCTGGCTGTGTGAGTTCTGGGTGAGTGTTTGGGGCTGGCTGTGTGAGTTCTGGGTGAGTGCTGGGGCTGGCTGTGTGAGTTCCTGGTGAGTGTTTGGGGCTGGCTGTGTGAGTTCTCGGTGAGTGTTTGGGTCTGGCTGTGTGTGTTCTGGGTGAATGTTTGGGGCTGGCTGTGTGAGTTCTGGGTGAGTGTTTGGGGCTGGCTGTGTGAGTTTTAGGTGAGGATTTGGGACTGGCTGTGTGAGTTCTGGGTGAGTATTTGGGGCTGGCTGTGTGTGTGCTGGATGAGGGTTTGGGGCTGGCTGTGTGAGTCCTGGGTGAGGGTTTGGAGCTGGCTGTGTGAGTTCTGGGTGAGGGTTTGGGGCTGGCTGTGTGAGTTCTGGGTGAGGGTTTGGGGCTGGCTGTGTGAGTTCTGGGTGATGGTTTGGTGCTTGCTGTGTGAGTCCTGGGTGAGTGTTTGGGGCTGGCTGTGTGAGTTCTGGGTGAGGGTTTGGGGCTGGCTGTGTGAGTTCTGGGTGAGTGTTTTGGGGATGGCTGTGTGAGTTCTGGGTGAGTGTTTGGTGCAGGCCGTGTGAGTTCTGGGTGAGTGTTTGGGGCTGGCTGTGTGAGTTCTGGGTGAGTGTTTGGGGCTGGTTGTGTGAGTTCTGGGTGAGTGTTTGGGGCTGGCTGTGTGAGTTCTGGGTGAGTGTTTGAGGCTGGCTGTGTGAGTTCTGGGTGTGGGTTTGGGGCTGGCTGTGTGAGTTCTGGGTGACTGTTTGGGGCTGGTTGTGTGAGTTCTGGGTGAGTGTTTGAGGCTGGCTGTGTGAGCTCTGGGTGAGGGTTTGGAGCTGGCTGTGTGGGTTCTGGGTGAGGGTTTGGGGCTGGCTGTGTGAGTTCTGGTTGAGGGTTTGGGGCTGGCTGTGTGAGTTCTGGGTGATGGTTTGGTGCTTGCTGTGTGAGTCCTGGGTGAGTGTTTGGGGCTGGCTGTGTGAGTTCTGGGTGAGGGTTTGGGGCTGGCTGTGTGAGTTCTGGGTGAGTGTTTTGGGGATGGCTGTGTGAGTTCTGGGTGAGTGTTTGGTGCAGGCCGTGTGAGTTCTGGGTGAGTGTTTGGGGCTGGCTGTGTGAGTTCTGGGTGAGTGTTTGGGGCTGGTTGTGTGAGTTCTGGGTGAGTGTTTGGGGCTGGCTGTGTGAGTTCTGGGTGAGTGTTTGAGGCTGGCTGTGTGAGCTCTGGGTGAGGGTTTGGAGCTGGCTGTGTGAGTTCTGGGTGAGTGTTTGGGGCTGGCTGTGTGAGTCCTGGGTGAGGGTTTGGAGCTGGCTGTGTGAGTTCTGGGTGAGGGTTTGGGGCTGGCTGTGTGAGTTATGGGTGAGGGTTTGGGGCTGGCTGTGTGAGTTCTGGGTGATGGTTTGGTGCTTGCTGTGTGAGTCCTGGGTGAGTGTTTGGGGCTGGCTGTGTGAGTTCTGGGTGAGGGTTTGGGGCTGGCTGTGTGAGTTCTGGGTGAGTGTTTGTGGGTGGCTGTGTGAGTTCTGGGTGAGTGTTTTGGGGATGGCTGTGTGAGTTCTGGGTGAGTGTTTGGTGCAGGCCGTGTGAGTTCTGGGTGAGTGTTTGGGGCTGGCTGTGTGAGTTCTGGGTGAGTGTTTGGGGCTGGCTGTGTGAGTTCTGGGTGAGTGTTTTGGGCTGGCTGTGTGAGTTCT
This sequence comes from Petromyzon marinus, assembly GCF_048934315.1. Lineage (NCBI taxonomy): Eukaryota > Metazoa > Chordata > Hyperoartia > Petromyzontiformes > Petromyzontidae > Petromyzon > Petromyzon marinus. The sequence goes on along the minus strand of NC_133690.1, from coordinate 7,005,547 downwards.
GGGTGAGTGTTTGGGGCTGGCTGTGTGAGTTCTGGGTGAGTGTTTGGGGCTGGCTGTGTGAGTTCTGTGTGAGTGTTTGGGGCTGGTTGTGTGAGTTCTGGGTGAGTATTTGGGGCTGGCTGTGTGTGTGCTGGATGAGGGTTTGGGGCTGGCTGTGTGAGTCCTGGGTGAGGGTTTGGAGCTGGCTGTGTGAGTTCTGGGTGAGGGTTTGGGGCTGGCTGTGTGAGTTCTGGGTGAGGGTTTGGGGCTGGCTGTGTGAGTTCTGGGTGATGGTTTGGTGCTTGCTGTGTGAGTCCTGGGTGAGTGTTTGGGGCTGGCTGTGTGAGTTCTGGGTGAGGGTTTGGGGCTGGCTGTGTGAGTTCTGGGTGAGTGTTTTGGGGATGGCTGTGTGAGTTCTGGGTGAGTGTTTGGTGCAGGCCGTGTGAGTTCTGGGTGAGTGTTTGGGGCTGGCTGTGTGAGTTCTGGGTGAGTGTTTGGGGCTGGTTGTGTGAGTTCTGGGTGAGTGTTTGGGGCTGGCTGTGTGAGTTCTGGGTGAGTGTTTGAGGCTGGCTGTGTGAGTTCTGGGTGTGGGTTTGGGGCTGGCTGTGTGAGTTCTGGGTGACTGTTTGGGGCTGGTTGTGTGAGTTCTGGGTGAGTGTTTGAGGCTGGCTGTGTGAGCTCTGGGTGAGGGTTTGGAGCTGGCTGTGTGAGTTCTGGGTGAGTGTTTGGGGCTGGCTGTGTGAGTCCTGGGTGAGGGTTTGGAGCTGGCTGTGTGAGTTCTGGGTGAGGGTTTGGGGCTGGCTGTGTGAGTTCTGGGTGAGGGTCTGGGGCTGGCTGTGTGAGTTCTGGGTGATGGTTTGGTGCTTGCTGTGTGAGTCCTGGGTGAGTGTTTGGGGCTGGCTGTGTGAGTTCTTGGTGAGGGTTTGGGGCTGGCTGTGTGAGTTCTGGGTGAGTGTTTGTGGGTGGCTGTGTGAGTTCTGGGTGAGTGTTTTGGGGATGGCTGTGTGAGTTCTGGGTGAGTGTTTGGTGCAGGCCGTGTGAGTTCTGGGTGAGTGTTTGGGGCTGGCTGTGTGAGTTCTGGGTGAGTGTTTGGGGCTGGCTGTGTGAGTTCTGGGTGAGTGTTTTGGGGTGGCTGTGTGAGTTCTGGGTGAGTGTTTGGGGCTGGCTGTGTGAGTTCTGGGTGAGTGTTTGGGGCTGGCTGTGTGAGTTCTGTGTGAGTGTTTGGGGCTGGTTGTGTGAGTTCTGGGTGAGTGTTTGGGGCTGGCTGTGTGAGTTCTGGGTGAGTGTTTGGGGCTGGCTGTGTGAGTTCTGGGTGAGTGCTGGGGCTGGCTGTGTGAGTTCCTGGTGAGTGTTTGGGGCTGGCTGTGTGAGTTCTCGGTGAGTGTTTGGGGCTGGCTGTGTGTGTTCTGGGTGAATGTTTGGGGCTGGCTGTGTGAGTTCTGGGTGAGTGTTTGGGGCTGGCTGTGTGAGTTTTAGGTGAGGATTTGGGGCTGGCTGTGTGAGTTCTGGGTGAGTGTTTGGGGCTGACTGTGTGAGTTCTGGGTGAGTGTTTGGGGCTGGCTGTGTGAGTTCTGGGTGAGGGTTTGGAGCTGGCTGTGTGAGTTCTGGGTGAGTGTTTGGGGCTGGCTGTGTGAGTTCTGGGTGACTGTTTGGGGCTGGTTGTGTGAGTTCTGGGTGAGTGTTTGAGGCTGGCTGTGTGAGTTCTGGGCGTGGGTTTGGGGCTGGCTGTGTGAGTTCTGGGTGACTGTTTGGGGCTGGTTGTGTGAGTTCTGGGTGAGTGTTTGAGGCTGGCTGTGTGAGCTCTGGGTGAGGGTTTGGAGCTGGCTGTGTGAGTTCTGGGTGAGTGTTTGGGGCTGGCTGTGTGAGTCCTGGGTGAGGGTTTGGAGCTGGCTGTGTGAGTTCTGGGTGAGGGTTTGGGGCTGGCTGTGTGAGTTCTGGGTGAGGGTTTGGGGCTGGCTGTGTGAGTTCTGGGTGATGGTTTGGTGCTTGCTGTGTGAGTCCTGGGTGAGTGTTTGGGGCTGGCTGTGTGAGTTCTGGGTGAGGGTTTGGGGCTGGCTGTGTGAGTTCTGGGTGAGTGTTTGTGGGTGGCTGTGTGAGTTCTGGGTGTGGGTTTGGGGCTGGCTGTGTGAGTTCTGGGTGACTGTTTGGGGCTGGTTGTGTGAGTTCTGGGTGAGTGTTTGGGGCTGGCTGTGTGAGTTCTGGGTGAGGGTTTGGAGCTGGCTGTGTGAGTTCTGGGTGAGTGTTTGGGGCTGGCTGTGTGAGTTCTGGGTGACTGTTTGGGGCTGGTTGTGTGAGTTCTGGGTGAGTGTTTGAGGCTGGCTGTGTGAGTTCTGGGCGTGGGTTTGGGGCTGGCTGTGTGAGTTCTGGGTGACTGTTTGGGGCTGGTTGTGTGAGTTCTGGGTGAGTGTTTGAGGCTGGCTGTGTGAGCTCTGGGTGAGGGTTTGGAGCTGGCTGTGTGAGTTCTGGGTGAGTGTTTGGGGCTGGCTGTGTGAGTCCTGGGTGAGGGTTTGGAGCTGGCTGTGTGAGTTCTGGGTGAGGGTTTGGGGCTGGCTGTGTGAGTTCTGGGTGAGGGTTTGGGGCTGGCTGTGTGAGTTCTGGGTGATGGTTTGGTGCTTGCTGTGTGAGTCCTGGGTGAGTGTTTGGGGCTGGCTGTGTGAGTTCTGGGTGAGGGTTTGGGGCTGGCTGTGTGAGTTCTGGGTGAGTGTTTGAGGCTGGCTGTGTGAGTTCTGGGTGTGGGTTTGGGGCTGGCTGTGTGAGTTCTGGGTGACTGTTTGGGGCTGGTTGTGTGAGTTCTGGGTGAGTGTTTGAGGCTGGCTGTGTGAGCTCTGGGTGAGGGTTTGGAGCTGGCTGTGTGAGTTCTGGGTGAGTGTTTGGGGCTGGCTGTGTGAGTCCTGGGTGAGGGTTTGGAGCTGGCTGTGTGAGTTCTGGGTGAGGGTTTGGGGCTGGCTGTGTGAGTTCTGGGTGAGGGTCTGGGGCTGGCTGTGTGAGTTCTGGGTGATGGTTTGGTGCTTGCTGTGTGAGTCCTGGGTGAGTGTTTGGGGCTGGCTGTGTGAGTTCTTGGTGAGGGTTTGGGGCTGGCTGTGTGAGTTCTGGGTGAGTGTTTGTGGGTGGCTGTGTGAGTTCTGGGTGAGTGTTTTGGGGATGGCTGTGTGAGTTCTGGGTGAGTGTTTGGTGCAGGCCGTGTGAGTTCTGGGTGAGTGTTTGGGGCTGGCTGTGTGAGTTCTGGGTGAGTGTTTGGGGCTGGCTGTGTGAGTTCTGGGTGAGTGTTTTGGGGTGGCTGTGTGAGTTCTGGGTGAGTGTTTGGGGCTGGCTGTGTGAGTTCTGGGTGAGTGTTTGGGGCTGGCTGTGTGAGTTCTGTGTGAGTGTTTGGGGCTGGTTGTGTGAGTTCTGGGTGAGTGTTTGGGGCTGGCTGTGTGAGTTCTGGGTGAGTGTTTGGGGCTGGCTGTGTGAGTTCTGGGTGAGTGCTGGGGCTGGCTGTGTGAGTTCCTGGTGAGTGTTTGGGGCTGGCTGTGTGAGTTCTCGGTGAGTGTTTGGGGCTGGCTGTGTGTGTTCTGGGTGAATGTTTGGGGCTGGCTGTGTGAGTTCTGGGTGAGTGTTTGGGGCTGGCTGTGTGAGTTTTAGGTGAGGATTTGGGGCTGGCTGTGTGAGTTCTGGGTGAGTGTTTGGGGCTGACTGTGTGAGTTCTGGGTGAGTGTTTGGGGCTGGCTGTGTGAGTTCTGGGTGAGGGTTTGGAGCTGGCTGTGTGAGTTCTGGGTGAGTGTTTGGGGCTGGCTGTGTGAGTTCTGGGTGACTGTTTGGGGCTGGTTGTGTGAGTTCTGGGTGAGTGTTTGAGGCTGGCTGTGTGAGTTCTGGGCGTGGGTTTGGGGCTGGCTGTGTGAGTTCTGGGTGACTGTTTGGGGCTGGTTGTGTGAGTTCTGGGTGAGTGTTTGAGGCTGGCTGTGTGAGCTCTGGGTGAGGGTTTGGAGCTGGCTGTGTGAGTTCTGGGTGAGTGTTTGGGGCTGGCTGTGTGAGTCCTGGGTGAGGGTTTGGAGCTGGCTGTGTGAGTTCTGGGTGAGGGTTTGGGGCTGGCTGTGTGAGTTCTGGGTGAGGGTTTGGGGCTGGCTGTGTGAGTTCTGGGTGATGGTTTGGTGCTTGCTGTGTGAGTCCTGGGTGAGTGTTTGGGGCTGGCTGTGTGAGTTCTGGGTGAGGGTTTGGGGCTGGCTGTGTGAGTTCTGGGTGAGTGTTTGTGGGTGGCTGTGTGAGTTCTGGGTGAGTGTTTTGGGGATGGCTGTGTGAGTTCTGGGTGAGTGTTTGGTGCAGGCCGTGTGAGTTCTGGGTGAGTGTTTGGGGCTGGCTGTGTGAGTTCTGGGTGAGTGTTTGGGGCTGGTTGTGTGAGTTCTGGGTGAGTGTTTGGGGCTGGCTGTGTGAGTTCTGGGTGAGTGTTTGGGGCTGGCTGTGTGAGTTCTGGGTGAGTGCTGGGGCTGGCTGTGTGAGTTCTCGATGAGTGTTTGGGGCTAGCTGTGTGAGTTCTCGGTGAGTGTTTGGGGCTGGCTGTGTGAGTTCTGGGTGAGTGTTTGGGGCTGGCTGTGTGAGTTTTGGGTGAGTGTTTGGGGCTGGCTGTGTGAGTTTTAGATGAGGGTTTGGGGCTGGCTGTGTGAGTTCTGGGTGAGTGTTTGGGGCTGACTGTGTGAGTTCTGGGTGAGTGTTTGGGGCTGGCTGTGTGAGTTCTGGGTGAGGGTTTGGAGCTGGCTGTGTGAGTTCTGGGTGAGTGTTTGGGGCTGGCTGTGTGAGTCCTGGGTGAGGGTTTGGAGCTGGCTGTGTGAGTTCTGGGTGAGGGTTTGGGGCTGGCTGTGTGAGTTCTGGGTGAGGGTCTGGGGCTGGCTGTGTGAGTTCTGGGTGATGGTTTGGTGCTTGCTGTGTGAGTCCTGGGTGAGTGTTTGGGGCTGGCTGTGTGAGTTCTTGGTGAGGGTTTGGGGCTGGCTGTGTGAGTTCTGGGTGAGTGTTTGTGGGTGGCTGTGTGAGTTCTGGGTGAGTGTTTTGGGGATGGCTGTGTGAGTTCTGGGTGAGTGTTTGGTGCAGGCCGTGTGAGTTCTGGGTGAGTGTTTGGGGCTGGCTGTGTGAGTTCTGGGTGAGTGTTTGGGGCTGGCTGTGTGAGTTCTGGGTGAGTGTTTTGGGGTGGCTGTGTGAGTTCTGGGTGAGTGTTTGGGGCTGGCTGTGTGAGTTCTGGGTGAGTGTTTGGGGCTGGCTGTGTGAGTTCTGTGTGAGTGTTTGGGGCTGGTTGTGTGAGTTCTGGGTGAGTGTTTGGGGCTGGCTGTGTGAGTTCTGGGTGAGTGTTTGGGGCTGGCTGTGTGAGTTCTGGGTGAGTGCTGGGGCTGGCTGTGTGAGTTCCTGGTGAGTGTTTGGGGCTGGCTGTGTGAGTTCTCGGTGAGTGTTTGGGGCTGGCTGTGTGTGTTCTGGGTGAATGTTTGGGGCTGGCTGTGTGAGTTCTGGGTGAGTGTTTGGGGCTGGCTGTGTGAGTTTTAGGTGAGGATTTGGGGCTGGCTGTGTGAGTTCTGGGTGAGTGTTTGGGGCTGACTGTGTGAGTTCTGGGTGAGTGTTTGGGGCTGGCTGTGTGAGTTCTGGGTGAGGGTTTGGAGCTGGCTGTGTGAGTTCTGGGTGAGTGTTTGGGGCTGGCTGTGTGAGTTCTGGGTGACTGTTTGGGGCTGGTTGTGTGAGTTCTGGGTGAGTGTTTGAGGCTGGCTGTGTGAGTTCTGGGCGTGGGTTTGGGGCTGGCTGTGTGAGTTCTGGGTGACTGTTTGGGGCTGGTTGTGTGAGTTCTGGGTGAGTGTTTGAGGCTGGCTGTGTGAGCTCTGGGTGAGGGTTTGGAGCTGGCTGTGTGAGTTCTGGGTGAGTGTTTGGGGCTGGCTGTGTGAGTCCTGGGTGAGGGTTTGGAGCTGGCTGTGTGAGTTCTGGGTGAGGGTTTGGGGCTGGCTGTGTGAGTTCTGGGTGAGGGTTTGGGGCTGGCTGTGTGAGTTCTGGGTGATGGTTTGGTGCTTGCTGTGTGAGTCCTGGGTGAGTGTTTGGGGCTGGCTGTGTGAGTTCTGGGTGAGGGTTTGGGGCTGGCTGTGTGAGTTCTGGGTGAGTGTTTGTGGGTGGCTGTGTGAGTTCTGGGTGAGTGTTTTGGGGATGGCTGTGTGAGTTCTGGGTGAGTGTTTGGTGCAGGCCGTGTGAGTTCTGGGTGAGTGTTTGGGGCTGGCTGTGTGAGTTCTGGGTGAGTGTTTGGGGCTGGTTGTGTGAGTTCTGGGTGAGTGTTTGGGGCTGGCTGTGTGAGTTCTGGGTGAGTGTTTGGGGCTGGCTGTGTGAGTTCTGGGTGAGTGCTGGGGCTGGCTGTGTGAGTTCTCGATGAGTGTTTGGGGCTAGCTGTGTGAGTTCTCGGTGAGTGTTTGGGGCTGGCTGTGTGAGTTCTGGGTGAGTGTTTGGGGCTGGCTGTGTGAGTTTTGGGTGAGTGTTTGGGGCTGGCTGTGTGAGTTTTAGATGAGGGTTTGGGGCTGGCTGTGTGAGTTCTGGGTGAGTGTTTGGGGCTGACTGTGTGAGTTCTGGGTGAGTGTTTGGGGCTGGCTGTGTGAGTTCTGGGTGAGGGTTTGGAGCTGGCTGTGTGAGTTCTGGGTGAGTGTTTGAGATTGGCTGTGTGAGTTCTTGGTGAGGGTTTGGAGGTGGCTGTGTGAGTGCTGAGTGAGGGTTTGGGTCTGGCTGTGTGAGTTCTGGGTGAGAGTTTGGGGCTGGCTGTGTGAGTTCTGGGTGACTGTTTAGGGCTGGCTGTGTGAGTTCTGGGTGAGTGTTTGGGGCTGGCTGTGTGAGTTCTGGGTGAGTGTTTGGGGCTGGCTGTGTGAGTTCTGGGTGAGGGTTTGGGGCTTGCTGTGTGAGTTCTGGGTGAGTGTTTGGTGCTGGCCGTGTGAGTTCTGGGTGAGTGTTTGGGGCTGGCTGTGTTAGTTCTGAGTGAGTGTGTTGGGGCTGACTGTGTGAGTTCTGGATGAGTGTTTGGGGCTGGCTGTGTGAGTTCTGGGTGAGTGTTTGGTGCTGGCCGTGTGAGTTCTGGGTGAGTGTTTGGGGCTGGCTGTGTGAGTTCTGGGTGAGGGTTTGGGGCTGGCTGTGTGAGTTCTGGGTGAGTGTTTGTGGGTGGCTGTGTGAGTTCTGGGTGAGTGTTTTGGGGATGGCTGTGTGAGTTCTGGGTGAGTGTTTGGTGCAGGCCGTGTGAGTTCTGGGTGAGTGTTTGGGGCTGGCTGTGTGAGTTCTGGGTGAGTGTTTGGGGCTGGTTGTGTGAGTTCTGGGTGAGTGTTTGGGGCTGGCTGTGTGAGTTCTGGGTGAGTGTTTGGGGCTGGCTGTGTGAGTTCTGGGTGAGTGCTGGGGCTGGCTGTGTGAGTTCTGGATGAGTGTTTGGGGCTAGCTGTGTGAGTTCTCGGTGAGTGTTTGGGGCTGGCTGTGTGAGTTCTGGGTGAGTGTTTGGGGCTGGCTGTGTGAGTTTTGGGTGAGTGTTTGGGGCTGGCTGTGTGAGTTTTAGATGAGGGTTTGGGGCTGGCTGTGTGAGTTCTGGGTGAGTGTTTGGGGCTGACTGTGTGAGTTCTGGGTGAGTGTTTGGGGCTGGCTGTGTGAGTTCTGGGTGAGGGTTTGGAGCTGGCTGTGTGAGTTCTGGGTGAGTGTTTGAGATTGGCTGTGTGAGTTCTTGGTGAGGGTTTGGAGGTGGCTGTGTGAGTGCTGAGTGAGGGTTTGGGTCTGGCTGTGTGAGTTCTGGGTGAGAGTTTGGGGCTGGCTGTGTGAGTTCTGGGTGACTGTTTAGGGCTGGCTGTGTGAGTTCTGGGTGAGTGTTTGGGGCTGGCTGTGTGAGTTCTGGGTGAGTGTTTGGGGCTGGCTGTGTGAGTTCTGGGTGAGGGTTTGGGGCTTGCTGTGTGAGTTCTGGGTGAGTGTTTGGTGCTGGCCGTGTGAGTTCTGGGTGAGTGTTTGGGGCTGGCTGTGTTAGTTCTGGGTGAGTGTGTTGGGGCTGACTGTGTGAGTTCTGGATGAGTGTTTGCGGCTGGCTGTGTGAGTTCTGGGTGAGTGTTTGGTGCTGGCCGTGTGAGTTCTGGGTGAGTGTTTGGGGCTGGTTGTGTGAGTTCTGGGTGAGTGTTTGGTGCTGGCCATGTGAGTTCTGGGAGAGTGTTTGGGGCTGGCTGTGTGAGTTCTGGGTGAGTGTTTGGGGCTGGCTGTGTGAGTTCAGGGTTAGTGTTTGGGGCTGGCTGTGTGAATTCTGGGTCAGTGTTTGGGGCTGGTTGTATGAGTTCTGGGTGAGTGTTTGGGGCTGGTTGTTTGAGTTCTGGGTGAGTGCTTGGGGCTGGCTGTGTGAGTTCTGGGTGAGTGTTTGGGGCTGGCTGTGTGAGTTCTGGGTGAGTGTTTGGGGCTGGCTGTGTGAGTTCTGGGTGAGTGTTTGGAGCATTTGATTGGAACATTGTAGATAACATGACTGCTTCTTCTGCCGCAACAATGTCCTGCAAATGAAAGGTTAACCTTATTGCTAAATTCAATAGCTTGTCAAAAAATAAACCAGATCCACACATTAAAAAGCTAGATGGTAACAAGACTGTTATCAATCAGAGTAGCAGCACAATCTCCGATAGCCTAAAATCGGAACTAGCTAGAGGGCTGAATTTTGCTGTCACCCCCAAACACATCCCAGTGGATGATATAATTGCCCAGGTAGATGTAGCCCTCAAAGGCTTGGGACACATCCGACAAACGTGGCAAGATCTGAAATTGCCACCATCCTTAAAAATGCGAAAAACCCATTAGTAATATCAGCAAAGACGAGCGCTTTGAACTCGGCAAATTGAAAAAGAGAGATGACATAGTCATCTTCTCATCCGACAAGGGCAATGCTACTGTCATCATGGATAAAACCACATACAACAACAAAATCCAGGACCTTCTTAATGATGGCAGTTACACCAAAATCAACAAAGATCCCACCAACCGCCTGGCTACAAAACCAACAATATCATTACCAGTTCGACTTCTCTAATAGAGCCATTCAAACTGCTCTCCCTAAAACCTTCTGCTACTAGACCACCCAGATTCTATGGTCTTCCAAATATCCACAAAGAAGGTACTCCACTTCGGCCCATCGTTTCCACTATCAACTCACCTACCTACAAACTGGCCCATTTTCTGTCTGATACCTTGCTTCCTTTCACGGGCAAGACTACCTCAGCAGTTCATAACTCAACTCACTTGGTCTCTCTAATCAAGGGCATTTCATTGTCCGCAGATGATTTGCTCATCAGCTTTGATGTAGTTTCTCTGTTCACCAAGGTTCCTGTACCTGACACCTTAGCAATCATTGAAGACTTAGTCCAGCATGGACTGAATCCTGATGTACCTACTCTGGTTATGCACTGCCTTACCAACACTTACTTAAACTGGAATGGTACTTTCTACAAACAAAATGAAGGTACCCCCGTGGGTTCCCCCTTATCACCAGTGATAACGAATGTTTTCATGGATAAATTTGAAACAGATGCCATCCAAACATCCACCCTACGTCCTTCCTTGTGGAAGAGATATGTAGATGACACTCGTCATTTGGCCACATGGCCTGCCAGCACTGAACCAATTTCTCAACCACATCAATTCCATACACCCATCCATCAAATTCACCATGGAAGTGGACAAGGATGGTAAGCTACCATTCCTGGATGTTTTGTTTGAGAAGAGACCTGACGGCTCGTTGGGACACTGTCTACAGGAAAGCCACCAACACAGATTCCTATTTGAAACCTGATCCCCACCACCATCCGGCACAGAAAAATTCCCTCATCAAAACACTACACCATAGGGCCCACTGCATTTCCGACCAACACCACCTAGCCAGTGATCCAGGTCCGGTTCAATACAGTGCACAAAATCCGTGATCTAATCCCATCTGTGAAGGATGTTATTCCTGACATGAAATATCCTGGAGTTTACAAACTGAGTTGTACCTGCGGCTTGGACCGTGTTCGCGAACACAAGGCAGATCTGAAACACGGCAGAACCAATACCTCTGCCGTGGCTGACCATTGTTATAACGCTGTGGGCTCGCATTATATTGTTTATTCCGAGACCAACGTACTCTGCAAACCTTCCGGCTATTATCAAAGTTTTGTTAATGAAGCTATCCAAAATTTTTAACATAGACGTAACTTCAACCGAGAAGATGGATACAAATTGAGCAATCATTGGAAGGATGTTATTAATCCAGGTAAAATTGTAACTGTTTATGGTTGTTTCCCTCATATCTGCCGGGTCCTAGCCTATTTTTCCAAATTAATTTCTCCCCGCATCCCAAGCTTTCCCAGCTTTCCACTTCCAGCCCCGCCCACTTCCAGCCCCGCCCACTTCCAGCCCCGCCCACTCCCCCCGGCCTCTCGTCCTCTCTCCCCCGAGTGCTCACGCAGCGCCCACCTACCCTACACCCCACCTCTCTCTCCCCCCTTGCTCCTCCCCCTTTCTTACCTATATAACCTCTTGCCACTGCAGCTCTCTCGCCTACTTCAGCAAATGTTTTCTTGCTGTGGTTGTCCCGCCTGATTACGGACGCTTGTGTTGCGCCCGAAACGTCGTGATTGTTTTTATTTTATTTCTAACTACGTGACTTTACCGAAAGAACCAAAGAGTGTGGATTCCTGCAGTCACGGAAGCTTCAAATCAAGATTCAGTAATACATCTTTAGTACCAGATATTCGTTTTTGTATTTTGTGTACTGCGCTAAATCTGATTCGGATGTTTTGTTTGTCAAAAAATCTGGCTAGTATATGTATGGTATTTTAGTAGTTTGAATTGCTTGGTCAGTTTCAATGCGTGTTATTAATTAAAACTATTAAAAAATACCGTACATTGTGGGAGTAATGGTTAACTAGTGACATTTTTGGAAAAACAAAACATCCGAGTCAGATTTGGCATGGTACACAAAATACATAAACTAATATCTGATACTGAAGATTTATTAACGAAGCAATCAACAGAAGGTGTGTAACCGATGAATTGCACTTGTGCCAATTGCTATGTTGAGCAGACAGGACGAATGATCAGCACGAGACTAAAAGAACACCGAAGAAATATGAAATACTCCCAAATACAACTGTCAGCATTGGCAGAACACACATGCCAACAAGGACACTCAATTGATTCTGATAATTTTGACATTCTCTGCAAAACTAGTTACTACTGGCCATGACAAATTAGAGAATCTATCGAAATGGAGATCAATACAAATAATCTTAATCATTCGGAGAGCTACAGCCTTAGTGCTGCTCAGAAGTGAATCTTCAAATAATTGTTTAAATGCATGCCTATACAGATCACCATTCATAAATGGGGATCACCTGCATGCAGACAATAACAGGAACTGTTCTTTTATTGCACTCAAACAACAGGAGGTACAATAATAATGTGCATGCATAATGTATGTTGATTAACATATCAATAACCCAACCGGCAATAGATAACTATTGTTATTCATATGCATGCATTAATCCACCCCTCCCCCTTCGCACAAGAATGGCTCACAAGTGACGTCATCACATATATCCCTCTTTAAGAAATGAAACAGGAGGATTTGTACACAAATCTGGCTGTCGCCTGATTAACCTATTTGTAATTACTGGCCAAACGTCGTATTCAGATTGCAAATGTTGAGGATTTGCTCTCCAACACACCGGTGTGCTGTACTAGTAATGAATTGGCATGTTCTATTTACTTGACAAACCTTACTATGTCGGGTGGTGGCGTGTTTCACGACACATTTATATTTATGCAATCTAACTCATAAAACCTATATTATGTATTACCAACTGTGGATAAATTGTCTTGATAATTCACATTGACTCGACTTCGTTTGTATGTATGTTGAATTTCTTTCGCATAGCCAACCGTGCTAATCAGAGTAGCAATTTGCATTGCTATTCTTTTTGCATTGCTACTCAGGCCCTAGGGGCTTCTCTGCTGCATCATCACGGCACCAACCCAGTCACTCTTGCACATTTGACTCATTCTGGACATTTTCATCATCAAGTTTTATAAATGACGGTGACTTTGTTGGACATTTTTAAGAGGAGGGTAAGCTTAGGAATTTCGAGAGTTTGAGGGAGTGTGGGGGGAGGGATCACAAGGTAGTTACCGGTAATATGAAATAGAAATCACTTTATTGAACAACAAGAATAAACGGAAGTGACTGAAAAATGAGTCGCCTTGGGTTTTCCTCGAAAGTGAAATTGAAAAGCTATTTGATCAAAAAGGCCCACGTGAATTTGAGTGGGAAAAATGTTATACATCACGAACGGGTTAAACACGGTAAAATGTTTGACACCAGCAGCTCACAGGCAAGAGGCAAATTGACCTCTTGCAAAGGGGCTCATTAACAATTTTATACTTGGCGCCATCGCACAGGCTGAGTGGCTGCTTGCTGAGTGTTACGTCACGTATGCATGCCCTGTAAACGTGAAGATACAAACTTCCGATAAATAAAGGTGAGACCCTATCTATGAAATAATTAATAATCCTGTGCTGCAAAAAAGCGACGTTATTTTTCAACTCGCCGTCATAACACTTTACGGCCAGTCCCCGCTTCACAAACAGGCTGCGTGCCTGAGGCCCGTTCATTGATCCAACTCATTTGTAAGTTGACACTCAGTGGACGAAAGCCCCACTTATGACAACACGGAGATAACACATTCCGTGAGAAAAAACTTTCAGTAACAGCTTGAAAACGCCGACTCGCACTGGTGAAACGAACCACCCAACTCTTTAGTTTGGCCGAGCCAGCTGTAATGAGTCCTAACATCACCGCTGAGAGTGTGTGTTGAGTGTACGTGTGAGCGTGTGTATAAAGTGAGGGAAAAAAGTATGTGATCGCCTGCTGATTTTGTACGTTTGCCCACTGACAAAGAAATGATCAGTCTATAATTTTAATGGTAGGTTTATTTGAACAGTGAGAGACAGAATAACAACAAAAAAATCCAGAAAAACGCATGTCAAAAATGTTATAAATTGATTTGCATTTTATTGAGGGAAATAAGTATTTGACCCCCTCTCAATCAGAAAGATTTCTGGCTCCCAGGTGTCTTTTATACAGGTAACGAGCTGATATTAGGAGCACACTCTTAAAGGGAGTGCTCCTAATCTCAGCTTGTTATCTGTATAAAAGACACCTGTCCACAAGCAATCAATCAGATTCCAAACTCTCCACCATGGCCAAAGACCAAAGAGCTCTCCAAGGATGTCAGGGACAAGATTGTAGACCTACACAAGGCTGGAATGGGCTACAAGACCATTGCCAAGCAGCTTGGTGAGAAGGTGACAACAGTTGGTGCAATTATTCGCAAATGGAAGAAACACAAAAGAACTGTCAATCTCCTTCGGCCTGGGGCACCATGCAAGATCTCACCTCGTGGAGTTGCAATGATCATGAGAACGATGAGTAATCAGCCTAAGGGGACAGGACAACTTCACCGCATCAAAGGGACGATGGACGGGGCCACGTACCGTCAAATTTTGGGTGAGAACCTCCTTCCCTCAGCCAGGGCATTGAAAATGGGTCGTGGATGGGTATTCCAGCATGGAAATGACCAAAAACACACGGCCAAGGCAACAAAGGAGTGGCTCAAGAAGAAGCACATTAAGGTCCTGGAGTGTCCTAGCCAGTCTCCAGACCTTAATCCCATAGAAAATCTGTGGAGGGAGCTGAAGGTTCGAGTTGCCAAACGTCAGCCTCGAAACCTTAATGACTTGGAGAAGATCTGCAAAGAGGAACGGGACAAAATCCCTCTTGAGATGTGTGCAAACCTGGTGGCCAACTACAAGAAACGTCTGACCTCTGTGATTGCCAACAAGGGTTTTGCCACCAAGTACTAAGACATGTTTTGCAGAGGGCTCATATACTTATTTCCCTCATTAAAATGCAAATCAATTTATAAGATTTTTGACATGCGTTTTTCTGGATTTTGTTGTTGTTATTCTGTCTCTCACTGTTCAAATAAACCTACCATTAAAATTATAGACTGATCATTTATTTGTCAGTGGGCAAACGTACAAAATAAGCAGGGGATCAAATACTTTTTTCCCTCTGTATGTGGGACAGGGATGTTCTCCAGCTCCCACACTATTGAGTTAATCTTCTATATGAATACAAAATTTAAATGCTCGTTTGTTCAAAATCTTAAATCTCCGAATGTTCTTCACCGATTGCTTTGAAATTTTGACACAATGTTGCATTCGAATACACGCATGTTTTTATATACCTACTATGTTTTTATATACCTACTATTATATGGATGTCACAACTGTGACAGGTAAAAATATACTCATTGGCTTTTTCGGTAAAAATATGCTTTTTTTGAATAACAGCGCCATCTGTTGGACGTAAAAGCAACACACGCTATACTAAATATTTTACGATTCCATTTCATATTCTTTGGTTCTATTCGGTAAAGTCACGTAGGTAAAAAAATAAAACAACAAAAATCACGACGTTTCGGCCACAACACAAGCGGCCTTCATCAGGTGAAGGGACCAGCCTGTCTCGGAGACTGCGCTGGAGTGAAACAGAGCCAAGCTCAGACTACGACCTTTAAGCTGTGTGAGAGGGATTAAGGTGCCTCGACAAAGGAATTAGCATAAAAAATAGCATTTAATTGGCGGACTTAGCATGATGAAAGGTGTAGCACGCGGCAGTGCACCTTTAAGCTGCGTGAGAGGGATTAAGGTGCCTTGACAAAGGAATTAGCGTAAAAATTAGCATTTGATTGGTGGACTTATCATGATGAAAGGTGTAGCACAGTGATCGGCACCGGCAGTGGACCCGCCTGTGCTGCGAAAGTTTGGGGTACCACTACTTGAAAAAATATACTGCACCAATGAAAATTAGTTTAATGTTTGGTTCGATTTAGAACATCTTTCCAATGGTTGCTTAATTTGAAACCATCTTCTCGGGTTGAAATTGTGTCTGTGTTTGTAGATCTGAATTGCCTCGTGAACAAATCTCTGATAAAAACCTGTGGGTTTGCAAAGAACCTTGGTGTCGGAGAAAAGTATATTGTGATCACCCACACCGTTGTAACAGTGATCAGCCACGGCAGAAGAATTCGTTCTGCCGTGTTTCAAATCTGATTTGTGCTCGGGAATTCGGTCAGAGACATGTCGCTTCGTCTCCCCGATATAGCAATCACCGCAGGTACAACTCAATTTGTAAACCCCGGGGTACTGTGAGTCAGGAATGACATCCTTCACGGATGGGATCAGATCACGAATTTTATGTACTGTATTGAACCGGACCTGGATCTTGTGTTTATTTAGAATTTTGGAAATCTTTTCAGTAACGCCTGCTATATATGGTAGTGTGATGGTTTTGACCGGAGTATCAAGTGGTTGTTTCTGTATGGAGGGAGAAACAGTTTGGCGGATGGTACGGTCAGAGTATCCATTCCTTTTGAGGGCCAGGTGTACATGTTTTAATTCACTGGTCAGGTGGTGTTGGTCCAAAATGCAATGAGCCCTATGGTATAAAGTTGCGTGCTGAAGAAGGAAAACGAATGCATGTAAATGTAAAACATTAGAATTATCTGAGATTGAAAACATCGCTAGACCTGCTGCTGGCGGATGGTTCGTAGGGACGCAGTTATGCAGCCCACCAGAAATTTAATTCGTCACGATTCAGAATTTACAATTTCATTTATTATTTGCTCATGCCTCGTTGTTTTTACCGTCTCCTGTGTACACACGCACACAACAAAAGCTGGGCGCTGGCGGCTACGCTGCTGCACGTGGCTGCTGCACTGTGGAGGCAGCAGCGAGGGTCGGTGGATCACCGCACTTCGATGTTGTGAAACTCCCTTGCCGTGGGCGTCGAGGAGGTGCCATGCCCTGGCTATGCCAGGAGAAGGCGGTAAAGGAAGAATGTGGACTGCATGGGATTGAGTGTTTGCCCCCTTCGCACGCATGGGCGCCACGGTGGTGAGATGTTAACTACCTCGCCTGGTATACAGGAGGTCGTGGATTCGATCCCGACCCAGACGCCTGCTGTATATTTGGAGTTTGCATGTCTCTGTCTCCCCGTGGTCGCGTGGATTTTTTCTGGGTCCTCCGGTTTTTACCTCCTCATATACAGAAAAAACGAGCGTTTTGAGTATTTGACTGCTGTAAATTTCCACAAGATAAGCCACTTCGTTGAGCTATCATTTGGGGCCAGGTCGCTTCTGCAAAGCTGTATAGCTGAGTGAGCTGCACCTGGTAAACATTTTTTTAATTTAGTTATTCTTCAGGTGCTCCGGTTTCCTCCCACATTAATTGGCCCACACCACCTCAAACTGTAGAGGACCGCAGAGCTTGGGCAATCGTTGGCGCCGACTCGTCGCCTGGCTGCTGCCTTCCCGCTCATCTGTGGTTCCTCCTCGCGCCTCCGAGTCGTTGTCCTCTCTGCGAGAGCGAGCGAGTAATGTGCGGTAGCGGCGTATTGAAAGTTGACATTGTTATTATTGACACACACACTAGAGGACGGATAAGGTGGCGTGACCTCACATGCATGACAACTAACCCATCGCCAGACACCGCTCACCATGCGGGCACTCACCACTCACCAGATATCATTCACCTGGCACACACATGATATACTCATCAACCACCACGCACCACTCACCTGATCCGAACCACACACTCCAGGCATTTGCCATTCACTCGCACACAAACTCACACCATTCTCACCAATTCGTCCATAACATTGACAAAAAACACATCTCATTCACAATCCTGTATCTGTCTCATCGCATAAAACAACAAAATCAATGTTTTTTTTCATCCCATCAGCCCCACGCTCTTCTTGGAGTGCATAATGTCAGCAGCATTAGTTCAAGACAAAGTAAGCTATGGGCTCGCTTCGACATTCAGTGTTTCATCAGCAGTCAGGCTTGCCCCAACCAACGTTGGTGAATCGCAAGATACTAAAGATGCTAATAAGCAAAGACGCCCCACCCCCGATAACTTCAAGATAATGGGCCCGAGTTTTCACGCAAAATGGTATACTGTACTGTAATGTATTCTGATATAAAGTACACATTACTCAATTGGGATTATACATAGCCACCCGCTACTGTGAAAACTGGCAGGACCCTCCTGAAAAAGAGCCACGAGGCTCACTCAGTGAGGCAGCGGCGGCCCTGGACCCGCTGCTGCCAGCAATCGGCGCCCCCAAACCCCAGGGGCAGATCGAGGCTGAGTTTTTTGGTAAACTGGGAAACATGTTTCCCTATTTTACGTTTAATGTTTTTTTAAAGAGGCATAATTATTCGGGTTGTCCGTCCGCCTGTCCATTCAATCGTCAGAAATGTTGAGAAATTATTTTTTCCTCGAATTTGGCACCCCACTTAACTTTACGCCCTAGACGACCGCCTAGATAGCCTACATGGACGTGTCGCGCCTGCAGTGAGGCTTTCCTGGGTAAACAAGCCTCATAATAATCATCATGATCACACTTGACACCACTCGCTTGTGGCCGTCTGATACGTATTGTCTCCGCGGCACAGTAGCGTATTTAGTCCAGCAGGGGGTGCTGCGGCAATGTTGTTGACGCACGTGTTGGCTTCACGTGCTATGAAGAAGAACAATTGACCAAATGTCGCGTATTAAAAAATAAAGACTTTTAAGCCCACAGTTTGTTATTTACGAATTGTCGCTGAGTAGTCATTGCACTGCAGCACGTGACTTGTTTTTTTTATCTCGATCAAGAGTCATAACATAGGCAATGTGCAATTCCAAAGACCCCCATGGATGATTATGGTGGGTGTTTCAGATTGCCATCAAACACCCTATCTGTGTCACGCACTGGATTATATATTTTTTAATCTGAGATAAAATTCATACGTCGTACAAAGTTAACATTTAATACCACAGCCAGCTGGATTAATACGGTCAAAATGAGTTATCTTTCGACTCTGTACGTTGAGAACTACTCAAATTAATGCTGCGAAAACACACCGGCTTATGTGAGCCGATTCATAATCTGCGCCATAACTCACACAACGTGTCTCCCTTGTTGCCTCTCTCTCCAGAGGCTGTCCCCACTCCCTTCCCTTGGCCTCGCCCCTCCACCAGTTGGCCCTGTTCAGCTCCATCCACCACATGAACCACAGATGTTTCTTTAATCTAGTTTAGAGGCTATATGCAGTTGTTATAGGTCATTACCAGTGCCATAGGTTATCGGTTTCTGGTTAAAATCAGCTGGACCTGTGAAATTAAAATTACAGGAAGCCCTCGACTTACGAACACCCGACTTAGGAACACCTGCACTTACGAACACCTGCACTTACGAACACCCGACTTAGGATCACCTGACTTACGAACACTAGCACTTAAGACTCGGCCTAAAATGAGTACCAGTAAACATCGCCATTTGGGAGACAAAGGCGGTCCGCCGTGGTGCTGGCCACCCACCCTCTTGTGTGCCGTGTCGGCCTTCAGTGTTGCTCGCTAGCTGCACTCGCCCCAATAGTCTGTTAAAGCTATGTGAGGGATCTTAGTCTGTGTGCATGTGAATGTCCCTTAATAGCTGTGTCGATTATCCCCGAGCACCTAGGTCTACTTAGTCTGAAATGCCTACCTGGTGCGGTGTGCAAACAACTCCACTGGGGAGACAAAGGTGGCCGGGCGTGGTGCTGGCCACCCACCTCCTTGTGTGCCATTAGGTCCTTCAGATGTGCTGCTCGCTAACAGCACTTGCCCCAACAGTCTGTTAAGGCTATAGGGGGATCTTTGTCTTTTTTTTGTGTACGTGAAAGGAAAGTTGGGTCGGGAGCGGTAGTGTAGTCGTTAGCGCGCTGCACTACGAAGCCGGCGACCCGAGTTCGATTCTCGCTCACGGCCAACACCAGTGAGGATTATGTGAATGCGTCCTGGGCCTCCCCTTTGGTCGACTCAGCCTGAAATGAGTACCTGGTGTGGTGTGTAAACATCGCTACTGGGGAGACAAAGGTGGCCGGGCGTGGTACTGGCCACCCACCCACTCGTGTGCCGTGCCGGCCTTCATAGGTGCTCACTAACAGCACTTGCCCCGACAGTCTATCAAGGCTACATGGGGGATCTTTGTCTTTCTCTTTGTATGTCTTTAGAACAGGTTCCCTTCGTAAATCGAGGACTGCCCAAATCCTCGCCGAAGTTTCGCGGGTTCCTGCTGGTATTGATAGCAGTACCGCAATTAAATGTGACCCGCCCGTACTGGACATCTGTAAAGAAGAGCTTCATAGCTCATCGGATTCCTCCAGCCTCAATAAAGATTATGATTCTGATGTTATGGAATTTATAGTAATGGTGCAATTAAAGTTTATATTATTGATGCATTTTTCGTGCATAAGAACAATGAACAAAGAGGCTCTCCACTCGTCAACAATGACCCCGTGTGGCCTGAACAACAACACAAACACGTGTTATTGTTATGGAACAACAACACAAACACGTGTTATTGTTATGGAACAACAACACAAACACGTCTTATTGTTATGGAACAACAACACAAACACGTGTTATTGTTATGGAACAACAACACGAACACGTGCTATTGTTATGGAACAATAACACAAACACGTGTTATTGTTATCGAACAACAACACAAACACGTGGCATTGTTATGGAACAACAACACAAAAACGTGTTATTGTTATGGAACAACAATAACACAAACACGTGTTATGTTGTTATGGAACAACAACAACAACACAAACACGTGTTATTGTTATGGAACAACAACACAAACACGTGTTATTCTTATGGAACAACAATAACACAAACACGCGTTATTGTTATGGAACTACAACAACACAAACACGTGTTATTTTATGGAACAACACAAACACGTGTTATTATTATGGAACAATAACAGAAACACGTGTTATTGTTATGGAACAACAATAACACAAACACGTATTATTGTTATGGAACAACAACAACATAAACAGGCGTTATTGTTATGGAACAACAACACAAACACGTGTTATTGTTATGGAACAACAATAACACAAACACGTGTTATTGTTATGGAACAACAACAACACAAACACGTGTTATTGTTATGGAACAACAACACAAACACGTGTTGTTGTTATGGAACAACAACAACAACAACACAAACACGTGTTATTGTTATGGAACAACAATAACACAAACACGCGTTATTGTTATGGAACTACAACAACACAAACACGTGTTATTATTATGGAACAATAACAGAAACACGTGTTATTGTTATGGAACAACAATAACACAAACACGTATTATTGTTATGGAACAACAACAACATAAACAGGCGTTATTGTTATGGAACAACAACACAAACACGTGTTATTGTTATGGAACAACAACACAAAAACGTGTTATTGTTATGGAACAACAATAACACAAACACGTGTTATTGTTATGGAACAACAACAACACAAACACGTGTTATTGTTATGGAACAACAAAAACACGCTGTTATTGTTATGGAACAACAACACAAACACGTGTTGTTGTTATGGAACAACAACAACACAAACACGTGTTATTGTTATGGAACAACAACAACACAAACACGTGTTATTGTTATGGAACAAACAAACACGCTGTTATTGTTATGGAACAACAACACAAACACGTGTTATTGTTAAGGAGCAACAACAACACAAACACGTGTTATTGTTATGGAACAACAACAACACAAACACGCTGTTATTGTTATGGAACAACAACACAAACACGTGTTATTGTTATGGAGCAACAACACAAACACGTGTTATTGTTATGGAACAACAACAACACAAACACGTGTTATTGTTATGAAACAACAAAACAAACACGTGTTATTGTTATGGAACAACAACACAAACACGTGTTATTGTTATGGAACAATAACACAAACACGTGTTATTGCTATGGAACAACAACACAAACACGTGTTTTTGGTATGGAACAACAACACAAACACGTGTTATTGTTATGGAACAACAACACAAACACGTGTTATTGTTATGGAACAATAACACAAACACGTGTTATTGTTATGGAACAACAACAACACAAACACGTGTTATTGTTATGGAACAACAACAACACAAACACGTGTTATTGTTATGGAACAACAACACAAACACGTGTTATTGTTATGGAACAACAACACAAACACGTGTTATTGTTATGGAACAAGACCACAAACACGTGTTATTGTTATGGAACAACAACAACACAAACACGTGTTATTGTTATGGAACAACAACAACACAAACACGTGTTATTGTTATGGAACAACAACACAAAAACGTGTTATTGTTATGGAACAACAATAACACAAACACGTGTTATTGTTATGGAACAACAACAACACAAACACGTGTTATTGTTATGGAACAACAAAAACACGCTGTTATTGTTATGGAACAACAACACAAACACGTGTTGTTGTTATGGAACAACAACAACACAAACACGTGTTATTGTTATGGAACAACAACAACACAAACACGTGTTATTGTTATGGAACAAAACAAACACGCTGTTATTGTTATGGAACAACAACACAAACACGTGTTATTGTTAAGGAGCAACAACAACACAAACACGTGTTATTGTTATGGAACAACAACAACACAAACACGCTGTTATTGTTATGGAACAACAACACAAACACGTGTTATTGTTATGGAGCAACAACACAAACACGTGTTATTGTTATGGAACAACAACAACACAAACACGTGTTATTGTTATGAAACAACAAAACAAACACGTGTTATTGTTATGGAACAACAACACAAACACGTGTTATTGTTATGGAACAATAACACAAACACGTGTTATTGCTATGGAACAACAACACAAACACGTGTTTTTGGTATGGAACAACAACACAAACACGTGTTATTGTTATGGAACAACAACACAAACACGTGTTATTGTTATGGAACAATAACACAAACACGTGTTATTGTTATGGAACAACAACAACACAAACACGTGTTATTGTTATGGAACAACAACAACACAAACACGTGTTATTGTTATGGAACAACAACACAAACACGTGTTATTGTTATGGAACAACAACACAAACACGTGTTATTGTTATGGAACAAGACCACAAACACGTGTTATTGTTATGGAACAACAACAACACAAACACGTGTTATTGTTATGGAACAACAACAACACAAACACGTGTTATTGTTATGGAACAACAACACAAACACGTGTTGTTGTTATGGAACAACAACAACACAAACACGTGTTATTGTTATGGAACAACAACAACACAAACACGTGTTATTGTTATGGAACAACAACACAAACACGTGTTATTGTTATGGAACAACAACACAAACACGTGTTGTTGTTATGGAACAACAACAACAACAACACAAACACGTGTTATTGTTATGGAGCAACAACAACACAAACACGTGTTATTGTTATGGAACAACAACAACACAAACTCGTGTTATTGTTATGGAACAACAACAACACAAACACGTGTTATTGTTATGGAACAACAACAACACAAACACGTGTTATTGTTATGGAACAACAACAACACAAACTCGCTGTTGGGGGCGCTTGGTGCATCGCCCGTTGGAGAGCCCCGCCCCGCACGCCCCCCATCCCCCTCACGCCCCTCCCCCCAATCCCCCGCGCCCCTATCCCGCGCGCCCCTCCCCCCTACAGACACAGGCCACGCCCACCGTCGCGTGACGTCACGACCAACTGCCGCCCGATCGTAATGTTACAGTGGAGGCGTCCGGTACAGTAGGTGCGCTCCGAGACTCACCCCGAGACTCACCTCTCTCTGAGACCCTCTCACTCGACTCGCTCTCCCAGCTTCAGTGAAGAACCTTCTCGCCGAGTTGCTGCCGCGACGGTCGAAGCATGGAAACATCTCCGAGGTGAGTGTGAGACGGCACTGGGGAGAGACAAAGACGGCTGTGACATGTGTGCAGTGGGTGAGTGAGACGGCCCTGTACACTACACACGCCGACTGTACTTGTGGCCGAGTCTTCGTCAGATCGGTCGTTGCTTTCATAGGGACAAACATTTATACAAACCGTGAGGGAGACACTTGGACAGAAGGGAGACACGGACACATAGACACAATGTAGGCACACGGGGACACAACATAGACACAGAAGGTAGACACAAGTTGATTTTCTATTGGGAGCGAACACTCCACACCAACACACGGAGACAGGCAATCCCTCCTTCACACACAACTCTCTCTCCTCATCCGTTGCTCTCTCCTCATCATCCGCTGCTCTTTGCTCCTCATCCGTTGCTCTCTCCTCATCCGCTGCTCACTCCTCCTCATCCACTGCTCTCTCCTCCTCATCCGCTGCTCACTCCTCATCCGCTGCTCTCTCCACCTCATCCACTGCTCTCTCCTCCTCATCCGCTGCTCACTCCTCCTCATCCGTTGCTCTCTCCTCCTCATCCGTTGCTCTCTCCTCATCCGCTGTTCTCTCATCCGCTGCTCTCTCCTTCTCATCCGTTGCTCTCTCCTCCTCATCCGTTGCTCTCTCCTCATCAGCTGCTCTCTCCTCCTCATCAGCTGCTCACTCCTCCTCATCCGTTGCTCTCTCCTCATCCGCTGCTCTCTCCTCATCCGTTGCTCTCTCCTCCTCATCCATTGCTCTCTCCTCCTCATCCGCTGCTCTCTCCTCCTCATCCGCTGCTCTCTCCTCCTCATCCGCTGCTCTCTCCTCATCCGCTGCTCTCTCCTCCTCATCCCCTGCTCCCTTTCATTCACACCTCCTGCCGACATCCCCTCTCATCCCTACGGCCCCCTCTATCATTTGTGGCTATCTTGCTTCTGAAAACAATCTAATAGCTCAGTAGGCTTTAGCTGGTAGCATGAACCTAGTTGAGTTTCATTTGTACAGTGGTACCCCGGAGATCGAACTTAATTCGTTCCAGAAGGCCATTCCAACACCGATTTGTTCGAACACCGAATTAATTTTCCCCATCAGAATTAATGTAAATGACATTAATTGGTTCCAGACACAAGAAATCTCTCATTATAAAGCAGTTTTTACACGCAGTTTACAGTAATTACATGCATAAAATCATACCAAAAAAACAAGAAACACAATAAATAAATGGAATAAATGAATGAGTATATGGAATAAATTAAGTAAATGAACATTGAACTTCACTTTACCTGTAGTAAGGAGAGTTGATGGCTTGAGGGGAAGGTGGTGAGGAGGAGGTGGTGGTGGTGTCATTGTTTGGAAGGGGAGTCCTGTTTGTCTGGGCAAGCGTCATGCACGCTGCTGGCCATACGCTTCTCAGCCGTACAGGTTCTTTCAAGTCGCGATTGGCCGTTCGACCTCCGAATTTCGTTCGGTTTCCGGGGCAAAAAATGTTGGGAAATGCTAAATATCGTTCGAACACCGATTTGTTCGAGCTCTGGTGCGTTCGATCTCCGAGGTTCTACTGTATATATTTTTGAAGTGAATTGCTTACCTTTCCTGTACTCTGCACTCCTATCGTGTTTTTGTATTGTTGTAACTTTTTGACCAATCCCCAACTAGACATCTGTGAAAAGGGGCCGTCCATAAATGACGTCACGCGATTTTGGCCGATTTTTGACCCCCCCCCCCTCAATCTTTGTTTTTTTTTGGTAAAGTCACGTATGAATATGAAATAATAAAATAACACAATAGCGTACGACGTTTCGGTTGCAACACAAGCAGCCACCACCAGGCACAGAAGAGCTAAATTCACGAGAGAGGGGAAACACACAACCCCTCGTCACACGGCGTCACAAAAAGTCATACCCCCCTCAAATATGACGTCACAAGGCTCTGCCCCCCCCCCCCAACCATATTTACATTTTGAAAATAAAACATGCTTCAAATCACTTTAAACTATTGTCATTGTTGCACGTATTTAATGTGGCGTTGCACTCTGATGTTGTAGGCGAAAACGTATTAAAAAGGAGGCGTTTGAAAGCTGAAATTTAGCACAAAATTCACTTGAAAATATTCAACGTCTAAATGAAACTGCAGATGTTCAGAATATTTCTTGAAATTCTCTTATAATTATAAAAAAATGAAAGTAATTATAACTTTAAAATAGACTTGAAACTTAGTAGTAGAACGAAGCAAAATGGAGAGTATAATTAAAACATTCACATGGATTCCACAGAATGAAAAGCCCTGGTCGAATCATTGGAATAAAAATGTTTAATAACAGTCATTCAAATTTTTTTCTAAATGTATGTTTGTCCATTCTCCCATGGAGAAGCAAAATGCTCCTTCATGGAATAAATAAAAGGTGACCTTAGTCAATTTAAATAATCAAATAGTTAATAATGAAAATTAATCAAAATTAGTGTTGTTATAACAATTATATTTAATTACGTTTATTTAAAGTTGCGCATTTTGATGTGACGTCACATTTCTCTTACCCCCCCTCGTCACACATCGTCACAAATGTCTGACCCCCCTCCCCCCCCTCTGTGCGTGACATTATTTATGGACGGCCCCAAAATAGCTTCATACCTAATCGGATTCCTCCAATATTAATAAAGATTCTGATTTCACTTGACTCGAGTGTGAATGGAAAGTGACAGAAGCTCGTGACTGTTGGCGCGACGGCTGCGAGCATCTGTGACCCCAAATTACGCTCCGTCTGCCTTTGCAGACAAGTGGATATTGATCACATTCCGACCACGACACGTTACAACCTGTCGCCCGACGACGGCCTGCTGGAGAAGGAGGAGAGCAGCCTGTTCTGCTGCGGCGTTTTTAGTGGGAAGGGGTCGCGTCGGTCGGCGGCGGACAAAGCCCTCTTCAAGGCTCAAGGAAAGCTCGCCAAAACCCAGGTGAGGGCGCGCCAAGTCCTGCAGCAGCTGTGGCGGGACGCCGCCGCGGTCGATGCCGCCAAGAAGCGGAAGGAGGAGGAGGAGAAGGAGAAGAAGAAGGGGAGCATGGAAGATGTCAAGAAGGCGCTCAGCAGATGGAGGTGCACGATGGACTTGCCTGTCAAGGGTAGGATACCAGGTGAGGGGATTGAGCTCGGCATGGCTGCGAGGGATGGGGGGGGGGCACGCGTTGAGAGACTCGCCCGGTCTAAGGTGTTGCTAAACACGTGATGTTAATTCTAAATGTGGAGGGAAAAACCAGAGGACCGTGAGAAAAATATACGTGACCACAGGGAGAGAGACGTGCAAATTCCCAATATACAACAGGTGTCAGGGTTGGGATCGAACTCTTCACCACCTGTATACCAGGTGAGATAGTTAACATCTCGGTACCGTGGCACCCTTAAAGGTAAGACGTGTTGAAGCAGTGCCTTTAATGCGGACAGAGGCTCTCGTCCATACGGCTTTGAAAGTGTTTCTGCGATGCCACCTTCTCGGGCGCTGCGAGTGCGCGTGAGTCACGAGGGGGGGGTCCTTCTGTCGCAGAAACAACCGCCCCGCGAGGGATAGACCGGGATAAGCTGTTCGAGCTCGTGGATGAGGCGATGAGCTTCCTCCCCGTCCCCACTGCGGACGCGCTGCTCTTCGAGAGAAACAGCAACAGTGTGAGAACGAGCCTCGCCAGCATCAGCATGTGCCTCAACAGCGGTCGCAGCATCTACAAAAGCAACAGCAGCACCGGCGCCAGCAGCGGAGGAAGCAGTGGCTACCTGCCACAGTCCGAGTCTGACATGTTGACGGACTCCACGCCCATCGATACGGATGATGATGGCCTCCTCTACGACGACCCTTGTGCCCCTCCGCCTCTCAAGATGGTGAATATATCTCTCTGTATCTCTTGCAGTAGTGTTTCTCAAACTTTTTTGTCCCTCCAACCACTAGGCCGATATAAAGATTTTCGCGGACTGCACAGCTTCCCCTTCTGACAAAGAAGGGCCATTGCCCGAAACGTCGCCGATTACACATACAGTGAGGGAAAAAAGTATTTGATCCCCTGCTGATTTTGTACGTTTGCCCACTGACAAAGAAATTATCAGTCTATAATTTTAATGGTAGGTTTATTTGAACAGTGAGAGACAGAATAACAAAAAATCCAGAAAAACGCATGTCAAAAATGTTATAAATTGATTTGCATTTTAATGAGGGAAATAAGTATTTGACCCTTCTGCTGCTGACTCACTCACACATCATACACTGGGAGTGTCGTGCTGCCAGCTATGGCTGCAGTTTTTTGTCGTCCGTGTTATATATGTCGTTTATTGTTAAATTTAAAATCACAGTTCCTATGATTACTGTTGTTACATTGTTTTCTTAGCTTTATTTTGGTGATTCGAAAACATATGGTTAATCCAAATTGTCTTATGGTTGTTGTTGTTGGCTTGCACCACATTGATTTTTGCACACAGCGTTTTAATACGTTTTTTTTGTGTGGAATATTTGCTGTTTTTTTCCAGAATGTTTCTGTTACGCGTTGTCGCTTTAAGATGTTCTGTGTTCATATTTTGTTTGTTGCGGTTGCACCCGACTTAAGAGTCGCATGGCTCACAGGGCTATACCTAATAAATGAAACTTGAAACTTGAGTACTTGGTGGCAAAACCCTTGTTGGCAATCACAGAGGTCAGACGTTTCTTGTAGTTGGCCACCAGGTTTGCACACATCTCAAGAGGGATTTTGTCCCACTCCTCTTTGCAGATCTTCTCCAAGTCATTAAGGTTTCGAGGCTGACGTTTGGCAACTCGAACCTTCAGCTCCCTCCACAGATTTTCTATGGGATTAAGGTCTGGAGACTGGCTAGGCCACTCCAGGACCTTAATGTGCTTCTTCTTGAGCCACTCCTTTGTTGCCTTGGCCGTGTGTTTTGGGTCATTGTCATACTGGAATACCCATCCATGACCCATTTTCAATGCCCTGGCTGAGGGAAGGAGGTTCTCACTCAAGATTTGACGGTACATGGCCCCGTCCATCGTCCCTTTGATGCGGTGAAGTTGTCCTGTCCCCTTAGCAGAAAAACACCCCCAAAGCATAATGTTTCCACCTCCATGCTTGACGGTGGGGATGGTGTTATTGGGGTCATAGGCAGCATTCCTCCTCCTCCAAACATGGCGAGTTGAGTTGATGCCAAAGAGCTCCATTTTGGTCTCATCTGACCACAACACTTTCACCCAGTTGTCCTTTGAATCATTCAGATGTTAATTGTGCTCCTAATCTCAGCTCGTTACCTGTATAAAAGACACCTGGGAGCCAGAAATTTTTCTCATTGAGAGGGGATAAAATACTTATTTCCCTCATTAAAATACCAATCAATTTATAACATTTTTGACATGCGTTTTTCTGCTTTTTTTGTTGTTGCTATTCTGTCTCTCACTGTTCAACTAAACCTACCATTAAAATTATAGACTGATCATTTCTTTGTCAGTGGGCAAATGTACAAAACCCGCAGGGGATCAAATACTTTTTTCCCTCACTGTATATGTATTTTATGTTTTTTTTTATTTCAAGGCCACAGTATCGTTGATGAGTGTGAGTTAATTTTTCTTCTCAAGAGCAGCGCGTTATCCGCTACACTACTGCTCCGCACGTACATGCACACGCGTACAAGTACCAACATATGCGTACACACACATGCAATGACAGCCATGTTAAGGTGTTCGCTGTAAAGCCCAGCGCATGGGTTTAGGATGTGCGAGCGAATCGCTCGTTTGCCTCGGGCGTTCTCGACGAGCTGATGTTCATGGCGGTCTCCTTCACAGGTCTCCCAGCCCCGGGGGGGAAATGTTTCCCCAATGTATGACAACCAACAGCCACCGGGGTTCGTGCAGCAGAAGGACGGTCACAGGTGAGACGCACACGCGCATACACACAAACGAACGCACGGTCACGAGAGCATCGCCGTTCACACCCGGCGCCACATCCCGTCCAGGCACGGACACGGACCTCTTTCTGTCTCACCCCCGTGCCGTGCCCCCCCTGCGCTGACTCAGCTTGCGTGTGCCAGGTGGGAAAGATGGGAGGGGCGGATACCAACGGACTGCGCGGCTTAACGCTCGTTTTCTTCCGCAGGTTTATCAACGTTGCGCCTTGCGCCAACCAACTGTGACAAGCAGGCACGAGCGTCCGCCCCACCCCGACCCCGCCGCCTCCGAGATTGAGTATGCTCCTGGCTCGGCACCTCCTGTGAACACGGTTCTTCCGCTGGGGACCTCTGGGAGATGGCTCCTCATCCTCCTCTCTCCAATCACGTAAATATAAATCTGTTGTTAAACCCGCAACCACCCGACAAAGGTTTATCACGTAAACAGAACATGGCAATTTGTTACTAGTACAGCACACCAGTGTGTTGGAGAGCAAATCTACAACATTTACAATCCGAGTACGACGTTTCAGCAGTTATTACAACTAGCTTATCATCATGAAGCTACCACCTGTTTTGTTGATGACGTCACTTGTAAGCGCTTCTTGTGCGAAGGGGGATTAATGAATGCATATACATTTTAATGGGTATCTAGTGCGGGTTGCGTTATATATGGTAATAATCAGCGTACATTATGCATGCACATGTATGCACATTGTTCTTGAACCGCTTGTAGTTTGCGAGCAATCAATGAGTACCTGTTATTGTCTTTGTACAGGTAATCCCCATTTATGTATGGTGACCTGTATGGGCATGCATTTAAACAATGTATTATCTGATTATTCACTTCTTAGCAGCACTAAGCCTGTAGTTATTGGAATGGTTACAATTTTTTTATCAATTTCGATAGATTCTTTCATTAGTCTTGACCGGTAGTAACTAGTTTTGCACAGACCTTTGAAATTATCAGAATCACTTGAGTGTCATTGTTGGCATGCGTATTCTGCCACTGCTGACAGTTGTTTTTGGGAATATTTGATATTGATTTGGTGTTCTTTTGGTCATGCTGATCATTCGTCATGTCTGCCCAATATAGCATTTGCCACAAGTGCAATTAATCTGTTGCACACCTGTTGGTGATAGCTTCGGTAATACATACTCTTTGGTTCTTTCGGTAAAGTCACGTAGTTAGAAATAAAATGAAACAAATCACGACGTTTTGGGCGCAACACAAGTGTCCGTCATCAGGTGGGACAACCACAGCAAGAAAAAAATTGATGAAGTGGGCGAGAGAGCTGCCGTGGCAAGCGGTTATATAGGTGATAAAGGGGGAGGAGCAAGGGGGGAGAGAGAGAGGGGGGGTGGTGTGAAGTAGGGGGAGGGGGGCGCTGCGTGAGCGCTCTGGGTAGAGAGAACGTGAGGCAGGGGGGGGGAAGTGGGCGGGGCTGGAAGTGGGAGGCTGTGAAAGCCGGGAAAGCTGAGGCTGCGGGGAGAAATTAAGTAGGAAAAATATGCTAGTACCCGGCAGATATGATGGAAATAACCATAAACAGTTTAGGTTTTACCTGGTTAATAACATCCTTCCAATGATTGGTCAATTTGTATCCATCTTTTCGGTTGAAGTTAGGTCTGTTTATACATCTGGATGGATTCATGAACAAACCTTTAATAGTACCCGGAAGTAGGAATAGGTTTTACCCTTTTAACTGGCACAAAAACTGACACCTTTATTCAAGGCATCATGTTTGCAATGACCACAATACAAGCAGTCAAAATGCAAACAAAAAAGACAACTCTGATAATAATATGCACTGTCCTTGAATTTGATTGGTCCACACCCGAGACAGCTTTTCTTAGAGCCTAGTCTCCATTGGTGTTGGACCAGAAGACGCCAAAAGGCGTACAACTCAAAAACAGCGCACTATCAGAGTATTGAGGGCTCGGGGTGAGCATTTACATTATGAGACCTCCTTTGCCAGAAACAAGATATAGGAATAGGTTTTACCCTTTTAACTGGCACAAAAACTGACACCTTTTGTTAATGTTAAGTGTGATTGTAGTAGACATTTGTCTAAATTATCAAGTTTAAGACGGAGTATTCTTATCCTCTCTGAGATTAGAGAAAGGCTAGCTCTGAATAAGATCCGTTTGGCGTTAGGAGAAGTGACATTTGTGTTGCGCCCAAAACGTCGTGATTTTTTAAATTGTATTTCTAACTACGTGACTTTACCGAAAGAACCAACGAGTATGGATTCCTGCAGTCACGAAAGCTTCAAATCAAGATTCAGTAATACATCTTTAGTACCAGATATTCGTTTTTGTATTTTGTGTACTGCGCTAAATCTGATTAGGATGTTTTATTTTTCAAAGAATCTGGCTAGTATATGTATGGTATTTTATCAGTTTAAATTGCTTGGTCAGTTTCAGCTCGTGTTATAAATTAAAACTATTAAAAAATACCGTACATTGTGGGAGTAATGGTTAACTAGTGACATTTTTTGAAAAACAAAACATCCAAGTCAGATTTGGCATGGTACATAAAATACATAAACTAATATCTGATACTGAAGATTTATTAACGAAGCAATCAACAGAAGGTGTGTAACCGATGAATTGCACTTGTGCCAAATGCTATGTTGAGCAGACAGGACGAATGATCAGCATGAGACTAAAAGAACACCGAAGAAATATGAAATACTCCCAAATACAACTGTCAGCAGTGGCAGAACATGCATGCCAACAAGGACACTCAATTGATTCTGATAATTTTTACATTCTCTGCAAAACTAGTTACTACTGGCCATGATTAATTAGAGAATCTATCGAAATGGAGATCAATACAAATAATCTTAACCATTCGGATAGCTACAGAATTAGTGCTGCTCAGAAGTGAATCTTCATGTAATTGTTTAAATGCATGCCTTACAGGTCACCATACATAAATGGGGATCACCTGTATGCAGACAATAACAGGTACTGTTATTTTATTGCACTAAAACAACAGAAGGTACAAGAATAATGTGCATACATAATGTACGTTGATTAACATATCAATAACCCAACCGGCAATGGATAACCATTGCTATTCATATGCATACATTCATCCACCCCCTTCGCACAAGAAGGTCCCACAAGTGACGTCATCACATCTATCCCTCTTTAAGAAATGAAACAGGAGAATTTGTACACAAATCTGGCTGTCGCCTGTTGAAGCTATTTGTAATTACTGGCCAAACGTCATATTCAGATTGTAAATGTTGTTTATTTGCTCTCCAACACACCGGGGTGCTTGTAATGAATTGGCATTTCTGTTTACGTGACAAACCTTACTGTGTCGGGTGGTGGTGTGTTGCATGACACATTTATATTTACGCAATCTAACTTAACAGGTCCCTGCAGGGTGGGCTGGTAGGAACATTGGAATTTTGCGCAATTTTATTACACCCAACAGCACGAGATTTCACTTAAAGTATTGAAAGGGGACGGACGGACGGACACATTAATCTATTGCAGGCTGGTACACTCAGTTTACAACTTCGTTCCTACCAGTATAAGTCGATGTTTAAGATAAGTCGATGTTTAAGATAAGTAAATGTTTAAGATAATTCGATGTTTAAGATAGGTAAATGTTCAAGATAAGTCGATGTTTTAGATAAGTCGATGTTTAAGATAAGTCGATATTCAAGATAAGTAAATGTTTTTTAGATAAGTCGATGTTGAAGATAAGTCGATGTTGAAGATAAATTGATGTTTAAGATAAGTAGATGTTTAAGATAAGTCAATGATTAAGATAAATCAATGTTTAAGATAAGTGGATGTTTAAGATAAGTGGATGTTTAAGATAAGTTGATGTTTAAGTAAATGTTTAAGATAAGTCGATGTTTAAGATAAGTAAATGTTGAAGATAAGTCGATGTTTAAGATAAGTAAATGTTGAAGATAAGTCGATGTTTAACATAAGTCGATGTTTAAGATAAATCGATGTTCATGATAAGTCGATGTTTAAGATAAGTCAATGTTTAACATAAGTGGATGTTTAAGATAAGTTGATGTTTAAGATAAATCGATGTTTAAGATAAGTAAATGTTGAAGATAAGTCGATGCTTAACATAAGTCGATGTTTAACATAAGTCAATGTTTAAGATAAATCGATGTTTATGATAAGTCGATGTTTAAGATAAGTCGATGTTTAAGATAAGTTGATGTTTAAGTAAATGTTTAAGATAAGTCGATGTTTAAGATAAGTAAATGTTGAAGATAAGTCGATGTTTAACATAAGTCGATGTTTAAGATAAATCGATGTTTAAAATAAGTCGATGTTTTTGATAAGTCGATGTTTAAGATAAGTCTGTTTAAGATAAATCGATGTTCAAGTAAATGTTTAAGATAAATCGATGTTTAAGTCGATGTTTAAGATAAGTAAATGTTTAAGATAAGTAAATGTTTAAGATAAATCGATGTTTAAGATAAGTCGATGTTTAAGATAAGTCGATGTTTAAGATAAGTCGTTGTTTAAGATAAGTAAATGTTTAAGATAAGTAAATGTTTAAGATAAGTAAATGTTTAAGATAAGTAAATGTTTAAGATAAGTAAATGTTTAAGATAAGTAAATGTTTAAGATAAGTAAATCTTTAAGATAAGTAAATGTTTAAGATAAGTAAATGTTTAAGATAAGTACATGTTTTAGATAAGTACATGTTTAAGATAAGTAAATGTTTAAGATAAGTAAATGTTTAAGATAAGTAAATGTTTAAGATAAATCGATGTTTAAGATAAGTCGATGTTTAAGATAAGTCGATGTTTAAGATAAGTCGATGTTTAAGATATGTAAATGTTTAAGATAAGTCGATGTTTAAGATAAGTAAATGTTTAAGATAAGTCGATGTTCAAGATAAGTAAATGTTTAAGATAAGTAAATGTTTAAGATAAGTAAATGTTTAAGATAAGTAAATGTTTAAGATAAGTAAATGTTTAAGATAAGTAAATGTTTAAGATAAGTAAATGTTTAAGATAAGTAAATGTTTAAGATAAGTCGATGTTTAAGATAAGTCGATGTTTAAGATAAGTCGATGTTTAAGATATGTAAATGTTTAAGATAAGTCGATGTTTAAGATAAGTAAATGTTTAAGATAAGTCGATGTTCAAGATAAGTAAATGTTTAAGAACAGCACGAGATTTCACTTCGTTAAAGTATTGAAAGGGGACGGACGGACACATTAATCTATTGCAGGCTGGTACACTCAGTTTACAACTTCGTTCCTACCAGTATAAAACCTATATTATGTATTACCAACTGTGAATAAATTGTCTTGATAATTCACATTGACTCGACTTCGTTTGTTTGTATGTATGTTGAATTTATTTCGCATCGCCAACCGTGCTAATCAGAATAGCAATTTGCATTGCTATTCTTTTTGCATTGCTACTCAGGCCCTAGGGGCTTCTCTGCTGCATCATCACGGCACCAACCCAGTCACTCTTGCACATTTGACTCATTCTAGGCATTTTTATCATCAAGTTTATAAATGACGGTGACTTTGTTGGACATTTTTAAGAAGAGGGTAAGCTTAGGAATTTCGAGAGTTTGAGGGAGTGTGGGAGGAGGGATCACAAGGTAGTTACCGGTAACATGAAATAGAAATCACTTTATTGAACAACACGAATAAACGGAAGTGACTGAAAAATGAGTCGCCTTGGATTTTCCTTGAAAGTGAAATTGAAAAGCTATTTGATCAAAAAGGCCCACGTGAATTTGAGTGGGAAAAATGTTATACATCACGAACGGGTTACACACGGTAAAATGTTTGACACCAGCAGCTCACAGGCAAGAGGCAAATTGACCTCTTGCAACGGGGCTCATTAACAATTTTATACTTGGCGCCATCGCACAGGCTGAGTGGCTGCTTGCTGAGTGTTACGTCACGTATGCATGCCCTGTAAACGTGAAGATTCAAACTTCCGATAAATAAAGGTGAGACCCTATCTATGAAATAATTAATAATCCTGTGCTGCAAAAAAGCGACGTTATTTTTCAACTCGCCGTCATAACACTTTACGGCCAGTCCCCGCTTCACGAACAGGCTGCGTGCCTGAGGCCCGTTCATTGATCCAACTCATTTGTAAGTTGACACTCAGTGGACGAAAGCCCCACTTATGACAACACGGAGATAACACATTCCGTGAGAAAAAAAACTTTCAGTAACAGCTTGAAAACGCCGACTCGCACTGGTGAAACGAACCACCCAACTCTTTGGTTTGGCAGAGCCAGCTGTAATGAGTCCTAACATCACCGCTGAGAGTGTGTGTTGAGTGTACGTGTGAGCGTATGTATAAAGTGGGGGAAAAAAGTATTTGATCCCCTGCTGATTTTGTACGTTTGCCCACTGACAAAGAAATGATCAGTCTATAATTTTAATGGTAGGTTTAGTTGAACAGTGAGAGACAGAATAACAACAAAAAAATCCAGAAAAACGCATGTCGAAAATGTTATAAATTGATTTGCATTTTACTGAGGGAAATAAGTATTTGACCCCCTCTCAATCAGAAAGATTTCTGGCTCCCAGGTGTCTTTTATACAGGTAACGAGCTGATATTAGGAGCACACTCTTAAAGGGAGTGCTCCTAATCTCAGCTTGTTACCTGTATAAAAGACACCTGTCCACAAGCAATCAATCAGATTCCAAACTCTCCACCATGGCCAAAGACCAAAGAGCTCTCCAAGGATGTCAGGGACAAGATTGTAGACCTACACAAGGCTGGAATGGGCTACAAGACCATTGCCAAGCAGCTTGGTGAGAAGGTGACAACAGTTGGTGCGATTATTCGCAAATGGAAGAAACACAAAAGAACTGCCAATCTCCTTCGGCCTGGGGCTCCATGCGAGATCTCACCTCGTGGAGTTGCAATGATCATGATAACAGTGAGTAATCAGCCCAGAACTACACGGGAGAATCTTGTCAATGATCTCAAGGCAGCTGGGACCATAGTCATCAAAAAAACAATTGCCGTGAAGGACTAAAATCCTGCAGCGCCCGCAAGGTCCCCCTGCTCAAGAAAGCACATATACATGCCTGTCTGAAGTTTGCCAATGAACATCTGAATGATTCAGAGGACAACTGGGTGAAAGTGTTGTGGTCAGATGAGACCAGAATGGAGCTCTTTGGCATCAACTCAACTCGCCGTGTTTGGAGGAGGAGGAATGCTGCCTATGACCCCAAGAACACCATCCCCACCGTCAAACATGGAGGTAAAACATTATGCTTTGGGGGTGTTTTTCTGCTAAGGGGACAGGACAACTTCACCGCATCAAAGGGACGATGGACGGGGCCATGTACCGTCAAATTTTGGGTGAGAACCTCCTTCCCTCAGCCAGGGCATTGAAAATGGGTCGTGGATGGGTATTCCAGCATGACAATGACCCAAAACACACGGCCAAGGCAACAAAGGAGTGGCTCAAGAAGAAGCACATTAAGGTCCTGGAGTGTCCTAGCCAGTCTCCAGACCTTAATCCCATAGAAAATCTGTGGAGGTAGCTGAAGGTTCGAGTTGCCAAACGTCAGCCTCGAAACCTTAATGACTTGGAGAAGATCTGCAAAGAGGAGTGGGACAAAATCCCTCTTGAGATGTGTGCAAACCTGGTGGCCAACTACAAGAAACGTCTGACCTCTGTGATTGCCAACAAGGGCTTTGCCACCAAGTACTAAGTCATGTTTTGCAGAGGGCTCAAATACTTATTTCCATCATTAAAATGCAAATCAATTTATAAGATTTTTGACATGCGTTTTTCTGGATTTTGTTGTTGTTATTCTGTCTCTCACTGTTCAAATAAACCTACCATTAAAATTATAGACTGATCATTTATTTGTCAGTGGGCAAACGTACAAAATAAGCAGGGGATCAAATATTTTTTTCCCTCTGTATGTGGGACAGGGATGTTCTCCAGCTCCCACATTATTGAGTTAATCTTCTATATGAATAAAAATTTAAATGCTCGTTTGTTCAAAATCTTAAATCTCCGAATGTTCTTCACCGATTGCTTTGAAATTTTGACACAACGTTGCATTCGAATGCACGCATGTTTCTATATACCTACTATGTTTTATATACCTACTATATTTTTATATACCTACTATTATATAGATGTCACACCTGTGACAGGTATTATTGTGTTATTTTGTTTTATCAATTTATTATTTTATTCTCATTCTACGTGACTTTACCGAAAGAACCAAAGAAGAAGAAAAATATACTCATTG
Source organism: Petromyzon marinus (assembly GCF_048934315.1). Lineage (NCBI taxonomy): Eukaryota > Metazoa > Chordata > Hyperoartia > Petromyzontiformes > Petromyzontidae > Petromyzon > Petromyzon marinus. The sequence goes on along the minus strand of NC_133690.1, from coordinate 6,968,514 downwards.
GCTTTTTCGGTAAAAATATGCTTTTTTGAATAACAGCGCCATCTGTTGGACGTAAAAGCAACACACGCTATACTAAATATTTTACGATTCCATTTCGTATTCTTTGGTTCTATTCGGTAAAGTCACGTAGGTAAAAAACATAAAACAACAAAAATCACGACGTTTCGGCCACAACACAAGCGGCCTTCATCAGGTGAAGGGACCAGCCTGTCTCGAAGACTGCGCTGGAGTGAAACAGAGCCAAGCTCAGACTACGACCTTTAAGCTGTGTGAGAGGGATTAAGGTGCCTCGACAAAGGAATTAGCATAAAAAATAGCATTTGATTGGCGGACTTAGCATGATGAAAGGTGTAGCACGCGGCAGTGCACCTTTAAGCTGCGTGAGAGGGATTAAGGTGCCTTGACAAAGGAATTAGCGTAAAAATTAGCATTTGATTGGCGGACTTATCATGATGAAAGGTGTAGCACAGTGATCGGCACCGGCAGTGCACCCGCCTGTGCTGCGAAAGTGTGGGGTACCACTACCTGAAAAAATATACTGCACCAATGAAAATTAGTTTAATGTTTGGTTCGATTTAGAACATCTTTCCAATGGTTGCTTAATTTGAAACCATCTTCTCGGGTTGAAATTGTGTCTGTGTTTGTAGATCTGAATTGCCTCGTGAACAAATCTCTGATAAAAAAAAAACCTGTGGGTTTCCAAAGAACCTTGGTGTCGGAGAAAATTATATCGTGATCACCCACAGTGTTGTAACAGTGATCAGCCACGGCAGAAAAATTCGTTCTGCCGTGTTTCAAATCTGATTTGTGCTCGCGAATGCGGTCAGAGACATGTCGCTTCGTCTCCCCGATATAGCAATCACCGCAGGTACAACTCAATTTGTAAAACCCCGGGGTACTGTGAGTCATGAATGACATACTTCACGGATGGGATCAGATCACGAATTTTATGTACTGTATTGAAACGGAACTAGATCTTGTGTTTATTTAGAATTTTGGAAATCTTTTTAGTAACGCATGCAATATATGGTAGTGTGATGGTTTTGACCGGAGTATCAAGTGGTTTTTCTGTATGGAGGGAGAAACAGCTTCGCGGATGGTACGGTCAGAGTATCCATTCCTTTTGAGGGCCAGGTGTACATGTTTTAATTCACTGGTCAGGTGGTGTTGGTCCGAAATGCAATGCGCCCTATGGTATGAAGTTGCGTGCTGAAGAAGGAAAACGAATGCATGGAAATGTAAAACATTACAATTATCTGAGATTGAAAACATCGCTAGACCTCTATTTAAAGCTTTCGTGACTGCAAGGATTCATCTTTTTTGGTTATTTCGGTAAAGTCACGTAGAATGAGAATAAAATAATAAATTGACAAAATAAAATAACACAATAATATTCTCACGACGTTTCGGCCACAACACAAGCGGCCTTCATCAGGTGAAGGGACGAGACTGTCTGGAGGACAGCGCTGGAGTGAAAAAACCATGCTCAGATTGCGACCTTTAAGCTGTGTGAGAAGAAACAAAGCGCCTTGACAAAGGAATTAGCATATAATTTAGCATTGAAATGGCTGAGTGATTAGCTTGTGACTGGTCACAGAAATGGCTATGTTAAAGTTAAAGCATACACATCCGCAGAGGCACCCCTTGACAAAGGAATTAGCATAGAATTTAGCATTGAAATAGCTGAGTGATTAGCTTATAACTGGTCACAGAAATAGCTATGTTAAAGTCAGAGCATATACATTCACAGAGGCACCTAGTACAAATCAAACAGGAGAATTTAGCATTGAAATAACTAGGCGAATTCCGAGATAAGAGCGAAACTAGTTCTAGCTAGAATTCGTTTTGCATTGAGAGAAGTTGCAGCAGCAGAGGTTAGTGTAAATGCGGTTGGTATTACCTTAGAGTCGCGGCATCTCTTCTGAAAGGTGAGAGACTCGATTAGTTGAGCCTTCTAATCCCGGAGTCTGTTGAATGATCTTAAGGTTGTGTGGAATCCCTCCCCGTAGAGGTGGTTAAATTTCGATTTAAAGCTTTCGTGACTGCAAGGATTCATCTTCTTTGGTTCTTTCGGTAAAGTCATGTAGAATGAGAATAAAATAATACATTGATAAAATAAAATAACACAATAATATTCTCACGACGTTTCGGCCACAACACAAGCACCTTCATCAGGTGAAGGGATGAGACTGTCTGGAGGACAGCGCTGGAGTGATTAGCTTGTGACCAGTCACAAGCTAATCACTCAGCCATTTCAATGCTAAATTCTATGCTAATTCCTTTGTCAAGGCGCTTTGTTTCTTCTCACACAGCTTAAAGGTCGCGATCTGAGCGTGGCTTTTTCACTCCAGCGCTGTCCTCCAGACAGTCTCGTCCCTTGACCTGATGAAGGCGCTTGTGTTGTGGCCGACACGTCGTGAGAATATTATTGTGTTATTTTATCAATGTATTATTTTATTCTCATTCTACGTGACATTACCGAAAGAACCAAAGAAGATCGTTAGACCTGCTGCTGGCGGATGGTTCGTAGGGAAGCAGTTATGTAGCCCACCAGTAATTTAATTCGTCACGATTCAGAATTTACAATTTCATTTATTATTTGGTCATGCCTCGTTTTTACCGTCTCCTGTGTACACACGCACACAACAAAAGCTGGGCGCTGGCGGCTACGCTGCTGCACGTGGCTGCTGCACTGTGGAGGCAGCAGCGAGGGTCGGTGGATCACCGCACTTCGATGTTGTGAAACTCCCTTGCCGTGGGCGTCGAGGAGGTGCCATGCCCTGGCTATGCCAGGAGAAGGCGGTAAAGGAAGAATGTGGACTGCATGGGATTGAGTGTTTGCCCCCTTCGCACGCATGGGCGCCACGGTGGTGAGATGTTAACTACCTCGCAAGGTATACAGGAGGTCGTGGATTCGATCCCGACCCAGACGCCTGCTGTATATTCGGAATTTGCATGTCTCTGTCTCCCCGTGGTCGCGTGGATTTTTTCCGAGTCCTCCGGTTTTTACCTCCTCAGATACAAAATAAACGAGCGTTTTGAGTATTTGACTGCTGTAAATTTCCACAAGATAAGCCACTTCGTTGAGCTATCATTTGGGGCCAGGTCGTTTCTGCAAAAAAAGAGCTGTATAGCTGAGTGAGCTTCACCTGGTAAACATTTTTTTATTTAGTTATTCTTCAGGTGCTCCGGTTTCCTCCCACAATAATTGGCCCACACCACCTCAAACTGTAGAGGACCGCAGAGCTTGGGCAATCGTTGGCGCCGACTCGTCGCCTGGCTGCTGCCTTCCCGCTCATCTGTGGTTCCTCCTCGCGCCTCCGAGTCGTTGTCCTCTCTGCGAGAGCGAGCAAGTGATGTGCGGTAGCAGCGTGTTGAAAGTTGACATTGTTATTATTGACACACACACTAGAGGACGGATAAGGTGGCGTGACCTCACATGCATGACAACTGACCCATCGCCAGACACCGCTCACCATGCGGGCACTCACCACTCACCAGATATCATTCACCTGGCACACACATGATATACAGTGAGGGAACAAAGTATTTGATCCCCTGCTGATTTTGTACGTTTGCCCACTGACAAAGAAATGATCAGTCTATAATTTTAATGGTAGGTGTATTTGAACAGTGAGAGACATAATCACACACAAAAAATCCAGAAAAATGCATGTCAAAAATGTTATAAATTGATTTGCATTTTAATGAGGGAAATAAGTATTTGACCCTCTCTCAATGAGAAAGATTTCTGGCCCCCAGGTGTCTTTCATACTGGTAACGAGCTGAGATTAGGAGCACACTCTTAAAGGGAGTGCTCCTAATCTCAGCTTGTTACCTGTATAAAAGGTACCTGTCCACAGAAGCAATCAATCAATCAGATTCCAAACTCTCCACCGTGGCCAAGACAAAAGAGCGATCCAAGGATGTCAGGGACAAGATTGTAGACCTACACAAGGCTGGAATGGGCTACAAGACCATTGCCAAGCAGCTTGGTGAGAAGGTGACAACAGTTGGTGCGATTATTCGCAAATGGAAGAAACACAAAAGAACTGTCAATCTTTTCTAGATTTAAAGCTTTCGTGACTGCTAGGATCCATACTCTTTGGTTCTATTGGGTAAAGTCACGTAGGTGAAAATAAAATAACAAAAAATCACGACGTTTCGGCCACCACACAAGCGGCCTTCATCAGGTGAAGGGACGAGACTGTCTGGAGGACAGCGCTGGAGTGGAAGAAGCCACGCTTAGATCACGACCTTTAAGCTGTGTGAGAAGAAAAAGACCAAGCACCTTGACAAAGGAATTAGCATATAATTTAGCATTGAAATGGCTCATTGAAATAGCTAAGTTAAAGTATACACATCCGCAGAGGTACCCCTTGACAAAGGAATTAGCATAGAATTTAGCATTGAAATAGCTGAGTGATTAGCTTGTAACTGGTCACAGAAATAGCTGTGTTAAAGTTAGAGCATATGCATTCACCGAGGCACCTAGTACTCATCAAACAGGAGAATTTAGCGAAACACAACCACGCTCAGATATCCGACCTGTGTGCGAGCAAACAAGGTGTTCTGACAAAGAAATTAGCATAAAAATTAGAATTTGATTGGCGGATTTTAGGAAAGAGGTGATGTACGTGCCGGTGGACTTGCAGTTTGGCGCGGGGGGGGGAAAGGGGGGAGGGGGAGTTTACCTATTGATGGTGTGAAAAGGGGGAATTTATGAGAGCTGCGAAAGTTTGGGGTACCACTACTTGAAAAAATATACTGTACCATTGAAATTAGTTTAATGTTTAGTTCGATTTAGAACATCTTTCCAGTACTGTTTTCAGATTGTCCGAAATCGGGGTGCTACTCTGATTAATGACGATTTTGTTAACATCTAGTTTTGTTATATGTGGAACTGGGTTCTTCTTTGATAGGTGGTTGAATTTAGAAATCAGGTTAGCTTTATATTTGACTGACAGTGACTCAGCAGAAGAAGCAGTCATGTTGTCTACGTGATTCCAATCAGAAGTTGACATTTTTTGTGTTAACATTAAATGAGCTTGTAGGAGAGTCCTGTCTAAAGTATCGAGTTCAAATCGGAGTAGCCTTATCCTCTCTGAGATCAGTTACAAGCTAATCACTCAGCTATTTCAATGCTAAATTCGATGCTAATTCCTTTGTCAAGGGGTAACTCTGTGGATGTGTATACTTTAACTTAGCTATTTCAATGAGCCATTTCAATGCTAAATTATATGCTAATTCCTTTGTCAAGGCGCTTGGTCTTTTTCTTCTCACACAGCTTAAAGGTCGTGATCTAAGCGTGGCTTCTTCCACTCCAGCGCTGTCCTCCAGACAGTCTCGTCCCTTCACCTGATGAAGGCCGCTTGTGTTGTGACCAAAACGTCGTGATTTTTTGTTATTTTATTTTCACCTACGTGACTTTACCCAATAGAACCAAAGAGCATGGATCCTAGCAGTCACGAAAGCTTTAAATCTATAATTATGAGGCTTGTTTACCCAGGAAAGCCTCACTGCAGGCGCGACACGTCCATGTAGGCTATCTAGGCGGTCGTCTAGGGCGTAAAGTTAAGTGGGGTGCCAAATTCGAGGAAAAAAAACCTGTAACTAATTTCTCAACATTTCTGACAATTGATTAATTGGACAGACGGACGGACAAACCGAATAATTATGCCTCTTTAAATAAATAAATAAATATCTTTGAACGCAAAATAGGGGCAAAATGTTTCCCAGTTTACCAAAAAAACTCAGCCTCGATCTGCCCCTGGGGTTTGGGGGCGCCGATTGCTGGCAGCAGCGGGTCCAGGGCCGCCGCTGCCTCACTGAGTGAGCCTCGTGGCTCTTTTTCAGGAGGGTCCTGCCAGTTTTCACAATAGGGGGGTGGCTATGTATAATCCCAATTGAGTAATGTGTACTTTATATCAGAATACATTACAGTACACTATACCATTTTGCGTGAAAACTCGGGCCCATTATCTTGAAGTTATCGGGGGTGGGGCGTCTTTGCTTATTAGCATCTTTAGTATCTTGCGATTCACCAACGTTGGTTGGGGCAAGCCTGACTGCTGATGAGACACTGAATGTCGAAGCGAGCCCATAGCTTGCTTTGTATTGAACTAATACTGCTGACATTATGCACTCCAAGTTTTTGGCTCTTATGAAACATTTTTTCATTTTCCATCTACGTGACTTTACCGAAAGAACCAAATAATATGAATTCCTGCAGTCAACGAAAGTTTGAAGTCACTGATGCAAGTGTTTGATGATGTACGTATGTGCTCAGAATCATTAGCCGTACTTGACTGCTATAGAGCATAAAACTGTCATTACCCACTAGATGGCAGTCAAATTATGCGGATGTAATTCCGGCTATGCACGACAGACAGACAGACAAATAATCCCTGGTGGGCAGTGTGGAATCTCTTCTGGGTTCTTTCGGTAAAGTCACGTTGAATGGAGATAAAATAATAAACAAAAAAAATAACAGAATAAAATTCTCACGACGTTTCGGCCACAACACAAGTAGCCTTCCTCAGGTGAAGAAACAGGACTGTCCGGAAGACAGCGCTTGAGTGAACCCTGCCAAGCTTGGAAGCGTCTTTTAAGCTGTGTGGGAGGAACAGAGCATCTTGACAAAGGAGTTTACATATGAATTAGCATGTAACTGGGGGATTAGCATGATGTTGGTGTGATGGATGAGCACCACGGAGAGCGACGAGTTTTGTTCAGACGGACGAGTCCATCTATGTACGGAACGGAGGAGGGGGGAGAGGAGTTTACATATCAACAGTAAATTAGCATGTAACTGGGGGATTAGCATGATGTTAGTATGAGGGATTAACACCACGGAGAGCGACGAGCTTTGTTCAGACGGACGAGTCCATCTATGTTCGGAACGGAGGAGGGGGGGAAGAGGAGGAAACAGCCACGGTGCGCTGCTCTGTCCTGTGTTGCGTTATAACTATGCTACAAACTAGACTACTATACATTACAATATTATACCTTCCAATCTAAACTACATTGTATGATATCGTATACATAGACAAACCCCACCCTTGAATTATACAATGCGTTACTATATACTACCCTATACTTTAGACTATAAAATATTAGACTTGTAGTATTACACTACGTATTATTCTACTAACCCTACTGTATACCACACTGCTGTATATTCACTATACAATTACGGTACTATATATTGCCTTATGAATTATATTTAACATTACACTGTTATACTATTTATTATTATGCAAAATGCTATAAACTAAACTATTGACCGTCGTGTGAAAGGTACTAAGAGGCAGTGCCAGCAAATGGACTGCAGTCTGAAAGTCACCGCAAAATACAATCAATCAAAAACCGAAATGGTTTATAACGTCTTTCCAATGGTTTTCTAAGCCGGAATCCATCTTCTCGGTTGAAATTGTCTCTGTGTTTGTATATGTGGATAGCCTCATGAACGGATCTCTCATGGTAGCCAGGTGGCTTGCAGAGAACCTCCGTCTTGGAGAAGTCAATGTCAAGTGAGCCCACTGAATAATAACAGTGATCTGCCACGGCTGAGGTGTTCGTCCTACCGTGTTTCAAGTCTGCTTTATGTTCACGGATGCGGTCTGAGATATGTTGTTTGGTTTCTCCAATGTAGCTGCTACCACAGAGGCAACTTAGTTTGTAGACGCCCGGGTACTGTATGTCTGGAACATATCTTTTACAGATGGATAGGCAGTGCCTAACCAGTGCAGGTGTGTCAGGGTCTAGTCCATGTTGGACCAAATTTTCAATTATTTCAATGGTATCAGGTACTGGGACCGTGGTGAACAAAGAGACCACATCGAAGCTGACAAGGATATAGTCAGGGGACAGTACAACGTCTTTGACCATATAGCCAATTGGGCTGAGTTAAGTACTGCTGAGGCGGTCTTGCCAGTGACAGGCAGCAAGGTATCTGACAGAAAACGGGCTAGTCTATAGGTAGGGGAGTTGATCGTGGATGCGATGGGTCGAAGTGGGGTGCCTTCTTTATTAATCTTGGGAAGACCATAGAATCTAGGGGGTCTTGCAGCAGAAGGTTTTAGGGAGGGACGTTTAGACTATTGGTAGGGTCATTTTAAATTTTTGAGTAACTACCATCATTGAGTAGGTACTGAATTTTATTGTTGTATGAGTTTTTATCCATAATTGCAGTGGCATTGCCCTTGTCGGCTGAGAGGATGACTATATCATGTCTCTCTTTTAATTTCGCGAGTTCAGAGCGTTCATCTTTGCTGATGTTGCTAACGGGTTTCTTAGCATTCTTAATAGTGGCTATTTCAGCTCTCGCGACGTCTGCTTGGATGTGTCCTATACCTTTGAGCGCTACATCGACCTGAGAAATTATATCATCTATCGGTATATGTTTTGGGGTGACAGCGAAATTTGGTCCTTTAGCCAATACTGTTTTCAGATTGTCCGAAATCGGGGTGCTACTCTGATTGATAACAATTTTGTTAGCGTCTAGTTTTGTGATCTGTGGAACCGGGTTTTTCTTTGATAGGTGATTGAATTTAGCAATTAGGTTAGCTTTGCAATTGATTGAAAGTGAATCGGCAGAAGAAGAGTCATGTTGTCTACGTGGTTCCAATCAGAAGGTGACATGTTTTGTGTTAACGTTAAATGAGCTTGTAGGAGAGTCCTGTCTAAAGTATCGAGTACAAAACGGAGTAGTCTTATCCTCTCTGAGATTGAAGAGAGGCTGGCCTTAAACAGAATCTGTTTAGAGTTCGGTGAGGACACAGCAGCAGAAGTGAGTGTGAAGGCGATGGGTATTACCTTGTGGTCGCGGCATCTTTTGAGGAAGGTCAGCGTCTCGATGAGCTGTGACTTCTTGTCCCGTTGTCTGTTAAAAGCTCTAACAGATAGGTGAAAACCCTTCCCGTAGAGGCTATCAATTCTAGATTTGAAGCTTTCGTGACTGCAAGGATCCATACTCTTTGGTTCTATTCGGTAAAGTCACGTAGGTAAAAAAATAAAACAACAAAAATCACGACGTTTCGGCCACAACACAAGCGGCCACACAGCTTAAAGGTGCACTGCCGCGTGCTACACCTTTCATCATGCTAAGTCCGCCAATCAAATGCTATTTTTTATGCTAATTCCTTTGTCGAGGCACCTTAATCCCTCTCACACAGCTTAAAGGTCGTAGTCTGAGCTTGGCTCTGTTTCATTCCAGCGCAGTCTTCGAGACAGGCTGGTCCCTTCACCTGATGAAGGCCGCTTGTGTTGTGGCCGAAACGTCGTGATTTTTGTTGTTTAAATGTTTTACCTACGTGACTTTACCGAATAGAACCAAAGAGTATGGATCCTTGCAGTCACGAAAGCTTCAAATCTAGAATTGAATATTATTCAGTCTAACATTCAAAGCGAGGCAGTCACATACAAGTCCGTCGACACTGTTGTGGAAGCAGATGAAGCGGTTAATTATCCTAAATAATTTTTGAATTCACTCGATCTGCCAGGGATGCCACCGCACGTACTGCAATTGAAAATCGGCGTGCCAATTATCATGTTGCGAAATATCAACCAGCCAAAGCTTTGCAACGGCACGCGGCTTGCAGTAAAACAATTAATGAGCGACGTCGTTGAAGCAACAATCTTGACAGGACCTTTCAAAGGTGAAGATGTCCTCATTCCTCGCATTCCTATGATTCCAACGGATATGCCATTTCAATTTAAGAGATTGCAATTCCCAATTCGATTGGCGTTTGCAATCACCATCAACAAAGCTCAGGGCCAATCTTTAGAATTGTGCGGTTTAGATCTAGACACGGATTGCTTCTCACATGGACAATTATATGTTGCGTGTTCTAGAGTCGGCAAACCAGACAATCTCTATATCTACACAGACAATGGAACAACACAAACTATTGTATACCCACAAGCATTGTGAAATTAAATATTTTAGAAACGTGCGCTTTCTCTTTTCTTTCTTTGCCATTTAACCAGACTGAGCCACAGCAACGCGTGGCCGGGTACAGCTAGTATCTAATAAAAAAATAATTTTGATTTAAAGCTTTCGTGACTGCAGTAATTCATGTTCTTAGTTTTTTCGGTAAAGTCACGTTGAAGAGAAACAACAAAATAATAAAATATATATAAAACAATAAAAAATTATCACGACGTTTCGACCATAACTCAAACGGTCATCTTCAGGTGTGTTGGTTTGCATAAATTTATTTTTAAACGGCGCATTTACTCAAGCACGTACACCAAGCTCTTAGGGCTAATGGTTACTCCGACTATACAATCCGCAAAGCTATCACTCAAACCATGAAGAAGAACCCTCTTGAGGAGCTTTTCAAAACCATCACTTTACCCTACATTGCTGGGATCACAAAAAAGATCTCCAAAATCTTGAATAAACACAAGATCCAGGTCCGTTTCAACACATTACATAAAATCCGTGATCTGGTTCCGTCTGTAAAAGATGTGATTCCGGACATACAATACCCTGGTGTCTACAAACTAAGTTGCCTCTGTGGTAGTAGTTACATTGGAGAAACCAAACGCCATGTCTCGGACCGCATTCGTGAACATAAAGCAGACCTTAAACACGGTAGGACCAACACCTCGGCCGTAGCAGATCATTGTTCTAATTCAGTAGGCTCACATGCCATTGACTTTTCCAAGACGGAGGTTCTTTGTAAGCCATCTGGCTTCCATGAGAGATTCGTTCATGAGGCTATCCACATATACAAGCACAGAGACAATTTCAACCGAGAAGATGGATTCTATCTTAGCAATCATTGGAAAGATTTGATAAACCATTTCAGTGCTTAATTGATTGTTCACGCTTACAGTGGCTTTCAGACAGCATACATTATAAAAAATTTCGTCTCCCCCCTCCTCTTTTCAAAAAATATAGATGGACTAGTCCTGGGCAAACTGCCAAATCGCTGCGCGTGACGCTAACGTTTTTTATAAATAAATAAATGCGCCGTTTAAAAATATATTTATGCAAACCAACACACCTGAAGATGACCGTTTGAGTTATGGTCGAAACGTCGTGAGAATTTTTTATTGTTTTATATATATTTTATTATTTTGTTGTTTCTCTTCAACGTGACTTTACCGAAAAAACTAAGAATAAAAAAATAAATATTTAATATAATAAAGAATAATTATTTCATATTTTAATAGCAAATGCTAAGACATACATATTCACCATCATTTTACAAGAAAAACTGAAGGCACCCAATGGGTTCTCTCTTATCTCCGGTTGTGGCCAATATTTTCATGGAAATATCTGAGACGGACGCCATCCAGGCATGCACTCTACGCCCGTCCTTGTGGAAGAGGTACGTGGATGACACGTTTGTCATCTGGCCACATGGCCGACCGGCTCAACCACATCAATTCCATACACCCAGCCATCAAATTCACCATGGAGGTAGAAAAGGATGGCATGCTAACTTTCTTCGATGTCTTAATCAAAAAGAGAACAGATGGCTCAATGAGCCACTCTGTCTACAGGAAAGTAACCCATACTGACGCCTACCTAAAACCTGATTCCCACCACCATCCATCCCAGAAGAATTCCCTCATCAAAACGCTACACATAGAGCTCAGTGTATCTCCGACCATGAACACCTAACCAGGGAACTAAAACACGTACACCAAGCTCTCAAGGTGAATGGATATTCTGACTAAACAATCCACAAAGCCTTCACCCCAAGCGTGAGGAAGGAGCCATCTGAGGATCCAATCAAAACCATCACCCTGCCATACATTGCAGGGGTAACCACAAATATTTATAAAATCATGAACAAACACAAGATCCAGGTCCGATTTTACACAGTACATAAAATTCGTGACCTGATCCCATCTGTGAAGGACAAGATTCCTGACATGCAATATCCCGGCGTCTACAAACTAAGCTGTATCTGCGGCAGCAGTGACATTGGCGAAACCAAACGACATGTCTCGGACCGTGTTCGTGAACATAAGGCAGATCTGAAACACGCAGGACCAATACTTCTGCTGTGGCTGATCATTACTTTAATGCGCCATAATAAGGCGCTGTAGGCAGCTGACCTGCCACCACGCTCATGGGCCGACAGGGGGCAGCCGAGAGAGAGCGAGGTGTGTAGGGGTAGACCGAAGGTCAAACCCCCGCCCCTCCGTGACCGGAGGTTGACACCCCAGACCTCCCAGGGGCTGGGGGCTGAGGGGGATGGGGACCCCCACCACTTCCTAAACCCCCTTAAGAATTAAGACCTACTAAGACCTTCTAGAAGGTTCATGAGGGGAGGGGTGACCTCGACCTTGGGATAAAAGGCCGGCCCTCGGGACGGGCCAGGGAGTGTTCGCCAACTCAAGCTTGAAAACATCTGAAGACCTGAAGACTGGACCAGCACCCGGGGACCCTCCCCGAGGCTCTCGCTAGAGCCGGGGTTGCAGCGGACCAGGGCGAGTCCCGTACCCCGGGGTGGGTCGGTCGGTCCAGTCTTCCCCTAGCCGCCGTCGCAAGGGACCGGCGTGTAGCGTAGCCCGGCGTGTGTAGGACACGCTAGAAGGGAGGCTGTCTCTCCCTTAGGCTATCGGGTGTTACAGTAGTGTTTAACAGAGTAGTGTTTAACAGAGTAGTCTTAACAGAGTGTTAAGAGTTGTTACAATAAACGCGTTGCCTCCAGCAGACGTCTCCGTGTGGTTAGTTAAAGACACAACACTTGTATGTCACTGTCTCTCTCTCTGCATCTCTCTTTATGTCTCTGTCTCTCTATCTGTTTCTATCTCAGTCTGTGTATCTCTCTGTGTCTGTCTCTCTCTCCTTATGTCTCTGTATTAATGTTTCGTGTGTCTCTCTGTACTGCTTTTTTTGAATGTCCCTCTCTATCTCTGTGTCTGTCTCTATATATCTGTGGAACTTTTTTCGTACCGTACGTTGCCAACCGTGCTAATCGGAGGTGCGAGGGAAAGACAGCCTACTAAACACAAAAATAAGTTATAAAGAAATTAGTTTTCAATCTAAATTTAAAATTGCATAGCTCCAGTGGCTTCCTAATATCGGGACAGCGTTCCAGACGGCCGTAAAACTGCATCAGAAAACACGTGATGCGGTGGCCATCTTTGTTCTATGGCCAGCCAAAAGCCACTGTGAGGATGACCGGAGTCTGCATGATGGTTTTTCTCTGCGTCTGTGTCCCTTTGTGTGTGTGTGTGTTTGTAGGCCTGGGCTCTGGGTTGTTCTTCATGCTTTCGGAGTCCCTGTCCCTCTGCTCATGATCATTAAGGACCTTCATGATGGTGAGCGGGCCTGGGTAAAACTATGTGGCCGGGAGTCAGAGCTATTCCCTGTACACCTTGGGGTGCGACAGGGATGTCCTCTGGCTCCCACATTATTTAACATCTATTTTGACCACGTAGTTCGTGAAGCCTTCAATAGCTGTACCGGAGGAATCTCCATTTGGTACGGATACAATGGGAGGCTGAAAGATGCCTGGGTAATTGCTGTTCACTCAGAGGAGGAGTTGGAGGCTCTGCTGCTGAACCTGGAGCTTTCCACCAAGAGGTGGGGAGTTACCATCAGCCCAACCAAAACTAAGCACCTGCCTGGGTATTTGTACCATCGGACACTCCACACCCACAACTCCAAATTGGTGATAGGGTAGTTGTGGAGAGAGTGGAGAGCTTCCCATACCTTGGCAATGTGCTCATGACCGGCTCCGCTTTAACAGCAGAGGTCTCACTCCGAATCAGTCAAGCGGCATTATATTTTCATTGGTTGCGTAACGCTGTGTGGAAGCTACCTGGTCTATCACTCCGCACAAAGCCTCAGGTCTTCTCGGCCACGGTCATTCCCTCCCTTCTCTACGCTTGCAAAACGTGGACCCCCCTAATGGAACATTGTCGCCGGTTAGAAACAATTATGCTGGCCTGCCTACGATCCATCCTGGGTTTAACCAGGCTAGATTGTGTGAGGAGCTCACAAATCGTTGAAAGATGTGGACAAAGTCCCATTGGTGAGCTACTCCGGCAGGCAAGGCTTCGTTGGCTTGATCATGTAGCCCGCATGCCCAGCCACCGCATGCCTAAACAGCTTTTGTTCAGCCGGATCGAGGTGGTGAAATGGGCGCGGACGGGCTAGAGAAGAGATGGATTGATGTGGTACATGAGGATGTGGACTTGCCGATGACTTGTACCAGCGGTGTCAAGATCGGCCTCGGTGGAAGAGGCTCGTGAAGGACGCTGCTACTGGGCAGTTGGAGGCAGTCACCCTCCAACAACAACGGACGGCAGAGGAGCGACGCTCACAACAACGAGCGGAGTGCCGGGTGGCTAAAGCACAGCAAGTTGGCACAGTAGGGGGCACAGGTGGTGCATCAGCCAGTCGTCTCAGTCAGTAGACCCGTGGCATCTAGGTCTGCCCCGTGACCTCCTGCCAGCGGGTTTTCGACACTTCACGTGACCTCAAGGTGCACATAGCCTGGCACATGCATCGTGGTGACGTCACCGCCACTTAGTGGCGAATGGCGGTTGTTGTTGTGTTTGTTTCTCACTTTACTCCTATGTCTCTCACTGCCTATTTCTGTGTCTATCTTTCGCTGTGTGTGTTTCTCTCCGTGTCTTTCTCTCTACCCCTATTTGCCCATGGCGATGCCCTCATTATTTTCCATTACAGATTTTCGCCCATGAGCAGCCGCCCCGATCGTCCATTCCTAAGTCCAGTCCTGACTTTAGTGCTAAAACATTTTACAATACGAGAATCACAGTCACATCCACCTCATGTAAATACTGTACCATATACTTAGCATGAAGACGTACCTAATCAGGCCTATTGACCATGTAGAGTGGTGAAAGTTTCCGTGGAAAAATATTGCAAAAGTCATTGTAGCTCCCTGTGGAATCAATGTTGGAGGAACTAGAATATGCATGCTCATATGTATACCTAGGGGAGTTATTGAAGGCAGACTGGGATCATAGACAGGACGTAAGAAAGGGGGGCGACGTCAGATCGGAGTGCTTCTGCATATCAACATAGCTATGTGCTCAGGGAATCACGTTTACAAACGGTGCATCTATCACCTGCTGTGACGTATGGCTCAGACACACCGACATATCAAACGAGTGCAGCTAATACTTGGACGAGGAAGACAATGACAATGATCTCTGGATTAATGTATCAGCATCTGCGTGCTGAAGAAGGAAAACGAATGCATGGAAATGTAAAACATTAGAATGATCTGAGATTGAAAACATCGCTAGACCTGCTGCTGGCGGATGGTTCGTAGGGACGCAGTTATGTAGCCCACCAGTAATTTAATTCGTCACGATTCAGAATTTACAATTTCATTTGTTAGGAGCCATCCATAAATGACGTCACGCGATTTTGGACGATTTTTTACCCCCTCCTCCATTCGTCACAAAAAGTCAGACCCCCCCAAAATATGACGTCACAAAGATCTGCCCCCCCCACAAAAAAATAAAACATGCTCCAAATCGCTTTAAACTATTGTCATTGTAGTGCGTATTTAATGTGGCGCTGCACTCTGATGTTGTAGGAGAAAACATTTATCAAAAAGTCTATGTAATTAAGTAGAACGTGTTGTCTATATTCATTTAAAGTTTCCAATTTTGATGTGACGTCACATTTCTCACCCCCCCCCCCCTTGTCACACATCGTCACAAATGTCTGACCCCCCCCCCTAGGTGCGTGACGTCATTTATGGACGGCCCCTTATTTGCTCATGCCTCGTTGTTTTTACCGTCTCCTGTGTACACACGCACACAACAAAAGCTGTGCGGTGGCGGCTACGCTGCTGCACGTGGCTGCTGCACTGTGGAGGCAGCAGCGAGGGTCGGTGGATCACCGCACTTCGATGTTGTGAAACTCCCTTGCCGTGGGTGTCGAGGAGGTGCCATGCCCTGGCTATGCCAGGAGAAGGCGGTAAAGGAAGAATGTGGACTGCATGGGATTGAGTGTTTGCTCCCTTCGCACGCATGGGCGCCGCGGTGGTGAGATGTTAACTACCTCGCCTGGTGTACAGGAGGTCGTGGATTCGATCCCGACCCAGACGCCTGCTGTATATTTGGAGTTTGCATGTCTCTGGCTCCCCGTGCTCGCGTGGATTTTTTCCGGGTCCTCCGGTTTTTACCTCCTCAGATACAGAATAAACGAGCGTTTTGAGTATTTGACTGCTGTAAATTTCCACAATATAAGCCACTTCGTTGAGCTATGATTTGGGGCCAGGTCGTTTCTGAAAAAAATAGCTGTATAACTGAATGAGCTTTACCTGGTAAACATTTTTGTTCAGTTATTATTCAGGTGCTCCGGTTTCCTCCCACATTAATTGGCCCACACCACCTCAAACTGTAGAGGACCGCAGAGCGTGGGCAATCGTTGGCGCCGACTCGTCACCTGGCTGCTGCCTTCCCGCTCATCTGTGGTTCCTCCTCGCGCCTCCGAGTCGTTGTCCTCTCTGCGAGAGCGAGCGAGTGATGCGCGGTAGCGGCGTGTTGCAAGTTGACATTGTTATTATTGACACACACACTAGAGGACGGATAAGGTGGCGTGACCTCACATGCATGACAACTGACCCATCGCCAGACACCGATCACCATGCGGGCACTCACCACTCACCAGATATCATTCACCTGGCACACACATGATATCCAATGAGGGAAAAAAGTATTTGATCCCCTGCTTATTTTGTATGTTTGCCCACTGACAAATAAATGATCAGTCTATAATTTTAATGGTAGGTTTATTTGAACAGTGAGAGACAGAATAACAACAACAAAAATTCAGAAAAACGCATGTCAAAAATGTTATAAATTGGTTTGCATTTTAATGATGGAAATAAGTATTTGACCCATTCACAATCAGAAAGATTTCTGGCCCCCAGGTGTCTTTTATACAGGTAACGAGCTGAGATTTAGGAGCACACTCTTAAAGGGAGTGCTCCTAATCTCAGCTTGTGTAACAGGTACCTGTCCACAGAAGCAACAAATCAATCAGATTCCAAACTTTCCACCATGGCCAAGACCAAAGAGCTCTCCAAGGATGTCAGGGACAAGATTGTAGACCTACACAAGGCTGGAATGGGCTACAAGACCATTGCCAAGCAGCTTGGTGAGAAGGTGACAACAGTTGGTGCGATTATTCGCAAATGGAGGAAACATAAAAGAACTGTCAATCTCCCTCGGCCTGGGGCTCCATGCAAGATCTCACCTCGTGGAGTTGCAATGATCATGAGAACGGTGAGGAATCAGCCCAGAACTACACGGGAGGATCTTGTCAATGATCTCAAGGCAGCTGGGACCATAGTTACCAAGAAAACAATTGGTAACACACTGCGCCGTGAAGGACTGAAATCCTGCAGCACCCGAAAGGTTCCCTTGCTCAAGAAAGCACATATACATGCCCGTCTGAAGTTTGCCAATGAACATCTGAATGATTCAGAGCACAACTGGGTGAAAGTGTTGTGGTCAGATGAGACCAAAATGGAGCTCTTTGGCATCAACTCAACTCGCCGTCTTTGGAGGAGGAAGAATGCTGCCCATGACCCCAAGAACACCATCCCCACCGTCAAACATGGAGGTGGAAACATTATGCTTTGGGGGTGTTTTTCTGCTAAGGGGACAGAACAACTTCACCGCATCAATGGGACGATTAACAGGGCCATGTACCGTCAAATATTGGGTGAGAAACTCCTTCCCTCAGCCAGGGCTTTGAAAATAGGTCGGGGATGGGTATTCCAGCATGACAATGACCCAAAACACACGGCCAAGGCAACAAAGGAGTGGCTCAAGAAGAAGCACATTCAGGTCCTGGAGTGGCCTAGCCAGTCTCCAGACCTTAATCACATAGAAAATCTGTGGAGGAAGCTGAAGGTTCGAGTTGCCAAACGTCAGCCTCGAAATCTTAATGACTTGGAGAAATCTGCAAAGAGGAGAGGGACAAAATCCCTCCTGAAATGTGTGCAAACCTCGTGGCCAACTACAAGAAACGTCTGACCTCTGATTGCCAACAAGGGTTTTACCACCATGTACTAAGTCTTGTTTTATAGAGGTCAAATACTTATTTCCCTCATTAAAATGCAGATCAATTTATAACATTTTTGACATGCGTTTTTCTGGATTTTTGTTGTTATTCTGTCTCTCACTGTTCAAATAAACCTACCATTAAAATTATAGACTGATCATTTCTTTGTCAGTGGGCAAACGTACAAAATCAGCAGGGGATCAAATACTTTTTTTCCCTCACTGTACTCATCAACCAACACACACCACTCACCTGATCCGAACCACACACTCCAGGCATTTGCCATTCACTCGCACACAAA
Source organism: Petromyzon marinus (assembly GCF_048934315.1). Taxonomy (NCBI): domain Eukaryota; kingdom Metazoa; phylum Chordata; class Hyperoartia; order Petromyzontiformes; family Petromyzontidae; genus Petromyzon; species Petromyzon marinus. The sequence goes on along the minus strand of NC_133690.1, from coordinate 6,950,185 downwards.
CTCACACCATTCTCACCTATTCGTCCATAACATTGACAAAAAAAACACGTCTCATTCACAATCCTGTATCTGTCTCATCGCATAAAACAACAAAATCAATGTTTTTTTTATCCCATCTGCCCCACGGTCTTGTTGGAGTGCATAATGTCAGCAGTATTAGTTCAAGACAAAGCAAGCTATGGGCTCGCTTCGACATTCAGTGTCTCATCAGCAGTCAGGCTTTCCCCAACCAACGTTGGTGAATCGCAAGATACTAAAGATGCTAATAAGCAAAGACGCCCCACTCCCGATAACTTCAAGATAATGGGTCCGAGTTTTCACGCAAAATGGTATAGTGTACTGCAGGGGTGTCCAAACTACGGTCCGCGGGCCAACTGCGGCCCGCCATCCATTTTTAATTTAAATGCCACGGACACTGCACGGCTGTTAATTTTTTTGCGGGGAGTTGATGATAATTTTTGCATTACGGAGGAACTGCTTGATCTTCGGAGTCTAAAGGGGACAACAAGTGGGAAGGACATGTTTTGAAGCTGTGTCAGATTCAATTAACCAGGCTGGACTTAAATGGGACAAGCTGTGTTGAATTACAACGGATGGGGCTCCAGCAATGACAGGCGAGCGCAAAGGAATGGCTTCTATGGCGAGTGCCAAGGTGCAGGAGAGCGGAGGTGAGGCTGTTAAAATGCACTGTATCATCTACCAAGAAGCCCTCTGTGCCAAGATAATCCAGCTTGGCGATGTGATGAACACAGTTGTGAAAAATGTCAAAAAAATAATGGCCCGAGGGCTTTACCACCGAGAATTGCAAGCGTTCCTCTCTGATGTCGATGCTGAATACGGGGACCTACTCTACCATTCGCAAGTGCGCTGGCTCAGTCGCGGCTCCGTGCTGCAGCGGTTTTATTCCCTGAGATCAAATGTCGAAAAGTTTTTGAAAGAAAAGGGCAGACCTCTCCATGAGATCAGTGACCCTTTATGGTTGGCAGGCCTGGCTTTTTTAGTTGATCTCACTGATCATCTCAACACCCCGAACAAGAGACTACAAGGCAAAGAGCAGCTGGTAGCACAGCTGTATGTGCACATGAAAGCATTCCGTGCGAAGCTCCGTCTCTTCGAGTCACAACTGCGCAACTTCAATGTAGCGCACTTCCCCACGCTGACCGAAATCAATGCACATTTCCCAATGCCAAGCTCTCTGCAAAAATGGGAGAATATGTGTCTGTGATCACATCTCTCATGACAGAATTCAGTCAGCGCTTCCAAGATTTTTCTGTTATTGAGAAGGAAATCACACTGTTTGCGGCTCCGTTTTCAATGGATGCAAAAGAAGTGGAGGAGAGTGTGCAATTAGAACTGATCGAAATTCAGTGTGATGATTCTTTGAAGAATCAGCATCAGCTTCTCTCCCTACCTGACTTCTACCGGAGTTTGGAAAAGGCCATGTTTCCTCTGATGAGACGCCATGCAAAACGAATGATGAGTCTGTTCGGCTCAACATACATATGTGAGCAGACATTCTCTCTGTTAACGCTGAACAAAAGCAGGCTGAGAACCAGAACGACCGACAGCCATCTCCGTGACGTCCTTCGCATCTCAACCACCAAACTTACTCCTGACCTGCCAGCTATCCTTCACACCAAAGCGCCGCATCACTGCTCCCACTGAGCGCAACATTCTTCCCATTACAGGTGAGTTAAAAATATACACACCGTTTTCATTTATTAATAAGCCCAATTACTTAATAAATTAAGTTAATGAAAGTTGATGACAATTTTTTTAACAAACGTTAGTTGATGTGTTAACAAGCCCAATAATTTATTTGTGTAATAGGCTTGAAATATCCACATCCCCTATTTCTCTTCTTGTCTCTCCCTTCATACAGGACAATGAAGGGGGATCAGCACCCTAAGAACCAATCTGAGGCTGTCACTGAGAGAATGACCTGCCAACCTTTTTGTAAAAAATAAAGTGAAAATCTACTTATGAAGAGCTATGATGGAGGCTTTTTTTCTTCAAACATGTTCAATAATCAAACGTAATGTACCTGCATCTGATTGATTTTGACAATATTAGTGCATGAGAAGTGAGGCAGTATACCTCACGTCTGTATGTGGCCCTCGGGTAAAAAAGTTTGGACACCCCTGGTGTACTGTAATGTATTCTGATATAAAGTACACATTACTCAATTGGGATTATACATAGCCACCCACCTTCTGTGAAAACTGGCAGGACCCTCCTGAAAAAGAGCCACGAGGCTCACTCAGTGAGGCAGCGGCGGCCCTGGACCCGCTGCTGCCAGCAATCGGCGCCCCCAAACCCCAGGGGCAGATCGAGGCTGAGTTTTTTGGCAAACTGGGAAACATTTTGCCCCTATTTTCCATTCAATGTTATTTATTTATTTAAAGAGGCATAATACTGGTAGGAACGAAGTTGTAAACTGAGTGTACCAGCCTGCAATAGATTAATGTGTCCGTCCGTCCCCTTTCAATACTTTAACGAAGTGAAATCTCGTGCTGTTGGGTGTAAAATCAGCAATAGACAGCGCAGAGACTTGTCCTACCAGCCCACCCTGCAGGGACCTGTTTATTCGGATTGTCCGTCCGTCTGTCCAATCAATCAATTGTCAGAAATGTTGAGAAATTAATTATAATTTTTTTGGTATTTGTATTTTTTTTGTACTTTTACCTCGAATTTGGCACCCCACTTAACTTGGCGCCCTAGACGACCGCCTAGATAGACTACATGGACGTGTCGCGCCTGCAGTGAGGCTTTCCTGGGTAAACAAGCCTCATAATAAACACATTCCTGCGGAGGGAGCTGGTAGGAACGTTGGGTTGCTCGGTCAATGGCCAGGTCAACGGCGGCACCACGTGGTGTATTCCGCAAATATGCCCGACTGTGAGGGCGGGCACAAGCCGGCGTGATTAGGTGAAACGTTGAGTTTTATAAGGGCACCACAGGGTGACCAGTCCCACCCCACCCAGCCCCTCCCCTCCCACCCCCCACCCAGCCCCACCCTCCCCACCCAGCCCCTCCCCACCCTCCCCACCCAGCCCCTCCCCACCCTCCCCACCCAGCCCCACCCCTCACATTTTTGGATGGACGATGGACGGACACAATAATCCCCTGTGGGCTGGTGTAACCAGAGGTTCCTACCAGTATCATCATGATCACATTTGACACCACTCGCTTGTGGCCGTCTGATACGTATTGTCTCCGCGGCACAGTAGCGTGTTTAGTCCAGCAGGGGGTGCTGCGGCAATGTTGTTGACGCACGTGTTGGCTTCACGTGCTATGAAGAAGAACAATTGAAGCAATTGGCGGGACCCCGGGGTCCCATCACTGCCCCGGGGTGGGAAAAACCGCGTAGCGACACGAGTCTTGCCTTACCGACAACACAACTAGTGTCAATCGATTGGCCTCGTCGAGAGCTACTCGGGGCACTAAGTTTCGTAAAAAGTTGAAAAATTACTTAAACACGTTAAATTCACTGCCTGGGGGGCGGGCTCGCCTTGGCAAAGAAGCCGAGGATCGACGGCTGACCGGAGGGCGTTGTCGCCCCCCGGGGCTCGCGTTTGCCCGGTGGGGTGGCGCCCATCGTGTCGATCGCCGCCTTCTGCTGCTGCTGGCGCTTGTTGGTGCGAGTCTGGGCGGGCGGCGCGTTGCTGTCGGGGTCACGAGTGGGCGGACTGAAAAATAATAATTATTGACCTGATTTTTGCGGGACCCCAGGGTCCCGCCAAATAATTCAATTGACGAAATGTTGCGTATTAAAAAATAAATACTTTTAAGACCACAGTTTGTTATTTACGAATTGTCGCTGAGTAGTCATTGCACTGCAGCACGTGACTTGTTTTTTCATCTTGGTCAAGAGTCATAACATAGGCAATGTGCAATTCCAAAGACCCCCATGGATGATTATGGTGGGTGTTTCAGATTGCCATCAAACACCCTACCTGTCACACACTGGATTATAATTTTTAAATTCTGAGATAAAATTCATACGTCGTACAAAGTTCACATTTAATACCATAGCCAGCTGGATTAAAACGGTCAAAATGAGTTATCTTTCAGCTCTGTACGTTGAGAACTACTCAAATTAATGCTGCGAAAACACACCGGCTTATGTGAGCCGATTCATAATCTGTGCCATAACTCACACACGTGTCTCCCTTGTTGCCTCTCTCTCCAGAGGCTGTCCCCACTCCTTCCCTTGGCCTCGCCCCTCCACCAGTTGGCCCTGTTCAGCTCCATCCACCACATGAACCACAGATGTTTCTTTAATCTAGTTTAGAGGCTATATGCAGTTGTTATAGGTCAGTACCAATGCCGTAGGTTTTCGATTTCTGGTAAAAATCAGCTGGACCTGTAAAATTAAAATTACAGGCAGCCCTCGACTTACGAACACCCGACTTAAGAATACCCGACTTAGGAACACCCGACTAACGAACACTAGTACTTAAGAATCCGCGAAATTTCGTGAAACTGAACGTTCGTAAGTCGAGGGATACCTTTATAGAATGAAAGACAAGGCAGGGGCGATGAGAAGTTTCCTGTTGCCAGGGAAAGCAAACGCGGTGTGGAAGGCAGGGCATGTGGAAGGAGGGAAGTTGTGAGATGTGATGAGGCTGAGGTTGACTCAGCCTCAAATTATTACCTGGTGCGATGTGTAAATATCGTCACTGGGGAGATAAAGACGGCCGAGCGTGGTGCTGGCCACCCATCCCTCGTGTGCCGTTCAGGCCTTCATAGGTGCTTGCTCATAGCACTTGCCCTAACAGTCTGTTAAGGCTATACGGGTGATCTTTGTCTGTATAATGAAGGCCATGGATTTGGGCATAGGCAAAGGAATCTAGCATTTCTTATCAATCCATGCACTTCCTCCCACCACTCTCCCTAAAATAAAAATAATTACTGAACATGCACACCGTTAATTACCCACGTGGGGAGCCGTATCAGCGCTATAAATCCGTCTTGCAGCTTGTGGACTGTGTAGCGTGGTGTCTCGCACCACCAGGGCCCTGCTTTGCACCACAAACTAACTTTGCTTCTGCCTCCTACAAGGTGTAGGGCGTGATGTGCATGTAGGGGGAAGAAGAGTCTGGGGCCAGATACATGGAATGTGGGATGTGGGCAGGAAGAAGGTTGTGTATTGGAGATCCTGGCTCTGAGATAATGTGGAGGTTTGGGTAGGCTGTGTGCGCTGAGTGTTGGGGCGAGTGGTCGGTGGTATGTGGACTGGACAAAGAGGCTGTTCGTATGTTGATGGGTGTGTATGAGGCTGGGTATAGGAGTTGGGGCGTGTGCAAGGTGTGTACGAGGATGGGTGTTGGTATTCGTGTTGGGTGTATGGGCTGTAGATTAGACTATCTGGCTGTTTGATTGGTGGGTGGGTATAGGGCTGGCTGTGTGAGGTCTGGGTGAGTGTTTGTGGCCGTCTGTGTGAGTTCTGGGTGAATGCTTGGGGGTGGCTGTGTGAGTTCTGGGTGAGTGTTTGGGGCTGGCTGTGTGAGTTCTGGGTGAGTGTTTGGGGCTGGCTGTGTGAGTTCTGGGTGAGTGTTTGGGGCTGGCTGTGTGAGTTCTGGGTGAGTGTTTGGGGCTGACAGTGTGAGTTCTGGGTGAGTGTTTGGGGCTAAGGATTTGAATAACATTTCAGGTCTTAATTAATTTTTCGTCTCCCCCCTCCTCTTTTCAGAACATAGATGGACTAGTCCTTCTAAATAAACTGCCAAATCGCTGTGCGTGGCGCTGACGTTTTTAAATAAATAAATAAATACACCGTTTTTAAATAAATAAATTTATGCAAACCGACACACCTGATGACGACCGTTTGTGTCAGGGGTCGGGAACCTTTTTGACTAAGAGAGCCATGAAAGCAAAAAAATTTGAAATTTATTTCAGTGAGAGCCATATAATATATTTTAAAAGTGAATTCAACTAAATGTCAGTATAATAAGCCTCTGAATTTATTCTTTTAAATAATGTTGTTATAACACTCACCATTAATGCGACTTCTGGTGCTGCATGGATTTGCTGATGTCTTTGTAGTCGGGTTGGTACTTGGTGAGGTTAAGCTTCATGCAAGCGTTGAGGCTTTCATCCGTTAAACGTGATCGTAGGTTGGACTTGATGTTTTTAAGATGTGAGAATGACTGCTCACATGCATACGTAGATCCAAACATGGTCAATACAGCAATACTCACACGCTGCAGTGTGTGGTATGTGACAGGAAGCGCGTTCCAAGTTTTGAGAATCAGCTGGTCTTCGGGTTGGAGTTTTTTCATTTCTGTCCACATGTGCTTGCTCGCCAACTCCGCTTTCTATCGTGTGATTCTTTCCAAATCTTCATTCAGTGACTTGAACTTATTCACCCACATGTCTGAGGCCTTCAGGTCAGCCACTTCTGCTTCAAAATCTCTGACGGAGACACCAGGGATGTAATTCAGGTCGGCTGTGTTCAGTGAACACTCGTTTGGATGGGTGATGAACTTAAAAAGACGAGTGTGCTCACGAAATTCTCCAAAGCGTGCTTTGAAGGACTGTAGGAGACTGGATGTGCAGCCAGCTAGCTGGTGGAGATCAAGGTTTTGAATGGGCTCACTTGCTGTGCATGCATCTTTAAATTGGCTCAGTTTTTCAAAATGTAGTAAACGACCTGTTTCAAGATCCGTGATGAAAAGCTCCAGCTTGTTTTCAAAAGCAAATACAGCTTGTTGAAGGGATAACACTGTATTTCCAATGCCTTGCATTTTCACGTTGAGCTGGTTCAGATGTTCAGTCAGATCTACGAGATAGTAAAACTTGAGGAGCCACTCGGTGTCGGCTAGCTCAGGATGCCCGACGCCTTTCATTTCAAGGAAAGTCCGGATTTCGTTCAGGCAAGCCGCAAAACGGCTAAGCACCTTCCCTCTTGACAACCAACGCACATTGCTGTGCAAAAGCAGACCAGGATAGTTATTTACAACTTCATCCAGCAGTGTTTTAAACTGGCGATCATTTAAGGCTCGGGCAACAATAAAGTTGATCACACGAATGACCAGCGACATCACTTCGCCAAACTGCCTGTCACACATCTGAGCACAAAGTGCCTCCTGGTGTATAATGCAATCGAAACTTAGGATGGGTCTATTTTCATGTTCACGGAGAAGCGCCACAAATCCTTTGTTTTTCCCCACCATACACGGAGCACCATCAGTACACACTGAGAGAAGTTTATCCATAGGTAGACTTTTTTCTTGAGCAAACTCCATGAAAGACTTGAATAAATCCTCACCTCTTGTGGACCCTTTTAATGGCAGAACAGCAAGACTTTCTTCGCGCAGTGTGTCACCAACAGCATATCTTGCAATCACGCTGAACTGCGACAAATGGCTCACGTCTGTTGACTCATCCAAAGCCAGAGAAAAGAACGGCGCTGCATTTATGTCCTTCACTTGCGTTTCCTCCACTTTGTTTGCCATCACGATGGTACGATCATGAACAGTTCTTGCCGACAGAGGCATGTCTATGTATCCGTTTGATTATCTTGTCTTTGTTCGGAAGATCATCAAAAAGTTCATTGGCTACATCCAGCATGAACGTTTTAGCATACTCGCCATCTGTGAATGGTTTTCCGTTCCTCACTATTGCTAAAGAACCAGCAAAGCTAGCCGAATTATAGTCACCTTGCCGGGTCCATACGCGGAGTTGCTGCTGGCTAGCTTGCACCCTGCTCAGAAGCTCTTGGCACGCTTTCTTTCTGCTGTCTCCTGCAGGGTATTTTGATGCAAAGGTAGCGTGGCGCGTGTCGAAGTGCCGCTTTACATTCGACCGTTTCAACGATGTAATTTTGTCATTGCAAATTAGACACACCGCAGAACCCGCTCTCTCCACAAAGGCGAATTCTTCGGTCCATTCGTCCTGAAATGTACGATACTCGTCGTCTTTTTTTCTTTTCGCCATCTTCTTCGTCGAAGGGTTAGCTTTGAGCTAATGACCGAGCAGACGCAGTCTCAGACTGATTCAAAAGGGGGCGTTTACCTGTTTTACCCAGCAACGGCAAACGTAGGCCAGTATCATCCAATTAAAATAATGGACAATTGCTCCTGCAGCCCTGAACAGGACATGCGCAGTGAAAAATCGATGGATGGATTAAAACAAGTGAGAATATTTTGTTTTATCTGCGAGCCATATGCAATCATCAAAAGAGCCACATCTGGCTCGCGAGCCATAGGTTCCCGACCCCTGGTTTGTGTTATGGTCCAAACGTCGTGAGAATTTTTATTGTTTTATATATATTTTTTTATTATTTTATTGTTTCCCTTCAACGTGACTTTACCGAAAGAGCTAAGAATATGAGGGAGGGGGGTGTTTGAGAAATGTGACGTCACATTAAAATGGGCAACTTTAAATAATTATAGACAACACGTTCTGCTTAATTAAATAGACTTTTTTTAAATAAATGTTTTCTCCTACAACATCAGAGTGCAGCGCCACATTACCTACGCACTACAATGACAATAGTTTAAAGCGATTTGAAGCATGTTTTATATTTTTTATATTTTTGTAACGTCATGTTTGAGGGGGGGGGTCTGACTTTTTGCGACGCCGTGTGACGAGGGGGGGTCAAAAATCGTCCAAAATCGCGTGACGTCATTAATGGACAGCCCCTTTTAACTTTATATATATTTTAATTCTCATCGTCGTCGTGTGTGTGGAAATGTATAGCAGCCAAATACTCTAAACGCGTTTTTCTACGGAATCTTCGAGACCCATAGACCCACAGCGACCCACAGAGACCCATAGAGACCCACAGAGACCCACAGAGACCCATAGAGACCCACAGAGACCCACAGAGACCCGCAGAGACCCACAGAGACCCATAGAGTCCCACAGAGACCCACAGAGACCAATATACCCATAGAGACCCACAGAAACCCATAGAAACCCACAGAACCACATAGAGACCCATAGAGACCCACAGAGACCCCATAGACCCATAGAGAACCGTAGACCCATACTCATAGAGACCCATAGACCCGCAGAGACCCACAGAGACCCATAGACTCACAGAAACCCTTCGACCCACAGAGACCTACAGACCCACAGAGACCCAGAGACTCGTATAGGCCCACAGAGACCCACAGAAATGCATAGCAGCATCGAAATAATTTAAACGCACTGACATTTTAAATGGACCCGGACCAAATCCACCACGTGGAGAGAGACGCAGACTCGGAATATACAGCAGCAGCAGGCAGGGTCGGGATCGAAACCACGACCTCCTGCACACCTGGCGAGGTAGTCAACATCTCATAGCCACCGTGGTGATGATGAGAGAGACGCAATTTGTACCTCCACACACATGGCACGGTTGACTACGTACGGTGCAAAAAAAAGTTCAAGCCAAAGACAAAGATCCCCCGTATAGCCTTAACTGACTGTTGGGGCAATTGCTATTAGCGAGTAGCACCTATGTTGTAGTGGGTTTAACTCTCCAACACACAGTAACCGGTTAGTGCTGTACTAGTAACGAATTGTAAATGTTGTAGTGGGTTTAACTCTCCAACACACAGCAACCCGTTAGTGCTGTACTAGTAACGAATTGTAAATGTTGCAGTGGGTTTAACTCTCCAACACACAGCAACCGGTTAGTGCTGTACTAGTAACGAATTGTGAATGTTGCAGTGGGTTTAACTCTCCAACACACAGCAACCGGTTAGTGCTGTACTAGTAACGAATTGTAAATGTTGTAGTGGGTTTAACTCTCCAACACACAGCAACCGGTTTGCGCTGTACTAGTAACGAATTGTAAATGTTGTAGAGGGTTTAACTCTCAAACACACAGCAACCGGTTAGTGCTGTACTAGTAACGAATTGTAAATGTTGTAGTGGGTTTAACTCTCCAACACACAGCAACCGGTTAGTGCTGTACTAGTAACGAATTGTAAATGTAGTAGTGGGTTTAACTCTCCAACACACAACTTAGTGCTGTACTAGTAACGAATTGGCCACGTTCTGTTGATGTGACACAAACCCCCCATGAACATATACTGGCCTTTCACGACATGTGGCAATTTTAGATTCACCCCTCAAATGATGACTAAACCCATCGCCAGGGCAAAGCGGCGATTCCCCCACCCACAACCCACCCCTGCCCACCCACTACCCACCACTACCCACCCCTACCCACCCACTACCTACCCCGACCCACCCCCTACCCACCCACAACCAACCCCTACCCACCACCTACCCACCCACTAGCCACCCCTACCCACCCCTACCCACCCCTTACCCACCCCCTACCCACCCCCTACCCACCCACAACCCACCCTTACCCACCCACAACCCACCCCCTACCCACCCCCTACCCACCCACGCGCGCGCGACAGTGATGGAGATGCCGTCTCCTGCTCCTGCTGCTCCTGCTGCTGCTGCTGTCTCTGATGCTGGGGGTGGTGCCGATGACCCCGCGTGGCCGAGCCGAGCGGCGTGCCTGTCGCTCGCCCTCTGCGCCTTCCAGGCGCGCGCGGCCCTCGCTCTGTCGCGGGTGGTGGGAGGCCGCCTGCAGCTGCCGCCCGCAGAGCGATGGGTCGTGGCCTGGCTGCTCTATGACGCAGTGGTTCACATCACACTGGTGAGTGAGTGGGTGAGTGGGTGGTGGTGGTGGTGGTGTAGTTACACTGCAGCGCCACACCTATTTACCATCATTAGGGGAAAGAACGGTGATCCAATCTCCGACCCCCCGCAAGGAACAGGTTTGCAGATTTTGCTGCGCATTTCTGTGAAGTCCTGGGGGTGGGGGAAATCCCTCAGCCAGGAAAACATCGTGAGGCACAAAGTGGGGATGACCCTGCTGAGGCTGCAGTGGTTCAAATATTGGAAGAAGTCACCCCCTGTGAGTGGCTGGCTGAAGAACCATCTGTTGAGGAAGTGCTGATGGCGATCCGGAGTCTGAGACCAGGAAAGGCACCGGGTAGAGATGATCTCCCAATCGAAATGCTGAGGGAGGGTGGCGTTTGTGCACAGACTGTCCTACATGACATCATAACAAACAGTCTGGACCACTGGACCAGTTCCGCAGGACTCGAAGGATGCCATGGTGGTCCCCATATTTAAGAAGGTGAGACCACACAGACTGTAACAACTACAGAGGCATCTCACTCCTCAGTGTGCCAGGAAAGGTCCTGGCAAGAATTATTCAACATCGCCTTGCCAGGCGCGCTGAGGAGAGGCTTGTGGAGCCCCAATGCGGTTTCAGGAAAGGGCGGTCCTGCACAGATGCCATATTTTCTGTCCGTTTACTACAGCAGAGGTGTAGGGAATTCCAACAAGACCTACATCTCTGCTTTATTGACCTGGTCAAAGCCTATGATACCACCAGTATACCTGGGCTCTGGGTTGTTCTTCGCGCTTTCGGAGTCCCTAACCGCTGCTCACGATCATTAAGGACCGTCATGATGGTGAGCGGGCCCGGATAAAACTACGTGCCGGGAATCGGAGCCATTCCCTGTTCACCTTGGGGTGCGACAGGGATGTCCTCTGGCTCCAATATTATTTAACATCTATTTCGACCACGTAGTTCGTGAAGCCTTCAGTAGCTGTACCGGAGGAATTTCCATCTGGTACAGATACAATGTGAGGCTGACCGATGCCAGGGTACGGTCAAGGGATGGCTCCCTATTGGTCAACCACGTTACGTATGCCGACGACCTGGTAATTGCGGCTCACTCAGAGGAGGAGTTGGAGGCGCTGCGGCTGAAACTGGAGTGTGCCACTAAGAGGTGGCGCCTTACCATCAGCCCCACCAAAACGAAGAACCTGCCTGGGTATTTTGTACCATCGGACACTCCACCCCCACAATTCCCAATATGTGATGGGGCAGTTGTCGAGCGAGTGGAAAGTTTCCCATACCTGGGCAGTGTGCTCATGACCGGCTCCGGTTTAACAGCAGAGGTCTCACTCCGAATCAGTCGAGCGGCAATATCTTTTAATTGGATGTGTAACGCTGTGTGGAAGCTACGTGGTCTGTCGCTCCGCACGAAGCTTCGGGTCTTCTCAGCCACAGTCATTCCCTCTGTTCTCTACGCTTGCGAAACGTGGACCCCCCTAATGGAACATCTTCGTCAGTTAGAAACATTTAGACTGGCCTGCCTACGATCAATCTTGGGTTTAACCAGGCTGGATTGTGTGAGGAGCTCACAAATCCTCGAAAGATCTGGACAAAGTCCCATCGGTGAGCACCTCCGGCAAGCAAGGCTGCGTTGGCTGGGTCATGTTGCCCGCATGTCCAGCCACCGCATGCCTAAACAGCTTTTGTTCTGCCGGATCGAGGGGGCTAAACGGGCGCGGCATGGGCTAGAGAAGAGATGGAGTGATGTGGTACAGGAGGATGTGGAGCTGGTACCAGCGGTGTCAAGATCGGCCTCTGTGGAGGAGGCTCGTGAAGGACGCTACTGGGCAGTTGGGGGCAGTCGCTCACAACAACGAGCGGAGCGCCGGGTGGCTAAAGCACAGCAAGTTGGCACAGTAGGGGGCACAGGTGGTGCATGAGCCAGTCATCTCGGTCATCTCAGTCAGTATACCCGTGGCACCTGCTGGGTCTGCCTCATTACATCCTGCCAGCGGGCGTTCGACACTTCACGTGGTAGCCTCAAGGTGCACATAGCCTGGCACAAGCGTCGTGGTGACGTCACCGCCACTGAGTGGCGAATGGCGGTTGTCGTTATTGATGATGGTAATGGTGGTGCTGATGGTGGTGCTGATGGTGGTGATGGTGGTGGTGATGATGGTGGTGGTGGTGATGGTGAGTGATGGTGTAGCTACGCTGGGTGAGTGATGGTGTAGCTACACTGGGTAATGGTGTAGCTACACTTGTGATGGTGTAGCTACACTGGGTGAGTGATGGTGTAGCTACACTGGGTTATGGTGTAGCTACGCTGGTGATGGTGTAGCTACACTGGGTGAGTGATGGTGTAGCTACACTGGGTGATGGTGTAGCTACACTGGGTGAGTGATGGTGTAGCTACGCTGGTAATGGTGTAGCTACACTGGGTGGGTGATGCTGTAGCTACACTGGTGATGGTGTAGCTACACTGGGTGAGTGATGGTGTAGCTATGCTGGTGATGGTGTAGCTACACTGGTGGTGGTGTAGATACACTGGGTGAGTGATGGTGTAGCTACACTGGGTGAGTGAAGGTGTAGCTACACTGGGTGAGTGATGGTGTAGCTACACTGGGTGAGTGATGGTGTAGCTACACTGGGTGATGGTGTAGCTACACTGGGTGAGTGATGGTGTAGCTACGCTGGTGATGTTGTAGCTACACTGGGTGAGTGATGGTGTAGCTATGCTGGTGATGGTGTAGCTACACTGGGTGAGTGATGGTGTAGCTACGCTGGTGATGGTGTAGCTACACTGGGTGAGTGATGGTGTAGCTACACTGGTGATGGTGTAGCTACACTGGGTGAGTGATGGTGTTGCTACGCTGGTGATGGTGTAGCTACGCTGGTGATGGTGTGGCTATGCTGGGTGAGTGATGGTGTAGCTACACTGGGTAATGGTGTAGCTACACTTGTGATGGTGTAGCTACACTGGGTGAGTGATGGTGTAGCTACACTGGGTTATGGTGTAGCTACGCTGGTGATGGTGTAGCTACACTGGGTGAGTGATGGTGTAGCTACACTGGGTGATGGTGTAGCTACACTGGGTGAGTGATGATGTAGCTATGCTGGTGATGGTGTAGCTACACTGGTGGTGGTGTAGATACACTGGGTGAGTGATGGTGTAGCTACACTGGGTCAGTGAAGGTGTAGCTACACTGGGTGAGTGATGGTGTAGCTACACTGGGTGAGTGATGGTGTAGCTACACTGGGTGAGTGATGGTGTAGCTACACTGGGTGAGTGATGGTGTAGCTACACTGGGTGATGGTGTAGCTACACTGGGTGAGTGATGGTGTAGCTACGCTGGTGATGTTGTAGCTACACTGGGTGAGTGATGGTGTAGCTACACTGGTGATGGTGTAGCTACACTGGGTGAGTGATGGTGTAGCTACACTGGTGATGGTGTAGCTATGCTGGTGATGGTGTAGCTACACTGGGTGAGTGATGGTGTAGCTACGCTGGTGATGGTGTAGCTACACTGGGTGAGTGATGGTGTAGCTACACTAGGTGAGTGATGGTGTAGCTACGCTGGTGATGGTGTAGCTACACTGGGTGAGTGATGGTGTAGCTACACTAGGTGAGTGATGGTGTAGCTACGCTGGTGATGGTGTAGCTACACTAGGTGAATGATGGTGTAGCTACACTGGTGATGGTGTAGCTACACTGGGTGAGTGATGGTGTAGCTACACTGGTGATGGTGTAGCTACACTGGGTGGGTGATGCTGTAGCTACACTGGGTGATGGTGTAGCTTTGCTGGTGATGGTGTAGCTACACTGGGTGAGTGATGGTGTAGCTACGCTGGTGATGGTGTAGCTACACTGGGTGAGTGATGGTGTAGCTACGCTGGTGATGGTGTAGCTACACTGGGTGAGTGATGGTGTAGCTACACTGGGTGATGGTGTAGCTACACTAGGTGAGTGATGGTGTAGCTACACTGGTGATGGTGTAGCTACACTGGGTGAGTGATGGTGTAGCTACGCTGGTGATGGTGTAGCTACACTGGGTGAGTGATGGTGTAGCTACACTGGTGATGGTGTAGCTACACTGGGTGATGGTGTAGCTACACTGGGTGAGTGATGGTGTAGCTACACTGGTGATGGTGTAGCTACACTGGGTGAGTGATGGTGTAGCTACACTGGTGATGGTGTAGCTACACTGGGTTGGTGATGCTGTAGCTACACTGGGTGATGGTGTAGCTATGCTGGTGATGGTGTAGCTACACTGGGTGGGTGATGGTGTAGCTACACTGGTGATGGTGTAGCTACACTGGGTGGGTGATGCTGTAGCTTCACTGGGTGATGGTGTAGCTATGCTGGTGATGGTGTAGCTACACTGGGTGAGTGATGGTGTAGCTACACTGGTGATGGTGTAGCTACACTGGGTGAGTGATGGTGTAGCTACACTGGGTGAGTGATGGTGTAGCTACACTGATTGGGTGATGGTGTAGCTACGCTGGTGATGGTGTAGCTACACTGGGTGAGTGATGGTGTAGCTACACTGGGTGAGTGATGGTGTAGCTACACTGGTGATGGTGTAGCTACACTGGGTGATGGTGTAAATACACTGGGTGAGTGATGGTGTAGCTACGCTGGTGATGGTGTAGCTACACTGGGTGAGTGATTGTGTAGCTACACTGGTGATGGTGTAGCTACACTTGTGATGGTGTAGCTACACTGATTGGGTGATGGTCTAGGTACACTGGTGATGGTGTAGCTACACTGGGTGAGTGATGGTGTAGCTACACTGGTGATGGTGTAGCTACACTGGGTGATGGTGTAGCTACACTGGGTGAGTGATGGTGTAGCTACGCTGGTGATGTTGTAGCTACACTGGGTGAGTGATGGTGTAGCTACACTGGTGATGGTGTAGCTACACTTGTGATGGTGTAGCTACACTGGTGATTGTGTAGCTATGCTGGTGATGGTGTAGCTACACTGGGTGGGTGATGGTGTAGCTACACTGGTGATGGTGTAGCTACACTGGGTGAGTGATGGTGTAGCTACGCTGGTGATGGTGTAGCTACACTGGGTGAGTGATGGTGTAGCTACACTGGGTGAGTGATGGTGTAGCTACGCTGGTGATGGTGTAGCTACACTGGGTGAGTGATGGTGTAGCTACACTGGTGATGGTGTAGCTACACTGGGTGAGTGATTGTGTAGCTACGCTGGTGATGGTGTAGCTACACTGGGTGAGTGATCGTCTAGCTACACTGGGTGAGTGTTGGTGTAGCTACACTGGTGATGGTGTAGCCACACTGGGTGATGGTGTAGCTACACTGGGTAAGTGATGGTGTAGCTACGCTGGTGATGGTGTAGCTACACTGGGTGAGTGATGGTGTAGCTACACTGGTGATGGTGTAGCTACACTTGTGATGGTGTAGCTACACTGGTGATGGTGTAGCTATGCTGGTGATGGTGTAGCTACACTGGGTGGGTGATGGTGTAGCTACACTGGTGATGGTGTAGCTACACTGGGTGAGTGATGGTGTTGCTACGTTGGTGATGGTGTAGCTACGCTGGTGATGGTGTGGCTATGCTGGGTGAGTGATGGTGTAGCTACACTGGGTAATGGTGTAGCTACACTGGTGATGGTGTAGCTACACTGGGTGAGTGATGGTGTAGCTACACTGGTGATGGTGTAGCTACACTGGGTGAGTGATGGTGTGGCTATGCTGGGTGAGTGATGGTGTAGCTACACTGGTGATGGTGTAGCTACACTGGTGATGGTGTAGCTACACTGGTGATGGTGTAGCTACACTGGGTGAGTGATGGTGTAGCTACACTGGTGATGGTGTAGCTACACTGGGTGGGTGATGCTGTAGCTTCACTGGGTGATGGTGTAGCTTTGCTGGTGATGGTGTAGCTACACTGGGTGAGTGATGGTGTAGCTACGCTGGTGATGGTGTAGCTACACTGGGTGAGTGATGGTGTAGCTACACTGGGTGATGGTGTAGCTACACTAGGTGAGTGATGGTGTAGCTACACTGGGTGAGTGATGGTGTAGCTACGCTGGTGATGGTGTAGCAACACTGGTGATGGTGTAGCTACACTGGGTGAGTGATGGTGTAGCTACACTGGTGATGGTGTAGCTACACCTGTGATGGTGTAGCTACACTGGGTGAGTGATGGTGTAGCTACACTGGGTGAGTGATGGTGTAGCTACACTGGTGATGGTGTAGCTACACTGGGTTGGTGATGCTGTAGCTACACTGGGTGATGGTGTAGCTATGCTGGTGATGGTGTAGCTACACTGGGTGGGTGATGGTGTAGCTACACTGGTGATGCTGTAGCTACACTCGGTGGGTGATGCTGTAGCTACACTGGGTGATGGTGTAGCTATGCTGGTGATGGTGTAGCTACACTGGGTGAGTGATGGTGTAGCTACGCTGGTGATGGTGTAGCTACACTGGGTGAGTGATGGTGTAGCTACACTGGGTGAGTGATGGTGTAGCTACACTGGTGATGGTGTAGCTACACTTGTGATGGTGTAGCTACACTGATTGGGTGATGGTGTAGGTACACTGGTGATGGTGTAGCTACACTGGGTGAGTGATGGTGTAGCTACACTGGTGATGGTGTAGCTACGCTCTTGATGGTGTAGCTACACTGGGTGAGTGATGGTGTAGCTACACTGGTGATGGTGTAGCTACACTGGGTGAGTGATGGTGTAGCTACACTGGTGATGGTGTAGCTACGCTGGTGATGGTGTAGCTACACTGGGTGAGTGATGGTGTAGCTACACTGGTGATGGTGTAGCTACACTGGGTGAGTGATGGTGTAGCTACACTGGGTGAGTGATGGTGTAGCTACACTGGGTGAGTGATGGTGTAGCTACACTGGGTGATGGTGTAGATACACTGGGTGAGTGATGGTGTAGCTACGCTGGTGATGGTGTAGCTACACTGGGTGAGTGATGGTGTAGCTACACTGGTGATGGTGTAGCTACACTTGTGATGGTGTAGCTACACTGATTGGGTGATGGTGTAGGTACACTGGTGATGGTGTAGCTACACTGGGTGAGTGATGGTGTAGCTACACTGGTGATGGTGTAGCTACACTGGGTGGGTGATGGTGTAGCTACACTGGTGATGGTTTAGCTACTCTGGTGATGGTGTAGCTACACTGGGTGGGTGATGGTGTAGCTACACTGGTGATGGTGTAGCTACACTGGTGATGGTGTAGCTACACTGGGTGAGTCATGGCGTAGCTACACTGGGTGAGTGATGGTGTAGCTACACTGGGTGAGTGATGGTGTAGCTACGCTCTTGATGGTGTAGCTACACTGAGTGAGTGATGGTGTAGCTACACTGGTGATGGTGTAGCTACACTGGGTGGGTGATGGTGTAGCTACACTGGTGATGGTTTAGCTACTCTGGTGATGGTGTAGCTACACTGGGTGAGTGATGGTGTAGCTACACTGAGTGGGTGATGGTGTAGCTACACTGGTGATGGTGTAGCTACACTGGGTGGGTGATGGTGTAGCTACACTGGTGATGGTTTAGCTACTCTGGTGATGGTGTAGCTACACTGGGTGAGTGATGGTGTAGCTACACTGAGTGGGTGATGGTGTAGCTACGCTTTTGATGGTGTAGCTACACTGAGTGAGTGATGGTGTAGCTACACTGGGTGAGTGATGGTGTAGCTACACTGGTGATGGTGTAGCTACACTGGGTGAGTGATGGTGTAGCTACACTGGTGATGGTGTAGCTACGCTGGTGATGGTGTAGCTACACTGGGTGAGTGATGGTGTAGCTACACTGATTGGGTGATGGTGTAGCTACGCTAGTGATGGTGTAGCTACACTGGGTGAGTGATGGTGTAGCTACACTGGTGATGGTGTAGCTACACTTGTGATGGTGTAGCTACACTGATTGGGTGATGGTGTAGCTACACTGGTGATGGTGTAGCTACACTGGGTGAGTGATGGTGTAGCTACACTGGTGATGGTTTAGCTACTCTGGTGATGGTGTAGCTACACTGGGTGAGTGATGGTGTAGCTACGCTGGTGATGGTGTAGCTACACTGGGTGAGTGATGGTGTAGCTACACTGGGTGATTGATGGTGTAGCTACACTGAGTGAGTGATGGTGTAGCTACGCTGGTGATGGTGTAGCTACACTGGGTGAGTGATGGTGTAGCTACACTGGGTGAGTGATGGTGTAGCTACACTGGTGATGGTGTAGCTACACTGGTGATGGTGTAGCTACACTGGGTGAGTGATGGTGTAGCTACTCTGGTGATGGTGTAGCTACACTGGGTGAGTGATGGTGTAGCTACACTGGTGATGGTGTAGCTACACTGGGTTATGGTGTAGCTACACTGGGTGAGTGATGGTGTAGCTACACTGGGTGAGTGATGGTGTAGTTACGCTGGTGATGGTGTAGCTACACTGAGTGAGTGATGGTGTAGCTACACTGGGTGAGTGATGGTGTAGATACACTGGTGATGGTGTAGCTACACTCTGTGAGTGATGGTGTAGCTACACTCTGTGAGTGATGGTGTAGCTACACCGGCCTGCGATGTTGGTGTTGCTACACAGCACTTGCCCCAACAGTCTGTCTGAGGCTACACGGTGGGGGTGGGGGGGACCTTTGTCTTTGTGCCTGCAGGAGGGTCCCTTCGTCTGCATCTCGCTGGTGAGCTCTGTGGCGGAGTCGGACAGCGTCCACTCCATGCTGTGTAAGCCAACTGCTCACCGGGGTTCACGTCCACGCCAGCTCTCTGTGTTGTGTTGCATTGTGTTTCTAAGTTTACTGTGTGCTTGTTTTCTCGTTCACTCTTACCTGATGACGGTTGCTTGTGTTGCAATCGAAACGTCGGATACTATTATTATTGTTTGATTTTATTTCCTACGTGACTTTACCGAAAGAACCGCGGAGCAAAAATTGTTTAGTTTTGTTGATGAGATGTAGGGAGGTCAGTGGGACCTTACCTAGTACGATAAAAATAGTTTAGTTTGTAGATGAGATGTTGAGACCTCAGTGGGACCTTACCTGGTTACAATAAAAATAGTTTATATTCATATTCTTATTTATTTCCGTAAAGTCACGTTATTGTTTCCCTTCAACGTGACTTAACCGAAAAAGAATATGAATTACTGCAGTCACGAAAGCTTTAAATAAAAAAAATAGTTTAGTTTGTAGATGAGATGTAGAGACCTCAGTGGGACCTTACCTGGTACAATAAAAATGACATCTGAAACGGCGCCTTGCGGCGACCGTGCCGACGCCATGCCCCGGTGTGCCGCAGGGAAGGAGTACGGTCGCGCTGACCGCCGCTGGCTTCACTCGGACCCCACCGTGGTGGCGCTCGAGATCCTGACGGTGGCGGTTGCGGGGCCCCTGGCGCTGCTGCTGGTGTTCGCCATCGACCAGGACAAGCACTACCGGTAGGGGTCATGCCGCTCTACCGGTAGGGGTCACGCCACACTACCGGTATGGGTCACGCCGCTCTACCGGTAGGGGTCACGCCACACTACCGGTATGGGTCACGCCGCTCTACCGGTAGGGGGTCACGCCGCTCTACCGGTAGGGGTCGTGCCGCACTACCGGTAGGGGTCACGCCACTCTACCGGTAGGGGGTCACGCCGCACTACCGGTAGGGGTCACGCCACACTACCGGTAGGGGTCACGCCACACTACCAGTAGGGGTCACGCCGCTCTACGGGTAGGGGTCACGCCGCACTACCGGTAGGGGTCACGCCACTCTACCGGTAGGGGTCACGCCGCTCTACCGGTAGGGGTCACGCCGCTCTACTGGTAGGGGGTCACGCCGCTCTACCGGTAGGGGTCACGCCGCTCTACCGGTAGGGGTCATGCCGCACTACCGGTAGGGGTCACGCCACTCTACCGGTAGGGGGTCACGCCGCACTACCGGTAGGGGTCACGCCACACTACCGGTAGGGGTCACGCCACACTACCAGTAGGGGTCACGCCTCACTACCGGTAGGGGGTCACGCAGCTCTACCGCTGGGGGGGCGCTGTGGGTGTCACCGTATCCGTGACGACGCTGTGGGGTGTCCATGTAACGACGCATCTCCACCAACACCACTAACCACGTTGTCTCCACCGCGCACTCACTCACCCACACCACCATCACCACTTCCGCCCACCCCACTAACCCGCATCACCACTTCCGCCCACACCACCACCACCATCACCGCCTCCGCTCACACCACCACCACCACCACCGCCTCCGCTCACACCACCACCACCACCACCACCGCCTCCACCCACACCACCTCCACCGCCACGCTCCCCCCTCCCCTCCCCCGCCCGCCCGTAGCCACTTTGTACAGGTGTGCCTGTGCGTGTGCGAGCTGTACGTAGCCACTTTGTACAGGTGTGCCTGTGTGTGTGCGAGCTGTACGTAGCCACTTTGTACAGGTGTGCCTGTGCGTGTGCGAGCTGTACGTAGCCACTTTGTACAGGTGTGCCTGTGTGTGTGCGAGCTGTATGTAGCCACTTTGTACAGGTGTGCCTGTGCGTGTGCGAGCTGTACGTAGCCACTTTGTACAGGTGTGCCTGTGCGTGTGCGAGCTGTACGTAGCCACTTTGTACAGGTGTGCCTGTGCGTGTGCGAGCTGTACGTAGCCACTTTGTACAGGTGTGCCTGTGCGTGTGCGAGCTGTACGTAGACACTTTGTACAGGTGTGCCTGTGCGTGTGCGAGCTGTACGTAGCCACTTTGTACAGGTGTGCCTGTGCGTGTGCGAGCTGTACGTAGCCACTTTGTACAGGTGTGCCTGTGCGTGTGCGAGCTGTACGTAGCCACTTTGTACAGGTGTGCCTGTGCGTGTGCGAGCTGTACGTAGCCACTTTGTACAGGTGTGCCTGTGTGTGTGCGAGCTGTACGTAGCCACTTTGTACAGGTGTGCCTGTGCGTGTGCGAGCTGTACCTAGCCACTTTGTACAGGTGTGCCTGTGCGTGTGCGAGCTGTACGTAGCCACTTTGTACAGGTGTGCCTGTGCGTGTGCGAGCTGTACGTAGCCACTTTGTACAGGTGTGCCTGTGCGTGTGCGAGCTGTACGTAGCCACTTTGTACAGGTGTGCCTGTGCGTGTGCGAGCTGTACGTAGCCACTTTGTACAGGTGTGCCTGTGCGTGTGCGAGCTGTACGTAGACACTTTGTACAGGTGTGCCTGTGCGTGTGCGAGCTGTACGTAGCCACTTTGTACAGGTGTGCCTGTGCGTGTGCGAGCTGTACGTAGACACTTTGTACAGGTGTGCCTGTGCGTGTGCGAGCTGTACGTAGCCACTTTGTACAGGTGTGCCTGTGCGTGTGCGAGCTGTACGTAGCCACTTTGTACAGGTGTGCCTGTGCGTGTGCGAGCTGTACGTAGACACTTTGTACAGGTGTGCCTGTGCGTGTGCGAGCTGTACGTAGCCACTTTGTACAGGTGTGCCTGTGCGTGTGCGAGCTGTACGTAGCCACTTTGTACAGGTGTGCCTGTGCGTGTGCGAGCTGTACGTAGCCACAGTGTACAGGTGTGCCTGTGCGTGTGCGAGCTGTACGGCGGCTGGATGACGTCCGCCCCCGAGTGGCTGGCGGGCAGCGCCAGCCTGCGCACCGACAGTGCCGACCTCCTCTGGCTCTACCTCGTCTTCTTCGACGGCCTCTGGGTGCTGCTGCCCATTGTGCTGCTCGCCCAGTCCTGGGGGGCGCTCGCCGTCGCTCACCGGCCGCACGTGGCCAAGGCCGCCGGCGACGGCAGCGGCAAGCGGAAGTGGCGATGAGCCGAGCCGGAAGTCGGTGCTGGCGCGACCGTTGGAGGAGATTTCCCGTCGTCCGTCCGCCCGCCCAATTTTTTTTTGATTGGCGCGAGAGAAATGAAAATTTAAAAAAGTAAAAAAAACGAGCGATCGAATGCCGACGGGTACCAACCACCCTTCGTCTCCCCAATCGAAACATTTCCCCGCCCCCCCTCCCCCCACCCCAGCGGTGCCCTCGCCAAAATGCACATGGGAAGAGCTGTGGTGAAAGAGAGGAGGGCGTGGAGAGAGGAGAGAGAGAGAGACGATTTTGCTGAAAATAACGTGCGCGTTACGCCGTGCCGCATTGCCGCGAGTAAAAAACGCCCGACGTGAATCGCCTCGACATCGTGATGGGACTGTTGTGCTCTTTGTGGTTCTTTCGGTAAAAGTTCACGCAGGTAGGATAAAAAAATTGAAATAGATCTCGACGTAAATCGCTCGCGACAAATTTGTGAGCCACGGCCCTCGCCGAGCTCACGTTTAATGTCGGCTGCCCCGCCCACATTTAATGTCGGCTGCCCCGCCCACATTTAATGTCGGCTGCCCCGCCCACATTTAATGTCGGCTGCCCCACCCACATTTAATGTCGGCTGCCCCGCCCACATTTAATGTCGGCTGCCCCGCCCACATTTAATGTCAGCTGCCCCGCCCACATTTAATGTCGGCTGCCCCACCCACATTTAATGTCAGCTGCCCCGCTCATCTCTAAACCTTCATAATCAGGCGGCCTCAGCAGATTTCCCCCTCTCGGCCCCCCCTGAAATTTTGGGAAAGTCGGTAATCGGGATAACCGGATATCCGGCTGCTGCAAAATGCTGCAGGCTGCCACCTTGTGCTGCCCTGCAGACTGCCACCTTGTGTGCTGCCCTGCAGGCTGCCACCTTGTGTGCTGCCCTGCAGGCTGCCACCTCGTGCTGGCCTGCAGGCTGCCATCTTGTGCTGCCCTGCAGGCTGCTTGAGCGGCAGCCTTTCGAACTCATCGAACTTATCAGCCACATCAGCGGCTCCGACCTATTAATAAACTCCGAGTTCAAATCCAAGACAATTTGTTTTACGCATTTTGTGGCGCCCACTGGAAAACATTACACTGGATATCTCAGAATATTGAAGTCAACCCCCCCCCGCTCCCCCCCCCCCCCCAAAGTCAACATCCTGGCTCCGCCCCTGATCACCGGGCCCCGCTAGCTCGACAGCCTGTCAACTGTACTAGCTAGGTAGTGCCGCTGAGAGTAGGCACGGCTGTGTGTGAGATATACATAAAGAGTGTGCACCCACGTAGGGTGCGTGCAGTCCCCTTCGCGTGCAAGAGTAAAGAAGGCGCCTCCAATGATTCCTGTCTCCGAACTGCGTCACGACACTGACGTAATGACGACTCGACACACTTCCCTTGAGATGGCATCTCATTGAAGACACGTTCACTTGGCATCAGGCGGAGACCTCCACCGCAACAGCCCCGAGTCTCCCGCGCATCTCCCTTATATACCAACACGAGGCCACGCCCCTTTTCTCGATCATTCTCGCCGACTCTGGACACTCCATCTACCGGGGGACTCCACCGTTCACTTCAGTCACATGACCATGCCCCCCTTCCCGAACCTTCTCGCTGACTCTGGACGCTCGCTCTCCCGGTAGACTCCACCGTTCTCTTCCGTCACATGACCACGCCCCCCCTCATCGATGATTCCCGTAGCTACCGGTCCCTTCTTACACCACGACTGGTTCACTTCACAAGGGCCAATTAACTTCCACAAGCTCGACCGATCCCCACCACGGACGGTGCAACTTAGGCGATGTCTGCAGCTGCACCCGCGGACAATGCCCCGACAGCCCAGAGAGGCACGTGCTGGCACCGCTTTGCGCCCCACTCATTAGCGGCCCGTGGCCCCCGGCCGGTGATTTCCCTCGCCGCAGCACGTGCCTTCGACACCCGCCCCGAGCGCAACCTGCCGCATTTGTTTTCCTCGAAGCCACAACCAGTTCAGCGCTATGGGTGCTCCCGCGCGCACATCGGAGAGGGGACGAAGGAAAGAAACTCGACAACGCATCCAAAGACTCGCCCACACGCGGAAGTGGCATGCGCCGGCCACCGTCACCCCGTTCAGTTTACGGAAGCCGACACAGATGCCCCAGGACTACCGTCTGACTTCTCCACCAGCACCACGGGGGGCATTCCCGCGGAACGGTCGACGGCGGAATTGTGTCCGCCGTCGACAGCGTGCCCACCGCCTGTTCACACGTCCCTCCTCATCCGATGTGAGTTCCGCGAGCAGGGCTGCGGACCCGTATCAATGTGGTGCAGCGATATTTGAATGTGGGTGAAAGGACAGCTGTGGCCCCGGCGGGTACCGTGTTGGCCCATGTGATGCCCGCGGGTGAGATGGAACGTGGGCAGAGGCCCTTCATAACGAGAATCCCGATTTGGCTAAGGCACAACCGGGCGAATTGAAGTCGCAGTCGCTGCAATTTCAGATGTCCCGGCAAGAGCAAGTTCGACATCGGTCGCACTTCGGAAACGGCTCTTGGCCCGCTTTTAGGATCGTCTGTGCCAGGCTAGGTGCAGGAAGAGGTCACGTGACAGACCCAGCAGGTGTCCTGGGTTGACTGCTGTGCCAGGCTAGGTGCAGGAAGAGGTCACGGGGCAGATCCAGCAGGTGCCCATGGGTTGACTGCTGTGCCAGGATAGGTGCAGGAGGAGGTCACGGGACAGACCCAGCAGGTGCCGTGGGTTGACTGCTGTGCCAGGCTAGGTGCAGGAGGAGGTCACGGGACAGACCCTGCAGGTGCCCGTGGTTGACTGCTGTGCCAGGCTAGGTGCAGGAGGAGGTTACGGGACAGACCCTGTAGGTGCCGTGGGTTGACTGCTGTGGCAGGCTAGGTGCAGGAGGAGGTCACGGGACAGACCCTGTAGGTGCCAGTGGGTTGACTGCTGTGCCAGGCTAGGTGCAGGAGGAGGTCACGGAACAGACCATGCAGGTGCCCGTGGGTTGACTGCTGTGCCAGGGTAGGTGCAGGAGGATGTCACGGGACAGACCCTGCAGGTGCCCGTGGGTTGACTGCTGTGCCAGGCTAGGTGCAGGAGGAGGTCACTGGACAGACCCAGCAGGTGCCGTGGGTTGACTGCTGTGCCAGTCTAGGTGCAGGAGGAGGTCACGGGACAGACCCTGCAGGTGCCCGTGGGTTGACTGCTGTGCCAGGCTAGGTGCAGGACGAGGTCACGGGACAGACCCTGCAGGTGCTGTGGGTTGGCTGCTGTGCCAGGCTAGGTGCAGGACGAGGTCACGGGACAGACCCAGCAGGTGCCCATGGGTTGACTGCTGTGCCAGGCTAGGTGCAGGAGGAGGTCACGGGGCAGATCCAGCAGGTGCTGTGGGTTGACTGCTGTGCCAGGCTAGGTGCAGGAGGAGGTCGCGGGACAGATCCTGCAGGTGCCGTGGGTTGACTGCTGTGCAAGTCTAGGTGCAGGAGGAGGTCACGGGCAGACCCTGCAGGTGCCCGTGGGTTGACTGCTGTGCGAGGCTAGGTGCAGGAGGAGGTTACGGGACAGACCCTGTAGGTGCCGTGGGTTGACTGCTGTGGCAGGATAGGTGCAGGAGGAGGTCACGGGACAGACCCTGCAGGTGCCAGTGGGTTGACAGCGTGCCAGGCTAGGTGCAGGAGGATGTCACGGGACAGACCCTGCAGGTGCCCGTGGGTTGACTGCTGTGCCAGGTTAGGTGCAGGAGGAGGTCACTGGACAGACCCAGCAGGTGCCGTGGGTTGACTGCTGTGCCAGTCTAGGTGCAGGAGGAGGTCACGGGACAGACCCTGCAGGTGCCCGTGGGTTGACTGCTGTGCCAGGCTAGGTGCAGGAGGAGGTCACGGGACAGACCCTGCAGGTGCCGTGGGTTGGCTGCTGTGCCAGGCTAGGTGCAGGAGGATGTCACGGGACAGACCCTGCAGGTGCCCGTGGGTTGACTGCTGTGCCAGGTTAGGTGCAGGAGGAGGTCACTGGACAGACCCAGCAGGTGCCGTGGGTTGACTGCTGTGCCAGTATAGGTGCAGGAGGAGGTCACGGGACAGACCCTGCAGGTGCCCGTGGGTTGACTGCTGTGCCAGGCTAGGTGCAGGAGGAGGTCACGGGACAGACCCTGCAGGTGCCGTGGGTTGGCTGCTGTGCCAGGCTAGGTGCAGGAGGAGGTCACGGGACAGACCCTGCAGGTGCCGTGGGTTGTCTGCTGTGCCAGGCAAGGTGCAGGACGAGGTCACGGGACAGACCCAGCAGGTGCCCATGGGTTGACTGCTGTGCCAGGCTAGGTGCAGGAGGAGGTCACGGGGCAGATCCAGCAGGTGCTGTGGGGTGACTGCTGTGCCAGGCTAGGTGCAGGAGGAGGTTGCGGGACAGATCCTGCAGGTGCCGTGGGTTGACTGCTGTGCCAGTCTAGGTGCAGGAGGAGGTCACGGGACAGACCCTGCAGGTGCCCGTGGGTTGACTGCTGTGCCAGGCTAGGTGCAGGAGGAGGTTACGGGACAGACCCTGTAGGTGCCGTGGGTTGACTGCTGTGGCAGGCTAGGTGCAGGAAGAGGTCACGGGACAGACCCTGTAGGTGCCGTGGGTTGACTGCTGTGGCAGGCTAGGTGCAGGAGGAGGTCACGGGACAGACCCTGCAGGTGCCAGTGGGTTGACTGCGTGCCAGGCTAGGTGCAGGAGGAGGTCACGGGACAGACCATGCAGGTGCCCGTGGGTTGACTGCTGTGCCAGGCTAGGTGCAGGAGGATGTCACGGGACAGACCCTGCAGGTGCCCGTGGGTTGACTGCTGTGCCAGGCTAGGTGCAGGAGGAGGTCACTGGACAGACCCAGCAGGTGCCGTGGGTTGATTTCTGTGCCAGGCTAGGTGCAGGAGGAGGTCACGGGACAGACCCTGCAGGTGCCGTGGGTTGGCTGCTGTGCCAGGCTAGGTGCAGGACGAGGTCATGGGACAGACCCAGCAGGTGCCCATGGGTTGACTGCTGTGCCAGGCTAGGTGCAGGAGGAGGTCACGGGGCAGATCCAGCAGGTGCTGTGGGTTGACTGCTGTGCCAGGCTAGGTGTAGGAGGAGGTCGCGGGACAGATCCTGCAGGTGCCCGTGGGTTGACTGCTGTTCCAGGCTAGGTGCAGGAGGAGGTCACGGGGCAGATCCTGCAGGTGCCCGTGGGTTGACTGCTGTGCCATGCTAGGTGCAGGAGGAGGTCACGGGACAGACCCAGCAGGTGCCGTGGGTTTACTGCTGTGCCAGGCTAGGTGCAGGAGGAGGTCACGGGACAGACCCAGCAGGTGCCCATGGGTTGACTGCTGTGCCAGGCTAGGTGCAGGAGGAGGTCACGGGACAGACCCAGCAACTGCCGTTGGTTGACTGCTGTGCCAGGCTAGGTGCAGGAGGAGGTCACGGGACAGACCGAGCAGGTGCCGTGGGTTGACTGCTGTGCCAGGCTAGGTGCAGGAGGAGGTCACTGGACAGACCCAGCAGGTGCTGTGGGTTGACTGTTGTGCCAGGCTAGGTGCAGGAGGAGGTCACGGGACAGACCCAGCAGGTGCCCATGGGTTGACTGCTGTGCCAGGCTAGGTGCAGGAAGAGGTCACGGGACAGACCCAGCAGGTGCCTTGGGTTGACTGCTGTGCCAGGCTAGGTGCAAGAGGAGGTCACGGGACAGACCCAGCAGCTGCCGAGCATATTCACGGGAACGCGTGCGTGTGTGTGCCTGTGTGTGTGTCTGTGTCTGTGTGTGTCTGTGTGTCTGTGTGTGTCTGTGAGTGTGTGTGTCTGTGTGTATGTCTGTGTGTGTGTGTGTCTGTATGAGTCAAGGCCTATGCTACCATCAGTAGGCCTGGGCTCTGGGTTGTTCTTCGTGCTTTCGGAGTCCTTGACCCTCTGCTCATGCTCATTAAGGACCTTCATGATGGTGAGCGGGCCTGGGTAAAACTACGTGGTCGGCGTCAGAGCCATTGCCTGTACACCTTGGGGTGCGACAGGGATGTCCTCTGGCTCCAACATTATTTAACATCTATTTCGATCACGTAGTTTGTGAAGCCTTCAGTAGCTGTACCCGATGAATTTCCATCTGGTACAGATACAATGGGAGGCTGATCGATGCCCGGGTGCGGTCAAGGGATGGCTCCCTATTGGTCAACCACGTTACGTATGCCGGAGACTTGGTAATTTCGGCATACTCAGAGGAGGAGATGATATGCTGCTGCTGAGACTGGAGTGTGCCACTAAGAGGTGCGGCCTTACCATCAACCCCACCAAAACTAAGCAACTGCCTGGGTATTTTGTACAATCGGGCACTCTACCCCCACAACTCCCAATTGGTGATGGGGCAGTTGTGGAGAGAGTGGAGAGTTTCCCATACCTGGGTAGTGTGCTTATGACCGGCTCCAGTTTAACAGCAGAGGTCTCACTCCGAAACAGTCGAGCGGCAATATCTTTTCATCGGTTGCGTAACGCTGTGTGGAAGCTACCTAGTCTGTCGCTCCGCACTAAGCTTCAGGTCTTCTCGGCCACGGTCATTCCCTCCCTTCTCTACCCTTGCGAAACGTGGACCCCCCTAATGGAACATCTTCGACGGTTAGAAACATTTAGGTTGGCCTGCCTACGATCCATCCTGGGTTTAACCAGGCTGGATTGTGTGAGGAGCTCACAAATCCTTGAAAGATCTGGGCAAGGTCCCATCGGTGAGCGCCTCCGGCAGGCAAGGCTGCGTTGGCTGGGTCATGTAGCCCGCATGCCCAGCCACCGCATGCCGAAACAGCTTTTGTTCGGCCGGATTGAGGGGGCTAAACGGGCGCGGCACGGGCTAGATAAGAGATGGAGTGATCTGGTACAGGAGGACGTGGAGCTGAGTGGACTTGCCGATGACTGGTCCCAGTGGTGTCAAGATCGGCCTCTGTGTAGGAGGCTCGTGAAGGACGCAACTGGGCAGTTGGAGGTAGTCACCCTCCAACAACAACGGAGGGCGGAGGAGCGACGCTCACAACGAGCGGAGCGCCGGGTGGCTAAAGCACAGCAGGTTGGCACAGTAGGGGGCACAGGTGGTGCATCAGTCAGTCATCTCAGTCATCTCAGTCGACCCGTGGCACCTGGGTCTGCCCCGTGACCTCCTGCCAGTGGGCGTTCGACACTTCACGTGGGCTCTAGGTGCACATGGCCTGGCACAAGTGTCGTGGTGACGTCACCGCCACTTAGTGGCGAATGGCGGTTGTTGTTGTTGTGTGTGTCTGTGTGTCAGTGTGTGTGTGTCTGTGGGGAGCGATAGTGTAGCGGTTAGCGCGCTGCACTATGAACCTGGCCACCCGGGTTCGATTCCCGCTCACGGCTAACACCAGTGACGATTATCTGAACCGACTCAGCCTCAAATGAGTACCTGGTGCGGTGTGTAAGCATTGCCACTAGGGAGACAAAGGCGGTCGGGCGTGGTGCTGGCCACCCACCCCTTCGTGTACCGTTCCGGCCTTCATAGGTGCTCGCTAACAGCACTTGCCCCTACAGTCTGGTAAGGCTATATGGGGGATCTTTATCTTTGTGTGGTGCGTGTGTGTCAGTGTAGCGGTTAGCGCTACGCTGTGCTACGAACCCGGCGACCCGAATTCGATTCCCGCTCACTGCCAACACCGCCAGTGACGATTATCTGAACCGGTCCAGGGCCTCCCCCTAGCCTCAAATGAGTACCTGCTGCGATGTGCAGTAAACATCGCCACTGGGGAGACAAAGGCGGTCGGGCCTGGTGCTGGCCACCCACCCCCTCGTGTGCCACAGTGCCGGTAGCCTTCACAGGTGCTGCTACTCGCTAACAGCACTTGCCCCTACAGCCTGTTAGAGGCTACACGGGGGACCTTTGTCTGTGTGTCTATAGGTACCGCTCGCTACTCACAGCACTTGCCCCTACAGCCCTGTTAGAGGCTACACGGGGGACCTTTGTCTGTGTCTACAGCTGCTGCTCGCTACACACAGCCACTTGCCCCTACAGCCCTGTTAGAGGCTACACGGGGGACCTTTGCCTGTGTCTATAGCTGCTGCTCGCTACACACAGCCACTTGACCCTACAGCCCTGTTAGAGGCTACACGGGGGACCTTTGTCTGTGTCTATAGCTGCTGCTCGCTACACACAGCCACTCGCCCCCTACAGCCCTGTTATGTCTGTAGGGGCAGTTTAACGCGAACGAGAGGACAACAACAACAACAATCACAAAGCCAACGGCGACTCGAACGATGCTTTATTAATCCGCGGGGCCGCCCTCAGTCATCCCAGAGCAGGATCAGCTCCTCGTCGTCCTCGTCCTCGTCCCACGGGAAGGGTTCCATCCAGCGCAGGTCGCCGGCGTTCTGCTGGAAGCGCACCAAGTCGCCAAAGTCGCGGTCGGGGTGGACGACCATGCCACCACCACCACGCTCCTCTTGCTCCCCCTGCTCCTCCTCGTCGAGGAAGACGAAGATTCCGTCGCCGTGCCCGCCGTGGTGGAAGAAGTGGCGCTCTGGTGGTGTTGGGAAGGTAGAGGGGGAGGAGGGGAGAGGGGGGTGAGGGGGGAGGAGGAGGAGGGGGGAGGAAGAGGTGGAGGTGGAGGAAGGTGGGGGTGGGAAGGAGGAGGTCAAACACGTGTCGTTACACAGAGACACACAGAGACCCATAGAGACACAGACCCATAGAGACACACAGAGACAAATAGAGACACACAGAGACCCATAGAGACACACAGAGACCCATAGAGACACACAGAGACCCATAGAGACACACAGAGACCCATATATACACAGAGACCCATAGATACACAGAGACACATAGAGACACACAGAGACCCATAGAGACACACAGAGACCCATAGATACACAGAGACACATAGAGACACATAGAGACACAGAGAGACCCATAGAGACACACAGAGACCCATAGACACACAGAGACCCATAGAGATACACAGAGACCCATAGAGAAAAAGAAAAACAGAGACATACAGAGACCTATAGAGACACACAGAGACCCCTAGAGACAAACAGAAAAACAGAGACATACAGAGACCCATATAGATATACAGAGACCCATAGATACACACAGATCCATAGAAACACACAGAGACACACAGAGACCCATAGAGATACAGAAAAACAGAGACATACAGAGACCCATAGAGACACACAGAGACCCACAGATACACACAGAGACCCATAGAGATACACAAAGACCCCTAGAGACACACAGAAAAACAGAGACATACAGAGACCCATAGAGACACACAGAGACCCATAGAGATACTCAGAGACCCATAGATACACACAGATCCATAGAGACACACAGAGACCCACAGAGACCCACAGAGACCCATAGAGACAGAAAAACAGAGACATACAGAGACCCATAGAGACAGACAGAGACCCATAGAGACACACAGAGATTCATAGATACACACAGATCCATAGAGACACACAGAGACCCACAGAGACCCACAGAGACCCATAGTGACACAGAAAAACAGAGACATAGAGAGACCTATAGAGACACACAGAGGCCCATAGAGATACACAGGGACCCATAGATACAAATAGATCCATAGAGACACACAGAGACCCATAGAAACACACAGAGACACATAGATACACACAGATCCATAGAGACACACAGAGACCCACAGAGACACACAGAGACCCATAGAGACACACAGAAAAACAGAGACATACAGAGACTCATAGAGACACACAGAGACCCATAGAGATACACAGAGACCCAGAGATACACACAGATCCATAGAGACACACAGAGACCCATTGAGACACACAGAGATCCATAGATACACACAGATCCATAGAGATACACAGAGACCCCTAGAGACAAACAGAAAAACAGAGACATACAGAGACCCATATAGATATACAGAGACCCATAGATACACACAGATCCATAGAAACACACAGAGACACACAGAGACCCATAGAGATACAGAAAAACAGAGACATACAGAGACCCATAGAGACACACAGAGACCCATAGAGACACACAGAGACCCATAGAGATACACAGAGACCCATAGATACACACAGATCCATAGAGACACACAGAGACACACAGAGACCCACAGAGACCCATAGAGACACAGAAAAACAGAGACCCACAGAGACCCATAGAGACACACAGAGACCCAGAGAGATACACAGAGACCCATAGATACACAGAGATCCATAGAGACACACAGAGACCCATAGAGACCCACAGAGATCCATAGAAACACAGAAAAACAGAGACATACAGAGACCCATAGAGACCCACAGAGACCCATAGAGACACACAGAGACCCATAGAGACATACAGAGACCCATAGATTCACACATATCCATAGAGACACATAGAGACACACAGAGACCCACAGAGACTCATAGAGATACAGAAAAACAGAGACATACAGAGACCCACAGAGACACACAGAGACCCATAGAGATACACAGAGACCTATAGATACACACAGATCCATAGAGACACACAGAGACCCACAGAGACCCACAGAGACCCATAGAGACAGAAAAACAGAGACATACAGAGACCCATAGAGACACACAGAGACCCATAGAGACACACAGAGATCCATAGATACACACAGATCCATAGAGACACACAGAGACCCACAGAGACCCACAGAGACCCATAGTGACACAGAAAAACAGAGACATAGAGAGACCTATAGAGACACACAGAGACCCATAGAGACACACAGGGACCCATAGATACACACAGATCCATAGAGACACACAGAGACCCACAGATACACACAGAGACCCATAGAGATACACAGAGACCCCTAGAGACACACAGAAAAACAGAGACATACAGAGACCCATAGAGACATACAGAGACCCATAGAGATATACAGACCCATAGATACACACAGAGACAAATAGAGACACACAGAGACCCATAGAGACACACAGAGACCCATAGAGACACACAGAGACCCATAGAGACACACATAGACCCATATATACACAGAGACCCATAGATACACAGAGACACATAGAGACACACAGAGACCCATAGAGACACACAGAGACCCATAGATACACAGAGACACATAGAGACACATAGAGACACAGAGAGACCCATAGAGACACACAGAGACCCATAGACACACAAAGACCCATAGAGATACACAGAGACCCATAGAGAAAAAGAAAAACAGAGACATACAGAGACCTATAGAGACACACAGAGACCCATAGAGATACAGAAAAACAGAGACATACAGAGACCCATAGAGACACACAGAGACCCATAGAGACACACATAGACCCAGAGAGATACACAGAGACCCATAGATACACACAGATCCATAGAGATACACAGATACCCATAGAGACCCACAGAGACCCATAGAGACACAGAAAAACAGAAACATACAGAAACCCATAGAGACACACAGAGACCCATAGAGATACACAGAGACCCATAGATGCACAGAGACCCATAGAGAAACACTGAGACCCATAGATACACAGAGACCCATAGATACACAGAGACACACAGAGACCCATAGAGACACACAGATACCCATAGAGACACACAGAGAACCATAGAGATACAGAAAAACAGAGACATACAGAGACCCATAGAGACACACAGAGACCCATAGAGATACAGAAAAACAGAGACATACAGAGACCCATAGAGACACACAGAGACCCATAGAGACACACAGAGACCCATAGAGATACACAGATACCCATAGATACACACAGATCCATAGAGACACACAGAGACACACAGAGACCCACAGAGACCAATAGAGACACAGAAAAACAGAGACCCACAGAGACCCATAGAGACACACATAGACCCAGAGAGATACACAGAGACCCATAGATACACACAGATACATAGAGACACACAGAGACCCATAGAGACCCACAGAGACCCATAGAGACACAGAAAAACAGAGACATACAGAGACCCATAGAGACCCACAGAGACCCATAGAGACACACAGAGACCCATAGAGACATACAGAGACCCATAGATTCACACAGATCCATAGAGACACACAGAGACACACAGAGACCCACAGAGACCCATAGAGATACAGAAAAACAGAGACATACAGAGACCCATAGAGACACACAGAGACCCATAGAGATACTCAGAGACCCATAGATACACACAGATCCATAGAGACACACAGAGACCCACAGAGACCCACAGAGACCCATAGTGACACAGAAAAACAGAGACATACAGAGACCTATAGAGACACACAGAGACCCATAGAGATACACAGGGACCCATAGATACAAATAGATCCATAGAGACACACAGAGACCCATAGAAACACACAGAGACACATAGATACACACAGATCCATAGAGAAACACAGAGACCCACAGAGACACACAGAGACCCATAGAGACACACAGAAAAACAGAGACATACAGAGACTCATAGAGACACACAGAGACCCATAGAGATACACAGAGACCCAGAGATACACACAGATCCATAGAGACACACAGAGACCCATTGAGACACACAGAGATCCATAGATACACACAGATCCATAGAGATACACAGAGACCCCTAGAGACAAACAGAAAAACAGAGACATACAGAGACCCATATAGATATACAGAGACCCATAGATACACACAGATCCATAGAAACACACAGAGACACACAGAGACCCATAGAGATACAGAAAAACAGAGACATACAGAGACCCATAGAGACACACAGAGACCCACAGATACACACAGAGACCCATAGAGATACACAGAGACCCCTAGAGACACACAGAAAAACAGAGACATACAGAGACCCATAGAGACACACAGAGACCCATAGAGATACTCAGAGACCCATAGATACACACAGATCCATAGAGACACACAGAGACCCACAGAGACCCACAGAGACCCATAGAGACAGAAAAACAGAGACATGCAGAGACCCATAGAGACAGACAGAGACCCATAGAGACACACAGAGATTCATAGATACACACAGATCCATAGAGACACACAGAGACCCACAGAGACCCACAGAGACCCATAGTGACACAGAAAAACAGAGACATAGAGAGACCTATAGAGACACACAGAGGCCCATAGAGATACACAGGGACCCATAGATACAAATAGATCCATAGAGACACACAGAGACCCATAGAAACACACAGAGACACATAGATACACACAGATCCATAGAGACACACAGAGACCCACAGAGACACACAGAGACCCATAGAGACACACAGAAAAACAGAGACATACAGAGACTCATAGAGACACACAGAGACCCATAGAGATACACAGAGACCCAGAGATACACACAGATCCATAGAGACACACAGAGACCCATTGAGACACACAGAGATCCATAGATACACACAGATCCATAGAGATACACAGAGACCCCTAGAGACAAACAGAAAAACAGAGACATACAGAGACCCATATAGATATACAGAGACCCATAGATACACACAGATCCATAGAAACACACAGAGACACACAGAGACCCATAGAGATACAGAAAAACAGAGACATACAGAGACCCATAGAGACACACAGAGACCCATAGAGACACACAGAGACCCATAGAGATACACAGAGACCCATAGATACACACAGATCCATAGAGACACACAGAGACACACAGAGACCCACAGAGACCCATAGAGACACAGAAAAACAGAGACCCACAGAGACCCATAGAGACACACAGAGACCCAGAGAGATACACAGAGACCCATAGATACACACAGATCCATAGAGACACACAGAGACCCATAGAGACCCACAGAGATCCATAGAAACACAGAAAAACAGAGACATACAGAGACCCATAGAGACCCACAGAGACCCATAGAGACACACAGAGACCCATAGAGACATACAGAGACCCATAGATTCACACATATCCATAGAGACACATAGAGACACACAGAGACCCACAGAGACTCATAGAGATACAGAAAAACAGAGACATACAGAGACCCACAGAGACACACAGAGACCCATAGAGATACACAGAGACCTATAGATACACACAGATCCATAGAGACACACAGAGACCCACAGAGACCCACAGAGACCCATAGAGACAGAAAAACAGAGACATACAGAGACCCATAGAGACACACAGAGACCCATAGAGACACACAGAGATCCATAGATACACACAGATCCATAGAGACACACAGAGACCCACAGAGACCCACAGAGACCCATAGTGACACAGAAAAACAGAGACATAGAGAGACCTATAGAGACACACAGAGACCCATAGAGACACACAGGGACCCATAGATACACACAGATCCATAGAGACACACAGAGACCCACAGATACACACAGAGACCCATAGAGATACACAGAGACCCCTAGAGACACACAGAAAAACAGAGACATACAGAGACCCATAGAGACATACAGAGACCCATAGAGATATACAGACCCATAGATACACACAGATCCATAGAGACACACAGAGACCCACAGAGACCCATAGAGACACAGAAAAACAGAGACATACAGAGACCCATAGAGACACACAGAGACCTATAGATACACACAGATCCATAGAGACACACAGAGACCCACAGAGTCCCATTGACACACAGAAAAACAGAGACATACAGAGACCCATAGAGACACACAGAGACCCATAGAGATACACAGGGATCCATAGATACACACAGATCCATAGAGACACACAGAGACCCACAGAGACACACAGACAAACAGAGACATACAGAGACCCATAGAGACACACAGAGACCCATAGAGATACACAGGGACCCATAGATACACACAGGTCCATAGAGACACACAGAGACCCATAGAGACACACATTAAAACAGAGACACACAGAGACCCATAGAGATACACAGAGACCCAGAGATACACACAGATCCGTAGAGACACACACAGACCCATAGAGATACACAGCGACCCATAGATAAACACAGATCCATAGAGACACACAGAGACCCATAGAGACACGGAAAAACAGAGACCCATGGAGATCCATGGAGATCTATGGAGCCCGTGAAGGCGTTCCTGCCGTAGGCCGCGAGACCAAAACGTCGCTTACCCTGCATGAGCACCATGGGATCTGGTACCGTCCGTCTCTGGAGGAAGTAGAGGCAGCAGGCGAGCTACAGGCAGACAGGAACTCACACACACACACACAGACACACACACACACAGACACACACAGACACACACAGACACACACACAGACACACACAGAGACACACAGACACACACAGACACACACACAGACACACACAGAGACACACAGTGGGGGTGAGTTTGTGTGGTGAGTGAGGAAGTGAGTGGCTGAGTGAGTGAGCGAGTGCTGAGTGAGCGGTGAGTGAAAGAGCGAGTGGGAGAGTGGGTGAGTGATCAAGTGGTGAGCGAGTGGTGAGCGAGTGGTGAGCGAGTGTGCGATTGGTGAGCGATTGAGCGAATGGGTGAGTGGGCAAGCGGCCGAGTGAGCGAGTGGTGAGCGAGTGTACGAGTGGTGAGCGGGCGGGCGAGTTTGCTGTTCGCGTGCATTACCCACCAATCCAAGGGAAATCCCGGCGAGTGACGTCACAAAGACGATGCCGTTGCATGACCTGGTGCAGGATGCGCAGTGAGACACGGTCAGCCACAGGTGGAAGTCCTGGGGCAGAACGCGGAGGCAAAGACAAAGACGAAGGTCGATTCCAAACGTGTTCTACGGCATGTACTGTACTACACTACATTATACACTACTATATGCTACACTACATTATACACTACGACAGTACATTATATACTACTACACTACATTATACACTACAATATACTACGCAACATTATACACTACTACACTACATTATACACTACCATATACTACACTACATTATACACTACTACCCTACATTATATACTACTACACTACTATATACTACTACACTACTATATACTACTACACTACAATATACTACAATACATTATATACTGCTACACTACTATATACTACTACACTACATTATATACTACTACACTACAATATATACTACACTATATACTACTACACTACATTATATACTACTACTACACTACATTATATACTACTACACTACTATATACTACTACACTACTATATACTACTACACTACATTATATACTACTACACTACATTATATACTACTACACTACATTATATACTACTACACTACACTATATACTACTACTACACTACATTCTATACTACTACACTACATTATATACTGCTACACTACTATATACTACTACACTACATTATATACTACTACACTACAATATATACTACTACACTATATACTACTACACTACATTCTATACTACTACTACACTACATTCTATACTACTACACTACATTATATACTGCTACACTACTATATACTGCTACACTACTATATACTACTACACTACTTTATACTACTACAATACATTATATACTGCTACACTACATTATACACCACTACACTACATTATAAACTACTACACTACATCATATACTACTACATTATATACTACTACACTACATTATGTACTACTACACTACATTATATACTACTAAACTATACACTACTACACTACATTATATACTACTATATTATATACTACTACACTGCATTATGTACTACTACACCACATTAAATACTACTACACTACATTATACACTGCTACACTACATTATATACTACTACACTACATTATATACTACTACACTATACACTACTACACTACATTATACACTACTATATACTAAACTACATTATACACTACTACACTACATTATATACTACTACACTATACACTACTACACCACATTATATACTACTACACTACATTATACACTACTCCACTACTATATACTACACTGCATTACACACTACTACACTACATTATACTCTACTACACTACATTATACACTACTATACACGTAATACACTACTATATACTACTATATACTACACTACATTATACACTACTATACACATTATACACTACTGTATACTATACTACATTATAAACTACTAAACACATTATATACTACTATATACTACACTACATTATACACTACTACACTACATTATATACTACTACACTACATTATATACTACTACACTATACACTACTACACTACATTATATACTACTACACTACATTATATACTACTACACTACATTATACACTACTACACTTCATTATATACTACACTACATTATATACTACTACACAATATTATACACTACTACACTACGCCAGGGCCTGGGACAGACAGAGAGACACAGAGACACGGCATGGGACAGACAGAGAGACACAGAGAGACATACAGAGAGACACAGAGACACGACATGGGACAGACAGAGAGACACAGAGAGACAGACAGAGAGACACAGAGACACGGCATGGGACAGAGAGATACGGCCTGGGACAGACAGAGAGACACAGAGACAGAGAGACACAGAGACACGGCATGGGACAGAGAGATACGGCCTGGGACAGAGAAAGAAAGACACAAAGACAAACAGAGAGACACAGAGACATACAGAGAGACACAGAGACACACAGAGACCCATAGAGATACACAGAGACCTATAGATACACACAGATCCATAGAGACACACAGAGACCCACAGAGACCCACAGAGACCCATAGAGACAGAAAAACAGAGACATACAGAGACCCATAGAGACACACAGAGACCCATAGAGACACACAGAGATCCATAGATACACACAGATCCATAGAGACACACAGAGACCCACAGAGACCCACAGAGACCCATAGTGACACAGAAAAACAGAGACATAGAGAGACCTATAGAGACACACAGAGACCCATAGAGACACACAGGGACCCATAGATACACACAGATCCATAGAGACACACAGAGACCCACAGATACACACAGAGACCCATAGAGATACACAGAGACCCCTAGAGACACACAGAAAAACAGAGACATACAGAGACCCATAGAGACATACAGAGACCCATAGAGATATACAGACCCATAGATACACACAGATCCATAGAGACACACAGAGACCCACAGAGACCCATAGAGACACAGAAAAACAGAGACATACAGAGACCCATAGAGACACACAGAGACCTATAGATACACACAGATCCATAGAGACACACAGAGACCCACAGAGTCCCATTGACACACAGAAAAACAGAGACATACAGAGACCCATAGAGACACACAGAGACCCATAGAGATACACAGGGATCCATAGATACACACAGATCCATAGAGACACACAGAGACCCACAGAGACACACAGACAAACAGAGACATACAGAGACCCATAGAGACACACAGAGACCCATAGAGATACACAGGGACCCATAGATACACACAGGTCCATAGAGACACACAGAGACCCATAGAGACACACATTAAAACAGAGACACACAGAGACCCATAGAGATACACAGAGACCCAGAGATACACACAGATCCGTAGAGACACACACAGACCCATAGAGATACACAGCGACCCATAGATAAACACAGATCCATAGAGACACACAGAGACCCATAGAGACACGGAAAAACAGAGACCCATGGAGATCCATGGAGATCTATGGAGCCCGTGAAGGCGTTCCTGCCGTAGGCCGCGAGACCAAAACGTCGCTTACCCTGCATGAGCACCATGGGATCTGGTACCGTCCGTCTCTGGAGGAAGTAGAGGCAGCAGGCGAGCTACAGGCAGACAGGAACTCACACACACACACACAGACACACACACACACAGACACACACAGACACACACAGACACACACACAGACACACACAGAGACACACAGACACACACAGACACACACACAGACACACACAGAGACACACAGTGGGGGTGAGTTTGTGTGGTGAGTGAGGAAGTGAGTGGCTGAGTGAGTGAGCGAGTGCTGAGTGAGCGGTGAGTGAAAGAGCGAGTGGGAGAGTGGGTGAGTGATCAAGTGGTGAGCGAGTGGTGAGCGAGTGGTGAGCGAGTGTGCGATTGGTGAGCGATTGAGCGAATGGGTGAGTGGGCAAGCGGCCGAGTGAGCGAGTGGTGAGCGAGTGTACGAGTGGTGAGCGGGCGGGCGAGTTTGCTGTTCGCGTGCATTACCCACCAATCCAAGGGAAATCCCGGCGAGTGACGTCACAAAGACGATGCCGTTGCATGACCTGGTGCAGGATGCGCAGTGAGACACGGTCAGCCACAGGTGGAAGTCCTGGGGCAGAACGCGGAGGCAAAGACAAAGACGAAGGTCGATTCCAAACGTGTTCTACGGCATGTACTGTACTACACTACATTATACACTACTATATGCTACACTACATTATACACTACGACAGTACATTATATACTACTACACTACATTATACACTACAATATACTACGCAACATTATACACTACTACACTACATTATACACTACCATATACTACACTACATTATACACTACTACCCTACATTATATACTACTACACTACTATATACTACTACACTACTATATACTACTACACTACAATATACTACAATACATTATATACTGCTACACTACTATATACTACTACACTACATTATATACTACTACACTACAATATATACTACACTATATACTACTACACTACATTATATACTACTACTACACTACATTATATACTACTACACTACTATATACTACTACACTACTATATACTACTACACTACATTATATACTACTACACTACATTATATACTACTACACTACATTATATACTACTACACTACACTATATACTACTACTACACTACATTCTATACTACTACACTACATTATATACTGCTACACTACTATATACTACTACACTACATTATATACTACTACACTACAATATATACTACTACACTATATACTACTACACTACATTCTATACTACTACTACACTACATTCTATACTACTACACTACATTATATACTGCTACACTACTATATACTGCTACACTACTATATACTACTACACTACTTTATACTACTACAATACATTATATACTGCTACACTACATTATACACCACTACACTACATTATAAACTACTACACTACATCATATACTACTACATTATATACTACTACACTACATTATGTACTACTACACTACATTATATACTACTAAACTATACACTACTACACTACATTATATACTACTATATTATATACTACTACACTGCATTATGTACTACTACACCACATTAAATACTACTACACTACATTATACACTGCTACACTACATTATATACTACTACACTACATTATATACTACTACACTATACACTACTACACTACATTATACACTACTATATACTAAACTACATTATACACTACTACACTACATTATATACTACTACACTATACACTACTACACCACATTATATACTACTACACTACATTATACACTACTCCACTACTATATACTACACTGCATTACACACTACTACACTACATTATACTCTACTACACTACATTATACACTACTATACACGTAATACACTACTATATACTACTATATACTACACTACATTATACACTACTATACACATTATACACTACTGTATACTATACTACATTATAAACTACTAAACACATTATATACTACTATATACTACACTACATTATACACTACTACACTACATTATATACTACTACACTACATTATATACTACTACACTATACACTACTACACTACATTATATACTACTACACTACATTATATACTACTACACTACATTATACACTACTACACTTCATTATATACTACACTACATTATATACTACTACACAATATTATACACTACTACACTACGCCAGGGCCTGGGACAGACAGAGAGACACAGAGACACGGCATGGGACAGACAGAGAGACACAGAGAGACATACAGAGAGACACAGAGACACGACATGGGACAGACAGAGAGACACAGAGAGACAGACAGAGAGACACAGAGACACGGCATGGGACAGAGAGATACGGCCTGGGACAGACAGAGAGACACAGAGACAGAGAGACACAGAGACACGGCATGGGACAGAGAGATACGGCCTGGGACAGAGAAAGAAAGACACAAAGACAAACAGAGAGACACAGAGACATACAGAGAGACACAGAGACACGGCATTGGACAGAGAGACACGGCCTAGAACAAACAGAGAGACACAGAAACAAAAAGAGAGACACAGAGACACGGCTTGGGACAGACAGAGAGACACGTAATGGGACAGACAGAGACACACAGAGACACGGCCTGGGACAGACAGAGAGACACAGAGACGCGGCATGGGACAGAGATACACGGCTTGGGACAGACAGAGAGACACAGAGACAGACACAGAGAGACACAGAGACAGACACAGAGAGACACAGATACAGACACAGAGAGACACGACATGGGACAGAAACAGACACAGAGAGATACGCCATGGGACAGAGACAGAC
This sequence comes from Petromyzon marinus, assembly GCF_048934315.1. NCBI lineage: Eukaryota > Metazoa > Chordata > Hyperoartia > Petromyzontiformes > Petromyzontidae > Petromyzon > Petromyzon marinus. Next base: position 6,906,317 of record NC_133690.1, on the reverse strand, counting down.
ACAGAGAGACACGACCTGGGACAGATAGACAGACACAAAGACAAACAGAGAGACATAGAGACAGACACAGAGAGACACGGCATGGAACAGAGACAGACACAGAGAGACACGGCATGGGACAAAGACAGACAGAGAGACACAGAGACAGACACAGAGAGATACAGAGACAGACACAGAGAGAGACGGCATGGGACAGAGACAGACAGAGAGACACGGCCTGGGACAGACAGAGAGACACAAAGACAGACACAGAGAGATACAGAAACAGACACAGAGAGACACGGCATGGGACAGAGACAGACACAGAGAGACACGGGACGGGACAGAGACAGACACAGAGAGACACGACATGGGACAGATACAGAAACACAGAGAGAAACGGGACGGGACAGAGACAGACACAGAGAGACACAGAGACAGACACAGAGAGACACGGGACGGGATAGAGACAGACACAGAGAGACACGACATGGGACAGAGACAGACACAGAGAGACACGGGACGGGACAGAGACATAAACACAGAGAGACACAGAGACAGACACAGAGACAGACACAGAGAGATACAGAGACATACAGAGAGAAACAGAGACACGGCATGGGACAGAGACAGACACAGAGAGACACGGCCTGGGACAGACAGACAGACACAGAGACAAACAGAGAGACACAGAGACAGACACAGAGAGACACGGGACGGGATAGACAGAGAGACACAGAGACATACAGAGAGACACAGAGAGACACGGCATGGGACAGAGACAGACACAGAGAGACACGGCTTGGGACAGAGACAGAAACAGAGACAAACAGAGAGACACAGAGACAGACACAGAGAGACACAGAGACAAACAGAGAGACACAGAGAGACACGGCCTGGGACAGACAGAGAGACACAAAGACAAACAGAGACAGACACAGAGAGACACGGCATGGGACAGAGACAGAAACACAGAGACAGACACAGAGAGATACAGAGACAGACACAGCGAGACACAGAGACAGATTCAAAGAGACACAGAGACAGACACAGAGAGACACGACATGGGACAGAGACATACACAGAGAGACACGGCATGGGACAGAGACATACACAGAGAGACACGGCCTGGGACAGACAGAGAGACACAGAGACACAGAGACAGACACAGAGAGACACGGCATGGGACAGAGACAGAAACACAGAGACAGACACAGAGAGATACAGAGACAGACACAGAGAGACACAGAGAGAGACACAGAGAGACACGACATGGAACAGAGACATACACAGAGAGACACGGCATGGGACAGACAGAGAGATACAGAGACAAACAGAGAGACACAGAGACAGACAGAGAGAGACACGGCATGGGACAGAGACAGACACAGAGACATACAGAGAGACACAGAGACAGACAGAGAGACACAGAGACAGACACAGAGATACACAGAGACAGACAGAGACACGGCCTGGGACAGAGACAGACACAGAGACAGACACAGAGACAGACACAGAGAGACACAGAGACAGACACAAAGAGACAAAGAGAGACACAGAGACAGACACAGAGACAGACACAGAGAGACACAGACACAGAGAGACACAGAGACAGAGAGACAGACACAGAGAGACACAGAGACAGACACAGAGACAGAAACACAGAGACACAGAGATACACAGAGACAGACAGAGACACGGCCTGGGACAGAGACAGACACAGAGACAGACACAGAGAGACACAGCGAGACACAGAGACAGACACAGAGACAGACACAGAGACAGACACAGAGAGACACAGAGAGACACAGAGAGACACGGGACGGGACAGAGACAGACAGAGAGACACGGGACGGGACAGAGACAGACACAGAGAGACACAGACAGAGACAGAGAGACACAGAGACAGAGAGACACAGAGACAGACAGAGAGACACAGAGAGACACAGAGACAGACACAGAGACAGACACAGAGAGACACAGAGACAGAGACAGACACAGAGACAGTGACAGAGAGACACAGAAAGACACAGAGACAGACACAGAGAGACACAGAGACAGAGAGACACGGGACGGGACAGAGACAGACACAGAGAGACACAGAGACAGAGAGACACGGGACGGGACAGAGACAGACACAGAGACACAGAGACAGAGAGACACGGGACGGGAGTCTCACCTGAATTGTCACGCTGAGCCATGACAGCCACGCCGTGGAGCTACCCCTGAAACACAGAGGGGGGGGGGGGGAGACGTGGGGGGAAGGGTGGGGGGGAGACGTGGGGGGAGGGGTGGGGGGAGAGGTGGGGGGAGTGGTGTCGGGGTGACCGACGCAATGATTATAATATATATGATTATAATATATATGATTAAAATATATATGATTATAATATATCAATAATTAAGGTTTGTTTGGGGTTAGATCGCGTTAATATGAATTACTGTGTCGTTAAAGCCGCCACCACCCGACATGGCCAATTATTTAAGGGGTTTGCGTTACGTAAACAGAACGTGGCCAATTCGTTACTAGTACAGCACTAACCGGTTGCTGTATGTTGCAGAGTTAAATCCACTATAGCATTTACAATTCGTTACTAGTACAGCACTAACCAGTTACTGTGTGTTGGAGAGTTAAACCCACTACAACATTTACAATTCGTTACTAATACAGTACTAACCGGTTGCTGTGTGTCGGAGAGTTAAACCCACTGCAACATTTACAATTCGTTACTAGTACAGCACTAACCGGTTGCTGTGTGTTGGAGAGTAAAACCAACTACTACATTTACAATTCGTTACTAGAACAGCACTAACCGGTTGTTGTGTGTTGGAAAGTTAAACCTACTACGACATTTACTATTCATTACTAGTACAGCACTAACCCGTTGCTGTGTGTTTGAGAGTTAAACCCACTACAACATTTACAATTCGTTACTAGTACAGCACTAACCGGTTGCTGTGTGTTGGAGAGTTAAACTCACTACAACATTATCAATTCGTTACTAGTACCGCACTAACTGGTTGCTGTGTGTTGGAGAGTCAAACCAACTACTACATTTACAATTCGTTACTAGTACAGCACTAACCGGTTGTTGTGTGTTGGAAAGTTAAACCTACTACGACATTTACTATTCATTACTAGTACAGCACTAACCCGTTGCTGTGTGTTTGAGAGTTAAACCCACTACAACATTATCAATTCGTTACTAGTACCGCACTAACCGGTTGCTGTGTGCTGGAGAGTTAAACCCACTACTACATTTACAATTCGTTACTAGTACAGCACTAACCGGTTGCTGTGTGTTGGAGAGTTAAACCCACTGCAACATTTACAATTCGTTACTAGTACAGCACTAACCGGTTGCTGTGTGTTGGAGAGTTAAACCCACTGCAACATTTACAATTCGTTACTAGTACAGCACTAACCGGTTGCTGTGTGTTGGAGAGTTAAACCCACTGCAACATTTACAATTCGTTACTAGTACAGCACTAACCGGTTGCTGTGTGTTGGATAGTTAAACCCACTACGACATTTACAATTCGTTACTAGTACAGCACTAACCGGTTGCTGTGTGTTGGAGAGTTAAACCCACTGTGACATTTACAATTCGTTACTAGTACAGCACTAACCGGTTGCTGTGTGTTGGAGAGTTAAACCCACTACAACATTTACAATTTGTTACTAGTACAGCACTAACCGGTTGCTGTGTGTTGGAGAGCTAAACCCACTACGACATTTACAATTCGTTACTAGTACAGCACTAACCGGTTGCTGTGTGTTGGAGAGTTAATCCCACTACAACATTTACAATTCGTTACTAGTACAGCACTAACCGGTTGCTGTGTGTTGGAGAGTTAAACCCACTACTACATTTACAATTCGTTACTAGTACAGCACTAACCGGTTGCTGTGTGTTGGAGTTTTAAATCCACTACTACTTTTACAATTCGTTACTAGTACAGCACTAACCGGTTGGTGTGTGTTGGAGAGTTAAACCCACTACTACATTTGCAATTCGTTACTAGTACAGCACTAACCGGTTGCTGTGTGTTGGAGAGTTAAACCCACTACTACATTTACAATTCGTTACTCGTACAGCACTAACCGGTTGCTGTGTGTTGGATAGTTAAACCCACTACGACATTTACAATTCGTTACTAGTACAGCACTAACCGGTTGCTGTGTGTTGGAGAGTTAAACCCACTGTGACATTTACAATTCGTTACTAGTACAGCACTAACCGGTTGCTGTGTGTTGGAGAGTTAAACCCACTACAACATTTACAATTCGTTACTAGTACAGCAATAACCGGTTGCTATGTGTTGGAGAGCTAAACCCACTACGACATTTACAATTCGTTACTAGTACAGCACTAACCGGTTGCTGTGTGTTGGAGTTTTAAATAACACTACTACTTTTACAATTCGTTACTAGTACAGCACTAACCGGTTGCTGTGTGTTGGAGAGTTAAACCCACTACTACATTTACAATTCGTTACTAGTACAGCACTAACCGGTTGCTGTGTGTTGGAGTTTTAAATCCACTACTACTTTTACAATTCGTTACTAGTACAGCACTAACCGGTTGCTGTGTGTTGGAGAGCTAAACCCACTACGACATTTACAATTCGTTACTAGTACAGCACTAACCGGTTGCTGTGTGTTGGAGAGTTAATCCCACTACAACATTTACAATTCGTTACTAGTACAGCACTAACCGGTTGCTGTGTGTTGGAGAGTTAAACCCACTACATTTACAATTCGTTACTAGTACAGCACTAACCGGTTGCTGTGTGTTGGAGTTTTAAATCCACTACTACTTTTACAATTCGTTACTAGTACAGCACTAACCGGTTGGTGTGTGTTGGAGAGTTAAACCCACTACTACATTTGCAATTCGTTACTAGTACAGCACTAACCGGTTGCTGTGTGTTGGAGAGTTAAACCCACTACTACATTTACAATTCGCTACTCGTACAGCACTAACCGGTTGCTGTGTGTTGGATAGTTAAACCCACTACGACATTTACAATTCGTTACTAGTACAGCACTAACCGGTTGCTGTGTGTTGGAGAGTTAAACCCACTGTGACATTTACAATTCGTTACTAGTACAGCACTAACCGGTTGCTGTGTGTTGGAGAGTTAAACCCACTACAACATTTACAATTCGTTACTAGTACAGCACTAACCGGTTGCTGTGTGTTGGAGAGCTAAACCCACTACGACATTTACAATTCGTTACTAGTACAGCACTAACCGGTTGCTGTGTGTTGGAGTTTTAAATCCACTACTACTTTTACAATTCGTTACTAGTACAGCACTAACCGGTTGCTGTGTGTTGGAGAGTTAATCCCACTACAACATTTACAATTCGTTACTAGTACAGCACTAACCGGTTGCTGTGTGTTGGAGAGTTAAACCCACTACTACATTTACAATTCGTTACTAGTACAGCACTAACCGGTTGCTGTGTGTTGGAGTTTTAAATCCACTACTACTTTTACAATTCGTTACTAGTACAGCACTAACCGGTTGCTGTGTGTTGGAGAGTTAAACCCACTGCTACATTTGCAATTCGTTACTAGTACAGCACTAACCGGTTGCTGTGTGTTGGAGAGTTAAACCCACTACTACATTTACAATTCGTTACTCGTACAGCACTAACCGGTTGCTGTGTGTTGGAGAGTTAATCCCACTACAACATTTACAATTCGTTGCTAGTACAGCACTAACCGGTTGCTGTGTGTTGGAGAGTTAAACCCACTACAACATTCACAATTCGTTACTAGTACAGCGCTAACCGGTTGATGTGTGTTGGAGAGTTAAACCCACTACAACATTTACAATTCGTTACTAGTACAGCACTAACCGGTTTGCTGTGTGTTGTGTTTTTTGTTTATTTTTACTAATTTTGAACCTATCAAGGTGACTTTACCGAAAGACCCAAACAATTTGAATTCCTGCAGTCACGACAACAACAACAAGAAGCACTTTCGAAGAAATGAGTTTGTCGATCTCGGTGATGATTTCAAAGTGGCATCAAAGTTCCCAGCGGCTTCCTAATAACGGAAGGAAGACAGCGTTCCAGACGGCCACGGAAGCGCGCCTTACCCGGCTAAAACATTTTAGATGAATATATAACAAAAAAAAGTTAAAAGGGGCCGTGCATAAATGACGTCACGCGATTTTGGTCGCGTGACGTCACACGGCGTCAGAAAAAGTCAGACCCCCCCCCTCAAATAAGACGTCATAAAGCTCTGCCCCCCCCCCCCCACAAAAAAATATTTCCATTTTTAAAATAAAACATGCTTCAAATCGCTTTAAACTATCGTCATTGTAGTTGCGTATTTAATGTGGCGCTGCACTCTGATGTTGTAGGAGAAAACATTTATTTAAAAAACAAAATCTATTTAATTAAGTAGAACGTTTTGATTTAAAGCTTTCGTGACTGCAGGGATTCATATTTTTGGTTCTTTCGGTAAAGTCACCACCACGTGGAAAGGAAACAATAAAATAATAAAATATATATAAAACAACAAAAATTCTCACGACGTTTCGACCATAACACACGTCGTGAGAATTTTTATTGTTTTATATATTTTTTATTATTTTATTGTTTCCCTTCAACGTGACTTTACCGAAAGAGCTAAGAATATGAGTCCATCTATGTTCGGAAAAGAGGAGGGGGGGAGACGAAAATAATGGATGCGGTCTGAAAGCTACCGTAAGCGTGAACAATCATTTATGGACGACCCCTTAACACAACTCGTCCATTTGAATAACTGCCAAATCGCTCTCCGTGGTGCTAACGTTAAAATAAAACGCCACTTTTTTTCAATGATTTCCTGCTGTGGTTTTCACACCTGATGATGATTGCTCGTATTGCAGTCGAAACGTCGTGATAATTTTATTGTTTTATATTTTTATTATTTTATTGTTTCCGTTCTACGTGGTGACTTGACCGAAAGAACTAACAATATAAGCAGAACGTGTTGTCTATATTTATTTAAAGTTGCGCATTTTGATGCGACGTCACATTTCTCAAACCCTCCCACCCCTCCTCCTCGTCACACATCGTCACAAATGTCTGACCCATCCTCCACCCCCACCCCCACCTAGGCGCGTGACGTCATTTATGGACGGCCCCAAGTCGTTTCAGGTTTACTTACCAGCGCCAAATCGCCGTGAGCAGAGAATGCGGCCTCCAAACGCCCGACGCTACGAGCGGCGGTGGCGTTGTAACGGGGAGCGAGGCCAACGGAGGGTCCACCTCCATGCCTGGGCTCAGCAGCAGCAGAAGCAGCAGAGGCAGCAGCAGCAGCAGGCAGACGAGCCACGTGCGCTGAGATAGCATGGCGGATCTTCTCCCTCTGAAGCAACCTCACCCTCCTTATCCCTCCGCTCGGCGTCAACGAAGGGAATGAGTCGTGTGGGTGAGCGTTGCGAGATAGCGTGTCAGTGTTCGCGAGGTAGTGTGGGAGAGTGTGGGAGCGTGTATGTGTGTGAGAGTGTGTGTGTGTGTGAGAGTGTGTGAGGGTGTGTGTGTGAGTGTGTGAGTGTGTGTCTGAGAGTGTGTGTGAGAGTGTGTGTGTGAGAGTGTGTGTGTGAGAGTGAGTGTGTGAGAGAGTGTGTGTGTGAGTGTGAGAGAGAGTGTGAGAGAGTATGTGTGTGTGTGAGAGTGTGTGTGAGAGTGTGTGTGTGTGAGAGTGTGTGTGTGTGAGTGTGAGAGAGAGTGTGAGAGAGTATGTGTGTGTGTGAGAGAGTGTGGGAGCGTGTGTGTATGTGAGAGTGTGTGTGTGAGAGAGTGAGAGAGAGTGTGAGAGTGTGTGTGAGACTCTGAGAGAGTGTGTGTGTGTGTGTGAGAGAGTGTGTGTGTGTGAGTGTGTGTGAGAGAGTGTGTGTGTGAGAGTGTGAAAGAGAGTGTGTGTGTGAGAGTGTGTGTGTGTGTGAGAGTGTGTGTGTGAGAGTGTGTGTGAGAGTGTGTGTGAGACTCTGAGAGAGTGTGTGTGTGTGAGAGTGTGAATGTGTGTGAGAGTGTGTGTGTGAGAGAGTGTGTGTGAGAGTGTGTGTGTGTGTGAGAGTGTGTGTGTGTGAGAGTGTGTGTGTGAGAGTGTGTGTGACACTCTGAGAGTGTGTGTGTGTGAGAGTGTGAATGTGTGTGAGAGTGTGTGTGAGTGTGTGTGTGAGAGTGTGTGAGAGAGAGTGAGAGAGTGTGTGAGAGAGTGTGAGAGTGTGAGAGAGTGTGTGTGTGTGAGAGAGTGAGAGAGTGTGTGTGTGAGAGTGTGTGTGTGTGAGAGAATGTGTGTGTGTGAGAGTGTTTGAGAGTGTGTGAGAGAGAGAGTGTGTGTGTGTGAGAGAGAGTGAGATTGAGAGAGTGTGTGAGAGAGTGTGTGTGTGTGAGAGAGTGAGAGAGTGTGTGTGTGTGAGAGTGTGTGAGAGTGTGAGAGAGTGAGAGTGTGTGTGTGAGAGAGTGTGTGTGTGAGAGTGTGTGAGAGTGTGTGTGAGAGAGTGTGAGAGAGTGAGAGAGTGTGTGTGTGAGAGAGAGAGTGAGAGAGTGTATTTAGATTTTTTTTAGAGCGTGTGAAAAAGCGTGCGTCCTTGTCAGAGTTCGTCTCATAATGACGTAGCTAGTCACGTGTCAGTTCTACGCGCGTCACGAAGAGCGTTACGTAACCAACGCACCACGTGACCGCCGCGCCAACGCGCGCGTGCGCACTGGCTGTTTCCGTTTCAACGGCTCGGCGAACACTGCCCATAGACTCAGCACTGCCCATAGACTCAACACTGCCCATAGACTCAGCACTGCCCATAGACTCAACCCTGCCCATAGACTCAACACTGCCCATAGACTCAGCACTGCCCATAGACTCAGCACTGCCCATAGACTCAACCCTGCCCATAGACTCAACACTGCCCATAGACTCAGCACTGCCCATAGACTCAACACTGCCCATAGACTCAACACTGCCCATAGACTCAGCACTGCCCATAGACTCAACACTGCCCATAGACTCAACCCTGCCCATAGACTCAACACTGCCCATAGACTCAGCACTGCCCATAGACTCAGCACTGCCCATAGACTCAACAGTGCCCATAGACTCAGCACTGCCCATAGACTCAACACTGCCCATAGACTCAGCACTGCCCATAGACTAACATTGCCCATAGACTCAGCACTGCCCATAGACTCAGCACTGCCCATAGACTCAACACTGCCCATAGACTCAGCACTGCCCATAGACTAACATTGCCCATAGACTCAGCACTGCCCATAATACTCAGCACTGCCCATAGACTCAGGACTGCCCATAGACTCAACACTGCCCATAGACTCAGCACTGCCCATAGACTAACACTGCCCATAAACTCAGCACTGCCCATAGACTCAGCACTGCCCATAGACTCAGCACTGCCCATAGACTCAACACTGCTCCATAGACTCAGCACTGCCCATAGACTCAACACTGCCCATAGACTCAACACTGCCCATAGACTCAGCACTGCCCATAGACTCAACACTGCCCATAGACTGAACACTGCCCCTTCGACTTAATACTGCACCATAGACTCAGCACTGCCCATAGACTTCTTCATGGTTTGAGTGATAGCTTTGCGAGTAACCATTAGCTTTAAGAGCTTGGTGTACCTGCTTGAGTTCACTGCCTATGTGTGCCTGGTCGGATATGCATTGGGCTCTAAGGTACAGAGTCTTGATGAGAGAATTCTTCTGTGATGGATAGTGGTGGGAATCCGGTTTCAGATAAGCATCCGTATGGGTAGCTTTCCTGTAGACAGAGTGGCTCATTGAACCATCAGGTCTCTTTTTTATTAGGACATCCAAAAAAGGTAGCTTGCCATCTTTTTCGACTTCCATGGTAAATCTGATGGCTGGGTGTATGGAATTGATGTGGTTGAAGAATTGGTCTAGAGCTGGCCGGCCATGTGGCCAGATGACAAAAGTGTCATCCACTTACTTCTTCCATAAGGTGAGGCACAGAGTGGCAGTCTGGATGGCGTCAGTCTCAAATTTCTCCATGAAAATGTTAGCTATAACCGGAGATAGGGGGGAGCCCATTGGGGTGCCCTCAGTTTGTAGAAAGTTCCATTCCAAGTGAAGTATGTATTGGTTAAACAGTGTCTCACCAGGGGGGGTAACTAAGTGTTTAGTCCTTGATGAACCAAGTCTTCAATCATTGGCGATGGTGTCAGGTACAGGAACCTTGGTGAATAAGGAAACTACATCAAAACTGACAAGCAGGTCGTCTGGGGACAGGGAAATACCCTTGATTGTCGATTCCAGGTGAGTAGAATTTTGTTCCGCAGAGGTGGTTTTTCCAGTGAAAGGACGCAGGATTTCAGACAAAAAACGAGCCAGTTTGTAGGTGGGGGAGTTGATAGTAGAGACGATGGGACGAAGGGGTGTATCTACTTTATGTTTTTTTGGTAAGCCGTATAATCTTGGTGGCCTGGCAGCAGAAGTTTTCAATGAAAACTGTTTAGATTGATCAATTAATGCGGTTGAATCAGCCTCGTCACACAAACCAACAGTACCCTGGTGTCTACAAACTAAGTTGCTTCTGTGGTAGTAGTTACATTGGAGAAACCAAACGCCATGTCTCGGACCGCATTCGTGAACACAAAGCAGACCTTAAACACGGTAGGACCAACACCTCGGCCGTGGTAGATCATTGTTATAATTCAGTAGGCTCACATGACATTGACTTTTCCAAGACAGAGGTTCTTTGTAAGCCATCTGGCTACCATGAGAGATTCGTTCATGAGGCTATCCACATATACAAGCACAGAGACAATTTCAACCGAGAAGATGGATTCTGGCTTAGCAATCATTGGAAGGATTTGATAAACCATTTCAGGTCTTAATTGATTGTTCACGCTTACAGTGGCTTTCAGACAGCATACAATAATTTTTCGTCTCCCCCCTCCTCTTTTCAGAACATAGATGGACTAGTCCTTCTAAATAAACTGCCAAATTGCTGCACGTGGCGCTGACGCTTTTAAATAAATACACCGTTTACAAATACATTAATTAATGCAAACCGACACACCTGATGACGACCGTTTGTGTTATGGTCGAAACGTCGTGAGAATTTTTATTGTTTTATATATTTTTTATTATTTATTGTTTCCCTTCAACGTGACTTTACCGAAAGAGCTAAGAATATGAGGGAGGGGGGTGTTTGAGAAATGTGACGTCAAATCAAAATGGGCAACTTTAAATAATTATAGACAACACGTTCTGCTTAATTAAATAGACTTTTTTAAAAATAAATGTTCTCTCCTACAACATCAGAGTGCAGCGCCACATTAAATACGCACTACAATGACAATAGTTTAAAGCGATTTGAAGCATGTTTTATATATATTTGCGTGACGTCATGTTTGGGGGGGGGGTCTGACTTTTTGTGACGCCGTGTGACGAGGGGGGGGGGCAAAAATCGTCCAAAATTGCGTGACGTCATTTATGGACGGCCCCATACGCTGTGTAACAAAAATATATATTTTAATTATCATCGTCGTCGTGTCTGTGGAAATATATAGCAGCCAAATACTCTAAACGCGTTTTTATACAGAATCTTCGAGACCCATAGACCCACAGAGACCCATAGAGACCCATATAGACCCGCAGAGACCCACAGAGACCCACAGAGACCCATAGAGACCCACAGAGACCCACAGAGACCAATATACCCATAGAGACCCACAGATTACCCATAGAGACCCACAGAACCTCATAGAGACCCATAGAGACACACAGAGACCCCATAGACCTATAGAGACCCGTAGACCCATACTCATAGAGACCCATAGACCCCATAGACTCATAGAAACCCATAGACCCATACTCATAGAGACCCATAGACCCGCAGAGACCCACAGAGACCCATAGACTCACAGAAACCCTTCAACCCACAGAGACCTACAGACCCACAGAGACCCAGAGACTCGTATAGACCCGCAGAGACCCACAGAAATGCATAGCAGCATCGAAATAATTTAAACGCACTGACATTTTAAATGGATCCGGACAAAATGGAGAGAGACGCAGACTCGGAATATACAGCAGCAGCAGGCAGGGTCGGGATCGAACCCACGACCTCCTGCACACCTGGCGAGGTAGTCAACATCTCATAGCCACCGTGGTGATGATGAGAGAGACGCAATTGGTACCTCAACACACATGGCACGGTTGACTACGTACGGTGCGAAAAAAAGTTCAAGCCAAAGACAAAGATCCTCCGTATAGCCTTAACAGACTGTTGGGACAAGTGCTATTAGCGAGTAGCACCTATGTTGTAGTGGGTTTAACTCTCCAACACACAGCAACAGGTTAGTGCTGCACTAGTAACGAATTGTAAATGTTGTAGTGGGTTTAACTCTCCAACACAGAGAAACCGGTTAATGCTGTACTAGTAACGAATTGGCCACGTTCTGTTGATGTGACACAAACCCCCCATGAACATATACTGGCCTTTCACGATATGTGGCAATTTTAGATTCACCCCTCAAATGATGAATAAACCCATCCCCAGGGCAAAGCGGCGATTCTCCCTCCCACAACCCACCCCTGCCCACCCACTACCCACCCACTACCCACCCCTACCCACCCACTACCCACCCACTACCAACCCCCAACCACTCCCTACTCACCTACAACCCACCCCCTACCCACCCACTACCCACCCTTACCCACCCACTACCCACCCCAACCCACCCACTACCCACTCACTAGCCACCCCCTACCCACCTACAACCCACCCCCTACCCACCCACTACCCACCCCCTACCAACCCACTACCCACCCCCTACCCACAACCACTCCCTACCCACCTACAACCCACCCCCTACCCACCCACAACCCACCCCTACCCACCCCTTACCCACCCCCTACCCACCCCCTACCCACCCACAACCCACCCTTACCCACCCACAACCCACCCCCTACTCACCCACAACCCACCCCTACCCACCCCTTACCCACCCCCTACCCACCCCCTACCCACCTACAACCCACCCCCTACCCACCCACAACCCACCCCTACCCACCCCTTACCCACCCCCTACCCACCCCCTACCCACCCACAACCCACCCTTACCCACCCACAACCCACCCCCTACTCACCCACAACCCACCCCCTACCCACCCACGCGCGCGCGACAGTGATGGAGATGCCGTCTTCTGCTCCTGCTGCTCCTGCTGCTGCTGTCTCTGATGCTGGGGGTGGTGCCGATGACCCCGCGTGGCCGAGCCGAGCGGCGTGCCTGTCGCTCGCCCTCTGCGCCTTCCAGGCCGCCGCGGCCCTCGCTGTGTCGCGGGTGGTGGGAGGCCGCTGGCAGCTGCCACCCACAGAGCGATGGGTCGTGGCCTGGCTGCTCTATGACGCAGTGGTTCACATCACACTGGTGAGTGAGTGAGTGGGTGGTGGTGTAGTTACACTGCAGCGCCACACCTATTTACCATCATTAGGGGAAAGAACGGTGATCCAATCTCCGACCCCCCGCAAGGAACAGGTTTGCAGATTCTTCTGCGCGTTTCTGTGAAGTCCAGGGGGTGGGGGAAATCCCTCAGCCAGGAAAACATCGTGGCACAAAGTGAGGATGACCCTGCTGAGGCTGCGGTGCCTCAAATATTGGAGGAAGAAGTCACCCCCTGTGAGTGGCTGGCTGAGGTGCCATCTGTTGAGGAAGTACTGAAGGCGATCCGGAGTCTGAGACCAGGAAAGGCACCGGGTAGAGACGATCTCCCAAGCGAAATGCTGAGGGAGGGTGGCGTTTGTGCACAGACTGCCCTATAGGACATCATATCAACAGTCTGGACCACTGGACGGGTTCCGCAGGACTGGAAGGATGCCCTGGTGGTCCCCCTCTTTAAGAAGGGGGACCGCACAGACTGTAACAACTACAGGGGCATCTCACTCCTCAGTGTGCCTTGAAAGGTCCTGGCAAAGATTATTCAACATCGCCTTGCTAGACACGCTGAGGAGAGGCTTGCGGAGCCCCAATGCGGTTTCAGGAAAGGGCGGTCCTGCACAGATGCCGTATTTTCTGTCCATTTACTACAGGAGAGGTGTAGGGAATTCCAACAAGACCTACATCTCTGCTTTATTGACCTGGTCAAGGCCTATGATACCATCAGTATACCTGGGCTCTGGGTTGTTCTTCGTGCTTTCGGAGTCCCTGACCCGCTGCTCATGATCATTAAGGACCTTCATGATGGTGAGCGGGCCTGGGTAAAACTACATGGCCGGCGTCAGAGCCATTGCCTGTACACCTTGGGGTGCGACAGGGATGTCCTCTGGCTCCAACATTATTTAACATCTATTTCGACCACGTAGTTCGCGAAGCCTTCAGTAGCTGTACCGGAGGAATTTCCATCTGGTACAGATACAATGGGAGGCTGATCGATGCCCGGGTGCGGTCAAAGGATGGCTCCCTATTGCTCAACAACGTTATGTATGCCAATGATTTGGTAATAGCTGCTCATTCAGAGGAGGAGTTGGAGACGCAGCTGCTGAAACTGGAGTGTGCCACTGAGAGATAGGGCCTTACCATCAGCCCTACCAAAACGAAGCACCTGCCTGGGTATTTTGTACCATCAGGTACTCCACCCCCACAACTCCTAATCGGTGATTGGGCAGTTGTGGAGAGAGTGGAGAGTTTCCCATACCTGGGCAATGTGCTCATGACCAGCTCCGGTTTAAGAGCAGAGGTCTCACTCTGAATCAGTCGAGCGGCAATATCTTTTCATCGGTTGCGTAACGCTGTGTGGAAGCTACCTGGTCTGTCGCTCCGCACAAAGCTTCGGGTCTTCTCGGCCACAGTCATTCCCTCCCTTCTCTACGCTTGCGAAACGTGGACCCCCTAATGGAACATCTTCGCCGGTTAAAAACATTTAGACTGGCCTGCCTATGATCAATCTTGGGTTTAACCAGGCTGGATTGTGTGAGGAGCTCACAAATCCTCAAAAGATCTGGACAAAGTCCCATCGGCGAGCTCCTCCGGCAAGTAAGGCTGCGTTGGCTGGGCCATGTTGCCCGCATGCCAAGCCACCGCATGCCTAAACAGCTTTTGTTCTGCGACTGTGTGAGTTCTGGGTGAGGGTTTGGGGTTGGCTGTGTGAATTCTGGGTGAGTGTTTGGGGCTGGCTGTGTGAGTGCTGGGTGAGGGTTTGGAGCTGGCTGTGTGAATTCTGGGTGAGGGTTTGGGGATGGCTGTGTGAGTTCTGGGTGAGTGTTTGGGGCTGGCTGTGTGAATGCTGGGTTAGGGTTTGGGGCTGGCTGTGTGAGTTCTGGGTGAGTGTTTGGTGCTGGCCATGTGAGTTCTGGGTGAGTATTTGGGGCTGGCTGTGTGAGTTCTGGGTGAGGGTTTGGGGCTTGCTGTGTGAGTTCTGGGTGAGTGTTTGGGGCTGGCTGTGTGAATGCTGGGTGAGGGTTTGGGGCTGGCTGTGTGAGTGCTGGGTGAGTGTTTGGGGCTGGCTGTGTGAGTTCTGGGTGAGTGTTTGGGGCTGGCTGTGTGAGTTCAGGGTGAGTGTTTGGGGCTGGCTGTGTGAGTTCTGGGTGAGTGTTTGGGGCTGGCTGTGTGAGTTCTGCGTGAGTGTTTGGGACTGGCTGTGTGAGTTCTGGGTGAGGGATAGGGGCTGGCTGTGTGAGTTCTGGGTGAGTGTTTGGGGCTGGCTGTGTGAGTTCTGGGTGAGGGTTTGTCGCTGGCTGTGTGAGTTCTGGGTGAGTGTTTGGTGCTGGCCGTGTGAGTTCTGGGTGAGTGTTTGGGGCTGGTTGTGTGAGTTCTGGGTGAGTGTTTGGGGGTGGCTGTGTGAGTTCTGGGTGAGTATTTGGTGCTGGCCATGTGAGTTCTGGGAAAGTGTTTGGGGATGGCTGTGTGAGTTCTGGGCGAGTGTTTGGGGCTGGCTGTGTTAGTTCTGGGTGAGTGTTTGGTGCTGGCCGTGTGAGTTCTGGGTGAGTGTTTGGGGCTGGCTGTGTGAGTTCTGGGTGAGTGTTTGGGGCTGGCTGTGTGAGTTTCTGGGTGAGTGTTTGGGGCTGGCTGTGTGAGTTATGGGTGAGTGTTTGGGGCTGGCTGTGTGAGTTCTGGGTGAGTGTTTGGGGCTGGCTGTGTGAGTTCTGGGTGAGTGTTTGGGGCTGGATGTGTGAGTTCTGGGTGAGTGTTTGGGGCTGGATGTGTGAGTTCTGGGTGAGGGATTGGGGCTGGCTGTGTGAGTTCTGAGTGAGGGATTAGGGCTGGCGGTGTGAGTTCTGGGTGAGTGTTTGGGGCTGGTTGTGTGAGTTCTGGGTGAGTGTTTGGGGCTGGCTGTGTGAGTTCTGGGTGAGTGTTTGGGGCTGGCTGTGTGAGTTCTGGGTGAGTACTGGGGCTGGCTGTGTGAGTTCTGGGTGAGTGTTTGGGGCTGGCTGTGTGAGTTCTCGGTGAGTGTTTGGGGCTGGCTGTGTGAGTTCTGGGTGAGTGTTTGGGGCTGGATGTGTGAGTTCTGGGTGAGGGATTGGGGCTGGCTGTGTGAGTTCTGAGTGAGGGATTAGGGCTGGCGGTGTGAGTTCTGGGTGAGTGTTTGGGGCTGGCTGTGTGAATTCTGGGTGAGTGTTTGGGGCTCCCTGTGTGAGTTCTGGGTGAGTGTTTGTGGCTGGCTGTGTGAGTTTTAGGTGAGGATTTGGGGCTGGCTGTGTGAGTTCTGGGTGAGTGTTTGGAGCTGACTGTGTGATTTCTGGGTGAGTGTTTGGGGCTGGCTGTGTGAGTTCTGGGTGAGAGTTTGGAGCTGGCTGTGTGAGTTCTGGGTGAGGGTTTGGGGCTGGCTGTGTGAGTTCTGGGTGAGGGTTTGGGGCTGGCTGTGTGAGTTTTGGGTGACTGTTTGGGGCTGGTTGTGTGAGTTCTGGGTGAGTGTTTGAGCCTGGCTGTGTGAGTTCTGGGTGAGGGTTTGGAGCTGGCTGTGTGAGTTCTGGGTGAGTGTTTGGGGCTGGCTGTGTGAGTGCTGAGTGAGGGTTTGGGGCTGGCTGTGGGAGTTCTGGGTGAGGGTTTGGGGCTGGCTGTGTGAGTTCTGGGTGACTGTTTGGGGCTGGTTGTGTGAGTTCTGGGTGAGTGTTTGAGCCTGGCTGTGTGAGTTCTGGGTGAGGGTTTGGAGCTGGCTGTGTGAGTTCTGGGTGAGTGTTTGGGGCTGGCTGTGTGAGTTCTGGGTGAGTGTTTGGGGCTGGCTGTGTGAGTGCTGGGTGAGGGTTTGGAGCTGGCTGTGTGAGTTCTGGGTGAGTGTTTGGGGCTGCCTGTGTGAGTTCTGGGTGAGTGTTTGGGGCTGGCTGTGTGAGTTCTGGGTGAGTGTTTGGGGCTAGCTGTGTGAGTTCTGGGTGAGTGTTTGGGGCTGGCTGTGTGAGTTCTGGGTGAGTGTTTGGGGCTGGCTGTGTGAGTCCTGGGTGAGTGTTTGGGGCTGGCTGTGTGAGTTCTGTTGATGGTTTGGGGCTGGCTGTGTGAGTTCTGGGTGAGTGTTTGGGGGTGGCAGTGAGATCTGGGTGAGTGTTTGGTGCTGGCCTTGTGAGTTCTGGGTGAGTGTTTGGGGCTGGCTGTGTGAGTTCTGCATGAGTGTTTTGGGGGTGGCTGTGTGAGTTCCTGGTGAGTGTTTGGTGCAGGCCGTGTGAGTTCTGGGTGAGTGTTTGGGGCTGGCTGTGTGAGTTCTGGGTGAGTGTTTGGGGCTGGCTGTGTGAGTTCTGGGTGAGTGTTTGGGGCTGGCTGTGTGAGTTCTGGGTGAGTGTTTGGGGCTTGCTGTGTGAGTTCTGGGTGAGGGATTGGGGCTGGCTGTGTGAGTTCTGGGTGAGGGATTGGGGCTGGCTGTGTGAGTTCTGGGTGAGGGATTGGGGCTGGCTGTGTGAGTTCTGGTTGAGTGTGTGGGGCTGGCTGTGTGAGTTCTGGGTGAGTGCTTGGTGCTGGCCATGTGAGTTCTGGGAGAGTGTTTGGGGCTGGCTGTGTGAGTTCTGGGTGAGTGTTTGGGGCTGGTTGTGTGAGTTCTGGGTGAGTGTTTGGGGCTGGCTGTGTGAGTTCTGGGTGAGTGTTTGGGGCTGGCTGTGTGAGATCTGGGTGAGTGCTGGGGCTGGCTGTGTGAGTTCTGGGTTAGTGTTTGGGGCTGGTTGTGTGAGTTCTGGGTGAGTGTTTGGGGCTGGCTGTGTGAGTTCTGCGTGAGTGTTTGGGGCTGGCTGTGTGAGTTCTGGGTGAGGGATAGGGGCTGGCTGTGTGAGTTCTGGGTGAGTGTTTGGGGCTGGCTGTGTGAGTTCTGGGTGAGGGTTTGTCGCTGGCTGTGTGAGTTCTGGGTGAGTGTTTGGTGCTGGCCGTGTGAGTTCTGGGTGAGTGGTTGGGGATGGTTGTGTGAGTTCTGGGTGAGTGTTTGGGGGTGGCTGTGTGAGTTCTGGGTGAGTATTTGGTGCTGGCCATGTGAGTTCTGGGAAAGTGTTTGGGGATGGCTGTGTGAGTTCTGGGCGAGTGTTTGGGGCTGGCTGTGTTAGTTCTGGGTGAGTGTTTGGTGCTGGCCGTGTGAGTTCTGGGTGAGTGTTTGGGGCTGGCTGTGTGAGTTCTGGGTGAGTGTTTGGGGCTCGCTGTGTGAGTTTCTGGGTGAGTGTTTGGGGCTGGCTGTGTGAGTTATGGGTGAGTGTTTGGGGCTGGCTGTGTGAGTTCTGGGTGAGAGTTTGGGGCTGGCTGTGTGAGTTCTGGGTGAGTGTTTGGGGCTTGATGTGTGAGTTCTGGGAGAGTGTTTGGGGCTGGCTGTGTGAGTTCTGGGTGAGTGTTTGGGGCTGGTTGTGTGAGTTCTGGGTGAGTGTTTGGGGCTGGCTGTGTGAGTTCTGGGTGAGTGTTTGGGGCTGGCTGTGTGAGTTCTGGGTGAGTGCTGGGGCTGGCTGTGTGAGTTCTGGGTTAGTGTTTGGGGCTGGTTGTGTGAGTTCTGGGTGAGTGTTTGGGGCTGGCTGTGTGAGTTCTGCGTGAGTGTTTGGGGCTGGCTGTGTGAGTTCTGGGTGAGGGATAGGGGCTGGCTGTGTGAGTTCTGGGTGAGTGTTTGGGGCTGGCTGTGTGAGTTCTGGTTGAGGGTTTGTCGCTGGCTGTGTGAGTTCTGGGTGAGTGTTTGGTGCTGGCCGTGTGAGTTCTGGGTGAGTGGTTGGGGATGGTTGTGTGAGTTCTGGGTGAGTGTTTGGGGGTGGCTGTGTGAGTTCTGGGTGAGTATTTGGTGCTGGCCATGTGAGTTCTGGGAAAGTGTTTGGGGATGGCTGTGTGAGTTCTGGGCGAGTGTTTGGGGCTGGCTGTGTTAGTTCTGGGTGAGTGTTTGGTGCTGGCCGTGTGAGTTCTGGGTGAGTGTTTGGGGCTGGCTGTGTGAGTTCTGGGTGAGTGTTTGGGGCTCGCTGTGTGAGTTTCTGGGTGAGTGTTTGGGGCTGGCTGTGTGAGTTATGGGTGAGTGTTTGGGGCTGGCTGTGTGAGTTCTGGGTGAGTGTTTGGGGCTGGCTGTGTGAGTTCTGGGTGAGTGTTTGGGGCTTGATGTGTGAGTTCTGGGTGAGTGTTTGGGGCTGGATGTGTGAGTTCTGGGTGAGGGATTGGGGCTGGCTGTGTGAGTTCTGAGTGAGGGATTAGGGCTGGCGGTGTGAGTTCTGGGTGAGTGTTTGGGGCTGGTTGTGTGAGTTCTGGGTGAGTGTTTGGGGCTGGCTGTGTGAGTTCTGGGTGAGTGTTTGGGGCTGGCTGTGTGAGTTCTGGGTGAGTGCTGGGGCTGGCTGTGTGAGTTCTGGGTGAGTGTTTGGGGCTGGCTGTGTGAGTTCTCGGTGAGTGTTTGGGGCTGGCTGTGTGAGTTCTGGGTGAGTGTTTGGGGCTGGATGTGTGAGTTCTGGGTGAGGGATTGGGGCTGGCCGTGTGAGTTCTGAGTGAGGGATTAGGGCTGGCGGTGTGAGTTCTGGGTGAGTGTTTGGGGCTGGTTGTGTGAGTTCTGGGTGAGTGTTTGGGGCTGGCTGTGTGAGTTCTGGGTGAGTGTTTGGGGCTGGCTGTGTGAGTTCTGGGTGAGTGTTTGGGGCTGGCTGTGTGAGTTCTGTTGATGGTTTGGGGCTGGCTGTGTGAGTTCTGGGTGAGTGTTTGGGGGTGGCAGTGAGATCTGGGTGAGTGTTTGGTGCTGGCCTTGTGAGTTCTGGGTGAGTGTTTGGGGCTGGCTGTGTGAGTTCTGCATGAGTGTTTTGGGGGTGGCTGTGTGAGTTCCTGGTGAGTGTTTGGTGCAGGCCGTGTGATTTCTGGGTGAGTGTTTGGGGCTGGCTGTGTGAGTTCTGGGTGAGTGTTTGGGGCTGGCTGTGTGAGTTCTGGGTGAGTGTTTGGGGCTGGCTGTGTGAGTTCTGGGTGAGTGTTTGGGGCTTGCTGTGTGAGTTCTGGGTGAGGGATTGGGGCTGGCTGTGTGAGTTCTGGGTGAGGGATTGGGGCTGGCTGTGTGAGTTCTGGGTGAGGGATTGGGGCTGGCTGTGTGAGTTCTGGTTGAGTGTGTGGGGCTGGCTGTGTGAGTTCTGGGTGAGTGTTTGGTGCTGGCCATGTGAGTTCTGGGAGAGTGTTTGGGGCTGGCTGTGTGAGTTCTGGGTGAGTGTTTGGGGCTGGTTGTGTGAGTTCTGGGTGAGTGTTTGGGGCTGGCTGTGTGAGTTCTGGGTGAGTGTTTGGGGCTGGCTGTGTGAGTTCTGGGTGAGTGCTGGGGCTGGCTGTGTGAGTTCTGGGTTAGTGTTTGGGGCTGGTTGTGTGAGTTCTGGGTGAGTGTTTGGGGCTGGCTGTGTGAGTTCTGCGTGAATGTTTGGGGCTGGCTGTGTGAGTTCTGGGTGAGGGATAGGGGCTGGCTGTGTGAGTTCTGGGTGAGTGTTTGGGGCTGGCTGTGTGAGTTCTGGGTGAGGGTTTGTCGCTGGCTGTGTGAGTTCTGGGTGAGTGTTTGGTGCTGGCCGTGTGAGTTCTGGGTGAGTGGTTGGGGATGGTTGTGTGAGTTCTGGGTGAGTGTTTGGGGGTGGCTGTGTGAGTTCTGGGTGAGTATTTGGTGCTGGCCATGTGAGTTCTGGGAAAGTGTTTGGGGATGGCTGTGTGAGTTCTGGGCGAGTGTTTGGGGCTGGCTGTGTTAGTTCTGGGTGAGTGTTTGGTGCTGGCCGTGTGAGTTCTGGGTGAGTGTTTGGGGCTGGCTGTGTGAGTTCTGGGTGAGTGTTTGGGGCTCGCTGTGTGAGTTTCTGGGTGAGTGTTTGGGGCTGGCTGTGTGAGTTATGGGTGAGTGTTTGGGGCTGGCTGTGTGAGTTCTGGGTGAGTGTTTGGGGCTGGCTGTGTGAGTTCTGGGTGAGTGTTTGGGGCTTGATGTGTGAGTTCTGGGAGAGTGTTTGGGGCTGGCTGTGTGAGTTCTGGGTGAGTGTTTGGGGCTGGTTGTGTGAGTTCTGGGTGAGTGTTTGGGGCTGGCTGTGTGAGTTCTGGGTGAGTGTTTGGGGCTGGCTGTGTGAGTTCTGGGTGAGTGCTGGGGCTGGCTGTGTGAGTTCTGGGTTAGTGTTTGGGGCTGGTTGTGTGAGTTCTGGGTGAGTGTTTGGGGCTGGCTGTGTGAGTTCTGCCTGAGTGTTTGGGGCTGGCTGTGTGAGTTCTGGGTGAGGGATAGGGGCTGGCTGTGTGAGTTCTGGGTGAGTGTTTGGGGCTGGCTGTGTCAGTTCTGGGTGAGGGTTTGTCGCTGGCTGTGTGAGTTCTGGGTGAGTGTTTGGTGCTGGCCGTGTGAGTTCTGGGTGAGTGGTTGGGGATGGTTGTGTGAGTTCTGGGTGAGTGTTTGGGGGTGGCTGTGTGAGTTCTGGGTGAGTATTTGGTGCTGGCCATGTGAGTTCTGGGAAAGTGTTTGGGGATGGCTGTGTGAGTTCTGGGCGAGTGTTTGGGGCTGGCTGTGTTAGTTCTGGGTGAGTGTTTGGTGCTGGCCGTGTGAGTTCTGGGTGAGTGTTTGGGGCTGGCTGTGTGAGTTCTGGGTGAGTGTTTGGGGCTCGCTGTGTGAGTTTCTGGGTGAGTGTTTGGGGCTGGCTGTGTGAGTTATGGGTGAGTGTTTGGGGCTGGCTGTGTGAGTTCTGGGTGAGTGTTTGGGGCTGGCTGTGTGAGTTCTGGGTGAGTGTTTGGGGCTTGATGTGTGAGTTCTGGGTGAGTGTTTGGGGCTGGATGTGTGAGTTCTGGGTGAGTGTTTGGGGCTGGCTGTGTGAGTTCTGGGTGAGTGTTTGGGGCTGGCTGTGTGAGTTCTGGGTGAGTGCTGGGGCTGGCTGTGTGAGTTCTGGGTGAGTGTTTGGGGCTGGCTGTGTGAGTTCTCGGTGAGTGTTTGGGGCTGGCTGTGTGAGTTCTGGGTGAGTGTTTGGGGCTGGATGTGTGAGTTCTGGGTGAGGGATTGGGGCTGGCCGTGTGAGTTCTGAGTGAGGGATTAGGGCTGGCGGTGTGAGTTCTGGGTGAGTGTTTGGGGCTGGTTGTGTGAGTTCTGGGTGAGTGTTTGGGGCTGGCTGTGTGAGTTCTGGGTGAGTGTTTGGGGCTGGCTGTGTGAGTTCTGGGTGAGTGTTTGGGGATTCCCTGTGTGAGTTCTGGGTGAGTGTTTGGGGCTGGCTGTGTGAGTTTTAGGTGAGGATTTGGGGCTGGCTGTGTGAGTTCTGGTGATGGTTTGGGGCTGGCTGTGTGAGTTCTGGGTGAGTGTTTGGGGGTGGCAGTGAGATCTTGGTGAGTGTTTGGTGCTGGCCTTGTGAGTTCTGGGTGAGTGTTTGGGGCTGGCTGTGTGAGTTCTGCATGAGTGTTTTGGGGGTGGCTGTGTGAGTTCCTGGTGAGTGTTTGGTGCAGGCCGTGTGAGTTCTGGGTGAGTGTTTGGGGCTGGCTGTGTGAGTTCTGGGTGAGTGTTTGGGGCTGGCTGTGTGAGTTCTGGGTGAGTGTTTGGGGCTGGCTGTGTGAGTTCTGGGTGAGTGTTTGGGGCTTGCTGTGTGAGTTCTGGGTGAGGGATTGGGGCTGGCTGTGTGAGTTCTGGGTGAGGGATTGGGGCTGGTTGTGTGAGTTCTGGGTGAGGGATTGGGGCTGGCTGTGTGAGTTCTGGTTGAGTGTGTGGGGCTGGCTGTGTGAGTTCTGGGTGAGTGTTTGGTGCTGGCCATGTGAGTTCTGGGAGAGTGTTTGGGGCTGGCTGTGTGAGTTCTGGTGATGGTTTGGTGCAGGCCGTGTGAGTTCTGGGTGAGTGTTTGGGGCTGGCTGTGTGAGTTCTGGGTGAGTGTTTGGGGCTGGCTGTGTGAGTTCTGGGTGAGTGTTTGGGGCTGGCTGTGTGAGTTCTGGGTGAGTGTTTGGGGCTTGCTGTGTGAGTTCTGGGTGAGGGATTGGGGCTGGCTGTGTGAGTTCTGGGTGAGGGATTGGGGCTGGCTGTGTGAGTTCTGGGTGAGGGATTGGGGCTGGCTGTGTGAGTTCTGGTTGAGTGTGTGGGGCTGGCTGTGTGAGTTCTGGGTGAGTGTTTGGTGCTGGCCATGTGAGTTCTGGGAGAGTGTTTGGGGCTGGCTGTGTGAGTTCTGGGTGAGTGTTTGGGGCTGGTTGTGTGAGTTCTGGGTGAGTGTTTGGGGCTGGCTGTGTGAGTTCTGGGTGAGTGTTTGGGGCTGGCTGTGTGAGTTCTGGGTGAGTGGTGGGGCTGGCTGTGTGAGTTCTGGGTTAGTGTTTGGGGCTGGTTGTGTGAGTTCTGGGTGAGTGTTTGGGGCTGGCTGTGTGAGTTCTGCGTGAGTGTTTGGGGCTGGCTGTGTGAGTTCTGGGTGAGGGATAGGGGCTGGCTGTGTGAGTTCTGGGTGAGTGTTTGGGGCTGGCTGTGTGAGTTCTGGGTGAGGGTTTGTCGCTGGCTGTGTGAGTTCTGGGTGAGTGTTTGGTGCTGGCCGTGTGAGTTCTGGGTGAGTGGTTGGGGATGGTTGTGTGAGTTCTGGGTGAGTGTTTGGGGGTGGCTGTGTGAGTTCTGGGTGAGTATTTGGTGCTGGCCATGTGAGTTCTGGGAAAGTGTTTGGGGATGGCTGTGTGAGTTCTGGGCGAGTGTTTGGGGCTGGCTGTGTTAGTTCTGGGTGAGTGTTTGGTGCTGGCCGTGTGAGTTCTGGGTGAGTGTTTGGGGCTGGCTGTGTGAGTTCTGGGTGAGTGTTTGGGGCTCGCTGTGTGAGTTTCTGGGTGAGTGTTTGGGGCTGGCTGTGTGAGTTATGGGTGAGTGTTTGGGGCTGGCTGTGTGAGTTCTGGGTGAGTGTTTGGGGCTGGCTGTGTGAGTTCTGGGTGAGTGTTTGGGGCTTGATGTGTGAGTTCTGGGTGAGTGTTTGGGGCTGGATGTGTGAGTTCTGGGTGAGGGATTGAGGCTGGCTGTGTGAGTTCTGAGTGAGGGATTAGGGCTGGCGGTGTGAGTTCTGGGTGAGTGTTTGGGGCTGGTTGTGTGAGTTCTGGGTGAGTGTTTGGGGCTGGCTGTGTGAGTTCTGGGTGAGTGTTTGGGGCTGGCTGTGTGAGTTCTGGGTGAGTGCTGGGGCTGGCTGTGTGAGTTCTGGGTGTGTGTTTGGGGCTGGCGATGTCAGTTCTCGGTGAGTGTTCGGGGCTGGCTGTGTGAGTTCTGTGTGAGTGTTTGGGGCTGGATGTGTGAGTTCTGGGTGAGGGATTGGGGCTGGCCGTGTGAGTTCTGAGTGAGGGATTAGGGCTGGCGGTGTGAGTTCTGGGTGAGTGTTTGGGGCTGGTTGTGTGAGTTCTGGGTGAGTGTTTGGGGCTGGCTGTGTGAGTTCTGGGTGAGTGTTTGGGGATGGCTGTGTGAGTTCTGGGTGAGTGTTTTGGGCTCCCTGTGTGAGTTCTGGGTGAGTGTTTGGGGCTGGCTGTGTGAGTTTTAGGTGAGGATTTGGGGCTGGCTGTGTGAGTTCTGGTGATGGTTTGGGGCTGGCTGTGTGAGTTCTGGGTGAGTGTTTGGGGGTGGCAGTGAGATCTGGGTGAGTGTTTGGTGCTGGCCTTGTGAGTTCTGGGTGAGTGTTTGGGGCTGGCTGTGTGAGTTCTGCATGAGTGTTTTGGGGGTGGCTGTGTGAGTTCCTGGTGAGTGTTTGGTGCAGGCCGTGTGAGTTCTGGGTGAGTGTTTGGGGCTGGCTGTGTGAGTTCTGGGTGAGTGTTTGGGGCTGGCTGTGTGAGTTCTGGGTGAGTGTTTGGGGCTGGCTGTGTGAGTTCTGGGTGAGTGTTTGGGGCTTGCTGTGTGAGTTCTGGGTGAGGGATTGGGGCTGGCTGTGTGAGTTCTGGGTGAGGGATTGGGGCTGGCTGTGTGAGTTCTGGGTGAGGGATTGGGGCTGGCTGTGTGAGTTCTGGTTGAGTGTGTGGGGCTGGCTGTGTGAGTTCTGGGTGAGTGTTTGGTGCTGGCCATGTGAGTTCTGGGAGAGTGTTTGGGGCTGGCTGTGTGAGTTCTGGTGATGGTTTGGGGCTGGCTGTGTGAGTTCTGGGTGAGTGTTTGGGGGTGGCAGTGAGATCTGGGTGAGTGTTTGGTGCTGGCCTTGTGAGTTCTGGGTGAGTGTTTGGGGCTGGCTGTGTGAGTTCTGCATGAGTGTTTTGGGGGTGGCTGTGTGAGTTCCTGGTGAGTGTTTGGTGCAGGCCGTGTGAGTTCTGGGTGAGTGTTTGGGGCTGGCTGTGTGAGTTCTGGGTGAGTGTTTGGGGCTGGCTGTGTGAGTTCTGGGTGAGTGTTTGGGGCTGGCTGTGTGAGTTCTGGGTGAGTGTTTGGGGCTTGCTGTGTGAGTTCTGGGTGAGGGATTGGGGCTGGCTGTGTGAGTTCTGGGTGAGGGATTGGGGCTGGATGTGTGAGTTCTGGGTGAGGGATTGGGGCTGGCTGTGTGAGTTCTGGTTGAGTGTGTGGGGCTGGCTGTGTGAGTTCTGGGTGAGTGTTTGGTGCTGGCCATGTGAGTTCTGGGAGAGTGTTTGGGGCTGGCTGTGTGAGTTCTGGGTGAGTGTTTGGGGCTGGCTGTGTGAGTTCTGGGTGAGTGTTTGGGGCTGGCTGTGTGAGTTCTGGGTGAGTGCTGGAGCTGGCTGTGTGAGTTCTGGGTTAGTGTTTGGGGCTGGTTGTGTGAGTTCTGGGTGAGTGTTTGGGGCTGGCTGTGTGAGTTCTGCGTGAGTGTTTGGGGCTGGCTGTGTGAGTTCTGGGTGAGGGATAGGGGCTGGCTGTGTGAGTTCTGGGTGAGTGTTTGGGGCTGGCTGTGTGAGTTCTGGGTGAGGGTTTGTCGCTGGCTGTGTGAGTTCTGGGTGAGTGTTTGGTGCTGGCCGTGTGAGTTCTGGGTGAGTGGTTGGGGATGGTTGTGTGAGTTCTGGGTGAGTGTTTGGGGGTGGCTGTGTGAGTTCTGGGTGAGTATTTGGTGCTGGCCATGTGAGTTCTGGGAAAGTGTTTGGGGATGGCTGTGTGAGTTCTGGGCGAGTGTTTGGGGCTGGCTGTGTTAGTTCTGGGTGAGTGTTTGGTGCTGGCCGTGTGAGTTCTGGGTGAGTGTTTGGGGCTGGCTGTGTGAGTTCTGGGTGAGTGTTTGGGGCTCGCTGTGTGAGTTTCTGGGTGAGTGTTTGGGGCTGGATGTGTGAGTTATGGGTGTGTGTTTGGGGCTGGCGATGTCAGTTCTCGGTGAGTGTTCGGGGCTGGCTGTGTGAGTTCTGTGTGAGTGTTTGGGGCTGGATGTGTGAGTTCTGGGTGAGGGATTGGGGCTGGCCGTGTGAGTTCTGAGTGAGGGATTAGGGCTGGCGGTGTGAGTTCTGGGTGAGTGTTTGGGGCTGGTTGTGTGAGTTCTGGGTGAGTGTTTGGGGCTGGCTGTGTGAGTTCTGGGTGAGTGTTTGGGGCTGGCTGTGTGAGTTCTGGGTGAGTGTTTTGGGCTCCCTGTGTGAGTTCTGGGTGAGTGTTTGGGGCTGGCTGTGTGAGTTTTAGGTGAGGATTTGGGGCTGGCTGTGTGAGTTCTGGTGATGGTTTGGGGCTGGCTGTGTGAGTTCTGGGTGAGTGTTTGGGGGTGGCAGTGAGATCTGGGTGAGTGTTTGGTGCTGGCCTTGTGAGTTCTGGGTGAGTGTTTGGGGCTGGCTGTGTGAGTTCTGCATGAGTGTTTTGGGGGTGGCTGTGTGAGTTCCTGGTGAGTGTTTGGTGCAGGCCGTGTGAGTTCTGGGTGAGTGTTTGGGGCTGGCTGTGTGAGTTCTGGGTGAGTGTTTGGGGCTGGCTGTGTGAGTTCTGGGTGAGTGTTTGGGGCTGGCTGTGTGAGTTCTGGGTGAGTGTTTGGGGCTTGCTGTGTGAGTTCTGGGTGAGGGATTGGGGCTGGCTGTGTGAGTTCTGGGTGAGGGATTGGGGCTGGCTGTGTGAGTTCTGGGTGAGGGATTGGGGCTGGCTGTGTGAGTTCTGGTTGAGTGTGTGGGGCTGGCTGTGTGAGTTCTGGGTGAGTGTTTGGTGCTGGCCATGTGAGTTCTGGGAGAGTGTTTGGGGCTGGCTGTGTGAGTTCTGGTGATGGTTTGGGGCTGGCTGTGTGAGTTCTGGGTGAGTGTTTGGGGGTGGCAGTGAGATCTGGGTGAGTGTTTGGTGCTGGCCTTGTGAGTTCTGGGTGAGTGTTTGGGGCTGGCTGTGTGAGTTCTGCATGAGTGTTTTGGGGGTGGCTGTGTGAGTTCCTGGTGAGTGTTTGGTGCAGGCCGTGTGAGTTCTGGGTGAGTGTTTGGGGCTGGCTGTGTGAGTTCTGGGTGAGTGTTTGGGGCTGGCTGTGTGAGTTCTGGGTGAGTGTTTGGGGCTGGCTGTGTGAGTTCTGGGTGAGTGTTTGGGGCTTGCTGTGTGAGTTCTGGGTGAGGGATTGGGGCTGGCTGTGTGAGTTCTGGGTGAGGGATTGGGGCTGGATGTGTGAGTTCTGGGTGAGGGATTGGGGCTGGCTGTGTGAGTTCTGGTTGAGTGTGTGGGGCTGGCTGTGTGAGTTCTGGGTGAGTGTTTGGTGCTGGCCATGTGAGTTCTGGGAGAGTGTTTGGGGCTGGCTGTGTGAGTTCTGGGTGAGTGTTTGGGGCTGGCTGTGTGAGTTCTGGGTGAGTGTTTGGGGCTGGCTGTGTGAGTTCTGGGTGAGTGCTGGAGCTGGCTGTGTGAGTTCTGGGTTAGTGTTTGGGGCTGGTTGTGTGAGTTCTGGGTGAGTGTTTGGGGCTGGCTGTGTGAGTTCTGCGTGAGTGTTTGGGGCTGGCTGTGTGAGTTCTGGGTGAGGGATAGGGGCTGGCTGTGTGAGTTCTGGGTGAGTGTTTGGGGCTGGCTGTGTGAGTTCTGGGTGAGGGTTTGTCGCTGGCTGTGTGAGTTCTGGGTGAGTGTTTGGTGCTGGCCGTGTGAGTTCTGGGTGAGTGGTTGGGGATGGTTGTGTGAGTTCTGGGTGAGTGTTTGGGGGTGGCTGTGTGAGTTCTGGGTGAGTATTTGGTGCTGGCCATGTGAGTTCTGGGAAAGTGTTTGGGGATGGCTGTGTGAGTTCTGGGCGAGTGTTTGGGGCTGGCTGTGTTAGTTCTGGGTGAGTGTTTGGTGCTGGCCGTGTGAGTTCTGGGTGAGTGTTTGGGGCTGGCTGTGTGAGTTCTGGGTGAGTGTTTGGGGCTCGCTGTGTGAGTTTCTGGGTGAGTGTTTGTGGCTGGCTGTGTGAGTTATGGGTGAGTGTTTGGGGCTGGCTGTGTGAGTTCTGGGTGAGTGTTTGGGGCTGGCTGTGTGAGTTCTGGGTGAGTGTTTGGGGCTTGATGTGTGAGTTCTGGGTGAGTGTTTGGGGCTGGATGTGTGAGTTCTGGGTGAGGGATTGGGGCTGGCTGTGTGAGTTCTGAGTGAGGGATTAGGGCTGGCGGTGTGAGTTCTGGGTGAGTGTTTGGGGCTGGTTGTGTGAGTTCTGGGTGAGTGTTTGGGGCTGGCTGTGTGAGTTCTGGGTGAGTGTTTGGGGCTGGCTGTGTGAGTTCTGGGTGAGTGCTGGGGCTGGCTGTGTGAGTTCTGGGTGAGTGTTTGGGGCTGGCTGTGTGAGTTCTCGGTGAGTGTTTGGGGCTGGCTGTGTGAGTTCTGGGTGAGTGTTTGGGGCTGGATGTGTGAGTTCTGGGTGAGGGATTGGGGCTGGCCGTGTGAGTTCTGAGTGAGGGATTAGGGCTGGCGGTGTGAGTTCTGGGTGAGTGTTTGGGGCTGGTTGTGTGAGTTCTGTGTGAGTGTTTGGGGCTGGCTGTGTGAGTTCTGGGTGAGTGTTTGGGGCTGGCTGTGTGAGTTCTGGGTGAGTGTTTGGGGCTCCCTGTGTGAGTTCTGGGTGAGTGTTTGGGGCTGGCTGTGTGAGTTTTAGGTGAGGATTTGGGGATGGCTGTGTGAGTTCTGGGTGAGTGTTTGGAGCTGACTGTGTGATTTCTGGGTGAGTGTTTGGGGCTGGCTGTGTGAGTTCTGGGTGAGAGTTTGGAGCTGGCTGTGTGAGTTCTGGGTGAGGGTTGAGGCTGGAAGTGTGAGTTGTGGGTGAGGGTTTGGGGCTGGCTGTGTGAGTTCTGGGTGACTGTTTGGGGCTGGTTATGTGAGTTCTGGGTGAGTGTTTGAGGCTGGCTGTGTGAGTTCTGGGTGAGGGTTTGGACCAGGCTGTGTGAGTTCTGGGTGAGGGTTTGGGGCTGGCTGTGTGAGTGCTGAGTGAGGGTTTTGGGCTGGCTGTGTGAGTTCTGGGTGAGGGTTTGGGGCTGGCTGTGTGAGTTCTGGGTGACTGTTTGGGGCTGGTTGTGTGAGTTCTGGGTGAGTGTTTGAGCCTGGCTGTGTGAGTTCTGGGTGAGGGTTTGGAGCTGGCTGTGTGAGTTCTGGGTGAGTGTTTCGAGCTGGCTGTGTGAGTTCTGGGTGAGTGTTTGGGGCTGGCTGTGTGAGTGCTGGGTGAGGGTTTGGAGCTGGCTGTGTGAGTTCTGGGTGAGTGTTTGGGGCTGGCTGTGTGAGTTCTGGGTGATGGTTTGGGGCTGGCTGTGTGAGTTCCGGGTGAGTGTTTGGGGGTGGCAGTGAGTTCTGGGTGAGTGTTTGGTGCTGGCCTTGTGAGTTCTGGGTGAGTGGTTGTGGCTGGCTGTGTGAGTTCTGGGTGAGTGTTTGGGGCTGGCTGTGTGAGTTCTGGGTGAGTGTTTGGGGCTGGCTGTGTGAGTTCTGGGTGAGTGTTTGGGGCTGGCTGTGTGAGTTCTGGGTGAGTGTTTGGGGCTGGCTGTGTGAGTCCTGGGTGAGTGTTTGGGGCTGGCTGTGTGAGTTCTGGTGATGGTTTGGGGCTGGCTGTGTGAGTTCTGGGTGAGTGTTTGGGGGTGGCAGTGAGTTCTGGGTGAGTGTTTGGTGCTGGCCTTGTGAGTTCTGGGTGAGTGTTTGGGGCTGGCTGTGTGAGTTCTGCATGAGTGTTTTGGGGGTGGCTGTGTGAGTTCTGGGTGGGTGTTTGGTGCAGGCCGTGTGAGTTCTGGGTGAGTGTTTGGGGCTGGCTGTGTGAGTTCTGGGTGAGTGTTTGGGGCTGGCTGTGTGAGTTCTGGGTGAGTGTTTGGGGCTGGCTGTGTGAGTTCTGGGTGAGTGTTTGGGGCTTGCTGTGTGAGTTCTGGGTGAGGGATTGGGGCTGGCTGTGTGAGTTCTGGGTGAGGGATTGGGGCTGGCTGTGTGAGTTCTGGGTGAGGGATTGGGGCTGGCTGTGTGAGTTCTGGTTGAGTGTGTGGGGCTGGCTGTGTGAGTTCTGGGTGAGTGTTTGGTGCTGGCCATGTGAGTTCTGGGAGAGTGTTTGGGGCTGGCTGTGTGAGTTCTGGGTGAGTGTTTGAGGCTGGCTGTGTGAGTTCTGGGTGAGGGTTTGGACCAGGCTGTGTGAGTTCTGGGTGAGGGTTTGGGGCTGGCTGTGTGAGTGCTGAGTGAGGGTTTGGGGCTGGCTGTGTGAGTTCTGGGTGAGGGTTTGGGGCTGGCTGTGTGAGTTCTGGGTGACTGTTTGGGGCTGGTTGTGTGAGTTCTGGGTGAGTGTTTGAGCCTGGCTGTGTGAGTTCTGGGTGAGGGTTTGGAGCTGGCTGTGTGAGTTCTGGGTGAGTGTTTCGGGCTGGCTGTGTGAGTTCTGGGTGAGTGTTTGGGGCTGGCTGTGTGAGTGCTGGGTGAGGGTTTGGAGCTGGCTGTGTGAGTTCTGGGTGAGTGTTTGGGGCTGGTTGTGTGAGTTCTGGGTGATGGATTGGGGCTGGCTGTGTGAGTTCTGGGTGAGTGTTTGGGGGTGGCAGTGAGTTCTGGGTGAGTGTTTGGTGCTGGCCTTGTGAGTTCTGGGTGAGTGGTTGGGGCTGGCTGTGTGAGTTCTGGGTGAGTGTTTGGGGCTGGCTGTGTGAGTTCTGGGTGAGTGT
The DNA here is from genome assembly GCF_048934315.1 of Petromyzon marinus. NCBI lineage: Eukaryota > Metazoa > Chordata > Hyperoartia > Petromyzontiformes > Petromyzontidae > Petromyzon > Petromyzon marinus. The sequence goes on along the minus strand of NC_133690.1, from coordinate 6,875,066 downwards.
TTGGGGCTGGCTGTGTGAGTTCTGGGTGAGTGTTTGGGGCTGGCTGTGTGAGTCCTGGGTGAGTGTTTGGGGCTGGCTGTGTGAGTTCTGGTGATGGTTTGGGGCTGGCTGTGTGAGTTCTGGGTGAGTGTTTGGGGGTGGCAGTGAGTTCTGGGTGAGTGTTTGGTGCTGGCCTTGTGAGTTCTGGGTGAGTGTTTGGGGCTGGCTGTGTGAGTTCTGCATGAGTGTTTTGGGGGTGGCTGTGTGAGTTCTGGGTGAGTGTTTGGTGCAGGCCGTGTGAGTTCTGGGTGATTGTTTGGGGCTGGCTGTGTGAGTTCTGGGTGAGTGTTTGGGGCTGGCTGTGTGAGTTCTGGGTGAGTGTTTGGGGCTGGCTGTGTGAGTTCTGGGTGAGTGTTTGGGGCTTGCTGTGTGAGTTCTGGGTGAGGGATTGGGGCTGGCTGTGTGAGTTCTGGGTGAGGGATTGGGGCTGGCTGTGTGAGTTCTGGGTGAGGGATTGGGGCTGGCTGTGTGAGTTCTGGTTGAGTGTGTGGGGCTGGCTGTGTGAGTTCTGGGTGAGTGTTTGGTGCTGGCCATGTGAGTTCTGGGAGAGTGTTTGGGGCTGGCTGTGTGAGTTCTGGGTGAGTGTTTGAGGCTGGCTGTGTGAGTTCTGGGTGAGGGTTTGGACCAGGCTGTGTGAGTTCTGGGTGAGGGTTTGGGGCTGGCTGTGTGAGTGCTGAGTGAGGGTTTGGGGCTGGCTGTGTGAGTTCTGGGTGAGTGTTTGGGGCTGGCTGTGTGAGTGCTGGGTGAGGGTTTGGAGCTGGCTGTGTGAGTTCTGGGTGAGTGTTTGGGGCTGGCTGTGTGAGTTCTGGGTGATGGTTTGGGGCTGGCTGTGTGAGTTCTGGGTGAGTGTTTGGGGGTGGCAGTGAGTTCTGGGTGAGTGTTTGGTGCTGGCCTTGTGAGTTCTGGGTGAGTGGTTGGGGCTGGCTGTGTGAGTTCTGGGTGAGTGTTTGGGGCTGGCTGTGTGAGTTCTGGGTGAGTGTTTGGGGCTGGCTGTGTGAGTTCTGGGTGAGTGTTTGGGGCTGGCTGTGTGAGTTCTGGGTGAGTGTTTGGGGCTGGCTGTGTGAGTCCTGGGTGAGTGTTTGGGGCTGGCTGTGTGAGTTCTGGTGATGGTTTGGGGCTGGCTGTGTGAGTTCTGGGTGAGTGTTTGGGGGTGGCAGTGAGTTCTGGGTGAGTGTTTGGTGCTGGCCTTGTGAGTTCTGGGTGAGTGTTTGGGGCTGGCTGTGTGAGTTCTGCATGAGTGTTTTGGGGGTGGCTGTGTGAGTTCTGGGTGAGTGTTTGGTGCAGGCCGTGTGAGTTCTGGGTGAGTGTTTGGGGCTGGCTGTGTGAGTTCTGGGCGAGTGTTTGGGGCTGGCTGTGTGAGTTCTGGGTGAGTGTTTGGGGCTGGCTGTGTGAGTTCTGGGTGAGTGTTTGGGGCTTGCTGTGTGAGTTCTGGGTGAGGGATTGGGGCTGGCTGTGTGAGTTCTGGGTGAGGGATTGGGGCTGGCTGTGTGAGTTCTGGGTGAGGGATTGGGGCTGGCTGTGTGAGTTCTGGTTGAGTGTGTGGGGCTGGCTGTGTGAGTTCTGGGTGAGTGTTTGGTGCTGGCCATGTGAGTTCTGGGAGAGTGTTTGGGGCTGGCTGTGTGAGTTCTGGGTGAGTGTTTGGGGCTGGTTGTGTGAGTTCTGGGTGAGTGTTTGGGGCTGGCTGTGTGAGTTCTGGGTGAGTATTTGGTGCTGGCCATGTGAGTTCTGGGAAAGTGTTTGGGGATGGCTGTGTGAGTTCTGGGTGAGTGTTTGGGGCTGGCTGTGTGAGTTCTGGGTGAGTGTTTGGGGCTGGCTGTGTGAGTTCTGGGTGAGTGTTTGGGGCTGGCTGTGTGAGTTCTGGGTGAATGTTTGGGGCTTGCTGTGTGAGTTCTGGGTGAGGGATTGGGGCTGGCTGTGTGAGTTCTGGGTGAGGGATTGGGGCTGGCTGTGTGAGTTCTGGGTGAGGGATTGGGGCTGGCTGTGTGAGTTCTGGTTGAGTGTGTGGGGCTGGCTGTGTGAGTTCTGGGTGAGTGTTTGGTGCTGGCCATGTGAGTTCTGGGAGAGTGTTTGGGGCTGGCTGTGTGAGTTCTGGGTGAGTGTTTGGGGCTGGTTGTGTGAGTTCTGGGTGAGTGTTTGGGGCTGGCTGTGTGAGTTCTGGGTGAGTGTTTGGGGCTGGCTGTGTGAGTTCTGGGTGAGTGCTGGGGCTGGCTGTGTGAGTTCTGGGTTAGTGTTTGGGGCTGGTTGTGTGAGTTCTGGGTGAGTGTTTGGGGCTGGCTGTGTGAGTTCTGCGTGAGTGTTTGGGGCTGGCTGTGTGAGTTCTGGGTGAGGGATAGGGGCTGGCTGTGTGAGTTCTGGGTGAGTGTTTGGGGCTGGCTGTGTGAGTTCTGGGTGAGGGTTTGTCGCTGGCTGTGTGAGTTCTGGGTGAGTGTTTGGTGCTGGCCGTGTGAGTTCTGGGTGAGTGGTTGGGGATGGTTGTGTGAGTTCTGGGTGAGTGTTTGGGGGTGGCTGTATGAGTTCTGGGTGAGTATTTGGTGCTGGCCATGTGAGTTCTGGGAAAGTGTTTGGGGATGGCTGTGTGAGTTCTGGGCGAGTGTTTGGGGCTGGCTGTGTTAGTTCTGGGTGAGTGTTTGGTGCTGGCCGTGTGAGTTCTGGGTGAGTGTTTGGGGCTGGCTGTGTGAGTTCTGGCTGAGTGTTTGGGGCTCGCTGTGTGAGTTTCTGGGTGAGTGTTTGGGGCTGGCTGTGTGAGTTATTGGTGAGTGTTTGGGGCTGGCTGTGTGAGTTCTGGGTGAGTGTTTGGGGCTGGCTGTGTGAGTTCTGGGTGAGTGTTTGGGGCTTGATGTGTGAGTTCTGGGTGAGTGTTTGGGGCTGGATGTGTGAGTTCTGGGTGAGGGATTGGAGCTGGCTGTGTGAGTTCTGAGTGAGGGATTAGGGCTGGCGGTGTGAGTTCTGGGTGAGTGTTTGGGGCTCGTTGTGTGAGTTCTGGGTGAGTGTTTGGGGCTGGCTGTGTGAGTTCTGGGTGAGTGTTTGGGGTTGGCTGTGTGAGTTCTGGGTGAGTGCTGGGGCTGGCTGTGTGAGTTCTGGGTGAGTGTTTGGGGCTGGCTGTGTGAGTTCTCGGTGAGTGTTTGGGGCTGGCTGTGTGAGTTCTGGGTGAGTGTTTGGGGCTGGATGTGTGAGTTCTGGGTGAGGGATTGGGGCTGGCCGTGTGAGTTCTGAGTGAGGGATTAGGGCTGGCGGTGTGAGTTCTGGGTGAGTGTTTGGGGCTGGTTGTGTGAGTTCTGGGTGAGTGTTTGGGGCTGGCTGTGTGAGTTCTGGGTGAGTGTTTGGGGCTGGCTGTGTGAGTTCTGGGTGAGTGTTTGGGGCTCCCTGTGTGAGTTCTGGGTGAGTGTTTGGGGCTGGCTGTGTGAGTTTTAGGTGAGGATTTGGGGCTGACTGTGTGAGTTCGGGGTGAGTGTTTGGAGCTGACTGTGTGATTTCTGGGTGAGTGTTTGGGGCTGGCTGTGTGAGTTCTGGGTGAGAGTTTGGAGCTGGCTGTGTGAGTTCTGGGTGAGGGTTGAGGCTGGAAGTGTGAGTTGTGGGTGAGGGTTTGGGGCTGGCTGTGTGAGTTCTGGGTGACTGTTTGGGGCTGGTTATGTGAGTTCTGGGTGAGTGTTTGAGGCTGGCTGTGTGAGTTCTGGGTGAGGGTTTGGACCAGGCTGTGTGAGTTCTGGGTGAGGGTTTGGGGCTGGCTGTGTGAGTGCTGAGTGAGGGTTTGGGGCTGGCTGTGTGAGTTCTGGGTGAGGGTTTGGGGCTGGCTGTGTGAGTTCTGGGTGACTGTTTGGGGCTGGTTGTGTGAGTTCTGGGTGAGTGTTTGAGCCTGGCTGTGTGAGTTCTGGGTGAGGGTTTGGAGCTGGCTGTGTGAGTTCTGGGTGAGTGTTTCGAGCTGGCTGTGTGAGTTCTGGGTGAGTGTTTGGGGCTGGCTGTGTGAGTGCTGGGTGAGGGTTTGGAGCTGGCTGTGTGAGTTCTGGGTGAGTGTTTCGAGCTGGCTGTGTGAGTTCTGGGTGAGTGTTTGGGGCTGGCTGTGTGAGTGCTGGGTGAGGGTTTGGAGCTGGCTGTGTGAGTTCTGGGTGAGTGTTTGGGGCTGGCTGTGTGAGTTCTGGGTGATGGTTTGGGGCTGGCTGTGTGAGTTCTGGGTGAGTGTTTGGGGGTGGCAGTGAGTTCTGGGTGAGTGTTTGGTGCTGGCCTTGTGAGTTCTGGGTGAGTGGTTGGGGCTGGCTGTGTGAGTTCTGGGTGAGTGTTTGGGGCTGGCTGTGTGAGTTCTGGGTGAGTGTTTGGGGCTGGCTGTGTGAGTTCTGGGTGAGTGTTTGGGGCTGGCTGTGTGAGTTCTGGGTGAGTGTTTGGGGCTGGCTGTGTGAGTCCTGGGTGAGTGTTTGGGGCTGGCTGTGTGAGTTCTGGTGATGGTTTGGGGCTGGCTGTGTGAGTTCTGGGTGAGTGTTTGGGGGTGGCAGTGAGTTCTGGGTGAGTGTTTGGTGCTGGCCTTGTGAGTTCTGGGTGAGTGTTTGGGGCTGGCTGTGTGAGTTCTGCATGAGTGTTTTGGGGGTGGCTGTGTGAGTTCTGGGTGAGTGTTTGGTGCAGGCCGTGTGAGTTCTGGGTGAGTGTTTGGGGCTGGCTGTGTGAGTTCTGGGTGAGTGTTTGGGGCTGGCTGTGTGAGTTCTGGGTGAGGGTTTGGACCAGGCTGTGTGAGTTCTGGGTGAGGGTTTGGGGCTGGCTGTGTGAGTGCTGAGTGAGGGTTTGGGGCTGGCTGTGTGAGTTCTGGGTGAGGGTTTGGGGCTGGCTGTGTGAGTTCTGGGTGACTGTTTGGGGCTGGTTGTGTGAGTTCTGGGTGAGTGTTTGAGCCTGGCTGTGTGAGTTCTGGGTGAGGGTTTGGAGCTGGCTGTGTGAGTTCTGGGTGAGTGTTTCGAGCTGGCTGTGTGAGTTCTGGGTGAGTGTTTGGGGCTGGCTGTGTGAGTGCTGGGTGAGGGTTTGGAGCTGGCTGTGTGAGTTCTGGGTGAGTGTTTCGAGCTGGCTGTGTGAGTTCTGGGTGAGTGTTTGGGGCTGGCTGTGTGAGTGCTGGGTGAGGGTTTGGAGCTGGCTGTGTGAGTTCTGGGTGAGTGTTTGGGGCTGGCTGTGTGAGTTCTGGGTGATGGTTTGGGGCTGGCTGTGTGAGTTCTGGGTGAGTGTTTGGGGGTGGCAGTGAGTTCTGGGTGAGTGTTTGGTGCTGGCCTTGTGAGTTCTGGGTGAGTGGTTGGGGCTGGCTGTGTGAGTTCTGGGTGAGTGTTTGGGGCTGGCTGTGTGAGTTCTGGGTGAGTGTTTGGGGCTGGCTGTGTGAGTTCTGGGTGAGTGTTTGGGGCTGGCTGTGTGAGTTCTGGGTGAGTGTTTGGGGCTGGCTGTGTGAGTCCTGGGTGAGTGTTTGGGGCTGGCTGTGTGAGTTCTGGTGATGGTTTGGGGCTGGCTGTGTGAGTTCTGGGTGAGTGTTTGGGGGTGGCAGTGAGTTCTGGGTGAGTGTTTGGTGCTGGCCTTGTGAGTTCTGGGTGAGTGTTTGGGGCTGGCTGTGTGAGTTCTGCATGAGTGTTTTGGGGGTGGCTGTGTGAGTTCTGGGTGAGTGTTTGGTGCAGGCCGTGTGAGTTCTGGGTGAGTGTTTGGGGCTGGCTGTGTGAGTTCTGGGTGAGTGTTTGGGGCTGGCTGTGTGAGTTCTGGGTGAGTGTTTGGGGCTGGCTGTGTGAGTTCTGGGTGAGTGTTTGGGGCTTGCTGTGTGAGTTCTGGGTGAGGGATTGGGGCTGGCTGTGTGAGTTCTGGGTGAGGGATTGGGGCTGGCTGTGTGAGTTCTGGGTGAGGGATTGGGGCTGGCTGTGTGAGTTCTGGTTGAGTGTGTGGGGCTGGCTGTGTGAGTTCTGGGTGAGTGTTTGGTGCTGGCCATGTGAGTTCTGGGAGAGTGTTTGGGGCTGGCTGTGTGAGTTCTGGGTGAGTGTTTGGGGCTGGTTGTGTGAGTTCTGGGTGAGTGTTTGGGGCTGGCTGTGTGAGTTCTGGGTGAGTATTTGGTGCTGGCCATGTGAGTTCTGGGAAAGTGTTTGGGGATGGCTGTGTGAGTTCTGGGTGAGTGTTTGGGGCCGGCTGTGTGAGTTCTGGGTGAGTGTTTGGGGCTGGCTGTGTGAGTTCTGGGTGAGTGTTTGGGGCTGGCTGTGTGAGTTCTGGGTGAGTGTTTGGGGCTTGATGTGTGAGTTCTGGGTGAGTGTTTGGGGCTGGATGTGTGAGTTCTGGGTGAGGGATTGGAGCTGGCTGTGTGAGTTCTGAGTGAGGGATTAGGGCTGGCGGTGTGAGTTCTGGGTGAGTGTTTGGGGCTGGTTGTGTGAGTTCTGTGTGAGTGTTTGGGGCTGGCTGTGTGAGTTCTGGGTGAGTGTTTGGGGCTGGCTGTGTGAGTTCTGGGTGAGTGCTGGGGCTGGCTGTGTGAGTTCTGGGTGAGTGTTTGGGGCTGGCTGTGTGAGTTCTCGGTGAGTGTTTGGGGCTGGCTGTGTGAGTTCTGGGCGAGTGTTTGGGGCTGGATGTGTGAGTTCTGGGTGAGGGATTGGGGCTGGCCGTGTGAGTTCTGAGTGAGGGATTAGGGCTGGCGGTGTGAGTTCTGGGTGAGTGTTTGGGGCTGGTTGTGTGAGTTCTGCGTGAGTGTTTGGGGCTGGCTGTGTGAGTTCTGGGTGAGTGTTTGGGGCTGGCTGTGTGAGTTCTGGGTGAGTGTTTGGGGCTCCCTGTGTGAGTTCTGGGTGAGTGTTTGGGGCTGGCTGTGTGAGTTTTAGGTGAGGATTTGGGGCTGGCTGTGTGAGTTCTGGGTGAGTGTTTGGAGCTGACTGTGTGATTTCTGGGTGAGTGTTTGGGGCTGGCTGTGTGAGTTCTGGGTGAGAGTTTGGAGCTGGCTGTGTGAGTTCTGGGTGAGGGTTGAGGCTGGAAGTGTGAGTTGTGGGTGAGGGTTTGGGGCTGGCTGTGTGAGTTCTGGGTGACTGTTTGGGGCTGGTTATGTGAGTTCTGGGTGAGTGTTTGAGGCTGGCTGTGTGAGTTCTGGGTGAGGGTTTGGACCAGGCTGTGTGAGTTCTGGGTGAGGGTTTGGGGCTGGCTGTGTGAGTGCTGAGTGAGGGTTTGGGGCTGGCTGTGTGAGTTCTGGGTGAGGGTTTGGGGCTGGCTGTGTGAGTTCTGGGTGACTGTTTGGGGCTGGTTGTGTGAGTTCTGGGTGAGTGTTTGAGCCTGGCTGTGTGAGTTCTGGGTGAGGGTTTGGAGCTGGCTGTGTGAGTTCTGGGTGAGTGTTTCGAGCTGGCTGTGTGAGTTCTGGGTGAGTGTTTGGGGCTGGCTGTGTGAGTGCTGGGTGAGGGTTTGGAGCTGGCTGTGTGAGTTCTGGGTGAGTGTTTCGAGCTGGCTGTGTGAGTTCTGGGTGAGTGTTTGGGGCTGGCTGTGTGAGTGCTGGGTGAGGGTTTGGAGCTGGCTGTGTGAGTTCTGGGTGAGTGTTTGGGGCTGGCTGTGTGAGTTCTGGGTGATGGTTTGGGGCTGGCTGTGTGAGTTCTGGGTGAGTGTTTGGGGGTGGCAGTGAGTTCTGGGTGAGTGTTTGGTGCTGGCCTTGTGAGTTCTGGGTGAGTGGTTGGGGCTGGCTGTGTGAGTTCTGGGTGAGTGTTTGGGGCTGGCTGTGTGAGTTCTGGGTGAGTGTTTGGGGCTGGCTGTGTGAGTTCTGGGTGAGTGTTTGGGGCTGGCTGTGTGAGTTCTGGGTGAGTGTTTGGGGCTGGCTGTGTGAGTCCTGGGTGAGTGTTTGGGGCTGGCTGTGTGAGTTCTGGTGATGGTTTGGGGCTGGCTGTGTGAGTTCTGGGTGAGTGTTTGGGGGTGGCAGTGAGTTCTGGGTGAGTGTTTGGTGCTGGCCTTGTGAGTTCTGGGTGAGTGTTTGGGGCTGGCTGTGTGAGTTCTGCATGAGTGTTTTGGGGGTGGCTGTGTGAGTTCTGGGTGAGTGTTTGGTGCAGGCCGTGTGAGTTCTGGGTGAGTGTTTGGGGCTGGCTGTGTGAGTTCTGGGTGAGTGTTTGGGGCTGGCTGTGTGAGTTCTGGGTGAGTGTTTGGGGCTGGCTGTGTGAGTTCTGGGTGAGTGTTTGGGGCTTGCTGTGTGAGTTCTGGGTGAGGGATTGGGGCTGGCTGTGTGAGTTCTGGGTGAGGGATTGGGGCTGGCTGTGTGAGTTCTGGGTGAGGGATTGGGGCTGGCTGTGTGAGTTCTGGTTGAGTGTGTGGGGCTGGCTGTGTGAGTTCTGGGTGAGTGTTTGGTGCTGGCCATGTGAGTTCTGGGAGAGTGTTTGGGGCTGGCTGTGTGAGTTCTGGGTGAGTGTTTGGGGCTGGTTGTGTGAGTTCTGGGTGAGTGTTTGGGGCTGGCTGTGTGAGTTCTGGGTGAGTATTTGGTGCTGGCCATGTGAGTTCTGGGAAAGTGTTTGGGGATGGCTGTGTGAGTTCTGGGTGAGTGTTTGGGGCCGGCTGTGTGAGTTCTGGGTGAGTGTTTGGGGCTGGCTGTGTGAGTTCTGGGTGAGTGTTTGGGGCTGGCTGTGTGAGTTCTGGGTGAGTGTTTGGGGCTTGCTGTGTGAGTTCTGGGTGAGGGATTGGGGCTGGCTGTGTGAGTTCTGGGTGAGGGATTGGGGCTGGCTGTGTGAGTTCTGGGTGAGGGATTGGGGCTGGCTGTGTGAGTTCTGGGTGAGTGTTTGGGGCTGGCTGTGTGAGTTCTGGGTGAGTGCTGGGGCTGGCTGTGTGAGTTCTGGGTTAGTGTTTGGGGCTGGTTGTGTGAGTTCTGGGTGAGTGTTTGGGGCTGGCTGTGTGAGTTCTGCGTGAGTGTTTGGGGCTGGCTGTGTGAGTTCTGGGTGAGGGATAGGGGCTGGCTGTGTGAGTTCTGGGTGAGTGTTTGGGGCTGGCTGTGTGAGTTCTGGGTGAGGGTTTGTCGCTGGCTGTGTGAGTTCTGGGTGAGTGTTTGGTGCTGGCCGTGTGAGTTCTGGGTGAGTGGTTGGGGATGGTTGTGTGAGTTCTGGGTGAGTGTTTGGGGGTGGCTGTGTGAGTTCTGGGTGAGTATTTGGTGCTGGCCATGTGAGTTCTGGGAAAGTGTTTGGGGATGGCTGTGTGAGTTCTGGGCGAGTGTTTGGGGCTGGCTGTGTTAGTTCTGGGTGAGTGTTTGGTGCTGGCCGTGTGAGTTCTGGGTGAGTGTTTGGGGCTGGCTGTGTGAGTTCTGGGTGAGTGTTTGGGGCTTGATGTGTGAGTTCTGGGTGAGTGTTTGGGGCTAGATGTGTGAGTTCTGGGTGAGGGATTGGGGCTGGCTGTGTGAGTTCTGAGTGAGGGATTAGGGCTGGCGGTGTGAGTTCTGGGTGAGTGTTTGGGGCTGGTTGTGTGAGTTCTGGGTGAGTGTTTGGGGCTGGCTGTGTGAGTTCTGGGTGAGTGTTTGGGGCTGGCTGTGTGAGTTCTGGGTGAGTGCTGGGGCTGGCTGTGTGAGTTCTGGGTGAGTGTTTGGGGCTGGCTGTGTGAGTTCTCGGTGAGTGTTTGGGGCTGGCTGTGTGAGTTCTGGGTGAGTGTTTGGGGCTGGATGTGTGAGTTCTGGGTGAGGGATTGGGGCTGGCCGTGTGAGTTCTGAGTGAGGGATTAGGGCTGGCGGTGTGAGTTCTGGGTGAGTGTTTGGGGCTGGTTGTGTGAGTTCTGGGTGAGTGTTTGGGGCTGGCTGTGTGAGTTCTGGGTGAGTGTTTGGGGCTGGCTGTGTGAGTTCTGGGTGAGTGTTTGGGGCTCCCTGTGTGAGTTCTGGGTGAGTGTTTGGGGCTGGCTGTGTGAGTTTTAGGTGAGGATTTGGGGCTGGCTGTGTGAGTTCTGGGTGAGTGTTTGGAGCTGACTGTGTGATTTCTGGGTGAGTGTTTGGGGCTGGCTGTGTGAGTTCTGGGTGAGAGTTTGGAGCTGGTTGTGTGAGTTCTGGGTGAGGGTTGAGGCTGGAAGTGTGAGTTGTGGGTGAGGGTTTGGGGCTGGCTGTGTGAGTTCTGGGTGACTGTTTGGGGCTGGTTATGTGAGTTCTGGGTGAGGGTTTGGGGCTGGCTGTGTGAGTGCTGAGTGAGGGTTTGGGGCTGGCTGTGTGAGTTCTGGGTGAGGGTTTGGGGCTGGCTGTGTGAGTTCTGGGTGACTGTTTGGGGCTGTTTGTGTGAGTTCTGGGTGAGTGTTTGAGCCTGGCTGTGTGAGTTCTGGGTGAGGGTTTGGAGCTGGCTGTGTGAGTTCTGGGTGAGTGTTTCGAGCTGGCTGTGTGAGTTCTGGGTGAGTGTTTGGGGCTGGCTGTGTGAGTGCTGGGTGAGGGTTTGGAGCTGGCTGTGTGAGTTCTGGGTGAGTGTTTGGGGCTGGCTGTGTGAGTTCTGGGTGATGGTTTGGGGCTGGCTGTGTGAGTTCTGGGTGAGTGTTTGGGGGTGGCAGTGAGTTCTGGGTGAGTGTTTGGTTCTGGCCTTGTGAGTTCTGGGTGAGTGGTTGGGGCTGGCTGTGTGAGTTCTGGGTGAGTGTTTGGGGCTGGCTGTGTGAGTTCTGGGTGAGTGTTTGGGGCTGGCTGTGTGAGTTCTGGGTGAGTGTTTGGGGCTGGCTGTGTGAGTTCTGGGTGAGTGTTTGGGGCTAGCTGTGTGAGTCCTGGGTGAGTGTTTGGGGCTGGCTGTGTGAGTTCTGGTGATGGTTTGGGGCTGGCTGTGTGAGTTCTGGGTGAGTGTTTGGGGGTGGCAGTGAGTTCTGGGTGAGTGTTTGGTGCTGGCCTTGTGAGTTCTGGGTGAGTGTTTGGGGCTGGCTGTGTGAGTTCTGCATGAGTGTTTTGGGGGTGGCTGTGTGAGTTCTGGGTGAGTGTTTGGTGCAGGCCGTGTGAGTTCTGGGTGAGTGTTTGGGGCTGGCTGTGTGAGTTCTGGGTGAGTGTTTGGGGCTGGCTGTGTGAGTTCTGGGTGAGTGTTTGGGGCTGGCTGTGTGAGTTCTGGGTGAGTGTTTGGGGCTGGCTGTGTGAGTTCTGCGTGAGTGTTTGGGGCTGGCTGTGTGAGTTCTGGGTGAGGGATAGGGGCTGGCTGTGTGAGTTCTGGGTGAGTGTTTGGGGCTGGCTGTGTGAGTTCTGGGTGAGGGTTTGTCGCTGGCTGTGTGAGTTCTGGGTGAGTGTTTGGTGCTGGCCGTGTGAGTTCTGGGTGAGTGGTTGGGATGGTTGTGTGAGTTCTGGGTGAGTGTTTGGGGGTGGCTGTGTGAGTTCTGGGTGAGTATTTGGTGCTGGCCATGTGAGTTCTGGGAAAGTGTTTGGGGATGGCTGTGTGAGTTCTGGGCGAGTGTTTGGGGCTGGCTGTGTTAGTTCTGGGTGAGTGTTTGGTGCTGGCCGTGTGAGTTCTGGGTGAGTGTTTGGGGCTGGCTGTGTGAGTGCTGGGTGAGTGTTTGGGCTCGCTGTGTGAGTTTCTGGGTGAGTGTTTGGGGCTGGCTGTGTGAGTTATGGGTGAGTGTTTGGGGCTGGCTGTGTGAGTTCTGGGTGAGTGTTTGGGGCTGGCTGTGTGAGTTCTGGGTGAGTGTTTGGGGCTGGCTGTGTGAGTTCTGGGTGAGTGTTTGGGGCTTGCTGTGTGAGTTCTGGGTGAGGGATTGGGGCTGGCTGTGTGAGTTCTGGGTGAGGGATTGGGGCTGGCTGTGTGAGTTCTGGGTGAGGGATTGGGGCTGGCTGTGTGAGTTCTGGGTGAGTGTTTGGGGCTGGCTGTGTGATTCCTGGGTGAGTGTTTGGGGCTGGCTGTGTGAGTTCTGGTGATGGTTTGGGGCTGGCTGTGTGAGTTCTGGGTGAGTGTTTGGGGGTGGCAGTGAGTTCTGGGTGAGTGTTTGGTGCTGGCCTTTTGAGTTCTGGGTGAGTGTTTGGGGCTGGCTGTGTGAGTTCTGCATGAGTGTTTTGGGGGTGGCTGTGTGAGTTCTGGGTGAGTGTTTGGTGCAGGCCGTGTGAGTTCTGGGTGAGTGTTTGGGGCTGGCTGTGTGAGTTCTGGGTGAGTGCTGGGGCTGGCTGTGTGAGTTCTGGGTTAGTGTTTGGGGATGGCTGTGTGAGTTCTGGGCGAGTGTTTGGGGCTGGCTGTGTTAGTTCTGGGTGAGTGTTTGGTGCTGGCCGTGTGAGTTCTGGGTGAGTGTTTGGGGCTGGCTGTGTGAGTTCTGGGTGAGTGTTTGGGGCTCGCTGTGTGAGTTTCTGGGTGAGTGTTTGGGGCTGGCTGTGTGAGTTATGGGTGAGTGTTTGGGGCTGGCTGTGTGAGTTCTGGGTGAGTGTTTGGGGCTGGCTGTGTGAGTTCTGGGTGAGTGTTTGGGGCTGGATGTGTGAGTTCTGGGTGAGGGATTGGGGCTGGCTGTGTGAGTTCTGAGTGAGGGATTAGGGCTGGCGGTGAGTTCTGGGTGAGTGTTTGGGGCTGGTTGTGTGAGTTCTGGGTGAGTGTTTGGGGCTGGCTGTGGGAGTTCTGGGTGAGTGTTTGGGGCTGGCTGTGTGAGTTCTGGGTGAGTGCTGGGGCTGGCTGTGTGAGTTCTGGGTGAGTGTTTGGGGCTGGCTGTGTGAGTTCTCGGTGAGTGTTTGGGGCTGGCTGTGTGAGTTCTGGGTGAGTGTTTGGGGCTGGATGTGTGAGTTCTGGGTGAGGGATTGGGGCTGGCTGTGTGAGTTCTGGGTGAGTGTTTGGGGCTGGCTGTGTGAGTTCTGGGTGAGGGTTTGTCGCTGGCTGTGTGAGTTCTCGGTGAGTGTTTGGGGCTGGCTGTGTGAGTTCTGGGTGAGTGTTTGGGGCTGGATGTGTGAGTTCTGGGTGAGGGATAGGGGCTGGCTGTGTGAGTTCTGGGTGAGTGTTTGGGGCTGGCTGTGTGAGTTCTGGGTGAGGGTTTGTCGCTGGCTGTGTGAGTTCTGGGTGAGTGTTTGGTGCTGGCCGTGTGAGTTCTGGGTGAGTGGTTGGGGATGGTTGTGTGAGTTCTGGGTGAGTGTTTGGGGGTGGCTGTGTGAGTTCTGGGTGAGTATTTGGTGCTGGCCATGTGAGTTCTGGGAAAGTGTTTGGGGATGGCTGTGTGAGTTCTGGGCGAGTGTTTGGGGCTGGCTGTGTTAGTTCTGGGTGAGTGTTTGGTGCTGGCCGTGTGAGTTCTGGGTGAGTGTTTGGGGCTGGCTGTGTGAGTTCTGGGTGAGTGTTTGGGGCTCGCTGTGTGAGTTTCTGGGTGAGTGTTTGGGGCTGGCTGTGTGAGTTATGGGTGAGTGTTTGGGGCTGGCTGTGTGAGTTCTGGGTGAGTGTTTGGGGCTGGCTGTGTGAGTTCTGGGTGAGTGTTTGGGGCTTGATGTGTGAGTTCTGGGTGAGTGTTTGGGGCTGGATGTGTGAGTTCTGGGTGAGGGATTGGGGCTGGCTGTGTGAGTTCTGAGTGAGGGATTAGGGCTGGCGGTGTGAGTTCTGGGTGAGTGTTTGGGGCTGGTTGTGTGAGTTCTGGGTGAGTGTTTGGGGCTGGCTGTGTGAGTTCTGGGTGAGTGTTTGGGGCTGGCTGTGTGAGTTCTGGGTGAGTGCTGGGGCTGGCTGTGTGAGTTCTGGGTGAGTGTTTGGGGCTGGCTGTGTGAGTTCTGAGTGAGGGATTAGGGCTGGCGGTGTGAGTTCTGGGTGAGTGTTTGGGGCTGGTTGTGTGAGTTCTGGGTGAGTGTTTGGGGCTGGCTGTGTGAGTTCTGGGTGAGTGTTTGGGGCTGGCTGTGTGAGTTCTGGGTGAGTGTTTGGGGCTCCCTGTGTGAGTTCTGGGTGAGTGTTTGGGGCTGGCTGTGTGAGTTTTAGGTGAGGATTTGGGGCTGGCTGTGTGAGTTCTGAGTGAGTGTTTGGAGCTGACTGTGTGATTTCTGGGTGAGTGTTTGGGGCTGGCTGTGTGAGTTCTGGGTGAGAGTTTGGAGCTGGCTGTGTGAGTTCTGGGTGAGGGTTGAGGCTGGAAGTGTGAGTTGTGGGTGAGGGTTTGGGGCTGGCTGTGTGAGTTCTGGGTGACTGTTTGGGGCTGGTTATGTGAGTTCTGGGTGAGTGTTTGAGGCTGGCTGTGTGAGTTCTGGGTGAGGGTTTGGACCAGGCTGTGTGAGTTCTGGGTGAGGGTTTGGGGCTGGCTGTGTGAGTGCTGAGTGAGGGTTTGGGGCTGGCTGTGTGAGTTCTGGGTGAGGGTTTGGGGCTGGCTGTGTGAGTTCTGGGTGACTGTTTGGGGTTGGTTGTGTGAGTTCTGGTTGAGTGTTTGAGCCTGGCTGTGTGAGTTCTGGGTGAGTGTTTGGGGCTGGCTGTGTGAGTTCTGGGTGAGTGTTTGGGGCTGGCTGTGTGAGTTCTGGGTGAGTGCTGGGGCTGGCTGTGTGAGTTCTGGGTGAGTGTTTGGGGCTGGCTGTGTGAGTTCTGAGTGAGGGATTAGGGCTGGCGGTGTGAGTTCTGGGTGAGTGTTTGGGGCTGGTTGTGTGAGTTCTGGGTGAGTGTTTGGGGCTGGCTGTGTGAGTTCTGGGTGAGTGTTTGGGGCTGGCTGTGTGAGTTCTGGGTGAGTGTTTGGGGCTCCCTGTGTGAGTTCTGGGTGAGTGTTTGGGGCTGGCTGTGTGAGTTTTAGGTGAGGATTTGGGGCTGGCTGTGTGAGTTCTGGGTGAGTGTTTGGAGCTGACTGTGTGATTTCTGGGTGAGTGTTTGGGGCTGGCTCTGTGAGTTCTGGGTGAGAGTTTGGAGCTGGCTGTGTGAGTTCTGGGTGAGGATTGAGGCTGGAAGTGTGAGTTGTGGGTGAGGGTTTGGGGCTGGCTGTGTGAGTTCTGGGTGACTGTTTGGGGCTGGTTATGTGAGTTCTGGGTGAGTGTTTGAGGCTGGCTGTGTGAGTTCTGGGTGAGGGTTTGGACCAGGCTGTGTGAGTTCTGGGTGAGGGTTTGGGGCTGGCTGTGTGAGTGCTGAGTGAGGGTTTGGGGCTGGCTGTGTGAGTTCTGGGTGAGGGTTTGGGGCTGGCTGTGTGAGTTCTGGGTGACTGTTTGGGGCTGGTTGTGTGAGTTCTGGGTGAGTGTTTGAGCCTGGCTGTGTGAGTTCTGGGTGAGGGTTTGGAGCTGGCTGTGTGAGTTCTGGGTGAGTGTTTCGAGCTGGCTGTGTGAGTTCTGGGTGAGTGTTTGGGGCTGGCTGTGTGAGTGCTGGGTGAGGGTTTGGAGCTGGCTGTGTGAGTTCTGGGTGAGTGTTTGGGGCTGGCTGTGTGAGTTCTGGGTGATGGTTTGGGGCTGGCTGTGTGAGTTCTGGGTGAGTGTTTGGGGGTGGCAGTGAGTTCTGGGTGAGTGTTTGGTGCTGGCCTTGTGAGTTCTGGGTGAGTGGTTGGGGCTGGCTGTGTGAGTTCTGGGTGAGTGTTTGGGGCTGGCTGTGTGAGTTCTGGGTGAGTGTTTGGGGCTGGCTGTGTGAGTTCTGGGTGAGTGTTTGGGGCTGGCTGTGTGAGTTCTGGGTGAGTGTTTGGGGCTAGCTGTGTGAGTCTTGGGTGAGTGTTTGGGGCTGGCTGTGTGAGTTCTGGTGATGGTTTGGGGCTGGCTGTGTGAGTTCTGGGTGAGTGTTTGGGGGTGGCAGTGAGTTCTGGGTGAGTGTTTGGGGCTGGTTGTGTGAGTTCTGGGTGAGTGTTTGGGGCTGGCTGTGTGAGTTCTGGGTGAGTGTTTGGGGCTGGCTGTGTGAGTTCTGGGTGAGTGTTTGGGGCTCCCTGTGTGAGTTCTGGGTGAGTGTTTGGGGCTGGCTGTGTGAGTTTTAGGTGAGGATTTGGGGCTGGCTGTGTGAGTTCTGGGTGAGTGTTTGGAGCTGACTGTGTGATTTCTGGGTGAGTGTTTGGGGCTGGCTGTGTGAGTTCTGGGTGAGAGTTTGGAGCTGGCTGTGTGAGTTCTGGGTGAGGGTTGAGGCTGGAAGTGTGAGTTGTGGGTGAGGGTTTGGGGCTGGCTGTGTGAGTTCTGGGTGACTGTTTGGGGCTGGTTATGTGAGTTCTGGGTGAGTGTTTGAGGCTGGCTGTGTGAGTTCTGGGTGAGGGTTTGGACCAGGCTGTGTGAGTTCTGGGTGAGGGTTTGGGGCTGGCTGTGTGAGTGCTGAGTGAGGGTTTGGGGCTGGCTGTGTGAGTTCTGGGTGAGGGTTTGGGGCTGGCTGTGTGAGTTCTGGGTGACTGTTTGGGGCTGGTTGTGTGAGTTCTGGGTGAGTGTTTGAGCCTGGCTGTGTGAGTTCTGGGTGAGGGTTTGGAGCTGGCTGTGTGAGTTCTGGGTGAGTGTTTCGAGCTGGCTGTGTGAGTTCTGGGTGAGTGTTTGGGGCTGGCTGTGTGAGTGCTGGGTGAGGGTTTGGAGCTGGCTGTGTGAGTTCTGGGTGAGTGTTTGGGGCTGGCTGTGTGAGTTCTGGGTGATGGTTTGGGGCTGGCTGTGTGAGTTCTGGGTGAGTGTTTGGGGGTGGCAGTGAGTTCTGGGTGAGTGTTTGGTGCTGGCCTTGTGAGTTCTGGGTGAGTGGTTGGGGCTGGCTGTGTGAGTTCTGGGTGAGTGTTTGGGGCTGGCTGTGTGAGTTCTGGGTGAGTGTTTGGGGCTGGCTGTGTGAGTTCTGGGTGAGTGTTTGGGGCTGGCTGTGTGAGTTCTGGGTGAGTGTTTGGGGCTAGCTGTGTGAGTCTTGGGTGAGTGTTTGGGGCTGGCTGTGTGAGTTCTGGTGATGGTTTGGGGCTGGCTGTGTGAGTTCTGGGTGAGTGTTTGGGGGTGGCAGTGAGTTCTGGGTGAGTGTTTGGTGCTGGCCTTGTGAGTTCTGGGTGAGTGTTTGGGGCTGGCTGTGTGAGTTCTGCATGAGTGTTTTGGGGGTGGCTGTGTGAGTTCTGGGTGAGTGTTTGGTGCAGGCCGTGTGAGTTCTGGGTGAGTGTTTGGGGCTGGCTGTGTGAGTTCTGGGTGAGTGTTTGGGGCTGGCTGTGTGAGTTCTGGGTGAGTGTTTGGGGCTGGCTGTGTGAGTTCTGGGTGAGTGTTTGGGGCTTGCTGTGTGAGTTCTGGGTGAGGGATTGGGGCTGGCTGTGTGAGTTCTGGGTGAGGGATTGGGGCTGGCTGTGTGAGTTCTGGTTGAGTGTGTGGGGCTGGCTGTGTGAGTTCTGGGTGAGTGTTTGGTGCTGGCCATGTGAGTTCTGGGAGAGTGTTTGGGGCTGGCTGTGTGAGTTCTGGGTGAGTGTTTGAGGCTGGCTGTGTGAGTTCTGGGTGAGGGTTTGGACCAGGCTGTGTGAGTTCTGGGTGAGGGTTTGGGGCTGGCTGTGTGAGTGCTGAGTGAGGGTTTGGGGCTGGCTGTGTGAGTTCTGGGTGAGGGTTTGGGGCTGGCTGTGTGAGTTCTGGGTGACTGTTTGGGGCTGGTTGTGTGAGTTCTGGGTGAGTGTTTGAGCCTGGCTGTGTGAGTTCTGGGTGAGGGTTTGGAGCTGGCTGTGTGAGTTCTGGGTGAGTGTTTCGGGCTGGCTGTGTGAGTTCTGGGTGAGTGTTTGGGGCTGGCTGTGTGAGTGCTGGGTGAGGGTTTGGAGCTGGCTGTGTGAGTTCTGGGTGAGTGTTTGGGGCTGGCTGTGTGAGTTCTGGGTGATGGTTTGGGGCTGGCTGTGTGAGTTCTGGGTGAGTGTTTGGGGGTGGCAGTGAGTTCTGGGTGAGTGTTTGGTGCTGGCCTTGTGAGTTCTGGGTGAGTGGTTGGGGCTGGCTGTGTGAGTTCTGGGTGAGTGTTTGGGGCTGGCTGTGTGAGTTCTGGGTGAGTGTTTGGGGCTGGCTGTGTGAGTTCTGGGTGAGTGTTTGGGGCTAGCTGTGTGAGTCCTGGGTGAGTGTTTGGGGCTGACTGTGTGAGTTCTGGTGATGGTTTGGGGCTGGCTGTGTGAGTTCTGGGTGAGTGTTTGGGGGTGGCAGTGAGTTATGGGTGAGTGTTTGGTGCTGGCCTTGTGAGTTCTGGGTGAGTGTTTGGGGCTGGCTGTGTGAGTTCTGCATGAGTGTTTTGGGGGTGGCTGTGTGAGTTCTGGGTGAGTGTTTGGTGCAGGCCGTGTGAGTTCTGGGTGAGTGTTTGGGGCTGGCTGTGTGAGTTCTGGGTGAGTGTTTGGGGCTGGCTGTGTGAGTTCTGGGTGAGTGTTTGGGGCTGGCTGTGTGAGTTCTGGGTGAGTGTTTGGGGCTTGCTGTGTGAGTTCTGGGTGAGGGATTGGGGCTGGCTGTGTGAGTTCTGGGTGAGGGATTGGGGCTGGCTGTGTGAGTTCTGGGTGAGGGATTGGGGCTGGCTGTGTGAGTTCTGGTTGAGTGTGTGGGGCTGGCTGTGTGAGTTCTGGGTGAGTGTTTGGTGCTGGCCATGTGAGTTCTGGGAGAGTGTTTGGGGCTGGCTGTGTGAGTTCTGGGTGAGTGTTTGAGGCTGGCTGTGTGAGTTCTGGGTGAGGGTTTGGACCAGGCTGTGTGAGTTCTGGGTGAGGGTTTGGGGCTGGCTGTGTGAGTGCTGAGTGAGGGTTTGGGGCTGGCTGTGTGAGTTCTGGGTGAGGTTTTGGGGCTGGCTGTGTGAGTTCTGGGTGACTGTTTGGGGCTGGTTGTGTGAGTTCTGGGTGAGTGTTTGAGCCTGGCTGTGTGAGTTCTGGGTGAGGGTTTGGAGCTGGCTGTGTGAGTTCTGGGTGTGTGTTTCGGGCTGGCTGTGTGAGTTCTGGGTGAGTGTTTGGGGCTGGCTGTGTGAGTGCTGGGTGAGGGTTTGGAGCTGGCTGTGTGAGTTCTGGGTGAGTGTTTGGGGCTGGCTGTGTGAGTTCTGGGTGATGGTTTGGGGCTGGCTGTGTGAGTTCTGGGTGAGTGTTTGGGGGTGGCAGTGAGTTCTGGGTGAGTGTTTGGTGCTGGCCTTGTGAGTTCTGGGTGAGTGGTTGGGGCTGGCTGTGTGAGTTCTGGGTGAGTGTTTGGGGCTGGCTGTGTGAGTTCTGGGTGAGTGTTTGGGGCTGGCTGTGTGAGTTCTGGGTGAGTGTTTGGGGCTGGCTGTGTGAGTTCTGGGTGAGTGTTTGGGGCTGGCTGTGTGAGTCCTGGGTGAGTGTTTGGGGCTGGCTGTGTGAGTTCTGGTGATGGTTTGGGGCTGGCTGTGTGAGTTCTGGGTGAGTGTTTGGGGGTGGCAGTGAGTTCTGGGTGAGTGTTTGGTGCTGGCCTTGTGAGTTCTGGGTGAGTGTTTGGGGCTGGCTTTGTGAGTTCTGCATGAGTGTTTTGGGGGTGGCTGTGTGAGTTCTGGGTGAGTGTTTGGTGCAGGCCGTGTGAGTTCTGGGTGAGTGTTTGGGGCTGGCTGTGTGAGTTCTGGGTGAGTGTTTGGGGCTGGCTGTGTGAGTTCTGGGTGAGTGTTTGGGGCTGGCTGTGTGAGTTCTGGGTGAGTGTTTGGGGCTTGCTGTGTGAGTTCTGGGTGAGGGATTGGGGCTGGCTGTGTGAGTTCTGGGTGAGGGATTGGGGCTGGCTGTGTGAGTTCTGGGTGAGGGATTGGGG
This sequence comes from Petromyzon marinus, assembly GCF_048934315.1. Classification (NCBI taxonomy): domain Eukaryota; kingdom Metazoa; phylum Chordata; class Hyperoartia; order Petromyzontiformes; family Petromyzontidae; genus Petromyzon; species Petromyzon marinus. The sequence goes on along the minus strand of NC_133690.1, from coordinate 6,855,613 downwards.
CTGGCTGTGTGAGTTCTGGTTGAGTGTGTGGGGCTGGCTGTGTGAGTTCTGGGTGAGTGTTTGGTGCTGGCCATGTGAGTTCTGGGAGAGTGTTTGGGGCTGGCTGTGTGAGTTCTGGGTGAGTGTTTGGGGCTGGTTGTGTGAGTTCTGGGTGAGTGTTTGGGGCTGGCTGTGTGAGTTCTGGGTGAGTATTTGGTGCTGGCCATGTGAGTTCTGGGAAAGTGTTTGGGGATGGCTGTGTGAGTTCTGGGCGAGTGTTTGGGGCTGGCTGTGTTAGTTCTGGGTGAGTGTTTGGTGCTGGCCGTGTGAGTTCTGGGTGAGTGTTTGGGGCTGGCTGTGTGAGTTCTGGATGAGTGTTTGGGGCTCGCTGTGTGAGTTTCTGGGTGAGTGTTTGGGGCTGGCTGTGTGAGTTATGGGTGAGTGTTTGGGGCTGGCTGTGTGAGTTCTGGGTGAGTGTTTGGGGCTGGCTGTGTGAGTTCTGGGTGAGTGTTTGGGGCTTGATGTGTGAGTTCTGGGTGAGTGTTTGGGGCTGGATGTGTGAGTTCTGGGTGAGGGATTGGGGCTGGCTGTGTGAGTTCTGAGTGAGGGATTAGGGCTGGCGGTGTGAGTTCTGGGTGAGTGTTTGGGGCTGGTTGTGTGAGTTCTGGGTGAGTGTTTGGGGCTGGCTGTGTGAGTTCTGGGTGAGTGTTTGGGGCTGGCTGTGTGAGTTCTGGGTGAGTGTTTGGGGCTGGCTGTGTGAGTTCTGGGTGAGTGCTGGGGCTGGCTGTGTGAGTTCTGGGTGAGTGTTTGGGGCTGGCTGTGTGAGTTCTCGGTGAGTGTTTGGGGCTGGCTGTGTGAGTTCTGGGTGAGTGTTTGGGGCTGGATGTGTGAGTTCTGGGTGAGGGATTGGGGCTGGCCGTGTGAGTTCTGAGTGAGGGATTAGGGCTGGCGGTGTGAGTTCTGGGTGAGTGTTTGGGGCTGGTTGTGTGAGTTCTGGGTGAGTGTTTGGGGCTGGCTGTGTGAGTTCTGGGTGAGTGTTTGGGGCTGGCTGTGTGAGTTCTGGGTGAGTATTTGGGGCTCCCTGTGTGAGTTCTGGGTGAGTGTTTGGGGCTGGCTGTGTGAGTTTTAGGTGAGGATTTGGGGCTGGCTGTGTGAGTTCTGGGTGAGTGTTTGGAGCTGACTGTGTGATTTCTGGGTGAGTGTTTGGGGCTGGCTGTATGAGTTCTGGGTGAGAGTTTGGAGCTGGCTGTGTGAGTTCTGGGTGAGGGTTGAGGCTGGAAGTGTGAGTTCTGGGTGAGTGTTTGGGGCTGGCTGTGTGAGTTCTGGGTGAGTGTTTGGGGCTGGCTGTGTGAGTTCTGGGTGAGTGTTTGGGGCTGGCTGTGTGAGTTCTGGGTGAGTGTTTGGGGCTAGCTGTGTGAGTCTTGGGTGAGTGTTTGGGGCTGGCTGTGTGAGTTCTGGTGATGGTTTGGGGCTGGCTGTGTGAGTTCTGGGTGAGTGTTTGGGGCTGGCTGTGTGAGTTCTGGGTGAGTGTTTGGGGTTGGCTGTGTGAGTTCTGGGTGAGTGTTTGGGGCTGGCTGTGTGAGTTCTGGGTGAGTGTTTGGGGCTGGCTGTGTGAGTTCTGGGTGAGTGTTTGGGGCTAGCTGTGTGAGTCTTGGGTGAGTGTTTGGGGCTGGCTGTGTGAGTTCTGGTGATGGTTTGGGGCTGGCTGTGTGAGTTCTGGGTGAGTGTTTGGGGGTGGCAGTGAGTTCTGGGTGAGTGTTTGGTGCTGGCCTTGTGAGTTCTGGGTGAGTGTTTGGGGCTGGCTGTGTGAGTTCTGCATGAGTGTTTTGGGGGTGGCTGTGTGAGTTCTGGGTGAGTGTTTGGTGCAGGCCGTGTGAGTTCTGGGTGAGTGTTTGGGGCTGGCTGTGTGAGTTCTGGGTGAGTGTTTGGGGCTGGCTGTGTGAGTTCTGGGTGAGTGTTTGGGGCTGGCTGTGTGAGTTCTGGGTGAGTGTTTGGGGCTTGCTGTGTGAGTTCTGGGTGAGGGATTGGGGCTGGCTGTGTGAGTTCTGGGTGAGGGATTGGGGCTGGCTGTGTGAGTTCTGGGTGAGGGATTGGGGCTGGCTGTGTGAGTTCTGGTTGAGTGTGTGGGGCTGGCTGTGTGAGTTCTGGGTGAGTGTTTGGTGCTGGCCACGTGAGTTCTGGGAGAGTGTTTGGGGCTGGCTGTGTGAGTTCTGGGTGAGTGTTTGAGGCTGGCTGTGTGAGTTCTGGGTGAGGGTTTGGACCAGGCTGTGTGAGTTCTGGGTGAGGGTTTGGGGCTGGCTGTGTGAGTGCTGAGTGAGGGTTTGGGGCTGGCTGTGTGAGTTCTGGGTGAGGGTTTGGGGCTGGCTGTGTGAGTTCTGGGTGACTGTTTGGGGCTGGTTGTGTGAGTTCTGGGTGAGTGTTTGAGCCTGGCTGTGTGAGTTCTGGGTGAGGGTTTCGGGCTGGCTGTGTGAGTTCTGGGTGAGTGTTTGGGGCTGGCTGTGTGAGTGCTGGGTGAGGGTTTGGAGCTGGCTGTGTGAGTTCTGGGTGAGTGTTTGGGGCTGGCTGTGTGAGTTCTGGGTGATGGTTTGGGGCTGGCTGTGTGAGTTCTGGGTGAGTGTTTGGGGGTGGCAGTGAGTTCTGGGTGAGTGTTTGGTGCTGGCCTTGTGAGTTCTGGGTGAGTGGTTGGGGCTGGCTGTGTGAGTTCTGGGTGAGTGTTTGGGGCTGGCTGTGTGAGTTCTGGGTGAGTGTTTGGGGCTGGCTGTGTGAGTTCTGGGTGAGTGTTTGGGGCTAGCTGTGTGAGTCCTGGGTGAGTGTTTGGGGCTGGCTGTGTGAGTTCTGGTGATGGTTTGGGGCTGGCTGTGTGAGTTCTGGGTGAGTGTTTGGGGGTGGCAGTGAGTTCTGGGTGAGTGTTTGGTGCTGGCCTTGTGAGTTCTGGGTGAGTGTTTGGGGCTGGCTGTGTGAGTTCTGCATGAGTGTTTTGGGGGTGGCTGTGTGAGTTCTGGGTGAGTGTTTGGTGCAGGCCGTGTGAGTTCTGGGTGAGTGTTTGGGGCTGGCTGTGTGAGTTCTGGGTGAGTGTTTGGGGCTGGCTGTGTGAGTTCTGGGTGAGTGTTTGGGGCTGGCTGTGTGAGTTCTGGGTGAGTGTTTGGGGCTTGCTGTGTGAGTTCTGGGTGAGGGATTGGGGCTGGCTGTGTGAGTTCTGGGTGAGGGATTGGGGCTGGCTGTGTGAGTTCTGGGTGAGGGATTGGGGCTGGCTGTGTGAGTTCTGGTTGAGTGTGTGGGGCTGGCTGTGTGAGTTCTGGGTGAGTGTTTGGTGCTGGCCATGTGAGTTCTGGGAGAGTGTTTGGGGCTGGCTGTGTGAGTTCTGGGTGAGTGTTTGAGGCTGGCTGTGTGAGTTCTGGGTGAGGGTTTGGACCAGGCTGTGTGAGTTCTGGGTGAGGGTTTGGGGCTGGCTGTGTGAGTGCTGAGTGAGGGTTTGGGGCTGGCTGTGTGAGTTCTGGGTGAGGTTTTGGGGCTGGCTGTGTGAGTTCTGGGTGACTGTTTGGGGCTGGTTGTGTGAGTTCTGGGTGAGTGTTTGAGCCTGGCTGTGTGAGTTCTGGGTGAGGGTTTGGAGCTGGCTGTGTGAGTTCTGGGTGAGTGTTTCGGGCTGGCTGTGTGAGTTCTGGGTGAGTGTTTGGGGCTGGCTGTGTGAGTGCTGGGTGAGGGTTTGGAGCTGGCTGTGTGAGTTCTGGGTGAGTGTTTGGGGATGGCTGTGTGAGTTCTGGGTGATGGTTTGGGGCTGGCTGTGTGAGTTCTGGGTGAGTGTTTGGGGGTGGCAGTGAGTTCTGGGTGAGTGTTTGGTGCTGGCCTTGTGAGTTCTGGGTGAGTGGTTGGGGCTGGCTGTGTGAGTTCTGGGTGAGTGTTTGGGGCTGGCTGTGTGAGTTCTGGGTGAGTGTTTGGGGCTGGCTGTGTGAGTTCTGGGTGAGTGTTTGGGGCTGGCTGTGTGAGTTCTGGGTGAGTGTTTGGGGCTGGCTGTGTGAGTCCTGGGTGAGTGTTTGGGGCTGGCTGTGTGAGTTCTGGTGATGGTTTGGGGCTGGTTGTGTGAGTTCTGGGTGAGTGTTTGGGGGTGGCAGTGAGTTCTGGGTGAGTGTTTGGTGCTGGCCTTGTGAGTTCTGGGTGAGTGTTTGGGGCTGGCTTTGTGAGTTCTGCATGAGTGTTTTGGGGGTGGCTGTGTGAGTTCTGGGTGAGTGTTTGGTGCAGGCCGTGTGAGTTCTGGGTGAGTGTTTGGGGCTGGCTGTGTGAGTTCTGGGTGAGTGTTTGGGGCTGGCTGTGTGAGTTCTGGGTGAGTGTTTGGGGCTGGCTGTGTGAGTTCTGGGTGAGTGTTTGGGGCTTGCTGTGTGAGTTCTGGGTGAGGGATTGGGGCTGGCTGTGTGAGTTCTGGGTGAGGGATTGGGGCTGGCTGTGTGAGTTCTGGGTGAGGGATTGGGGCTGGCTGTGTGAGTTCTGGTTGAGTGTGTGGGGCTGGCTGTGTGAGTTCTGGGTGAGTGTTTGGTGCTGGCCATGTGAGTTCTGGGAGAGTGTTTGGGGCTGGCTGTGTGAGTTCTGGGTGAGTGTTTGGGGCTGGTTGTGTGAGTTCTGGGTGAGTGTTTGGGGCTGGCTGTGTGAGTTCTGGGTGAGTATTTGGTGCTGGCCATGTGAGTTCTGGGAAAGTGTTTGGGGATGGCTGTGTGAGTTCTGGGCGAGTGTTTGGGGCTGGCTGTGTTAGTTCTGGGTGAGTGTTTGGTGCTGGCCGTGTGAGTTCTGGGTGAGTGTTTGGGGCTGGCTGTGTGAGTTCTGGATGAGTGTTTGGGGCTCGCTGTGTGAGTTTCTGGGTGAGTGTTTGGGGCTGGCTGTGTGAGTTATGGGTGAGTGTTTGGGGCTGGCTGTGTGAGTTCTGGGTGAGTGTTTGGGGCTGGCTGTGTGAGTTCTGGGTGAGTGTTTGGGGCTTGATGTGTGAGTTCTGGGTGAGTGTTTGGGGCTGGATGTGTGAGTTCTGGGTGAGGGATTGGGGCTGGCTGTGTGAGTTCTGAGTGAGGGATTAGGGCTGGCGGTGTGAGTTCTGGGTGAGTGTTTGGGGCTGGTAGTGTGAGTTCTGGGTGAGTGTTTGGGGCTGGCTGTGTGAGTTCTGGGTGAGTGTTTGGGGCTGGCTGTGTGAGTTCTGGGTGAGTGCTGGGGCTGGCTGTGTGAGTTCTGGGTGAGTGTTTGGGGCTGGCTGTGTGAGTTCTCGGTGAGTGTTTGGGGCTGGCTGTGTGAGTTCTGGGTGAGTGTTTGGGGCTGGATGTGTGAGTTCTGGGTGAGGGATTGGGGCTGGCCGTGTGAGTTCTGAGTGAGGGATTAGGGCTGGCGGTGTGAGTTCTGGGTGAGTGTTTTGGGCTGGTTGTGTGAGTTCTGGGTGAGTGTTTGGGGCTGGCTGTGTGAGTTCTGGGTGAGTGTTTGGGGCTGGCTGTGTGAGTTCTGGGTGAGTATTTGGGGCTCCCTGTGTGAGTTCTGGGTGAGTGTTTGGGGCTGGCTGTGTGAGTTTTAGGTGAGGATTTGGGGCTGGCTGTGTGAGTTCTGGGTGAGTGTTTGGAGCTGACTGTGTGATTTCTGGGTGAGTGTTTGGGGCTGGCTGTGTGAGTTCTGGGTGAGAGTTTGGAGCTGGCTGTGTGAGTTCTGGGTGAGGGTTGAGGCTGGAAGTGTGAGTTGTGGGTGAGGGTTTGGGGCTGGCTGTGTGAGTTCTGGGTGACTGTTTGGGGCTGGTTATGTGAGTTCTGGGTGAGTGTTTGAGGCTGGCTGTGTGAGTTCTGGGTGAGGGTTTGGACCAGGCTGTGTGAGTTCTGGGTGAGGGTTTGGGGCTGGCTGTGTGAGTGCTGAGTGAGGGTTTGGGGCTGGCTGTGTGAGTTCTGGGTGAGGGTTTGGGGCTGGCTGTGTGAGTTCTGGGTGACTGTTTGGGGCTGGTTGTGTGAGTTCTGGGTGAGTGTTTGAGCCTGGCTGTGTGAGTTCTGGGTGAGGGTTTGGAGCTGGCTGTGTGAGTTCTGGGTGAGTGTTTCGAGCTGGCTGTGTGAGTTCTGGGTGAGTGTTTGGGGCTGGCTGTGTGAGTGCTGGGTGAGGGTTTGGAGCTGGCTGTGTGAGTTCTGGGTGAGTGTTTGTGGCTGGCTGTGTGAGTTCTGGGTGATGGTTTGGGGCTGGCTGTGTGAGTTCTGGGTGAGTGTTTGGGGGTGGCAGTGAGTTCTGGGTGAGTGTTTGGTGCTGGCCTTGTGAGTTCTGGGTGAGTGGTTGGGGCTGGCTGTGTGAGTTCTGGGTGAGTGTTTGGGGCTGGCTGTGTGAGTTCTGGGTGAGTGTTTGGGGCTGGCTGTGTGAGTTCTGGGTGAGTGTTTGGGGCTGGCTGTGTGAGTTCTGGGTGAGTGTTTGGGGCTGGCTGTGTGAGTCCTGGGTGAGTGTTTGGGGCTGGCTGTGTGAGTTCTGGTGATGGTGTGGGGCTGGCTGTGTGAGTTCTGGGTGAGTGTTTGGTGCTGGCCATGTGAGTTCTGGGAGAGTGTTTGGGGCTGGCTGTGTAAGTTCTGGGTGAGTGTTTGAGGCTGGCTGTGTGAGTTCTGGGTGAGGGTTTGGACCAGGCTGTGTGAGTTTTGGGTGAGGGTTTGGGGCTGGCTGTGTGAGTGCTGAGTGAGGGTTTGGGGCTGGCTGTGTGAGTTCTGGGTGAGGGTTTGGGGCTGGCTGTGTGAGTTCTGGGTGACTGTTTGGGGCTGGTTGTGTGAATTCTGGGTGAGTGTTTGAGCCTGGCTGTGTGAGTTCTGGGTGAGGGTTTGGAGCTGGCTGTGTGAGTTCTGGGTGAGTGTTTCGGGCTGGCTGTGTGAGTTCTGGGTGAGTGTTTGGGGCTGGCTGTGTGAGTGCTGGGTGAGGGTTTGGAGCTGGCTGTGTGAGTTCTGGGTGAGTGTTTGGGGCTGGCTGTGTGAGTTCTGGGTGATGGTTTGGGGCTGGCTGTGTGAGTTCTGGGTGAGTGTTTGGGGGTGGCAGTGAGTTCTGGGTGAGTGTTTGGTGCTGGTCTTGTGAGTTCTGGGTGAGTGGTTGGGGCTGGCTGTGTGAGTTCTGGGTGAGTGTTTGGGGCTGGCTGTGTGAGTTCTGGGTGAGTGTTTGGGGCTGGCTGTGTGAGTTCTGGGTGAGTGTTTGGGGCTGGCTGTGTGAGTTCTGGGTGAATGTTTGGGGCTGGCTGTGTGAGTCCTGGGTGAGTGTTTGGGGCTGGCTGTGTGAGTTCTGGTGATGGTTTGGGGCTGGCTGTGTGAGTTCTGGGTGAGTGTTTGGGGGTGGCAGTGAGTTCTGGGTGAGTGTTTGGTGCTGGCCTTGTGAGTTCTGGGTGAGTGTTTGGGGCTGGCTGTGTGAGTTCTGCATGAGTGTTTTGGGGGTGGCTGTGTGAGTTCTGGGTGAGTGTTTGGTGCAGGCCGTGTGAGTTCTGGGTGAGTGTTTGGGGCTGGCTGTGTGAGTTCTGGGTGAGTGTTTGGGGCTGGCTGTGTGAGTTCTGGGTGAGTGTTTGGGGCTGGCTGTGTGAGTTCTGGGTGAGTGTTTGGGGCTTGCTGTGTGAGTTCTGGGTGAGGGATTGGGGCTGGCTGTGTGAGTTCTGGGTGAGGGATTGGGGCTGGCTGTGTGAGTTCTGGGTGAGGGATTGGGGCTGGCTGTGTGAGTTCTGGTTGAGTGTGTGGGGCTGGCTGTGTGAGTTCTGGGTGAGTGTTTGGTGCTGGCCATGTGAGTTCTGGGAGAGTGTTTGGGGCTGGCTGTGTGAGTTCTGGGTGAGTGTTTGGGGCTGGTTGTGTGAGTTCTGGGTGAGTGTTTGGGGCTGGCTGTGTGAGTTCTGGTGAGTGTTTGGGGCTGGCTGTGTGAGTTCTGGGTGAGTGCTGGGGCTGGCTGTGTGAGTTCTGGGTGAGTGTTTGGGGCTGGCTGTGTGAGTTCTCGGTGAGTGTTTGGGGCTGGCTGTGTGAGTTCTTGGTGAGTGTTTGCGGCTGGATGTGTGAGTTCTGGGTGAGGGATTGGGGCTGGCTGTGTGAGTTCTGAGTGAGGGATTATGGCTGGCGGTGTGAGTTCTGGGTGAGTGTTTGGGGCTGGTTGTGTGAGTTCTGGGTGAGTGTTTGGGGCTGGCTGTGTGAGTTCTGGGTGAGTGTTTGGGGCTCGCTGTGTGAGTTCTGGGTGAGTGTTTGGGGCTCCCTGTGTGAGTTCTGGGTGAGTGTTTGGGGCTGGCTGTGTGAGTTTTAGGTGAGGATTTGGGGCTGGCTGTGTGAGTTCTGCATGAGTGTTTTGGGGGTGGCTGTGTGAGTTCTGGGTGAGTGTTTGGTGCAGGCCGTGTGAGTTCTGGGTGAGTGTTTGGGGCTGGCTGTGTGAGTTCTGGGTGAGTGTTTGGGGCTGGCTGTGTGAGTTCTGGGTGAGTGTTTGGGGCTGGCTGTGTGAGTTCTGGGTGAGTGTTTGGGGCTTGCTGTGTGAGTTCTGGGTGAGGGATTGGGGCTGGCTGTGTGAGTTCTGGGTGAGGGATTGGGGCTGGCTGTGTGAGTTCTGGGTGAGGGATTGGGGCTGGCTGTGTGAGTTCTGGTTGAGTGTGTGGGGCTGGCTGTGTGAGTTCTGGGTGAGTGTTTGGTGCTGGCCATGTGAGTTCTGGGAGAGTGTTTGGGGCTGGCTGTGTGAGTTCTGGGTGAGTGTTTGAGGCTGGCTGTGTGAGTTCTGGGTGAGGGTTTGGACCAGGCTGTGTGAGTTCTGGGTGAGGGTTTGGGGCTGGCTGTGTGAGTGCTGAGTGAGGGTTTGGGGCTGGCTGTGTGAGTTCTGGGTGAGGTTTTGGGGCTGGCTGTGTGAGTTCTGGGTGACTGTTTGGGGCTGGTTGTGTGAGTTCTGGGTGAGTGTTTGAGCCTGGCTGTGTGAGTTCTGGGTGAGGGTTTGGAGCTGGCTGTGTGAGTTCTGGGTGTGTGTTTCGGGCTGGCTGTGTGAGTTCTGGGTGAGTGTTTGGGGCTGGCTGTGTGAGTGCTGGGTGAGGGTTTGGAGCTGGCTGTGTGAGTTCTGGGTGAGTGTTTGGGGCTGGCTGTGTGAGTTCTGGGTGATGGTTTGGGGCTGGCTGTGTGAGTTCTGGGTGAGTGTTTGGGGGTGGCAGTGAGTTCTGGGTGAGTGTTTGGTGCTGGCCTTGTGAGTTCTGGGTGAGTGGTTGGGGCTGGCTGTGTGAGTTCTGGGTGAGTGTTTGGGGCTGGCTGTGTGAGTTCTGGGTGAGTGTTTGGGGCTGGCTGTGTGAGTTCTGGGTGAGTGTTTGGGGCTGGCTGTGTGAGTTCTGGGTGAGTGTTTGGGGCTGGCTGTGTGAGTCCTGGGTGAGTGTTTGGGGCTGGCTGTGTGAGTTCTGGTGATGGTTTGGGGCTGGCTGTGTGAGTTCTGGGTGAGTGTTTGGGGGTGGCAGTGAGTTCTGGGTGAGTGTTTGGTGCTGGCCTTGTGAGTTCTGGGTGAGTGTTTGGGGCTGGCTTTGTGAGTTCTGCATGAGTGTTTTGGGGGTGGCTGTGTGAGTTCTGGGTGAGTGTTTGGTGCAGGCCGTGTGAGTTCTGGGTGAGTGTTTGGGGCTGGCTGTGTGAGTTCTGGGTGAGTGTTTGGGGCTGGCTGTGTGAGTTCTGGGTGAGTGTTTGGGGCTGGCTGTGTGAGTTCTGGGTGAGTGTTTGGGGCTTGCTGTGTGAGTTCTGGGTGAGGGATTGGGGCTGGCTGTGTGAGTTCTGGGTGAGGGATTGGGGCTGGCTGTGTGAGTTCTGGGTGAGGGATTGGGGCTGGCTGTGTGAGTTCTGGTTGAGTGTGTGGGGCTGGCTGTGTGAGTTCTGGGTGAGTGTTTGGTGCTGGCCATGTGAGTTCTGGGAGAGTGTTTGGGGCTGGCTGTGTGAGTTCTGGGTGAGTGTTTGGGGCTGGTTGTGTGAGTTCTGGGTGAGTGTTTGGGGCTGGCTGTGTGAGTTCTGGGTGAGTATTTGGTGCTGGCCATGTGAGTTCTGGGAAAGTGTTTGGGGATGGCTGTGTGAGTTCTGGGCGAGTGTTTGGGGCTGGCTGTGTTAGTTCTGGGTGAGTGTTTGGTGCTGGCCGTGTGAGTTCTGGGTGAGTGTTTGGGGCTGGCTGTGTGAGTTCTGGATGAGTGTTTGGGGCTCGCTGTGTGAGTTTCTGGGTGAGTGTTTGGGGCTGGCTGTGTGAGTTATGGGTGAGTGTTTGGGGCTGGCTGTGTGAGTTCTGGGTGAGTGTTTGGGGCTGGCTGTGTGAGTTCTGGGTGAGTGTTTGGGGCTTGATGTGTGAGTTCTGGGTGAGTGTTTGGGGCTGGATGTGTGAGTTCTGGGTGAGGGATTGGGGCTGGCTGTGTGAGTTCTGAGTGAGGGATTAGGGCTGGCGGTGTGAGTTCTGGGTGAGTGTTTGGGGCTGGTTGTGTGAGTTCTGGGTGAGTGTTTGGGGCTGGCTGTGTGAGTTCTGGGTGAGTGTTTGGGGCTGGCTGTGTGAGTTCTGGGTGAGTGTTTGGGGCTGGCTGTGTGAGTTCTGGGTGAGTGCTGGGGCTGGCTGTGTGAGTTCTGGGTGAGTGTTTGGGGCTGGCTGTGTGAGTTCTCGGTGAGTGTTTGGGGCTGGCTGTGTGAGTTCTGGGTGAGTGTTTGGGGCTGGATGTGTGAGTTCTGGGTGAGGGATTGGGGCTGGCCGTGTGAGTTCTGAGTGAGGGATTAGGGCTGGCGGTGTGAGTTCTGGGTGAGTGTTTGGGGCTGGTTGTGTGAGTTCTGGGTGAGTGTTTGGGGCTGGCTGTGTGAGTTCTGGGTGAGTGTTTGGGGCTGGCTGTGTGAGTTCTGGGTGAGTATTTGGGGCTCCCTGTGTGAGTTCTGGGTGAGTGTTTGGGGCTGGCTGTGTGAGTTTTAGGTGAGGATTTGGGGCTGGCTGTGTGAGTTCTGGGTGAGTGTTTGGAGCTGACTGTGTGATTTCTGGGTGAGTGTTTGGGGCTGGCTGTATGAGTTCTGGGTGAGAGTTTGGAGCTGGCTGTGTGAGTTCTGGGTGAGGGTTGAGGCTGGAAGTGTGAGTTCTGGGTGAGTGTTTGGGGCTGGCTGTGTGAGTTCTGGGTGAGTGTTTGGGGCTGGCTGTGTGAGTTCTGGGTGAGTGTTTGGGGCTGGCTGTGTGAGTTCTGGGTGAGTGTTTGGGGCTAGCTGTGTGAGTCTTGGGTGAGTGTTTGGGGCTGGCTGTGTGAGTTCTGGTGATGGTTTGGGGCTGGCTGTGTGAGTTCTGGGTGAGTGTTTGGGGCTGGCTGTGTGAGTTCTGGGTGAGTGTTTGGGGTTGGCTGTGTGAGTTCTGGGTGAGTGTTTGGGGCTGGCTGTGTGAGTTCTGGGTGAGTGTTTGGGGCTGGCTGTGTGAGTTCTGGGTGAGTGTTTGGGGCTAGCTGTGTGAGTCTTGGGTGAGTGTTTGGGGCTGGCTGTGTGAGTTCTGGTGATGGTTTGGGGCTGGCTGTGTGAGTTCTGGGTGAGTGTTTGGGGGTGGCAGTGAGTTCTGGGTGAGTGTTTGGTGCTGGCCTTGTGAGTTCTGGGTGAGTGTTTGGGGCTGGCTGTGTGAGTTCTGCATGAGTGTTTTGGGGGTGGCTGTGTGAGTTCTGGGTGAGTGTTTGGTGCAGGCCGTGTGAGTTCTGGGTGAGTGTTTGGGGCTGGCTGTGTGAGTTCTGGGTGAGTGTTTGGGGCTGGCTGTGTGAGTTCTGGGTGAGTGTTTGGGGCTGGCTGTGTGAGTTCTGGGTGAGTGTTTGGGGCTTGCTGTGTGAGTTCTGGGTGAGGGATTGGGGCTGGCTGTGTGAGTTCTGGGTGAGGGATTGGGGCTGGCTGTGTGAGTTCTGGGTGAGGGATTGGGGCTGGCTGTGTGAGTTCTGGTTGAGTGTGTGGGGCTGGCTGTGTGAGTTCTGGGTGAGTGTTTGGTGCTGGCCACGTGAGTTCTGGGAGAGTGTTTGGGGCTGGCTGTGTGAGTTCTGGGTGAGTGTTTGAGGCTGGCTGTGTGAGTTCTGGGTGAGGGTTTGGACCAGGCTGTGTGAGTTCTGGGTGAGGGTTTGGGGCTGGCTGTGTGAGTGCTGAGTGAGGGTTTGGGGCTGGCTGTGTGAGTTCTGGGTGAGGGTTTGGGGCTGGCTGTGTGAGTTCTGGGTGACTGTTTGGGGCTGGTTGTGTGAGTTCTGGGTGAGTGTTTGAGCCTGGCTGTGTGAGTTCTGGGTGAGGGTTTCGGGCTGGCTGTGTGAGTTCTGGGTGAGTGTTTGGGGCTGGCTGTGTGAGTGCTGGGTGAGGGTTTGGAGCTGGCTGTGTGAGTTCTGGGTGAGTGTTTGGGGCTGGCTGTGTGAGTTCTGGGTGATGGTTTGGGGCTGGCTGTGTGAGTTCTGGGTGAGTGTTTGGGGGTGGCAGTGAGTTCTGGGTGAGTGTTTGGTGCTGGCCTTGTGAGTTCTGGGTGAGTGGTTGGGGCTGGCTGTGTGAGTTCTGGGTGAGTGTTTGGGGCTGGCTGTGTGAGTTCTGGGTGAGTGTTTGGGGCTGGCTGTGTGAGTTCTGGGTGAGTGTTTGGGGCTAGCTGTGTGAGTCCTGGGTGAGTGTTTGGGGCTGGCTGTGTGAGTTCTGGTGATGGTTTGGGGCTGGCTGTGTGAGTTCTGGGTGAGTGTTTGGGGGTGGCAGTGAGTTCTGGGTGAGTGTTTGGTGCTGGCCTTGTGAGTTCTGGGTGAGTGTTTGGGGCTGGCTGTGTGAGTTCTGCATGAGTGTTTTGGGGGTGGCTGTGTGAGTTCTGGGTGAGTGTTTGGTGCAGGCCGTGTGAGTTCTGGGTGAGTGTTTGGGGCTGGCTGTGTGAGTTCTGGGTGAGTGTTTGGGGCTGGCTGTGTGAGTTCTGGGTGAGTGTTTGGGGCTGGCTGTGTGAGTTCTGGGTGAGTGTTTGGGGCTTGCTGTGTGAGTTCTGGGTGAGGGATTGGGGCTGGCTGTGTGAGTTCTGGGTGAGGGATTGGGGCTGGCTGTGTGAGTTCTGGGTGAGGGATTGGGGCTGGCTGTGTGAGTTCTGGTTGAGTGTGTGGGGCTGGCTGTGTGAGTTCTGGGTGAGTGTTTGGTGCTGGCCATGTGAGTTCTGGGAGAGTGTTTGGGGCTGGCTGTGTGAGTTCTGGGTGAGTGTTTGAGGCTGGCTGTGTGAGTTCTGGGTGAGGGTTTGGACCAGGCTGTGTGAGTTCTGGGTGAGGGTTTGGGGCTGGCTGTGTGAGTGCTGAGTGAGGGTTTGGGGCTGGCTGTGTGAGTTCTGGGTGAGGTTTTGGGGCTGGCTGTGTGAGTTCTGGGTGACTGTTTGGGGCTGGTTGTGTGAGTTCTGGGTGAGTGTTTGAGCCTGGCTGTGTGAGTTCTGGGTGAGGGTTTGGAGCTGGCTGTGTGAGTTCTGGGTGAGTGTTTCGGGCTGGCTGTGTGAGTTCTGGGTGAGTGTTTGGGGCTGGCTGTGTGAGTGCTGGGTGAGGGTTTGGAGCTGGCTGTGTGAGTTCTGGGTGAGTGTTTGGGGATGGCTGTGTGAGTTCTGGGTGATGGTTTGGGGCTGGCTGTGTGAGTTCTGGGTGAGTGTTTGGGGGTGGCAGTGAGTTCTGGGTGAGTGTTTGGTGCTGGCCTTGTGAGTTCTGGGTGAGTGGTTGGGGCTGGCTGTGTGAGTTCTGGGTGAGTGTTTGGGGCTGGCTGTGTGAGTTCTGGGTGAGTGTTTGGGGCTGGCTGTGTGAGTTCTGGGTGAGTGTTTGGGGCTGGCTGTGTGAGTTCTGGGTGAGTGTTTGGGGCTGGCTGTGTGAGTCCTGGGTGAGTGTTTGGTGCTGGCCTTGTGAGTTCTGGGTGAGTGTTTGGGGCTGGCTTTGTGAGTTCTGCATGAGTGTTTTGGGGGTGGCTGTGTGAGTTCTGGGTGAGTGTTTGGTGCAGGCCGTGTGAGTTCTGGGTGAGTGTTTGGGGCTGGCTGTGTGAGTTCTGGGTGAGTGTTTGGGGCTGGTTGTGTGAGTTCTGGGTGAGTGTTTGGGGGTGGCTGTGTGAGTTCTGGGTGAGTGTTTGGGGCTGGTTGTGTGAGTTCTGGGTGAGTGTTTGGGGGTGGCAGTGAGTTCTGGGTGAGTGTTTGGTGCTGGCCTTGTGAGTTCTGGGTGAGTGTTTGGGGCTGGCTTTGTGAGTTCTGCATGAGTGTTTTGGGGGTGGCTGTGTGAGTTCTGGGTGAGTGTTTGGTGCAGGCCGTGTGAGTTCTGGGTGAGTGTTTGGGGCTGGCTGTGTGAGTTCTGGGTGAGTGTTTGGGGCTGGCTGTGTGAGTTCTGGGTGAGTGTTTGGGGCTGGCTGTGTGAGTTCTGGGTGAGTGTTTGGGGCTTGCTGTGTGAGTTCTGGGTGAGGGATTGGGGCTGGCTGTGTGAGTTCTGGGTGAGGGATTGGGGCTGGCTGTGTGAGTTCTGGGTGAGGGATTGGGGCTGGCTGTGTGAGTTCTGGTTGAGTGTGTGGGGCTGGCTGTGTGAGTTCTGGGTGAGTGTTTGGTGCTGGCCATGTGAGTTCTGGGAGAGTGTTTGGGGCTGGCTGTGTGAGTTCTGGGTGAGTGTTTGGGGCTGGTTGTGTGAGTTCTGGGTGAGTGTTTGGGGCTGGCTGTGTGAGTTCTGGGTGAGTATTTGGTGCTGGCCATGTGAGTTCTGGGAAAGTGTTTGGGGATGGCTGTGTGAGTTCTGGGCGAGTGTTTGGGGCTGGCTGTGTTAGTTCTGGGTGAGTGTTTGGTGCTGGCCGTGTGAGTTCTGGGTGAGTGTTTGGGGCTGGCTGTGTGAGTTCTGGATGAGTGTTTGGGGCTCGCTGTGTGAGTTTCTGGGTGAGTGTTTGGGGCTGGCTGTGTGAGTTATGGGTGAGTGTTTGGGGCTGGCTGTGTGAGTTCTGGGTGAGTGTTTGGGGCTGGCTGTGTGAGTTCTGGGTGAGTGTTTGGGGCTTGATGTGTGAGTTCTGGGTGAGTGTTTGGGGCTGGATGTGTGAGTTCTGGGTGAGGGATTGGGGCTGGCTGTGTGAGTTCTGAGTGAGGGATTAGGGCTGGCGGTGTGAGTTCTGGGTGAGTGTTTGGGGCTGGTAGTGTGAGTTCTGGGTGAGTGTTTGGGGCTGGCTGTGTGAGTTCTGGGTGAGTGTTTGGGGCTGGCTGTGTGAGTTCTGGGTGAGTGCTGGGGCTGGCTGTGTGAGTTCTGGGTGAGTGTTTGGGGCTGGCTGTGTGAGTTCTCGGTGAGTGTTTGGGGCTGGCTGTGTGAGTTCTGGGTGAGTGTTTGGGGCTGGATGTGTGAGTTCTGGGTGAGGGATTGGGGCTGGCCGTGTGAGTTCTGAGTGAGGGATTAGGGCTGGCGGTGTGAGTTCTGGGTGAGTGTTTTGGGCTGGTTGTGTGAGTTCTGGGTGAGTGTTTGGGGCTGGCTGTGTGAGTTCTGGGTGAGTGTTTGGGGCTGGCTGTGTGAGTTCTGGGTGAGTATTTGGGGCTCCCTGTGTGAGTTCTGGGTGAGTGTTTGGGGCTGGCTGTGTGAGTTTTAGGTGAGGATTTGGGGCTGGCTGTGTGAGTTCTGGGTGAGTGTTTGGAGCTGACTGTGTGATTTCTGGGTGAGTGTTTGGGGCTGGCTGTGTGAGTTCTGGGTGAGAGTTTGGAGCTGGCTGTGTGAGTTCTGGGTGAGGGTTGAGGCTGGAAGTGTGAGTTGTGGGTGAGGGTTTGGGGCTGGCTGTGTGAGTTCTGGGTGACTGTTTGGGGCTGGTTATGTGAGTTCTGGGTGAGTGTTTGAGGCTGGCTGTGTGAGTTCTGGGTGAGGGTTTGGACCAGGCTGTGTGAGTTCTGGGTGAGGGTTTGGGGCTGGCTGTGTGAGTGCTGAGTGAGGGTTTGGGGCTGGCTGTGTGAGTTCTGGGTGAGGGTTTGGGGCTGGCTGTGTGAGTTCTGGGTGACTGTTTGGGGCTGGTTGTGTGAGTTCTGGGTGAGTGTTTGAGCCTGGCTGTGTGAGTTCTGGGTGAGGGTTTGGAGCTGGCTGTGTGAGTTCTGGGTGAGTGTTTCGAGCTGGCTGTGTGAGTTCTGGGTGAGTGTTTGGGGCTGGCTGTGTGAGTGCTGGGTGAGGGTTTGGAGCTGGCTGTGTGAGTTCTGGGTGAGTGTTTGTGGCTGGCTGTGTGAGTTCTGGGTGATGGTTTGGGGCTGGCTGTGTGAGTTCTGGGTGAGTGTTTGGGGGTGGCAGTGAGTTCTGGGTGAGTGTTTGGTGCTGGCCTTGTGAGTTCTGGGTGAGTGGTTGGGGCTGGCTGTGTGAGTTCTGGGTGAGTGTTTGGGGCTGGCTGTGTGAGTTCTGGGTGAGTGTTTGGGGCTGGCTGTGTGAGTTCTGGGTGAGTGTTTGGGGCTGGCTGTGTGAGTTCTGGGTGAGTGTTTGGGGCTGGCTGTGTGAGTCCTGGGTGAGTGTTTGGGGCTGGCTGTGTGAGTTCTGGTGATGGTGTGGGGCTGGCTGTGTGAGTTCTGGGTGAGTGTTTGGTGCTGGCCATGTGAGTTCTGGGAGAGTGTTTGGGGCTGGCTGTGTAAGTTCTGGGTGAGTGTTTGAGGCTGGCTGTGTGAGTTCTGGGTGAGGGTTTGGACCAGGCTGTGTGAGTTTTGGGTGAGGGTTTGGGGCTGGCTGTGTGAGTGCTGAGTGAGGGTTTGGGGCTGGCTGTGTGAGTTCTGGGTGAGGGTTTGGGGCTGGCTGTGTGAGTTCTGGGTGACTGTTTGGGGCTGGTTGTGTGAATTCTGGGTGAGTGTTTGAGCCTGGCTGTGTGAGTTCTGGGTGAGGGTTTGGAGCTGGCTGTGTGAGTTCTGGGTGAGTGTTTCGGGCTGGCTGTGTGAGTTCTGGGTGAGTGTTTGGGGCTGGCTGTGTGAGTGCTGGGTGAGGGTTTGGAGCTGGCTGTGTGAGTTCTGGGTGAGTGTTTGGGGCTGGCTGTGTGAGTTCTGGGTGATGGTTTGGGGCTGGCTGTGTGAGTTCTGGGTGAGTGTTTGGGGGTGGCAGTGAGTTCTGGGTGAGTGTTTGGTGCTGGTCTTGTGAGTTCTGGGTGAGTGGTTGGGGCTGGCTGTGTGAGTTCTGGGTGAGTGTTTGGGGCTGGCTGTGTGAGTTCTGGGTGAGTGTTTGGGGCTGGCTGTGTGAGTTCTGGGTGAGTGTTTGGGGCTGGCTGTGTGAGTTCTGGGTGAATGTTTGGGGCTGGCTGTGTGAGTCCTGGGTGAGTGTTTGGGGCTGGCTGTGTGAGTTCTGGTGATGGTTTGGGGCTGGCTGTGTGAGTTCTGGGTGAGTGTTTGGGGGTGGCAGTGAGTTCTGGGTGAGTGTTTGGTGCTGGCCTTGTGAGTTCTGGGTGAGTGTTTGGGGCTGGCTGTGTGAGTTCTGCATGAGTGTTTTGGGGGTGGCTGTGTGAGTTCTGGGTGAGTGTTTGGTGCAGGCCGTGTGAGTTCTGGGTGAGTGTTTGGGGCTGGCTGTGTGAGTTCTGGGTGAGTGTTTGGGGCTGGCTGTGTGAGTTCTGGGTGAGTGTTTGGGGCTGGCTGTGTGAGTTCTGGGTGAGTGTTTGGGGCTTGCTGTGTGAGTTCTGGGTGAGGGATTGGGGCTGGCTGTGTGAGTTCTGGGTGAGGGATTGGGGCTGGCTGTGTGAGTTCTGGGTGAGGGATTGGGGCTGGCTGTGTGAGTTCTGGTTGAGTGTGTGGGGCTGGCTGTGTGAGTTCTGGGTGAGTGTTTGGTGCTGGCCATGTGAGTTCTGGGAGAGTGTTTGGGGCTGGCTGTGTGAGTTCTGGGTGAGTGTTTGGGGCTGGTTGTGTGAGTTCTGGGTGAGTGTTTGGGGCTGGCTGTGTGAGTTCTGGTGAGTGTTTGGGGCTGGCTGTGTGAGTTCTGGGTGAGTGCTGGGGCTGGCTGTGTGAGTTCTGGGTGAGTGTTTGGGGCTGGCTGTGTGAGTTCTCGGTGAGTGTTTGGGGCTGGCTGTGTGAGTTCTTGGTGAGTGTTTGCGGCTGGATGTGTGAGTTCTGGGTGAGGGATTGGGGCTGGCTGTGTGAGTTCTGAGTGAGGGATTATGGCTGGCGGTGTGAGTTCTGGGTGAGTGTTTGGGGCTGGTTGTGTGAGTTCTGGGTGAGTGTTTGGGGCTGGCTGTGTGAGTTCTGGGTGAGTGTTTGGGGCTCGCTGTGTGAGTTCTGGGTGAGTGTTTGGGGCTCCCTGTGTGAGTTCTGGGTGAGTGTTTGGGGCTGGCTGTGTGAGTTTTAGGTGAGGATTTGGGGCTGGCTGTGTGAGTGCTGAGTGAGGGTTTGGGGCTGGCTGTGTGAGTTCTGGGTGAGGGTTTGGGGCTGGCTGTGTGAGTTCTGGGTGACTGTTTGGGGCTGGTTGTGTGAGTTCTGGGTGAGTGTTTGAGCCTGGCTGTGTGAGTTCTGGGTGAGGGTTTGGAGCTGGCTGTGTGAGTTCTGGGTGAGTGTTTCGGGCTGGCTGTGTGAGTTCTGGGTGAGTGTTTGGGGCTGGCTGTGTGAGTGCTGGGTGAGGGTTTGGAGCTGGCTGTGTGAGTTCTGGGTGAGTGTTTGGGGCTGGCTGTGTGAGTTCTGGGTGATGGTTTGGGGCTGGCTGTGTGAGTTCTGGGTGAGTGTTTGGGGGTGGCAGTGAGTTCTGGGTGAGTGTTTGGGGCTGGCTGTGTGAGTGCTGGGTGAGGGTTTGGAGCTGGCTGTGTGAGTTCTGGGTGAGTGTTTGGGGCTGGCTGTGTGAGTTCTGGGTGATGGTTTGGGGCTGGCTGTGTGAGTTCTGGGTGAGTGTTTGGGGGTGGCAGTGAGTTCTGGGTGAGTGTTTGGTGCTGGCCTTGTGAGTTCTGGGTGAGTGGTTGGGGCTGGCTGTGTGAGTTCTGGGTGAGTGGGGCTGGCTGTGTGAGTTCTGGGTGAGTGTTTGGGGCTGGCTGTGTGAGTTCTGGGTGAGTGTTTGGGGCTGGCTGTGTGAGTTCTGGGTGAGTGTTTGGGGCTGGCTGTGTGAGTCCTGGGTGAGTGTTTGGGGCTGGCTGTGTGAGTTCTGGTGATGGTTTGGGGCTGGCTGTGTGAGTTCTGGGTGAGTGTTTGGGGGTGGCAGTGAGTTCTGGGTGAGTGTTTGGTGCTGGCCTTGTGAGTTCTGGGTGAGTGTTTGGGGCTGGCTGTGTGAGTTCTGCATGAGTGTTTTGGGGGTGGCTGTGTGAGTTCTGGGTGAGTGTTTGGTGCAGGCCGTGTGAGTTCTGGGTGAGTGTTTGGGGCTGGCTGTGTGAGTTCTGGGTGAGTGTTTGGGGCTGGCTGTGTGAGTTCTGGGTGAGTGTTTGGGGCTGGCTGTGTGAGTTCTGGGTGAGTGTTTGGGGCTTGCTGTGTGAGTTCTGGGTGAGGGATTGGGGCTGGCTGTGTGAGTTCTGGGTGAGGGATTGGGGCTGGCTGTGTGAGTTCTGGGTGAGGGATTGGGGCTGGCTGTGTGAGTTCTGGTTGAGTGTGTGGGGCTGGCTGTGTGAGTTCTGGGTGAGTGTTTGGTGCTGGCCATGTGAGTTCTGGGAGAGTGTTTGGGGCTGGCTGTGTGAGTTCTGGGTGAGTGTTTGGGGCTGGTTGTGTGAGTTCTGGGTGAGTGTTTGGGGCTGGCTGTGTGAGTTCTGGGTGAGTGTTTGGGGCTGGCTGTGTGAGTTCTGGGTGAGTGCTGGGGCTGGCTGTGTGAGTTCTGGGTGAGTGTTTGGGGCTGGCTGTGTGAGTTCTCGGTGAGTGTTTGGGGCTGGCTGTGTGAGTTCTTGGTGAGTGTTTGGGGCTGGATGTGTGAGTTCTGGGTGAGGGATTGGGGCTGGCTGTGTGAGTTCTGAGTGAGGGATTAGGGCTGGCGGTGTGAGTTCTGGGTGAGTGTTTGGGGCTGGTTGTGTGAGTTCTGGGTGAGTGTTTGGGGCTGGCTGTGTGAGTTCTGGGTGAGTGTTTGGGGCTCGCTTTGTGAGTTCTGGGTGAGTGTTTGGGGCTCCCTGTGTGAGTTCTGGGTGAGTGTTTGGGGCTGGCTGTGTGAGTTTTAGGTGAGGATTTGGGGCTGGCTGTGTGAGTTCTGGGTGAGTGTTTGGAGCTGACTGTGTGATTTCTGGGTGAGTGTTTGGGGCTGGCTGTGTGAGTTCTGGGTGAGAGTTTGGAGCTGGCTGTGTGAGTTCTGGGTGAGGGTTGAGGCTGGAAGTGTGAGTTGTGGGTGAGGGTTTGGGGCTGGCTGTGTGAGTTCTGGGTGACTGTTTGGGGCTGGTTATGTGAGTTCTGGGTGAGTGTTTGAGTCTGGCTGTGTGAGTTCTGGGTGAGGGTTTGGACCAGGCTGTGTGAGTTCTGGGTGAGGGTTTGGGGCTGGCTGTGTGAGTGCTGAGTGAGGGTTTGGGGCTGGCTGTGTGAGTTCTGGGTGAGGGTTTGGGGCTGGCTGTGTGAGTTCTGGGTGACTGTTTGGGGCTGGTTGTGTGAGTTCTGGGTGAGTGTTTGAGCCTGGCTGTGTGAGTTCTGGGTGAGGGTTTGGAGCTGGCTGTGTGAGTTCTGGGTGAGTGTTTGGGGCTGCCTGTGTGAGTTCTGGGTAAGTGTTTGGGGCTGGCTGTGTGAGTGCTGGGTGAGGGTTTGGAGCTGGCTGTGTGAGTTCTGGGTGAGTGTTTGGGGCTGGCTGTGTGAGTTCTGGGTGATGGTTTGGGGCTTGCTGTGTGAGTTCTGGGTGAGTGTTTGGGGGTGGCAGTGAGTTATGGGTGAGTGTTTGGGGCTGGCTGTGTGAGTTCTGGTGATGGTTTGGGGCTGGCTGTGTGAGTTCTGGGTGAGTGTTTGGGGGTGGCAGTGAGTTCTGGGTGAGTGTTTGGTGCTGGCCTTGTGAGTTCTGGGTGAGTGTTTGGGGCTGGCTGTGTGAGTTCTGCATGAGTGTTTTGGGGGTGGCTGTGTGAGTTCTGGGTGAGTGTTTGGTGCAGGCCGTGTGAGTTCTGGGTGAGTGTTTGGGGCTGGCTGTGTGAGTTCTGGGTGAGTGTTTGGGTCTGGCTGTGTGAGTTCTGGGTGAGTGTTTGGGGCTGGCTGTGTGAGTTCTGGGTGAGTGTTTGGGGCTTGCTGTGTGAGTTCTGGGTGAGGGATTGGGGCTGGCTGTGTGAGTTCTGGGTGAGGGATTGGGGCTGGCTGTGTGAGTTCTGGGTGAGGGATTGGGGCTGGCTGTGTGAGTTCTGGTTGAGTGTGTGGGGCTGGCTGTGTGAGTTCTGGGTGAGTGTTTGGTGCTGGCCATGTGAGTTCTGGGAGAGTGTTTGGGGCTGGTTGTGTGAGTTCTGGGTGAGTGTTTGGGGCTGGCTGTGTGAGTTCTGGGTGAGTGTTTGGGGCTGGCTGTGTGAGTTCTGGGTGAGTGCTGGGGCTGGCTGTGTGAGTTCTGGGTTAGTGTTTGGGGCTGGTTGTGTGAGTTCTGGGTGAGTGTTTGGGGCTGGCTGTGTGAGTTTTAGGTGAGGATTTGGGGCTGGCTGTGTGAGTTTCGGGTGAGTGTTTGGGGCTGACTGTGTGAGTTCTGGGTGAGTGTTTGGGGCTGGCTGTGTGAGTTCTGGGTGAGTGTTTGGGGCTGGTTGTGTGAGTTCTGGGTGAGTGTTTGGGGCTGGCTGTGTGAGTTCTGGTGATGGTTTGGGGCTGGCTGTGTGAGTTCTGGGTGAGTGTTTGGGGGTGGCAGTGAGTTCTGGGTGAGTGTTTGGTGCTGGCCTTGTGAGTTCTGGGTGAGTGTTTGGGGCTGGCTGTGTGAGTTCTGCATGAGTGTTTTGGGGGTGGCTGTGTGAGTTCTGGGTGAGTGTTTGGTGCAGGCCGTGTGAGTTCTGGGTGAGTGTTTGGGGCTGGCTGTGTGAGTTCTGGGTGAGTGTTTGGGGCTGGCTGTGTGAGTTCTGGGTGAGTGTTTGGGGCTGGCTGTGTGAGTTCTGGGTGATGGTTTGGGCTGGCTGTGTGAGTTCTGGGTGAGTGTTTGGGGGTGGCAGTGAGTTCTGGGTGAGTGTTTGGTGCTGGCCTTGTGAGTTCTGGGTGAGTGGTTGGGGCTGGCTGTGTGAGTTCTGTGTGAGTGTTTGGGGCTGGCTGTGTGAGTTTTAGGTGAGGATTTGGGGCTGGCTGTGTGAGTTTCGGGTGAGTGTTTGGGGCTGACTGTGTGAGTTCTGGGTGAGTGTTTGGGGCTGGCTGTGTGAGTTCTGGGTGATTGTTTGGGGCTGGTTGTGTGAGTTCTGGGTGAGTGTTTGGGGCTGGCTGTGTGAGTTCTGGGTGAGTGTTTGGGGCTGGCTGTGTGAGTTCTGGGTGAGTGTTTGGGGCTCCCTGTGTGAGTTCTGGGTGAGTGTTTTGGGCTGGCTGTGTGAGTTTTAGGTGAGGATTTGGGGCTGGCTGTGTGAGTTCTGGGTGAGTGTTTGGAGCTGACTGTGTGATTTCTGGGTGAGTGTTTGGGGCTGGCTGTGTGAGTTCTGGGTGAGAGTTTGGAGCTGGCTGTGTGAGTTCTGGGTGAGGGTTGAGGCTGGAAGTGTGAGTTGTGGGTGAGGGTTTGGACCAGGCTGTGTGAGTTCTGGGTGAGGGTTTGGGGCTGGCTGTGTGAGTGCTGAGTGAGGGTTTGGGGCTGGCTGTGTGAGTTCTGGGTGAGGGTTTGGGGCTGGCTGTGTGAGTTCTGGGTGACTGTTTGGGGCTGGTTGTGTGAGTTCTGGGTGAGTGTTTGAGCCTGGCTGTGTGAGTTCTGGGTGAGGGTTTGGAGCTGGCTGTGTGAGTTCTGGGTAAGTGTTTGGTGCTGGCTGTGTGAGTTCTGGGTGAGTGTTTGGGGCTGGCTGTGTGAGTGCTGGGTGAGGGTTTGGAGCTGGCTGTGTGAGTTCTGGGTGAGTGTTTGGGGCTGGCTGTGTGAGTTCTGGGTGATGGTTTGGGGCTGGCTGTGTGAGTTCTGGGTGAGTGTTTGGGGGTGGCAGTGAGTTCTGGGTGAGTGTTTGGTGCTGGCCTTGTGAGTTCTGGGTGAGTGGTTGGGGCAGGCTGTGTGAGTTCTGGGTGAGTGGTTGGGGCTGGCTGTGTGAGTTCTGGGTGAGTGTTTGGGGCTGGCTGTGTGAGTCCTGGGTGAGTGTTTGGGGCTGGCTGTGTGAGTTCTGGTGATGGTTTGGGGCTGGCTGTGTGAGTTCTGGGTGAGTGTTTGGGGGCGGCAGTGAGTTCTGGGTGAGTGTTTGGTGCTGGCCTTGTGAGTTCTGGGTGAGTGTTTGGGGCTGGCTGTGTGAGTTTTGCATGAGTGTTTTGGGGGTGGCTGTGTGAGTTCCTGGTGAGTGTTTGGTGCAGGCCGTGTGAGTTCTGGGTGAGTGTTTGGGGCTGGCTGTGTGAGTTCTGGGTGAGTGTTTGCGGCTGGCTGTGTGAGTTCTGGGTGAGTGTTTGGGGCTGGCTGTGTGAGTTCTGGGTGAGTGTTTGGGGCTTCCTGTGTGAGTTCTGGGTGAGGGATTGGGGCTGGCTGTGTGAGTTCTGGGTGAAGGATTGGGTCTGGCTGTGTGAGTTCTGGGTGAGGGATTGGGGCTGGCTGTGTGAGTTCTGGTTGAGTGTGTGGGGCTGGCTGTGTGAGTTCTGGGTGAGTGTTTGGTGCTGGCCATGTGAGTTCTGGGAGAATGTTTGGGGCTGGCTGTGTGAGTTCTGGGTGAGTGTTTGGGGCTGGTTGTGTGAGTTCTGGGTGAGTGTTTGGGGCTGGCTGTGTGAGTTCTGGGTGAGTGTTTGGGGCTGGCTGTGTGAGTTCTGGGTGAGTGCTGGGGCTGGCTGTGTGAGTTCTGGGTTAGTGTTTGGGGCTGGTTGTGTGAGTTCTGGGTGAGTGTTTGGGGCTGGTTGTGTGAATTCTGGGTGAGTGTTTGAGCCTGGCTGTGTGAGTTCTGGGTGAGGGTTTGGAGCTGGCTGTGTGAGTTCTGGGTGAGTGTTTCGGGCTGGCTGTGTGAGTTCTGGGTGAGTGTTTGGGGCTGGCTGTGTGAGTGCTGGGTGAGGGTTTGGAGCTGGCTGTGTGAGTTCTGGGTGAGTGTTTGGGGCTGGCTGTGTGAGTTCTGGGTGATGGTTTGGGGCTGGCTGTGTGAGTTCTGGGTGAGTGTTTGGGGGTGGCAGTGAGTTCTGGGTGAGTGTTTGGTGCTGGCCTTGTGAGTTCTGGGTGAGTGGTTGGGGCTGGCTGTGTGAGTTCTGGGTGAGTGTTTGGGGCTGGCTGTGTGAGTTCTGGGTGAGTGTTTGGGGCTGGCTGTGTGAGTTCTGGGTGAGTGTTTGGGGCTGGCTGTGTGAGTTCTGGGTGAGTGTTTGGGGCTGGCTGTGTGAGTCCTGGGTGAGTGTTTGGGGCTGGCTGTGTGAGTTCTGGTGATGGTTTGGGGCTGGCTGTGTGAGTTCTGGGTGAGTGTTTGGGGGTGGCAGTGAGTTCTGGGTGAGTGTTTGGTGCTGGCCTTGTGAGTTCTGGGTGAGTGTTTGGGGCTGGCTGTGTGAGTTCTGCATGAGTGTTTTGGGGGTGGCTGTGTGAGTTCTGGGTGAGTGTTTGGTGCAGGCCGTGTGAGTTCTGGGTGAGTGTTTGGGGCTGGCTGTGTGAGTTCTGGGTGAGTGTTTGGGGCTGGCTCTGTGAGTTCTGGGTGAGTGTTTGGGGCTGGCTGTGTGAGTTCTGGGTGAGTGTTTGGGGCTTGCTGTGTGAGTTCTGGGTGAGGGATTGGGGCTGGCTGTGTGAGTTCTGGGTGAGGGATTGGGGCTGGCTGTGTGAGTTCTGGGTGAGGGATTGGGGCTGGCTGTGTGAGTTCTGGTTGAGTGTGTGGGGCTGGCTGTGTGAATTCTGGGTGAGTGTTTGGTGCTGGCCATGTGAGTTCTGGGAGAGTGTTTGGGGCTGGCTGTGTGAGTTCTGGGTGAGTGTTTGGGGCTGGTTGTGTGAGTTCTGGGTGAGTGTTTGGGGCTGGCTGTGTGAGTTCTGGGTGAGTGTTTGGGGCTGGCTGTGTGAGTTCTGGGTGAGTGCTGGGGCTGGCTGTGTGAGTTCTGGGTGAGTGTTTGGGGCTGGCTGTGTGAGTTCTCGGTGAGTGTTTGGGGCTGGCTGTGTGAGTTCTTGGTGAGTGTTTGGGGCTGGATGTGTGAGTTCTGGGTGAGGGATTGGGGCTGGCTGTGTGAGTTCTGAGTGAGGGATTAGGGCTGGCGGTGTGAGTTCTGGGTGAGTGTTTGGGGCTGGTTGTGTGAGTTCTGGGTGAGTGTTTGGGGCTGGCTGTGTGAGTTCTGGGTGAGTGTTTGGGGCTCGCTGTGTGAGTTCTGGGTGAGTGTTTGGGGCTCCCTGTGTGAGTTCTGGGTGAGTGTTTGGGGCTGGCTGTGTGAGTTTTAGGTGAGGATTTGGGGCTGGCTGTGTGAGTTCTGGGTGAGTGTTTGGAGCTGACTGTGTGATTTCTGGCTGAGTGTTTGGGGCTGGCTGTGTGAGTTCTGGGTGAGAGTTTGGAGCTGGCTGTGTGAGTTCTTGGTGAGGGTTGAGGCTGGAAGTGTGAGTTGTGGGTGAGGGTTTGGGGCTGGCTGTGTGAGTTCTGCGTGACTGTTTGGGGCTGGTTATGTGAGTTCTGGGTGAGTGTTTGAGGCTGGCTGTGTGAGTTCTGGGTGAGGGTTTGGACCAGGCTGTGTGAGTTCTGGGTGAGGGTTTGGGGCTGGCTGTGTGAGTGCTGAGTGAGGGTTTGGGGCTGGCTGTGTGAGTTCTGGGTGAGGGTTTGGGGCTGGCTGTGTGAGTTCTGGGTGACTGTTTGGGGCTGGTTGTGTGAGTTCTGGGTGAGTGTTTGAGCCTGGCTGTGTGAGTTCTGGGTGAGGGTTTGGAGCTGGCTGTGTGAGTTCTGGGTGAGTGTTTGGGGCTGCCTGTGTGAGTTCTGGGTAAGTGTTTGGGGCTGGCTGTGTGAGTGCTGGGTGAGGGTTTGGGGCTGGCTGTGTGAGTTCTGGGTGACTGTTTGGGGCTGGTTGTGTGAGTTCTGGGTGAGTGTTTGAGCCTGGCTGTGTGAGTTCTGGGTGAGGGTTTGGAGCTGGCTGTGTGAGTTCTGGGTAAGTGTTTGGTGCTGGCTGTGTGAGTTCTGGGTGAGTGTTTGGGGCTGGCTGTGTGAGTGCTGGGTGAGGGTTTGGAGCTGGCTGTGTGAGTTCTGGGTGAGTGTTTGGGGCTGGCTGTGTGAGTTCTGGGTGATGGTTTGGGGCTGGCTGTGTGAGTTCTGGGTGAGTGTTTGGGGGTGGCAGTGAGTTCTGGGTGAGTGTTTGGTGCTGGCCTTGTGAGTTCTGGGTGAGTGGTTGGGGCAGGCTGTGTGAGTTCTGGGTGAGTGGTTGGGGCTGGCTGTGTGAGTTCTGGGTGAGTGTTTGGGGCTGGCTGTGTGAGTCCTGGGTGAGTGTTTGGGGCTGGCTGTGTGAGTTCTGGTGATGGTTTGGGGCTGGCTGTGTGAGTTCTGGGTGAGTGTTTGGGGGCGGCAGTGAGTTCTGGGTGAGTGTTTGGTGCTGGCCTTGTGAGTTCTGGGTGAGTGTTTGGGGCTGGCTGTGTGAGTTCTGCATGAGTGTTTTGGGGGTGGCTGTGTGAGTTCCTGGTGAGTGTTTGGTGCAGGCCGTGTGAGTGTTTGGGGCTGGCTGTGTGAGTTCTGGGTGAGTGTTTGCGGCTGGCTGTGTGAGTTCTGGGTGAGTGTTTGGGGCTGGCTGTGTGAGTTCTGGGTGAGTGTTTGGGGCTTCCTGTGTGAGTTCTGGGTGAGGGATTGGGGCTGGCTGTGTGAGTTCTGGGTGAGGGATTGGGTCTGGCTGTGTGAGTTCTGGGTGAGGGATTGGGGCTGGCTGTGTGAGTTCTGGTTGAGTGTGTGGGGCTGGCTGTGTGAGTTCTGGGTGAGTGTTTGGTGCTGGCCATGTGAGTTCTGGGAGAATGTTTGGGGCTGGCTGTGTGAGTTCTGGGTGAGTGTTTGGGGCTGGTTGTGTGAGTTCTGGGTGAGTGTTTGGGGCTGGCTGTGTGAGTTCTGGGTGAGTGTTTGGGGCTGGCTGTGTGAGTTCTGGGTGAGTGCTGGGGCTGGCTGTGTGAGTTCTGGGTTAGTGTTTGGGGCTGGTTGTGTGAGTTCTGGGTGAGTGTTTGGGGCTGGTTGTGTGAATTCTGGGTGAGTGTTTGAGCCTGGCTGTGTGAGTTCTGGGTGAGGGTTTGGAGCTGGCTGTGTGAGTTCTGGGTGAGTGTTTCGGGCTGGCTGTGTGAGTTCTGGGTGAGTGTTTGGGGCTGGCTGTGTGAGTGCTGGGTGAGGGTTTGGAGCTGGCTGTGTGAGTTCTGGGTGAGTGTTTGGGGCTGGCTGTGTGAGTTCTGGGTGATGGTTTGGGGCTGGCTGTGTGAGTTCTGGGTGAGTGTTTGGGGGTGGCAGTGAGTTCTGGGTGAGTGTTTGGTGCTGGCCTTGTGAGTTCTGGGTGAGTGGTTGGGGCTGGCTGTGTGAGTTCTGGGTGAGTGTTTGGGGCTGGCTTTGTGAGTTCTGGGTGAGTGTTTGGGGCTGGCTGTGTGAGTTCTGGGTGAGTGTTTGGGGCTGGCTGTGTGAGTTCTGGGTGAGTGTTTGGGGCTGGCTGTGTGAGTCCTGGGTGAGTGTTTGGGGCTGGCTGTGTGAGTTCTGGTGATGGTTTGGGGCTGGCTGTGTGAGTTCTGGGTGAGTGTTTGGGGGTGGCAGTGAGTTCTGGGTGAGTGTTTGGTGCTGGCCTTGTGAGTTCTGGGTGAGTGTTTGGGGCTGGCTGTGTGAGTTCTGCATGAGTGTTTTGGGGGTGGCTGTGTGAGTTCTGGGTGAGTGTTTGGTGCAGGCCGTGTGAGTTCTGGGTGAGTGTTTGGGGCTGGCTGTGTGAGTTCTGGGTGAGTGTTTGGGGCTGGCTCTGTGAGTTCTGGGTGAGTGTTTGGGGCTGGCTGTGTGAGTTCTGGGTGAGTGTTTGGGGCTTGCTGTGTGAGTTCTGGGTGAGGGATTGGGGCTGGCTGTGTGAGTTCTGGGTGAGGGATTGGGGCTGGCTGTGTGAGTTCTGGGTGAGGGATTGGGGCTGGCTGTGTGAGTTCTGGTTGAGTGTGTGGGGCTGGCTGTGTGAATTCTGGGTGAGTGTTTGGTGCTGGCCATGTGAGTTCTGGGAGAGTGTTTGGGGCTGGCTGTGTGAGTTCTGGGTGAGTGTTTGGGGCTGGTTGTGTGAGTTCTGGGTGAGTGTTTGGGGCTGGCTGTGTGAGTTCTGGGTGAGTGTTTGGGGCTGGCTGTGTGAGTTCTGGGTGAGTGCTGGGGCTGGCTGTGTGAGTTCTGGGTGAGTGTTTGGGGCTGGCTGTGTGAGTTCTCGGTGAGTGTTTGGGGCTGGCTGTGTGAGTTCTTGGTGAGTGTTTGGGGCTGGATGTGTGAGTTCTGGGTGAGGGATTGGGGCTGGCTGTGTGAGTTCTGAGTGAGGGATTAGGGCTGGCGGTGTGAGTTCTGGGTGAGTGTTTGGGGCTGGTTGTGTGAGTTCTGGGTGAGTGTTTGGGGCTGGCTGTGTGAGTTCTGGGTGAGTGTTTGGGGCTCGCTGTGTGAGTTCTGGGTGAGTGTTTGGGGCTCCCTGTGTGAGTTCTGGGTGAGTGTTTGGGGCTGGCTGTGTGAGTTTTAGGTGAGGATTTGGGGCTGGCTGTGTGAGTTCTGGGTGAGTGTTTGGAGCTGAC
This sequence comes from Petromyzon marinus, assembly GCF_048934315.1. Lineage (NCBI taxonomy): Eukaryota > Metazoa > Chordata > Hyperoartia > Petromyzontiformes > Petromyzontidae > Petromyzon > Petromyzon marinus. The sequence goes on along the minus strand of NC_133690.1, from coordinate 6,827,130 downwards.
TGTGTGATTTCTGGCTGAGTGTTTGGGGCTGGCTGTGTGAGTTCTGGGTGAGAGTTTGGAGCTGGCTGTGTGAGTTCTGGGTGAGGGTTGAGGCTGGAAGTGTGAGTTGTGGGTGAGGGTTTGGGGCTGGCTGTGTGAGTTCTGGGTGACTGTTTGGGGCTGGTTATGTGAGTTCTGGGTGAGTGTTTGAGGCTGGCTGTGTGAGTTCTGGGTGAGGGTTTGGACCAGGCTGTGTGAGTTCTGGGTGAGGGTTTGGGGCTGGCTGTGTGAGTGCTGAGTGAGGGTTTGGGGCTGGCTGTGTGAGTTCTGGGTGAGGGTTTGGGGCTGGCTGTGTGAGTTCTGGGTGACTGTTTGGGGCTGGTTGTGTGAGTTCTCGGTGAGTGTTTGAGCCTGGCTGTGTGAGTTCTGGGTGAGGGTTTGGAGCTGGCTGTGTGAGTTCTGGGTGAGTGTTTGGGGCTGCCTGTGTGAGTTCTGGGTAAGTGTTTGGGGCTGGCTGTGTGAGTGCTGGGTGAGGGTTTGGAGCTGGCTGTGTGAGTTCTGGGTGAGTGTTTGGGGCTGGCTGTGTAAGTTCTGGGTGATGGTTTGGGGCTGGCTGTGTGAGTTCTGGGTGAGTGTTTGGGGGTGGCAGTGAGTTCTGGGTGAGTGTTTGGGGCTGGCTGTGTGAGTTCTGGTGATGGTTTGGGGCTGGCTGTGTGAGTTCTGGGTGAGTGTTTGGGGGTGGCAGTGAGTTCTGGGTGAGTGTTTGGTGCTGGCCTTGTGAGTTCTGGGTGAGTGTTTGGGGCTGGCTGTGTGAGTTCTGCATGAGTGTTTTGGGGGTGGCTGTGTGAGTTCTGGGTGAGTGTTTGGTGCAGGCCGTGTGAGTTCTGGGTGAGTGTTTGGGGCTGGCTGTGTGAGTTCTGGGTGAGTGTTTGGGTCTGGCTGTGTGAGTTCTGGGTGAGTGTTTGGGGCTGGCTGTGTGAGTTCTGGGTGAGTGTTTGGGGCTTGCTGTGTGAGTTCTGGGTGAGGGATTGGGGCTGGCTGTGTGAGTTCTGGGTGAGGGATTGGGGCTGGCTGTGTGAGTTCTGGGTGAGGGATTGGGGCTGGCTGTGTGAGTTCTGGTTGAGTGTGTGGGGCTGGCTGTGTGAGTTCTGGGTGAGTGTTTGGTGCTGGCCATGTGAGTTCTGGGAGAGTGTTTGGGGCTGGTTGTGTGAGTTCTGGGTGAGTGTTTGGGGCTGGCTGTGTGAGTTCTGGGTGAGTGTTTGGGGCTGGCTGTGTGAGTTCTGGGTGAGTGCTGGGGCTGGCTGTGTGAGTTCTGGGTTAGTGTTTGGGGCTGGTTGTGTGAGTTCTGGGTGAGTGTTTGGGGCTGGCTGTGTGAGTTTTAGGTGAGGATTTGGGGCTGGCTGTGTGAGTTTCGGGTGAGTGTTTGGGGCTGACTGTGTGAGTTCTGGGTGAGTGTTTGGGGCTGGCTGTGTGAGTTCTGGGTGAGTGTTTGGGGCTGGTTGTGTGAGTTCTGGGTGAGTGTTTGGGGCTGGCTGTGTGAGTTCTGGGTGAGTGTTTGGGGCTGGCTGTGTGAGTTCTGGGTGAGTGTTTGGGGCTCCCTGTGTGAGTTCTGGGTGAGTGTTTTGGGCTGGCTGTGTGAGTTTTAGGTGAGGATTTGGGGCTGGCTGTGTGAGTTCTGGGTGAGTGTTTGGAGCTGACTGTGTGATTTCTGGGTGAGTGTTTGGGGCTGGCTGTGTGAGTTCTGGGTGAGAGTTTGGAGCTGGCTGTGTGAGTTCTGGGTGAGGGTTGAGGCTGGAAGTGTGAGTTGTGGGTGAGGGTTTGGACCAGGCTGTGTGATTTCTGGGTGAGGGTTTGGGGCTGGCTGTGTGAGTGCTGAGTGAGGGTTTGGGGCTGGCTGTGTGAGTTCTGGGTGAGGGTTTGGGGCTGGCGGTGTGAGTTCTGGGTGACTGTTTGGGGCTGGTTGTGTGAGTTCTGGGTGAGTGTTTGAGCCTGGCTGTGTGAGTTCTGGGTGAGGGTTTGGAGCTGGCTGTGTGAGTTCTGGGTAAGTGTTTGGGGCTGGCTGTGTGAGTTCTGGGTGAGTGTTTGGGGCTGGCTGTGTGAGTGCTGGGTGAGTGTTTGGGGGTGGCAGTGAGTTCTGGGTGAGTGTTTGGTGCTGGCCTTGTGAGTTCTGGGTGAGTGGTTGGGGCAGGCTGTGTGAGTTCTGGGTGAGTGGTTGGGGCTGGCTGTGTGAGTTCTGGGTGAGTGTTTGGGGCTGGCTGTGTGAGTCCTGGGTGAGTGTTTGGGGCTGGCTATGTGAGTTCTGGTGATGGTTTGGGGCTGGCTGTGTGAGTTCTGGGTGAGTGTTTGGGGGTGGCAGTGAGTTCTGGGTGAGTGTTTGGTGCTGGCCTTGTGAGTTCTGGGTGAGTGTTTGGGGCTGGCTGTGTGAGTTCTGCATGAGTGTTTTGGGGGTGGCTGTGTGAGTTCCTGGTGAGTGTTTGGTGCAGGCCGTGTGAGTTCTGGGTGAGTGTTTGGGGCTGGCTGTGTGAGTTCTGGGTGAGTGTTTGGGGCTGGCTGTGTGAGTTCTGGGTGAGTGTTTGGGGCTGGCTGTGTGAGTTCTGGGTGAGTGTTTGGGGCTTCCTGTGTGAGTTCTGGGTGAGGGATTGGGGCTGGCTGTGTGAGTTCTGGGTGAGGGATTGGGTCTGGCTGTGTGAGTTCTGGGTGAGGGATTGGGGCTGGCTGTGTGAGTTCTGGGTGAGTGCTGGGGCTGGCTGTGTGAGTTCTGGGTTAGTGTTTGGGGCTGGTTGTGTGAGTTCTGGGTGAGTGTTTGGGGCTGGCTGTGTGAGTTTTAGGTGAGGATTTGGGGCTGGCTGTGTGAGTTTCGGGTGAGTGTTTGGGGCTGACTGTGTAAGTTCTGGGTGAGTGTTTGGGGCTGGCTGTGTGAGTTCTGGGTGAGTGTTTGGGGCTGGTTGTGTGAGTTCTGGGTGAGTGTTTGGGGCTGGCTGTGTGAGTTCTGGGTGAGTGTTTGGGGCTCCCTGTGTGAGTTCTGGGTGAGTGTTTTGGGCTGGCTGTGTGAGTTTTAGGTGAGGATTTGGGGCTGGCTGTGTGAGTTCTGGGTGAGTGTTTGGAGCTGACTGTGTGATTTCTGGGTGAGTGTTTGGGGCTGGCTGTGTGAGTTCTGGGTGAGAGTTTGGAGCTGGCTGTGTGAGTTCTGGGTGAGGGTTGAGGCTGGAAGTGTGAGTTGTGGGTGAGGGTTTGGACCAGGCTGTGTGAGTTCTGGGTGAGGGTTTGGGGCTGGCTGTGTGAGTGCTGAGTGAGGGTTTGGGGCTGGCTGTGTGAGTTCTGGGTGAGGGTTTGGGGCTGGCGGTGTGAGTTCTGGGTGACTGTTTGGGGCTGGTTGTGTGAGTTCTGGGTGAGTGTTTGAGCCTGGCTGTGTGAGTTCTGGGTGAGGGTTTGGAGCTGGCTGTGTGAGTTCTGGGTAAGTGTTTGGGGCTGGCTGTGTGAGTTCTGGGTGAGTGTTTGGGGCTGGCTGTGTGAGTGCTGGGTGAGGGTTTGGAGCTGGCTGTGTGAGTTCTGGGTGAGTGTTTGGGGCTGGCTGTGTGAGTTCTGGGTGATGGTTTGGGGCTGGCTGTGTGAGTTCTGGGTGAGTGTTTGGGGCTGGCTGTGTGAGTCCTGGGTGAGTGTTTGGGGCTGGCTGTGTGAGTTCTGGTGATGGTTTGGGGCTGGCTGTGTGAGTTCTGGGTGAGTGTTTGGGGGTGGCAGTGAGTTCTGGGTGAGTGTTTGGTGCTGGCCTTGTGAGTTCTGGGTGAGTGTTTGGGGCTGGCTGTGTGAGTTCTGCATGAGTGTTTTGGGGGTGGCTGTGTGAGTTCCTGGTGAGTGTTTGGTGCAGGCCGTGTGAGTTCTGGGTGAGTGTTTGGGGCTGGCTGTGTGAGTTCTGGGTGAGTGTTTGGGGCTGGCTGTGTGAGTTCTGGGTGAGTGTTTGGGGCTGGCTGTGTGAGTTCTGGGTGAGTGTTTGGGGCTTCCTGTGTGAGTTCTGGGTGAGGGATTGGGGCTGGCTGTGTGAGTTCTGGGTGAGGGATTGGGTCTGGCTGTGTGAGTTCTGGGTGAGGGATTGGGGCTGGCTGTGTGAGTTCTGGTTGAGTGTGTGGGGCTGGCTGTGTGAGTTCTGGGTGAGTGTTTGGTGCTGGCCATGTGAGTTCTGGGAGAATGTTTGGGGCTGGCTGTGTGAGTTCTGGGTGAGTGTTTGGGGCTGGTTGTGTGAGTTCTGGGTGAGTGTTTGGGGCTGGCTGTGTGAGTTCTGGGTGAGTGTTTGGGGCTGGCTGTGTGAGTTCTGGGTGAGTGCTGGGGCTGGCTGTGTGAGTTCTGGGTTAGTGTTTGGGGCTGGTTGTGTGAGTTCTGGGTGAGTGTTTGGGGCTGGCTGTGTGAGTTCTGCGTGAGTGTTTGGGGCTGGCTGTGTGAGTTCTGGGTGAGGGATAGGGGCTGGCTGTGTGAGTTCTGGGTGAGTGTTTGGGGCTGGCTGTGTGAGTTCTGGGTGAGTGTTTGGGGCTGGCTGTGTGAGTTCTGGGTGAGTGTTTGGGGCTGGCTGTGTGAGTTCTGGGTGAGTGTTTGGGGCTTCCTGTGTGAGTTCTGGGTGAGGGATTGGGGCTGGCTGTGTGAGTTCTGGGTGAGGGATTGGGTCTGGCTGTGTGAGTTCTGGGTGAGGGATTGGGGCTGGCTGTGTGAGTTCTGGGTGAGTGCTGGGGCTGGCTGTGTGAGTTCTGGGTTAGTGTTTGGGGCTGGTTGTGTGAGTTCTGGGTGAGTGTTTGGGGCTGGCTGTGTGAGTTTTAGGTGAGGATTTGGGGCTGGCTGTGTGAGTTTCGGGTGAGTGTTTGGGGCTGACTGTGTAAGTTCTGGGTGAGTGTTTGGGGCTGGCTGTGTGAGTTCTGGGTGAGTGTTTGGGGCTGGTTGTGTGAGTTCTGGGTGAGTGTTTGGGGCTGGCTGTGTGAGTTCTGGGTGAGTGTTTGGGGCTCCCTGTGTGAGTTCTGGGTGAGTGTTTTGGGCTGGCTGTGTGAGTTTTAGGTGAGGATTTGGGGCTGGCTGTGTGAGTTCTGGGTGAGTGTTTGGAGCTGACTGTGTGATTTCTGGGTGAGTGTTTGGGGCTGGCTGTGTGAGTTCTGGGTGAGAGTTTGGAGCTGGCTGTGTGAGTTCTGGGTGAGGGTTGAGGCTGGAAGTGTGAGTTGTGGGTGAGGGTTTGGACCAGGCTGTGTGAGTTCTGGGTGAGGGTTTGGGGCTGGCTGTGTGAGTGCTGAGTGAGGGTTTGGGGCTGGCTGTGTGAGTTCTGGGTGAGGGTTTGGGGCTGGCGGTGTGAGTTCTGGGTGACTGTTTGGGGCTGGTTGTGTGAGTTCTGGGTGAGTGTTTGAGCCTGGCTGTGTGAGTTCTGGGTGAGGGTTTGGAGCTGGCTGTGTGAGTTCTGGGTAAGTGTTTGGGGCTGGCTGTGTGAGTTCTGGGTGAGTGTTTGGGGCTGGCTGTGTGAGTGCTGGGTGAGGGTTTGGAGCTGGCTGTGTGAGTTCTGGGTGAGTGTTTGGGGCTGGCTGTGTGAGTTCTGGGTGATGGTTTGGGGCTGGCTGTGTGAGTTCTGGGTGAGTGTTTGGGGCTGGCTGTGTGAGTCCTGGGTGAGTGTTTGGGGCTGGCTGTGTGAGTTCTGGTGATGGTTTGGGGCTGGCTGTGTGAGTTCTGGGTGAGTGTTTGGGGGTGGCAGTGAGTTCTGGGTGAGTGTTTGGTGCTGGCCTTGTGAGTTCTGGGTGAGTGTTTGGGGCTGGCTGTGTGAGTTCTGCATGAGTGTTTTGGGGGTGGCTGTGTGAGTTCCTGGTGAGTGTTTGGTGCAGGCCGTGTGAGTTCTGGGTGAGTGTTTGGGGCTGGCTGTGTGAGTTCTGGGTGAGTGTTTGGGGCTGGCTGTGTGAGTTCTGGGTGAGTGTTTGGGGCTGGCTGTGTGAGTTCTGGGTGAGTGTTTGGGGCTTCCTGTGTGAGTTCTGGGTGAGGGATTGGGGCTGGCTGTGTGAGTTCTGGGTGAGGGATTGGGTCTGGCTGTGTGAGTTCTGGGTGAGGGATTGGGGCTGGCTGTGTGAGTTCTGGTTGAGTGTGTGGGGCTGGCTGTGTGAGTTCTGGGTGAGTGTTTGGTGCTGGCCATGTGAGTTCTGGGAGAATGTTTGGGGCTGGCTGTGTGAGTTCTGGGTGAGTGTTTGGGGCTGGTTGTGTGAGTTCTGGGTGAGTGTTTGGGGCTGGCTGTGTGAGTTCTGGGTGAGTGTTTGGGGCTGGCTGTGTGAGTTCTGGGTGAGTGCTGGGGCTGGCTGTGTGAGTTCTGGGTTAGTGTTTGGGGCTGGTTGTGTGAGTTCTGGGTGAGTGTTTGGGGCTGGCTGTGTGAGTTCTGCGTGAGTGTTTGGGGCTGGCTGTGTGAGTTCTGGGTGAGGGATAGGGGCTGGCTGTGTGAGTTCTGGGTGAGTGTTTGGGGCTGGCTGTGTGAGTTCTCGGTGAGGGTTTGTCGCTGGCTGTGTGAGTTCTGGGTGAGTGTTTGGTGCTGGCCGTGTGAGTTCTGGGTGAGTGTTTGGGGATGGTTGTGTGAGTTCTGGGTGAGTTTTTGGGGGTGGCTGTGTGAGTTCTGGGTGAATATTTGGTGCTGGCCATGTGAGTTCTGGGAAAGTGTTTGGGGATGGCTGTGTGAGTTCTGGGCGAGTGTTTGGGGCTGGCTGTGTTAGTTCTGGGTGAGTGTTTGGTGCTGGCCGTGTGAGTTCTGGGTGAGTGTTTAGGGCTGGCTGTGTGAGTTCTGGGTGAGTGTTTGGGGCTCGCTGTGTGAGTTTCTGGGTGAGTGTTTGGGGCTGGCTGTGTGAGTTATGGGTGAGTGTTTGGGGCTGGCTGTGTGAGTTCTGGGTGAGTGTTTGGGGCTGGCTGTGTGAGTTCTGGGTGAGTGTTTGGGGCTGGCTGTGTGAGTTCTGGGTGAGTGTTTGGGGCTTGATGTGTGAGTTCTGGGTGAGTGTTTGGGGCTGGATGTGTGAGTTCTGGGTGAGGGATTGGGGCTGGCTGTGTGAGTTCTGAGTGAGGGATTAGGGCTGGCGGTGTGAGTTCTGGGTGAGTGTTTGGGGCTGGTTGTGTGAGTTCTGGGTGAGTGTTTGGGGCTGGCTGTGTGAGTTCTCGGTGAGTGTTTGGGGCTGGCTGTGTGAGTTCTGGGTGAGTGTTTGGGGCTGGATGTGTGAGTTCTGGGTGAGGGATTGGGGCTGGCTGTGTGAGTTCTGAGTGAGGGATTAGGGCTGGCGGTGTGAGTTCTGGGTGAGTGTTTGGGGCTGGTTGTGTGAGTTCTGGGTGAGTGTTTGGGGCTGGCTGTGTGAGTTCTGGGTGAGTGTTTGGGGCTGGCTGTGTGAGTTCTGGGTGAGTGTTTGGGGCTCCCTGTGTGAGTTCTGGGTGAGTGTTTGGGGCTGGCTGTGTGAGTTTTAGGTGAGGATTTGGGGCTGGCTGTGTGAGTTCTGGGTGAGTGTTTGGAGCTGACTGTGTGATTTCTGGGTGAGTGTTTGGGGCTGGCTGTGTGAGTTCTGGGTGAGAGTTTGGAGCTGGCTGTGTGAGTTCTGGGTGAGGGTTGAGGCTGGAAGTGTGAGTTGTGGGTGAGGGTTTGGGGCTGGCTGTGTGAGTTCTGGGTGACTGTTTGGGGCTGGTTATGTGAGTTCTGGGTGAGTGTTTGAGGCTGGCTGTGTGAGTTCTGGGTGAGGGTTTGGACCAGGCTGTGTGAGTTCTGGGTGAGGGTTTGGGGCTGGCTGTGTGAGTGCTGAGTGAGGGTTTGGGGCTGGCTGTGTGAGTTCTGGGTGAGGGTTTGGGGCTGGCTGTGTGAGTTCTGGGTGACTGTTTGGGGCTGGTTGTGTGAGTTCTGGGTGAGTGTTTGAGCCTGGCTGTGTGAGTTCTGGGTGAGGGTTTGGAGCTGGCTGTGTGAGTTCTGGGCAAGTGTTTGGGGCTGGCTGTGTGAGTTCTGGGTGATTGTTTGGGGCTGGCTGTGTGAGTGCTGGGTGAGGGTTTGGAGCTGGCTGTGTGAGTTCTGGGTGAGTGTTTGGGGCTGGCTGTGTGAGTTCTGGGTGATGGTTTGGGGCTGGCTGTGTGAGTTCTGGGTGAGTGTTTGGGGGTGGCAGTGAGTTCTGGGTGAGTGTTTGGTGCTGGCCTTGTGAGTTCTGGGTGAGTGGTTGGGGCTGGCTGTGTGAGTTCTGGGTGAGTGTTTGGGGCTGGCTGTGTGAGTTCTGGGTGAGTGTTTGGGGCTGGTTGTGTGAGTTCTGGGTGAGTGTTTGGGGCTGGCTGTGTGAGTTCTGGGTGAGTGTTTGGGGCTGGCTGTGTGAGTCCTGGGTGAGTGTTTGGGGCTGGCTGCGTGAGTTCTGGTGATGGTTTGGGGCTGGCTGTGTGAGTTCTGGGTGAGTGTTTGGGGGTGGCAGTGAGTTCTGGGTGAGTGTTTGGTGCTGGCCTTGTGAGTTCTGGGTGAGTGTTTGGGGCTGGCTGTGTGAGTTCTGCATGAGTGCTTTGGGGGTGGCTGTGTGAGTTCTGGGTGAGTGTTTGGTGCAGGCCGTGTGTGTTCTGGTTGAGTGTTTGGGGCTGGCTGTGTGAGTTCTGGGTGAGTGTTTGGGGCTGGCTGTGTGAGTTCTGGGTGAGTGTTTGGGGCTGGCTGTGTGAGTTCTGGGTGAGTGTTTGGGGCTTGCTGTGTGAGTTCTGGGTGAGGGATTGGGGCTGGCTGTGTGAGTTCTGGGTGAGGGATTGGGGCTGGCTGTGTGAGTTCTAGGTGAGGGATTGGGGCTGGCTGTGTGAGTTCTGGTTGAGTGTGTGGGGCTGGCTGTGTGAGTTCTGGGTGAGTGTTTGGTGCTGGCCATGTGAATTCTGGGAGAGTGTTTGGGGCTGGTTGTGTGAGTTCTGGGTGAGTGTTTGGGGCTGGTTGTGTGAGTTCTGGGTGAGTGTTTGGGGCTGGCTGTGTGAGTTCTGGGTGAGTGTTTGGGGCTGGCTGTGTGAGTTCTGGGTGAGTGTTTGGGGCTGGCTGTGTGAGTTCTGGGTGAGTGCTGGGGCTGGCTGTGTGAGTTCTGGGTGAGTGTTTGGGGCTGGCTGTGTGAGTTCTCGGTGAGTGTTTGGGGCTGGCTGTGTGAGTTCTTGGTGAGTGTTTGGAGCTGGATGTGTGAGTTCTGGGTGAGGGATTGGGGCTGGCTGTGTGAGTTCTGAGTGAGGGATTAGGGCTGGCGGTGTGAGTTCTGGGTGAGTGTTTGGGGCTGGTTGTGTGAGTTCTGGGTGAGTGTTTGGGGCTGGCTGTGTGAGTTCTGGGTGAGTGTTTGGGGCTGGCTGTGTGAGTTCTGGGTGAGTGTTTGGAGCTGACTATGTGATTTCTGCGTGAGTGTTTGGGGCTGGCTGTGTCAGTTCTGGGTGAGTGTTTGGAGCTGGCTGTGTGAGTTCTGGGTGAGGGTTGAGGCTGGAAGTGTGAGTTGTTCGTGAGGGTTTGGGGCTGGCTGTGTGAGTTCTGGGTGACTGTTTGGGGCTGGTTATGTGAGTTCTGGGTGAGTGTTTGAGGCTGGCTGTGTGAGTTCTGGGTGAGGGTTTGGACCAGGCTGTGTGAGTTCTGGGTGAGGGTTTGGGGCTGGCTGTGTGAGTGCTGAGTGAGGGTTTGGGGCTGGCTGTGTGAGTTCTGGGTGAGGGTTTGGGGCTGGCTGTGTGAGTTCTGGGTGACTGTTTGGGGCTGGTTGTGTGAGTTCTGGGTGAGTGTTTGAGCCTGGCTGTGTGAGTTCTGGGTGAGGGTTTGGAGCTGGCTGTGTGAGTTCTGGGTGAGTGTTTCGGGCTGGCTGTGTGAGTTCTGGGTAAGTGTTTGGGGCTGGCTGTGTGAGTGCTGGGTGAGGGTTTGGAGCTGGCTGTGTGAGTTCTGGGTGAGTGATTGGGGCTGGCTGTGTGAGTTCTGGGTGATGGTTTGGGGCTGGCTGTGTGAGTTCTGGGTGAGTGTTTGGGGGTGGCAGTGAGTTCTGGGTGAGAGTTTGGAGCTGGCTGTGTGAGTTCTGGGTGAGGGTTGAGGCTGGAAGTGTGAGTTGTGGGTGAGGGTTTGGGGCTGGCTGTGTGAGTTCTGGGTGACTGTTTGGGGCTGGTTATGTGAGTTCTGGGTGAGTGTTTGAGGCTGGCTGTGTGAGTTCTGGGTGAGGGTTTGGACCAGGCTGTGTGAGTTCTGGGTGAGGGTTTGGGGCTGGCTGTGTGAGTGCTGAGTGAGGGTTTGGGGCTGGCTGTGTGAGTTCTGGGTGAGGGTTTGGGGCTGGCTGTGTGAGTTCTGGGTGACTGTTTGGGGCTGGTTGTGTGAGTTCTGGGTGAGTGTTTGAGCCTGGCTGTGTGAGTTCTGGGTGAGGGTTTGGAGCTGGCTGTGTGAGTTCTGGGCAAGTGTTTGGGGCTGGCTGTGTGAGTTCTGGGTGATTGTTTGGGGCTGGCTGTGTGAGTGCTGGGTGAGGGTTTGGAGCTGGCTGTGTGAGTTCTGGGTGAGTGTTTGGGGCTGGCTGTGTGAGTTCTGGGTGATGGTTTGGGGCTGGCTGTGTGAGTTCTGGGTGAGTGTTTGGGGGTGGCAGTGAGTTCTGGGTGAGTGTTTGGTGCTGGCCTTGTGAGTTCTGGGTGAGTGGTTGGGGCTGGCTGTGTGAGTTCTGGGTGAGTGTTTGGGGCTGGCTGTGTGAGTTCTGGGTGAGTGTTTGGGGCTGGTTGTGTGAGTTCTGGGTGAGTGTTTGGGGCTGGCTGTGTGAGTTCTGGGTGAGTGTTTGGGGCTGGCTGTGTGAGTCCTGGGTGAGTGTTTGGGGCTGGCTGCGTGAGTTCTGGTGATGGTTTGGGGCTGGCTGTGTGAGTTCTGGGTGAGTGTTTGGGGGTGGCAGTGAGTTCTGGGTGAGTGTTTGGTGCTGGCCTTGTGAGTTCTGGGTGAGTGTTTGGGGCTGGCTGTGTGAGTTCTGCATGAGTGCTTTGGGGGTGGCTGTGTGAGTTCTGGGTGAGTGTTTGGTGCAGGCCGTGTGTGTTCTGGTTGAGTGTTTGGGGCTGGCTGTGTGAGTTCTGGGTGAGTGTTTGGGGCTGGCTGTGTGAGTTCTGGGTGAGTGTTTGGGGCTGGCTGTGTGAGTTCTGGGTGAGTGTTTGGGGCTTGCTGTGTGAGTTCTGGGTGAGGGATTGGGGCTGGCTGTGTGAGTTCTGGGTGAGGGATTGGGGCTGGCTGTGTGAGTTCTAGGTGAGGGATTGGGGCTGGCTGTGTGAGTTCTGGTTGAGTGTGTGGGGCTGGCTGTGTGAGTTCTGGGTGAGTGTTTGGTGCTGGCCATGTGAATTCTGGGAGAGTGTTTGGGGCTGGTTGTGTGAGTTCTGGGTGAGTGTTTGGGGCTGGTTGTGTGAGTTCTGGGTGAGTGTTTGGGGCTGGCTGTGTGAGTTCTGGGTGAGTGTTTGGGGCTGGCTGTGTGAGTTCTGGGTGAGTGTTTGGGGCTGGCTGTGTGAGTTCTGGGTGAGTGCTGGGGCTGGCTGTGTGAGTTCTGGGTGAGTGTTTGGGGCTGGCTGTGTGAGTTCTCGGTGAGTGTTTGGGGCTGGCTGTGTGAGTTCTTGGTGAGTGTTTGGAGCTGGATGTGTGAGTTCTGGGTGAGGGATTGGGGCTGGCTGTGTGAGTTCTGAGTGAGGGATTAGGGCTGGCGGTGTGAGTTCTGGGTGAGTGTTTGGGGCTGGTTGTGTGAGTTCTGGGTGAGTGTTTGGGGCTGGCTGTGTGAGTTCTGGGTGAGTGTTTGGGGCTGGCTGTGTGAGTTCTGGGTGAGTGTTTGGAGCTGACTATGTGATTTCTGCGTGAGTGTTTGGGGCTGGCTGTGTCAGTTCTGGGTGAGTGTTTGGAGCTGGCTGTGTGAGTTCTGGGTGAGGGTTGAGGCTGGAAGTGTGAGTTGTTCGTGAGGGTTTGGGGCTGGCTGTGTGAGTTCTGGGTGACTGTTTGGGGCTGGTTATGTGAGTTCTGGGTGAGTGTTTGAGGCTGGCTGTGTGAGTTCTGGGTGAGGGTTTGGACCAGGCTGTGTGAGTTCTGGGTGAGGGTTTGGGGCTGGCTGTGTGAGTGCTGAGTGAGGGTTTGGGGCTGGCTGTGTGAGTTCTGGGTGAGGGTTTGGGGCTGGCTGTGTGAGTTCTGGGTGACTGTTTGGGGCTGGTTGTGTGAGTTCTGGGTGAGTGTTTGAGCCTGGCTGTGTGAGTTCTGGGTGAGGGTTTGGAGCTGGCTGTGTGAGTTCTGGGTGAGTGTTTCGGGCTGGCTGTGTGAGTTCTGGGTAAGTGTTTGGGGCTGGCTGTGTGAGTGCTGGGTGAGGGTTTGGAGCTGGCTGTGTGAGTTCTGGGTGAGTGATTGGGGCTGGCTGTGTGAGTTCTGGGTGATGGTTTGGGGCTGGCTGTGTGAGTTCTGGGTGAGTGTTTGGGGGTGGCAGTGAGTTCTGGGTGAGTGTTTGGTGCTGGCCTTGTGAGTTCTGGGTGAGTGGTTGGGGCTGGCTGTGTGAGTTCTGGGTGAGTGTTTGGGGCTGGCTGTGTGAGTTCTGGGTGAGTGTTTGGGGCTGGCTGTGTGAGTTCTGGGTGAGTGTTTGGGGCTGGCTGTGTGAGTTCTGGGTGAGTGTTTGGGGCTGGCTGTGTGAGTCCTGGGTGAGTGTTTGGGGCTGGCTGTGTGAGTTCTGGTGATGGTTTGGGGCTGGCTGTGTGAGTTCTGGGTGAGTGTTTGGGGGTGGCAGTGAGTTCTGGGTGAGTGTTTGGGGCTGGCTGTGTGAGTTCTGCATGAGTGTTTTGGGGGTGGCTGTGTGAGTTCTGGGTGAGTGTTTGGTGCAGGCCGTGTGAGTTCTGGGTGAGTGTTTGGGGCTGGCTGTGTGAGTTCTGGGTGAGTGTTTGGGGCTGGCTGTGTGAGTTCTGGGTGAGTGTTTGGGGCTGGCTGTGTGAGTTCTGGGTGAGTGTTTGGGGCTTGCTGTGTGAGTTCTGGGTGAGGGATTGGGGCTGGCTGTGTGAGTTCTGGGTGAGGGATTGGGGCTGGCTGTGTGAGTTCTGGGTGAGGGATTGGGGCTGGCTGTGTGAGTTCTGGTTGAGTGTGTGGGGCTCGCTGTGTGAGTTTCTGGGTGAGTGTTTGGGGCTGGCTGTGTGAGTTATGGGTGAGTGTTTGGGGCTGGCTGTGTGAGTTCTGGGTGAGTGTTTGGGGCTGGCTGTGTGAGTTCTGGGTGAGTGTTTGGGGCTTGATGTGTGAGTTCTGGGTGAGTGTTTGGGGCTGGATGTGTGAGTTCTGGGTGAGGGATTGGGGCTGGCTGTGTGAGTTCTGAGTGAGGGATTAGGCCTGGCGGTGTGAGTTCTGGGTGAGTGTTTGGGGCTGGTTGTGTGAGTTCTGGGTGAGTGTTTGGGGCTGGCTGTGTGAGTTCTGGGTGAGTGTTTGGGGCTGGCTGTGTGAGTTCTGGGTGAGTGCTGGGGCTGGCTGTGTGAGTTCTGGGTGAGTGTTTGGGGCTGGCTGTGTGAGTTCTCGATGAGTGTTTGGGGCTGGCTGTGTGAGTTCTGGGTGAGTGTTTGGGGCTGGATGTGTGAGTTCTGGGTGAGGGATTGGGGCTGGCTGTGTGAGTTCTGAGTGAGGGATTAGGGCTGGCGGTGTGAGTTCTGGGTGAGTGTTTGGGGCTGGTTGTGTGAGTTCTGGGTGAGTGTTTGGGGCTGGCTGTGTGAGTTCTGGGTGAGTGTTTGGGGCTGGCTGTGTGAGTTCTGGGTGAGTGTTTGGGGCTCCCTGTGTGAGTTCTGGGTGAGTGTTTGGGGCTGGCTGTGTGAGTTTTAGGTGAGGATTTGGGGCTGGCTGTGTGAGTTCTGGGTGAGTGTTTGGAGCTGACTGTGTGATTTCTGGGTGAGTGTTTGGGGCTGGCTGTGTGAGTTCTGGGTGAGAGTTTGGAGCTGGCTGTGTGAGTTCTGGGTGAGGGTTGAGGCTGGAAGTGTGAGTTGTGGGTGAGGGTTTGGGGCTGGCTGTGTGAGTTCTGGGTGACTGTTTGGGGCTGGTTATGTGAGTTCTGGGTGAGTGTTTGAGGCTGGCTGTGTGAGTTCTGGGTGAGGGTTTGGACCAGGCTGTGTGAGTTCTGGGTGAGGGTTTGGGGCTGGCTGTGTGAGTGCTGAGTGAGGGTTTGGGGCTGGCTGTGTGAGTTCTGGGTGAGGGTTTGGGGCTGGCTGTGTGAGTTCTGGGTGACTGTTTGGGGCTGGTTGTGTGAGTTCTGGGTGAGTGTTTGAGCCTGGCTGTGTGAGTTCTGGGTGAGGGTTTGGAGCTGGCTGTGTGAGTTCTGGGTGAGTGTTTGGAGCTGACTGTGTGATTTCTGGGTGAGTGTTTGGGGCTGGCTGTGTGAGTTCTGGGTGAGAGTTTGGAGCTGGCTGTGTGAGTTCTGGGTGAGGGTTGAGGCTGGAAGTGTGAGTTGTGGGTGAGGGTTTGGGGCTGGCTGTGTGAGTTCTGGGTGACTGTTTGGGGCTGGTTATGTGAGTTCTGGGTGAGTGTTTGGAGCTGGCTGTGTGAGTTCTGGGTGAGGGTTGAGGCTGGAAGTGTGAGTTGTTCGTGAGGGTTTGGGGCTGGCTGTGTGAGTTCTGGGTGACTGTTTGGGGCTGGTTATGTGAGTTCTGGGTGAGTGTTTGAGGCTGGCTGTGTGAGTTCTGGGTGAGGGTTTGGACCAGGCTGTGTGAGTTCTGGGTGAGGGTTTGGGGCTGGCTGTGTGAGTGCTGAGTGAGGGTTTGGGGCTGGCTGTGTGAGTTCTGGGTGAGGGTTTGGGGCTGGCTGTGTGAGTTCTGGGTGACTGTTTGGGGCTGGTTGTGTGAGTTCTGGGTGAGTGTTTGAGCCTGGCTGTGTGAGTTCTGGGTGAGGGTTTGGAGCTGGCTGTGTGAGTTCTGGGTGAGTGTTTCGGGCTGGCTGTGTGAGTTCTGGGTAAGTGTTTGGGGCTGGCTGTGTGAGTGCTGGGTGAGGGTTTGGAGCTGGCTGTGTGAGTTCTGGGTGAGTGATTGGGGCTGGCTGTGTGAGTTCTGGGTGATGGTTTGGGGCTGGCTGTGTGAGTTCTGGGTGAGTGTTTGGGGGTGGCAGTGAGTTCTGGGTGAGTGTTTGGTGCTGGCCTTGTGAGTTCTGGGTGAGTGGTTGGGGCTGGCTGTGTGAGTTCTGGGTGAGTGTTTGGGGCTGGCTGTGTGAGTTCTGGGTGAGTGTTTGGGGCTGGCTGTGTGAGTTCTGGGTGAGTGTTTGGGGCTGGCTGTGTGAGTTCTGGGTGAGTGTTTGGGGCTGGCTGTGTGAGTCCTGGGTGAGTGTTTGGGGCTGGCTGTGTGAGTTCTGGTGATGGTTTGGGGCTGGCTGTGTGAGTTCTGGGTGAGTGTTTGGGGGTGGCAGTGAGTTCTGGGTGAGTGTTTGGGGCTGGCTGTGTGAGTTCTGCATGAGTGTTTTGGGGGTGGCTGTGTGAGTTCTGGGTGAGTGTTTGGTGCAGGCCGTGTGAGTTCTGGGTGAGTGTTTGGGGCTGGCTGTGTGAGTTCTGGGTGAGTGTTTGGGGCTGGCTGTGTGAGTTCTGGGTGAGTGTTTGGGGCTGGCTGTGTGAGTTCTGGGTGAGTGTTTGGGGCTTGCTGTGTGAGTTCTGGGTGAGGGATTGGGGCTGGCTGTGTGAGTTCTGGGTGAGGGATTGGGGCTGGCTGTGTGAGTTCTGGGTGAGGGATTGGGGCTGGCTGTGTGAGTTCTGGTTGAGTGTGTGGGGCTCGCTGTGTGAGTTTCTGGGTGAGTGTTTGGGGCTGGCTGTGTGAGTTATGGGTGAGTGTTTGGGGCTGGCTGTGTGAGTTCTGGGTGAGTGTTTGGGGCTGGCTGTGTGAGTTCTGGGTGAGTGTTTGGGGCTTGATGTGTGAGTTCTGGGTGAGTGTTTGGGGCTGGATGTGTGAGTTCTGGGTGAGGGATTGGGGCTGGCTGTGTGAGTTCTGAGTGAGGGATTAGGCCTGGCGGTGTGAGTTCTGGGTGAGTGTTTGGGGCTGGTTGTGTGAGTTCTGGGTGAGTGTTTGGGGCTGGCTGTGTGAGTTCTGGGTGAGTGTTTGGGGCTGGCTGTGTGAGTTCTGGGTGAGTGCTGGGGCTGGCTGTGTGAGTTCTGGGTGAGTGTTTGGGGCTGGCTGTGTGAGTTCTCGATGAGTGTTTGGGGCTGGCTGTGTGAGTTCTGGGTGAGTGTTTGGGGCTGGATGTGTGAGTTCTGGGTGAGGGATTGGGGCTGGCTGTGTGAGTTCTGAGTGAGGGATTAGGGCTGGCGGTGTGAGTTCTGGGTGAGTGTTTGGGGCTGGTTGTGTGAGTTCTGGGTGAGTGTTTGGGGCTGGCTGTGTGAGTTCTGGGTGAGTGTTTGGGGCTGGCTGTGTGAGTTCTGGGTGAGTGTTTGGGGCTCCCTGTGTGATTTCTGGGTGAGTGTTTGGGGCTGGCTGTGTGAGTTTTAGGTGAGGATTTGGGGCTGGCTGTGTGAGTTCTGGGTGAGTGTTTGGAGCTGACTGTGTGATTTCTGGGTGAGTGTTTGGGGCTGGCTGTGTGAGTTCTGGGTGAGAGTTTGGAGCTGGCTGTGTGAGTTCTGGGTGAGGGTTGAGGCTGGAAGTGTGAGTTGTGGGTGAGGGTTTGGGGCTGGCTGTGTGAGTTCTGGGTGACTGTTTGGGGCTGGTTATGTGAGTTCTGGGTGAGTGTTTGAGGCTGGCTGTGTGAGTTCTGGGTGAGGGTTTGGACCAGGCTGTGTGAGTTCTGGGTGAGGGTTTGGGGCTGGCTGTGTGAGTGCTGAGTGAGGGTTTGGGGCTGGCTGTGTGAGTTCTGGGTGAGGGTTTGGGGCTGGCTGTGTGAGTTCTGGGTGACTGTTTGGGGCTGGTTGTGTGAGTTCTGGGTGAGTGTTTGAGCCTGGCTGTGTGAGTTCTGGGTGAGGGTTTGGAGCTGGCTGTGTGAGTTCTGGGTGAGTGTTTGGGGCTGGCTGTGTGAGTTCTGGGTGAGTGTTTGGGGCTGGCTGTGTGAGTGCTGGGTGAGGGTTTGGAGCTGGCTGTGTGAGTTCTGGGTGAGTGTTTGGGGCTGGCTGTGTGAGTTCTGGGTGATGGTTTGGGGCTGGCTGTGTGAGTTCTGGGTGAGTGTTTGGGGGTGGCAGTGAGTTCTGGGTGAGTGTTTGGTGCTGGCCTTGTGAGTTCTGGGTGAGTGGTTGGGGCTGGCTGTGTGAGTTCTGGGTGAGTGTTTGGGGCTGGCTGTGTGAGTTCTGGGTGAGTGTTTGGGGCTGGTTGTGTGAGTTCTGGGTGAGTGTTTGGGGCTGGCTGTGTGAGTTCTGGGTGAGTGTTTGGGGCTGGCTGTGTGAGTCCTGGGTGAGTGTTTGGGGCTGGCTGTGTGAGTTCTGGTGATGGTTTGGGGCTGGCTGTGTGAGTTCTGGGTGAGTGTTTGGGGGTGGCAGTGAGTTCTGGGTGAGTGTTTGGTGCTGGCCTTGTGAGTTCTGGGTGAGTGTTTGGGGCTGGCTGTGTGAGTTCTGCATGGGTGTTTTGGGGGTGGCTGTGTGAGTTCTGGGTGAGTGTTTGGTGCAGGCCGTGTGAGTTCTGGGTGAGTGTTTGGGGCTGGCTGTGTGACTTCTGGGTGAGTGTTTGGGGCTGGCTGTGTGAGTTCTGGGTGAGTGTTTGGGGCTGGCTGTGTGAGTTCTGGGTGAGTGTTTGGGGCTTGCTGTGTGAGTTCTGGGTGAGGGATTGGGGCTGGCTGTGTGAGTTCTGGGTGAGGGATTGGGGCTGGCTGTGTGAGTTCTAGGTGAGGGATTGGGGCTGGCTGTGTGAGTTCTGGTTGAGTGTGTGGGGCTGGCTGTGTGAGTTCTGGGTGAGTGTTTGGTGCTGGCCATGTGAGTTCTGGGAGAGTGTTTGGGGCTGGCTGTGTGAGTTCTGGGTGAGTGTTTGGGGCTGGTTGTGTGAGTTCTGGGTGAGAGTTTGGAGCTGGCTGTGTGAGTTCTGGGTGAGGGTTGAGGCTGGAAGTGTGAGTTGTGGGTGAGGGTTTGGGGCTGGCTGTGTGAGTTCTGGGTGACTGTTTGGGGCTGGTTATGTGAGTTCTGGGTGAGTGTTTGAGGCTGGCTGTGTGAGTTCTGGGTGAGGGTTTGGACCAGGCTGTGTGAGTTCTGGGTGAGGGTTTGGGGCTGGCTGTGTGAGTGCTGAGTGAGGGTTTGGGGCTGGCTGTGTGAGTTCTGGGTGAGGGTTTGGGGCTGGCTGTGTGAGTTCTGGGTGACTGTTTGGGGCTGGTTGTGTGAGTTCTGGGTGAGTGTTTGAGCCTGGCTGTGTGAGTTCTGGGTGAGGGTTTGGAGCTGGCTGTGTGAGTTCTGGGTGAGTGTTTGGGGCTGGCTGTGTGAGTTCTGGGTGAGTGTTTGGGGCTGGCTGTGTGAGTGCTGGGTGAGGGTTTGGAGCTGGCTGTGTGAGTTCTGGGTGAGTGTTTGGGGCTGGCTGTGTGAGTTCTGGGTGATGGTTTGGGGCTGGCTGTGTGAGTTCTGGGTGAGTGTTTGGGGGTGGCAGTGAGTTCTGGGTGAGTGTTTGGTGCTGGCCTTGTGAGTTCTGGGTGAGTGGTTGGGGCTGGCTGTGTGAGTTCTGGGTGAGTGTTTGGGGCTGGCTGTGTGAGTTCTGGGTGAGTGTTTGGGGCTGGTTGTGTGAGTTCTGGGTGAGTGTTTGGGGCTGGCTGTGTGAGTTCTGGGTGAGTGTTTGGGGCTGGCTGTGTGAGTCCTGGGTGAGTGTTTGGGGCTGGCTGTGTGAGTTCTGGTGATGGTTTGGGGCTGGCTGTGTGAGTTCTGGGTGAGTGTTTGGGGGTGGCAGTGAGTTCTGGGTGAGTGTTTGGTGCTGGCCTTGTGAGTTCTGGGTGAGTGTTTGGGGCTGGCTGTGTGAGTTCTGCATGAGTGTTTTGGGGGTGGCTGTGTGAGTTCTGGGTGAGTGTTTGGTGCAGGCCGTGTGAGTTCTGGGTGAGTGTTTGGGGCTGGCTGTGTGACTTCTGGGTGAGTGTTTGGGGCTGGCTGTGTGAGTTCTGGGTGAGTGTTTGGGGCTGGCTGTGTGAGTTCTGGGTGAGTGTTTGGGGCTTGCTGTGTGAGTTCTGGGTGAGGGATTGGGGCTGGCTGTGTGAGTTCTGGGTGAGGGATTGGGGCTGGCTGTGTGAGTTCTAGGTGAGGGATTGGGGCTGGCTGTGTGAGTTCTGGTTGAGTGTGTGGGGCTGGCTGTGTGAGTTCTGGGTGAGTGTTTGGTGCTGGCCATGTGAGTTCTGGGAGAGTGTTTGGGGCTGGCTGTGTGAGTTCTGGGTGAGTGTTTGGGGCTGGTTGTGTGAGTTCTGGGTGAGTGTTTGGGGCTGGCTGTGTGAGTTCTGGGTGAGTGTTTGGGGCTGGCTGTGTGAGTTCTGGGTGAGTGCTGGGGCTGGCTGTGTGAGTTCTGGGTGAGTGTTTGGGGCTGGCTGTGTGAGTTCTGGGTGAGTGTTTGGGGCTGGCTGTGTGAGTTCTGGGTGAGTGCTGGGGCTGGCTGTGTGAGTTCTGGGTGAGTGTTTGGGGCTGGCTGTGTGAGTTCTCGGTGAGTGTTTGGGGCTGGCTGTGTGAGTTCTTGGTGAGTGTTTGGGGCTGGATGTGTGAGTTCTGGGTGAGGGATTGGGGCTGGCTGTGTGAGTTCTGAGTGAGGGATTAGGGCTGGCGGTGTGAGTTCTGGGTGAGTGTTTGGGGCTGGTTGTGTGAGTTCTGGGTGAGTGTTTGGGGCTGGCTGTGTGAGTTCTGGGTGAGTGTTTGGGGCTGGCTGTGTGAGTTCTGGGTGAGTGTTTGGAGCTGACTGTGTGATTTCTGGGTGAGTGTTTGGGGCTGGCTGTGTCAGTTCTGGGTGAGAGTTTGGAGCTGGCTGTGTGAGTTCTGGGTGAGGGTTGAGGCTGGAAGTGTGAGTTGTTCGTGAGGGTTTGGGGCTGGCTGTGTGAGTTCTGGGTGACTGTTTGGGGCTGGTTATGTGAGTTCTGGGTGAGTGTTTGAGGCTGGCTGTGTGAGTTCTGGGTGAGGGTTTGGACCAGGCTGTGTGAGTTCTGGGTGAGGGTTTGGGGCTGGCTGTGTGAGTGCTGAGTGAGGGTTTGGGGCTGGCTGTGTGAGTTCTGGGTGAGGGTTTGGGGCAGGCTGTGTGAGTTCTGGGTGACTGTTTGGGGCTGGTTGTGTGAGTTCTGGGTGAGTGTTTGAGCCTGGCTGTGTGAGTTCTGGGTGAGGGTTTGGAGCTGGCTGTGTGAGTTCTGGGTGAGTGTTTCGGGCTGGCTGTGTGAGTTCTGGGTAAGTGTTTGGGGCTGGCTGTGTGAGTGCTGGGTGAGGGTTTGGAGCTGGCTGTGTGAGTTCTGGGTGAGTGTTTGGGGCTGGCTGTGTGAGTTCTGGGTGATGGTTTGGGGCTGGCTGTGTGAGTTTTGGGTGAGTGTTTGGGGGTGGCAGTGAGTTCTGGGTGAGTGTTTGGTGCTGGCCTTGTGAGTTCTGGATGAGTGGTTGGGGCTGGCTGTGTGAGTTCTGGGTGAGTGTTTGGGGCTGGCTGTGTGAGTTCTGGGTGAGTGTTTGGGGCTGGCTGTGTGAGTTCTGGGTGAGTGTTTGGGGCTGGTTGTGTGAGTTCTGGGTGAGTGTTTGGGGCTGGCTGTGTGAGTTCTGGGTGAGTGTTTGGGGCTGGCTGTGTGAGTCCTGGGTGAGTGTTTGGGGCTGGCTGTGTGAGTTCTGGTGATGGTTTGGGGCTGGCTGTGTGAGTTCTGGGTGAGTGTTTGGGGGTGGCAGTGAGTTCTGGGTGAGTGTTTGGTGCTGGCCTTGTGAGTTCTGGGTGAGTGTTTGGGGCTGGCTGTGTGAGTTCTGCATGAGTGTTTTGGGGGTGGCTGTGTGAGTTCTGGGTGAGTGTTTGGTGCAGGCCGTGTGAGTTCTGGGTGAGTGTTTGGGGCTGGCTGTGTGACTTCTGGGTGAGTGTTTGGGGCTGGCTGTGTGAGTTCTGGGTGAGTGTTTGGGGCTGGCTGTGTGAGTTCTGGGTGAGTGTTTGGGGCTTGCTGTGTGAGTTCTGGGTGAGGGATTGGGGCTGGCTGTGTGAGTTCTGGGTGAGGGATTGGGGCTGGCTGTGTGAGTTCTAGGTGAGGGATTGGGGCTGGCTGTGTGAGTTCTGGTTGAGTGTGTGGGGCTGGCTTTGTGAGTTCTGGGTGAGTGTTTGGTGCTGGCCATGTGAGTTCTGGGAGAGTGTTTGGGGCTGGCTGTGTGAGTTCTGGGTGAGTGTTTGGGGCTGGTTGTGTGAGTTCTGGGTGAGTGTTTGGGGCTGGCTGTGTGAGTTCTGGGTGAGTGTTTGGGGCTGGCTGTGTGAGTTCTGGGTGAGTGCTGGGGCTGGCTGTGTGAGTTCTGGGTGAGTGTTTGGGGCTGGCTGTGTGAGTTCTGGGTGAGTGTTTGGGGCTGGCTGTGTGAGTTCTGGGTGAGTGCTGGGGCTGGCTGTGTGAGTTCTGGGTGAGTGTTTGGGGCTGGCTGTGTGAGTTCTCGGTGAGTGTTTGGGGCTGGCTGTGTGAGTTCTTGGTGAGTGTTTGGGGCTGGATGTGTGAGTTCTGGGTGAGGGATTGGGGCTGGCTGTGTGAGTTCTGAGTGAGGGATTAGGGCTGGCGGTGTGAGTTCTGGGTGAGTGTTTGGGGCTGGTTGTGTGAGTTCTGGGTGAGTGTTTGGGGCTGGCTGTGTGAATTCTGGGTGAGTGTTTGGGGCTGGCTGTGTGAGTTCTGGGTGAGTGTTTGGAGCTGACTGTGTGATTTCTGGGTGAGTGTTTGGGGCTGGCTGTGTCAGTTCTGGGTGAGGGTTGAGGCTGGAAGTGTGAGTTGTTCGTGAGGGTTTGGGGCTGGCTGTGTGAGTTCTGGGTGACTGTTTGGGGCTGGTTATGTGAGTTCTGGGTGAGTGTTTGAGGCTGGCTGTGTGAGTTCTGGGTGAGGGTTTGGACCAGGCTGTGTGAGTTCTGGGTGAGGGTTTGGGGCTGGCTGTGTGAGTGCTGAGTGAGGGTTTGGGGCTGGCTGTGTGAGTTCTGGGTGAGGGTTTGGGGCTGGCTGTGTGAGTTCTGGGTGACTGTTTGGGGCTGGTTATGTGAGTTCTGGGTGAGTGTTTGAGGCTGGCTGTGTGAGTTCTGGGTGAGGGTTTGGACCAGGCTGTGTGAGTTCTGGGTGAGGGTTTGGGGCTGGCTGTGTGAGTGCTGAGTGAGGGTTTGGAGCTGGCTGTGTGAGTTCTGGGTGAGGGTTTGGGGCTGGCTGTGTGAGTTCTGGGTGACTGTTTGGGGCTGGTTGTGTGAGTTCTGGGTGAGTGTTTGAGCCTGGCTGTGTGAGTTCTGGGTGAGGGTTTGGAGCTGGCTGTGTGAGTTCTGGGTGAGTGTTTCGGGCTGGCTGTGTGAGTTCTGGGTAAGTGTTTGGGGCTGGCTGTGTGAGTGCTGGGTGAGGGTTTGGAGCTGGCTGTGTGAGTTCTGGGTGAGTGTTTGGGGCTGGCTGTGTGAGTTCTGGGTGATGGTTTGGGGCTGGCTGTGTGAGTTCTGGGTGAGTGTTTGGGGGTGGCAGTGAGTTCTGGGTGAGTGTTTGGTGCTGGCCTTGTGAGTTCTGGATGAGTGGTTGGGGCTGGCTGTGTGAGTTCTGGGTGAGTGTTTGGGGCTGGCTGTGTGAGTTCTGGGTGAGTGTTTGGGGCTGGCTGTGTGAGTTCTGGGTGAGTGTTTGGGGCTGGCTGTGTGAGTTCTGGGTGAGTGTTTGGGGCTGGCTGTGTGAGTTCTGGGTGAGTGTTTGGGGCTCCCTGTGTGAGTTCTGGGTGAGTGTTTGGGGCTGGCTGTGTGAGTTTTAGGTGAGGATTTGGGGCTGGCTGTGTGAGTTCTGGGTGAGTGTTTGGAGCTGATTGTGTGATTTCTGGGTGAGGGTTGAGGCTGGAAGTGTGAGTTGTGGGTGAGGGTTTGGGGCTGGCTGTGTGAGTTCTGGGTGACTGTTTGGGGCTGGCTGTGTGAGTTCTGGGTGAGTGTTTGGGGCTGGCTGTGTGAGTTCTGGGTGAGTGTTTGGGGCTCCCTGTGTGAGTTCTGGGTGAGTGTTGGGGCTGGCTGTGTGAGTTTTAGGTGAGGATTTGGGGCTGGCTGTGTGAGTTCTGGGTGAGTGTTTGGAGCTGATTGTGTGATTTCTGGGTGAGGGTTGAGGCTGGAAGTGTGAGTTGTGGGTGAGGGTTTGGGGCTGGCTGTGTGAGTTCTGGGTGACTGTTTGGGGCTGGTTATGTGAGTTCTGGGTGAGTGTTTGAGGCTGGCTGTGTGAGTTCTGGGTGAGGGTTTGGACCAGGCTGTGTGAGTTCTGGGTGAGGGTTTGGGGCTGGCTGTGTGAGTGCTGAGTGAGGGTTTGGGGCTGGCTGTGTGAGTTCTGGGTGAGGGTTTGGGGCTGGCTGTGTGAGTTCTGGGTGACTGTTTGGGGATGGTTGTGTGAGTTCTGGGTGAGTGTTTGAGCCTGGCTGTGTGAGTTCTGGGTGAGGGTTTGGAGCTGGCTGTGTGAGTTCTGGGTGAGTGTTTGGGGCTGGCTGTGTGAGTTCTGGGTGAGTGTTTGGGGCTGGCTGTGTGAGTGCTGGGTGAGGGTTTGGAGCTGGCTGTGTGAGTTCTGGGTGAGTGTTTGGGGCTGGCTGTGTGAGTTCTGGGTGATGGTTTGGGGCTGGCTGTGTGAGTTCTGGGTGAGTGTTTGGGGGTGGCAGTGAGTTCTGGGTGAGTGTTTGGTGCTGGCCTTGTGAGTTCTGGGTGAGTGGTTGGGGCTGGCTGTGTGAGTTCTGGGTGAGTGTTTGGGGCTGGCTGTGTGAGTTCTGGGTGAGTGTTTGGGGCTGGTTGTGTGAGTTCTGGGTGAGTGTTTGGGGCTGGCTGTGTGAGTTCTGGGTGAGTGTTTGGGGCTGGCTGTGTGAGTCCTGGGTGAGTGTTTGGGGCTGGCTGTGTGAGTTCTGGTGATGGTTTGGGGCTGGCTGTGTGAGTTCTGGGTGAGTGTTTGGGGGTGGCAGTGAGTTCTGGGTGAGTGTTTGGTGCTGGCCTTGTGAGTTCTGGGTGAGTGTTTGGGGCTGGCTGTGTGAGTTCTGCATGAGTGTTTTGGGGGTGGCTGTGTGAGTTCTGGGTGAGTGTTTGGTGCAGGCCGTGTGAGTTCTGGGTGAGTGTTTGGGGCTGGCTGTGTGACTTCTGGGTGAGTGTTTGGGGCTGGCTGTGTGAGTTCTGGGTGAGTGTTTGGGGCTGGCTGTGTGAGTTCTGGGTGAGTGTTTGGGGCTTGCTGTGTGAGTTCTGGGTGAGAAATTGGGGCTGGCTGTGTGAGTTCTGGGTGAGGGATAGGGGCTGGCTGTGTGAGTTCTAGGTGAGGGATTGGGGCTGGCTGTGTGAGTTCTGGTTGAGTGTGTGGGGCTGGCTGTGTGAGTTCTGGGTGAGTGTTTGGTGCTGGCCATGTGAGTTCTGGGAGAGTGTTTGGGGCTGGCTGTGTGAGTTCTGGGTGAGTGTTTGGGGCTGGTTGTGTGAGTTCTGGGTGAGTGTTTGGGGCTGGCTGTGTGAGTTCTGGGTGAGTGTTTGGGGCTGGCTGTGTGAGTTCTGGGTGAGTGCTGGGGCTGGCTGTGTGAGTTCTGGGTGAGTGTTTGTGGCTGGCTGTGTGAGTTCTGGGTGAGTGTTTGGGGCTGGCTGTGTGAGTTCTGGGTGAGTGCTGGGGCTGGCTGTGTGAGTTCTGGGTGAGTGTTTGGGGCTGGCTGTGTGAGTTCTCGGTGAGTGTTTGGGGCTGGCTGTGTGAGTTCTTGGTGAGTGTTTGGGGCTGGATGTGTGAGTTCTGGGTGAGGGATTGGGGCTGGCTGTGTGAGTTCTGAGTGAGGGATTAGGGCTGGCGGTGTGAGTTCTGGGTGAGTGTTTGGGGCTGGTTGTGTGAGTTCTGGGTGAGTGTTTGGGGCTGGCTGTGTGAGTTCTGGGTGAGTGTTTGGGGCTGGCTGTGTGAGTTCTGGGTGAGTGTTTGGAGCTGACTGTGTGATTTCTGGGTGAGTGTTTGGGGCTGGCTGTGTCAGTTCTGGGTGAGAGTTTGGAGCTGGCTGTGTGAGTTCTGGGTGAGGGTTGAGGCTGGAAGTGTGAGTTGTTCGTGAGGGTTTGGGGCTGGCTGTGTGAGTTCTGGGTGACTGTTTGGGGCTGGTTATGTGAGTTCTGGGTGAGTGTTTGAGGCTGGCTGTGTGAGTTCTGGGTGAGGGTTTGGACCAGGCTGTGTGAGTTCTGGGTGAGGGTTTGGGGCTGGCTGTGTGAGTGCTGAGTGAGGGTTTGGGGCTGGCTGTGTGAGTTCTGGGTGAGGGTTTGGGGCTGGCTGTGTGAGTTCTGGGTGACTGTTTGGGGCTGGTTGTGTGAGTTCTGGGTGAGTGTTTGAGCCTGGCTGTGTGAGTTCTGGGTGAGGGTTTGGAGCTGGCTGTGTGAGTTCTGGGTGAGTGTTTCGGGCTGGCTGTGTGAGTTCTGGGTAAGTGTTTGGGGCTGGCTGTGTGAGTGCTGGGTGAGGGTTTGGAGCTGGCTGTGTGAGTTCTGGGTGAGTGTTTGGGGCTGGCTGTGTGAGTTCTGGGTGATGGTTTGGGGCTGGCTGTGTGAGTTCTGGGTGAGTGTTTGGGGGTGGCAGTGAGTTCTGGGTGAGTGTTTGGTGCTGGCCTTGTGAGTTCTGGATGAGTGGTTGGGGCTGGCTGTGTGAGTTCTGGGTGAGTGTTTGGGGCTGGCTGTGTGAGTTCTGGGTGAGTGTTTGGGGCTGGCTGTGTCAGTTCTGGGTGAGTGTTTGGAGCTGACTGTGTGATTTCTGGGTGAGTGTTTGGGGCTGGCTGTGTCAGTTCTGGGTGAGAGTTTGGAGCTGGCTGTGTGAGTTCTGGGTGAGGGTTGAGGCTGGAAGTGTGAGTTGTTCGTGAGGGTTTGGGGCTGGCTGTGTGAGTTCTGGGTGACTGTTTGGGGCTGGTTATGTGAGTTCTGGGTGAGTGTTTGAGGCTGGCTGTGTGAGTTCTGGGTGAGGATTTGGACCAGGCTGTGTGAGTTCTGGGTGAGGGTTTGGGGCTGGCTGTGTGAGTGCTGAGTGAGGGTTTGGGGCTGGCTGTGTGAGTTCTGGGTGAGGGTTTGGGGCTGGCTGTGTGAGTTCTGGGTGACTGTTTGGGGCTGGTTGTGTGAGTTCTGGGTGAGTGTTTGAGCCTGGCTGTGTGAGTTCTGGGTGAGGGTTTGGAGCTGGCTGTGTGAGTTCTGGGTGAGTGTTTCGGGCTGGCTGTGTGAGTTCTGGGTAAGTGTTTGGGGCTGGCTGTGTGAGTGCTGGGTGAGGGTTTGGAGCTGGCTGTGTGAGTTCTGGGTGAGTGTTTGGGGCTGGCTGTGTGAGTTCTGGGTGATGGTTTGGGGCTGGCTGTGTGAGTTCTGGGTGAGTGTTTGGGGGTGGCAGTGAGTTCTGGGTGAGTGTTTGGTGCTGGCCTTGTGAGTTCTGGGTGAGTGGTTGGGGCTGGCTGTGTGAGTTCTGGGTGAGTGTTTGGGGCTGGCTGTGTGAGTTCTGGGTGAGTGTTTGGGGCTGGCTGTGTGAGTTCTGGGTGAGTGTTTGGGGCTGGCTGTGTGAGTTCTGGGTGAGTGTTTGGGGCTGGCTGTGTGAGTCCTGGGTGAGTGTTTGGGGCTGGCTGTGTGAGTTCTGGTGATGGTTTGGGGCTGGCTGTGTGAGTTCTGGGTGAGTGTTTGGGGGTGGCAGTGAGTTCTGGGTGAGTGTTTGGTGCTGGCCTTGTGAGTTCTGGGTGAGTGTTTGGGGCTGGCTGTGTGAGTTCTGCATGAGTGTTTTGGGGGTGGCTGTGTGAGTTCTGGGTGAGTGTTTGGTGCAGGCCGTGTGAGTTCTGGGTGAGTGTTTGGGGCTGGCTGTGTGAGTTCTGGGTGAGTGTTTGGGGCTGGCTGTGTGAGTTCTGGGTGAGTGTTTGGGGCTGGCTGTGTGAGTTCTGGGTGAGTGTTTGGGGCTTGCTGTGTGAGTTCTGGGTGAGGGATTGGGGCTGGCTGTGTGAGTTCTGGGTGAGGGATTGGGGCTGGCTGTGTGAGTTCTGGGTGAGGGATTGGGGCTGGCTGTGTGAGTTCTGGTTGAGTGTGTGGGGCTGGCTGTGTGAGTTCTGGGTGAGTGTTTGGTGCTGGCCATGTGAGTTCTGGGAGAGTGTTTGGGGCTGGCTGTGTGAGTTCTGGGTGAGTGTTTGGGGCTGGTTGTGTGAGTTCTGGGTGAGTGTTTGGGGCTGGCTGTGTGAGTTCTGGGTGAGTGTTTGGGGCTGGCTGTGTGAGTTCTGGGTGAGTGCTGGGGCTGGCTGTGTGAGTTCTGGGTTAGTGTTTGGGGCTGGTTGTGTGAGTTCTGGGTGAGTGTTTGGGGCTGGCTGTGTGAGTTTTAGGTGAGGATTTGGGGCTGGCTGTGTGAGTTTCTGGTGAGTGTTTGGGGCTGACTGTGTGAGTTCTGGGTGAGTGTTTGGGGCTGGCTGTGTGAGTTCTGGGTGAGGGTTTGGAGCTGGCTGTGTGAGTTCTGGGTGAGTGTTTGAGGCTGGCTGTGTGAGTTGTGGGTGAGGGTTTGGGGCTGGCTGTGTGAGTTCTGGGTGAATGTTTTGGTGCTGGTTGTGTGAGTTCTGGGTGAGTGTTTGAGGCTGGCTGTGTAAGTTCTGGGTGAGGGTTTGGAGCTGGCTGTGTGAGTTCTGGGTGAAGGTTTGGGGCTGGCTGTGTGAGTTCTGGGTGAGTGTTTGGGGCTGGCTGTGTGAGTGCTGAGTGAGGGTTTGGGGCTTGCTATGTGAGTTCTGGGTGAGGGTTTGGGGCTGGCTGTGTGAGTTCTGGGTGACTGTTTGGGGCTGGTTGTGTGAGTTCTGGGTGAGTGTTGAGGCTGGCTGTGTGAGTTCTGGGTGAGGGTTTGGAGCTGGTCATGTGAGTTATGGGTGAGTGTTTGGGGCTGGCTGTGTGAGTTCTGCATGAGTGTTTTGGGGGTGGCTGTGTGAGTTCTGGGTGAGTGTTTGGTGCAGGCCGTGTGAGGTCTGGGTGAGTGTTTGGGGCTGGCTGTGTGAGTTCTGGGTGAGTGTTTGGGGCTGGCTGTGTGAGTTCTGGGTGAGTGTTTGGGGCTGGCTGTGTGTGTTCTGGGTGATTGTTTGGGGATGGCTGTGTGAGTTCTGGGTGAGTGTTTGGGGCTGGCTGTGTGAGTTCTGGGTGAGGGATTGAGGCTGGCTGTGTGAGTTCTGGGTGAGTGTTTGGTGCAGGCCGTGTGAGGTCTGGGTGAGTGTTTGGGGCTGGCTGTGTGAGTTCTGGGTGAGTGTTTGGGGCTGGCCGTGTGAGTTCTGGGTGAGTGTTTGGGGCTGGCTGTGTGAGTTCTGGGTGAGTGTTTGGGGGTGGCTGTGTGAGTTCTGGGTGAGTGTTTGGGGCTGGCTGTGTGAGTTCTGGGTGAGGGATTGAGGCTGGCTGTGTGAGTTCTGGGTGAGGGATTAGGGCTGGCCGTGTGAGTTCTGGGTGAGGGTTTGTCGCTGGCTGTGTGAGTTCTGGGTGAGTGTTTGGTGCTGGCCGTGTGAGTTCTGGGTGAGTGTTTGGGGCTGGTTGTGTGAGTTCTGGGTGAGTGTTTGGGGGTGGCTGTGTGAGTTCTGGGTGAGTGTTTGCTGCTGGCCATGTGAGTTCTGGGAGAGTGTTTGGGGCGGGCTGTGTGAGTTCTGGGTGAGTGTTTGGGGCTGGCTGTGTGAGTTCTGGGTTAGTGTTTGGGGCTGGCTGTGTGAGTTCTGGGTGAGTGTTTGGGGCTGGCTGTATGAGTTCTGGGTGAGTGTTTGGGGCTGGTTGTTTGAGTTCTGGGTGAGTGTTTGGGGCTGGCTGTGTGAGTTCTGGGTGAGTGTTTGGTGCTGGCTGTGTGAGTTCTGGGTGAGTGCTGGGGCTGGCTGTGTGAGTTCTGGGTGAAAGTTTGGGGCTGGCTGTGTGAGTTCTGGGTGAGTGTTTGGGGCTGGCTGTGTGAGTTCTGGGTGAGTGTTTGGGGCTGGCTGTGTGAGTTCTGGGTGAGTGTTTGGGGCTGGCTGTGTGAGTTCTGGGTGAGTGCTGGGGCTGGCTGTGTGAGTTCTGGGTGAGTGTTTGGGGCTGGCTGTGTGAGTTCTCGGTGAGTGTTTGGGGCTGGCTGTGTGAGTTCTTGGTGAGTGTTTGGGGCTGGATGTGTGAGTTCTGGGTGAGGGATTGGGGCTGGCTGTGTGAGTTCTGAGTGAGGGATTAGGGCTGGCGGTGTGAGTTCTGGGTGAGTGTTTGGGGCTGGTTGTGTGAGTTCTGGGTGAGTGTTTGGGGCTGGCTGTGTGAGTTCTCGGTGAGTGTTTGGGGCTGGCTGTGTGAGTTCTGGGTGAGTGTTTGGAGCTGACTGTGTGATTTCTGGGTGAGTGTTTGGGGCTGGCTGTGTCAGTTCTTGGTGAGAGTTTGGAGCTGGCTGTGTGAGTTCTGGGTGAGGGTTGAGGCTGGAAGTGTGAGTTGTTCGTGAGGGTTTGGGGCTGGCTGTGTGAGTTCTGGGTGACTGTTTGGGGCTGGTTATGTGAGTTCTGGGTGAGTGTTTGAGGCTGGCTGTGTGAGTTCTGGGTGAGGGTTTGGACCAGGCTGTGTGAGTTCTGGGTGAGGGGTTGGGGCTGGCTGTGTGAGTGCTGAGTGAGGGTTTGGGGCTGGCTGTGTGAGTTCTGGGTGAGGGTTTGGGGCTGGCTGTGTGAGTTCTGGGTGACTGTTTGGGGCTGGTTGTGTGAGTTCTGGGTGAGTGTTTGAGCCTGGCTGTGTGAGTTCTGGGTGAGGGTTTGGACCAGGCTGTGTGAGTTCTGGGTGAGGGGTTGGGGCTGGCTGTGTGAGTGCTGAGTGAGGGTTTGGGGCTGGCTGTGTGAGTTCTGGGTGAGGGTTTGGGGCTGGCTGTGTGAGTTCTGGGTGACTGTTTGGGGCTGGTTGTGTGAGTTCTGGGTGAGTGTTTGAGCCTGGCTGTGTGAGTTCTGGGTGAGGGTTTGGAGCTGGCTGTGTGAGTTCTGGGTGAGTGTTTCGGGCTGGCTGTGTGAGTTCTGGGTAAGTGTTTGGGGCTGGCTGTGTGAGTGCTGGGTGAGGGTTTGGAGCTGGCTGTGTGAGTTCTGGGTGAGTGTTTGGGGCTGGCTGTGTGAGTTCTGGGTGATGGTTTGGGGCTGTCTGTGTGAGTTCTGGGTGAGTGTTTGGGGGTGGCAGTGAGTTCTGGGTGAGTGTTTGGTGCTGGCCTTGTGAGTTCTGGGTGAGTGGTTGGGGCTGGCTGTGTGAGTTCTGGGTGAGTGTTTGGGGCTGGCTGTGTGAGTTCTGGATGAGTGTTTGGGGCTGGCTGTGTGAGTTCTGGGTGAGTGCTTGGGGCTGGCTGTGTGAGTTCTGGGTGAGTGTTTGGGGCTGGCTGTGTGAGTCCTGGGTGAGTGTTTGGGGCTGGCTGTGTGAGTTCTGGTGATGGTTTGGGGCTGGCTGTGTGAGTTCTGGGTGAGTGTTTGGGGCTGGCTGTGTGAGTTCTGGGTGAGTGTTTGGGGCTGGCTGTGTGAGTTCCGGGTGAGTGTTTGGGGCTTGCTGTGTGAGTTCTGGGTGAGGGATTGGGGCTGGATGTGTGAGTTCTGGGTGAGGGATTGGGGCTGGCTGTGTGAGTTCTGGGTGAGGGATTGGGGCTGGCTGTGTGAGTTCTGGTTGAGTGTGTTGGGCTGGCTGTGTGAGTTCTGGGTGAGTGTTTGGTGCTGGCCATGTGAGTTCTGGGAGAGTGTTTGGGGCTGGCTGTGTGAGTTCTGGGTGAGTGTTTGGGGCTGGTTGTGTGAGTTCTGGGTGAGTGTTTGGGGCTGGCTGTGTGAGTTCTGGGTGAGTGTTTGGGGCTGGCTGTGTGAGTTCTGGGTGAGTGCTGGGGCTGGCTGTGTGAGTTCTGGGTTAGTGTTTGGGGCTGGTTGTGTGAGTTCTGGGTGAGTGTTTGGGGCTGGCTGTGTGAGTTTTAGGTGAGGATTTGGGGCTGGCTGTGTGAGTTTCGGGTGAGTGTTTGGGGCTGGCTGTGTGAGTTCTGAGTGAGGGATTAGGGCTGGCGGTGTGAGTTCTGGGTGAGTGTTTGGGGCTGGTTGTGTGAGTTCTGGGTGAGTGTTTGGGGCTGGCTGTGTGAGTTCTGGGTGAGTGTTTGGGGCTGGCTGTGTGAGTTCTGGGTGAGTGTTTGGAGCTGACTGTGTGATTTCTGGGTGAGTGTTTGGGGCTGGCTGTGTCAGTTCTGGGTGAGAGTTTGGAGCTGGCTGTGTGAGTTCTGGGTGAGGGTTGAGGCTGGAAGTGTGAGTTGTTCGTGAGGGTTTGGGGCTGGCTGTGTGAGTTCTGGGTGACTGTTTGGGGCTGGTTATGTGAGTTCTGGGTGAGTGTTTGAGGCTGGCTGCGTGAGTTCTGGGTGAGGGTTTGGACCAGGCTGTGTGAGTTCTGGGTGAGGGGTTGGGGCTGGCTGTGTGAGTGCTGAGTGAGGGTTTGGGGCTGGCTGTGTGAGTTCTGGGTGAGGGTTTGGGGCTGGCTGTGTGAGTTCTGGGTGACTGTTTGGGGCTGGTTGTGTGAGTTCTGGGTGAGTGTTTGAGCCTGGCTGTGTGAGTTCTGGGTGAGGGTTTGGAGCTGGCTGTGTGAGTTCTGGGTGAGTGTTTCGGGCTGGCTGTGTGAGTTCTGGGTAAGTGTTTGGGGCTGGCTGTGTGAGTGCTGGGTGAGGGTTTGGAGCTGGCTGTGTGAGTTCTGGGTGAGTGTTTGGGGCTGGCTGTGTGAGTTCTGGGTGATGGTTTGGGGCTGGCTGTGTGAGTTCTGGGTGAGTGTTTGGGGGTGGCAGTGAGTTCTGGGTGAGTGTTTGGTGCTGGCCTTGTGAGTTCTGGGTGAGTGGTTGGGGCTGGCTGTGTGAGTTCTGGGTGAGTGTTTGGGGCTGGCTGTGTGAGTTCTGGATGAGTGTTTGGGGCTGGCTGTGTGAGTTCTGGGTGAGTGTTTGGGGCTGGCTGTGTGAGTTCTGGGTGAGTGTTTGGGGCTGGCTGTGTGAGTCCTGGGTGAGTGTTTGGGGCTGGCTGTGTGAGTTCTGGTGATGGTTTGGGGCTGGCTGTGTGAGTTCTGGGTGAGTGTTTGGGGGTGGCAGTGAGTTCTGGGTGAGTGTTTGGTGCTGGCCTTGTGAGTTCTGGGTGAGTGTTTGGGGCTGGCTGTGTGAGTTCTGCATGAGTGTTTTGGGGGTGGCTGTGTGAGTTCTGGGTGAGTGTTTGGTGCAGGCCGTGTGAGTTCTGGGTGAGTGTTTGGGGCTGGCTGTGTGAGTTCTGGGTGAGTGTTTGGGGCTGGCTGTGTGAGTTCTGGGTGAGTGTTTGGGGCTGGCTGTGTGAGTTCTGGGTGAGTGTTTGGGGCTTGCTGTGTGAGTTCTGGGTGAGGGATTGGGGCTGGCTGTGTGAGTTCTGGGTGAGGGATTGGGGCTGGCTGTGTGAGTTCTGGGTGAGGGATTGGGGCTGGCTGTGTGAGTTCTGGTTGAGTGTGTGGGGCTGGCTGTGTGAGTTCTGGGTGAGTGTTTGGTGCTGGCCATGTGAGTTCTGGGAGAGTGTTTGGGGATGGCTGTGTGAGTTCTGGGTGAGTGTTTGGGGCTGGTTGTGTGAGTTCTGGGTGAGTGTTTGGGGCTGGCTGTGTGAGTTCTGGGTGAGTGTTTGGGGCTGGCTGTGTGAGTTCTGGGTGAGTGCTGGGGCTGGCTGTGTGAGTTCTGGGTTAGTGTTTGGGGCTGGTTGTGTGAGTTCTGGGTGAGTGTTTGGGGCTGGCTGTGTGAGTTTTAGGTGAGGATTTGGGGCTGGCTGTGTGAGTTTCGGGTGAGTGTTTGGGGCTGACTGTGTGAGTTCTGGGTGAGTGTTTGGGGCTGGCTGTGTGAGTTCTGGGTGAGGGTTTGGAGCTGGCTGTGTGAGTTCTGGGTGACTGTTTGAGGCTGGCTGTGTGAGTTGTGGGTGAGGGTTTGGGGCTGGCTGTGTGAGTTCTGGGTGAATGTTTTGGTGCTGGTTGTGTGAGTTCTGGGTGAGTGTTTGAGGCTGGCTGTGTAAGTTCTGGGTGAGGGTTTGGAGCTGGCTGTGTGAGTTCTGGGTGAAGGTTTGGGGCTGGCTGTGTGAGTTCTGGGTGAGTGTTTGGGGCTGGCTGTGTGAGTGCTGAGTGAGGGTTTGGGGCTTGCTATGTGAGTTCTGGGTGAGGGTTTGGGGCTGGCTGTGTGAGTTCTGGGTGACTGTTTGGGGCTGGTTGTGTGAGTTCTGGGTGAGTGTTGAGGCTGGCTGTGTGAGTTCTGGGTGAGGGTTTGGAGCTGGTCATGTGAGTTATGGGTGAGTGTTTGGGGCTGGCTGTGTGAGTTCTGCATGAGTGTTTTGGGGGTGGCTGTGTGAGTTCTGGGTGAGTGTTTGGTGCAGGCCGTGTGAGGTCTGGGTGAGTGTTTGGGGCTGGCTGTGTGAGTTCTGTGTGAGTGTTTGGGGCTGGCTGTGTGAGTTCTGGGTGAGTGTTTGGGGCTGGCTGTGTGTGTTCTGGGTGATTGTTTGGGGATGGCTGTGTGAGTTCTGGGTGAGTGTTTGGGGCTGGCTGTGTGAGTTCTGGGTGAGTGTTTGGGGCTGGCTGTGTGAGTTCAGGGTGAGTGCTGGGCTGGCTGTGTGAGTTCTGGGTTAGTGTTTGGGCTGGTTGTGTGAGTTCTGGGTGAGTGTTTGGGGCTGGCTGTGTGAGTTTTAGGTGAGGATTTGGGGCTGGCTGTGTGAGTTTCGGGTGAGTGTTTGGGGCTGACTGTGTGAGTTCTGGGTGAGTGTTTGGGGCTGGCTGTGTGAGTTCTGGGTGAGGGTTTGGAGCTGGCTGTGTGAGTTCTGGGTGACTGTTTGAGGCTGGCTGTGTGAGTTGTGGGTGAGGCTTTGGGGCTGGCTGTGTGAGTTCTGGGTGAATGTTTTGGTGCTGGTTGTGTGAGTTCTGGGTGAGTGTTTGAGGCTGGCTGTGTAAGTTCTGGGTGAGGGTTTGGAGCTGGCTGTGTGAGTTCTGGGTGAAGGTTTGGGGCTGGCTGTGTGAGTTCTGGGTGAGTGTTTGGGGCTGGCTGTGTGAGTTCTGGGTGACTGTTTGGGGCTGGTTGTGTGAGTTCTGGGTGAGTGTTGAGGCTGGCTGTGTGAATTCTGGGTGAGGGTTTGGAGCTGGTCATGTGAGTTATGGGTGAGTGTTTGGGGCTGGCTGTGTGAGTTCTGCATGAGTGTTTTGGGGGTGGCTGTGTGAGTTCTGGGTGAGTGTTTGGTGCAGGCCGTGTGAGGTCTGGGTGAGTGTTTGGGGCTGGCTGTGTGAGTTCTGGGTGAGTGTTTGGGGCTGGCTGTGTGAGTTCTGGGTGAGTGTTTGGGGCTGGCTGTGTGAGTTCTGGGTGAGGGATTGGGGCTGGCTGTGTGAGTTCTGGGTGAGGGATTAGGGCTGGCCGTGTGAGTTCTGGGTGAGGGTTTGTCGCTGGCTGTGTGAGTTCTGGGTGAGTGTTTGGTGCTGGCCGTGTGAGTTCTGGGTGAGTGTTTGGGGCTGGTTGTGTGAGTTCTGGGTGAGTGTTTGGGGGTGGCTGTGTGAGTTCTGGGTGAGTGTTTGGTGCTGGCCATGTGAGTTCTGGGAGAGTGTTTGGGGCGGGCTGTGTGACCGATGAATTGCACTTGTGCCAAATGCTATGTTGAGCAGACAGGACGAATGATCAGCACGAGACTAAAAGAACACCGAAGAAATATGAAATACTCCAAAATACAACTGTCAGCAGTGGCAGAACATGCATGCCAACAAGGACACTCAATTGATTCTGATAATTTTGACATTCTCTGCAAAACTAGTTACTACTGGCCATGACTAATTAGATAATCTATCGAAATGGAGATCAATACAAATAATCTTAACCATTCGGATAGCTACAGCCTTAGTGCTGCTCAGAAGTGAATCTTCAAATAATTGTTTAAATGCATGCCTATACAGATCACCATTCATAAATGGGGATCACCTGCATGCAGACAAAAACAGGAACTGTTATTTTATTGCACTCAAACAACAGGAGGTACAAGAATAATGTGCATGCATAATGTACGTTGATTAACATATCAATAACCCAACCGGCAATGGATAACCATTGTTATTCATATGCATACATTCATCCACCCCCTCCCCCTTCGCACAAGAAGGTCCCACAAGTGACGCCATCACATATATCCCTCTTTAAGAAATGAAACAGGAGGATTTGTACACAAATCTGGCTGTCGCCTGATGAAGCTATTTGTAATTACTGGCCAAACGTCGTTTTCAGATTGTAAATGTTGTGGATTTGCTCTCCAACACACCGGTGTGCTGTACTAATAATGAATTGGCATGTTCTGTTTACGTGACAAACCTTACTGTGTCGGGTGGTGGCGTGTTTCACGACACATTTATATTTACGCAATCTAACTCATTAAACCTTTATTAGGTATTACCAACTGTGAATAAATTGTCTTGATAATTCACATTGACTCGACTTCGTTCGTTTGTATGTATGTTGAATTTATTTCGCATCGCCAACCGTGCTAATCAGAATAGCAATTTGCATTGCTATTCTTTTTGCATTGCTACTCAGGCCCTAGGGGCTTCTCTGCTGCTTCATCACGGCACCAACCCAGTCACTCTTGCACATTTCACTCATTCTGGGCATTTTCATCATCAAGTTTTATAAATGACGGTGACTTTGTAGGACATTTTTAAGAGGAGGGAAAGCTTAGGAATTTTGAGAGTTTGAGGGAGTGTGGGGGGAAGGATCACAAGGTAGTTACCGGTAACATGAAATAGATATCACTTTATTGAACAACACGAATAAACGGTAGTGACTGAAAAATGAGTCGCCTTGGGTTTTCCTTGAAAGTGAAATTGAAAAGCTATTTGATCAAAAAGGCCCACGTGAATTTGAGTGGGAAAAATGTTATACATCACGAACGGGTTAAACACGGTAAAATGTTTGACACCAGCAGCTCACAGGCAAGAGGAAAATTGACCTCTTGCAACGGGGCTCATTAACAATTTTATACTTGGCGCCATCGCACAGGCTGAGTGGCTGCTTGCTGAGTGTTACGTCACGTATGCATGCCCTGTAAACGTGAAGATACAAACTTCCGATAAATAAAGGTGAGACCCTATCCATGAAATAATTAATAATCCTGTGCTGCAAAAAAGCGATGTTATTTTTCAACTCGCCGTCATAACACTTTACGGCCAGTCCCCGCTTCACGAACAGGCTGCGTGCCTGAGGCCCGTTCATTGATCCAACTCATTTGTAAGTTGACACTCAGTGGACGAAAGCCCCACTTATGACAACACGGAGATAACACATTCCGTGAAAAAAAAAACCTTTCAGTAACAGCTTGAAAACGCCGACTCGCACTGGCGAAACGAACCACCCAACTCTTTGGTTTGGCGGAGCCAGCTGTAATGAGTCCTAACATCACCGCTGAGAGTGTGTGTTGAGTGTACGTGTGAGCGTATGTATAAAGTGAGGGAAAAAAGTATTTGATCCCCTGCTGATTTTGTACGCTTGTCTTTTATACAGGTAACAAGCTGAGGTTAGGAGCACTCCCTTTAAGAGTGTGCTCCTAATATCATTAGGTAACAAGCTGAGATTAGGAGCACTCCCTTTAAGAGTGTGCTCCTAATATCATTAATATCATTAGGAGCACACTCTTAAAGGGAGTGCTCCTAATCTCAGCTTGTTACCTGTATAAAAGACACCTGGGAGCCAGAAATCTTTCTGATTGAGAGGGGGTCAAATACTTATTTCCCTCATTAAAATGCAAATCAATTTATAAGATTTTTGACATGCGTTTTTCTGGATTTTGTTGTTATTCTGTCTCTCACTGTTCAAATAAACCTACCATTAAAATTATAGACTGATCATTTATTTGTCAGTGGGCAAACGTACAAAATAAGCAGGGGATCAAATACTTTTTTCCCTCTGTATGTGGGACAGGGATGTTCTCCAGCTCCCACATTATTGTGTTTGTTCAAAATTTTAAATCTCCAAATGTTCTTCACCGATTGCTTTGAAATTTTGACACAACGTTGCATTCGAATAAACGCATGTTTTTTATATACCTACTATGTTTTTATATACCTACTATTATATAGACGTCACATCTGTGACAGGTAAAAATATACTCATTGGCTTTTTCGGTAAAAAATATGCTTTTTTTGAATAACATCGCCATCTGTTGGACGTAAAAGCAACACGCTATACTAAATATTTTACGATTCCATTTCATATTCTTTGGTTCTATTCGGTAAAGTCACGTAGGTAAAAAATTAAAAAAAAATCACGACGTTTCGGCCACAACACAAGCAGCCTTCATCAGGTGAAGGGACCAGCCTGTCTCGAAGACTGCGCTGGAGTGAAACAGAGCCAAGCTCAGACTACGACCTTTAAGCTGTGTGAGAGGGATTGAGGTGCCTCGACAAAGGAATTAGCATAAAAAATAGCATTTGATTGGCGGACTTAGCATGATGAAAGGTGTAGCACGCGACAGTGCACCTTTAAGCTGTGTGAGAGGGATTAAGGTGCCTTGACAAAGGAATTAGCGTAAAAATTAGCATTTGATTGGCGGACTTATCATGATGAAAGGTGTAGCACAGTGATCGGCACCGGCAGTGCACCCGCCTGTGCTGCGAAAGTTTGGGGTACCACTACTTGAAAAAATATACTGCAGCAATGAAAATTAATTTAATGTTTGGTTCGATTTAGAACATCTTTCCAATGGTTGCTTAATTTGAAACCATCTTCTCGGTTGAAATTGTGTCTGTGTTTGTAGATCTGAATTTCCTCGTGAACAAATCTCTGATAAAAACCTGTGGGTTTGCAAAGAACCTTGGTGTCGGAGAAAATTATATCGTGATCACCCACAGCGTTGTAACAGTGATCAGCCACGGCAGAAGAATTCGTTCTGCCGTGTTTCAAATCTGATTTGTGCTCGCGAATTCGGTCAGAGACATGTCGCTTCGTCTCCCCGATATAGCAATCACCGTA
Organism: Petromyzon marinus; assembly: GCF_048934315.1. Taxonomy (NCBI): domain Eukaryota; kingdom Metazoa; phylum Chordata; class Hyperoartia; order Petromyzontiformes; family Petromyzontidae; genus Petromyzon; species Petromyzon marinus. The sequence continues at coordinate 6,789,287 of NC_133690.1, read as the reverse complement.
GGTACAACTCAATTTGTAAACCCCGGGGTACTGTGAGTCAGGAATGACATCCTTCACGGATGGGATCAGATCACGAATTTTATGTATTGTATTGAACCGGACCTGGATCTTGTGTTTATTTAGAATTTTGGAAATCTTTTTAGTAATGCCTGCTATATATGTTAGTGTGATGGTTTTGACCGGAGTATCAAGTGGTTGTTTCTGTATGGAGGAAGAAACAGCTTGGCGGATGGTATGGTCAGAGTATCCATTCCTTTTGAGGGCCAGGTGTACATGTTTTAATTCACTGGTCAGGTGGTGTTGGTCCGAAATGCAATGAGCCTTATGGTATAAAGTTGCGTGCTGAAGAAGGAAAACGAATGCATGTAAATGTAAAACATTACAATTATCTGAGATTGAAAACATCGCTAGACCTGCTGCTGGCGGATGGTTCGTAGGGACGCAGTTATGCAGCCCACCAGTAATTTAATTCGTCACGATTCAGAATTTACAATTTCATTTATTATTTGCTCATGCCTCGTTGTTTTTACCGTCTCCTGTGTACACACGCACACAACAAAAGCTGGGCGCTGGCGGCTACGCTGCTGCACGTGGCTGCTGCACTGTGGAGGCAGCAGCGAGGGTCGGTGGATCACCGCACTTCGATGTTGTGAAACTCCCTTGCCGTGGGCGTCGAGGAGGTGCCATGCCCTGGCTATGCCAGGAGAAGGCGGTAAAGGAAGAATGTGGACTGCATGGGATTGAGTGTTTGCCCCCTTCGCACGCATGGGCGCCACGGTGGTGAGATGTTAACTACCTCGCCTGGTATACAGGAGGTCGTGGATTCGATCCCGACCCAGACGCCTGCTGTATATTTGGAGTTTGCATGTCTCTGTCTCCCCGTGGTCGCGTGGATTTTTTCCGGGTCCTCCGGTTTTTACCTCCTCAGATACAGAATAAACGAGCGTTTTGAGTATTTGACTGCTGTAAATTTCCACAAGATAAGCCACTTCGTTGAGCTATCATTTAGGGCCAGGTCGTTTCTGCAAAAAAAGAGCTGTATAGCTGAGTGAGCTTCACCTGGTAAACATTTTTTTATTTAGTTATTCTTCAGGTGCTCCGGTTTCCTACCACATTAATTGGCCCACACCACCTCAAACTGTAGAGGACCGCAGAGCTTGGGCAATCATTGGCGCCGACTCGTCGCCTGGCTGCTGCCTTCCCGCTCATCTGTGGTTCCTCCTCGCGCCTTCGAGTTGTTGTCCTCTCTGCGAGAGCGAGCGAGTGATGTGCGGTAGCGGCGTATTGAAATTTGACATTGTTATTATTGACACACACACTAGAGGACGGATAAGGTGGCGTGACCTCACATGCATGACAACTGACCCATCGCCAGACACCGCTCACCATGCGGGCACTCACCACTCACCAGATATCATTCACCTGGCACACACATGATATACTCATCAACCACCACGGACCACTCACCTGATCCGAACCACACACTCCAGGCATTTGCCATTCACTCGCACACAAACTCACACCATTCTCACCTATTCGTCCATAACATTCACAAAAAAACACATCTCATTCAGAATCCTGTATCTGTCTCATCGCATAAAACAACAAAATCAATGGTTTTTTTTATCCCATCAGCCCCACGGTCTTCTTGGAGTGCATAATGTCAGCAGCATTAGTTCAAGACAAAGCAAGCTATGGGCTCGCTTCGACATTCAGTGTTTCATCAGCAGTCAGGCTTGCCCCAACCAACGTTGGTGAATCGCAAGATACTAAAGATGCTAATAAGCAAAGACGCCCCACCCCCGATAACTTCAAGATAATGGGTCCGAGTTTTCACGCAAAATGGTATAGTGTACTGTAATGTATTCTGATATAAAGTACACATTACTCAATTGGGATTATACATAGCCACCCCCTACTGTGAAAACTGGCAGGACCCTCCTGAAAAAGAGCCACGAGGCTCACTCAGTGAGGCAGCGGCGGCCCTGGACCCGCTGCTGCCAGCAATCGGTGCCCCCAAACCCCAGGGGCAGATCGAGGCTGAGTTTTTTGGTAAACTGGGAAACATGTTTCCTTATTTTACGTTTAATGTTTTTTTAAAGAGGCATAATTATTCGGGTTGTCCGTCCGTCTGTCCAATCAATCGTCAGAAATGTTGAGAAATTATTTTTTCCTCGAATTTGGCACCCCACTTAACTTGGCGCCCTAGACGACCGCCTAGATAGCCTACATGGACGTGTCGCGCCTGCAGTGAGGCTTTCCTGGGTAAACAAGCCTCATACTGGTAGGAACCTCCTGGTTACACCAGCCCACAGGGGATTATTGTGTCCGTCCGTCCGTCGTGCATCCAAAAATGGGAGGGGTGGGGCTGGGTGGAGAGGGGAGGATGAGGAGGGGAGTGGGGGGAGGGGCTGGATGGGGGGTGGGAGGGGTGGGGCTGGGTGGGGGGTGGGAGGGGTGGGGCTGGGTGTGGAGGGGCTGGTCACCCCGTGGTGCCCTTATAAAACTCAACGTTTAACCTACTCACGTCGGCTTGTGCCCGCCCTCACAGTCGGGCATATTTGCGGAATACACCACGCCGCCGTTGACCCTGGCCACTGACCGAGCAACCCAACGTTCCTACCAGCTCCCTCCGCAGGAATGTGTTAATCATCATGATCACACTTGACACCACTCGCTTGTGGCCGTCTGATGCGTCTCCGCGGCCCAGTAGCGTGTTTAGTCCAGCAGGGGGTGCTGCGGCAATGTTGTTGACGCACGTGTTGGCTTCACGTGCTATGAAGAAGAGCAATTGACCAAATGTCGCGTATTAAAAAATAAAGACTTTTAAGCCCACAGTGTGTTATTTACGAATTGTCGCTGAGTAGCCATTGCACTGGAGCACGTGACTTGTTTTTTTCTTTTATCTAGGTCAAGAGTCATAACATAGGCAATGTGCAATACCATAGCCAGCTGGATTAATACGGTCAAAATGAGTTATCTTTCGACTCTGTACATTGAGAACTACTCAAATTAATGCCGCGAAACCACACCGGCTTATGTGAGCCGATTCATAATCTGCGCCATAACTCACACGTGTCTCCCTTGTTGCCTCTCTCTCCAGAGGCTGTCCCCACTCCTTCCCTTGGCCTCGCCCCTCCACCAGTTGGCCCTGTTCAGCTCCATCCACCACATGAACCACAGATGTTTCTTTAATCTAGTTTAGAGGCTATATGCAGTTGTTATAGGTCATTACCAGTGCCATAGGTTATCGGTTTCTGGTTAAAATCAGCTGGACCTGTGAAATGAAAATTACAGGAAGCCCTCGACTTACGAACACCCGACTTAGGAACACCTGACTTACGAACACCTGCACTTACAAACACCCAACTTAGGATCACCTGACTTACGAACACCAGCATTTAAGACTCGGCCTAAAATGAGTACCAGTAAACATCGCCATTTGGGAGACAAAGGCGGTCTGCCGTGGTGCTGGCCACCCACCCTCTTGTGTGCCGTGTCGGCCTTCATTGTTGCTCGCAAGCTGCACTCGCCCCAATAGTCTGTTAAAGCTACGTGAGGGATCTTAGTCTGTGTGCATGTGAATGTCCCTTAACAGCTGTGTCGATTATCCCCGAGCACCTAGGTCTACTTAGTCTGAAATGCCTACCTGGTGCGGTGTGTAAACAACTCCACTGGGGAGACAAAGGTGGCCGGGCGTGGTGCTGGCCACCCACCTCCTCGTGTGCCATTCGGTCCTTCAGATGTGCTGCTCGCTAACAGCACTTGCCCCAACAGTCTGTTAAGGCTATAGGGGGATCTTTGTCTTTTGTTTGTGTACGTGAAAGGAAAGTTGGGTCGGGAGCGGTAGTGTAGTCGTTAGCGCGCTGCACTACGAAGCCGGCGACCCGAGTTCGATTCTCGCTCACGGCCAACACCAGTGAGGATTATGTGAATGCGTCCTGGGCCTCCCCTTTGGTCGACTCAGCCTGAAATGAGTACCTGGTGTGGTGTGTAAACATCGCTACTGGGGAGACAAAGGTGGCCGGGCGTGGTACTGGCCACCCACCCACTCGTGTGCCGTGCCGGCCTTCATAGGTGCTCACTAACAGCACTTGCCCCGACAGTCTATCAAGGCTACACGGGGGATCTTTGTCTTTCTCTTTGTATGTCTTTAGAACAGGTTCCCTTCGTAAATCGAGGACTGCCCAAATCCTCGCCGAAGTTTCGCGGGTTCCTGCTGGTATTGATAGGAGTACCGCAATTAAATGTGACCCGCCCGTACTGGACATCTGTAAAGAAGAGCTTCATAGCTCATCGGATTCCTCCAGCCTCAATAAAGATTCTGATTCTGATGTTATGGAATTTATAGTATATTGTTGATGCATTTTTCGTGCATAAGAACAATGAACAAAGAGGCTCTCCACTCGTCAACAATGACCCCGTGTGGCCTGAACAACAACACAAACACGTGTTATTGTTATGGAACAACAACACAAACACATGTTATTGTTATGGAACAACACAAACACGTGTCATTGGTATGGAACAACAACACAAACACGTCTTATTGTTATGGAACAACAACACAAACACGTGTTATTGTTATGGAACAACACAAACACGTGTTATTGTTATGGAACAACAACACAAACACGTGTTATTGTTATGGAACAACACAAACACGTGTTATTGGTATGGAACAACAACACAAACACGTCTTATTGTTATGGAACAACAACACAAACACGTGTTATTGTTATGGAACAACACAAACACGCTGTTATTGTTATGGAACAACAACACAAACACGTGTCATTGTTATGGAACAACACAAACACGCTGTTATTGTTATAGAACAACAACACAAACACGGTTTATTGTTATGGAACAACACAAACACGTGTTATTGTTATGGAACAACACAAACACGCTGTTATTGTTATGGAACAACAACACAAACACGTGTTATTGTTATGGAACTACAACACAAACACGTGTTATTGTTATGGAACAACACAAACACGCTGTTATTGTTATGGAACAACAACACAAACACGTGTCATTGTTATGAAACAACACAAACACACTGTTATTGTTATGGAACAACAACACAAACACGTGTTATTGTTATGGAACAACACAAACACGTGTTATTGTTATGGAACAACACAAACACGCTGTTATTGTTATGGAACAACAACACAAACACGTGTTATTGTTATGGAACACCAACACAAACACGTGTTATTGTTATGGAACAACAACACAAACACGTGTTATTGTTGTGGAACAACAACACAAACACGTGTTATTGTTATGGAACAACACAAACACGCTGTTATTGTTATGGAACAACAACACAAACACGTGTCATTGTTATGGAACAACACAAACACGCTGTTATTGTTATGGAACAACAACACAAACACGTGTTATTGTTATGGAACAGCAACACAAACACGTGTTATTGTTATGGAACAACAACACAAACACGCTGTTATTGTTATGGAACAACAACACAAACACGTGTCATTGTTATGGAACAACACAAACACGCTGTTATTGTTATGGAACAACAACACAAACACGTGTTATTGTTATGGAACAACAACACAAACACGTGTTATTGTTATGGAACAACAACACAAACACGCTGTTATTGTTATGGAACAACAACACAAACACGTGTTATTGTTATGGAACAGCACAAACACGCTGTTATTATGAAAAACACAAACACGTGTTATTGTTATGGAACAACAACACAAACACGTGTTGTTGTTATGGAACAAGAACAACAACACAAACACGTGTTATTGTTATGGAACAACAACAACACAAACACGTGTTATTGTTATGGAACAAGAACAACAACACAAACACGTGTTATTGTTATGGAACAACAACAACACAAACACGTGTTGTTGTTATGGAACAACAACAACACAAACACGTGTTATTGTTATGGAACAACAACAACACGAACACGTGTTATTGTTATGTTTCTCTTCAAAAACCAAGAATATGAACAACATCCCCCTCACGCCCCTCCCCCCAATCCCCCGCGCCCCTCCCCCCTACAGTCACAGGCCACGCCCACCGTCGCGTGACGTCACGACCAACTGCCGCCCGATCGTAATGTTACAGTGGAGGCGCCCGGTACAGTAGGTGCGCTCCGAGACTCACCCCAAGACTCACCTCTCTCTGAGACCCTCTCACTCGACTCGCTCTCCCAGCTTCAGTGAAGAACCTTCTCGCCGAGTTGCTGCCGCGACGGTCAAAGCATGGAAACATCTCCGAGGTGAGTGTGAGACGGCACTGGGGAGAGACAAAGACGGCTGTGACATGTGTGCAGTGGGTGAGTGAGACGGCCCTGTACACTACACACGCCGACTGTACTTGTGGCCGAGTCTTCGTCAGATCGGTCGTTGCTTTCATAGGGACAAACATTTATACAAACCGTGAGGGAGACACTTGGACAGAAGGGAGACACGGACACATAGACACAATGTAGGCACACGGGGACACAACATAGACACAGAAGGTAGACACAAGTTGATTTTCTATTGGGAGCGAACACTCCACACCAACACATGGAGACAGGCAATCCCTCCTTCACACACAACTCTCTCCTCCTCATCCGTTGCTCTCTCCTCATCCGTTGCTCTCTCCTCCTCATCCGCTGCTCTCTCCTCATCCGTTGCTCTCTCCTCCTCATCCGTTGCTCTCTCCTCATCCGCTGTTCTCTCATCCGCTGCTCTCTCCTCATCCGTTGCTCTCTCCTCCTCATCCGTTGCTCTCTCCTCATCAGCTGCTCTCTCCTCCTCATCAGCTGCTCTCTCCTCATCCGCTGCTCTCTCCTCATCCGTTGCTCTCTCCTCCTCATCCGCTGCTCTCTCCTCCTCATCCGCTGCTCTCTCCTCATCCGTTGCTCTCTCCTCCTCATCCGCTGCTCTCTCCTCCTCATCCCCTGCTCCCCTTCATTCACACCTCCTGTCGACATCCCCTCTCATCCCGACGGCCCCCTCTATCATTTGTGGCTATCTTGCTTCTGAAAACAATCTAATAGCTCAGTAGGCTTTAGCTGGTGGCATGAACCTAGTTGAGTTTCATTTGTACAGTGGTACCCCGGAGATCGAACTTAATTCGTTTCAGAAGGCCATTCCAACACCGATTTGTTCGAACACCGAATTAATTTTCCCCATCAGAATTAATGTAAATGACATTAATTGGTTCCAGACACAAGAAATCTCTCATTATAAAGCAGTTTTTACACGCAGTTTACAGTAATTACATGCATAAAATCATACCAAAAAAACAAGAAACACAATAAATAAATGGAATAAATGAATGAGTATATGGAATAAATTAAGTAAATGAACATTGAACTTCACTTTACCTGTAGTAAGGAGAGTTGATGGCTTGAGTGGAAAGTGGTGAGGAGTAGGAGGAGGAGGTGGTGGTGTCATTGTTTGGAAGGGGAGTCCTGTTTGTCTGGGCAAGCGTCATGCACGCTGCTGGCCATACGCTTCTCAGCCGTACAGGTTCTTTCAAGTCGCGATTGGCCGTTCGACCTCCGAATTTCGTTCGGTTTCCGGGGCAAAAAATGTTGGGAAATGCTAAATATCGTTCGAACACCGATTTGTTCGAGTTCTGGTGCGTTCGATCTCCGAGGTTCTACTGTATATATTTTTGAAGTGAATTGCTTACCTTTCCTGTACTCTGCACTCCTATCGTGTTTTTGTATTGTTGTAACTTTTTGACCAATCCCCAACTAGACATCTGTGAAAAGGGGCCGTCCATAAATTATGTCACGCGATTTTGGCCGATTTTTGACCCCCCCCCTCAATCTTTGTTTTTTTTGGTAAAGTCACGTATAAATATGAAATAATAAAATAACACAATAGCGTACGACGTTTCGGTTGCAACACAAGCAGCCACCACCAGGCACAGAAGAGCTAAATTCACGAGAGAGGGGAAACACACAACCCCTCGTCACACGGCGTCACAAAAAGTCATACCCCCCTCAAATATGACGTCACAAGGCTCTGCCCCCCCCCCCCAACCATATTTACATTTTGAAAATAAAACATGCTTCAAATCACTTTAAACTATTGTCATTGTTGCACGTATTTAATGTGGCGCTGCACTCTGATGTTGTAGGCGAAAACATGTATTAAAAAGGAGGCGTTTGAAAGCTGAAATTTAGCACAAAATTCACTTGAAAATATTCAACGTCTAAATGAAACTGCAGATGTTCAGAATATTTCTTGAAATTCTCTTATAATTATAAAAAATTGAAAGTAATTATAACTTTAAAATAGACTTGAAACTTAGTAGTAGAACGAAGCAAAATGGAGAGTATAATTAAAACATTCACATGGATTCCACAGAATGAAAAGCCCTGGTCGAATCATTGGAATAAAAATGTTTAATAACAGTCATTCAAATTTTTTTCTAAATGTATGTTTGTCCATTCTCCCATGGAGAAGCAAAATGCTCCTTCATGGAATAAATAAAAGGTGACCTTAGTCAATTTAAATAATCAAATAGTTAATAATGAAAATTAATCAAAATTAGTGTTGTTATAACAATTATATTTAATTAAGTTTATTTAAAGTTGCGCATTTTGATGTGACGTCACATTTCTCTTACCCCCCCTCGTCACACATCGTCACAAATGTCTGACCCCCCTCCCCCCCCTCTGTGCGTGACATCATTTATGGACGGCCCCAAAATAGCTTCATACCTAATCGGATTCCTCCAATATGAATAAAGATTCTGATTTCACTTGACTCGAGTGTGAATGCAAAGTGACAGAAGCTCGTGACTGTTGGCGCGACGGCTGCGAGCATCTGTGACCCCAAATTACGCTCCGTCTGCCTTTGCAGACAAGTGGATATTGATCACATTCCGACCGCGACGCGTTACAACCTGTCGCCCGACGACGGCCTGCTGGAGAAGGAGGAGAGCAGCCTGTTCTGCTGCGGCGTTTTTAGTGGGAAGGGGTCGCGTCGGTCGGCGGCGGACAAAGCCCTCTTCAAGGCTCAAGGAAAGCTCGCCAAAACCCAGGTGAGGGCGCGCCAAGTCCTGCAGCAGCTGTGGCGGGACGCCGCCGCGGTCGATGCCGCCAAGAAGCGGAAGGAGGAGGAGGAGAAGAAGAAGGGGAGCATGGAAGATGTCAAGAAGGCGCTCAGCAGATGGAGGTGCACGATGGACTTGTCTGTCAAGGGTAGGAGACCAGGTGAGGGGATTGAGCTCGGCATGGCTGCGAGGGATGGGGGGGGGGGGCACGCGGTGAGAGACTCGCCCGGTCTAAGGTGTTGCTAAACACGTGATGTTAATTCTAAATGTGGAGGGAAAAACCAGAGGACCGTGAGAAAAATATACGTGACCACAGGGAGAGAGACGTGCAAATTCCCAATATACAACAGGTGTCAGGGTTGGGATCGAACTCTTCACCACCTGTATACCAGGTGAGATAGTTAACATCTCGGTACCGTGGCACCCTTAAAGGTAAGACGTGTTGAAGCAGTGCCTTTAATGCGGACAGAGGCTCTCGTCCAAACGGCTTTGAAAGTAGTTCTGCGATGCCACCTTCTCGGGCACTGCGAGTGCGCGTGAGTCACGAGGGGGGGGTCCTTCTGTCGCAGAAACAACCGCCCCGCGAGGGATAGACCGGGATAAGCTGTTCGAGCTCGTGGATGAGGCGATGAGCTTCCTCCCCGTCCCCACTGCGGACGCGCTGCTCTTCGAGAGAAACAGCAACAGTGTGAGAACGAGCCTCGCCAGCATCAGCATGTGCCTCAGCAGCGGTCGCAGCATCTACAAAAGCAACAGCAGCACCGGCGCCAGCAGCGGAGGAAGCAGTGGCTACCTGCCACAGTCCGAGTCTGACATGTTGACGGACTCCACGCCCATCGATACGGATGATGATGGCCTCCTCTACGACGACCCTTGTGCCCCTCCGCCTCTCAAGATGGTGAATATATCTCTCTGTATCTCTTGCAGTAGTGTTTCTCAAACTTTTTTGTCCCTCCAACCACTAGGCCGATATAAAGATTTTCGCGGACTGCACAGCTTCCCCTTCTGACAAAGAAGGGCCATTGCCCGAAACGTCGCCGATTACACATACAGTGAGGGAAAAAAGTATTTGATCCCCTGCTGATTTTGTACGTTTGCCCACTGACAAAGAAATTATCTGTCTATAATTTTAATGGTAGGTTTATTTGAACAGTGAGAGACAATAACAAAAAATCCAGAAAAACGCATGTCAAAAATGTTATAAATTGATTTGCATTTTAATGAGGGAAATAAGTATTTGACCCTTCTGCTGCTGACTCACTCACACATCATACACTGGGAGTGTCGTGCTGCCAGCTATGGCTGCAGTTTTTTGTCGTCCGTGTTATATATGTCGTTTATTGTTAAATTTAAAATCACAGTTCCTATGATTACTGTTGTTACATTGTTTTCTTAGCTTTATTTTGGTGATTCGAAAACATGGTTAATCCAAATTGTCTCATGGTTGTTGTTGTTGGCTTGCACCACATTGATTTTTGCACACAGCGTTTTAATCCGTTTTTTTGTGTGGAATATTTGCTGGTTTATTCCAGAATGTTTCTGTTACGCGTTGTCGCTTTAAGATGTTCTGTGTTCAAATTTTGTTTGTTGCGGTTGCACCCGACTTAAGAGTCGCATGGCTCACAGGGCTATACCTAATAAATGAAACTTGAACTTGAAACTTGTGTACTTGGTGGCAAAACCCTTGTTGGCAATCACAGAGGTCAGACGTTTCTTGTAGTTGGCCACCAGGTTTGCACACATCTCAAGAGGGATTTTGTCCCACTCCTCTTTGCAGATCTTCTCTAAGTCATTAAGGTTTCAAGGCTGACGTTTGGCAACTCGAACCTTCAGCTCCCTCCACAGATTTTCTATGGGATTAAGGTCTGGAGACTGGCTAGGCCACTCCAGGACCTTAATGTGCTTCTTCTTGAGCCACTCCTTTGTTGCCTTGGCCGTGTGTTTTGGGTCATTGTCATGCTGGAATACCCATCCATGACCCATTTTCAATGTCCTGGCTGAGGGAAGGAGGTTCTCACTCAAGATTTGACGGTACATGGCCCCGTCCATCGTCCCTTTGATGCGGTGAAGTTGTCCTGTCCCCTTAGCAGAAAAACACCCCCAAAGCATAATGTTTCCACCTCCATGCTTGACGGTGGGGATGGTGTTATTGGGGTCATAGGCAGCATTCCTCCTCCAAACATGGCGAGTTGAGTTGATGCCAAAGAGCTCCATTTTGTACTCATCTGACCACAACACTTTCACCCAGTTGTCCTTTGAATCATTCAGATGTTAATTGTGCTCCTAATCTCAGCTCGTTACCTGTATAAAAGACACCTGGGAGCCAGAAATTTTTCTCATTGAGAGGGGATAAAATACTTATTTCCCTCATTAAAATACCAATCAATTTATAACATTTTTGACATGCGTTTTCTGCTTTTTTTGTTGTTGCTATTCTGTCTCTCACTGTTCAACTAAACCTACCATTAAAATTATAGACTGATCATTTCTTTGTCAGTGGGCAAATGTACAAAACCAGCAGGGGATCAAATACTTTTTTTCCCTCACTGTATATGTATTTTATGTTTTTTTTATTTCAAGGCCACAGTATCGTTGATGAGTGTGAGTTAATTTTTCTTCTCAAGAGCAGCGCGCTATCCACTACACTACTGCTCCGCACGTACATGCACACGCGTACAAGTACCAACATATGCGTACACACACATGCAATGACAGCCATGCTAAGGTGTTCGCTGTAAAGCCCAGAGCATAGGTTTAGGATGTGCGAGCGAATCGCTCGTTTGCCTCGGGCGTTCTCGACGAGCTGATGTTCATGGCGGTCTCCTTCACAGGTCTCCCAGCCCCGGGGGGGAAATGTTTCCCCAATGTATGACAACCAACACCCACCGGGGTTCGTGCAGCAGAAGGACGGTCACAGGTGAGATGCACGCGCGCATACACACAAACGAACGCACGGTCACGAGAGCATCGCCGTTCACACCCGGCGCCACATCCCGTCCAGGCACGGACACGGACCTCTTTCTGTCTCACCCCCGTGCCGTGCCCCCCCTGCGCTGACTCAGCTTGCGTGTGCCAGGTGGGAAAGATGGGAGGGGCGGGTACCAACGGACTGCGCGGCTTAACGCTCGTTTTCTTCCGCAGGTTTATCAACGTTGCGCCTTGCAACGAGCGTCCGCCCCACCCCGACCCCGCCGCCTGCGAGATGTGAGATAGTGTGCTGCTGGGTCGGCACCTCCTGTTCTTCCGCTGGGGACCTCTGGGAGATGGCTTCGTAAATATAAATCTGTCGTTAAACCCGCCACCACCCGACAAAGGTTTATCACGTAAACAGAACATGGCAATTTGTTACTAGTACAGCATACCAGTGTGTTGGAGAGCAAATCCACAACATTTACAATCTGAGTACGACGTTTCAGCAGTTATTACAACTAGCTTCATCATCATAAAGCTTCCACCTGTTTTGTTGATGACGTCACTTGTGAGCGCTTCTCGTGCGAAGGGGGAGGGGATTAATGAATGCATATACATTTTAATGGGTATCCATTGCGCGTTGCGTCATATATATATGTGGTAATTATCAAGGTACATTATGCATGCACATTATGTATGCACATTGTTCTTGAACCGCCTGTGGTTTGCGAGCAATCAATGAGTACCTGTTATTGTCTGTGTACACGTAATCCCCTTTTATGTATGGTGACCTGTATGGGCATGCATTTAAACAATATATTATCTGATGATTCGCTTCTTAGCAGCACTAAGCCTGTAGCTATCGGAATGGTTACAATTATTTTTTATAAATTTCGATAGATTCTTTAATTAGTCTTGGCCGGTAGTAACTAGTTTTGCACAGACCTTCGAAATTATCAGAATCACTTGAGTGTCATTGTTGGCATGCGTATTCTGCCACTGCTGACAGTTGCATTTGGGAGTTTTTGATATTGATTTGGTGTTCTTTTGGTCATGCTGATCATTCGTCATGTCTGCCCAATATAGCATTTGCCACAAGTGCAATTAATCCGTTGCACACCTGCTGGTGATAGCTTCGGTAATACATACTCTTTGGTTCTTTCGGTAAAGTCACGGAGTTAGAAATAAAATGAAACAAATCACGACGTTTCGGGCGCAACACAAGCGTCCGTCATCAGGTGGGACAACCACAGCAAGAAAAAAATTGCTGAAGTGGGCGAGAGAGCTGCCGTGGCAAGCGGTTATATAGGTAATAAAGGGGGAGGAGCAAGGGGGGAGAGAGAGGGTGGGGGGTGGTGTGAAGTAGGGGGAGGGGGGCGCTGCGTGAGCGCTCTGGGTAGAGAGAACGTGAGGCAGGGGGGGGAAGTGGGCGGGGCTGGAAGTGGGAGGCTGGGAAAGCCGGGAAAGCTGAGGATGCGGGGAGAAATTAATTCAGAAAAATAGGCTAGTACCCGGCAGATACGATGGAAATAACCATAAACAGTTAAGGTTTTACCTGGTTAATAACATCCTTCCAATGATTGCTCAATTTGTATCCATCTTTTCGGTTGAAGTTATGTCTGTTTATATATCTGGATGGATTCATGAACAAACTTTTAATAGTACCCGGAAGGTTTGCACAGTACCTTGGTCTCGGAAAAAACAATATCATGCGAGCCCACAATGGTATAACAATGGTAAGCCACGGCAGAGGGATTGGTTGTGCCGTGTTTCAGATCTGCCTTGTGTTCGCGAACACGGTCCGACACATGTCGTTTCGTTTCCCCAATGTAACCGCTACCGCAGGTACAACTTAGTTTGTAAACTCCAGGATATTGCATGTCAGGAATGACATCTTTCACAGATGGGATAAGATCACGGATTTTGTGTACTGTATTGAATCGGACTTGGATCTTGTGTTTGTTTAAGATTTTGAAAATCTTTTTGGTAACACCTGCTATGTATGGTAACGTGATGGTTTTGATCGGCTTCTCAGGGGGTTGTTTCTCCATGGTTGTAGAAACAGCTTTGCGAATAATGCGGTCCGAGCACCCATTCATCTTGGGGGCCTGGTGTACGTGTTTCAGTTCACTGGCTAGGTGGTGTTGGTCGGAAATGCAGTGGGCCCCATGGTGTAGTGTTTTGACGAGGGAATTATTCTGTGCCGGATGATAGTCGGAATCAGGTTTCAAATAGGAATCTGTGTGGGTGGCTTTCCTGTAGATAGTGTCCCAACGAGCCATCAGGTCTCTTCTCAAACAAAACATCCAGGAATGGTAGCTTACCATCCTTCTCCACTTCCGTGGTGAATTTGATGGATGGGTGTATGGAATTGATGTGGTTGAGAAATTGGTTCAATGCTGGCAGGCCATGTGGCCCAATGACGAGAGTGTCACCTGCATATCTCTTCCACGAGGAAATACGTAGGGTGGATGTCTGCATGGTATCTGTTTCAAATTTATCCATGAAAACATTCGCTATCACTGATGATAAGGGGGAACCCATGGGTGTACCTTCATTTTTTGTAGAAAGTACCATTCCAGGTGAAGTAAGTGTTGGTAAGGCAGGGCTTAACCAGAGTAGGTACATCAGTATTCAGTTCATGTTGGACTTAGTCTTCAATTATTGCTAAGGTGTCAGGTACAGGAACCTTGGTGAACAGAGAAACTACATCAAAGCTGACCAGCAAATCATCTGCTAACAGTGAAATGCCCTTGATTAGAGAGACCAAGTGAGTTGAGTTATGAACTGCTGAGGTAGTCTTGCCCGTGAAAGGAAGCAAGGTATCAGACAGAAAACGGGCCAGTTTGTAGGTAGGTGAGTTGATAGTGGAAACGATGGGCCGAAGTGGAGTACCTTCTTTATGGATTTTTGGAAGACCATAGAATCTGGGTGGTCTAGCAAATGTTTTCTTGCTGTGGTTGTCCCACCTGATTACAGATGCTTGTGTTGCGCCCAAAACGTCGTAATTTGTTTTATTTTATTTCTAACTACGTGACTTTACCGAAAGAACCAACGAGTATGTATTCCTGCAGTCACGAAAGCTTCAAATCAAGATTCAGTAATACATCTTTAGTACCAGACATTCGTTTTTGTATTTTGTGTACTGCGCTAAATCTGATTCGGATGTTTTGTTTTTCAAAAAATCTGGCTAGTATATGTATGGTATTTTAGTAGTTTGAATTGCTTGGTCAGTTTCAACTCGTGTTATGAATTAAAACTATTAAAAAATACCGTACATTGTGGGAGTAATGGATAAACTAGTGACATTTTTGGAAAAACAAAACATCCGAGTCAGATTTGGCATGGTACATAAAATACAAACTAATATCTGATACTGAAGATTTATTAACGAAGCAATCAACAGAAGGTGTGTAACCGATGAATTGCACTTGTGCCAAATGCTATGTTGAGCAGACAGGACGAATGATCAGCACGAGACTAAAAGAACACCGAAGAAATATGAAATACTCCCAAATGCAACTGTCAGCAGTGGCAGAATACGCATGCCAACAATGACACTCAAGTGATTCTGATAATTTCGAAGGTCTGTGCAAAACTAGTTACTACCGGCCAAGACTAATTAAAGAATCTATCGAAATTTATAAAAAATAATTGTAACCATTCCGATAGCTACAGGCTTAGTGCTGCTAAGAAGCGAATCATCAGATAATATATTGTTTAAATGCATGCCTTACAGGTCACCATACATAAATGGGGATCACCTGTATGCAGACAATAACAGGTACTGTTATTTTATTGCACTCAAACAACAGGAGGTACAAGAATAATGTGCATACATAATGTACGTTGATTAACATATCAACCCAACCGGCAATGGATATCCATTGTTATTCATATGCATACATTCATCCACCCCCTCCCCCTTCGCACAAGAAGGTCCCACAAGTGACGTCATCACATATATCCCTCTTTAAGAAATGAAACAGGAGAATTTGTACACAAATCTGGCTGTGGCCTGATGAAGCTATTTGTAATTACTGGCCAAACGTCATATTCAGATTGTAAATGTTGTGGATTTGCTCTCCAACACACCGGTGTGCTGTACTTGTAATGAATTGGCATTTCTGTTTACGTGACAAACCTTACTGTGTCGGGTGGTGGTGTGTTGCATGACACATTTATATTTACACAATCTAACTTAACAGGTCCCTGCAGGGTGGGCTGGTAGGAACATTGGAATTTTGCGCAATTTTATTACACCCAACAGCACGAGATTTCACTTAAAGTATTGAAAGGGGACGGACGGACGGACACATTAATCTATTGCAGGCTGGTACACTCAGTTTACAACTTCGTTCCTACCAGTATAAGTCGATGTTTAAGATAAGTCGATGTTTAAGATAAGTCGATGTTTTTAAACAAGTAAATGTTCAAGATAAGTCGATGTTTAAGATAAGTAAATGTTCAAGATAAGTCGATGTTTAAGATAAGTCGATGTTTAAGATAAGTCAATGTTGAAGATAAGTCGATGTTTAAGATAAATCGATGTTTAAGATAAGTCAATGATTAAGATAAATCGATGTTTAAGATAAGTAGATGTTTAAGATAAGTCAATGATTAAGATAAATCGATGTTTAAGATAAGTCAATTATTAAGATAAATCGATGTTTAAGATAAGTAAATGTTTAAGATAAGTGGATGTTTAAGATAAGTTGATGTTTAAGTAAATGTTTAAGATAAGTCGATGTTTAAGATAAGTAAATGTTTAAGATAAGTGGATGTTTAAGATAAGTTGATGTTTAAGTAAATGTTTAAGATAAGTCGATGTGTAAGAAAAGTAAATGTTTAAGATAAGTCGATGTTTAAGATAAGTAAATGTTGAAGATAAGTCGATGTTTAACATAAGTCGATGTTTAAGATAAGTAAATGTTTAAGATAAGTAAATGTTTAAGATAAGTAAATGTTTAAGATAAGTAGATGTTTAAGATAAGTAAATGTTTAAGATAAGTAGATGTTTAAGATAAGTCGATGTTTAAGATAAGTCGATGTTTAAGTAAATGTTTAAGATAAGTCGATGTTTAAGATAAGTAAATGTTTAAGAACAGCACGAGATTTCACTTCGTTAAAGTATTGAAAGGGGACGGACGGACACATTAATCTATTGCAGGCTGGTACACTCAGTTTACAACTTCGTTCCTACCAGTATAAAACCTATATTATGTATTACCAACTGTGAATAAATTGTCTTGATAATTCACATTGACTCGACTTCGTTTGTTTGTATGTATGTTGAATTTCTTTCGCATCGCCAACCGTGCTAATCAGAATAGCAATTTGCATTGCTATTTCGATTTAAAGCTTTCGTGACTGCAATGATTCATCTTCTTTGGTTCTTTCGGTAAAGTCATGTAGAATGAGAATAAAATAAGAAATTTATAAAATAAAATAACACAATAATATTCTCACGACGTTTCGGCCACAACACAAGCGGCCTTCATCAGGTGAAGGGACGAGGCTGTCTGGTAGGACAGCGCTGGAGTGAAAGAGCCACGTTCAGATCACGACCTTTAAGCTGTGTGAGAGGAAACAAAGCGCCTTGACAAAGGAATTAGCATATAATTTAGCATTGAAATGGCTGAGTGATTAGCTTGTGACTGGTCACAGAAATAGCTATGTTAAAAGTTAAAGCATACACATCCGCAGAGGCACCCCTTGACAAAGGAATTAGCATAGAATTTAGCATTGAAATCGCTACACATCCGCAGAGGCACCCCTTGACAAAGGAATTAGCATAGAATTTAGCATTGAAAGAGCTGAGTGATTTGCTTGTAACTGGTCACAGAAATAGCTACGTTGAAGTCAGAGCATACACATTCACCGAGGCACTTAGGACAAATCAAACAGGAGAATTTAGCATTGAAATAACTAGGCGAATTTAGCATTGAAATAACTGAGTGATTAGCTAGTGACTGGTCACAGAAATGACTATGTTGAAGTCAAGGCCTACACATCTGAGCTATTCACAGTACTATATAGTGAACCAATAAAAAACTAAAATATAAATTACCTTAATGTTATCAATAAACTCTATATTCTCCAATCAGCTAAGCTACCAACAATAAGTCGTTATATATCACAATGCTATATGGTGAAAAAAATGGGTGGATTCTTACCCTCAACTTTAGAGGCACCCCTTTGTCAAGGGATGCCTCTGCGGATGTGTAGCTATTTCAATGCTAAATTCTATGCTAATTCCTTTGTCAAGGGGTGCCTCTGATGAAGGCCGCTTGTGTTGTGGCCGAAACGTCGTGAGAATATTATTGTGTTATTTTATTTTATCAATGTATTATTTTATTCTCATTCTACGTGACTTTACCGAAAGAACCAAAGAAGTTGCATTGCAATTCTTCTTGCATTGCTACTCAGGCCCTAGGGGCTTCTCTGCTGCATCATCACGGCACCAACCCAGTCACTCTTGCACATTTGACTCATTCTGGGCATTTTTATCATCAAGTTTATAAATGACGGTGACTTTGTTGGACATTTTTAAGAGGAGGGTAAGCTTAGGAATTTCGAGAGTTTGAGGGAGTGTGGGGGGAGGGATCACAAGGTAGTTACCGGTAACATGAAATAGAAATCACTTTTATTGAACAACACGAATAAACGGAAGTGACTGAAAAATGAGTCGCCTTGGATTTTCCTTGAAAGTGAAATTGAAAAACTATTTTATCAAAAAGGCCCACGTGAATTTGAGTGGGACAAATGTTATACATCACGAACGGGTTAAACACGGTAAAATGTTTGACACCAGCAGCTCACAGGCAAGAGGCAAATTGACCTCTTGCAACGGGGCTCATTAACAATTTTATACTTGGCGCCATCGCACAGGCTGAGTGGCTGCTTGCTGAGTGTTACGTCACGTATGCATGCCCTGTAAACGTGAAGATACAAACTTCCGATGAATAAAGGTGAGACCCTATCCATTAAATAATTAATAATCCTGTGCTGCAAAAAAGCGACGTTATTTTTCAACTCGCCGTCATAACACTTTACGGCCAGTCCCCGCTTCACGAACAGGCTGCGTGCCTGAGGCCCGTTCATTGATCCAACTCATTTGTAAGTTGACACTCAGTGGACGAAAGCCCCACTTATGACAACACGGAGATAACACATTCCGTGAGAAAAAAAACTTTCAGTAACAGCTTGAAAACGCCGACTTGCACTGGTGAAACGAACCACCCAACTCTTTGGTTTGACGGAGCCAGCTGTAATGAGTTCTAACATCACCGCTGAGAGTGTGTGTTGAGTGTACGTGTGAGCGTATATAAAGTGAGGGAAAAAAGTATTTGATCCCCTGCTGATTTTGTACGTTTGCCCACTGCCAAAGAAATGATCAGTCTATAATTTTAATGGTAGGTTTATTTGAACAGTGAGAGACAGAATAACAGCAACAAAATCCAGAAAATGCATGTCAAAAATGTTATAAATTGATTTGCATTTTATTGAGGGAAACAAGTACTTGACCCCCTCTCAATCAGAAAGATTTCTGTCTCCCATGTGTCTTTTATACAGGTAACGAGCTGATATTAGGAGCACACTCTTAAAGGGAGTGCTCCTAATCACAGCTTGTTACCTGTATAAAAGACACCTGTCCACAAGCAATCAATTAGATTCCAAACTCTCCACCATGGCCAAGACCAAAGAGCTCTCCAAGGATGTCAGGGACAAGATTCTAGACCTACACAAGGCTGGAATGGGCTACAAGACCATTGCCAAGCAGCTTGGTGAGAAGGTGACAACAGTTGGTGCGATTATTCGCAAACGGAAGAAACACAAATGAACTGTCAATCTCCTTCGGCCTGGGGCTCCATGTAAAATGTCACCTCGTGGAGTTGCAATGATTATGAGAACGGTGAGGAATCAGCCCAGAACTACACGGGAGGATCTTGTCAATGATCTCAAGGCAGCTGGGACCATAGTCATCAAGAAAACAATTGCCGTGAAGGACTGAAATCCTGCAGCGACCGCAAGGTCCCCCTGCTCAAGAAAGCACATATACATGCCCGTCTGAAGTTTGCCAATGAACATCTGAATGATTCAGAGGACAACTGGGTGAAAGTGTTGTGGTCAGATGAGACCAAAATGGAGCTCTTTGGCATCAACTCAACTCGCCGTGTTTGGAGGAGGAGGAATGCTGCCTATGACCCCAAGAACACCATCCCCACCGTCAAACATGGAGGTGGAAACATTATGCTTTGGGGGTGTTTTTCTGCAAAGGGGACAGGACAACTTCACCGCATCAAAGGAACGATGGACGAGGCCATGTACCGTCAAATCTTGGGTGAGAACCTCTTTCCCTCAGCCAGGGCATTGAAAATGGGTCGTGGATGGGTATTCCAGCATGACAATGGCCCAAAACACACGGCCAAGGCAACAAAGGAGTGGCTCAAGAAGAAGCACATTAAGGTCCTGGAGTGGCCTAGCCAGTCTCCAGACCGTAATCCCATAGAAAATCTGTGAAGGGAGCTGAAGGTTCGAGTTGCCAAACGTCAGCCTCGAAACCTTAATGACTTGGAGAAGATCTGCAAAGAGGAGTGGGACAAAATCCCTCTTGAGATGTGTGCAAACCTGGTGGCCAACTACAAGAAACGTCTGACCTCTGTGATTGCCAACAAGGGTTTTGCCACAAAGTACTAAGTCATGTTTTTCAGAGGGGTCAAATACTTATTCCCCTCGTTAAAATGCAAATCAATTTATAACATTTTTACATGCGTTTTTCTAGATCTTTTTGTTGTTATTCTGTCTCTCACTGTTCAAATAAACCTACCATTAAAATTATAGACTGATCATTTATTTGTCAGTTGGCAAACGTACAAAATAAGCAGGGGATCAAATACTTGTTTCCCTCTGTATGTGGGACAGGGATGTTCTCCAGCTCCCACATTATTGAGTTAATCTTCTATATGAATAAAAAATTAAATGCTCGTTTGTTCAAAATCTTAAATCTCCGAATGTTCTTCACCGATTGCTTTGAAATGTTGGCATAACGTTACATTCAAATACACGCATGTTTTTATATACCTACTATGTTTTTATATACCTACTATTATATAGATGTCACACCTGTGACAGGTAAAAATATACTCATTGGATCTTTCGGTAAAAATATGCTTTTTTTGAATAACAGCGCCATCTGTTGGACGTAAAAGCAACACGCGCTATACTAAATATTTGACGATTCCATTTCATATTCTTTGGTTCTATTCGGTAAAGTCACGTAGGTAAAAAAATAAAACAACAAAAATCACGACGTTTCGGCCACAACACAAGCGGCCTTCATCAGGTGAAGGGACCAGCCTGTCTCGAAGACTGCGCTGGAGTGAAACAGAGCCAAGCTCAGACTACGACCTTTAAGCTGTGTGAGAGGGATTAAGGTGCCTCGACAAAGGAATTAGCATAAAAAATAGCATTTGATTGGCGGACTTAGCATGATGAAAGGTGTAGCACAGTGATCGGCACCGGCAGTGCACCCGCCTGTGCTGCGAAAGTTTGGGGTACCACTACTTGAAAAAATATACTGCACCAATGAAAATTAGTTTAATGTTTGGTTCGATTTAGAACATCTTTCCAATTGTTGCTTAATTTGAAACCATCTTCTCGGTTGAAATTGTGTCTGTGTTTGTAGATCTGAATTGCCTCGTGAACAAATCTCTGATAAAAACCTGTGGGTTTGCAAAGAACCTGGGTGTCGGAGAAAATTATATCGTGATCACCCACAGCGTTGTAACAGTGATCAGCCACGGCAGAATAATTCGTTCTGCCGTGTTTCAAATCTGATTTGTGCTCGCGAATTCGGTCAGAGACATGTCGCTTCGTCTCCCCGATATAGCAATCACCGCAGGTACAACTCAATTTGTAAAGCCCGGGGTGCTGTGAGTCAGGAATGACATCCTTCACGGATGGGATCAGATCACGAATTTTATGTACTGTATTGAACCGGACCTGGATCTTGTGTTTGTTTAGAATTTTGAAAATCTTTTTTGTAACTCCTGCTATATATGTGATGGCTTTGACCGGAGTATCAAGTGGTTGTTTCTGTATGGAGGGAGAAACAGCTTGGCGGATGGTACGGTCAGAGTATCCATTCCTTTTGAGGGCCAGGTGTACATGTTTTAATTCACTGGTCAGGTGGTGTTGGTCCGAAATGCAATGAGCCCTATGGTATAAAGTTTTGATGGGAGAATTATTTTGGGCTGGGTGTTGGTGGGAATCAGGCTTCAAGTAGGAATCTGTGTGGGTGGGTTTCCTGTAGACAGAATGCCCCAATGAGCCATCAGGTCTCCTCTCAAACAGAACATCCAAGAATGGTAGCTTGCCATTTTTATCCACTTCCATGGTGAATTTGATGGCGGGATGTCTGGAATTGATGTGGTGTAGGAAAAGGTTCAGAGCTGGGAGGCCATGTGGCCAAATGACGAAAGTGTCATCCACATATCTCTTCCACAGGGAAGGTCTGAGGGTGGAAGTCTGGATGGCGTCCGATTAAAATCTCTCCATGAAAACATTGGCTATCACTGGTGACAAGGGGGAACCCATGGGAGTACCCTCATTTTGCTTGTAGAAGGAACCATTCCAAGTGAAGTAGGTGTTGGTGAGGCAGTGCCTGACCAGCGTAGGTACCTCGGGGTTTAGTCCATGTTGTACCACATTTTCAATTATATCAATGGTATCAGGTACCGGGACCTTGCTGAACAAGGAGACCACATCGAAGCTGACAAGGATATCGTCAGGGGACAGTACAAGGTCTTTGACCATAGAAACCAATTGGGCTGAGTTAAGTACTGCTGAGGAGGTCTTGCCAGTGAAAGGTAGCAAGGTATCCGACAGAAAACGTGCTAGCTTATAGGTAGGGGAGTTGATCGTGGATACGATGGGTCGTAGTGGGGTGCCTTCTTTATGAATCTTTGGAAGACCATAGAATCTAGGGGGTCTTGCAGCAGAAGGTTTTAGGGAGGGACGTTTAGTTGGTTCAATTAGGGAGGTCGAACTTGTGATGATCTTGTTGGTTTTCATAGTTCGACTATTGGTAGGGTCATTTTAAATTTTTGAGTAACTACCATCATTGAGTAGATCCTGAATTTTATCGTTGTATGAGTTTTTATCCATAATTACAGTGGCATTGCCCTTGTCGGCTGAGAGGATGACTATATCATGTCTCTCTTTTAATTTCGCGAGTTCAGAGCGTTCATCTTTGCTGATGTTGCTAACGGGTTTCTTAGCATTCTTAATAGTGGCTATTTCAGCTCTCGCGACGTCTGCTTGGATGTGTCCTATACCTTTGAGGGCTACATCGACCTGAGAAATTATATCATCTATCGGTATATGTTTTGGGGTGACAGCGAAATTTGGTCCTTTAGCCAATACTGTTTTCAGATTGTCCAAAATCGGGGTGCTACTCTGATTGATAACAAATTTGTTAGCGTCTAGTTTTGTGATCTGTGGAACCGGGTTTTTCTTTGATAGGTGATTGAATTTAGCAATTAGGTTAGCTTTGCAATTGATTGAAAGTGAATCGGCAGAAGAAGCAGTCATGTTGTCTACGTGGTTCCAATCAGAAGGTGACATGTTTTGTGTTAACGTTAAATGAGCTTGTAGGAGAGTCCTGTCTAAAGTATCGAGTACAAAACGGAGTAGTCTTATCCTCTCTGAGATTGAAGAGAGGCTGGCCTTAAACAGAATCTGTTTAGAGTTCGGTGAGGACACAGCAGCAGAAGTGAGTGTGAAGGCGATGGGTATTACCTTGTGGTCGCGGCATCTTTTGAGGAAGGTCAGCGTCTCGATGAGCTGTGACTTCTTGTCCCGTTGTCTGTTAAAAGCTCTAACAGATAGGTGAAAACCCTCCCCGTAGAGGCTATCAATTCTAGATTTGAAGCTTTCGTGACTGCAAGGATCCATACTCTTTGGTTCTATTCGGTAAAGTCACGTAGGTAAAAAAATAAAACAACAAAAATCACGACGTTTCGGCCACAACACAAGTGGCCACACAGCTTAAAGGTGCACTGCCGCGTGCTACACCTTTCATCATGCTAAGTCCGCCAATCAAATGCTAATTTTTATGCTAATTCCTTTGTCGAGGCACCTTAATCCCTCTCACACAGCTTAAAGGTCGTAGTCTGAGCTTGGCTCTGTTTCATTCCAGCGCAGTCTTCGAGACAGGCTGGCCCCTTCACCTGATGAAGGCCGCTTTGTGTTGTGGCCGAAACGTCCTGATTTTTGTTGTTTAAATGTTTTACCTACGTGACTTTACCGAATAGAACCAAAGAGTATGGATCCTTGCAGTCACGAAAGCTTCAAATCTAGAATTGAATATTATTCAGTCTAACATTCAAAGCGAGGCAGTCACATACAAGTCCGTCGACACTGTTGTGGAAGCAGATGAAGCGGTTAATTATCCTAAATAATTTTTGAATTCACTCGATCTGCCAGGGATGCCACCGCACGTACTGCAATTGAAAATCGGCGTGCCAATTATCATGTTGCGAAATATCAACCAGCCAAAGCTTTGCAACGGCACGCGGCTTGCAGTAAAAAAATTAATGAGCGACGTCGTTGAAGCAACAATCTTGACAGGACCTTTCAAAGGTCAAGATGTCCTCATTCCTCGCATCCCTATGATTCCAACGGATATGCCATTTCAATTTAAGAGATTGCAATTCCCAATTCGATTGGCGTTTGCAATCACCATCAACAAAGCTCAGGGCCAATCTTTAGAATTGTGCGGTTTAGATCTAGACACGGATTGCTTCTCACATGGACAATTATATGTTGCGTGTTCTAGAGTCGGCAAACCAGACAATCTCTATATCTACACAGACAATGGAACAACAAAAACTATTGTATACCCACAAGCATTGTGAAATTAAATATTTTAGAAACGTGCGCTTTCTCTTTTCTTTCTTTGCCATTTAACCAGACTGAGCCACAGCAACGCGTGGCCGGGTACAGCTAGTATCTAATAAAAATAATTATTTAATCTAATAAAGAATAATTATTTCATATTTTAATAGCAAATGCTTAGACATACATATTCACCATCATTTTACAAGAAAAACTGAAGGCACCCAATGGGGTCTCCCTTATCTCCGGTTGGGGCCAATATTTTCATGGAAATATCTGAGACGGACGCCATCCAGGCATCCACTCTACGCCCGTCCTTGTGGAAGAGGTACGTGGATGACACGTTTGTCATCTGGCCACATGGCGACCGCCTCAACCACATCAATTCCATACACCCAGCCATCAAATTCACCATGGAGGTAGAAAAGGATGGCATGCTAACTTTCTTGGATGTCTTAATCAAAAAGAGACCAGATGGCTCAATGAGCCACTCTGTCTACAGGAAAGTAACCCATACTGACGCCTACCTAAAACCTGATTCCCACCACCATCCATCCCAGAAGAATTCCCTCATCAAAACGCTACACATTGAGCTCAGTGTATCTCCGACCATGAACACCTAACCAGTGAACTAAAACACGTACACCAAGCTCTCAAGGCGAATGGATATTCTGACTAAACAATCCGCAAAGCCTTCACCCCAACCGTGAGGAAGGAGCCATCTGAGGATCCAATTAAAACCATCACCCTGCCATACATAGCAGGGGTAACCACAAATATCTATAAAATCATGAACAAACACAAGATCCAGGTCCGATTTAACACAGTACATAAAATTCGTGACCTGTACCCATCTGTGAAGGACAAGATTCCTGACATGCAATATCCCGGCGTCTACAAACTAAGCTGTATCTGCGGCAGCAGTTACATTGGGGAAACCAAACGACATGTCTCGGACCGTGTTCGTGAACATAAGGCACATCTGAAACACGGCAGGACCAATACTTCTGCTGTGGCTGATCATTACTTTAATGCGCCATAATAAGGCGCTGTAGGCAGCTGACCTGCCACCACGCTCATGGGCCGACAGGGGGCAGCCGAGAGAGAGCGAGGTGTGTAGGGGTTGACCGAAGGTCAAACCCCCGCCCCTCCGTGACCGGAGGTTGACACCCCAGACCCCCCAGGGGCTGGGGGCTGAGGGGGATGGGGACCCCCACCACTTCCTAAACCCCCTTAAGAATTAAGACCTACCAAAACCTTCTAGAAGGTGAATGAGGGGAGGGGTGACCTCGACCTGGGGATAAAAGGCCGGCCCTCGGGACGGGCCAAGGAGTGTTCGCCAACTCAAGCTTGAAGACATCTGAAGACCTGAAGACTGGACCAGCACCCGGGGACCCTCCCCGAGGCTCTCGCTAGATCCGGGGTTGCAGCGGACCAGGGCGAGTCCCGTACCCCGGGGTGGGTCGGTCGGTCCAGTCTTCCCCTAGCCGCCGTCGCAAGGGACCGGCGTGTAGCGTAGCCCGGCACGTGTAGGACACGCTAGAAGGGAGGTTGTCTCTCCCTTAGGCTATCGGGTGTGACAGTAGTGTTTAACAGAGTAGTGTTTAACAGAGTAGTCTTAACAGAGTGTTAAGAGTTGTTACAATAAACGCGTTGCCTCCAACAGACGTCTCCGTGTGGTTAGTTACAGACACACCACTTGTATGTCACTGTCTCTCTCTCTGCATCTCTCTTTATGTCTCTGTCTCTCTATCTGTTTCTATCTCAGTCTGTGTATCTCTCTGTGTCTGTCTCTCTCTCCCTATGTCTCTGTATTAATGTTTCGTGTCTCTCTGTACTGCTTTTTTTGAATGTCCCTCTCTATCTCTGAGTCTGTCTCTATATATCTGTGGAACTTCTTTCCTACCGTACATTGCCAACCGTGCTAATCGGAGGTGCTGGGGAAAGACAGCCTACTAAACACAAAAAGAAGTTATAAAGAAATTAGTTTTCAATCTATATTTAAAATTGCATAGCTCCAGTGGCTTCCTAATATCGGGACAGCGTTCCAGACGGCCGTAAAACTGCATCAGAAAACACGTAATGCGGTGGCCGTCTTTGTTCTATGTCCAGCCAAAAGCCACTGTGAGGATGACCGGAGTCTGCATGATGGTTTTTCTCTGTGTCTGTGTCCCTTTGTGTGTGTGTTTGTAGGCCTGGGCTCTGGGTTGTTCTACATGCTTTCAGAGTCCCTGTCCCTCTGCTCACGATCATTAAGGACCTTCATGATGGTGAGCGGGCCTGGGTAAAACTACGTGGCCGGGAGTCAGAGCTATTCCCTGTACACCTTGGGGTGCGACAGGGATGTCCTCTGGCTCCCACATTATTTAACATCTATTTTGACCACGTAGTTCGTGAAGCCTTCAATAGCTGTACTGGAGGAATTTCCATTTGGTACGGATACAATGGGAGGCTGATCGATGCCCGGGTAATTGGTGCTCACTCAGAGGAAGAGTTGCAGGCTCTGCTGCTGAACCTGGAGCTTGCCACGAAGAGGTGGGGCGTTACCATCAGCCCCACCAAAACTAAGCACCTGCCTGGGTATTTTGTACCATCGGACACTCCACCCCCACAACTCCCAATTGGTGATAGGGCAGTTGTGGAGAGAGTAGAGAGTTTCCCATACCTTGGCAATGTGCTCATGACCGGCTCCGCTTTAACAGCAGAGGTCTCACTCCGAATCAGTCGAGCGGTATTATATTTTCATCGGTTGCGCAACGCTGTGTGGAAGCTCGCTGGTCTTTCACTCCGCACAAAGCTTCAGGTCTTCTCGGCCACGGTCATTCCCTCCCTTCTCTACGCTTGAGAAACGTGGACCTCCCTAATGGAACATCGTCGCTGGTTAGAAACATTTATGCTGGCCTGCCTACGATCCATCCTGGGTTTAACCAGGCTGGATTGTGTGAGGAGCTCACAAATCGTTGAAAGATGTGGACAAAATCCCATTGGTGAACTCCTCCGGCAGGCAAGGCTGCGTTGGCTGGACCATGTAGCCCGCATGCCCAACCAATGCACACCTAAACAGCTTTTGTTCAGCCGGATCGAGGGGGTGAAACTGGCGCGGACGGGCTAGAGAAGAGATGGATTGATGTGGTACATGAGGATGTGGAGCTGAGTGGACTTGCCGATGACTGGTACCAGCGGTGTCAAGATCGGCCTCTGTGGAGGAGGCTCGTGAAGGACGCTGCTACGGGGCAGTTGGAGGCAGTCGCCCTCCAACAACAACGGAGGGTGGAGGAGCGACGCTCACAACAACGAGCGGAGTGCCGGGTGGATAAAAGACTGCAAGTTGGCACAGAAGGGGGCACAGGTGGTGCATGAGCCAGTCATCTCAGTCAGTAGACCCGTGGCACCTGGGTCTGCCCCGTGACCTCCAGCCAACGGGCTTTCGACACTTCACGTGGCCTCAAGGTGCACATAGCCTGGCACAAGCATCGTGGTGACGTAACCGCCACTTAGTAGCGAATGGCGGTTGTTGTTGTGTTTGTTTCTCACTTTACTCCTATGTCTCTCACTGCCTATTTCTGTGTCTATCTTTCGCTGTGTGTGTTTCTCTCCGTGTTTTTCTCTCTACCCCTATTTGCCCATGGCGATGCCCTCATTATTTTCCATTACAGATTTTCGCCCATGAGTAGCCGCCCCGATCGTCCATTCCTAAGTCCAGTCCTGACTTTAGTGCTAAAACATTTTACAATACGAGAATCACAGTCACATCCACCTCATGTAAATACTGTACCATATACTTAGCATGAAGACGTAACTAATCAGGCCTATTGACCATGGAGAGTGGTGAAAGTTTCTGTGGAAAAATATTGTAAAATCATTGTAGCTCCCTATGGAATCAATGTTGGAGGAACTAGAAAATGCAATGCTCACATGTATACCTAGGGGAGTTATTGAAGGCAGACCGGGATCATAGACAGGACATAAGAGAGGGGGACGACGTTAGATCGGAGTGCTTCTGAATATCAACTTAGCTATGTGCTCAGGGAATCACGTTTACAAAAGGTGCGTCTATCACCTGCTGTGACGTATGGCTCAGACACACCGATATATCAAATGAGTGCAGCTAAAACTTGGACGAGGAAGACAATGACAATGATCTCTGGATTAATGTATCAGCATCTGCGTGCTGAAGAAGGAAAACGAATGCATGGAAATGTAAAACATTAGAATTATCTGAGATTGAAAACATCGCTAGACCTGCTGCTGTCGGATGGTTCGTAGGGACGTAGTTATGTAGCCCACCAGAAATTAAATTCATCACGATTCAGAATTTACAATTTCATTTATTATTTGCTCATGCCTCGTTGTTTTTACCGTCTCCTGTGTACACACGCACACAACAAAAGCTGGGCGGTGGCGGCTACGCTGCTGCACGTGGCTGCTGCACTGTGGAGGCAGCAGCGAGGGTCGGTGGATCACCGAACTTCGATGTTGTGAAACTCCCTTGCCGTGGGCGTCGAGGAGGTGCCATGCCCTGGCTATGCCAGGAGAAGGCGGTAAAGGAAGAATGTGGACTGCATGGGATTGAGTGTTTGCCCCCTTTGCACGCATGGGCGCCACGGTGGTGAGATGTTAACTACCTCGCCTGGTATACAGGAGGTCGTGGATTCGACCCCGACCCAGACGCCTGCTGTATATTTGGAGTTTTCATGTCTCTGTCTCCCCGTGGTCGCGTGGATTTTTTCCGGGTCCTCCGGTTTTTACCTCCTCAGATACAGAATAAACGAGCGTTTTGAGTATTTGACTGATGTAAATTTCCACAAGATAAGCCATTTCGTTGAGCTATCATTTGGGGCCAGGTCGTTTCTGAAAAAAAGAGCTGTATAGCTGAGTGAGCTCTATCTGGTAAACATTTTTTTATTTAGTTATTATTCAGGTGCTCCGGTTTCCTCCCACATTAATTGGCCCACACCACCTCAAACTGTAGAGGACCGCAGAGCTTGGGCAATCATTGACGCCGACTCGTCGCCTGGCTGCTGCCTTCCCGCTCATCTGTGGTTCCTCCTCGCGCCTCCGAGTTGTTGTCCTCTCTGCGAGAGCGAGCGAGTGATGTGCGGTAGCGGCGTGTTGAAAGGTGACATTGTTATTATTGACACACACACTAGAGGACGGATAAGGTGGCGTGACCTCACATGCATGACAACTGACCCATCGCCAGACGCCGCTCACCATGCGGGCACTCACCACTCACCAGATATCATTCACCTGGCACACACATGATATACGGTGAGGGAAAAAAGTATTTGATCCCCTGCTGATTTTGTACGTTTGCCCACTGACAAAGAAATTATCAGTCTAAAATTTTAATGGTAGGTTTATTTGAACAGTGAGAGACAGAATAACAACAACAAAAATTCAGAAAAACGTATGTCAAAAATGTTATGAATTGGTTTGGATTTAATGATGGAAATGAGTATTTGACCCGTTCACAATCAGAAAGATTTCTGGCCCCCAGGTGTCATTTATACAGGTAACGAGCTGATATTAGGAGCACACTCTTAAAGGGAGTGCTCCTAATCACAGCTTGTTACCTGTATAAAAGACACCTGTCCACAAGCAATCAATCAGATTCCAAACTTTCCACCATGGCCAAGACCAAAGAGCTCTCCAAGGATGTCAGGGACAAGATTGTAGACCTACACAAGGCTGGAATGGGCTACAAGACCATTGCCAAGCAGCTTGGTGAGAAGGTGACAACAGTTGGTGCGATTATTCGCAAATGGAAGAAACATAAAAGAACTGTCAATCTCCCTCGGCCTGGGGCACCATGCAAGATCTCACCTCGTGGAGTTGCAATGATCATGAGAACAGTGAGGAATCAGCCCAGAACTACACGGGAGGATCTTGTCAATGATCTCAAGGCAGCTGGGACCATAGTTACCAAGAAAACAATTGGTAACACACTGCGCCGTGAAGGACTGAAATCCTGCAGCGCCCGAAAGGTTCCCTTGCTCAAGAAAGCACATATACATGCCCGTCTGAAGTTTGCCAATGAACATCTGAATGATTCAGAGCACAACTGGGTGAAAGTGTTGTGGTCAGATGAGACCAAAATGGAGCTCTTTGGCATCAACTCAACTCGCCGTCTTTGGAGGAGGAGGAGGAGGAATGCTGCCTATGACCCCAAGAACACCATCCCCACCGTCAAACATGGAGGTGGAAACATTATGCTTTGGGGGTGTTTTTCTGCTAAGGGGACAGAACAACTTCACTGCATCAAAGGGACGATGAACAGGGCCATGTACCGTCAAATCTTGGGTGAGAAACTCCTTCCCTCAGCCACGGCTTTGAAAATGGGTCGGGGATGGGTATTCCAGCATGACAATGGCCCAAAACACACGGCCAAGGCAACAAAGGAGTGGCTCAAGAAGAAGCACATTCAGGTCCTGGAGTGGCCTAGCCAGTCTCCAGACCTTAATCCCATAGAAAATCTGTGGAGGGAGCT
Organism: Petromyzon marinus; assembly: GCF_048934315.1. Taxonomy (NCBI): domain Eukaryota; kingdom Metazoa; phylum Chordata; class Hyperoartia; order Petromyzontiformes; family Petromyzontidae; genus Petromyzon; species Petromyzon marinus. Next base: position 6,757,921 of record NC_133690.1, on the reverse strand, counting down.
GAAGGTTCGAGTTGCCAAACGTCAGCCTCGAAATCTTAATGACTTGGAGAAGATCTGCAAAGAGGAGTGGGACAAAATGCCTCCTGAGATGTGTGCAAACCTGGTGGCCAACTACAAGAAACGTCTGACCTCTGATTGCCAACAAGGGTTTTACCACCATGTACTAAGTCTTGTTTTATAGAGGTCAAATACTTATTTCCCTCATTAAAATGCAGATCAATTTATAACATTTTTGACATGCGTTTTTCTGGATTTTTTGTTGTTGTTATTCTGTCTCTCACTGTTCAAATAAACCTACCATTAAAATTATAGACTGATCATTTCGTTGTCAGTGGGCAAACGTACAAAATCAGCAGGGGATCAAATATTTTTTTTCCCTCACTGTACTCATCAACCAACACACACCACTCACCTGATCCGAACCACACACTCCAGGCATTTGCCATTCACTTGCACACAAACTCACACCATTCTCACCTATTCGTCCATAACATTGACAAAAAAACACGTCTCATTCACAATCCTGTATCTGTCTCATCGCATAAAACAACAAAATCAATGTTTTTTTTATCCCGTCAGCCCCACGGTCTTCTTGGAGTGCATAATGTCAGCAGTATTAGTTCAATACAAAGCAAGCTATGGGCTCGCTTCGACATTCAGTGTCTCATCAGCAGTCAGGCTTGCCCCAACCAACGTTGGTGAATCGCAAGATACTAAAGATGCTAATAAGCAAAGACGCCCCACCCCCGATAACTTCAAGATAATGGGTCCGAGTTTTCACGCAAAATGGTATCGTGTACTGCAGGGGTGTCCAAACTACGGCCCGCGGGCCAACTGCGGCCCGCCATCCATTTTTAATTGGCCCGTATCAAAGTCTAAAAATATAATGGACTATGGCCCACTGTATTGCATTTCTTAATTTAAACACGAGATGGCGCTATTGTCTTGAACAAGGCAGCGTCTCCACAAAGCAAGCAATCGAAGAAAACAATTGCTCAGGGTCACCAGAAATGCCGGAACTGAAGAGACGCAAGATTGCAAGCGAGTGCAGAAAATTTCAGACTCGGTGGAAAAATGATTTTTTTTTCATAGAAACCAAGGGGAAGTGTGTTTGTTTGATTTGTAATGAGAGTGTTGCCGTGATTAAAGAGTACAATGTACGACGCATTATGAAACGAAACATCAGACCTTCACGTCCTACACTGGCGCCGAGCGGAGAGAGAAGGTAAAGCAAATGGCAAGCTAGCCTGCTAACGCAGCAGCAGGGTTTTTTTCCGTGCTAACAAAGCTCAAGAAAATGCAACAATAGCCAGCAATGAAGTAGCTCAACTCATTGCCCTACACGGGAAACCTTTCTCAGGCGGTGACTTCATCAAACAGTGCCTCACTAAAGTCGTGGGAATAATGTGCCTGGAGAAAATGCAGGATTTCAACGATGTTAGTATGTCCAGAAATAAGGTTGTGCGGCGAATTGAAGACTTGTCGGCTAACTTAAAACAGCAAGTGTCAGATAAAGCTTGTGCTTTCGATTTTTACTCGATTGCATGTGATGAGAGCACATGCCACGGACACTGCACGGCTGTTAATTTTTTTTGCGGGGAGTTGATGATAATTTTTGCATTACGGAGGAACTGCTTGATCTTCGGAGTCTAAAGGGGACAACAAGTGGGAAGGACATGTTTTGAAGCTGTGTCAGATTCAATTAACCAGGCTGGACTTAAATGGGACAAGCTGTGTGGAATTACAACGGATGGGGCTCCAGCAATGACAGGCGAGCGCAAAGGAATGGCTTCTATGGTGAGTGCCAAGGTGCAGGAGAGCGGAGGTGAGGCTGTTAAAATGCACTGTATCATCTACCAAGAAGCCCTCTGTGCCAAGATAATCCAGCTTGGCGATGTGATGAACACAGTTGTGAAAAATGTCAAAAAAAATAATGGCCCGAGGGCTTTACCACAGAGAATTGCAAGCGTTCCTCTCTGATGTCGATGCTGAATACGGGGACCTACTCTACCATTCTCAAGTGTGCTGGCTCAGTCGCGGCTCCGTGCGGCAGCGGTTTTATTCCCTGAGATCAAATATCGACAAGTTGTTGAAAGAAAAGGGCAGACCTCTCCATGAGATCAGTGACCCTTTATGGTTGGCAGGCCTGGCTTTTTTAGTTGATCTCACTGATCATCTCAACACCCCGAACAAGAGACTACAAGACAAAGAGCAGCTGGTAGCACAGCTGTATGTGCACATGAAAGCATTCCGTGCGAAGCTCCGTCTCTTCGAGTCACAACTGCGCAACTTCAATGTAGCGCACTTCCCCACGCTGACCGAAATCAATGCGCATTTCCAAATGCCAAGCTCTCTGCAAAAATGGGAGAATATGTGTCTGTGATCACATCTCTCATGACAGAATTCAGTCAGCGCTTCCAAGATTTTTCTGTTATTGAGAAGGAAATCACACTATTTGCGGCTCCGTTTTCAATGGATGCAAAAGAAGTGGAGGAGAGTGTGCAATTAGAACTGATCGAAATTCAGTGTGATGATTCTTTGAAGAATCAGCATCAGCTTCTCTCCCTACCTGACTTCTACCGGAGTTTGGAAAAGGCCAAGTTTCCTCTGACTAGACGCCATGCAAAACGAATGATGAATCTGTTCGGCTCAACATACATCTGTGAGCAGACATTCTCTCTGTTAACGCTGAACAAAAGCAGGCTGAGAACCAGAACGACCGACAGCCATCTCCGTGACGTCCTTCGCATCTCAACCACCAAACTTACTCCTGACCTGCCAGCTATCCTTCACACCAAAGCGCAGCATCACTGCTCCCACTGAGCGTAACATTCTTCCCATTACAGGTGAGTTAAAATATGCACACCGTTTTCATTTGTTAATAAGCCCAATTACTTAATAAATTCAGTTAATTAAAGTTGATGACAATTTTCTTAACAAACGTTAGTTGATGTGTAAACAAGCCCAATAATGTATTTGTGTAATAGGCTTGAAATATCCACATCCCCTATTTCTCTTCTTGTCTCTCCCTTCATACAGGACAATGAAGGGGGATCAGCACCCTAAGAACCAATCTGAGGCTGTCACTGAGAGAATGACCTGCCAACCTTTTTGTAAAAAATAAAGTGAAAATCTACTTATGAAGAGCTATGATGGAGGCTTTTTTTCTTCAAACATGTTCAATATTCAAACGTAATGTACCTGCATCTGATTGATTTTGACAATATTAGTGCATGAGAAGTGAGGCAGTATACCTCATGTCTGTATGTGGCCCTCGGGTAAAAAAGTTTGGACACCCCTGGTGTACTGTAATGTATTCTGATATAAAGTACACATTACTCAATTGGGATTATACATAGCCACCCACCTACTGTGAAAACTGGCAGGACCCTCCTGAAAAAGAGCCACGAGGCTCACTCAGTGAGGCAGCGGCGGCCCTGGACCCGCTGCTGCCAGCAATCGGCGCCCCCAAACCCCGGGGGCAGATCGAGGCTGAGTTTTTTTGGTAAACTGGGAAACATTTTGCCCCTATTTTCCGCTCAATTTTATTTATTTCTTTATTTAAAGAGGCATAATACTGATAGGAACGAAGTTGTAAACTGAGTGTACCAGCCTGCAATAGATTAATCCGTCCGTCCCCTTTCAATACTTTAACGAAGTGAAATCTCGTGCTGTTGGGTGTAAAATCAGCAATAGACAGCGCAGAGACTTGTCCTACCAGCCCACCCTGCAGGGACCTGTTTATTCGGATTGTCCGTCCGTCTGTCCAATCAATCAATTGTCAGAAATGTTGAGAAATTAATTATAATTTTTTTGGTATTTGTATTTTTTTTGTACTTTTACCTCGAATTTGGCACCCCACTTAACTTGGCGCCCTAGACGACCGCCTAGATAGCCTACATGGTCGTGTCGCGCCTGCAGTGAGGCTTTCCTGGGTAAACAAGCCTCATAATAAACACATTCCTGCGGAGGGAGTTGGTAGGAATGTTGGGTTGCTAGGTCAGTGGCCAGGGTCAACGGCGGCACCACGTGGTGTATTCCGCAAATATGCCCGACTGTGAGGGCGGGCACAAGCCGGCGTGATTAGGTGAAACGTTGAGTTTTATAAGGGCACCACGGGGTGACCAGCCCCTCCCCACCCAGCCCCTCCCCTCCCACCCCCCACCCAACCCCACCCTCCCCACCCAGCCCCTCCCCACCCTCCCCACCCAGCCCCTCCCCAACCAGCCCCACCCCTCACATTTTTGGATGGACGATGGACGGACACAATAATCCCCTGTGGGCTGGTGTAACCAGAGGTTCCTACCAGTATCATCATGATCACAATTGACACCACTCGCTTGTGGCCGTCTGATACGTATTGTCTCCGCGGCACAGTAGCGTGTTTAGTCCAGCAGGGGGTGCTGCGGCAATGTTGTTGACGCACGTGTTGGCTTCACGTGCTATGAAGAAGAACAATTGAAGCAATTGGCGGGACCCCGGGGTCCCATCACTGCCCCGGGGTGGGAAAAACCGCGTAGCGACACGAGTCTTGCCTTACCGACAGCACAACTAGTGTCAATCGATTGGCCTCGTCGAGAGCTACTCGGGGCACTAAGTTTCGTAAAAAGTTGAAAAATTACATAAACACGTTAAATTCACTGCCTGGGGGGCGGGGCTCGCCTTGGCAAAGAAGCCGAGGATCGACGGCTGACCGGAGGGCGTCGTCGCCCCCCGGGGCTCGCGTTTGCCCGGTGGGGTGGCGCCCATCGTGTCGATCGCCGCCTGCTGCTGCTGCTGCTGGCGCTTGTTGGTGCGAGTCTGGGCGGACGGCGCGTTGCTGTCGGGGTCACGAGTGGGCGGACTGAAAAATAATAATTATTGACCTGATTTTTGAGGGACCCCGGGGTCCCGCCAAATAATTAAATTGACCAAATGTCGCGTATTAAAAATAAAGACTTTTAAGACCACAGTTTGTTGTTACGAATTGTCGCTGAGTTGTCATTGCACTGCAGCACGTGACTTGTTTTTTCATCTCGGTCAAGAGTCATAACATAGGCAATGTGTAATTCCAAAGACCCCCATGGATGATTATGGTGGGTGTTTCAGATTTCCATCAAACACCCTACCTGTGTCACACACTGGATTATAATTTTTAAATTCTGAGAAAAAATTCATACGTCGTACGAAGTTCACATTTAATACCATAGCCAGCTGGATTAAAACGGTCAAAATGAGTTATCTTTCGACTCTGTACGTTGAGAACTACTCAAATTAATGCTGCGAAAACACACCGGCTTATGTGAGCCGATTCATAATCTGTGCCATAACTCACACACGTGTCTCCCTTGTTGCCTCTCTCTCCAGAGGCTGTCCCCACTCCTTCCCTTGGCCTTGCCCCTCCACCAGTTGGCCCTGTTCAGTTCCATCCACCACATGAACCACAGATGTTTCTTTAATCTAGTTTATAGGCTATATGCAGTTGTTATAGGTCAGTACCAATGCCATAGGTTTTCGGTTTCTGGTTAAAATCAGCTGGACCTGTAAAATTAAAATTACAGGCAGCCCTCGACTTACGAACACCCGACTTAAGAATACCCGACTTAGGAACACCCGACTAACGAACACTAGTACTTAAGAATCCGCGAAATTTCGTGAAACTGAACGTTCGTAAATCGAGGGATACCTGTATAGAGTGAGAGACAAGGTAGGGGCGATGAGAAGTTTCCTGTTGCCCGGGAAAGCAAACGCGGTATGGAAGGCAGGGCATGTGGAAGGAGGGAAGTTGTGAGATGTGATGAGGCTGAGGTTGACTCAGCCTCAAATTATTACCTGGTGCGATGTGTAAATATCGTCACTGGGGAGATAAAGACGGCCGGGCGTGGTGCTGGCCACCCATCCCTCGTGTGCCGTTCATGCCTTCATAGGTGCTTGCTTATAGCACTTGCCCCAACAGTCTGTTAAGGCTATACGGGTGATCTTTGTCTGTATAATGAAGGCCATGGATTTGGGCATAGGCAAAGGAATCTAGCATTTCTTATCAATCCATGCACTTCCTCCCACCACTCTCCCTAAAATAAGAATAATTACTGAACATGCACACCGTTAATTACCCACGTGGGGAGCCATATCAGCGCTATAAATCCGTCTTGCAGCTTGTGGACTGTGTAGCGTGGTGTCCCGCACCACCAGGGCCCTGCTTTGCACCACAAACTAACTTTGCTTCTGCCACCTACAAGGTGTAGGGCGTGATGTGCATGTAGGGGGAAGAAGAGTCTGGGGCCAGATACATGGAATGGGGGATGTGGGCAGGAAGAAGGTTGTGTATTGGAGATCCTGGCTCTGAGATAATGTGGAGGTTTGGGTAGGCTGTGTGCGCTGAGTGTTGGGGCGTGTGGTCGGTGGTATGTGGACTGGACAAAGAGGCTGTTCGTATGTTGATGGGTGTGTATGAGGCTGGGTATAGGAGTTGGGGCGTGTGCAAGGTGTGTACGAGGATGGGTGTTGGTATTCGTGTTGGGTGTATGGGCTGTAGATTAGACTATCTGGCTGTTTGATTGGTGGGTGGGTATAGGGCTGGCTGTGTGAGGTCTGGGTGAGTGTTTGTGGCTGGCTGTGTGAGTTCTGGGTGAATGCTTGGGGCTGGCTGTGTGAGTTCTGGGTGAGTGTTTGGGGCTGGCTGTGTGAGTTTTGGGTGAATGCTTGGGGCTGGCTGTGTGAGTTCTGGGTGAGTGTTTGGGGCTGACAGTGTGAGTTCTGGGTGAGTGTTTGGGGCTGGCTGTGTGAGTTCTGGGTGAGTGTTTGGGGCTGGCTGTGTGAGTGCTGGGTGAGGGTTTGGGGCTGGCTGTGTGAGTTCAGGGTGAATGTTTGGGGCTGGCTGTGTGAGTTCTGGGTGAGTGTTTGGGGCTAAGGATTTGATACTCATTTCAGGTCTTAATTGATTGTTCACGCTTACAGTGGCTTTCAGACAGCATACATTAATTTTTCGTGTCCCCCCTCCTCTTTTCAGAACATAGATGGACTAGTCCTTCTAAATAAACTGCCAAATCACTGTGCATGGCGCTGACGGTTTTTTTATAAATAAATACACCTTTTTAAAATAAATAAATTAATGCAAACCGACGCACCTGATGACGACCGTTTGTGTTATGGTCGAAACGTCGTGAGAATTTTTATTGTTTTATATATATATTTTATTATTTTATTGTTTCCCTTCAACGTGACTTTACCGAAAGAGCTAAGAATATGAGGGAGGGGGGTGTTTGAGAAATGTGACGTCACATCAAAATGGGCAACTTTATAAATAATTATAGACAACACGTTCTGCTTAATTAAATAGACTTTTTTATACATTTTTTCTCCTACAACATCAGAGTGCAGCGCCACATTAAATACGCACTACAATGACAATAGTTTAAAGCGATTTGAAGCATGTTTTATATTTTTATATTTTTGTGACGTCATGTTTGAGGGGGGGGTCTGACTTTTTGCGACGCCGTGTGACGAGGGGGGGTCAAAAATCGTCCAAAATCGCGTGACGTCATTTATGGACAGCCCCTTTTAACTTTATATATATTTTAATTCTCATCGTCGTCGTGTGTGTGGAAATGTATAGCAGCCAAATGCTCTAAACGCGTTTTTCTACGGAATCTTCGAGACCCATAGACCCACAGCGACCCACAGAGACCCGCAGAGACCCACAGAGACCAATATACCCATAGAGACCCACAGAAACCCATAGAAACCCACAGAACCACATAGAGACCCATAGAGACCCACAGAGACCCCATAGACCGATAGAGAACCGTAGACCCATACCCATAGAGACCCATAGACCCGCAGAGACCCACAGAGACCCATAGACTCACAGAAACCCTTCGACCCACAGAGACCTACAGACCCACAGAGACCCAGAGACTCGTATAGACCCGCAGAGACCCACAGAAATGCATAGCAGCATCGAAATAATTTAAACGCACTGACATTTTAAATGGACCCGGACCAAATCCACCACGTGGAGAGAGACGCAGACTCGGAATATACAGCAGCAGCAGCAGGGTCGGGATCGAAACCACGACCTCCTGCACACCTGGCGAGGTAGTCAACATCTCATAGCCACCGTGGTGATGATGAGAGAGACGCAATTTGTACCTCCACACACATGGCACGGTTGACTACGTACGGTGCGAAAAAAAGTTCAAGCCAAAGACAAAGATCCCCCGTATAGCCTTAACTGACTGTTGGGGCAATTGCTATTAGCGAGTAGCACCTATGTTGTAGTGGGTTTAACTCTCCAACACACAGTAACCGGTTAGTGCTGTACTAGTAACGAATTGTAAATGTTGTAGTGGGTTTAACTCTCCAACACACAGCAACCCGTTAGTGCTGTACTAGTAACGAATTGTAAATGTTGCAGTGGGTTTAACTCTCCAACACACAGCAACCGGTTAGTGCTGTACTAGTAACGAATTGTGAATGTTGCAGTGGGTTTAACTCTCCAACACACAGCAACCGGTTAGTGCTGTACTAGTAACGAATTGTAAATGTTGTAGTGGGTTTAACTCTCCAACACACAGCAACCGGTTTGCGCTGTACTAGTAACGAATTGTAAATGTTGTAGAGGGTTTAACTCTCAAACACACAGCAACCGGTTAGTGCTGTACTAGTAACGAATTGTAAATGTTGTAGTGGGTTTAACTCTCCAACACACAGCAACCGGTTAGTGCTGTACTAGTAACGAATTGTAAATGTAGTAGTGGGTTTAACTCTCCAACACACAACTTAGTGCTGTACTAGTAACGAATTGGCCACGTTCTGTTGATGTGACACAAACCCCCCATGAACATATACTGGCCTTTCACGACATGTGGCAATTTTAGATTCACCCCTCAAATGATGACTAAACCCATCGCCAGGGCAAAGCGGCGATTCCCCCACCCACAACCCACCCCTGCCCACCCACTACCCACCACTACCCACCCCTACCCACCCACTACCTACCCCGACCCACCCCCTACCCACCCACAACCAACCCCTACCCACCACCTACCCACCCACTAGCCACCCCTACCCACCCCTACCCACCCCTTACCCACCCCCTACCCACCCCCTACCCACCCACAACCCACCCTTACCCACCCACAACCCACCCCCTACCCACCCCCTACCCACCCACGCGCGCGCGACAGTGATGGAGATGCCGTCTCCTGCTCCTGCTGCTCCTGCTGCTGCTGCTGTCTCTGATGCTGGGGGTGGTGCCGATGACCCCGCGTGGCCGAGCCGAGCGGCGTGCCTGTCGCTCGCCCTCTGCGCCTTCCAGGCGCGCGCGGCCCTCGCTCTGTCGCGGGTGGTGGGAGGCCGCCTGCAGCTGCCGCCCGCAGAGCGATGGGTCGTGGCCTGGCTGCTCTATGACGCAGTGGTTCACATCACACTGGTGAGTGAGTGGGTGAGTGGGTGGTGGTGGTGGTGGTGTAGTTACACTGCAGCGCCACACCTATTTACCATCATTAGGGGAAAGAACGGTGATCCAATCTCCGACCCCCCGCAAGGAACAGGTTTGCAGATTTTGCTGCGCATTTCTGTGAAGTCCTGGGGGTGGGGGAAATCCCTCAGCCAGGAAAACATCGTGAGGCACAAAGTGGGGATGACCCTGCTGAGGCTGCAGTGGTTCAAATATTGGAAGAAGTCACCCCCTGTGAGTGGCTGGCTGAAGAACCATCTGTTGAGGAAGTGCTGATGGCGATCCGGAGTCTGAGACCAGGAAAGGCACCGGGTAGAGATGATCTCCCAATCGAAATGCTGAGGGAGGGTGGCGTTTGTGCACAGACTGTCCTACATGACATCATAACAAACAGTCTGGACCACTGGACCAGTTCCGCAGGACTCGAAGGATGCCCTGGTGGTCCCCATATTTAAGAAGGTGAGACCACACAGACTGTAACAACTACAGAGGCATCTCACTCCTCAGTGTGCCAGGAAAGGTCCTGGCAAGAATTATTCAACATCGCCTTGCCAGGCGCGCTGAGGAGAGGCTTGTGGAGCCCCAATGCGGTTTCAGGAAAGGGCGGTCCTGCACAGATGCCATATTTTCTGTCCGTTTACTACAGCAGAGGTGTAGGGAATTCCAACAAGACCTACATCTCTGCTTTATTGACCTGGTCAAAGCCTATGATACCACCAGTATACCTGGGCTCTGGGTTGTTCTTCGCGCTTTCGGAGTCCCTAACCGCTGCTCACGATCATTAAGGACCGTCATGATGGTGAGCGGGCCCGGATAAAACTACGTGCCGGGAATCGGAGCCATTCCCTGTTCACCTTGGGGTGCGACAGGGATGTCCTCTGGCTCCAATATTATTTAACATCTATTTCGACCACGTAGTTCGTGAAGCCTTCAGTAGCTGTACCGGAGGAATTTCCATCTGGTACAGATACAATGTGAGGCTGACCGATGCCAGGGTACGGTCAAGGGATGGCTCCCTATTGGTCAACCACGTTACGTATGCCGACGACCTGGTAATTGCGGCTCACTCAGAGGAGGAGTTGGAGGCGCTGCGGCTGAAACTGGAGTGTGCCACTAAGAGGTGGCGCCTTACCATCAGCCCCACCAAAACGAAGAACCTGCCTGGGTATTTTGTACCATCGGACACTCCACCCCCACAATTCCCAATATGTGATGGGGCAGTTGTCGAGCGAGTGGAAAGTTTCCCATACCTGGGCAGTGTGCTCATGACCGGCTCCGGTTTAACAGCAGAGGTCTCACTCCGAATCAGTCGAGCGGCAATATCTTTTAATTGGATGCGTAACGCTGTGTGGAAGCTACGTGGTCTGTCGCTCCGCACGAAGCTTCGGGTCTTCTCAGCCACAGTCATTCCCTCTGTTCTCTACGCTTGCGAAACGTGGACCCCCCTAATGGAACATCTTCGTCAGTTAGAAACATTTAGACTGGCCTGCCTACGATCAATCTTGGGTTTAACCAGGCTGGATTGTGTGAGGAGCTCACAAATCCTCGAAAGATCTGGACAAAGTCCCATCGGTGAGCACCTCCGGCAAGCAAGGCTGCGTTGGCTGGGCCATGTTGCCCGCATGTCCAGCCACCGCATGCCTAAACAGCTTTTGTTCTGCCGGATCGAGGGGGCTAAACGGGCGCGGCATGGGCTAGAGAAGAGATGGAGTGATGTGGTACAGGAGGATGTGGAGCTGGTACCAGCGGTGTCAAGATCGGCCTCTGTGGAGGAGGCTCGTGAAGGACGCTACTGGGCAGTTGGGGGCAGTCGCTCACAACAACGAGCGGAGCGCCGGGTGGCTAAAGCACAGCAAGTTGGCACAGTAGGGGGCACAGGTGGTGCATGAGCCAGTCATCTCGGTCATCTCAGTCAGTATACCCGTGGCACCTGCTGGGTCTGCCTCATTACATCCTGCCAGCGGGCGTTCGACACTTCACGTGGTAGCCTCAAGGTGCACATAGCCTGGCACAAGCGTCGTGGTGACGTCACCGCCACTGAGTGGCGAATGGCGGTTGTCGTTATTGATGATGGTAATGGTGGTGCTGATGGTGGTGCTGATGGTGGTGATGGTGGTGGTGATGATGGTGGTGGTGGTGATGGTGAGTGATGGTGTAGCTACGCTGGGTGAGTGATGGTGTTGCTACGCTGGTGATGGTGTAGCTACGCTGGTGATGGTGTGGCTATGCTGGGTGAGTGATGGTGTAGCTACACTGGGTAATGGTGTAGCTACACTTGTGATGGTGTAGCTACACTGGGTGAGTGATGGTGTAGCTACACTGGGTTATGGTGTAGCTACGCTGGTGATGGTGTAGCTACACTGGGTGAGTGATGGTGTAGCTACACTGGTTGATGGTGTAGCTACACTGGGTGAGTGATGGTGTAGCTACGCTGGTAATGGTGTAGCTACACTGGGTGGGTGATGCTGTAGCTACACTGGTGATGGTGTAGCTACACTGGGTGAGTGATGGTGTAGCTATGCTGGTGATGGTGTAGCTACACTGGTGGTGGTGTAGATACACTGGGTGAGTGATGGTGTAGCTACACTGGGTGAGTGAAGGTGTAGCTACACTGGGTGAGTGATGGTGTAGCTACACTGGGTGAGTGATGGTGTAGCTACACTGGGTGATGGTGTAGCTACACTGGGTGAGTGATGGTGTAGCTACGCTGGTGATGTTGTAGCTACACTGGGTGAGTGATGGTGTAGCTATGCTGGTGATGGTGTAGCTACACTGGGTGAGTGATGGTGTAGCTACGCTGGTGATGGTGTAGCTACACTGGGTGAGTGATGGTGTAGCTACACTGGTGATGGTGTAGCTACACTGGGTGAGTGATGGTGTTGCTACGCTGGTGATGGTGTAGCTACGCTGGTGATGGTGTGGCTATGCTGGGTGAGTGATGGTGTAGCTACACTGGGTAATGGTGTAGCTACACTTGTGATGGTGTAGCTACACTGGGTGAGTGATGGTGTAGCTACACTGGGTTATGGTGTAGCTACGCTGGTGATGGTGTAGCTACACTGGGTGAGTGATGGTGTAGCTACACTGGGTGATGGTGTAGCTACACTGGGTGAGTGATGATGTAGCTATGCTGGTGATGGTGTAGCTACACTGGTGGTGGTGTAGACACACTGGGTGAGTGATGGTGTAGCTACACTGGGTCAGTGAAGGTGTAGCTACACTGGGAGAGTGATGGTGTAGCTACACTGGGTGAGTGATGGTGTAGCTACACTGGGTGAGTGATGGTGTAGCTACACTGGGTGAGTGATGGTGTAGCTACACTGGGTGATGGTGTAGCTACACTGGGTGAGTGATGGTGTAGCTACGCTGGTGATGTTGTAGCTACACTGGGTGAGTGATGGTGTAGCTACACTGGTGATGGTGTAGCTACACTGGGTGAGTGATGGTGTAGCTACACTGGTGATGGTGTAGCTATGCTGGTGATGGTGTAGCTACACTGGGTGAGTGATGGTGTAGCTACGCTGGTGATGGTGTAGCTACACTGGGTGAGTGATGGTGTAGCTACACTAGGTGAGTGATGGTGTAGCTACGCTGGTGATGGTGTAGCTACACTGGGTGAGTGATGGTGTAGCTACACTAGGTGAGTGATGGTGTAGCTACGCTGGTGATGGTGTAGCTACACTAGGTGAATGATGGTGTAGCTACACTGGTGATGGTGTAGCTACACTGGGTGAGTGATGGTGTAGCTACACTGGTGATGGTGTAGCTACACTGGGTGGGTGATGCTGTAGCTACACTGGGTGATGGTGTAGCTTTGCTGGTGATGGTGTAGCTACACTGGGTGAGTGATGGTGTAGCTACGCTGGTGATGGTGTAGCTACACTGGGTGAGTGATGGTGTAGCTACGCTGGTGATGGTGTAGCTACACTGGGTGAGTGATGGTGTAGCTACACTGGGTGATGGTGTAGCTACACTAGGTGAGTGATGGTGTAGCTACACTGGTGATGGTGTAGCTACACTGGGTGAGTGATGGTGTAGCTACGCTGGTGATGGTGTAGCTACACTGGGTGAGTGATGGTGTAGCTACACTGGTGATGGTGTAGCTACACTGGGTGATGGTGTAGCTACACTGGGTGAGTGATGGTGTAGCTACACTGGTGATGGTGTAGCTACACTGGGTGAGTGATGGTGTAGCTACACTGGTGATGGTGTAGCTACACTGGGTTGGTGATGCTGTAGCTACACTGGGTGATGGTGTAGCTATGCTGGTGATGGTGTAGCTACACTGGGTGGGTGATGGTGTAGCTACACTGGTGATGGTGTAGCTACACTGGGTGGGTGATGCTGTAGCTTCACTGGGTGATGGTGTAGCTATGCTGGTGATGGTGTAGCTACACTGGGTGAGTGATGGTGTAGCTACACTGGTGATGGTGTAGCTACACTGGGTGAGTGATGGTGTAGCTACACTGGGTGAGTGATGGTGTAGCTACACTGATTGGGTGATGGTGTAGCTACGCTGGTGATGGTGTAGCTACACTGGGTGAGTGATGGTGTAGCTACACTGGGTGAGTGATGGTGTAGCTACACTGGTGATGGTGTAGCTACACTGGGTGATGGTGTAAATACACTGGGTGAGTGATGGTGTAGCTACGCTGGTGATGGTGTAGCTACACTGGGTGAGTGATTGTGTAGCTACACTGGTGATGGTGTAGCTACACTTGTGATGGTGTAGCTACACTGATTGGGTGATGGTCTAGGTACACTGGTGATGGTGTAGCTACACTGGGTGAGTGATGGTGTAGCTACACTGGTGATGGTGTAGCTACACTGGGTGATGGTGTAGCTACACTGGGTGAGTGATGGTGTAGCTACGCTGGTGATGTTGTAGCTACACTGGGTGAGTGATGGTGTAGCTACACTGGTGATGGTGTAGCTACACTTGTGATGGTGTAGCTACACTGGTGATTGTGTAGCTATGCTGGTGATGGTGTAGCTACACTGGGTGGGTGATGGTGTAGCTACACTGGTGATGGTGTAGCTACACTGGGTGAGTGATGGTGTAGCTACGCTGGTGATGGTGTAGCTACACTGGGTGAGTGATGGTGTAGCTACACTGGGTGAGTGATGGTGTAGCTACGCTGGTGATGGTGTAGCTACACTGGGTGAGTGATGGTGTAGCTACACTGGTGATGGTGTAGCTACACTGGGTGAGTGATGGTGTAGCTACGCTGGTGATGGTGTAGCTACACTGGGTGAGTGATCGTCTAGCTACACTGGGTGAGTGTTGGTGTAGCTACACTGGTGATGGTGTAGCCACACTGGGTGATGGTGTAGCTACACTGGGTGAGTGATGGTGTAGCTACGCTGGTGATGGTGTAGCTACACTGGGTGAGTGATGGTGTAGCTACACTGGTGATGGTGTAGCTACACTTGTGATGGTGTAGCTACACTGGTGATGGTGTAGCTATGCTGGTGATGGTGTAGCTACACTGGGTGGGTGATGGTGTAGCTACACTGGTGATGGTGTAGCTACACTGGGTGAGTGATGGTGTTGCTACGTTGGTGATGGTGTAGCTACGCTGGTGATGGTGTGGCTATGCTGGGTGAGTGATGGTGTAGCTACACTGGGTAATGGTGTAGCTACACTGGTGATGGTGTAGCTACACTGGGTGAGTGATGGTGTAGCTACACTGGTGATGGTGTAGCTACACTGGGTGAGTGATGGTGTGGCTATGCTGGGTGAGTGATGGTGTAGCTACACTGGTGATGGTGTAGCTACACTGGTGATGGTGTAGCTACACTGGGTGAGTGATGGTGTTGCTACACTGGTGATGGTGTAGCTACACTGGGTGGGTGATGCTGTAGCTTCACTGGGTGATGGTGTAGCTTTGCTGGTGATTGTGTAGCTACACTGGGTGAGTGATGGTGTAGCTACGCTGGTGATGGTGTAGCTACACTGGGTGAGTGATGGTGTAGCTACACTGGGTGATGGTGTAGCTACACTAGGTGAGTGATGGTGTAGCTACACTGGGTGAGTGATGGTGTAGCTACGCTGGTGATGGTGTAGCAACACTGGTGATGGTGTAGCTACACTGGGTGAGTGATGGTGTAGCTACACTGGTGATGGTGTAGCTACACCTGTGATGGTGTAGCTACACTGGGTGAGTGATGGTGTAGCTACACTGGGTGAGTGATGGTGTAGCTACACTGGTGATGGTGTAGCTACACTGGGTTGGTGATGCTGTAGCTACACTGGGTGATGGTGTAGCTATGCTGGTGATGGTGTAGCTACACTGGGTGGGTGATGGTGTAGCTACACTGGTGATGGTGTAGCTACACTGGGTGGGTGATGCTGTAGCTACACTGGGTGATGGTGTAGCTATGCTGGTGATGGTGTAGCTACACTGGGTGAGTGATGGTGTAGCTACGCTGGTGATGGTGTAGCTACACTGGGTGAGTGATGGTGTAGCTACACTGGGTGAGTGATGGTGTAGCTACACTGGTGATGGTGTAGCTACACTTGTGATGGTGTAGCTACACTGATTGGGTGATGGTGTAGGTACACTGGTGATGGTGTAGCTACACTGGGTGAGTGATGGTGTAGCTACACTGGTGATGGTGTAGCTACGCTCTTGATGGTGTAGCTACACTGGGTGAGTGATGGTGTAGCTACACTGGTGATGGTGTAGCTACACTGGGTGAGTGATGGTGTAGCTACACTGGTGATGGTGTAGCTACGCTGGTGATGGTGTAGCTACACTGGGTGAGTGATGGTGTAGCTACACTGGTGATGGTGTAGCTACACTGGGTGAGTGATGGTGTAGCTACACTGGGTGAGTGATGGTGTAGCTACACTGGGTGAGTGATGGTGTAGCTACACTGGGTGATGGTGTAGATACACTGGGTGAGTGATGGTGTAGCTACGCTGGTGATGGTGTAGCTACACTGGGTGAGTGATGGTGTAGCTACACTGGTGATGGTGTAGCTACACTTGTGATGGTGTAGCTACACTGATTGGGTGATGGTGTAGGTACACTGGTGATGGTGTAGCTACACTGGGTGAGTGATGGTGTAGCTACACTGGTGATGGTGTAGCTACACTGGGTGGGTGATGGTGTAGCTACACTGGTGATGGTTTAGCTACTCTGGTGATGGTGTAGCTACACTGGGTGGGTGATGGTGTAGCTACACTGGTGATGGTGTAGCTACACTGGTGATGGTGTAGCTACACTGGGTGAGTCATGGCGTAGCTACACTGGGTGAGTGATGGTGTAGCTACACTGGGTGAGTGATGGTGTAGCTACGCTCTTGATGGTGTAGCTACACTGAGTGAGTGATGGTGTAGCTACACTGGTGATGGTGTAGCTACACTGGGTGGGTGATGGTGTAGCTACACTGGTGATGGTTTAGCTACTCTGGTGATGGTGTAGCTACACTGGGTGAGTGATGGTGTAGCTACACTGAGTGGGTGATGGTGTAGCTACACTGGTGATGGTGTAGCTACACTGGGTGGGTGATGGTGTAGCTACACTGGTGATGGTTTAGCTACTCTGGTGATGGTGTAGCTACACTGGGTGAGTGATGGTGTAGCTACACTGAGTGGGTGATGGTGTAGCTACGCTTTTGATGGTGTAGCTACACTGAGTGAGTGATGGTGTAGCTACACTGGGTGAGTGATGGTGTAGCTACACTGGTGATGGTGTAGCTACACTGGGTGAGTGATGGTGTAGCTACACTGGTGATGGTGTAGCTACGCTGGTGATGGTGTAGCTACACTGGGTGAGTGATGGTGTAGCTACACTGATTGGGTGATGGTGTAGCTACGCTGGTGATGGTGTAGCTACACTGGGTGAGTGATGGTGTAGCTACACTGGTGATGGTGTAGCTACACTTGTGATGGTGTAGCTACACTGGGTGAGTGATGGTGTAGCTAAACTGGGTGAGTGATGGTGTAGCTACACTGATTGGGTGATGGTGTAGCTACACTGGTGATGGTGTAGCTACACTGGGTGAGTGATGGTGTAGCTACACTGGTGATGGTTTAGCTACTCTGGTGATGGTGTAGCTACACTGGGTGAGTGATGGTGTAGCTACACTGGTGATGGTGTAGCTACGCTGGTGATGGTGTAGCTACACTGGGTGAGTGATGGTGTAGCTACGCTGGTGATGGTGTAGCTACACTGGGTGAGTGATGGTGTAGCTACACTGGGTGATTGATGGTGTAGCTACACTGAGTGAGTGATGGTGTAGCTACGCTGGTGATAGTGTAGCTACACTGGGTGAGTGATGGTGTAGCTACACTGGGTGAGTGATGGTGTAGCTACACTGGTGATGGTGTAGCTACACTGGTGATGGTGTAGCTACACTGGGTGAGTGATGGTGTAGCTACTCTGGTGATGGTGTAGCTACACTGGGTGAGTGATGGTGTAGCTACACTGGTGATGGTGTAGCTACACTGGGTTATGGTGTAGCTACACTGGGTGAGTGATGGTGTAGCTACACTGGGTGAGTGATGGTGTAGTTACGCTGGTGATGGTGTAGCTACACTGAGTGAGTGATGGTGTAGCTACACTGGGTGAGTGATGGTGTAGATACACTGGTGATGGTGTAGCTACACTCTGTGAGTGATGGTGTAGCTACACTCTGTGAGTGATGGTGTAGCTACACCGGCCTGCGATGTTGGTGTTGCTACACAGCACTTGCCCCAACAGTCTGTCTGAGGCTACACGGTGGGGGTGGGGGGGACCTTTGTCTTTGTGCCTGCAGGAGGGTCCCTTCGTCTGCATCTCGCTGGTGAGCTCTGTGGCGGAGTCGGACAGCGTCCACTCCATGCTGTGTAAGCCAACTGCTCACCGGGGTTCACGTCCACGCCAGCTCTCTGTGTTGTGTTGCATTGTGTTTCTAAGTTTACTGTGTGCTTGTTTTCTCGTTCACTCTTACCTGATGACGGTTGCTTGTGTTGCAATCGAAACGTCGGATACTATTATTATTGTTTGATTTTATTTCCTACGTGACTTTACCGAAAGAACCACGGAGCAAAAATTGTTTAGTTTTGTAGATGAGATGTAGGGAGGTCAGTGGGACCTTACCTAGTACGATAAAAATAGTTTAGTTTGTAGATGAGATGTTGAGACCTCAGTGGGACCTTACCTGGTTACAATAAAAATAGTTTATATTCATATTCTTATTTATTTCCGTAAAGTCACGTTATTGTTTCCCTTCAACGTGACTTAACCGAAAAAGAATATGAATTACTGCAGTCACGAAAGCTTTAAATAAAAAAAATAGTTTAGTTTGTAGATGAGATGTAGAGACCTCAGTGGGACCTTACCTGGTACAATAAAAATGACATCTGAAACGGCGCCTTGCGGCGACCGTGCCGACGCCATGCCCCGGTGTGCCGCAGGGAAGGAGTACGGTCGCGCTGACCGCCAGCTGGCTTCACTCGGACCCCACCGTGGTGGCGCTCGAGATCCTGACGGTGGCGGTTGCGGGGCCCCTGGCGCTGCTGCTGGTGTTCGCCATCGACCAGGACAAGCACTACCGGTAGGGGTCATGCCGCTCTACCGGTAGGGGTCACGCCACACTACCGGTATGGGTCACGCCGCTCTACCGGTAGGGGTCACGCCACACTACCGGTATGGGTCACGCCGCTCTACCGGTAGGGGGTCACGCCGCTCTACCGGTAGGGGTCATGCCGCACTACCGGTAGGGGTCACGCCACTCTACCGGTAGGGGGTCACGCCGCACTACCGGTAGGGGTCACGCCACACTACCGGTAGGGGTCACGCCACACTACCAGTAGGGGTCACGCCGCTCTACGGGTAGGGGTCACGCCGCACTACCGGTAGGGGTCACGCCACTCTACCGGTAGGGGTCACGCCGCTCTACCGGTAGGGGTCACGCCGCTCTACCGGTAGGGGGTCACGCCGCTCTACCGGTAGGGGTCACGCCGCTCTACCGGTAGGGGTCATGCCGCACTACCGGTAGGGGTCACGCCACTCTACCGGTAGGGGGTCACACCGCACTACCGGTAGGGGTCACGCCACACTACCGGTAGGGGTCACGCCACACTACCAGTAGGGGTCACGCCTCACTACCGGTAGGGGGTCACGCAGCTCTACCGCTGGGGGGGCGCTGTGGGTGTCACCGTATCCGTGACGACGCTGTGGGGTGTCCATGTAACGACGCATCTCCACCAACACCACTAACCACGTTGTCTCCACCGCGCACTCACTCACCCACACCACCATCACCACCTCCGCCCACCCCACTAACCCGCATCACCACTTCCGCCCACACCACCACCACCATCACCGCCTCCGCTCACACCACCACCACCACCACCGCCTCCGCTCACACCACCACCACCACCACCACCGCCTCCACCCACACCACCTCCACCGCCACGCTCCCCCCTCCCCTCCCCCGCCCGCCCGTAGCCACTTTGTACAGGTGTGCCTGTGCGTGTGCGAGCTGTACGTAGCCACTTTGTACAGGTGTGCCTGTGCGTGTGCGAGCTGTACGTAGACACTTTGTACAGGTGTGCCTGTGCGTGTGCGAGCTGTACGTAGCCACTTTGTACAGGTGTGCCTGTGCGTGTGCGAGCTGTACGTAGCCACTTTGTACAGGTGTGCCTGTGCGTGTGCGAGCTGTACGTAGCCACTTTGTACAGGTGTGCCTGTGCGTGTGCGAGCTGTACGTAGCCACTTTGTACAGGTGTGCCTGTGTGTGTGCGAGCTGTACGTAGCCACTTTGTACAGGTGTGCCTGTGCGTGTGCGAGCTGTACCTAGCCACTTTGTACAGGTGTGCCTGTGCGTGTGCGAGCTGTACGTAGCCACTTTGTACAGGTGTGCCTGTGCGTGTGCGAGCTGTACGTAGCCACTTTGTACAGGTGTGCCTGTGCGTGTGCGAGCTGTACGTAGCCACTTTGTACAGGTGTGCCTGTGCGTGTGCGAGCTGTACGTAGCCACTTTGTACAGGTGTGCCTGTGCGTGTGCGAGCTGTACGTAGACACTTTGTACAGGTGTGCCTGTGCGTGTGCGAGCTGTACGTAGCCACTTTGTACAGGTGTGCCTGTGCGTGTGCGAGCTGTACGTAGACACTTTGTACAGGTGTGCCTGTGCGTGTGCGAGCTGTACGTAGCCACTTTGTACAGGTGTGCCTGTGCGTGTGCGAGCTGTACGTAGCCACTTTGTACAGGTGTGCCTGTGCGTGTGCGAGCTGTACGTAAACACTTTGTACAGGTGTGCCTGTGCGTGTGCGAGCTGTACGTAGCCACTTTGTACAGGTGTGCCTGTGCGTGTGCGAGCTGTACGTAGCCACTTTGTACAGGTGTGCCTGTGCGTGTGCGAGCTGTACGTAGCCACAGTGTACAGGTGTGCCTGTGCGTGTGCGAGCTGTACGGCGGCTGGATGACGTCCGCCCCCGAGTGGCTGGCGGGCAGCGCCAGCCTGCGCACCGACAGCGCCGACCTCCTCTGGCTCTACCTCGTCTTCTTCGACGGCCTCTGGGTGCTGCTGCCCATTGTGCTGCTCGCCCAGTCCTGGGGGGCGCTCGCCGTCGCTCACCGGCCGCACGTGGCCAAGGCCGCCGGCGACGGCAGCGGCAAGCGGAAGTGGCGATGAGCCGAGCCGGAAGTCGGTGCTGGCGCGACCGTTCGAGGAGATTTCCCGTCGTCCGTCCGCCCGCCCAATTTTTTTTTGATTGGCGCGAGAGAAATGAAAATTTAAAAAAGTAAAAAAAACGAGCGATCGAATGCCGACGGGTACCAACCACCCTTCGTCTCCCCAATTGAAACATTTCCCCGCCCCCCCTCCCCCCACCCCAGCGGTGCCCTCGCCAAAATGCACATCGGAAGAGCTGTGGTGAAAGAGAGGAGGGCGGGGAGAGAGGAGAGAGGAGAGAGAGAGAGACGATTTTGCTGAAAATAACGTGCGCGTTACGCCGTGCCGCATTGCCGCGAGTAAAAAACGCCCGACGTGAATCGCCTCGACATCGTGATGGGACTGTTGTGCTCTTTGTGGTTCTTTCGGTAAAAGTTCACGCAGGTAGGATAAAAAAATTGAAATAGATCTCGACGTAAATCGCTCGCGACAAATTTGTGAGCCACGGCCCTCGCCGAGCTCACGTTTAATGTCGGCTGCCCCGCCCACATTTAATGTCGGCTGCCCCGCCCACATTTAATGTCGGCTGCCCCGCCCACATTTAATGTCGGCTGCCCCACCCACATTTAATGTCGGCTGCCCCGCCCACATTTAATGTCGGCTGCCCCGCCCACATTTAATGTCGGCTGCCCCACCCACATTTAATGTCGGCTGCCCCGCCCACATTTAATGTCGGCTGCCCCGCCCACATTTAATGTCAGCTGCCCCGCCCACATTTAATGTCGGCTGCCCCACCCACATTTAATGTCAGCTGCCCCGCTCATCTCTAAACCTTCATAATCAGGCGGCCTCAGCAGATTTCCCCCTCTCGGCCCCCCCTGAAATTTTGGGAAAGTCGGTAATCGGGATAACCGGATATCCGGCTGCTGCAAAATGCTGCAGGCTGCCACCTTGTGCTGCCCTTCCAGACTGCCACCTTGTGTGCTGCCCTGCAGGCTGCCACCTCGTGCTGGCCTGCAGGCTGCCATCTTGTGCTGCCCTGCAGGCTGCTTGAGCGGCAGCCTTTCGAACTCATCGAACTTATCAGCCACATCAGCGGCTCCGACCTATTAATAAACTCCGAGTTCAAATCCAAGACAATTTGTTTTACGCATTTTGTGGCGCCCACTGGAAAACATTACACTGGATATCTCAGAATATTGAAGTCAACCCCCCCCCGCTCCCCCCCCCCCCCAAGGTCAACATCCTGGCTCCGCCCCTGATCACCGGGCCCCGCTAGCTCGACAGCCTGTCAACTGTACTAGCTAGGTAGTGCCGCTGAGAGTAGGCACGGCTGTGTGTGAGATATACATAAAGAGTGTGCACCCACGTAGGGTGCGTGCAGTCCCCTTCGCGTGCAAGAGTAAAGAAGGCGCCTCCAATGATTCCTGTCTCCGAACTGCGTCACGACACTGACATAATGACGACTCGACACACTTCCCTTGAGATGGCATCTCATTGAAGACACGTTCACTTGGCATCAGGCGGAGACCTCCACCGCAACAGCCCCGAGTCTCCCGCGCATCTCCCTTATATACCAACACGAGGCCACGCCCCTTTTCTCGATCATTCTCGCCGACTCTGGACGCTCCATCTACCGGGGGACTCCACCGTTCACTTCAGTCACATGACCATGCCCCCCTTCCCGAACCTTCTCGCTGACTCTGGACGCTCGCTCTCCCGGTAGACTCCACCGTTCTCTTCCGTCACATGACCACGCCCCCCCTCATCGATGATTCCCGTAGCTACCGGTCCCTTCGCACACCACGACTGGTTCACTTCACAAGGGCCAATTAACTTCCACAAGCTCGACCGATCCCCACCACGGACGGTGCAACTTAGGCGATGTCTGCAGCTGCACCCGCGGACAATGCCCCGACAGCCCAGAGAGGCACGTGCTGGCACCGCTTTGCGCCCCACTCATTAGCGGCCCGTGGCCCCCGGCCGGTGATTTCCCTCGCCGCAGCACGTGCCTTCGACACCCGCCCCGAGCGCAACCTGCCGCATTTGTTTTCCTCGAAGCCACAACCAGTTCAGCGCTATGGGTGCTCCCGCGCGCACATCGGAGAGGGGACGAAGGAAAGAAACTCGACAACGCATCCAAAGACTCGCCCACACGCGGAAGTGGCATGCGCCGGCCACCGTCACCCCGTTCAGTTTACGGAAGCCGACACAGATGCCCCAGGACTACCGTCTGACTTCTCCACCAGCACCACGGGGGGCATTCCCGCGGAACGGTCGACGGCGGAATTGTGTCCGCCGTCGACAGCGTGCCCACCGCCTGTTCACACGTCCCTCCTCATCCGATGTGAGTTCCGCGAGCAGGGCTGCGGACCCGTATCAATGTGGTGCAGCGATATTTGAATGTGGGTGAAAGGACAGCTGTGGCCCCGGCGGGTACCGTGTTGGCCCATGTGATGCCCGCGGGTGAGATGGAACGTGGGCAGAGGCCCTTCATAACGAGAATCCCGATTTGGCTAAGGCACAACCGGGCGAATTGAAGTCGCAGTCGCTGCAATTTCAGATGTCCCGGCAAGAGCAAGTTCGACATCGGTCGCACTTCGGAAACGGCTCTTGGCCCGCTTTTAGGATCGTCTGTGCCAGGCTAGGTGCAGGAAGAGGTCACGTGACAGACCCAGCAGGTGTCCTGGGTTGACTGCTGTGCCAGGCTAGGTGCAGGAAGAGGTCACGGGGCAGATCCAGCAGGTGCCCATGGGTTGACTGCTGTGCCAGGATAGGTGCAGGAGGAGGTCACGGGACAGACCCAGCAGGTGCCGTGGGTTGACTGCTGTGCCAGGCTAGGTGCAGGAGGAGGTCACGGGACAGACCCTGCAGGTGCCCGTGGTTGACTGCTGTGCCAGGCTAGGTGCAGGAGGAGGTTACGGGACAGACCCTGTAGGTGCCGTGGGTTGACTGCTGTGGCAGGCTAGGTGCAGGAGGAGGTCACGGGACAGACCCTGTAGGTGCCAGTGGGTTGACTGCTGTGCCAGGCTAGGTGCAGGAGGAGGTCACGGAACAGACCATGCAGGTGCCCGTGGATTGACTGCTGTGCCAGGCTAGGTGCAGGAGGATGTCACGGGACAGACCCTGCAGGTGCCCGTGGGTTGACTGCTGTGCCAGGCTAGGTGCAGGAGGAGGTCACTGGACAGACCCAGCAGGTGCCGTGGGTTGACTGCTGTGCCAGTCTAGGTGCAGGAGGAGGTCACGGGACAGACCCTGCAGGTGCCCGTGGGTTGACTGCTGTGCCAGGCTAGGTGCAGGACGAGGTCACGGGACAGACCCTGCAGGTGCTGTGGGTTGGCTGCTGTGCCAGGCTAGGTGCAGGACGAGGTCACGGGACAGACCCAGCAGGTGCCCATGGGTTGACTGCTGTGCCAGGCTAGGTGCAGGAGGAGGTCACGGGGCAGATCCAGCAGGTGCTGTGGGTTGACTGCTGTGCCAGGCTAGGTGCAGGAGGAGGTCGCGGGACAGATCCTGCAGGTGCCGTGGGTTGACTGCTGTGCAAGTCTAGGTGCAGGAGGAGGTCACGGGCAGACCCTGCAGGTGCCCGTGGGTTGACTGCTGTGCGAGGCTAGGTGCAGGAGGAGGTTACGGGACAGACCCTGTAGGTGCCGTGGGTTGACTGCTGTGGCAGGATAGGTGCAGGAGGAGGTCACGGGACAGACCCTGCAGGTGCCAGTGGGTTGACAGCGTGCCAGGCTAGGTGCAGGAGGATGTCACGGGACAGACCCTGCAGGTGCCGTGGGTTGGCTGCTGTGCCAGGCTAGGTGCAGGAGGATGTCACGGGACAGACCCTGCAGGTGCCCGTGGGTTGACTGCTGTGCCAGGTTAGGTGCAGGAGGAGGTCACTGGACAGACCCAGCAGGTGCCGTGGGTTGACTGCTGTGCCAGTCTAGGTGCAGGAGGAGGTCACGGGACAGACCCTTCAGGTGCCCGTGGGTTGACTGCTGTGCCAGGCTAGGTGCAGGAGGAGGTCACGGGACAGACCCTGCAGGTGCCGTGGGTTGGCTGCTGTGCCAGGCTAGGTGCAGGAGGAGGTCACGGGACAGACCCTGCAGGTGCCGTGGGTTGTCTGCTGTGCCAGGCTAGGTGCAGGAGGAGGTCACGGGACAGACCCAGCAGGTGCCCATGGGTTGACTGCTGTGCCAGGCTAGGTGCAGGAGGAGGTCACGGGGCAGATCCAGCAGGTGCTGTGGGGTGACTGCTGTGCCAGGCTAGGTGCAGGAGGAGGTTGCGGGACAGATCCTGCAGGTGCCGTGGGTTGACTGCTGTGCCAGTCTAGGTGCAGGAGGAGGTCACGGGACAGACCCTGCAGGTGCCCGTGGGTTGACTGCTGTGCCAGGCTAGGTGCAGGAGGAGGTTACGGGACAGACCCTGTAGGTGCCGTGGGTTGACTGCTGTGGCAGGCTAGGTGCAGGAAGAGGTCACGGGACAGACCCTGTAGGTGCCGTGGGTTGACTGCTGTGGCAGGCTAGGTGCAGGAGGAGGTCACGGGACAGACCCTGCAGGTGCCAGTGGGTTGACAGCGTGCCAGGCTAGGTGCAGGAGGAGGTCACGGGACAGACCCTGCAGGTGCCGTGGGTTGGCTGCTGTGCCAGGCTAGGTGCAGGAGGATGTCACGGGACAGACCCTGCAGGTGCCCGTGGGTTGACTGCTGTGCCAGGTTAGGTGCAGGAGGAGGTCACTGGACAGACCCAGCAGGTGCCGTGGGTTGACTGCTGTGCCAGTCTAGGTGCAGGAGGAGGTCACGGGACAGACCCTGCAGGTGCCCGTGGGTTGACTGCTGTGCCAGGCTAGGTGCAGGAGGAGGTCACGGGACAGACCCTGCAGGTGCCGTGGGTTGGCTGCTGTGCCAGGCTAGGTGCAGGAGGAGGTCACGGGACAGACCCTGCAGGTGCCGTGGGTTGTCTGCTGTGCCAGGCTAGGTGCAGGAGGAGGTCACGGGACAGACCCAGCAGGTGCCCATGGGTTGACTGCTGTGCCAGGCTAGGTGCAGGAGGAGGTCACGGGGCAGATCCAGCAGGTGCTGTGGGGTGACTGCTGTGCCAGGCTAGGTGCAGGAGGAGGTTGCGGGACAGATCCTGCAGGTGCCGTGGGTTGACTGCTGTGCCAGTCTAGGTGCAGGAGGAGGTCACGGGACAGACCCTGCAGGTGCCCGTGGGTTGACTGCTGTGCCAGGCTAGGTGCAGGAGGAGGTTACGGGACAGACCCTGTAGGTGCCGTGGGTTGACTGCTGTGGCAGGCTAGGTGCAGGAAGAGGTCACGGGACAGACCCTGTAGGTGCCGTGGGTTGACTGCTGTGGCAGGCTAGGTGCAGGAGGAGGTCACGGGACAGACCCTGCAGGTGCCAGTGGGTTGACAGCGTGCCAGGCTAGGTGCAGGAGGAGGTCACGGGACAGACCCTGCAGGTGCCGTGGGTTGGCTGCTGTGCCAGGCTAGGTGCAGGAGGATGTCACGGGACAGACCCTGCAGGTGCCCGTGGGTTGACTGCTGTGCCAGGTTAGGTGCAGGAGGAGGTCACTGGACAGACCCAGCAGGTGCCGTGGGTTGACTGCTGTGCCAGTCTAGGTGCAGGAGGAGGTCACGGGACAGACCCTGCAGGTGCCCGTGGGTTGACTGCTGTGCCAGGCTAGGTGCAGGAGGAGGTCACGGGACAGACCCTGCAGGTGCCGTGGGTTGGCTGCTGTGCCAGGCTAGGTGCAGGAGGAGGTCACGGGACAGACCCTGCAGGTGCCGTGGGTTGTCTGCTGTGCCAGGCTAGGTGCAGGAGGAGGTCACGGGACAGACCCAGCAGGTGCCCATGGGTTGACTGCTGTGCCAGGCTAGGTGCAGGAGGAGGTCACGGGGCAGATCCAGCAGGTGCTGTGGGGTGACTGCTGTGCCAGGCTAGGTGCAGGAGGAGGTTGCGGGACAGATCCTGCAGGTGCCGTGGGTTGACTGCTGTGCCAGTCTAGGTGCAGGAGGAGGTCACGGGACAGACCCTGCAGGTGCCCGTGGGTTGACTGCTGTGCCAGGCTAGGTGCAGGAGGAGGTTACGGGACAGACCCTGTAGGTGCCGTGGGTTGACTGCTGTGGCAGGCTAGGTGCAGGAAGAGGTCACGGGACAGACCCTGTAGGTGCCGTGGGTTGACTGCTGTGGCAGGCTAGGTGCAGGAGGAGGTCACGGGACAGACCCTGCAGGTGCCAGTGGGTTGACTGCGTGCCAGGCTAGGTGCAGGAGGAGGTCACGGGACAGACCATGCAGGTGCCCGTGGGTTGACTGCTGTGCCAGGCTAGGTGCAGGAGGATGTCACGGGACAGACCCTGCAGGTGCCCGTGGGTTGACTGCTGTGCCAGGCTAGGTGCAGGAGGAGGTCACTGGACAGACCCAGCAGGTGCCGTGGGTTGATTTCTGTGCCAGGCTAGGTGCAGGAGGAGGTCACGGGACAGACCCTGCAGGTGCCGTGGGTTGGCTGCTGTGCCAGGCTAGGTGCAGGACGAGGTCATGGGACAGACCCAGCAGGTGCCCATGGGTTGACTGCTGTGCCAGGCTAGGTGCAGGAGGAGGTCACGGGGCAGATCCAGCAGGTGCTGTGGGTTGACTGCTGTGCCAGGCTAGGTGTAGGAGGAGGTCGCGGGACAGATCCTGCAGGTGCCCGTGGGTTGACTGCTGTGCCAGGCTAGGTGCAGGAGGAGGTCACGGGACAGACCCAGCAGGTGCCGTGGGTTTACTGCTGTGCCAGGCTAGGTGCAGGAGGAGGTCACGGGACAGACCCAGCAGGTGCCCATGGGTTGACTGCTGTGCCAGGCTAGGTGCAGGAGGAGGTCACGGGACAGACCCAGCAACTGCCGTTGGTTGACTGCTGTGCCAGGCTAGGTGCAGGAGGAGGTCACGGGACAGACCGAGCAGGTGCCGTGGGTTGACTGCTGTGCCAGGCTAGGTGCAGGAGGAGGTCACTGGACAGACCCAGCAGGTGCTGTGGGTTGACTGTTGTGCCAGGCTAGGTGCAGGAGGAGGTCACGGGACAGACCCAGCAGGTGCCCATGGGTTGACTGCTGTGCCAGGCTAGGTGCAGGAAGAGGTCACGGGACAGACCCAGCAGGTGCCTTGGGTTGACTGCTGTGCCAGGCTAGGTGCAAGAGGAGGTCACGGGACAGACCCAGCAGCTGCCGAGCATATTCACGGGAACGCGTGCGTGTGTGTGCCTGTGTGTGTGTCTGTGTCTGTGTGTGTCTGTGTGTCTGTGTGTGTCTGTGAGTGTGTGTGTCTGTGTGTATGTCTGTGTGTGTGTGTGTCTGTGTGAGTCAAGGCCTATGCTACCATCAGTAGGCCTGGGCTCTGGGTTGTTCTTCGTGCTTTCGGAGTCCTTGATGCTCTGCTCATGCTCATTAAGGACCTTCATGATGGTGAGCGGGCCTGGGTAAAACTACGTGGTCGGCGTCAGAGCCATTGCCTGTACACCTTGGGGTGCGACAGGGATGTCCTCTGGCTCCAACATTATTTAACATCTATTTCGATCACGTAGTTCGTGAAGCCTTCAGTAGCTGTACCCGATGAATTTCCATCTGGTACAGATACAATGGGAGGCTGATCGATGCCCGGGTGCGGTCAAGGGATGGCTCCCTATTGGTCAACCACGTTACGTATGCCGGAGACTTGGTAATTTCGGCATACTCAGAGGAGGAGATGATATGCTGCTGCTGAGACTGGAGTGTGCCACTAAGAGGTGCGGCCTTACCATCAACCCCACCAAAACTAAGCAACTGCCTGGGTATTTTGTACAATCGGGCACTCTACCCCCACAACTCCCAATTGGTGATGGGGCAGTTGTGGAGAGAGTGGAGAGTTTCCCATACCTGGGTAGTGTGCTTATGACCGGCTCCAGTTTAACAGCAGAGGTCTCACTCCGAAACAGTCGAGCGGCAATATCTTTTCATCGGTTGCGTAACGCTGTGTGGAAGCTGCAGGTGCCCGTGGGTTGACTGCTGTGCCAGGCTAGGTGCAGGAGGAGGTCACGGGACAGACCCAGCAGGTGCCGTGGGTTTACTGCTGTGCCAGGCTAGGTGCAGGAGGAGGTCACGGGACAGACCCAGCAGGTGCCCATGGGTTGACTGCTGTGCCAGGCTAGGTGCAGGAGGAGGTCACGGGACAGACCCAGCAACTGCCGTTGGTTGACTGCTGTGCCAGGCTAGGTGCAGGAGGAGGTCACGGGACAGACCGAGCAGGTGCCGTGGGTTGACTGCTGTGCCAGGCTAGGTGCAGGAGGAGGTCACTGGACAGACCCAGCAGGTGCTGTGGGTTGACTGTTGTGCCAGGCTAGGTGCAGGAGGAGGTCACGGGACAGACCCAGCAGGTGCCCATGGGTTGACTGCTGTGCCAGGCTAGGTGCAGGAAGAGGTCACGGGACAGACCCAGCAGGTGCCTTGGGTTGACTGCTGTGCCAGGCTAGGTGCAAGAGGAGGTCACGGGACAGACCCAGCAGCTGCCGAGCATATTCACGGGAACGCGTGCGTGTGTGTGCCTGTGTGTGTGTCTGTGTCTGTGTGTGTCTGTGTGTCTGTGTGTGTCTGTGAGTGTGTGTGTCTGTGTGTATGTCTGTGTGTGTGTGTGTCTGTGTGAGTCAAGGCCTATGCTACCATCAGTAGGCCTGGGCTCTGGGTTGTTCTTCGTGCTTTCGGAGTCCTTGACCCTCTGCTCATGCTCATTAAGGACCTTCATGATGGTGAGCGGGCCTGGGTAAAACTACGTGGTCGGCGTCAGAGCCATTGCCTGTACACCTTGGGGTGCGACAGGGATGTCCTCTGGCTCCAACATTATTTAACATCTATTTCGATCACGTAGTTCGTGAAGCCTTCAGTAGCTGTACCCGATGAATTTCCATCTGGTACAGATACAATGGGAGGCTGATCGATGCCCGGGTGCGGTCAAGGGATGGCTCCCTATTGGTCAACCACGTTACGTATGCCGGAGACTTGGTAATTTCGGCATACTCAGAGGAGGAGATGATATGCTGCTGCTGAGACTGGAGTGTGCCACTAAGAGGTGCGGCCTTACCATCAACCCCACCAAAACTAAGCAACTGCCTGGGTATTTTGTACAATCGGGCACTCTACCCCCACAACTCCCAATTGGTGATGGGGCAGTTGTGGAGAGAGTGGAGAGTTTCCCATACCTGGGTAGTGTGCTTATGACCGGCTCCAGTTTAACAGCAGAGGTCTCACTCCGAAACAGTCGAGCGGCAATATCTTTTCATCGGTTGCGTAACGCTGTGTGGAAGCTACCTAGTCTGTCGCTCCGCACTAAGCTTCAGGTCTTCTCGGCCACGGTCATTCCCTCCCTTCTCTACCCTTGCGAAACGTGGACCCCCCTAATGGAACATCTTCGACGGTTAGAAACATTTAGGCTGGCCTGCCTACGATCCATCCTGGGTTTAACCAGGCTGGATTGTGTGAGGAGCTCACAAATCCTTGAAAGATCTGGGCAAGGTCCCATCGGTGAGCGCCTCCGGCAGGCAAGGCTGCGTTGGCTGGGTCATGTAGCCCGCATGCCCAGCCACCGCATGCCGAAACAGCTTTTGTTCGGCCGGATTGAGGGGGCTAAACGGGCGCGGCACGGGCTAGATAAGAGATGGAGTGATCTGGTACAGGAGGACGTGGAGCTGAGTGGACTTGCCGATGACTGGTCCCAGTGGTGTCAAGATCGGCCTCTGTGTAGGAGGCTCGTGAAGGACGCAACTGGGCAGTTGGAGGTAGTCACCCTCCAACAACAACGGAGGGCGGAGGAGCGACGCTCACAACGAGCGGAGCGCCGGGTGGCTAAAGCACAGCAGGTTGGCACAGTAGGGGGCACAGGTGGTGCATCAGTCAGTCATCTCAGTCATCTCAGTCGACCCGTGGCACCTGGGTCTGCCCCGTGACCTCCTGCCAGTGGGCGTTCGACACTTCACGTGGGCTCTAGGTGCACATGGCCTGGCACAAGTGTCGTGGTGACGTCACCGCCACTTAGTGGCGAATGGCGGTTGTTGTTGTTGTGTGTGTCTGTGTGTCAGTGTGTGTGTGTCTGTGGGGAGCGATAGTGTAGCGGTTAGCGCGCTGCACTATGAACCTGGCCACCCGGGTTCGATTCCCGCTCACGGCTAACATCAGTGACGATTATCTGAACCGACTCAGCCTCAAATGAGTACCTGGTGCGGTGTGTAAGCATTGCCACTAGGGAGACAAAGGCGGTCGGGCGTGGTGCTGGCCACCCACCCCTTCGTGTACCGTTCCGGCCTTCATAGGTGCTCGCTAACAGCACTTGCCCCTACAGTCTGGTAAGGCTATATGGGGGATCTTTATCTTTGTGTGGTGCGTGTGTGTCAGTGTAGCGGTTAGCGCTACGCTGTGCTACGAACCCGGCGACCCGAATTCGATTCCTGCTCACTGCCAACACCGCCAGTGACGATTATCTGAACCGGTCCAGGGCCTCCCCCTAGCCTCAAATGAGTACCTGCTGCGATGTGCAGTAAACATCGCCACTGGGGAGACAAAGGCGGTCGGGCCTGGTGCTGGCCACCCACCCCCTCGTGTGCCACAGTGCCGGTAGCCTTCACAGGTGCTGCTACTCGCTAACAGCACTTGCCCCTACAGCCCTGTTAGAGGCTACACGGGGGACCTTTGTCTGTGTGTCTACAGCTGCTGCTCGCTACACACAGCCACTTGACCCTACAGCCCTGTTAGAGGCTACACGGGGGACCTTTGTCTGTGTGTCTACAGCTGCTGCTCGCTA
Source organism: Petromyzon marinus (assembly GCF_048934315.1). NCBI lineage: Eukaryota > Metazoa > Chordata > Hyperoartia > Petromyzontiformes > Petromyzontidae > Petromyzon > Petromyzon marinus. The sequence goes on along the minus strand of NC_133690.1, from coordinate 6,726,089 downwards.
CACACAGCCACTTGCCCCCTACAGCCCTGTTAGAGGCTACACGGGGGACCTTTGTCTGTGTGTCTACAGCTGCTGCTCGCTACACACAGCCACTCGCCCCCTACAGCCCTGTTATGTCTGTAGGGGCAGTTTAACGCGAACGAGACGACAACAACAACAACAATCACAAAGCCAACGGCGACTCGAACGATGCTTTATTAATCCGCGGGGCCGCCCTCAGTCATCCCAGAGCAGGATCAGCTCCTCGTCGTCCTCGTCCCACGGGAAGGGTTCCATCCAGCGCAGGTCGCCGGCGTTCTGCTGGAAGCGCACCAAGTCGCCAAAGTCGCGGTCGGGGTGGACGACCATGCCACCACCACGCTCCTCTTGCTCCCCCTGCTCCTCCTCGTCGAGGAAGACGAAGATTCCGTCGCCGTGCCCGCCGTGGTGGAAGAAGTGGCGCTCTGGTGGTGTTGGGAAGGTAGAGGGAGAGGAGGGGAGAGGGAGGTGAGGGGGGAGGAGGAGGAGGGGGGAGGAAGAGGTGGAGGTGGAGGAAAGTAGGGGTGGGAAGGAGGAGGTCAAACACGTGTCGTTACACAGAGACACACAGAGACCCATAGAAACACAGAGACCCATAGAGACACACAGAGACCCATAGATACACAGAGACCCATAGATACACAGAGACACACAGAGACCCATAGAGATACACAGAGACCCATAGAGACACACAGAGACCCATAGAGATACAGAAAAACAGAGACATACAGAGACCCATAGAGACACACAGAGACCCATAGAGATACAGAAAAAACAGAGACATACAGAGACCCATAGAGACACACAGAGACCCATAGAGACACACAGAGACCCATAGAGATACACAGAGACCCATAGATACACACAGATCCATAGAGACACACAGAGACACACAGAGACCCACAGAGACCCATAGAGACACAGAAAAACAGAGACATACAGAGACCCATAGAGACACACAGAGACCCATAGAGATACACAGAGACCCATAGATACACAGAGACCCATAGAGAAACACTGAGACCCATAGATACACAGAGACACATAGAGACACACAGAGACCCATAGAGACACACATAGACCCATAGAGACACACAGAGAACCATAGAGATACAGAAAAACAGAGACATACAGAGACCCATAGAGACACACAGAGACCCATAGAGATACAGAAAAACAGAGACATACAGAGACCCATAGAGACACACAGAGACCCATAGAGACACACAGAGACCCACAGGGATACACAGAGACCCATAGATATACACAGATCCATAGAGACACACAGAGACACACAGAGACCCACAGAGACCCATAGAGACACAGAAAAACAGAGACATACAGAGACCCATAGAGACACACAGAGACCCAAAGAGACACACAGAGACCCATAGAGATACACAGAGACCCATAGATACACAGAGACCCATAGAGAAACACTGAGACCCATAGATACACAGAGACCCATAGATACACAGAGACACATAGAGGCACACAGAGACCCATAGAGACACACAGAGACCCATAGAGACACACAGAGAACCATAGAGATACAGAAAAACAGAGACATACAGAGACCCATAGAGACATACAGAGACCCATAGAGATATAGAGACCCATAGATACACACAGATCAATAGAGACACACAGAGACACACAGAGACCCACAGAGACCCATAGAGACACAGAAAAACAGAGACATACAGAGACCCATAGAGACACACAGAGACCCATAGATACACACAGATCCATAGAGACACACAGAGACCCAAAGAGACCCACAGAGACCCATTGAGACACAGAAAAGCAGAGACATACAGAGACCCATAGAGGCACACAGAGACCCATAGAGATACACAGGGACCCATAGTTACACACAGATCCATAGAGACACACAGAGACCCATAGAGACACACAGAAAAACAGAGACATACAGAGACTAATAGAGACACACAGAGACCCATAGAGAAACACAGAGACCCATAGAGATACACAGGGACCCATAGATACACACAGATCCATAGAGACACACAGAGACCCATAGATACACACAGATCCATAGAGACACACAGAGACACACAGAGACCCACAGAGACCCATAGAGACACAGAAAAACAGAGACATACAGGGACCCATAGATACACACAGATCCATAGAGACACACAGAGACCCACAGAGACCCACAGAGACCCATTGAGACACAGAAAAGCAGAGACATACAGAGACCCATAGAGACACACAGAGACCCATAGAGATACACAGGGACCCATAGATACACACAGATCCATAGAGACACACAAAGACCCATAGAGACACACAGAAAAACAGAGACATACAGAGACTCATAGAGACACACAGAGACCCATAGAGATACACAGAGACCCAGAGATACACACAGATTCATAGAGACACACAGAGACCCATAGAGACACACAGAGACCCATAGATACACACAGATCCACAGAGACCCACAGAGACCCACAGAGACCCACAGAGACCCATTGAGACACAGAAAAACAGAGATATACAGAGACCCATAGAGACACACAGAGACCCATAGAGATACACAGAGACCCATAGATAAACACAGATCCATAGAGACACACAGAGACCCATAGAGACACGGAAAAACAGAGACCCATGGAGATCCATGGAGATCTATGGAGCCCGTGAAGGCGTTCCTGCCGTAGGCCGCGAGACCAAAACGTCGCTTACCCTGCATGAGCACCATGGGATCTGGCACCGTCCGTCTCTGGAGGAAGTAGAGGCAGCAGGCGAGCTACAGGCAGACAGGAACTCACACACACACACAGACACACACAGACACACACACAGACACACACAGACACACAGACACACACACAGAGACACACACAGACACACACACAGACACACACAGACACATACACACAGACACACACACACAGACACACACACAGACACACAGACACACACACAGACACACACAGACACACACACAGACACACACAGACACACACACAGTGGGGGGTGAGTTTGTGTGGTGATTGAGGAAGTGAGTGGCTGAGTGAGTGAGCGAGTGTTGAGTGAGCGGTGAGTGAATGAGCGAGTGGTGAGTGAGCGAGTGGGAGAGTGGGTGAGTGATCAAGTGGTGAGCGAGTGGTGAGCGAGTGGTGAGCGAGTGTGCGATTGGTGAGCGATTGAGCGAGTGGGTGAGTGGGCAAGCGGCCGAGTGAGCGAGTGGTGAGCGAGTGTACGAGTGGTGAGCGGGCGGGCGAGTTTGCTGTTCGCGTGCATTACCCACCAATCCAAGGGAAATCCCGGCGAGTGACGTCACAAAGACGATGACGTTGCATGACCTGGTGCAGGATGCGCACTGAGACACGGTCAGCCACAGGTGGAAGTCCTGGGGCAGAACGCAGAGGCAAAGACAAAGACGAAGGTCGATTCCAAACGTGTTCTACGGCATGTACTGTACTACACTACATGATACACTACTATATGCTACACTACATTATACACTACGACAGTACATTATATACTACTACACTACATTATATACTACTACACTACTATATACTACTACACTACATTATATACTACTACACTACATTATATACTACTACACTACATTATATACTACTACACTACACTATATACTACTACACTACATTATATACTACTACATTACATTCTATACTACTACACTACATTATATACTGCTACACTACTATATACTACTACACTACTATATACTACTACACTACTATATACTACTACAATACATTATATACTGCTACACTACTATATACTACTACACTACATTATATACTACTACACTACAATATATACTACTACACTATATACTACTACGCTACATTATATACTACTACTACACTACATTCTATACTACTACACTACATTATATACTGCTACACTACCATATACTACTACACTACTATATACTACTACACTACTATATACTACTACAATACATTATATACTGCTACACTACATTATACACCACTACACTACATTATAAACTACTACACTACATCATATACTACTACATTATAAACTACTACACTACATTATGTACTACTACACTACATTATATACTACTACACTATACACTACTATACTACATTATATACTACTACATTATATACTACTACACTGCATTATGTACTACTACACCACATTAAATACTACTACACTACATTATACACTGCTACACTACATTATATACTACTACACTACATTATATACTACTACACTATACACTACTACACTACATTATACACTACTATATACTAAACTACATTATACACTACTACACTACATTATATACTACTACACTACATTATATACTACTACACTATACACTACTACACTACATTATATACTACTACACTACATTATACACTACTCCACTACTATATACTACACTACATTACACACTACTACACTACATTATACACTACTACACTACATTATACACTACTATACACGTAATACACTACTATATACTACTATATACTACACTACATTATACACTACCATACACATTATACACTACTATATACAACACTACATTATACACTACTATACACATTATACAATACTGTATACTATACTACATTATATACTACTAAACACATTATATACTACTATATACTACGCTACATTATATACTACTACACTACATTATATACTACTACACTACATTATATACTACTACACTATACACTACTACACTACATTATATACTACTACACTACATTATATACTACTACACTACATTATACACTACTACACAACATTATATACTACACTACATTATATACTACTACACTACATTATACACTACTACACAACATTATATACTACTACACTACGTCACGGCCTGGGACAGACAGAGAGACACAGAGACACGGCATGGGACAGACAGAGAGACACAGAGAGACATACAGAGAGACACAGAGACACGACATGGGACAGACAGAGAGACAGAGAGACAGACAGAGAGACACAGAGACACGACATGGGACATACAGAGAGACGAAGAGACACGACATGGGACAGAGAGACACGGCCTGGGAGAGACAGAGAGACACAGAGACATACAGAGAGACACAGAGACACGGCATGGGACAGAGAGATACGGCCTGGGACAGACAGAGAGACAAAGAGACAGAGAGACACAGAGACACGGCATGGGACAGAGAGATACGGCCTGGGACAGAGAAAGAGAGACACAGAGACAAACAGAGAGACACAGAGACATACAGAGAGACACAGAGACACGGCATTGGACAGAGAGACACGGCCTGGGACAAACAGAGAGACACAGAGACAAAAAGAGAGACACAGAGACACGGCCTGGGACAGACAGAGAGACACGACATGGGACAGACAGAGACACACAGAGACACGGCCTGGGACAGACAGAGAGACACAGAGACGCGGCATGGGACAGAGATACACGGCCTGGGACAGACAGAGAGACACAGAGACAGACACAGAGAGACACAGAGACAGATACAGAGAGACACAGATACAGACACAGAGAGACACGACATGGGACATAAACAGACACAGAGAGATACGGCATGGGACAGAGACAGACACAGAGAGACACGGCCTGGGACAGATAGACAGACACAAAGACAAACAGAGAGACATAGAGACAGACACAGAGAGACACGGCATGGGACAGAGACAGACACAGAGAGACACGGCATGGGACAAAGAAAGACAGAGAGACACAGAGACAGACACAGAGAGATACAGAGACAGACACAGAGAGACACGGCATGGGACAGAGACAGACAGAGAGACACGGCCTGGGACATACAGAGAGACACAGAGACAGACACAGAGAGATACAGAAACAGACACAGAGAGACACGGCATGGGACAGAGACAGACACAGAGAGACACGACATGGGACAGAGACAGAAACACAGAGAGAAAAGGGACGGGACAGAGACAGACACAGAGATACACAGAGACAGACACAGAGAGACACGGGACGGGATAGAGACAGACACAGAGAGACACGACATGGGACAGAGACAGACACAGAGAGACACGGGACGGGACAGAGATATAAACACAGAGAGACACAGAGACAGACACAGAGAGATACAGAGAGATACAGATACATACAGAGAGAAACAGAGACACGGCATGGGACAGAGACAGACACAGAGAGACACGGCCTGGGACAGACAGACAGACACAGAGACAAACAGAGAGACACAGAGAGACACGGGACGGGACAGACAGAGAGACACAGAGACATACAGAGAGACACAGAGAGACACGGCATGGGACAGAGACAGACACAGAGAGACACGGCTTGGGACAGAGACAGAAACAGAGACAAACAGAGAGACACAGAGACAGACACAGAGAGACACAGAGACAGATTCAGAGAGACACAGAGAGACACGGCCTGGGACAGACAGAGAGACACAAAGACAAACAGAGACAGACACAGAGAGACACGGCATGGGACAGAGACAGAAACACAGAGACAGACACAGAGAGATACAGAGACAGACACAGAGAGACACAGAGACAGATTCAGAGAGACACAGAGACAGACACAGAGAGACACGACATGGGACAGAGACATACACAGAGAGACACGGCATGGGACAGAAACATACACAGAGAGACACGGCCTGGGACAGACAGAGAGACACAGAGACACAGAGACAGACACAGAGAGACACGGCATGGGACAGAGACAGAAACACAGAGACAGACACAGAGAGATACAGAGACAGACACAGAGAGACACAGAGACAGACACAGAGAAACACGACATGGAACAGAGACATACACAGAGAGACAGGGCATGGGACAGACAGAGAGACACAGAGACAAACAGAGAGACACAGAGACAGACAGAGAGAGACACGGCATGGGACAGAGACAGAGACATACAGAGAGACACAGAGACAGACAGAGAGACACAGAGACAGACACAGAGAGACACAGAGACAGACACAGAGAGACACGACATGGGACAGAGACAGAAACACAGAGACACAGAGATACACAGAGACAGACAGAGACACGGCCTGGGACAGAGACAGACACAGAGACAGACACAGAGAGACACAGAGAGACACAGAGACAGGCACAGAGAGACACAGAGAGACACAGAGAGACACAGAGACAGAGAGACACAGAGACAGACACAGAGAGACACAGAGACAGACACAGAGACAGACACAGAGACAGAGAGACACAGAGACAGAGACAGAGAGACACAGAGACAGAGAGACACGGGACGGGAGTCTCACCTGAATTGTCACGCTGAGCCATGACAGCCACGCCGTGGAGCTTCCCCTGAAACACAGAGGGGGGGGGGGGGGAGACGTGGGGGGAGGGGTGGGGGGAGGGGTGGGGGGAGGGGTGGGGGGACGTGGTTGGAGGGGTGGGGGGCGACGTGGGGGGAGGGGTGGGGGGAGACGTGGGGGGAGGGGTGGGGGGGAGACGTGGGGGGAGGGGTGGGGGGAGGGGTGGGGGGGGAGAGGTGGGGGGAGTGGTGTCGGGATGACCAACGCAATGATTATAATATATATGATTATAATATATATGATTATAATATATCAATAATTAAGGTTTGTTTGATGTTAGATCGCGTTAATATGAATTACTGTGTCGTTAAAGCCACCACCACCCGACATGGCCAATTATTTAAGGGGTTTGCGTTACGTAAACAGAACGTGGCCAATTCGTTACTAGTACAGCACTAACCGGTTGCTGTGTGTTGCAGAGTTAAATCCACTACAATATTTACAATTCGTTACTAGTACAGCACTAACCAGTTACTGTGTGTTGGAAAGTTAAACCCACTACAACATTTACAATTCGTTACTAATACAGCACTAACCGGTTGCTGTGTGTTGGAGGGTTAAACCCACTACAACATTTACAATTCGTTACTAGTACAGCACTAACCGGTTGCTGTGTGTTGGAGAGTTAAACCCACTGCAACATTTACAATTCGTTACTAGTACAGCACTAACCGGTTGCTGTGTGTTGGAGAGTTAAACCCACTGCAACATTTACAATTCGTTTCTAGTACAGCACTAACCGGTTGCTGTGTGTTGGAGAGTTAAACCCACTGCAACATTTACAATTCGTTACTGGTACAGCACTAACCGGTTGCTGTGTGTTGGAGAGTTAAACCCACTGTGACATTTACAATTCGTTACTAGTACAGCACTAACCGGTTGCTGTGTGTTGGATAGTTAAACCCACTACGACATTTACAATTTGTTACTAGTACAGCACTAACCGGTTGCTGTGTGTTGCAGAGTCAAACCAACTACTACATTTACAATTCGTTACTAGTACAGCACTAACCGGTTGTTGTGTGTTGGAAAGTTAAACCTACTACGACATTTACTATTCATTACTAGTACAGCACTAACCCGTTGCTGTGTGTTGGAGAGTTAAACCCACTACAACATTATCAATTCGTTACTAGTACCGCACTAACCGGTTGCTGTGTGTTGGAGAGTTAAACCCACTACTACTTTTAGAATTCGTTACTAGTACAGCATTAACCGGTTGCTGTGTGTTGGAGAGTTAAACCCACTACTACATTTACAATTCGTTACTAGTACAGCACTAACCGGTTGCTGTGTGTTGGAGAGTTAAACCCACTGCAACATTTACAATTTGTTACTAGTACAGCACTAACCGGTTGCTGTGTGTTGGGTAGTTAAACCCACTACAACATTTACAATTCGTTACTAGTACAGCACTAACCGGTTGTTGTGTGTTGGAAAGTTAAACCTACTACGACATTTACTATTCATTACTAGTACAGCACTAACCGGTTGCTGTGTGTTGGAGAGCTAAACCCACTACGACATTTACAATTCCTTACTTTTACAGCACTAACCCGTTGCTGTGTGTTTGAGAGTTAAACCCACTACAACATTATCAATTCGTTACTAGTACCGCACTAACCGGTTGCTGTGTGTTGGAGAGTTAAACCCACTACTACATTTACAATTCGTTACTAGTACAGCACTAACCGGTTGCTGTGTGTTGGAGAGTTAAACCCACTGCAACATTTACAATTCGTTACTAGTACAGCACTAACCGGCTGCTGTGTGTTGGAGAGTTAAACCCACTGTGACATTTACAATTCGTTACTAGTACAGCACTAACCGGTTGCTGTTTGTTGGAGAGTTAAACCCACTACAACATTTACAATTCGTTACTAGTACAGCACTAACCGGTTGCTGTGTGTTGGAGAGTTAACCACTACAACATTTACAATTCGTTACTAGTACAGCACTAACCGGTTGCTGTGTGTTGGAGAGTTAAACCCACTGCAACATTTACAATTCGTTACTAGTACAGCACTAACCGGTTGCTGTGTGTTGGAGAGTTAAACCCACTGTGACATTTACAATTCGTTACTAGTACAGCACTAACCGGTTGCTGTTTGTTGGAGAGTTAAACCCACTACAACATTTACAATTCGTTACTAGTACAGCACTAACCGGTTGCTGTGTGTTGGAGAGTTAACCACTACAACATTTACAATTCGTTACTAGTACAGCACTAACCGGTTGCTGTGTGTTGGAGAGTTAAACCCACTACAACATTTACAATTCGTTACTAGTACAGCACTAACCGGTTACTGTGTGTTGGAGTTTTAAATCCACTACTACTTTTACAATTCGTTACTAGTACAGCACTAACCGGTTGCTGTGTGTTGGAGAGTTAAACCCACTACAACATTCACAATTCGTTACTAGTACAGTGCTAACCGGTTGCTGTGTGTTGGAGAGTTAAACCCACTGCTACATTTACAATTCGTTACTAGTACAGTGCTAACCGGTTGCTGTGTGTTGGAGAGTTAAACCCACTGCTACATTTACAATTCGTTACTAGTACAGCACTAACTGGTTGCTGTGTGTTGGAGAGTTAAACCCACTACAACATTCACAATTCGTTACTAGTACAGCACTAACCGGTTGCTGTGTGTTGGAGAGTTTAACCCACTACAACATTCACAATTCGTTACTAGTACTGCACTAACCGGTTGCTGTGTGTTGGAGAGCTTAACCCACTACAACATTTACAATTCGTTACTAGTACAGCACTAACCGGTTTGCTGTGTGTTGTCTTTTTTTTTGTTTATTTTGACTAATTTTGAACCTATCAAGGTGACTTTACCAAAAGACCCAAACAATTTGAATTCCTGCAGTCACGACAACAAGAAGCACTTTCGCAGAAATGAGTTTGTCGATCTCGGTGATGATTTCAAAGTGGCATCAAAGCTCCCAGCGGCTTCCTAATAACGGAAGGAAGACAGCGTTCCAGACAGCCACGGAAGCGCGCCTTACCCGGCTAAAACATTTTAGATGAATATATAACAAAAAAGTTAAAAGGGGCCGTCCATAAATGACGTCACACGACGTCACAAAAAGTCAGACCCCCCCTCAAATATGACGTCACAAAGCTCTGCCCCCCCCCCCCCCCCACAAAAATATTTCCAATTTTAAAATAAAACATGCTTCAAATCGCTTTAAACTATTGTCATTGTAGTGCGTATTTAATGTGGCGCTGCACTCTGATGTTGTAGGAGAAAACATTTATTTAAAAATATATATCTATTTAATTAAGTAGAACGTTTTGATTTAAAGCTTTCGTGACTGCAGGGATTCATATTCTTGGTTCTTTCGGTAAAGTCACCACCACGTGGAAGGGAAACAATAAAATAATAAAAATATAAAACAATAAAATTCTCACGACGTTTCAACTGCAACACAAGCAGCAATCATCATCAGGTGTGAAAACCACATCAAGCAAATTTTAAAAAAAGTTGCGGGTTATTTTTAACGTTAGCACCACGGAGAGCGATTTGGCAGTTATTCAGATGGACGAGTCCATCTATTTTGATTTAAAGCTTTCGTGACTGCAATAATTATTATTCTTAACTCTTTCGGTAAAGTCACATTGAAGGGAAACAATAGAATAATAAATATATATATAAAACAATAAACATTCTCACGACGTTTCGACCATAACACACGTCGTGAGATTTTTTATTGTTTTATATATATTTTATTATTTTATTGTTTCCCTTCAACGTGACTTTACCGAAAGAGCTAAGAATATGAGTCCATCTATGTTCGGAAAAGAGTAGGGGGGGAGACGAAAATAATGGATGCGGTCTGAAAGCCACCATAAGCGTGAACAATCATTTATGGACGACCCCTTAACACAACTCGTCCATATGAATAACTGCCAAATCGCTCTCCGTGGTGCTAACGTTAAAATAAAACGCCACTTTTTTACAATTATTTCCTGCTGTGGTTTTCACACCTGATGATGATTGCTCGTGTTGCAGTCGAAACGTCGTGATAATTTTATTGTTTGATATTTTTATTATTTTATTGTTTCCCTTCTACGTGGTGACTTGACCGAAAGAACTAACAATATAAGCAGAACGTGTTGTCTATATTTATTTAAAGTTGCGCATTTTGATGCGACGTCACATTTCTCAAACCCTCCCACCCCTCCTCCTCGTCACACATCGTCACAAATGTCTGACCCATCCTCCACCCCCACCCCCACCTAGGCGCGTGACGTCATTTATGGACGGCCCCAAGTCGTTTCAGGTTTACTTACCAGCGCCAAATCGCCGTGAGCAGAGAATGCGGCCTCCAAACGCCCGACGCTACGAGCGGCGGTGGCATTGTAACGGGGAGCGAGGCCAACGGAGGGTCCACCTCCATGCCTGGGCTCAGCAGCAGCAGCAGAAGCAGCAGAGGCAGCAGCAGCAGCAGGCAGACGAGCCACGTGCGCTGAGATAGCATGGCGGATCTTCTCCCTCTGAAGCAACCTCACCCTCCTTATCCCTCCGCTCGGCGTCAATGAAGGGAATGAGCCGTGTGGGTGAGCGTTGCGAGATAGCGTGTCAGTGTTTTCGAGGTAGTGTGTGAGAGTGTGGGAGCGTGTATGTGTGTGAGAGAGTATGGGAGCGTGTGTGTGTGTGTGAGAGTGTGTGTGTGTGAGAGTGTGTGAGAGTGTGTGTGTGTGAGAGTGAGTGTGTGAGAGAGTGTGTGTGAGAGTGTGTGTGAGAGTGTGAGAGAGAGTGTGTGTGTGAGTGTGTGAGAGAGTGTGTGTGAGAGTGTGTGTATGTGAGAGTGAGTGTGTGAGAGAGTGAGAGGGAGTGTGAGAGTGTGTGTGAGACTCTGAGAGAGTGTGTGTGTGAGTGTGTGTGAGAGAGTGTGTGTGTGTGAGTGTGTGTGAGAGAGTGTGTGTGTGAGAGTGTGAAAGAGAGTGTGTGTGTGAGAGTGTGTGTGTGTGAGAGTGTGTGTGTGAGAGTGTGTGTGAGACTCAGAGAAAGTGTGTGTGTGTGTGAGTGTGTGTGAGAGAGTGTGTGTGTGTGAGTGTGTGTGAAAGAGTGTGTGTGTGAGAGAGTGTGAAAGAGAGTGTGTGTGTGAGAGTGTGTGTGTGTGTGTGAGAGTGTGTGTGTGAGAGTGTGTGTGAGACTCTGAGAGAGTGTGTGTGTGAGTGTGTGTGTGAGAGTGTGTGTGTGAGTGTGTGTGAGAGTGTGTGTGTGAGAGTGTATGTGAGAGTGTGTGTGTGAGAGTGTGTGTGTGAGAGAGAGTGTGTGTGTGAGAGAGTGTGTGTGAGAGAGTGTGTGTGTGTGAGAGAGAGTGAGTGTGTGAGAGTGTGTGAGAGTGTGAGAGAGTGTGTGAGAGTGTGTGTGTGTGAGAGAGAGAGTGAGAGAGTGTATTTAGATTTTTTTTAGAGCGTGTGAAAAAGCGTGCGTCCTTGTCAGAGTTCGTCTCATAATGACGTAGCTAGTCACGTGTCAGTTCTACGCGCGTCACGAAGAGCGTTACGTAACCAACGCACCACGTGACCGCCGCGCCAACGCGCGCGTGCGCACTGGCCGTTTCCGTTTCAACGGCTCGGCGAACACTGCCCATAGACTCAGCACTGCCCATAGACTCAACACTGCCCATAGACTCAGCACTGCCCATAGACTCAACCCTGCCCATAGACTCAACACTGCCCATAGACTCAGCACTGCCCATAGACTCAGCACTGCCCATAGACTCAACACTGCCCATAGACTCAGCACTGCCCATAGACTCAGCACTGCCCATAGACTCAACACTGCCCATAGACTCAGCACTGCCCATAGACTCAACACTGCCCATAGACTCAACACTGCCCATAGACTCAGCACTGCCCATAGACTCAACACTGCCCATAGACTCAACCCTGCCCATAGACTCAACACTGCCCATAGACTCAGCACTGCCCATAGACTCAGCACTGCCCATAGACTCAACACTGCCCATAGACTCAGCACTGCCCATAGACTCAACACTGCCCATAGACTCAGCACTGCCCATAGACTAACATTGCCCATAGACTCAGCACTGCCCATAGACTCAGCACTGCCCATAGACTCAACACTGCCCATAGACTCAGCACTGCCTATAGACTAACACTGCCCATAAACTCAGCACTGCCCATAGACTCAGCACTGCCCATAGACTCAGCACTGCCCATAGACTCAACACTGCCCCATAGACTCAGCACTGCCCATAGACTCAACACTGCTCATAGACTCAACACTGCCCATAGACTCAGCACTGCCCATAGACTCAACACTGCCCATAGACTGAACACTGCCCCTTCGACTTAATACTGCACCATAGACTCAGCACTGCCCATAGACTTCTTCATGGTTTGAGTGATAGCTTTGCGAATTGTATAGTCGGAGTAACCATTAGCTTTAAGAGCTTGGTGTACCTGCTTGAGTTCACTGCCTATGTGTTCCTGGTCGGATATGCATTGGGCTCTAAGGTACAGAGTCTTGATGAGAGAATTCTTCTGTGATGGATGGTGGTGGGAATCCGGTTTCAGATAAGCATCCGTATGGGTAGCTTTCCTGTAGACAGAGTGGCTCATTGAACCATCAGGTCTCTTTTTTATTAGGACATCCAAAAAAGGTAGCTTGCCATCTTTTCGACTTCCATGGTAAATCTGATGGCTGGGTGTATGGAATTGATGTGGTCGAAGAATTGGTCTAGAGCTGGCCGGCCATGTGGCCAGATGACAAAAGTGTCATCCACTTACCTCTTCCATAAGGTGAGGCACAGAGTGGCAGTCTGGATGGCGTCAGTCTCAAATTTCTCCATGAAAATGTTAGCTATAACCGGAGATAGGGGGAGCCCATTGGGGTGCCCTCACTTTGTTTGTAGAAAGTTCCATTCCAAGTGAAGTATGTATTGGTTAAACAGTGTCTCACCAGGGGGGGTACCTAAGTGCTTAGTCCTTGATGAACCAAGTCTTCAATCATTCGCGATGGTGTCAGGTACAGGAACCTTGGTGAATAAGGAAACTACATCAAAACTGACAAGCAGGTCGTCTGGGGAAAGGGAAATACCCTTGATTGTCGATTCCAGGTGAGTAGAATTTTGTACCGCAGAGGTGGTTTTTCCAGTGAAAGGACGCAGGATTTCAGACAAAAAACGAGCTAATTTGTAGGTGGGGGAGTTGATAGTAGAGACGATGGGACGAAGGGGTGTATCTACTTTATGTTTTTTTTGGTAAGCCGTATAATCTTGGTGGCCTGGCAGCAGAAGTTTTCAATGAAAACTGTTTAGATTGATCCATTAATGCGGTTGAATCAGCCTCATCACACAAACCAACAGTACCCTGGTGTCTACAAACTAAGTTGCCTCTGTGGTAGTAGTTACATTGGAGAAACCAAACGCCATGTCTCGGACCGCATTCGTGAACACAAAGCAGACCTTAAACACAGTAGGACCAACACCTCAGCCGTGGTAGATCATTGTTATAATTCAGTAGGCTCACATGACATTGACTTTTCCAAGACAGAGGTTCTTTGTAAGCCATCTGGCTACCATAAGAGATTCGTTCATGAGGCTATCCACATATACAAGCACAGAGACAATTTCAACCGAGAAGATGGATTCTGGCTTAGCAATCATTGGAAGGATTTGATAAACCATTTCAGGTCTTAATTGATTGTTCACGCTTACAGTGGCTTTCAGACAGCATACAATAATTTTTCGTCTCCCCCCTCCTCTTTTCAGAACATAGATGGACTAGTCCTTCTAAATAAACTGCCAAATTGCTGCGCGTGGCGCTGACGCTTTTAAGTAAATAAATAAATACACCGTTTACAAATAAATAAATTAATGCAACCTGACACACCTGATGACGACCGTTTGTGTTATGGTCGAAACGTCGTGAGAATTTTTATTGTTTTATATATATTTTATTATTTATTGTTTCCCTTCAACGTGACTTTACCGAAAGAGCTAAGAATATGAGGGAGGGGGGTGTTTGAGAAATGTGACGTCACATCAAAATGGGCAACTTTCAATAATTATATACAACCCGTTCTGCTTAATTAAATAGACTTTTTAATACATATTTTCTCCTGCAACATCAGAGTGCAGCGCCACATTAAATACGCACTACAATGACAATAGTTTAAAGCGATTTGAAGCATGTTTTATATTTTTATATTTTTGTGACGTCATGTTTGAGGGGGGGGTCTGACTTTTTGCGACGCCGTGTGACGAGGGGGGGGGGTCAAAAATCATCCAAAATCGCGTGACGTCATTTATGGACGGCCCCATACGCTGTGTAACAAAAAAATATACATTTAAATTATCATCGTCGTCGTGTCTGTGGAAATGTATAGCAGCCAAATACTCTAAACGCGTTTTTCTACGGAATCTTCGAGACCCATAGACCCACAGAGACCCACAGATACCCATAGAGACCCATATAGACCCGCAGAGACCCACAGAGACCCATAGAGACCCACAGAGACCCATAGAGACCCACAGAGACCCACAGAGACCAATATACCCATAGAGACCCACAGATTACCCATAGAGACCCACATAACCCCATAGAGACCCATAGAGACACACAGAGACCCCATAGACCCATAGAGACCCGTAGACCCATACTCATAGAGACCCATAGACCCCATAGACCCATAGAGACCCATAGACCCATACTCATAGAGACCCATAGACCCGCAGAGACCCACAGAGACCCATAGACTCACAGAAACCCTTCGACCCACAGAGACCTACAGACCCACAGAGACCCAGAGACTCGTATAGACCCGCAGAGACCCACAGAAATGCATAGCAGCATCGAAATAATTTAAACGCACTGACATTTTAAATGGACCCGGACAAAAATCCACCACGTGGAGAGAGACGCAGACTCGGAATATACAGCAGCAGCAGGCAGGGTCGTGATCGAACCCACGACCTCCTGCACACCTGGCGAGGTAGTCAACATCTCATAGCCACCGTGGTGATGATGAGAGATACGCAATTTGTACCTCCACACACATGGCACGGTTGACTACGTACGGTGCGAAAAAAGTTCAAGCCAAAGACAAAGATCCTCCGTATAGCCTTAACAGACTGTTGGGGCAAGTGCTATTAGCGAGTACCACCTATGTTGTAGTGGGTTTAACTCTCCAACACACAGCAACAGGTTAGTGCTGTACTAGTAACGAATTGTAAATGTTGTAGTGGGTTTAACTCTCCAACACAGAGAAACCGGTTAGTGCTGTACTAGTAACGAAATGGCCACGTTCTGTTGATGTGACACAAACCCCCCATGAACATATACTGGCCTTTCACAATATGTGGCAATTTTAGATTCACCCCTCAAATGATGAATAAACCCATCCCCAGGGCAAAGCGGCGATTCTCCCACCCACAACCCACCCCTGCCCACCCACTACCCACCACTACCCACCCACTACCCACCCACTGCCAACCCCCAACCACTCCCTACTCACCTACAACCCACCCCCTACCCACCCACTACCCACCCCTACCCACCAACTACCCACCCCTACCCACCCACTACCCACTCACTAGCCACCCCCTACCCACCTACAACCCACCCCCTACCCACCCACTACCCACCCCCTACCAACCCACTACCCACCCCCTACCCACAACCACTCCCTACCCACCTACAACCCACCCCCTACCCACCCACGTGCGCGCGACAGTGATGGAGATGCCGTCTCCTGCTCCTGTTGCTCCTGCTGCTGCTGCTGTCTCTGATGCTGGGGGTGGTGCCGATGACCCCGCGTGGCCGAGCCGAGCGGCGTGCCTGTCGCTCGCCCTCTGCGCCTTCCAGGCGCGCGCGGCCCTCGCTCTGTCGTGGGTGGTGGGAGGCCGCCTGCAGCTGCCGCCCGCAGAGCGATGGGTCGTGGCCTGGCTGCTCTATGACGCAGTGGTTCACATCACACTGGTGAGTGAGTGGGTGAGTGGGTGGTGGTGGTGGTGGTGTAGTTACACTGCAGCGCCACACCTATTTACCATCATTAGGGGAAAGAACGGTGATCCAATCTCCGACCCCCCGCAAAGAACAGGTTTGCAGATTTTGCTGCGCATTTCTGTGAAGTCCTGGGGGTGGGGGAAATCCCTCAGCCAGGAAAACATCGTGAGGCACAAAGTGGGGATGACCCTGCTGAGGCTGCAGTGGTTCAAATATTGGAAGAAGTCACCCCCTGTGAGTGGCTGGCTGAAGAACCATCTGTTGAGGAAGTGCTGAAGGCGATCCGGAGTCTGAGACCAGGAAAGGCACCGGGTAGAGATGATCTCCCAATCGAAATGCTGAGGGAGGGTGGCGTTTGTGCACAGACTGTCCTACATGACATCATAACAAACAGTCTGGACCACTGGACCAGTTCCGCAGGACTCGAAGGATGCCCTGGTGGTCCCCATATTTAAGAAGGTGAGACCACACAGACTGTAACAACTACAGAGGCATCTCACTCCTCAGTGTGCCAGGAAAGGTCCTGGCAAGAATTATTCAACATCGCCTTGCCAGGCGCGCTGAGGAGAGGCTTGTGGAGCCCCAATGCGGTTTCAGGAAAGGGAGGTCCTGCACAGATGCCATATTTTCTGTCCGTTTACTACAGCAGAGGTGTAGGGAATTCCAACAAGACCTACATCTCTGCTTTATTGACCTGGTCAAAGCCTATGATACCACCAGTATACCTGGGCTCTGGGTTGTTCTTCGCGCTTTCGGAGTCCCTAACCGCTGCTCACGATCATTAAGGACCGTCATGATGGTGAGCGGGCCCGGATAAAACTACGTGCCGGGAATCGGAGCCATTCCCTGTTCACCTTGGGGTGCGACAGGGATGTCCTCTGGCTCCAATATTATTTAACATCTATTTCGACCACGTAGTTCGTGAAGCCTTCAGTAGCTGTACCGGAGGAATTTCCATCTGGTACAGATACAATGTGAGGCTGACCGATGCCAGGGTACGGTCAAGGGATGGCTCCCTATTGGTCAACCACGTTACGTATGCCGACGACCTGGTAATTGCGGCTCACTCAGAGGAGGAGTTGGAGGCGCTGCGGCTGAAACTGGAGTGTGCCACTAAGAGGTGGCGCCTTACCATCAGCCCCACCAAAACGAAGAACCTGCCTGGGTATTTTGTACCATCGGACACTCCACCCCCACAATTCCCAATATGTGATGGGGCAGTTGTCGAGAGAGTGGAAAGTTTCCCATACCTGGGCAGTGTGCTCATGACCGGCTCCGGTTTAACAGCAGAGGTCTCACTCCGAATCAGTCGAGCGGCAATATCTTTTAATTGGATGCGTAACGCTGTGTGGAAGCTACGTGGTCTGTCGCTCCGCACGAAGCTTCGGGTCTTCTCAGCCACAGTCATTCCTTCTGTTCTCTATGCTTGCGAAACGTGGACCCCCCTAATGGAACATCTTCGTCGGTTAGAAACATTTAGACTGGCCTGCCTACGATCAATCTTGGGTTTAACCAGGCTGGATTGTGTGAGGAGCTCACAAATCCTCGAAAGATCTGGACAAAGTCCCATCGGTGAGCACCTCCGGCAAGCAAGGCTGCGTTGGCTGGGCCATGTTGCCCGCATGTCCAGCCACCGCATGCCTAAACAGCTTTTGTTCTGCCGGATCGAGGGGGCTAAACGGGCGCGGCATGGGCTAGAGAAGAGATGGAGTGATGTGGTACAGGAGGATGTGGAGCTGGTACCAGCGGTGTCAAGATCGGCCTCTGTGGAGGAGGCTCGTGAAGGACGCTACTGGGCAGTTGGAGGCAGTCGCTCACAACAACGAGCGGAGCGCCGGGTGGCTAAAGCACAGCAAGTTGGCACAGTAGGGGGCACAGGTGGTGCATGAGCCAGTCATCTCGGTCATCTCAGTCAGTATACCCGTGGCACCTGCTGGGTCTGCCTCATTACATCCTGCCAGCGGGCGTTCGACACTTCACGTGGTAGCCTCAAGGTGCACATAGCCTGGCACAAGCGTCGTGGTGACGTCACCGCCACTGAGTGGCGAATGGCAGTTGTCGTTATTGATGATGGTAATGGTGGTCCTGATGGTGGTGCTGATGGTGGTGATGGTGGTGGTGATGATGGTGGTGGTGGTGATGGTGAGTGATGGTGTAGCTACGCTGGGTGAGTGATGGTGTTGCTACGCTGGTGATGGTGTAGCTACGCTGGTGATGGTGTGGCTATGCTGGGTGAGTGATGGTGTAGCTACACTGGGTAATGGTGTAGCTACACTTGTGATGGTGTAGCTACACTGGGTGAGTGATGGTGTAGCTACACTGGGTTATGGTGTAGCTACGCTGGTGATGGTGTAGCTACACTGGGTGAGTGATGGTGTAGCTACACTGGGTGATGGTGTAGCTACACTGGGTGAGTGATGGTGTAGCTACGCTGGTAATGGTGTAGCTACACTGGGTGGGTGATGCTGTAGCTACACTGGTGATGGTGTAGCTACACTGGGTGAGTGATGGTGTAGCTACGCTGGTGATGGTGTAGCTACACTGGGTGAGTGATGGTGTAGCTACACTGGTGATGGTGTAGCTACACTGGGTGGGTGATGCTGTAGCTACACTGAGTGATGGTGTAGCTATGCTGGTGATGGTGTAGCTACACTGGGTGAGTGATGGTGTAGCTACGCTGGTGATGGTGTAGCTACACTGGGTGAGTGATGGTGTAGCTACGCTGGTGATGGTGTAGCTACACTGGGTGAGTGAAGGTGTAGCTACACTGGGTGAGTGATGGTGTAGCTACTCTGGTGATGGTGTAGCTACACTGGGTGAGTGAGCGTGTAGCTACACTGGGTGAGTGTTGGTGTAGCTACACTGGTGATGGTGTAGCTACACTGGGTGATGGTGTAGCTACACTGGGTGAGTGATGGTGTAGCTAC
Organism: Petromyzon marinus; assembly: GCF_048934315.1. NCBI lineage: Eukaryota > Metazoa > Chordata > Hyperoartia > Petromyzontiformes > Petromyzontidae > Petromyzon > Petromyzon marinus. The sequence continues at coordinate 6,705,795 of NC_133690.1, read as the reverse complement.
GCTGGTGATGTTGTAGCTACACTGGGTGAGTGATGGTGTAGCTACACTGGTGATGGTGTAGCTACACTGGGTGAGTGATGGTGTAGTTACACTGGTGATGGTGTAGCTATGCTGGTGATGGTGTAGCTACACTGGGTGAGTGATGGTGTAGCTACGCTGGTGATGGTGTAGCTACACTGGGTGAGTGAAGGTGTAGCTACACTGGGTGAGTGATGGTGTAGCTACACTAGTGATGGTGTAGCTACACTGGGTGAGTGATGGTGTAGCTACGCTGGTGATGGTGTAGCTACACTGGGTGTAGCTACACTGGGTGAGTGATCGTGTAGCTACACTGGGTGAGTGTTGGTGTAGCTACACTTGTGATGGTGTAGCTACACTGGTGATGGAGTAGCTACACTTGTGATGGTGTAGCTACACTGGTGAGGGTGTAGCTATGCTGGTGATGGTGTAGCTGCACTGGGTGGGTGATTGTGTAGCTACACTGGTGATGGTGTAGCTACACTGGGTGAGTGATGGTGTTGCTACGTTGGTGATGGTGTAGCTACGCTGGTGATGGTGTGGCTATGCTGGGTGAGTGATGGTGTAGCTACACTGGGTAATGGTATAGCTACACTGGTGATGGTGTAGCTACACTGGGTGAGTGATGGTGTAGCTACACTGGGTGAGTGATGGTGTAGCTACACTAGGTGAGTGATGGTGTAGCTACGCTGGTGATGGTGTAGCTACACTGGGTGAGTGATGGTGTAGCTACACTGGTGATGGTGTAGCTACACTGGGTGAGTGATGGTGTAGCTACACTGGTGATGGTGTAGCTACACTGGGTGGGTGATGCTGTAGCTACAATGGGTGATGGTGTAGCTTTGCTGGTGATGGTGTAGCTACACTGGGTGAGTGATGGTGTAGCTACGCTGGTGATGGTGTAGCTACACTGGGTGAGTGATGGTGTAGCTACGCTGGTGATGGTGTAGCTACACTGGGTGAGTGATGGTGTAGCTACGCTGGTGATGGTGTAGCTACACTGGGTGAGTGATGGTGTAGCTACGCTGGTGATGGTGTAGCTACACTGGGTGAGTGATGGTGTAGCTACACTGGGTGATGGTGTAGCTACACTAGGTGAGTGATGGTGTAGCTACACTGGTGATGGTGTAGCTACACTGGGTGAGTGATGGTGTAGTTACGCTGGTGATGGTGTAGCTACACTGGTGATGGTGTAGCTACACTGGGTGAGTGATGGTGTAGCTACACTGGGTGAGTGATGGTGTAGCTACACTGGTGATGGTGTAGCTACACTGGTGATGGTGTAGCTACACTTGTGATGGTGTAGCTACACTGGGTGAGTGATTGTGTAGCTACACTGGTGATGGTGTAGCTACACTGGGTTGGTGATGCTGTAGCTACACTGGGTGATGGTGTAGCTATGCTGGTGATGGTGTAGCTACACTGGGTGGGTGATGGTGTAGCTACACTGGTGATGGTGTAGCTACACTGGGTGGGTGATGCTGTAGCTTCACTGGGTGATGGTGTAGCTATACTGGTGATGGTGTAGCTACACTGGGTGGGTGATGGTGTAGCTACACTGGTGATGGTGTAGCTACACTGGGTGGGTGATGCTGTAGCTTCACTGGGTGATGGTGTAGCTATACTGGTGATGGTGTAGCTACACTGGGTGAGTGATGGTGTAGCTACGCTGGTGATGGTGTAGCTACACTGGGTGAGTGATGGTGTAGCTACGCTGGTGATGGTGTAGCTACACTGGGTGAGTGATGGTGTAGCTACGCTGGTGATGGTGTAGCTACACTGGGTGAGTGATGGTGTAGCTACACTGGGTGATGGTGTAGCTACACTAGGTGAGTGATGGTGTAGCTACACTGGTGATGGTGTAGCTACACTGGGTGAGTGATGGTGTAGTTACGCTGGTGATGGTGTAGCTACACTGGTGATGGTGTAGCTACACTGGGTGAGTGATGGTGTAGCTACACTGGGTGAGTGATGGTGTAGCTACACTGGTGATGGTGTAGCTACACTTGTGATGGTGTAGCTACACTGGGTGAGTGATTGTGTAGCTACACTGGTGATGGTGTAGCTACACTGGGTTGGTGATGCTGTAGCTACACTGGGTGATGGTGTAGCTATGCTGGTGATGGTGTAGCTACACTGGGTGGGTGATGGTGTAGCTACACTGGTGATGGTGTAGCTACACTGGGTGGGTGATGCTGTAGCTTCACTGGGTGATGGTGTAGCTATACTGGTGATGGTGTAGCTACACTGGGTGAGTGATGGTGTAGCTACGCTGGTGATGGTGTAGCTACACTGGGTGAGTGATAGTGTAGCTACACTGGGTGAGTGATGGTGTAGCTACGCTGGTGATGGTGTAGCTACACTGGGTGAGTGATGGTGTAGCTACACTGGTGATGGTTTAGCTACTCTGGTGATGGTGTAGCTACACTGGGTGAGTGATGGTGTAGCTACACTGGGTGAGTGATGGTGTAGCTACACTGGGTGATCGTGTAGCTACACTGGGTGAGTGATGGTGTAGCTACGCTGGTGATGGTGTAGCTACACTGGGTGAGTGATTGTGTAGCTACACTGGTGATGGTGTAGCTACACTTGTGATGGTGTAGCTACACTGATTGGGTGATGGTCTAGGTACACTGGTGATGGTGTAGCTACACTGGGTGAGTGATGGTGTAGCTACACTGGTGATGGTGTAGCTACACTGGGTGATGGTGTAGCTACACTGGGTGAGTGATGGTGTAGCTACGCTGGTGATGTTGTAGCTACACTGGGTGAGTGATGGTGTAGCTTCACTGGTGATGGTGTAGCTACACTTGTGATGGTGTAGCTACACTGGTGATTGTGTAGCTATGCTGGTGATGGTGTAGCTACACTGGGTGGGTGATGGTGTAGCTACACTGGTGATGGTGTAGCTACACTGGGTGAGTGATGGTGTAACTACGCTGGTGATGGTGTAGCTACACTGGGTGAGTGATGGTGTAGCTATGCTGGTGATGGTGTAGCTACACTGGGTGGGTGATGGGGTAGCTACACTGGTGATGGTGTAGCTACACTGGGTGAGTGTTGGTGTAGCTACACTGGTGATGGTGTAGCCACACTGGGTGATGGTGTAGCTACACTGGGTGAGTGATGGTGTAGCTACACTGGGTGAGTGATGGTGTAGCTACTCTGGTGATGGTGTAGCTACACTGGGTGAGTGAGCGTGTAGCTACACTGGGTGAGTGTTGGTGTAGCTACACTGGTGATGGTGTAGCTACACTGGGTGATGGTGTAGCTACACTGGGTGAGTGATGGTGTAGCTACGCTGGTGATGTTGTAGCTACACTGGGTGAGTGATGGTGTAGCTACACTGGTGATGGTGTAGCTACACTGGGTGAGTGATGGTGTAGTTACACTGGTGATGGTGTAGCTATGCTGGTGATGGTGTAGCTACACTGGGTGAGTGATGGTGTAGCTACGCTGGTGATGGTGTAGCTACACTGGGTGAGTGATGGTGTAGCTACTCTGGTGATGGTGTAGCTACACTGGGTGAGTGAGCGTGTAGCTACACTGGGTGAGTGTTGGTGTAGCTACACTGGTGATGGTGTAGCTACACTGGGTGATGGTGTAGCTACACTGGGTGAGTGATGGTGTAGCTACGCTGGTGATGTTGTAGCTACACTGGGTGAGTGATGGTGTAGCTACACTGGTGATGGTGTAGCTACACTGGGTGAGTGATGGTGTAGTTACACTGGTGATGGTGTAGCTATGCTGGTGATGGTGTAGCTACACTGGGTGAGTGATGGTGTAGCTACGCTGGTGATGGTGTAGCTACACTGGGTGAGTGAAGGTGTAGCTACACTGGGTGAGTGATGGTGTAGCTACACTAGTGATGGTGTAGCTACACTGGGTGAGTGATGGTGTAGCTACGCTGGTGATGGTGTAGCTACACTGGGTGTAGCTACACTGGGTGAGTGATCGTGTAGCTACACTGGGTGAGTGTTGGTGTAGCTACACTTGTGATGGTGTAGCTACACTGGTGATGGAGTAGCTACACTTGTGATGGTGTAGCTACACTGGTGAGGGTGTAGATATGCTGGTGATGGTGTAGCTACACTGGGTGGGTGATTGTGTAGCTACACTGGTGATGGTGTAGCTACACTGGGTGAGTGATGGTGTTGCTACGTTGGTGATGGTGTAGCTACGCTGGTGATGGTGTGGCTATGCTGGGTGAGTGATGGTGTAGCTACACTGGGTAATGGTATAGCTACACTGGTGATGGTGTAGCTACACTGGGTGAGTGATGGTGTAGCTACACTGGGTGAGTGATGGTGTAGCTACACTAGGTGAGTGATGGTGTAGCTACGCTGGTGATGGTGTAGCTACACTGGGTGAGTGATGGTGTAGCTACACTGGTGATGGTGTAGCTACACTGGGTGAGTGATGGTGTAGCTACACTGGTGATGGTGTAGCTACACTGGGTGGGTGATGCTGTAGCTACAATGGGTGATGGTGTAGCTTTGCTGGTGATGGTGTAGCTACACTGGGTGAGTGATGGTGTAGCTACGCTGGTGATGGTGTAGCTACACTGGGTGAGTGATGGTGTAGCTACGCTGGTGATGGTGTAGCTACACTGGGTGAGTGATGGTGTAGCTACGCTGGTGATGGTGTAGCTACACTGGGTGAGTGATGGTGTAGCTACGCTGGTGATGGTGTAGCTACACTGGGTGAGTGATGGTTTAGCTACACTGGGTGATGGTGTAGCTACACTAGGTGAGTGATGGTGTAGCTACACTGGTGATGGTGTAGCTACACTGGGTGAGTGATGGTGTAGTTACGCTGGTGATGGTGTAGCTACACTGGTGATGGTGTAGCTACACTGGGTGAGTGATGGTGTAGCTACACTGGGTGAGTGATGGTGTAGCTACACTGGTGATGGTGTAGCTACACTTGTGATGGTGTAGCTACACTGGGTGAGTGATTGTGTAGCTACACTGGTGATGGTGTAGCTACACTGGGTTGGTGATGCTGTAGCTACACTGGGTGATGGTGTAGCTATGCTGGTGATGGTGTAGCTACACTGGGTGGGTGATGGTGTAGCTACACTGGTGATGGTGTAGCTACACTGGGTGGGTGATGCTGTAGCTTCACTGGGTGATGGTGTAGCTATACTGGTGATGGTGTAGCTACACTGGGTGGGTGATGGTGTAGCTACACTGGTGATGGTGTAGCTACACTGGGTGGGTGATGCTGTAGCTTCACTGGGTGATGGTGTAGCTATACTGGTGATGGTGTAGCTACACTGGGTGAGTGATGGTGTAGCTACGCTGGTGATGGTGTAGCTACACTGGGTGAGTGATGGTGTAGCTACGCTGGTGATGGTGTAGCTACACTGGGTGAGTGATGGTGTAGCTACGCTGGTGATGGTGTAGCTACACTGGGTGAGTGATGGTGTAGCTACACTGGGTGATGGTGTAGCTACACTAGGTGAGTGATGGTGTAGCTACACTGGTGATGGTGTAGCTACACTGGGTGAGTGATGGTGTAGTTACGCTGGTGATGGTGTAGCTACACTGGTGATGGTGTAGCTACACTGGGTGAGTGATGGTGTAGCTACACTGGGTGAGTGATGGTGTAGCTACACTGGTGATGGTGTAGCTACACTTGTGATGGTGTAGCTACACTGGGTGAGTGATTGTGTAGCTACACTGGTGATGGTGTAGCTACACTGGGTTGGTGATGCTGTAGCTACACTGGGTGATGGTGTAGCTATGCTGGTGATGGTGTAGCTACACTGGGTGGGTGATGGTGTAGCTACACTGGTGATGGTGTAGCTACACTGGGTGGGTGATGCTGTAGCTTCACTGGGTGATGGTGTAGCTATACTGGTGATGGTGTAGCTACACTGGGTGAGTGATGGTGTAGCTACGCTGGTGATGGTGTAGCTACACTGGGTGAGTGATAGTGTAGCTACACTGGGTGAGTGATGGTGTAGCTACGCTGGTGATGGTGTAGCTACACTGGGTGAGTGATGGTGTAGCTACACTGGTGATGGTTTAGCTACTCTGGTGATGGTGTAGCTACACTGGGTGAGTGATGGTGTAGCTACACTGGGTGAGTGATGGTGTAGCTACACTGGGTGATCGTGTAGCTACACTGGGTGAGTGATGGTGTAGCTACGCTGGTGATGGTGTAGCTACACTGGGTGAGTGATTGTGTAGCTACACTGGTGATGGTGTAGCTACACTTGTGATGGTGTAGCTACACTGATTGGGTGATGGTCTAGGTACACTGGTGATGGTGTAGCTACACTGGGTGAGTGATGGTGTAGCTACACTGGTGATGGTGTAGCTACACTGGGTGATGGTGTAGCTACACTGGGTGAGTGATGGTGTAGCTACGCTGGTGATGTTGTAGCTACACTGGGTGAGTGATGGTGTAGCTTCACTGGTGATGGTGTAGCTACACTTGTGATGGTGTAGCTACACTGGTGATTGTGTAGCTATGCTGGTGATGGTGTAGCTACACTGGGTGGGTGATGGTGTAGCTACACTGGTGATGGTGTAGCTACACTGGGTGAGTGATGGTGTAACTACGCTGGTGATGGTGTAGCTACACTGGGTGAGTGATGGTGTAGCTATGCTGGTGATGGTGTAGCTACACTGGGTGGGTGATGGGGTAGCTACACTGGTGATGGTGTAGCTACACTGGGTGAGTGTTGGTGTAGCTACACTGGTGATGGTGTAGCCACACTGGGTGATGGTGTAGCTACACTGGGTGAGTGATGGTGTAGCTACACTGGGTGAGTGATGGTGTAGCTACTCTGGTGATGGTGTAGCTACACTGGGTGAGTGAGCGTGTAGCTACACTGGGTGAGTGTTGGTGTAGCTACACTGGTGATGGTGTAGCTACACTGGGTGATGGTGTAGCTACACTGGGTGAGTGATGGTGTAGCTACGCTGGTGATGTTGTAGCTACACTGGGTGAGTGATGGTGTAGCTACACTGGTGATGGTGTAGCTACACTGGGTGAGTGATGGTGTAGTTACACTGGTGATGGTGTAGCTATGCTGGTGATGGTGTAGCTACACTGGGTGAGTGATGGTGTAGCTACGCTGGTGATGGTGTAGCTACACTGGGTGAGTGAAGGTGTAGCTACACTGGGTGAGTGATGGTGTAGCTACACTAGTGATGGTGTAGCTACACTGGGTGAGTGATGGTGTAGCTACGCTGGTGATGGTGTAGCTACACTGGGTGTAGCTACACTGGGTGAGTGATCGTGTAGCTACACTGGGTGAGTGTTGGTGTAGCTACACTTGTGATGGTGTAGCTACACTGGTGATGGAGTAGCTACACTTGTGATGGTGTAGCTACACTGGTGAGGGTGTGGCTATGCTGGTGATGGTGTAGCTACACTGGGTGGGTGATTGTGTAGCTACACTGGTGATGGTGTAGCTACACTGGGTGAGTGATGGTGTTGCTACGTTGGTGATGGTGTAGCTACGCTGGTGATGGTGTGGCTATGCTGGGTGAGTGATGGTGTAGCTACACTGGGTAATGGTATAGCTACACTGTTGATGGTGTAGCTACACTGGGTGAGTGATGGTGTAGCTACACTGGGTGAGTGATGGTGTAGCTACACTAGGTGAGTGATGGTGTAGCTACGCTGGTGATGGTGTAGCTACACTGGGTGAGTGATGGTGTAGCTACACTGGTGATGGTGTAGCTACACTGGGTGAGTGATGGTGTAGCTACACTGGTGATGGTGTAGCTACACTGGGTGGGTGATGCTGTAGCTACAATGGGTGATGGTGTAGCTTTGCTGGTGATGGTGTAGCTACACTGGGTGAGTGATGGTGTAGCTACGCTGGTGATGGTGTAGCTACACTGGGTGAGTGATGGTGTAGCTACGCTGGTGATGGTGTAGCTACACTGGGTGAGTGATGGTGTAGCTACGCTGGTGATGGTGTAGCTACACTGGGTGAGTGATGGTGTAGCTACGCTGGTGATGGTGTAGCTACACTGGGTGAGTGATGGTGTAGCTACACTGGGTGATGGTGTAGCTACACTAGGTGAGTGATGGTGTAGCTACACTGGTGATGGTGTAGCTACGCTGGTGATGGTGTAGCTACACTGGGTGAGTGATGGTGTAGTTACGCTGGTGATGGTGTAGCTACACTGGTGATGGTGTAGCTACACTGGGTGAGTGATGGTGTAGCTACACTGGGTGAGTGATGGTGTAGCTACACTGGTGATGGTGTAGCTACACTTGTGATGGTGTAGCTACACTGGGTGAGTTATTGTGTAGCTACACTGGTGATGGTGTAGCTACACTGGGTTGGTGATGCTGTAGCTACACTGGGTGATGGTGTAGCTATGCTGGTGATGGTGTAGCTACACTGGGTGGGTGATGGTGTAGCTACACTGGTGATGGTGTAGCTACACTGGGTGGGTGATGCTGTAGCTTCACTGGGTGATGGTGTAGCTATGCTGGTGATGGTGTAGCTACACTGGGTGAGTGATGGTGTAGCTACGCTGGTGATGGTGTAGCTACACTGGGTGAGTGATAGTGTAGCTACACTGGGTAAGTGATGGTGTAGCTACGCTGGTGATGGTGTAGCTACACTGGGTGAGTGATGGTGTAGCTACACTGGTGATGGTTTAGCTACTCTGGTGATGGTGTAGCTACACTGGGTGAGTGATGGTGTAGCTACACTGGGTGAGTGATGGTGTAGCTACACTGGGTGAGTGATGGTGTAGCTACACTGGGTGATCGTGTAGCTACACTGGGTGAGTGATGGTGTAGCTACGCTGGTGATGGTGTAGCTACACTGGGTGAGTGATTGTGTAGCTACACTGGTGATGGTGTAGCTACACTTGTGATGGTGTAGCTACACTGATTGGGTGATGGTCTAGGTACACTGGTGATGGTGTAGCTACACTGGGTGAGTGATGGTGTAGCTACACTGGTGATGGTGTAGCTACACTGGGTGATGGTGTAGCTACACTGGGTGAGTGATGGTGTAGCTACGCTGGTGATGTTGTAGCTACACTGGGTGAGTGATGGTGTAGCTTCACTGGTGATGGTGTAGCTACACTTGTGATGGTGTAGCTACACTGGTGATTGTGTAGCTATGCTGGTGATGGTGTAACTACACTGGGTGGGTGATGGTGTAGCTACACTGGTGATGGTGTAGCTACACTGGGTGAGTGATGGTGTAGCTACGCTGGTGATGGTGTAGCTACACTGGGTGAGTGATGGTGTAGCTATGCTGGTGATGGTGTAGCTACACTGGGTGGGTGATGGTGTAGCTACACTGGTGATGGTGTAGCTACACTGGGTGAGTGTTGGTGTAGCTACACTGGTGATGGTGTAGCCACACTGGGTGATGGTGTAGCTACACTGGGTGAGTGATGGTGTAGCTACGCTGGTGATGGTGTAGCTACACTGGGTGAGTGATGGTGTAGCTACACTGGTGATGGTGTAGCTACACTTGTGATGGTGTAGCTACACTGGTGATGGTGTAGCTATGCTGGTGATGGTGTAGCTACACTGGGTGGGTGATGGTGTAGCTACACTGGTGATGGTGTAGCTACACTGGGTGAGTGATGGTGTAGCTACGCTGGTGATGGTGTGGCTATGCTGGGTGAGTGATGGTGTAGCTACACTGGTGATGGTGTAGCTACACTGGGTGAGTGATGGTGTAACTACACTGGGTTATGGTGTAGCTACGCTGGGGATGGTGTAGCTACACTGGGTGAGTGATGGTGTAGCTACACTGGTGATGGTGTAGCTACACTGGGTGAGTGATGGTGTAGCTACACTGGGTGAGTGATGGTGTAGCTACGCTGGTGATGGTGTAGCTACACTGGGTGAGTGATGGTGTAGCTACACTGGTGATGGTGTAGCTACACTGGGTGAGTGATGGTGTAGCTACACTGGTGATGGTGTAGCTACACTGGGTGGGTGATGCTGTAGCTTCACTGGGTGATGGTGTAGCTTTGCTGGTGATGGTGTAGCTACACTGGGTGAGTGATGGTGTAGCTACGCTGGTGATGGTGTAGCTACACTGGGTGAGTGATGGTGTAGCTACGCTGGTGATGGTGTAGCTACACTGGGTGAGTGATGGTGTAGCTACACTGGGTGATGGTGTAGCTACACTAGGTGAGTGATGGTGTAGCTACACCTTTTGATGGTGTAGCTACGCTGGTGATGGTGTAGCTACACTGGGTGAGTGATGGTGTAGCTACGCTGGTGATGGTGTAGCAACACTGGTGATGGTGTAGCTACACTGGGTGAGTGATGGTGTAGCTACACTGGTGATGGTGTAGCTACACTTGTGATGGTGTAGCTACACTGGGTGAGTGATTGTGTAGCTACACTGGTGATGGTGTAGCTACACTGGGTTGGTGATGCTGTAGCTACACTGGGTGATGGTGTAGCTATGCTGGTGATGGTGTAGCTACACTGGGTGGGTGATGGTGTAGCTACACTGGTGATGGTGTAGCTACACTGGGTGGGTGATGCTGTAGCTACACTGGGTGATGGTGTAGCTATGCTGGTGATGGTGTAGCTACACTGGGTGAGTGATGGTGTAGCTACGCTGGTGATGGTGTAGCTACACTGGGTTAGTGATAGTGTAGCTACACTGGGTGAGTGATGGTGTAGCTACACTGGGTGAGTGATGGTGTAGCTACACTGGGTGAGTGATGGTGTAGCTACACTGGTGATGGTGTAGCTACACTGGGTGATGGTGTAGCTACACTGGGTTAGTGATGGTGTAGCTACGCTGGCGATGGTGTAGCTACACTGGGTGAGTGATGGTGTAGCTACACTTGTGATGGTGTAGCTACACTGGGTGAGTGATGGTGTTGCTACGTTGGTGATGGTGTAGCTACGCTGGTGATGGTGTGGCTATGCTGGGTGAGTGATGGTGTAGCTACACTGGTGATGGTGTAGCTACACTGGGTGAGTGATGGTGTAGCTACACTGGGTGAGTGATGGTGTAGCTACACTGGTGATGGTGTAGCTACACTGGTGATGGTGTAGCTACACTGGGTGAGTGATGGTGTAGCTACACTGGTGATGGTGTAGCTACGCTGGTGATGGTGTAGCTACACTGGGTGAGTGATGGTGTAGCTACGCTGGTGATGGTGTAGCTACACTGGGTGAGTGATGGTGTAGCTACACTGGGTGAGTGATGGTGTAGCTACACTGATTGGGTGATGGTGTAGCTACGCTGGTGATGGTGTAGCTACACTGGGTGAGTGATCGTGTAGCTACACTGGGTGAGTGTTGGTGTAGCTACACTGGTGATGGTGTAGCTACACTGGGTGATGGTGTAGATACACTGGGTGAGTGATGGTGTAGCTACGCTGGTGATGGTGTAGCTACACTGGGTGAGTGATGGTGTAGCTACACTGGTGATGGTGTAGCTACACTTGTGATGGTGTAGCTACACTGATTGGGTGATGGTGTAGGTACACTGGTGATGGTGTAGCTACACTGGGTGAGTGATGGTGTAGCTACACTGGTGATGGTGTAGCTACACTGGGTGGGTGATGGTGTAGCTTCACTGGTGATGGTTTAGCTACTCTGGTGATGGTGTAGCTACACTGGGTGAGTGATGGTGTAGCTACACTGGTGATGGTGTAGCTACACTGGGTGAGTGATTGTGTAGCTACACTGATTGGGTGATGGTGTAGCTACGCTGGTGATGGTGTAGCTACACTGGGTGAGTGATGGTGTAGCTACACTGGGTGAGTGATGGTGTAGCTACCCTGGTGATGGTGTAGCTACACTGGGTGAGTGATCGTGTAGCTACACTGGGTGAGTGTTGGTGTAGCTACACTGGTGATGGTGTAGATACACTGGGTGATGGTGTAGATACACTGGGTGAGTGATGGTGTAGCTACGCTGGTGATGGTGTAGCTACACTGGGTGAGTGATGGTGTAGCTACACTGGTGATGGTGTAGCTACACTTGTGATGGTGTAGCTACACTGATTGGGTGATGGTGTAGGTACACTGGTGATGGTGTAGCTACACTGGGTGAGTGATGGTGTAGCTACACTGGTGATGGTGTAGCTACACTGGGTGGGTGATGGTGTAGCTACACTGGTGATGGTTTAGCTACTCTGGTGATGGTGTAGCTACACTGGGTGAGTGATGGTGTAGCTACACTGGTGATGGTGTAGCTACACTGGGTGAGTGATGGTGTAGCTACGCTGGTGATGGTGTAGCTACACTGGGTGAGTGATGGTGTAGCTACACTGGTGATGGTGTAGCTACACTGGGTGAGTGATGGTGTAGCTACACTGGGTGAGTGATGGTGTAGCTACGCTCTTGATGGTGTAGCTACACTGGGTGAGTGATGGTGTAGCTACACTGGTGATGGTGTAGCTACACTGGTGGTGGTGTAGATACACTGGGTGAGTGATGGTGTAGCTACACTGGTGATGGTGTTGCTACACTGGGTGATTGATGGTGTAGCTACACTGGTGATGGTGTAGCTACACTGGTGGTGTAGATACACTGGGTGAGTGATGGTGTAGCTACGCTGGTGATGGTTTAGCTACTCTGGTGATGGTGTAGCTACACTGGGTGAGTGATGGTGTAGCTACACTGGTGATGGTGTAGCTACACTGGGTGAGTGATGGTGTAGCTACACTGGTGATGGTTTAGCTACTCTGGTGATGGTGTAGCTACACTGGGTGAGTGATGGTGTAGCTACACTGGTGATGGTGTAGCTACACTGGGTGAGTGATGGTGTAGCTACACTGGGTGAGTGATGGTGTAGCTACACTGGGTGAGTGATGGTGTAGCTACCCTCTTGATGGTGTAGCTACACTGGGTGAGTGATGGTGTAGCTACACTGGGTGAGTGATGGTGTAGCTACACTGGTGATGGTGTAGCTACACTGGGTGAGTGATGGTGTAGCTACACTGGTGATGGTGTAGCTACGCTGGTGATGGTGTAGCTACACTGGGTGAGTGATGGTGTAGCTACACTGGGTGAGTGATGGTGTAGCTACACTGGTGATGGTGTAGCTACACTGGGTGATGGTGTAGATACACTGGGTGAGTGATGGTGTAGCTACGCTGGTGATGGTGTAGCTACACTGGGTGAGTGATGGTGTAGCTACATTGGTGATGGTGTAGCTACACTTGTGATGGTGTAGCTACACTGATTGGGTGATGGTGTAGGTACACTGGGGGAGTGATGGTGTAGCTACACTGGTGATGGTGTAGCTACACTGGGTGGGTGATGGTGTAGCTACACTGGTGATGGTTTAGCTACTCTGGTGATGGTGTAGCTACACTGGGTGAGTGATGGTGTAGCTACACTGGGTGAGTGATGGTGTAGCTACACTGGTGATGGTGTAGCTACGCTGGTGATGGTGTAGCTACACTGGGTGAGTGATGGTGTAGCTACGCTGGTGATGGTGTAGCTACACTGGGTGAGTGATGGTGTAGCTACACTGAGTGAGTGATGGTGTAGCTACGCTGGTGATGGTGTAGCTACACTGGGTTAGTGATGGTGTAGCTACATTGGTGATGGTGTAGCTACGCTGGTGATGGTGTAGCTACACTGGGTGAGTGATGGTGTAGCTACGCTGGTGATGGTGTAGCTACACTGGGTGAGTGATGGTGTAACTACACTAGTGAGTGATGGTGTAGCTACGCTTGTGATGGTGTAGCTACACTGGGTGAGTGATGGTGTAGCTACGCTGGTGATGGTGTAGCTACACTGGTGGTGTAGCTACGCTGGTGATGGTGTAGCTACACTGGGTGAGTGATGGTGTAGCTACGCTGGTGATGGTGTAGCTACACTCTGTGAGTGATGGTGTAGCTACACTCTGTGAGTGATTGTGTAGCTACACCAGCCTGCGATGTTGGTGTTGCTACACAGCACTTGCCCCAACAGTCTGTCTGAGGCTACACGGTGGGGGTGGGGGGGACCTTTGTCTTTGTGCCTGCAGGAGGGTCCCTTCGTCTGCATCTCGCTGGGGAGATCTCTGCCTGAGTCGGACAGCGTCCACTCCATGCTGTGTAAGCCAACTGCTCACCGGGGTTCACGTCCACGCCAGCTCTCTGTGTTGTGTTGCATCGTGTTTCTAAGTTTGCTGTGTGCTTGTTTTCTCGTTCACTCTTACCTGATGACGGTTGCTTGTGTTGCAATCGAAACGTCGGATTCTATTATTATTGTTTGATTTAATTTCCTACGTGACTTTACCGAAAGAACCACGGAGCAAAAATAGTTTAGTTTTGTAGATGAGATGTAGAGAGGTCAGTGGGACCTTACCTGGTTGCAATAAAAATAGTTTATATTCATATTCTTATTTCTTTCGGTAAAGTCACGTTATTGTTTCCCTTCAACGTGACTTAACCGAAAAAACTAAGAATATGAATTACTGCAGTCACGAAAGCTTTATATAAAAAAAATAGTTTAGTTTGTAGATGAGATGTAGAGACCTCAGTGGGACCTTACCTGGTAAAATAAAAATAGTTTAGTTTGTAGATGAGATGGAGAGAGCCCAGTGGGACCTTGCCTGGTACAATAAAAATAGTTTAGTTTGTAGATGAGATGTTGAGACCTCAGTGGGACCTTACCTGGTTACAATAAAAATAGTTTAGTTTGTAGATGAGATGTTGAGACCTCAGTGGGACTTTACCTGGTAAAATAATAATAGTTTAGTTTGTAGATGACATGGAGAGAGCCCAGTGGGACCTTGCCTAGTACAATAAAAATAGTTTAGTTTGTAGATGAGATGTAGAGACCTCAGTGGGACCTTACCTGGTACAATAAAAATGACATCTGAAACGGCGCCTTGCGGCGACCGTGCCGTGCCGACGCCGTGCCCCGGCGTGCCGCAGGGAAGGAGTACGGTCGCGCCGACAGCCGCTGGCTTCACTCGGACCCCACCGTGGTGGCGCTCGAGATCCTGATGGTGGCGGTTGCGGGGCCCCTGGCGCTGCTGCTGGTGTTCGCCATCGTCCAGAACAAGCACTACTGGTAGGGGTCACGCCGCACTACTGGTAGGGGTCACGCCGCTCTACCTGTAGGGGTCACGCCGCTCTACCGGTAGGGGTCACGCCGCTCGACCGGTAGGGGTCACGCCACTCTACCGGTAGGGGTCACGCCGCTCTACCGGTAGGGGTCACGCCGCTCGACCGGTAGGGGTCACGCCACTCTACCGGTAGGGGGTCACGCCGCATCACCGGTAGGGGTAACGCCACACTACCGTTAGGGGGTAACGCCACACTACCGGTAAGGGTCACGTCGCTCTACCGGTAGGGGTCACGCCGCTGTACCGGTAGGGGTCACGCCGCTCTACCAGTAGGGGTCACGCCACTCTACCGGTAGGGGGTAACGCCACACTACCGGTAGGGGTCATGCCGCACTACCAGTAGGGGTCACGCCGCTCTACCGGTAGGGGTCACGCCGCTCTACCAGTAGGGGTCACGCCGCTCTACCGGTAGGGGTCACGCCACTCTACCAGTAGGGGTAACGCCACACTACCGGTAGGGGTCATGCCGCACTACCGCTGGGGGGCGCTGTGGGTGTCACCGTATCCGTGACGACGCTGTGGGGTGTCCATGTAACGACGCATCTCCACCAACACCACTAACCACGTTGTCTCCACCGCGCACTCACTCACCCACACCACCATCACCACCTCCGCCCACACCACCATCACCACCTCCGCCCACACCACTAACCCGCATCACCACTTCCGCCCACACCACCACCACCATCACCGCCTCCGCTCACACCATCACCACCACCGCCTCCGCTCACACCACTAACCCACATCGCCGTCAACACAACTGCCCGCACCACTAGCCCGCATCGCCGCCGCCTCCACCCACACCACCGCCACGCTCCCCCCTCCCCTCCCCCGCCCGCCCGTAGCCACTTTGTACAGGTGTGCCTGTGCGTGTGCGAGCTGTACGTAGCCACTTTGTACAGGTGTGCCTGTGCGTGTGCGAGCTGTACGTAGACACTTTGTACAGGTGTGCCTGTGCGTGTGCGAGCTGTACGTAGCCACTTTGTACAGGTGTGCCTGTGTGTGTGCGAGCTGTACGTAGACACTTTGTACAGGTGTGCCTGTGCGTGTGCGAGCTGTACGTAGCCACTTTGTACAGGTGTGCCTGTGCGTGTGCGAGCTGTACGTAGACACTTTGTACAGGTGTGCCTGTGCGTGTGCGAGCTGTACGTAGCCACAGTGTACAGGTGTGCCTGTGCGTGTGCGAGCTGTACGGCGGCTGGATGACGTCCGCCCCCGAGTGGCTGGCGGGCAGCGCCAGCCTGCGCACCGACAGCGCCGACCTCCTCTGGCTCTACCTCGTCTTCTTCGACGGCCTCTGGGTGCTGCTGCCCATTGTGCTGCTCGCCCAGTCCTGGGGGGCGCTCGCCGTCGCTCACCGGCCGCGCGTGGCCAAGGCCGCCGGCGATGGCGGCGGCGGCAAGCGGAAGTGGCGATGAGCCGAGCCGGAAGTCGGTGCTGGCGCGACCGTTGGAGGAGATTTCCCGTAGTCCGTCCGCCCGCCCAATTTTTTTTTGATTGGCGCGAGAGAAATGAAAATAAAAAAAGTAAAAAAAACCGAGCGATCGAATGCCGACGGGTACCAACCAATCGAAACATTTCCCCGCCCCCCCCTCCCCACACCCCAGCGGTGCCCTCGCCAAAATGCACATCGGAAGAGCTGCGGTGAAAGAGAGGAGGGCGGGGAGAGAGGAGAGAGAGAGAGAGACGTTTTTGCTGAAAATAACGTGCGCGTTACGCCGTGCCGCATTGCCGCGAGTAAAAAACGCCCGACGTGGTTCTTTCGGTAAAAGTTCACGCAGGTAGGATACAAAAAATTGAAATAGATCTCGACGTAAATCGCTCGCGACAAATTTGTGAGCCACGGCCCTCGCCGAGCTCACGTTTAATGTCGGCTGCCCCGCCCACATTTAATGTCGGCTGCCCCGCCCACATTTAATGTCGGCTGCCCCGCCCACATTTAAAGTCGGCTGCCCCGCCCATCTCTAAACCTTCATAAACAGGCGGCCTCAGCAGATTTCCCCCTCTTCTTTGGTTCTTTCGGTAAAGTCACCACGTAGAACGAGAACTAAATAATAAAATAAAACAATAAAATTCTCACGACGTTTCGGCCACAACGCAAGCGGCCTTCTTCAGGTGAAGGAACAAAAAAACTGTCGGGACGACAGAGCTCCAATGAGCTCCAATGAGCTCTGTCGTCCCGACAGTTTTTTGTTCCTTCACCTGAAGAAGGCCGCTCGCGTTGTGGCCGAAACGTCGTGAGAATTTTATTGTTTTATTTTATTATTTCATTCTCATTCTACGTGGTGGTGACTTTACCGAAAGGACCCAAGAAGATGAATCCTTGCAGTCACGAAAGCTTTCAATCGAAAGATTTCCCCCTCGTTCACACCTGAGGACGGTCGCTTGCGTTGGTCTATTTAGTTTTTTCTCCCCGCTTACCACGTGATGACTTTACTTGAAGGGAATGAAGAGCGTGGATTCCTGCAGTCACGAAAGCTTCAAATCAAGATGGCACTATTGCGTCCTTGCTTGCTGACGAAAAGTGTTACCGGCAGAGCGTGGCAGCACCGCACGTCAGCAGGCGAAAGTAGATACGGGGAGTAAGACAGCGAAGGGAAAGCTCTGGAAGGGGTCCATCTGGAAGCCCTCGGGAACCTGCTGGTAGGTTCCAAAAGGGGGGCGTGGCCAGGGCGGGGCGAGGCCACGCCCTGAGGCGGGAGCTCGGGGCTGTTGCTAAAAGTGGATCTCCTCGCCGTTCGTCACCGTCGTCGCCGCCGCAATCTTCACCATCGCCGGCAGGGGCGGAGCCATGGGGGGGGGGCTGGGGGGGGGGCTCGGCCCCCCCTGAAATTTTGGGAAAGTCAGTAATCGGGATAACCGAATATCCGGCTGCTGCAAAATGCTGCAGGCTGCCACCTTGTGCTGCCCTGCAGGCTGCCACCTTGTGTGCTGCCCTGCAGGCTGCCACCTCGTGCTGGCCTGCAGGCTGCCACCTTGTGTGCTGCCCTGCAGGCTGCCACCTCGTGCTGGCCTGCAGGCTGCCATTTTGTGCTGCCCGGCAGGCTGCTTGAGCGGCAGCCTTTCGAACTCATCGAACTTATCAGCCACATCAGCGGCTCCGACCTATTAATAAACTCCGAGTTCAAATCCAAGACAATTTGTTTTACGCATTTTGTGGCGCCCATTGGAAAACATTACACTGGATATCTCAGAATATTGAAGTCAACCCCCCCCCACGCTCCCCCCCCCCAAAGTCAACATCCTGGCTCCGCCCCTAATCACCGGGCCCCGCTAGCTCGACAGCCTGCCAACTGTACTAGCTAGGTAGTACCGCTGAGAGTAGGCACGGCTGTGTGTGAGATATACATAAAGAGTGTGCACCCACGTAGGGTGCGTGCAGTCCCCTTCGCGTGCAAGAGTAAAGAAGGCGCCTCCAATGATTCCTGTCTCCGAACTGCGTCACGACACTGACGCAATGACGACTCGACACACTTCCCTTGAGATGGCATCTCATTGAAGACACGTTCACTTGGCATCAGGCGGAGACCTCCACCGCAACAGCCCCGAGTCTCCCGCGCATCTCCCTTATATACCAACACGAGGCCACGCCCCTTTTCTCGATCATTCTCGCCGACTCTGGATGCTCGCTCCACCGGGGGACTCCACCGTTCCCTTCAGTCACATGACCATGCCCCCCTTCCCGAACCTTCTCGCTGACTCTGGACGCTCGCTCTCCCAGTAGACTCCACCGTTCTCTTCCGTCACATGACCACGCCCCCTTCATCGATGATTCCCGTAGCTACCGGTCCCTTCGTACACCACGACTGGTTCACTTCACAAGGGCCGATTAACTTCCACAAGCTCGACCGATCCCCACCACGGACGGTGCAACTTAGGCGATGTCTGCAGCTGCACCTGCGGACAATGCCCCGACAGCCCAGAGAGGCACGTGCTGGCACTGCTTTGCGCCCCACTCATTAGCGGCCCGTGGCCCCCGGCCGGTGATTTCCCTCGCCGCAGCACGTGCCTTTGACACTCGCCCCGAGCGCAACCTGCCGCATTTGTTTTCCTCGAAGCCACAACCAGTTCAGCGCTATGGGTGCTCCCGCTCGCACATCGGAGAGGGGACGAAGGAAAAAAACTCGACAATGCGTCCAAAGACTCGCCCGCACGCGGAAGTGGCATGCGCCGGCCACCGTCACCCCGTTCGGTTTACGGAAGCCGACACAGATGCCGCAGGACTACCGTCTGACTTCTCCACCAGCACCACGGGGGGCAATCCCGCGGAACGGTCGACGGTGGAATTGTGTCCGCCGTCGACAGCGCGCCCACCGCCTGTTCACACGTCCCTCCTCATCCGATGTGAGTTCCGCGAGCAGTGCTGCGCGTTCCGTATCAACGTGGTGCAGCGATATTTGAATGTGGGTGAAAGGACGGCTGTGGCCCCGGCGGGTACCGTGTTGGCCCATGTGATGCCCGCGGGTCAGATGGAACGTGGGCAGAGGCCCTTCGTAACGAGAATCCCGATTTGGCTAAGGCACAACCGGGCAAATTGAAGTCGCCGTCGCTGCAATTTCAGATGTCCCGGCAAGAGCAAGTTCGACATCGGTCGCACTTCGGAAACGGCTCTTGGCCCGCTTTTAGGATCGTCTGTGCCAGGCTAGGTGCAGGAAGAGGTCACGTGACAGACCCAGCAGGTGTCCTGGGTTGACTGCTGTGCCAGGCTAGGTGCAGGAAGAGGTCCACGGGGCAGAACCAGCAGGTGCCCATGGGTTGACTGCTGTGCCAGGCTAGGTGCAGGAGGAGGTCACGGGGCAGACCCTGCAGGTGCCGTGGGTTGGCTGCTGTGCCAGGCTAGGTGCAGGACGAGGTCACGGGACAGACCCAGCAGGTGCCCATGGGTTGACTGCTGTGCCAGGCTAGGTGCAGGAGGAGGTCACGGGACAGACCCTGCAGGTGCCGTGAGTTGGCTGCTGTGCCAGGCTAGGTGCAGGACGAGGTCACGGGACAGACCCAGCAGGTGCCCATGGGTTGACTGCTGTGCCAGGCTAGGTGCAGGAGGAGGTCACGGGGCAGATCCAGCAGGTGCTGTGGGTTGACTGCTGTGCCAGACTAGGTGCAGGAGGAGGTCGCGGGACAGATCCTGCAGGTGCCCGTGGGTTGACTGCTGTGCCAGGCTAGGTGCAAGAGGAGGTCACGGGGCAGATCCTGCAGGTGCCCGTGGGTTGACTGCTGTGCCAGGCTAGGTGCAGGAGGAGGTCACGGGACAGACCCTGTAGGTGCCGTGGATTGATTGCTGTGCCAGGATAGGTGCAGGAGGAGGTCACGGGACAGACCCAGCAGGTGCCCATGAGTTGACTGCTGTGCCAGGCTAGGTGCAGGAGGAGGTAACGGGACAGACCCAGCAGCTGCCGTGGGTTGACTGCTGTGCCAGGCTAGGTGCAGGAGGAGGTCACGGGACAGACCCAGCAGGTGCCGTGGGTTGACTGCTGTGCCAGGCTAGGTGCAGGAGGAGGTCACGGAGCAGATCCTGCAGGTGCCCGTGGGTTGACTGCTGTGCCAGGCTAGGTGCAGGAGGAGGTCACGGGACAGACCCTGTAGGTGCCGTGGATTGATTGCTGTGCCAGGATAGGTGCAGGAGGAGGTCACGGGACAGACCCAGCAGGTGCCCATGGGTTGACTGCTGTGCCAGGCTAGGTGCAGGAGGAGGTCACGGGACAGACCCAGCAGCTGCCGTGGGTTGACTGCTGTGCCAGGCTAGGTGCAGGAGGAGGTCACGGGACAGACCCAGCAGGTGCCGTGGGTTGACTGCTGTGCCAGGCTAGGTGCAGGAGGAGGTCACGGGACAGACCCAGCAGGTGCTGTGGGTTGACTGTTGTGCCAGGCTAGGTGCAGGAGGAGGTCACGGGACAGACCCAGCAGGTGCTGTGGGTTGACTGTTGTGCCATGCTAGGTGCAGGAGGAGGTCACGGGACAGACCCAGCAGGTGCCCATGGGTTGACTGCTGTGCCAGGCTAGGTGCAGGAAGAGGTCACGGGACAGACCCAGCAGGTGCCGTGGGTTGACTGCTGTGCCAGGCTAGGTGCAGGAGGAGGTCACGGGACAGACCCAGCAGGTGCCTTGGGTTGACTGCTGTGCCAGGCTAGGTGCAGGAGGAGGTCACGGGACAGACCCAGCAGCTGCCGAGCATATTCACGGGAACGCGTGCGTGTGTGTGTCTGTGTGTGTGTCTGTGTGTCTGTGTGTGTCTGTGTGTCTGTGTGTGTCTGTGAGTGTGTGTGTCTGTGTGTATGTCTGTGTGTGTGTGTCGTGTGAGTCAAGGCCTATGCTACCATCAGTAGGCCTGGGCTCTGGGTTGTTCTTCGTGCTTTCAGAGTCCTTGACCCTCTGCTCATGCTCATTAAGGACCTTCATGATGGTGAGCGGGCCTGGGTAAAACTACGTAGCCGGCGTCAGAGCCATTGCCTGTACACCTTGGGATGCGACAGGGATGTCGTCTGGCTCCAACATTATTTAACATCTATTTCGATCACGTAGTTCGTGAAGCCTTCAGTAGCTGTACCCGATGAATTTCCATCTGGTACAGATACAATGGGAGGCTGATCGATGCCCGGGTGCGGTCAAGGGATGGTTCCCTATTGGTCAACCACGTTACGTATGCCGGAGACTTGGTAATTTCGGCATACTCAGAGGAGGAGATGGAGATGCTGCTGCTGAGACTGGAGTGTGCCACTAAGAGGTGCGGCCTTACCATCAGCCCCACCAAAACTAAGCAACTGCCTGGGTATTTTGTACCATCGGGCACTCTACCCCCACAACTCCCAATTGGTGATGGGGCAGTTGTGGAGAGAGTGGAGAGTTTCCCATACCTGGGTAGTGTGCTTATGACCGGCTCCAGTTTAACAGCAGAGGTCTCACTCCGAAACAGTCGAGCGGCAATATCTTTTCATCGGTTGCGTAACGCTGTGTGGAAGCTACCTAGTCTGTCGCTCCGCACTAAGCTTCAGGTCTTCTCGGCCACGGTCATTCCCTCCCTTCTCTACCCTTGCGAAACGTGGACCCCCCTAATGGAACATCTTCGCCGGTTAGAAACATTTAGGCTGGCCTGCCTACGATCCATCCTGAGTTTAACCAGGCTGGATTGTGTGAGGAGCTCACAAATCCTTGAAAGATCTGGGCAAGGTCCCATCGGTGAGCTCCTCCGGCAGGCAAGGCTGCGTTGGCTGGGTCATGTAGCCCGCATGCCCAGCCACCGCATGCCGAAACAGCTTTTGTTCGGCCGGATTGAGGGGGCTAAACGGGCGCGGCACGGGCTAGATAAGAGATGGAGTGATCTGGTACAGGAGGACGTGGAGCTGAGTGGACTTGCCGATGACTGGTACCAGTGGTGTCAAGATCGGCCTCTGTGTAGGAGGCTCGTGAAGGACGCTACTGGGCAGTTGGAGGTAGTCACCCTCCAACAACAACGGAGGGCGGAGGAGCGACGCTCACAACAACGAGCGGAGCGCCGGGTGGCTAAAGCACAGCAGGTTGGCACAGTAGGGGGCACAGGTGGTGCATCAGTCATATCAGTCATCTCAGTCAGTCGACCCGTGGCACTTGGGTCTGCCCCGTGACCTCCTGCCCGCTGGCGTTCGACACTTCACGTGGCCTCAAGGTGCACATGGCCTGGCACAAGTGTCGTGGTGACGTCACCGCCACTTAGTGGCGAATGGCGGTTGTTGTTGTTGTGTGTGTCTGTGTGTCAGTGTGTGTGGTGTGTGTGTCAGTGTAGCGGTTAGCGCTACGCTGTGCTACGAACCCGGCGACCCGAATTCGATTCCCGCTCACGGCCAACACCGCCAGTGACGATTATCTAAACCGGTCCAGGGTCTCCCCCTAGGTTGACTCAGCCTCAAATGAGTACCTGCTGCGATGTGCAGTAAACATCGCCACTGGGGAGACAAAGGCGGTCGGGCCTGGTGCTGGCCACCCACCCCCTCGTGTGCCACAGGGCCGGTAGCCATAACAGGTGCTGCTACTCGCTAACAGCACTTGCCCCTACAGCCTGTTAGAGGCTACACGGGGGACCTTTGTCTGTGTGTCTATAGGTGCTGCTCGCTACTCACAGCACTTGCCCCTACAGCCCTGTTAGAGGCTACACAGGGGACCTTTGTCTGTGTGTCTACAGCTGCTGCTCGCTGCTCACGGCCACTTGCCCCTACAGCCCTGTTAGAGGCTACACGGGGGACCTTTGTCTGTGTGTCTACAGCTGCTGCTCGCTAAACACAGCCACTTGACCCTACAGCCCTGTTAGAGGCTACACGGGGGACCTTTGTCTGTGTGTCTATAGCTGCTGCTGGCTACACACAGCCACTTGACCCTACAGCCCTGTTATGTCTGTAGGGGCAGTTTAACGCGAACGAGACGACAACAACAACAACAATCACAAAGCCAACGGCGACTCGAACGATGCTTTATTAATCCGCGGGGCCGCCCTCAGTCATCCCAGAGCAGGATCAGCTCCTCGTCGTCCTCGTCGTCCTCGTCCCACGGGAAGGGTTCCATCCAGCGCAGGTCGCCGGCGTTCTGCTGGAAGCGCACCAAGTCGCCAAAGTCGCGGTCGGGGTGGACGACCATGCCACCACCACGCTCCTCTTGCTCCCCCTGCTCCTCCTCGTCGAGGAAGACGAAGATTCCGTCGCCGTGCCCGCCGTGGTGGAAGAAGTGGCGCTCTGGTGGTGTTGGGAAGGTAGAGGGGGAGGAGGGGAGAGGGGGGTGAGGGGGGAGGAGGAGGAGGGGGGAGGAAGAGGTGGAGGTGGAAGAAGGTGGGGGTGGGAAGGAGGAGGTCAAACACGTGTCGTTACACAGAGACACACAGAGACCCATAGAGACACACAGAGACCCATAGATACACAGAGACCCATAGAGACACACAGAGACAAATAGAGACACACAGAGACCCATAGAGATACACAGAGACCCATAGAGAAAAAGAAAAACAGAGACATACAGAGACCTATAGAGATACACAGAGACCCATAGAGATACAGAAAAACAGAGACATACAGAGACCCATAGAGACACACAGAGACCCATAGAGACACACAGAGACCCATAGAGATACACAGAGACCCATAGATAAACACAGATCCATAGAGATACACAGAGACCCATAGAGACCCACAGAGACCCATAGAGACACAGAAAAACAGAAACATACAGAAACCCATAGAGACCCACAGAGACCCATAGAGACACAAAGACACCCATAGAGACACACAGAGACCCATAGATTCACACAGATCCATAGAGACACACAGAGACACAAAGAGACCCACAGAGACCCATAGAGACACAGAAAACAGGGACATACAGAGACCCATAGAGACACACAGAGACCCATAGAGATACACAGAGACACACAGAGACCCATAGAGATACACAGAGACCCATAGATACACAGAGACCCATAGAGAAACACTGAGACCCATAGATACACAGAGACCCATAGATACACAGAGACACACAGAGACCCATAGAGACACACAGATACCCATAGAGACACACAGAGAACCATAGAGATACAGAAAAACAGAGACATACAGAGACCCATAGAGACACACAGAGACCCATAGAGATACAGAAAAACAGAGACATACAGAGACCCATAGAGACACACAGAGACCCAAAGAGACACACAGAGACCCATAGAGATACACAGAGACCCATAGATACACACAGATCCATAGAGACACACAGAGACACACAGAGACCCACAGAGACCAATAGAGACACAGAAAAACAGAGACCCACAGAGACCCATAGAGACACACATAGACCCAGAGAGATACACAGAGACCCATAGATACACACAGATACATAGAGACACACAGAGACCCATAGAGACCCACAGAGACCCATAGAGACACAGAAAAACAGAGACATACAGAGACCCATAGAGACCCACAGAGACCCATAGAGACACACAGAGACCCATAGAGACATACAGAGACCCATAGATTCACACAGATCCATAGAGACACACAGAGACACACAGAGACCCACAGAGACCCATAGAGATACAGAAAAACAGAGACATACAGAGACCCATAGAGACACACAGAGACCCATAGAGATACTCAGAGACCCATAGATACACACAGATCCATAGAGACACACAGAGACCCACAGAGACCCACAGAGACCCATAGAGACAGAAAAACAGAGACATACAGAGACCCATAGAGACAGACAGAGACCCATAGAGACACACAGAGATCCATAGATACACACAGATCCATAGAGACACACAGAGACCCACAGAGACCCACAGAGACCCATAGTGACACAGAAAAACAGAGACATAGAGAGACCTATAGAGACACAGAGACCCATAGAGATACACAGGGACCCATAGATACACATAGATCCATAGAGACACACAGAGACCCATAGAAACACACAGAGACACATAGATACACACAGATCCATAGAGACACACAGACACCCACAGAGACACACAGAGACCCATAGAGACACACAGAAAAACAGAGACATACAGAGACTCATAGAGACACACAGAGACCCATAGAGATACACAGAGACCCAGAGATACACACAGATCCATAGAGACACACAGAGACCCATTGAGACACACAGAGATCCATAGATACACACAGATCCATAGAGATACACAGAGACCCCTAGAGACAAACAGAAAAACAGAGACATACAGAGACCTATAGAGACATACAGAGACCCATAGAGATATACAGAGACCCATAGATACACACAGATCCATAGAAACCCATAGAGACACACAGAGACCCATAGAGACACACAGAGACCCATAGAGATACACAGAGACCCATAGATACACACAGATCCATAGAGACACACAGAGACACACAGAGACCCACAGAGACCCATAGAGACACAGAAAAACAGAGACCCACAGAGACCCATAGAGACACACAGAGACCCAGAGAGATACACAGAGACCCATAGATACACACAGATCCATAGAGACACACAGAGACCCATAGAGACCCACAGAGATCCATAGAAACACAGAAAAACAGAGACATACAGAGACCCATAGAGACCCTCAGAGACCCATAGAGACACACAGAGACCCATAGAGACATACAGAGACCCATAGATTCACACATATCCATAGAGACACACAGAGACACACAGAGACCCACAGAGACTCATAGAGATACAGAAAAACAGAGACATACAGAGACCCACAGGGACACACAGAGACCCATAGAGATACACAGAGACCTATAGATACACACAGATCCATAAAGACACACAGAGACCCACAGAGACCCACAGAGACCCATAGAGACAGAAAAACAGAGACATACAGAGACCCATAGAGACACACAGAGACCCATAGAGACACACAGAGATCCATAGATACACACAGATCCATAGAGACACACAGAGACCCACAGAGACCCACAGAGACCCATAGTGACACAGAAAAACAGAGACATAGAGAGACCTATAGAGACACACAGAGACCCATAGAGATACACAGGGACCCATAGATACACACAGATCCATAGAGACACACAGAGACCCACAGAGACACACAGAGACCCATAGAGATACACAGAGACCCAGAGATACACACATATCCATAGAGACACACAGAGACCCATTGAGACACACAGAGACCCATAGATACACACAGATCCATAGAGATACACAGAGACCCCTAGAGACACACAGAAAAACAGAGACATACAGAGACCCATAGAGACATACAGAGACCCATAGAGATATACAGACCCATAGATACACACAGATCCATAGAGACACACAGAGACCCACAGAGACCCATAGAGACACAGAAAAACAGAGACATACAGAGACCCATAGAGACACACAGAGACCTATAGATACACACAGATCCATAGAGACACACAGAGACCCACAGAGTCCCATTGACACACAGAAAAACAGAGACATACAGAGACCCATAGAGACACACACAGACCCATAGAGATACACAGAGACCCATAGATAAACACAGATCCATAGAGACACACAGAGACCCATAGAGACACGGAAAAACAGAGACCCATGGAGATCCATGGAGATCTATGGAGCCCGTGAAGGCGTTCCTTCCGTAGGCCGCGAGACCAAAACGTTGCTTACCCTGCATGAGCACCATGGGATCTGGTACCGTCCGTCTCTGGAGGAAGTAGAGGCAGCAGGCGAGCTACAGGCAGACAGGAACTCACACACACACAGACACACACACACACACAGACACACACACACACACACAAACACACACAGACACACACACAGACACACACAGAGACACACAGACACACACAGACACACACACGGACACACACAGAGACACACAGTGGGGGTGAGTTTGTGTGGTGAGTGAGGAAGTGAGTGGCTGAGTGAGTGAGCGAGTGCTGAGTGAGCGGTGAGTGAATGAGCGAGTGGGAGAGTGGGTGAGTGATCAAGTGGTGAGCGAGTGGTGAGCGAGTGGTGAGCGAGTGTGCGATTGGTGAGCGATTGAGCGAATGGGTGAGTGGGCAAGCGGCCGAGTGAGCGAGTGGTGAGCGAGTGTACAAGTGGTGAGCGGGCGGGCGAGTTTGCTGTTCGCGTGCATTACCCACCAATCCAAGGGAAATCCCGGCGAGTGACGTCACAAAGACGATGCCGTTGCATGACCTGGTGCAGGATGCGCACTGAGACACGGTCAGCCACAGGTGGAAGTCCTGGGGCAGAACGCGGAGGCAAAGACAAAGACGAAGGTCGATTCCAAACGTGTTCTACGGCATGTACTGTACTACACTACATTATACACTACTATATGCTACACTACATTATACACTACGACAGTACATTATATACTACTACACTACATTATACACTACAATATACTACGCAACATTATACACTACTACACTACATTATACACTACCATATACTACACTACATTATACACTACTACCCTACATTATATACTACTACACTACTATATACTACTACACTACTATATACTACTACACTACAATATACTACAATACATTATATACTGCTACACTACTATATACTACTACACTACATTATATACTACTACACTACAATATATACTACACTATATACTACTACACTACATTATATACTACTACTACACTACATTATATACTACTACACTACATTATATACTACTACACTACTATATACTACACTACATTATATACTACACTACATTATATACTACTACACTACATTATATACTACTACACTACACTATAAACTACTACACTACATTATATACTACTACACTACATTCTATACTACTACACTACATTATATACTGCTACACTACTATATACTACTACACTACATTATATACTACTACACTACAATATATACTACTACACTATATACTACTACACTACATTCTATACTACTACTACACTACATTCTATACTACTACTACACTACATTCTATACTACTACACTACATTATATACTGCTACACTACTATATACTGCTACACTACTATATACTACTACACTACTTTATACTACTACAATACATTATATACTGCTACACTACATTATACACCACTACACTACATTATAAACTACTACACTACATCATATACTACTACATTATATACTACTACACTACATTATGTACTACTACACTACATTATATACTACTACACTATACACTACTACACTACATTATATACTACTATATTATATACTACTACACTGCATTATGTACTACTACACCACATTAAATACTACTACACTACATTATACACTGCTACACTACATTATATACTACTACACTACATTATATACTACTACACTATACACTACTACACTACATTATACACTACTATATACTAAACTACATTATACACTACTACACTACATTATATACTACTACACTATACACTACTACACCACATTATATACTACTACACTACATTATACACTACTCCACTACTATATACTACACTACATTACACACTACTACACTACATTATACTCTACTACACTACATTATACACTACTATAAACGTAATACACTACTATATACTACTATATACTACACTACATTATACACTACCATGCACATTATACACTACTATATACTACACTACATTATACACTACTATACACATTATACACTACTGTATACTATACTACATTATAAACTACTAAACACATTATATACTACTATATACTACACTACATTATACACTACTACACTACATTATATACTACTACACTACATTATATACTACTACACTATACACTACTACACTACATTATATACTACTACACTACATTATATACTACTACACTACATTATACACTACTACACTTCATTATATACTACACTACATTATATACTACTACACTACATTATATACTACTACACTACATTATACACTACTACACTACGTCAGGGCCTGGGACAGACAGAGAGAAACAGAGACACGCCATGGGACAGACAGAGAGACACAGAGAGACATACAGAGAGACACAGAGACACGACATGGGACAGACAGAGAGACACAGAGAGACAGAGAGACACAGAGACATGGCATGGGACAGAGAGATACGGCCTGGGACAGACAGAGAGACACAGAGACAGAGAGACACAGAGACACGGCATGGGACAGAGAGATGCGGCCTGGGACAGAGAAAGAGAGACACAAAGACAAACAGAGAGACACAGAGACATACAGAGAGACACAGAGACACGGCATTGGACAGAGAGACACGGCCTAGAACAAACAGAGAGACACAGAAACAAAAAGAGAGACACAGAGACACGGCTTGGGACAGACAGAGAGACACGTAATGGGACAGACAGAGACACACAGAGACACGGCCTGGGACAGACAGAGAGACACAGAGACGCGGCATGGGACAGAGATACACGGCTTGGGACAGACAGAGAGACACAGAGACAGACACAGAGAGACACAGAGACAGACACAGAGAGACACAGATACAGACACAGAGAGACACGACATGGGACAGAAACAGACACAGAGAGATACGCCATGGGACAGAGACAGACACAGAGAGACACGACCTGGGACAGATATACAGACACAAAGACAAACAGAGAGACATAGAGACAGACACAGAGAGACACGGCATGGAACAGAGACAGACACAGAGAGACACGGCATGGGACAAAGACAGACAGAGAGACACAGAGATAGACACAGAGAGATACAGAGACAGACACAGAGAGAGACGGCATGGGACAGAGACAGACAGAGAGACACGGCCTGGGACAGACAGAGAGACACAAAGACAGACACAGAGAGATACAGAAACAGACACAGAGAGACACGGCATGGGACAGAGACAGACACAGAGAGACACGGGACGGGACAGAGACAGACACAGAAAGACACGACATGGGACAGATACAGAAACACAGAGAGAAACGGGACGGGACAGAGACAGACACAGAGAGACACAGAGACAGACACAGAGAGACACGGGACGGGATAGAGACAGACACAGAGAGACACGACATGGGACAGAGACAGACACAGAGAGACACGGGACGGGACAGAGACATAAACACAGAGAGACACAGAGACAGACACAGAGACAGACACAGAGAGATACAGAGACATACAGAGAGAAACAGAGACACGGCATGGGACAGAGACAGACACAGAGAGACACGGCCTGGGACAGACAGACAGACACAGAGACAAACAGAGAGACACAGAGACAGACACAGAGAGACACGGGACGGGACAGACAGAGAGACACAGAGACATACAGAGAGACACAGAGAGACACGGCATGGGACAGAGACAGACACAGAGAGACACGGCTTGGGACAGAGACAGAAACAGAGACAAACAGAGAGACACAGAGACAGACACAGAGAGACACAGAGACAAACAGAGAGACACAGAGAGACACGGCCTGGGACAGACAGAGAGACACAAAGACAAACAGAGACAGACACAGAGAGACACGGCATGGGACAGAGACAGAAACACAGAGACAGACACAGAGAGATACAGAGACAGACACAGCGAGACACAGAGACAGATTCAAAGAGACACAGAGACAGACACAGAGAGACACGACATGGGACAGAGACATACACAGAGAGACACGGCATGGGACAGAGACATACACAGAGAGACACGGCCTGGGACAGACAGAGAGACACAGAGACACAGAGACAGACACAGAGAGACACGGCATGGGACAGAGACAGAAACACAGAGACAGACACCGAGAGACACAGAGACAGACACAGAGAGACACAGAGACAGACACAGAGAGACACGACATGGAACAGAGACATACACAGAGAGACACGGCATGGGACAGACAGAGAGACACAGAGACAAACAGAGAGACACAGAGACAGACAGAGAGAGACACGGCATGGGACAGAGACAGACACAGAGACATACAGAGAGACACAGAGACAGACAGAGAGACACAGAGACAGACACAGAGATACACAGAGACAGACAGAGACACGGCCTGGGACAGAGACAGACACAGAGACAGACACAGAGAGACACAGAGAGACACAGAGACAGACACAGAGAGACACAGAGAGACACAGAGACAGACACAGAGACAGACACAGAGAGACACAGACACAGAGAGACACAGAAACAGACACAGAGAGACACAGAGACAGACACAGAGAGACACAGAGACAGACACAGAGACAGAAACACAGAGACACAGAGATACACAGAGACAGACAGAGACACGGCCTGGGACAGAGACAGACACAGAGACAGACACAGAGAGACACAGCGAGACACAGAGACAGACACAGAGACAGACACAGAGACAGACACAGAGAGACACAGAGAGACACAGAGAGACACGGGACGGGACAGAGACAGACAGAGAGACACGGGACGGGACAGAGACAGACACAGAGAGACACAGACAGAGACAGAGAGACACAGAGACAGAGAGACACAGAGACAGACAGAGAGACACAGAGAGACACAGAGACAGACACAGAGACAGACACAGAGAGACACAGAGACAGAGACAGACACAGAGACAGAGAGACACAGAAAGACACAGAGACAGACACAGAGAGACACAGAGACAGAGAGACACGGGACGGGACAGAGACAGACACAGAGAGACACAGAGACAGAGAGACACGGGACGGGACAAAGACAGACACAGAGACACAGAGACAGAGAGACACAGAGACAGACAGAGAGACACAGAGACAGACACAGAGACAGACACAGAGAGACACAGAGAGACGCACAGACAGAGACAGACACAGAGACAGAGACAGAGAGACACGGGACGGGACAGAGACAGACACAGAGAGACACAGAGACACAGAGACAGAGAGACACGGGACGGGAGTCTCACCTGAATTGTCACGCTGAGCCATGACAGCCACGCCGTGGAGCTACCCCTGAAACACAGAGGGGGGGGGAGACGTGGGGGGAAGGGTGGGGGGGAGACGTGGGGGGAGGGGTGGGGGGAGAGGTGGGGGGAGTGGTGTCGGGGTGACCGACGCAATGATTATAATATATATGATTATAATATATATGATTAAAATATATATGATTATAATATATCAATAATTAAGGTTTGTTTGGGGTTAGATCGCGTTAATATGAATTACTGTGTCGTTAAAGCCGCCACCACCCGACATGGCCAATTATTTAAGGGGTTTGCGTTACGTAAACAGAACGTGGCCAATTCGTTACTAGTACAGCACTAACCGGTTGCTGTATGTTGCAGAGTTAAATCCACTATAGCATTTACAATTCGTTACTAGTACAGCACTAACCAGTTACTGTGTGTTGGAGAGTTAAACCCACTACAACATTTACAATTCGTTACTAATACAGTACTAACCGGTTGCTGTGTGTTGGAGAGTTAAACCCACTGCAACATTTACAATTCGTTACTAGTACAGCACTAACCGGTTGCTGTGTGTTGGAGAGTAAAACCAACTACTACATTTACAATTCGTTACTAGAACAGCACTAACCGGTTGTTGTGTGTTGGAAAGTTAAACCTACTACGACATTTACTATTCATTACTAGTACAGCTCTAACCCGTTGCTGTGTGTTTGAGAGTTAAACCCACTACAACATTTACAATTCGTTACTAGTACAGCACTAACCGGTTGCTGTGTGTTGGAGAGTTAAACTCACTACAACATTATCAATTCGTTACTAGTACCGCACTAACCGGTTGCTGTGTGTTGGAGAGTCAAACCAACTACTACATTTACAATTCGTTACTAGTACAGCACTAACCGGTTGTTGTGTGTTGGAAAGTTAAACCTACTACGACATTTACTATTCATTACTAGTACAGCACTAACCCGTTGCTGTGTGTTTGAGAGTTAAACCCACTACAACATTATCAATTCGTTACTAGTACCGCACTAACCGGTTGCTGTGTGCTGGAGAGTTAAACCCACTACTACATTTACAATTCGTTACTAGTACAGCACTAACCGGTTGCTGTGTGTTTGAGAGTTAAACCCACTACAACATTATCAATTCGTTACTAGTACAGCACTGACCGGTTGCTGTGTGTTGGAGAGTCAATCCAACTACTACATTTACAATTCGTTACTAGAACAGCACTAACCAGTTGTTGTGTGTTGGAAAGCTAAACCTACTACGACATTTACTATTCATTACTAGTACAGCACTAACCCGTTGCTGTGTGTTTGAGAGTTAAACCCACTACAACATTATCAATTCGTTACTAGTACCGCACTAACCGGTCGCTGTGTATTGGAGAGTTAAACCCACTACTACATTTACAATTCGTTACTAGTACAGCACTAACCGGTTGCTGTGTGTTGGAGAGTTAAACCCACTGCAACATTTACAATTCGTTACTAGTACAGCACTAATCGGTTGCTGTGTGTTGGAGAGTTAAACCCACTGCAACATTTACAATTCGTTACTAGTACAGCACTAACCGGTTGCTGTGTGTTGGAGAGTTAAACCCACTGCAACATTTACAATTCGTTACTAGTACAGCACTAACCGGTTGCTGTGTGTTGGAGAGTTAAACCCACTGTGACATTTACAAATCGTTACTAGTACAGCACTAACCGGTTGCTGTGTGTTGGATAGTTAAACCCACTACGACATTTACAATTCGTTACTAGTACAGCACTAACCGGTTGCTGTGTGTTGGAGAGTTAAACCCACTGTGACATTTACAATTCGTTACTAGTACAGCACTAACCGGTTGCTGTGTGTTGGAGAGCTAAACCCACTACGACATTTACAATTCCTTACTTTTACAGCACTAACCGGTTGCTGTGTGTTGGAGAGTTAAACCCACTACAACATTCACAATTCGTTACTAGTACAGCACTAACCGGTTGCTGTGTGTTGGAGAGTTAAACCCACTACTACATTTACAATTCGTTACTAGTACAGCACTAACCGGTTGCTGTGTGTTGGAGTTTTAAATCCACTACTACTTTTACAATTCGTTACTAGTACAGCACTAACCGGTTGCTGTGTGTTGGAGAGTTAATCCCACTACAACATTTACAATTCGTTACTAGTACAGCACTAACCGGTTGCTGTGTGTTGGAGAGTTAAACCCACTACTACATTTACAATTCGTTACTAGTACAGCACTAACCGGTTGCTGTGTGTTGGAGTTTTAAATCCACTACTACTTTTACAATTCGTTACTAGTACAGCACTAACCGGTTGCTGTGTGTTGGAGAGTTAAACCCACTACTACATTTGCAATTCGTTACTAGTACAGCACTAACCGGTTGCTGTGTGTTGGAGAGTTAAACCCACTACTACATTTACAATTCGTTACTCGTACAGCACTAACCGGTTGCTGTGTGTTGGAGAGTTAATCCCACTACAACATTTACAATTCGTTACTAGTACAGCACTAACCGGTTGCTGTGTGTTGGAGAGTTAAACCCACTACAACATTCACAATTCGTTACTAGTACAGCGCTAACCGGTTGATGTGTGTTGGAGAGTTAAACCCACTACAACATTTACAATTCGTTACTAGTACAGCACTAACCGGTTTGCTGTGTGTTGTGTTTTTTGTTTATTTTTACTAATTTTGAACCTATCAAGGTGACTTTACCGAAAGACCCAAACAATTTGAATTCCTGCAGTCACGACAACAACAACAAGAAGCACTTTCGAAGAAATGAGTTTGTCGATCTCGGTGATGATTTCAAAGTGGCATCAAAGTTCCCAGCGGCTTCCTAATAACGGAAGGAAGATAGCGTTC
The DNA here is from genome assembly GCF_048934315.1 of Petromyzon marinus. Lineage (NCBI taxonomy): Eukaryota > Metazoa > Chordata > Hyperoartia > Petromyzontiformes > Petromyzontidae > Petromyzon > Petromyzon marinus. Next base: position 6,670,461 of record NC_133690.1, on the reverse strand, counting down.
CAGACGGCCACGGAAGCGCGCCTTACCCGGCTAAAACATTTTAGATGAATATATAACAAAAAAACGTTAAAAGGGGCCGTGCATAAATGACGTCACGCGATTTTGGTCGCGTGACGTCACATGGCGTCAGAAAAAGTCAGACCCCCCCCCCTCAAATAAGACGTCATAAAGCTCTGCCCCCCCCCCCCCCACAAAAAATATTTCCATTTTTTAAATAAAACATGCTTCAAATCGCTTTAAACTATCGTCATTGTAGTTGCGTATTTAATGTGGCGCTGCACTTTGATGTTGTAGGAGAAAACATTTATTTAAAAAACAAAATCTATTTAATTAAGTAGAACGTTTTGATTTAAAGCTTTCGTGACTGCAGGGATTCATATTTTTGGTTCTTTCGGTAAAGTCACCACCACGTGGAAAGGAAACAATAAAATAATAAAATATATATAAAACAACAAAAATTCTCACGACGTTTCGACCATAACACACGTCGTGAGAATTTTTATTGTTTTATATATATTTTATTATTTTATTGTTTCCCTTCAACGTGACTTTACCGAAAGAGCTAAGAATATGAGTCCATCTATGTTCGGAAAAGAGGAGGGGGGGAGACGAAAATAATGGATGCGGTCTGAAAGCTACCGTAAGCGTGAACAATCATTTATGGACGACCCCTTAACACAACTCGTCCATATGAATAACTGCCAAATCGCTCTCCGTGGTGCTAACGTTAAAATTAAACGCCACTTTTTTTCAATGATTTCCTGCTGTGGTTTTCACACCTGATGATGATTGCTCGTATTGCAGTCGAAACGTCGTGATAATTTTATTGTTTTATATTTTTATTATTTTATTGTTTCCGTTCTACGTGGTGACTTTACCGAAAGAACCAAGAATATAAGCAGAACGTGTTGTCTATATTTATTTAAAGTTGCGCATTTTGATGCGACGTCATATTTCTCAAACCCTCCCACCCCTCCTCGTCACACATCGTCACAAATGTCTGACCCAACCTCCACCCCCACCTAGGCGCGTGACGTCATTTATGGACGGCCCCAAGTCGTTTCAGGTTTACTTACCAGCGCCAAATCGCCGTGAGCAGAGAATGCGGCCTCCAAACGCCCGACGCTACGAGCGGCGGTGGCATTGTAACGGGGAGCGAGGCCAACGGAGGGTCCACCTCCATGCCTGGGCTCAGCAGCAGCAGAAGCAGCAGCAGCAGCAGGCAGACGAGCCACGTGCGCTGAGATAGTATGGCGGATCTTCTCCCTCTGAAGCAACCTCACCCTCCTTATCCCTCCACTCGGCGTCAATGAAGGGAATGAGCCGTGTGGGTGAGCGTTGCGAGATAGCGTGTCAGTGTTCGCGAGGTAGTGTGGGAGAGTGTGGGAGCGTGTGTGTGTGAGAGAGTATGGGAGCGTGTGTGTGTGTGAGAGTGTGTGTGTGTGAGAGAGTGTGTGAGAGTGTGTGTGTGTGAGAGTGAGTGTGTGAGAGAGTGTGTGTGTGTGAGAGTGTGTGTGTGTGAGTGTGTGAGAGAGTGTGTGTGAGAGTGTGTGTATGTGAGAGTGAGTGTGTGAGAGAGTGTGTGTGTGAGAGTGAGTGTGTGAGAGAGTGTATGTGTGTGAGAGAGTGTGGGAGCGTGTGTGTATGTGAGAGTGTGTGTGTGAGAGAGTGAGAGGGAGTGTGAGAGTGTGTGTGAGACTCTGAGAGAGTGTGTGTGTGAGTGTGTGTGAGAGAGTGTGTGTGTGTGTGAGAGTGTGAAAGAGAGTGTGAGTGTGTGTGTGTGAGAGTGTGTGTGTGAGAGTGTGTGTGAGACTCTGAGAGAGTGTGTGTGTGTGTGAGTGTGTGTGAGAGAGTGTGTGTGTGAGTGTGTGTGAAAGAGTGTGTGTGTGTGAGAGTGTGAAAGAGAGTGTGTGTGTGAGTGTGTGTGTGAGAGTGTGTGTGTGAGAGTGTGTGTGAGACTCTGAGAGAGTGTGTGTGTGTGAGTGTGTGTGTGAGAGTGTGAGTGTGTGTGAGAGTGTGTGTGTGTGTGAGAGTGTATGTGAGAGTGTGTGTGTGTGAGAGTGTGTGTGTGAGAGAGAGTGTGTGTGTGTGAGAGAGTGAGAGAGTGTGTGTGAGAGAGTGTGTGTGTGAGAGAGAGTAAGTGTGTGAGAGTGTGAGAGAGTGTGTGAGAGTGTGTGTGTGAGAGAGAGAGTGAGAGAGTGTATTTAGATTTTTTTTAGAGCGTGTGAAAAAGCGTGCGTCCTTGTCAGAGTTCGTCTCATAATGACGTAGCTAGTGACGTGCAGTCCTACGCCGCGTCACGAAGAGCGTTACGTAACCAACGCACCACGTGACCGCCACGCCAACGCGCGCGTGCGCACTGGCCGTTTCCGTTTCAACGGCTCGGCGAACACTGCCCATAGACTCAGCACTGCCCATAGACTCAACACTGCCATAGACTCAGCACTGCCCATAGACTCAACCCTGCCCATAGACTCAACACTGCCCATAGACTCAGCACTGCCCATAGACTCAGCACTGCCCATAGACTCAACACTGCCCATAGACTCAGCACTGCCCATAGACTCAGCACTGCCCATAGACTTAACACTGCCCATAGACTCAGCACTGCCCATAGACTCAACACTGCCCATAGACTCAACACTGCCCATAGACTCAGCACTGCCCATAGACTCAACACTGCCCATAGACTCAACCCTGCCCATAGACTCAACACTGCCCATAGACTCAGCACTGCCCATAGACTCAGCACTGCCCATAGACTCAACACTGCCCATAGACTCAGCACTGCCCATAGACTCAACACTGCCCATAGACTCAGCACTGCCCATAGACTAACATTGCCCATAGACTCAGCACTGCCCATAGACTCAGCACTGCCCATAGACTCAACACTGCCCATAGACTCAGCACTGCCTATAGACTAACACTGCCCATAAACTCAGCACTGCCCATAGACTCAGCACTGCCCATAGACTCAGCACTGCCCATAGACTCAACACTGCCCCATAGACTCAGCACTGCCCATAGACTCAACACTGCTCATAGACTCAACACTGCCCATAGACTCAGCACTGCCCATAGACTCAACACTGCCCATAGACTGAACACTGCCCCTTCGACTTAATACTGCACCATAGACTCAGCACTGCCCATAGACTTCTTCATGGTTTGAGTGATAGCTTTGCGAATTGTATAGTCGGAGTAACCATTAGCTTTAAGAGCTTGGTGTACCTGCTTGAGTTCACTGCCTATGTGTTCCTGGTCGGATATGCATTGGGCTCTAAGGTACAGAGTCTTGATGAGAGAATTCTTCTGTGATGGATGGTGGTGGGAATCCGGTTTCAGATAAGCATCCGTATGGGTAGCTTTCCTGTAGACAGAGTGGCTCATTGAACCATCAGGTCTCTTTTTTATTAGGACATCCAAAAAAGGTAGCTTGCCATCTTTTCGACTTCCATGGTAAATCTGATGGCTGGGTGTATGGAATTGATGTGGTCGAAGAATTGGTCTAGAGCTGGCCGGCCATGTGGCCAGATGACAAAAGTGTCATCCACTTACCTCTTCCATAAGGTAAGGCACAGAGTGGCAGTCTGGATGGCGTCAGTCTCAAATTTCCCCATGAAAATGTTAGCTATAACCGGAGATAGGGGGGAGCCCATTGGGGTGCCCTCACTTTGTTTGTAGAAAGTTCCATTCCAAGTGAAGTATGTATTGGTTAAACAGTGTCTCACCAGGGGGGGTACCTAAGTGTTTAGTCCTTGATGAACCAAGTCTTCAATCATTCGCGATGGTGTCAGGTACAGGAACCTTGGTGAATAAGGAAACTACATCAAAACTGACAAGCAGGTCGTCTGGGGAAAGGGAAATACCCTTGATTGTCGATTCCAGGTGAGTAGAATTTTGTACCGCAGAGGTGGTTTTTCCAGTGAAAGGACGCAGGATTTCAGACAAAAAACGAGCTAGTTTGTAGGTGGGGGAGTTGATAGTAGAGACGATGGGACGAAGGGGTGTATCTACTTTATGTTTTTTTTGGTAAGCCGTATAATCTTGGTGGCCTGGCAGCAGAAGTTTTCAATGAAAACTGTTTAGATTGATCCATTAATGCGGTTGAATCAGCCTCGTCACACAAACCAACAGTACCCTGGTGTCTACAAACTAAGTTGCCTCTGTGGTAGTAGTTACATTGGAGAAACCAAACGCCATGTCTCGGACCGCATTCGTGAACACAAAGCAGACCTTAAACACAGTAGGACCAACACCTCAGCCGTGGTAGATCATTGTTATAATTCAGTAGGCTCACATGACATTGACTTTTCCAAGACAGAGGTTCTTTGTAAGCCATCTGGCTACCATAAGAGATTCGTTCATGAGGCTATCCACATATACAAGCACAGAGACAATTTCAACCGAGAAGATGGATTCTGGCTTAGCAATCATTGGAAGGATTTGATAAACCATTTCAGGTCTTAATTGATTGTTCACGCTTACAGTGGCTTTCAGACAGCATACAATAATTTTTCGTCTCCCCCCTCCTCTTTTCAGAACATAGATGGACTAGTCCTTCTAAATAAACTGCCAAATTGCTGCGCGTGGCGCTGACGCTTTTAAGTAAATAAATAAATACACCGTTTACAAATAAATAAATTAATGCAACCTGACACACCTGATGACGACCGTTTGTGTTATGGTCGAAACGTCGTGAGAATTTTTATTGTTTTATATATATTTTATTATTTATTGTTTCCCTTCAACGTGACTTTACCGAAAGAGCTAAGAATATGAGGGAGGGGGGTGTTTGAGAAATGTGACGTCACATCAAAATGGGCAACTTTCAATAATTATATACAACCCGTTCTGCTTAATTAAATAGACTTTTTAATACATATTTTCTCCTGCAACATCAGAGTGCAGCGCCACATTAAATACGCACTACAATGACAATAGTTTAAAGCGATTTGAAGCATGTTTTATATTTTTATATTTTTGTGACGTCATGTTTGAGGGGGGGGTCTGACTTTTTGCGACGCCGTGTGACGAGGGGGGGGGGTCAAAAATCATCCAAAATCGCGTGACGTCATTTATGGACGGCCCCATACGCTGTGTAACAAAAAAATATACATTTAAATTATCATCGTCGTCGTGTCTGTGGAAATGTATAGCAGCCAAATACTCTAAACGCGTTTTTCTACGGAATCTTCGAGACCCATAGACCCACAGAGACCCACAGATACCCATAGAGACCCATATAGACCCGCAGAGACCCACAGAGACCCATAGAGACCCACAGAGACCCATAGAGACCCACAGAGACCCACAGAGACCAATATACCCATAGAGACCCACAGATTACCCATAGAGACCCACATAACCCCATAGAGACCCATAGAGACACACAGAGACCCCATAGACCCATAGAGACCCGTAGACCCATACTCATAGAGACCCATAGACCCCATAGACCCATAGAGACCCATAGACCCATACTCATAGAGACCCATAGACCCGCAGAGACCCACAGAGACCCATAGACTCACAGAAACCCTTCGACCCACAGAGACCTACAGACCCACAGAGACCCAGAGACTCGTATAGACCCGCAGAGACCCACAGAAATGCATAGCAGCATCGAAATAATTTAAACGCACTGACATTTTAAATGGACCCGGACAAAAATCCACCACGTGGAGAGAGACGCAGACTCGGAATATACAGCAGCAGCAGGCAGGGTCGTGATCGAACCCACGACCTCCTGCACACCTGGCGAGGTAGTCAACATCTCATAGCCACCGTGGTGATGATGAGAGATACGCAATTTGTACCTCCACACACATGGCACGGTTGACTACGTACGGTGCGAAAAAAGTTCAAGCCAAAGACAAAGATCCTCCGTATAGCCTTAACAGACTGTTGGGGCAAGTGCTATTAGCGAGTACCACCTATGTTGTAGTGGGTTTAACTCTCCAACACACAGCAACAGGTTAGTGCTGTACTAGTAACGAATTGTAAATGTTGTAGTGGGTTTAACTCTCCAACACAGAGAAACCGGTTAGTGCTGTACTAGTAACGAAATGGCCACGTTCTGTTGATGTGACACAAACCCCCCATGAACATATACTGGCCTTTCACAATATGTGGCAATTTTAGATTCACCCCTCAAATGATGAATAAACCCATCCCCAGGGCAAAGCGGCGATTCTCCCACCCACAACCCACCCCTGCCCACCCACTACCCACCACTACCCACCCACTACCCACCCACTGCCAACCCCCAACCACTCCCTACTCACCTACAACCCACCCCCTACCCACCCACTACCCACCCCTACCCACCAACTACCCACCCCTACCCACCCACTACCCACTCACTAGCCACCCCCTACCCACCTACAACCCACCCCCTACCCACCCACTACCCACCCCCTACCAACCCACTACCCACCCCCTACCCACAACCACTCCCTACCCACCTACAACCCACCCCCTACCCACCCACGTGCGCGCGACAGTGATGGAGATGCCGTCTCCTGCTCCTGTTGCTCCTGCTGCTGCTGCTGTCTCTGATGCTGGGGGTGGTGCCGATGACCCCGCGTGGCCGAGCCGAGCGGCGTGCCTGTCGCTCGCCCTCTGCGCCTTCCAGGCGCGCGCGGCCCTCGCTCTGTCGTGGGTGGTGGGAGGCCGCCTGCAGCTGCCGCCCGCAGAGCGATGGGTCGTGGCCTGGCTGCTCTATGACGCAGTGGTTCACATCACACTGGTGAGTGAGTGGGTGAGTGGGTGGTGGTGGTGGTGGTGTAGTTACACTGCAGCGCCACACCTATTTACCATCATTAGGGGAAAGAACGGTGATCCAATCTCCGACCCCCCGCAAAGAACAGGTTTGCAGATTTTGCTGCGCATTTCTGTGAAGTCCTGGGGGTGGGGGAAATCCCTCAGCCAGGAAAACATCGTGAGGCACAAAGTGGGGATGACCCTGCTGAGGCTGCAGTGGTTCAAATATTGGAAGAAGTCACCCCCTGTGAGTGGCTGGCTGAAGAACCATCTGTTGAGGAAGTGCTGAAGGCGATCCGGAGTCTGAGACCAGGAAAGGCACCGGGTAGAGATGATCTCCCAATCGAAATGCTGAGGGAGGGTGGCGTTTGTGCACAGACTGTCCTACATGACATCATAACAAACAGTCTGGACCACTGGACCAGTTCCGCAGGACTCGAAGGATGCCCTGGTGGTCCCCATATTTAAGAAGGTGAGACCACACAGACTGTAACAACTACAGAGGCATCTCACTCCTCAGTGTGCCAGGAAAGGTCCTGGCAAGAATTATTCAACATCGCCTTGCCAGGCGCGCTGAGGAGAGGCTTGTGGAGCCCCAATGCGGTTTCAGGAAAGGGAGGTCCTGCACAGATGCCATATTTTCTGTCCGTTTACTACAGCAGAGGTGTAGGGAATTCCAACAAGACCTACATCTCTGCTTTATTGACCTGGTCAAAGCCTATGATACCACCAGTATACCTGGGCTCTGGGTTGTTCTTCGCGCTTTCGGAGTCCCTAACCGCTGCTCACGATCATTAAGGACCGTCATGATGGTGAGCGGGCCCGGATAAAACTACGTGCCGGGAATCGGAGCCATTCCCTGTTCACCTTGGGGTGCGACAGGGATGTCCTCTGGCTCCAATATTATTTAACATCTATTTCGACCACGTAGTTCGTGAAGCCTTCAGTAGCTGTACCGGAGGAATTTCCATCTGGTACAGATACAATGTGAGGCTGACCGATGCCAGGGTACGGTCAAGGGATGGCTCCCTATTGGTCAACCACGTTACGTATGCCGACGACCTGGTAATTGCGGCTCACTCAGAGGAGGAGTTGGAGGCGCTGCGGCTGAAACTGGAGTGTGCCACTAAGAGGTGGCGCCTTACCATCAGCCCCACCAAAACGAAGAACCTGCCTGGGTATTTTGTACCATCGGACACTCCACCCCCACAATTCCCAATATGTGATGGGGCAGTTGTCGAGAGAGTGGAAAGTTTCCCATACCTGGGCAGTGTGCTCATGACCGGCTCCGGTTTAACAGCAGAGGTCTCACTCCGAATCAGTCGAGCGGCAATATCTTTTAATTGGATGCGTAACGCTGTGTGGAAGCTACGTGGTCTGTCGCTCCGCACGAAGCTTCGGGTCTTCTCAGCCACAGTCATTCCTTCTGTTCTCTATGCTTGCGAAACGTGGACCCCCCTAATGGAACATCTTCGTCGGTTAGAAACATTTAGACTGGCCTGCCTACGATCAATCTTGGGTTTAACCAGGCTGGATTGTGTGAGGAGCTCACAAATCCTCGAAAGATCTGGACAAAGTCCCATCGGTGAGCACCTCCGGCAAGCAAGGCTGCGTTGGCTGGGCCATGTTGCCCGCATGTCCAGCCACCGCATGCCTAAACAGCTTTTGTTCTGCCGGATCGAGGGGGCTAAACGGGCGCGGCATGGGCTAGAGAAGAGATGGAGTGATGTGGTACAGGAGGATGTGGAGCTGGTACCAGCGGTGTCAAGATCGGCCTCTGTGGAGGAGGCTCGTGAAGGACGCTACTGGGCAGTTGGAGGCAGTCGCTCACAACAACGAGCGGAGCGCCGGGTGGCTAAAGCACAGCAAGTTGGCACAGTAGGGGGCACAGGTGGTGCATGAGCCAGTCATCTCGGTCATCTCAGTCAGTATACCCGTGGCACCTGCTGGGTCTGCCTCATTACATCCTGCCAGCGGGCGTTCGACACTTCACGTGGTAGCCTCAAGGTGCACATAGCCTGGCACAAGCGTCGTGGTGACGTCACCGCCACTGAGTGGCGAATGGCAGTTGTCGTTATTGATGATGGTAATGGTGGTCCTGATGGTGGTGCTGATGGTGGTGATGGTGGTGGTGATGATGGTGGTGGTGGTGATGGTGAGTGATGGTGTAGCTACGCTGGGTGAGTGATGGTGTTGCTACGCTGGTGATGGTGTAGCTACGCTGGTGATGGTGTGGCTATGCTGGGTGAGTGATGGTGTAGCTACACTGGGTAATGGTGTAGCTACACTTGTGATGGTGTAGCTACACTGGGTGAGTGATGGTGTAGCTACACTGGGTTATGGTGTAGCTACGCTGGTGATGGTGTAGCTACACTGGGTGAGTGATGGTGTAGCTACACTGGGTGATGGTGTAGCTACACTGGGTGAGTGATGGTGTAGCTACGCTGGTAATGGTGTAGCTACACTGGGTGGGTGATGCTGTAGCTACACTGGTGATGGTGTAGCTACACTGGGTGAGTGATGGTGTAGCTACGCTGGTGATGGTGTAGCTACACTGGGTGAGTGATGGTGTAGCTACACTGGTGATGGTGTAGCTACACTGGGTGGGTGATGCTGTAGCTACACTGAGTGATGGTGTAGCTATGCTGGTGATGGTGTAGCTACACTGGGTGAGTGATGGTGTAGCTACGCTGGTGATGGTGTAGCTACACTGGGTGAGTGATGGTGTAGCTACGCTGGTGATGGTGTAGCTACACTGGGTGAGTGAAGGTGTAGCTACACTGGGTGAGTGATGGTGTAGCTACTCTGGTGATGGTGTAGCTACACTGGGTGAGTGAGCGTGTAGCTACACTGGGTGAGTGTTGGTGTAGCTACACTGGTGATGGTGTAGCTACACTGGGTGATGGTGTAGCTACACTGGGTGAGTGATGGTGTAGCTACGCTGGTGATGTTGTAGCTACACTGGGTGAGTGATGGTGTAGCTACACTGGTGATGGTGTAGCTACACTGGGTGAGTGATGGTGTAGTTACACTGGTGATGGTGTAGCTATGCTGGTGATGGTGTAGCTACACTGGGTGAGTGATGGTGTAGCTACGCTGGTGATGGTGTAGCTACACTGGGTGAGTGAAGGTGTAGCTACACTGGGTGAGTGATGGTGTAGCTACACTAGTGATGGTGTAGCTACACTGGGTGAGTGATGGTGTAGCTACGCTGGTGATGGTGTAGCTACACTGGGTGTAGCTACACTGGGTGAGTGATCGTGTAGCTACACTGGGTGAGTGTTGGTGTAGCTACACTTGTGATGGTGTAGCTACACTGGTGATGGAGTAGCTACACTTGTGATGGTGTAGCTACACTGGTGAGGGTGTAGCTATGCTGGTGATGGTGTAGCTGCACTGGGTGGGTGATTGTGTAGCTACACTGGTGATGGTGTAGCTACACTGGGTGAGTGATGGTGTTGCTACGTTGGTGATGGTGTAGCTACGCTGGTGATGGTGTGGCTATGCTGGGTGAGTGATGGTGTAGCTACACTGGGTAATGGTATAGCTACACTGGTGATGGTGTAGCTACACTGGGTGAGTGATGGTGTAGCTACACTGGGTGAGTGATGGTGTAGCTACACTAGGTGAGTGATGGTGTAGCTACGCTGGTGATGGTGTAGCTACACTGGGTGAGTGATGGTGTAGCTACACTGGTGATGGTGTAGCTACACTGGGTGAGTGATGGTGTAGCTACACTGGTGATGGTGTAGCTACACTGGGTGGGTGATGCTGTAGCTACAATGGGTGATGGTGTAGCTTTGCTGGTGATGGTGTAGCTACACTGGGTGAGTGATGGTGTAGCTACGCTGGTGATGGTGTAGCTACACTGGGTGAGTGATGGTGTAGCTACGCTGGTGATGGTGTAGCTACACTGGGTGAGTGATGGTGTAGCTACGCTGGTGATGGTGTAGCTACACTGGGTGAGTGATGGTGTAGCTACGCTGGTGATGGTGTAGCTACACTGGGTGAGTGATGGTGTAGCTACACTGGGTGATGGTGTAGCTACACTAGGTGAGTGATGGTGTAGCTACACTGGTGATGGTGTAGCTACACTGGGTGAGTGATGGTGTAGTTACGCTGGTGATGGTGTAGCTACACTGGTGATGGTGTAGCTACACTGGGTGAGTGATGGTGTAGCTACACTGGGTGAGTGATGGTGTAGCTACACTGGTGATGGTGTAGCTACACTGGTGATGGTGTAGCTACACTTGTGATGGTGTAGCTACACTGGGTGAGTGATTGTGTAGCTACACTGGTGATGGTGTAGCTACACTGGGTTGGTGATGCTGTAGCTACACTGGGTGATGGTGTAGCTATGCTGGTGATGGTGTAGCTACACTGGGTGGGTGATGGTGTAGCTACACTGGTGATGGTGTAGCTACACTGGGTGGGTGATGCTGTAGCTTCACTGGGTGATGGTGTAGCTATACTGGTGATGGTGTAGCTACACTGGGTGGGTGATGGTGTAGCTACACTGGTGATGGTGTAGCTACACTGGGTGGGTGATGCTGTAGCTTCACTGGGTGATGGTGTAGCTATACTGGTGATGGTGTAGCTACACTGGGTGAGTGATGGTGTAGCTACGCTGGTGATGGTGTAGCTACACTGGGTGAGTGATGGTGTAGCTACGCTGGTGATGGTGTAGCTACACTGGGTGAGTGATGGTGTAGCTACGCTGGTGATGGTGTAGCTACACTGGGTGAGTGATGGTGTAGCTACACTGGGTGATGGTGTAGCTACACTAGGTGAGTGATGGTGTAGCTACACTGGTGATGGTGTAGCTACACTGGGTGAGTGATGGTGTAGTTACGCTGGTGATGGTGTAGCTACACTGGTGATGGTGTAGCTACACTGGGTGAGTGATGGTGTAGCTACACTGGGTGAGTGATGGTGTAGCTACACTGGTGATGGTGTAGCTACACTTGTGATGGTGTAGCTACACTGGGTGAGTGATTGTGTAGCTACACTGGTGATGGTGTAGCTACACTGGGTTGGTGATGCTGTAGCTACACTGGGTGATGGTGTAGCTATGCTGGTGATGGTGTAGCTACACTGGGTGGGTGATGGTGTAGCTACACTGGTGATGGTGTAGCTACACTGGGTGGGTGATGCTGTAGCTTCACTGGGTGATGGTGTAGCTATACTGGTGATGGTGTAGCTACACTGGGTGAGTGATGGTGTAGCTACGCTGGTGATGGTGTAGCTACACTGGGTGAGTGATAGTGTAGCTACACTGGGTGAGTGATGGTGTAGCTACGCTGGTGATGGTGTAGCTACACTGGGTGAGTGATGGTGTAGCTACACTGGTGATGGTTTAGCTACTCTGGTGATGGTGTAGCTACACTGGGTGAGTGATGGTGTAGCTACACTGGGTGAGTGATGGTGTAGCTACACTGGGTGATCGTGTAGCTACACTGGGTGAGTGATGGTGTAGCTACGCTGGTGATGGTGTAGCTACACTGGGTGAGTGATTGTGTAGCTACACTGGTGATGGTGTAGCTACACTTGTGATGGTGTAGCTACACTGATTGGGTGATGGTCTAGGTACACTGGTGATGGTGTAGCTACACTGGGTGAGTGATGGTGTAGCTACACTGGTGATGGTGTAGCTACACTGGGTGATGGTGTAGCTACACTGGGTGAGTGATGGTGTAGCTACACTGGTGATGGTGTAGCTACACTTGTGATGGTGTAGCTACACTGGTGATTGTGTAGCTATGCTGGTGATGGTGTAGCTACACTGGGTGGGTGATGGTGTAGCTACACTGGTGATGGTGTAGCTACACTGGGTGAGTGATGGTGTAACTACGCTGGTGATGGTGTAGCTACACTGGGTGAGTGATGGTGTAGCTATGCTGGTGATGGTGTAGCTACACTGGGTGGGTGATGGGGTAGCTACACTGGTGATGGTGTAGCTACACTGGGTGAGTGTTGGTGTAGCTACACTGGTGATGGTGTAGCCACACTGGGTGATGGTGTAGCTACACTGGGTGAGTGATGGTGTAGCTACACTGGGTGAGTGATGGTGTAGCTACTCTGGTGATGGTGTAGCTACACTGGGTGAGTGAGCGTGTAGCTACACTGGGTGAGTGTTGGTGTAGCTACACTGGTGATGGTGTAGCTACACTGGGTGATGGTGTAGCTACACTGGGTGAGTGATGGTGTAGCTACGCTGGTGATGTTGTAGCTACACTGGGTGAGTGATGGTGTAGCTACACTGGTGATGGTGTAGCTACACTGGGTGAGTGATGGTGTAGTTACACTGGTGATGGTGTAGCTATGCTGGTGATGGTGTAGCTACACTGGGTGAGTGATGGTGTAGCTACGCTGGTGATGGTGTAGCTACACTGGGTGAGTGATGGTGTAGCTACTCTGGTGATGGTGTAGCTACACTGGGTGAGTGAGCGTGTAGCTACACTGGGTGAGTGTTGGTGTAGCTACACTGGTGATGGTGTAGCTACACTGGGTGATGGTGTAGCTACACTGGGTGAGTGATGGTGTAGCTACGCTGGTGATGTTGTAGCTACACTGGGTGAGTGATGGTGTAGCTACACTGGTGATGGTGTAGCTACACTGGGTGAGTGATGGTGTAGTTACACTGGTGATGGTGTAGCTATGCTGGTGATGGTGTAGCTACACTGGGTGAGTGATGGTGTAGCTACGCTGGTGATGGTGTAGCTACACTGGGTGAGTGAAGGTGTAGCTACACTGGGTGAGTGATGGTGTAGCTACACTAGTGATGGTGTAGCTACACTGGGTGAGTGATGGTGTAGCTACGCTGGTGATGGTGTAGCTACACTGGGTGTAGCTACACTGGGTGAGTGATCGTGTAGCTACACTGGGTGAGTGTTGGTGTAGCTACACTTGTGATGGTGTAGCTACACTGGTGATGGAGTAGCTACACTTGTGATGGTGTAGCTACACTGGTGAGGGTGTAGATATGCTGGTGATGGTGTAGCTACACTGGGTGGGTGATTGTGTAGCTACACTGGTGATGGTGTAGCTACACTGGGTGAGTGATGGTGTTGCTACGTTGGTGATGGTGTAGCTACGCTGGTGATGGTGTGGCTATGCTGGGTGAGTGATGGTGTAGCTACACTGGGTAATGGTATAGCTACACTGGTGATGGTGTAGCTACACTGGGTGAGTGATGGTGTAGCTACACTGGGTGAGTGATGGTGTAGCTACACTAGGTGAGTGATGGTGTAGCTACGCTGGTGATGGTGTAGCTACACTGGGTGAGTGATGGTGTAGCTACACTGGTGATGGTGTAGCTACACTGGGTGAGTGATGGTGTAGCTACACTGGTGATGGTGTAGCTACACTGGGTGGGTGATGCTGTAGCTACAATGGGTGATGGTGTAGCTTTGCTGGTGATGGTGTAGCTACACTGGGTGAGTGATGGTGTAGCTACGCTGGTGATGGTGTAGCTACACTGGGTGAGTGATGGTGTAGCTACGCTGGTGATGGTGTAGCTACACTGGGTGAGTGATGGTGTAGCTACGCTGGTGATGGTGTAGCTACACTGGGTGAGTGATGGTGTAGCTACGCTGGTGATGGTGTAGCTACACTGGGTGAGTGATGGTGTAGCTACACTGGGTGATGGTGTAGCTACACTAGGTGAGTGATGGTGTAGCTACACTGGTGATGGTGTAGCTACACTGGGTGAGTGATGGTGTAGTTACGCTGGTGATGGTGTAGCTACACTGGTGATGGTGTAGCTACACTGGGTGAGTGATGGTGTAGCTACACTGGGTGAGTGATGGTGTAGCTACACTGGTGATGGTGTAGCTACACTTGTGATGGTGTAGCTACACTGGGTGAGTGATTGTGTAGCTACACTGGTGATGGTGTAGCTACACTGGGTTGGTGATGCTGTAGCTACACTGGGTGATGGTGTAGCTATGCTGGTGATGGTGTAGCTACACTGGGTGGGTGATGGTGTAGCTACACTGGTGATGGTGTAGCTACACTGGGTGGGTGATGCTGTAGCTTCACTGGGTGATGGTGTAGCTATACTGGTGATGGTGTAGCTACACTGGGTGGGTGATGGTGTAGCTACACTGGTGATGGTGTAGCTACACTGGGTGGGTGATGCTGTAGCTTCACTGGGTGATGGTGTAGCTATACTGGTGATGGTGTAGCTACACTGGGTGAGTGATGGTGTAGCTACGCTGGTGATGGTGTAGCTACACTGGGTGAGTGATGGTGTAGCTACGCTGGTGATGGTGTAGCTACACTGGGTGAGTGATGGTGTAGCTACGCTGGTGATGGTGTAGCTACACTGGGTGAGTGATGGTGTAGCTACACTGGGTGATGGTGTAGCTACACTAGGTGAGTGATGGTGTAGCTACACTGGTGATGGTGTAGCTACACTGGGTGAGTGATGGTGTAGTTACGCTGGTGATGGTGTAGCTACACTGGTGATGGTGTAGCTACACTGGGTGAGTGATGGTGTAGCTACACTGGGTGAGTGATGGTGTAGCTACACTGGTGATGGTGTAGCTACACTTGTGATGGTGTAGCTACACTGGGTGAGTGATTGTGTAGCTACACTGGTGATGGTGTAGCTACACTGGGTTGGTGATGCTGTAGCTACACTGGGTGATGGTGTAGCTATGCTGGTGATGGTGTAGCTACACTGGGTGGGTGATGGTGTAGCTACACTGGTGATGGTGTAGCTACACTGGGTGGGTGATGCTGTAGCTTCACTGGGTGATGGTGTAGCTATACTGGTGATGGTGTAGCTACACTGGGTGAGTGATGGTGTAGCTACGCTGGTGATGGTGTAGCTACACTGGGTGAGTGATAGTGTAGCTACACTGGGTGAGTGATGGTGTAGCTACGCTGGTGATGGTGTAGCTACACTGGGTGAGTGATGGTGTAGCTACACTGGTGATGGTTTAGCTACTCTGGTGATGGTGTAGCTACACTGGGTGAGTGATGGTGTAGCTACACTGGGTGAGTGATGGTGTAGCTACACTGGGTGATCGTGTAGCTACACTGGGTGAGTGATGGTGTAGCTACGCTGGTGATGGTGTAGCTACACTGGGTGAGTGATTGTGTAGCTACACTGGTGATGGTGTAGCTACACTTGTGATGGTGTAGCTACACTGATTGGGTGATGGTCTAGGTACACTGGTGATGGTGTAGCTACACTGGGTGAGTGATGGTGTAGCTACACTGGTGATGGTGTAGCTACACTGGGTGATGGTGTAGCTACACTGGGTGAGTGATGGTGTAGCTACGCTGGTGATGTTGTAGCTACACTGGGTGAGTGATGGTGTAGCTTCACTGGTGATGGTGTAGCTACACTTGTGATGGTGTAGCTACACTGGTGATTGTGTAGCTATGCTGGTGATGGTGTAGCTACACTGGGTGGGTGATGGTGTAGCTACACTGGTGATGGTGTAGCTACACTGGGTGAGTGATGGTGTAACTACGCTGGTGATGGTGTAGCTACACTGGGTGAGTGATGGTGTAGCTATGCTGGTGATGGTGTAGCTACACTGGGTGGGTGATGGGGTAGCTACACTGGTGATGGTGTAGCTACACTGGGTGAGTGTTGGTGTAGCTACACTGGTGATGGTGTAGCCACACTGGGTGATGGTGTAGCTACACTGGGTGAGTGATGGTGTAGCTACACTGGGTGAGTGATGGTGTAGCTACTCTGGTGATGGTGTAGCTACACTGGGTGAGTGAGCGTGTAGCTACACTGGGTGAGTGTTGGTGTAGCTACACTGGTGATGGTGTAGCTACACTGGGTGATGGTGTAGCTACACTGGGTGAGTGATGGTGTAGCTACGCTGGTGATGTTGTAGCTACACTGGGTGAGTGATGGTGTAGCTACACTGGTGATGGTGTAGCTACACTGGGTGAGTGATGGTGTAGTTACACTGGTGATGGTGTAGCTATGCTGGTGATGGTGTAGCTACACTGGGTGAGTGATGGTGTAGCTACGCTGGTGATGGTGTAGCTACACTGGGTGAGTGAAGGTGTAGCTACACTGGGTGAGTGATGGTGTAGCTACACTAGTGATGGTGTAGCTACACTGGGTGAGTGATGGTGTAGCTACGCTGGTGATGGTGTAGCTACACTGGGTGTAGCTACACTGGGTGAGTGATCGTGTAGCTACACTGGGTGAGTGTTGGTGTAGCTACACTTGTGATGGTGTAGCTACACTGGTGATGGAGTAGCTACACTTGTGATGGTGTAGCTACACTGGTGAGGGTGTGGCTATGCTGGTGATGGTGTAGCTACACTGGGTGGGTGATTGTGTAGCTACACTGGTGATGGTGTAGCTACACTGGGTGAGTGATGGTGTTGCTACGTTGGTGATGGTGTAGCTACGCTGGTGATGGTGTGGCTATGCTGGGTGAGTGATGGTGTAGCTACACTGGGTAATGGTATAGCTACACTGTTGATGGTGTAGCTACACTGGGTGAGTGATGGTGTAGCTACACTGGGTGAGTGATGGTGTAGCTACACTAGGTGAGTGATGGTGTAGCTACGCTGGTGATGGTGTAGCTACACTGGGTGAGTGATGGTGTAGCTACACTGGTGATGGTGTAGCTACACTGGGTGAGTGATGGTGTAGCTACACTGGTGATGGTGTAGCTACACTGGGTGGGTGATGCTGTAGCTACAATGGGTGATGGTGTAGCTTTGCTGGTGATGGTGTAGCTACACTGGGTGAGTGATGGTGTAGCTACGCTGGTGATGGTGTAGCTACACTGGGTGAGTGATGGTGTAGCTACGCTGGTGATGGTGTAGCTACACTGGGTGAGTGATGGTGTAGCTACGCTGGTGATGGTGTAGCTACACTGGGTGAGTGATGGTGTAGCTACGCTGGTGATGGTGTAGCTACACTGGGTGAGTGATGGTGTAGCTACACTGGGTGATGGTGTAGCTACACTAGGTGAGTGATGGTGTAGCTACACTGGTGATGGTGTAGCTACGCTGGTGATGGTGTAGCTACACTGGGTGAGTGATGGTGTAGTTACGCTGGTGATGGTGTAGCTACACTGGTGATGGTGTAGCTACACTGGGTGAGTGATGGTGTAGCTACACTGGGTGAGTGATGGTGTAGCTACACTGGTGATGGTGTAGCTACACTTGTGATGGTGTAGCTACACTGGGTGAGTTATTGTGTAGCTACACTGGTGATGGTGTAGCTACACTGGGTTGGTGATGCTGTAGCTACACTGGGTGATGGTGTAGCTATGCTGGTGATGGTGTAGCTACACTGGGTGGGTGATGGTGTAGCTACACTGGTGATGGTGTAGCTACACTGGGTGGGTGATGCTGTAGCTTCACTGGGTGATGGTGTAGCTATGCTGGTGATGGTGTAGCTACACTGGGTGAGTGATGGTGTAGCTACGCTGGTGATGGTGTAGCTACACTGGGTGAGTGATAGTGTAGCTACACTGGGTAAGTGATGGTGTAGCTACGCTGGTGATGGTGTAGCTACACTGGGTGAGTGATGGTGTAGCTACACTGGTGATGGTTTAGCTACTCTGGTGATGGTGTAGCTACACTGGGTGAGTGATGGTGTAGCTACACTGGGTGAGTGATGGTGTAGCTACACTGGGTGAGTGATGGTGTAGCTACACTGGGTGATCGTGTAGCTACACTGGGTGAGTGATGGTGTAGCTACGCTGGTGATGGTGTAGCTACACTGGGTGAGTGATTGTGTAGCTACACTGGTGATGGTGTAGCTACACTTGTGATGGTGTAGCTACACTGATTGGGTGATGGTCTAGGTACACTGGTGATGGTGTAGCTACACTGGGTGAGTGATGGTGTAGCTACACTGGTGATGGTGTAGCTACACTGGGTGATGGTGTAGCTACACTGGGTGAGTGATGGTGTAGCTACGCTGGTGATGTTGTAGCTACACTGGGTGAGTGATGGTGTAGCTTCACTGGTGATGGTGTAGCTACACTTGTGATGGTGTAGCTACACTGGTGATTGTGTAGCTATGCTGGTGATGGTGTAACTACACTGGGTGGGTGATGGTGTAGCTACACTGGTGATGGTGTAGCTACACTGGGTGAGTGATGGTGTAGCTACGCTGGTGATGGTGTAGCTACACTGGGTGAGTGATGGTGTAGCTATGCTGGTGATGGTGTAGCTACACTGGGTGGGTGATGGTGTAGCTACACTGGTGATGGTGTAGCTACACTGGGTGAGTGTTGGTGTAGCTACACTGGTGATGGTGTAGCCACACTGGGTGATGGTGTAGCTACACTGGGTGAGTGATGGTGTAGCTACGCTGGTGATGGTGTAGCTACACTGGGTGAGTGATGGTGTAGCTACACTGGTGATGGTGTAGCTACACTTGTGATGGTGTAGCTACACTGGTGATGGTGTAGCTATGCTGGTGATGGTGTAGCTACACTGGGTGGGTGATGGTGTAGCTACACTGGTGATGGTGTAGCTACACTGGGTGAGTGATGGTGTAGCTACGCTGGTGATGGTGTGGCTATGCTGGGTGAGTGATGGTGTAGCTACACTGGTGATGGTGTAGCTACACTGGGTGAGTGATGGTGTAACTACACTGGGTTATGGTGTAGCTACGCTGGGGATGGTGTAGCTACACTGGGTGAGTGATGGTGTAGCTACACTGGTGATGGTGTAGCTACACTGGGTGAGTGATGGTGTAGCTACACTGGGTGAGTGATGGTGTAGCTACGCTGGTGATGGTGTAGCTACACTGGGTGAGTGATGGTGTAGCTACACTGGTGATGGTGTAGCTACACTGGGTGAGTGATGGTGTAGCTACACTGGTGATGGTGTAGCTACACTGGGTGGGTGATGCTGTAGCTTCACTGGGTGATGGTGTAGCTTTGCTGGTGATGGTGTAGCTACACTGGGTGAGTGATGGTGTAGCTACGCTGGTGATGGTGTAGCTACACTGGGTGAGTGATGGTGTAGCTACGCTGGTGATGGTGTAGCTACACTGGGTGAGTGATGGTGTAGCTACACTGGGTGATGGTGTAGCTACACTAGGTGAGTGATGGTGTAGCTACACCTTTTGATGGTGTAGCTACGCTGGTGATGGTGTAGCTACACTGGGTGAGTGATGGTGTAGCTACGCTGGTGATGGTGTAGCAACACTGGTGATGGTGTAGCTACACTGGGTGAGTGATGGTGTAGCTACACTGGTGATGGTGTAGCTACACTTGTGATGGTGTAGCTACACTGGGTGAGTGATTGTGTAGCTACACTGGTGATGGTGTAGCTACACTGGGTTGGTGATGCTGTAGCTACACTGGGTGATGGTGTAGCTATGCTGGTGATGGTGTAGCTACACTGGGTGGGTGATGGTGTAGCTACACTGGTGATGGTGTAGCTACACTGGGTGGGTGATGCTGTAGCTACACTGGGTGATGGTGTAGCTATGCTGGTGATGGTGTAGCTACACTGGGTGAGTGATGGTGTAGCTACGCTGGTGATGGTGTAGCTACACTGGGTTAGTGATAGTGTAGCTACACTGGGTGAGTGATGGTGTAGCTACACTGGGTGAGTGATGGTGTAGCTACACTGGGTGAGTGATGGTGTAGCTACACTGGTGATGGTGTAGCTACACTGGGTGATGGTGTAGCTACACTGGGTTAGTGATGGTGTAGCTACGCTGGCGATGGTGTAGCTACACTGGGTGAGTGATGGTGTAGCTACACTTGTGATGGTGTAGCTACACTGGGTGAGTGATGGTGTTGCTACGTTGGTGATGGTGTAGCTACGCTGGTGATGGTGTGGCTATGCTGGGTGAGTGATGGTGTAGCTACACTGGTGATGGTGTAGCTACACTGGGTGAGTGATGGTGTAGCTACACTGGGTGAGTGATGGTGTAGCTACACTGGTGATGGTGTAGCTACACTGGTGATGGTGTAGCTACACTGGGTGAGTGATGGTGTAGCTACACTGGTGATGGTGTAGCTACGCTGGTGATGGTGTAGCTACACTGGGTGAGTGATGGTGTAGCTACGCTGGTGATGGTGTAGCTACACTGGGTGAGTGATGGTGTAGCTACACTGGGTGAGTGATGGTGTAGCTACACTGATTGGGTGATGGTGTAGCTACGCTGGTGATGGTGTAGCTACACTGGGTGAGTGATCGTGTAGCTACACTGGGTGAGTGTTGGTGTAGCTACACTGGTGATGGTGTAGCTACACTGGGTGATGGTGTAGATACACTGGGTGAGTGATGGTGTAGCTACGCTGGTGATGGTGTAGCTACACTGGGTGAGTGATGGTGTAGCTACACTGGTGATGGTGTAGCTACACTTGTGATGGTGTAGCTACACTGATTGGGTGATGGTGTAGGTACACTGGTGATGGTGTAGCTACACTGGGTGAGTGATGGTGTAGCTACACTGGTGATGGTGTAGCTACACTGGGTGGGTGATGGTGTAGCTTCACTGGTGATGGTTTAGCTACTCTGGTGATGGTGTAGCTACACTGGGTGAGTGATGGTGTAGCTACACTGGTGATGGTGTAGCTACACTGGGTGAGTGATTGTGTAGCTACACTGATTGGGTGATGGTGTAGCTACGCTGGTGATGGTGTAGCTACACTGGGTGAGTGATGGTGTAGCTACACTGGGTGAGTGATGGTGTAGCTACCCTGGTGATGGTGTAGCTACACTGGGTGAGTGATCGTGTAGCTACACTGGGTGAGTGTTGGTGTAGCTACACTGGTGATGGTGTAGATACACTGGGTGATGGTGTAGATACACTGGGTGAGTGATGGTGTAGCTACGCTGGTGATGGTGTAGCTACACTGGGTGAGTGATGGTGTAGCTACACTGGTGATGGTGTAGCTACACTTGTGATGGTGTAGCTACACTGATTGGGTGATGGTGTAGGTACACTGGTGATGGTGTAGCTACACTGGGTGAGTGATGGTGTAGCTACACTGGTGATGGTGTAGCTACACTGGGTGGGTGATGGTGTAGCTACACTGGTGATGGTTTAGCTACTCTGGTGATGGTGTAGCTACACTGGGTGAGTGATGGTGTAGCTACACTGGTGATGGTGTAGCTACACTGGGTGAGTGATGGTGTAGCTACGCTGGTGATGGTGTAGCTACACTGGGTGAGTGATGGTGTAGCTACACTGGTGATGGTGTAGCTACACTGGGTGAGTGATGGTGTAGCTACACTGGGTGAGTGATGGTGTAGCTACGCTCTTGATGGTGTAGCTACACTGGGTGAGTGATGGTGTAGCTACACTGGTGATGGTGTAGCTACACTGGTGGTGGTGTAGATACACTGGGTGAGTGATGGTGTAGCTACACTGGTGATGGTGTTGCTACACTGGGTGATTGATGGTGTAGCTACACTGGTGATGGTGTAGCTACACTGGTGGTGTAGATACACTGGGTGAGTGATGGTGTAGCTACGCTGGTGATGGTTTAGCTACTCTGGTGATGGTGTAGCTACACTGGGTGAGTGATGGTGTAGCTACACTGGTGATGGTGTAGCTACACTGGGTGAGTGATGGTGTAGCTACACTGGTGATGGTTTAGCTACTCTGGTGATGGTGTAGCTACACTGGGTGAGTGATGGTGTAGCTACACTGGTGATGGTGTAGCTACACTGGGTGAGTGATGGTGTAGCTACACTGGGTGAGTGATGGTGTAGCTACACTGGGTGAGTGATGGTGTAGCTACCCTCTTGATGGTGTAGCTACACTGGGTGAGTGATGGTGTAGCTACACTGGGTGAGTGATGGTGTAGCTACACTGGTGATGGTGTAGCTACACTGGGTGAGTGATGGTGTAGCTACACTGGTGATGGTGTAGCTACGCTGGTGATGGTGTAGCTACACTGGGTGAGTGATGGTGTAGCTACACTGGGTGAGTGATGGTGTAGCTACACTGGTGATGGTGTAGCTACACTGGGTGATGGTGTAGATACACTGGGTGAGTGATGGTGTAGCTACGCTGGTGATGGTGTAGCTACACTGGGTGAGTGATGGTGTAGCTACATTGGTGATGGTGTAGCTACACTTGTGATGGTGTAGCTACACTGATTGGGTGATGGTGTAGGTACACTGGGGGAGTGATGGTGTAGCTACACTGGTGATGGTGTAGCTACACTGGGTGGGTGATGGTGTAGCTACACTGGTGATGGTTTAGCTACTCTGGTGATGGTGTAGCTACACTGGGTGAGTGATGGTGTAGCTACACTGGGTGAGTGATGGTGTAGCTACACTGGTGATGGTGTAGCTACGCTGGTGATGGTGTAGCTACACTGGGTGAGTGATGGTGTAGCTACGCTGGTGATGGTGTAGCTACACTGGGTGAGTGATGGTGTAGCTACACTGAGTGAGTGATGGTGTAGCTACGCTGGTGATGGTGTAGCTACACTGGGTTAGTGATGGTGTAGCTACATTGGTGATGGTGTAGCTACGCTGGTGATGGTGTAGCTACACTGGGTGAGTGATGGTGTAGCTACGCTGGTGATGGTGTAGCTACACTGGGTGAGTGATGGTGTAACTACACTAGTGAGTGATGGTGTAGCTACGCTTGTGATGGTGTAGCTACACTGGGTGAGTGATGGTGTAGCTACGCTGGTGATGGTGTAGCTACACTGGTGGTGTAGCTACGCTGGTGATGGTGTAGCTACACTGGGTGAGTGATGGTGTAGCTACGCTGGTGATGGTGTAGCTACACTCTGTGAGTGATGGTGTAGCTACACTCTGTGAGTGATTGTGTAGCTACACCAGCCTGCGATGTTGGTGTTGCTACACAGCACTTGCCCCAACAGTCTGTCTGAGGCTACACGGTGGGGGTGGGGGGGACCTTTGTCTTTGTGCCTGCAGGAGGGTCCCTTCGTCTGCATCTCGCTGGGGAGATCTCTGCCTGAGTCGGACAGCGTCCACTCCATGCTGTGTAAGCCAACTGCTCACCGGGGTTCACGTCCACGCCAGCTCTCTGTGTTGTGTTGCATCGTGTTTCTAAGTTTGCTGTGTGCTTGTTTTCTCGTTCACTCTTACCTGATGACGGTTGCTTGTGTTGCAATCGAAACGTCGGATTCTATTATTATTGTTTGATTTAATTTCCTACGTGACTTTACCGAAAGAACCACGGAGCAAAAATAGTTTAGTTTTGTAGATGAGATGTAGAGAGGTCAGTGGGACCTTACCTGGTTGCAATAAAAATAGTTTATATTCATATTCTTATTTCTTTCGGTAAAGTCACGTTATTGTTTCCCTTCAACGTGACTTAACCGAAAAAACTAAGAATATGAATTACTGCAGTCACGAAAGCTTTATATAAAAAAAATAGTTTAGTTTGTAGATGAGATGTAGAGACCTCAGTGGGACCTTACCTGGTAAAATAAAAATAGTTTAGTTTGTAGATGAGATGGAGAGAGCCCAGTGGGACCTTGCCTGGTACAATAAAAATAGTTTAGTTTGTAGATGAGATGTTGAGACCTCAGTGGGACCTTACCTGGTTACAATAAAAATAGTTTAGTTTGTAGATGAGATGTTGAGACCTCAGTGGGACTTTACCTGGTAAAATAATAATAGTTTAGTTTGTAGATGACATGGAGAGAGCCCAGTGGGACCTTGCCTAGTACAATAAAAATAGTTTAGTTTGTAGATGAGATGTAGAGACCTCAGTGGGACCTTACCTGGTACAATAAAAATGACATCTGAAACGGCGCCTTGCGGCGACCGTGCCGTGCCGACGCCGTGCCCCGGCGTGCCGCAGGGAAGGAGTACGGTCGCGCCGACAGCCGCTGGCTTCACTCGGACCCCACCGTGGTGGCGCTCGAGATCCTGATGGTGGCGGTTGCGGGGCCCCTGGCGCTGCTGCTGGTGTTCGCCATCGTCCAGAACAAGCACTACTGGTAGGGGTCACGCCGCACTACTGGTAGGGGTCACGCCGCTCTACCTGTAGGGGTCACGCCGCTCTACCGGTAGGGGTCACGCCGCTCGACCGGTAGGGGTCACGCCACTCTACCGGTAGGGGTCACGCCGCTCTACCGGTAGGGGTCACGCCGCTCGACCGGTAGGGGTCACGCCACTCTACCGGTAGGGGGTCACGCCGCATCACCGGTAGGGGTAACGCCACACTACCGTTAGGGGGTAACGCCACACTACCGGTAAGGGTCACGTCGCTCTACCGGTAGGGGTCACGCCGCTGTACCGGTAGGGGTCACGCCGCTCTACCAGTAGGGGTCACGCCACTCTACCGGTAGGGGGTAACGCCACACTACCGGTAGGGGTCATGCCGCACTACCAGTAGGGGTCACGCCGCTCTACCGGTAGGGGTCACGCCGCTCTACCAGTAGGGGTCACGCCGCTCTACCGGTAGGGGTCACGCCACTCTACCAGTAGGGGTAACGCCACACTACCGGTAGGGGTCATGCCGCACTACCGCTGGGGGGCGCTGTGGGTGTCACCGTATCCGTGACGACGCTGTGGGGTGTCCATGTAACGACGCATCTCCACCAACACCACTAACCACGTTGTCTCCACCGCGCACTCACTCACCCACACCACCATCACCACCTCCGCCCACACCACCATCACCACCTCCGCCCACACCACTAACCCGCATCACCACTTCCGCCCACACCACCACCACCATCACCGCCTCCGCTCACACCATCACCACCACCGCCTCCGCTCACACCACTAACCCACATCGCCGTCAACACAACTGCCCGCACCACTAGCCCGCATCGCCGCCGCCTCCACCCACACCACCGCCACGCTCCCCCCTCCCCTCCCCCGCCCGCCCGTAGCCACTTTGTACAGGTGTGCCTGTGCGTGTGCGAGCTGTACGTAGCCACTTTGTACAGGTGTGCCTGTGCGTGTGCGAGCTGTACGTAGACACTTTGTACAGGTGTGCCTGTGCGTGTGCGAGCTGTACGTAGCCACTTTGTACAGGTGTGCCTGTGTGTGTGCGAGCTGTACGTAGACACTTTGTACAGGTGTGCCTGTGCGTGTGCGAGCTGTACGTAGCCACTTTGTACAGGTGTGCCTGTGCGTGTGCGAGCTGTACGTAGACACTTTGTACAGGTGTGCCTGTGCGTGTGCGAGCTGTACGTAGCCACAGTGTACAGGTGTGCCTGTGCGTGTGCGAGCTGTACGGCGGCTGGATGACGTCCGCCCCCGAGTGGCTGGCGGGCAGCGCCAGCCTGCGCACCGACAGCGCCGACCTCCTCTGGCTCTACCTCGTCTTCTTCGACGGCCTCTGGGTGCTGCTGCCCATTGTGCTGCTCGCCCAGTCCTGGGGGGCGCTCGCCGTCGCTCACCGGCCGCGCGTGGCCAAGGCCGCCGGCGATGGCGGCGGCGGCAAGCGGAAGTGGCGATGAGCCGAGCCGGAAGTCGGTGCTGGCGCGACCGTTGGAGGAGATTTCCCGTAGTCCGTCCGCCCGCCCAATTTTTTTTTGATTGGCGCGAGAGAAATGAAAATAAAAAAAGTAAAAAAAACCGAGCGATCGAATGCCGACGGGTACCAACCAATCGAAACATTTCCCCGCCCCCCCCTCCCCACACCCCAGCGGTGCCCTCGCCAAAATGCACATCGGAAGAGCTGCGGTGAAAGAGAGGAGGGCGGGGAGAGAGGAGAGAGAGAGAGAGACGTTTTTGCTGAAAATAACGTGCGCGTTACGCCGTGCCGCATTGCCGCGAGTAAAAAACGCCCGACGTGGTTCTTTCGGTAAAAGTTCACGCAGGTAGGATACAAAAAATTGAAATAGATCTCGACGTAAATCGCTCGCGACAAATTTGTGAGCCACGGCCCTCGCCGAGCTCACGTTTAATGTCGGCTGCCCCGCCCACATTTAATGTCGGCTGCCCCGCCCACATTTAATGTCGGCTGCCCCGCCCACATTTAAAGTCGGCTGCCCCGCCCATCTCTAAACCTTCATAAACAGGCGGCCTCAGCAGATTTCCCCCTCTTCTTTGGTTCTTTCGGTAAAGTCACCACGTAGAACGAGAACTAAATAATAAAATAAAACAATAAAATTCTCACGACGTTTCGGCCACAACGCAAGCGGCCTTCTTCAGGTGAAGGAACAAAAAAACTGTCGGGACGACAGAGCTCCAATGAGCTCCAATGAGCTCTGTCGTCCCGACAGTTTTTTGTTCCTTCACCTGAAGAAGGCCGCTCGCGTTGTGGCCGAAACGTCGTGAGAATTTTATTGTTTTATTTTATTATTTCATTCTCATTCTACGTGGTGGTGACTTTACCGAAAGGACCCAAGAAGATGAATCCTTGCAGTCACGAAAGCTTTCAATCGAAAGATTTCCCCCTCGTTCACACCTGAGGACGGTCGCTTGCGTTGGTCTATTTAGTTTTTTCTCCCCGCTTACCACGTGATGACTTTACTTGAAGGGAATGAAGAGCGTGGATTCCTGCAGTCACGAAAGCTTCAAATCAAGATGGCACTATTGCGTCCTTGCTTGCTGACGAAAAGTGTTACCGGCAGAGCGTGGCAGCACCGCACGTCAGCAGGCGAAAGTAGATACGGGGAGTAAGACAGCGAAGGGAAAGCTCTGGAAGGGGTCCATCTGGAAGCCCTCGGGAACCTGCTGGTAGGTTCCAAAAGGGGGGCGTGGCCAGGGCGGGGCGAGGCCACGCCCTGAGGCGGGAGCTCGGGGCTGTTGCTAAAAGTGGATCTCCTCGCCGTTCGTCACCGTCGTCGCCGCCGCAATCTTCACCATCGCCGGCAGGGGCGGAGCCATGGGGGGGGGGCTGGGGGGGGGGCTCGGCCCCCCCTGAAATTTTGGGAAAGTCAGTAATCGGGATAACCGAATATCCGGCTGCTGCAAAATGCTGCAGGCTGCCACCTTGTGCTGCCCTGCAGGCTGCCACCTTGTGTGCTGCCCTGCAGGCTGCCACCTCGTGCTGGCCTGCAGGCTGCCACCTTGTGTGCTGCCCTGCAGGCTGCCACCTCGTGCTGGCCTGCAGGCTGCCATTTTGTGCTGCCCGGCAGGCTGCTTGAGCGGCAGCCTTTCGAACTCATCGAACTTATCAGCCACATCAGCGGCTCCGACCTATTAATAAACTCCGAGTTCAAATCCAAGACAATTTGTTTTACGCATTTTGTGGCGCCCATTGGAAAACATTACACTGGATATCTCAGAATATTGAAGTCAACCCCCCCCCACGCTCCCCCCCCCCAAAGTCAACATCCTGGCTCCGCCCCTAATCACCGGGCCCCGCTAGCTCGACAGCCTGCCAACTGTACTAGCTAGGTAGTACCGCTGAGAGTAGGCACGGCTGTGTGTGAGATATACATAAAGAGTGTGCACCCACGTAGGGTGCGTGCAGTCCCCTTCGCGTGCAAGAGTAAAGAAGGCGCCTCCAATGATTCCTGTCTCCGAACTGCGTCACGACACTGACGCAATGACGACTCGACACACTTCCCTTGAGATGGCATCTCATTGAAGACACGTTCACTTGGCATCAGGCGGAGACCTCCACCGCAACAGCCCCGAGTCTCCCGCGCATCTCCCTTATATACCAACACGAGGCCACGCCCCTTTTCTCGATCATTCTCGCCGACTCTGGATGCTCGCTCCACCGGGGGACTCCACCGTTCCCTTCAGTCACATGACCATGCCCCCCTTCCCGAACCTTCTCGCTGACTCTGGACGCTCGCTCTCCCAGTAGACTCCACCGTTCTCTTCCGTCACATGACCACGCCCCCTTCATCGATGATTCCCGTAGCTACCGGTCCCTTCGTACACCACGACTGGTTCACTTCACAAGGGCCGATTAACTTCCACAAGCTCGACCGATCCCCACCACGGACGGTGCAACTTAGGCGATGTCTGCAGCTGCACCTGCGGACAATGCCCCGACAGCCCAGAGAGGCACGTGCTGGCACTGCTTTGCGCCCCACTCATTAGCGGCCCGTGGCCCCCGGCCGGTGATTTCCCTCGCCGCAGCACGTGCCTTTGACACTCGCCCCGAGCGCAACCTGCCGCATTTGTTTTCCTCGAAGCCACAACCAGTTCAGCGCTATGGGTGCTCCCGCTCGCACATCGGAGAGGGGACGAAGGAAAAAAACTCGACAATGCGTCCAAAGACTCGCCCGCACGCGGAAGTGGCATGCGCCGGCCACCGTCACCCCGTTCGGTTTACGGAAGCCGACACAGATGCCGCAGGACTACCGTCTGACTTCTCCACCAGCACCACGGGGGGCAATCCCGCGGAACGGTCGACGGTGGAATTGTGTCCGCCGTCGACAGCGCGCCCACCGCCTGTTCACACGTCCCTCCTCATCCGATGTGAGTTCCGCGAGCAGTGCTGCGCGTTCCGTATCAACGTGGTGCAGCGATATTTGAATGTGGGTGAAAGGACGGCTGTGGCCCCGGCGGGTACCGTGTTGGCCCATGTGATGCCCGCGGGTCAGATGGAACGTGGGCAGAGGCCCTTCGTAACGAGAATCCCGATTTGGCTAAGGCACAACCGGGCAAATTGAAGTCGCCGTCGCTGCAATTTCAGATGTCCCGGCAAGAGCAAGTTCGACATCGGTCGCACTTCGGAAACGGCTCTTGGCCCGCTTTTAGGATCGTCTGTGCCAGGCTAGGTGCAGGAAGAGGTCACGTGACAGACCCAGCAGGTGTCCTGGGTTGACTGCTGTGCCAGGCTAGGTGCAGGAAGAGGTCCACGGGGCAGAACCAGCAGGTGCCCATGGGTTGACTGCTGTGCCAGGCTAGGTGCAGGAGGAGGTCACGGGGCAGACCCTGCAGGTGCCGTGGGTTGGCTGCTGTGCCAGGCTAGGTGCAGGACGAGGTCACGGGACAGACCCAGCAGGTGCCCATGGGTTGACTGCTGTGCCAGGCTAGGTGCAGGAGGAGGTCACGGGACAGACCCTGCAGGTGCCGTGAGTTGGCTGCTGTGCCAGGCTAGGTGCAGGACGAGGTCACGGGACAGACCCAGCAGGTGCCCATGGGTTGACTGCTGTGCCAGGCTAGGTGCAGGAGGAGGTCACGGGGCAGATCCAGCAGGTGCTGTGGGTTGACTGCTGTGCCAGACTAGGTGCAGGAGGAGGTCGCGGGACAGATCCTGCAGGTGCCCGTGGGTTGACTGCTGTGCCAGGCTAGGTGCAAGAGGAGGTCACGGGGCAGATCCTGCAGGTGCCCGTGGGTTGACTGCTGTGCCAGGCTAGGTGCAGGAGGAGGTCACGGGACAGACCCTGTAGGTGCCGTGGATTGATTGCTGTGCCAGGATAGGTGCAGGAGGAGGTCACGGGACAGACCCAGCAGGTGCCCATGAGTTGACTGCTGTGCCAGGCTAGGTGCAGGAGGAGGTAACGGGACAGACCCAGCAGCTGCCGTGGGTTGACTGCTGTGCCAGGCTAGGTGCAGGAGGAGGTCACGGGACAGACCCAGCAGGTGCCGTGGGTTGACTGCTGTGCCAGGCTAGGTGCAGGAGGAGGTCACGGAGCAGATCCTGCAGGTGCCCGTGGGTTGACTGCTGTGCCAGGCTAGGTGCAGGAGGAGGTCACGGGACAGACCCTGTAGGTGCCGTGGATTGATTGCTGTGCCAGGATAGGTGCAGGAGGAGGTCACGGGACAGACCCAGCAGGTGCCCATGGGTTGACTGCTGTGCCAGGCTAGGTGCAGGAGGAGGTCACGGGACAGACCCAGCAGCTGCCGTGGGTTGACTGCTGTGCCAGGCTAGGTGCAGGAGGAGGTCACGGGACAGACCCAGCAGGTGCCGTGGGTTGACTGCTGTGCCAGGCTAGGTGCAGGAGGAGGTCACGGGACAGACCCAGCAGGTGCTGTGGGTTGACTGTTGTGCCAGGCTAGGTGCAGGAGGAGGTCACGGGACAGACCCAGCAGGTGCTGTGGGTTGACTGTTGTGCCATGCTAGGTGCAGGAGGAGGTCACGGGACAGACCCAGCAGGTGCCCATGGGTTGACTGCTGTGCCAGGCTAGGTGCAGGAAGAGGTCACGGGACAGACCCAGCAGGTGCCGTGGGTTGACTGCTGTGCCAGGCTAGGTGCAGGAGGAGGTCACGGGACAGACCCAGCAGGTGCCTTGGGTTGACTGCTGTGCCAGGCTAGGTGCAGGAGGAGGTCACGGGACAGACCCAGCAGCTGCCGAGCATATTCACGGGAACGCGTGCGTGTGTGTGTCTGTGTGTGTGTCTGTGTGTCTGTGTGTGTCTGTGTGTCTGTGTGTGTCTGTGAGTGTGTGTGTCTGTGTGTATGTCTGTGTGTGTGTGTCGTGTGAGTCAAGGCCTATGCTACCATCAGTAGGCCTGGGCTCTGGGTTGTTCTTCGTGCTTTCAGAGTCCTTGACCCTCTGCTCATGCTCATTAAGGACCTTCATGATGGTGAGCGGGCCTGGGTAAAACTACGTAGCCGGCGTCAGAGCCATTGCCTGTACACCTTGGGATGCGACAGGGATGTCGTCTGGCTCCAACATTATTTAACATCTATTTCGATCACGTAGTTCGTGAAGCCTTCAGTAGCTGTACCCGATGAATTTCCATCTGGTACAGATACAATGGGAGGCTGATCGATGCCCGGGTGCGGTCAAGGGATGGTTCCCTATTGGTCAACCACGTTACGTATGCCGGAGACTTGGTAATTTCGGCATACTCAGAGGAGGAGATGGAGATGCTGCTGCTGAGACTGGAGTGTGCCACTAAGAGGTGCGGCCTTACCATCAGCCCCACCAAAACTAAGCAACTGCCTGGGTATTTTGTACCATCGGGCACTCTACCCCCACAACTCCCAATTGGTGATGGGGCAGTTGTGGAGAGAGTGGAGAGTTTCCCATACCTGGGTAGTGTGCTTATGACCGGCTCCAGTTTAACAGCAGAGGTCTCACTCCGAAACAGTCGAGCGGCAATATCTTTTCATCGGTTGCGTAACGCTGTGTGGAAGCTACCTAGTCTGTCGCTCCGCACTAAGCTTCAGGTCTTCTCGGCCACGGTCATTCCCTCCCTTCTCTACCCTTGCGAAACGTGGACCCCCCTAATGGAACATCTTCGCCGGTTAGAAACATTTAGGCTGGCCTGCCTACGATCCATCCTGAGTTTAACCAGGCTGGATTGTGTGAGGAGCTCACAAATCCTTGAAAGATCTGGGCAAGGTCCCATCGGTGAGCTCCTCCGGCAGGCAAGGCTGCGTTGGCTGGGTCATGTAGCCCGCATGCCCAGCCACCGCATGCCGAAACAGCTTTTGTTCGGCCGGATTGAGGGGGCTAAACGGGCGCGGCACGGGCTAGATAAGAGATGGAGTGATCTGGTACAGGAGGACGTGGAGCTGAGTGGACTTGCCGATGACTGGTACCAGTGGTGTCAAGATCGGCCTCTGTGTAGGAGGCTCGTGAAGGACGCTACTGGGCAGTTGGAGGTAGTCACCCTCCAACAACAACGGAGGGCGGAGGAGCGACGCTCACAACAACGAGCGGAGCGCCGGGTGGCTAAAGCACAGCAGGTTGGCACAGTAGGGGGCACAGGTGGTGCATCAGTCATATCAGTCATCTCAGTCAGTCGACCCGTGGCACTTGGGTCTGCCCCGTGACCTCCTGCCCGCTGGCGTTCGACACTTCACGTGGCCTCAAGGTGCACATGGCCTGGCACAAGTGTCGTGGTGACGTCACCGCCACTTAGTGGCGAATGGCGGTTGTTGTTGTTGTGTGTGTCTGTGTGTCAGTGTGTGTGGTGTGTGTGTCAGTGTAGCGGTTAGCGCTACGCTGTGCTACGAACCCGGCGACCCGAATTCGATTCCCGCTCACGGCCAACACCGCCAGTGACGATTATCTAAACCGGTCCAGGGTCTCCCCCTAGGTTGACTCAGCCTCAAATGAGTACCTGCTGCGATGTGCAGTAAACATCGCCACTGGGGAGACAAAGGCGGTCGGGCCTGGTGCTGGCCACCCACCCCCTCGTGTGCCACAGGGCCGGTAGCCATAACAGGTGCTGCTACTCGCTAACAGCACTTGCCCCTACAGCCTGTTAGAGGCTACACGGGGGACCTTTGTCTGTGTGTCTATAGGTGCTGCTCGCTACTCACAGCACTTGCCCCTACAGCCCTGTTAGAGGCTACACAGGGGACCTTTGTCTGTGTGTCTACAGCTGCTGCTCGCTGCTCACGGCCACTTGCCCCTACAGCCCTGTTAGAGGCTACACGGGGGACCTTTGTCTGTGTGTCTACAGCTGCTGCTCGCTAAACACAGCCACTTGACCCTACAGCCCTGTTAGAGGCTACACGGGGGACCTTTGTCTGTGTGTCTATAGCTGCTGCTGGCTACACACAGCCACTTGACCCTACAGCCCTGTTATGTCTGTAGGGGCAGTTTAACGCGAACGAGACGACAACAACAACAACAATCACAAAGCCAACGGCGACTCGAACGATGCTTTATTAATCCGCGGGGCCGCCCTCAGTCATCCCAGAGCAGGATCAGCTCCTCGTCGTCCTCGTCGTCCTCGTCCCACGGGAAGGGTTCCATCCAGCGCAGGTCGCCGGCGTTCTGCTGGAAGCGCACCAAGTCGCCAAAGTCGCGGTCGGGGTGGACGACCATGCCACCACCACGCTCCTCTTGCTCCCCCTGCTCCTCCTCGTCGAGGAAGACGAAGATTCCGTCGCCGTGCCCGCCGTGGTGGAAGAAGTGGCGCTCTGGTGGTGTTGGGAAGGTAGAGGGGGAGGAGGGGAGAGGGGGGTGAGGGGGGAGGAGGAGGAGGGGGGAGGAAGAGGTGGAGGTGGAAGAAGGTGGGGGTGGGAAGGAGGAGGTCAAACACGTGTCGTTACACAGAGACACACAGAGACCCATAGAGACACACAGAGACCCATAGATACACAGAGACCCATAGAGACACACAGAGACAAATAGAGACACACAGAGACCCATAGAGATACACAGAGACCCATAGAGAAAAAGAAAAACAGAGACATACAGAGACCTATAGAGATACACAGAGACCCATAGAGATACAGAAAAACAGAGACATACAGAGACCCATAGAGACACACAGAGACCCATAGAGACACACAGAGACCCATAGAGATACACAGAGACCCATAGATAAACACAGATCCATAGAGATACACAGAGACCCATAGAGACCCACAGAGACCCATAGAGACACAGAAAAACAGAAACATACAGAAACCCATAGAGACCCACAGAGACCCATAGAGACACAAAGACACCCATAGAGACACACAGAGACCCATAGATTCACACAGATCCATAGAGACACACAGAGACACAAAGAGACCCACAGAGACCCATAGAGACACAGAAAACAGGGACATACAGAGACCCATAGAGACACACAGAGACCCATAGAGATACACAGAGACACACAGAGACCCATAGAGATACACAGAGACCCATAGATACACAGAGACCCATAGAGAAACACTGAGACCCATAGATACACAGAGACCCATAGATACACAGAGACACACAGAGACCCATAGAGACACACAGATACCCATAGAGACACACAGAGAACCATAGAGATACAGAAAAACAGAGACATACAGAGACCCATAGAGACACACAGAGACCCATAGAGATACAGAAAAACAGAGACATACAGAGACCCATAGAGACACACAGAGACCCAAAGAGACACACAGAGACCCATAGAGATACACAGAGACCCATAGATACACACAGATCCATAGAGACACACAGAGACACACAGAGACCCACAGAGACCAATAGAGACACAGAAAAACAGAGACCCACAGAGACCCATAGAGACACACATAGACCCAGAGAGATACACAGAGACCCATAGATACACACAGATACATAGAGACACACAGAGACCCATAGAGACCCACAGAGACCCATAGAGACACAGAAAAACAGAGACATACAGAGACCCATAGAGACCCACAGAGACCCATAGAGACACACAGAGACCCATAGAGACATACAGAGACCCATAGATTCACACAGATCCATAGAGACACACAGAGACACACAGAGACCCACAGAGACCCATAGAGATACAGAAAAACAGAGACATACAGAGACCCATAGAGACACACAGAGACCCATAGAGATACTCAGAGACCCATAGATACACACAGATCCATAGAGACACACAGAGACCCACAGAGACCCACAGAGACCCATAGAGACAGAAAAACAGAGACATACAGAGACCCATAGAGACAGACAGAGACCCATAGAGACACACAGAGATCCATAGATACACACAGATCCATAGAGACACACAGAGACCCACAGAGACCCACAGAGACCCATAGTGACACAGAAAAACAGAGACATAGAGAGACCTATAGAGACACAGAGACCCATAGAGATACACAGGGACCCATAGATACACATAGATCCATAGAGACACACAGAGACCCATAGAAACACACAGAGACACATAGATACACACAGATCCATAGAGACACACAGACACCCACAGAGACACACAGAGACCCATAGAGACACACAGAAAAACAGAGACATACAGAGACTCATAGAGACACACAGAGACCCATAGAGATACACAGAGACCCAGAGATACACACAGATCCATAGAGACACACAGAGACCCATTGAGACACACAGAGATCCATAGATACACACAGATCCATAGAGATACACAGAGACCCCTAGAGACAAACAGAAAAACAGAGACATACAGAGACCTATAGAGACATACAGAGACCCATAGAGATATACAGAGACCCATAGATACACACAGATCCATAGAAACCCATAGAGACACACAGAGACCCATAGAGACACACAGAGACCCATAGAGATACACAGAGACCCATAGATACACACAGATCCATAGAGACACACAGAGACACACAGAGACCCACAGAGACCCATAGAGACACAGAAAAACAGAGACCCACAGAGACCCATAGAGACACACAGAGACCCAGAGAGATACACAGAGACCCATAGATACACACAGATCCATAGAGACACACAGAGACCCATAGAGACCCACAGAGATCCATAGAAACACAGAAAAACAGAGACATACAGAGACCCATAGAGACCCTCAGAGACCCATAGAGACACACAGAGACCCATAGAGACATACAGAGACCCATAGATTCACACATATCCATAGAGACACACAGAGACACACAGAGACCCACAGAGACTCATAGAGATACAGAAAAACAGAGACATACAGAGACCCACAGGGACACACAGAGACCCATAGAGATACACAGAGACCTATAGATACACACAGATCCATAAAGACACACAGAGACCCACAGAGACCCACAGAGACCCATAGAGACAGAAAAACAGAGACATACAGAGACCCATAGAGACACACAGAGACCCATAGAGACACACAGAGATCCATAGATACACACAGATCCATAGAGACACACAGAGACCCACAGAGACCCACAGAGACCCATAGTGACACAGAAAAACAGAGACATAGAGAGACCTATAGAGACACACAGAGACCCATAGAGATACACAGGGACCCATAGATACACACAGATCCATAGAGACACACAGAGACCCACAGAGACACACAGAGACCCATAGAGATACACAGAGACCCAGAGATACACACATATCCATAGAGACACACAGAGACCCATTGAGACACACAGAGACCCATAGATACACACAGATCCATAGAGATACACAGAGACCCCTAGAGACACACAGAAAAACAGAGACATACAGAGACCCATAGAGACATACAGAGACCCATAGAGATATACAGACCCATAGATACACACAGATCCATAGAGACACACAGAGACCCACAGAGACCCATAGAGACACAGAAAAACAGAGACATACAGAGACCCATAGAGACACACAGAGACCTATAGATACACACAGATCCATAGAGACACACAGAGACCCACAGAGTCCCATTGACACACAGAAAAACAGAGACATACAGAGACCCATAGAGACACACACAGACCCATAGAGATACACAGAGACCCATAGATAAACACAGATCCATAGAGACACACAGAGACCCATAGAGACACGGAAAAACAGAGACCCATGGAGATCCATGGAGATCTATGGAGCCCGTGAAGGCGTTCCTTCCGTAGGCCGCGAGACCAAAACGTTGCTTACCCTGCATGAGCACCATGGGATCTGGTACCGTCCGTCTCTGGAGGAAGTAGAGGCAGCAGGCGAGCTACAGGCAGACAGGAACTCACACACACACAGACACACACACACACACAGACACACACACACACACACAAACACACACAGACACACACACAGACACACACAGAGACACACAGACACACACAGACACACACACGGACACACACAGAGACACACAGTGGGGGTGAGTTTGTGTGGTGAGTGAGGAAGTGAGTGGCTGAGTGAGTGAGCGAGTGCTGAGTGAGCGGTGAGTGAATGAGCGAGTGGGAGAGTGGGTGAGTGATCAAGTGGTGAGCGAGTGGTGAGCGAGTGGTGAGCGAGTGTGCGATTGGTGAGCGATTGAGCGAATGGGTGAGTGGGCAAGCGGCCGAGTGAGCGAGTGGTGAGCGAGTGTACAAGTGGTGAGCGGGCGGGCGAGTTTGCTGTTCGCGTGCATTACCCACCAATCCAAGGGAAATCCCGGCGAGTGACGTCACAAAGACGATGCCGTTGCATGACCTGGTGCAGGATGCGCACTGAGACACGGTCAGCCACAGGTGGAAGTCCTGGGGCAGAACGCGGAGGCAAAGACAAAGACGAAGGTCGATTCCAAACGTGTTCTACGGCATGTACTGTACTACACTACATTATACACTACTATATGCTACACTACATTATACACTACGACAGTACATTATATACTACTACACTACATTATACACTACAATATACTACGCAACATTATACACTACTACACTACATTATACACTACCATATACTACACTACATTATACACTACTACCCTACATTATATACTACTACACTACTATATACTACTACACTACTATATACTACTACACTACAATATACTACAATACATTATATACTGCTACACTACTATATACTACTACACTACATTATATACTACTACACTACAATATATACTACACTATATACTACTACACTACATTATATACTACTACTACACTACATTATATACTACTACACTACATTATATACTACTACACTACTATATACTACACTACATTATATACTACACTACATTATATACTACTACACTACATTATATACTACTACACTACACTATAAACTACTACACTACATTATATACTACTACACTACATTCTATACTACTACACTACATTATATACTGCTACACTACTATATACTACTACACTACATTATATACTACTACACTACAATATATACTACTACACTATATACTACTACACTACATTCTATACTACTACTACACTACATTCTATACTACTACTACACTACATTCTATACTACTACACTACATTATATACTGCTACACTACTATATACTGCTACACTACTATATACTACTACACTACTTTATACTACTACAATACATTATATACTGCTACACTACATTATACACCACTACACTACATTATAAACTACTACACTACATCATATACTACTACATTATATACTACTACACTACATTATGTACTACTACACTACATTATATACTACTACACTATACACTACTACACTACATTATATACTACTATATTATATACTACTACACTGCATTATGTACTACTACACCACATTAAATACTACTACACTACATTATACACTGCTACACTACATTATATACTACTACACTACATTATATACTACTACACTATACACTACTACACTACATTATACACTACTATATACTAAACTACATTATACACTACTACACTACATTATATACTACTACACTATACACTACTACACCACATTATATACTACTACACTACATTATACACTACTCCACTACTATATACTACACTACATTACACACTACTACACTACATTATACTCTACTACACTACATTATACACTACTATAAACGTAATACACTACTATATACTACTATATACTACACTACATTATACACTACCATGCACATTATACACTACTATATACTACACTACATTATACACTACTATACACATTATACACTACTGTATACTATACTACATTATAAACTACTAAACACATTATATACTACTATATACTACACTACATTATACACTACTACACTACATTATATACTACTACACTACATTATATACTACTACACTATACACTACTACACTACATTATATACTACTACACTACATTATATACTACTACACTACATTATACACTACTACACTTCATTATATACTACACTACATTATATACTACTACACTACATTATATACTACTACACTACATTATACACTACTACACTACGTCAGGGCCTGGGACAGACAGAGAGAAACAGAGACACGCCATGGGACAGACAGAGAGACACAGAGAGACATACAGAGAGACACAGAGACACGACATGGGACAGACAGAGAGACACAGAGAGACAGAGAGACACAGAGACATGGCATGGGACAGAGAGATACGGCCTGGGACAGACAGAGAGACACAGAGACAGAGAGACACAGAGACACGGCATGGGACAGAGAGATGCGGCCTGGGACAGAGAAAGAGAGACACAAAGACAAACAGAGAGACACAGAGACATACAGAGAGACACAGAGACACGGCATTGGACAGAGAGACACGGCCTAGAACAAACAGAGAGACACAGAAACAAAAAGAGAGACACAGAGACACGGCTTGGGACAGACAGAGAGACACGTAATGGGACAGACAGAGACACACAGAGACACGGCCTGGGACAGACAGAGAGACACAGAGACGCGGCATGGGACAGAGATACACGGCTTGGGACAGACAGAGAGACACAGAGACAGACACAGAGAGACACAGAGACAGACACAGAGAGACACAGATACAGACACAGAGAGACACGACATGGGACAGAAACAGACACAGAGAGATACGCCATGGGACAGAGACAGACACAGAGAGACACGACCTGGGACAGATATACAGACACAAAGACAAACAGAGAGACATAGAGACAGACACAGAGAGACACGGCATGGAACAGAGACAGACACAGAGAGACACGGCATGGGACAAAGACAGACAGAGAGACACAGAGATAGACACAGAGAGATACAGAGACAGACACAGAGAGAGACGGCATGGGACAGAGACAGACAGAGAGACACGGCCTGGGACAGACAGAGAGACACAAAGACAGACACAGAGAGATACAGAAACAGACACAGAGAGACACGGCATGGGACAGAGACAGACACAGAGAGACACGGGACGGGACAGAGACAGACACAGAAAGACACGACATGGGACAGATACAGAAACACAGAGAGAAACGGGACGGGACAGAGACAGACACAGAGAGACACAGAGACAGACACAGAGAGACACGGGACGGGATAGAGACAGACACAGAGAGACACGACATGGGACAGAGACAGACACAGAGAGACACGGGACGGGACAGAGACATAAACACAGAGAGACACAGAGACAGACACAGAGACAGACACAGAGAGATACAGAGACATACAGAGAG
The DNA here is from genome assembly GCF_048934315.1 of Petromyzon marinus. Classification (NCBI taxonomy): domain Eukaryota; kingdom Metazoa; phylum Chordata; class Hyperoartia; order Petromyzontiformes; family Petromyzontidae; genus Petromyzon; species Petromyzon marinus. Next base: position 6,630,093 of record NC_133690.1, on the reverse strand, counting down.
AAACAGAGACACGGCATGGGACAGAGACAGACACAGAGAGACACGGCCTGGGACAGACAGACAGACACAGAGACAAACAGAGAGACACAGAGACAGACACAGAGAGACACGGGACGGGACAGACAGAGAGACACAGAGACATACAGAGAGACACAGAGAGACACGGCATGGGACAGAGACAGACACAGAGAGACACGGCTTGGGACAGAGACAGAAACAGAGACAAACAGAGAGACACAGAGACAGACACAGAGAGACACAGAGACAAACAGAGAGACACAGAGAGACACGGCCTGGGACAGACAGAGAGACACAAAGACAAACAGAGACAGACACAGAGAGACACGGCATGGGACAGAGACAGAAACACAGAGACAGACACAGAGAGATACAGAGACAGACACAGCGAGACACAGAGACAGATTCAAAGAGACACAGAGACAGACACAGAGAGACACGACATGGGACAGAGACATACACAGAGAGACACGGCATGGGACAGAGACATACACAGAGAGACACGGCCTGGGACAGACAGAGAGACACAGAGACACAGAGACAGACACAGAGAGACACGGCATGGGACAGAGACAGAAACACAGAGACAGACACCGAGAGACACAGAGACAGACACAGAGAGACACAGAGACAGACACAGAGAGACACGACATGGAACAGAGACATACACAGAGAGACACGGCATGGGACAGACAGAGAGACACAGAGACAAACAGAGAGACACAGAGACAGACAGAGAGAGACACGGCATGGGACAGAGACAGACACAGAGACATACAGAGAGACACAGAGACAGACAGAGAGACACAGAGACAGACACAGAGATACACAGAGACAGACAGAGACACGGCCTGGGACAGAGACAGACACAGAGACAGACACAGAGAGACACAGAGAGACACAGAGACAGACACAGAGAGACACAGAGAGACACAGAGACAGACACAGAGACAGACACAGAGAGACACAGACACAGAGAGACACAGAAACAGACACAGAGAGACACAGAGACAGACACAGAGAGACACAGAGACAGACACAGAGACAGAAACACAGAGACACAGAGATACACAGAGACAGACAGAGACACGGCCTGGGACAGAGACAGACACAGAGACAGACACAGAGAGACACAGCGAGACACAGAGACAGACACAGAGACAGACACAGAGACAGACACAGAGAGACACAGAGAGACACAGAGAGACACGGGACGGGACAGAGACAGACAGAGAGACACGGGACGGGACAGAGACAGACACAGAGAGACACAGACAGAGACAGAGAGACACAGAGACAGAGAGACACAGAGACAGACAGAGAGACACAGAGAGACACAGAGACAGACACAGAGACAGACACAGAGAGACACAGAGACAGAGACAGACACAGAGACAGAGAGACACAGAAAGACACAGAGACAGACACAGAGAGACACAGAGACAGAGAGACACGGGACGGGACAGAGACAGACACAGAGAGACACAGAGACAGAGAGACACGGGACGGGACAAAGACAGACACAGAGACACAGAGACAGAGAGACACAGAGACAGACAGAGAGACACAGAGACAGACACAGAGACAGACACAGAGAGACACAGAGAGACGCACAGACAGAGACAGACACAGAGACAGAGACAGAGAGACACGGGACGGGACAGAGACAGACACAGAGAGACACAGAGACACAGAGACAGAGAGACACGGGACGGGAGTCTCACCTGAATTGTCACGCTGAGCCATGACAGCCACGCCGTGGAGCTACCCCTGAAACACAGAGGGGGGGGGAGACGTGGGGGGAAGGGTGGGGGGGAGACGTGGGGGGAGGGGTGGGGGGAGAGGTGGGGGGAGTGGTGTCGGGGTGACCGACGCAATGATTATAATATATATGATTATAATATATATGATTAAAATATATATGATTATAATATATCAATAATTAAGGTTTGTTTGGGGTTAGATCGCGTTAATATGAATTACTGTGTCGTTAAAGCCGCCACCACCCGACATGGCCAATTATTTAAGGGGTTTGCGTTACGTAAACAGAACGTGGCCAATTCGTTACTAGTACAGCACTAACCGGTTGCTGTATGTTGCAGAGTTAAATCCACTATAGCATTTACAATTCGTTACTAGTACAGCACTAACCAGTTACTGTGTGTTGGAGAGTTAAACCCACTACAACATTTACAATTCGTTACTAATACAGTACTAACCGGTTGCTGTGTGTTGGAGAGTTAAACCCACTGCAACATTTACAATTCGTTACTAGTACAGCACTAACCGGTTGCTGTGTGTTGGAGAGTAAAACCAACTACTACATTTACAATTCGTTACTAGAACAGCACTAACCGGTTGTTGTGTGTTGGAAAGTTAAACCTACTACGACATTTACTATTCATTACTAGTACAGCTCTAACCCGTTGCTGTGTGTTTGAGAGTTAAACCCACTACAACATTTACAATTCGTTACTAGTACAGCACTAACCGGTTGCTGTGTGTTGGAGAGTTAAACTCACTACAACATTATCAATTCGTTACTAGTACCGCACTAACCGGTTGCTGTGTGTTGGAGAGTCAAACCAACTACTACATTTACAATTCGTTACTAGTACAGCACTAACCGGTTGTTGTGTGTTGGAAAGTTAAACCTACTACGACATTTACTATTCATTACTAGTACAGCACTAACCCGTTGCTGTGTGTTTGAGAGTTAAACCCACTACAACATTATCAATTCGTTACTAGTACCGCACTAACCGGTTGCTGTGTGCTGGAGAGTTAAACCCACTACTACATTTACAATTCGTTACTAGTACAGCACTAACCGGTTGCTGTGTGTTTGAGAGTTAAACCCACTACAACATTATCAATTCGTTACTAGTACAGCACTGACCGGTTGCTGTGTGTTGGAGAGTCAATCCAACTACTACATTTACAATTCGTTACTAGAACAGCACTAACCAGTTGTTGTGTGTTGGAAAGCTAAACCTACTACGACATTTACTATTCATTACTAGTACAGCACTAACCCGTTGCTGTGTGTTTGAGAGTTAAACCCACTACAACATTATCAATTCGTTACTAGTACCGCACTAACCGGTCGCTGTGTATTGGAGAGTTAAACCCACTACTACATTTACAATTCGTTACTAGTACAGCACTAACCGGTTGCTGTGTGTTGGAGAGTTAAACCCACTGCAACATTTACAATTCGTTACTAGTACAGCACTAATCGGTTGCTGTGTGTTGGAGAGTTAAACCCACTGCAACATTTACAATTCGTTACTAGTACAGCACTAACCGGTTGCTGTGTGTTGGAGAGTTAAACCCACTGCAACATTTACAATTCGTTACTAGTACAGCACTAACCGGTTGCTGTGTGTTGGAGAGTTAAACCCACTGTGACATTTACAAATCGTTACTAGTACAGCACTAACCGGTTGCTGTGTGTTGGATAGTTAAACCCACTACGACATTTACAATTCGTTACTAGTACAGCACTAACCGGTTGCTGTGTGTTGGAGAGTTAAACCCACTGTGACATTTACAATTCGTTACTAGTACAGCACTAACCGGTTGCTGTGTGTTGGAGAGCTAAACCCACTACGACATTTACAATTCCTTACTTTTACAGCACTAACCGGTTGCTGTGTGTTGGAGAGTTAAACCCACTACAACATTCACAATTCGTTACTAGTACAGCACTAACCGGTTGCTGTGTGTTGGAGAGTTAAACCCACTACTACATTTACAATTCGTTACTAGTACAGCACTAACCGGTTGCTGTGTGTTGGAGTTTTAAATCCACTACTACTTTTACAATTCGTTACTAGTACAGCACTAACCGGTTGCTGTGTGTTGGAGAGTTAATCCCACTACAACATTTACAATTCGTTACTAGTACAGCACTAACCGGTTGCTGTGTGTTGGAGAGTTAAACCCACTACTACATTTACAATTCGTTACTAGTACAGCACTAACCGGTTGCTGTGTGTTGGAGTTTTAAATCCACTACTACTTTTACAATTCGTTACTAGTACAGCACTAACCGGTTGCTGTGTGTTGGAGAGTTAAACCCACTACTACATTTGCAATTCGTTACTAGTACAGCACTAACCGGTTGCTGTGTGTTGGAGAGTTAAACCCACTACTACATTTACAATTCGTTACTCGTACAGCACTAACCGGTTGCTGTGTGTTGGAGAGTTAATCCCACTACAACATTTACAATTCGTTACTAGTACAGCACTAACCGGTTGCTGTGTGTTGGAGAGTTAAACCCACTACAACATTCACAATTCGTTACTAGTACAGCGCTAACCGGTTGATGTGTGTTGGAGAGTTAAACCCACTACAACATTTACAATTCGTTACTAGTACAGCACTAACCGGTTTGCTGTGTGTTGTGTTTTTTGTTTATTTTTACTAATTTTGAACCTATCAAGGTGACTTTACCGAAAGACCCAAACAATTTGAATTCCTGCAGTCACGACAACAACAACAAGAAGCACTTTCGAAGAAATGAGTTTGTCGATCTCGGTGATGATTTCAAAGTGGCATCAAAGTTCCCAGCGGCTTCCTAATAACGGAAGGAAGATAGCGTTCCAGACGGCCACGGAAGCGCGCCTTACCCGGCTAAAACATTTTAGATGAATATATAACAAAAAAACGTTAAAAGGGGCCGTGCATAAATGACGTCACGCGATTTTGGTCGCGTGACGTCACATGGCGTCAGAAAAAGTCAGACCCCCCCCCCTCAAATAAGACGTCATAAAGCTCTGCCCCCCCCCCCCCCACAAAAAATATTTCCATTTTTTAAATAAAACATGCTTCAAATCGCTTTAAACTATCGTCATTGTAGTTGCGTATTTAATGTGGCGCTGCACTTTGATGTTGTAGGAGAAAACATTTATTTAAAAAACAAAATCTATTTAATTAAGTAGAACGTTTTGATTTAAAGCTTTCGTGACTGCAGGGATTCATATTTTTGGTTCTTTCGGTAAAGTCACCACCACGTGGAAAGGAAACAATAAAATAATAAAATATATATAAAACAACAAAAATTCTCACGACGTTTCGACCATAACACACGTCGTGAGAATTTTTATTGTTTTATATATATTTTATTATTTTATTGTTTCCCTTCAACGTGACTTTACCGAAAGAGCTAAGAATATGAGTCCATCTATGTTCGGAAAAGAGGAGGGGGGGAGACGAAAATAATGGATGCGGTCTGAAAGCTACCGTAAGCGTGAACAATCATTTATGGACGACCCCTTAACACAACTCGTCCATATGAATAACTGCCAAATCGCTCTCCGTGGTGCTAACGTTAAAATTAAACGCCACTTTTTTTCAATGATTTCCTGCTGTGGTTTTCACACCTGATGATGATTGCTCGTATTGCAGTCGAAACGTCGTGATAATTTTATTGTTTTATATTTTTATTATTTTATTGTTTCCGTTCTACGTGGTGACTTTACCGAAAGAACCAAGAATATAAGCAGAACGTGTTGTCTATATTTATTTAAAGTTGCGCATTTTGATGCGACGTCATATTTCTCAAACCCTCCCACCCCTCCTCGTCACACATCGTCACAAATGTCTGACCCAACCTCCACCCCCACCTAGGCGCGTGACGTCATTTATGGACGGCCCCAAGTCGTTTCAGGTTTACTTACCAGCGCCAAATCGCCGTGAGCAGAGAATGCGGCCTCCAAACGCCCGACGCTACGAGCGGCGGTGGCATTGTAACGGGGAGCGAGGCCAACGGAGGGTCCACCTCCATGCCTGGGCTCAGCAGCAGCAGAAGCAGCAGCAGCAGCAGGCAGACGAGCCACGTGCGCTGAGATAGTATGGCGGATCTTCTCCCTCTGAAGCAACCTCACCCTCCTTATCCCTCCACTCGGCGTCAATGAAGGGAATGAGCCGTGTGGGTGAGCGTTGCGAGATAGCGTGTCAGTGTTCGCGAGGTAGTGTGGGAGAGTGTGGGAGCGTGTGTGTGTGAGAGAGTATGGGAGCGTGTGTGTGTGTGAGAGTGTGTGTGTGTGAGAGAGTGTGTGAGAGTGTGTGTGTGTGAGAGTGAGTGTGTGAGAGAGTGTGTGTGTGTGAGAGTGTGTGTGTGTGAGTGTGTGAGAGAGTGTGTGTGAGAGTGTGTGTATGTGAGAGTGAGTGTGTGAGAGAGTGTGTGTGTGAGAGTGAGTGTGTGAGAGAGTGTATGTGTGTGAGAGAGTGTGGGAGCGTGTGTGTATGTGAGAGTGTGTGTGTGAGAGAGTGAGAGGGAGTGTGAGAGTGTGTGTGAGACTCTGAGAGAGTGTGTGTGTGAGTGTGTGTGAGAGAGTGTGTGTGTGTGTGAGAGTGTGAAAGAGAGTGTGAGTGTGTGTGTGTGAGAGTGTGTGTGTGAGAGTGTGTGTGAGACTCTGAGAGAGTGTGTGTGTGTGTGAGTGTGTGTGAGAGAGTGTGTGTGTGAGTGTGTGTGAAAGAGTGTGTGTGTGTGAGAGTGTGAAAGAGAGTGTGTGTGTGAGTGTGTGTGTGAGAGTGTGTGTGTGAGAGTGTGTGTGAGACTCTGAGAGAGTGTGTGTGTGTGAGTGTGTGTGTGAGAGTGTGAGTGTGTGTGAGAGTGTGTGTGTGTGTGAGAGTGTATGTGAGAGTGTGTGTGTGTGAGAGTGTGTGTGTGAGAGAGAGTGTGTGTGTGTGAGAGAGTGAGAGAGTGTGTGTGAGAGAGTGTGTGTGTGAGAGAGAGTAAGTGTGTGAGAGTGTGAGAGAGTGTGTGAGAGTGTGTGTGTGAGAGAGAGAGTGAGAGAGTGTATTTAGATTTTTTTTAGAGCGTGTGAAAAAGCGTGCGTCCTTGTCAGAGTTCGTCTCATAATGACGTAGCTAGTGACGTGCAGTCCTACGCCGCGTCACGAAGAGCGTTACGTAACCAACGCACCACGTGACCGCCACGCCAACGCGCGCGTGCGCACTGGCCGTTTCCGTTTCAACGGCTCGGCGAACACTGCCCATAGACTCAGCACTGCCCATAGACTCAACACTGCCATAGACTCAGCACTGCCCATAGACTCAACCCTGCCCATAGACTCAACACTGCCCATAGACTCAGCACTGCCCATAGACTCAGCACTGCCCATAGACTCAACACTGCCCATAGACTCAGCACTGCCCATAGACTCAGCACTGCCCATAGACTTAACACTGCCCATAGACTCAGCACTGCCCATAGACTCAACACTGCCCATAGACTCAACACTGCCCATAGACTCAGCACTGCCCATAGACTCAACACTGCCCATAGACTCAACCCTGCCCATAGACTCAACACTGCCCATAGACTCAGCACTGCCCATAGACTCAGCACTGCCCATAGACTCAACACTGCCCATAGACTCAGCACTGCCCATAGACTCAACACTGCCCATAGACTCAGCACTGCCCATAGACTAACATTGCCCATAGACTCAGCACTGCCCATAGACTCAGCACTGCCCATAGACTCAACACTGCCCATAGACTCAGCACTGCCTATAGACTAACACTGCCCATAAACTCAGCACTGCCCATAGACTCAGCACTGCCCATAGACTCAGCACTGCCCATAGACTCAACACTGCCCCATAGACTCAGCACTGCCCATAGACTCAACACTGCCCATAGACTCAGCACTGCCCATAGACTCAGCACTGCCCATAGACTCAACACTGCCCATAGACTGAACACTGCCCCTTCGACTTAATACTGCACCATAGACTCAGCACTGCCCATAGACTTCTTCATGGTTTGAGTGATAGCTTTGCGAATTGTATAGTCGGAGTAACCATTAGCTTTAAGAGCTTGGTGTACCTGCTTGAGTTCACTGCCTATGTGTTCCTGGTCGGATATGCATTGGGCTCTAAGGTACAGAGTCTTGATGAGAGAATTCTTCTGTGATGGATGGTGGTGGGAATCCGGTTTCAGATAAGCATCCGTATGGGTAGCTTTCCTGTAGACAGAGTGGCTCATTGAACCATCAGGTCTCTTTTTTATTAGGACATCCAAAAAAGGTAGCTTGCCATCTTTTCGACTTCCATGGTAAATCTGATGGCTGGGTGTATGGAATTGATGTGGTCGAAGAATTGGTCTAGAGCTGGCCGGCCATGTGGCCAGATGACAAAAGTGTCATCCACTTACCTCTTCCATAAGGTAAGGCACAGAGTGGCAGTCTGGATGGCGTCAGTCTCAAATTTCCCCATGAAAATGTTAGCTATAACCGGAGATAGGGGGGAGCCCATTGGGGTGCCCTCACTTTGTTTGTAGAAAGTTCCATTCCAAGTGAAGTATGTATTGGTTAAACAGTGTCTCACCAGGGGGGGTACCTAAGTGTTTAGTCCTTGATGAACCAAGTCTTCAATCATTCGCGATGGTGTCAGGTACAGGAACCTTGGTGAATAAGGAAACTACATCAAAACTGACAAGCAGGTCGTCTGGGGAAAGGGAAATACCCTTGATTGTCGATTCCAGGTGAGTAGAATTTTGTACCGCAGAGGTGGTTTTTCCAGTGAAAGGACGCAGGATTTCAGACAAAAAACGAGCTAGTTTGTAGGTGGGGGAGTTGATAGTAGAGACGATGGGACGAAGGGGTGTATCTACTTTATGTTTTTTTTGGTAAGCCGTATAATCTTGGTGGCCTGGCAGCAGAAGTTTTCAATGAAAACTGTTTAGATTGATCCATTAATGCGGTTGAATCAGCCTCGTCACACAAACCAACAGTACCCTGGTGTCTACAAACTAAGTTGCCTCTGTGGTAGTAGTTACATTGGAGAAACCAAACGCCATGTCTCGGACCGCATTCGTGAACACAAAGCAGACCTTAAACACAGTAGGACCAACACCTCAGCCGTGGTAGATCATTGTTATAATTCAGTAGGCTCACATGACATTGACTTTTCCAAGACAGAGGTTCTTTGTAAGCCATCTGGCTACCATAAGAGATTCGTTCATGAGGCTATCCACATATACAAGCACAGAGACAATTTCAACCGAGAAGATGGATTCTGGCTTAGCAATCATTGGAAGGATTTGATAAACCATTTCAGGTCTTAATTGATTGTTCACGCTTACAGTGGCTTTCAGACAGCATACAATAATTTTTCGTCTCCCCCCTCCTCTTTTCAGAACATAGATGGACTAGTCCTTCTAAATAAACTGCCAAATTGCTGCGCGTGGCGCTGACGCTTTTAAGTAAATAAATAAATACACCGTTTACAAATAAATAAATTAATGCAACCTGACACACCTGATGACGACCGTTTGTGTTATGGTCGAAACGTCGTGAGAATTTTTATTGTTTTATATATATTTTATTATTTATTGTTTCCCTTCAACGTGACTTTACCGAAAGAGCTAAGAATATGAGGGAGGGGGGTGTTTGAGAAATGTGACGTCACATCAAAATGGGCAACTTTCAATAATTATATACAACCCGTTCTGCTTAATTAAATAGACTTTTTAATACATATTTTCTCCTGCAACATCAGAGTGCAGCGCCACATTAAATACGCACTACAATGACAATAGTTTAAAGCGATTTGAAGCATGTTTTATATTTTTATATTTTTGTGACGTCATGTTTGAGGGGGGGGTCTGACTTTTTGCGACGCCGTGTGACGAGGGGGGGGGGTCAAAAATCATCCAAAATCGCGTGACGTCATTTATGGACGGCCCCATACGCTGTGTAACAAAAAAATATACATTTAAATTATCATCGTCGTCGTGTCTGTGGAAATGTATAGCAGCCAAATACTCTAAACGCGTTTTTCTACGGAATCTTCGAGACCCATAGACCCACAGAGACCCACAGATACCCATAGAGACCCATATAGACCCGCAGAGACCCACAGAGACCCATAGAGACCCACAGAGACCCATAGAGACCCACAGAGACCCACAGAGACCAATATACCCATAGAGACCCACAGATTACCCATAGAGACCCACATAACCCCATAGAGACCCATAGAGACACACAGAGACCCCATAGACCCATAGAGACCCGTAGACCCATACTCATAGAGACCCATAGACCCCATAGACCCATAGAGACCCATAGACCCATACTCATAGAGACCCATAGACCCGCAGAGACCCACAGAGACCCATAGACTCACAGAAACCCTTCGACCCACAGAGACCTACAGACCCACAGAGACCCAGAGACTCGTATAGACCCGCAGAGACCCACAGAAATGCATAGCAGCATCGAAATAATTTAAACGCACTGACATTTTAAATGGACCCGGACAAAAATCCACCACGTGGAGAGAGACGCAGACTCGGAATATACAGCAGCAGCAGGCAGGGTCGTGATCGAACCCACGACCTCCTGCACACCTGGCGAGGTAGTCAACATCTCATAGCCACCGTGGTGATGATGAGAGATACGCAATTTGTACCTCCACACACATGGCACGGTTGACTACGTACGGTGCGAAAAAAGTTCAAGCCAAAGACAAAGATCCTCCGTATAGCCTTAACAGACTGTTGGGGCAAGTGCTATTAGCGAGTACCACCTATGTTGTAGTGGGTTTAACTCTCCAACACACAGCAACAGGTTAGTGCTGTACTAGTAACGAATTGTAAATGTTGTAGTGGGTTTAACTCTCCAACACAGAGAAACCGGTTAGTGCTGTACTAGTAACGAAATGGCCACGTTCTGTTGATGTGACACAAACCCCCCATGAACATATACTGGCCTTTCACAATATGTGGCAATTTTAGATTCACCCCTCAAATGATGAATAAACCCATCCCCAGGGCAAAGCGGCGATTCTCCCACCCACAACCCACCCCTGCCCACCCACTACCCACCACTACCCACCCACTACCCACCCACTGCCAACCCCCAACCACTCCCTACTCACCTACAACCCACCCCCTACCCACCCACTACCCACCCCTACCCACCAACTACCCACCCCTACCCACCCACTACCCACTCACTAGCCACCCCCTACCCACCTACAACCCACCCCCTACCCACCCACTACCCACCCCCTACCAACCCACTACCCACCCCCTACCCACAACCACTCCCTACCCACCTACAACCCACCCCCTACCCACCCACGTGCGCGCGACAGTGATGGAGATGCCGTCTCCTGCTCCTGTTGCTCCTGCTGCTGCTGCTGTCTCTGATGCTGGGGGTGGTGCCGATGACCCCGCGTGGCCGAGCCGAGCGGCGTGCCTGTCGCTCGCCCTCTGCGCCTTCCAGGCGCGCGCGGCCCTCGCTCTGTCGTGGGTGGTGGGAGGCCGCCTGCAGCTGCCGCCCGCAGAGCGATGGGTCGTGGCCTGGCTGCTCTATGACGCAGTGGTTCACATCACACTGGTGAGTGAGTGGGTGAGTGGGTGGTGGTGGTGGTGGTGTAGTTACACTGCAGCGCCACACCTATTTACCATCATTAGGGGAAAGAACGGTGATCCAATCTCCGACCCCCCGCAAAGAACAGGTTTGCAGATTTTGCTGCGCATTTCTGTGAAGTCCTGGGGGTGGGGGAAATCCCTCAGCCAGGAAAACATCGTGAGGCACAAAGTGGGGATGACCCTGCTGAGGCTGCAGTGGTTCAAATATTGGAAGAAGTCACCCCCTGTGAGTGGCTGGCTGAAGAACCATCTGTTGAGGAAGTGCTGAAGGCGATCCGGAGTCTGAGACCAGGAAAGGCACCGGGTAGAGATGATCTCCCAATCGAAATGCTGAGGGAGGGTGGCGTTTGTGCACAGACTGTCCTACATGACATCATAACAAACAGTCTGGACCACTGGACCAGTTCCGCAGGACTCGAAGGATGCCCTGGTGGTCCCCATATTTAAGAAGGTGAGACCACACAGACTGTAACAACTACAGAGGCATCTCACTCCTCAGTGTGCCAGGAAAGGTCCTGGCAAGAATTATTCAACATCGCCTTGCCAGGCGCGCTGAGGAGAGGCTTGTGGAGCCCCAATGCGGTTTCAGGAAAGGGAGGTCCTGCACAGATGCCATATTTTCTGTCCGTTTACTACAGCAGAGGTGTAGGGAATTCCAACAAGACCTACATCTCTGCTTTATTGACCTGGTCAAAGCCTATGATACCACCAGTATACCTGGGCTCTGGGTTGTTCTTCGCGCTTTCGGAGTCCCTAACCGCTGCTCACGATCATTAAGGACCGTCATGATGGTGAGCGGGCCCGGATAAAACTACGTGCCGGGAATCGGAGCCATTCCCTGTTCACCTTGGGGTGCGACAGGGATGTCCTCTGGCTCCAATATTATTTAACATCTATTTCGACCACGTAGTTCGTGAAGCCTTCAGTAGCTGTACCGGAGGAATTTCCATCTGGTACAGATACAATGTGAGGCTGACCGATGCCAGGGTACGGTCAAGGGATGGCTCCCTATTGGTCAACCACGTTACGTATGCCGACGACCTGGTAATTGCGGCTCACTCAGAGGAGGAGTTGGAGGCGCTGCGGCTGAAACTGGAGTGTGCCACTAAGAGGTGGCGCCTTACCATCAGCCCCACCAAAACGAAGAACCTGCCTGGGTATTTTGTACCATCGGACACTCCACCCCCACAATTCCCAATATGTGATGGGGCAGTTGTCGAGAGAGTGGAAAGTTTCCCATACCTGGGCAGTGTGCTCATGACCGGCTCCGGTTTAACAGCAGAGGTCTCACTCCGAATCAGTCGAGCGGCAATATCTTTTAATTGGATGCGTAACGCTGTGTGGAAGCTACGTGGTCTGTCGCTCCGCACGAAGCTTCGGGTCTTCTCAGCCACAGTCATTCCTTCTGTTCTCTATGCTTGCGAAACGTGGACCCCCCTAATGGAACATCTTCGTCGGTTAGAAACATTTAGACTGGCCTGCCTACGATCAATCTTGGGTTTAACCAGGCTGGATTGTGTGAGGAGCTCACAAATCCTCGAAAGATCTGGACAAAGTCCCATCGGTGAGCACCTCCGGCAAGCAAGGCTGCGTTGGCTGGGCCATGTTGCCCGCATGTCCAGCCACCGCATGCCTAAACAGCTTTTGTTCTGCCGGATCGAGGGGGCTAAACGGGCGCGGCATGGGCTAGAGAAGAGATGGAGTGATGTGGTACAGGAGGATGTGGAGCTGGTACCAGCGGTGTCAAGATCGGCCTCTGTGGAGGAGGCTCGTGAAGGACGCTACTGGGCAGTTGGAGGCAGTCGCTCACAACAACGAGCGGAGCGCCGGGTGGCTAAAGCACAGCAAGTTGGCACAGTAGGGGGCACAGGTGGTGCATGAGCCAGTCATCTCGGTCATCTCAGTCAGTATACCCGTGGCACCTGCTGGGTCTGCCTCATTACATCCTGCCAGCGGGCGTTCGACACTTCACGTGGTAGCCTCAAGGTGCACATAGCCTGGCACAAGCGTCGTGGTGACGTCACCGCCACTGAGTGGCGAATGGCAGTTGTCGTTATTGATGATGGTAATGGTGGTCCTGATGGTGGTGCTGATGGTGGTGATGGTGGTGGTGATGATGGTGGTGGTGGTGATGGTGAGTGATGGTGTAGCTACGCTGGGTGAGTGATGGTGTTGCTACGCTGGTGATGGTGTAGCTACGCTGGTGATGGTGTGGCTATGCTGGGTGAGTGATGGTGTAGCTACACTGGGTAATGGTGTAGCTACACTTGTGATGGTGTAGCTACACTGGGTGAGTGATGGTGTAGCTACACTGGGTTATGGTGTAGCTACGCTGGTGATGGTGTAGCTACACTGGGTGAGTGATGGTGTAGCTACACTGGGTGATGGTGTAGCTACACTGGGTGAGTGATGGTGTAGCTACGCTGGTAATGGTGTAGCTACACTGGGTGGGTGATGCTGTAGCTACACTGGTGATGGTGTAGCTACACTGGGTGAGTGATGGTGTAGCTACGCTGGTGATGGTGTAGCTACACTGGGTGAGTGATGGTGTAGCTACACTGGTGATGGTGTAGCTACACTGGGTGGGTGATGCTGTAGCTACACTGAGTGATGGTGTAGCTATGCTGGTGATGGTGTAGCTACACTGGGTGAGTGATGGTGTAGCTACGCTGGTGATGGTGTAGCTACACTGGGTGAGTGATGGTGTAGCTACGCTGGTGATGGTGTAGCTACACTGGGTGAGTGAAGGTGTAGCTACACTGGGTGAGTGATGGTGTAGCTACTCTGGTGATGGTGTAGCTACACTGGGTGAGTGAGCGTGTAGCTACACTGGGTGAGTGTTGGTGTAGCTACACTGGTGATGGTGTAGCTACACTGGGTGATGGTGTAGCTACACTGGGTGAGTGATGGTGTAGCTACGCTGGTGATGTTGTAGCTACACTGGGTGAGTGATGGTGTAGCTACACTGGTGATGGTGTAGCTACACTGGGTGAGTGATGGTGTAGTTACACTGGTGATGGTGTAGCTATGCTGGTGATGGTGTAGCTACACTGGGTGAGTGATGGTGTAGCTACGCTGGTGATGGTGTAGCTACACTGGGTGAGTGAAGGTGTAGCTACACTGGGTGAGTGATGGTGTAGCTACACTAGTGATGGTGTAGCTACACTGGGTGAGTGATGGTGTAGCTACGCTGGTGATGGTGTAGCTACACTGGGTGTAGCTACACTGGGTGAGTGATCGTGTAGCTACACTGGGTGAGTGTTGGTGTAGCTACACTTGTGATGGTGTAGCTACACTGGTGATGGAGTAGCTACACTTGTGATGGTGTAGCTACACTGGTGAGGGTGTAGCTATGCTGGTGATGGTGTAGCTACACTGGGTGGGTGATTGTGTAGCTACACTGGTGATGGTGTAGCTACACTGGGTGAGTGATGGTGTTGCTACGTTGGTGATGGTGTAGCTACGCTGGTGATGGTGTGGCTATGCTGGGTGAGTGATGGTGTAGCTACACTGGGTAATGGTATAGCTACACTGGTGATGGTGTAGCTACACTGGGTGAGTGATGGTGTAGCTACACTGGGTGAGTGATGGTGTAGCTACACTAGGTGAGTGATGGTGTAGCTACGCTGGTGATGGTGTAGCTACACTGGGTGAGTGATGGTGTAGCTACACTGGTGATGGTGTAGCTACACTGGGTGAGTGATGGTGTAGCTACACTGGTGATGGTGTAGCTACACTGGGTGGGTGATGCTGTAGCTACAATGGGTGATGGTGTAGCTTTGCTGGTGATGGTGTAGCTACACTGGGTGAGTGATGGTGTAGCTACGCTGGTGATGGTGTAGCTACACTGGGTGAGTGATGGTGTAGCTACGCTGGTGATGGTGTAGCTACACTGGGTGAGTGATGGTGTAGCTACGCTGGTGATGGTGTAGCTACACTGGGTGAGTGATGGTGTAGCTACGCTGGTGATGGTGTAGCTACACTGGGTGAGTGATGGTGTAGCTACACTGGGTGATGGTGTAGCTACACTAGGTGAGTGATGGTGTAGCTACACTGGTGATGGTGTAGCTACACTGGGTGAGTGATGGTGTAGTTACGCTGGTGATGGTGTAGCTACACTGGTGATGGTGTAGCTACACTGGGTGAGTGATGGTGTAGCTACACTGGGTGAGTGATGGTGTAGCTACACTGGTGATGGTGTAGCTACACTTGTGATGGTGTAGCTACACTGGGTGAGTGATTGTGTAGCTACACTGGTGATGGTGTAGCTACACTGGGTTGGTGATGCTGTAGCTACACTGGGTGATGGTGTAGCTATGCTGGTGATGGTGTAGCTACACTGGGTGGGTGATGGTGTAGCTACACTGGTGATGGTGTAGCTACACTGGGTGGGTGATGCTGTAGCTTCACTGGGTGATGGTGTAGCTATACTGGTGATGGTGTAGCTACACTGGGTGGGTGATGGTGTAGCTACACTGGTGATGGTGTAGCTACACTGGGTGGGTGATGCTGTAGCTTCACTGGGTGATGGTGTAGCTATACTGGTGATGGTGTAGCTACACTGGGTGAGTGATGGTGTAGCTACGCTGGTGATGGTGTAGCTACACTGGGTGAGTGATGGTGTAGCTACGCTGGTGATGGTGTAGCTACACTGGGTGAGTGATGGTGTAGCTACGCTGGTGATGGTGTAGCTACACTGGGTGAGTGATGGTGTAGCTACACTGGGTGATGGTGTAGCTACACTAGGTGAGTGATGGTGTAGCTACACTGGTGATGGTGTAGCTACACTGGGTGAGTGATGGTGTAGTTACGCTGGTGATGGTGTAGCTACACTGGTGATGGTGTAGCTACACTGGGTGAGTGATGGTGTAGCTACACTGGGTGAGTGATGGTGTAGCTACACTGGTGATGGTGTAGCTACACTTGTGATGGTGTAGCTACACTGGGTGAGTGATTGTGTAGCTACACTGGTGATGGTGTAGCTACACTGGGTTGGTGATGCTGTAGCTACACTGGGTGATGGTGTAGCTATGCTGGTGATGGTGTAGCTACACTGGGTGGGTGATGGTGTAGCTACACTGGTGATGGTGTAGCTACACTGGGTGGGTGATGCTGTAGCTTCACTGGGTGATGGTGTAGCTATACTGGTGATGGTGTAGCTACACTGGGTGAGTGATGGTGTAGCTACGCTGGTGATGGTGTAGCTACACTGGGTGAGTGATAGTGTAGCTACACTGGGTGAGTGATGGTGTAGCTACGCTGGTGATGGTGTAGCTACACTGGGTGAGTGATGGTGTAGCTACACTGGTGATGGTTTAGCTACTCTGGTGATGGTGTAGCTACACTGGGTGAGTGATGGTGTAGCTACACTGGGTGAGTGATGGTGTAGCTACACTGGGTGATCGTGTAGCTACACTGGGTGAGTGATGGTGTAGCTACGCTGGTGATGGTGTAGCTACACTGGGTGAGTGATTGTGTAGCTACACTGGTGATGGTGTAGCTACACTTGTGATGGTGTAGCTACACTGATTGGGTGATGGTCTAGGTACACTGGTGATGGTGTAGCTACACTGGGTGAGTGATGGTGTAGCTACACTGGTGATGGTGTAGCTACACTGGGTGATGGTGTAGCTACACTGGGTGAGTGATGGTGTAGCTACGCTGGTGATGTTGTAGCTACACTGGGTGAGTGATGGTGTAGCTTCACTGGTGATGGTGTAGCTACACTTGTGATGGTGTAGCTACACTGGTGATTGTGTAGCTATGCTGGTGATGGTGTAGCTACACTGGGTGGGTGATGGTGTAGCTACACTGGTGATGGTGTAGCTACACTGGGTGAGTGATGGTGTAACTACGCTGGTGATGGTGTAGCTACACTGGGTGAGTGATGGTGTAGCTATGCTGGTGATGGTGTAGCTACACTGGGTGGGTGATGGGGTAGCTACACTGGTGATGGTGTAGCTACACTGGGTGAGTGTTGGTGTAGCTACACTGGTGATGGTGTAGCCACACTGGGTGATGGTGTAGCTACACTGGGTGAGTGATGGTGTAGCTACACTGGGTGAGTGATGGTGTAGCTACTCTGGTGATGGTGTAGCTACACTGGGTGAGTGAGCGTGTAGCTACACTGGGTGAGTGTTGGTGTAGCTACACTGGTGATGGTGTAGCTACACTGGGTGATGGTGTAGCTACACTGGGTGAGTGATGGTGTAGCTACGCTGGTGATGTTGTAGCTACACTGGGTGAGTGATGGTGTAGCTACACTGGTGATGGTGTAGCTACACTGGGTGAGTGATGGTGTAGTTACACTGGTGATGGTGTAGCTATGCTGGTGATGGTGTAGCTACACTGGGTGAGTGATGGTGTAGCTACGCTGGTGATGGTGTAGCTACACTGGGTGAGTGAAGGTGTAGCTACACTGGGTGAGTGATGGTGTAGCTACACTAGTGATGGTGTAGCTACACTGGGTGAGTGATGGTGTAGCTACGCTGGTGATGGTGTAGCTACACTGGGTGTAGCTACACTGGGTGAGTGATCGTGTAGCTACACTGGGTGAGTGTTGGTGTAGCTACACTTGTGATGGTGTAGCTACACTGGTGATGGAGTAGCTACACTTGTGATGGTGTAGCTACACTGGTGAGGGTGTGGCTATGCTGGTGATGGTGTAGCTACACTGGGTGGGTGATTGTGTAGCTACACTGGTGATGGTGTAGCTACACTGGGTGAGTGATGGTGTTGCTACGTTGGTGATGGTGTAGCTACGCTGGTGATGGTGTGGCTATGCTGGGTGAGTGATGGTGTAGCTACACTGGGTAATGGTATAGCTACACTGTTGATGGTGTAGCTACACTGGGTGAGTGATGGTGTAGCTACACTGGGTGAGTGATGGTGTAGCTACACTAGGTGAGTGATGGTGTAGCTACGCTGGTGATGGTGTAGCTACACTGGGTGAGTGATGGTGTAGCTACACTGGTGATGGTGTAGCTACACTGGGTGAGTGATGGTGTAGCTACACTGGTGATGGTGTAGCTACACTGGGTGGGTGATGCTGTAGCTACAATGGGTGATGGTGTAGCTTTGCTGGTGATGGTGTAGCTACACTGGGTGAGTGATGGTGTAGCTACGCTGGTGATGGTGTAGCTACACTGGGTGAGTGATGGTGTAGCTACGCTGGTGATGGTGTAGCTACACTGGGTGAGTGATGGTGTAGCTACGCTGGTGATGGTGTAGCTACACTGGGTGAGTGATGGTGTAGCTACGCTGGTGATGGTGTAGCTACACTGGTTGAGTGATGGTGTAGCTACACTGGGTGATGGTGTAGCTACACTAGGTGAGTGATGGTGTAGCTACACTGGTGATGGTGTAGCTACGCTGGTGATGGTGTAGCTACACTGGGTGAGTGATGGTGTAGTTACGCTGGTGATGGTGTAGCTACACTGGTGATGGTGTAGCTACACTGGGTGAGTGATGGTGTAGCTACACTGGGTGAGTGATGGTGTAGCTACACTGGTGATGGTGTAGCTACACTTGTGATGGTGTAGCTACACTGGGTGAGTTATTGTGTAGCTACACTGGTGATGGTGTAGCTACACTGGGTTGGTGATGCTGTAGCTACACTGGGTGATGGTGTAGCTATGCTGGTGATGGTGTAGCTACACTGGGTGGGTGATGGTGTAGCTACACTGGTGATGGTGTAGCTACACTGGGTGGGTGATGCTGTAGCTTCACTGGGTGATGGTGTAGCTATGCTGGTGATGGTGTAGCTACACTGGGTGAGTGATGGTGTAGCTACGCTGGTGATGGTGTAGCTACACTGGGTGAGTGATAGTGTAGCTACACTGGGTAAGTGATGGTGTAGCTACGCTGGTGATGGTGTAGCTACACTGGGTGAGTGATGGTGTAGCTACACTGGGTGAGTGATGGTGTAGCTACACTGGGTGAGTGATGGTGTAGCTACACTGGGTGAGTGATGGTGTAGCTACACTGGGTGATCGTGTAGCTACACTGGGTGAGTGATGGTGTAGCTACGCTGGTGATGGTGTAGCTACACTGGGTGAGTGATTGTGTAGCTACACTGGTGATGGTGTAGCTACACTTGTGATGGTGTAGCTACACTGATTGGGTGATGGTCTAGGTACACTGGTGATGGTGTAGCTACACTGGGTGAGTGATGGTGTAGCTACACTGGTGATGGTGTAGCTACACTGGGTGATGGTGTAGCTACACTGGGTGAGTGATGGTGTAGCTACGCTGGTGATGTTGTAGCTACACTGGGTGAGTGATGGTGTAGCTTCACTGGTGATGGTGTAGCTACACTTGTGATGGTGTAGCTACACTGGTGATTGTGTAGCTATGCTGGTGATGGTGTAACTACACTGGGTGGGTGATGGTGTAGCTACACTGGTGATGGTGTAGCTACACTGGGTGAGTGATGGTGTAGCTACGCTGGTGATGGTGTAGCTACACTGGGTGAGTGATGGTGTAGCTATGCTGGTGATGGTGTAGCTACACTGGGTGGGTGATGGTGTAGCTACACTGGTGATGGTGTAGCTACACTGGGTGAGTGTTGGTGTAGCTACACTGGTGATGGTGTAGCCACACTGGGTGATGGTGTAGCTACACTGGGTGAGTGATGGTGTAGCTACGCTGGTGATGGTGTAGCTACACTGGGTGAGTGATGGTGTAGCTACACTGGTGATGGTGTAGCTACACTTGTGATGGTGTAGCTACACTGGTGATGGTGTAGCTATGCTGGTGATGGTGTAGCTACACTGGGTGGGTGATGGTGTAGCTACACTGGTGATGGTGTAGCTACACTGGGTGAGTGATGGTGTAGCTACGCTGGTGATGGTGTGGCTATGCTGGGTGAGTGATGGTGTAGCTACACTGGTGATGGTGTAGCTACACTGGGTGAGTGATGGTGTAACTACACTGGGTTATGGTGTAGCTACGCTGGGGATGGTGTAGCTACACTGGGTGAGTGATGGTGTAGCTACACTGGTGATGGTGTAGCTACACTGGGTGAGTGATGGTGTAGCTACACTGGGTGAGTGATGGTGTAGCTACGCTGGTGATGGTGTAGCTACACTGGGTGAGTGATGGTGTAGCTACACTGGTGATGGTGTAGCTACACTGGGTGAGTGATGGTGTAGCTACACTGGTGATGGTGTAGCTACACTGGGTGGGTGATGCTGTAGCTTCACTGGGTGATGGTGTAGCTTTGCTGGTGATGGTGTAGCTACACTGGGTGAGTGATGGTGTAGCTACGCTGGTGATGGTGTAGCTACACTGGGTGAGTGATGGTGTAGCTACGCTGGTGATGGTGTAGCTACACTGGGTGAGTGATGGTGTAGCTACACTGGGTGATGGTGTAGCTACACTAGGTGAGTGATGGTGTAGCTACACCTTTTGATGGTGTAGCTACGCTGGTGATGGTGTAGCTACACTGGGTGAGTGATGGTGTAGCTACGCTGGTGATGGTGTAGCAACACTGGTGATGGTGTAGCTACACTGGGTGAGTGATGGTGTAGCTACACTGGTGATGGTGTAGCTACACTTGTGATGGTGTAGCTACACTGGGTGAGTGATTGTGTAGCTACACTGGTGATGGTGTAGCTACACTGGGTTGGTGATGCTGTAGCTACACTGGGTGATGGTGTAGCTATGCTGGTGATGGTGTAGCTACACTGGGTGGGTGATGGTGTAGCTACACTGGTGATGGTGTAGCTACACTGGGTGGGTGATGCTGTAGCTACACTGGGTGATGGTGTAGCTATGCTGGTGATGGTGTAGCTACACTGGGTGAGTGATGGTGTAGCTACGCTGGTGATGGTGTAGCTACACTGGGTTAGTGATAGTGTAGCTACACTGGGTGAGTGATGGTGTAGCTACACTGGGTGAGTGATGGTGTAGCTACACTGGGTGAGTGATGGTGTAGCTACACTGGTGATGGTGTAGCTACACTGGGTGATGGTGTAGCTACACTGGGTTAGTGATGGTGTAGCTACGCTGGCGATGGTGTAGCTACACTGGGTGAGTGATGGTGTAGCTACACTTGTGATGGTGTAGCTACACTGGGTGAGTGATGGTGTTGCTACGTTGGTGATGGTGTAGCTACGCTGGTGATGGTGTGGCTATGCTGGGTGAGTGATGGTGTAGCTACACTGGTGATGGTGTAGCTACACTGGGTGAGTGATGGTGTAGCTACACTGGGTGAGTGATGGTGTAGCTACACTGGTGATGGTGTAGCTACACTGGTGATGGTGTAGCTACACTGGGTGAGTGATGGTGTAGCTACACTGGTGATGGTGTAGCTACGCTGGTGATGGTGTAGCTACACTGGGTGAGTGATGGTGTAGCTACGCTGGTGATGGTGTAGCTACACTGGGTGAGTGATGGTGTAGCTACACTGGGTGAGTGATGGTGTAGCTACACTGATTGGGTGATGGTGTAGCTACGCTGGTGATGGTGTAGCTACACTGGGTGAGTGATCGTGTAGCTACACTGGGTGAGTGTTGGTGTAGCTACACTGGTGATGGTGTAGCTACACTGGGTGATGGTGTAGATACACTGGGTGAGTGATGGTGTAGCTACGCTGGTGATGGTGTAGCTACACTGGGTGAGTGATGGTGTAGCTACACTGGTGATGGTGTAGCTACACTTGTGATGGTGTAGCTACACTGATTGGGTGATGGTGTAGGTACACTGGTGATGGTGTAGCTACACTGGGTGAGTGATGGTGTAGCTACACTGGTGATGGTGTAGCTACACTGGGTGGGTGATGGTGTAGCTTCACTGGTGATGGTTTAGCTACTCTGGTGATGGTGTAGCTACACTGGGTGAGTGATGGTGTAGCTACACTGGTGATGGTGTAGCTACACTGGGTGAGTGATTGTGTAGCT
Source organism: Petromyzon marinus (assembly GCF_048934315.1). Lineage (NCBI taxonomy): Eukaryota > Metazoa > Chordata > Hyperoartia > Petromyzontiformes > Petromyzontidae > Petromyzon > Petromyzon marinus. The sequence continues at coordinate 6,607,774 of NC_133690.1, read as the reverse complement.
ACACTGATTGGGTGATGGTGTAGCTACGCTGGTGATGGTGTAGCTACACTGGGTGAGTGATGGTGTAGCTACACTGGGTGAGTGATGGTGTAGCTACCCTGGTGATGGTGTAGCTACACTGGGTGAGTGATCGTGTAGCTACACTGGGTGAGTGTTGGTGTAGCTACACTGGTGATGGTGTAGATACACTGGGTGATGGTGTAGATACACTGGGTGAGTGATGGTGTAGCTACGCTGGTGATGGTGTAGCTACACTGGGTGAGTGATGGTGTAGCTACACTGGTGATGGTGTAGCTACACTTGTGATGGTGTAGCTACACTGATTGGGTGATGGTGTAGGTACACTGGTGATGGTGTAGCTACACTGGGTGAGTGATGGTGTAGCTACACTGGTGATGGTGTAGCTACACTGGGTGGGTGATGGTGTAGCTACACTGGTGATGGTTTAGCTACTCTGGTGATGGTGTAGCTACACTGGGTGAGTGATGGTGTAGCTACACTGGTGATGGTGTAGCTACACTGGGTAAGTGATGGTGTAGCTACGCTGGTGATGGTGTAGCTACACTGGGTGAGTGATGGTGTAGCTACACTGGTGATGGTGTAGCTACACTGGGTGAGTGATGGTGTAGCTACACTGGGTGAGTGATGGTGTAGCTACGCTCTTGATGGTGTAGCTACACTGGGTGAGTGATGGTGTAGCTACACTGGTGATGGTGTAGCTACACTGGTGGTGGTGTAGATACACTGGGTGAGTGATGGTGTAGCTACACTGGTGATGGTGTTGCTACACTGGGTGATTGATGGTGTAGCTACACTGGTGATGGTGTAGCTACACTGGTGGTGTAGATACACTGGGTGAGTGATGGTGTAGCTACGCTGGTGATGGTTTAGCTACTCTGGTGATGGTGTAGCTACACTGGGTGAGTGATGGTGTAGCTACACTGGTGATGGTGTAGCTACACTGGGTGAGTGATGGTGTAGCTACACTGGTGATGGTTTAGCTACTCTGGTGATGGTGTAGCTACACTGGGTGAGTGATGGTGTAGCTACACTGGTGATGGTGTAGCTACACTGGGTGAGTGATGGTGTAGCTACACTGGGTGAGTGATGGTGTAGCTACACTGGGTGAGTGATGGTGTAGCTACCCTCTTGATGGTGTAGCTACACTGGGTGAGTGATGGTGTAGCTACACTGGGTGAGTGATGGTGTAGCTACACTGGTGATGGTGTAGCTACACTGGGTGAGTGATGGTGTAGCTACACTGGTGATGGTGTAGCTACGCTGGTGATGGTGTAGCTACACTGGGTGAGTGATGGTGTAGCTACACTGGGTGAGTGATGGTGTAGCTACACTGGTGATGGTGTAGCTACACTGGGTGATGGTGTAGATACACTGGGTGAGTGATGGTGTAGCTACGCTGGTGATGGTGTAGCTACACTGGGTGAGTGATGGTGTAGCTACATTGGTGATGGTGTAGCTACACTTGTGATGGTGTAGCTACACTGATTGGGTGATGGTGTAGGTACACTGGGGGAGTGATGGTGTAGCTACACTGGTGATGGTGTAGCTACACTGGGTGGGTGATGGTGTAGCTACACTGGTGATGGTTTAGCTACTCTGGTGATGGTGTAGCTACACTGGGTGAGTGATGGTGTAGCTACACTGGGTGAGTGATGGTGTAGCTACACTGGTGATGGTGTAGCTACGCTGGTGATGGTGTAGCTACACTGGGTGAGTGATGGTGTAGCTACGCTGGTGATGGTGTAGCTACACTGGGTGAGTGATGGTGTAGCTACACTGAGTGAGTGATGGTGTAGCTACGCTGGTGATGGTGTAGCTACACTGGGTTAGTGATGGTGTAGCTACATTGGTGATGGTGTAGCTACGCTGGTGATGGTGTAGCTACACTGGGTGAGTGATGGTGTAGCTACGCTGGTGATGGTGTAGCTACACTGGGTGAGTGATGGTGTAACTACACTAGTGAGTGATGGTGTAGCTACGCTTGTGATGGTGTAGCTACACTGGGTGAGTGATGGTGTAGCTACGCTGGTGATGGTGTAGCTACACTGGTGGTGTAGCTACGCTGGTGATGGTGTAGCTACACTGGGTGAGTGATGGTGTAGCTACGCTGGTGATGGTGTAGCTACACTCTGTGAGTGATGGTGTAGCTACACTCTGTGAGTGATGGTGTAGCTACACCAGCCTGCGATGTTGGTGTTGCTACACAGCACTTGCCCCAACAGTCTGTCTGAGGCTACACGGTGGGGGTGGGGGGGACCTTTGTCTTTGTGCCTGCAGGAGGGTCCCTTCGTCTGCATCTCGCTGGGGAGATCTCTGCCTGAGTCGGACAGCGTCCACTCCATGCTGTGTAAGCCAACTGCTCACCGGGGTTCACGTCCACGCCAGCTCTCTGTGTTGTGTTGCATCGTGTTTCTAAGTTTGCTGTGTGCTTGTTTTCTCGTTCACTCTTACCTGATGACGGTTGCTTGTGTTGCAATCGAAACGTCGGATTCTATTATTATTGTTTGATTTAATTTCCTACGTGACTTTACCGAAAGAACCACGGAGCAAAAATAGTTTAGTTTTGTAGATGAGATGTAGAGAGGTCAGTGGGACCTTACCTGGTTGCAATAAAAATAGTTTATATTCATATTCTTATTTCTTTCGGTAAAGTCACGTTATTGTTTCCCTTCAACGTGACTTAACCGAAAAAACTAAGAATATGAATTACTGCAGTCACGAAAGCTTTATATAAAAAAAATAGTTTAGTTTGTAGATGAGATGTAGAGACCTCAGTGGGACCTTACCTGGTAAAATAAAAATAGTTTAGTTTGTAGATGAGATGGAGAGAGCCCAGTGGGACCTTGCCTGGTACAATAAAAATAGTTTAGTTTGTAGATGAGATGTTGAGACCTCAGTGGGACCTTACCTGGTTACAATAAAAATAGTTTAGTTTGTAGATGAGATGTTGAGACCTCAGTGGGACTTTACCTGGTAAAATAATAATAGTTTAGTTTGTAGATGACATGGAGAGAGCCCAGTGGGACCTTGCCTAGTACAATAAAAATAGTTTAGTTTGTAGATGAGATGTAGAGACCTCAGTGGGACCTTACCTGGTACAATAAAAATGACATCTGAAACGGCGCCTTGCGGCGACCGTGCCGTGCCGACGCCGTGCCCCGGCGTGCCGCAGGGAAGGAGTACGGTCGCGCCGACAGCCGCTGGCTTCACTCGGACCCCACCGTGGTGGCGCTCGAGATCCTGATGGTGGCGGTTGCGGGGCCCCTGGCGCTGCTGCTGGTGTTCGCCATCGTCCAGAACAAGCACTACTGGTAGGGGTCACGCCGCACTACTGGTAGGGGTCACGCCGCTCTACCTGTAGGGGTCACGCCGCTCTACCGGTAGGGGTCACGCCGCTCGACCGGTAGGGGTCACGCCACTCTACCGGTAGGGGTCACGCCGCTCTACCGGTAGGGGTCACGCCGCTCGACCGGTAGGGGTCACGCCACTCTACCGGTAGGGGGTCACGCCGCATCACCGGTAGGGGTAACGCCACACTACCGTTAGGGGGTAACGCCACACTACCGGTAAGGGTCACGTCGCTCTACCGGTAGGGGTCACGCCGCTGTACCGGTAGGGGTCACGCCGCTCTACCAGTAGGGGTCACGCCACTCTACCGGTAGGGGGTAACGCCACACTACCGGTAGGGGTCATGCCGCACTACCAGTAGGGGTCACGCCGCTCTACCGGTAGGGGTCACGCCGCTCTACCAGTAGGGGTCACGCCGCTCTACCGGTAGGGGTCACGCCACTCTACCAGTAGGGGTAACGCCACACTACCGGTAGGGGTCATGCCGCACTACCGCTGGGGGGCGCTGTGGGTGTCACCGTATCCGTGACGACGCTGTGGGGTGTCCATGTAACGACGCATCTCCACCAACACCACTAACCACGTTGTCTCCACCGCGCACTCACTCACCCACACCACCATCACCACCTCCGCCCACACCACCATCACCACCTCCGCCCACACCACTAACCCGCATCACCACTTCCGCCCACACCACCACCACCATCACCGCCTCCGCTCACACCATCACCACCACCGCCTCCGCTCACACCACTAACCCACATCGCCGTCAACACAACTGCCCGCACCACTAGCCCGCATCGCCGCCGCCTCCACCCACACCACCGCCACGCTCCCCCCTCCCCTCCCCCGCCCGCCCGTAGCCACTTTGTACAGGTGTGCCTGTGCGTGTGCGAGCTGTACGTAGCCACTTTGTACAGGTGTGCCTGTGCGTGTGCGAGCTGTACGTAGACACTTTGTACAGGTGTGCCTGTGCGTGTGCGAGCTGTACGTAGCCACTTTGTACAGGTGTGCCTGTGTGTGTGCGAGCTGTACGTAGACACTTTGTACAGGTGTGCCTGTGCGTGTGCGAGCTGTACGTAGCCACTTTGTACAGGTGTGCCTGTGCGTGTGCGAGCTGTACGTAGCCACAGTGTACAGGTGTGCCTGTGCGTGTGCGAGCTGTACGTAGCCACTTTGTACAGGTGTGCCTGTGCGTGTGCGAGCTGTACGGCGGCTGGATGACGTCCGCCCCCGAGTGGCTGGCGGGCAGCGCCAGCCTGCGCACCGACAGCGCCGACCTCCTCTGGCTCTACCTCGTCTTCTTCGACGGCCTCTGGGTGCTGCTGCCCATTGTGCTGCTCGCCCAGTCCTGGGGGGCGCTCGCCGTCGCTCACCGGCCGCGCGTGGCCAAGGCCGCCGGCGATGGCGGCGGCGGCAAGCGGAAGTGGCGATGAGCCGAGCCGGAAGTCGGTGCTGGCGCGACCGTTGGAGGAGATTTCCCGTAGTCCGTCCGCCCGCCCAATTTTTTTTTGATTGGCGCGAGAGAAATGAAAATAAAAAAAGTAAAAAAAACCGAGCGATCGAATGCCGACGGGTACCAACCAATCGAAACATTTCCCCGCCCCCCCCTCCCCACACCCCAGCGGTGCCCTCGCCAAAATGCACATCGGAAGAGCTGCGGTGAAAGAGAGGAGGGCGGGGAGAGAGGAGAGAGAGAGAGAGACGTTTTTGCTGAAAATAACGTGCGCGTTACGCCGTGCCGCATTGCCGCGAGTAAAAAACGCCCGACGTGGTTCTTTCGGTAAAAGTTCACGCAGGTAGGATACAAAAAATTGAAATAGATCTCGACGTAAATCGCTCGCGACAAATTTGTGAGCCACGGCCCTTGCCGAGCTCACGTTTAATGTCGGCTGCCCCGCCCACATTTAATGTCGGCTGCCCCGCCCACATTTAATGTCGGCTGCCCCGCCCACATTTAAAGTCGGCTGCCCCGCCCATCTCTAAACCTTCATAAACAGGCGGCCTCAGCAGATTTCCCCCTCTTCTTTGGTTCTTTCGGTAAAGTCACCACGTAGAACGAGAACTAAATAATAAAATAAAACAATAAAATTCTCACGACGTTTCGGCCACAACGCAAGCGGCCTTCTTCAGGTGAAGGAACAAAAAAACTGTCGGGACGACAGAGCTCCAATGAGCTCCAATGAGCTCTGTCGTCCCGACAGTTTTTTGTTCCTTCACCTGAAGAAGGCCGCTCGCGTTGTGGCCGAAACGTCGTGAGAATTTTATTGTTTTATTTTATTATTTCATTCTCATTCTACGTGGTGGTGACTTTACCGAAAGGACCCAAGAAGATGAATCCTTGCAGTCACGAAAGCTTTCAATCGAAAGATTTCCCCCTCGTTCACACCTGAGGACGGTCGCTTGCGTTGGTCTATTTAGTTTTTTCTCCCCGCTTACCACGTGATGACTTTACTTGAAGGGAATGAAGAGCGTGGATTCCTGCAGTCACGAAAGCTTCAAATCAAGATGGCACTATTGCGTCCTTGCTTGCTGACGAAAAGTGTTACCGGCAGAGCGTGGCAGCACCGCACGTCAGCAGGCGAAAGTAGATACGGGGAGTAAGACAGCGAAGGGAAAGCTCTGGAAGGGGTCCATCTGGAAGCCCTCGGGAACCTGCTGGTAGGTTCCAAAAGGGGGGCGTGGCCAGGGCGGGGCGAGGCCACGCCCTGAGGCGGGAGCTCGGGGCTGTTGCTAAAAGTGGATCTCCTCGCCGTTCGTCACCGTCGTCGCCGCCGCAATCTTCACCATCGCCGGCAGGGGCGGAGCCATGGGGGGGGGGCTGGCGGGGGGGCTCGGCCCCCCCTGAAATTTTGGGAAAGTCAGTAATCGGGATAACCGAATATCCGGCTGCTGCAAAATGCTGCAGGCTGCCACCTTGTGCTGCCCTGCAGGCTGCCACCTTGTGTGCTGCCCTGCAGGCTGCCACCTCGTGCTGGCCTGCAGGCTGCCACCTTGTGTGCTGCCCTGCAGGCTGCCACCTCGTGCTGGCCTGCAGGCTGCCATTTTGTGCTGCCCGGCAGGCTGCTTGAGCGGCAGCCTTTCGAACTCATCGAACTTATCAGCCACATCAGCGGCTCCGACCTATTAATAAACTCCGAGTTCAAATCCAAGACAATTTGTTTTACGCATTTTGTGGCGCCCATTGGAAAACATTACACTGGATATCTCAGAATATTGAAGTCAACCCCCCCCCCACGCTCCCCCCCCCCAAAGTCAACATCCTGGCTCCGCCCCTAATCACCGGGCCCCGCTAGCTCGACAGCCTGCCAACTGTACTAGCTAGGTAGTACCGCTGAGAGTAGGCACGGCTGTGTGTGAGATATACATAAAGAGTGTGCACCCACGTAGGGTGCGTGCAGTCCCCTTCGCGTGCAAGAGTAAAGAAGGCGCCTCCAATGATTCCTGTCTCCGAACTGCGTCACGACACTGACGCAATGACGACTCGACACACTTCCCTTGAGATGGCATCTCATTGAAGACACGTTCACTTGGCATCAGGCGGAGACCTCCACCGCAACAGCCCCGAGTCTCCCGCGCATCTCCCTTATATACCAACACGAGGCCACGCCCCTTTTCTCGATCATTCTCGCCGACTCTGGATGCTCGCTCCACCGGGGGACTCCACCGTTCCCTTCAGTCACATGACCATGCCCCCCTTCCCGAACCTTCTCGCTGACTCTGGACGCTCGCTCTCCCAGTAGACTCCACCGTTCTCTTCCGTCACATGACCACGCCCCCTTCATCGATGATTCCCGTAGCTACCGGTCCCTTCGTACACCACGACTGGTTCACTTCACAAGGGCCGATTAACTTCCACAAGCTCGACCGATCCCCACCACGGACGGTGCAACTTAGGCGATGTCTGCAGCTGCACCTGCGGACAATGCCCCGACAGCCCAGAGAGGCACGTGCTGGCACTGCTTTGCGCCCCACTCATTAGCGGCCCGTGGCCCCCGGCCGGTGATTTCCCTCGCCGCAGCACGTGCCTTTGACACTCGCCCCGAGCGCAACCTGCCGCATTTGTTTTCCTCGAAGCCACAACCAGTTCAGCGCTATGGGTGCTCCCGCTCGCACATCGGAGAGGGGACGAAGGAAAAAAACTCGACAATGCGTCCAAAGACTCGCCCGCACGCGGAAGTGGCATGCGCCGGCCACCGTCACCCCGTTCGGTTTACGGAAGCCGACACAGATGCCGCAGGACTACCGTCTGACTTCTCCACCAGCACTACGGGGGGCAATCCCGCGGAACGGTCGACGGTGGAATTGTGTCCGCCGTCGACAGCGCGCCCACCGCCTGTTCACACGTCCCTCCTCATCCGATGTGAGTTCCGCGAGCAGTGCTGCGCGTTCCGTATCAACGTGGTGCAGCGATATTTGAATGTGGGTGAAAGGACGGCTGTGGCCCCGGCGGGTACCGTGTTGGCCCATGTGATGCCCGCGGGTCAGATGGAACGTGGGCAGAGGCCCTTCGTAACGAGAATCCCGATTTGGCTAAGGCACAACCGGGCAAATTGAAGTCGCCGTCGCTGCAATTTCAGATGTCCCGGCAAGAGCAAGTTCGACATCGGTCGCACTTCGGAAACGGCTCTTGGCCCGCTTTTAGGATCGTCTGTGCCAGGCTAGGTGCAGGAAGAGGTCACGTGACAGACCCAGCAGGTGTCCTGGGTTGACTGCTGTGCCAGGCTAGGTGCAGGAAGAGGTCACGGGGCAGAACCAGCAGGTGCCCATGGGTTGACTGCTGTGCCAGGATAGGTGCAGGAGGAGGTCACGGGACAGACCCAGCAGTTGCCGTGGGTTGACTGCTGTGCCAGGCTAGGTGCAGGAGGAGGTCACGGGACAGACCCTGCAGTGCCCGTGGTTGACTGCTGTGCCAGGCTAGGTGCAGGAGGAGGTTACGGGACAGACCCTGTAGGTGCCGTGGGTTGACTGCTGTGGCAGGCTAGGTGCAGGAGGAGGTCACGGGACAGATCCTGTAGGTACCAGTGGGTTGACTGCTGTGCCAGGCTAGGTGCAGGAGGAGGTCACGGGACAGAACCAGCAGGTGCCGTGGGTTGACTGCTGTGCCAGGCTAGGTGCAGGAGGAGGTCACGGGGCAGATCCAGCAGGTGCTGTGGGTTGACTGCTGTGCCAGGCTAGGTGCAGGAGGAGGTCACGGGAGAGACCCTGTAGGTGCCGTGGATTGATTGCTGTGCCAGGATAGGTGCAGGAGGAGGTCACGGGACAGACCCAGCAGGTGCCCATGGGTTGACTGCTGTGCCAGGCTAGGTGCAGGAGGAGGTCACGGGACAGACCCAGCAGCTGCCGTGGGTTGACTGCTGTGCCAGGCTAGGTGCAGGAGGAGGTCACGGGACAGACCCAGCAGGTGCCGTGGGTTGACTGCTGTACCAGGCTAGGTGCAGGAGGAGGTCACGGGACAGACCCAGCAGGTGCTGTGGGTTGACTGTTGTGCCAGGCTAGGTGCAGGAGGAGGTCACGGGACAGACCCAGCAGGTGCTGTGGGTTGACTGTTGTGCCAGGCTAGGTGCAGGAAGAGGTCACGGGGCAGAACCAGCAGGTGCCCATGGGTTGACTGCTGTGCCAGGATAGGTGCAGGAGGAGGTCACGGGACAGACCCAGCAGGTGCCGTGGGTTGACTGCTGTGCCAGGCTAGGTGCAGGAGGAGGTCACGGGACAGACCCTGCAGTGCCCGTGGGTTTACTGCTGTGCCAGGCTAGGTGCAGGAGGAGGTCACGGGACAGACCGTGCAGGTGCCGTGGGTTGGCTGCTGTGCCAGGCTAGGTGCAGGAGGAGGTCACGGGGCAGATCCAGCAGGTGCTGTGGGTTGACTGCTGTGCCAGGCTAGGTGCAGGAGGAGGTCACGGGACAGACCCTGTAGGTGCCGTGGATTGATTGCTGTGCCAGGATAGGTGCAGGAGGAGGTCACGGGACAGACCCAGCAGGTGCCCATGGGTTGACTGCTGTGCCAGGCTAGGTGCAGGAGGAGGTCACGGGACAGACCCAGCAGCTGCCGTGGGTTGACTGCTGTGCCAGGCTAGGTGCAGGAGGAGGTCACGGGACAGACCCAGCAGGTGCCGTGGGTTGACTGCTGTGCCAGGCTAGGTGCAGGAGGAGGTCACGGGACAGACCCAGCAGGTGCTGTGGGTTGACTGTTGTGCCAGGCTAGGTGCAGGAGGAGGTCACGGGACAGACCCAGCAGGTGCTGTGGGTTGACTGTTGTGCCAGGCTAGGTGCAGGAGGAGGTCACGGGACAGACCCAGCAGGTGCCCTGGGTTGACTGCTGTGCCAGGCTAGGTGCAGGACGAGGTCACGGGACAGACCCAGCAGGTGCCCTGGGTTGACTGCTGTGCCAGGCTAGGTGCAGGAGGAGGTCACGGGACAGACCCAGCAGGTGCCTTGGGTTGACTGTTGTGCCAGGCTAGGTGCAGGAGGAGGTCACGGGACAGACCCAGCAGCTGCCGAGCATATTCACGGGAACGCGTGCGTGTGTGTGTCTGTGTGTGTGTCTGTGTGTCTGTGTGTGTCTGTGTGTCTGTGTGTGTCTGTGAGTGTGTGTGTCTGTGTGTATGTCTATGTGTGTGTGTCGTGTGAGTCAAGGCCTATGCTACCATCAGTAGGCCTGGGCTCTGGGTTGTTCTTCGTGCTTTCAGAGTCCTTGACCCTCTGCTCATGCTCATTAAGGACCTTCATGATGGTGAGCGGGCCTGGGTAAAACTACGTGGCCGGCGTCAGAGCCATTGCCTGTACACCTTGGGATGCGACAGGGATGTCCTCTGGCTCCAACATTATTTAACATCTATTTCGATCACGTAGTTCGTGAAGCCTTCAGTAGCTGTACCCGATGAATTTCCATCTGGTACAGATACAATGGGAGGCTGATCGATGCCCGGTGCGGTCAAGGGATGGCTCCCTATTGGCCAACCACGTTACGTATGCCGGAGACTTGGTAATTTCGGCATACTCAGAGGAGGAGATGGAGATGCTGCTGCTGAGACTGGAGTGTGCCACTAAGAGGTGCGGCCTTACCATCAGCCCCACCAAAACTAAGCAACTGCCTGGGTATTTTGTACCATCGGGCACTCTACCCCCACAACTCCCAATTGGTGATGGGGCAGTTGTGGAGAGAGTGGATAGTTTCCCATACCTGGGTAGTGTGCTTATGACCGGCTCCAGTTTAACAGCAGAGGTCTCACTCCGAAACAGTCGAGCGGCAATATCTTTTCATCGGTTGCGTAACGCTGTGTGGAAGCTACCTAGTCTGTCGCTCCGCACTAAGCTTCAGGTCTTCTCGGCCACGGTCATTCCCTCCCTTCTCTACCCTTGCGAAACGTGGACCCCCCTAATGGAACATCTTCGCCGGTTAGAAACATTTAGGCTGGCCTGCCTACGATCCATCCTGGGTTTAACCAGGCTGGATTGTGTGAGGAGCTCACAAATCCTTGAAAGATCTGGGCAAGGTCCCATCGGTGAGCTCCTCCGGCAGGCAAGGCTGCGTTGGCTGGGTCATGTAGCCCGCATGCCCAGCCACCGCATGCCGAAACAGCTTTTGTTCGGCCGGATTGAGGGGCCTAAACGGGCGCGGCACGGGCTAGATAAGAGATGGAGTGATCTGGTACAGGAGGACGTGGAGCTGAGTGGACTTGCCGATGACTGGTACCAGTGGTGTCAAGATCGGCCTCTGTGTAGGAGGCTCGTGAAGGACGCTACTGGGCAGTTGGAGGTAGTCACCCTCCAACAACAACGGAGGGCGGAGGAGCGACGCTCACAACAACGAGCGGAGCGCCGGGTGGCTAAAGCACAGCAGGTTGGCACAGTAGGGGGCACAGGTGGTGCATCAGTCATCTCAGTCAGTCGACCCGTGGCACTTGGGTCTGCCCCGTGACCTCCTGCCCGCTGGCGTTCGACACTTCACGTGGCCTCAAGGTGCACATGGCCTGGCACAAGTGTCGTGGTGACGTCACCGCCACTTAGTGGCGAATGGCGGTTGTTGTTGTGTGTGTCTGTGTGTCAGTGTGTGTGTGGTGTGTGTGTGTGGTGTGTGTGTCAGTGTAGCGGTTAGCGCTACGCTGTGCTACGAACCCGGCGACCCGAATTCGATTCCCGCTCACGGCCAACACCGCCAGTGACGATTAACTAAACCGGTCCAGGGTCTCCCCCTAGGTTGACTCAGCCTCAAATGAGTACCTGCTGCGATGTGCAGTAAACATCGCCACTGGGGAGACAAAGGCGGTCGGGCCTGGTGCTGGCCACCCACCCCCTCGTGTGCCACAGGGCCGGTAGCCATAACAGGTGCTGCTACTCGCTAACAGCACTTGCCCCTACAGCCTGTTAGAGGCTACACGGGGGACCTTTGTCTGTGTGTCTATAGGTGCTGCTCGCTACTCACAGCACTTGCCCCTACAGCCCTGTTAGAGGCTACACGGGGGACCTTTGTCTGTGTGTCTACAGCTGCTGCTCGCTACACACAGCACTTGCCCCCTACAGCCCTGTTAGAGGCTACACGGGGGACCTTTGTCTGTGTGTCTACAGCTGCTGCTCGCTACACACAGCCACTTGCCCCCTACAGCCCTGTTATGTCTGTAGGGGCAGTTTAACGCGAACGAGACGACAACAACAACAACAATCACAAAGCCAACGGCGACTCGAACGATGCTTTATTAATCCGCGGGGCCGCCCTCAGTCATCCCAGAGCAGGATCAGCTCCTCGTCGTCCTCGTCCCACGGGAAGGGTTCCATCCAGCGCAGGTCGCCGGCGTTCTGCTGGAAGCGCACCAAGTCGCCAAAGTCGCGGTCGGGGTGGACGACCATGCCACCACCACCACGCTCCTCTTGCTCCCCCTGCTCCTCCTCGTCGAGAAAGACGAAGATTCCGTCGCCGTGCCCGCCGTGGTGGAAGAAGTGGCGCTCTGGTGGTGTTGGGAAGGTAGAGGGAGAGGAGGGGAGAGGGAGGTGAGGGGGGAGGAGGAGGAGGGGGGAGGAAGAGGTGGAGGTGGAGGAAAGTAGGGGTGGGAAGGAGGAGGTCAAACACGTGTCGTTACACAGAGACACACAGAGACCCATAGATACACAGAGACCCATAGAGACACACAGAGACCCATAGATACACAGAGACCCATAGATACACAGAGACACACAGAGACCCATAGAGATACACAGAGACCCATAGAGACACACAGAGACCCATAGAGATACAGAAAAACAGAGACATACAGAGACCCATAGAGACACACAGAGACCCATAGAGATACAGAAAAAACAGAGACATACAGAGACCCATAGAGACACACAGAGACCCATAGAGACACACAGAGACCCATAGAGATACACAGAGACCCATAGATACACACAGATCCATAGAGACACACAGAGACACACAGAGACCCACAGAGACCCATAGAGACACAGAAAAACAGAGACATACAGAGACCCATAGAGACACACAGAGACCCATAGAGATACACAGAGACCCATAGAGAAACACTGAGACCCATAGATACACAGAGACACATAGAGACACACAGAGACCCATAGAGACACACATAGACCCATAGAGACACACAGAGAACCATAGAGATACAGAAAAACAGAGACATACAGAGATCCATAGAGACACACAGAGACCCATAGAGATACAGAAAAACAGAGACATACAGAGACCCATAGAGACACACAGAGACCCATAGAGACACACAGAGACCCACAGAGATACACAGAGACCCATAGATACACACAGATCCATAGAGACACACAGAGACACACAGAGACCCACAGAGACCCATAGAGACACAGAAAAACAGAGACATACAGAGACCCATAGAGACACACAGAGACCCAAAGAGATACACAGAGACACACAGAGACCCATAGAGATACACAGAGACCCATAGATACACAGAGACCCATAGAGAAACACTGAGACCCATAGATACACAGAGACCCATAGATACACAGAGACACATAGAGGCACACAGAGACCCATAGAGACACACAGAGACCCATAGAGACACACAGAGAACCATAGAGATACAGAAAAACAGAGACATACAGAGACCCATAGAGACACACAGAGACCCATAGATACAGAAAAACAGAGACATACAGAGACCCATAGAGACACACAGAGGCCCATAGAGACACACAGATACCCATAGAGATACACAGAGACCCATAGATACACAGATCCATAGAGACACACAGAGACCCACAGAGACCCAAATAGAGAAACACAGAGACCCAGAGAGATACACAGAGACCCATAGATACACACAGATTCATAGAGACACACAGAGACCCATAGAGACCCACAGAGACCCATAGAGACACGGAAAAACAGAGACATACAGAGACCCATAGAGACACACAGAGACTCAGAGATACACAGAGACCTATAGATACACACAGATCCATAGAGACACACAGAGACCCACAGAGACCCATAGAGACAGAAAAACAGAGACATACAGAGACCCATAGAGACACACAGAGACCCATAGAGACACACAGAGATCCATAGATACACACAGATCCATAGAGACACACAGAGACCCACAGAGACCCACAGAGACCCATAGTGACACGGAAAAACAGAGACATAGAGAGACCTATAGAGACACACAGAGACCCATAGAGATACACAGGGACCCATAGATACACACAGATCCATAGAGGCACACAGAGACCCATAGAGACACACAGAGACACGTAGATACACACAGATCCATAGAGACACACAGAGACCCACAGAGACACACAGAGACCCATAGAGACAGACAGAAAAACAGAGACATACAGAGACTCATAGAGACACACAGAGACCCATAGAGATACACAGAGACCCAGAGATACACACATATCCATAGAGACACACAGAGACCCATTGAGACACACAGAGACCCATAGATACACACAGATCCATAGAGATACACAGAGACCCCTAGAGACACACAGAAAAACAGAGACATACAGAGACCCATAGAGACATACAGAGACCCATAGAGATATAGAGACCCATAGATACACACAGATCCAGAGACACACAGAGACACACAGAGACCCATAGATACACACAGATCCATAGAGACACACAGAGACCCATAGAGACACACAGAGACCCATAGAGATACACAGGGACCCATAGATACACACAGATCCATAGAGACACACAGAGACCCACAGAGACACACAGAAAAACAGAGACATACAGAGACTCATAGAGACACACAGAGATCCATAGAGATACACAGAGACCCAGAGATACACACAAATCCAGAGACACACAGAGACCCATAGATACACACAGATCCATAGAGACACACAGAGACACACAGAAACCCACAGAGACCCATAGAGACACAGAAAAACAGAGACATACAGGGACCCATAGAGACACACAGAGACCCATAGAGATACACAGAGACCCATAGATACACACAGATCCATAGAGACACACAAAGACCCACAGAGACCCACAGAGATCCATTGAGACACAGAAAAGCAGAGACATACAGAGACCCATAGAGACACACAGAGGCCCATAGAGACCCACAGAGACCCACAGAGACCCATAGTGACACGGAAAAACAGAGACATAGAGAGACCTATAGAGACACACAGAGACCCATAGAGATACACAGGGACCCATAGATACACACAGATCCATAGAGACACACAGAGACCCATAGAGACACACAGAGACACGTAGATACACACAGATCCATAGAGACACACAGAGACCCACAGAGACACACAGAGACCCATAGAGACACACAGAAAAACAGAGACATACAGAGACTCATAGAGACACACAGAGACCCATAGAGATACACAGAGACCCAGAGATACACACAGATCCATAGAGACACACAGAGACCCATTGAGACACACAGAGACCCATAGATACACACAGATCCATAGAGATACACAGAGACCCCTAGAGACACACAGAAAAACAGAGACATACAGAGACCCATAGAGACATACAGAGACCCATAGAGATATAGAGACCCATAGATACACACATATCCATAGAGACACACAGAGACACACAGAGACCCACAGAGACCCATAGAGACACAGAAAAACAGAGACATACAGAGACCCATAGAGACACACAGAGACCCATAGATACACACAGATCCATAGAGACACACAGAGACCCATAGAGACACACAGAGACCCATAGAGATACACAGGGACCCATAGATACACACAGATCCATAGAGACAAACAGAGACCCACAGAGACACACAGAAAAACAGAGACATACAGAGACTCATAGAGACACACAGAGATCCATAGAGATACACAGAGACCCAGAGATACACACAAATCCATAGAGACACACAGAGACCCATAGATACACACAGATCCATAGAGACACACAGAGACACACAGAAACCCACAGAGACCCATAGAGACACAGAAAAACAGAGACATACAGGGACCCATAGAGACACACAGAGACCCATAGAGATACACAGAGACCCATAGATACACACAGATCCATAGAGACACACAAAGACCCACAGAGACCCACAGAGATCCATTGAGACACAGAAAAGCAGAGACATACAGAGACCCATAGAGACACACAGAGGCCCATAGAGATACACAGGGACCCATAGATACACACAGATCCATAGAGACACACAGAGACCCATAGAGACACACAGAAAAACAGAGACATACAGAGACTCATAGAGACACACAGAGAACCATAGAGATACACAGAGACCCAGAGATACACACAGATCCATAGAGACACACAGAGACCCATAGAGACACACAGAGACCCATAGATACACACAGACCCACAGAGACCCACAGAGACCCACAGAGACCCATTGAGACACAGAAAAACAGAGACATACAGAGACCCATAGAGACACACAGAGACCCATAGAGATACACAGAGACCCATAGATAAACACAGATCCATAGAGACACACAGAGACCCATAGAGACACGGAAAAACAGAGACCCATGGAGATCCATGGAGATCTATGGAGCCCGTGAAGGCATTCCTGCCGTAGGCCGTGAGACCAAAACGTCGCTTACCCTGCATGAGCACCATGGGATCTGGCACCGTCCGTCTCTGGAGGAAGTAGAGGCAGCAGGCGAGCTACAGGCAGACAGGAACTCTCACACACACAGACACACACACACACAGACACACACACAGAGACACACACAGACACACACAGACACACACACAGACACACACACACACACAGAGACACACACACACACAGACACACACACAGACACACACACAGACACACACACAGACACACAGACACACACACAGACACACACAGACACACACAGACACACACACAGACACACAGACACACACAAACACACACACAGACACACACAGACACACACACAGTGGGGGGTGAGTTTGTGTGGTGAGTGAGGAAGTGAGTGGCTGAGTGAGTGAGCGAGTGCTGAGTGAGCGGTGAGTGAATGAGCGAGTGGTGAGTGAGCGAGTGGGAGAGTGGGTGAGTGATCAAGTGGTGAGCGAGTGGTGAGCGAGTGGTGAGCGAGTGTGCGATTGGTGAGCGATTGAGCGAGTGGGTGAGTGGGCAAGCGGCCGAGTGAGCGAGTGGTGAGCGAGTGTACGAGTGGTGAGCGGGCGGGCGAGTTTGCTGTTCGCGTGCATTACCCACCAATCCAAGGGAAATCCCGGCGAGTGACGTCACAAAGACGATGCCGTTGCATGACCTGGTGCAGGATGCGCAGTGAGACACGGTCAGCCACAGGTGGAAGTCCTGGGGCAGAACGCAGAGGCAAAGACAAAGACGAAGGTCGATTCCAAACGTGTTCTACGGCATGTACTGTACTACACTACATTATACACTACTATATGCTACACTACATTATACACTACGACAGTACATTATATACTACTACACTACATTATACACTACAATATACTACACTACATTATACACTACTACACTACATTATACACTACCATATACTACACTACATTATACACTACTACACTACATTATATACTACTACACTACATTATATACTACTACACGACATTATATACTACTACACTACATTATATACTACTACTACTACTTAACATTATATACTACTACACTACACTATATACTACTACACTACATTATATACTACTACTACACTACATTCTACACTACTACACTACATTATATACTGCTACACTACTATATACTACTACACTACAATATATACTACTACACTACAATATATACTACTACTACACTACATTCTATACTACTACACTACATTATATACTGCTACACTACTATATACTACTACACTACTATATACTACTACACTACTATATACTACAATACATTATATACTGCTACACTACATTATACACCACTACACTACATTATAAACTACTACACTACATCATATACTACTACATTATATACTACTACACTACATTATGTACTACTACACTACATTATATACTACTACACTATACACTACTACACTACATTATATACTACTACATTATATACTACTACACTGCATTATGTACTACTACACCACATTAAATACTACTACACTACATTATACACTGCTACACTACATTATATACTACTACACTACATTATATACTACTACACTATACACTACTACACTACATTATACACTACTATATACTAAACTACATTATACACTACTACACTACATTATATACTACTACACTACATTATATACTACTACACTATACACTACTACACTACATTATATACTACTACACTACATTATACACTACTCCACTACTATATACTACACTACATTACACACTACTACACTACATTATACACTACTATACACGTAATACACTACTATATACTACACTACATTATACACTACCATACAGATTATACACTACTATATACTACACTACATTATACACTACTATACACAGTATACACTACTACACTACATTATATACTACTACTACACTACATTATATACTACTACACTATACACTACTACACTACATTATATACTACTACACTACATTATATACTACTACACTACATTATACACTACTACACTTAATTATATACTACACTACATTATATACTACTACACTACATTATACACTACTACACAACATTATATACTTCTATGCTACATTATATACTACACTACATTATATACTACTACACTACATTATACACTACTACACAACATTATATACTACTACACTACGTCAGGGCCTGGGACAGACAAAGAGACACAGAGACACGGCATGCGACAGACAGAGAGACACAGAGAGACACAGAGACACGACATGGGACAGACAGAGAGACACAGAGAGACAGACAGAGAGACACAGAGACACGACATGGGACATACAGAGAGATGCAGAGACACGACATGGGACAGAGAGACACGGCCTGGGAGAGACAGAGAGACACAGAGACATACAGAGAGACACAGAGACACGGCATGGAACAGAGAGATACGGCCTGGGACAGACAGAGAGACACAGAGACAGAGAGACACAGAGACACTGCATGGGACAGAGAGATACGGCCTGGGACAGAGAAAGAGAGACACAGAGACAACAGAGAGACACAGAGACATACAGAGAGACACAGAGACACGGCATTGGACAGAGAGACACGGCCTGGAACAAACAGAGAGACACAGAGACAAAAAGAGAGACACAGAGACACGGCCTGGGACAGTCAGAGAGACACGACATGGGACAGACAGAGACACACAGAGACACGGCCTGGGACAGACAGAGAGACACAGAGACGCGGCATGGGACAGAGATACACGGCCTGGGACAGACAGAGAGACACAGAGACAGACACAGAGAGACACAGAGACAGACACAGAGAGACACAGATACAGGCACAGAGAGACACGACATGGGACAGAAACAGACACAGAGAGATACGGCATGGGACAGATAGACAGACACAAAGACAAACAGAGAGACATAGAGACAGACACAGAGAGACACGGCATGGGACAGAGACAGACACAGAGAGACACGGCATGGGACAAAGGCAGACAGAAAGACACAGAGACAGACACAGAGAGATACAGAGACAGACACAGAGAGACACGGCATGGGACAGAGACAGACACAGAGAGACACGGCATGGGACAAAGACAGACAGAAAGACACAGAGACGGACACAGAGAGATACAGAAACAGACACAGAGAGACACGGCATGGGACAGAGACAGACACAGAGAGACACGGGACGGGACAGAGACAGACACAGAGAGACACGACATGGGACAGAGACAGAAATACAGAGAGAAACGGGACGGGACAGAGACAGACACAGAGAGACACAGAGACAGACACAGAGAGACACGGGACGGGATAGAGACAGACACAGAGAGACACGACATGGGACAGAGACAGACACAGAGAGACACGGGACGGGACAGAGACAGAAACACAGAGAGACACAGAGACAGACACAGAGAGATGCAGAGACATACAGAGAGAAACAGAGACACGGCATGGGACAGAGACAGACACAGAGAGACACGGCCTGCGACAGACAGACAGACACAGAGACAAACAGAGAGACACAGAGACAGACACAGAGAGACACGGGACGGGACGGACAAAGAGACACAGAGACATACAGAGAGACACAGAGAGACACGGCATGGGACAGAGACAGACACAGAGAGACACGGCTTGGGACAGAGACAGAAACAGAGACAAACAGAGAGACACAGAGACAGACACAGAGAGACACAGAGACAAACAGAGAGACACAGAGAGACACGGCCTGGGACAGACAGAGAGACACAAAGACAAACAGAGACAGACACAGAGAGACACGGCATGGGACAGAGACAGAAACACAGAGACAGACAGAGAGATACAGAGACAGACACAGAGAGACACAGAGACAGATACAGAGAGACACAGAGACAGACACAGAGAGACACGGCATGGGACAGACAGAAACACAGAGACAGACACAGAGAGATACAGAGACAGACACAGAGAGACACAGAGACAGATACAGAGAGACACAGAGACAGACACAGAGAGACACGACATGGGACAGAGACATACACAGAGAGACACGGCATGGGACAGAGACATACACATAGAGACACGGCCTGGGACAGACAGAGAGACACAGAGACACAGAGACAGACACAGAGAGACACGGCATGGGACAGAGACAGAAACACAGAGACAGCCACAGAGAGATACAGAGACAGACACAGAGAGACACAGAGACAGACACAGAGAGACACGACATGGAACAGAGACATACACAGAGAGATACGGCATGGGACAGACAGAGAGACACAGAGACAAACAGAGAGACACAGAGACAGACACAGAGAGACACGGCCTGGGACAAACAGAGAGACACAGAGACACAGAGACAGACACAGAGAGACACGACATAGGACAGAGAGAGACACAGAGACAGACACAGAGAGACACAGAGACATACAGAGAGACACAGAGACACGGCATGGGACAGAGACAGAGAGACACAGAGACAGACACAGAGAGACACGGCATGGGACAGAGACAGAGACAGAGAGACACGGGACGGGACAGAGACAGACAGAGAGAGACACGGCATGGGACAGAGACAGACACAGAGACATACAGAGAGACACAGAGACAGACAGAGAGACACAGAGACAGACACAGAGAGACACAGAGAGACACAGAGACAGATACAGAGATACACAGAGACAGACAGAGACACGGCCTGGGACAGAGACAGACACAGAGAGATACAGAGACAGAGAGACACAGAGACAGACACAGAGACATACAGAGAGAAACAGAGAGACACGGGACGGGACAGAGACAGACACAGAGAGACACGGGACGGGACAGAGACAGACACAGAGAGACACAGAGAGACACAGAGACAGACACAGAGAGACACAGAGACAGAGAGACAGAGACAGAGAGACACAGAGACAGAGAGACACGGGACGGGACAGAGACAGACACAGAGAGACATAGAGACAGAGAGACACAGAGACAGACACAGAGACAGAGACACAGAGACAGAGAGACACGGGACGGGAGTCTCACCTGAATTGTCACGCTGAGCCATGACAGCCACGCCGTGGAGCTTCCCCTGAAACACAGAGGGGGGGGGAGACGTGGGGGGAGGGGTGGGGGGAGGGGTGGGGGGAGGGGTGGGGGGACGTGGTTGGAGGGGTGGGGGGCGACGTGGGGGGAGGGGTGGGGGGAGACGTGGGGGGAGGGGTGGGGGGAGGGGTGGGAGGGAGAGGTGGGGGGAGTGGTGTCGGGATGACCAACGCAATGATTATAATATATATGATTATAATATATATGATTATAATATATATGATTATAATATATCAATAATTAAGGTTTGTTTGATGTTAGATCGCGTTAATATGAATTACTGTGTCGTTAAAGCCGCCACCACCCGACATGGCCAATTATTTAAGGGGTTTGCGTTACGTAAACAGAACGTGGCCAATTCGTTACTAGTACAGCACTAACCGGTTGCTGTGTGTTGCAGAGTTAAATCCACTACAATATTTACAATTCGTTACTAGTACAGCACTAACCAGTTACTGTGTGTTGGAAAGGTAAACCCACTACAACATTTACAATTCGTTACTAATACAGTACTAACCGGTTGCTGTGTGTCGGAGAGTTAAACCCACTACTACATTTAGAATGTGTTACTAGTACAGCACTAACCGGTTGCTGTGTGTTGGAGGGTTAAACCCACTACAACATTTACAATTCGTTACTAGTACAGCACTAACCGGTTGCTGTGTGTTGGAGAGTTAAACCCACTGCAACATTTACAATTCGTTACTAGTACAGCACTAACCGGTTGCTGTGTGTTGGAGAGTTAAACCCACTGCAACATTTACAATTCGTTACTAGTACAGCACTAACCGGTTGCTGTGTGTTGGAGAGTTAAACCCACTGCAACATTTACAATTCGTGACTGGTACAGCACTAACCGGTTGCTGTGTGTTGGAGAGTTAAACCCACTACGACATTTACAATTCGTTACTAGTACAGCACTAACCGGTTGCTGTGTGTTGCAGAGTCAAACCAACTACTACATTTACAATTCGTTACTAGTACAGCACTAACCGGTTGTTGTGTGTTGGAAAGTTAAACCTACTACGACATTTACTATTCATTACTAGTACAGCACTAACCCGTTGCTGTGTGTTGGAGAGTTAAACCCACTACAACATTATCAATTCGTTACTAGTACCGCACTAACCGGTTGCTGTGTGTTGGAGAGTTAAACCCACTACTACTTTTACAATTCGTTACTAGTACAGCATTAACCGGTTGCTGTGTGTTGGAGAGTTAAACCCACTACTACATTTACAATTCGTTACTAGTACAGCACTAACCGGTTGCTGTGTGTTGGAGAGTTAAACCCACTGCAACATTTACAATTCGTTACTAGTACAGCACTAACCGGTTGCTGTGTGTTGGATAGTTAAACCCACTACAACATTTACAATTCGTTACTAGTACAGCACTAACCGGTTGTTGTGTGTTGGAAAGTTAAACCTACTACGACATTTACTATTCATTACTAGTACAGCACTAACCGGTTGCTGTGTGTTGGAGAGCTAAACCCACTACGACATTTACAATTCCTTACTTTTACAGCACTAACCCGTTGCTGTGTGTTTGAGAGTTAAACCCACTACAACATTATCAATTCGTTACTAGTACCGCACTAACCGGTTGCTGTGTGTTGGAGAGTTAAACCCACTACTACATTTACAATTCGTTACTAGTACAGCACTAACCGGTTGCTGTGTGTTGGAGAGTTAAACCCACTGCAACATTTACAATTCGTTACTAGTACAGCACTAACCGGTTGCTGTGTGTTGGAGAGTTAAACCCACTGCAACATTTACAATTCGTTAATAGTACAGCACTAACCGGTTGCTGTGTGTTGGAGAGTTAAACCCACTGCAACATTTACAATTCATTACTAGTACAGCACTAACCGGTTGCTGTGTGTTGGAGAGTTAAACCCACTGTGACATTTACAATTCGTTACTAGTACAGCACTAACCGGTTGCTGTTTGTTGGAGAGTTAAACCCACTATAACATTTACAATTCGTTACTAGTACAGCACTAACCGGTTGCTGTGTGTTGGAGAGTTAACCACTACAACATTTACAATTCGTTACTAGTACAGCACTAACCGGTTGCTGTGTGTTGGAGAGTTAAACCCACTGCAACATTTACAATTCGTTAATAGTACAGCACTAACCGGTTGCTGTGTGTTGGAGAGTTAAACCCACTGCAACATTTACAATTCATTACTAGTACAGCACTAACCGGTTGCTGTGTGTTGGAGAGTTAAACCCACTGTGACATTTACAATTCGTTACTAGTACAGCACTAACCGGTTGCTGTTTGTTGGAGAGTTAAACCCACTATAACATTTACAATTCGTTACTAGTACAGCACTAACCGGTTGCTGTGTGTTGGAGAGTTAACCACTACAACATTTACAATTCGTTACTAGTACAGCACTAACCGGTTGCTGTGTGTTGGAGAGTTAAACCCACTACAACATTTACAATTCGTTACTAGTACAGCACTAACCGGTTGCTGTGTGTTGGAGTTTTAAATCCACTACTACTTTTACAATTCGTTACTAGTACAGCACTAACCGGTTGCTGTGTGTTGGAGAGTTAAACCCACTACAACATTCACAATTCGTTACTAGTACAGTGCTAACCGGTTGCTGTGTGTTGGAGAGTTAAACCCACTGCTACATTTACAATTCGTTACTAGTACAGCACTAACTGGTTGCTGTGTGTTGGAGAGTTAAACCCACTACAACATTCACAATTCGTTACTAGTACAGCACTAACCGGTTGCTGTGTGTTGGAGAGTTTAACCCACTACAACATTCACAATTCGTTACTAGTACTGCACTAACCGGTTGCTGTGTGTTGGAGAGTTAAACCCACTACAACATTATCAATTCGTTACTAGTACCGCACTGACCGGTTGCTGTGTGTTGGAGAGTTAAACCCACTACTACTTTTACAATTCGTTACTAGTACAGCATTAACCGGTTGCTGTGTGTTGGGAGAGTTAAACCCACTACTACATTTACAATTCGTTACTAGTACAGCACTAACCGGTTGCTGTGTGTTGGAGAGTTAAACCCACTGCAACATTTACAATTCGTTACTAGTACAGCCCTAACCGGTTGCTGTGTGTTGGATAGTTAAACCCACTACAACATTTACAATTCGTTACTAGTACAGCACTAACCGGTTGTTGTGTGTTGGAAAGTTAAACCTTCTACGACATTTACTATTCATTACTAGTACAGCACTAACCGGTTGCTGTGTGTTGGAGAGCTAAACCCACTACGACATTTACAATTCCTTACTTTTACAGCACTAACCCGTTGCTGTGTGTTTGAGAGTTAAACCCACTACAACATTATCAATTCGTTACTAGTACCGCACTAACCGGTTGCTGTGTGTTGGAGAGTTAAACCCACTACTACATTTACAATTCGTTACTAGTACAGCACTAACCGGTTGCTGTGTGTTGGAGAGTTAAACCCACTGCAACATTTACAATTCGTTACTAGTACAGCACTAACCGGTTGCTGTGTGTTGGAGAGTTAAACCCACTGCAACATTAACAATTCGTTAATAGTACAGCACTAACCGGTTGCTGTGTGTTGGAGAGTTAAACCCACTGCAACATTTACAATTCATTACTAGTACAGCACTAACCGGTTGCTGTGTGTTGGAGAGTTAAACCCACTGTGACATTTACAATTCGTTACTAGTACAGCACTAACCGGTTGCTGTTTGTTGGAGAGTTAAACCCACTACAACATTTACAATTCGTTACTAGTACAGCACTAACCGGTTGCTGTGTGTTGGAGAGTTAACCACTACAACATTTACAATTCGTTACTAGTACAGCACTAACCGGTTGCTGTGTGTTGGAGAGTTAAACCCACTACAACATTTACAATTCGTTACTAGTACAGCACTAACCGGTTGCTGTGTGTTGGAGTTTTAAATCCACTACTACTTTTACAATTCGTTACTAGTACAGCACTAACCGGTTGCTGTGTGTTGGAGAGTTAAACCCACTACAACATTCACAATTCGTTACTAGTACAGTGCTAACCGGTTGCTGTGTGTTGGAGAGTTAAACCCACTGCTACAGTTACAATTCGTTACTAGTACAGTGCTAACCGGTTGCTGTGTGTTGGAGAGTTAAACCCACTGCTACATTTACAATTCGTTACTAGTACAGCACTAACTGGTTGCTGTGTGTTGGAGAGTTAAACCCACTACAACATTCACAATTCGTTACTAGTACAGCACTAACCGGTTGCTGTGTGTTGGAGAGTTTAACCCACTACAACATTCACAATTCGTTACTAGTACTGCACTAACCGGTTGCTGTGTGTTGGAGAGCTTAACCCACTACAACATTTACAATTCGTTACTAGTACAGCACTAACCGGTTTGCTGTGTGTTGTGTTTTTTTTGTTTATTTTGACTAATTTTGAACCTATCAAGGTGACTTTACCGAAAGACCCAAACAATTTGAATTCCTGCAGTCACGACAACAAGAAGCACTTTCGCAGAAATGAGTTTGTCGATCTCGGTGATGATTTCAAAGTGGCATCAAAGCTCCCAGCGGCTTCCTAATAACGGAAGGAAGACAGCGTTCCAGACAGCCACGGAAGCGCGCCTTACCCGGCTAAAACATTTTAGATGAATATATAACAAAAAAGTTAAAAGGGGCCGTCCATAAATGACGTCACACGGCGTCACAAAAAGTCAGACCCCCCCTCAAATATGACGTCACAAAGCTCTGCCCCCCCCCCACAAAAATATTTCCAATTTTAAAATAAAACATGCTTCAAATCGCTTTAAACTATTGTCATTGTAGTGTGTATTTAATGTGGCGCTGCACTCTGATGTTGTAGGAGAAAACATGTATTTAAAAATATATATCTATTTAATTAAGTAGAACGTTTTGATTTAAAGCTTTCGTGACTGCAGGGATTCATATTCTTGGTTCTTTCGGTAAAGTCACCACCACGTGGAAGGGAAACAATAAAATAATAAAAATATAAAACAATACAATTCTCACGACGTTTCAACTGCAACACAAGCAGCAATCATCATCAGGTGTGAAAACCACATCAAGCAAATTTTAAAAAAAGTTGCGGGTTATTTTTAACGTTAGCACCACGGAGAGCGATTTGGCAGTTATTCAGATGGACGAGTCCATCTATTTTGATTTAAAGCTTTCGTGACTGCAATAATTATTATTCTTAACTCTTTCGGTAAAGTCACATTGAAGGGAAACAATAGAATAATAAAATATATATAAAACAATAAACATTCTCACGACGTTTCGACCATAACACACGTCGTGAGATTTTTTATTGTTTTATATATATTTTATTATTTTATTGTTTCCCTTCAACGTGACTTTACCGAAAGAGCTAAGAATATGAGTCCATCTATGTTCGGAAAAGAGTAGGGGGGGAGACGAAAATAATGGATGCGGTCTGAAAGCCACCATAAGCGTGAACAATCATTTATGGACGACCCCTTAACACAACTCGTCCATATGAATAACTGCCAAATCGCTCTCCGTGGTGCTAACGTTAAAATAAAACGCCACTTTTTTACAATTATTTCCTGCTGTGGTTTTCACACCTGATGATGATTGCTCGTGTTGCAGTCGAAACGTCGTGATAATTTTATTGTTTGATATTTTTATTATTTTATGGTTTCCCTTCTACGTGGTGACTTGACCGAAAGAACTAACAATATAAGCAGAACGTGTTGTCTATATTTATTTAAAGTTGCGCATTTTGATGCGACGTCACATTTCTCAAACCCTCCCACCCCTCCTCCTCGTCACACATCGTCACAAATGTCTGACCCATCCTCCACCCCCACCCCCACCTAGGCGCGTGACGTCATTTATGGACGGCCCCAAGTCGTTTCAGGTTTACTTACCAGCGCCAAATCGCCGTGAGCAGAGAATGCGGCCTCCAAACGCCCGACGCTACGAGCGGCGGTGGCATTGTAACGGGGAGCGAGGCCAACGGAGGGTCCACCTCCATGCCTGGGCTCAGCAGCAGCAGAAGCAGCAGAGGCAGCAGCAGCAGCAGGCAGACGAGCCACGTGCGCTGAGATAGCATGGCGGATCTTCTCCCTCTGAAGCAACCTCACCCTCCTTATCCCTCCGCTCGGCGTCAATGAAGGGAATGAGCCGTGTGGGTGAGCGTTGCGAGATAGCGTGTCAGTGTTTTCGAGGTAGTGTGTGAGAGTGTGGGAGCGTGTATGTGTGTGAGAGAGTATGGGAGCGTGTGTGTGTGTGTGAGAGTGTGTGTGTGTGTGAGAGAGTGTGTGAGAGTGTGTGTGTGTGAGAATGAGTGTGTGAGAGAGTGTGTGTGTGTGAGAGTGTGTGTGAGAGTGTGAGAGAGAGTGTGTGTGTGAGTGTGTGAGAGAGTGTGTGTGAGAGTGTGTGTATGTGAGAGTGAGTGTGTGAGAGAGTGAGAGGGAGTGTGAGAGTGTGTGTGAGACTCTGAGAGAGTGTGTGTGTGAGTGTGTGTGTGAGAGTGTGTGTGAGAGTGTGTGTGTGAGAGTGTGTGTGAGAGTGTATGTGAGAGTGTATGTGAGAGTGTGTGTGTGAGAGTGTGTGTGTGAGAGAGAGTGAGTGTGTGAGAGTGTGTGAGAGTGTGTGTGTGAGAGAGAGAGTGAGAGAGTGTATTTAGATTTTTTTTAGAGCGTGTGAAAAAGCGTGCGTCCTTGTCAGAGTTCGTCTCATAATGACGTAGCTAGTCACGTGTCAGTTCTACGCGCGTCACGAAGAGCGTTACGTAACCAACGCACCACGTGACCGCCGCGCCAACGCGCGCGTGCGCACTGGCCGTTTCCGTTTCAACGGCTCGGCGAACACTGCCCATAGACTCAGCACTGCCCATAGACTCAACACTGCCCATAGACTCAGCACTGCCCATAGACTCAGCACTGCCCATAGACTCAACACTGCCCATAGACTCAGCACTGCCCATAGACTCAGCACTGCCCATAGACTCAACACTGCCCATAGACTCAGCACTGCCCATAGACTCAACACTGCCCATAGACTTCATAATAAAGGTTTTTGGGTTAGATCGCGTTTATTTATAAATGTGTCGTAACCCTCCACCACCCGACACGGCCAATCAGCAAAAAAAAGTGTCACGTTGACAAAAGACAAATAATTCACCACTTCAGCTCACCGGTGTGTTGAAGAGTTAATCCACATTTACAGTTTGAGTACGACGTTTCGCTGGTAAATACTTCCAGCATCATCGGGCAATTCGCCAGAATGGTAAAGCCCTCGCTTGCTCCCGGTTTTATATAGAGCAGCAGGGTGACGACATCACTTAACTCATCAGGTGCAGTGATTAGAGGCGGAGGGGGGGGGTAATGTAATTATATAATCGATTAGTAATCAGTCATTGGTTATGATTAGTAATGAGTTGTAGATTAGTAATTCTTTAAATCAAAATGTAATGTGTATTATTTAATAATACGCTTCCAGGCCGCACTAAGCCGGTAGCTGTCAGAGCGATTAAAGTTATTCTTGTTCCTCTCAATTTCAATGGATTCTCTAATTAGTCTTTGCCAGTAATAATTAGTTTTACACACCACTGCAACATTGTCAAAATCAATTGAGTGTCCTTGTTGACAAGCATGTTCTGCCACTGCCGACAGTTGTGTTTGAGATAATTTAATATTTCTCTGATGTTCTTTTAGTCTTACACTGATGTTACGTCCCGTCTGCCCAATGTAGCAGCTGCCACATGAACAATTAATCCGATATACACCTTCTGTTGATAGTTTAGGTAATGCGTCTTTAGTGCAAGATACTAGTTTTTGAATTTTGTGTACTGTACCAAATCTTACTGTAATGTTTTGCTTTTGCAAAACGCGGGCTAATTTGTCAGTTACTCCTGAGATATATGGGATTTTTATTGTTTTAACAATCTGGTCGCTTTCAGTAGTATTGCTTTGCGATCGTGATTTGGCATTCAGTGCTCTGTTAATTTGAGCATTATTGTAGCCATTCTGTCGTAGTGCGTCTTTAACGTGTTTAATCTCTCTCACTAGACTCTCACCATCTGACACCGTTTTCGCCCGATGTACGAGCGTCTTGATAAGAGAGGATTTTTGAGCTGGATGATGATGTGATTCTGCATTCAGATAGGCATCAGTGTGCGTTTGCTTTCTGTAAACGCTGTGTGTTATTTTACCGTTTAGGCCATGTCCAAGCAAAATATCTAGGAATGGGAGTGTGTTATTCACCTCCATTTCCATGGTGAACTGGATGGCCGGGTTTTGTGCATTGAGATGATTTAGAAAATCATTAAGTGTATCTTTACCATGTGGCCAGACAACCAAAGTGTCATCCACATACCTAAACCAAAAGGATGGTTTTAATGTGCTCGAGGCAAGTGCTCTTATTTCAAAGTTTTCCATGTACAAATTTGCTATAGCAGGGGATAAAGGAGAACCCATTGCTGCTCCTTCCTTTTGTTTAAAGAAATCCCCTCTCCATAAGAAGTAAGTGTTATTTAAACAATGGCCAGCAAGTTTCGGAATATCTTTTTGTAAACCGGTATTCTTTACTAGTGTATCAAGTAATTTAAGCGATTCGTCCACTGGAACCTTAGTGAATAGAGAAATAACATCAAAACTTACCAGAATATCATCAGGAGTAAGTTTAATATCTTTAATCACATTCACAAGATGTTCTGAATTTTTTATGAATGAAGATGTTGTACCGATGTAGGGCTGTATTTGTTTGGTTATATATTTTGCTAATTGATATGTGGCAGAGCCAATTGTACTGACTATGGGTCGTAATGGGATGCCGATTTTATGAATCTTTGGTAGCCCATAGAGTCTAGGTGGTTTTGAGGCCCTTGGCTTAATTAGGTATTGCTCATTTTTAGGGATTAATGAATTTGCAATTATTGCAGAGGTCTTACGTTCTAAAGTATTAGTTGGATCTCGTTTAATTTTAATGTAGGTACTTTCCTCTAGTAAATTTCTAATTTTATTATCATAATCGGCTCGTGACATCACTACAGTAGTGCGGCCTTTATCAGCTGCTAGGATTTGGATATCCTTATTTACACGCAGCTCTCTTAAGGCTTTTGCCTCGTTAGAGCTAATATTTCCTTTTGGAACTTTGCTATTCTCAATTATTTTAGCAACCTCATGTCTAGTCATCTCTGCCTCATTATGTGGAAGGAGTCTAACTGCTGATTCTACCTCAGCAATGATCTCATCCACTGGAATTATGCTTGGGGTAACGGCAAAGTTAAGGCCTTTAGAAAGGATAGAGACCATGTCACCGGTTAATACAGTGTTGGTCAAGTTCAGTACAGTTTTGTTTTTACATTTTTGGTTTTCAGTAGGGATTTGTTTATTTTGTAGTCTAGAAAATTTATTAATTTGGTTAGTTTTTGTTAGTTTAAACACATTATCAGCCGATTGTTGTGTTATGTTATCGATTATATTCCAATAATGCATAGATACACTATTGCTTATATCTAAGTGTAACTGCTTTAGCGATTCCGAAATGTAAGATAATTCACTCCTATTGTGCTGTATTCTCTCTATTAATAATAATTCGCTAGCTTTGTGTAGTATTTGGTTAGCTTTAGAAGACTTTATGTGATGTGTTATTTTAACTGCGTTTGGTATTACCTTTGAATCTCTGCACCTTTTGAGGAAGGCCAGTGAAGATATCAATTTCATCCGCTTAATGCGAAGCTTCTCCAATTTTCTGGTTTTAAGAAAAGTATCCTCCCCATAGAGGTTAGTCAGTTTAACACGTAGGCTTTCGCGACCAATATTATTCATAATAAAGGTTTTTGGGTTAGATCGCGTTTATTTATAAATGTGTCGTAACCCTCCACCACCCGACACGGCCAATCAGCAAAAAAAAGTGTCACGTTGACAAAAGACAAATAATTCACCACTTCAGCTCACCGGTGTGTTGAAGAGTTAATCCACATTTACAGTTTGAGTACGACGTTTCGCTTGGACATGGCCTAAACGGTAAAATAACACACAGCGTTTACAGAAAGCAAACGCACACTCATGCCTATCTGAATGCAGAATCACATCATCATCCAGCTCAAAAATCCTCTCTTATCAAGACGCTCGTACATCGGGCGAAAACGGTGTCAGATGGTGAGAGTCTAGTGAGAGAGATTAAACACGTTAAAGACGCACTACGACAGAATGGCTACAATAATGCTCAAATTAACAGAGCACTGAATGCCAAATCACGATCGCAAAGCAATACTACTGAAAGCGACCAGATTGTTAAAACAATAAAAATCCCATATATCTCAGGAGTAACTGACAAATTAGCCCGCGTTTTGCAAAAGCAAAACATTACAGTAAGATTTGGTACAGTACACAAAATTCAAAAACTAGTATCTTGCACTAAAGACGCATTACCTAAACTATCAACAGAAGGTGTATATCGGATTAATTGTTCATGTGGCAGCTGCTACATTGGGCAGACGGGACGTAACATCAGCGTAAGACTAAAAGAACATCAGAGAAATATTAAATTATCTCAAACACAACTGTCGGCAGTGGCAGAACATGCTTGTCAACAAGGACACTCAATTGATTTTGACAATGTTGCAGTGGTGTGTAAAACTAATTATTACTGGCAAAGACTAATTAGAGAATCCATTGAAATTGAGAGGAACAAGAATAACTTTAATCGCTCTGACAGCTACCGGCTTAGTGCGGCCTGGAAGCGTATTATTAAATAATACACATTACATTTTGATTTAAAGAATTACTAATCTACAACTCATTACTAATCATAACTAATGACTGATTACTAATCGATTATATAATTACATTACCCCCCCCCCTCCGCCTCTAATCACTGCACCTGATGAGTTAAGTGATGTCGTCACCCTGCTGCTCTATATAAAACCGGGAGCAAGCGAGGGCTTTACCATTCTGGCGAATTGCCCGATGATGCTGGAAGTATTTACCAGCGAAACGTCGTACTCAAACTGTAAATGTGGATTAACTCTTCAACACACCGGTGAGCTGAAGTGGTGAATTATTTGTCTTTTGTCAACGTGACACTTTTTTTGCTGATTGGCCGTGTCGGGTGGTGGAGGGTTACGACACATTTATAAATAAACGCGATCTAACCCAAAAACCTTTATTATGAATAATATTGGTCGCGAAAGCCTACGTGTTAAACTGACTGCCCATAGACTCAACACTGCCCATAGACTCAGCACTGCCCATAGACTCAACACTGCCCATAGACTCAACCCTGCCCATAGACTCAACACTGCCCATAGACTCAGCACTGCCCATAGACTCAGCACTGCCCATAGACTCAACACTGCCCATAGACTCAGCACTGCCCATAGACTCAACACTGCCCATAGACTCAGCACTGCCCATAGACTAACATTGCCCATAGACTCAGCACTGCCCATAGACTCAGCACTGCCCATAGACTCAACACTGCCCATAGACTCAGCACTGCCTATAGACTAACACTGCCCATAAACTCAGCACTGCCCATAGACTCAGCACTGCCCATAGACTCAGCACTGCCCATAGACTCAACACTGCCCCATAGACTCAGCACTGCCCATAGACTCAACACTGCTCATAGACTCAACACTGCCCATAGACTCAGCACTGCCCATAGACTCAACACTGCCCATAGACTGAACACTGCCCCTTCGACTTAATACTGCACCATAGACTCAGCACTGCCCATAGACTTCTTCATGGTTTGAGTGATAGCTTTGCGAATTGTATAGTCGGAGTAACCATTAGCTTTAAGAGCTTGGTGTACCTGCTTGAGTTCACTGCCTATGTGTTCCTGGTCGGATATGCATTGGGCTCTAAGGTACAGAGTCTTGATGAGAGAATTCTTCTGTGATGGATGGTGGTGGGAATCCGGTTTCAGATAAGCATCCGTATGGGTAGCTTTCCTGTAGACAGAGTGGCTCATTGAACCATCAGGTCTCTTTTTTATTAGGACATCCAAAAAAGGTAGCTTGCCATCTTTTCGACTTCCATGGTAAATCTGATGGCTGGGTGTATGGAATTGATGTGGTCGAAGAATTGGTCTAGAGCTGGCCGGCCATGTGGCCAGATGACAAAAGTGTCATCCACTTACCTCTTCCATAAGGTGAGGCACAGAGTGGCAGTCTGGATGGCGTCAGTCTCAAATTTCTCCATGAAAATGTTAGCTATAACCGGAGATAGGGGGAGCCCATTGGGGTGCCCTCACTTTGTTTGTAGAAAGTTCCATTCCAAGTGAAGTATGTATTGGTTAAACAGTGTCTCACCAGGGGGGGTACCTAAGTGTTTAGTCCTTGATGAACCAAGTCTTCAATCATTCGCGATGGTGTCAGGTACAGGAACCTTGGTGAATAAGGAAACTACATCAAAACTGACAAGCAGGTCGTCTGGGGAAAGGGAAATACCCTTGATTGTCGATTCCAGGTGAGTAGAATTTTGTACCGCAGAGGTGGTTTTTCCAGTGAAAGGACGCAGGATTTCAGACAAAAAACGAGCTAGTTTGTAGGTGGGGGAGTTGATAGTAGAGACGATGGGACGAAGGGGTGTATCTACTTTATGTTTTTTTTGGTAAGCCGTATAATCTTGGTGGCCTGGCAGCAGAAGTTTTCAATGAAAACTGTTTAGATTGATCCATTAATGCGGTTGAATCAGCCTCATCACACAAACCAACAGTACCCTGGTGTCTACAAACTAAGTTGCCTCTGTGGTAGTAGTTACATTGGAGAAACCAAACGCTATGTCTCGGACCGCATTCGTGAACACAAAGCAGACCTTAAACACAGTAGGACCAACACCTCAGCCGTGGTAGATCATTGTTATAATTCAGTAGGCTCACATGACATTGACTTTTCCAAGACAGAGGTTCTTTGTAAGCCATCTGGCTACCATAAGAGATTCGTTCATGAGGCTATCCACATATACAAGCACAGAGACAATTTCAACCGAGAAGATGGATTCTGGCTTAGCAATCATTGGAAGGATTTGATAAACCATTTCAGGTCTTAATTGATTGTTCACGCTTACAGTGGCTTTCAGACAGCATACAATAATTTTTCGTCTCCCCCCTCCTCTTTTCAGAACATAGATGGACTAGTCCTTCTAAATAAACTGCCAAATTGCTGCGCGTGGCGCTGACGCTTTTAAATAAATAAATAAATACACCGTTTACAAATAAATTAATTAATGCAAA
Source organism: Petromyzon marinus (assembly GCF_048934315.1). Taxonomy (NCBI): domain Eukaryota; kingdom Metazoa; phylum Chordata; class Hyperoartia; order Petromyzontiformes; family Petromyzontidae; genus Petromyzon; species Petromyzon marinus. Next base: position 6,572,996 of record NC_133690.1, on the reverse strand, counting down.
CCGACACACCTGATGACGACCGTTTGTGTTATGGTCGAAACGTCGTGAGAGTTTTTATTGTTTTATATATATTTTATTATTTATTGTTTCCCTTCAACGTGACTTTACCGAAAGAGCTAAGAATATGAGGGAGGGGGGTGTTTGAGAAATGTGACGTCACATCAAAATGGGCAACTTTCAATAATTATATACAACCCGTTCTGCTAATTAAATAGACTTTTTTTTATAAATGTTTTCTCCTACAACATCAGAGTGCAGCGCCACATTAAATACGCACCACAATGACAATAGTTTAAAGCGATTTGAAGCATATTTTATATATATTTGCGTGACGTCATGTTTGAGGGGGGGGGGTCTGACTTTTTGTGACGCCGTGTGACGAGGGGGGGGGGGTCAAAAATCATCCAAAATCGCGTGACGTCATTTATGGACGGCCCCATACGCTGTGTAACAAAAAAATATACATTTTAATTATCATCGTCGTCGTGTCTGTGGAAATGTATAGCAGCCAAATACTCTAAACGCGTTTTTCTACGGAATCTTCGAGACCCATAGACCCACATAGACCCACAGATACCCATAGAGACCCATATAGACCCGCAGAGACCCACAGAGACCCATAGAGACCCACAGAGACCCATAGAGACCCACAGAGACCCACAGAGACCAATATACCCATAGAGACCCACAGATTACCCATAGAGACCCACATAACCCCATAGAGACCCATAGAGACACACAGAGACCCCATAGACCCATAGAGACCCGTAGACCCATACTCATAGAGACCCATAGACCCGCAGAGACCCACAGAGACCCATAGACTCACAGAAACCCTTCGACCCACAGAGACCTACAGACCCACAGAGACCCAGAGACTCGTATAGGCCCACAGAGACCCACAGAAATGCATAGCAGCATCGAAATAATTTAAACGCAATGACATTTTAAATGGACCCGGACAAAAATCCACCACGTGGAGAGAGACGCAGACTCGGAATATACAGCAGCAGCAGGCAGGGTCGGGATCGAACCCACGACCTCCTGCACACCTGGCGAGGTAGTCAACATCTCATAGCCACCGTGGTGATGATGAGAGATACGCAATTTGTACCTCCACACACATGGCACGGTTGACTACGTACGGTGCAAAAAAAAGTTCAAGCCAAAGACAAAGATCCTCCGTATAGCCTTAACAGACTGTTGGGGCAAGTGCTATTAGCGAGTAGCACCTATGTTGTAGTGGGTTTAACTCTCCAACACACAGTAACCGGTTAGTGCTGTACTAGTAACGAATTGTAAATGTTGTAGTAGGTTTAACTCTCCAACACACAGCAACCCGTTAGTGCTGTACTAGTAACGAATTGTAAATGTTGCAGTGGGTTTAACTCTCCAACACACAGCAACCGGTTAGTGCTGTACTAGTAACGAATTGTGAATGTTGCAGTGGGTTTAACTCTCCAACACACAGCAACCGGTTAGTGCTGTACTAGTAACGAATTGTAAATGTTGCAGTGGGTTTAACTCTCCAACACACAGCAACCGGTTAGTGCTGTACTAGTAACGAATTGTAAATGTAGTAGTAGGTTTAACTCTCCAACACACAACTTAGTGCTGTACTAGTAACGAATTGGCCACGTTCTGTTGATGTAACACAAACCCCCCATGAACATATACTGGCCTTTCACGACATGTGGCAATTTTAGATTCACCCCTCAAATGATGACTAAACCCATCGCCAGGGCAAAGCGGCGATTCCCCCACCCACAACCCACCCCTGCCCACCCACTACCCACCACTACCCACCCCTACCCACCCACTACCTACCCCGACCCACCCCCTACCCACCCACAACCAACCCCTACCCACCACCTACCCACCCACTAGCCACCCCTACCCACCCCTACCCACCCCTTACCCACCCCCTACCCACCCCCTACCCACCCACAACCCACCCTTACCCACCCACAACCCACCCCCTACCCACCCCCTACCCACCCACGCGCGCGCGACAGTGATGGAGATGCCGTCTCCTGCTCCTGCTGCTCCTGCTGCTGCTGCTGTCTCTGATGCTGGGGGTGGTGCCGATGACCCCGCGTGGCCGAGCCGAGCGGCGTGCCTGTCGCTCGCCCTCTGCGCCTTCCAGGCGCGCGCGGCCCTCGCTCTGTCGCGGGTGGTGGGAGGCCGCCTGCAGCTGCCGCCCGCAGAGCGATGGGTCGTGGCCTGGCTGCTCTATGACGCAGTGGTTCACATCACACTGGTGAGTGAGTGGGTGAGTGGGTGGTGGTGGTGGTGGTGTAGTTACACTGCAGCGCCACACCTATTTACCATCATTAGGGGAAAGAACGGTCATCCAATCTCCGACCCCCCGCAAGGAACAGGTTTGCAGATTTTGCTGCGCATTTCTGTGAAGTCCTGGGGGTGGGGGAAATCCCTCAGCCAGAAAAACATCGTGAGGCACAAAGTGGGGATGACCCTGCTGAGGCTGCAGTGGTTCAAATATTGGAAGAAGTCACCCCCTGTGAGTGGCTGGCTGAAGAACCATCTGTTGAGGAAGTGCTGAAGGCGATCCGGAGTCTGAGACCAGGAAAGGCACCGGGTAGAGATGATCTCCCAATCGAAATGCTGAGGGAGGGTGGCGTTTGTGCACAGACTGTCCTACATGACATCATAACAAACAGTCTGGACCACTGGACCAGTTCCGCAGGACTCGAAGGATGCCCTGGTGGTCCCCATATTTAAGAAGGTGAGACCACACAGACTGTAACAACTACAGAGGCATCTCACTCCTCAGTGTGCCAGGAAAGGTCCTGGCAAGAATTATTCAACATCGCCTTGCCAGGCGCGCTGAGGAGAGGCTTGTGGAGCCCCAATGCGGTTTCAGGAAAGGGCGGTCCTGCACAGATGCCATATTTTCTGTCCGTTTACTACAGCAGAGGTGTAGGGAATTCCAACAAGACCTACATCTCTGCTTTATTGACCTGGTCAAAGCCTATGATACCACCAGTATACCTGGGCTCTGGGTTGTTCTTCGCGCTTTCGGAGTCCCTAACCGCTGCTCACGATCATTAAGGACCGTCATGATGGTGAGCGGGCCCGGATAAAACTATGTGCCGGGAATCGGAGCCATTCCCTGTTCACCTTGGGGTGCGACAGGGATGTCCTCTGGCTCCAATATTATTTAACATCTATTTCGACCACGTAGTTCGTGAAGCCTTCAGTAGCTGTACCGGAGGAATTTCCATCTGGTACAGATACAATGTGAGGCTGACCGATGCCAGGGTACGGTCAAGGGATGGCTCCCTATTGGTCAACCACGTTACGTATGCCGACGACCTGGTAATTGCGGCTCACTCAGAGGAGGAGTTGGAGGCGCTGCGGCTGAAACTGGAGTGTGCCACTAAGAGGTGGCGCCTTACCATCAGCCCCACCAAAACGAAGAACCTGCCTGGGTATTTTGTACCATCGGACACTCCACCCCCACAATTCCCAATATGTGATGGGGCAGTTGTCGAGAGAGTGGAAAGTTTCCCATACCTGGGCAGTGTGCTCATGACCGGCTCCGGTTTAACAGCAGAGGTCTCACTCCGAATCAGTCGAGCGGCAATATCTTTTAATTGGATGCGTAACGCTGTGTGGAAGCTACGTGGTCTGTCGCTCCGCACGAAGCTTCGGGTCTTCTCAGCCACAGTCATTCCCTCTGTTCTCTACGCTTGCGAAACGTGGACCCCCCTAATGGAACATCTTCGTCGGTTAGAAACATTTAGACTGGCCTGCCTACGATCAATCTTGGGTTTAACCAGGCTGGATTGTGTGAGGAGCTCACAAATCCTCGAAAGATCTGGACAAAGTCCCATCGGTGAGCACCTCCAGCAAGCAAGGCTGCGTTGGCTGGGCCATGTTGCCCGCATGTCCAGCCACCGCATGCCTAAACAGCTTTTGTTCTGCCGGATCGAGGGGGCTAAACGGGCGCGGCATGGGCTAGAGAAGAGATGGAGTGATGTGGTACAGGAGGATGTGGAGCTGGTACCAGCGGTGTCAAGATCGGCCTCTGTGGAGGAGGCTCGTGAAGGACGCTACTGGGCAGTTGGAGGCAGTCGCTCACAACAACGAGCGGAGCGCCGGGTGGCTAAAGCACAGCAAGTTGGCACAGTAGGGGGCACAGGTGGTGCATGAGCCAGTCATCTCGGTCATCTCAGTCAGTATACCCGTGGCACCTGCTGGGTCTGCCTCATTACATCCTGCCAGCGGGCGTTCGACACTTCACGTGGTAGCCTCAAGGTGCACATAGCCTTGCACAAGCGTCGTGGTGACGTCACCGCCACTGAGTGGCGAATGGCGGTTGTCGTTATTGATGATGGTAATGGTGGTGCTGATGGTGGTGATGGTGGTGGTGATGATGGTGGTGGTGGTGATGGTGAGTGATGGTGTAGCTACGCTGGGTGAGTGATGGTGTTGCTACGCTGGTGATGGTGTAGCTACGCTGGTGATGGTGTGGCTATGCTGGGTGAGTGATGGTGTAGCTACACTGGGTAATGGTGTAGCTACACTTGTGATGGTGTAGCTACACTGGGTGAGTGATGGTGTAGCTACACTGGGTTATGGTGTAGCTACGCTGGTGATGGTGTAGCTACACTGGGTGAGTGATGGTGTAGCTACACTGGGTGATGGTGTAGCTACACTGGGTGAGTGATGGTGTAGCTACGCTGGTAATGGTGTAGCTACACTGGGTGGGTGATGCTGTAGCTACACTGGTGATGGTGTAGCTACACTGGGTGAGTGATGGTGTAGCTATGCTGGTGATGGTGTAGCTACACTGGTGGTGGTGTAGATACACTGGGTGAGTGATGGTGTAGCTACACTGGGTGAGTGAAGGTGTAGCTACACTGGGTGAGTGATGGTGTAGCTACACTGGGTGAGTGATGGTGTAGCTACACTGGGTGATGGTGTAGCTACACTGGGTGAGTGATGGTGTAGCTACACTGGGTGAGTGATGGTGTAGCTATGCTGGTGATGGTGTAGCTACACTGGGTGAGTGATGGTGTAGCTACGCTGGTGATGGTGTAGCTACACTGGGTGAGTGATGGTGTAGCTACACTGGTGATGGTGTAGCTACACTGGGTGAGTGATGGTGTAGCTACACTAGGTGAGTGATGGTGTAGCTACGCTGGTGATGGTGTAGCTACACTAGGTGAATGATGGTGTAGCTACACTGGTGATGGTGTAGCTACACTGGGTGAGTGATGGTGTAGCTACACTGGTGATGGTGTAGCTACACTGGGTGGGTGATGCTGTAGCTACACTGGGTGATGGTGTAGCTTTGCTGGTGATGGTGTAGCTACACTGGGTGAGTGATGGTGTAGCTACGCTGGTGATGGTGTAGCTACACTGGGTGAGTGATGGTGTAGCTACACTGGGTGATGGTGTAGCTACACTAGGTGAGTGATGGTGTAGCTACACTGGTGATGGTGTAGCTACACTGGGTGAGTGATGGTGTAGCTACGCTGGTGATGGTGTAGCTACACTGGGTGAGTGATGGTGTAGCTACACTGGGTGATGGTGTAGCTACACTGGGTGAGTGATGGTGTAGCTACACTGGTGATGGTGTAGCTACACTGGGTGAGTGATGGTGTAGCTACACTGGTGATGGTGTAGCTACACTGGGTTGGTGATGCTGTAGCTACACTGGGTGATGGTGTAGCTATGCTGGTGATGGTGTAGCTACACTGGGTGGGTGATGGTGTAGCTACACTGGTGATGGTGTAGGTACACTGGGTGGGTGATGCTGTAGCTTCACTGGGTGATGGTGTAGCTATGCTGGTGATGGTGTAGCTACACTGGGTGAGTGATGGTGTAGCTACGCTGGTGATGGTGTAGCTACACTGGGTGAGTGATAGTGTAGCTACACTGGTGATGGTGTAGCTACACTGGGTGAGTGATGGTGTAGCTACACTGGGTGAGTGATGGTGTAGCTACACTGATTGGGTGATGGTGTAGCTACGCTGGTGATGGTGTAGCTACACTGGGTGAGTGATGGTGTAGCTACACTGGGTGAGTGATGGTGTAGCTACACTGGTGATGGTGTAGCTACACTGGGTGATGGTGTAAATACACTGGGTGAGTGATGGTGTAGCTACGCTGGTGATGGTGTAGCTACACTGGGTGAGTGATTGTGTAGCTACACTGGTGATGGTGTAGCTACACTTGTGATGGTGTAGCTACACTGATTGGGTGATGGTCTAGGTACACTGGTGATGGTGTAGCTACACTGGGTGAGTGATGGTGTAGCTACACTGGTGATGGTGTAGCTACACTGGGTGATGGTGTAGCTACACTGGGTGAGTGATGGTGTAGCTACGCTGGTGATGTTGTAGCTACACTGGGTGAGTGATGGTGTAGCTACACTGGTGATGGTGTAGCTACACTTGTGATGGTGTAGCTACACTGGTGATTGTGTAGCTATGCTGGTGATGGTGTAGCTACACTGGGTGGGTGATGGTGTAGCTACACTGGTGATGGTGTAGCTACAGTGGGTGAGTGATGGTGTAGCTACGCTGGTGATGGTGTAGCTACACTGGGTGAGTGAAGGTGTAGCTACACTGTTGATGGTGTAGCTACACTGGGTGAGTGATGGTGTAGCTACACTGGTGATGGTGTAGCTACACTGGGTGAGTGATGGTGTAGCTACGCTGGTGATGGTGTAGCTAAACTGGGTGAGTGATCGTCTAGCTACACTGGGTGAGTGTTGGTGTAGCTACACTGGTGATGGTGTAGCCACACTGGGTGATGGTGTAGCTACACTGGGTGAGTGATGGTGTAGCTACGCTGGTGATGGTGTAGCTACACTGGGTGAGTGATGGTGTAGCTACACTGGTGATGGTGTAGCTACACTGGTGATGGTGTAGCTATGCTGGTGATGGTGTAGCTACACTGGGAGGGTGATGGTGTAGCTACACTGGTGATGGTGTAGCTACACTGGGTGAGTGATGGTGTTGCTACGTTGGTGATGGTGTAGCTACGCTGGTGATGGTGTGGCTATGCTGGGTGAGTGATGGTGTAGCTACACAGGGGATGGTGTAGCTACACTGGGTGAGTGATGGTGTAGCTACACTGGGTGAGTGATGGTGTAGCTACGCTGGTGATGGTGTAGCTACACTGGGTGAGTGATGGTGTAGCTACACTGGTGATGGTGTAGCTACACTGGGTGGGTGATGCTGTAGCTTCACTGGGTGATGGTGTAGCTTTGCTGGTGATGGTGTAGCTACACTGGGTGAGTGATGGTGTAGCTACGCTGGTGATGGTGTAGCTACACTGGGAGAGTGATGGTGTAGCTACACTGGGTGATGGTGTAGCTACACTAGGTGAGTGATGGTGTAGCTACACTGGGTGAGTGATGGTGTAGCTACGCTGGTGATAGTGTAGCAACACTGGTGATGGTGTAGCTACACTGGGTGAGTGATGGTGTAGCTACACTGGTGATGGTGTAGCTACACTTGTGATGGTGTAGCTACACTGGGTGAGTGATGGTGTAGCTACACTGGTGATGGTGTAGCTACACTGGGTTGGTGATGCTGTAGCTACACTGGGTGATGGTGTAGCTATGCTGGTGATGGTGTAGCTACACTGGGTGGGTGATGGTGTAGCTACAATGGTGATGGTGTAGCTACACAGGGTGGGTGATGCTGTAGCTACACTGGGTGATGGTGTAGCTATGCTGGTGATGGTGTAGCTACACTGGGTGAGTGATGGTGTAGCTACGCTGGTGATGGTGTAGCTACACTGGGTGAGTGATGGTGTAGCTACACTGGGTGAGTGATGGTGTAGCTACACTGGTGATGATGTAGCTACACTTGTGATGGTGTAGCTACACTGATTGGGTGATGGTGTAGGTACACTGGTGATGGTGTAGCTACACTGGGTGGGTGATGGTGTAGCTACACTGGTGATGGTTTAGCTACTCTGGTGATGGTGTAGCTACACTGGGTGGGTGAAGGTGTAGCTACACTGGTGATGGTGTAGCTACACTGGTGATGGTGTAGCTACACTGGGTGAGTCATGGCGTAGCTACACTGGGTGAGTGATGGTGTAGCTACACTGGGTGAGTGATGGTGTAGCTACGCTCTTGATGGTGTAGCTACACTGGGTGAGTGATGGTGTAGCTACGCTCTTGATGGTGTAGCTACACTGAGTGAGTGATGGTGTAGCTACACTGGGTGGGTGATGCTGTAGCTTCACTGGGTGATGGTGTAGCTTTGCTGGTGATGGTGTAGCTACACTGGGTGAGTGATGGTGTAGCTACGCTGGTGATGGTGTAGCTACACTGGGAGAGTGATGGTGTAGCTACACTGGGTGATGGTGTAGCTACACTAGGTGAGTGATGGTGTAGCTACACTGGGTGAGTGATGGTGTAGCTACGCTGGTGATAGTGTAGCAACACTGGTGATGGTGTAGCTACACTGGGTGAGTGATGGTGTAGCTACACTGGTGATGGTGTAGCTACACTTGTGATGGTGTAGCTACACTGGGTGAGTGATGGTGTAGCTACACTGGTGATGGTGTAGCTACACTGGGTTGGTGATGCTGTAGCTACACTGGGTGATGGTGTAGCTATGCTGGTGATGGTGTAGCTACACTGGGTGGGTGATGGTGTAGCTACAATGGTGATGGTGTAGCTACACAGGGTGGGTGATGCTGTAGCTACACTGGGTGATGGTGTAGCTATGCTGGTGATGGTGTAGCTACACTGGGTGAGTGATGGTGTAGCTACGCTGGTGATGGTGTAGCTACACTGGGTGAGTGATGGTGTAGCTACACTGGGTGAGTGATGGTGTAGCTACACTGGTGATGATGTAGCTACACTTGTGATGGTGTAGCTACACTGATTGGGTGATGGTGTAGGTACACTGGTGATGGTGTAGCTACACTGGGTGGGTGATGGTGTAGCTACACTGGTGATGGTTTAGCTACTCTGGTGATGGTGTAGCTACACTGGGTGGGTGAAGGTGTAGCTACACTGGTGATGGTGTAGCTACACTGGTGATGGTGTAGCTACACTGGGTGAGTCATGGCGTAGCTACACTGGGTGAGTGATGGTGTAGCTACACTGGGTGAGTGATGGTGTAGCTACGCTCTTGATGGTGTAGCTACACTGGGTGAGTGATGGTGTAGCTACGCTCTTGATGGTGTAGCTACACTGAGTGAGTGATGGTGTAGCTACACTGGTGATGGTGTAGCTACACTGGGTGGGTGATGGTGTAGCTACACTGGTGATGGTTTAGCTACTCTGGTGATGGTGTAGCTACACTGGGTGAGTGATGGTGTAGCTACACTGGTGATGGTGTAGCTACACTGGGTGAGTGATGGTGTAGCTACACTGGGTGAGTGATGGTGTAGCTACACTGAGTGGGTGATGGTGTAGCTACGCTCTTGATGGTGTAGCTACACTGAGTGAGTGATGGTGTAGCTACACTGGGTGAGTGATGGTGTAGCTACACTGGTGATGGTGTAGCTACACTGGTGATGGTGTAGCTACACTGGGTGAGTGATGGTGTAGCTACACTGATTGGGTGATGGTGTAGCTACACTGGTGATGGTGTAGCTACACTGGGTGAGTGATGGTGTAGCTACACTGGTGATGGTTTAGCTACTCTGGTGATGGTGTAGCTACACTGGGTGAGTGATGGTGTAGCTACACTGGTGATGGTGTAGCTACACTGGGTGAGTGATGGTGTAGCTACGCTGGTGATGGTGTAGCTACACTGGGTGAGTGATGGTGTAGCTACACTGGTGATGGTGTAGCTACACTGGGTGAGTGATGGTGTAGCTACACTGGGTGAGTGATGGTGTAGCTACACTGGGTGATGGTGTAGCTACACTGGGTGAGTGATGGTGTAGCTACGCTGGTAATGGTGTAGCTACACTGGGTGGGTGATGCTGTAGCTACACTGGTGATGGTGTAGCTACACTGGGTGAGTGATGGTGTAGCTACGCTGGTGATGGTGTAGCTACACTGGGTGGGTGATGGTGTAGCTACACTGGTGATGGTGTAGCTACAGTGGGTGAGTGATGGTGTAGCTACGCTGGTGATGGTGTAGCTACACTGGGTGAGTGAAGGTGTAGCTACACTGGTGATGGTGTAGCCACACTGGGTGATGTGTGTAGCTACACTGGGTGAGTGATGGTGTAGCTACGCTGGTGATGGTGTAGCTACACTGTGTGAGTGATGGTGTAGCTACACTGGTGATGGTGTAGCTACACTGGTGATGGTGTAGCTATGCTGGTGATGGTGTAGCTACACTGGGTGGGTGATGGTGTAGCTACACTGGTGATGGTGTAGCTACACTGGGTGAGTGATGGTGTTGCTACGTTGGTGATGGTGTAGCTACGCTGGTGATGGTGTGGCTATGCTGGGTGAGTGATGGTGTAGCTACACTGGGTAATGGTGTAGCTACACTGGTGATGGTGTAGCTACACTGGGTGAGTGATGGTGTAGCTACACTGGTGATGGTGTAGCTACACTGGGTGAGTGATGGTGTAGCTACACTGGGTGAGTGATGGTGTAGCTACGCTGGTGATGGTGTAGCTACACTGGGTGAGTGATGGTGTAGCTACACTGGGTAATGGTGTAGCTACACTGGTGATGGTGTAGCTACACTGGGTGAGTGATGGTGTAGCTACACTGGTGATGGTGTAGCTACACTGGGTGAGTGATGGTGTAGCTACACTGGGTGAGTGATGGTGTAGCTACGCTGGTGATGGTGTAGCTACACTGGGTGAGTGATGGTGTAGCTACACTGGTGATGGTGTAGCTACACTGGGTGGGTGATGCTGTAGCTTCACTGGGTGATGGTGTAGCTTTGCTGGTGATGGTGTAGCTACACTGGGTGAGTGATGGTGTAGCTACGCTGGTGATGGTGTAGCTACACTGGGTGAGTGATGGTGTAGCTACACTGGGTGATGGTGTAGCTACACTAGGTGAGTGATGGTGTAGCTACACTGGGTGAGTGATGGTGTAGCTACGCTGGTGATAGTGTAGCAACACTGGTGATGGTGTAGCTACACTGGGTGAGTGATGGTGTAGCTACACTGGTGATGGTGTAGCTACACGTGATGGTGTAGCTACACTGGGTGAGTGATGGTGTGGCTACACTGGTGATGGTGTAGCTACACTGGGTTGGTGATGCTGTAGCTACACTGGGTGATGGTGTAGCTATGCTGGTGATGGTGTAGCTACACTGGGTGGGTGATGGTGTAGCTACACTGGGTGGGTGATGCTGTAGCTACACTGGGTGATGGTGTAGCTATGCTGGTGATGGTGTAGCTACACTGGGTGAGTGATGGTGTAGCTACACTGGGTGAGTGATGGTGTAGCTACACTGGTGATGGTGTAGCTACACTTGTGATGGTGTAGCTACACTGATTGGGTGATGGTGTAGGTACACTGGTGATGGTGTAGCTACACTGGGTGAGTGATGGTGTAGCTACACTGGTGATGGTGTAGCTACACTGGGTGAGTGATGGTGTAGCTACACTGGGTGAGTGATGGTGTAGCTACACTGGGTGAGTGATGGTGTAGCTACACTGGGTGAGTGATGGTGTAGCTACGCTCTTGATGGTGTAGCTACACTGGGTGAGTGATGGTGTAGCTACACTGGTGATGGTGTAGCTACACTGGGTGAGTGATGGTGTAGCTACACTGGTGATGGTGTAGCTACGCTGGTGATGGTGTAGCTACACTGGGTGAGTGATGGTGTAGCTACACTGGTGATGGTGTAGCTACACTGGGTGAGTGATGGTGTAGCTACACTGGGTGAGTGTTGGTGTAGCTACACTGGTGATGGTGTAGCTACACTGGGTGATGGTGTAGATACACTGGGTGATTGATGGTGTAGCTACGCTGGTGATGGTGTAGCTACACTGGGTGAGTGATGGTGTAGCTACACTGGTGATGGTGTAGCTACACTTGTGATGGTGTAGCTACACTGATTGGGTGATGGTGTAGGTACACTGGTGATGGTGTAGCTACACTGGGTGGGTGATGGTGTAGCTACACTGGTGATGGTTTAGCTACTCTGGTGATGGTGTAGCTACACTGGGTGGGTGATGGTGTAGCTACACTGGTGATGGTGTAGCTACACTGGTGATGGTGTAGCTACACTGGGTGAGTCATGGCGTAGCTACACTGGGTGAGTGATGGTGTAGCTACACTGGGTGAGTGATGGTGTAGCTACGCTCTTGATGGTGTAGCTACACTGAGTGAGTGATGGTGTAGCTACACTGGTGATGGTGTAGCTACACTGGGTGGGTGATGGTGTAGCTACACTGGTGATGGTTTAGCTACTCTGGTGATGGTGTAGCTACACTGGGTGAGTGATGGTGTAGCTACACTGGTGATGGTGTAGCTACACTGGGTGAGTGATGGTGTAGCTACACTGGGTGAGTGATGGTGTAGCTACACTGAGTGGGTGATGGTGTAGCTACGCTCTTGATGGTGTAGCTACACTGAGTGAGTGATGGTGTAGCTACACTGGGTGAGTGATGGTGTAGCTACACTGGTGATGGTGTAGCTACACTGGGTGAGTGATGGTGTAGCTACACTGGTGATGGTGTAGCTACACTGAGTGAGTGATGGTGTAGCTACACTGGGTGAGTGATGGTGTAGCTACACTGAGTGGGTGATGGTGTAGCTACGCTCTTGATGGTGTAGCTACACTGAGTGAGTGATGGTGTAGCTACACTGGGTGAGTGATGGTGTAGCTACACTGGTGATGGTGTAGCTACACTGGGTGAGTGATGGTGTAGCTACGCTGGTGATGGTGTAGCTACACTGGGTGAGTGATCGTCTAGCTGCACTGGGTGAGTGTTGGTGTAGCTATACTGGTGATGGTGTAGCCACACTGGGTGATGGTGTAGCTACACTGGGTGAGTGATGGTGTAGCTACGCTGGTGATGGTGTAGCTACACTGTGTGAGTGATGGTGTAGCTACACTGGTGATGGTGTAGCTACACTGGTGATGGTGTAGCTATGCTGGTGATGGTGTAGCTACACTGGGTGGGTGATGGTGTAGCTACACTGGTGATGGTGTAGCTACACTGGGTGAGTGATGGTGTTGCTACGTTGGTGATGGTGTAGCTACGCTGGTGATGGTGTGGCTATGCTGGGTGAGTGATGGTGTAGCTACACTGGGTAATGGTGTAGCTACACTGGTGATGGTGTAGCTACACTGGGTGAGTGATGGTGTAGCTACACTGGTGATGGTGTAGCTACACTGGGTGAGTGATGGTGTAGCTACACTGGGTGAGTGATGGTGTAGCTACGCTGGTGATGGTGTAGCTACACTGGGTGAGTGATGGTGTAGCTACACTGGGTAATGGTGTAGCTACACTGGTGATGGTGTAGCTACACTGGGTGAGTGATGGTGTAGCTACACTGGTGATGGTGTAGCTACACTGGGTGAGTGATGGTGTAGCTACACTGGGTGAGTGATGGTGTAGCTACGCTGGTGATGGTGTAGCTACACTGGGTGAGTGATGGTGTAGCTACACTGGTGATGGTGTAGCTACACTGGGTGGGTGATGCTGTAGCTTCACTGGGTGATGGTGTAGCTTTGCTGGTGATGGTGTAGCTACACTGGGTGAGTGATGGTGTAGCTACGCTGGTGATGGTGTAGCTACACTGGGTGAGTGATGGTGTAGCTACACTGGGTGATGGTGTAGCTACACTAGGTGAGTGATGGTGTAGCTACACTGGGTGAGTGATGGTGTAGCTACGCTGGTGATAGTGTAGCAACACTGGTGATGGTGTAGCTACACTGGGTGAGTGATGGTGTAGCTACACTGGTGATGGTGTAGCTACACGTGATGGTGTAGCTACACTGGGTGAGTGATGGTGTGGCTACACTGGTGATGGTGTAGCTACACTGGGTTGGTGATGCTGTAGCTACACTGGGTGATGGTGTAGCTATGCTGGTGATGGTGTAGCTACACTGGGTGGGTGATGGTGTAGCTACACTGGGTGGGTGATGCTGTAGCTACACTGGGTGATGGTGTAGCTATGCTGGTGATGGTGTAGCTACACTGGGTGAGTGATGGTGTAGCTACACTGGGTGAGTGATGGTGTAGCTACACTGGTGATGGTGTAGCTACACTTGTGATGGTGTAGCTACACTGATTGGGTGATGGTGTAGGTACACTGGTGATGGTGTAGCTACACTGGGTGAGTGATGGTGTAGCTACACTGGTGATGGTGTAGCTACACTGGGTGAGTGATGGTGTAGCTACACTGGGTGAGTGATGGTGTAGCTACACTGGGTGAGTGATGGTGTAGCTACGCTCTTGATGGTGTAGCTACACTGGGTGAGTGATGGTGTAGCTACACTGGTGATGGTGTAGCTACACTGGGTGAGTGATGGTGTAGCTACACTGGTGATGGTGTAGCTACGCTGGTGATGGTGTAGCTACACTGGGTGAGTGATGGTGTAGCTACACTGGTGATGGTGTAGCTACACTGGGTGAGTGATGGTGTAGCTACACTGGGTGAGTGTTGGTGTAGCTACACTGGTGATGGTGTAGCTACACTGGGTGATGGTGTAGATACACTGGGTGATTGATGGTGTAGCTACGCTGGTGATGGTGTAGCTACACTGGGTGAGTGATGGTGTAGCTACACTGGTGATGGTGTAGCTACACTTGTGATGGTGTAGCTACACTGATTGGGTGATGGTGTAGGTACACTGGTGATGGTGTAGCTACACTGGGTGGGTGATGGTGTAGCTACACTGGTGATGGTTTAGCTACTCTGGTGATGGTGTAGCTACACTGGGTGGGTGATGGTGTAGCTACGCTGGTGATGGTGTAGCTACACTGGGTGAGTGATGGTGTAGCTACACTGGGTGATGGTGTAGCTACACTAGGTGAGTGATGGTGTAGCTACACTGGGTGAGTGATGGTGTAGCTACGCTGGTGATAGTGTAGCAACACTGGTGATGGTGTAGCTACACTGGGTGAGTGATGGTGTAGCTACACTGGTGATGGTGTAGCTACACGTGATGGTGTAGCTACACTGGGTGAGTGATGGTGTGGCTACACTGGTGATGGTGTAGCTACACTGGGTTGGTGATGCTGTAGCTACACTGGGTGATGGTGTAGCTATGCTGGTGATGGTGTAGCTACACTGGGTGGGTGATGGTGTAGCTACACTGGGTGGGTGATGCTGTAGCTACACTGGGTGATGGTGTAGCTATGCTGGTGATGGTGTAGCTACACTGGGTGAGTGATGGTGTAGCTACACTGGGTGAGTGATGGTGTAGCTACACTGGTGATGGTGTAGCTACACTTGTGATGGTGTAGCTACACTGATTGGGTGATGGTGTAGGTACACTGGTGATGGTGTAGCTACACTGGGTGAGTGATGGTGTAGCTACACTGGTGATGGTGTAGCTACACTGGGTGAGTGATGGTGTAGCTACACTGGGTGAGTGATGGTGTAGCTACACTGGGTGAGTGATGGTGTAGCTACGCTCTTGATGGTGTAGCTACACTGGGTGAGTGATGGTGTAGCTACACTGGTGATGGTGTAGCTACACTGGGTGAGTGATGGTGTAGCTACACTGGTGATGGTGTAGCTACGCTGGTGATGGTGTAGCTACACTGGGTGAGTGATGGTGTAGCTACACTGGTGATGGTGTAGCTACACTGGGTGAGTGATGGTGTAGCTACACTGGGTGAGTGTTGGTGTAGCTACACTGGTGATGGTGTAGCTACACTGGGTGATGGTGTAGATACACTGGGTGATTGATGGTGTAGCTACGCTGGTGATGGTGTAGCTACACTGGGTGAGTGATGGTGTAGCTACACTGGTGATGGTGTAGCTACACTTGTGATGGTGTAGCTACACTGATTGGGTGATGGTGTAGGTACACTGGTGATGGTGTAGCTACACTGGGTGGGTGATGGTGTAGCTACACTGGTGATGGTTTAGCTACTCTGGTGATGGTGTAGCTACACTGGGTGGGTGATGGTGTAGCTACACTGGTGATGGTGTAGCTACACTGGTGATGGTGTAGCTACACTGGGTGAGTCATGGCGTAGCTACACTGGGTGAGTGATGGTGTAGCTACACTGGGTGAGTGATGGTGTAGCTACGCTCTTGATGGTGTAGCTACACTGAGTGAGTGATGGTGTAGCTACACTGGTGATGGTGTAGCTACACTGGGTGGGTGATGGTGTAGCTACACTGGTGATGGTTTAGCTACTCTGGTGATGGTGTAGCTACACTGGGTGAGTGATGGTGTAGCTACACTGGTGATGGTGTAGCTACACTGGGTGAGTGATGGTGTAGCTACACTGGGTGAGTGATGGTGTAGCTACACTGAGTGGGTGATGGTGTAGCTACGCTCTTGATGGTGTAGCTACACTGAGTGAGTGATGGTGTAGCTACACTGGGTGAGTGATGGTGTAGCTACACTGGTGATGGTGTAGCTACACTGGGTGAGTGATGGTGTAGCTACACTGGTGATGGTGTAGCTACGCTGGTGATGGTGTAGCTACACTGGGTGAGTGATGGTGTAGCTACACTGATTGGGTGATGGTGTAGCTACACTGGTGATGGTGTAGCTACACTGGGTGAGTGATGGTGTAGCTACACTGGTGATGGTTTAGCTACTCTGGTGATGGTGTAGCTACACTGGGTGAGTGATGGTGTAGCTACACTGGTGATGGTGTAGCTACACTGGGTGAGTGATGGTGTAGCTACGCTGGTGATGGTGTAGCTACACTGGGTGAGTGATGGTGTAGCTACACTGGTGATGGTGTAGCTACACTGGGTGAGTGATGGTGTAGCTACACTGGGTGAGTGATGGTGTAGCTACACTGGGTGATGGTGTAGCTACACTGGGTGAGTGATGGTGTAGCTACGCTGGTAATGGTGTAGCTACACTGGGTGGGTGATGCTGTAGCTACACTGGTGATGGTGTAGCTACACTGGGTGAGTGATGGTGTAGCTACGCTGGTGATGGTGTAGCTACACTGGGTGAGTGATGGTGTAGCTACACTGGTGATGGTGTTGCTACACTGGGTGGGTGATGCTGTAGCTACACTTGTGATGGTGTAGCTACACTGGTGATGGTGTAGCTATGCTGGTGATGGTGTAGCTACACTGGGTGGGTGATGGTGTAGCTACACTGGTGATGGTGTAGCTACACTGGGTGAGTGATGGTGTAGCTACACTGGATGAGTGATGGTGTAGCTACGTTGGTGATGGTGTAGCTACGCTGGTGATGGTGTGGCTATGCTGGGTGAGTGATGGTGTAGCTACACTGGCTGAGTGATGGTGTAGCTACGCTGGTGATGGTGTAGCTACACTGGGTGAGTGATGGTGTAGCTATACTGGTGATGGTGTAGCTACACTTGTGATGGTGTAGCTACACTGGTGATGGTGTAGCTATGCTGGTGATGGTGTAGCTACACTGGGTGGGTGATGGTGTAGCTACACTGGTGATGGTGTAGCTACACTGGGTGAGTGATGGTGTTGCTACGTTGGTGATGGTGTAGCTACGCTGGTGATGGTGTAGCTATGCTGGGTGAGTGATGGTGTAGCTACACTGGGTTATGGTGTAGCTACACTGGTGATGGTGTAGCTACACTGGGTGAGTGATGGTGTAGCTACGCTGGTGATGGTGTAGCTACACTGGTGATGGTGTAGCTACACTGGGTGAGTGATGGTGTAGCTACACTGGTGATGGTGTAGCTACACTGGTGATGGTGTAGCTACACTTGTGATGGTGTAGCTACACTGGGTGAGTGATGGTGTAGCTACACTGGGTGATGGTGTAGCTACACTGGGTGGGTGATGGTGTAGCTACACAGGTGATGGTGTAGCTACACTGGGTGGGTGATGCTGTAGCTACACTGGGTAATGGTATAGCTACACTGGTGATGGTGTAGCTACACTGGGTGAGTGATGGTGTAGCTACACTGGTGATGGTGTAGCTACACTGGGTGAGTGATGGTGTAGCTACACTGGTGATGGTGTAGCTACACTGGGTGAGTGATGGTGCAGCTACACTGGGTGAGTGATGGTGTAGCTACACTAGGTGAGTAATGGTGTAGCTACGCTGGTGATGGTGTAGCTACACTGGGTGAGTGATGGTGTAGCTACACTGGGTGAGTGATGGTGTAGCTACACTAGGTGAGTGATGGTGTAGCTACGCTGGTGATGGTGTAGCTACACTGGGTGAGTGATGGTGTAGCTACACTGGTGATGGTGTAGCTACACTGGGTGAGTGATGGTGTAGCTACACTGGTGATGGTGTAGCTACACTGGGTGGGTGATGCTGTAGCTACACTGGGTGATGGTGTAGCTTTGCTGGTGATGGTGTAGCTACACTGGGTGAGTGATGGTGTAGCTACGCTGGTGATGGTGTAGCTACACTGGGTGAGTGATGGTGTAGCTACGCTGGTGATGGTGTAGCTACACTGGGTGAATGATGGTGTAGCTACACTGGGTGATGGTGTAGCTACACTAGGTGAGTGATGGTGTAGCTACACTGGTGATGGTGTAGCTACGCTGGTGATGGTGTAGCTACACTGGGTGAGTGATGGTGTAGTTACGCTGGTGATGGTGTAGCTACACTGGTGATGGTGTAGCTACACTGGGTGAGTGATGGTGTAGCTACACTGGGTGAGTGATCGTGTAGCTACACTTGTGATGGTGTAGCTACACTGGGTGAGTGATTGTGTAGCTACACTGGTGATGGTGTAGCTACACTGGGTTGGTGATGCTGTAGCTACACTGGGTGATGGTGTAGCTATGCTGGTGATGGTGTAGCTACACTGGGTGGGTGATGGTGTAGCTACACTGGTGATGGTGTAGCTACACTGGGTGGGTGATGCTGTAGCTTCACTGGGTGATGGTGTAGCTATGCTGGTGATGGTGTAGCTACAACTGGGTGAGTGATGGTGTAGCTACGCTGGTGATGGTGTAGCTACACTGGGTGAGTGATAGTGTAGCTACACTGGTGATGGTGTAGCTACACTGGGTGAGTGATGGTGTAGCTACACTGGGTGAGTGATGGTGTAGCTACACTGATTGGGTGATGGTGTAGCTACGCTGGTGATGGTGTAGCTACACTGGGTGAGTGATGGTGTAGCTACACTGGGTGAGTGATGGTGTAGCTACACTGGGTGATGGTGTAGCTACACTTGTGATGGTGTAGCTACACTGATTGGGTGATGGTCTAGGTACACTGGTGATGGTGTAGCTACACTGGGTGAGTGATGGTGTAGCTACGCTGGTGATGGTGTAGCTACACTGGTGATGGTGTAGCTACACTGGGTGAGTGATGGTGTAGCTACGCTGGTGATGGTGTAGCTACACTGGGTGAGTGATCGTCTAGCTACACTGGGTGAGTGTTGGTGTAGCTACACTGGTGATGGTGTAGCCACACTGGGTGATGGTGTAGCTACACTGGGTGAGTGATGGTGTAGCTACGCTGGTGATGGTGTAGCTACACTGGGTGAGTGATGGTGTAGCTACACTGGTGATGGTGTAGCTACACTTGTGATGGTGTAGCTACAATGGTGATGGTGTAGCTATGCTGGTGATGGTGTAGCTACACTGGGTGGGTGATGGTGTAGCTACACTGGTGATGGTGTAGCTACACTGGTGATGGTGTAGCTACACTGGGTGAGTGATGGTGTAGCTACGCTGGTGATGGTGTAGCTACACTGGTGATGGTGTAGCTACACTGGGTGAGTGATGGTGTAGCTACACTGGTGATGGTGTAGCTACACTGGTGATGGTGTAGCTACACTTGTGATGGTGTAGCTACACTGGGTGAGTGATGGTGTAGCTACACTGGGTGATGGTGTAGCTACACTGGGTGGGTGATGGTGTAGCTACACTGGTGATGGTGTAGCTACACTGGGTGGGTGATGCTGTAGCTACACTGGGTAATGGTATAGCTACACTGGTGATGGTGTAGCTACACTGGGTGAGTGATGGTGTAGCTACACTGGTGATGGTGTAGCTACACTGGGTGAGTGATGGTGTAGCTACACTGGTGATGGTGTAGCTACACTGGGTGAGTGATGGTGCAGCTACACTGGGTGAGTGATGGTGTAGCTACACTAGGTGAGTGATGGTGTAGCTACGCTGGTGATGGTGTAGCTACACTGGGTGAGTGATGGTGTAGCTACACTGGGTGAGTGATGGTGTAGCTACACTAGGTGAGTGATGGTGTAGCTACGCTGGTGATGGTGTAGCTACACTGGGTGAGTGATGGTGTAGCTACACTGGTGATGGTGTAGCTACACTGGGTGAGTGATGGTGTAGCTACACTGGTGATGGTGTAGCTACACTGGGTGGGTGATGCTGTAGCTACACTGGGTGATGGTGTAGCTTTGCTGGTGATGGTGTAGCTACACTGGGTGAGTGATGGTGTAGCTACGCTGGTGATGGTGTAGCTACACTGGGTGAGTGATGGTGTAGCTACGCTGGTGATGGTGTAGCTACACTGGGTGAGTGATGGTGTAGCTACGCTGGTGATGGTGTAGCTACACTGGGTGAATTATGGTGTAGCTACACTGGGTGATGGTGTAGCTACACTAGGTGAGTGATGGTGTAGCTACACTGGTGATGGTGTAGCTACGCTGGTGATGGTGTAGCTACACTGGGTGAGTGATGGTGTAGTTACGCTGGTGATGGTGTAGCTACACTGGTGATGGTGTAGCTACACTGGGTGAGTGATCGTGTAGCTACACTTGTGATGGTGTAGCTACACTGGGTGAGTGATTGTCTAGCTACACTGGTGATGGTGTAGCTACACTGGGTTGGTGATGCTGTAGCTACACTGGGTGATGGTGTAGCTATGCTGGTGATGGTGTAGCTACACTGGGTGGGTGATGGTGTAGCTACACTGGTGATGGTGTAGCTACACTGGGTGGGTGATGCTGTAGCTTCACTGGGTGATGGTGTAGCTATGCTGGTGATGGTGTAGCTACAACTGGGTGAGTGATGGTGTAGCTACGCTGGTGATGGTGTAGCTACACTGGGTGAGTGATAGTGTAGCTACACTGGTGATGGTGTAGCTACACTGGGTGAGTGATGGTGTAGCTACACTGGGTGAGTGATGGTGTAGCTACACTGATTGGGTGATGGTGTAGCTACGCTGGTGATGGTGTAGCTACACTGGGTGAGAGATGGTGTAGCTACACTGGGTGAGTGATGGTGTAGCTACACTGGGTGATGGTGTAGCTACACTTGTGATGGTGTAGCTACACTGATTGGGTGATGGTCTAGGTACACTGGTGATGGTGTAGCTACACTGGGTGAGTGATGGTGTAGCTACGCTGGTGATGTTGTAGCTACACTGGTGATGGTGTAGCTACACTGGGTGAGTGATGGTGTAGCTACGCTGGTGATGGTGTAGCTACACTGGGTGAGTGATCGTCTAGCTACACTGGGTGAGTGTTGGTGTAGCTACACTGGTGATGGTGTAGCCACACTGGGTGATGGTGTAGCTACACTGGGTGAGTGATGGTGTAGCTACGCTGGTGATGGTGTAGCTACACTGGGTGAGTGATGGTGTAGCTACACTGGTGATGGTGTAGCTACACTTGTGATGGTGTAGCTACAATGGTGATGGTGTAGCTATGCTGGTGATGGTGTAGCTACACTGGGTGGGTGATGGTGTAGCTACACTGGTGATGGTGTAGCTACACTGGGTGAGTGATGGTGTTGCTACGTTGGTGATGGTGTAGCTACGCTGGTGATGGTGTGGCTATGCTCGGTGAGTGATGGTGTAGCTACACTGGGTAATGGTGTAGCTACACTGGTGATGGTGTAGCTACACTGGGTGAGTGATTGTGTAGCTACACTGGGTGAGTGATGGTGTAGCTACACTGGGTGAGTGATGGTGTAGCTACACTGGGTGAGTGATGGTGTAGCTACACTGGTGATGGTGTAGCTACACTGGGTGGGTGATGCTGTAGCTTCACTGGGTGATGGTGTAGCTTTGCTGGTGATGGTGTAGCTACACTGGGTGAGTGATGGTGTAGCTACGCTGGTGATGGTGTAGCTACACTGGGTGAGTGATGGTGTAGCTACGCTGGTGATGGTGTAGCTACACTGGTGATGGTGTAGCTACACTTGTGATGGTGTAGCTACACTGGTTGAGTGATTGTGTAGCTACACTGGTGATGGTGTAGCTACACTGGGTTGGTGATGCTGTAGCTACACTGGGTGATGGTGTAGCTATGCTGGTGATGGTGTAGCTACACTGGGTGGGTGATGGTGTAGCTACACTGGTGATGGTGTAGCTACACTGGGTGGGTGATGCTGTAGCTACACTGGGTGATGGTGTAGCTATGCTGGTGATGGTGTAGCTACACTGGGTGAGTGATGGTGTAGCTACGCTGGTGATGGTGTAGCTACACTGGGTGAGTGATGGTGTAGCTACACTGGGTGAGTGATGGTGTAGCTACACTGGTGATGGTGTAGCTACACTGGGTGATGGTGTAAATACACTGGGTGAGTGATGGTGTAGCTACGCTGGTGATGGTGTAGCTACACTGGGTGAGTGATTGTGTAGCTACACTGGTGATGGTGTAGCTACACTTGTGATGGTGTAGCTACACTGATTGTGTGATGGTCTAGGTACACTGGTGATGGTGTAGCTACACTGGGTGAGTGATGGTGTAGCTACACTTGTGATGGTGTAGCTACACTGGGTGATGGTGTAGCTACACTGGGTGAGTGATGGTGTAGCTACGCTGGTGATGTTGTAGCTACACTGGGTGAGTGATGGTGTAGCTACACTGGTGATGGTGTAGCTACACTTGTGATGGTGTAGCTACACTGGTGATTGTGTAGCTATGCTGGTGATGGTGTAGCTACACTGGGTGGGTGATGGTGTAGCTACACTGGTGATGGTGTAGCTACAGTGGGTGAGTGATGGTGTAGCTACGCTGGTGATGGTGTAGCTACACTGGGTGAGTGAAGGTGTAGCTACACTGGTGATGGTGTAGCTACACTGGGTGAGTGATGGTGTAGCTACACTGGTGATGGTGTAGCTACACTGGGTGAGTGATGGTGTAGCTACGCTGGTGATGGTGTAGCTACACTGGGTGAGTGATCGTCTAGCTACACTGGGTGAGTGTTGGTGTAGCTACACTGGTGATGGTGTAGCCACACTGGGTGATGGTGTAGCTACACTGGGTGAGTGATGGTGTAGCTACGCTGGTGATGGTGTAGCTACACTGGGTGAGTGATGGTGCAGCTACACTGGGTGAGTGATGGTGTAGCTACACTAGGTGAGTGATGGTGTAGCTACGCTGGTGATGGTGTAGCTACACTGGGTGAGTGATGGTGTAGCTACACTGGTGATGGTGTAGCTACACTGGGTGAGTGATGGTGCAGCTACACTGGGTGAGTGATGGTGTAGCTACACTAGGTGAATGATGGTGTAGCTACGCTGGTGATGGTGTAGCTACACTGGGTGAGTGATGGTGTAGCTACACTGGGTGAATGATGGTGTAGCTACACTAGGTGAGTGATGGTGTAGCTACGCTGGTGATGGTGTAGCTACACTGGGTGAGTGATGGTGTAGCTACACTGGTGATGGTGTAGCTACACTGGGTGAGTGATGGTGTAGCTACACTGGTGATGGTGTAGCTACACTGGGTGGGTGATGCTGTAGCTACACTGGGAGATGGTGTAGCTTTGCTGGTGATGGTGTAGCTACACTGGGTGAGTGATGGTGTAGCTACGCTGGTGATGGTGTAGCTACACTGGGTGAGTGATGGTGTAGCTACGCTGGTGATGGTGTAGCTACACTGGGTGAGTGATGGTGTAGCTACGCTGGTGATGGTGTAGCTACACTGGGTGAATGGTGGTGTAGCTACACTGGGTGATGGTGTAGCTACACTAGGTGAGTGATGGTGTAGCTACACTGGTGATGGTGTAGCTACGCTGGTGATGGTGTAGCTACACTGGGTGAGTGATGGTGTAGTTACGCTGGTGATGGTGTAGCTACACTGGTGATGGTGTAGCTACACTGGGTGAGTGATCGTGTAGCTACACTTGTGATGGTGTAGCTACACTGGGTGAGTGATTGTCTAGCTACACTGGTGATGTTGTAGCTACACTGGGTTGGTGATGCTGTAGCTACACTGGGTGATGGTGTAGCTATGCTGGTGATGGTGTAGCTACACTGGGTGTGTGATGGTGTAGCTACACTGGTGATGGTGTAGCTACACTGGGTGGGTGATGCTGTAGCTTCACTGGGTGATGGTGTAGCTATGCTGGTGATGGTGTAGCTACAACTGGGTGAGTGATGGTGTAGCTACGCTGGTGATGGTGTAGCTACACTGGGTGAGTGATAGTGTAGCTACACTGGTGATGGTGTAGCTACACTGGGTGAGTGATGGTGTAGCTACACTGGGTGAGTGATGGTGTAGCTACACTGATTGGGTGATGGTGTAGCTACGCTGGTGATGGTGTAGCTACACTGGGTGAGAGATGGTGTAGCTACACTGGGTGAGTGATGGTGTAGCTACACTGGGTGATGGTGTAGCTACACTTGTGATGGTGTAGCTACACTGATTGGGTGATGGTCTAGGTACACTGGTGATGGTGTAGCTACACTGGGTGAGTGATGGTGTAGCTACGCTGGTGATGTTGTAGCTACACTGGTGATGGTGTAGCTACACTGGGTGAGTGATTGTGTAGCTACGCTGGTGATGGTGTAGCTACACTGGGTGAGTGATCGTCTAGCTACACTGGGTGAGTGTTGGTGTAGCTACACTGGTGATGGTGTAGCCACACTGGGTGATGGTGTAGCTACACTGGGTGAGTGATGGTGTAGCTACGCTGGTGATGGTGTAGCTACACTGGGTGAGTGATGGTGTAGCTACACTGGTGATGGTGTAGCTACACTTGTGATGGTGTAGCTACAATGGTGATGGTGTAGCTATGCTGGTGATGGTGTAGCTACACTGGGTGGGTGATGGTGTAGCTACACTGGTGATGGTGTAGCTACACTGGGTGAGTGATGGTGTTGCTACGTTGGTGATGGTGTAGCTACGCTGGTGATGGTGTGGCTATGCTCGGTGAGTGATGGTGTAGCTACACTGGGTAATGGTGTAGCTACACTGGTGATGGTGTAGCTACACTGGGTGAGTGATTGTGCAGCTACACTGGGTGAGTGATGGTGTAGCTACACTGGGTGAGTGATGGTGTAGCTACACTGGGTGAGTGATGGTGTAGCTACACTGGTGATGGTGTAGCTACACTGGGTGGGTGATGCTGTAGCTTCACTGGGTGATGGTGTAGCTTTGCTGGTGATGGTGTAGCTACACTGGGTGAGTGATGGTGTAGCTACGCTGGTGATGGTGTAGCTACACTGGGTGAGTGATGGTGTAGCTACGCTGGTGATGGTGTAGCTACACTGGTGATGGTGTAGCTACACTTGTGATGGTGTAGCTACACTGGTTGAGTGATTGTGTAGCTACACTGGTGATGGTGTAGCTACACTGGGTTGGTGATGCTGTAGCTACACTGGGTGATGGTGTAGCTATGCTGGTGATGGTGTAGCTACACTGGGTGGGTGATGGTGTAGCTACACTGGTGATGGTGTAGCTACACTGGGTGGGTGATGCTGTAGCTACACTGGGTGATGGTGTAGCTATGCTGGTGATGGTGTAGCTACACTGGGTGAGTGATGGTGTAGCTACGCTGGTGATGGTGTAGCTACACTGGGTGAGTGATGGTGTAGCTACACTGGGTGAGTGATGGTGTAGCTACACTGGTGATGGTGTAGCTACACTGGGTGATGGTGTAAATACACTGGGTGAGTGATGGTGTAGCTACGCTGGTGATGGTGTAGCTACACTGGGTGAGTGATTGTGTAGCTACACTGGTGATGGTGTAGCTACACTTGTGATGGTGTAGCTACACTGATTGGGTGATGGTCTAGGTACACTGGTGATGGTGTAGCTACACTGGGTGAGTGATGGTGTAGCTACACTGGTGATGGTGTAGCTACACTGGGTGATGGTGTAGCTACACTGGGTGAGTGATGGTGTAGCTACGCTGGTGATGTTGTAGCTACACTGGGTGAGTGATGGTGTAGCTACACTGGTGATGGTGTAGCTACACTTGTGATGGTGTAGCTACACTGGTGATTGTGTAGCTATGCTGGTGATGGTGTAGCTACACTGGGTGGGTGATGGTGTAGCTACACTGGTGATGGTGTAGCTACAGTGGGTGAGTGATGGTGTAGCTACGCTGGTGATGGTGTAGCTACACTGGGTGAGTGAAGGTGTAGCTACACTGGTGATGGTGTAGCTACACTGGGTGAGTTATGGTGTAGCTACACTGGTGATGGTGTAGCTACACTGGGTGAGTGATGGTGTAGCTACGCTGGTGATGGTGTAGCTACACTGGGTGAGTGATCGTCTAGCTACACTGGGTGAGTGTTGGTGTAGCTACACTGGTGATGGTGTAGCCACACTGGGTGATGGTGTAGCTACACTGGGTGAGTGATGGTGTAGCTACGCTGGTGATGGTGTA
This sequence comes from Petromyzon marinus, assembly GCF_048934315.1. Classification (NCBI taxonomy): domain Eukaryota; kingdom Metazoa; phylum Chordata; class Hyperoartia; order Petromyzontiformes; family Petromyzontidae; genus Petromyzon; species Petromyzon marinus. Next base: position 6,546,427 of record NC_133690.1, on the reverse strand, counting down.
GCTACACTGGGTGAGTGATTGTGTAGCTACACTGGTGATGGTGTAGCTACACTTGTGATGGTGTAGCTACACTGATTGGGTGATGGTCTAGGTACACTGGTGATGGTGTAGCTACACTGGGTGAGTGATGGTGTAGCTACACTGGTGATGGTGTAGCTACACTGGGTGATGGTGTAGCTACACTGGGTGAGTGATGGTGTAGCTACGCTGGTGATGTTGTAGCTACACTGGGTGAGTGATGGTGTAGCTACACTGGTGATGGTGTAGCTACACTTGTGATGGTGTAGCTACACTGGTGATTGTGTAGCTATGCTGGTGATGGTGTAGCTACACTGGGTGGGTGATGGTGTAGCTACACTGGTGATGGTGTAGCTACAGTGGGTGAGTGATGGTGTAGCTACGCTGGTGATGGTGTAGCTACACTGGGTGAGTGAAGGTGTAGCTACACTGGTGATGGTGTAGCTACACTGGGTGAGTGATGGTGTAGCTACACTGGTGATGGTGTAGCTACACTGGGTGAGTGATGGTGTAGCTACGCTGGTGATGGTGTAGCTACACTGGGTGAGTGATCGTCTAGCTACACTGGGTGAGTGTTGGTGTAGCTACACTGGTGATGGTGTAGCCACACTGGGTGATGGTGTAGCTACACTGGGTGAGTGATGGTGTAGCTACGCTGGTGATGGTGTAGCTACACTGGGTGAGTGATGGTGTAGCTACACTGGTGATGGTGTAGCTACACTGGTTGGGTGATGGTGTAGCTACGCTGGTGATGGTGTAGCTACACTGGGTGAGAGATGGTGTAGCTACACTGGGTGAGTGATGGTGTAGCTACACTGGGTGATGGTGTAGCTACACTTGTGATGGTGTAGCTACACTGATTGGGTGATGGTCTAGGTACACTGGTGATGGTGTAGCTACACTGGGTGAGTGATGGTGTAGCTACGCTGGTGATGTTGTAGCTACACTGGTGATGGTGTAGCTACACTGGGTGAGTGATTGTGTAGCTACGCTGGTGATGGTGTAGCTACACTGGGTGAGTGATCGTCTAGCTACACTGGGTGAGTGTTGGTGTAGCTACACTGGTGATGGTGTAGCCACACTGGGTGATGGTGTAGCTACACTGGGTGAGTGATGGTGTAGCTACGCTGGTGATGGTGTAGCTACACTGGGTGAGTGATGGTGTAGCTACACTGGTGATGGTGTAGCTACACTTGTGATGGTGTAGCTACAATGGTGATGGTGTAGCTATGCTGGTGATGGTGTAGCTACACTGGGTGGGTGATGGTGTAGCTACACTGGTGATGGTGTAGCTACACTGGGTGAGTGATGGTGTTGCTACGTTGGTGATGGTGTAGCTACGCTGGTGATGGTGTGGCTATGCTCGGTGAGTGATGGTGTAGCTACACTGGGTAATGGTGTAGCTACACTGGTGATGGTGTAGCTACACTGGGTGAGTGATTGTGTAGCTACACTGGGTGAGTGATGGTGTAGCTACACTGGGTGAGTGATGGTGTAGCTACACTGGGTGAGTGATGGTGTAGCTACACTGGTGATGGTGTAGCTACACTGGGTGGGTGATGCTGTAGCTTCACTGGGTGATGGTGTAGCTTTGCTGGTGATGGTGTAGCTACACTGGGTGAGTGATGGTGTAGCTACGCTGGTGATGGTGTAGCTACACTGGGTGAGTGATGGTGTAGCTACGCTGGTGATGGTGTAGCTACACTGGTGATGGTGTAGCTACACTTGTGATGGTGTAGCTACACTGGTTGAGTGATTGTGTAGCTACACTGGTGATGGTGTAGCTACACTGGGTTGGTGATGCTGTAGCTACACTGGGTGATGGTGTAGCTATGCTGGTGATGGTGTAGCTACACTGGGTGGGTGATGGTGTAGCTACACTGGTGATGGTGTAGCTACACTGGGTGGGTGATGCTGTAGCTACACTGGGTGATGGTGTAGCTATGCTGGTGATGGTGTAGCTACACTGGGTGAGTGATGGTGTAGCTACGCTGGTGATGGTGTAGCTACACTGGGTGAGTGATGGTGTAGCTACACTGGGTGAGTGATGGTGTAGCTACACTGGTGATGGTGTAGCTACACTGGGTGATGGTGTAAATACACTGGGTGAGTGATGGTGTAGCTACGCTGGTGATGGTGTAGCTACACTGGGTGAGTGATTGTGTAGCTACACTGGTGATGGTGTAGCTACACTTGTGATGGTGTAGCTACACTGATTGGGTGATGGTCTAGGTACACTGGTGATGGTGTAGCTACACTGGGTGAGTGATGGTGTAGCTACACTGGTGATGGTGTAGCTACACTGGGTGATGGTGTAGCTACACTGGGTGAGTGATGGTGTAGCTACGCTGGTGATGTTGTAGCTACACTGGGTGAGTGATGGTGTAGCTACACTGGTGATGGTGTAGCTACACTTGTGATGGTGTAGCTACACTGGTGATTGTGTAGCTATGCTGGTGATGGTGTAGCTACACTGGGTGGGTGATGGTGTAGCTACACTGGTGATGGTGTAGCTACAGTGGGTGAGTGATGGTGTAGCTACGCTGGTGATGGTGTAGCTACACTGGGTGAGTGAAGGTGTAGCTACACTGGTGATGGTGTAGCTACACTGGGTGAGTTATGGTGTAGCTACACTGGTGATGGTGTAGCTACACTGGGTGAGTGATGGTGTAGCTACGCTGGTGATGGTGTAGCTACACTGGGTGAGTGATCGTCTAGCTACACTGGGTGAGTGTTGGTGTAGCTACACTGGTGATGGTGTAGCCACACTGGGTGATGGTGTAGCTACACTGGGTGAGTGATGGTGTAGCTACGCTGGTGATGGTGTAGCTACACTGGGTGAGTGATTGTGTAGCTACACTGGTGATGGTGTAGCTACACTTGTGATGGTGTAGCTACACTGATTGGGTGATGGTCTAGGTACACTGGTGATGGTGTAGCTACACTGGGTGAGTGATGGTGTAGCTACACTGGTGATGGTGTAGCTACACTGGGTGATGGTGTAGCTACACTGGGTGAGTGATGGTGTAGCTACGCTGGTGATGTTGTAGCTACACTGGGTGAGTGATGGTGTAGCTACACTGGTGATGGTGTAGCTACACTTGTGATGGTGTAGCTACACTGGTGATTGTGTAGCTATGCTGGTGATGGTGTAGCTACACTGGGTGGGTGATGGTGTAGCTACACTGGTGATGGTGTAGCTACAGTGGGTGAGTGATGGTGTAGCTACGCTGGTGATGGTGTAGCTACACTGGGTGAGTGAAGGTGTAGCTACACTGGTGATGGTGTAGCTACACTGGGTGAGTGATGGTGTAGCTACACTGGTGATGGTGTAGCTACACTGGGTGAGTGATGGTGTAGCTACGCTGGTGATGGTGTAGCTACACTGGGTGAGTGATCGTCTAGCTACACTGGGTGAGTGTTGGTGTAGCTACACTGGTGATGGTGTAGCCACACTGGGTGATGGTGTAGCTACACTGGGTGAGTGATGGTGTAGCTACGCTGGTGATGGTGTAGCTACACTGGGTGAGTGATGGTGTAGCTACACTGGTGATGGTGTAGCTACACTGGTGATGGTGTAGCTATGCTGGTGATGGTGTAGCTACACTGGGTGGGTGATGGTGTAGCTACACTGGTGATGGTGTAGCTACACTGGGTGAGTGATGGTGTTGCTACGTTGGTGATGGTGTAGCTACGCTGGTGATGGTGTGGCTATGCTGGGTGAGTGATGGTGTAGCTACACAGGGTAATGGTGTAGCTACACTGGTGATGGTGTAGCTACACTGGGTGAGTGATGGTGTAGCTACACTGGTGATGGTGTAGCTACACTGGGTGAGTGATGGTGTAGCTACACTGGGTGAGTGATGGTGTAGCTACGCTGGTGATGGTGTAGCTACACTGGGTGAGTGATGGTGTAGCTACACTGGTGATGGTGTAGCTACACTGGGTGGGTGATGCTGTAGCTTCACTGGGTGATGGTGTAGCTTTGCTGGTGATGGTGTAGCTACACTGGGTGAGTGATGGTGTAGCTACGCTGGTGATGGTGTAGCTACACTGGGTGAGTGATGGTGTAGCTACACTGGGTGATGGTGTAGCTACACTAGGTGAGTGATGGTGTAGCTACACTGGGTGAGTGATGGTGTAGCTACGCTGGTGATAGTGTAGCAACACTGGTGATGGTGTAGCTACACTGGGTGAGTGATGGTGTAGCTACACTGGTGATGGTGTAGCTACACTTGTGATGGTGTAGCTACACTGGGTGAGTGATGGTGTAGCTACACTGGTGATGGTGTAGCTACACTGGGTTGGTGATGCTGTAGCTACACTGGGTGATGGTGTAGCTATGCTGGTGATGGTGTAGCTACACTGGGTGGGTGATGGTGTAGCTACACTGGTGATGGTGTAGCTACACTGGGTGGGTGATGCTGTAGCTACACTGGGTGATGGTGTAGCTATGCTGGTGATGGTGTAGCTACACTGGGTGAGTGATGGTGTAGCTACGCTGGTGATGGTGTAGCTACACTGGGTGAGTGATGGTGTAGCTACACTGGGTGAGTGATGGTGTAGCTACACTGGTGATGGTGTAGCTACACTTGTGATGGTGTAGCTACACTGATTGGGTGATGGTGTAGGTACACTGGTGATGGTGTAGCTACACTGGGTGGGTGATGGTGTAGCTACACTGGTGATGGTTTAGCTACTCTGGTGATGGTGTAGCTACACTGGGTGGGTGATGGTGTAGCTACACTGGTGATGGTGTAGCTACACTGGTGATGGTGTAGCTACACTGGGTGAGTCATGGCGTAGCTACACTGGGTGAGTGATGGTGTAGCTACACTGGGTGAGTGATGGTGTAGCTACGCTCTTGATGGTGTAGCTACACTGAGTGAGTGATGGTGTAGCTACACTGGTGATGGTGTAGCTACACTGGGTGGGTGATGGTGTAGCTACACTGGTGATGGTTTAGCTACTCTGGTGATGGTGTAGCTACACTGGGTGAGTGATGGTGTAGCTACACTGGTGATGGTGTAGCTACACTGGGTGAGTGATGGTGTAGCTACACTGGTGATGGTGTAGCTACACTGGGTGAGTGATGGTGTAGCTACACTGGGTGAGTGATGGTGTAGCTACACTGAGTGGGTGATGGTGTAGCTACGCTCTTGATGGTGTAGCTACACTGAGTGAGTGATGGTGTAGCTACACTGGGTGAGTGATGGTGAGCTACACTGGTGATGGTGTAGCTACACTGGTGATGGTGTAGCTACACTGGGTGAGTGATGGTGTAGCTACACTGATTGGGTGATGGTGTAGCTACACTGGTGATGGTGTAGCTACACTGGGTGAGTGATGGTGTAGCTACACTGGTGATGGTTTAGCTACTCTGGTGATGGTGTAGCTACACTGGGTGAGTGATGGTGTAGCTACACTGGTGATGGGGTAGCTACACTGGGTGAGTGATGGTGTAGCTACGCTGGTGATGGTGTAGCTACACTGGGTGAGTGATGGTGTAGCTACACTGGTGATGGTGTAGCTACACTGGGTGAGTGATGGTGTAGCTACACTGGGTGAGTGATGGTGTAGCTACACTGGGTGATGGTGTAGCTACACTGGGTGAGTGATGGTGTAGCTACGCTGGTAATGGTGTAGCTACACTGGGTGGGTGATGCTGTAGCTACACTGGTGATGGTGTAGCTACACTGGGTGAGTGATGGTGTAGCTACGCTGGTGATGGTGTAGCTACACTGGGTGGGTGATGGTGTAGCTACACTGGTGATGGTGTAGCTACAGTGGGTGAGTGATGGTGTAGCTACGCTGTTGATGGTGTAGCTACACTGGGTGAGTGAAGGTGTAGCTACACTGGTGATGGTGTAGCTACACTGGGTGAGTGATGGTGTAGCTACACTGGTGATGGTGTAGCTACACTGGGTGAGTGATGGTGTAGCTACGCTGGTGATGGTGTAGCTACACTGGGTGAGTGATCGTCTAGCTACACTGGGTGAGTGTTGGTGTAGCTATACTGGTGATGGTGTAGCCACACTGGGTGATGGTGTAGCTACACTGGGTGAGTGATGGTGTAGCTACGCTGGTGATGGTGTAGCTACACTGGGTGAGTGATGGTGTAGCTACACTGGTGATGGTGTAGCTATACTGGTGATGGTGTAGCTATGCTGGTGATGGTGTAGCTACACTGGGTGGGTGATGGTGTAGCTACACTGGTGATGGTGTAGCTACACTGGGTGAGTGATGGTGTTGCTACGTTGGTGATGGTGTAGCTACGCTGGTGATGGTGTGGCTATGCTGGGTGAGTGATGGTGTAGCTACACTGGGTAATGGTGTAGCTACACTGGTGATGGTGTAGCTACACTGGGTGAGTGATGGTGTAGCTACACTGGTGATGGTGTAGCTACACTGGGTGAGTGATGGTGTAGCTACACTGGGTGAGTGATGGTGTAGCTACGCTGGTGATGATGTAGCTACACTGGGTGAGTGATGGTGTAGCTACACTGGTGATGGTGTAGCTACACTGGGTGGGTGATGGTGTAGCTTCACTGGGTGATGGTGTAGCTTTGCTGGTGATGGTGTAGCTACACTGGGTGAGTGATGGTGTAGCTACGCTGGTGATGGTGTAGCTACACTGGGTGAGTGATGGTGTAGCTACACTGGGTGAGTGATGGTGTAGCTACACTAGGTGAGTGATGGTGTAGCTACACTGGGTGAGTGATGGTGTAGCTACGCTGGTGATAGTGTAGCAACACTGGTGATGGTGTAGCTACACTTGGTGAGTGATGGTGTAGCTACACTGGTGATGGTGTAGCTACACGTGATGGTGTAGCTACACTGGGTGAGTGATGGTGTAGCTACACTGGTGATGGTGTAGCTACACTGGGTTGGTGATGCTGTATCTACACTGGGTGATGGTGTAGCTATGCTGGTGATGGTGTAGCTACACTGGGTGGGTGATGGTGTAGCTACACTGGTGATGGTGTAGCTACACTGGGTGGGTGATGCTGTAGCTACACTGGGTGATGGTGTAGCTATGCTGGTGATGGTGTAGCTACACTGGGTGAGTGATGGTGTAGCTACACTGGGTGAGTGATGGTGTAGCTACACTGGTGATGGTGTAGCTACACTTGTGATGGTGTAGCTACACTGATTGGGTGATGGTGTAGGTACACTGGTGATGGTGTAGCTACACTGGGTGAGTGATGGTGTAGCTACACTGGTGATGGTGTAGCTACACTGGGTGAGTGATGGTGTAGCTACACTGGTGATGGTGTAGCTACACTGGGTGAGTGATGGTGTAGCTACACTGGGTGAGTGATGGTGTAGCTACACTGAGTGGGTGATGGTGTAGCTACGCTCTTGATGGTGTAGCTACACTGAGTGAGTGATGGTGTAGCTACACTGGGTGAGTGATGGAGAGCTACACTGGTGATGGTGTAGCTACACTGGTGATGGTGTAGCTACACTGGGTGAGTGATGGTGTAGCTACACTGATTGGGTGATGGTGTAGCTACACTGGTGATGGTGTAGCTACACTGGGTGAGTGATGGTGTAGCTACACTGGTGATGGTTTAGCTACTCTGGTGATGGTGTAGCTACACTGGGTGAGTGATGGTGTAGCTACACTGGTGATGGTGTAGCTACACTGGGTGAGTGATGGTGTAGCTACGCTGGTGATGGTGTAGCTACACTGGGTGAGTGATGGTGTAGCTACACTGGTGATGGTGTAGCTACACTGGGTGAGTGATGGTGTAGCTACACTGGGTGAGTGATGGTGTAGCTACACTGGGTGATGGTGTAGCTACACTGGGTGAGTGATGGTGTAGCTACGCTGGTAATGGTGTAGCTACACTGGGTGGGTGATGCTGTAGCTACACTGGTGATGGTGTAGCTACACTGGGTGAGTGATGGTGTAGCTACGCTGGTGATGGTGTAGCTACACTGGGTGGGTGATGGTGTAGCTACACTGGTGATGGTGTAGCTACAGTGGGTGAGTGATGGTGTAGCTACGCTGTTGATGGTGTAGCTACACTGGGTGAGTGAAGGTGTAGCTACACTGGTGATGGTGTAGCTACACTGGGTGAGTGATGGTGTAGCTACACTGGTGATGGTGTAGCTACACTGGGTGAGTGATGGTGTAGCTACGCTGGTGATGGTGTAGCTACACTGGGTGAGTGATCGTCTAGCTACACTGGGTGAGTGTTGGTGTAGCTATACTGGTGATGGTGTAGCCACACTGGGTGATGGTGTAGCTACACTGGGTGAGTGATGGTGTAGCTACGCTGGTGATGGTGTAGCTACACTGGGTGAGTGATGGTGTAGCTACACTGGTGATGGTGTAGCTACACTGGTGATGGTGTAGCTATGCTGGTGATGGTGTAGCTACACTGGGTGGGTGATGGTGTAGCTACACTGGTGATGGTGTAGCTACACTGGGTGAGTGATGGTGTTGCTACGTTGGTGATGGTGTAGCTACGCTGGTGATGGTGTGGCTATGCTGGGTGAGTGATGGTGTAGCTACACTGGGTAATGGTGTAGCTACACTGGTGATGGTGTAGCTACACTGGGTGAGTGATGGTGTAGCTACACTGGTGATGGTGTAGCTACACTGGGTGAGTGATGGTGTAGCTACACCTGGTGAGTGATGGTGTAGCTACGCTGGTGATGGTGTAGCTACACTGGGTGAGTGATGGTGTAGCTACACTGGTGATGGTGTAGCTACACTGGGTGGGTGATGTTGTAGCTTCACTGGGTGATGGTGTAGCTTTGCTGGTGATGGTGTAGCTACACTGAGTGAGTGATGGTGTAGCTACGCTGGTGATGGTGTAGCTACACTGGGTGAGTGATGGTGTAGCTACACTGGGTGATGGTGTAGCTACACTAGGTGAGTGATGGTGTAGCTACACTGGGTGAGTGATGGTGTAGCTACGCTGGTGATAGTGTAGCAACACTGGTGATGGTGTAGCTACACTGGGTGAGTGATGGTGTAGCTACACTGGTGATGGTGTAGCTACACGTGATGGTGTAGCTACACTGGGTGAGTGATGGTGTAGCTACACTGGTGATGGTGTAGCTACACTGGGTTGGTGATGCTGTAGCTACACTGGGTGATGGTGTAGCTATGCTGGTGATGGTGTAGCTACACTGGGTGGGTGATGGTGTAGCTACACTGGTGATGGTGTAGCTACACTGGGTGGGTGATGCTGTAGCTACACTGGGTGATGGTGTAGCTATGCTGGTGATGGTGTAGCTACACTGGGTGAGTGATGGTGTAGCTACACTGGGTGAGTGATGGTGTAGCTACACTGGTGATGGTGTAGCTACACTTGTGATGGTGTAGCTACACTGATTGGGTGATGGTGTAGGTACACTGGTGATGGTGTAGCTACACTGGGTGAGTGATGGTGTAGCTACACTGGTGCTGGTGTAGCTACACTGGGTGAGTGATGGTGTAGCTACACTGGGTGAGTGATGGTGTAGCTACACTGGGTGAGTGATGGTGTAGCTACGCTCTTGATGGTGTAGCTACACTGGGTGAGTGATGGTGTAGCTACACTGGTGATGGTGTAGCTACACTGGGTGAGTGATGGTGTAGCTACACTGGTGATGGTGTAGCTACGCTGGTGATGGTGTAGCTACACTGGGTGAGTGATGGTGTAGCTACACTGGTGATGGTGTAGCTACACTGGGTGAGTGATGGTGTAGCTACACTGGGTGAGTGTTGGTGTAGCTACACTGGTGATGGTGTAGCTACACTGGGTGATGGTGTAGATACACTGGGTGATTGATGGTGTAGCTACGCTGGTGATGGTGTAGCTACACTGGGTGAGTGATGGTGTAGCTACACTGGTGATGGTGTAGCTACACTTGTGATGGTGTAGCTACACTGATTGGGTGATGGTGTAGGTACACTGGTGATGGTGTAGCTACACTGGGTGGGTGATGGTGTAGCTACACTGGTGATGGTTTAGCTACTCTGGTGATGGTGTAGCTACACTGGGTGGGTGATGGTGTAGCTACACTGGTGATGGTGTAGCTACACTGGTGATGGTGTAGCTACACTGGGTGAGTCATGGCGTAGCTACACTGGGTGAGTGATGGTGTAGCTACACTGGGTGAGTGATGGTGTAGCTACGCTCTTGATGGTGTAGCTACACTGAGTGAGTGATGGTGTAGCTACACTGGTGATGGTGTAGCTACACTGGGTGGGTGATGGTGTAGCTACACTGGTGATGGTTTAGCTACTCTGGTGATGGTGTAGCTACACTGGGTGAGTGATAGTGTAGCTACACTGGTGATGGTGTAGCTACACTGGGTGAGTGATGGTGTAGCTACACTGGGTGAGTGATGGTGTAGCTACACTGAGTGGGTGATGGTGTAGCTACGCTCTTGATGGTGTAGCTACACTGAGTGAGTGATGGTGTAGCTACACTGGGTGAGTGATGGTGTAGCTACACTGGTGATGGTGTAGCTACACTGGGTGAGTGATGGTGTAGCTACACTGGTGATGGTGTAGCTACGCTGGTGATGGTGTAGCTACACTGGGTGAGTGATGGTGTAGCTACACTGATTGGGTGATGGTGTAGCTACACTGGTGATGGTGTAGCTACACTGGGTGAGTGATGGTGTAGCTACACTGGGTGAGTGATGGTGTAGCTACACTGGTGATGGTTTAGCTACTCTGGTGATGGTGTAGCTACACTGGGTGAGTGATGGTGTAGCTACACTGGTGATGGTGTAGCTACACTGGGTGAGTGATGGTGTAGCTACGCTGGTGATGGTGTAGCTACACTGGGTGAGTGATGGTGTAGCTACACTGGTGATGGTGTAGCTACACTGGGTGAGTGATGGTGTAGCTACACTGGGTGAGTGATGGTGTAGCTACACTGGGTGATGGTGTAGCTACACTGGGTGAGTGATGGTGTAGCTACGCTGGTAATGGTGTAGCTACACTGGGTGGGTGATGCTGTAGCTACACTGGTGATGGTGTAGCTACACTGGGTGAGTGATGGTGTAGCTACGCTGGTGATGGTGTAGCTACACTGGGTGAGTGATGGTGTAGCTACACTGGTGATGGTGTTGCTACACTGGGTGGGTGATGCTGTAGCTACACTTGTGATGGTGTAGCTACACTGGTGATGGTGTAGCTATGCTGGTGATGGTGTAGCTACACTGGGTGGGTGATGGTGTAGCTACACTGGTGATGGTGTAGCTACACTGGGTGAGTGATGGTGTAGCTACACTGGGTGAGTGATGGTGTAGCTACGTTGGTGATGGTGTAGCTACGCTGGTGATGGTGTGGCTATGCTGGGTGAGTGATGGTGTAGCTACACTGGCTGAGTGATGGTGTAGCTACGCTGGTGATGGTGTAGCTACACTGGGTGAGTGATGGTGTAGCTATACTGGTGATGGTGTAGCTACACTTGTGATGGTGTAGCTACACTGGTGATGGTGTAGCTATGCTGGTGATGGTGTAGCTACACTGGGTGGGTGATGGTGTAGCTACACTGGTGATGGTGTAGCTACACTGGGTGAGTGATGGTGTTGCTACGTTGGTGATGGTGTAGCTACGCTGGTGATGGTGTAGCTATGCTGGGTGAGTGATGGTGTAGCTACACTGGGTTATGGTGTAGCTACACTGGTGATGGTGTAGCTACACTGGGTGAGTGATGGTGTAGCTACGCTGGTGATGGTGTAGCTACACTGGTGATGGTGTAGCTACACTGGGTGAGTGATGGTGTAGCTACACTGGTGATGGTGTAGCTACACTGGTGATGGTGTAGCTACACTTGTGATGGTGTAGCTACACTGGGTGAGTGATGGTGTAGCTACACTGGGTGATGGTGTAGCTACACTGGGTGGGTGATGGTGTAGCTACACTGGGTGGGTGATGGTGTAGCTACACTGGGTGGGTGATGCTGTAGCTACACTGGGTAATGGTATAGCTACACTGGTGATGGTGTAGCTACACTGGGTGAGTGATGGTGTAGCTACACTGGTGATGGTGTAGCTACACTGGGTGAGTGATGGTGTAGCTACACTGGTGATGGTGTAGCTACACTGGGTGAGTGATGGTGCAGCTACACTGGGTGAGTGATGGTGTAGCTACACTAGGTGAGTGATGGTGTTGCTACGCTGGTGATGGTGTAGCTACACTGGGTGAGTGATGGTGTAGCTACACTGGGTGAGTGATGGTGTAGCTACACTAGGTGAGTGATGGTGTAGCTACGCTGGTGATGGTGTAGCTACACTGGGTGAGTGATGGTGTAGCTACACTGGTGATGGTGTAGCTACACTGGGTGAGTGATGGTGTAGCTACACTGGTGATGGTGTAGCTACACTGGGTGGGTGATGCTGTAGCTACACTGGGTGATGGTGTAGCTTTGCTGGTGATGGTGTAGCTACACTGGGTGAGTGATTTTGTAGCTACGCTGGTGATGGTGTAGCTACACTGGGTGAGTGATGGTGTAGCTACGCTGGTGATGGTGTAGCTACACTGGGTGAGTGATGGTGTAGCTACGCTGGTGATGGTGTAGCTACACTGGGTGAATGATGGTGTAGCTACACTGGGTGATGGTGTAGCTACACTAGGTGAGTGATGGTGTAGCTACACTGGTGATGGTGTAGCTACGCTGGTGATGGTGTAGCTACACTGGGTGAGTGATGGTGTAGTTACGCTGGTGATGGTGTAGCTACACTGGTGATGGTGTAGCTACACTGGATGAGTGATGGTGTAGCTACACTGGGTGAGTGATCGTGTAGCTACACTTGTGATGGTGTAGCTACACTGGGTGAGTGATTGTGTAGCTACACTGGTGATGGTGTAGCTACACTGGGTTGGTGATGCTGTAGCTACACTGGGTGATGGTGTAGCTATGCTGGTGATGGTGAAGCTACACTGGGTGGGTGATGGTGTAGCTACACTGGTGATGGTGTAGCTACACTGGGTGGGTGATGCTGTAGCTTCACTGGGTGATGGTGTAGCTACAACTGGGTGAGTGATGGTGTAGCTACGCTGTTGATGGTGTAGCTACACTGGGTGAGTGAAGGTGTAGCTACACTGGTGATGGTGTAGCTACACTGGGTGAGTGATGGTGTAGCTACACTGGTGATGGTGTAGCTACACTGGGTGAGTGATGGTGTAGCTACGCTGGTGATGGTGTAGCTACACTGGGTGAGTGATCGTCTAGCTACACTGGGTGAGTGTTGGTGTAGCTATACTGGTGATGGTGTAGCCACACTGGGTGATGGTGTAGCTACACTGGGTGAGTGATGGTGTAGCTACGCTGGTGATGGTGTAGCTACACTGGGTGAGTGATGGTGTAGCTACACTGGTGATGGTGTAGCTACACTGGTGATGGTGTAGCTATGCTGGTGATGGTGTAGCTACACTGGGTGGGTGATGGTGTAGCTACACTGGTGATGGTGTAGCTACACTGGGTGAGTGATGGTGTTGCTACGTTGGTGATGGTGTAGCTACGCTGGTGATGGTGTGGCTATGCTGGGTGAGTGATGGTGTAGCTACACTGGGTAATGGTGTAGCTACACTGGTGATGGTGTAGCTACACTGGGTGAGTGATGGTGTAGCTACACTGGTGATGGTGTAGCTACACTGGGTGAGTGATGGTGTAGCTACACTGGGTGAGTGATGGTGTAGCTACGCTGGTGATGGTGTAGCTACACTGGGTGAGTGATGGTGTAGCTACACTGGTGATGGTGTAGCTACACTGGGTGGGTGATGGTGTAGCTTCACTGGGTGATGGTGTAGCTTTGCTGGTGATGGTGTAGCTACACTGGGTGAGTGATGGTGTAGCTACGCTGGTGATGGTGTAGCTACACTGGGTGAGTGATGGTGTAGCTACACTGGGTGAGTGATGGTGTAGCTACACTAGGTGAGTGATGGTGTAGCTACACTGGGTGAGTGATGGTGTAGCTACGCTGGTGATAGTGTAGCAACACTGGTGATGGTGTAGCTACACTGGGTGAGTGATGGTGTAGCTACACTGGTGATGGTGTAGCTACACGTGATGGTGTAGCTACACTGGGTGAGTGATGGTGTAGCTACACTGGTGATGGTGTAGCTACACTGGGTTGGTGATGCTGTAGCTACACTGGGTGATGGTGTAGCTATGCTGGTGATGGTGTAGCTACACTGGGTGGGTGATGGTGTAGCTACACTGGTGATGGTGTAGCTACACTGGGTGGGTGATGCTGTAGCTACACTGGGTGATGGTGTAGCTATGCTGGTGATGGTGTAGCTACACTGGGTGAGTGATGGTGTAGCTACACTGGGTGAGTGATGGTGTAGCTACACTGGTGATGGTGTAGCTACACTTGTGATGGTGTAGCTACACTGATTGGGTGATGGTGTAGGTACACTGGTGATGGTGTAGCTACACTGGGTGAGTGATGGTGTAGCTACACTGGTGATGGTGTAGCTACACTGGGTGAGTGATAGTGTAGCTACACTGGTGATGGTGTAGCTACACTGGGTGAGTGATGGTGTAGCTACACTGGGTGAGTGATGGTGTAGCTACACTGAGTGGGTGATGGTGTAGCTACGCTCTTGATGGTGTAGCTACACTGAGTGAGTGATGGTGTAGCTACACTGGGTGAGTGATGGAGAGCTACACTGGTGATGGTGTAGCTACACTGGTGATGGTGTAGCTACACTGGGTGAGTGATGGTGTAGCTACACTGATTGGGTGATGGTGTAGCTACACTGGTGATGGTGTAGCTACACTGGGTGAGTGATGGTGTAGCTACACTGATGATGGTTTAGCTACTCTGGTGATGGTGTAGCTACACTGGGTGAGTGATGGTGTAGCTACACTGGTGATGGTGTAGCTACACTGGGTGAGTGATGGTGTAGCTACGCTGGTGATGGTGTAGCTACACTGGGTGAGTGATGGTGTAGCTACACTGGTGATGGTGTAGCTACACTGGGTGAGTGATGGTGTAGCTACACTGGGTGAGTGATGGTGTAGCTACACTGGGTGATGGTGTAGCTACACTGGGTGAGTGATGGTGTAGCTACGCTGGTAATGGTGTAGCTACACTGGGTGGGTGATGCTGTAGCTACACTGGTGATGGTGTAGCTACACTGGGTGAGTGATGGTGTAGCTACGCTGGTGATGGTGTAGCTACACTGGGTGGGTGATGGTGTAGCTACACTGGTGATGGTGTAGCTACAGTGGGTGAGTGATGGTGTAGCTACGCTGTTGATGGTGTAGCTACACTGGGTGAGTGAAGGTGTAGCTACACTGGTGATGGTGTAGCTACACTGGGTGAGTGATGGTGTAGCTACACTGGTGATGGTGTAGCTACACTGGGTGAGTGATGGTGTAGCTACGCTGGTGATGGTGTAGCTACACTGGGTGAGTGATCGTCTAGCTACACTGGGTGAGTGTTGGTGTAGCTATACTGGTGATGGTGTAGCCACACTGGGTGATGGTGTAGCTACACTGGGTGAGTGATGGTGTAGCTACGCTGGTGATGGTGTAGCTACACTGGGTGAGTGATGGTGTAGCTACACTGGTGATGGTGTAGCTACACTGGTGATGGTGTAGCTATGCTGGTGATGGTGTAGCTACACTGGGTGGGTGATGGTGTAGCTACACTGGTGATGGTGTAGCTACACTGGGTGAGTGATGGTGTTGCTACGTTGGTGATGGTGTAGCTACGCTGGTGATGGTGTGGCTATGCTGGGTGAGTGATGGTGTAGCTACACTGGGTAATGGTGTAGCTACACTGGTGATGGTGTAGCTACACTGGGTGAGTGATGGTGTAGCTACACTGGTGATGGTGTAGCTACACTGGGTGAGTGATGGTGTAGCTACACTGGGTGAGTGATGGTGTAGCTACGCTGGTGATGGTGTAGCTACACTGGGTGAGTGATGGTGTAGCTACACTGGTGATGGTGTAGCTACACTGGGTGGGTGATGGTGTAGCTTCACTGGGTGATGGTGTAGCTTTGCTGGTGATGGTGTAGCTACACTGGGTGAGTGATGGTGTAGCTACGCTGGTGATGGTGTAGCTACACTGGGTGAGTGATGGTGTAGCTACACTGGGTGATGGTGTAGCTACACTAGGTGAGTGATGGTGTAGCTACACTGGGTGAGTGATGGTGTAGCTACGCTGGTGATAGTGTAGCAACACTGGTGATGGTGTAGCTACACTGGGTGAGTGATGGTGTAGCTACACTGGTGATGGTGTAGCTACACGTGATGGTGTAGCTACACTGGGTGAGTGATGGTGTAGCTACACTGGTGATGGTGTAGCTACACTGGGTTGGTGATGCTGTAGCTACACTGGGTGATGGTGTAGCTATGCTGGTGATGGTGTAGCTACACTGGGTGGGTGATGGTGTAGCTACACTGGTGATGGTGTAGCTACACTGGGTGGGTGATGCTGTAGCTACACTGGGTGATGGTGTAGCTATGCTGGTGATGGTGTAGCTACACTGGGTGAGTGATGGTGTAGCTACACTGGGTGAGTGATGGTGTAGCTACACTGGTGATGGTGTAGCTACACTTGTGATGGTGTAGCTACACTGATTGGGTGATGGTGTAGGTACACTGGTGATGGTGTAGCTACACTGGGTGAGTGATGGTGTAGCTACACTGGTGATGGTGTAGCTACACTGGGTGAGTGATGGTGTAGCTACACTGGGTGAGTGATGGTGTAGCTACACTGGGTGAGTGATGGTGTAGCTACGCTCTTGATGGTGTAGCTACACTGGGTGAGTGATGGTGTAGCTACACTGGTGATGGTGTAGCTACACTGGGTGAGTGATGGTGTAGCTACACTGGTGATGGTGTAGCTACGCTGGTGATGGTGTAGCTACACTGGGTGAGTGATGGTGTAGCTACACTGGTGATGGTGTAGCTACACTGGGTGAGTGATGGTGTAGCTACACTGGGTGAGTGTTGGTGTAGCTACACTGGTGATGGTGTAGCTACACTGGGTGATGGTGTAGATACACTGGGTGATTGATGGTGTAGCTACGCTGGTGATGGTGTAGCTACACTGGGTGAGTGATGGTGTAGCTACACTGGTGATGGTGTAGCTACACTTGTGATGGTGTAGCTACACTGATTGGGTGATGGTGTAGGTACACTGGTGATGGTGTAGCTACACTGGGTGGGTGATGGTGTAGCTACACTGGTGATGGTTTAGCTACTCTGGTGATGGTGTAGCTACACTGGGTGGGTGATGGTGTAGCTACACTGGTGATGGTGTAGCTACACTGGTGATGGTGTAGCTACACTGGGTGAGTCATGGCGTAGCTACACTGGGTGAGTGATGGTGTAGCTACACTGGGTGAGTGATGGTGTAGCTACGCTCTTGATGGTGTAGCTACACTGAGTGAGTGATGGTGTAGCTACACTGGTGATGGTGTAGCTACACTGGGTGGGTGATGGTGTAGCTACACTGGTGATGGTTTAGCTACTCTGGTGATGGTGTAGCTACACTGGGTGAGTGATGGTGTAGCTACACTGGTGATGGTGTAGCTACACTGGGTGAGTGATGGTGTAGCTACACTGGGTGAGTGATGGTGTAGCTACACTGAGTGGGTGATGGTGTAGCTACGCTCTTGATGGTGTAGCTACACTGAGTGAGTGATGGTGTAGCTACACTGGGTGAGTGATGGTGTAGCTACACTGGTGATGGTGTAGCTACACTGGGTGAGTGATGGTGTAGCTACACTGGTGATGGTGTAGCTACGCTGGTGATGGTGTAGCTACACTGGGTGAGTGATGGTGTAGCTACACTGATTGGGTGATGGTGTAGCTACACTGGTGATGGTGTAGCTACACTGGGTGAGTGATGGTGTAGCTACACTGGGTGAGTGATGGTGTAGCTACACTGGTGATGGTTTAGCTACTCTGGTGATGGTGTAGCTACACTGGGTGAGTGATGGTGTAGCTACACTGGTGATGGTGTAGCTACACTGGGTGAGTGATGGTGTAGCTACGCTGGTGATGGTGTAGCTACACTGGGTGAGTGATGGTGTAGCTACACTGGTGATGGTGTAGCTACACTGGGTGAGTGATGGTGTAGCTACACTGGGTGAGTGATGGTGTAGCTACACTGGGTGATGGTGTAGCTACACTGGGTGAGTGATGGTGTAGCTACGCTGGTAATGGTGTAGCTACACTGGGTGGGTGATGCTGTAGCTACACTGGTGATGGTGTAGCTACACTGGGTGAGTGATGGTGTAGCTACGCTGGTGATGGTGTAGCTACACTGGGTGAGTGATGGTGTAGCTACACTGGTGATGGTGTTGCCGCACTGGGTGCGTGATGCTGTAGCTACACTTGTGATGGTGTAGCTACACTGGTGATGGTGTAGCTATGCTGGTGATGGTGTAGCTACACTGGGTGTGTGATGGTGTAGCTACACTGGTGATGGTGTAGCTACACTGGGTGAGTGATGGTGTAGCTACACTGGGTGAGTGATGGTGTAGCTACGTTGGTGATGGTGTAGCTACGCTGGTGATGGTGTGGCTATGCTGGGTGAGTGATGGTGTAGCTACACTGGCTGAGTGATGGTGTAGCTACGCTGGTGATGGTGTAGCTACACTGGGTGAGTGATGGTGTAGCTATACTGGTGATGGTGTAGCTACACTTGTGATGGTGTAGCTACACTGGTGATGGTGTAGCTATGCTGGTGATGGTGTAGCTACACTGGGTGGGTGATGGTGTAGCTACACTGGTGATGGTGTAGCTACACTGGGTGAGTGATGGTGTTGCTACGTTGGTGATGGTGTAGCTACGCTGGTGATGGTGTAGCTATGCTGGGTGAGTGATGGTGTAGCTACACTGGGTTATGGTGTAGCTACACTGGTGATGGTGTAGCTACACTGGGTGAGTGATGGTGTAGCTACGCTGGTGATGGTGTAGCTACACTGGTGATGGTGTAGCTACACTGGGTGAGTGATGGTGTAGCTACACTGGTGATGGTGTAGCTACACTGGTGATGGTGTAGCTACACTTGTGATGGTGTAGCTACACTGGGTGAGTGATGGTGTAGCTACACTGGGTGATGGTGTAGCTACACTGGGTGGGTGATGGTGTAGCTACACTGGGTGGGTGATGGTGTAGCTACACTGGGTGGGTGATGCTGTAGCTACACTGGGTAATGGTATAGCTACACTGGTGATGGTGTAGCTACACTGGGTGAGTGATGGTGTAGCTACACTGGTGATGGTGTAGCTACACTGGGTGAGTGATGGTGCAGCTACACTGGGTGAGTGATGGTGTAGCTACACTAGGTGAGTGATGGTGTTGCTACGCTGGTGATGGTGTAGCTACACTGGGTGAGTGATGGTGTAGCTACACTGGGTGAGTGATGGTGTAGCTACACTAGGTGAGTGATGGTGTAGCTACGCTGGTGATGGTGTAGCTACACTGGGTGAGTGATGGTGTAGCTACACTGGTGATGGTGTAGCTACACTGGGTGAGTGATGGTGTAGCTACTCTGGTGATGGTGTAGCTACACTGGGTGGGTGATGCTGTAGCTACACTGGGTGATGGTGTAGCTTTGCTGGTGATGGTGTAGCTACACTGGGTGAGTGATGGTGTAGCTACGCTGGTGATGGTGTAGCTACACTGGGTGAGTGATGGTGTAGCTACGCTGGTGATGGTGTAGCTACACTGGGTGAGTGATGGTGTAGCTACGCTGGTGATGGTGTAGCTACACTGGGTGAATGATGGTGTAGCTACACTGGGTGATGGTGTAGCTACACTAGGTGAGTGATGGTGTAGCTACACTGGTGATGGTGTAGCTACGCTGGTGATGGTGTAGCTACACTGGGTGAGTGATGGTGTAGTTACGCTGGTGATGGTGTAGCTACACTGGTGATGGTGTAGCTACACTGGATGAGTGATGGTGTAGCTACACTGGGTGAGTGATCGTGTAGCTACACTTGTGATGGTGTAGCTACACTGGGTGAGTGATTGTGTAGCTACACTGGTGATGGTGTAGCTACACTGGGTTGGTGATGCTGTAGCTACACTGGGTGATGGTGTAGCTATGCTGGTGATGGTGAAGCTACACTGGGTGGGTGATGGTGTAGCTACACTGGTGATGGTGTAGCTACACTGGGTGGGTGATGCTGTAGCTTCACTGGGTGATGGTGTAGCTACAACTGGGTGAGTGATGGTGTAGCTACGCTGGTGATGGTGTAGCTACACTGGGTGAGTGATAGTGTAGCTACACTGGTGATGGTGTAGCTACACTGGGTGAGTGATGGTGTAGCTACACTGGGTGATGGTGTAGCTACACTTGTGATGGTGTAGCTACACTGATTGGGTGATGGTCTAGGTACACTGGTGATGGTGTAGCTACACTGGGTGAGTGATGGTGTAGCTACGCTGGTGATGGTGTAGCTACACTGGTGATGGTGTAGCTACACTGGGTGAGTGATGGTGTAGCTACGCTGGTGATGGTGTAGCTACACTGGGTGAGTGATGGTGTAGCTACGCTGGTGATGGTGTAGCTACACTGGGTGAGTGATGGTGTAGCTACACTGGTGATGGTGTAGCTACACTTGTGATGGTGTAGCTACACTGGTGATGGAGTAGCTATGCTGGTGATGGTGTAGCTACACTGGGTGGGTGATGGTGTAGCTACACTGGTGATGGTGTAGCTACACTGGGTGAGTGATGGTGTTGCTACGTTGGTGATGGTGTAGCTACGCTGGTGATGGTGTGGCTATGCTGGGTGAGTGATGGTGTAGCTACACTGGGTAATGGTGTAGCTACACTGGTGATGGTGTAGCTACACTGGGTGAGTGATGGTGTAGCTACACTGGGTGAGTGATGGTGTAGCTACACTGGGTGAGTGATGGTGTAGCTACACTGGGTGAGTGATGGTGTAGCTACACTGGTGATGGTGTAGCTACACTGGGTGGGTGATGCTGTAGCTTCACTGGGTGATGGTGTAGCTTAGCTGGTGATGGTGTAGCTACACTGGGTGAGTGATGGTGTAGCTACGCTGGTGATGGTGTAGCTACACTGGGTGAGTGATGGTGTAGCTACGCTGGTGATGGTGTAGCTACACTGGTGATGGTGTAGCTACACTGGTTGAGTGATTGTGTAGCTACACTGGTGATGGTGTAGCTACACTGGGTTGGTGATGCTGTAGCTACACTGGGTGATGGTGTAGCTATGCTGGTGATGGTGTAGCTACACTGGGTGGGTGATGGTGTAGCTACACTGGTGATGGTGTAGCTACACTGGGTGGGTGATGCTGTAGCTACACAGGGTGATGGTGTAGCTATGCTGGTGATGGTGTAGCTACACTGGGTGAGTGATGGTGTAGCTACGCTGGTGATGGTGTAGCTACACTGGGTGAGTGATGGTGTAGCTACACTGGGTGAGTGATGGTGTAGCTACACTGGTGATGGTGTAGCTACACTGGTGATGGTGTAGCTACGCTGGTGATGGTGTAGCTACACTGGGTGATGGTGTAGCTACACTGGGTGGGTGATGCTGTAGCTACGCTGGTGATGGTGTAGCTACACTGGGTGAGTGATGGTGTAGCTACACTGGGTGAGTGATGGTGTAGCTACACTGGGTGAGTGATGGTGTAGCTACACTGGTGATGGTGTAGCTACACTGGGTGGGTGATGCTGTAGCTTCACTGGGTGATGGTGTAGCTTAGCTGGTGATGGTGTAGCTACACTGGGTGAGTGATGGTGTAGCTACGCTGGTGATGGTGTAGCTACACTGGGTGAGTGATGGTGTAGCTACGCTGGGGATGGTGTAGCTACACTGGGTGAGTGATGGTGTAGCTACGCTGGGGATGGTGTAGCTACACTGGTGATGGTGTAGCTACACTGGTTGAGTGATTGTGTAGCTACACTGGTGATGGTGTAGCTACACTGGGTTGGTGATGCTGTAGCTACACTGGGTGATGGTGTAGCTATGCTGGTGATGGTGTAGCTACACTGGGTGGGTGATGGTGTAGCTACACTGGTGATGGTGTAGCTACACTGGGTGGGTGATGCTGTAGCTACACAGGGTGATGGTGTAGCTATGCTGGTGATGGTGTAGCTACACTGGGTGAGTGATGGTGTAGCTACGCTGGTGATGGTGTAGCTACACTGGGTGAGTGATGGTGTAGCTACACTGGGTGAGTGATGGTGTAGCTACACTGGTGATGGTGTAGCTACACTGGTGATGGTGTAGCTACGCTGGTGATGGTGTAGCTACACTGGGTGATGGTGTAGCTACACTGGGTGGGTGATGCTGTAGCTACGCTGGTGATGGTGTAGCTACACTGGGTGAGTGATGGTGTAGCTACACTGGGTGAGTGATGGTGTAGCTACACTGGGTGAGTGATGGTGTAGCTACACTGGTGATGGTATAGCTACGCTGGTGATGGTGTAGCTACACTGGGTGAGTGATGGTGTAGCTACGCTGGTGATGGTGTAGCTACACTGGGTGAGTGATCGTGTAGCTACACTGGGTGAGTGTTGGTGTAGCTACACTGGGTGATGGTGTAGATACACTGGGTGAGTGATGGTGTAGCTACGCTGGTGATGGTGTAGCTACGCTGGTGATGGTGTAGCTACACTGGGTGAGTGATGGTGTAGCTACACTGGGTGAGTGATGGTGTAGCTACACTGGGTGAGTGATGGTGTAGCTACACTGATTGGGTGATGGTGTAGCTACGCTGGTGATGGTGTAGCTACACTGGGTGAGTGATGGTGTAGCTACACTGGGTGAGTGATGGTGTAGCTACACTGGGTGATGGTGTAGCTACACTTGTGATGGTGTAGCTACACTGATTGGGTGATGGTCTAGGTACACTGGTGATGGTGTAGCTACACTGGGTGAGTGATGGTGTAGCTACGCTGGTGATGGTGTAGCTACACTGGTGATGGTGTAGCTACACTGGGTGAGTGATGGTGTAGCTACGCTGGTGATGGTGTAGCTACACTGGGTGAGTGATGGTGTAGCTACACTGGTGATGGTGTAGCTATGCTGGTGATGGTGTAGCTACACTGGGTGGGTGATGGTGTAGCTACACTGGTGATGGTGTAGCTACACTGGGTGAGTGATGGTGTTGCTACGTTGGTGATGGTGTAGCTACGCTGGTGATGGTGTGGCTATGCTGGGTGAGTGATGGTGTAGCTACACTGGGTAATGGTGTAGCTACACTGGGTGAGTGATGGTGTAGCTACACTGGGTGAGTGATGGTGTAGCTACACTGGGTGAGTGATGGTGTAGCTACACTGGGTGAGTGATGGTGTAGCTACACTGGTGATGGTGTAGCTACACTGGGTGGGTGATGCTGTAGCTTCACTGGGTGATGGTGTAGCTTTGCTGGTGATGGTGTAGCTACACTGGGTGAGTGATGGTGTAGCTACGCTGGTGATGGTGTAGCTACACTGGGTGAGTGATGGTGTAGCTACGCTGGTGATGGTGTAGCTACACTGGTGATGGTGTAGCTACACTTGTGATGGTGTAGCTACACTGGTTGAGTGATTGTGTAGCTACACTGGTGATGGTGTAGCTACACTGGGTGAGTGATGGTGTAGCTACACTGGTGATGGTGTAGCTACACTGGGTTGGTGATGCTGTAGCTACACTGGGTGATGGTGTAGCTATGCTGGTGATGGTGTAGCTACACTGGGTGGGTGATGGTGTAGCTACACTGGTGATGGTGTAGCTACACTGGGTGGGTGATGCTGTAGCTACACTGGGTGATGGTGTAGCTATGCTGGTGATGGTGTAGCTACACTGGGTGAGTGATGGTGTAGCTACGCTGGTGATGGTGTAGCTACACTGGGTGAGTGATGGTGTAGCTACACTGGGTGAGTGATGGTGTAGCTACACTGGTGATGGTGTAGCTACACTGGTGATGGTGTAGCTACGCTGGTGATGGTGTAGCTACACTGGGTGATGGTGTAGCTACACTGGGTGGGTGATGCTGTAGCTACGCTGGTGATGGTGTAGCTACACTGGGTGAGTGATGGTGTAGCTACACTGGGTGAGTGATGGTGTAGCTACACTGGGTGAGTGATGGTGTAGCTACACTGGTGATGGTGTAGCTACGCTGGTGATGGTGTAGCTACACTGGGTGAGTGATGGTGTAGCTACGCTGGTGATGGTGTAGCTACACTGGGTGAGTGATCGTGTAGCTACACTGGGTGAGTGTTGGTGTAGCTACACTGGGTGGGTGATGGTGTAGCTACACTGGGTGAGTGATGGTGTAGCTACACTGGGTGATGGTGTAGATACACTGGGTGAGTGATGGTGTAGCTACACTGGGTGAGTGATCGTGTAGCTACACTGGTGATGGTGTAGCTACACTGGGTGAGTGTTGGTGTAGCTACACTGGTGATGGTGTAGCTACACTGGGTGATGGTGTAGATACACTGGGTGAGTGATGGTGTAGCTACGCTGGTGATGGTGTAGCTACACTGGGTGAGTGATGGTGTAGCTACACTGGTGATGGTGTAGCTACACTTGTGATGGTGTAGCTACACTGATTGGGTGATGGTGTAGGTACACTGGTGATGGTGTAGCTACACTGGGTGGGTGATGGTGTAGCTACACTGGTGATGGTTTAGCTACTCTGGTGATGGTGTAGCTACACTGGGTGAGTGATGGTGTAGCTACACTGGTGATGGTGTAGCTACACTGGGTGAGTGATGGCGTAGCTACACTGGGTGAGTGATGGTGTAGCTACACTGGTGATGGTGTAGCTACACTGAGTGAGTGATGGTGTAGCTACACTGGTGATGGTGTAGCTACACTGGGTGGGTGATGGTGTAGCTACACTGGTGATGGTTTAGCTACTCTGGTGATGGTGTAGCTACACTGGGTGAGTGATGGTGTAGCTACACAGGTGATGGTGTAGCTACACTGGGTGAGTGATGGTGTAGCTACCCTGGTGATGGTGTAGCTACGCTGGTGATGGTGTAGCTACACTGGGTGAGTGATGGTGTAGCTACGCTGGTGATGGTGTAGCTACACTGGGTGAGTGATGGTGTAGCTACGCTGGTGATGGTGTAGCTACACTGGGTGATGGTGTAGATACACTGGGTGAGTGACGGTGTAGCTACACTGGTGATGGTGTAGCTACACTTGTGATGGTGTAGCTACACTGATTGGGTGATGGTGTAGGTACACTGGTGATGGTGTAGCTACACTGGGTGAGTGATGGTGTAGCTACACTGGTGATGGTGTAGCTACACTTGTGATGGTGTAGCTACACTGATTGGGTGATGGTGTAGGTACACTGGTGATGGTGTAGCTACACTGGGTGAGTGATGTGTAGCTACACTGGTGATGGTGTAGCTACACTGGGTGCGTGATGGTGTAGCTACACTGGTGATGGTTTAGCTACTCTGGTGATGGTGTAGCTACACTGGGTGAGTGATGGTGTAGCTACGCTGGTGATGGTGTTGCTACACTGGGTGAGTGATGGTGTAGCTACACTGGTGATGGTGTAGCTACGCTGGTGACGGTGTAGCTACACTGGGTGAGTGATGGTGTAGCTACACTGAGTGAGTGATGGTGTAGCTACTCTGGTGATGGTGTAGCTACACTGGGTGAGTGATGGTGTAGCTACACTGAGTGAGTGATGTTGTAGCTACGCTGGTGATGGTGTAGATACACTGGGTGAGTGATGGTGTAGCTACACTGGTGATGGTGTAGCTACGCTGGTGATGGTGTAGCTACACTGGGTGAGTGATGGTGTAGCTACGCTTGTGATGGTGTAGCTACACTGGGTGAGTGATGGTGTAGCTACACTGGTGATGGTGTAGCTACGCTGGTGATGGTGTAACTACACTGAGTGAGTGATGGTGTAGCTACGCTTGTGATGGTGTAGCTACACTGGGTGAGTGATGGTGTAGCTACACTGGGTGATTGATGGTGTAGCTACACTGGTGATGGTGTAGCTACACTTGTGATGGTGTAGCTACACTGATTGGGTGATGGTCTAGGTACACTGGTGATGGTGTAGCTACGCTGGTGATGGTGTAGCTACACTGGGTGAGTGATGGTGTAGCTACTCTGGTGATGGTGTAGCTACACTGGGTGAGTGATGGTGTAGCTACACTGGGTGAGTGATGGTGTAGCTACACTGGGTGAGTGATGGTGTAGCTACGCTGGTGATGGTGTAGCTACACTGGGTGATGGTGTAGCTACACTGGTGATGGTGTAGCTACACTGGTGATGGTGTAGCTACACTGGTGATGGTGTAGCTACACTGGGTGAGTGATCGTGTAGCTACACTGGGTGAGTGTTGGTGTAGCTACACTGGGTGATGGTGTAGATACACTGGGTGAGTGATGGTGTAGCTATATTGGTGATGGTGTAGCTACACTTGTGATGGTGTAGCTACACTGATTGGGTGATGGTGTAGGTACACTGGTGATGGTGTAGCTATACTGGGTGAGTGATGGTGTAGCTACACTGGTGATGGTGTTGCTACACTGGGTGAGTGATGGTGTAGCTACACTGGTGATGGTGTAGCTACGCTGGTGATGGTGTTGCTACACTGGGTGAGTGATGGTGTAGCTACACTGGTGATGGTGTAGCTACACTGGTGATGGTGTTGCTACACTGGGTGAGTGATGGTGTAGCTACACTGGTGATGGTGTAGCTACACTGGTGATGGTGTAGCTACACTGAGTGAGTGATGGTGTAGCTACGCTGGTGATGGTGTTGCTACACTGGGTGAGTGATGGTGTAGCTACACTGGTGATGGTGTAGCTACGCTGGTGATGGTGTAGCTACACTGGGTGAGTGATGGTGTAGCTACACTGAGTGAGTGATGGTGTAGCTACGCTGGTGATGGTGTAGCTACACTGGGTTAGTGATGGTGTAGCTACATTGGTGATGGTGTAGCTACGCTGGTGATGGTGTAGCTACACTGGGTGAGTGATGGTGTAACTACACTGGTGATGGTGTAGCTACACTGGGTGAGTGATGGTGTAACTACACTAGTGAGTGATGGTGTAGCTACACTTGTGATGGTGTAGCTACACTGGGTGAGTGATGGTGTAGCTACACTGGTGATGGTGTAGCTACACTGGTGATGGTGTAGCTACACTGGGTGATTGATGGTGTAGCTACACTGGTGATGGTGTAGCTACACTGGTGGTGTAGCTACGCTGGTGATGGTGTAGCTACACTGGGTGAGTGATGGTGTAGCTACGCTGGTGATGGTGTAGCTACACTCTGTGAGTGATGGTGTAGCTACACTCTGTGAGTGATGGTGTAGCTACACCAGCCTGCGATGTTGGTGTTGCTACACAGCACTTGCCCCAACAGTCTGTCTGAGGCTACACGGTGGGGGTGGGGGGGACCTTTGTCTTTGTGCCTGCAGGAGGGTCCCTTCGTCTGCATCTCGCTGGTGAGATCTCTGCCTGAGTCGGACAGCGTCCACTCCATGCTGTGTAAGCCAACTGCTCACCGGGGTTCACGTCCACGCCAGCTCTCTGTGTTGTGTTGCATCGTGTTTCTAAGTTTGCTGTGTGCTTGTTTTCTCGTTCACTGTTACCTGATGACGGTTGCTTGTGTTGCAATCGAAACGTCAGATTCTATTATTATTGTTTGATTTAATTTCCTACGTGACTTTACCGAAAGAACCACGGAGCAAAAATAGTTTAGTTTTGTAGATGAGATATAGAGAGTTCAGTGGGACCTTACCTGGTTGCAATAAAAATAGTTTATATTCATATTCTTATTTCTTTCGGTAAAGTCACGTTATTGTTTCCCTTCAACGTGACTTAACCGAAAAAACTAAGAATATGAATTACTGCAGTCACGAAAGCTTTATATAAAAAAAATAGTTTAGTTTGTAGATGAGATGTAGAGACCTCAGTGGGACCTTACCTGGTTACAATAAAAAATAGTTTAGTTTGTAGATGAGATGTTGAGACCTCAGTGGGACCTTACCTGGTTACAATAAAAATAGTTTAGTTTGTAGATGAGATGTTGAGACCTCAGTGGGACTTTACCTGGTAAAATAATAATAGTTTAGTTTGTAGATGACATGGAGAGAGCCCAGTGGGACCTTGCCTAGTACAATAAAAATAGTTTAGTTTGTAGATGAGATGTAGAGACCTCAGTGGGACCTTACCTGGTACAATAAAAATGACATCTGAAACGGCGCCTTGCGGCGACCGTGCCGTGCCGACGCCGTGCCCCGGCGTGCCGCAGGGAAGGAGTACGGTCGCGCCGACAGCCGCTGGCTTCACTCGGACCCCACCGTGGTGGCGCTCGAGATCCTGATGGTGGCGGTTGCGGGGCCCCTGGCGCTGCTGCTGGTGTTCGCCATCGTCCAGGACAAGCACTACTGGTAGGGGTCACGCCGCACTACTGGTAGGGGTCACGCCGCTCTACCTGTAGGGGTCACGCCGCTCTACCGGTAGGGGTCACGCCGCTCGACCGGTAGGGGTCACGCCACTCTACCGGTAGGGGGTCACGCTGCACTACCGGTAGGGGTAACGCCACACTACCGTTAGGGGGTAACGCCACACTACCGGTAAGGGTCACGTCGCTCTACCGGTAGGGGTCACGCCGCTGTACCGGTAGGGGTCACGCCGCTCTACCAGTAGGGGTCACGCCACTCTACCGGTAGGGGGTAACGCCACACTACCGGTAGGGGTCATGCCGCACTACCGCTGGGGGGCGCTGTGGGTGTCACCGTATCCGTGACGACGCTGTGGGGTGTCCATGTAACGACGCATCTCCACCAACACCACTAACCACGTTGTCTCCACCGCGCACTCACTCACCCACACCACCATCACCACCTCCGCCCACACCACCATCACCACCTCCGCCCACACCACTAACCCGCATCACCACTTCCGCCCACACCACCACCACCATCACCGCCTCCGCTCACACCATCACCACCACCGCCTCCGCTCACACCACTAACCCACATCGCCGTCAACACAACTGCCCGCACCACTAGCCCGCATCGCCGCCGCCTCCACCCACACCACCGCCACGCTTCCCCCTCCCCTCCCCCGCCCGCCCGTAGCCACTTTGTACAGGTGTGCCTGTGCGTGTGTGAGCTGTACGTAGCCACTTTGTACAGGTGTGCCTGTGCGTGTGTGAGCTGTACGTAGCCACTTTGTACAGGTGTGCCTGTGCGTGTGCGAGCTGTACGTAGCCACTTTGTACAGGTGTGCCTGTGCGTGTGCGAGCTGTACGTAGCCACTTTGTACAGGTGTGCCTGTGCGTGTGCGAGCTGTATGTAGCCACTTTGTACAAGTGTGCCTGTGCGTGTGCGAGCTGTACGTAGCCACTTTGTACAGGTGTGCCTGTGCGTGTGCGAGCTGTACGTAGCCACTTTGTACAGGTGTGCCTGTGCGTGTGCGAGCTGTACGTAGCCACTTTGTACAGGTGTGCCTGTGCGTGTGCGAGCTGTACGTAGCCACTTTGTACAGGTGTGCCTGTGCGTGTGCGAGCTGTACGTAGACACTTTGTACAGGTGTGCCTGTGCGTGTGCGAGCTGTACGTAGCCACAGTGTACAGGTGTGCCTGTGCGTGTGCGAGCTGTACGGCGGCTGGATGACGTCCGCCCCCGAGTGGCTGGCGGGCAGCGCCAGCCTGCGCACCGACAGCGCCGACCTCCTCTGGCTCTACCTCGTCTTCTTCGACGGCCTCTGGGTGCTGCTGCCCATTGTGCTGCTCGCCCAGTCCTGGGGGGCGCTCGCCGTCGCTCACCGGCCGCACGTGGCCAAGGCCGCCGGTGACGGCGGCGGCGGCAAGCGGAAGTGGCGATGAGCCGAGCCGGAAGCCGGTGCTGGCGCGACCGTTGGAGGAGATTTCCCGTCGTCCGTCCGCCCGCCCAATTTTTTTTTGATTGGCGCGAGAGAAATGAAAATTTAAATTTTTTTTAAAAAAACGAGCGATCGAATGCCGACGGGTACCAACCACCCTTCGTCTCCCCAATCGAAACATTTCCCCGCCCCCCCCTCCCCCCACCCCAGCGGTGCCCTCGCCAAAATGCACATCGGAAGAGCTGCGGTGAAAGAGAGGAGGGCGGGGAGAGAGGAGAGAGAGAGACGTTTTTGCTGAAAAGAACGTGCGCGTTACGCCGTGCCGCATTGCCGCGAGTAAAAAACGCCCGACGTGAATCGCCTCGACATCGTGATGGGACTGTTGTGCTCTTTGTGGTTCTTTCGGTAAAAGTTCACGCAGGTAGGATACAAAAAATTGAAATAGATCTCGACGTAAATCGCTCGCGACAAATTTGTGAGCCACGGCCCTCACCGAGCTCACGTTTAATGTCGGCTGCCCCGCCCACATTTAATGTCGGCTGCCCCGCCCACATTTAATGTCGGCTGCCCCGCCCACATTTAAAGTCGGCTGCCCCGCCCATCTCTAAACCTTCATAAACAGGCTGCCTCAGCAGATTTCCCCCTCTTCTTTGGTTCTTTCGGTAAAGTCACCACGTAGAACGAGAACTAAATAATAAAATAAAACAATAAAATTCTCACGACGTTTCGGCCACAACGCAAGCGGCCTTCTTCAGGTGAAGGAACAAAAAAACTGTCGGGACGACAGAGCTCCAATGAGCTCCAATGAGCTCTGTCGTCCCGACAGTTTTTTGTTCCTTCACCTGAAGAAGGCCGCTCGCGTTGTGGCCGAAACGTCGTGAGAATTTTATTGTTTTATTTTATTATTTCATTCTCATTCTACGTGGTGGTGACTTTACCGAAAGGACCCAAGAAGATGAATCCTTGCAGTCACCAAAGCTTTCAATCGAAAGATTTCCCCCTCGTTCACACCTGAGGACGGTCGCTTGCGTTGGTCTATTTAGTTTTTTCTCCCCGCTTACCACGTGATGACTTTACTTGAAGGGAACGAAGAGCGTGGATTCCTGCAGTCACGAAAGCTTCAAATCAAGATGGCACTATTGCGTCCTTGCTTGCTGACGAAAAGTGTTACCGGCAGAGCGTGGCAGCACCGCACGTCAGCAGGCGACGGTAGATACGGGGAGAAAGACAGTGAAGGGAAAGCTCTGGAAGGGGTCCATCTGGAAGCCCCCGGGAACCTGCTGGTAGGTTCCAAAAGGGGGGCGTGGCCAGGGCGGGGCGAGGCCACGCCCTGAGGCGGGAGCTCGGGGCTGTTGCTAAAAGTGGATCTCCTCGCCGTTCGTCACCGTCGTCGCCGCCGCCATCTTCACCATCGCCGGCAGGGGCGGAGCCATGGGGGGGGGGGGGCTGGGGGGGGGGGCTTGGCCCCCCCTGAAATTTTGGGAAAGTCAGTAATCGGGATAATCGGATATCCGGCTGCTGCAAAATGCTGCAGGCTGCCACCTTGTGCTGCCCTGCAGGCTGCCACCTTGTGTGCTGCCCTGCAGGCTGCCACCTCGTGCTGCCCTGCAGGCTGCCACCTCGTGCTGCCCTGCAGGCTGCCACCTTGTGTGCTGCCCTGCAGGCTGCCACCTCGTGCTGCCCTGCAGGCTGCCACCTCGTGCTGCCCTGCAGGCTGCCACCTCGTGCTGCCCTGCAGGCTGCCACCTTGTGTGCTGCCCTGCAGGCTGCCACCTCGTGCTGCCCTGCAGGCTGCCACCTCGTGCTGCCCTGCAGGCTGCCACCTTGTGTGCTGCCCTGCAGGCTGCCACCTCGTGCTGGCCTGCAGGCTGCCATCTTGTGCTGCCCGGCAGGCTGCTTGAGCGGCAGCCTTTCGAACTCATCGAACTTATCAGCCACATCAGTGGCTCCGACCTATTAATAAACTCCGAGTTCAAATCCAAGACAATTTGTTCTACGCATTTTGTGGCGCCCATTGGAAAACATTACACTGGATATCTCAGAATATTGAAGTCAACCCCCCCCCGCTCCCCCCCCCCAAAGTCAACATCCTGGCTCCGCCCCTGATCACCGGGCCCCGCTAGCTCGACAGCCTGCCAACTGTACTAGCTAGGTAGTGCCGCTGAGAGTAGGCACGGCTGTGTGTGAGATATACATAAAGAGTGTGCACCCACGTAGGGTGCGTGCAGTCCCCTTCGCGTGCAAGAGTAAAGAAGGCGCCTCCAATGATTCCTGTCTCCGAACTGCGTCACGACACTGACGCAATGACGACTCGACACACTTCCCTTGAGATGGCATCTCATTGAAGACACGTTCACTTGGCATCAGGCGGAGACCCCCACCGCAACAGCCCCGAGTCTCCCGCGCATCTCCCTTATATACCAACACGAGGCCACGCCCCTTTTCTCGATCATTCTCGCCGACTCTGGATGCTCGCTCCACCGGGGGACTCCACCGTTCCCTTCAGTCACATGACCATGCCCCCCTTCCCGAACCTTCTCGCTGACTCTGGACGCTCGCTCTCCCGGTAGACTCCACCGTTCTCTTCCGTCACATGACCACGCCCCCTTCATCGATGATTCCCGTAGCTACCGGTCCCTTCGTACACCACGACTGGTTCACTTCACAAGGGCCGATTAACTTCCAGAAGCTCGACCGATCCCCACCACGGACGGTGCAACTTAGGCGATGTCTGCAGCTGCACCTGTGGACAATGCCCCGACAGGCCCAGAGAAGCACGTGCTGGCACCGCTTTGCGCCCCACTCATTAGCGGCCCGTGGCCCCCGGCCGGTGATTTCCCTCGCCGCAGCACGTGCCTTTGACACTCGCCCCGAGCGCAACCTGCCGCATTTGTTTTCCTCGAAGCCACAACCAGTTCAGTGCTATGGGTGCTCCCGCTCGCACATCGGAGAGGGGACAAAGGAAAGAAACTCGACAATGCGTCCAAAGACTCGCCCGCACGCGGAAGTGGCATGCGCCGGCCACCGTCACCCCGTTCGGTTTACGGAAGCCGACACAGATGCCCCAGGACTACCGTCTGACTTCTCCACCAGCACCACGGGGGGCAATCCCGCGGAACGGTCGACGGTGGAATTGTGTCCGCCGTCGACAGCGCGCCCACCGCCTGTTCACACGTCCCTCCTCATCCGATGTGAGTTCACGCGAGCAGGGCTGCGCGTTCCATATCAACGTGGTGCAGCAATATTTGAATGTGGGTGAAAGGACGGCTGTGGCCCCGGCGGGTACCGTGTTGGCCCATGTGATGCCCGCGGGTCAGATGGAACGTGGGCAGAGGCCCTTCGCAACGAGAATCCCGATTTGGCTAAGGCACAACCGGGCAAATTGAAGTCGCCGTCGCTGCAATTTAAGATGTCCCGGCAAGAGCAAGTTCGACATTGGTCGCACTTCGGAAATGGCTCTTGGCCCGCTTTTAGGATCGTCTGTGCCAGGCTAGGTGCAGGAAGAGGTCACGTGACAGACCCAGCAGGTGTCCTGGGTTGACTGCTGTGCCAGGCTAGGTGCAGGAAGAGGTCACGGGGCAGAACCAGCAGGTGCCCATGGGTTGACTGCTGTGCCAGGCTAGGTGCAGGAGGAGGTCACGGGACAGACCCTGCAGTGCCCGTGGTTGACTGCTGTGCCAGGCTAGGTGCAGGAGGAGGTTACGGGACAGACCCTGTAGGTGCCGTGGGTTGACTGCTGTGGCAGGCTAGGTGCAGGAGGAGGTCACGGGACAGACCCTGTAGGTACCAGTGGGTTGACTGCTGTGCCAGGCTAGGTGCAGGAGGAGGTCACGGGACAGAACCAGCAGGTGCCGTGGGTTGACTGCTGTGCCAGTCTAGGTGCAGGAGGAGGTCACGGGACAGACCCTGCAGGTGCCCGTGGGTTGACTGCTGTGCCAGGCTAGGTGCAGGAGGAGGTCACGGGACAGACCCTGCAGGTGCCGTGGGTTGGCTGCTGTGCCAGGCTAGGTGCAGGACGAGGTCACAGGACAGACCCAGCAGGTGCCCATGGGTTGACTGCTGTGCCAGGCTAGGTGCAGGAGGAGGTCACGGGGCAGATCCAGCAGGTGCTGTGGGTTGACTGCTGTGCCAGGCTAGGTACAGGAGGAGGTCGCGGGACAGATCCTGCAGGTGCCCGTGGGTTTACTGCTGTGCCAGGCTAGGTGCAGGAGGAGGTCACGGGACAGACCCTGCAGGTGCCGTGGGTTGGCTGCTGTGCCAGGCTAGGTGCAGGAGGAGGTCACGGGACAGACCCTGCAGGTGCCGTGGGTTGGCTGCTGTGCCAGGCTAGGTGCAGGACGAGGTCACGGGACAGACCCAGCAGGTGCCCATGGGTTGACTGCTGTGCCAGGCTAGGTGCAGGAGGAGGTCACGGGACAGACCCTGCAGGTGCCGTGAGTTGGCTGCTGTGCCAGGCTAGGTGCAGGACGAGGTCACGGGACAGACCCAGCAGGTGCCCATGGGTTGACTGCTGTGCCAGGCTAGGTGCAGGAGGAGGTCACGGGGCAGATCCAGCAGGTGCTGTGGGTTGACTGCTGTGCCAGGCTAGGTGCAGGAGGAGGTCACGCGACAGACCCTGTAGGTGCCGTGGATTGATTGCTGTGCCAGGATAGGTGCAGGAGGAGGTCACGGGACAGACCCAGCAGGTGCCCATGGGTTGACTGCTGTGCCAGGCTAGGTGCTGGAGGAGGTCACGGGACAGACCCAGCAGCTGCCGTGGGTTGACTGCTGTGCCAGGCTAGGTGCAGGAGGAGGTCACGGGACAGACCCAGCAGGTGCCGTGGGTTGACTGCTGTGCCAGGCTAGGTGCAGGAGGAGGTCACGGGACAGACCCAGCAGGTGCTGTGGGTTGACTGTTGTGCCAGGCTAGGTGCAGGAGGAGGTCACGGGACAGACCCAGCAGGTGCTGTGGGTTGACTGTTGTGCCAGGCTAGGTGCAGGAGGAGGTCACGGGACAGACCCAGCAGGTGACCATGGGTTGACTGCTGTGCCAGGCTAGGTGCAGGAAGAGTTCACGGGACAGACCCAGCAGGTGCCCTGGGTTGACTGCTGTGCCAGGCTAGGTGCAGGACGAGGTCACGGGACAGACCCAGCAGGTGCCCTGGGTTGACTGCTGTGCCAGGCTAGGTGCAGGAGGAGGTCACGGGACAGACCCAGCAGGTGCCTTGGGTTGACTGTTGTGCCAGGCTAGGTGCAGGAGGAGGTCACGGGACAGACCCAGCAGCTGCCGAGCATATTCACGGGAACGCGTGCGTGTGTGTGTCTGTGTGTGTGTCTGTGTGTCTGTGTGTGTCTGTGTGTCTTTGTGTGTCTGTGAGTGTGTGTGTCTGTGTGTGTGTGTCGTGTGAGTCAAGGCCTATGCTACCATCAGTAGGCCTGGGCTCTGGGTTGTTCTTCGTGCTTTCAGAGTCCTTGACCCTCTGCTCATGCTCATTAAGGACCTTCATGATGGTGAGCTGGCCTGGGTAAAACTACGTGGCCGGCGTCAGAGCCATTGCCTGTACACCTTGGGATGCGACAGGGATGTCCTCTGGCTCCAACATTATTTAACATCTATTTCGATCACGTAGTTCGTGAAGCCTTCAGTAGCTGTACCCGATGAATTTCCATCTGGTACAGATACAATGGGAGGCTGATCGATGCCCGGGTGCGGTCAAGGGATGGCTCCCTATTGGCCAACCACGTTACGTATGCCGGAGACTTGGTAATTTCGGCATACTCAGAGGAGGAGATGGAGATGCTGCTGCTGAGACTGGAGTGTGCCACTAAGAGGTGCGGCCTTACCATCAGCCCCACCAAAACTAAGCAACTGCCTGGGTATTTTGTACCATCGGGCACTCTACCCCCACAACTCCCAATTGGTGATGGGGCAGTTGTGGAGAGAGTGGATAGTTTCCCATACCTGGGTAGTGTGCTTATGACCGGCTCCAGTTTAACAGCAGAGGTCTCACTCCGAAACAGTCGAGCGGCAATATCTTTTCATCGGTTGCGTAACGCTGTGTGGAAGCTACCTAGTCTGTCGCTCCGCACTAAGCTTCAGGTCTTCTCGGCCACGGTCATTCCCTCCCTTCTCTACCCTTGCGAAACGTGGACCCCCCTAATGGAACATCTTCGCCGGTTAGAAACATTTAGGCTGGCCTGCCTACGATCCATCCTGGGTTTAACCAGGCTGGATTGTGTGAGGAGCTCACAAATCCTTGAAAGATCTGGGCAAGGTCCCATCGGTGAGCTCCTCCGGCAGGCAAGGCTGCGTTGGCTGGGTCATGTAGCCCGCATGCCCAGCCACCGCATGCCGAAACAGCTTTTGTTCGGCCGGATTGAGGGGCCTAAACGGGCGCGGCACGGGCTAGATAAGAGATGGAGTGATCTGGTACAGGAGGACGTGGAGCTGAGTGGACTTGCCGATGACTGGTACCAGTGGTGTCAAGATCGGCCTCTGTGTAGGAGGCTCGTGAAGGACGCTACTGGGCAGTTGGAGGTAGTCACCCTCCAACAACAACGGAGGGCGGAGGAGCGACGCTCACAACAACGAGCGGAGCGCCGGGTGGCTAAAGCACAGCAGGTTGGCACAGTAGGGGGCACAGGTGGTGCATCAGTCATCTCAGTCATCTCAGTCAGTCGACCCGTGGCACTTGGGTCTGCCCCGTGACCTCCTGCCCGCTGGCGTTCGACACTTCACGTGGCCTCAAGGTGCACATGGCCTGGCACAAGTGTCGTGGTGACGTCACCGCCACTTAGTGGCGAATGGCGGTTGTTGTTGTGTGTGTCTGTGTGTCAGTGTGTGTGTGGTGTGTGTGTGTGGGGTGTGTGTCAGTGTAGCGGTTAGCGCTACGCTGTGCTACGAACCCGGCGACCCGAATTCGATTCCCGCTCACGGCCAACACCGCCAGTGACGATTATCTAAACCGGTCCAGGGTCTCCCCCTAGGTTGACTCAGCCTCAAATGAGTACCTGCTGCGATGTGCAGTAAACATCGCCACTGGGGAGACAAAGGCGGTCGGGCCTGGTGCTGGCCACCCACCCCCTCGTGTGCCACAGTGCCGGTAGCCTTCACAGGTGCTGCTACTCGCTAACAGCACTTGCCCCTACAGCCTGTTAGAGGCTACACGGGGGACCTTTGTCTGTGTGTCTATAGGTACCGCTCGCTACTCACAGCACTTGCCCCTACAGCCCTGTTAGAGGCTACACGGGGGACCTTTGTCTGTGTCTACAGCTGCTGCTCGCTACACACAGCCACTTGCCCCCTACAGCCCTGTTAGAGGCTACACGGGGGACCTTTGTCTGTGTGTCTACAGCTGCTGCTCGCTACACAGAGCACTTGACCCTACAGCCCTGTTAGAGGCTACACGGGGGACCTTTGTCTGTGTCTATAGCTGCTGCTCGCTACACACAGCACTTGCCCCTACAGCCCTGTTAGAGGCTACACGGGGGACCTTTGTCTGTGTCTACAGCTGCTGCTCGCTACACACAGCCACTTGACCCTACAGCCCTGTTAGAGGCTACACGGGGGACCTTTGTCTGTGTCTACAGCTGCTGCTCGCTACACACAGCCACTTGACCCTACAGCCCTGTTAGAGGCTACACGGGGGACCTTTGTCTGTGTGTCTACAGCTGCTGCTCGCTACACACAGCCACTTGACCCTACAGCCCTGTTATGTCTGTAGGGGCAGTTTAACGCGAACGAGACGACAACAACAACAACAATCACAAAGCCAACGGCGACTCGAACGATGCTTTATTAATCCGCGGGGCCGCCCTCAGTCATCCCAGAGCAGGATCAGCTCCTCGTCGTCCTCGTCCCACGGGAAGGGTTCCATCCAGCGCAGGTCGCCGGCGTTCTGCTGGAAGCGCACCAAGTCGCCAAAGTCGCGGTCGGGGTGGACGACCATGCCACCACCACCACGCTCCTCTTGCTCCCCCTGCTCCTCCTCGTCGAGGAAGACGAAGATTCCGTCGCCGTGCCCGCCGTGGTGGAAGAAGTGGCGCTCTGGTGGTGTTGGGAAGGTAGAGGGAGAGGAGGGGAGAGGGAGGTGAGGGGGGAGGAGGAGGAGGGGGGAGGAAGAGGTGGAGGTGGAGGAAAGTAGGGGTGGGAAGGAGGAGGTCAAACACGTGTCGTTACACAGAGACACACAGAGACCCATAGATACACAGAGACCCATAGAGACACACAGAGACCCATAGATACACAGAGACCCATAGATACACAGAGACACACAGAGACCCATAGAGATACACAGAGACCCATAGAGACACACAGAGACCCATAGAGATACAGAAAAACAGAGACATACAGAGACCCATAGAGACACACAGAGACCCATAGAGATACAGAAAAAACAGAGACATACAGAGACCCATAGAGACACACAGAGACCCATAGAGACACACAGAGACCCATAGAGATACACAGAGACCCATAGATACACACAGATCCATAGAGACACACAGAGACACACAGAGACCCACAGAGACCCATAGAGACACAGAAAAACAGAGACATACAGAGACCCATAGAGACACACAGAGACCCATAGAGATACACAGAGACCCATAGATACACAGAGACCCATAGAGAAACACTGAGACCCATAGATACACAGAGACACATAGAGACACACAGAGACCCATAGAGACACACATAGACCCATAGAGACACACAGAGAACCATAGAGATACAGAAAAACAGAGACATACAGAGACCCATAGAGACACACAGAGACCCATAGAGATACAGAAAAACAGAGACATACAGAGACCCATAGAGACACACAGAGACCCATAGAGACACACAGAGACCCACAGAGATACACAGAGACCCATAGATACACACAGATCCATAGAGACACACAGAGACACACAGAGACCCACAGAGACCCATAGAGACACAGAAAAACAGAGACATACAGAGACCCATAGAGACACACAGAGACCCAAAGAGATACACAGAGACACACAGAGACCCATAGAGATACACAGAGACCCATAGATACACAGAGACCCATAGAGAAACACTGAGACCCATAGATACACAGAGACCCATAGATACACAGAGACACAGAGACACACAGAGACCCATAGAGACACACAGAGACCCATAGAGACACACAGAGAACCATAGAGATACAGAAAAACAGAGACATACAGAGACCCATAGAGACACACAGAGACCCATAGATACAGAAAAACAGAGACATACAGAGACCCATAGAGACACACAGAGGCCCATAGAGACACACAGATACCCATAGAGATACACAGAGACCCATAGATACACAGATCCAGAGACACACAGAGACACACAGAGACCCACAGAGACCCATAGAGACAAAGAAAAACAGAGACCCACAGAGACCCAAATAGAGAAACACAGAGACCCAGAGAGATACACAGAGACCCATAGATACACACAGATCCATAGAGACACACAGAGACCCATAGAGACCCACAGAGACCCATAGAGACACGGAAAAACAAAGACATACAGAGACCCATAGAGACCCACAGAGACCCATAGAGCCACACAGAGACCCATAGAGACATACAGAGACCCATAGATTCACACAGATCCATAGAGACACACAGAGACACAGAGACCCACAGAGACCCATAGAGATATAGAAAAACAGAGACATACAGAGACCCATAGAGACACACAGAGACTCATAGAGATACACAGA
The DNA here is from genome assembly GCF_048934315.1 of Petromyzon marinus. Lineage (NCBI taxonomy): Eukaryota > Metazoa > Chordata > Hyperoartia > Petromyzontiformes > Petromyzontidae > Petromyzon > Petromyzon marinus. The sequence goes on along the minus strand of NC_133690.1, from coordinate 6,506,923 downwards.
GACCTATAGATACACACAGATCCATAGAGACACACAGAGACCCACAGAGACCCATAGAGACAGAAAAACAGAGACATACAGAGACCCATAGAGACACACAGAGACCCATAGAGACACACAGAGATCCATAGATACACACAGATCCATAGAGACACACAGAGACCCACAGAGACCCACAGAGACCCATAGTGACACGGAAAAACAGAGACATAGAGAGACCTATAGAGACACACAGAGACCCATAGAGATACACAGGGACCCATAGATACACACAGATCCATAGAGGCACACAGAGACCCATAGAGACACACAGAGACACGTAGATACACACAGATCCATAGAGACACACAGAGACCCACAGAGACACACAGAGACCCATAGAGACACACAGAAAAACAGAGACATACAGAGACTCATAGAGACACACAGAGACCCATAGAGATACACAGAGACCCAGAGATACACACAGATCCATAGAGACACACAGAGACCCATTGAGACACACAGAGACCCATAGATACACACAGATCCATAGAGATACACAGAGACCCCTAGAGACACACAGAAAAACAGAGACATACAGAGACCCATAGAGACATACAGAGACCCATAGAGATATAGAGACCCATAGATACACACAGATCCATAGAGACACACAGAGACACACAGAGACCCATAGATACACACAGATCCATAGAGACACACAGAGACCCATAGAGACACACAGATACCCATAGAGATACACAGGGACCCATAGATACACACAGATCCATAGAGACACACAGAGACCCACAGAGACACACAGAAAAACAGAGACATACAGAGACTCATAGAGACACACAGAGATCCATAGAGATACACAGAGACCCAGAGATACACACAAATCCATAGAGACACACAGAGACCCATAGATACACACAGATCCATAGAGACACACAGAGACACACAGAAACCCACAGAGACCCATAGAGACACAGAAAAACAGAGACATACAGGGACCCATAGAGACACACAGAGACCCATAGAGATACACAGAGACCCATAGATACACACAGATCCATAGAGACACACAAAGACCCACAGAGACCCACAGAGATCCATTGAGACACAGAAAAGCAGAGACATACAAAGACCCATAGAGACACACAGAGGCCCATAGAGACCCACAGAGACCCACAGAGACCCATAGTGACACGGAAAAACAGAGACATAGAGAGACCTATAGAGACACACAGAGACCCATAGAGATACACAGGGACCCATAGATACACACAGATCCATAGAGACACACAGAGACCCATAGAGACACACAGAGACACGTAGATACACACAGATCCATAGAGACACACAGAGACCCACAGAGACACACAGAGACCCATAGAGACACACAGAAAAACAGAGACATACAGAGACTCATAGAGACACACAGAGACCCATAGAGATACACAGAGACCCAGAGATACACACAGATCCATAGAGACACACGGAGACCCATTGAGACACACAGAGACCCATAGATACACACAGATCCATAGAGATACACAGAGACCCCTAGAGACACACAGAAAAACAGAGACATACAGAGACCCATAGAGACATACAGAGACCCATAGAGATATAGAGACCCATAGATACACACATATCCATAGAGACACACAGAGACACACAGAGACCCACAGAGACCCATAGAGACACAGAAAAACAGAGACATACAGAGACCCATAGAGACACACAGAGACCCATAGATACACACAGAGACCCATAGAGATACACAGGGACCCATAGATACACACAGATCCATAGAGACACACAGAGACCCACAGAGACACACAGAAAAACAGAGACATACAGAGACTCATAGAGACACACAGAGATCCATAGAGATACACAGAGACCCAGAGATACACACAAATCCATAGAGACACACAGAGACCCATAGATACACACAGATCCATAGAGACACACAGAGACACACAGAAACCCACAGAGACCCATAGAGACACAGAAAAACAGAGACATACAGGGACCCATAGAGACACACAGAGACCCATAGAGATACACAGAGACCCATAGATACACACAGATCCATAGAGACACACAAAGACCCACAGAGACCCACAGAGATCCATTGAGACACAGAAAAGCAGAGACATACAGAGACCCATAGAGACACACAGAGGCCCATAGAGATACACAGGGACCCATAGATACACAGAGACCCATAGAGACACACAGAAAAACAGAGACATACAGAGACTCATAGAGACACACAGAGAACCATAGAGACACACAGAGACCCATAGATACACACAGACCCACAGAGACCCACAGAGACCCACAGAGACCCATTGAGACACAGAAAAACAGAGACATACAGAGACCCATAGAGACACACAGAGACCCATAGAGATACACAGAGACCCATAGATAAACACAGATCCATAGAGACACACAGAGACCCATAGAGACACGGAAAAACAGAGACCCATGGAGATCCATGGAGATCTATGGAGCCCGTGAAGGCATTCCTGCCGTAGGCCGTGAGACCAAAACGTCGCTTACCCTGCATGAGCACCATGGGATCTGGCACCGTCCGTCTCTGGAGGAAGTAGAGGCAGCAGGCGAGCTACAGGCAGACAGGAACTCTCACACACACAGACACACACACACAGACACACACACAGACACACACACAGAGACACACACAGACACACACACACACACAGACACACACACAGACACACACAGACACACACACAGACACACACAGACACACACACACAGACACACACACACAGACACACACAGACACACACACAGACACACACACACAGACACACACACACACAGACACACACACACAGACACACACACACAGACACACACACAGACACACACAGACACACACACAGAGACACACACAGACACACACAGAGACACACACACAGACACACACACAGACACACACACACACACAGACACACACACAGACACACACAGACACACACAGACACACAGACACACACAAACACACACACAGACACACACAGACACACACACAGTGGGGGGTGAGTTTGTGTGGTGAGTGAGGAAGTGAGTGGCTGAGTGAGTGAGCGAGTGCTGAGTGAGCGGTGAGTGAATGAGCGAGTGGTGAGTGAGCGAGTGGGAGAGTGGGTGAGTGATCAAGTGGTGAGCGAGTGGTGAGCGAGTGGTGAGCGAGTGTGCGATTGGTGAGCGATTGAGCGAGTGGGTGAGTGGGCAAGCGGCCGAGTGAGCGAGTGGTGAGCGAGTGTACGAGTGGTGAGCGGGCGGGCGAGTTTGCTGTTCGCGTGCATTACCCACCAATCCAAGGGAAATCCCGGCGAGTGACGTCACAAAGACGATGCCGTTGCATGACCTGGTGCAGGATGCGCACTGAGACACGGTCAGCCACAGGTGGAAGTCCTGGGGCAGAACGCGGAGGCAAAGACAAAGACAGAAGGTCGATTCCAAACGTGTTCTACGGCATGTACTGTACTACACTACATTATACACTACTATATGCTACACTACATTATACACTACGACAGTACATTATATACTACTATACTACATTATACACTACAATATACTACACTACATTATACACTACTACACTACATTATACACTACCATATACTACACTACATTATACACTACTACCCTACATTATATACTACTACACTACATTATATACTACTACTACTACATAACATTATATACTACTACACTACATTATATACTACTACTACTACATAACATTATATACTACAACACTACATTATATACTACTACACTACACTATATACTACTACACTACATTATATACTACTACTACACTACATTCTACACTACTACACTACATTATATACTGCTACACTACTATATACTACTACACTACAATATATACTACTACTACACTACATTCTATACTACTACACTACATTATATACTGCTACACTACTATATACTACTACACTACTATATACTACTACACTACTATATACTACAATACATTATATACTGCTACACTACATTATACACCACTACACTACATTATAAACTACTACACTACATCATATACTACTACATTATGTACTACTACACTACATTATATACTACTACACTATACACTACTACACTACATTATACACTACTATATACTAAACTACATTATACACTACTACACTACATTATATACTACTACACTACATTATATACTACTACACTACATTATATACTACTACACTACATTATACACTACTATACACGTAATACACTACTATATACTACACTACATTACACACTACTACACTACATTATACACTACTATACACGTAATACACTACTATATACTACACTACATTATACACTACCATACAGATTATACACTACTATATACTACACTACATTATACACTACTATACACAGTATACACTACTACACTACATTATATACTACTACTACACTACATTATATACTACTACACTATACACTACTACACTACATTATATACTACTACACTACATTATATACTACTACACTACATTATACACTACTACACTTAATTATATACTACACTACATTATATACTACTACACTACATTATACACTACTACACAACATTATATACTTCTATGCTACATTATATACTACACTACATTATATACTACTACACTACATTATACACTACTACACAACATTATATACTACTACACTACGTCAGGGCCTGGGACAGACAAAGAGACACAGAGACACGGCATGCGACAGACAGAGAGACACAGAGAGACACAGAGACACGACATGGGACAGACAGAGAGACACAGAGAGACAGACAGAGAGACACAGAGACACGACATGGGACATACAGAGAGATGCAGAGACACGACATGGGACAGAGAGACACGGCCTGGGAGAGACAGAGAGACACAGAGACATACAGAGAGACACAGAGACACGGCATGGAACAGAGAGATACGGCCTGGGACAGACAGAGAGACACAGAGACAGAGAGACACAGAGACACTGCATGGGACAGAGAGATACGGCCTGGGACAGAGAAAGAGAGACACAGAGACAACAGAGAGACACAGAGACATACAGAGAGACACAGAGACACGGCATTGGACAGAGAGACACGGCCTGGAACAAACAGAGAGACACAGAGACAAAAAGAGAGACACAGAGACACGGCATTGGACAGAGAGACACGGCCTGGAACAAACAGAGAGACACAGAGACAAAAAGAGAGACACAGAGACACGGCCTGGGACAGTCAGAGAGACACGACATGGGACAGACAGAGACACACAGAGACACGGCCTGGGACAGACAGAGAGACACAGAGACGCGGCATGGGACAGAGATACACGGCCTGGGACAGACAGAGAGACACAGAGACAGACACAGAGAGACACAGAGACAGACACAGAGAGACACAGATACAGGCACAGAGAGACACGACATGGGACAGAAACAGACACAGAGAGATACGGCATGGGACAGATAGACAGACACAAAGACAAACAGAGAGACATAGAGACAGACACAGAGAGACACGGCATGGGACAGAGACAGACACAGAGAGACACGGCATGGGACAAAGGCAGACAGAAAGACACAGAGACAGACACAGAGAGATACAGAGACAGACACAGAGAGACACGGCATGGGACAGAGACAGACACAGAGAGACACGGCATGGGACAAAGACAGACAGAAAGACACAGAGACGGACACAGAGAGATACAGAAACAGACACAGAGAGACACGGCATGGGACAGAGACAGACACAGAGAGACACGGGACGGGACAGAGACAGACACAGAGAGACACGACATGGGACAGAGACAGAAATACAGAGAGAAACGGGACGGGACAGAGACAGACACAGAGAGACACAGAGACAGACACAGAGAGACACGGGACGGGATAGAGACAGACACAGAGAGACACGACATGGGACAGAGACAGACACAGAAAGACACGGGACGGGACAGAGACAGAAACACAGAGAGACACAGAGACAGACACAGAGAGATGCAGAGACATACAGAGAGAAACAGAGACACGGCATGGGACAGAGACAGACACAGAGAGACACGGCCTGCGACAGACAGACAGACACAGAGACAAACAGAGAGACACAGAGACAGACACAGAGAGACACGGGACGGGACGGACAAAGAGACACAGAGACATACAGAGAGACACAGAGAGACACGGCATGGGACAGAGACAGACACAGAGAGACACGGCTTGGGACAGAGACAGAAACAGAGACAAACAGAGAGACACAGAGACAGACACAGAGAGACACAGAGACAAACAGAGAGACACAGAGAGACACGGCCTGGGACAGACAGAGAGACACAAAGACAAACAGAGACAGACACAGAGAGACACGGCATGGGACAGAGACAGAAACACAGAGACAGACACAGAGAGATACAGAGACAGACACAGAGAGACACAGAGACAGATACAGAGAGACACAGAGACAGACACAGAGAGACACGGCATGGGACAGAGACAGAAACACAGAGACAGACACAGAGAGATACAGAGACAGACACAGAGAGACACAGAGACAGATACAGAGAGACACAGAGACAGACACAGAGAGACACGACATGGGACAGAGACATACACAGAGAGACACGGCATGGGACAGAGACATACACATAGAGACACGGCCTGGGACAGACAGAGAGACACAGAGACACAGAGACAGACACAGAGAGACACGGCATGGGACAGAGAAAGAAACACAGAGACAGCCACAGAGAGATACAGAGACAGACACAGAGAGACACAGAGACAGACACAGAGAGACACGACATGGAACAGAGACATACACAGAGAGACACGGCATGGGACAGACAGAGAGACACAGAGACAAACAGAGAGACACAGAGACAGACACAGAGAGACACGGCCTGGGACAAACAGAGAGACACAGAGACACAGAGACAGACACAGAGAGACACGACATAGGACAGAGAGAGACACAGAGACAGACACAGAGAGACACAGAGACATACAGAGAGACACAGAGACACGGCATGGGACAGAGACAGAGAGACACAGAGACAGACACAGAGAGACACGGCATGGGACAGAGACAGAGACAGAGAGACACGGGACGGGACAGAGACAGACAGAGAGAGACACGGCATGGGACAGAGACAGACACAGAGACATACAGAGAGACACAGAGACAGACAGAGAGACACAGAGACAGACACAGAGAGACACAGAGAGACACAGAGACAGATACAGAGATACACAGAGACAGACAGAGACACGGCCTGGGACAGAGACAGACACAGAGAGATACAGAGACAGAGAGACACAGAGACAGACACAGAGACATACAGAGAGACACAGAGAGACACGGGACGGGACAGAGACAGACACAGAGAGACACGGGACGGGACAGAGACAGACACAGAGAGACACAGAGAGACACAGAGACAGACACAGAGAGACACAGAGACAGAGAGACAGAGACAGAGAGACACAGAGACAGAGAGACACGGGACGGGACAGAGACAGACACAGAGAGACATAGAGACAGAGAGACACAGAGACAGACACAGAGACAGACACACAGACACAGAGACAGAGAGACACGGGACGGGAGTCTCACCTGAATTGTCACGCTGAGCCATGACAGCCACGCCGTGGAGCTTCCCCTGAAACACAGAGGGGGGGGGGGGGGGAGACGTGGGGGGAGGGGTGGGGGGAGGGGTGGGGGGAGGGGTGGGGGGACGTGGTTGGAGGGGTGGGGGGCGACGTGGGGGGAGGGGTGGGGGGAGACGTGGGGGGAGGGGTGGGGGGAGGGGTGGGGGGGAGAGGTGGGGGGAGTGGTGTCGGGATGACCAACGCAATGATTATAATATATATGATTATAATATATATGATTATAATATATATGATTATAATATATCAATAATTAAGGTTTGTTTGATGTTAGATCGCGTTAATATGAATTACTGTGTCGTTAAAGCCGCCACCACCCGACATGGCCAATTATTTAAGGGGTTTGCGTTACGTAAACAGAACGTGGCCAATTCGTTACTAGTACAGCACTAACCGGTTGCTGTGTGTTGCAGAGTTAAATCCACTACAATATTTACAATTCGTTACTAGTACAGCACTAACCAGTTACTGTGTGTTGGAAAGGTAAACCCACTACAACATTTACAATTCGTTACTAATACAGTACTAACCGGTTGCTGTGTGTCGGAGAGTTAAACCCACTACTACATTGAGAATGTGTTACTAGTACAGCACTAACCGGTTGCTGTGTGTTGGAGGGTTAAACCCACTACAACATTTACAATTCGTTACTAGTACAGCACTAACCGGTTGCTGTGTGTTGGAGAGTTAAACCCACTGCAACATTTACAATTCGTTACTAGTACAGCACTAACCGGTTGCTGTGTGTTGGAGAGTTAAACCCACTGCAACATTTACAATTCGTTACTAGTACAGCACTAACCGGTTGCTGTGTGTTGGAGAGTTAAACCCACTGCAACATTTACAATTCGTTACTGGTACAGCACTAACCGGTTGCTGTGTGTTGGAGAGTTAAACCCACTGTGACATTTACAATTCGTTACTAGTACAGCACTAACCGGTTGCTGTGTGTTGGATAGTTAAACCCACTACGACATTTACAATTCGTTACTAGTACAGCACTAACCGGTTGCTGTGTGTTGCAGAGTCAAACCAACTACTACATTTACAATTCGTTACTAATACAGCACTAACCGGTTGTTGTGTGTTGGAAAGTTAAACCTACTACGACATTTACTATTCATTACTAGTACAGCACTAACCCGTTGCTGTGTGTTGGAGAGTTAAACCCACTACAACATTATCAATTCGTTACTAGTACCGCACTAACCGGTTGCTGTGTGTTGGAGAGTTAAACCCACTACTACTTTTACAATTCGTTACTAGTACAGCATTAACCGGTTGCTGTGTGTTGGAGAGTTAAACCCACTACTACATTTACAATTCGTTACTAGTACAGCACTAACCGGTTGCTGTGTGTTGGAGAGTTAAACCCACTGCAACATTTACAATTCGTTACTAGTACAGCACTAACCGGTTGCTGTGTGTTGGATAGTTAAACCCACTACAACATTTACAATTCGTTACTAGTACAGCACTAACCGGTTGTTGTGTGTTGGAAAGTTAAACCTACTACGACATTTACTATTCATTACTAGTACAGCACTAACCGGTTGCTGTGTGTTGGAGAGCTAAACCCACTACGACATTTACAATTCCTTACTTTTACAGCACTAACCCGTTGCTGTGTGTTGGAGAGGTAAACCCACTGTAACATTTACAATTCGTTAATAGTACAGCACTAACCGGTTGCTGTGTGTTGGAGAGTTAAACCCACTGCAACATTTACAATTCATTACTAGTACAGCACTAACCGGTTGCTGTGTGTTGGAGAGTTAAACCCACTGTGACATTTACAATTCGTTACTAGTACAGCACTAACCGGTTGCTGTTTGTTGGAGAGTTAAACCCACTACAACATTTACAATTCGTTACTAGTACAGCACTAACCGGTTGCTGTGTGTTGGAGAGTTAACCACTACAACATTTACAATTCATTACTAGTACAGCACTAACCGGTTGCTGTGTGTTGGAGAGTTAAACCCACTACAACATTTACAATTCGTTACTAGTACAGCACTAACCGGTTGCTGTGTGTTGGAGTTTTAAATCCACTACTACTTTTACAATTCGTTACTAGTACAGCACTAACCGGTTGCTGTGTGTTGGAGAGTTAAACCCACTACAACATTCACAATTCGTTACTAGTACAGTGCTAACCGGTTGCTTTGTGTTGGAGAGTTAAACCCACTGCTACATTTACAATTCGTTACTAGTACAGTGCTAACCGGTTGCTGTGTGTTGGAGAGTTAAACCCACTGCTACATTTACAATTCGTTACTAGTACAGCACTAACTGGTTGCTGTGTGTTGGAGAGTTAAACCCACTACAACATTCACAATTCGTTACTAGTACAGCACTAACCGGTTGCTGTGTGTTGGAGAGTTTAACCCACTACAACATTCACAATTCGTTACTAGTACTGCACTAACCGGTTGCTGTGTGTTGGAGAGTTAAACCCACTACAACATTATCAATTCGTTACTAGTACCGCACTAACCGGTTGCTGTGTGTTGGAGAGTTAAACCCACTACTACTTTTACAATTCGTTACTAGTACAGCATTAACCGGTTGCTGTGTGTTGGAGAGTTAAACCCACTACTACATTTACAATTCGTTACTAGTACAGCACTAACCGGTTGCTGTGTGTTGGAGAGTTAAACCCACTGCAACATTTACAATTCGTTACTAGTACAGCACTAACCGGTTGCTGTGTGTTGGATAGTTAAACCCACTACAACATTTACAATTCGTTACTAGTACAGCACTAACAGGTTGTTGTGTGTTGGAAAGTTAAACCTACTACGACATTTACTATTCATTACTAGTACAGCACTAACCGGTTGCTGTGTGTTGGAGAGCTAAACCCACTACGACATTTACAATTCCTTACTTTTACAGCACTAACCCGTTGCTGTGTGTTTGAGAGTTAAACCCACTACAACATTATCAATTCGTTACTAGTACCGCACTAACCGGTTGCTGTGTGTTGGAGAGTTAAACCCACTACTACATTTACAATTCGTTACTAGTACAGCACTAACCGGTTGCCGTGTGTTGGAGAGTTAAACCCACTGCAACATTTACAATTCGTTACTAGTACAGCACTAACCGGTTGCTGTGTGTTGGAGAGTTAAACCCACTGCAACATTAACAATTCGTTAATAGTACAGCACTAACCGGTTGCTGTGTGTTGGAGAGTTAAACCCACTGCAACATTTACAATTCATTACTAGTACAGCACTAACCGGTTGCTGTGTGTTGGAGAGTTAAACCCACTGTGACATTTACAATTCGTTACTAGTACAGCACTAACCGGTTGCTGTTTGTTGGAGAGTTAAACCCACTACAACATTTACAATTCGTTACTAGTACAGCACTAACCGGTTGCTGTGTGTTGGAGAGTTAACCACTACAACATTTACAATTCGTTACTAGTACAGCACTAACCGGTTGCTGTGTGTTGGAGAGTTAAACCCACTACAACATTTACAATTCGTTACTAGTACAGCACTAACCGGTTGCTGTGTGTTGGAGTTTTAAATCCACTACTACTTTTACAATTCGTTACTAGTACAGCACTAACCGGTTGCTGTGTGTTGGAGAGTTAAACCCACTACAACATTCACAATTCGTTACTAGTACAGTGCTAACCGGTTGCTGTGTGTTGAAGAGTTAAACCCACTGCTACATTTACAATTCGTTACTAGTACAGTGCTAACCGGTTGCTGTGTGTTGGAGAGTTAAACCCACTGCTACATTTACAATTCGTTACTAGTACAGCACTAACTGGTTGCTGTGTGTTGGAGAGTTAAACCCACTACAACATTCACAATTCGTTACTAGTACAGCACTAACCGGTTGCTGTGTGTTGGAGAGTTTAACCCACTACAACATTCACAATTCGTTACTAGTACTGCACTAACCGGTTGCTGTGTGTTGGAGAGCTTAACCCACTACAACATTTACAATTCGTTACTAGTACAGCACTAACCGGTTTGCTGTGTGTTGTGTTTTTTTTGTTTATTTTGACTAATTTTGAACCTATCAAGGTGACTTTACCGAAAGACCCAAACAATTTGAATTCCTGCAGTCACGACAACAAGAAGCACTTTCGCAGAAATGAGTTTGTCGATCTCGGTGATGATTTCAAAGTGGCATCAAAGCTCCCAGCGGCTTCCTAATAACGGAAGGAAGACAGCGTTCCAGACAGCCACGGAAGCGCGCCTTACCCGGCTAAAACATTTTAGATGAATATATAACAAAAAAGTTAAAAGGGGCCGTCCATAAATGACGTCACACGGCGTCACAAAAAGTCAGACCCCCCCTCAAATATGACGTCACAAAGCTCTGCCCCCCCCCCCCCCCCCACAAAAATATTTCCAATTTTAAAATAAAACATGCTTCAAATCGCTTTAAACTATTGTCATTGTAGTGTGTATTTAATGTGGCGCTGCACTCTGATGTTGTAGGAGAAAACATGTATTTAAAAATATATATCTATTTAATTAAGTAGAACGTTTTGATTTAAAGCTTTCGTGACTGCAGGGATTCATATTCTTGGTTCTTTCGGTAAAGTCACCACCACGTGGAAGGGAAACAATAAAATAATAAAAATATAAAACAATAAAATTCTCACGACGTTTCAACTGCAACACAAGCAGCAATCATCATCAGGTGTGAAAACCACATCAAGCAAATTTTTAAAAAAGTTGCGGGTTATTTTTAACGTTAGCACCACGGAGAGCGATTTGGCAGTTATTCAGATGGACGAGTCCATCTATTTTGATTTAAAGCTTTCGTGACTGCAATAATTATTATTCTTAACTCTTTCGGTAAAGTCACATTGAAGGGAAACAATAGAATAATAAAATATATATAAAACAATAAACATTCTCACGACGTTTCGACCATAACACACGTCGTGAGATTTTTTATTGTTTTATATATATATTTTATTATTTTATTGTTTCCCTTCAACGTGACTTTACCGAAAGAGCTAAGAATATGAGTCCATCTATGTTCGGAAAAGAGTAGGGGGGGAGACGAAAATAATGGATGCGGTCTGAAAGCCACCATAAGCGTGAACAATCATTTATGGACGACCCCTTAACACAACTCGTCCATATGAATAACTGCCAAATCGCTCTCCGTGGTGCTAACGTTAAAATAAAACGCCACTTTTTTACAATTATTTCCTGCTGTGGTTTTCACACCTGATGATGATTGCTCGTGTTGCAGTCGAAACGTCGTGATAATTTTATTGTTTGATATTTTTATTATTTTATTGTTTCCCTTCTACGTGGTGACTTGACCGAAAGAACTAACAATATAAGCAGAACGTGTTGTCTATATTTATTTAAAGTTGCGCATTTTGATGCGACGTCACATTTCTCAAACCCTCCCACCCCTCCTCCTCGTCACACATCGTCACAAATGTCTGACCCATCCTCCACCCCCACCCCCACCTAGGCGCGTGACGTCATTTATGGACGGCCCCAAGTCGTTTCAGGTTTACTTACCAGCGCCAAATCGCCGTGAGCAGAGAATGCGGCCTCCAAACGCCCGACGCTACGAGCGGCGGTGGCATTGTAACGGGGAGCGAGGCCAACGGAGGGTCCACCTCCATGCCTGGGCTCAGCAGCAGCAGAAGCAGCAGAGGCAGCAGCAGCAGCAGGCAGACGAGCCACGTGCGCTGAGATAGCATGGCGGATCTTCTCCCTCTGAAGCAACCTCACCCTCCTTATCCCTCCGCTCGGCGTCAATGAAGGGAATGAGCCGTGTGGGTGAGCGTTGCGAGATAGCGTGTCAGTGTTTTCGAGGTAGTGTGTGAGAGTGTGGGAGCGTGTATGTGTGTGAGAGAGTATGGGAGCGTGTGTGTGTGTGCGAGCGTGTGTGTGTGTGTGTGAGAGAGTGTGTGAGAGTGTGTGTGTGTGAGAATGAGTGTGTGAGAGAGTGTGTGTGTGTGAGAGTGTGTGTGAGAGTGTGAGAGAGAGTGTGTGTGTGAGTGTGTGAGAGAGTGTGTGTGAGAGTGTGTGTATGTGAGAGTGAGTGTGTGAGAGAGTGAGAGGGAGTGTGAGAGTGTGTGTGAGACTCTGAGAGAGTGTGTGTGTGAGTGTGTGTGAGAGAGTGTGTGTGTGTGAGTGTGTGTGAGAGAGTGTGTGTGTGTGAGAGTGTGAAAGAGAGTGTGTGTGTGAGAGTGTGTGTGTGTGAGAGTGTGTGTGTGAGAGTGTGTGTGAGACTCTGAGAGAGTGTGTGTGTGTGTGTGTGAGTGTGTGTGAGAGAGTGTGTGTGTGTGAGTGTGTGTGAAAGAGTGTGTGTGTGTGAGAGTGTGAAAGAGAGTGTGTGTGTGAGAGTGTGTGTGTGTGTGTGAGAGTGTGTGTGAGACTCTGAGAGAGTGTGTGTGTGAGTGTGTGTGTGAGAGTGTGTGTGAGAGTGTGTGTGTGAGAGTGTATGTGAGAGTGTGTGTGTGAGAGTGTGTGTGTGTGTCCGGCAAAACAACCCCCTACCTCCTCGCGGTGCCGGACGGGCAACTCTGTCGTGGACAGCGCTGTGGGGGGAGATCCAATTTTGATTGGCTCCTCCCCTCATGGCATATGTGTCCACCACAGGGGCTAAACGGGGGCTCTGGACGGGTGCGAGGGGCTGGTAACCCCTCCACCTTCAATTAATTACCACGAAACTACGAATTAAACTGAAATATGTAACAACTAAGCTTGTGCCGGAGGCCCCGGGGGGCCAGGCGTCTATGACGTCTCCTGGCCAAACCCCAATTGGCGGAGCCAGGAGATTGAATACCTACCCTCGGGGCTACTCCAGAAACAACGAAAAGCCACTACGGGTGGCCACGTGGAATGTTCGAACGCTCACTGCAGAGGAGAGGCTGCCACTCCTCTGTCGGGAGCTGGACCGGTACCGCCTGGATCTATGCGGCATTCAGGAGGTCCGGTGGACCGGCTCTGGCTCCTGCCACCATGAGGGGTGGACAGTCCTCTACTCGGGGCAGCAGACTGCCAAACAACAGGGTGTGGGTCTTCTTTTGAACAAAAGAATGAAGGGGGCGTGGGAGCGTGGCGGTGAGGTGTGGGAAGCTGTAAGCCCCAGGCTACTTTGGGCTCGCCTTCCCATCAACCGGAGGCGAGGAATGGTGGTCGTGGTTACTTATGCCCCCACCGAAGATGAACATCCGTGGAGGGATGCAGGCAAAGCCGATGAGTCAGATGCCTTCTATGACCTCCTGTCACAGGTGCTGGCTAAAGTGGCCCCTCGGGATAGAGTCATCATGTTGGGTGACTTCAATGCCCGAGTTGGTCATGATACTGGCACCTGGTCTGGAGTGATTGGAGGGCATGGGCCAGATCAGCTCAATAACAACGGTAGGAGGCTGCTAGATTTTTGTGCAGCCCATGGGCTTGTAATTACCAACACGCTGTTCCGGCATCGGCGCATCCACACAACATCATGGATGCATGCCGGGTCCAAGCAAGAACATCTGCTGGACTACATAGTGACGGACCAGCGAATGCGAGCCCATGTCCTTGACACCAGGACCTACCGTGGAGCTGATCTTCCCTCTGACCATCGACTAGTCATCTGTAAGATGCGCCTGCCATTCTTCCACTCCGGTGGTGGGTGTACACCCAGGACCCCATTCCAACCTAAAGTGGCCTGGTCTCAGTTATCTGATGAAAGTTGCAAGCGAGAATTTCATCATCGCTTGCGGCTGGGATTGGCATCGTCCCCGACTCCTCCTGATGTCGAGGGTAAATGGGCGAGGTTTAGGACTGTGACTCATGCAGCTGCAATGGCTGCTTTGGGTACGCGGTCCAGACCTCCCCAGACACCCTGGATGACAGAGGAGTTGTTCACGATGGTTGAGAAAAAGCGACAGGCCCACTGTCATCGGCTACAGAATCCCACGTCAGAGAATGAGGAGGCTTACCGCAGCCTTCGCTCGGAGGTTCGGAGAGCCGTGAGGCGCTGCAAGGATGGGTGGTGGTCGCGGGTTGCTGAGGAGATGGAGTCTGCTTCAGTGGCCCGTGATCACAAATCTCTATTTAACTCCATCAAAAAAGTAACCTGCAGCGCCACACCTATTACCATCATTAGGGGAAAAAACGGTGATCCAATTTCCGACCCCCAGGAACAGGTTCGCAGATTTGCTGAGCATTTCTGTGAGGTCCTGGGGGAGGGAAAATCCCTCAGCCAGGAAAACATCGTGGCACAAAGTGAGGATGACCCTGCTGAGGCTGCGGTGCCTCAAATATTGGATGAAGTCACCCCCTGTGAGTGGCTGGCTGAGGTGCCATCTGCTGAGGAAGTATTGAAGGCGATCCGGAGTCTGAGACCAGGAAAGGCAGCGGGCAGAGATGATCTCCCAAGCGAAATGCTGAGGGAGGGTGGCGTTTGTGCACAGACTGCCCTATATGACATCATAACAACAGTCTGGACCACTGGACGGGTTCCGCAGGATTGGAAGGATGCCCTGGTGGTCCCCCTTTTTAAGAAGGGGGACCGCACAGACTGTAACAACTACAGGGGCATCTCACTCCTCAGTGTGCCGGGAAAGGTCCTGGCAAGGATTATTCAGCATCGCCTTGCCAGGCACGCTGAGGAGAGGCTTGCGGAGCCCCAATGCGGTTTCAGGAAAGGGCGGTCCTGCACAGATGCCATATTTTCTGTCCGTCTGCTACAGCAGAGGTGTAGGGAATTCCAACAAGACCTACATCTCTGCTTTATTGACCTGGTCAAGGCCTATGATACCATCAGTAGGCCTGGGCTCTGGGTCGTTCTTCGTGCTTTTGGAGTACCTGACCCTCTGCTCACGATCATTAAGGACCTTCATGATGGTGAGCGGGCCCGGGTAAAACTACGTGGCCGGGAGTCAGAGCCATTCCCTGTACACCTTGGGGTGCGACAGGGATGTCCTCTGGCTCCCACATTATTTAACATCTATTTTGACCACGTAGTTCGTGAAGCCTTCAATAGCTGTACCGGGGGAATCTCCATATGGTACAGATATAATGGGAGGCTAATCGATGCCCGGGTGCGGTCAAGGGATGGCTCCCTATTGCTCAACCACGTTATGTATGCTGATGACTTGGTAATAGCTGCTCAGTCAGAGGAGGAGTTGGAGACGCTGCTGCTGAGACTGGAGCGTGCCACTAAGAGGTGGGGCCTTACCATCAGCCCCACCAAAACTAAGCACCTGCCTGGGTATTTTGTACCATCGGACACTCCACCCCCACAACTCCCAATCGGTGATGGGGCAGTTGTGGAGAGAGTGGAGAGTTTCCCATACCTGGGCAGTGTGCTTATGACTGGCTCCAGTTTAACAGCAGAGGTCTCACTCCGAATCAGTCGAGCGGCAATATCTTTTCATCGGTTGCGTAACGCTGTGTGGAAGCTACCTGGTCTGTCGCTCCGCACTAAGCTTCAGGTCTTCTCGGCCACGGTCATTCCCTCCCTTCTCTACGCTTGCGAAACGTGGACCCCCCTAATGGAACATCTTCGCCGGTTAGAAACATTTAGGCTGGCCTGCCTACGATCCATCCTGGGTTTAACCAGACTGGATTGTGTGAGGAGCTCACAAATCCTTGAAAGATCTGGGCAGGGTCCCATCGGTGAGCTCCTCCGGCAGGCAAGGCTGCGATGGCTGGGTCATGTAGCCCGCATGCCCAGCCACCGCATGCCGAAACAGCTTTTGTTTGGCCGGATTGAGGGGGCTAAGCGGGCGCGGCACGGGCTAGAGAAGAGATGGAGTGATGTGGTACAGGAGGACGTGGAGCTGAGTGGACTTGCCGATGACTGGTACCAGCGGTGTCAAGATCGGCCTCTGTGGAGGAGGCTCGTGAAGGATGCTACTGGGCAGTTGGAGGCAGTCGCCCTCCAACAACAACGGAGGGCGGAGGAGCGACGCTCACAACAGCGAGCGGAGCGCCGGGTGGCTAAAGCACAGCAGGTTGGCACAGTAGGGGGCACAGGTGGTGCATCAGCCAGTCATCTCAGTCAGTCGACCCGTGGCACCTGGGTCTGCCCCGTGACCTCCTGCCAGCGGGCGTTCGACACTTCACGTGGCCTCAGGGTGCACATAGCCTGGCACAAGCGTCGTGGTGACGTCACCGCCACTTAGTGGCGAATGGCGGTTGTTGTTGTTGTTGTTGTGTGAGAGTGTGTGTGTGAGAGAGTGTGTGTGAGAGAGTGTGTGTGTGTGAGAGAGAGTGAGTGTGTGAGAGTGTGTGAGAGTGTGAGAGAGTGTGTGAGAGTGTGTGTGTGAGAGAGAGAGTGAGAGAGTGTATTTAGATTTTTTTTAGAGCGTGTGAAAAAGCGTGCGTCCTTGTCAGAGTTCGTCTCATAATGACGTAGCTAGTCACGTGTCAGTTCTACGCGCGTCACGAAGAGCGTTACGTAACCAACGCACCACGTGACCGCCGCGCCAACGCGCGCGTGCGCACTGGCCGTTTCCGTTTCAACGGCTCGGCGAACACTGCCCATAGACTCAGCACTGCCCATAGACTCAACACTGCCCATAGACTCAACACTGCCCATAGACTCAACACTGCCCATAGACTCAACACTGCCCATAGACTCAGCACTGCCCATAGACTCAACACTGCCCATAGACTCAGCACTGCCCATAGACTCAGCACTGCCCATAGACTCAACACTGCCCATAGACTCAGCACTGCCCATAGACTCAACACTGCCCATAGACTTCATAATAAAGGTTTTTGGGTTAGATCGCGTTTATTTATAAATGTGTCGTAACCCTCCACCACCCGACACGGCCAATCAGCAAAAAAAAGTGTCACGTTGACAAAAGACAAATAATTCACCACTTCAGCTCACCGGTGTGTTGAAGAGTTAATCCACATTTACAGTTTGAGTACGACGTTTCGCTGGTAAATACTTCCAGCATCATCGGGCAATTCGCCAGAATGGTAAAGCCCTCGCTTGCTCCCGGTTTTATATAGAGCAGCAGGGTGACGACATCACTTAACTCATCAGGTGCAGTGATTAGAGGCGGAGGGGGGGGGGGGTAATGTAATTATATAATCGATTAGTAATCAGTCATTGGTTATGATTAGTAATGAGTTGTAGATTAGTAATTCTTTAAATCAAAATGTAATGTGTATTATTTAATAATACGCTTCCAGGCCGCACTAAGCCGGTAGCTGTCAGAGCGATTAAAGTTATTCTTGTTCCTCTCAATTTCAATGGATTCTCTAATTAGTCTTTGCCAGTAATAATTAGTTTTACACACCACTGCAACATTGTCAAAATCAATTGAGTGTCCTTGTTGACAAGCATGTTCTGCCACTGCCGACAGTTGTGTTTGAGATAATTTAATATTTCTCTGATGTTCTTTTAGTCTTACGCTGATGTTACGTCCCGTCTGCCCAATGTAGCAGCTGCCACATGAACAATTAATCCGATATACACCTTCTGTTGATAGTTTAGGTAATGCGTCTTTAGTGGAAGATACTAGTTTTTGAATTTTGTGTACTGTACCAAATCTTACTGTAATGTTTTGCTTTTGCAAAACGCGGGCTAATTTGTCAGTTACTCCTGAGATATATGGGATTTTTATTGTTTTAACAATCTGGTCGCTTTCAGTAGTATTGCTTTGCGATCGTGATTTGGCATTCAGTGCTCTGTTAATTTGAGCATTATTGTAGCCATTCTGTCGTAGTGCGTCTTTAACGTGTTTAATCTCTCTCACTAGACTCTCACCATCTGACACCGTTTTCGCCCGATGTACGAGCGTCTTGATAAGAGAGGATTTTTGAGCTGGATGATGATGTGATTCTGCATTCAGATAGGCATCAGTGTGCGTTTGCTTTCTGTAAACGCTGTGTGTTATTTTACCGTTTAGGCCATGTCCAAGCAAAATATCTAGGAATGGGAGTGTGTTATTCACCTCCATTTCCATGGTGAACTGGATGGCCGGGTTTTGTGCATTGAGATGATTTAGAAAATCATTAAGTGTATCTTTACCATGTGGCCAGACAACCAAAGTGTCATCCACATACCTAAACCAAAAGGATGGTTTTAATGTGCTCGAGGCAAGTGCTCTTATTTCAAAGTTTTCCATGTACAAATTTGCTATAGCAGGGGATAAAGGAGAACCCATTGCTGCTCCTTCCTTTTGTTTAAAGAAATCCCCTCTCCATAAGAAGTAAGTGTTATTTAAACAATGGCCAGCAAGTTTCGGAATATCTTTTTGTAAACCGGTATTCTTTACTAGTGTATCAAGTAATTTAAGCGATTCGTCCACTGGAACCTTAGTGAATAGAGAAATAACATCAAAACTTACCAGAATATCATCAGGAGTAAGTTTAATATCTTTAATCACATTCACAAGATGTTCTGAATTTTTTATGAATGAAGATGTCTTACCGATGTAGGGCTGTATTTGTTTGGTTATATATTTTGCTAATTGATATGTGGCAGAGCCAATTGTACTGACTATGGGTCGTAATGGGATGCCGATTTTATGAATCTTTGGTAGCCCATAGAGTCTAGGTGGTTTTGAGGCCCTTGGCTTAATTAGGTATTGCTCATTTTTAGGGATTAATGAATTTGCAATTATTGCAGAGGTCTTACGTTCTAAAGTATTAGTTGGATCTCGTTTAATTTTAATGTAGGTACTTTCCTCTAGTAAATTTCTAATTTTATTATCATAATCGGCTCGTGACATCACTACAGTAGTGCGGCCTTTATCAGCTGCTAGGATTTGGATATCCTTATTTACACGCAGCTCTCTTAAGGCTTTTGCCTCGTTAGAGCTAATATTTACTTTTGGAACTTTGCTATTCTCAATTATTTTAGCAACCTCATGTCTAGTCATCTCTGCCTCATTATGTGGAAGGAGTCTAACTGCTGATTCTACCTCAGCAATGATCTCATCCACTGGAATTATGCTTGGGGTAACGGCAAAGTTAAGGCCTTTAGAAAGGATAGAGACCATGTCACCGGTTAATACAGTGTTGGTCAAGTTCAGTACAGTTTTGTTTTTACATTTTTGGTTTTCAGTAGGGATTTGTTTATTTTGTAGTCTAGAAAATTTATTAATTTGGTTAGTTTTTGTTAGTTTAAACACATTATCAGCCGATTGTTGTGTTATGTTATCGATTATATTCCAATAATGCATAGATACACTATTGCTTATATCTAAGTGTAACTGCTTTAGCGATTCCGAAATGTAAGATAATTCACTCCTATTGTGCTGTATTCTCTCTATTAATAATAATTCGCTAGCTTTGTGTAGTATTTGGTTAGCTTTAGAAGACTTTATGTGATGTGTTATTTTAACTGCGTTTGGTATTACCTTTGAATCTCTGCACCTTTTGAGGAACGCCAGTGAAGATATCAATTTCATCCGCTTAATGCGAAGCTTCTCCAATTTTCTGGTTTTAAGAAAAGTATCCTCCCCATAGAGGTTAGTCAGTTTAACACGTAGGCTTTCGCGACCAATATTATTCATAATAAAGGTTTTTGGGTTAGATCGCGTTTATTTATAAATGTGTCGTAACCCTCCACCACCCGACACGGCCAATCAGCAAAAAAAAGTGTCACGTTGACAAAAGACAAATAATTCACCACTTCAGCTCACCGGTGTGTTGAAGAGTTAATCCACATTTACAGTTTGAGTACGACGTTTCGCTTGGACATGGCCTAAACGGTAAAATAACACACAGCGTTTACAGAAAGCAAACGCACACTGATGCCTATCTGAATGCAGAATCACATCATCATCCAGCTCAAAAATCCTCTCTTATCAAGACGCTCGTACATCGGGCGAAAACGGTGTCAGATGGTGAGAGTCTAGTGAGAGAGATTAAACACGTTAAAGACGCACTACGACAGAATGGCTACAATAATGCTCAAATTAACAGAGCACTGAATGCCAAATCACGATCGCAAAGCAATACTACTGAAAGCGACCAGATTGTTAAAACAATAAAAATCCCATATATCTCAGGAGTAACTGACAAATTAGCCCGCGTTTTGCAAAAGCAAAACATTACAGTAAGATTTGGTACAGTACACAAAATTCAAAAACTAGTATCTTGCACTAAAGACGCATTACCTAAACTATCAACAGAAGGTGTATATCGGATTAATTGTTCATGTGGCAGCTGCTACATTGGGCAGACGGGACGTAACATCAGCGTAAGACTAAAAGAACATCAGAGAAATATTAAATTATCTCAAACACAACTGTCGGCAGTGGCTGAACATGCTTGTCAACAAGGACACTCAATTGATTTTGACAATGTTGCAGTGGTGTGTAAAACTAATTATTACTGGCAAAGACTAATTAGAGAATCCATTGAAATTGAGAGGAACAAGAATAACTTTAATCGCTCTGACAGCTACCGGCTTAGTGCGGCCTGGAAGCGTATTATTAAATAATACACATTACATTTTGATTTAAAGAATTACTAATCTACAACTCATTACTAATCATAACCAATGACTGATTACTAATCGATTATATAATTACATTACCCCCCCCCCCCCTCCGCCTCTAATCACTGCACCTGATGAGTTAAGTGATGTCGTCACCCTGCTGCTCTATATAAAACCGGGAGCAAGCGAGGGCTTTACCATTCTGGCGAATTGCCCGATGATGCTGGAAGTATTTACCAGCGAAACGTCGTACTCAAACTGTAAATGTGGATTAACTCTTCAACACACCGGTGAGCTGAAGTGGTGAATTATTTGTCTTTTGTCAACGTGACACTTTTTTTGCTGATTGGCCGTGTCGGGTGGTGGAGGGTTACGACACATTTATAAATAAACGCGATCTAACCCAAAAACCTTTATTATGAATAATATTGGTCGCGAAAGCCTACGTGTTAAACTGACTGCCCATAGACTCAACACTGCCCATAGACTCAGCACTGCCCATAGACTCAACACTGCCCATAGACTCAACCCTGCCCATAGACTCAACACTGCCCTTAGACTCAGCACTGCCCATAGACTCAGCACTGCCCATAGACTCAACACTGCCCATAGACTCAGCACTGCCCATAGACTCAACACTGCCCATAGACTCAGCACTGCCCATAGACTAACATTGCCCATAGACTCAGCACTGCCCATAGACTCAGCACTGCCCATAGACTCAACACTGCCCATAGACTCAGCACTGCCTATAGACTAACACTGCCCATAAACTCAGCACTGCCCATAGACTCAGCACTGCCCATAGACTCAGCACTGCCCATAGACTCAACACTGCCCCATAGACTCAGCACTGCCCATAGACTCAACACTGCTCATAGACTCAACACTGCCCATAGACTCAGCACTGCCCATAGACTCAACACTGCCCATAGACTGAACACTGCCCCTTCGACTTAATACTGCACCATAGACTCAGCACTGCCCATAGACTTCTTCATGGTTTGAGTGATAGCTTTGCGAATTGTATAGTCGGAGTAACCATTAGCTTTAAGAGCTTGGTGTACCTGCTTGAGTTCACTGCCTATGTGTTCCTGGTCGGATATGCATTGGGCTCTAAGGTACAGAGTCTTGATGAGAGAATTCTTCTGTGATGGATGGTGGTGGGAATCCGGTTTCAGATAAGCATCCGTATGGGTAGCTTTCCTGTAGACAGAGTGGCTCATTGAACCATCAGGTCTCTTTTTTATTAGGACATCCAAAAAAGGTAGCTTGCCATCTTTTCGACTTCCATGGTAAATCTGATGGCTCGGTGTATGGAATTGATGTGGTCGAAGAATTGGTCTAGAGCTGGCCGGCCATGTGGCCAGATGACAAAAGTGTCATCCACTTACCTCTTCCATAAGGTGAGGCACAGAGTGGCAGTCTGGATGGCGTCAGTCTCAAATTTCTCCATGAAAATGTTAGCTATAACCGGAGATAGGGGGAGCCCATTGGGGTGCCCTCACTTTGTTTGTAGAAAGTTCCATTCCAAGTGAAGTATGTATTGGTTAAACAGTGTCTCACCAGGGGGGGTACCTAAGTGTTTAGTCCTTGATGAACCAAGTCTTCAATCATTCGCGATGGTGTCAGGTACAGGAACCTTGGTGAATAAGGAAACTACATCAAAACTGACAAGCAGGTCGTCTGGGGAAAGGGAAATACCCTTGATTGTCGATTCCAGGTGAGTAGAATTTTGTACCGCAGAGGTGGTTTTTCCAGTGAAAGGACGCAGGATTTCAGACAAAAAACGAGCTAGTTTGTAGGTGGGGGAGTTGATAGTAGAGACGATGGGACGAAGGGGTGTATCTACTTTATGTTTTTTTTGGTAAGCCGTATAATCTTGGTGGCCTGGCAGCAGAAGTTTTCAATGAAAACTGTTTAGATTGATCCATTAATGCGGTTGAATCAGCCTCATCACACAAACCAACAGTACCCTGGTGTCTACAAACTAAGTTGCCTCTGTGGTAGTAGTTACATTGGAGAAACCAAACGCCATGTCTCGGACCGCATTCGTGAACACAAAGCAGACCTTAAACACAGTAGGACCAACACCTCAGCCGTGGTAGATCATTGTTATAATTCAGTAGGCTCACATGACATTGACTTTTCCAAGACAGAGGTTCTTTGTAAGCCATCTGGCTACCATAAGAGATTCGTTCATGAGGCTATCCACATATACAAGCACAGAGACAATTTCAACCGAGAAGATGGATTCTGGCTTAGCAATCATTGGAAGGATTTGATAAACCATTTCAGGTCTTAATTGATTGTTCACGCTTACAGTGGCTTTCAGACAGCATACAATAATTTTTCGTCTCCCCCCTCCTCTTTTCAGAACATAGATGGACTAGTCCTTCTAAATAAACTGCCAAATCGCTGCGCGTGGCGCTGACGCTTTTAAGTAAATAAATAAATACACCGTTTACAAATAAATAAATTAATGCAACCTGACACACCTGATGACGACCGTTTGTGTTATGGTCGAAACGTCGTGAGAGTTTTTATTGTTTTATATATATTTTATTATTTATTGTTTCCCTTCAACGTGACTTTACCGAAAGAGCTAAGAATATGAGGGAGGGGGGTGTTTGAGAAATGTGACGTCACATCAAAATGGGCAACTTTCAATAATTATATACAACCCGTTCTGCTTAATTAAATAGACTTTTTTTTATAAATGTTTTCTCCTACAACATCAGAGTGCAGCGCCACATTAAATACGCACCACAATGACAATAGTTTAAAGCGATTTGAAGCATATTTTATATATATTTGCGTGACGTCATGTTTGAGGGGGGGGGGTCTGACTTTTTGTGACGCCGTGTGACGAGGGGGGGGGGTCAAAAATCATCCAAAATCGCGTGACGTCATTTATGGACGGCCCCATACGCTGTGTAACAAAAAAATATATATTTTAATTATCATCGTCGTCGTGTCTGTGGAAATGTATAGCAGCCAAATACTCTAAACGCGTTTTTCTACGGAATCTTCGAGACCCATAGACCCACATAGACCCACAGATACCCATAGAGACCCATAGAGACCCACAGAGACCCACAGAGACCCATAGAGACCCACAGAGACCCATAGAGACCCACAGAGACCCACAGAGACCAATATACCCATAGAGACCCACAGATTACCCATAGAGACCCACATAACCCCATAGAGACCCATAGAGACACACAGAGACCCCATAGACCCATAGAGACCCGTAGACCCATACTCATAGAGACCCATAGACCCCATAGACCCATAGAGACCCATAGACCCATACTCATAGAGACCCATAGACCCGCAGAGACCCACAGAGACCCATAGACTCACAGAAACCCTTCGACCCACAGAGACCTACAGACCCACAGAGACCCAGAGACTCGTATAGACCCGCAGAGACCCACAGAAATGCATAGCAGCATCGAAATAATTTAAACGCACTGACATTTTAAATGGACCCGGACAAAAATCCACCACGTGGAGAGAGACGCAGACTCGGAATATACAGCAGCAGCAGGCAGGGTCGGGATAGAACCCACGACCTCCTGCACACCTGGCGAGGTAGTCAACATCTCATAGCCACCGTGGTGATGATGAGAGATACGCAATTTGTACCTCCACACACATGGCACGGTTGACTACGTACGGTGCGAAAAAAAGTTCAAGCCAAAGACAAAGATCCTCCGTATAGCCTTAACAGACTGTTGGGGCAAGTGCTATTAGCGAGTAGCACCTATGTTGTAGTGGGTTTAACTCTCCAACACACAGTAACCGGTTAGTGCTGTACTAGTAACGAATTGTAAATGTAGTAGGTTTAACTCTCCAACACACAGCAACCCGTTAGTGCTGTACTAGTAACGAATTGTAAATGTTGCAGTGGGTTTAACTCTCCAACACACAGCAACCGGTTAGTGCTGTACTAGTAACGAATTGTGAATGTTGCAGTGGGTTTAACTCTCCAACACACAGCAACCGGTTAGTGCTGTACTAGTAACGAATTGTAAATGTTGTAGTGGGTTTAACTTTCCAACACACAGCAACCGGTTTGCGCTGTACTAGTAACGAATTGTAAATGTTGTAGAGGGTTTAACTCTCAAACACACAGCAACCGGTTAGTGCTGTACTAGTAACGAATTGTAAATGTTGTAGTGGGTTTAACTCTCCAACA
Organism: Petromyzon marinus; assembly: GCF_048934315.1. Taxonomy (NCBI): domain Eukaryota; kingdom Metazoa; phylum Chordata; class Hyperoartia; order Petromyzontiformes; family Petromyzontidae; genus Petromyzon; species Petromyzon marinus. The sequence goes on along the minus strand of NC_133690.1, from coordinate 6,480,579 downwards.
CACAGCAACCGGTTAGTGCTGTACTAGTAACGAATTGTAAATGTAGTAGTGGGTTTAACTCTCCAACACACAACTTAGTGCTGTACTAGTAACGAATTGGCCACGTTCTGTTGATGTAACACAAACCCCCCATGAACATATACTGGCCTTTCACGACATGTGGCAATTTTAGATTCACCCCTCAAATGATGACTAAACCCATCGCCAGGGCAAAGCGGCGATTCCCCCACCCACAACCCACCCCTGCCCACCCACTACCCACCACTACCCACCCCTACCCACCCACTACCTACCCCGACCCACCCCCTACCCACCCACAACCAACCCCTACCCACCACCTACCCACCCACTAGCCACCCCTACCCACCCCTACCCACCCCTACCCACCCCTTACCCACCCCCTACCCACCCCCTACCCACCCACAACCCACCCTTACCCACCCACAACCCACCCCCTACCCACCCCCTACCCACCCACGCGCGCGCGACAGTGATGGAGATGCCGTCTCCTGCTCCTGCTGCTCCTGCTGCTGCTGCTGTCTCTGATGCTGGGGGTGGTGCCGATGACCCCGCGTGGCCGAGCCGAGCGGCGTGCCTGTCGCTCGCCCTCTGCGCCTTCCAGGCGCGCGCGGCCCTCGCTCTGTCGCGGGTGGTGGGAGGCCGCCTGCAGCTGCCGCCCGCAGAGCGATGGGTCGTGGCCTGGCTGCTCTATGACGCAGTGGTTCACATCACACTGGTGAGTGAGTGGGTGAGTGGGTGGTGGTGGTGGTGGTGGTGTAGTTACACTGCAGCGCCACACCTATTTACCATCATTAGGGGAAAGAACGGTGATCCAATCTCCGACCCCCCGCAAGGAACAGGTTTGCAGATTTTGCTGCGCATTTCTGTGAAGTCCTGGGGGTGGGGGAAATCCCTCAGCCAGGAAAACATCGTGAGGCACAAAGTGGGGATGACCCTGCTGAGGCTGCAGTGGTTCAAATATTGGAAGAAGTCACCCCCTGTGAGCGGCTGGCTGAAGAACCATCTGTTGAGGAAGTGCTGAAGGCGATCCGGAGTCTGAGACCAGGAAAGGCACCGGGTAGAGATGATCTCCCAATCGAAATGCTGAGGGAGGGTGGCGTTTGTGCACAGACTGTCCTACATGACATCATAACAAACAGTCTGGACCACTGGACCAGTTCCGCAGGACTCGAAGGATGCCCTGGTGGTCCCCATATTTAAGAAGGTGAGACCACACAGACTGTAACAACTACAGAGGCATCTCACTCCTCAGTGTGCCAGGAAAGGTCCTGGCAATAATTATTCAACATCGCCTTGCCAGGCGCGCTGAGGAGAGGCTTGTGGAGCCCCAATGCGGTTTCAGGAAAGGGCGGTCCTGCACAGATGCCATATTTTCTGTCCGTTTACTACAGCAGAGGTGTAGGGAATTCCAACAAGACCTACATCTCTGCTTTATTGACCTGGTCAAAGCCTATGATACCACCAGTATACCTGGGCTCTGGGTTGTTCTTCGCGCTTTCGGAGTCCCTAACCGCTGCTCACGATCATTAAGGACCGTCATGATGGTGAGCGGGCCCGGATAAAACTACGTGCCGGGAATCGGAGCCATTCCCTGTTCACCTTGGGGTGAGACAGGGATGTCCTCTGGCTCCAATATTATTTAACATCTATTTCGACCACGTAGTTCGTGAAGCCTTCAGTAGCTGTACCGGAGGAATTTCCATCTGGTACAGATACAATGTGAGGCTGACCGATGCCAGGGTACGGTCAAGGGATGGCTCCCTATTGGTCAACCACGTTACGTATGCCGACGACCTGGTAATTGCGGCTCACTCAGAGGAGGAGTTGGAGGCGCTGCGGCTGAAACTGGAGTGTGCCACTAAGAGGTGGCGCCTTACCATCAGCCCCACCAAAACGAAGAACCTGCCTGGGTATTTTGTACCATCGGACACTCCACCCCCACAATTCCCAATATGTGATGGGGCAGTTGTCGAGAGAGTGGAAAGTTTCCCATACCTGGGCAGTGTGCTCATGACCGGCTCCGGTTTAACAGCAGAGGTCTCACTCCGAATCAGTCGAGCGGCAATATCTTTTAATTGGATGCGTAACGCTGTGTGGAAGCTACGTGGTCTGTCGCTCCGCACGAAGCTTCGGGTCTTCTCAGCCACAGTCATTCCCTCTGTTCTCTACGCTTGCGAAACGTGGACCCCCCTAATGGAACATCTTCGTCGGTTAGAAACATTTAGACTGGCCTGCCTACGATCAATCTTGGGTTTAACCAGGCTGGATTGTGTGAGGAGCTCACAAATCCTCGAAAGATCTGGACAAAGTCCCATCGGTGAGCACCTCCGGCAAGCAAGGCTGCGTTGGCTGGGCCATGTTGCCCGCATGTCCAGCCACCGCATGCCTAAACAGCTTTTGTTCTGCCGGATCGAGGGGGCTAAACGGGCGCGGCATGGGCTAGAGAAGAGATGGAGTGATGTGGTACAGGAGGATGTGGAGCTGGTACCAGCGGTGTCAAGATCGGCCTCTGTGGAGGAGGCTCGTGAAGGACGCTACTGGGCAGTTGGAGGCAGTCGCTCACAACAACGAGCGGAGCGCCGGGTGGCTAAAGCACAGCAAGTTGGCACAGTAGGGGGCACAGGTGGTGCATGAGCCAGTCATCTCGGTCATCTCAGTCAGTATACCCGTGGCACCTGCTGGGTCTGCCTCATTACATCCTGCCAGCGGGCGTTCGACACTTCACGTGGTAGCCTCAAGGTGCACATAGCCTGGCACAAGCGTCGTGGTGACGTCACCGCCACTGAGTGGCGAATGGCGGTTGTCGTTATTGATGATGGTAATGGTGGTGCTGATGGTGGTGCTGATGGTGGTGATGGTGGTGGTGATGATGGTGGTGGTGGTGATGGTGAGTGATGGTGTAGCTACGCTGGGTGAGTGATGGTGTTGCTACGCTGGTGATGGTGTAGCTACGCTGGTGATGGTGTGGCTATGCTGGGTGAGTGATGGTGTAGCTACACTGGGTAATGGTGTAGCTACACTTGTGATGGTGTAGCTACACTGGGTGAGTGATGGTGTAGCTACACTGGGTTATGGTGTAGCTACGCTGGTGATGGTGTAGCTACACTGGGTGAGTGATGGTGTAGCTACACTGGGTGATGGTGTAGCTACACTGGGTGAGTGATGGTGTAGCTACGCTGGTAATGGTGTAGCTACACTGGGTGGGTGATGCTGTAGCTACACTGGTGATGGTGTAGCTACACTGGGTGAGTGATGGTGTAGCTATGCTGGTGATGGTGTAGCTACACTGGTGGTGGTGTAGATACACTGGGTGAGTGATGGTGTAGCTACACTGGGTGAGTGAAGGTGTAGCTACACTGGGTGAGTGATGGTGTAGCTACACTGGGTGAGTGATGGTGTAGCTACACTGGGTGATGGTGTAGCTACACTGGGTGAGTGATGGTGTAGCTACACTGGGTGAGTGATGGTGTAGCTATGCTGGTGATGGTGTAGCTACACTGGGTGAGTGATGGTGTAGCTACGCTGGTGATGGTGTAGCTACACTGGGTGAGTGATGGTGTAGCTACACTGGTGATGGTGTAGCTACACTGGGTGAGTGATGGTGTAGCTACACTAGGTGAGTGATGGTGTAGCTACGCTGGTGATGGTGTAGCTACACTAGGTGAATGATGGTGTAGCTACACTGGTGATGGTGTAGCTACACTGGGTGAGTGATGGTGTAGCTACACTGGTGATGGTGTAGCTACACTGGGTGGGTGATGCTGTAGCTACACTGGGTGATGGTGTAGCTTTGCTGGTGATGGTGTAGCTACACTGGGTGAGTGATGGTGTAGCTACGCTGGTGATGGTGTAGCTACACTGGGTGAGTGATGGTGTAGCTACACTGGGTGATGGTGTAGCTACACTAGGTGAGTGATGGTGTAGCTACACTGGTGATGGTGTAGCTACACTCGGTGAGTGATGGTGTAGCTACGCTGGTGATGGTGTAGCTACACTGGGTGAGTGATGGTGTAGCTACACTGGGTGATGGTGTAGCTACACTGGGTGAGTGATGGTGTAGCTACACTGGTGATGGTGTAGCTACACTGGGTGAGTGATGGTGTAGCTACACTGGTGATGGTGTAGCTACACTGGGTTGGTGATGCTGTAGCTACACTGGGTGATGGTGTAGCTATGCTGGTGATGGTGTAGCTACACTGGGTGGGTGATGGTGTAGCTACACTGGTGATGGTGTAGCTACACTGGGTGGGTGATGCTGTAGCTTCACTGGGTGATGGTGTAGCTATGCTGGTGATGGTGTAGCTACACTGGGTGAGTGATGGTGTAGCTACGCTGGTGATGGTGTAGCTACACTGGGTGAGTGATAGTTTAGCTACACTGGTGATGGTGTAGCTACACTGGGTGAGTGATGGTGTAGCTACACTGGGTGAGTGATGGTGTAGCTACACTGATTGGGTGATGGTGTAGCTACGCTGGTGATGGTGTAGCTACACTGGGTGAGTGATGGTGTAGCTACATTGGGTGAGTGATGGTGTAGCTACACTGGTGATGGTGTAGCTACACTGGGTGATGGTGTAAATACACTGGGTGAGTGATGGTGTAGCTACGCTGGTGATGGTGTAGCTACACTGGGTGAGTGATTGTGTAGCTACACTGGTGATGGTGTAGCTACACTTGTGATGGTGTAGCTACACTGATTGGGTGATGGTCTAGGTACACTGGTGATGGTGTAGCTACACTGGGTGAGTGATGGTGTAGCTACACTGGTGATGGTGTAGCTACACTGGGTGATGGTGTAGCTACTCTGGGTGAGTGATGGTGTAGCTACGCTGGTGATGTTGTAGCTACACTGGGTGAGTGATGGTGTAGCTACACTGGTGATGGTGTAGCTACACTTGTGATGGTGTAGCTACACTGGTGATTGTGTAGCTATGCTGGTGATGGTGTAGCTACACTGGGTGGGTGATGGTGTAGCTACACTGGTGATGGTGTAGCTACAGTGGGTGAGTGATGGTGTAGCTACGCTGGTGATGGTGTAGCTACACTGGGTGAGTGAAGGTGTAACTACACTGGTGATGGTGTAGCTACACTGGGTGAGTGATGGTGTAGCTACACTGGTGATGGTGTAGCTACACTGGGTGAGTGATGGTGTAGCTACGCTGGTGATGGTGTAGCTACACTGGGTGAGTGATCGTCTAGCTACACTGGGTGAGTGTTGGTGTAGCTACACTTGTGATGGTGTAGCCACACTGGGTGATGGTGTAGCTACACTGGGTGAGTGATGGTGTAGCTACGCTGGTGATGGTGTAGCTACACTGGGTGAGTGATGGTGTAGCTACACTGGTGATGGTGTAGCTACACTGGTGATGGTGTAGCTATGCTGGTGATGGTGTAGCTACACTGGGTGGGTGATGGTGTAGCTACACTGGTGATGGTGTAGCTACACTGGGTGAGTGATGGTGTTGCTACGTTGGTGATGGTGTAGCTGCGCTGGTGATGGTGTGGCTATGCTGGGTGAGTGATGGTGTAGCTACACAGGGTAATGGTGTAGCTACACTGGTGATGGTGTAGCTACACTGGGTGAGTGATGGTGTAGCTACACTGGTGATGGTGTAGCTACACTGGGTGAGTGATGGTGTAGCTACACTGGGTGAGTGATGGTGTAGCTACGCTGGTGATGGTGTAGCTACACTGGGTGAGTGATGGTGTAGCTACACTGGTGATGGTGTAGCTACACTGGGTGGGTGATGCTGTAGCTTCACTGGGTGATGGTGTAGCTTTGCTGGTGATGGTGTAGCTACACTGGGTGAGTGATGGTGTAGCTACGCTGGTGATGGTGTAGCTACACTGGGTGAGTGATGGTGTAGCTACACTGGGTGATGGTGTAGCTACACTAGGTGAGTGATGGTGTAGCTACACTGGGTGAGTGATGGTGTAGCTACGCTGGTGATAGTGTAGCAACACTGGTGATGGTGTAGCTACACTGGGTGAGTGATTGTGTAGCTACACTGGTGATGGTGTAGCTACACTTGTGATGGTGTAGCTACACTGGGTGAGTGATGGTGTAGCTACACTGGTGATGGTGTAGCTACACTGGGTTGGTGATGCTGTAGCTACACTGGGTGATGGTGTAGCTATGCTGGTGATGGTGTAGCTACACTGGGTGGGTGATGGTGTAGCTACACTGGTGATGGTGTAGCTACACAGGGTGGGTGATGCTGTAGCTACACTGGGTGATGGTGTAGCTATGCTGGTGATGGTGTAGCTACACTGGGTGAGTGATGGTGTAGCTACGCTGGTGATGGTGTAGCTACACTGGGTGAGTGATGGTGTAGCTACACTGGGTGAGTGATGGTGTAGCTACACTGGTGATGGTGTAGCTACACTTGTGATGGTGTAGCTACACTGATTGGGTGATGGTGTAGGTACACTGGTGATGGTGTAGCTACACTGGGTGGGTGATGGTGTAGCTACACTGGTGATGGTTTAGCTACTCTGGTGATGGTGTAGCTACACTGGGTGGGTGAAGGTGTAGCTACACTGGTGATGGTGTAGCTACACTGGTGATGGTGTAGCTACACTGGGTGAGTCATGGCGTAGCTACACTGGGTGAGTGATGGTGTAGCTACACTGGGTGAGTGATGGTGTAGCTACGCTCTTGATGGTGTAGCTACACTGAGTGAGTGATGGTGTAGCTACACTGGTGATGGTGTAGCTACACTGGGTGGGTGATGGTGTAGCTACACTGGTGATGGTTTAGCTACTCTGGTGATGGTGTAGCTACACTGGGTGAGTGATGGTGTAGCTACACTGGGTGAGTGATGGTGTAGCTACACTGAGTGGGTGATGGTGTAGCTACGCTCTTGATGGTGTAGCTACACTGAGTGAGTGATGGTGTAGCTACACTGGGTGAGTGATGGTGTAGCTACACTGGTGATGGTGTAGCTACACTGGTGATGGTGTAGCTACACTGGGTGAGTGATGGTGTAGCTACACTGATTGGGTGATGGTGTAGCTACACTGGTGATGGTGTAGCTACACTGGGTGAGTGATGGTGTAGCTACACTGGTGATGGTTAACTACTCTGGTGATGGTGTAGCTACACTGGGTGAGTGATGGTGTAGCTACACTGGTGATGGTGTAGCTACACTGGGTGAGTGATGGTGTAGCTACGCTGGTGATGGTGTAGCTACACTGGGTGAGTGATGGTGTAGCTACACTGGTGATGGTGTAGCTACACTGGGTGAGTGATGGTGTAGCTACACTGGGTGAGTGATGGTGTAGCTACACTGGGTGATGGTGTAGCTACACTGGGTGAGTGATGGTGTAGCTACGCTGGTAATGGTGTAGCTACACTGGGTGGGTGATGCTGTAGCTACACTGGTGATGGTGTAGCTACACTGGGTGAGTGATGGTGTAGCTACGCTGGTGATGGTTTAGCTACACTGGGTGGGTGATGGTGTAGCTACACTGGTGATGGTGTAGCTACAGTGGGTGAGTGATGGTGTAGCTACGCTGGTGATGGTGTAGCTACACTGGGTGAGTGAAGGTGCAGCTACACTGGTGATGGTGTAGCTACACTGGGTGAGTGATGGTGTAGCTACACTGGTGATGGTGTAGCTACACTGGGTGAGTGATGGTGTAGCTACGCTGGTGATGGTGTAGCTACACTGGGTGAGTGATCGTCTAGCTACACTGGGTGAGTGTTGGTGTAGCTATACTGGTGATGGTGTAGCCACACTGGGTGATGGTGTAGCTACACTGGGTGAGTGATGGTGTAGCTACGCTGGTGATGGTGTAGCTACACTGTGTGAGTGATGGTGTAGCTACACTGGTGATGGTGTAGCTACACTGGTGATGGTGTAGCTATGCTGGTGATGGTGTAGCTACACTGGGTGGGTGATGGTGTAGCTACACTGGTGATGGTGTAGCTACACTGGGTGAGTGATGGTGTTGCTACGTTGGTGATGGTGTAGCTACGCTGGTGATGGTGTGGCTATGCTGGGTGAGTGATGGTGTAGCTACACTGGGTAATGGTGTAGCTACACTGGTGATGGTGTAGCTACACTGGGTGAGTGATGGTGTAGCTACACTGGTGATGGTGTAGCTACACTGGGTGAGTGATGGTGTAGCTACACTGGGTGAGTGATGGTGTAGCTACGCTGGTGATGGTGTAGCTACACTGGGTGAGTGATGGTGTAGCTACACTGGGTAATGGTGTAGCTACACTGGTGATGGTGTAGCTACACTGGGTGAGTGATGGTGTAGCTACACTGGTGATGGTGTAGCTACACTGGGTGAGTGATGGTGTAGCTACACTGGGTGAGTGATGGTGTAGCTACGCTGGTGATGGTGTAGCTACACTGGGTGAGTGATGGTGTAGCTACACTGGTGATGGTGTAGCTACACTGGGTGGGTGATGCTGTAGCTTCACTGGGTGATGGTGTAGCTTTGCTGGTGATGGTGTAGCTACACTGGGTGAGTGATGGTGTAGCTACGCTGGTGATGGTGTAGCTACACTGGGTGAGTGATGGTGTAGCTACACTGGGTGATGGTGTAGCTACACTAGGTGAGTGATGGTGTAGCTACACTGGGTGAGTGATGGTGTAGCTACGCTGGTGATAGTGTAGCAACACTGGTGATGGTGTAGCTACACTGGGTGAGTGATGGTGTAGCTACACTGGTGATGGTGTAGCTACACGTGATGGTGTAGCTACACTGGGTGAGTGATGGTGTAGCTACACTGGTGATGGTGTAGCTACACTGGGTTGGTGATGCTGTAGCTACACTGGGTGATGGTGTAGCTATGCTGGTGATGGTGTAGCTACACTGGGTGGGTGATGGTGTAGCTACACTGGTGATGGTGTAGCTACACTGGGTGGGTGATGCTGTAGCTACACTGGGTGATGGTGTAGCTATGCTGGTGATGGTGTAGCTACACTGGGTGAGTGATGGTGTAGCTACACTGGGTGAGTGATGGTGTAGCTACACTGGTGATGGTGTAGCTACACTTGTGATGGTGTAGCTACACTGATTGGGTGATGGTGTAGGTACACTGGTGATGGTGTAGCTACACTGGGTGAGTGATGGTGTAGCTACACTGGTGATGGTGTAACTACACTGGGTGAGTGATGGTGTAGCTACACTGGGTGAGTGATGGTGTAGCTACACTGGGTGAGTGATGGTGTAGCTACGCTCTTGATGGTGTAGCTACACTGGGTGAGTGATGGTGTAGCTACACTGGTGATGGTGTAGCTACACTGGGTGAGTGATGGTGTAGCTACACTGGTGATGGTGTAGCTACGCTGGTGATGGTGTAGCTACACTGGGTGAGTGATGGTGTAGCTACACTGGTGATGGTGTAGCTACACTGGGTGAGTGATGGTGTAGCTACACTGGGTGAGTGTTGGTGTAGCTACACTGGTGATGGTGTAGCTACACTGGGTGATGGTGTAGATACACTGGGTGATTGATGGTGTAGCTACGCTGGTGATGGTGTAGCTACACTGGGGGAGTGATGGTGTAGCTACACTGGTGATGGTGTAGCTACACTTGTGATGGTGTAGCTACACTGATTGGGTGATGGTGTAGGTACACTGGTGATGGTGTAGCTACACTGGGTGGGTGATGGTGTAGCTACACTGGTGATGGTTTAGCTACTCTGGTGATGGTGTAGCTACACTGGGTGGGTGATGGTGTAGCTACACTGGTGATGGTGTAGCTACACTGGTGATGGTGTAGCTACACTGGGTGAGTCATGGCGTAGCTACACTGGGTGAGTGATGGTGTAGCTACACTGGGTGAGTGATGGTGTAGCTACGCTCTTGATGGTGTAGCTACACTGAGTGAGTGATGGTGTAGCTACACTGGTGATGGTGTAGCTACACTGGGTGGGTGATGGTGTAGCTACACTGGTGATGGTTTAGCTACTCTGGTGATGGTGTAGCTACACTGGGTGAGTGATGGTGTAGCTACACTGGTGATGGTGTAGCTACACTGGGTGAGTGATGGTGTAGCTACACTGGGTGAGTGATGGTGTAGCTACACTGAGTGGGTGATGGTGTAGCTACGCTCTTGATGGTGTAGCTACACTGAGTGAGGGATGGTGTAGCTACACTGGGTGAGTGATGGTGTAGCTACACTGGTGATGGTGTAGCTACACTGGGTGAGTGATGGTGTAGCTACACTGGTGATGGTGTAGCTACGCTGGTGATGGTGTAGCTACACTGGGTGAGTGATGGTGTAGCTACACTGATTGGGTGATGGTGTAGCTACACTGGTGATGGTGTAGCTACACTGGGTGAGTGATGGTGTAGCTACACTGCTGATGGTTTAGCTACTCTGGTGATGGTGTAGCTACACTGGGTGAGTGATGGTGTAGCTACACTGGTGATGGTGTAGCTACACTGGGTGAGTGATGGTGTAGCTACGCTGGTGATGGTGTAGCTACACTGGGTGAGTGATGGTGTAGCTACACTGGTGATGGTGTAGCTACACTGGGTGAGTGATGGTGTAGCTACACTGGGTGAGTGATGGTGTAGCTACACTGGGTGATGGTGTAGCTACACTGGGTGAGTGATGGTGTAGCTACGCTGGTAATGGTGTAGCTAGACTGGGTGGGTGATGCTGTAGCTACACTGGTGATGGTGTAGCTACACTGGGTGAGTGATGGTGTAGCTACGCTGGTGATGGTGTAGCTACACTGGGTGAGTGATGGTGTAGCTACACTGGTGATGGTGTTGCTACACTGGGTGGGTGATGCTGTAGCTACACTTGTGATGGTGTAGCTACACTGGTGATGGTGTAGCTATGCTGGTGATGGTGTAGCTACACTGGGTGGGTGATGGTGTAGCTACACTGGTGATGGTGTAGCTACACTGGGTGAGTGATGGTGTAGCTACACTGGATGAGTGATGGTGTAGCTACGTTGGTGATGGTGTAGCTACGCTGGTGATGGTGTGGCTATGCTGGGTGAGTGATGGTGTAGCTACACTGGCTGAGTGATGGTGTAGCTACGCTGGTGATGGTGTAGCTACACTGGGTGAGTGATGGTGTAGCTATACTGGTGATGGTGTAGCTACACTTGTGATGGTGTAGCTACACTGGTGATGGTGTAGCTATGCTGGTGATGGTGTAGCTACACTGGGTGGGTGATGGTGTAGCTACACTGGTGATGGTGTAGCTACACTGGGGGAGTGATGGTGTTGCTACGTTGGTGATGGTGTAGCTACGCTGGTGATGGTGTAGCTATGCTGGGTGAGTGATGGTGTAGCTACACTGGGTTATGGTGTAGCTACACTGGTGATGGTGTAGCTACACTGGGTGAGTGATGGTGTAGCTACGCTGGTGATGGTGTAGCTACACTGGTGATGGTGTAGCTACACTGGGTGAGTGATGGTGTAGCTACACTGGTGATGGTGTAGCTACACTGGTGATGGTGTAGCTACACTTGTGATGGTGTAGCTACACTGGGTGAGTGATGGTGTAGCTACACTGGGTGATGGTGTAGCTACACTGGTTGGGTGATGGTGTAGCTACACTGGTGATGGTGTAGCTACACTGGGTGGGTGATGCTGTAGCTACACTGGGTAATGGTATAGCTACACTGGTGATGGTGTAGCTACACTGGGTGAGTGATGGTGTAGCTACACTGGTGATGGTGTAGCTACACTGGGTGAGTGATGGTGTAGCTACACTGGTGATGGTGTAGCTACACTGGGTGAGTGATGGTGCAGCTACACTGGGTGAGTGATGGTGTAGCTACACTAGGTGAGTGATGGTGTAGCTACGCTGGTGATGGTGTAGCTACACTGGGTGAGTGATGGTGTAGCTACACTGGGTGAGTGATGGTGTAGCTACACTAGGTGAGTGATGGTGTAGCTACGCTGGTGATGGTGTAGCTACACTGGGTGAGTGATGGTGTAGCTACACTGGTGATGGTGTAGCTACACTGGGTGAGTGATGGTGTAGCTACACTGGTGATGGTGTAGCTACACTGGGTGGGTGATGCTGTAGCTACACTGGGTGATGGTGTAGCTTTGCTGGTGATGGTGTAGCTACACTGGGTGAGTGATGGTGTAGCTACGCTGGTGATGGTGTAGCTACACTGGGTGAGTGATGGTGTAGCTACGCTGGTGATGGTGTAGCTACACTGGGTGAGTGATGGTGTAGCTACGCTGGTGATGGTGTAGCTACACTGGGTGAATGATGGTGTAGCTACACTGGGTGATGGTGTAGCTACACTAGGTGAGTGATGGTGTAGCTACACTGGTGATGGTGTAGCTACGCTGGTGATGGTGTAGCTACACTGGGTGAGTGATGGTGTAGTTACGCTGGTGATGGTGTAGCTACACTGGTGATGGTGTAGCTACACTGGGTGAGTGATGGTGTAGCTACACTGGGTGAGTGATCGTGTAGCTACACTTGTGATGGTGTAGCTACACTGGGTGAGTGATTGTGTAGCTACACTGGTGATGGTGTAGCTACACTGGGTTGGTGATGCTGTAGCTACACTGGGTGATGGTGTAGCTATGCTGGTGATGGTGTAGCTACACTGGGTGGGTGATGGTGTAGCTACACTGGTGATGGTGTAGCTACACTGGGTGGGTGATGCTGTAGCTTCACTGGGTGATGGTGTAGCTATGCTGGTGATGGTGTAGCTACAACTGGGTGAGTGATGGTGTAGCTACGCTGGTGATGGTGTAGCTACACTGGGTGAGTGATAGTGTAGCTACACTGGTGATGGTGTAGCTACACTGGGTGAGTGATGGTGTAGCTACACTGGGTGAGTGATGGTGTAGCTACACTGATTGGGTGATGGTGTAGCTACGCTGGTGATGGTGTAGCTACACTGGGTGAGTGATGGTGTAGCTACACTGGGTGAGTGATGGTGTAGCTACACTGGGTGATGGTGTAGCTACACTTGTGATGGTGTAGCTACACTGATTGGGTGATGGTCTAGGTACACTGGTGATGGTGTAGCTACACTGGGTGAGTGATGGTGTAGCTACGCTGGGTGAGTGATGGTGTAGCTACGCTGGTGATGGTGTAGCTACACTGGGTGAGTGATGGTGTAGCTACACTGGTGATGGTGCAGCTACACTGGGTGGGTGATGCTGTAGCTTCACTGGGTGATGGTGTAGCTTTGCTGGTGATGGTGTAGCTACACTGGGTGAGTGATGGTGTAGCTACGCTGGTGATGGTGTAGCTACACTGGGTGAGTGATGGTGTAGCTACACTGGGTGATGGTGTAGCTACACTAGGTGAGTGATGGTGTAGCTACACTGGGTGAGTGATGGTGTAGCTACGCTGGTGATAGTGTAGCAACACTGGTGATGGTGTAGCTACACTGGGTGAGTGATGGTGTAGCTACACTGGTGATGGTGTAGCTACACGTGATGGTGTAGCTACACTGGGTGAGTGATGGTGTAGCTACACTGGTGATGGTGTAGCTACACTGGGTTGGTGATGCTGTAGCTACACTGGGTGATGGTGTAGCTATGCTGGTGATGGTGTAGCTACACTGGGTGGGTGATGGTGTAGCTACACTGGTGATGGTGTAGCTACACTGGGTGGGTGATGCTGTAGCTACACTGGGTGATGGTGTAGCTATGCTGGTGATGGTGTAGCTACACTGGGTGAGTGATGGTGTAGCTACACTGGGTGAGTGATGGTGTAGCTACACTGGTGATGGTGTAGCTACACTTGTGATGGTGTAGCTACACTGATTGGGTGATGGTGTAGGTACACTGGTGATGGTGTAGCTACACTGGGTGAGTGATGGTGTAGCTACACTGGTGATGGTGTAGCTACACTGGGTGAGTGATGGTGTAGCTACACTGGGTGAGTGATGGTGTAGCTACACTGGGTGAGTGATGGTGTAGCTACGCTCTTGATGGTGTAGCTACACTGGGTGAGTGATGGTGTAGCTACACTGGTGATGGTGTAGCTACACTGGGTGAGTGATGGTGTAGCTACACTGGTGATGGTGTAGCTACGCTGGTGATGGTGTAGCTACACTGGGTGAGTGATGGTGTAGCTACACTGGTGATGGTGTAGCTACACTGGGTGAGTGATGGTGTAGCTACACTGGGTGAGTGTTGGTGTAGCTACACTGGTGATGGTGTAGCTACACTGGGTGATGGTGTAGATACACTGGGTGATTGATGGTGTAGCTACGCTGGTGATGGTGTAGCTACACTGGGTGAGTGATGGTGTAGCTACACTGGTGATGGTGTAGCTACACTTGTGATGGTGTAGCTACACTGATTGGGTGATGGTGTAGGTACACTGGTGATGGTGTAGCTACACTGGGTGGGTGATGGTGTAGCTACACTGGTGATGGTTTAGCTACTCTGGTGATGGTGTAGCTACACTGGTTGGGTGATGGTGTAGCTACACTGGTGATGGTGTAGCTACACTGGTGATGGTGTAGCTACACTGGGTGAGTCATGGCGTAGCTACACTTGGTGAGTGATGGTGTAGCTACACTGGGTGAGTGATGGTGTAGCTACGCTCTTGATGGTGTAGCTACACTGAGTGAGTGATGGTGTAGCTACACTGGTGATGGTGTAGCTACACTGGTGATGGTTTAGCTACTCTGGTGATGGTGTAGCTACACTGGGTGAGTGATGGTGTAGCTACACTGGTGATGGTGTAGCTACACTGGGTGAGTGATGGTGTAGCTACACTGGGTGAGTGTTGGTGTAGCTACACTGAGTGGGTGATGGTGTAGCTACGCTCTTGATGGTGTAGCTACACTGAGTGAGGGATGGTGTAGCTACACTGGGTGAGTGATGGTGTAGCTACACTGGTGATGGTGTAGCTACACTGGGTGAGTGATGGTGTAGCTACACTGGTGATGGTGTAGCTACGCTGGTGATGGTGTAGCTACACTGGGTGAGTGATGGTGTAGCTACACTGATTGGGTGATGGTGTAGCTACACTGGTGATGGTGTAGCTACACTGGGTGAGTGATGGTGTAGCTACACTGGTGATGGTTTAGCTACTCTGGTGATGGTGTAGCTACACTGGGTGAGTGATGGTGTAGCTACACTGGTGATGGTGTAGCTACACTGGGTGAGTGATGGTGTAGCTACGCTGGTGATGGTGTAGCTACACTGGGTGAGTGATGGTGTAGCTACACTGGTGATGGTGTAGCTACACTGGGTGAGTGATGGTGTAGCTACACTGGGTGAGTGATGGTGTAGCTACACTGGGTGATGGTGTAGCTACACTGGGTGAGTGATGGTGTAGCTACGCTGGTAATGGTGTAGCTACACTGGGTGGGTGATGCTGTAGCTACACTGGTGATGGTGTAGCTACACTGGGTGAGTGATGGTGTAGCTACGCTGGTGATGGTGTAGCTACACTGGGTGAGTGATGGTGTAGCTACACTGGTGATGGTGTTGCTACACTGGGTGGGTGATGCTGTAGCTACACTTGTGATGGTGTAGCTACACTGGTGATGGTGTAGCTATGCTGGTGATGGTGTAGCTACACTGGGTGGGTGATGTTGTAGCTACACTGGTGATGGTGTAGCTACACTGGGTGAGTGATGGTGTAGCTACACTGGATGAGTGATGGTGTAGCTACGTTGGTGATGGTGTAGCTACGCTGGTGATGGTGTGGCTATGCTGGGTGAGTGATGGTGTAGCTACACTGGCTGAGTGATGGTGTAGCTACGCTGGTGATGGTGTAGCTACACTGGGTGAGTGATGGGGTAGCTATACTGGTGATGGTGTAGCTACACTTGTGATGGTGTAGCTACACTGGTGATGGTGTAGCTATGCTGGTGATGGTGTAGCTACACTGGGTGGGTGATGGTGTAGCTACACTGGTGATGGTTTAGCTACTCTGGTGATGGTGTAGCTACACTGGGTGGGTGATGGTGTAGCTACACTGGTGATGGTGTAGCTACACTGGTGATGGTGTAGCTACACTGGGTGAGTCATGGCGTAGCTACACTGGGTGAGTGATGGTGTAGCTACACTGGGTGAGTGATGGTGTAGCTACGCTCTTGATGGTGTAGCTACACTGAGTGAGTGATGGTGTAGCTACACTGGTGATGGTGTAGCTACACTGGGTGGGTGATGGTGTAGCTACACTGGTGATGGTTTAGCTACTCTGGTGATGGTGTAGCTACACTGGGTGAGTGATGGTGTAGCTACACTGGTGATCGTGTAGCTACACTGGGTGAGTGATGGTGTAGCTACACTGGGTGAGTGATGGTGTAGCTACACTGAGTGGGTGATGGTGTAGCTACGCTCTTGATGGTGTAGCTACACTGAGTGAGGGATGGTGTAGCTACACTGGGTGAGTGATGGTGTAGCTACACTGGTGATGGTGTAGCTACACTGGGTGAGTGATGGTGTAGCTACACTGGTGATGGTGTAGCTACGCTGGTGATGGTCTAGCTACACTGGGTGAGTGATGGTGTAGCTACACTGATTGGGTGATGGTGTAGCTACACTGGTGATGGTGTAGCTACACTGGGTGAGTGATGGTGTAGCTACACTGGTGATGGTTTAGCTACTCTGGTGATGGTGTAGCTACACTGGGTGAGTGATGGTGTAGCTACACTGGTGATGGTGTAGCTACACTGGGTGAGTGATGGTGTAGCTACGCTGGTGATGGTGTAGCTACACTGGGTGAGTGATGGTGTAGCTACACTGGTGATGGTGTAGCTACACTGGGTGAGTGATGGTGTAGCTACACTGGGTGAGTGATGGTGTAGCTACACTGGGTGATGGTGTAGCTACACTGGGTGAGTGATGGTGTAGCTACGCTGGTAATGGTGTAGCTACACTGGGTGGGTGATGCTGTAGCTACACTGGTGATGGTGTAGCTACACTGGGTGAGTGATGGTGTAGCTACGCTGGTGATGGTGTAGCTACACTGGGTGAGTGATGGTGTAGCTACACTGGTGATGGTGTTGCTACACTGGGTGGGTGATGCTGTAGCTACACTTGTGATGGTGTAGCTACACTGGTGATGGTGTAGCTATGCTGGTGATGGTGTAGCTACACTGGGTGGGTGATGGTGTAGCTACACTGGTGATGGTGTAGCTACACTGGGTGAGTGATGGTGTAGCTACACTGGATGAGTGATGGTGTAGCTACGTTGGTGATGGTGTAGCTACGCTGGTGATGGTGTGGCTATGCTGGGTGAGTGATGGTGTAGCTACACTGGCTGAGTGATGGTGTAGCTACGCTGGTGATGGTGTAGCTACACTGGGTGAGTGATGGTGTAGCTATACTGGTGATGGTGTAGCTACACTTGTGATGGTGTAGCTACACTGGTGATGGTGTAGCTATGCTGGTGATGGTGTAGCTACACTGGGTGGGTGATGGTGTAGCTACACTGGTGATGGTGTAGCTACACTGGGTGAGTGATGGTGTTGCTACGTTGGTGATGGTGTAGCTACGCTGGTGATGGTGTAGCTATGCTGGGTGAGTGATGGTGTAGCTACACTGGGTTATGGTGTAGCTACACTGGTGATGGTGTAGCTACACTGGGTGAGTGATGGTGTAGCTACGCTGGTGATGGTGTAGCTACACTGGTGATGGTGTAGCTACACTGGGTGAGTGATGGTGTAGCTACACTGGTGATGGTGTAGCTACACTGGTGATGGTGTAGCTACACTGGGTGAGTGATGGTGTAGCTACACTGGGTGATGGTGTAGCTACACTGGTTGGGTGATGGTGTAGCTACACTGGTGATGGTGTAGCTACACTGGGTGGGTGATGCTGTAGCTACACTGGGTAATGGTATAGCTACACTGGTATTGGTGTAGCTACACTGGGTGAGTGATGGTGTAGCTACACTGGTGATGGTGTAGCTACACTGGGTGAGTGATGGTGTAGCTACACTGGTGATGGTGTAGCTACACTGGGTGAGTGATGGTGCAGCTACACTGGGTGAGTGATGGTGTAGCTACACTAGGTGAGTGATGGTGTAGCTACGCTGGTGATGGTGTAGCTACACTGGGTGAGTGATGGTGTAGCTACACTGGGTGAGTGATGGTGTAGCTACACTAGGTGAGTGATGGTGTAGCTACGCTGGTGATGGTGTAGCTACACTGGGTGAGTGATGGTGTAGCTACACTGGTGATGGTGTAGCTACACTGGGTGAGTGATGGTGTAGCTACACTGGTGATGGTGTAGCTACACTGGGTGGGTGATGCTGTAGCTACACTGGGTGATGGTGTAGCTTTGCTGGTGATGGTGTAGCTACACTGGGTGAGTGATGGTGTAGCTACGCTGGTGATGGTGTAGCTACACTGGGTGAGTGATGGTGTAGCTACGCTGGTGATGGTGTAGCTACACTGGGTGAATGATGGTGTAGCTACACTGGGTGATGGTGTAGCTACACTAGGTGAGTGATGGTGTAGCTACACTGGTGATGGTGTAGCTACGCTGGTGATGGTGTAGCTACACTGGGTGAGTGATGGTGTAGTTACGCTGGTGATGGTGTAGCTACACTGGTGATGGTGTAGCTACACTGGGTGAGTGATGGTGTAGCTACACTGGGTGAGTGATCGTGTAGCTACACTTGTGATGGTGTAGCTACACTGGGTGAGTGATTGTGTAGCTACACTGGTGATGGTGTAGCTACACTGGGTTGGTGATGCTGTAGCTACACTGGGTGATGGTGTAGCTATGCTGGTGATGGTGTAGCTACACTGGGTGGGTGATGGTGTAGCTACACTGGTGATGGTGTAGCTACACTGGGTGGGTGATGCTGTAGCTTCACTGGGTGATGGTGTAGCTATGCTGGTGATGGTGTAGCTACAACTGGGTGAGTGATGGTGTAGCTACGCTGGTGATGGTGTAGCTACACTGGGTGAGTGATAGTGTAGCTACACTGGTGATGGTGTAGCTACACTGGGTGAGTGATGGTGTAGCTACACTGGGTGAGTGATGGTGTAGCTACACTGATTGGGTGATGGTGTAGCTACGCTGGTGATGGTGTAGCTACACTGGGTGAGTGATGGTGTAGCTACACTGGGTGAGTGATGGTGTAGCTACACTGGGTGATGGTGTAGCTACACTTGTGATGGTGTAGCTACACTGATTGGGTGATGGTCTAGGTACACTGGTGATGGTGTAGCTACACTGGGTGAGTGATGGTGTAGCTACGCTGGTGATGGTGTAGCTACACTGGTGATGGTGTAGCTACACTGGGTGAGTGATGGTGTAGCTACGCTGGTGATGGTGTAGCTACACTGGGTGAGTGATCGTCTAGCTACACTGGGTGAGTGTTGGTGTAGCTACACTGGTGATGGTGTAGCCACACTGGGTGATGGTGTAGCTACACTGGGTGAGTGATGGTGTAGCTACGCTGGTGATGGTGTAGCTACACTGGGTGAGTGATGGTGTAGCTACACTGGTGATGGTGTAGCTACACTTGTGATGGTGTAGCTACAATGGTGATGGTGTAGCTATGCTGGTGATGGTGTAGCTACACTGGGTGGGTGATGGTGTAGCTACACTGGTGATGGTGTAGCTACACTGGTGATGGTGTAGCTACACTGGGTGAGTGATGGTGTAGCTACGCTGGTGATGGTGTAGCTACACTGGTGATGGTGTAGCTACACTGGGTGAGTGATGGTGTAGCTACACTGGTGATGGTGTAGCTACACTGGTGATGGTGTAGCTACACTTGTGATGGTGTAGCTACACTGGGTGAGTGATGGTGTAGCTACACTGGGTGATGGTGTAGCTACACTGGGTGGGTGATGGTGTAGCTACACTGGTGATGGTGTAGCTACACTGGGTGGGTGATGCTGTAGCTACACTGGGTAATGGTATAGCTACACTGGTGATGGTGTAGCTACACTGGGTGAGTGATGGTGTAGCTACACTGGTGATGGTGTAGCTACACTGGGTGAGTGATGGTGTAGCTACACTGGTGATGGTGTAGCTACACTGGGTGAGTGATGGTGCAGCTACACTGGGTGAGTGATGGTGTAGCTACACTAGGTGAGTGATGGTGTAGCTACGCTGGTGATGGTGTAGCTACACTGGGTGAGTGATGGTGTAGCTACACTGGGTGAGTGATGGTGTAGCTACACTAGGTGAGTGATGGTGTAGCTACGCTGGTGATGGTGTAGCTACACTGGGTGAGTGATGGTGTAGCTACACTGGTGATGGTGTAGCTACACTGGGTGAGTGATGGTGTAGCTACACTGGTGATGGTGTAGCTACACTGGGTGGGTGATGCTGTAGCTACACTGGGTGATGGTGTAGCTTTGCTGGTGATGGTGTAGCTACACTGGGTGAGTGATGGTGTAGCTACGCTGGTGATGGTGTAGCTACACTGGGTGAGTGATGGTGTAGCTACGCTGGTGATGGTGTAGCTACACTGGGTGAGTGATGGTGTAGCTACGCTGGTGATGGTGTAGCTACACTGGGTGAATGATGGTGTAGCTACACTGGGTGATGGTGTAGCTACACTAGGTGAGTGATGGTGTAGCTACACTGGTGATGGTGTAGCTACGCTGGTGATGGTGTAGCTACACTGGGTGAGTGATGGTGTAGTTACGCTGGTGATGGTGTAGCTACACTGGTGATGGTGTAGCTACACTGGGTGAGTGATCGTGTAGCTACACTTGTGATGGTGTAGCTACACTGGGTGAGTGATTGTGTAGCTACACTGGTGATGGTGTAGCTACACTGGGTTGGTGATGCTGTAGCTACACTGGGTGATGGTGTAGCTATGCTGGTGATGGTGTAGCTACACTGGGTGGGTGATGGTGTAGCTACACTGGTGATGGTGTAGCTACACTGGGTGGGTGATGCTGTAGCTTCACTGGGTGATGGTGTAGCTATGCTGGTGATGGTGTAGCTACAACTGGGTGAGTGATGGTGTAGCTACGCTGGTGATGGTGTAGCTACACTGGGTGAGTGATAGTGTAGCTACACTGGTGATGGTGTAGCTACACTGGGTGAGTGATGGTGTAGCTACACTGGGTGAGTGATGGTGTAGCTACACTGATTGGGTGATGGTGTAGCTACGCTGGTGATGGTGTAGCTACACTGGGTGAGTGATGGTGTAGCTACACTGGGTGAGTGATGGTGTAGCTACACTGGGTGATGGTGTAGTTACACTTGTGATGGTGTAGCTACACTGATTGGGTGATGGTCTAGGTACACTGGTGATGGTGTAGCTACACTGGGTGAGTGATGGTGTAGCTACGCTGGTGATGGTGTAGCTACACTGGTGATGGTGTAGCTACACTGGGTGAGTGATGGTGTAGCTACGCTGGTGATGGTGTAGCTACACTGGGTGAGTGATCGTCTAGCTACACTGGGTGAGTGTTGGTGTAGCTACACTGGTGATGGTGTAGCCACACTGGGTGATGGTGTAGCTACACTGGGTGAGTGATGGTGTAGCTACACTTGTGATGGTGTAGCTACAATGGTGATGGTGTAGCTATGCTGGTGATGGTGTAGCTACACTGGGTGGGTGATGGTGTAGCTACACTGGTGATGGTGTAGCTACACTGGGTGAGTGATGGTGTTGCTACGTTGGTGATGGTGTAGCTACGCTGGTGATGGTATGGCTATGCTGGGTGAGTGATGGTGTAGCTACACTGGGTAATGGTGTAGCTACACTGGTGATAGTGTAGCTACACTGGGTGAGTGATTGTGTAGCTACACTGGGTGAGTGATGGTGTAGCTACACGGGTGAGTGATGGTGTAGCTACACTGGGTGAGTGATGGTGTAGCTACACTGGTGATGGTGTAGCTACACTGGGTGGGTGATGCTGTAGCTTCACTGGGTGATGGTCTAGCTTTGCTGGTGATGGTGTAGCTACACTGGGTGAGTGATGGTGTAGCTACGCTGGTGATGGTGTAGCTACACTGGGTGAGTGATGGTGTAGCTACGCTGGTGATGGTGTAGCTACACTGGTGATGGTGTAGCTACACTTGTGATGGTGTAGCTACACTGGTTGAGTGATTGTGTAGCTACACTGGTGATGGTGTAGCTACACTGGGTTGGTGATGCTGTAGCTACACTGGGTGATGGTGTAGCTATGCTGGTGATGGTGTAGCTACACTGGGTGGGTGATGGTGTAGCTACACTGGTGATGGTGTAGCTACACTGGGTGGGTGATGCTGTAGCTACACTGGGTGATGGTGTAGCTATGCTGGTGATGGTGTAGCTACACTGGGTGAGTGATGGTGTAGCTACGCTGGTGATGGTGTAGCTACACTGGGTGAGTGATGGTGTAGCTACACTGGGTGAGTGATGGTGTAGCTACACTGGTGATGGTGTAGCTACACTGGGTGATGGTGTAAATACACTGGGTGAGTGATGGTGTAGCTACGCTGGTGATGGTGTAGCTACACTGGGTGAGTGATTGTGTAGCTACACTGGTGATGGTGTAGCTACACTGGGTGAGTGATGGTGTAGCTACACTGGTGATGGTGTAGCTACACTGGGTGATTGATGGTGTAGCTACGCTGGTGATGGTGTAGCTACACTGGGTGAGTGATCGTCTAGCTACACTGGGTGAGTGTTGGTGTAGCTACACTGGTGATGGTGTAGCCACACTGGGTGATGGTGTAGCTACACTGGGTGAGTGATGGTGTAGCTACGCTGGTGATGGTGTAGCTACACTGGGTGAGTGATGGTGTAGCTACACTGGTGATGGTGTAGCTACACTGGTGATGGTGTAGCTATGCTGGTGATGGTGTAGCTACACTGGGTGGGTGATGGTGTAGCTACACTGGTGATGGTGTAGCTACACTGGGTGAGTGATGGTGTTGCTACGTTGGTGATGGTGTAGCTACGCTGGTGATGGTGTGGCTATGCTGGGTGAGTGATGGTGTAGCTACACAGGGTAATGGTGTAGCTACACTGGTGATGGTGTAGCTACACTGGGTGAGTGATGGTGTAGCTACACTGGTGATGGTGTAGCTACACTGGGTGAGTGATGGTGTAGCTACACTGGGTGAGTGATGGTGTAGCTACGCTGGTGATGGTGTAGCTACACTGGGTGAGTGATGGTGTAGCTACACTGGTGATGGTGTAGCTACACTGGGTGGGTGATGCTGTAGCTTCACTGGGTGATGGTGTAGCTTTGCTGGTGATGGTGTAGCTACACTGGGTGAGTGATGGTGTAGCTACGCTGGTGATGGTGTAGCTACACTAGGTGAGTGATGGTGTAGCTACACTGGGTGAGTGATGGTGTAGCTACGCTGGTGATAGTGTAGCAACACTGGTGATGGTGTAACTACACTGGGTGAGTGATGGTGTAGCTACACTGGTGATGGTGTAGCTACACTTGTGATGGTGTAGCTACACTGGGTGAGTGATGGTGTAGCTACACTGGTGATGGTGTAGCTACACTGGGTTGGTGATGCTGTAGCTACACTGGGTGATGGTGTAGCTATGCTGGTGATGGTGTAGCTACACTGGGTGGGTGATGGTGTAGCTACACTGGTGATGGTGTAGCTACACTGGGTGGGTGATGCTGTAGCTACACTGGGTGATGGTGTAGCTATGCTGGTGATGGTGTAGCTACACTGGGTGAGTGATGGTGTAGCTACGCTGGTGATGGTGTAGCTACACTGGGTGAGTGATGGTGTAGCTACACTGGGTGAGTGATGGTGTAGCTACACTGGTGATGGTGTAGCTACACTTGTGATGGTGTAGCTACACTGATTGGGTGATGGTGTAGGTACACTGGTGATGGTGTAGCTACACTGGGTGGGTGATGGTGTAGCTACACTGGTGATGGTTTAGCTACTCTGGTGATGGTGTAGCTACACTGGGTGGGTGATGGTGTAGCTACACTGGTGATGGTGTAGCTACACTGGTGATGGTGTAGCTACACTGGGTGAGTCATGGCGTAGCTACACTGGGTGAGTGATGGTGTAGCTACACTGGGTGAGTGATGGTGTAGCTACGCTCTTGATGGTGTAGCTACACTGAGTGAGTGATGGTGTAGCTACACTGGTGATGGTGTAGCTACACTGGGTGGGTGATGGTGTAGCTACACTGGTGATGGTTTAGCTACTCTGGTGATGGTGTAGCTACACTGGGTGAGTGATGGTGTAGCTACACTGGTGATGGTGTAGCTACACTGGGTGAGTGATGGTGTAGCTACACTGGGTGAGTGATGGTGTAGCTACACTGAGTGGGTGATGGTGTAGCTACGCTCTTGATGGTGTAGCTACACTGAGTGAGTGATGGTGTAGCTACACTGGGTGAGTGATGGTGAGCTACACTGGGTGGGTGATGCTGTAGCTTCACTGGGTGATGGTGTAGCTTTGCTGGGTGGGTGATGCTGTAGCTTCACTGGGTGATGGTGTAGCTTTGCTGGTGATGGTGTAGCTACACTGGGTGAGTGATGGTGTAGCTACGCTGGTGATGGTGTAGCTACACTAGGTGAGTGATGGTGTAGCTACACTGGGTGAGTGATGGTGTAGCTACGCTGGTGATAGTGTAGCAACACTGGTGATGGTGTAGCTACACTGGGTGAGTGATGGTGTAGCTACACTGGTGATGGTGTAGCTACACTTGTGATGGTGTAGCTACACTGGGTGAGTGATGGTGTAGCTACACTGGTGATGGTGTAGCTACACTGGGTTGGTGATGCTGTAGCTACACTGGGTGATGGTGTAGCTATGCTGGTGATGGTGTAGCTACACTGGGTGGGTGATGGTGTAGCTACACTGGTGATGGTGTAGCTACACTGGGTGGGTGATGCTGTAGCTACACTGGGTGATGGTGTAGCTATGCTGGTGATGGTGTAGCTACACTGGGTGAGTGATGGTGTAGCTACGCTGGTGATGGTGTAGCTACACTGGGTGAGTGATGGTGTAGCTACACTGGGTGAGTGATGGTGTAGCTACACTGGTGATGGTGTAGCTACACTTGTGATGGTGTAGCTACACTGATTGGGTGATGGTGTAGGTACACTGGTGATGGTGTAGCTACACTGGGTGGGTGATGGTGTAGCTACACTGGTGATGGTTTAGCTACTCTGGTGATGGTGTAGCTACACTGGGTGGGTGATGGTGTAGCTACACTGGTGATGGTGTAGCTACACTGGTGATGGTGTAGCTACACTGGGTGAGTCATGGCGTAGCTACACTGGGTGAGTGATGGTGTAGCTACACTGGGTGAGTGATGGTGTAGCTACGCTCTTGATGGTGTAGCTACACTGAGTGAGTGATGGTGTAGCTACACTGGTGATGGTGTAGCTACACTGGGTGGGTGATGGTGTAGCTACACTGGTGATGGTTTAGCTACTCTGGTGATGGTGTAGCTACACTGGGTGAGTGATGGTGTAGCTACACTGGTGATGGTGTAGCTACACTGGGTGAGTGATGGTGTAGCTACACTGGGTGAGTGATGGTGTAGCTACACTGAGTGGGTGATGGTGTAGCTACGCTCTTGATGGTGTAGCTACACTGAGTGAGTGATGGTGTAGCTACACTGGGTGAGTGATGGTGAGCTACACTGGTGATGGTGTAGCTACACTGGTGATGGTGTAGCTACACTGGGTGAGTGATGGTGTAGCTACACTGATTGGGTGATGGTGTAGCTACACTGGTGATGGTGTAGCTACACTGGGTGAGTGATGGTGTAGCTACACTGGTGATGGTTTAGCTACTCTGGTGATGGTGTAGCTACACTGGGTGAGTGATGGTGTAGCTACACTGGTGATGGTGTAGCTACACTGGGTGAGTGATGGTGTAGCTACGCTGGTGATGGTGTAGCTACACTGGGTGAGTGATGGTGTAGCTACACTGGTGATGGTGTAGCTACACTGGGTGAGTGATGGTGTAGCTACACTGGGTGAGTGATGGTGTAGCTACACTGGGTGATGGTGTAGCTACACTGGGTGAGTGATGGTGTAGCTACGCTGGTAATGGTGTAGCTACACTGGGTGGGTGATGCTGTAGCTACACTGGTGATGGTGTAGCTACACTGGGTGAGTGATGGTGTAGCTACGCTGGTGATGGTGTAGCTACACTGGGTGGGTGATGGTGTAGCTACACTGGTGATGGTGTAGCTACAGTGGGTGAGTGATGGTGTAGCTACGCTGTTGATGGTGTAGCTACACTGGGTGAGTGAAGGTGTAGCTACACTGGTGATGGTGTAGCTACACTGGGTGAGTGATGGTGTAGCTACACTGGTGATGGTGTAGCTACACTGGGTGAGTGATGGTGTAGCTACGCTGGTGATGGTGTAGCTACACTGGGTGAGTGATCGTCTAGCTACACTGGGTGAGTGTTGGTGTAGCTATACTGGTGATGGTGTAGCCACACTGGGTGATGGTGTAGCTACACTGGGTGAGTGATGGTGTAGCTACGCTGGTGATGGTGTAGCTACACTGGGTGAGTGATGGTGTAGCTACACTGGTGATGGTGTAGCTACACTGGTGATGGTGTAGCTATGCTGGTGATGGTGTAGCTACACTGGGTGGGTGATGGTGTAGCTACACTGGTGATGGTGTAGCTACACTGGGTGAGTGATGGTGTTGCTACGTTGGTGATGGTGTAGCTACGCTGGTGATGGTGTGGCTATGCTGGGTGAGTGATGGTGTAGCTACACTGGGTAATGGTGTAGCTACACTGGTGATGGTGTAGCTACACTGGGTGAGTGATGGTGTAGCTACACTGGTGATGGTGTAGCTACACTGGGTGAGTGATGGTGTAGCTACACTGGGTGAGTGATGGTGTAGCTACGCTGGTGATGGTGTAGCTACACTGGGTGAGTGATGGTGTAGCTACACTGGTGATGGTGTAGCTACACTGGGTGGGTGATGGTGTAGCTTCACTGGGTGATGGTGTAGCTTTGCTGGTGATGGTGTAGCTACACTGGGTGAGTGATGGTGTAGCTACGCTGGTGATGGTGTAGCTACACTGGGTGAGTGATGGTGTAGCTACACTGGGTGATGGTGTAGCTACACTAGGTGAGTGATGGTGTAGCTACACTGGGTGAGTGATGGTGTAGCTACGCTGGTGATAGTGTAGCAACACTGGTGATGGTGTAGCTACACTTGGTGAGTGATGGTGTAGCTACACTGGTGATGGTGTAGCTATGCTGGTGATGGTGTAGCTACACTGGATGGGTGATGGTGTAGCTACACTGGTGATGGTGTAGCTACACTGGGTGGGTGATGCTGTAGCTACACTGGGTGATGGTGTAGCTATGCTGGTGATGGTGTAGCTACACTGGGTGAGTGATGGTGTAGCTACACTGGGTGAGTGATGGTGTAGCTACACTGGTGATGGTGTAGCTACACTTGTGATGGTGTAGCTACACTGATTGGGTGATGGTGTAGGTACACTGGTGATGGTGTAGCTACACTGGGTGAGTGATGGTGTAGCTACACTGGTGATGGTGTAGCTACACTGGGTGAGTGATGGTGTAGCTACACTGGGTGAGTGATGGTGTAGCTACACTGGGTGAGTGATGGTGTAGCTACGCTCTTGATGGTGTAGCTACACTGGGTGAGTGATGGTGTAGCTACACTGGTGATGGTGTAGCTACACTGGGTGAGTGATGGTGTAGCTACACTGGTGATGGTGTAGCTACGCTGGTGATGGTGTAGCTACACTGGGTGAGTGATGGTGTAGCTACACTGGTGATGGTGTAGCTACACTGGGTGAGTGATGGTGTAGCTACACTGGGTGAGTGTTGGTGTAGCTACACTGGTGATGGTGTAGCTACACTGGGTGATGGTGTAGATACACTGGGTGATTGATGGTGTAGCTACGCTGGTGATGGTGTAGCTACACTGGGTGAGTGATGGTGTAGCTACACTGGTGATGGTGTAGCTACACTTGTGATGGTGTAGCTACACTGATTGGGTGATGGTGTAGGTACACTGGTGATGGTGTAGCTACACTGGGTGGGTGATGGTGTAGCTACACTGGTGATGGTTTAGCTACTCTGGTGATGGTGTAGCTACACTGGGTGGGTGATGGTGTAGCTACACTGGTGATGGTGTAGCTACACTGGTGATGGTGTAGCTACACTGGGTGAGTCATGGCGTAGCTACACTGGGTGAGTGATGGTGTAGCTACACTGGGTGAGTGATGGTGTAGCTACGCTCTTGATGGTGTAGCTACACTGAGTGAGTGATGGTGTAGCTACACTGGTGATGGTGTAGCTACACTGGGTGGGTGATGGTGTAGCTACACTGGTGATGGTTTAGCTACTCTGGTGATGGTGTAGCTACACTGGGTGAGTGATGGTGTAGCTACACTGGTGATGGTGTAGCTACACTGGGTGAGTGATGGTGTAGCTACACTGGGTGAGTGATGGTGTAGCTACACTGAGTGGGTGATGGTGTAGCTACGCTCTTGATGGTGTAGCTACACTGAGTGAGTGATGGTGTAGCTACACTGGGTGAGTGATGGTGTAGCTACACTGGTGATGGTGTAGCTACACTGGGTGAGTGATGGTGTAGCTACACTGGTGATGGTGTAGCTACGCTGGTGATGGTGTAGCTACACTGGGTGAGTGATGGTGTAGCTACACTGATTGGGTGATGGTGTAGCTACACTGGTGATGGTGTAGCTACACTGGGTGAGTGATGGTGTAGCTACACTGGGTGAGTGATGGTGTAGCTACACTGGTGATGGTTTAGCTACTCTGGTGATGGTGTAGCTACACTGGGTGAGTGATGGTGTAGCTACACTGGTGATGGTGTAGCTAAACTGGGTGAGTGATGGTGTAGCTACGCTGGTGATGGTGTAGCTACACTGGGTGAGTGATGGTGTAGCTACACTGGTGATGGTGTAGCTACACTGGGTGAGTGATGGTGTAGCTACACTGGGTGAGTGATGGTGTAGCTACACTGGGTGATGGTGTAGCTACACTGGGTGAGTGATGGTGTAGCTACGCTGGTAATGGTGTAGCTACACTGGGTGGGTGATGCTGTAGCTACACTGGTGATGGTGTAGCTACACTGGGTGAGTGATGGTGTAGCTACGCTGGTGATGGTGTAGCTACACTGGGTGAGTGATGGTGTAGCTACACTGGTGATGGTGTTGCTACACTGGGTGGGTGATGCTGTAGCTACACTTGTGATGGTGTAGCTACACTGGTGATGGTGTAGCTATGCTGGTGATGGTGTAGCTACACTGGGTGGGTGATGGTGTAGCTACACTGGTGATGGTGTAGCTACACTGGGTGAGTGATGGTGTAGCTACACTGGGTGAGTGATGGTGTAGCTACGTTGGTGATGGTGTAGCTACGCTGGTGATGGTGTGGCTATGCTGGGTGAGTGATGGTGTAGCTACACTGGCTGAGTGATGGTGTAGCTACGCTGGTGATGGTGTAGCTACACTGGGTGAGTGATGGTGTAGCTATACTGGTGATGGTGTAGCTACACTTGTGATGGTGTAGCTACACTGGTGATGGTGTAGCTATGCTGGTGATGGTGTAGCTACACTGGGTGGGTGATGGTGTAGCTACACTGGTGATGGTGTAGCTACACTGGGTGAGTGATGGTGTTGCTACGTTGGTGATGGTGTAGCTACGCTGGTGATGGTGTAGCTATGCTGGGTGAGTGATGGTGTAGCTACACTGGGTTATGGTGTAGCTACACTGGTGATGGTGTAGCTACACTGGGTGAGTGATGGTGTAGCTACGCTGGTGATGGTGTAGCTACACTGGTGATGGTGTAGCTACACTGGGTGAGTGATGGTGTAGCTACACTGGTGATGGTGTAGCTACACTGGTGATGGTGTAGCTACACTTGTGATGGTGTAGCTACACTGGGTGAGTGATGGTGTAGCTACACTGGGTGATGGTGTAGCTACACTGGGTGGGTGATGGTGTAGCTACACTGGTGATGGTGTAGCTACACTGGGTGGGTGATGCTGTAGCTACACTGGGTAATGGTATAGCTACACTGGTGATGGTGTAGCTACACTGGGTGAGTGATGGTGTAGCTACACTGGTGATGGTGTAGCTACACTGGGTGAGTGATGGTGTAGCTACACTGGTGATGGTGTAGCTACACTGGGTGAGTGATGGTGCAGCTACACTGGGTGAGTGATGGTGTAGCTACACTAGGTGAGTGATGGTGTTGCTACGCTGGTGATGGTGTAGCTACACTGGGTGAGTGATGGTGTAGCTACACTGGGTGAGAGATGGTGTAGCTACACTGGGTGAGTGATGGTGTAGCTACACTAGGTGAGTGATGGTGTAGCTACGCTGGTGATGGTGTAGCTACACTGGGTGAGTGATGGTGTAGCTACACTGGTGATGGTGTAGCTACACTGGGTGAGTGATGGTGTAGCTACACTGGTGATGGTGTAGCTACACTGGGTGGGTGATGCTGTAGCTACACTGGGTGATGGTGTAGCTTTGCTGGTGATGGTGTAGCTACACTGGGTGAGTGATGGTGTAGCTACGCTGGTGATGGTGTAGCTACACTGGGTGAGTGATGGTGTAGCTACGCTGGTGATGGTGTAGCTACACTGGGTGAGTGATGGTGTAGCTACGCTGGTGATGGTGTAGCTACACTGGGTGAATGATGGTGTAGCTACACTGGGTGATGGTGTAGCTACACTAGGTGAGTGATGGTGTAGCTACACTGGTGATGGTGTAGCTACGCTGGTGATGGTGTAGCTACACTGGGTGAGTGATGGTGTAGTTACGCTGGTGATGGTGTAGCTACACTGGGTGGGTGATGCTGTAGCTTCACTGGGTGATGGTGTAGCTACAACTGGGTGAGTGATGGTGTAGCTACGCTGGTGATGGTGTAGCTACACTGGGTGAGTGATAGTGTAGCTACACTGGTGATGGTGTAGCTACACTGGGTGAGTGATGGTGTAGCTACACTGGGTGATGGTGTAGCTACACTTGTGATGGTGTAGCTACACTGATTGGGTGATGGTCTAGGTACACTGGTGATGGTGTAGCTACACTGGGTGAGTGATGGTGTAGCTACGCTGGTGATGGTGTAGCTACACTGGTGATGGTGTAGCTACACTGGGTGAGTGATGGTGTAGCTACGCTGGTGATGGTGTAGCTACACTGGGTGAGTGATCGTCTAGCTACACTGGGTGAGTGTTGGTGTAGCTACACTGGTGATGGTGTAGCCACACTGGGTGATGGTGTAGCTACACTGGGTGAGTGATTGTGTAGCTACGCTGGTGATGGTGTAGCTACACTGGGTGAGTGATGGTGTAGCTACACTGGTGATGGTGTAGCTACACTTGTGATGGTGTAGCTACACTGGTGATGGTGTAGCTATGCTGGTGATGGTGTAGCTACACTGGGTGGGTGATGGTGTAGCTACACTGGTGATGGTGTAGCTACACTGGGTGAGTGATGGTGTTGCTACGTTGGTGATGGTGTAGCTACGCTGGTGATGGTGTGGCTATGCTGGGTGAGTGATGGTGTAGCTACACTGGGTAATGGTGTAGCTACACTGGTGATGGTGTAGCTACACTGGGTGAGTGATGGTGTAGCTACACTGGGTGAGTGATGGTGTAGCTACACTGGGTGAGTGATGGTGTAGCTACACTGGGTGAGTGATGGTGTAGCTACACTGGTGATGGTGTAGCTACACTGGGTGGGTGATGCTGTAGCTTCACTGGGTGATGGTGTAGCTTAGCTGGTGATGGTGTAGCTACACTGGGTGAGTGATGGTGTAGCTACGCTGGTGATGGTGTAGCTACACTGGGTGAGTGATGGTGTAGCTACGCTGGTTATGGTGTAGCTACACTGGTGATGGTGTAGCTACACTTGTGATGGTGTAGCTACACTGGTTGAGTGATTGTGTAGCTACACTGGTGATGGTGTAGCTACACTGGGTTGGTGATGCTGTAGCTACACTGGGTGATGGTGTAGCTATGCTGGTGATGGTGTAGCTACACTGGGTGGGTGATGGTGTAGCTACACTGGTGATGGTGTAGCTACACTGGGTGGGTGATGCTGTAGCTACACAGGGTGATGGTGTAGCTATGCTGGTGATGGTGTAGCTACACTGGGTGAGTGATGGTGTAGCTACGCTGGTGATGGTGTAGCTACACTGGGTGAGTGATGGTGTAGCTACACTGGGTGAGTGATGGTGTAGCTACACTGGTGATGGTGTAGCTACACTGGTGATGGTGTAGCTACGCTGGTGATGGTGTAGCTACACTGGGTGATGGTGTAGCTACACTGGGTGGGTGATGCTGTAGCTACGCTGGTGATGGTGTAGCTACACTGGGTGAGTGATGGTGTAGCTACACTGGGTGAGTGATGGTGTAGCTACACTGGGTGAGTGATGGTGTAGCTACACTGGGTGAGTGATGGTGTAGCTACACTGGTGATGGTGTAGCTACACTGGGTGGGTGATGCTGTAGCTTCACTGGGTGATGGTGTAGCTTAGCTGGTGATGGTGTAGCTACACTGGGTGAGTGATGGTGTAGCTACGCTGGTGATGGTGTAGCTACACTGGGTGAGTGATGGTGTAGCTACGCTGGTTATGGTGTAGCTACACTGGTGATGGTGTAGCTACACTTGTGATGGTGTAGCTACACTGGTTGAGTGATTGTGTAGCTACACTGGTGATGGTGTAGCTACACTGGGTTGGTGATGCTGTAGCTACACTGGGTGATGGTGTAGCTATGCTGGTGATGGTGTAGCTACACTGGGTGGGTGATGGTGTAGCTACACTGGTGATGGTGTAGCTACACTGGGTGGGTGATGCTGTAGCTACACAGGGTGATGGTGTAGCTATGCTGGTGATGGTGTAGCTACACTGGGTGAGTGATGGTGTAGCTACGCTGGTGATGGTGTAGCTACACTGGGTGAGTGATGGTGTAGCTACACTGGGTGAGTGATGGTGTAGCTACACTGGTGATGGTGTAGCTACACTGGTGATGGTGTAGCTACGCTGGTGATGGTGTAGCTACACTGGGTGATGGTGTAGCTACACTGGGTGGGTGATGCTGTAGCTACGCTGGTGATGGTGTAGCTACACTGGGTGAGTGATGGTGTAGCTACACTGGGTGAGTGATGGTGTAGCTACACTGGGTGAGTGATGGTGTAGCTACACTGGTGATGGTGTAGCTACGCTGGTGATGGTGTAGCTACACTGGGTGAGTGATGGTGTAGCTACGCTGGTGATGGTGTAGCTACACTGGGTGAGTGATCGTGTAGCTACACTGGGTGAGTGTTGGTGTAGCTACACTGGGTGATGGTGTAGATACACTGGGTGAGTGATGGTGTAGCTACGCTGGTGATGGTGTAGCTACGCTGGTGATGGTGTAGCTACACTGGGTGAGTGATGGTGTAGCTACACTGGGTGAGTGATGGTGTAGCTACACTGGGTGAGTGATGGTGTAGCTACACTGATTGGGTGATGGTGTAGCTACGCTGGTGATGGTGTAGCTACACTGGGTGAGTGATGGTGTAGCTACACTGGGTGAGTGATGGTGTAGCTACACTGGGAGATGGTGTAGCTACACTTGTGATGGTGTAGCTACACTGATTGGGTGATGGTCTAGGTACACTGGTGATGGTGTAGCTACACTGGGTGAGTGATGGTGTAGCTACGCTGGTGATGGTGTAGCTACACTGGTGATGGTGTAGCTACACTGGGTGAGTGATGGTGTAGCTACGCTGGTGATGGTGTAGCTACACTGGGTGAGTGATGGTGTAGCTACACTGGTGATGGTGTAGCTACACTTGTGATGGTGTAGCTACACTGGTGATGGTGTAGCTATGCTGGTGATGGTGTAGCTACACTGGGTGGGTGATGGTGTAGCTACACTGGTGATGGTGTAGCTACACTGGGTGAGTGATGGTGTTGCTACGTTGGTGATGGTGTAGCTACGCTGGTGATGGTGTGGCTATGCTGGGTGAGTGATGGTGTAGCTACACTGGGTAATGGTGTAGCTACACTGGGTGAGTGATGGTGTAGCTACACTGGGTGAGTGATGGTGTAGCTACACTGGGTGAGTGATGGTGTAGCTACACTGGGTGAGTGATGGTGTAGCTACACTGGTGATGGTGTAGCTACACTGGGTGGGTGATGCTGTAGCTTCACTGAGTGATGGTGTAGCTTTGCTGGTGATGGTGTAACTACACTGGGTGAGTGATGGTGTAGCTACGCTGGTGATGGTCTAGCTACACTGGGTGAGTGATGGTGTAGCTACGCTGGTGATGGTGTAGCTACACTGGTGATGGTGTAGCTACACTTGTGATGGTGTAGCTACACTGGTTGAGTGATTGTGTAGCTACACTGGTGATGGTGTAGCTACACTGGGTGAGTGATGGTGTAGCTACACTGGTGATGGTGTAGCTACACTGGGTTGGTGATGCTGTAGCTACACTGGGTGATGGTGTAGCTATGCTGGTGATGGTGTAGCTACACTGGGTGGGTGATGGTGTAGCTACACTGGTGATGGTGTAGCTACACTGGGTGGGTGATGCTGTAGCTACACTGGGTGATGGTGTAGCTATGCTGGTGATGGTGTAGCTACACTGGGTGAGTGATGGTGTAGCTACGCTGGTGATGGTGTAGCTACACTGGGTGAGTGATGGTGTAGCTACACTGGTGATGGTGTAGCTACACTGGTGATGGTGTAGCTACACTGGTGATGGTGTAGCTACGCTGGTGATGGTGTAGCTACACTGGGTGATGGTGTAGCTACACTGGGTGGGTGATGCTGTAGCTACGCTGGTGATGGTGTAGCTACACTGGGTGAGTGATGGTGTAGCTACACTGGGTGAGTGATGGTGTAGCTACACTGGGTGAGTGATGGTGTAGCTACACTGGTGATGGTGTAGCTACGCTGGTGATGGTGTAGCTACACTGGGTGAGTGATGGTGTAGCTACGCTGGTGATGGTGTAGCTACACTGGGTGAGTGATCGTGTAGCTACACTGGGTGAGTGTTGGTGTAGCTACACTGGGTGGGTGATGGTGTAGCTACACTGGGTGAGTGATGGTGTAGCTACACTGGGTGATGGTGTAGATACACTGGGTGAGTGATGGTGTAGCTACACTGGGTGAGTGATCGTGTAGCTACACTGGTGATGGTGTAGCTACACTGGGTGAGTGTTGGTGTAGCTACACTGGTGATGGTGTAGCTACACTGGGTGATGGTGTAGATACACTGGGTGAGTGATGGTGTAGCTACGCTGGTGATGGTGTAGCTACACTGGGTGAGTGATGGTGTAGCTACACTGGTGATGGTGTAGCTACACTTGTGATGGTGTAGCTACACTGATTGGGTGATGGTGTAGGTACACTGGTGATGGTGTAGCTACACTGGGTGGGTGATGGTGTAGCTACACTGGTGATGGTTTAGCTACTCTGGTGACGGTGTAGCTACACTGGGTGAGTGATGGTGTAGCTACACTGGTGATGGTGTAGCTACACTGGGTGAGTGATGGCGTAGCTACACTGGGTGAGTGATGGTGTAGCTACACTGGTGATGGTGTAGCTACACTGAGTGAGTGATGGTGTAGCTACACTGGTGATGGTGTAGCTACACTGGGTGGGTGATGATGTAGCTACACTGGGTGATGGTGTAGCTATGCTGGTGATGGTGTAGCTACACTGGGTGAGTGATGGTGTAGCTACGCTGGTGATGGTGTAGCTACACTGGGTGAGTGATGGTGTAGCTACACTGGTGATGGTGTAGCTACACTGGTGATGGTGTAGCTACACTGGTGATGGTGTAGCTACGCTGGTGATGGTGTAGCTACACTGGGTGATGGTGTAGCTACACTGGGTGGGTGATGCTGTAGCTACGCTGGTGATGGTGTAGCTACACTGGGTGAGTGATGGTGTAGCTACACTGGGTGAGTGATGGTGTAGCTACACTGGGTGAGTGATGGTGTAGCTACACTGGTGATGGTGTAGCTACGCTGGTGATGGTGTAGCTACACTGGGTGAGTGATGGTGTAGCTACGCTGGTGATGGTGTAGCTACACTGGGTGAGTGATCGTGTAGCTACACTGGGTGAGTGTTGGTGTAGCTACACTGGGTGGGTGATGGTGTAGCTACACTGGGTGAGTGATGGTGTAGCTACACTGGGTGATGGTGTAGATACACTGGGTGAGTGATGGTGTAGCTACACTGGGTGAGTGATCGTGTAGCTACACTGGTGATGGTGTAGCTACACTGGGTGAGTGTTGGTGTAGCTACACTGGTGATGGTGTAGCTACACTGGGTGATGGTGTAGATACACTGGGTGAGTGATGGTGTAGCTACGCTGGTGATGGTGTAGCTACACTGGGTGAGTGATGGTGTAGCTACACTGGTGATGGTGTAGCTACACTTGTGATGGTGTAGCTACACTGATTGGGTGATGGTGTAGGTACACTGGTGATGGTGTAGCTACACTGGGTGGATGATGGTGTAGCTACACTGGTGATGGTTTAGCTACTCTGGTGACGGTGTAGCTACACTGGGTGAGTGATGGTGTAGCTACACTGGTGATGGTGTAGCTACACTGGGTGAGTGATGGCGTAGCTACACTGGGTGAGTGATGGTGTAGCTACACTGGTGATGGTGTAGCTACACTGAGTGAGTGATGGTGTAGCTACACTGGTGATGGTGTAGCTACACTGGGTGGGTGATGGTGTAGCTACACTGGTGATGGTTTAGCTACTCTGGTGATGGTGTAGCTACACTGGGTGAGTGATGGTGTAGCTACACTGGTGATGGTGTAGCTACACTGGGTGAGTGATGGTGTAGCTACACTGGTGATGGTGTAGCTACGCTGGTGATGGTGTAGCTACACTGGGTGAGTGATGGTGTAGCTACGCTGGTGATGGTGTAGCTACACTGGGTGAGTGATGGTGTAGCTACGCTGGTGATGGTGTAGCTACACTGGGTGATGGTGTAGATACACTGGGTGAGTGATGGTGTAGCTACACTGGTGATGGTGTAGCTACACTTGTGATGGTGTAGCTACACTGATTGGGTGATGGTGTAGGTACACTGGTGATGGTGTAGCTACACTGGGTGAGTGATGGTGTAGCTACACTGGTGATGGTGTAGCTACACTTGTGATGGTGTAGCTACACTGATTGGGTGATGGTGTAGGTACACTGGTGATGGTGTAGCTACACTGGGTGAGTGATGGTGTAGCTACACTGGTGATGGTGTAGCTACACTGGGTGCGTGATGGTGTAGCTACACTGGTGATGGTTTAGCTACTCTGGTGATGGTGTAGCTACACTGGGTGAGTGATGGTGTAGCTACGCTGGTGATGGTGTTGCTACACTGGGTGAGTGATGGTGTAGCTACACTGGTGATGGTGTAGCTACGCTGGTGACGGTGTAGCTACACTGGGTGAGTGATGGTGTAGCTACACTGAGTGAGTGATGGTGTAGCTACTCTGGTGATGGTGTAGCTACACTGGGTGAGTGATGGTGTAGCTACACTGAGTGAGTGATGTTGTAGCTACGCTGGTGATGGTGTAGATACACTGGGTGAGTGATGGTGTAGCTACGCTGGTGATGGTGTAGCTACACTTGGTGAGTGATGGTGTAGCTACGCTTGTGATGGTGTAGCTACACTGGGTGAGTGATGGTGTAGCTACACTGGTGATGGTGTAGCTACGCTGGTGATGGTGTAACTACACTGAGTGAGTGATGGTGTAGCTACGCTTGTGATGGTGTAGCTACACTGGGTGAGTGATGGTGTAGCTACACTGGGTGATTGATGGTGTAGCTACACTGGTGATGGTGTAGCTACACTTGTGATGGTGTAGCTACACTGATTGGGTGATGGTCTAGGTACACTGGTGATGGTGTAGCTACGCTGGTGATGGTGTAGCTACACTGGGTGAGTGATGGTGTAGCTACTCTGGTGATGGTGTAGCTACACTGGGTGAGTGATGGTGTAGCTACACTTGGTGAGTGATGGTGTAGCTACACTGGGTGAGTGATGGTGTAGCTACGCTGGTGATGGTGTAGCTACACTGGGTGATGGTGTAGCTACACTGGTGATGGTGTAGCTACACTGGTGATGGTGTAGCTACACTGGTGATGGTGTAGCTACACTGGGTGAGTGATCGTGTAGCTACACTGGGTGAGTGTTGGTGTAGCTACACTGGGTGATGGTGTAGATACACTGGGTGAGTGATGGTGTAGCTACATTGGTGATGGTGTAGCTACACTTGTGATGGTGTAGCTACACTGATTGGGTGATGGTGTAGGTACACTGGTGATGGTGTAGCTACACTGGGTGAGTGATGGTGTAGCTACACTGGTGATGGTGTAGCTACACTGGGTGAGTGATGGTGTAACTACACTGGTGATGGTGTTGCTACACTGGGTGAGTGATGGTGTAGCTACACTGGTGATGGTGTAGCTACGCTGGTGATGGTGTTGCTACACTGGGTGAGTGATGGTGTAGCTACACTGGTGATGGTGTAGCTACACTGGTGATGGTGTTGCTACACTGGGTGAGTGATGGTGTAGCTACACTGGTGATGGTGTAGCTACACTGGTGATGGTGTAGCTACACTGAGTGAGTGATGGTGTAGCTACGCTGGTGATGGTGTTGCTACACTGGGTGAGTGATGGTGTAGCTACACTTGTGATGGTGTAGCTACGCTGGTGATGGTGTAGCTACACTGGGTGAGTGATGGTGTAGCTACACTGAGTGAGTGATGGTGTAGCTACGCTGGTGATGGTGTAGCTACACTGGGTTAGTGATGGTGTAGCTACATTGGTGATGGTGTAGCTACGCTGGTGATGGTGTAGCTACACTGGGTGAGTGATGGTGTAACTACACTGGTGATGGTGTAGCTACACTGGGTGAGTGATGGTGTAACTACACTAGTGAGTGATGGTGTAGCTACGCTTGTGATGGTGTAGCTACACTGGGTGAGTGATGGTGTAGCTACACTGGTGATGGTGTAGCTACACTGGGTGATTGATGGTGTAGCTACACTGGTGATGGTGTAGCTACACTGGTGGTGTAGCTACGCTGGTGATGGTGTAGCTACACTGATTGGGTGATGGTGTAGGTACACTGGTGATGGTGTAGCTACACTGGGTGAGTGATGGTGTAGCTACACTGGTGATGGTGTAGCTACACTGGGTGCGTGATGGTGTAGCTACACTGGTGATGGTTTAGCTACTCTGGTGATGGTGTAGCTACACTGGGTGAGTGATGGTGTAGCTACGCTGGTGATGGTGTTGCTACACTGGGTGAGTGATGGTGTAGCTACACTGGTGATGGTGTAGCTACGCTGGTGACGGTGTAGCTACACTGGGTGAGTGATGGTGTAGCTACACTGAGTGAGTGATGGTGTAGCTACTCTGGTGATGGTGTAGCTACACTGGGTGAGTGATGGTGTAGCTACACTGAGTGAGTGATGTTGTAGCTACGCTGGTGATGGTGTAGATACACTGGGTGAGTGATGGTGTAGCTACACTGGTGATGGTGTAGCTACGCTGGTGATGGTGTAGCTACACTGGGTGAGTGATGGTGTAGCTACGCTTGTGATGGTGTAGCTACACTGGGTGAGTGATGGTGTAGCTACACTGGTGATGGTGTAGCTACGGTGGTGATGGTGTAACTACACTGAGTGAGTGATGGTGTAGCTACGCTTGTGATGGTGTAGCTACACTGGGTGAGTGATGGTGTAGCTACACTGGGTGATTGATGGTGTAGCTACACTGGTGATGGTGTAGCTACACTTGTGATGATGTAGCTACACTGATTGGGTGATGGTCTAGGTACACTGGTGATGGTGTAGCTACGCTGGTGATGGTGTAGCTACACTGGGTGAGTGATGGTGTAGCTACTCTGGTGATGGTGTAGCTACACTGGGTGAGTGATGGTGTAGCTACACTGGGTGAGTGATGGTGTAGCTACACTGGGTGAGTGATGGTGTAGCTACGCTGGTGATGGTGTAGCTACACTGGGTGATGGTGTAGCTACACTGGTGATGGTGTAGCTACACTGGTGATGGTGTAGCTACACTGGTGATGGTGTAGCTACACTGGGTGAGTGATCGTGTAGCTACACTGGGTGAGTGTTGGTGTAGCTACACTGGGTGATGGTGTAGATACACTGGGTGAGTGATGGTGTAGCTACATTGGTGATGGTGTAGCTACACTTGTGATGGTGTAGCTACACTGATTGGGTGATGGTGTAGGTACACTGGTGATGGTGTAGCTACACTGGGTGAGTGATGGTGTAGCTACACTGGTGATGGTGTAGCTACACTGGGTGAGTGATGGTGTAACTACACTGGTGATGGTGTTGCTACACTGGGTGAGTGATGGTGTAGCTACACTGGTGATGGTGTAGCTACGCTGGTGATGGTGTTGCTACACTGGGTGAGTGATGGTGTAGCTACACTGGTGATGGTGTAGCTACACTGGTGATGGTGTTGCTACACTGGGTGAGTGATGGTGTAGCTACACTGGTGATGGTGTAGCTACACTGGTGATGGTGTAGCTACACTGAGTGAGTGATGGTGTAGCTACGCTGGTGATGGTGTTGCTACACTGGGTGAGTGATGGTGTAGCTACACTGGTGATGGTGTAGCTACGCTGGTGATGGTGTAGCTACACTGGGTGAGTGATGGTGTAGCTACACTGAGTGAGTGATGGTGTAGCTACGCTGGTGATGGTGTAGCTACACTGGGTTAGTGATGGTGTAGCTACATTGGTGATGGTGTAGCTACGCTGGTGATGGTGTAGCTACACTGGGTGAGTGATGGTGTAACTACACTGGTGATGGTGTAGCTACACTGGGTGAGTGATGGTGTAACTACACTAGTGAGTGATGGTGTAGCTACGCTTGTGATGGTGTAGCTACACTGGGTGAGTGATGGTGTAGCTACACTGGTGATGGTGTAGCTACACTGGGTGATTGATGGTGTAGCTACACTGGTGATGGTGTAGCTACACTGGTGATGGTGTAGCTACACTGGTGGTGTAGCTACGCTGGTGATGGTGTAGCTACACTGGGTGAGTGATGGTGTAGCTACGCTGGTGATGGTGTAGCTACACTCTGTGAGTGATGGTGTAGCTACACTCTGTGAGTGATGGTGTAGCTACACCAGCCTGCGATGTTGGTGTTGCTACACAGCACTTGCCCCAACAGTCTGTCTGAGATTACACGGTGGGGGTGGGGGGGACCTTTGTCTTTGTGCCTGCAGGAGGGTCCCTTCGTCTGCATCTCGCTGGTGAGATCTCTGCCTGAGTCGGACAGCGTCCACTCCATGCTGTGTAAGCCAACTGCTCACCGGGGTTCACGTCCACGCCAGCTCTCTGTGTTGTGTTGCATTGTGTTTCTAAGTTTACTGTGTGCTTGTTTTCTCGTTCACTGTTACCTGATGACGGTTGCTTGTGTTGCAATCGAAACGTCAGATTCTATTATTATTGTTTGATTTAATTTCCTACGTGACTTTACCGAAAGAACCACGGAGCAAAAATAGTTTAGTTTTGTAGATGAGATATAGAGAGGTCAGTGGGACCTTACCTGGTTGCAATAAAAATAGTTTATATTCATATTCTTATTTCTTTCGGTAAAGTCACGTTATTGTTTCCCTTCAACGTGACTTAACCGAAAAAACTAAGAATATGAATTACTGCAGTCACGAAAGCTTTATATAAAAAAAATAGTTTAGTTTGTAGATGAGATGTAGAGACCTCAGTGGGACCTTACCTGGTTACAATAAAAATAGTTTAGTTTGTAGATGAGATGTTGAGACCTCAGTGGGACCTTACCTGGTTACAATAAAAATAGTTTAGTTTGTAGATGAGATGTTGAGACCTCAGTGGGACTTTACCTGGTAAAATAATAATAGTTTAGTTTGTAGATGACATGGAGAGAGCCCAGTGGGACCTTGCCTAGTACAATAAAAAATAGTTTAGTTTGTAGATGAGATGTAGAGACCTCAGTGGGACCTTACCTGGTACAATAAAAATGACATCTGAAACGGCGCCTTGCGGCGACCGTGCCGTGCCGACGCCGTGCCCCGGCGTGCCGCAGGGAAGGAGTACGGTCGCGCCGACAGCCGCTGGCTTCACTCGGACCCCACCGTGGTGGCGCTCGAGATCCTGATGGTGGCGGTTGCGGGGCCCCTGGCGCTGCTGCTGGTGTTCGCCATCGTCCAGGACAAGCACTACTGGTAGGGGTCACGCCGCACTACTGGTAGGGGTCACGCCGCTCTACCTGTAGGGGTCACGCCGCTCTACCGGTAGGGGTCACGCCGCTCGACCGGTAGGGGTCACGCCACTCTACCGGTAGGGGGTCACGCCGCACTACCGGTAGGGGTAACGCCACACTACCGTTAGGGGGTAACGCCACACTACCGGTAAGGGTCACGTCGCTCTACCGGTAGGGGTCACGCCGCTGTACCGGTAGGGGTCACGCCGCTCTACCAGTAGGGGTCACGCCACTCTACCGGTAGGGGGTAACGCCACACTACCGGTAGGGGTCATGCCGCACTACCGCTGGGGGGCGCTGTGGGTGTCACCGTATCCGTGACGACGCTGTGGGGTGTCCATGTAACGACGCATCTCCACCAACACCACTAACCACGTTGTCTCCACCGCGCACTCACTCACCCACACCACCATCACCACCTCCGCCCACACCACCATCACCACCTCCGCCCACACCACTAACCCGCATCACCACTTCCGCCCACACCACCACCACCATCACCGCCTCCGCTCACACCATCACCACCACCGCCTCCGCTCACACCACTAACCCACATCGCCGTCAACACAACTGCCCGCACCACTAGCCCGCATCGCCGCCGCCTCCACCCACACCACCGCCACGCTTCCCCCTCCCCTCCCCCGCCCGCCCGTAGCCACTTTGTACAGGTGTGCCTGTGCGTGTGTGAGCTGTACGTAGCCACTTTGTACAGGTGTGCCTGTGCGTGTGTGAGCTGTACGTAGCCACTTTGTACAGGTGTGCCTGTGCGTGTGCGAGCTGTACGTAGCCACTTTGTACAGGTGTGCCTGTGCGTGTGCGAGCTGTACGTAGCCACTTTGTACAGGTGTGCCTGTGCGTGTGCGAGCTGTACGTAGCCACTTTGTACAGGTGTGCCTGTGCGTGTGTGAGCTGTACGTAGCCACTTTGTACAGGTGTGCCTGTGCGTGTGCGAGCTGTACGTAGCCACTTTGTACAGGTGTGCCTGTGCGTGTGCGAGCTGTACGTAGCCACTTTGTACAGGTGTGCCTGTGCGTGTGCGAGCTGTACGTAGCCACTTTGTACAGGTGTGCCTGTGCGTGTGCGAGCTGTACGTAGCCACTTTGTACAGGTGTGCCTGTGCGTGTGCGAGCTGTACGTAGCCACTTTGTACAGGTGTGCCTGTGCGTGTGCGAGCTGTACGTAGCCACTTTGTACAGGTGTGCCTGTGCGTGTGCGAGCTGTACGTAGCCACTTTGTATAG
Organism: Petromyzon marinus; assembly: GCF_048934315.1. Classification (NCBI taxonomy): domain Eukaryota; kingdom Metazoa; phylum Chordata; class Hyperoartia; order Petromyzontiformes; family Petromyzontidae; genus Petromyzon; species Petromyzon marinus. The sequence continues at coordinate 6,437,193 of NC_133690.1, read as the reverse complement.
GTGTGCCTGTGCGTGTGCGAGCTGTACGTAGACACTTTGTACAGGTGTGCCTGTGCGTGTGCGAGCTGTACGTAGCCACTTTGTACAGGTGTGCCTGTGCGTGTGCGAGCTGTACGTAGACACTTTGTACAGGTGTGCCTGTGCGTGTGCGAGCTGTACGTAGCCACTTTGTACAGGTGTGCCTGTGCGTGTGCGAGCTGTACGTAGCCACTTTGTACAGGTGTGCCTGTGCGTGTGCGAGCTGTACGTAGCCACTTTGTACAGGTGTGCCTGTGCGTGTGCGAGCTGTACGTAGCCACAGTGTACAGGTGTGCCTGTGCGTGTGCGAGCTGTACGTAGCCACTTTGTACAGGTGTGCCTGTGCGTGTGCGAGCTGTACGGCGGCTGGATGACGTCCGCCCCCGAGTGGCTGGCGGGCAGCGCCAGCCTGCGCACCGACAGCGCCGACCTCCTCTGGCTCTACCTCGTCTTCTTCGACGGCCTCTGGGTGCTGCTGCCCATTGTGCTGCTCGCCCAGTCCTGGGGGGCGCTCGCCGTCGCTCACCGGCCGCACGTGGCCAAGGCCGCCGGCGACGGCAGCGGCAAGCGGAAGTGGCGATGAGCCGAGCCGGAAGTCGGTGCTGGCGCGACCGTTGGAGGAGATTTCCCGTCGTCCGTCCGCCCGCCCAATTTTTTTTTGATTGGCGCGAGAGAAATGAAAATTTAAAAAAGTAAAAAAAACGAGCGATCGAATGCCGACGGGTACCAACCACCCTTCGTCTCCCCAATCGAAACATTTCCCCGCCCCCCCTCCCCCCACCCCAGCGGTGCCCTCGCCAAAATGCACATCGGAAGAGCTGTGGTGAAAGAGAGGAGGGCGGGGAGAGAGGAGAGAGGAGAGAGAGAGAGACGATTTTGCTGAAAATAACGTGCGCGTTACGCCGTGCCGCATTGCCGCGAGTAAAAAACGCCCGACGTGAATCGCCTCGACATCGTGATGGGACTGTTGTGCTCTTTGTGGTTCTTTCGGTAAAAGTTCACGCAGGTAGGATAAAAAAATTGAAATAGATCTCGACGTAAATCGCTCGCGACAAATTTGTGAGCCACGGCCCTCGCCGAGCTCACGTTTAATGTCGGCTGCCCCGCCCACATTTAATGTCGGCTGCCCCGCCCACATTTAATGTCGGCTGCCCCGCCCACATTTAATGTCGGCTGCCCCACCCACATTTAATGTCGGCTGCCCCGCCCACATTTAATGTCGGCTGCCCCGCCCACATTTAATGTCAGCTGCCCCGCCCACATTTAATGTCGGCTGCCCCACCCACATTTAATGTCAGCTGCCCCGCTCATCTCTAAACCTTCATAAACAGGCGGCCTCAGCAGATTTCCCCCTCTCGGCCCCCCCTGAAATTTTGGGAAAGTCGGTAATCGGGATAACCGGATATCCGGCTGCTGCAAAATGCTGCAGGCTGCCACCTTGTGCTGCCCTGCAGGCTGCCACCTTGTGTGCTGCCCTGCAGGCTGCCACCTTGTGTGCTGCCCTGCAGACTGCCACCTTGTGTGCTGCCCTGCAGGCTGCCACCTCGTGCTGGCCTGCAGGCTGCCATCTTGTGCTGCCCTGCAGGCTGCTTGAGCGGCAGCCTTTCGAACTCATCGAACTTATCAGCCACATCAGCGGCTCCGACCTATTAATAAACTCCGAGTTCAAATCCAAGACAATTTGTTTTACGCATTTTGTGGCGCCCACTGGAAAACATTACACTGGATATCTCAGAATATTGAAGTCAACCCCCCCCCGCTCCCCCCCCCCCCCAAAGTCAACATCCTGGCTCCGTCCCTGATCACCGGGCCCCGCTAGCTCGACAGCCTGTCAACTGTACTAGCTAGGTAGTGCCGCTGAGAGTAGGCACGGCTGTGTGTGAGATATACATAAAGAGTGTGCACCCACGTAGGGTGCGTGCAGTCCCCTTCGCGTGCAAGAGTAAAGAAGGCGCCTCCAATGATTCCTGTCTCCGAACTGCGTCACGACACTGACGTAATGACGACTCGACACACTTCCCTTGAGATGGCATCTCATTGAAGACACGTTCACTTGGCATCAGGCGGAGACCTCCACCGCAACAGCCCCGAGTCTCCCGCGCATCTCCCTTATATACCAACACGAGGCCACGCCCCTTTTCTCGATCATTCTCGCCGACTCTGGACGCTCCATCTACCGGGGGACTCCACCGTTCACTTCAGTCACATGACCATGCCCCCCTTCCTGAACCTTCTCGCTGACTCTGGACGCTCGCTCTCCCGGTAGACTCCACCGTTCTCTTCCGTCACATGACCACGCCCCCCCTCATCGATGATTCCCGTAGCTACCGGTCCCTTCGTACACCACGACTGGTTCACTTCACAAGGGCCAATTAACTTCCACAAGCTCGACCGATCCCCACCACGGACGGTGCAACTTAGGCGATGTCTGCAGCTGCACCCGCGGACAATGCCCCGACAGCCCAGAGAGGCACGTGCTGGCACCGCTTTGCGCCCCACTCATTAGCGGCCCGTGGCCCCCGGCCGGTGATTTCCCTCGCCGCAGCACGTGCCTTCGACACCCGCCCCGAGCGCAACCTGCCGCATTTGTTTTCCTCGAAGCCACAACCAGTTCAGCGCTATGGGTGCTCCCGCGCGCACATCGGAGAGGGGACGAAGGAAAGAAACTCGACAACGCATCCAAAGACTCGCCCACACGCGGAAGTGGCATGCGCCGGCCACCGTCACCCCGTTCAGTTTACGGAAGCCGACACAGATGCCCCAGGACTACCGTCTGACTTCTCCACCAGCACCACGGGGGGCATTCCCGCGGAACGGTCGACGGCGGAATTGTGTCCGCCGTCGACAGCGTGCCCACCGCCTGTTCACACGTCCCTCCTCATCCGATGTGAGTTCCGCGAGCAGGGCTGCGGACCCGTATCAATGTGGTGCAGCGATATTTGAATGTGGGTGAAAGGACAGCTGTGGCCCCGGCGGGTACCGTGTTGGCCCATGTGATGCCCGCGGGTGAGATGGAACGTGGGCAGAGGCCCTTCATAACGAGAATCCCGATTTGGCTAAGGCACAACCGGGCGAATTGAAGTCGCAGTCGCTGCAATTTCAGATGTCCCGGCAAGAGCAAGTTCGACATCGGTCGCACTTCGGAAACGGCTCTTGGCCCGCTTTTAGGATCGTCTGTGCCAGGCTAGGTGCAGGAAGAGGTCACGTGACAGACCCAGCAGGTGTCCTGGGTTGACTGCTGTGCCAGGCTAGGTGCAGGAAGAGGTCACGGGGCAGATCCAGCAGGTGCCCATGGGTTGACTGCTGTACCAGGATAGGTGCAGGAGGAGGTCACGGGACAGACCCTGCAGGTGCCCGTGGTTGACTGCTGTGCCAGGCTAGGTGCAGGAGGAGGTTACGGGACAGACCCTGTAGGTGCCGTGGGTTGACTGCTGTGGCAGGCTAGGTGCAGGAGGAGGTCACGGGACAGACCCTGTAGGTGCCAGTGGGTTGACTGCTGTGCCAGGCTAGGTGCAGGAGGAGGTCACGGAACAGACCATGCAGGTGCCCGTGGGTTGACTGCTGTGCCAGGCTAGGTGCAGGAGGATGTCACGGGACAGACCCTGCAGGTGCCCGTGGGTTGACTGCTGTGCCAGGCTAGGTGCAGGAGGAGGTCACTGGACAGACCCAGCAGGTGCCGTGGGTTGACTGCTGTGCCAGTCTAGGTGCAGGAGGAGGTCACGGGACAGACCCTGCAGGTGCCCGTGGGTTGACTGCTGTGCCAGGCTAGGTGCAGGACGAGGTCACGGGACAGACCCTGCAGGTGCTGTGGGTTGGCTGCTGTGCCAGGCTAGGTGCAGGACGAGGTCACGGGACAGACCCAGCAGGTGCCCATGGGTTGACTGCTGTGCCAGGCTAGGTGCAGGAGGAGGTCACGGGGCAGATCCAGCAGGTGCTGTGGGTTGACTGCTGTGCCAGGCTAGGTGCAGGAGGAGGTCGCGGGACAGATCCTGCAGGTGCCGTGGGTTGACTGCTGTGCAAGTCTAGGTGCAGGAGGAGGTCACGGGCAGACCCTGCAGGTGCCCGTGGGTTGACTGCTGTGCGAGGCTAGGTGCAGGAGGAGGTTACGGGACAGACCCTGTAGGTGCCGTGGGTTGACTGCTGTGGCAGGATAGGTGCAGGAGGAGGTCATGGGACAGACCCTGCAGGTGCCAGTGGGTTGACAGCGTGCCAGGCTAGGTGCAGGAGGATGTCACGGGACAGACCCTGCAGGTGCCCGTGGGTTGACTGCTGTGCCAGGTTAGGTGCAGGAGGAGGTCACTGGACAGACCCAGCAGGTGCCGTGGGTTGACTGCTGTGCCAGTCTAGGTGCAGGAGGAGGTCACGGGACAGACCCTGCAGGTGCCCGTGGGTTGACTGCTGTGCCAGGCTAGGTGCAGGAGGAGGTCACGGGACAGACCCTGCAGGTGCCGTGGGTTGGCTGCTGTGCCAGGCTAGGTGCAGGAGGATGTCACGGGACAGACCCTGCAGGTGCCCGTGGGTTGACTGCTGTGCCAGGTTAGGTGCAGGAGGAGGTCACTGGACAGACCCAGCAGGTGCCGTGGGTTGACTGCTGTGCCAGTCTAGGTGCAGGAGGAGGTCACGGGACAGACCCTGCAGGTGCCCGTGGGTTGACTGCTGTGCCAGGCTAGGTGCAGGAGGAGGTCACGGGACAGACCCTGCAGGTGCCGTGGGTTGGCTGCTGTGCCAGGCTAGGTGCAGGAGGAGGTCATGGGACAGACCCTGCAGGTGCCGTGGGTTGTCTGCTGTGCCAGGCAAGGTGCAGGACGAGGTCACGGGACAGACCCAGCAGGTGCCCATGGGTTGACTGCTGTGCCAGGCTAGGTGCAGGAGGAGGTTGCGGGACAGACCCTGTAGGTGCCGTGGGTTGACTGCTGTGCCAGTCTAGGTGCAGGAGGAGGTCACGGGGCAGATCCAGCAGGTGCTGTGGGGTGACTGCTGTGCCAGGCTAGGTGCAGGAGGAGGTTGCGGGACAGATCCTGCAGGTGCCGTGGGTTGACTGCTGTGCCAGTCTAGGTGCAGGAGGAGGTTACGGGACAGACCCTGTAGGTGCCGTGGGTTGACTGCTGTGGCAGGCTAGGTGCAGGAAGAGGTCACGGGACAGACCCTGTAGGTGCCGTGGGTTGACTGCTGTGGCAGGCTAGGTGCAGGAGGAGGTCACGGGACAGACCCTGCAGGTGCCAGTGGGTTGACTGCGTGCCAGGCTAGGTGCAGGAGGAGGTCACGGGACAGACCATGCAGGTGCCCGTGGGTTGACTGCTGTGCCAGGCTAGGTGCAGGAGGATGTCACGGGACAGACCCTGCAGGTGCCCGTGGGTTGACTGCTGTGCCAGGCTAGGTGCAGGAGGAGGTCACTGGACAGACCCAGCAGGTGCCGTGGGTTGATTTCTGTGCCAGGCTAGGTGCAGGAGGAGGTCACGGGACAGACCCTGCAGGTGCCGTGGGTTGGCTGCTGTGCCAGGCTAGGTGCAGGACGAGGTCATGGGACAGACCCAGCAGGTGCCCATGGGTTGACTGCTGTGCCAGGCTAGGTGCAGGAGGAGGTCACGGGGCAGATCCAGCAGGTGCTGTGGGTTGACTGCTGTGCCAGGCTAGGTGTAGGAGGAGGTCGCGGGACAGATCCTGCAGGTGCCCGTGGGTTGACTGCTGTTCCAGGCTAGGTGCAGGAGGAGGTCACGGGGCAGATCCTGCAGGTGCCCGTGGGTTGACTGCTGTGCCAGGCTAGGTGCAGGAGGAGGTCACGGGACAGACCCAGCAGGTGCCGTGGGTTTACTGCTGTGCCAGGCTAGGTGCAGGAGGAGGTCACGGGACAGACCCAGCAGGTGCCCATGGGTTGACTGCTGTGCCAGGCTAGGTGCAGGAGGAGGTCACGGGACAGACCCAGCAACTGCCGTTGGTTGACTGCTGTGCCAGGCTAGGTGCAGGAGGAGGTCACGGGACAGACCGAGCAGGTGCCGTGGGTTGACTGCTGTGCCAGGCTAGGTGCAGGAGGAGGTCACTGGACAGACCCAGCAGGTGCTGTGGGTTGACTGTTGTGCCAGGCTAGGTGCAGGAGGAGGTCACGGGACAGACCCAGCAGGTGCCCATGGGTTGACTGCTGTGCCAGGCTAGGTGCAGGAAGAGGTCACGGGACAGACCCAGCAGGTGCCTTGGGTTGACTGCTGTGCCAGGCTAGGTGCAAGAGGAGGTCACGGGACAGACCCAGCAGCTGCCGAGCATATTCACGGGAACGCGTGCGTGTGTGTGCCTGTGTGTGTGTCTGTGTCTGTGTGTGTCTGTGTGTCTGTGTGTGTCTGTGAGTGTGTGTGTCTGTGTGTATGTCTGTGTGTGTGTGTGTCTGTGTGAGTCAAGGCCTATGCTACCATCAGTAGGCCTGGGCTCTGGGTTGTTCTTCGTGCTTTCGGAGTCCTTGACCCTCTGCTCATGCTCATTAAGGACCTTCATGATGGTGAGCGGGCCTGGGTAAAACTACGTGGTCGGCGTCAGAGCCATTGCCTGTACACCTTGGGGTGCGACAGGGATGTCCTCTGGCTCCAACATTATTTAACATCTATTTCGATCACGTAGTTCGTGAAGCCTTCAGTAGCTGTACCCGATGAATTTCCATCTGGTACAGATACAATGGGAGGCTGATCGATGCCCGGGTGCGGTCAAGGGATGGCTCCCTATTGGTCAACCACGTTACGTATGCCGGAGACTTGGTAATTTCGGCATACTCAGAGGAGGAGATGATATGCTGCTGCTGAGACTGGAGTGTGCCACTAAGAGGTGCGGCCTTACCATCAACCCCACCAAAACTAAGCAACTGCCTGGGTATTTTGTACAATCGGGCACTCTACCCCCACAACTCCCAATTGGTGATGGGGCAGTTGTGGAGAGAGTGGAGAGTTTCCCATACCTGGGTAGTGTGCTTATGACCGGCTCCAGTTTAACAGCAGAGGTCTCACTCCGAAACAGTCGAGCGGCAATATCTTTTCATCGGTTGCGTAACGCTGTGTGGAAGCTACCTAGTCTGTCGCTCCGCACTAAGCTTCAGGTCTTCTCGGCCACGGTCATTCCCTCCCTTCTCTACCCTTGCGAAATGTGGACCCCCCTAATGGAACATCTTCGACGGTTAGAAACATTTAGGCTGGCCTGCCTACGATCCATCCTGGGTTTAACCAGGCTGGATTGTGTGAGGAGCTCACAAATCCTTGAAAGATCTGGGCAAGGTCCCATCGGTGAGCGCCTCCGGCAGGCAAGGCTGCGTTGGCTGGGTCATGTAGCCCGCATGCCCAGCCACCGCATGCCGAAACAGCTTTTGTTCGGCCGGATTGAGGGGGCTAAACGGGCGCGGCACGGGCTAGATAAGAGATGGAGTGATCTGGTACAGGAGGACGTGGAGCTGAGTGGACTTGCCGATGACTGGTCCCAGTGGTGTCAAGATCGGCCTCTGTGTAGGAGGCTCGTGAAGGACGCAACTGGGCAGTTGGAGGTAGTCACCCTCCAACAACAACGGAGGGCGGAGGAGCGACGCTCACAACGAGCGGAGCGCCGGGTGGCTAAAGCACAGCAGGTTGGCACAGGAGGGGGCACAGGTGGTGCATCAGTCAGTCATCTCAGTCATCTCAGTCGACCCGTGGCACCTGGGTCTGCCCCGTGACCTCCTGCCAGTGGGCGTTCGACACTTCACGTGGGCTCTAGGTGCACATGGCCTGGCACAAGTGTCGTGGTGACGTCACCGCCACTTAGTGGCGAATGGCGGTTGTTGTTGTTGTGTGTGTCTGTGTGTCAGTGTGTGTGTGTCTGTGGGGAGCGATAGTGTAGCGGTTAGCGCGCTGCACTATGAACCTGGCCACCCGGGTTCGATTCCCGCTCACGGCTAACACCAGTGACGATTATCTGAACCGACTCAGCCTCAAATGAGTACCTGGTGCGGTGTGTAAGCATTGCCACTAGGGAGACAAAGGCGGTCGGGCGTGGTGCTGGCCACCCACCCCCTCGTGTGCCACAGTGCCGGTAGCCTTCACAGGTGCTGCTACTCGCTAACAGCACTTGCCCCTACAGCCTGTTAGAGGCTACACGGGGGACCTTTGTCTGTGTGTCTATAGGTACCGCTCGCTACTCACAGCACTTGCCCCTACAGCCCTGTTAGAGGCTACACGGGGGACCTTTGTCTGTGTCTACAGCTGCTGCTCGCTACACACAGCCACTTGCCCCTACAGCCCTGTTAGAGGCTACACGGGGGACCTTTGTCTGTGTCTACAGCTGCTGCTCGCTACACACAGCCACTTGACCCTACAGCCCTGTTATGTCTGTAGGGGCAGTTTAACGCGAACGAGAGGACAACAACAACAACAATCACAAAGCCAACGGCGACTCGAACGATGCTTTATTAATCCGCGGGGCCGCCCTCAGTCATCCCAGAGCAGGATCAGCTCCTCGTCGTCCTCGTCGTCCTCGTCCCACGGGAAGGGTTCCATCCAGCGCAGGTCGCCGGCGTTCTGCTGGAAGCGCACCAAGTCGCCAAAGTCGCGGTCGGGGTGGACGACCATGCCACCACCACGCTCCTCTTGCTCCCCCTGCTCCTCCTCGTCGAGGAAGACGAAGATTCCGTCGCCGTGCCCGCCGTGGTGGAAGAAGTGGCGCTCTGGTGGTGTTGGGAAGGTAGAGGGGGAGGAGGGGAGAGGGGGGTGAGGGGGGAGGAGGAGGAGGGGGGAGGAAGAGGTGGAGGTGGAAGAAGGTGGGGGTGGGAAGGAGGAGGTCAAACACGTGTCGTTACACAGAGACACACAGAGACCCATAGAGACACACAGAGACCCATAGATACACAGAGACCCATAGATACACAGAGACACATAGAGACACAGAGACACATAGAGACACACAGAGACCCATAGAGACACACAGAGACCCATAGAGACACACAGAGACCCATAGAGACACACAGAGACCCATATATACACAGAGACCCATAGATACACAGAGACACATAGAGACACACAGAGACCCATAGAGACACACAGAGACCCATAGATACACAGAGACACATAGAGACACACAGAGACACATAGAGACACAGAGAGACCCATAGAGACACACAGAGACCCATAGACACACAGAGACCCATAGAGATACACAGAGACCCATAGAGAAAAAGAAAAACAGAGACATACAGAGACCTATAGAGACACACAGAGACCCATAGAGATACAGAAAAACAGAGACATACAGAGACCCATAGAGACACACAGAGACCCATAGAGACACACAGAGACCCATAGAGATACACAGAGACCCATAGATAAACACAGATCCATAGAGATACACAGAGACCCATAGAGACCCACAGAGACCCATAGAGACACAGAAAAACAGAAACATACAGAAACCCATAGAGACCCACAGAGACCCATAGAGACACAAAGACACCCATAGAGACACACAGAGACCCATAGATTCACACAGATCCATAGAGACACACAGAGACACAAAGAGACCCACAGAGACCCATAGAGACACAGAAAACAGGGACATACAGAGACCCATAGAGACACACAGAGACCCATAGAGATACACAGAGACACACAGAGACCCATAGAGATACACAGAGACCCATAGATACACAGAGACCCATAGAGAAACACTGAGACCCATAGATACACAGAGACCCATAGATACACAGAGACACACAGAGACCCATAGAGACACACAGATACCCATAGAGACACACAGAGAACCATAGAGATACAGAAAAACAGAGACATACAGAGACCCATAGAGACACACAGAGACCCATAGAGATACAGAAAAACAGAGACATACAGAGACCCATAGAGACACACAGAGACCCAAAGAGACACACAGAGACCCATAGAGATACACAGAGACCCATAGATACACACAGATCCATAGAGACACACAGAGACACACAGAGACCCACAGAGACCAATAGAGACACAGAAAAACAGAGACCCACAGAGACCCATAGAGACACACATAGACCCAGAGAGATACACAGAGACCCATAGATACACACAGATACATAGAGACACACAGAGACCCATAGAGACCCACAGAGACCCATAGAGACACAGAAAAACAGAGACATACAGAGACCCATAGAGACCCACAGAGACCCATAGAGACACACAGAGACCCATAGAGACATACAGAGACCCATAGATTCACACAGATCCATAGAGACACACAGAGACACACAGAGACCCACAGAGACCCATAGAGATACAGAAAAACAGAGACATACAGAGACCCATAGAGACACACAGAGACCCATAGAGATACTCAGAGACCCATAGATACACACAGATCCATAGAGACACACAGAGACCCACAGAGACCCACAGAGACCCATAGAGACAGAAAAACAGAGACATACAGAGACCCATAGAGACAGACAGAGACCCATAGAGACACACAGAGATCCATAGATACACACAGATCCATAGAGACACACAGAGACCCACAGAGACCCACAGAGACCCATAGTGACACAGAAAAACAGAGACATAGAGAGACCTATAGAGACACAGAGACCCATAGAGATACACAGGGACCCATAGATACACATAGATCCATAGAGACACACAGAGACCCATAGAAACACACAGAGACACATAGATACACACAGATCCATAGAGACACACAGACACCCACAGAGACACACAGAGACCCATAGAGACACACAGAAAAACAGAGACATACAGAGACTCATAGAGACACACAGAGACCCATAGAGATACACAGAGACCCAGAGATACACACAGATCCATAGAGACACACAGAGACCCATTGAGACACACAGAGATCCATAGATACACACAGATCCATAGAGATACACAGAGACCCCTAGAGACAAACAGAAAAACAGAGACATACAGAGACCTATAGAGACATACAGAGACCCATAGAGATATACAGAGACCCATAGATACACACAGATCCATAGAAACCCATAGAGACACACAGAGACCCATAGAGACACACAGAGACCCATAGAGATACACAGAGACCCATAGATACACACAGATCCATAGAGACACACAGAGACACACAGAGACCCACAGAGACCCATAGAGACACAGAAAAACAGAGACGCACAGAGACCCATAGAGACACACAGAGACCCAGAGAGATACACAGAGACCCATAGATACACACAGATCCATAGAGACACACAGAGACCCATAGAGACCCACAGAGATCCATAGAAACACAGAAAAACAGAGACATACAGAGACCCATAGAGACCCTCAGAGACCCATAGAGACACACAGAGACCCATAGAGACATACAGAGACCCATAGATTCACACATATCCATAGAGACACACAGAGACACACAGAGATCCACAGAGACTCATAGAGATACAGAAAAACAGAGACATACAGAGACCCACAGGGACACACAGAGACCCATAGAGATACACAGAGACCTATAGATACACACAGATCCATAAAGACACACAGAGACCCACAGAGACCCACAGAGACCCATAGAGACAGAAAAACAGAGACATACAGAGACCCATAGAGACACACAGAGACCCATAGAGACACACAGAGATCCATAGATACACACAGATCCATAGAGACACACAGAGACCCACAGAGACCCACAGAGACCCATAGTGACACAGAAAAACAGAGACATAGAGAGACCTATAGAGACACACAGAGACCCATAGAGATACACAGGGACCCATAGATACACACAGATCCATAGAGACACACAGAGACCCACAGAGACACACAGAGACCCATAGAGATACACAGAGACCCAGAGATACACACATATCCATAGAGACACACAGAGACCCATTGAGACACACAGAGACCCATAGATACACACAGATCCATAGAGATACACAGAGACCCCTAGAGACACACAGAAAAACAGAGACATACAGAGACCCATAGAGACATACAGAGACCCATAGAGATATACAGACCCATAGATACACACAGATCCATAGAGACACACAGAGACCCACAGAGACCCATAGAGACACAGAAAAACAGAGACATACAGAGACCCATAGAGACACACAGAGACCTATAGATACACACAGATCCATAGAGACACACAGAGACCCACAGAGACCCACAGAGACCCATAGTGACACAGAAAAACAGAGACATAGAGAGACCTATAGAGACACAGAGACCCATAGAGATACACAGGGACCCATAGATACACATAGATCCATAGAGACACACAGAGACCCATAGAAACACACAGAGACACATAGATACACACAGATCCATAGAGACACACAGACACCCACAGAGACACACAGAGACCCATAGAGACACACAGAAAAACAGAGACATACAGAGACTCATAGAGACACACAGAGACCCATAGAGATACACAGAGACCCAGAGATACACACAGATCCATAGAGACACACAGAGACCCATTGAGACACAGAGAGATCCATAGATACACACAGATCCATAGAGATACACAGAGACCCCTAGAGACAAACAGAAAAACAGAGACATACAGAGACCTATAGAGACATACAGAGACCCATAGAGATATACAGAGACCCATAGATACACACAGATCCATAGAAACCCATAGAGACACACAGAGACCCATAGAGACACACAGAGACCCATAGAGATACACAGAGACCCATAGATACACACAGATCCATAGAGACACACAGAGACACACAGAGACCCACAGAGACCCATAGAGACACAGAAAAACAGAGACCCACAGAGACCCATAGAGACACACAGAGACCCAGAGAGATACACAGAGACCCATAGATACACACAGATCCATAGAGACACACAGAGACCCATAGAGACCCACAGAGATCCATAGAAACACAGAAAAACAGAGACATACAGAGACCCATAGAGACCCTCAGAGACCCATAGAGACACACAGAGACCCATAGAGACATACAGAGACCCATAGATTCACACATATCCATAGAGACACACAGAGACACACAGAGACCCACAGAGACTCATAGAGATACAGAAAAACAGAGACATACAGAGACCCACAGGGACACACAGAGACCCATAGAGATACACAGAGACCTATAGATACACACAGATCCATAAAGACACACAGAGACCCACAGAGACCCACAGAGACCCATAGAGACAGAAAAACAGAGACATACAGAGACCCATAGAGACACACAGAGACCCATAGAGACACACAGAGATCCATAGATACACACAGATCCATAGAGACACACAGAGACCCACAGAGACCCACAGAGACCCATAGTGACACAGAAAAACAGAGACATAGAGAGACCTATAGAGACACACAGAGACCCATAGAGATACACAGGGACCCATAGATACACACAGATCCATAGAGACACACAGAGACCCACAGAGACACACAGAGACCCATAGAGATACACAGAGACCCAGAGATACACACATATCCATAGAGACACACAGAGACCCATTGAGACACACAGAGACCCATAGATACACACAGATCCATAGAGATACACAGAGACCCCTAGAGACACACAGAAAAACAGAGACATACAGAGACCCATAGAGACATACAGAGACCCATAGAGATATACAGACCCATAGATACACACAGATCCATAGAGACACACAGAGACCCACAGAGACCCATAGAGACACAGAAAAACAGAGACATACAGAGACCCATAGAGACACACAGAGACCTATAGATACACACAGATCCATAGAGACACACAGAGACCCACAGAGACCCACAGAGACCCATAGTGACACAGAAAAACAGAGACATAGAGAGACCTATAGAGACACAGAGACCCATAGAGATACACAGGGACCCATAGATACACATAGATCCATAGAGACACACAGAGACCCATAGAAACACACAGAGACATAGATACACACAGATCCATAGAGACACACAGACACCCACAGAGACACACAGAGACCCATAGAGACACACAGAAAAACAGAGACATACAGAGACTCATAGAGACACACAGAGACCCATAGAGATACACAGAGACCCAGAGATACACACAGATCCATAGAGACACACAGAGACCCATTGAGACACACAGAGATCCATAGATACACACAGATCCATAGAGATACACAGAGACCCCTAGAGACACACAGAAAAACAGAGACATACAGAGACCCATAGAGACATACAGAGACCCATAGAGATATACAGACCCATAGATACACACAGATCCATAGAGACACACAGAGACCCACAGAGACCCATAGAGACACAGAAAAACAGAGACATACAGAGACCCATAGAGACACACAGAGACCTATAGATACACACAGATCCATAGAGACACACAGAGACCCACAGAGACCCACAGAGACCCATAGTGACACAGAAAAACAGAGACATAGAGAGACCTATAGAGACACAGAGACCCATAGAGATACACAGGGACCCATAGATACACATAGATCCATAGAGACACACAGAGACCCATAGAAACACACAGAGACACATAGATACACACAGATCCATAGAGACACACAGACACCCACAGAGACACACAGAGACCCATAGAGACACACAGAAAAACAGAGACATACAGAGACTCATAGAGACACACAGAGACCCATAGAGATACACAGAGACCCAGAGATACACACAGATCCATAGAGACACACAGAGACCCATTGAGACACACAGAGATCCATAGATACACACAGATCCATAGAGATACACAGAGACCCCTAGAGACAAACAGAAAAACAGAGACATACAGAGACCTATAGAGACATACAGAGACCCATAGAGATATACAGAGACCCATAGATACACACAGATCCATAGAAACCCATAGAGACACACAGAGACCCATAGAGACACACAGAGACCCATAGAGATACACAGAGACCCATAGATACACACAGATCCATAGAGACACACAGAGACACACAGAGACCCACAGAGACCCATAGAGACACAGAAAAACAGAGACCCACAGAGACCCATAGAGACACACAGAGACCCAGAGAGATACACAGAGACCCATAGATACACACAGATCCATAGAGACACACAGAGACCCATAGAGACCCACAGAGATCCATAGAAACACAGAAAAACAGAGACATACAGAGACCCATAGAGACCCTCAGAGACCCATAGAGACACACAGAGACCCATAGAGACACACAGAGATCCATAGATACACACAGATCCATAGAGACACACAGAGACCCACAGAGACCCACAGAGACCCATAGTGACACAGAAAAACAGAGACATAGAGAGACCTATAGAGACACACAGAGACCCATAGAGATACACAGGGACCCATAGATACACACAGATCCATAGAGACACACAGAGACCCACAGAGACACACAGAGACCCATAGAGATACACAGAGACCCAGAGATACACACATATCCATAGAGACACACAGAGACCCATTGAGACACACAGAGACCCATAGATACACACAGATCCATAGAGATACACAGAGACCCCTAGAGACACACAGAAAAACAGAGACATACAGAGACCCATAGAGACATACAGAGACCCATAGAGATATACAGACCCATAGATACACACAGATCCATAGAGACACACAGAGACCCACAGAGACCCATAGAGACACAGAAAAACAGAGACATACAGAGACCCATAGAGACACACAGAGACCTATAGATACACACAGATCCATAGAGACACACAGAGACCCACAGAGTCCCATTGACACACAGAAAAACAGAGACATACAGAGACCCATAGAGACACACACAGACCCATAGAGATACACAGAGACCCATAGATAAACACAGATCCATAGAGACACACAGAGACCCATAGAGACACGGAAAAACAGAGACCCATGGAGATCCATGGAGATCTATGGAGCCCGTGAAGGCGTTCCTTCCGTAGGCCGCGAGACCAAAACGTTGCTTACCCTGCATGAGCACCATGGGATCTGGTACCGTCCGTCTCTGGAGGAAGTAGAGGCAGCAGGCGAGCTACAGGCAGACAGGAACTCACACACACACAGACACACACACACACACAGACACACACACACACACACAAACACACACAGACACACACACAGACACACACAGAGACACACAGACACACACAGACACACACACGGACACACACAGAGACACACAGTGGGGGTGAGTTTGTGTGGTGAGTGAGGAAGTGAGTGGCTGAGTGAGTGAGCGAGTGCTGAGTGAGCGGTGAGTGAATGAGCGAGTGGGAGAGTGGGTGAGTGATCAAGTGGTGAGCGAGTGGTGAGCGAGTGGTGAGCGAGTGTGCGATTGGTGAGCGATTGAGCGAATGGGTGAGTGGGCAAGCGGCCGAGTGAGCGAGTGGTGAGCGAGTGTACAAGTGGTGAGCGGGCGGGCGAGTTTGCTGTTCGCGTGCATTACCCACCAATCCAAGGGAAATCCCGGCGAGTGACGTCACAAAGACGATGCCGTTGCATGACCTGGTGCAGGATGCGCACTGAGACACGGTCAGCCACAGGTGGAAGTCCTGGGGCAGAACGCGGAGGCAAAGACAAAGACGAAGGTCGATTCCAAACGTGTTCTACGGCATGTACTGTACTACACTACATTATACACTACTATATGCTACACTACATTATACACTACGACAGTACATTATATACTACTACACTACATTATACACTACAATATACTACGCAACATTATACACTACTACACTACATTATACACTACCATATACTACACTACATTATACACTACTACCCTACATTATATACTACTACACTACTATATACTACTACACTACTATATACTACTACACTACAATATACTACAATACATTATATACTGCTACACTACTATATACTACTACACTACATTATATACTACTACACTACAATATATACTACACTATATACTACTACACTACATTATATACTACTACTACACTACATTATATACTACTACACTACATTATATACTACTACACTACTATATACTACACTACATTATATACTACTACACTACATTATATACTACTACACTACATTATATACTACTACACTACACTATAAACTACTACACTACATTATATACTACTACACTACATTCTATACTACTACACTACATTATATACTGCTACACTACTATATACTACTACACTACATTATATACTACTACACTACAATATATACTACTACACTATATACTACTACACTACATTCTATACTACTACTACACTACATTCTATACTACTACTACTACACTACATTCTATACTACTACACTACATTATATACTGCTACACTACTATATACTGCTACACTACTATATACTACTACACTACTTTATACTACTACAATACATTATATACTGCTACACTACATTATACACCACTACACTACATTATAAACTACTACACTACATCATATACTACTACATTATATACTACTACACTACATTATGTACTACTACACTACATTATATACTACTACACTATACACTACTACACTACATTATATACTACTATATTATATACTACTACACTGCATTATGTACTACTACACCACATTAAATACTACTACACTACATTATACACTGCTACACTACATTATATACTACTACACTACATTATATACTACTACACTATACACTACTACACTACATTATACACTACTATATACTAAACTACATTATACACTACTACACTACATTATATACTACTACACTATACACTACTACACCACATTATATACTACTACACTACATTATACACTACTCCACTACTATATACTACACTACATTACACACTACTACACTACATTATACTCTACTACACTACATTATACACTACTATAAACGTAATACACTACTATATACTACTATATACTACACTACATTATACACTACCATGCACATTATACACTACTATATACTACACTACATTATACACTACTATACACATTATACACTACTGTATACTATACTACATTATAAACTACTAAACACATTATATACTACTATATACCACACTACATTATACACTACTACACTACATTATATACTACTACACTACATTATATACTACTACACTATACACTACTACACTACATTATATACTACTACACTACATTATATACTACTACACTACATTATACACTACTACACTTCATTATATACTACACTACATTATATACTACTACACTACATTATATACTACTACACTACATTATACACTACTACACTACGTCAGGGCCTGGGACAGACAGAGAGAAACAGAGACACGCCATGGGACAGACAGAGAGACACAGAGAGACATACAGAGAGACACAGAGACACGACATGGGACAGACAGAGAGACACAGAGAGACAGAGAGACACAGAGACATGGCATGGGACAGAGAGATACGGCCTGGGACAGACAGAGAGACACAGAGACAGAGAGACACAGAGACACGGCATGGGACAGAGAGATGCGGCCTGGGACAGAGAAAGAGAGACACAAAGACAAACAGAGAGACACAGAGACATACAGAGAGACACAGAGACACGGCATTGGACAGAGAGACACGGCCTAGAACAAACAGAGAGACACAGAAACAAAAAGAGAGACACAGAGACACGGCTTGGGACAGACAGAGAGACACGTAATGGGACAGACAGAGACACACAGAGACACGGCCTGGGACAGACAGAGAGACACAGAGACACGGCATGGGACAGAGATACACGGCTTGGGACAGACAGAGAGACACAGAGACAGACACAGAGAGACACAGAGACAGACACAGAGAGACACAGATACAGACACAGAGAGACACGACATGGGACAGAAACAGACACAGAGAGATACGCCATGGGACAGAGACAGACACAGAGAGACACGACCTGGGACAGATATACAGACACAAAGACAAACAGAGAGACATAGAGACAGACACAGAGAGACACGGCATGGAACAGAGACAGACACAGAGAGACACGGCATGGGACAAAGACAGACAGAGAGACACAGAGACAGACACAGAGAGATACAGAGACAGATACAGAGAGAGACGGCATGGGACAGAGACAGACAGAGAGACACGGCCTGGGACAGACAGAGAGACACAAAGACAGACACAGAGAGATACAGAAACAGACACAGAGAGACACGGCATGGGACAGAGACAGACACAGAGAGACACGGGACGGGACAGAGACAGACACAGAAAGACACGACATGGGACAGATACAGAAACACAGAGAGAAACGGGACGGGACAGAGACAGACACAGAGAGACACAGAGACAGACACAGAGAGACACGGGACGGGATAGAGACAGACACAGAGAGACACGACATGGGACAGAGACAGACACAGAGAGACACGGGACGGGACAGAGACATAAACACAGAGAGACACAGAGACAGACACAGAGACAGACACAGAGAGATACAGAGACATACAGAGAGAAACAGAGACACGGCATGGGACAGAGACAGACACAGAGAGACACGGCCTGGGACAGACAGATAGACACAGAGACAAACAGAGAGACACAGAGACAGACACAGAGAGACACGGGACGGGACAGACAGAGAGACACAGAGACATACAGAGAGACACAGAGAGACACGGCATGGGACAGAGACAGACACAGAGAGACACGGCTTGGGACAGAGACAGAAACAGAGACAAACAGAGAGACACAGAGACAGACACAGAGAGACACAGAGACAAACAGAGAGACACAGAGAGACACGGCCTGGGACAGACAGAGAGACACAAAGACAAACAGAGACAGACACAGAGAGACACGGCATGGGACAGAGACAGAAACACAGAGACAGACACAGAGAGATACAGAGACAGACACAGCGAGACACAGAGACAGATTCAAAGAGACACAGAGACAGACACAGAGAGACACGACATGGGACAGAGACATACACAGAGAGACACGGCATGGGACAGAGACATACACAGAGAGACACGGCCTGGGACAGACAGAGAGACACAGAGACACAGAGACAGACACAGAGAGACACGGCATGGGACAGAGACAGAAACACAGAGACAGACACCGAGAGACACAGAGACAGACACAGAGAGACACAGAGACAGACACAGAGAGACACGACATGGAACAGAGACATACACAGAGAGACACGGCATGGGACAGACAGAGAGACACAGAGACAAACAGAGAGACACAGAGACAGACAGAGAGAGACACGGCATGGGACAGAGACAGACACAGAGACATACAGAGAGACACAGAGACAGACAGAGAGACACAGAGACAGACACAGAGATACACAGAGACAGACAGAGACACGGCCTGGGACAGAGACAGACACAGAGACAGACACAGAGAGACACAGAGAGACACAGAGACAGACACAGAGAGACACAGAGAGACACAGAGACAGACACAGAGACAGACACAGAGAGACACAGACACAGAGAGACACAGAAACAGACACAGAGAGACACAGAGACAGACACAGAGAGACACAGAGACAGACACAGAGACAGAAACACAGAGACACAGAGATACACAGAGACAGACAGAGACACGGCCTGGGACAGAGACAGACACAGAGACAGACACAGAGAGACACAGCGAGACACAGAGACAGACACAGAGACAGACACAGAGACAGACACAGAGAGACACAGAGAGACACAGAGAGACACGGGACGGGACAGAGACAGACAGAGAGACACGGGACGGGACAGAGACAGACACAGAGAGACACAGACAGAGACAGAGAGACACAGAGACAGAGAGACACAGAGACAGACAGAGAGACACAGAGAGACACAGAGACAGACACAGAGACAGACACAGAGAGACACAGAGACAGAGACAGACACAGAGACAGAGAGACACAGAAAGACACAGAGACAGACACAGAGAGACACAGAGACAGAGAGACACGGGACGGGACAGAGACAGACACAGAGAGACACAGAGACAGAGAGACACGGGACGGGACAGAGACAGACACAGAGAGACACAGAGACACAGAGACAGAGAGACACGGGACGGGAGTCTCACCTGAATTGTCACGCTGAGCCATGACAGCCACGCCGTGGAGCTACCCCTGAAACACAGAGGGGGGGGGAGACGTGGGGGGAAGGGTGGGGGGGAGACGTGGGGGGAGGGGTGGGGGGAGAGGTGGGGGGAGTGGTGTCGGGGTGACCGACGCAATGATTATAATATATATGATTATAATATATATGATTAAAATATATATGATTATAATATATCAATAATTAAGGTTTGTTTGGGGTTAGATCGCGTTAATATGAATTACTGTGTCGTTAAAGCCGCCACCACCCGACATGGCCAATTATTTAAGGGGTTTGCGTTACGTAAACAGAACGTGGCCAATTCGTTACTAGTACAGCACTAACCGGTTGCTGTATGTTGCAGAGTTAAATCCACTATAGCATTTACAATTCGTTACTAGTACAGCACTAACCAGTTACTGTGTGTTGGAGAGTTAAACCCACTACAACATTTACAATTCGTTACTAATACAGTACTAACCGGTTGCTGTGTGTTGGAGAGTTAAACCCACTGCAACATTTACAATTCGTTACTAGTACAGCACTAACCGGTTGCTGTGTGTTGGAGAGTAAAACCAACTACTACATTTACAATTCGTTACTAGAACAGCACTAACCGGTTGTTGTGTGTTGGAAAGTTAAACCTACTACGACATTTACTATTCATTACTAGTACAGCACTAACCCGTTGCTGTGTGTTTGAGAGTTAAACCCACTACAACATTTACAATTCGTTACTAGTACAGCACTAACCGGTTGCTGTGTGTTGGAGAGTTAAACTCACTACAACATTATCAATTCGTTACTAGTACCGCACTAACCGGTTGCTGTGTGTTGGAGAGTCAAACCAACTACTACATTTACAATTCGTTACTAGTACAGCACTAACCGGTTGTTGTGTGTTGGAAAGTTAAACCTACTACGACATTTACTATTCATTACTAGTACAGCACTAACCCGTTGCTGTGTGTTTGAGAGTTAAACCCACTACAACATTATCAATTCGTTACTAGTACCGCACTAACCGGTTGCTGTGTGCTGGAGAGTTAAACCCACTACTACATTTACAATTCGTTACTAGTACAGCACTAACCGGTTGCTGTGTGTTTGAGAGTTAAACCCACTACAACATTATCAATTCGTTACTAGTACAGCACTGACCGGTTGCTGTGTGTTGGAGAGTCAATCCAACTACTACATTTACAATTCGTTACTAGAACAGCACTAACCAGTTGTTGTGTGTTGGAAAGCTAAACCTACTACGACATTTACTATTCATTACTAGTACAGCACTAACCCGTTGCTGTGTGTTTGAGAGTTAAACCCACTACAACATTATCATTTCGTTACTAGTACCGCACTAACCGGTCGCTGTGTATTGGAGAGTTAAACCCACTACTACATTTACAATTCGTTACTAGTACAGCACTAACCGGTTGCTGTGTGTTGGAGAGTTAAACCCACTGCAACATTTACAATTCGTTACTAGTACAGCACTAATCGGTTGCTGTGTGTTGGAGAGTTAAACCCACTGCAACATTTACAATTCGTTACTAGTACAGCACTAACCGGTTGCTGTGTGTTGGAGAGTTAAACCCACTGCAACATTTACAATTCGTTACTAGTACAGCACTAACCGGTTGCTGTGTGTTGGAGAGTTAAACCCACTGTGACATTTACAAATCGTTACTAGTACAGCACTAACCGGTTGCTGTGTGTTGGATAGTTAAACCCACTACGACATTTACAATTCGTTACTAGTACAGCACTAACCGGTTGCTGTGTGTTGGAGAGTTAAACCCACTGTGACATTTACAATTCGTTACTAGTACAGCACTAACCGGTTGCTGTGTGTTGGAGAGCTAAACCCACTACGACATTTACAATTCCTTACTTTTACAGCACTAACCGGTTGCTGTGTGTTGGAGAGTTAAACCCACTACAACATTCACAATTCGTTACTAGTACAGCACTAACCGGTTGCTGTGTGTTGGAGAGTTAAACCCACTACTACATTTACAATTCGTTACTAGTACAGCACTAACCGGTTGCTGTGTGTTGGAGTTTTAAATCCACTACTACTTTTACAATTCGTTACTAGTACAGCACTAACCGGTTGCTGTGTGTTGGAGAGTTAATCCCACTACAACATTTACAATTCGTTACTAGTACAGCACTAACCGGTTGCTGTGTGTTGGAGAGTTAAACCCACTACTACATTTACAATTCGTTACTAGTACAGCACTAACCGGTTGCTGTGTGTTGGAGTTTTAAATCCACTACTACTTTTACAATTCGTTACTAGTACAGCACTAACCGGTTGCTGTGTGTTGGAGAGTTAAACCCACTACTACATTTGCAATTCGTTACTAGTACAGCACTAACCGGTTGCTGTGTGTTGGAGAGTTAAACCCACTACTACATGTACAATTCGTTACTCGTACAGCACTAACCGGTTGCTGTGTGTTGGAGAGTTAATCCCACTACAACATTTACAATTCGTTACTAGTACAGCACTAACCGGTTGCTGTGTGTTGGAGAGTTAAACCCACTACAACATTCACAATTCGTTACTAGTACAGCGCTAACCGGTTGATGTGTGTTGGAGAGTTAAACCCACTACAACATGTACAATTCGTTACTAGTACAGCACTAACCGGTTTGCTGTGTGTTGTGTTTTTTGTTTATTTTTACTAATTTTGAACCTATCAAGGTGACTTTACCGAAAGACCCAAACAATTTGAATTCCTGCAGTCACGACAACAACAACAAGAAGCACTTTCGAAGAAATGAGTTTGTCGATCTCGGTGATGATTTCAAAGTGGCATCAAAGTTCCCAGCGGCTTCCTAATAACGGAAGGAAGACAGCGTTCCAGACGGCCACGGAAGCGCGCCTTACCCGGCTAAAACATTTTAGATGAATATATAACAAAAAAACGTTAAAAGGGGCCGTGCATAAATGACGTCACGCGATTTTGGTCGCGTGACGTCACACGGCGTCAGAAAAAGTCAGACCCCCCCCCCTCAAATAAGACGTCATAAAGCTCTGCCCCCCCCCCCCCCCACAAAAAATATTTCCATTTTTTAAATAAAACATGCTTCAAATCGCTTTAAACTATCGTCATTGTAGTTGCGTATTTAATGTGGCGCTGCACTTTGATGTTGTAGGAGAAAACATTTATTTAAAAAACAAAATCTATTTAATTAAGTAGAACGTTTTGATTTAAAGCTTTCGTGACTGCAGGGATTCATATTTTTGGTTCTTTCGGTAAAGTCACCACCACGTGGAAAGGAAACAATAAAATAATAAAATATATATAAAACAACAAAAATTCTCACGACGTTTCGACCATAACACACGTCGTGAGAATTTTTATTGTTTTATATATATTTTATTATTTTATTGTTTCCCTTCAACGTGACTTTACCGAAAGAGCTAAGAATATGAGTCCATCTATGTTCGGAAAAGAGGAGGGGGGGAGACGAAAATAATGGATGCGGTCTGAAAGCTACCGTAAGCGTGAACAATCATTTATGGACGACCCCTTAACACAACTCGTCCATATGAATAACTGCCAAATCGCTCTCCGTGGTGCTAACGTTAAAATTAAACGCCACTTTTTTTCAATGATTTCCTGCTGTGGTTTTCACACCTGATGATGATTGCTCGTATTGCAGTCGAAACGTCGTGATAATTTTATTGTTTTATATTTTTATTATTTTATTGTTTCCGTTCTACGTGGTGACTTTACCGAAAGAACCAAGAATATAAGCAGAACGTGTTGTCTATATTTATTTAAAGTTGCGCATTTTGATGCGACGTCATATTTCTCAAACCCTCCCACCCCTCCTCGTCACACATCGTCACAAATGTCTGACCCAACCTCCACCCCCACCTAGGCGCGTGACGTCATTTATGGACGGCCCCAAGTCGTTTCAGGTTTACTTACCAGCGCCAAATCGCCGTGAGCAGAGAATGCGGCCTCCAAACGCCCGACGCTACGAGCGGCGGTGGCATTGTAACGGGGAGCGAGGCCAACGGAGGGTCCACCTCCATGCCTGGGCTCAGCAGCAGCAGAAGCAGCAGAGGCAGCAGCAGCAGCAGGCAGACGAGCCACGTGCGCTGAGATAGTATGGCGGATCTTCTCCCTCTGAAGCAACCTCACCCTCCTTATCCCTCCACTCGGCGTCAATGAAGGGAATGAGCCGTGTGGGTGAGCGTTGCGAGATAGCGTGTCAGTGTTCGCGAGGTAGTGTGGGAGAGTGTGGGAGCGTGTGTGTGTGAGAGAGTATGGGAGCGTGTGTGTGTGTGAGAGTGTGTGTGTGTGAGAGAGTGTGTGAGAGTGTGTGTGTGTGAGAGTGAGTGTGTGAGAGAGTGTGTGTGTGTGAGAGTGTGTGTGTGTGAGTGTGTGAGAGAGTGTGTGTGAGAGTGTGTGTATGTGAGAGTGAGTGTGTGAGAGGGTGTGTGTGTGAGAGTGAGTGTGTGAGAGAGTGTATGTGTGTGAGAGAGTGTGGGAGCGTGTGTGTATGTGAGAGTGTGTGTGTGAGAGAGTGAGAGGGAGTGTGAGAGTGTGTGTGAGACTCTGAGAGAGTGTGTGTGTGAGTGTGTGTGAGAGAGTGTGTGTGTGTGAGTGTGTGTGAGAGAGTGTGTGTGTGTGAGAGTGTGAAAGAGAGTGTGAGTGTGTGTGTGTGAGAGTGTGTGTGTGAGAGTGTGTGTGAGACTCTGAGAGAGTGTGTGTGTGTGTGAGTGTGTGTGAGAGAGTGTGTGTGTGAGTGTGTGTGAAAGAGTGTGTGTGTGTGAGAGTGTGAAAGAGAGTGTGTGTGTGAGTGTGTGTGTGAGAGTGTGTGTGTGAGAGTGTGTGTGAGACTCTGAGAGAGTGTGTGTGTGAGTGTGTGTGTGAGAGTGTGTGTGAGAGTGTGTGTGTGTGTGAGAGTGTATGTGAGAGTGTGTGTGTGTGAGAGTGTGTGTGTGAGAGAGAGTGTGTGTGTGTGAGAGAGTGAGAGAGTGTGTGTGAGAGAGTGTGTGTGTGAGAGAGAGTAAGTGTGTGAGAGTGTGAGAGAGTGTGTGAGAGTGTGTGTGTGAGAGAGAGAGTGAGAGAGTGTATTTAGATTTTTTTTAGAGCGTGTGAAAAAGCGTGCGTCCTTGTCAGAGTTCGTCTCATAATGACGTAGCTAGTGACGTGCAGTCCTACGCCGCGTCACGAAGAGCGTTACGTAACCAACGCACCACGTGACCGCCACGCCAACGCGCGCGTGCGCACTGGCCGTTTCCGTTTCAACGGCTCGGCGAACACTGCCCATAGACTCAGCACTGCCCATAGACTCAACACTGCCATAGACTCAGCACTCCCCATAGACTCAACCCTGCCCATAGACTCAACACTGCCCATAGACTCAGCACTGCCCATAGACTCAGCACTGCCCATAGACTCAACACTGCCCATAGACTCAGCACTGCCCATAGACTCAGCACTGCCCATAGACTCAACACTGCCCATAGACTCAGCACTGCCCATAGACTCAACACTGCCCATAGACTCAACACTGCCCATAGACTCAGCACTGCCCATAGACTCAACACTGCCCATAGACTCAACCCTGCCCATAGACTCAACACTGCCCATAGACTCAGCACTGCCCATAGACTCAGCACTGCCCATAGACTCAACACTGCCCATAGACTCAGCACTGCCCATAGACTCAACACTGCCCATAGACTCAGCACTGCCCATAGACTCAACACTGCCCATAGACTCAGCACTGCCTATAGACTAACACTGCCCATAAACTCAGCACTGCCCATAGACTCAGCACTGCCCATAGACTCAGCACTGCCCATAGACTCAACACTGCCCCATAGACTCAGCACTGCCCATAGACTCAACACTGCTCATAGACTCAACACTGCCCATAGACTCAGCACTGCCCATAGACTCAACACTGCCCATAGACTGAACACTGCCCCTTCGACTTAATACTGCACCATAGACTCAGCACTGCCCATAGACTTCTTCATGGTTTGAGTGATAGCTTTGCGAATTGTATAGTCGGAGTAACCATTAGCTTTAAGAGCTTGGTGTACCTGCTTGAGTTCACTGCCTATGTGTTCCTGGTCGGATATGCATTGGGCTCTAAGGTACAGAGTCTTGATGAGAGAATTCTTCTGTGATGGATGGTGGTGGGAATCCGGTTTCAGATAAGCATCCGTATGGGTAGCTTTCCTGTAGACAGAGTGGCTCATTGAACCATCAGGTCTCTTTTTTATTAGGACATCCAAAAAAGGTAGCTTGCCATCTTTTCGACTTCCATGGTAAATCTGATGGCTGGGTGTATGGAATTGATGTGGTCGAAGAATTGGTCTAGAGCTGGCCGGCCATGTGGCCAGATGACAAAAGTGTCATCCACTTACCTCTTCCATAAGGTAAGGCACAGAGTGGCAGTCTGGATGGCGTCAGTCTCAAATTTCTCCATGAAAATGTTAGCTATAACCGGAGATAGGGGGGAGCCCATTGGGGTGCCCTCACTTTGTTTGTAGAAAGTTCCATTCCAAGTGAAGTATGTATTGGTTAAACAGTGTCTCACCAGGGGGGGTACCTAAGTGTTTAGTCCTTGATGAACCAAGTCTTCAATCATTCGCGATGGTGTCAGGTACAGGAACCTTGGTGAATAAGGAAACTACATCAAAACTGACAAGCAGGTCGTCTGGGGAAAGGGAAATACCCTTGATTGTCGATTCCAGGTGAGTAGAATTTTGTACCGCAGAGGTGGTTTTTCCAGTGAAAGGACGCAGGATTTCAGACAAAAAACGTCATAGTTTGTAGGTGGGGGAGTTGATAGTAGAGACGATGGGACGAAGGGGTGTATCTACTTTATGTTTTTTTTGGTAAGCCGTATAATCTTGGTGGCCTGGCAGCAGAAGTTTTCAATGAAAACTGTTTAGATTGATCCATTAATGCGGTTGAATCAGCCTCGTCACACAAACCAACAGTACCCTGGTGTCTACAAACTAAGTTGCCTCTGTGGTAGTAGTTACATTGGAGAAACCAAACGCCATGTCTCGGACCGCATTCGTGAACACAAAGCAGACCTTAAACACAGTAGGACCAACACCTCAGCCGTGGTAGATCATTGTTATAATTCAGTAGGCTCACATGACATTGACTTTTCCAAGACAGAGGTTCTTTGTAAGCCATCTGGCTACCATAAGAGATTCGTTCATGAGGCTATCCATATATACAAGCACAGAGACAATTTCAACCGAGAAGATGGATTCTGGCTTAGCAATCATTGGAAGGATTTGATAAACCATTTCAGGTCTTAATTGATTGTTCACGCTTACAGTGGCTTTCAGACAGCATACAATAATTTTTCGTCTCCCCCCTCCTCTTTTCAGAACATAGATGGACTAGTCCTTCTAAATAAACTGCCAAATCGCTGCGCGTGGCGCTGACGCTTTTAAGTAAATAAATAAATACACCGTTTACAAATAAATAAATTAATGCAACCTGACACACCTGATGACGACCGTTTGTGTTATGGTCGAAACGTCGTGAGAATTTTTATTGTTTTATATATATTTTATTATTTATTGTTTCCCTTCAACGTGACTTTACCGAAAGAGCTAAGAATATGAGGGAGGGGGGTGTTTGAGAAATGTGACGTCACATCAAAATGGGCAACTTTCAATAATTATATACAACCCGTTCTGCTTAATGAAATAGACTTTTTTTTTTTATAAATGTTTTCTCCTACAACATCAGAGTGCAGCGCCACATTAAATACGCACCACAATGACAATAGTTTAAAGCGATTTGAAGCATATTTTATATATATATATTTGCGTGACGTCATGTTTGAGGGGGGGGGTCTGACTATTTGTGACGCCGTGTGACGAGGGGGGGGGGGTCAAAAATCGTCCAAAATCGCGTGACGTCATTTATGGACGGCCCCATACGCTGTGTAACAAAAAAATATACATTTTAATTATCATCGTCGTCGTGTCTGTGGAAATGTATAGCAGCCAAATACTCTAAACGCGTTTTTCTACGGAATCTTCGAGACCCATAGACCCACATAGACCCACAGATACCCATAGAGACCCATATAGACCCGCAGAGACCCACAGAGACCCATAGAGACCCACAGAGACCCATAGAGACCCACAGAGACCCACAGAGACCAATATACCCATAGAGACCCACAGATTACCCATAGAGACCCACATAACCCCATAGAGACCCATAGAGACACACAGAGACCCCATAGACCCATAGAGACCCGTAGACCCATACTCATAGAGACCCATAGACCCCATAGACCCATAGAGACCCATAGACCCATACTCATATAGACCCGCAGAGACCCACAGAGACCCATAGACTCACAGAAACCCTTCGACCCACAGAGACCTACAAACCCACAGAGACCCAGAGACTCGTATAGACCCGCAGAGACCCACAGAAATGCATAGCAGCATCGAAATAATTTAAACGCACTGACATTTTAAATGGACCCGGACAAAAATCCACCACGTGGAGAGAGACGCAGACTCGGAATATACAACAGCAGCAGGCAGGGTCGGGATCGAACCCACGACCTCCTGCACACCTGGCGAGGTAGTCAACATCTCATAGCCACCGTGGTGATGATGAGAGATACGCAATTTGTACCTCCACACACATGGCACGGTTGACTACGTACGGTGCGAAAAAAAGTTCAAGCCAAAGACAAAGATCCTCCGTATAGCCTTAACAGACTGTTGGGGCAAGTGCTATTAGCGAGTAGCACCTATGTTGTAGTGGGTTTAACTCTCCAACACACAGCAACAGGTTAGTGCTGTACTAGTAACGAATTGTAAATGTTGTAGTGGGTTTAACTCTCCAACACAGAGAAACCGGTTAGTGCTGTACTAGTAACGAAATGGCCACGTTCTGTTGATGTGACACAAACCCCCCATGAACATATACTGGCCTTTCACAATGTGTGGCAATTTTAGATTCACCCCTCAAATGATGAATAAACCCATCCCCAGGGCAAAGCGGCGATTCTCCCACCCACAACCCACCCCTGCCCACCCACTACCCACCCACTATCCCACCCCTACCCACCCACTACCCACCCACTGCCAACCCCCAACCACTCCCTACTCACCTACAACCCACCCCCTACCCACCCACTACCCACCCCTACCCACCGACTACCCACCCCTACCCACCCACTACCCACTCACTAGCCACCCCCTACCCACCTACAACCCACCCCCTACCCACCCACTACCCACCCCCTACCAACCCACTACCCACCCCCTACCCACAACCACTCCCTACCCACCTACAACCCACCCCCTACCCACCCACGTGCGCGCGACAGTGATGGAGATGCCGTCTCCTGCTCCTGCTGCTCCTGCTGCTGCTGTCTCTGATGCTGGGGGTGGTGCCGATGACCCCGCGTGGCCGAGCCGAGCGGCGTGCCTGTCGCTCGCCCTCTGCGCCTTCCAGGCCGCCGCGGCCCTCGCTCTGTCGCGGGTGGTGGGAGGCCGCCTGCAGCTGCTGCCCACAGAGCGATGGGTCGTGGCCTGGCTGCTCTATGACGCAGTGGTTCACATCACACTGGTGAGTGAGTGAGTGGGTGGTGGTGTAGTTACACTGCAGCGCCACACCTATTTACCATCATTAGGGGAAAGAACGGTGATCCAATCTCCGACCCCCCCGCAAGGAACAGGTTTGCAGATTCTTCTGCGCGTATCTGTGAAGTCCAGAGGATGGGGGAAATCCCTCAGCCAGGAAAACATCGTGGCACAAAGTGAGGATGACCCTGCTGAGGCTGCGGTGCCTCAAATATTGGAGGAAGAAGTCACCCCCTGTGAGTGGCTGGCTGAGGCGCCATCTGTTGAGGAAGTACTGAAGGCGATCCGGAGTCTGAGACCTGGAAAGGCACCGGTTAGAGACGATCTCCCAAGCGAAATCATGAGGGAGGGTGGCATTTGTGCACAGACTGCCTTATAGGACATCATATCAACAGTCTGGACCACTGGACGGGTTCCGCAGGACTGGAAGGATGCCCTGGTGGTCCCCCTCTTTAAGAAGGGGGACCGCACAAACTGTAACAACTACAGGGGCATCTCACTCCTCAGTGTGCCTTGGAAAGTCCTGGCAAAGATTATTCAACATCGCCTTGCTACACACGCTGAGGAGAGGCTTACGGAGCCCCAATGCGGTGTCAGGAAAGGGCGGTCCTGCACAGATGCCGTATTTTCTGTCCATTTACTACAGGAGAGTTGTAGGGAATTCCAACAAGACCTACATCTCTGCTTTATTGACCTGGTCAAGGCCTATGATACCATCAGTATACCTGGGCTCTGGGTTGTTCTTCGTGCTTTCGGAGTCCCTGACCCGCTGCTCATGATCATTAAGGACCTTCATGATGGTGAGCGGGCCCGGATAAAACTACGTGCCGGGAATCGGAGCCATTCCCTGTTTACCTTGGGGTGCGACAGCGATATCATCTGGCTCCAACATTATTTAACATCTATTTCGACCACGTAGTTCGTGAAGCCTTCAGTAGCTGTACCGGAGGAATTTCCATCTGGTACAGATACAATGGGAGGCTGATCGATGCCCGGGTGCGGTCAAGGGATGGCTCCCTATTGCTCAACCACGTTATGTATGCCGATGATTTGGTAATAGCTGCTCATTCAGAGGAGGAGTTGGAGACGCAGCTGCTGAAACTGGAGTGTGCCACTAAGAGATAGGGCCTTACCATCAGCCCTACCAAAACGAAGCACCTGCCTGGGTATTTTGTACCATCAGGTACTCCACCCCCACAACTCCTAATCGGTGATGGGGCAGTTGTGGAGAGAGTGGAGAGTTTCCCATACCTGGGCAATGTGCTCATGACCAGCTCCGGTTTAACAGTAGAGGTCTCACTCTGAATCAGTCGAGCGGCAATATCTTTTCATCGGTTGCGTAACGCTGTGTGGAAGCTACCTGGTCTGTCGCTCCGCACAAAGCTTCGGGTCTTCTAGGCCACAGTCATTCCCTCCCTTCTCTACGCTTGCGAAACGTGGACCCCCTAATGGAACATCTTCGCCGGTTAAAAACATTTAGACTGGCCTGCCTACGATCAATCTTGGGTTTAACCAGGCTGGATTGTGTGAGGAGCTCACAAATCCTCGAAAGATCTGGACAAAGTCCCATCGGCGAGCTCCTCCGGCAAGTAAGGCTGCGTTGGCTGGGCCATGTTGCCCGCATGCCAAGCCACCGCATGCCTAAACAGCTTTTGTTCTGCGACTGTGTGAGTTCTGGGAGAGGGTTTGGGGCTGGCTGTGTGAGTTCTGGGTGACTGTTTGGGGCTGGCTGTGTGAGTGCTGGGTGAGGGTTTGGAGCTGGCTGTGTGAGTTCTGGGTGAGGGTTTGGGGCTGGCTGTGTGAGTTCTGGGTGAGTGTTTGGGGCTGGCTGTGTGAATGCTGGGTTAGGGTTTTGGGCTGGCTGTGTGAGTCCTGGGTGAGTGTTTGGGGCTGGCTGTGTGAGTTCTGGGTGAGGGTTTGGGGCTTGCATGTGTGAGTTCTGGGTGAGGGTATGGGGCTGGCTGTGTGAGTTCTGGGTGAGTGTTTGGGGGTGCCTGTGTGAGTTCTGGGTGAGTGCTTGGGGCTGGCTGTGTGAGTTCTGGGTGAGTGTTTGGGGCTGGCTGTGTGAGTTCTGGATGAGTGTTTGGGGCTGGCTGTGTGAGTTCTAGGTGAGAGTTTGGGGCTGGCTGTGTGATTTCTGGGTGAGTGTTTGGGGCTGACTGTGTGAGTTCTGGGTGAGTGTTTGACGCTGGCTGTGTGAGTTCTGGGTGAGGGTTTGGAGCTGGCTGTGTGAGTTCTGGGTGAGTGTTTGGGGCTGGCTGTGTGAGTTCTGGGTGAGTGCTGGGGCTGGGTGTGTGAGTTCTGGGTGAGTGTTTGGGGCTGGCTGTGTGAGTTCTGGGTGAGTGTTTGGGGCTCGCTGTGTGAGTTCTAGGTGAGGATTTGGGGCTGGCTGTGTGAGTTCTGGGTGAGGGTTTGGGGCTGGCTGTGTGAGTTCTGGGTGAGTGTTTGGGGCTGGCTGTGTGAGTTCTGGGTGAGGGTTTGGAGATGGCTGTATGAGTTCTGGGTGAGAGATTAGGGCTGGCCGTGTGCGTTCTGGGTGAGTGTTTGTGGCTGGCTGTGTGAGTTCTGGGAAAGTATTTGGGGCTGGCTGTGTGAGTTCTGGGTGAGTTTTGGTGCTGGCCGTGTGAGTTCTGGGTGAGTGTTTGGGGCTGGCTGTGTTATTTCTGGGTGAGTGTTTGGGGCTGGCTGTGTGAGTTCTGGGTGAGGGTTTGGGGCTTGCTGTGTGAGTTCTGGGTGAGTGTTTGGTGCTGGCCATGTGAGTTCTGGGTGAGTGTTTGGGGCTGGCTGTGTGAGTTCTGGGTGAGTGTTTGGGGCTGGCTGTGTGAGTTCTGGGTGAGGGTTTGTTGTTGGCTGTGTGAGTTCTGGGTGAGTGTTTGGTGCTGGCCGTGTGAGATCTGGGTGAGTGTTTGGGGCTGGTTGTGTGAGTTCTGGGTGAGTGTTTGGGAGTGGCTGTGTGAGTTCTGGGTGAGTATTTTGTGCTGGCCATGTGAGTTCTGGGAGAGTGTTTGGGGCTGGCTGTGTGAGTTCTGGGTGAGTGTTTGGGGCTGGCTGTGTGAGTTTCTGGGTGAGTGTTTGGGGCTGGCTGTGTGAATTCTGGGTGAGGTTTTGGGGCTGGCTGTGTGAGTTCTGGGTGAGTGTTTGGAGCTGGCTGTGTGAGTTCTGGGTGAGTGTTTGGGGCTGGCTGTGTGAGTTCTGTGTGAGTGTTTGGGGCTGGATGTGTGAGTTCTGGGTGAGGGATTGGGGCTGGCTGTGTGAGTTCTGGGTGAGGGATTGGGGCTGGCGGTTTGAGTTCTGGGTGAGTGTTTGGGGCTGGCTGTGTGAGTTCTGGGTCAGTGTTTGGGGCTGGCTGTGTGAGTTCTGGGTGAGGGTTTGTCGCTATCTGTGTGAGTTCTGGGTGAGTGTTTGGTGCTGGCCGTGTGAGTTCTGGGTGAGTGTTTGGGGCTGGCTGTGTGAGTTCTGGGTGAGTGTTTCGGGGTGGCTGTGTGAGTTCTGGGTGAGTGTTTGGTGCTGGCCATGTGAGTTCTGGGAGAGTGTTTGGGGCTTTCTGTGTGAGTTCTGGGTGAGTGTTTGGGGCTGGTTGTGTGAGTTCTGGGTGAGTGTTTGGGGCTGGCTGTGTGAGTTCTGGGTGACTGTTTGGGGCTGGCTGTGTGAGTTCTGGGTGAGTGCTGGGGCTGGCTATGTGAGTTCTTGGTGAGTGTTTGGGGCTGGCTGTGTAAGTTCTCGGTGAGTGTTTGGGGCTGGCTGTGTGAGTTCTGGGTGAGTGTTTGGGGCTGGCTGTGTGAGTTCTGGGTGAGTGTTTGGGGCTGGCTGAGTGAGTTTTAGGTGAGGATTTGGGGCTGGCTGTGTGAGTTCTGGGTGAGTGTTTGGGGCTGATTGTGTGAGTTCTGGGTGAGTGTTTGGGGCTGGCTGTGTGAGTTCTGGGTGAGGGTTTGGAGCTGGCTGTGTGAGTTCTGGGTGAGTGTTTGGGGCTGGCTGTGTGAGTTCTGGGTGACTGTTTGGGGCTGGTTGTGTGAGTTCTGGGTGAGGGTTTGGAGCTGGCTGTGTGAGTTCTGGGTGAGTGTTTGAGGCTGGCTGTGTGAGTTCTGGGTGAGGGTTTGGAGCTGGCTGTGTGAGTTCTGGGTGAGGGTTTGGGGCTGGCTGTGTGAGTTCTGGGTGAGTGTTTGGGGCTGGCTGTGTGAGTGCTGAATGAGGGTTTGGGGCTGGCTATGTGAGTTCTGGGTGTGGGTTTGGGGCTGGCTGTGTGAGTTCTGGGTGACTGTTTGGGGCTGGTTGTGTGAGTTCTGGGTGAGTGTTTGGGGCTGGCTGTGTGAGTTCTGGGTGAGGGTTTGGAGATGGCTGTATGAGTTCTGGGTGAGAGATTAGGGCTGGCCGTGTGCGTTCTGGGTGAGTGTTTGGGGCTGGCTGTGTGAGTTCTGGGTGAGGGTTTGGAGCTGGCTGTGTGAGTTCTGGGTGAGTGTTTGGGGCTGGCTGTGTGAGTTCTGGGTGAGTGCTGGGGCTGGCTGTGTGAGTTCTGGGTGAGTGTTTGGGGCTGGCAGTGTGAGTTCTGGGTGAGTGTTTGGGGCTCGCTGTGTGAGTTCTAGGTGAGGATTTGGGGCTGGCTGTGTGATTTCTGGGTGAGGGTTTGGGGCTGGCTGTGTGAGTTCTGGGTGAGTGTTTGGGGCTGGCTGTGTGAGTTCTGGGTGAGGGTTTGGAGATGGCTGTATGAGTTCTGGGTGAGAGATTAGGGCTGGCCGTGTGCGTTCTGGGTGAGTGTTTGGGGCTGGCTGTGTGAGTTCTGGGTAAGTATTTGGGGCTGGCTGTGTGAGTTCTGGGTGAGTGTTTGGTGCTGGCCGTGTGAGTTCTGGGTGAGTGTTTGGGGCTGGCTGTGTGAGTTCTGGGTGAGTGTTTGGTGCTGGCCGTGTGAGTTCTGGGTGAGTGTTTGGGGCTGGCTGTGTGAGTTCTGGGTGAGGGTTTGTTGTTGGCTGTGTGAGTTCTGGGTGAGTGTTTGGTGCTGGCCGTGTGAGTTCTGGGTGAGTGTTTGGGGGTGGCTGTGTGAGTTCTGGGTGAGTATTTTGTGCTGGCCATGTGAGTTCTGTGTGAGTGTTTGGGGCTGGATGTGTGAGTTCTGGGTGAGGGATTGGGGCTGGCTGTGTGAATTCTGGGTGAGGGATTGGGGCTGGCGGTTTGAGTTCTGGGTGAGTGTTTGGGGCTGGCTGTGTGAGTTCTGGGTCAGTGTTTGGGGCTGGCTGTGTGAGTTCTGGGTGAGGGTTTGTCGCTATCTGTGTGAGTTCTGGATGAGTGTTTGGTGCTGGCCGTGTGAGTTCTGGGTGAGTGTTTGGGGCTGGCTGTGTGAGTTCTGGGTGAGTGTTTTGGGGTGGCTGTGTGAGTTCTGGGTGAGTGTTTGGTGCTGGCCATGTGAGTTCTGGGAGAGTGTTTGGGGCTTTCTGTGTGAGTTCTGGGTGAGTGTTTGGGGCTGGTTGTGTGAGTTCTGGGTGAGTGTTTGGGGCTGGCTGTGTGAGTTCTGGGTTACTGTTTGGGGCTGGCTGTGTGAGTTCTGGGTGAGTGCTGGGGCTGGCTGTGTGAGTTCTGGGTGAGTGTTTGGGGCTGGCTGTGTAAGTTCTCGGTGAGTGTTTGGGGCTGGCTGTGTGAGTTCTGGGTGAGTGTTTTGGGCTGGCTGTGTGAGTTCTGGGTGAGTGTTTGGGGCTGGCTGAGTGAGTTTTAGGTGAGGATTTGGGGCTGGCTGTGTGAGTTCTGGGTGAGTGTTTGGGGCTGATTGTGTGAGTTCTGGGTGAGTGTTTGGGGCTGGCTGTGTGAGTTCTGGGTGAGGGTTTGGAGCTGGCTGTGTGAGTTCTGGGTGAGTGTTTGGGGCTGGCTGTGTGAGTTCTGGGTGACTGTTTGGGGCTGGTTGTGTGAGTTCTGGGTGAGGGTTTGGAGCTGGCTGTGTGAGTTCTGGGTGAGTGTTTGAGGCTGGCTGTGTGAGTTCTGGGTGAGGGTTTGGAGCTGGCTGTGTGAGTTCTGGGTGAGGGTTTGGGGCTGGCTGTGTGAGTTCTGGGTGAGTGTTTGGGGCTGGCTGTGTGAGTGCTGAATGAGGGTTTGGGGCTGGCTATGTGAGTTCTGGGTGTGGGTTTGGGGCTGGCTGTGTGAGTTCTGGGTGACTGTTTGGGGCTGGTTGTGTGAGTTCTGGGTGAGTGTTTGGGGCTGGCTGTGTGAGTTCTGGGTGAGGGTTTGGAGATGGCTGTATGAGTTCTGGGTGAGAGATTAGGGCTGGCCGTGTGCGTTCTGGGTGAGTGTTTGGGGCTGGCTGTGTGAGTTCTGGGTGAGGGTGTGGAGCTGGCTGTGTGAGTTCTGGGTGAGTGTTTGGGGCTGGCTGTGTGAGTTCTGGGTGAGTGCTGGGGCTGGCTGTGTGAGTTCTGGGTGAGTGTTTGGGGCTGGCTGTGTGAGTTCTGGGTGAGTGTTTGGGGCTCGCTGTGTGAGTTCTAGGTGAGGATTTGGGGCTGGCTGTGTGAGTTCTGGGTGAGGGTTTGGGGCTGGCTGTGTGAGTTCTGGGTGAGTGTTTGGGGCTGGCTGTGTGAGTTCTGGGTGAGGGTTTGGAGATGGCTGTATGAGTTCTGGGTGAGAGATTAGGGCTGGCCGTGTGCGTTCTGGGTGAGTGTTTGGGGCTGGCTGTGTGAGTTCTGGGTGAGTGTTTGGTGCTGGCCGTGTGAGTTCTGGGTGAGTGTTTGGGGCTGGTTGTGTGAGTTCTGGGTGAGTGTTTGGGGGTGGCTGTGTGAGTTCTGGGTGAGTGTTTGGAGCTGGCTGTGTGAGTTCTGGGTGAGTGTTTGGGGCTGGCAGTGTGAGTTCTGTGTGAGTGTTTGGGGCTGGATGTGTGAGTTCTGGGTGAGGGATTGGGGCTGGCTGTGTGAGTTCTGGGTGAGGGATTGGGGCTGGCGGTTTGAGTTCTGGGTGAGTGTTTGGGGCTGGCTGTGTGAGTTCTGGGTCAGTGTTTGGGGCTGGCTGTGTGAGTTCTGGGTGAGGGTTTGTCGCTATCTGTGTGAGTTCTGGGTGAGTGTTTGGTGCTGGCCGTGTGAGTTCTGGGTGAGTGTTTGGGGATGGCTGTGTGAGTTCTGGGTGAGTGTTTCGGGGTGGCTGTGTGAGTTCTGGGTGAGTGTTTGGTGCTGGCCATGTGAGTTCTGGGAGAGTGTTTGGGGCTTTCTGTGTGAGTTTTGGGTGAGTGTTTGGGGCTGGTTGTGTGAGTTCTGGGTGAGTGTTTGGGGCTGGCTGTGTGAGTTCTGGGTGACTGTTTGGGGCTGGCTGTTTGAGTTCTGGGTGAGTGCTGGGGCTGGCTGTGTGAGTTCTGGGTGAGTGTTTGGGGCTGGCTGTGTAAGTTCTCGGTGAGTGTTTGGGGCTGGCTGTGTGAGTTCTGGGTGAGTGTTTGGGGCTGGCTGTGTGAGTTCTGGGTGAGTGTTTGGGGCTGGCTGAGTGAGTTTTAGGTGAGGATTTGGGGCTGGCTGTGTGAGTTCTGGGTGAGTGTTTGGGGCTGATTGTGTGAGTTCTGGGTGAGTGTTTGGGGCTGGCTGTGTGAGTTCTGGGTGAGGGTTTGGAGCTGGCTGTGTGAGTTCTGGGTGAGTGTTTGGGGCTGGCTGTGTGAGTTCTGGGTGACTGTTTGGGGCTGGTTGTGTGAGTTCTGGGTGAGGGTTTGGAGCTGGCTGTGTGAGTTCTGGGTGAGTGTTTGAGGCTGGCTGTGTGAGTTCTGGGTGAGGGTTTGGAGCTGGCTGTGTGAGTTCTGGGTGAGGGTTTGGGGCTGGCTGTGTGAGTTCTGGGTGAGTGTTTGGGGCTGGCTGTGTGAGTGCTGAATGAGGGTTTGGGGCTGGCTATGTGAGTTCTGGGTGTGGGTTTGGGGCTGGCTGTGTGAGTTCTGGGTGACTGTTTGGGGCTGGTTGTGTGAGTTCTGGGTGAGTGTTTGGGGCTGGCTGTGTGATTTCTGGGTGAGGGTTTGGAGATGGCTGTATGAGTTCTGGGTGAGAGATTAGAGCTGGCCGTGTGCGTTCTGGGTGAGTGTTTGGGGCTGGCTGTGTGAGTTCTGGGTGAGGGTTTGGAGCTGGCTGTGTGAGTTCTGGGTGAGTGTTTGGGTCTGGCTGTGTGAGTTCTGGGTGAGTGCTGGGGCTGGCTGTGTGAGTTCTGGGTGAGTGTTTGGGGCTGGCTGTGTGAGTTCTGGGTGAGTGTTTGGGGCTCGCTGTGTGAGTTCTAGGTAAGGATTTGGGGCTGGCTGTGTGAGTTCTGGGTGAGGGTTTGGGGCTGGCTGTGTGAGTTCTGGGTGAGGGTTTGGAGATGGCTGTATGAGTTCTGGGTGAGAGATTAGGGCTGGCCGTGTGAGTTCTGGGTGAGTGTTTGGGGCTGGTTGTGTGAGTTCTGGGTGAGTGTTTGGGGGTGGCTGTGTGAGTTCTGGGTGAGTGTTTGGAGCTGGCTGTGTGAGTTCTGGGTGAGTGTTTGGGGCTGGCTGTGTGAGTTCTGTGTGAGTGTTTGGGGCTGGATGTGTGAGTTCTGGGTGAGGGATTGGGGCTGGCTGTGTGAGTTCTGGGTGAGGGATTGGGGCTGGCGGTTTGAGTTCTGGGTGAGTGTTTGGGGCTGGCTGTGTGAGTTCTGGGTCAGTGTTTGGGGCTGGCTGTGTGAGTTCTGGGTGAGGGTTTGTCGCTATCTGTGTGAGTTCTGGGTGAGTGTTTGGTGCTGGCCGTGTGAGTTCTGGGTGAGTGTTTGGGGATGGCTGTGTGAGTTCTGGGTGAGTGTTTCGGGGTGGCTGTGTGAGTTCTGGGTGAGTGTTTGGTGCTGGCCATGTGAGTTCTGGGAGAGTGTTTGGGGCTTTCTGTGTGAGTTTTGGGTGAGTGTTTGGGGCTGGTTGTGTGAGTTCTGGGTGAGTGTTTGGGGCTGGCTGTGTGAGTTCTGGGTGACTGTTTGGGGCTGGCTGTTTGAGTTCTGGGTGAGTGCTGGGGCTGGCTGTGTGAGTTCTGGGTGAGTGTTTGGGGCTGGCTGTGTAAGTTCTCGGTGAGTGTTTGGGGCTGGCTGTGTGAGTTCTGGGTGAGTGTTTGGGGCTGGCTGTGTGAGTTCTGGGTGAGTGTTTGGGGCTGGCTGAGTGAGTTTTAGGTGAGGATTTGGGGCTGGCTGTGTGAGTTCTGGGTGAGTGTTTGGGGCTGATTGTGTGAGTTCTGGGTGAGTGTTTGGGGCTGGCTGTGTGAGTTCTGGGTGAGGGTTTGGAGCTGGCTGTGTGAGTTCTGGGTGAGGGTTTGTCGCTATCTGTGTGAGTTCTGGATGAGTGTTTGGTGCTGGCCGTGTGAGTTCTGGGTGAGTGTTTGGGGCTGGCTGTGTGAGTTCTG
Organism: Petromyzon marinus; assembly: GCF_048934315.1. Taxonomy (NCBI): domain Eukaryota; kingdom Metazoa; phylum Chordata; class Hyperoartia; order Petromyzontiformes; family Petromyzontidae; genus Petromyzon; species Petromyzon marinus. The sequence goes on along the minus strand of NC_133690.1, from coordinate 6,397,156 downwards.
GGTGAGTGTTTTGGGGTGGCTGTGTGAGTTCTGGGTGAGTGTTTGGTGCTGGCCATGTGAGTTCTGGGAGAGTGTTTGGGGCTTTCTGTGTGAGTTCTGGGTGAGTGTTTGGGGCTGGTTGTGTGAGTTCTGGGTGAGTGTTTGGGGCTGGCTGTGTGAGTTCTGGGTTACTGTTTGGGGCTGGCTGTGTGAGTTCTGGGTGAGTGCTGGGGCTGGCTGTGTGAGTTCTGGGTGAGTGTTTGGGGCTGGCTGTGTAAGTTCTCGGTGAGTGTTTGGGGCTGGCTGTGTGAGTTCTGGGTGAGTGTTTTGGGCTGGCTGTGTGAGTTCTGGGTGAGTGTTTGGGGCTGGCTGAGTGAGTTTTAGGTGAGGATTTGGGGCTGGCTGTGTGAGTTCTGGGTGAGTGTTTGGGGCTGATTGTGTGAGTTCTGGGTGAGTGTTTGGGGCTGGCTGTGTGAGTTCTGGGTGAGGGTTTGGAGCTGGCTGTGTGAGTTCTGGGTGAGTGTTTGGGGCTGGCTGTGTGAGTTCTGGGTGACTGTTTGGGGCTGGTTGTGTGAGTTCTGGGTGAGGGTTTGGAGCTGGCTGTGTGAGTTCTGGGTGAGTGTTTGAGGCTGGCTGTGTGAGTTCTGGGTGAGGGTTTGGAGCTGGCTGTGTGAGTTCTGGGTGAGGGTTTGGGGCTGGCTGTGTGAGTTCTGGGTGAGTGTTTGGGGCTGGCTGTGTGAGTGCTGAATGAGGGTTTGGGGCTGGCTATGTGAGTTCTGGGTGTGGGTTTGGGGCTGGCTGTGTGAGTTCTGGGTGACTGTTTGGGGCTGGTTGTGTGAGTTCTGGGTGAGTGTTTGGGGCTGGCTGTGTGAGTTCTGGGTGAGGGTTTGGAGATGGCTGTATGAGTTCTGGGTGAGAGATTAGGGCTGGCCGTGTGCGTTCTGGGTGAGTGTTTGGGGCTGGCTGTGTGAGTTCTGGGTGAGGGTGTGGAGCTGGCTGTGTGAGTTCTGGGTGAGTGTTTGGGGCTGGCTGTGTGAGTTCTGGGTGAGTGCTGGGGCTGGCTGTGTGAGTTCTGGGTGAGTGTTTGGGGCTGGCTGTGTGAGTTCTGGGTGAGTGTTTGGGGCTCGCTGTGTGAGTTCTAGGTGAGGATTTGGGGCTGGCTGTGTGAGTTCTGGGTGAGGGTTTGGGGCTGGCTGTGTGAGTTCTGGGTGAGTGTTTGGGGCTGGCTGTGTGAGTTCTGGGTGAGGGTTTGGAGATGGCTGTATGAGTTCTGGGTGAGAGATTAGGGCTGGCCGTGTGCGTTCTGGGTGAGTGTTTGGGGCTGGCTGTGTGAGTTCTGGGTGAGTGTTTGGTGCTGGCCGTGTGAGTTCTGGGTGAGTGTTTGGGGCTGGTTGTGTGAGTTCTGGGTGAGTGTTTGGGGGTGGCTGTGTGAGTTCTGGGTGAGTGTTTGGAGCTGGCTGTGTGAGTTCTGGGTGAGTGTTTGGGGCTGGCTGTGTGAGTTCTGTGTGAGTGTTTGGGGCTGGATGTGTGAGTTCTGGGTGAGGGATTGGGGCTGGCTGTGTGAGTTCTGGGTGAGGGATTGGGGCTGGCGGTTTGAGTTCTGGGTGAGTGTTTGGGGCTGGCTGTGTGAGTTCTGGGTCAGTGTTTGGGGCTGGCTGTGTGAGTTCTGGGTGAGGGTTTGTCGCTATCTGTGTGAGTTCTGGGTGAGTGTTTGGTGCTGGCCGTGTGAGTTCTGGGTGAGTGTTTGGGGATGGCTGTGTGAGTTCTGGGTGAGTGTTTCGGGGTGGCTGTGTGAGTTCTGGGTGAGTGTTTGGTGCTGGCCATGTGAGTTCTGGGAGAGTGTTTGGGGCTTTCTGTGTGAGTTTTGGGTGAGTGTTTGGGGCTGGTTGTGTGAGTTCTGGGTGAGTGTTTGGGGCTGGCTGTGTGAGTTCTGGGTGACTGTTTGGGGCTGGCTGTTTGAGTTCTGGGTGAGTGCTGGGGCTGGCTGTGTGAGTTCTGGGTGAGTGTTTGGGGCTGGCTGTGTAAGTTCTCGGTGAGTGTTTGGGGCTGGCTGTGTGAGTTCTGGGTGAGTGTTTGGGGCTGGCTGTGTGAGTTCTGGGTGAGTGTTTGGGGCTGGCTGAGTGAGTTTTAGGTGAGGATTTGGGGCTGGCTGTGTGAGTTCTGGGTGAGTGTTTGGGGCTGATTGTGTGAGTTCTGGGTGAGTGTTTGGGGCTGGCTGTGTGAGTTCTGGGTGAGGGTTTGGAGCTGGCTGTGTGAGTTCTGGGTGAGTGTTTGGGGCTGGCTGTGTGAGTTCTGGGTGACTGTTTGGGGCTGGTTGTGTGAGTTCTGGGTGAGGGTTTGGAGCTGGCTGTGTGAGTTCTGGGTGAGTGTTTGAGGCTGGCTGTGTGAGTTCTGGGTGAGGGTTTGGAGCTGGCTGTGTGAGTTCTGGGTGAGGGTTTGGGGCTGGCTGTGTGAGTTCTGGGTGAGTGTTTGGGGCTGGCTGTGTGAGTGCTGAATGAGGGTTTGGGGCTGGCTATGTGAGTTCTGGGTGTGGGTTTGGGGCTGGCTGTGTGAGTTCTGGGTGACTGTTTGGGGCTGGTTGTGTGAGTTCTGGGTGAGTGTTTGGGGCTGGCTGTGTGATTTCTGGGTGAGGGTTTGGAGATGGCTGTATGAGTTCTGGGTGAGAGATTAGAGCTGGCCGTGTGCGTTCTGGGTGAGTGTTTGGGGCTGGCTGTGTGAGTTCTGGGTGAGGGTTTGGAGCTGGCTGTGTGAGTTCTGGGTGAGTGTTTGGGTCTGGCTGTGTGAGTTCTGGGTGAGTGCTGGGGCTGGCTGTGTGAGTTCTGGGTGAGTGTTTGGGGCTGGCTGTGTGAGTTCTGGGTGAGTGTTTGGGGCTCGCTGTGTGAGTTCTAGGTAAGGATTTGGGGCTGGCTGTGTGAGTTCTGGGTGAGGGTTTGGGGCTGGCTGTGTGAGTTCTGGGTGAGGGTTTGGAGATGGCTGTATGAGTTCTGGGTGAGAGATTAGGGCTGGCCGTGTGAGTTCTGGGTGAGTGTTTGGGGCTGGTTGTGTGAGTTCTGGGTGAGTGTTTGGGGGTGGCTGTGTGAGTTCTGGGTGAGTGTTTGGAGCTGGCTGTGTGAGTTCTGGGTGAGTGTTTGGGGCTGGCTGTGTGAGTTCTGTGTGAGTGTTTGGGGCTGGATGTGTGAGTTCTGGGTGAGGGATTGGGGCTGGCTGTGTGAGTTCTGGGTGAGGGATTGGGGCTGGCGGTTTGAGTTCTGGGTGAGTGTTTGGGGCTGGCTGTGTGAGTTCTGGGTCAGTGTTTGGGGCTGGCTGTGTGAGTTCTGGGTGAGGGTTTGTCGCTATCTGTGTGAGTTCTGGGTGAGTGTTTGGTGCTGGCCGTGTGAGTTCTGGGTGAGTGTTTGGGGATGGCTGTGTGAGTTCTGGGTGAGTGTTTCGGGGTGGCTGTGTGAGTTCTGGGTGAGTGTTTGGTGCTGGCCATGTGAGTTCTGGGAGAGTGTTTGGGGCTTTCTGTGTGAGTTTTGGGTGAGTGTTTGGGGCTGGTTGTGTGAGTTCTGGGTGAGTGTTTGGGGCTGGCTGTGTGAGTTCTGGGTGACTGTTTGGGGCTGGCTGTTTGAGTTCTGGGTGAGTGCTGGGGCTGGCTGTGTGAGTTCTGGGTGAGTGTTTGGGGCTGGCTGTGTAAGTTCTCGGTGAGTGTTTGGGGCTGGCTGTGTGAGTTCTGGGTGAGTGTTTGGGGCTGGCTGTGTGAGTTCTGGGTGAGTGTTTGGGGCTGGCTGAGTGAGTTTTAGGTGAGGATTTGGGGCTGGCTGTGTGAGTTCTGGGTGAGTGTTTGGGGCTGATTGTGTGAGTTCTGGGTGAGTGTTTGGGGCTGGCTGTGTGAGTTCTGGGTGAGGGTTTGGAGCTGGCTGTGTGAGTTCTGGGTGAGTGTTTGGGGCTGGCTGTGTGAGTTCTGGGTGACTGTTTGGGGCTGGTTGTGTGAGTTCTGGGTGAGGGTTTGGAGCTGGCTGTGTGAGTTCTGGGTGAGTGTTTGAGGCTGGCTGTGTGAGTTCTGGGTGAGGGTTTGGAGCTGGCTGTGTGAGTTCTGGGTGAGGGTTTGGGGCTGGCTGTGTGAGTTCTGGGTGAGTGTTTGGGGCTGGCTGTGTGAGTGCTGAATGAGGGTTTGGGGCTGGCTATGTGAGTTCTGGGTGTGGGTTTGGGGCTGGCTGTGTGAGTTCTGGGTGACTGTTTGGGGCTGGTTGTGTGAGTTCTGGGTGAGTGTTTGGGGCTGGCTGTGTGATTTCTGGGTGAGGGTTTGGAGATGGCTGTATGAGTTCTGGGTGAGAGATTAGAGCTGGCCGTGTGCGTTCTGGGTGAGTGTTTGGGGCTGGCTGTGTGAGTTCTGGGTGAGGGTTTGGAGCTGGCTGTGTGAGTTCTGGGTGAGTGTTTGGGTCTGGCTGTGTGAGTTCTGGGTGAGTGCTGGGGCTGGCTGTGTGAGTTCTGGGTGAGTGTTTGGGGCTGGCTGTGTGAGTTCTGGGTGAGTGTTTGGGGCTCGCTGTGTGAGTTCTAGGTGAGGATTTGGGGCTGGCTGTGTGAGTTCTGGGTGAGGGTTTGGGGCTGGCTGTGTGAGTTCTGGGTGAGGGTTTGGAGATGGCTGTATGAGTTCTGGGTGAGAGATTAGGGCTGGCCGTGTGCGTTCTGGGTGAGTGTTTGGGGCTGGCTGTGTGAGTTCTGGGTGAGGGTGTGGAGCTGGCTGTGTGAGTTCTGGGTGAGTGTTTGGGGCTGGCTGTGTGAGTTCTGGGTGAGTGCTGGGGCTGGCTGTGTGAGTTCTGGGTGAGTGTTTGGGGCTGGCTGTGTGAGTTCTGGGTGAGTGTTTGGGGCTCGCTGTGTGAGTTCTAGGTGAGGATTTGGGGCTGGCTGTGTGAGTTCTGGGTGAGGGTTTGGGGCTGGCTGTGTGAGTTCTGGGTGAGTGTTTGGGGCTGGCTGTGTGAGTTCTGGGTGAGGGTTTGGAGATGGCTGTATGAGTTCTGGGTGAGAGATTAGGGCTGGCCGTGTGCGTTCTGGGTGAGTGTTTGGGGCTGGCTGTGTGAGTTCTGGGTGAGTGTTTGGTGCTGGCCGTGTGAGTTCTGGGTGAGTGTTTGGGGCTGGTTGTGTGAGTTCTGGGTGAGTGTTTGGGGGTGGCTGTGTGAGTTCTGGGTGAGTGTTTGGAGCTGGCTGTGTGAGTTCTGGGTGAGTGTTTGGGGCTGGCTGTGTGAGTTCTGTGTGAGTGTTTGGGGCTGGATGTGTGAGTTCTGGGTGAGGGATTGGGGCTGGCTGTGTGAGTTCTGGGTGAGGGATTGGGGCTGGCGGTTTGAGTTCTGGGTGAGTGTTTGGGGCTGGCTGTGTGAGTTCTGGGTCAGTGTTTGGGGCTGGCTGTGTGAGTTCTGGGTGAGGGTTTGTCGCTATCTGTGTGAGTTCTGGGTGAGTGTTTGGTGCTGGCCGTGTGAGTTCTGGGTGAGTGTTTGGGGCTGGCTGTGTGAGTTCTGGGTGAGTGTTTCGGGGTGGCTGTGTGAGTTCTGGGTGAGTGTTTGGTGCTGGCCATGTGAGTTCTGGGAGAGTGTTTGGGGCTTTCTGTGTGAGTTCTGGGTGAGTGTTTGGGGCTGGTTGTGTGAGTTCTAGGTGAGTGTTTGGGGCTGGCTGTGTGAGTTCTGGGTGACTGTTTGGGGCTGGCTGTTTGAGTTCTGGGTGAGTGCAGGGGCTGGCTGTGTGAGTTCTGGGTGAGTGTTTGGGGCTGGCTGTGTAAGTTCTCGGTGAGTGTTTGGGGCTGGCTGTGTGAGTTCTGGGTGAGTGTTTGGGGCTGGCTGTGTGAGTTCTGGGTGAGTGTTTGGGGCTGGCTGAGTGAGTTTTAGGTGAGGATTTGGGGCTGGCTGTGTGAGTTCTGGGTGAGTGTTTGGGGCTGATTGTGTGAGTTCTGGGTGAGTGTTTGGGGCTGGCTGTGTGAGTTCTGGGTGAGGGTTTGGAGCTGGCTGTGTGAGTTCTGGGTGAGTGTTTGGGGCTGGCTGTGTGAGTTCTGGGTGACTGTTTGGGGCTGGTTGTGTGAGTTCTGGGTGAGGGTTTGGAGCTGGCTGTGTGAGTTCTGGGTGAGTGTTTGAGGCTGGCTGTGTGAGTTCTGGGTGAGGGTTTGGAGCTGGCTGTGTGAGTTCTGGGTGAGGGTTTGGGGCTGGCTGTGTGAGTTCTGGGTGAGTGTTTGGGGCTGGCTGTGTGAGTGCTGAATGAGGGTTTGGGGCTGGCTATGTGAGTTCTGGGTGTGGGTTTGGGGCTGGCTGTGTGAGTTCTGGGTGACTGTTTGGGGCTGGTTGTGTGAGTTCTGGGTGAGTGTTTGGGGCTGGCTGTGTGAGTTCTGGGTGAGGGTTTGGAGCTGGCTGTGTGAGTTCTGGGTGAGTGTTTGGGTCTGGCTGTGTGAGTTCTGGGTGAGTGCTGGGGCTGGCTGTGTGAGTTCTGGGTGAGTGTTTGGGGCTGGCTGTGTGAGTTCTGGGTGAGTGTTTGGGGCTCGCTGTGTGAGTTCTAGGTGAGGATTTGGGGCTGGCTGTGTGAGTTCTGGGTGAGGGTTTGGGGCTGGCTGTGTGAGTTCTGGGTGAGTGTTTGGGGCTGGCTGTGTGAGTTCTGGGTGAGGGTTTGGAGATGGCTGTATGAGTTCTGGGTGAGAGATTAGGGCTGGCCGTGTGCGTTCTGGGTGAGTGTTTGGGGCTGGCTGTGTGAGTTCTGGGTAAGTATTTGGGGCTGGCTGTGTGAGTTCTGGGTGAGTGTTTGGTGCTGGCCGTGTGAGTTCTGGGTGAGTGTTTGGGGCTGGCTGTGTGAGTTCTGGGTGAGTGTTTGGTGCTGGCCGTGTGAGTTCTGGGTGAGTGTTTGGGGCTGGCTGTGTGAGTTCTGGGTGAGTGTTTGGGGCTGGCTGTGTGAGTTCTGGGTGAGGGTTTGTTGTTGGCTGTGTGAGTTCTGGGTGAGTGTTTGGTGCTGGCCGTGTGAGTTCTGGGTGAGTGTTTGGGGCTGGTTGTGTGAGTTCTGGGTGAGTGTTTGGGGGTGGCTGTGTGAGTTCTGGGTGAGTATTTTGTGCTGGCCATGTGAGTTCTGGTAGAGTGTTTGGGGCTGGCTGTGTGAGTTCTGGGTGAGTGTTTGGGGCTGGCTGTTTGAGTTTCTGGGTGAGTGTTTGGGGCTGGCTGTGTGAGTTCTGGGTGAGTGTTTGGGGCTGGCTGTGTGAGTTCTGGGTGAGTGTTTGGGGCTGGCTGAGTGAGTTTTAGGTGAGGATTTGGGGCTGGCTGTGTGAGTTCTGGGTGAGTGTTTGGGGCTGATTGTGTGAGTTCTGGGTGAGTGTTTGGGGCTGGCTGTGTGAGTTCTGGGTGAGGGTTTGGAGCTGGCTGTGTGAGTTCTGGGTGAGTGTTTGGGGCTGGCTGTGTGAGTTCTGGGTGACTGTTTGGGGCTGGTTGTGTGAGTTCTGGGTGAGGGTTTGGAGCTGGCTGTGTGAGTTCTGGGTGAGTGTTTGAGGCTGGCTGTGTGAGTTCTGGGTGAGGGTTTGGAGCTGGCTGTGTGAGTTCTGGGTGAGTGTTTGGGGCTGGCTGTGTGAGTTCTGGGTGACTGTTTGGGGCTGGTTGTGTGAGTTCTGGGTGAGGGTTTGGAGCTGGCTGTGTGAGTTCTGGGTGAGTGTTTGAGGCTGGCTGTGTGAGTTCTGGGTGAGGGTTTGGAGCTGGCTGTGTGAGTTCTGGGTGAGGGTTTGGGGCTGGCTGTGTGAGTTCTGGGTGAGTGTTTGGGGCTGGCTGTGTGAGTGCTGAATGAGGGTTTGGGGCTGGCTATGTGAGTTCTGGGTGTGGGTTTGGGGCTGGCTGTGTGAGTTCTGGGTGACTGTTTGGGGCTGGTTGTGTGAGTTCTGGGTGAGTGTTTGGGGCTGGCTGTGTGAGTTCTGGGTGAGGGTTTGGAGATGGCTGTATGAGTTCTGGGTGAGAGATTAGGGCTGGCCGTGTGCGTTCTGGGTGAGTGTTTGGGGCTGGCTGTGTGAGTTCTGGGTGAGGGTTTGGAGCTGGCTGTGTGAGTTCTGGGTGAGTGTTTGGGGCTGGCTGTGTGAGTTCTGGGTGAGTGCTGGGGCTGGCTGTGTGAGTTCTGGGTGAGTGTTTGGGGCTGGCAGTGTGAGTTCTGGGTGAGTGTTTGGGGCTCGCTGTGTGAGTTCTAGGTGAGGATTTGGGGCTGGCTGTGTGAGTTCTGGGTGAGGGTTTGGGGCTGGCTGTGTGAGTTCTGGGTGAGTGTTTGGGGCTGGCTGTGTGAGTTCTGGGTGAGGGTTTGGAGATGGCTGTATGAGTTCTGGGTGAGAGATTAGGGCTGGCCGTGTGCGTTCTGGGTGAGTGTTTGGGGCTGGCTGTGTGAGTTCTGGGTAAGTATTTGGGGCTGGCTGTGTGAGTTCTGGGTGAGTGTTTGGTGCTGGCCGTGTGAGTTCTGGGTGAGTGTTTGGGGCTGGCTGTGTGAGTTCTGGGTGAGTGTTTGGTGCTGGCCGTGTGAGTTCTGGGTGAGTGTTTGGGGCTGGCTGTGTGAGTTCTGGGTGAGGGTTTGTTGTTGGCTGTGTGAGTTCTGGGTGAGTGTTTGGTGCTGGCCGTGTGAGTTCTGGGTGAGTGTTTGGGGCTGGTTGTGTGAGTTCTGGGTGAGTGTTTGGGGGTGGCTGTGTGAGTTCTGGGTGAGTATTTTGTGCTGGCCATGTGAGTTCTGTGTGAGTGTTTGGGGCTGGATGTGTGAGTTCTGGGTGAGGGATTGGGGCTGGCTGTGTGAATTCTGGGTGAGGGATTGGGGCTGGCGGTTTGAGTTCTGGGTGAGTGTTTGGGGCTGGCTGTGTGAGTTCTGGGTCAGTGTTTGGGGCTGGCTGTGTGAGTTCTGGGTGAGGGTTTGTCGCTATCTGTGTGAGTTCTGGATGAGTGTTTGGTGCTGGCCGTGTGAGTTCTGGGTGAGTGTTTGGGGCTCGCTGTGTGAGTTCTGGGTGAGTGTTTCGGGGTGGCTGTGTGAGTTCTGGGTGAGTGTTTGGTGCTGGCCATGTGAGTTCTGGGAGAGTGTTTGGGGCTTTCTGTGTGAGTTCTGGGTGAGTGTTTGGGGCTGGTTGTGTGAGTTCTGGGTGAGTGTTTGGGGCTGGCTGTGTGAGTTCTGGGTTACTGTTTGGGGCTGGCTGTGTGAGTTCTGGGTGAGTGCTGGGGCTGGCTGTGTGAGTTCTGGGTGAGTGTTTGGGGCTGGCTGTGTAAGTTCTCGGTGAGTGTTTGGGGCTGGCTGTGTGAGTTCTGGGTGAGTGTTTTGGGCTGGCTGTGTGAGTTCTGGGTGAGTGTTTGGGGCTGGCTGAGTGAGTTTTAGGTGAGGATTTGGGGCTGGCTGTGTGAGTTCTGGGTGAGTGTTTGGGGCTGATTGTGTGAGTTCTGGGTGAGTGTTTGGGGCTGGCTGTGTGAGTTCTGGGTGAGGGTTTGGAGCTGGCTGTGTGAGTTCTGGGTGAGTGTTTGGGGCTGGCTGTGTGAGTTCTGGGTGACTGTTTGGGGCTGGTTGTGTGAGTTCTGGGTGAGGGTTTGGAGCTGGCTGTGTGAGTTCTGGGTGAGTGTTTGAGGCTGGCTGTGTGAGTTCTGGGTGAGGGTTTGGAGCTGGCTGTGTGAGTTCTGGGTGAGGGTTTGGGGCTGGCTGTGTGAGTTCTGGGTGAGTGTTTGGGGCTGGCTGTGTGAGTGCTGAATGAGGGTTTGGGGCTGGCTATGTGAGTTCTGGGTGTGGGTTTGGGGCTGGCTGTGTGAGTTCTGGGTGACTGTTTGGGGCTGGTTGTGTGAGTTCTGGGTGAGTGTTTGGGGCTGGCTGTGTGAGTTCTGGGTGAGGGTTTGGAGATGGCTGTATGAGTTCTGGGTGAGAGATTAGGGCTGGCCGTGTGCGTTCTGGGTGAGTGTTTGGGGCTGGCTGTGTGAGTTCTGGGTGAGGGTGTGGAGCTGGCTGTGTGAGTTCTGGGTGAGTGTTTGGGGCTGGCTGTGTGAGTTCTGGGTGAGTGCTGGGGCTGGCTGTGTGAGTTCTGGGTGAGTGTTTGGGGCTGGCTGTGTGAGTTCTGGGTGAGTGTTTGGGGCTCGCTGTGTGAGTTCTAGGTGAGGATTTGGGGCTGGCTGTGTGAGTTCTGGGTGAGGGTTTGGGGCTGGCTGTGTGAGTTCTGGGTGAGTGTTTGGGGCTGGCTGTGTGAGTTCTGGGTGAGGGTTTGGAGATGGCTGTATGAGTTCTGGGTGAGAGATTAGGGCTGGCCGTGTGCGTTCTGGGTGAGTGTTTGGGGCTGGCTGTGTGAGTTCTGGGTGAGTGTTTGGTGCTGGCCGTGTGAGTTCTGGGTGAGTGTTTGGGGCTGGTTGTGTGAGTTCTGGGTGAGTGTTTGGGGGTGGCTGTGTGAGTTCTGGGTGAGTGTTTGGAGCTGGCTGTGTGAGTTCTGGGTGAGTGTTTGGGGCTGGCTGTGTGAGTTCTGTGTGAGTGTTTGGGGCTGGATGTGTGAGTTCTGGGTGAGGGATTGGGGCTGGCTGTGTGAGTTCTGGGTGAGGGATTGGGGCTGGCGGTTTGAGTTCTGGGTGAGTGTTTGGGGCTGGCTGTGTGAGTTCTGGGTCAGTGTTTGGGGCTGGCTGTGTGAGTTCTGGGTGAGGGTTTGTCGCTATCTGTGTGAGTTCTGGGTGAGTGTTTGGTGCTGGCCGTGTGAGTTCTGGGTGAGTGTTTGGGGATGGCTGTGTGAGTTCTGGGTGAGTGTTTCGGGGTGGCTGTGTGAGTTCTGGGTGAGTGTTTGGTGCTGGCCATGTGAGTTCTGGGAGAGTGTTTGGGGCTTTCTGTGTGAGTTTTGGGTGAGTGTTTGGGGCTGGTTGTGTGAGTTCTGGGTGAGTGTTTGGGGCTGGCTGTGTGAGTTCTGGGTGACTGTTTGGGGCTGGCTGTTTGAGTTCTGGGTGAGTGCTGGGGCTGGCTGTGTGAGTTCTGGGTGAGTGTTTGGGGCTGGCTGTGTAAGTTCTCGGTGAGTGTTTGGGGCTGGCTGTGTGAGTTCTGGGTGAGTGTTTGGGGCTGGCTGTGTGAGTTCTGGGTGAGTGTTTGGGGCTGGCTGAGTGAGTTTTAGGTGAGGATTTGGGGCTGGCTGTGTGAGTTCTGGGTGAGTGTTTGGGGCTGATTGTGTGAGTTCTGGGTGAGTGTTTGGGGCTGGCTGTGTGAGTTCTGGGTGAGGGTTTGGAGCTGGCTGTGTGAGTTCTGGGTGAGTGTTTGGGGCTGGCTGTGTGAGTTCTGGGTGACTGTTTGGGGCTGGTTGTGTGAGTTCTGGGTGAGGGTTTGGAGCTGGCTGTGTGAGTTCTGGGTGAGTGTTTGAGGCTGGCTGTGTGAGTTCTGGGTGAGGGTTTGGAGCTGGCTGTGTGAGTTCTGGGTGAGGGTTTGGGGCTGGCTGTGTGAGTTCTGGGTGAGTGTTTGGGGCTGGCTGTGTGAGTGCTGAATGAGGGTTTGGGGCTGGCTATGTGAGTTCTGGGTGTGGGTTTGGGGCTGGCTGTGTGAGTTCTGGGTGACTGTTTGGGGCTGGTTGTGTGAGTTCTGGGTGAGTGTTTGGGGCTGGCTGTGTGAGTTCTGGGTGAGGGTTTGGAGATGGCTGTATGAGTTCTGGGTGAGAGATTAGGGCTGGCCGTGTGCGTTCTGGGTGAGTGTTTGGGGCTGGCTGTGTGAGTTCTGGGTGAGGGTGTGGAGCTGGCTGTGTGAGTTCTGGGTGAGTGTTTGGGGCTGGCTGTGTGAGTTCTGGGTGAGTGCTGGGGCTGGCTGTGTGAGTTCTGGGTGAGTGTTTGGGGCTGGCTGTGTGAGTTCTGGGTGAGTGTTTGGGGCTCGCTGTGTGAGTTCTAGGTGAGGATTTGGGGCTGGCTGTGTGAGTTCTGGGTGAGGGTTTGGGGCTGGCTGTGTGAGTTCTGGGTGAGTGTTTGGGGCTGGCTGTGTGAGTTCTGGGTGAGGGTTTGGAGATGGCTGTATGAGTTCTGGGTGAGAGATTAGGGCTGGCCGTGTGCGTTCTGGGTGAGTGTTTGGGGCTGGCTGTGTGAGTTCTGGGTGAGTGTTTGGTGCTGGCCGTGTGAGTTCTGGGTGAGTGTTTGGGGGTGGCTGTGTGAGTTCTGGGTGAGTGTTTGGAGCTGGCTGTGTGAGTTCTGGGTGAGTGTTTGGGGCTGGCTGTGTGAGTTCTGTGTGAGTGTTTGGGGCTGGATGTGTGAGTTCTGGGTGAGGGATTGGGGCTGGCTGTGTGAGTTCTGGGTGAGGGATTGGGGCTGGCGGTTTGAGTTCTGGGTGAGTGTTTGGGGCTGGCTGTGTGAGTTCTGGGTCAGTGTTTGGGGCTGGCTGTGTGAGTTCTGGGTGAGGGTTTGTCGCTATCTGTGTGAGTTCTGGGTGAGTGTTTGGTGCTGGCCGTGTGAGTTCTGGGTGAGTGTTTGGGGCTGGCTGTGTGAGTTCTGGGTGAGTGTTTCGGGGTGGCTGTGTGAGTTCTGGGTGAGTGTTTGGTGCTGGCCATGTGAGTTCTGGGAGAGTGTTTGGGGCTTTCTGTGTGAGTTCTGGGTGAGTGTTTGGGGCTGGTTGTGTGAGTTCTAGGTGAGTGTTTGGGGCTGGCTGTGTGAGTTCTGGGTGACTGTTTGGGGCTGGCTGTTTGAGTTCTGGGTGAGTGCTGGGGCTGGCTGTGTGAGTTCTGGGTGAGTGTTTGGGGCTGGCTGTGTAAGTTCTCGGTGAGTGTTTGGGGCTGGCTGTGTGAGTTCTGGGTGAGTGTTTGGGGCTGGCTGTGTGAGTTCTGGGTGAGTGTTTGGGGCTGGCTGAGTGAGTTTTAGGTGAGGATTTGGGGCTGGCTGTGTGAGTTCTGGGTGAGTGTTTGGGGCTGATTGTGTGAGTTCTGGGTGAGTGTTTGGGGCTGGCTGTGTGAGTTCTGGGTGAGGGTTTGGAGCTGGCTGTGTGAGTTCTGGGTGAGTGTTTGGGGCTGGCTGTGTGAGTTCTGGGTGACTGTTTGGGGCTGGTTGTGTGAGTTCTGGGTGAGGGTTTGGAGCTGGCTGTGTGAGTTCTGGGTGAGTGTTTGAGGCTGGCTGTGTGAGTTCTGGGTGAGGGTTTGGAGCTGGCTGTGTGAGTTCTGGGTGAGGGTTTGGGGCTGGCTGTGTGAGTTCTGGGTGAGTGTTTGGGGCTGGCTGTGTGAGTGCTGAATGAGGGTTTGGGGCTGGCTATGTGAGTTCTGGGTGTGGGTTTGGGGCTGGCTGTGTGAGTTCTGGGTGACTGTTTGGGGCTGGTTGTGTGAGTTCTGGGTGAGTGTTTGGGGCTGGCTGTGTGAGTTCTGGGTGAGGGTTTGGAGCTGGCTGTGTGAGTTCTGGGTGAGTGTTTGGGTCTGGCTGTGTGAGTTCTGGGTGAGTGCTGGGGCTGGCTGTGTGAGTTCTGGGTGAGTGTTTGGGGCTGGCTGTGTGAGTTCTGGGTGAGTGTTTGGGGCTCGCTGTGTGAGTTCTAGGTGAGGATTTGGGGCTGGCTGTGTGAGTTCTGGGTGAGGGTTTGGGGCTGGCTGTGTGAGTTCTGGGTGAGTGTTTGGGGCTGGCTGTGTGAGTTCTGGGTGAGGGTTTGGAGATGGCTGTATGAGTTCTGGGTGAGAGATTAGGGCTGGCCGTGTGCGTTCTGGGTGAGTGTTTGGGGCTGGCTGTGTGAGTTCTGGGTAAGTATTTGGGGCTGGCTGTGTGAGTTCTGGGTGAGTGTTTGGTGCTGGCCGTGTGAGTTCTGGGTGAGTGTTTGGGGCTGGCTGTGTGAGTTCTGGGTGAGTGTTTGGTGCTGGCCGTGTGAGTTCTGGGTGAGTGTTTGGGGCTGGCTGTGTGAGTTCTGGGTGAGTGTTTGGGGCTGGCTGTGTGAGTTCTGGGTGAGGGTTTGTTGTTGGCTGTGTGAGTTCTGGGTGAGTGTTTGGTGCTGGCCGTGTGAGTTCTGGGTGAGTGTTTGGGGCTGGTTGTGTGAGTTCTGGGTGAGTGTTTGGGGGTGGCTGTGTGAGTTCTGGGTGAGTATTTTGTGCTGGCCATGTGAGTTCTGGTAGAGTGTTTGGGGCTGGCTGTGTGAGTTCTGGGTGAGTGTTTGGGGCTGGCTGTTTGAGTTTCTGGGTGAGTGTTTGGGGCTGGCTGTGTGAGTTCTGGGTGAGTGTTTGGGGCTGGCTGTGTGAGTTCTGGGTGAGTGTTTGGGGCTGGCTGAGTGAGTTTTAGGTGAGGATTTGGGGCTGGCTGTGTGAGTTCTGGGTGAGTGTTTGGGGCTGATTGTGTGAGTTCTGGGTGAGTGTTTGGGGCTGGCTGTGTGAGTTCTGGGTGAGGGTTTGGAGCTGGCTGTGTGAGTTCTGGGTGAGTGTTTGGGGCTGGCTGTGTGAGTTCTGGGTGACTGTTTGGGGCTGGTTGTGTGAGTTCTGGGTGAGGGTTTGGAGCTGGCTGTGTGAGTTCTGGGTGAGTGTTTGAGGCTGGCTGTGTGAGTTCTGGGTGAGGGTTTGGAGCTGGCTGTGTGAGTTCTGGGTGAGGGTTTGGGGCTGGCTGTGTGAGTTCTGGGTGAGTGTTTGGGGCTGGCTGTGTGAGTGCTGAATGAGGGTTTGGGGCTGGCTATGTGAGTTCTGGGTGTGGGTTTGGGGCTGGCTGTGTGAGTTCTGGGTGACTGTTTGGGGCTGGTTGTGTGAGTTCTGGGTGAGTGCTGGGGCTGGCTGTGTGAGTTCTGGGTGAGTGTTTGGGGCTGGCTGTGTAAGTTCTCGGTGAGTGTTTGGGGCTGGCTGTGTGAGTTCTGGGTGAGTGTTTGGGGCTGGCTGTGTGAGTTCTGGGTGAGTGTTTGGGGCTGGCTGAGTGAGTTTTAGGTGAGGATTTGGGGCTGGCTGTGTGAGTTCTGGGTGAGTGTTTGGGGCTGATTGTGTGAGTTCTGGGTGAGTGTTTGGGGCTGGCTGTGTGAGTTCTGGGTGAGGGTTTGGAGCTGGCTGTGTGAGTTCTGGGTGAGTGTTTGGGGCTGGCTGTGTGAGTTCTGGGTGACTGTTTGGGGCTGGTTGTGTGAGTTCTGGGTGAGGGTTTGGAGCTGGCTGTGTGAGTTCTGGGTGAGTGTTTGAGGCTGGCTGTGTGAGTTCTGGGTGAGGGTTTGGAGCTGGCTGTGTGAGTTCTGGGTGAGGGTTTGGGGCTGGCTGTGTGAGTTCTGGGTGAGTGTTTGGGGCTGGCTGTGTGAGTGCTGAATGAGGGTTTGGGGCTGGCTATGTGAGTTCTGGGTGTGGGTTTGGGGCTGGCTGTGTGAGTTCTGGGTGACTGTTTGGGGCTGGTTGTGTGAGTTTTGGGTGAGTGTTTGGGGCTGGCTGTGTGATTTCTGGGTGAGGGTTTGGAGATGGCTGTATGAGTTCTGGGTGAGAGATTAGAGCTGGCCGTGTGCGTTCTGGGTGAGTGTTTGGGGCTGGCTGTGTGAGTTCTGGGTGAGGGTTTGGAGCTGGCTGTGTGAGTTCTGGGTGAGTGTTTGGGTCTGGCTGTGTGAGTTCTGGGTGAGTGCTAGGGCTGGCTGTGTGAGTTCTGGGTGAGTGTTTGGGGCTGGCTGTGTGAGTTCTGGGTGAGTGTTTGGGGCTCGCTGTGTGAGTTCTAGGTGAGGATTTGGGGCTGGCTGTGTGAGTTCTGGGTGAGGGTTTGGGGCTGGCTGTGTGAGTTCTGGGTGAGTGTTTGGGGCTGGCTGTGTGAGTTCTGGGTGAGGGTTTGGAGATGGCTGTATGAGTTCTGGGTGAGAGATTAGGGCTGGCCGTGTGCGTTCTGGGTGAGTGTTTGGGGCTGGCTGTGTGAGTTCTGGGTAAGTATTTGGGGCTGGCTGTGTGAGTTCTGGGTGAGTGTTTGGTGCTGGCCGTGTGAGTTCTGGGTGAGTGTTTGGGGCTGGCTGTGTGAGTTCTGGGTGAGTGTTTGGTGCTGGCCGTGTGAGTTCTGGGTGAGTGTTTGGGGCTGGCTGTGTGAGTTCTGGGTGAGTGTGTGTGAGTTCTGGGTGAGGGTTTGTTGTTGGCTGTGTGAGTTCTGGGTGAGTGTTTGGTGCTGGCCGTGTGAGTTCTGGGTGAGTGTTTGGGGCTGGTTGTGTGAGTTCTGGGTGAGTGTTTGGGGGTGGCTGTGTGAGTTCTGGGTGAGTATTTTGTGCTGGCCATGTGAGTTCTGGTAGAGTGTTTGGGGCTGGCTGTGTGAGTTCTGGGTGAGTGTTTGGGGCTGGCTGTTTGAGTTTCTGGGTGAGTGTTTGGGGCTGGCTGTGTGAGTTCTGGGTGAGTGTTTGGGGCTGGCTGTGTGAGTTCTGGGTGAGAGTTTGGGGCTGGCTGAGTGAGTTTTAGGTGAGGATTTGGGGCTGGCTGTGTGAGTTCTGGGTGAGTGTTTGGGGCTGATTGTGTGAGTTCTGGGTGAGTGTTTGGGGCTGGCTGTGTGAGTTCTGGGTGAGGGTTTGGAGCTGGCTGTGTGAGTTCTGGGTGAGTGTTTGGGGCTGGCTGTGTGAGTTCTGGGTGACTGTTTGGGGCTGGTTGTGTGAGTTCTGGGTGAGGGTTTGGAGCTGGCTGTGTGAGTTCTGGGTGAGTGTTTGAGGCTGGCTGTGTGAGTTCTGGGTGAGGGTTTGGAGCTGGCTGTGTGAGTTCTGGGTGAGGGTTTGGGGCTGGCTGTGTGAGTTCTGGGTGAGTGTTTGGGGCTGGCTGTGTGAGTGCTGAACGAGGGTTTGGGGCTGGCTATGTGAGTTCTGGGTGTGGGTTTGGGGCTGGCTGTGTGAGTTCTGGGTGACTGTTTGGGGCTGGTTGTGTGAGTTCTGGGTGAGTGTTTGGGGCTGGCTGTGTGATTTCTGGGTGAGGGTTTGGAGATGGCTGTATGAGTTCTGGGTGAGAGATTAGAGCTGGCCGTGTGCGTTCTGGGTGAGTGTTTGGGGCTGGCTGTGTGAGTTCTGGGTGAGGGTTTGGAGCTGGCTGTGTGAGTTCTGGGTGAGTGTTTGGGTCTGGCTGTGTGAGTTCTGGGTGAGTGCTGGGGCTGGCTGTGTGAGTTCTGGGTGAGTGTTTGGGGCTGGCTGTGTGAGTTCTGGGTGAGTGTTTGGGGCTCGCTGTGTGAGTTCTAGGTGAGGATTTGGGGCTGGCTGTGTGAGTTCTGGGTGAGGGTTTGGGGCTGGCTGTGTGAGTTCTGGGTGAGTGTTTGGGGCTGGCTGTGTGAGTTCTGGGTGAGGGTTTGGAGATGGCTGTATGAGTTCTGGGTGAGAGATTAGGGCTGGCCGTGTGCGTTCTGGGTGAGTGTTTGGGGCTGGCTGTGTGAGTTCTGGGTAAGTATTTGGGGCTGGCTGTGTGAGTTCTGGGTGAGTGTTTGGTGCTGGCCGTGTGAGTTCTGGGTGAGTGTTTGGGGCTGGCTGTGTGAGTTCTGGGTGAGTGTTTGGTGCTGGCCGTGTGAGTTCTGGGTGAGTGTTTGGGGCTGGCTGTGTGAGTTCTGGGTGAGTGTTTGGGGCTGGCTGTGTGAGTTCTGGGTGAGGGTTTGTTGTTGGCTGTGTGAGTTCTGGGTGAGGGTTTGGAGCTGGCTGTGTGAGTTCTGGGTGAGTATTTGGGTCTGGCTGTGTGAGTTCTGGGTGAGTGCTGGGGCTGGCTGTGTGAGTTCTGGGTGAGTGTTTGGGGCTGGCTGTGTGAGTTCTGGGTGAGTGTTTGGGGCTCGCTGTGTGAGTTCTAGGTGAGGATTTGGGGCTGGCTGTGTGAGTTCTGGGTGAGGGTTTGGGGCTGGCTGTGTGAGTTCTGGGTGAGTGTTTGGGGCTGGCTGTGTGAGTTCTGGGTGAGGGTTTGGAGATGGCTGTATGAGTTCTGGGTGAGAGATTAGGGCTGGCCGTGTGCGTTCTGGGTGAGTGTTTGGGGCTGGCTGTGTGAGTTCTGGGTGAGGGTTTGTTGTTGGCTGTGTGAGTTCTGGGTGAGTGTTTGGTGCTGGCCGTGTGAGTTCTGGGTGAGTGTTTGGGGCTGGTTGTGTGAGTTCTGGGTGAGTGTTTGGGGGTGGCTGTGTGAGTTCTGGGTGAGTATTTTGTGCTGGCCATGTGAGTTCTGGTAGAGTGTTTGGGGCTGGCTGTGTGAGTTCTGGGTGAGTGTTTGGGGCTGGCTGTTTGAGTTTCTGGGTGAGTGTTTGGGGCTGGCTGTGTGAGTTCTGGGTGAGTGTTTGGGGCTGGCTGTGTGAGTTCTGGGTGAGTGTTTGGGGCTGGCTGAGTGAGTTTTAGGTGAGGATTTGGGGCTGGCTGTGTGAGTTCTGGGTGAGTGTTTGGGGCTGATTGTGTGAGTTCTGGGTGAGTGTTTGGGGCTGGCTGTGTGAGTTCTGGGTGAGGGTTTGGAGCTGGCTGTGTGAGTTCTGGGTGAGTGTTTGGGGCTGGCTGTGTGAGTTCTGGGTGACTGTTTGGGGCTGGTTGTGTGAGTTCTGGGTGAGGGTTTGGAGCTGGCTGTGTGAGTTCTGGGTGAGTGTTTGAGGCTGGCTGTGTGAGTTCTGGGTGAGGGTTTGGAGCTGGCTGTGTGAGTTCTGGGTGAGGGTTTGGGGCTGGCTGTGTGAGTTCTGGGTGAGTGTTTGGGGCTGGTTGTGTGAGTGCTGAATGAGGGTTTGGGGCTGGCTATGTGAGTTCTGGGTGTGGGTTTGGGGCTGGCTGTGTGAGTTCTGGGTGACTGTTTGGGGCTGGTTGTGTGAGTTCTGGGTGAGTGTTTGGGGCTGGCTGTGTGATTTCTGGGTGAGGGTTTGGAGATGGCTGTATGAGTTCTGGGTGAGAGATTAGAGCTGGCCGTGTGCGTTCTGGGTGAGTGTTTGGGGCTGGCTGTGTGAGTTCTGGGTGAGGGTTTGGAGCTGGCTGTGTGAGTTCTGGGTGAGTGTTTGGGTCTGGCTGTGTGAGTTCTGGGTGAGTGCTGGGGCTGGCTGTGTGAGTTCTGGGTGAGTGTTTGGGGCTGGCTGTGTGAGTTCTGGGTGAGTGTTTGGGGCTCGCTGTGTGAGTTCTAGGTGAGGATTTGGGGCTGGCTGTGTGAGTTCTGGGTGAGGGTTTGGGGCTGGCTGTGTGAGTTCTGGGTGAGTGTTTGGGGCTGGCTGTGTGAGTTCTGGGTGAGGGTTTGGAGATGGCTGTATGAGTTCTGGGTGAGAGATTAGGGCTGGCCGTGTGCGTTCTGGGTGAGTGTTTGGGGCTGGCTGTGTGAGTTCTGGGTAAGTATTTGGGGCTGGCTGTGTGAGTTCTGGGTGAGTGTTTGGTGCTGGCCGTGTGAGTTCTGGGTGAGTGTTTGGGGCTGGCTGTGTGAGTTCTGGGTGAGTGTTTGGTGCTGGCCGTGTGAGTTCTGGGTGAGTGTTTGGGGCTGGCTGTGTGAGTTCTGGGTGAGTGTTTGGGGCTGGCTGTGTGAGTTCTGGGTGAGGGTTTGTTGTTGGCTGTGTGAGTTCTGGGTGAGTGTTTGGTGCTGGCCGTGTGAGTTCTGGGTGAGTGTTTGGGGCTGGTTGTGTGAGTTCTGGGTGAGTGTTTGGGGGTGGCTGTGTGAGTTCTGGGTGAGTATTTTGTGCTGGCCATGTGAGTTCTGGTAGAGTGTTTGGGGCTGGCTGTGTGAGTTCTGGGTGAGTGTTTGGGGCTGGCTGTTTGAGTTTCTGGGTGAGTGTTTGGGGCTGGCTGTGTGAGTTCTGGGTGAGGTTTTGGGGCTGGCTGTGTGAGTTCTGGGTGAGTGTTTGGAGCTGGCTGTGTGAGTGCTGGGTGAGTGTTTAGGGCTGGCTGTGTGAGTTCTGTGTGAGTGTTTGGGGCTGGATGTGTGAGTTCTGGGTGAGGGATTGGGGCTGGCTGTGTGAGTTCTGGGTGAGGGATTGGGGCTGGCGGTTTGAGTTCTGGGTGAGTGTTTGGGGCTGGCTGTGTGAGTTCTGGGTCAGTGTTTGGGGCTGGCTGTGTGAGTTCTGGGTGAGGGTTTGTCGCTATCTGTGTGAGTTCTGGGTGAGTGTTTGGTGCTGGCCGTGTGAGTTCTGGGTGAGTGTTTGGGGCTGGCTGTGTGAGTTCTGGGTGAGTGTTTCGGGGTGGCTGTGTGAGTTCTGGGTGAGTGTTTGGTGCTGGCCATGTGAGTTCTGGGAGAGTGTTTGGGGCTTTCTGTGTGAGTTCTGGGTGAGTGTTTGGGGCTGGCTGTGTGAGTGCTGGGTGAGGGTTTGGAGCTGGCTGTGTGAGTTCTGGGTGAGGGTTTGGGGCTGGCTGTGTGAGTTCTGGGTGAGTGTTTGGGGCTGGCTGTGTGAATGCTGGGTTAGGGTTTTGGGCTGGCTGTGTGAGTCCTGGGTGAGTGTTTGGGGCTGGCTGTGTGAGTTCTGGGTGAGAGTTTGGGGCTTGCTGTGTGAGTTCTGGGTGAGGGTATGGGGCTGGCTGTGTGAGTTCTGGGTGAGTGTTTGGGGGTGCCTGTGTGAGTTCTGGGTGAGTGCTTGGGGCTGGCTGTGTGAGTTCTGGGTGAGTGTTTGGGGCTGGCTGTGTGAGTTCTGGATGAGTGTTTGGGGCTGGCTGTGTGAGTTCTAGGTGAGAGTTTGGGGCTGGCTGTGTGATTTCTGGGTGAGTGTTTGGGGCTGGCTGTGTGAGTTCTGGGTGAGTGTTTGAGGCTGGCTGTGTGAGTTCTGGGTGAGGGTTTGGAGCTGGC
The DNA here is from genome assembly GCF_048934315.1 of Petromyzon marinus. NCBI lineage: Eukaryota > Metazoa > Chordata > Hyperoartia > Petromyzontiformes > Petromyzontidae > Petromyzon > Petromyzon marinus. The sequence goes on along the minus strand of NC_133690.1, from coordinate 6,376,638 downwards.
TGTGTGAGTTCTGGGTGAGTGTTTGGGGCTGGCTGTGTGAGTTCTGGGTGAGTGCTGGGGCTGGCTGTGTGAGTTCTGGGTGAGTGTTTGGGGCTGGCTGTGTGAGTTCTGGGTGAGTGTTTGGGGCTCGCTGTGTGAGTTCTAGGTGAGGATTTGGGGCTGGCTGTGTGAGTTCTGGGTGAGGGTTTGGGGCTGGCTGTGTGAGTTCTGGGTGAGTGTTTGGGGCTGGCTGTGTGAGTTCTGGGTGAGGGTTTGGAGATGGCTGTATGAGTTCTGGGTGAGAGATTAGGGCTGGCCGTGTGCGTTCTGGGTGAGTGTTTGGGGCTGGCTGTTTGAGTTCTGGGTAAGTATTTGGGGCTGGCTGTGTGAGTTCTGGGTGAGTGTTTGGTGCTGGCCGTGTGAGTTCTGAGTGAGTGTTTGGGGCTGGCTGTGTTATTTCTGGGTGAGTGTTTGGGGCTGGCTGTGTGAGTTCTGGGTGAGGGTTTGGGGCTTGCTGTGTGAGTTCTGGGTGAGTGTTTGGTGCTGGCCGTGTGAGTTCTGGGTGAGTGTTTGGGGCTGGCTGTGTGAGTTCTGGGTGAGTGTTTGGGGCTGGCTGTGTGAGTTCTGGGTGAGGGTTTGTTGTTGGCTGTGTGAGTTCTGGGTGAGTGTTTGGTGCTGGCCATGTGAGTTCTGGGTGAGTGTTTGGGGCTGGTTGTGTGAGTTCTGGGTGAGTGTTTGGGGGTGGCTGTGTGAGTTATGGGTGAGTATTTTGTGCTGGCCATGTGAGTTCTGGGAGAGGTTTTGGGGCTGGCTGTGTGAGTTCTGGGTGAGTGTTTGGAGCTGGCTGTGTGAGTTCTGGGTGAGGGATTGGGGCTGGCTGTGTGAGTTCTGGGTGAGGGATTGGGGCTGGCGGTTTGAGTTCTGGGTGAGTGTTTGGAGCTGGCTGTGTGAGTTCTGGGTGAGGGATTGGGGCTGGCTGTGTGAGTTCTGGGTGAGGGATTGGGGCTGGCGGTTTGAGTTCTGGGTGAGTGTTTGGGGCTGGCTGTGTGAGTTCTGGGTCAGTGTTTGGGGCTGGCTGTGTGAGTTCTGGGTGAGGGTTTGTCGCTATCTGTGTGAGTTCTGGGTGAGGGTTTGGGGCTGGCTGTGTGAGTTCTGGGTGAGTGTTTGGGGCTGGCTGTGTGAGTTCTGGGTGAGGGTTTGGAGATGGCTGTATGAGTTCTGGGTGAGAGATTAGGGCTGGCCGTGTGCGTTCTGGGTGAGTGTTTGGGGCTGGATGTGTGAGTTCTGGGTAAGTATTTGGGGCTGGCTGTGTGAGTTCTGGGTGAGTGTTTGGGGCTGGCTGTGTGAGTTCTGGGTGAGGGTTTGGAGATGGCTGTATGAGTTCTGGGTGAGAGATTAGGGCTGGCCGTGTGCGTTCTGGGTGAGTGTTTGGGGCTGGCTGTGTGAATTCTGTGTGAGTGTTTGGGGCTGGATGTGTGAGTTCTGGGTGAGGGATTGGGGCTGGCTGTGTGAGTTCTGGGTGAGGGATTGGGGCTGGCGGTTTGAGTTCTGGGTGAGTGTTTGGGGCTGGCTGTGTGAGTTCTGGGTCAGTGTTTGGGGCTGGCTGTGTGAGTTCTGGTTGAGGGTTTGTCGCTATCTGTGTGAGTTCTGGGTGAGTGTTTGGTGCTGGCCGTGTGAGTTCTGGGTGAGTGTTTGGGGCTGGCTGTGTGAGTTCTGGGTGAGTGTTTCGGGGTGGCTGTGTGAGTTCTGGGTGAGTGTTTGGTGCTGGCCATGTGAGTTCTGGGAGAGTGTTTGGGGCTTTCTGTGTGAGTTCTGGGTGAGTGTTTGGGGCTGGTTGTGTGAGTTCTGGGTGAGTGTTTGGGGCTGGCTGTGTGAGTTCTGGGTGACTGTTTGGGGCTGGCTGTGTGAGTTCTGGGTGAGTGCTGGGGCTGGCTGTGTGAGTTCTGGGTGAGTGTTTGGGGCTGGCTGTGTAAGTTCTCGGTGAGTGTTTGGGGCTGGCTGTGTGAGTTCTGGGTGAGTGTTTGGGGCTGGCTGTGTGAGTTCTGGGTGAGTGTTTGGGGCTGGCTGAGTGAGTTTTAGGTGAGGATTTGGGGCTGGCTGTGTGAGTTCTGGGTGAGTGTTTGGGGCTGATTGTGTGAGTTCTGGGTGAGTGTTTGGGGCTGGCTGTGTGAGTTCTGGGTGAGGGTTTGGAGCTGGCTGTGTGAGTTCTGGGTGAGTGTTTGGGGCTGGCTGTGTGAGTTCTGGGTGACTGTTTGGGGCTGGTTGTGTGAGTTCTGGGTGAGGGTTTGGAGCTGGCTGTGTGAGTTCTGGGTGAGTGTTTGAGGCTGGCTGTGTGAGTTCTGGGTGAGGGTTTGGAGCTGGCTGTGTGAGTTCTGGGTGAGGGTTTGGGGCTGGCTGTGTGAGTTCTGGGTGAGTGTTTGGGGCTGGCTGTGTGAGTGCTGAATGAGGGTTTGGGGCTGGCTATGTGAGTTCTGGGTGTGGGTTTGGGGCTGGCTGTGTGAGTTCTGGGTGACTGTTTGGGGCTGGTTGTGTGAGTTCTGGGTGAGTGTTTGGGGCTGGCTGTGTGAGTTCTGGGTGAGGGTTTGGAGATGGCTGTATGAGTTCTGGGTGAGAGATTAGGGCTGGCCGTGTGCGTTCTGGGTGAGTGTTTGGGGCTGGCTGTGTGAGTTCTGGGTGAGGGTTTGGAGCTGGCTGTGTGAGTTCTGGGTGAGTGTTTGGGGCTGGCTGTGTGAGTTCTGGGTGAGTGCTGGGGCTGGCTGTGTGAGTTCTGGGTGAGTGTTTGGGGCTGGCTGTGTGAGTTCTGGGTGAGTGTTTGGGGCTCGCTGTGTGAGTTCTAGGTGAGGATTTGGGGCTGGCTGTGTGAGTTCTGGGTGAGGGTTTGGGGCTGGCTGTGTGAGTTCTGGGTGAGTGTTTGGGGCTGGCTGTGTGAGTTCTGGGTGAGGGTTTGGAGATGGCTGTATGAGTTCTGGTTGAGAGATTAGGGCTGGCCGTGTGCGTTCTGGGTGAGTGTTTGGGGCTGGCTGTGTGAGTTCTGGGTAAGTATTTGGGGCTGGCTGTGTGAGTTCTGGGTGAGTGTTTGGTGCTGGCCGTGTGAGTTCTGGGTGAGTGTTTGGGGCTGGCTGTGTGAGTTCTGGGTGAGTGTTTGGTGCTGGCCGTGTGAGTTCTGGGTGAGTGTTTGGGGCTGGCTGTGTGAGTTCTGGGTGAGTGTTTGGGGCTGGCTGTGTGAGTTCTGGGTGAGGGTTTGTTGTTGGCTGTGTGAGTTCTGGGTGAGTGTTTGGTGCTGGCCGTGTGAGTTCTGGGTGAGTGTTTGGGGCTGGTTGTGTGAGTTCTGGGTGAGTGTTTGGGGGTGGCTGTGTGAGTTCTGGGTGAGTATTTTGTGCTGGCCATGTGAGTTCTGGTAGAGTGTTTGGGGCTGGCTGTGTGAGTTCTGGGTGAGTGTTTGGGGCTGGCTGTTTGAGTTTCTGGGTGAGTGTTTGGGGCTGGCTGTGTGAGTTCTGGGTGAGGTTTTGGGGCTGGCTGTGTGAGTTCTGGGTGAGTGTTTGGAGCTGGCTGTGTGAGTTCTGGGTGAGTGTTTGGGGCTGGCTGTGTGAGTTCTGTGTGAGTGTTTGGGGCTGGATGTGTGAGTTCTGGGTGAGGGATTGGGGCTGGCTGTGTGAGTTCTGGGTGAGAGATTGGGGCTGGCGGTTTGACTTCTGGGTGAGTGTTTGGCGCTGGCTGTGTGAGTTCTGGGTCAGTGTTTGGGGCTGGCTGTGTGAGTTCTGGGTGAGGGTTTGTCGCTATCTGTGTGAGTTCTGGGTGAGTGTTTGGTGCTGGCCGTGTGAGTTCTGGGTGAGTGTTTGGGGCTGGCTGTGTGAGTTCTGGGTGAGTGTTTCGGGGTGGCTGTGTGAGTTCTGGGTGAGTGTTTGGTGCTGGCCATGTGAGTTCTGGGAGAGTGTTTGGGGCTTTCTGTGTGAGTTCTGGGTGAGTGTTTGGGGCTGGCTGTGTGAGTGCTGGGTGAGGGTTTGGAGCTGGCTGTGTGAGTTCTGGGTGAGGGTTTGGGGCTGGCTGTGTGAGTTCTGGGTGAGTGTTTGGGGCTGGCTGTGTGAATGCTGGGTTAGGGTTTTGGGCTGGCTGTGTGAGTCCTGGGTGAGTGTTTGGGGCTGGCTGTGTGAGTTCTGGGTGAGGGTTTGGGGCTTGCTGTGTGAGTTCTGGGTGAGGGTATGGGGCTGGCTGTGTGAGTTCTGGGTGAGTGTTTGGGGGTGCCTGTGTGAGTTCTGGGTGAGTGCTTGGGGCTGGCTGTGTGAGTTCTGGGTGAGTGTTTGGGGCTGGCTGTGTGAGTTCTGGATGAGTGTTTGGGGCTGGCTGTGTGAGTTCTAGGTGAGAGTTTGGGGCTGGCTGTGTGATTTCTGGGTGAGTGTTTGGGGCTGGCTGTGTGAGTTCTGGGTGAGTGTTTGAGGCTGGCTGTGTGAGTTCTGGGTGAGGGTTTGGAGCTGGCTGTGTGAGTTCTGGGTGAGTGTTTGGGGCTGGCTGTGTGAGTTCTGGGTGAGTGCTGGGGCTGGCTGTGTGAGTTCTGGGTGAGTGTTTGGGGCTGGCTGTGTGAGTTCTGGGTGAGTGTTTGGGGCTCGCTGTGTGAGTTCTAGGTGAGGATTTGGGGCTGGCTGTGTGAGTTCTGGGTGAGGGTTTGGGGCTGGCTGTGTGAGTTCTGGGTGAGTGTTTGGGGCTGGCTGTGTGAGTTCTGGGTGAGGGTTTGGAGATGGCTGTATGAGTTCTGGGTGAGAGATTAGGGCTGGCCGTGTGCGTTCTGGGTGAGTGTTTGGGGCTGGCTGTGTGAGTTCTGGGTAAGTATTTGGGGCTGGCTGTGTGAGTTCTGGGTGAGTGTTTGGTGCTGGCCGTGTGAGTTCTGGGTGAGTGTTTGGGGCTGGCTGTGTTATTTCTGGGTGAGTGTTTGGGGCTGGCTGTGTGAGTTCTGGGTGAGGGTTTGGGGCTTGCTGTGTGAGTTCTGGGTGAGTGTTTGGTGCTGGCCGTGTGAGTTCTGGGTGAGTGTTTGGGGCTGGCTGTGTGAGTTCTGGGTGAGTGTTTGGGGCTGGCTGTGTGAGTTCTGGGTGAGGGTTTGTTGTTGGCTGTGTGAGTTCTGGGTGAGTGTTTGGTGCTGGCCGTGTGAGTTCTGGGTGAGTGTTTGGGGCTGGTTGTGTGAGTTCTGGGTGAGTGTTTGGGGGTGGCTGTGTGAGTTATGGGTGAGTATTTTGTGCTGGCCATGTGAGTTCTGGGAGAGTGTTTGGGGCTGGCTATGTGAGTTTCTGGGTGAGTGTTTGGGGCTGGCTGTGTGAGTTCTGGGTGAGTGTTTGGAGCTGGCTGTGTGAGTTCTGGGTGAGTGTTTGGGGCTGGCTGTGTGAGTTCTGTGTGAGCGTTTGGGGCTGGATGTGTGAGTTCTGGGTGAGGGATTGGGGCTGGCTGTGTGAGTTCTGGGTGAGGGATTGGGGCTGGCGGTTTGAGTTCTGGGTGAGTGTTTGGGGCTGGCTGTGTGAGTTCTGGGTCAGTGTTTGGGGCTGGCTGTGTGAGTTCTGGGTGAGGGTTTGTCGCTATCTGTGTGAGTTCTGGGTGAGGGTTTGGGGCTGGCTGTGTGAGTTCTGGGTGAGTGTTTGGGGCTGGCTGTGTGAGTTCTGGGTGAAGGTTTGGAGATGGCTGTATGAGTTCTGGGTGAGAGATTAGGGCTGGCCGTGTGCGTTCTAGGTGAGTGTTTGGGGCTGGCTGTGTGAGTTCTGGGTAAGTATTTGGGGCTGGCTGTGTGAGTTCTGGGTGAGTGTTTGGTGCTGGCCGTGTGAGTTCTGGGTGAGTGTTTGGGGCTGGCTGTGTTATTTCTGGGTGAGTGTTTGGGGCTGGCTGTGTGAGTTCTGGGTGAGGGTTTGGGGCTTGCTGTGTGAGTTCTGGGTGAGTGTTTGGTGCTGGCCGTGTGAGTTCTGGGTGAGTGTTTGGGGCTGGCTGTGTGAGTTCTGGGTGAGTGTTTGGGGCTGGCTGTGTGAGTTCTGGGTGAGGGTTTGTTGTTGGCTGTGTGAGTTCTGGGTGAGTGTTTGGTGCTGGCCGTGTGAGTTCTGGGTGAGTGTTTGGGGCTGGTTGTGTGAGTTCTGGGTGAGTGTTTGGGGGTGGCTGTGTGAGTTCTGGGTGAGTATTTTGTGCTGGCCATATGAGTTCTGGGAGAGTGTTTGGGGCTGGCTGTGTGAGTTCTGGGTGAGTGTTTGGGGCTGGCTGTTTGAGTTTCTGGGTGAGTGTTTGGGGCTGGCTGTGTGAGTTCTGGGTGAGGTTTTGGGGCTGGCTGTGTGAGTTCTGGGTGAGTGTTTGGTGCTGGCCGTGTGAGTTCTGGGTGAGTGTTTGGGGCTGGCTGTGTGAGTTCTGGGTGAGTGTTTCGGCGTGGCTGTGTGAGTTCTGGGTGAGTGTTTGGGGCTGGCTGTGTGAGTTCTGGGTGAGTGCTGGGGCTGGCTGTGTGAGTTCTGGGTGAGTGTTTGGGGCTGGCTGTGTGAGTTCTGGGTGAGTGTTTGGGGCTCGCTGTGTGAGTTCTAGGTGAGGATTTGGGGCTGGCTGTGTGAGTTCTGGGTGAGGGTTTGGGGCTGGCTGTGTGAGTTCTGGGTGAGTGTGTGGGGCTGGCTGTGTGAGTTCTGGGTGAGGGTTTGGAGATGGCTCTATGAGTTCTGGGTGAGAGATTAGGGCTGGCCGTGTGCGTTCTGGGTGAGTGTTTGGGGCTGGCTGTGTGAGTTCTGGGTAAGTATTTGGGGCTGGCTGTGTGAGTTCTGGGTGAGTGTTTGGTGCTGGCCGTGTGAGTTCTGGGTGAGTGTTTGGGGCTGGCTGTGTTATTTCTGGGTGAGTGTTTGGGGCTGGCTGTGTGAGTTCTGGGTGAGGGTTTGGGGCTTGCTGTGTGAGTTCTGGGTGAGTGTTTGATGCTGGCCGTGTGAGTTCTGGGTGAGTGTTTGGGGCTGGCTGTGTGAGTTCTGGGTGAGTGTTTGGGGCTGGCTGTGTGAGTTCTGGGTGAGGGTTTGTTGTTGGCTGTGTGAGTTCTGGGTGAGTGTTTGGTGCTGGCCGTGTGAGTTCTGGGTGAGTGTTTGGGGCTGGTTGTGTGAGTTCTGGGTGAGTGTTTGGGGGTGGCTGTGTGAGTTATGGGTGAGTATTTTGTGCTGGCCATGTGAGTTCTGGGAGAGTGTTTGGGGCTGGCTATGTGAGTTTCTGGGTGAGTGTTTGGGGCTGGCTGTGTGAGTTCTGGGTGAGGTTTTGGGGCTGGCTGTGTGAGTTCTGGGTGAGTGTTTGGAGCTGGCTGTGTGAGTTCTGGGTGAGTGTTTGGGGCTGGCTGTGTGAGTTCTGTGTGAGTGTTTGGGGCTGGATGTGTGAGTTCTGGGTGAGGGATTGGGGCTGGCTGTGTGAGTTCTGGGTGAGGGATTGGGGCTGGCGGTTTGAGTTCTGGGTGAGTGTTTGGGGCTGGCTGTGTGAGTTCTGGGTCAGTGTTTGGGACTGGCTGTGTGAGTTCTGGGTGAGGGTTTGTCGCTATCTGTGTGAGTTCTGGGTGAGGGTTTGGGGCTGGCTGTGTGAGTTCTGGGTGAGTGTTTGGGGCTGGCTGTGTGAGTTCTGGGTGAGGGTTTGGAGATGGCTGTATGAGTTCTGGGTGAGAGATTAGGGCTGGCCGTGTGCGTTCTGGGTGAGTGTTTGGGGCTGGCTGTGTGAGTTCTGGGTAAGTATTTGGGGCTGGCTGTGTGAGTTCTGGGTGAGTGTTTGGTGCTGGCCGTGTGAGTTCTGGGTGAGTGTTTGGGGCTGGCTGTGTTATTTCTGGGTGAGTGTTTGGGGCTGGCTGTGTGAGTTCTGGGTAAGTATTTGGGGCTGGCTGTGTGAGTTCTGGGTGAGTGTTTGGTGCTGGCCGTGTGAGTTCTGGGTGAGTGTTTGGGGCTGGCTGTGTTATTTCTGGGTGAGTGTTTGGGGCTGGCTGTGTGAGTTCTGGGTGAGGGTTTGGGGCTTGCTGTGTGAGTTCTGGGTGAGTGTTTGGTGCTGGCCGTGTGAGTTCTGGGTGAGTGTTTGGGGCTGGCTGTGTGAGTTCTGGGTGAGTGTTTGGGGCTGGCTGTGTGAGTTCTGGGTGAGGTTTTGGGGCTGGCTGTGTGAGTTCTGGGTGAGTGTTTGGTGCTGGCCGTGTGAGTTCTGGGTGAGTGTTTGGGGCTGGCTGTGTGAGTTCTGGGTGAGTGTTTCGGCGTGGCTGTGTGAGTTCTGGGTGAGTGTTTGGGGCTGGCTGTGTGAGTTCTGGGTGAGTGCTGGGGCTGGCTGTGTGAGTTCTGGGTGAGTGTTTGGGGCTGGCTGTGTGAGTTCTGGGTGAGTGTTTGGGGCTCGCTGTGTGAGTTCTAGGTGAGGATTTGGGGCTGGCTGTGTGAGTTCTGGGTGAGGGTTTGGGGCTGGCTGTGTGAGTTCTGGGTGAGTGTTTGGGGCTGGCTGTGTGAGTTCTGGGTGAGGGTTTGGAGATGGCTGTATGAGTTCTGGGTGAGAGATTAGGGCTGGCCGTGTGCGTTCTGGGTGAGTGTTTGGGGCTGGCTGTGTGAGTTCTGGGTAAGTATTTGGGGCTGGCTGTGTGAGTTCTGGGTGAGTGTTTGGTGCTGGCCGTGTGAGTTCTGGGTGAGTGTTTGGGGCTGGCTGTGTTATTTCTGGGTGAGTGTTTGGGGCTGGCTGTGTGAGTTCTGGGTGAGGGTTTGGGGCTTGCTGTGTGAGTTCTGGGTGAGTGTTTGATGCTGGCCGTGTGAGTTCTGGGTGAGTGTTTGGGGCTGGCTGTGTGAGTTCTGGGTGAGTGTTTGGGGCTGGCTGTGTGAGTTCTGGGTGAGGGTTTGTTGTTGGCTGTGTGAGTTCTGGGTGAGTGTTTGGTGCTGGCCGTGTGAGTTCTGGGTGAGTGTTTGGGGCTGGTTGTGTGAGTTCTGGGTGAGTGTTTGGGGGTGGCTGTGTGAGTTATGGGTGAGTATTTTGTGCTGGCCATGTGAGTTCTGGGAGAGTGTTTGGGGCTGGCTATGTGAGTTTCTGGGTGAGTGTTTGGGGCTGGCTGTGTGAGTTCTGGGTGAGGTTTTGGGGCTGGCTGTGTGAGTTCTGGGTGAGTGTTTGGAGCTGGCTGTGTGAGTTCTGGGTGAGTGTTTGGGGCTGGCTGTGTGAGTTCTGTGTGAGTGTTTGGGGCTGGATGTGTGAGTTCTGGGTGAGGGATTGGGGCTGGCTGTGTGAGTTCTGGGTGAGGGATTGGGGCTGGCGGTTTGAGTTCTGGGTGAGTGTTTGGGGCTGGCTGTGTGAGTTCTGGGTCAGTGTTTGGGACTGGCTGTGTGAGTTCTGGGTGAGGGTTTGTCGCTATCTGTGTGAGTTCTGGGTGAGGGTTTGGGGCTGGCTGTGTGAGTTCTGGGTGAGTGTTTGGGGCTGGCTGTGTGAGTTCTGGGTGAGGGTTTGGAGATGGCTGTATGAGTTCTGGGTGAGAGATTAGGGCTGGCCGTGTGCGTTCTGGGTGAGTGTTTGGGGCTGGCTGTGTGAGTTCTGGGTAAGTATTTGGGGCTGGCTGTGTGAGTTCTGGGTGAGTGTTTGGTGCTGGCCGTGTGAGTTCTGGGTGAGTGTTTGGGGCTGGCTGTGTTATTTCTGGGTGAGTGTTTGGGGCTGGCTGTGTGAGTTCTGGGTAAGTATTTGGGGCTGGCTGTGTGAGTTCTGGGTGAGTGTTTGGTGCTGGCCGTGTGAGTTCTGGGTGAGTGTTTGGGGCTGGCTGTGTTATTTCTGGGTGAGTGTTTGGGGCTGGCTGTGTGAGTTCTGGGTGAGGGTTTGGGGCTTGCTGTGTGAGTTCTGGGTGAGTGTTTGGTGCTGGCCGTGTGAGTTCTGGGTGAGTGTTTGGGGCTGGCTGTGTGAGTTCTGGGTGAGTGTTTGGGGCTGGCTGTGTGAGTTCTGGGTGAGGGTTTGTTGTTGGCTGTGTGAGTTCTGGGTGAGTGTTTGGTGCTGGCCGTGTGAGTTCTGGGTGAGTGTTTGGGGCTGGTTGTGTGAGTTCTGGGTGAGTGTTTGGGGGTGGCTGTGTGAGTTATGGGTGAGTATTTTGTGCTGGCCATGTGAGTTCTGGGAGAGTGTTTGGGGCTGGCTATGTGAGTTTCTGGGTGAGTGTTTGGGGCTGGCTGTGTGAGTTCTGGGTGAGGTTTTGGGGCTGGCTGTGTGAGTTCTGGGTGAGTGTTTGGAGCTGGCTGTGTGAGTTCTGGGTGAGTGTTTGGGGCTGGCTGTGTGAGTTCTGTGTGAGTGTTTGGGGCTGGATGTGTGAGTTCTGGGTGAGGGATTGGGGCTGGCTGTTTGAGTTCTGGGTGAGTGTTTGGGGCTGGCTGTGTGAGTTCTGGGTCAGTGTTTGGGGCTGGCTGTGTGAGTTCTGGGTGAGGGTTTGTCGCTATCTGTGTGAGTTCTGGGTGAGGGTTTGGGGCTGGCTGTGTGAGTTCTGGGTGAGTGTTTGGGGCTGGCTGTGTGAGTTCTGGGTGAGGGTTTGGAGATGGCTGTATGAGTTCTGGGTGAGAGATTAGGGCTGGCCGTGTGCGTTCTGGGTGAGTGTTTGGGGCTGGCTGTGTGAGTTCTGGGTAAGTATTTGGGGCTGGCTGTGTGAGTTCTGGGTGAGTGTTTGGTGCTGGCCGTGTGAGTTCTGGGTGAGTGTTTGGGGCTGGCTGTGTTATTTCTGGGTGAGTGTTTGGGGCTGGCTGTGTGAGTTCTGGGTGAGGGTTTGGGGCTTGCTGTGTGAGTTCTGGGTGAGTGTTTGGTGCTGGCCGTGTGAGTTCTGGGTGAGTGTTTGGGGCTGGCTGTGTGAGTTCTGGGTGAGTGTTTGGGGCTGGCTGTGTGAGTTCTGGGTGAGGGTTTGTTGTTGGCTGTGTGAGTTCTGGGTGAGTGTTTGGTGCTGGCCGTGTGAGTTCTGGGTGAGTGTTTGGGGCTGGTTGTGTGAGTTCTGGGTGAGTGTTTGGGGGTGGCTGTGTGAGTTCTGGGTGAGTATTTTGTGCTGGCCATGTGAGTTCTGGGAGAGTGTTTGGGGATGGCTGTGTGAGTTCTGGGTGAGTGTTTGGGGCTGGCTGTTTGAGTTTCTGGGTGAGTGTTTGGGGCTGGCTGTGTGAGTTCTGGGTGAGGTTTTGGGGCTGGCTGTGTGAGTTCTGGGTGAGTGTTTGGTGCTGGCCGTGTGAGTTCTGGGTGAGTGTTTGGGGCTGGCTGTGTGAGTTCTGGGTGAGTGTTTCGGGGTGGCTGTGTGAGTTCTGGGTGAGTGTTTGGTGCTGGCCATGTAAGTTCTGGGAGAGTGTTTGGGGCTTTCTGTGTGAGTTCTGGGTGAGTGTTTGGGGCTGGCTGTGTGAGTGCTGGGTGAGGGTTTGGAGCTGGCTGTGTGAGTTCTGGGTGAGGGTTTGGGGCTGGCTGTGTGAGTTCTGGGTGAGTGTTTGGGGCTGGCTGTGTGAATGCTGGGTTAGGGTTTTGGGCTGGCTGTGTGAGTCCTGGGTGAGTGTTTGGGGCTGGCTGTGTGAGTTCTGGGTGAGGGTTTGGGGCTTGCTGTGTGAGTTCTGGGTGAGGGTATGGGGCTGGCTGTGTGAGTTCTGGGTGAGTGTTTGGGGGTGCCTGTGTGAGTTCTGGGTGAGTGCTTGGGGCTGGCTGTGTGAGTTCTGGGTGAGTGTTTGGGGCTGGCTGTGTGAGTTCTGGATGAGTGTTTGGGGCTGGCTGTGTGAGTTCTAGGTGAGAGTTTGGGGCTGGCTGTTTGAGTTTCTGGGTGAGTGTTTGGGGCTGGCTGTGTGAGTTCTGGGTGAGGTTTTGGGGCTGGCTGTGTGAGTTCTGGGTGAGTGTTTGGTGCTGGCCGTGTGAGTTCTGGGTGAGTGTTTGGGGCTGGCTTTGTGAGTTCTGGGTGAGTGTTTCGGGGTGGCTGTGTGAGTTCTGGGTGAGTGTTTGGTGCTGGCCATGTAAGTTCTGGGAGAGTGTTTGGGGCTTTCTGTGTGAGTTCTGGGTGAGTGTTTGGGGCTGGCTGTGTGAGTGCTGGGTGAGGGTTTGGAGCTGGCTGTGTGAGTTCTGGGTGAGGGTTTGGGGCTGGCTGTGTGAGTTCTGGGTGAGTGTTTGGGGCTGGCTGTGTGAATGCTGGGTTAGGGTTTTGGGCTGGCTGTGTGAGTCCTGGGTGAGTGTTTGGGGCTGGCTGTGTGAGTTCTGGGTGAGGGTTTGGGGCTTGCTGTGTGAGTTCTGGGTGAGGGTATGGGGCTGGCTGTGTGAGTTCTGGGTGAGTGTTTGGGGGTGCCTGTGTGAGTTCTGGGTGAGTGCTTGGGGCTGGCTGTGTGAGTTCTGGGTGAGTGTTTGGGGCTGGCTGTGTGAGTTCTGGATGAGTGTTTGGGGCTGGATGTGTGAGTTCTAGGTGAGAGTTTGGGGCTGGCTGTTTGAGTTTCTGGGTGAGTGTTTGGGGCTGGCTGTGTGAGTTCTGGGTGAGGTTTTGGGGCTGGCTGTGTGAGTTCTGGGTGAGTGTTTGGTGCTGGCCGTGTGAGTTCTGGGTGAGTGTTTGGGGCTGGCTGTGTGAGTTCTGGGTGAGTGTTTCGGGGTGGCTGTGTGAGTTCTGGGTGAGTGTTTGGTGCTGGCCATGTAAGTTCTGGGAGAGTGTTTGGGGCTTTCTGTGTGAGTTCTGGGTGAGTGTTTGGGGCTGGCTGTGTGAGTGCTGGGTGAGGGTTTGGAGCTGGCTGTGTGAGTTCTGGGTGAGGGTTTGGGGCTGGCTGTGTGAGTTCTGGGTGAGTGTTTGGGGCTGGCTGTGTGAATGCTGGGTTAGGGTTTTTGGCTGGCTGTGTGAGTCCTGGGTGAGTGTTTGGGGCTGGCTGTGTGAGTTCTGGGTGAGGGTTTGGGGCTTGCTGTGTGAGTTCTGGGTGAGGGTATGGGGCTGGCTGTGTGAGTTCTGGGTGAGTGTTTGGGGGTGCCTGTGTGAGTTCTGGGTGAGTGCTTGGGGCTGGCTGTGTGAGTTCTGGGTGAGTGTTTGGGGCTGGCTGTGTGAGTTCTGGATGAGTGTTTGGGGCTGGCTGTGTGAGTTCTAGGTGAGAGTTTGGGGCTGGCTGTGTGATTTCTGGGTGAGTGTTTGGGGCTGGCTGTGTGAGTTCTGGGTGAGTGTTTGAGGCTGGCTGTGTGAGTTCTGGGTGAGGGTTTGGAGCTGGCTGTGTGAGTTCTGGGTGAGTGTTTGGGGCTGGCTGTGTGAGTTCTGGGTGAGTGCTGGGGCTGGCTGTGTGAGTTCTGGGTGAGTGTTTGGGGCTAGCTGTGTGAGTTCTGGGTGAGTGTTTGGGGCTCGCTGTGTGAGTTCTAGGTGAGGATTTGGGGCTGGCTGTGTGAGTTCTGGGTGAGGGTTTGGGGCTGGTTGTGTGAGTTCTGGGTGAGTGTTTGGGGCTGGCTGTCTGAGTTCTGGGTGAGGGTTTGGAGATGGCTGTATGAGTTCTGGGTGAGAGATTAGGGCTGGCCGTGTGCGTTCTGGGTGAGTGTTTGGGGCTGGCTGTGTGAGTTCTGGGTAAGTATTTGGGGCTGGCTGTGTGAGTTCTGGGTGAGTGTTTGGTGCTGGCCGTGTGAGTTCTGGGTGAGTGTTTGGGGCTGGCTGTGTTATTTCTGGGTGAGTGTTTGGGGCTGGCTGTGTGAGTTCTGGGTGAGGGTTTGGGGCTTGCTGTGTGAGTTCTGGGTGAGTGTTTGGTGCTGGCCGTGTGAGTTCTGGGTGAGTGTTTGGGGCTGGCTGTGTGAGTTCTGGGTGTGTGTTTGGGGCTGGCTGTGTGAGTTCTGGGTGAGGGTTTGTTGTTGGCTGTGTGAGTTCTGGGTGAGTGTTTGGTGCTGGCCGTGTGAGTTCTGGGTGAGTGTTTGGGGCTGGTTGTGTGAGTTCTGGGTGAGTGTTTGGGGGTGGCTGTGTGAGTTCTGGGTGAGTATTTTGTGCTGGCCATGTGAGTTCTGGGAGAGTGTTTGGGGCTGGCTGTGTGAGTTTCTGGGTGAGTGTTTGGGGCTGGCTGTGTGAGTTCTGGGTGAGGTTTTGGGGCTGGCTGTGTGAGTTCTGGGTGAGTGTTTGGGGCTGGCTGTGTGAGTTTCTGGGTGAGTGTTTGGGGCTGGCTGTGTGAGTTCTGGGTGAGGTTTTGGGGCTGGCTGTGTGAGTTCTGGGTGAGTGTTTGGAGCTGGCTGTGTGAGTTCTGGGTGAGTGTTTGGGGCTGGCTGTGTGAGTTCTGGGTGAGTGCTGGGGCTGCCTGTGTGAGTTCTGGGTGAGTGTTTGGGGCTGGCTGTGTGAGTTCTGGGTGAGTGTTTGGGGCTCGCTGTGTGAGTTCTAGGTGAGGATTTGGGGCTGGCTGTGTGAGTTCTGGGTGAGGGTTTGGGGCTGGCTGTGTGAGTTCTGGGTGAGTGTTTGGGGCTGGCTGTGTGATTTCTGGGTGAGGGTTTGGAGATGGCTGTATGAGTTCTGGGTGAGAGATTAGGGCTGGCCGTGTGCGTTCTGGGTGAGTGTTTGGGGCTGGCTGTGTGAGTTCTGGGTAAGTATTTGGGGCTGGCTGTGTGAGTTCTGGGTGAGTGTTTGGTGCTGGCCGTGTGAGTTCTGGGTGAGTGTTTGGGGCTGGCTGTGTTATTTCTGGGTGAGTGTTTGGGGCTGGCTGTGTGAGTTCTGGGTTAGGGTTTGGGGCTTGCTGTGTGAGTTCTGGGTGAGTGTTTGGTGCTGGCCGTGTGAGTTCTGGGTGAGTGTTTGGGGCTGGCTGTGTGAGTTCTGGGTGAGTGTTTGGGGCGGCTGTGTGAGTTCTGGGTGAGGGTTTGTTGTTGGCTGTGTGAGTTCTGGGTGAGTGTTTGGTGCTGGCCGTGTGAGTTCTGGGTGAGTGTTTGGGGCTGGTTGTGTGAGTTCTGGGTGAGTGTTTGGGGGTGGCTGTGTGAGTTCTGGGTGAGTATTTTGTGCTGGCCATGTGAGTTCTGGGAGAGTGTTTGGGGCTGGCTGTGTGAGTTCTGGGTGAGTGTTTGGGGCTGGCTGTGTGAGTTTCTGGGTGAGTGTTTGGGGCTGGCTGTGTGAGTTCTGGGTGAGGTTTTGGGGCTGGCTGTGTGAGTTCTGGGTGAGTGTTTGGGGCTGGCTGTGTGAGTTCTGTGTGAGTGTTTGGGGCTGGATGTGTGAGTTCTGGGTGAGGGATTGGGGCTGGCTGTGTGAGTTCTGGGTGAGGGATTGGGGCTGGCGGTTTGAGTTCTGGGTGAGTGTTTGGGGCTGGCTGTGTGAGTTCTGGGTGAGGGTTTGTCGCTATCTGTGTGAGTTCTGGGTGAGTGTTTGGTGCTGGCTGTGTGAGTTCTGGGTGAGTGTTTGGTGCTGGCCGTGTGAGTTCTGGGTGAGTGTTTGGGGCTGGCTGTGTTATTTCTGGGTGAGTGTTTGGGGCTGGCTGTGTGAGTTCTGGGTGAGGGTTTGGGGCTTGCTGTGTGAGTTCTGGGTGAGTGTTTGGTGCTGGCCGTGTGAGTTCTGGGTGAGTGTTTGGGGCTGGCTGTGTGAGTTCTGGGTGAGTGTTTGGGGCTGGCTGTGTGAGTTCTGGGTGAGGGTTTGTTGTTGGCTGTGTGAGTTCTGGGTGAGTGTTTGGTGCTGGCCGTGTGAGTTCTGGGTGAGTGTTTGGGGCTGGTTGTGTGAGTTCTGGGTGTGTGTTTGGGGGTGGCTGTGTGAGTTCTGGGTGAGTATTTTGTGCTGGCCATGTGAGTTCTGGGAGAGTGTTTGGGGCTGGCTGTGTGAGTTCTGGGTGAGTGTTTGGGGCTGGCTGTTTGAGTTTCTGGGTGAGTGTTTGGGGCTGGCTGTGTGAGTTCTGGGTGAGGTTTTGGGGCTGGCTGTGTGAGTTCTGGGTGAGTGTTTGGTGCTGGCCGTGTGAGTTCTGGGTGAGTGTTTGGGGCTGGCTGTGTGAGTTCTGGGTGAGTGTTTCGGGGTGGCTGTGTGAGTTCTGGGTGAGTGTTTGGTGCTGGCCATGTAAGTTCTGGGAGAGTGTTTGGGGCTTTCTGTGTGAGTTCTGGGTGAGTGTTTGGGGCTGGCTGTGTGAGTGCTGGGTGAGGGTTTGGAGCTGGCTGTGTGAGTTCTGGGTGAGGGTTTGGGGCTGGCTGTGTGAGTTCTGGGTGAGTGTTTGGGGCTGGCTGTGTGAATGCTGGGTTAGGGTTTTGGGCTGGCTGTGTGAGTCCTGGGTGAGTGTTTGGGGCTGGCTGTGTGAGTTCTGGGTGAGGGTTTGGGGCTTGCTGTGTGAGTTCTGGGTGAGGGTATGGGGCTGGCTGTGTGAGTTCTGGGTGAGTGTTTGGGGGTGCCTGTGTGAGTTCTGGGTGAGTGCTTGGGGCTGGCTGTGTGAGTTCTGGGTGAGTGTTTGGGGCTGGCTGTGTGAGTTCTGGATGAGTGTTTGGGGCTGGCTGTGTGAGTTCTAGGTGAGAGTTTGGGGCTGGCTGTGTGATTTCTGGGTGAGTGTTTGGTGCTGGCTGTGTGAGTTCTGGGTGAGTGTTTGAGGCTGGCTGTGTGAGTTCTGGGTGAGGGTTTGGAGCTGGCTGTGTGAGTTCTGGGTGAGTGTTTGGGGCTGGCTGTGTGAGTTCTGGGTGAGTGCTGGGGCTGGCTGTGTGAGTTCTGGGTGAGTGTTTGGGGCTGGCTGTGTGAGTTCTGGGTGAGTGTTTGGGGCTCGCTGTGTGAGTTCTAGGTGAGGATTTGGGGCTGGCTGTGTGAGTTCTGGGTGAGGGTTTGGGGCTGGCTGTGTGAGTTCTGGGTGAGTGTTTGGGGCTGGCTGTGTGAGTTTTGGGTGAGGGTTTGGAGATGGCTGTATGAGTTCTGGGTGAGAGATTAGGGCTGGCCGTGTGCGTTCTGGGTAAGTGTTTGGGGCTGGCTGTGTGAGTTCTGGGTAAGTATTTGGGGCTGGCTGTGTGAGTTCTGGGTGAGTGTTTGGTGCTGGCCGTGTGAGTTCTGGGTGAGTGTTTGGGGCTGGCTGTGTTATTTCTGGGTGAGTGTTTGGGGCTGGCTGTGTGAGTTCTGGGTGAGGGTTTGGGGCTTGCTGTGTGAGTTCTGGGTGAGTGTTTGGTGCTGGCCGTGTGAGTTCTGGGTGAGTGTTTGGGGCTGGCTGTGTGAGTTCTGGGTGAGTGTTTGGGGCTGGCTGTGTGAGTTCTGGGTGAGGGTTTGTTGTTGGCTGTGTGAGTTCTGGGTGAGTGTTTGGTGCTGGCCGTGTGAGTTCTGGGTGAGTGTTTGGGGCTGGTTGTGTGAGTTCTGGGTGAGTGTTTGGGGGTGGCTGTGTGAGTTCTGGGTGAGTATTTTGTGCTGGCCATGTGAGTTCTGGGAGAGTGTTTGGGGCTGGCTGTGTGAGTTCTGGGTGAGTGTTTGGGGCTGGCTGTGTGAGTTTCTGGGTGAGTGTTTGGGGCTGGCTGTGTGAGTTCTGGGTGAGGTTTTGGAGCTGGCTGTATGAGTTCTGGGTGAGTGTTTGGGGCTGGCTGTGTGAGTTCTGTGTGAGTGTTTGGGGCTGGATGTGTGAGTTCTGGGTGAGGGATTGGGGCTGGCTGTGTGAGTTCTGGGTGAGGGATTGGGGCTGGCGGTTTGAGTTCTGGGTGAGTGTTTGGGGCTGGCTGTGTGAGTTCTGGGTCAGTGTTTGGGGCTGGCTGTGTGAGTTCTGGGTGAGGGTTTGTTGTTGGCTGTGTGAGTTCTGGGTGAGTGTTTGGTGCTGGCCGTGTGAGTTCTGGGTGAGTGTTTGGGGCTGGTTGTGTGAGTTCTGGGTGAGTGTTTGGGGGTGGCTGTGTGAGTTCTGGGTGAGTATTTTGTGCTGGCCATGTGAGTTCTGGGAGAGTGGTTGGGGCTGGCTGTGTGAGTTCTGGGTGAGTGTTTGGGGCTGGCTGTTTGAGTTTCTGGGTGAGTGTTTGGGGCTGGCTGTGTGAGTTCTGGGTGAGGTTTTGGGGCTGGCTGTGTGAGTTCTGGGTGAGTGTTTGGTGCTGGCCGTGTGAGTTCTGGGTGAGTGTTTGGGGCTGGTTGTGTGAGTTCTGGGTGAGTGTTTTGGGTGGCTGTGTGAGTTCTGGGTGAGTATTTTGTGCTGGCCATGTGAGTTCTGGGAGAGTGTTTGGGGCTGGCTGTGTGAGTTCTGGGTGAGTGTTTGGGGCTGGCTGTTTGAGTTTCTGGGTGAGTGTTTGGGGCTGGCTGTGTGAGTTCTGGGTGAGGTTTTGGGGCTGGCTGTGTGAGTTCTGGGTGAGTGTTTGGTGCTGGCCGTGTGAGTTCTGGGTGAGTGTTTGGGGCTGGCTGTGTGAGTTCTGGGTGAGTGTTTCGGGGTGGCTGTGTGAGTTCTGGGTGAGTGTTTGGTGCTGGCCATGTAAGTTCTGGGAGAGTGTTTGGGGCTTTCTGTGTGAGTTCTGGGTGAGTGTTTGGGGCTGGCTGTGTGAGTTCTGGGTAAGTATTTGGGGCTGGCTGTGTGAGTTCTGGGTGAGTGTTTGGTGCTGGCCGTGTGAGTTCTGGGTGAGTGTTTGGGGCTGGCTGTGTTATTTCTGGGTGAGTGTTTGGGGCTGGCTGTGTGAGTTCTGGGTGAGGGTTTGGGGCTTGCTGTGTGAGTTCTGGGTGAGTGTTTGGTGCTGGCCGTGTGAGTTCTGTGTGAGTGTTTGGGGCTGGCTGTGTGAGTTCTGGGTGAGTGTTTGGGGCTGGCTGTGTGAGTTCTGGGTGAGGGTTTGTTGTTGGCTGTGTAAGTTCTGGGTGAGTGTTTGGTGCTGGCCGTGTGAGTTCTGGGTGAGTGTTTGGGGCTGGTTGTGTGAGTTCTGGGTGAGTGTTTGGGGGTGGCTGTGTGAGTTCTGGGTGAGTATTTTGTGCTGGCCATGTGAGTTCTGGGAGAGTGTTTGGGGCTGGCTGTGTGAGTTCTGGGTGAGTGTTTGGGGCTGGCTGTGTGAGTTTCTGGGTGAGTGTTTGGGGCTGGCTGTGTGAGTTCTGGGTGAGGTTTTGGGGCTGGCTGTGTGAGTTCTGGGTGAGTGTTTGGAGCTGGCTGTGTGAGTTCTGGGTGAGAGTTTGGGGCTGGCTGTGTGAGTTCTGGGTGAGTGCTGGGGCTGGCTGTGTGAGTTCTGGGTGAGTGTTTGGGGCTGGCTGTGTGAGTTCTGGGTGAGTGTTTGGGGCTCGCTGTGTGAGTTCTAGGTGAGGATTTGGGGCTGGCTGTGTGAGTTCTGGGTGAGGGTTTGGGGCTGGCTGTGTGAGTTCTGGGTGAGTGTTTGGGGCTGGCTGTGTGAGTTCTGGGTGAGGGTTGGAGATGGCTGTATGAGTTCTGGGTGAGAGATTAGGGCTGGCCGTGTGCGTTCTGGGTGAGTGTTTGGGGCTGGCTGTGTGAGTTCTGGGTAAGTATTTGGGGCTGGCTGTGTGAGTTCTGGGTGAGTGTTTGGTGCTGGCCGTGTGAGTTCTGGGTGAGTGTTTGGGGCTGGCTGTGTTATTTCTGTGTGAGTGTTTGGGGCTGGCTGTGTGAGTTCTGGGTGAGGGTTTGGGGCTTGCTGTGTGAGTTCTGGGTGAGTGTTTGGTGCTGGCCGTGTGAGTTCTGGGTGAGTGTTTGGGGCTGGCTGTGTGAGTTCTGGGTGAGTGTTTGGGGCTGGCTGTGCGAGTTCTGGGTGAGGGTTTGTTGTTGGCTGTGTGAGTTCTGGGTGAGTGTTTGGTGCTGGCCGTGTGAGTTCTGGGTGAGTGTTTGGGGCTGGTTGTGTGAGTTCTGGGTGAGTGTTTGGGGGTGGCTGTGTGAGTTCTGGGTGAGTATTTTGTGCTGGCCATGTGAGTTCTGGGAGAGTGTTTGGGGCTGGCTGTGTGAGTTCTGGGTGAGTGTTTGGGGCTGGCTGTGTGAGTTTCTGGGTGAGTGTTTGGGGCTGGCTGTGTGAGTTCTGGGTGAGATTTTGGGGCTGGCTGTGTGAGTTCTGGGTGAGTGTTTGGGGCTGGCTGTGTGAGTTCTGTGTGAGTGTTTGGGGCTGGATGTGTGAGTTCTGGGTGAGGGATTGGGGCTGGCTGTGTGAGTTCTGGGTGAGGGATTAGGGCTGGCGGTTTGAGTTCTGGGTGAGTGTTTGGGGCTGGCTGTGTGAGTTCTGGGTCAGTGTTTGGGGCTGGCTGTGTGAGTTCTGGGTGAGGGTTTGTCGCTATCTGTGTGAGTTCTGGGTGAGTGTTTGGTGCTGGCTGTGTGAGTTCTGGGTGAGTGTTTGGTGCTGGCCGTGTGAGTTCTGGGTGAGTGTTTGGGGCTGGCTGTGTTATTTCTGGGTGAGTGTTTGGGGCTGGCTGTGTGAGTTCTGGGTGAGGGTTTGGGGCTTGCTGTGTGAGTTCTGGGTGAGTGTTTGGTGCTGGCCGTGTGAGTTCTGGGTGAGTGTTTGGGGCTGGCTGTGTGAGTTCTGGGTGAGTGTTTGGGGCTGGCTGTGTGAGTTCTGGGTGAGGGTTTGTTGTTGGCTGTGTGAGTTCTGGGTGAGTGTTTGGTGCTGGCCGTGTGAGTTCTGGGTGAGTGTTTGGGGCTGGTTGTGTGAGTTCTGGGTGAGTGTTTGGGGGTGGCTGTGTGAGTTCTGGGTGAGTATTTTGTGCTGGCCATGTGAGTTCTGGGAGAGTGTTTGGGGCTGGCTGTGTGAGTTCTGGGTGAGTGTTTGGGGCTGGCTGTTTGAGTTTCTGGGTGAGTGTTTGGTGCTGGCTGTGTGAGTTCTGGGTGAGGTTTTGGGGCTGGCTGTGTGAGTTCTGGGTGAGTGTTTGGTGCTGGCCGTGTGAGTTCTGGGTGAGTGTTTGGGGCTGGCTGTGTGAGTTCTGGGTGAGTGTTTCGGGGTGGCTGTGTGAGTTCTGGGTGAGTGTTTGGTGCTGGCCATGTAAGTTCTGGGAGAGTGTTTGGGGCTTTCTGTGTGAGTTCTGGGTGAGTGTTTGGGGCTGGCTGTGTGAGTGCTGGGTGAGGGTTTGGAGCTGGCTGTGTGAGTTCTGGGTGAGGGTTTGGGGCTGGCTGTGTGAGTTCTGGGTGAGTGTTTGGGGCTGGCTGTGTGAATGCTGGGTTAGGGTTTTGGGCTGGCTGTGTGAGTCCTGGGTGAGTGTTTGGGGCTGGCTGTGTGAGTTCTGGGTGAGGGTTTGGGGCTTGCTGTGTGAGTTCTGGGTGAGGGTATGGGGCTGGCTGTGTGAGTTCTGGGTGAGTGTTTGGGGGTGCCTGTGTGAGTTCTGGGTGAGTGCTTGGGGCTGGCTGTGTGAGTTCTGGGTGAGTGTTTGGGGCTGGCTGTGTGAGTTCTGGATGAGTGTTTGGGGCTGGCTGTGTGAGTTCTAGGTGAGAGTTTGGGGCTGGCTGTGTGATTTCTGGGTGAGTGTTTGGGGCTGGCTGTGTGAGTTCTGGGTGAGGGTTTGGAGATGGCTGTATGAGTTCTGGGTGAGAGATTAGGGCTGGCCGTGTGCGTTCTGGGTAAGTGTTTGGGGCTGGCTGTGTGAGTTCTGGGTAAGTATTTGGGGCTGGCTGTGTGAGTTCTGGGTGAGTGTTTGGTGCTGGCCGTGTGAGTTCTGGGTGAGTGTTTGGGGCTGGCTGTGTTATTTCTGGGTGAGTGTTTGGGGCTGGCTGTGTGAGTTCTGGGTGAGGGTTTGGGGCTTGCTGTGTGAGTTCTGGGTGAGTGTTTGGTGCTGGCCGTGTGAGTTCTGGGTGAATGTTTGGGGCTGGCTGTGTGAGTTCTGGGTGAGTGTTTGGGGCTGGCTGTGTGAGTTCTGGGTGAGGGTTTGTTGTTGGCTGTGTGAGTTCTGGGTGAGTGTTTGGTGCTGGCCGTGTGAGTTCTGGGTGAGTGTTTGGGGCTGGTTGTGTGAGTTCTGGGTGAGTGTTTGGGGGTGGCTGTGTGAGTTCTGGGTGAGTATTTTGTGCTGGCCATGTGAGTTCTGGGAGAGTGTTTGGGGCTGGCTGTGTGAGTTCTGGGTGAGTGTTTGGGGCTGGCTGTGTGAGTTTCTGGGTGAGTGTTTGGGGCTGGCTGTGTGAGTTCTGGGTGAGGTTTTGGGGCTGGCTGTGTGAGTTCTGGGTGAGTGTTTGGAGCTGGCTGTGTGAGTTCTGGGTGAGTGTTTGGGGCTGGCTGTGTGAGTTCTGTGTGAGTGTTTTGGGCTGGATGTGTGAGTTCTGGGTGAGGGATTGGGGCTGGCTGTGTGAGTTCTGGGTGAGGGATTGGGGCTGGCGGTTTGAGTTCTGGGTGAGTGTTTGGGGCTGGCTGTGTGAGTTCTGGGTCAGTGTTTGGGGCTGGCTGTGTGAGTTCTGGGTGAGGGTTTGTTGTTGGCTGTGTGAGTTCTGGGTGAGTGTTTGGTGCTGGCCGTGTGAGTTCTGGGTGAGTGTTTGGGGCTGGTTGTGTGAGTTCTGGGTGAGTGTTTGGGGGTGGCTGTGTGAGTTCTGGGTGAGTATTTTGTGCTGGCCATGTGAGTTCTGGGAGAGTGTTTGGGGCTGGCTGTGTGAGTTCTGGGTGAGTGTTTGGGGCTGGCTGTTTGAGTTTCTGGGTGAGTGTTTGGGGCTGGCTGTGTGAGTTCTGGGTGAGGTTTTGGGGCTGGCTGTGTGAGTTCTGGGTGAGTGTTTGGTGCTGGCCGTGTGAGTTCTGGGTGAGTGTTTGGGGCTGGCTGTGTGAGTTCTGGGTGAGTGTTTCGGGGTGGCTGTGTGAGTTCTGGGTGAGTGTTTGGTGCTGGCCATGTAAGTTCTGGGAGAGTGTTTGGGGCTTTCTGTGTGAGTTCTGGGTGAGTGTTTGGGGCTGGCTGTGTGAGTGCTGGGTGAGGGTTTGGAGCTGGCTGTGTGAGTTCTGGGTGAGGGTATGGGGCTGGCTGTGTGAGTTCTGGGTGAGTGTTTGGGGCTGGCTGTGTGAATGCTGGGTTAGGGTTTTGGGCTGGCTGTGTGAGTCCTGGGTGAGTGTTTGGGGCTGGCTGTGTGAGTTCTGGGTGAGGGTTTGGGGCTTGAGGTGTGAGTTCTGGGTGAGGGTATGGGGCTGGCTGTGTGAGTTCTGGGTGAGTGTTTGGGGGTGCCTGTGTGAGTTCTGGGTGAGTGCTTGGGGCTGGCTGTGTGAGTTCTGGGTGAGTGTTTGGGGCTGGCTGTGTGAGTTCTGGATGAGTGTTTGGGGCTGGCTGTGTGAGTTCTAGGTGAGAGTTTGGGGCTGGCTGTGTGATTTCTGGGTGAGTGTTTGGGCCTGGCTGTGTGAGTTCTGGGTGAGTGTTTGAGGCTGGCTGTGTGAGTTCTGGGTGAGGGTTTGGAGCTGGCTGTGTGAGTTCTGGGTGAGTGTTTGGGGCTGGCTGTGTGAGTTCTGGGTGAGTGCTGGGGCTGGCTGTGTGAGTTCTGGGTGAGTGTTTGGGGCTAGCTGTGTGAGTTCTGGGTGAGTGTTTGGGGCTCGCTGTGTGAGTTCTAGGTGAGGATTTGGGGCTGGCTGTGTGAGTTCTGGGTGAGGGTTTGGGGCTGGCTGTGTGAGTTCTGGGTGAGTGTTTGGGGCTGGCTGTCTGAGTTCTGGGTGAGGGTTTGGAGATGGCTGTATGAGTTCTGGGTGAGAGATTAGGGCTGGCCGTGTGCGTTCTGGGTGAGTGTTTGGGGCTGGCTGTGTGAGTTCTGGGTAAGTATTTGGGGCTGGCTGTGTGAGTTCTGGGTGAGTGTTTGGTGCTGGCCGTGTGAGTTCTGGGTGAGTGTTTGGGGCTGGCTGTGTTATTTCTGGGTGAGTGTTTGGGGCTGGCTGTGTGAGTTCTGGGTGAGGGTTTGGGGCTTGCTGTGTGAGTTCTGGGTGAGTGTTTGGTGCTGGCCGTGTGAGTTCTGGGTGAGTGTTTGGGGCTGGCTGTGTGAGTTCTGGGTGAGTTTTTGGGGCTGGCTGTGTGAGTTCTGGGTGAGGGTTTGTTGTTGGCTGTGTGAGTTCTGGGTGAGTGTTTGGTGCTGGCCGTGTGAGTTCTGGGTGAGTGTTTGGGGCTGGTTGTGTGAGTTCTGGGTGAGTGTTTGGGGGTGGCTGTGTGAGTTCTGGGTGAGTATTTTGTGCTGGCCATGTGAGTTCTGGGAGAGTGTTTGGGGCTGGCTGTGTGAGTTCTGGGTGAGTGTTTGGGGCTGGCTGTGTGAGTTTCTGGGTGAGTGTTTGGGGCTGGCTGTGTGAGTTCTGGGTGAGGTTTTGGGGCTGGCTGTGTGAGTTCTGGGTGAGTGTTTGGAGCTGGCTGTGTGAGTTCTGGGTGAGTGTTTGGGGCTGGCTGTGTGAGTTCTGGGTGAGTGCTGGGGCTGGCTGTGTGAGTTCTGGGTGAGTGTTTGGGGCTGGCTGTGTGAGTTCTGGGTGAGTGTTTGGGGCTCGCTGTGTGAGTTCTAGGTGAGGATTTGGGGCTGGCTGTGTGAGTTCTGGGTGAGGGTTTGGGGCTGGCTGTGTGAGTTCTGGGTGAGTGTTTGGGGCTGGCTGTGTGAGTTCTGGGTGAGGGTTTGGAGATGGCTGTATGAGTTCTGGGTGAGAGATTAGGGCTGGCCGTGTGCGTTCTGGGTGAGTGTTTGGGGCTGGCTGTGTGAGTTCTGGGTAAGTATTTGGGGCTGGCTGTGTGAGTTCTGGGTGAGTGTTTGGTGCTGGCCGTGTGAGTTCTGGGTGAGTGTTTGGGGCTGGCTGTGTTATTTCTGGGTGAGTGTTTGGGGCTGGCTGTGTGAGTTCTGGGTGAGGGTTTGGGGCTTGCTGTGTGAGTTCTGGGTGAGTGTTTGGTGCTGGCCGTGTGAGTTCTGGGTGAGTGTTTGGGGCTGGCTGTGTGAGTTCTGGGTGAGTGTTTGGGGCTGGCTGTGTGAGTTCTGGGTGAGGGTTTGGTGCTGGCCGTGTGAGTTCTGGGTGAGTGTTTGGGGCTGGCTGTGTGAGTTCTGGGTGAGTGTTTGGGGCTGGCTGTGTGAGTTCTGGGTGAGGGTTTGTCGCTATCTGTGTGAGTTCTGGGTGAGTGCTTGGTGCTGGCCGTGTGAGTTCTGGGTGAGTGTTTGGGGGTGGCTGTGTGAGTTCTGGGTGAGTATTTTGTGCTGGCCATGTGAGTTCTGGGAGAGTGTTTGGGGCTGGCTGTGTGAGTTCTGGGTGAGTGTTTGGTGCTGGCCGTGTGAGTTCTGGGTGAGTGTTTGGGGCTGGTTGTGTGAGTTCTGGGTGAGTGTTTGGAGCTGGCTGTGTGAGTTCTGGGTGAGTATTTTGTGCTGGCCATGTGAGTTCTGGGAGAGTGTTTGGGGCTGGCTGTGTGAGTTCTGGGTGAGTGTTTGGGGCTGGCTGTTTGAGTTTCTGGGTGAGTGTTTGGGGCTGGCTGTGTGAGTTCTGGGTGAGGTTTTGGGGCTGGCTGTGTGAGTTCTGGGTGAGTGTTTGGTGCTGGCCGTGTGAGTTCTGGGTGAGTGTTTGGGGCTGGCTGTGTGAGTTCTGGGTGAGTGTTTCGGGGTGGCTGTGTGAGTTATGGGTGAGTGTTTGGTGCTGGCCATGTAAGTTCTGGGAGAGTGTTTGGGGCTTTCTGTGTGAGTTCTGGGTGAGTGTTTGGGGCTGGCTGTGTGAGTGCTGGGTGAGGGTTTGGAGCTGGCTGTGTGAGTTCTGGGTGAGGGTTTGGGGCTGGCTGTGTGAGTTCTGGGTGAGTGTTTGGGGCTGGCTGTGTGAATGCTGGGTTAGGGTTTTGGGCTGGCTGTGTGAGTCCTGGGTGAGTGTTTGGGGCTGGCTGTGTGAGTTCTGGGTGAGGGTTTGGGGCTTGCTGTGTGAGTTCTGGGTGAGGGTATGGGGCTGGCTGTGTGAGTTCTGGGTGAGTGTTTGGGGGTGCCTGTGTGAGTTCTGGGTGAGTGCTTGGGGCTGGCTGTGTGAGTTCTGGGTGAGTGTTTGGGGCTGGCTGTGTGAGTTCTGGATGAGTGTTTGGGGCTGGCTGTGTGAGTTCTAGGTGAGATTTTGGGGCTGGCTGTGTGATTTCTGGGTGAGTGTTTGGGGCTGGCTGTGTGAGTTCTGGGTGAGTGTTTGAGGCTGGCTGTGTGAGTTCTGGGTGAGGGTTTGGAGCTGGCTGTGTGAGTTCTGGGTGAGTGTTTGGGGCTGGCTGTGTGAGTTCTGGGTGAGTGCTGGGGCTGGCTGTGTGAGTTCTGGGTGAGTGTTTGGGGCTGGCTGTGTGAGTTCTGGGTGAGTGTTTGGGGCTCGCTGTGTGAGTTCTAGGTGAGGATTTGGGGCTGGCTGTGTGAGTTCTGGGTGAGGGTTTGGGGCTGGCTGTGTGAGTTCTGGGTGAGTGTTTGGGGCTGGCTGTGTGAGTTCTGGGTGAGGGTTTGGAGATGGCTGTATGAGTTCTGGGTGAGAGATTAGGGCTGGCCGTGTGCGTTCTGGGTAAGTGTTTGGGGCTGGCTGTGTGAGTTCTGGGTAAGTATTTGGGGCTGGCTGTGTGAGTTCTGGGTGAGTGTTTGGTGCTGGCCGTGTGAGTTCTGGGTGAGTGTTTGGGGCTGGCTGTGTTATTTCTGGGTGAGTGTTTGGGGCTGGCTGTGTGAGTTCTGGGTGAGGGTTTGGGGCTTGCTGTGTGAGTTCTGGGTGAGTGTTTGGTGCTGGCCGTGTGAGTTCTGGGTGAATGTTTGGGGCTGGCTGTGTGAGTTCTGGGTGAGTGTTTGGGGCTGGCTGTGTGAGTTCTGGGTGAGGGTTTGTTGTTGGCTGTGTGAGTTCTGGGTGAGTGTTTGGTGCTGGCCGTGTGAGTTCTGGGTGAGTGTTTGGGGCTGGTTGTGTGAGTTCTGGGTGAGTGTTTGGGGGTGGCTGTGTGAGTTCTGGGTGAGTATTTTGTGCTGGCCATGTGAGTTCTGGGAGAGTGTTTGGGGCTGGCTGTGTGAGTTCTGGGTGAGTGTTTGGGGCTGGCTGTGTGAGTTTCTGGGTGAGTGTTTGGGGCTGGCTGTGTGAGTTCTGGGTGAGTGTTTGGGGCTGGCTGTGTGAGTTCTGGGTGAGTGTTTGGGGCTCGCTGTGTGAGTTCTAGGTGAGGATTTCGTGCTGGCTGTGTGAGTTCTGGGTGAGGGTTTGGGGCTGGCTCTGTGAGTTCTGGGTGAGTGTTTGGGGCTGGCTGTGTGAGTTCTGGGTGAGGGTTTGGAGATGGCTGTATGAGTTCTGGGTGAGAGATTAGGGCTGGCCGTGTGCGTTCTGGGTGAGTGTTTGGGGCTGGCTGTGTGAGTTCTGGGTAAGTATTTGGGGCTGGCTGTGTGAGTTCTGGGTGAGTGTTTGGTGCTGGCCGTGTGAGTTCTGGGTGAGTGTTTGGGGCTGGCTGTGTTATTTCTGGGTGAGTGTTTGGGGCTGGCTGTGTGAGTTCTGGGTGAGGGTTTGGGGCTTGCTGTGTGAGTTCTGGGTGAGTGTTTGGTGCTGGCCGTGTGAGTTCTGGGTGAGTGTTTGGGGCTGGCTGTGTGAGTTCTGGGTGAGTGTTTGGGGCTGGCTGTGTGAGTTCTGGGTGAGGGTTTGGTGCTGGCCGTGTGAGTTCTGGGTGAGTGTTTGGGGCTGGCTGTGTGAGTTCTGGGTGAGTGTTTGGGGCTGGCTGTGTGAGTTCTGGGTGAGGGTTTGTCGCTATCTGTGTGAGTTCTGGGTGAGTGCTTGGTGCTGGCCGTGTGAGTTCTGGGTGAGTGTTTGGGGGTGGCTGTGTGAGTTCTGGGTGAGTATTTTGTGCTGGCCATGTGAGTTCTGGGAGAGTGTTTGGGGCTGGCTGTGTGAGTTCTGGGTGAGTGTTTGGTGCTGGCCGTGTGAGTTCTGGGTGAGTGTTTGGGGCTGGTTGTGTGAGTTCTGGGTGAGTGTTTGGGGGTGGCTGTGTGAGTTCTGGGTGAGTATTTTGTGCTGGCCATGTGAGTTCTGGGAGAGTGTTTGGGGCTGGCTGTGTGAGTTCTGGGTGAGTGTTTGGGGCTGGCTGTTTGAGTTTCTGGGTGAGTGTTTGGGGCTGGCTGTGTGAGTTCTGGGTGAGGTTTTGGGGCTGGCTGTGTGAGTTCTGGGTGAGTGTTTGGTGCTGGCCGTGTGAGTTCTGGGTGAGTGTTTGGGGCTGGCTGTGTGGGTTCTGGGTGAGTGTTTCGGGGTGGCTGTGTGAGTTCTGGGTGAGTGTTTGGTGCTGGCCATGTAAGTTCTGGGAGAGTGTTTGGGGCTTTCTGTGTGAGTTCTGGGTGAGTGTTTGGGGCTGGCTGTGTGAGTGCTGGGTGAGGGTTTGGAGCTGGCTGTGTGAGTTCTGGGTGAGGGTTTGGGGCTGGCTGTGTGAGTTCTGGGTGAGTGTTTGGGGCTGGCTGTGTGAATGCTGGGTTAGGGTTTTGGGCTGGCTGTGTGAGTCCTGGGTGAGTGTTTGGGGCTGGCTGTGTGAGTTCTGGGTGAGGGTTTGGGGCTTGCTGTGTGAGTTCTGGGTGAGGGTATGGGGCTGGCTGTGTGAGTTCTGGGTGAGTGTTTGGGGGTGCCTGTGTGAGTTCTGGGTGAGTGCTTGGGGCTGGCTGTGTGAGTTCTGGGTGAGTGTTTGGGGCTGGCTGTGTGAGTTCTGGATGAGTGTTTGGGGCTGGCTGTGTGAGTTCTAGGTGAGAGTTTGGGGCTGGCTGTGTGATTTCTGGGTGAGTGTTTGGGGCTGGCTGTGTGAGTTCTGGGTGAGTGTTTGAGGCTGGCTGTGTGAGTTCTGGGTGAGGGTTTGGAGCTGGCTGTGTGAGTTCTGGGTGAGTGTTTGGGGCTGGCTGTGTGAGTTCTGGGTGAGTGCTGGGGCTGGCTGTGTGAGTTCTGGATGAGTGTTTGGGGCTGGCTGTGTGAGTTCTGGGTGAGTGTTTGGGGCTCGCTGTGTGAGTTCTAGGTGAGGATTTGGGGCTGGCTGTGTGAGTTCTGGGTGAGGGTTTGGGGCTGGCTGTGTGAGTTCTGGGTGAGTGTTTGGGGCTGGCTGTGTGAGTTCTGGGTGAGGGTTTGGAGATGGCTGTATGAGTTCTGGGTGAGAGATTAGGGCTGGCCGTGTGCGTTCTGGGTAAGTGTTTGGGGCTGGCTGTGTGAGTTCTGGGTAAGTATTTGGGGCTGGCTGTGTGAGTTCTGGGTGAGTGTTTGGTGCTGGCCGTCTGAGTTCTGGGTGAGTGTTTGGGGCTGGCTGTGTTATTTCTGGGTGAGTGTTTGGGGCTGGCTGTGTGAGTTCTGGGTGAGGGTTTGGGGCTTGCTGTGTGAGTTCTGGGTGAGTGTTTGGTGCTGGCCGTGTGAGTTCTGGGTGAATGTTTGGGGCTGGCTGTGTGAGTTCTGGGTGAGTGTTTGGGGCTGGCTGTGTGAGTTCTGGGTGAGGGTTTGTTGTTGGCTGTGTGAGTTCTGGGTGAGTGTTTGGTGCTGGCCGTGTGAGTTCTGGGTGAGTGTTTGGGGCTGGTTGTGTGAGTTCTGGGTGAGTGTTTGGGGGTGGCTGTGTGAGTTCTGGGTGAGTATTTTGTGCTGGCCATGTGAGTTCTGGGAGAGTGTTTGGGGCTGGCTGTGTGAGTTCTGGGTGAGTGTTTGGGGCTGGCTGTGTGAGTTTCTGGGTGAGTGTTTGGGGCTGGCTGTGTGAGTTCTGGGTGAGGTTTTGGGGCTGGCTGTGTGAGTTCTGGGTGAGTGTTTGGAGCTGGCTGTGTGAGTTCTGGGTGAGTGTTTGGGGCTGGCTGTGTGAGTTCTGTGTGAGTGTTTGGGGCTGGATGTGTGAGTTCTGGGTGAGGGATTGGGGCTGGCTGTGTGAGTTCTGGGTGAGGGATTGGGGCTGGCGGTTTGAGTTCTGGGTGAGTGTTTGGGGCTGGCTGTGTGAGTTCTGGGTCAGTGTTTGGGGCTGGCTGTGTGAGTTCTGGGTGAGGGTTTGTTGTTGGCTGTGTGAGTTCTGGGTGAGTGTTTGGTGCTGGCCGTGTGAGTTCTGGGTGAGTGTTTGGGGCTGGTTGTGTGAGTTCTGGGTGAGTGTTTGGGGGTGGCTGTGTGAGTTCTGGGTGAGTATTTTGTGCTGGCCATGTGAGTTCTGGGAGAGTGTTTGGGGCTGGCTGTGTGAGTTCTGGGTGAGTGTTTGGGGCTGGCTGTTTGAGTTTCTGGGTGAGTGTTTGGGGCTGGCTGTGTGAGTTCTGGGTGAGGTTTTGGGGCTGGCTGTGTGAGTTCTGGGTGAGTGTTTGGTGCTGGCCGTGTGAGTTCTGGGTGAGTGTTTGGGGCTGGCTGTGTGAGTTCTGGGTGAGTGTTTCGGGGTGGCTGTGTGAGTTCTGGGTGAGTGTTTGGTGCTGGCCATGTAATTTCTGGGAGAGTGTTTGGGGCTTTCTGTGTGAGTTCTGGGTGAGTGTTTGGGGCTGGCTGTGTGAGTGCTGGGTGAGGGTTTGGAGCTGGCTGTGTGAGTTCTGGGTGAGGGTTTGGGGCTGGCTGTGTGAGTTCTGGGTGAGTGTTTGGGGCTGGCTGTGTGAGTTCTGGGTGAGTGTTTGGGGCTGGCTGTCTGAGTTCTGGGTGAGGGTTTGGAGATGGCTGTATGAGTTCTGGGTGAGAGATTAGGGCTGGCCGTGTGCGTTCTGGGTGAGTGTTTGGGGCTGGCTGTGTGAGTTCTGGGTAAGTATTTGGGGCTGGCTGTGTGAGTTCTGGGTGAGTGTTTGGTGCTGGCCGTGTGAGTTCTGGGTGAGTGTTTGGGGCTGGCTGTGTTATTTCTGGGTGAGTGTTTGGGGCTGGCTGTGTGAGTTCTGGGTGAGGGTTTGGGGCTTGCTGTGTGAGTTCTGGGTGAGTGTTTGGTGCTGGCCGTGTGAGTTCTGGGTGAGTGTTTGGGGCTGGCTGTGTGAGTTCTGGGTGAGTTTTTGGGACTGGCTGTGTGAGTTCTGGGTGAGGGTTTGTTGTTGGCTGTGTGAGTTCTGGGTGAGTGTTTGGTGCTGGCCGTGTGAGTTCTGGGTGAGTGTTTGGGGCTGGTTGTGTGAGTTCTGGGTGAGTGTTTGGGGGTGGCTGTGTGAGTTCTGGGTGAGTATTTTGTGCTGGCCATGTGAGTTCTGGGAGAGTGTTTGGGGCTGGCTGTGTGAGTTCTGGGTGAGTGTTTGGGGCTGGCTGTGTGAGTTTCTGGGTGAGTGTTTGGGGCTGGCTGTGTGAGTTCTGGGTGAGGTTTTGGGGCTGGCTGTGTGAGTTCTGGGTGAGTGTTTGGAGCTGGCTGTGTGAGTTCTGGGTGAGTGTTTGGGGCTGGCTGTGTGAGTTCTGGGTGAGTGCTGGGGCTGGCTGTGTGAGTTCTGGGTGAGTGTTTGGGGCTGGCTGTGTGAGTTCTGGGTGAGTGTTTGGGGCTCGCTGTGTGAGTTCTAGGTGAGGGTTTGGAGCTGGCTGTGTGAGTTCTGGGTGAGGGTTTGGGGCTGGCTGTGTGAGTTCTGGGTGAGTGTTTGGGGCTGGCTGTGTGAATGCTGGGTTAGGGTTTTGGGCTGGCTGTGTGAGTCCTGGGTGAGTGTTTGGGGCTGGCTGTGTGAGTTCTGGGTGAGGGTTTGGGGCTTGAGGTGTGAGTTCTGGGTGAGGGTATGGGGCTGGCTGTGTGAGTTCTGGGTGAGTGTTTGGGGGTGCCTGTGTGAGTTCTGGGTGAGTGCTTGGGGCTGGCTGTGTGAGTTCTGGGTGAGTGTTTGGGGCTGGCTGTGTGAGTTCTGGATGAGTGTTTGGGGCTGGCTGTGTGAGTTCTAGGTGAGAGTTTGGGGCTGGCTGTGTGATTTCTGGGTGAGTGTTTGGGGCTGGCTGTGTGAGTTCTGGGTGAGTGTTTGAGGCTGGCTGTGTGAGTTCTGGGTGAGGGTTTGGAGCTGGCTGTGTGAGTTCTGGGTGAGTGTTTGGGGCTGGCTGTGTGAGTTCTGGGTGAGTGCTGGGGCTGGCTGTGTGAGTTCTGGGTGAGTGTTTGGGGCTAGCTGTGTGAGTTCTGGGTGAGTGTTTGGGGCTCGCTGTGTGAGTTCTAGGTGAGGATTTGGGGCTGGCTGTGTGAGTTCTGGGTGAGGGTTTGGGGCTGGCTGTGTGAGTTCTGGGTGAGTGTTTGGGGCTGGCTGTCTGAGTTCTGGGTGAGGGTTTGGAGATGGCTGTATGAGTTCTGGGTGAGAGATTAGGGCTGGCCGTGTGCGTTCTGGGTGAGTGTTTGGGGCTGGCTGTGTGAGTTCTGGGTAAGTATTTGGGGCTGGCTGTGTGAGTTCTGGGTGAGTGTTTGGTGCTGGCCGTGTGAGTTCTGGGTGAGTGTTTGGGGCTGGCTGTGTTATTTCTGGGTGAGTGTTTGGGGCTGGCTGTGTGAGTTCTGGGTGAGGGTTTGGGGCTTGTTGTGTGAGTTCTGGGTGAGTGTTTGGTGCTGGCCGTGTGAGTTCTGGGTGAGTGTTTGGGGCTGGCTGTGTGAGTTCTGGGTGAGTTTTTGGGGCTGGCTGTGTGAGTTCTGGGTGAGGGTTTGTTGTTGGCTGTGTGAGTTCTGGGTGAGTGTTTGGTGCTGGCCGTGTGAGTTCTGGGTGAGTGTTTGGGGCTGGTTGTGTGAGTTCTGGGTGAGTGTTTGGGGGTGGCTGTGTGAGTTCTGGGTGAGTATTTTGTGCTGGCCATGTGAGTTCTGGGAGAGTGTTTGGGGCTGGCTGTGTGAGTTCTGGGTGAGTGTTTGGGGCTGGCTGTGTGAGTTTCTGGGTGAGTGTTTGGGGCTGGCTGTGTGAGTTCTGGGTGAAGTTTTGGGGCTGGCTATGTGAGTTCTGGGTGAGTGTTTGGAGCTGGCTGTGTGAGTTCTGGGTGAGTGTTTGGGGCTGGCTGTGTGAGTTCTGGGTGAGTGCTGGGGCTGGCTGTGTGAGTTCTGGGTGAGTGTTTGGGGCTGGCTGTGTGAGTTCTGGGTGAGTGTTTGGGGCTCGCTGTGTGAGTTCTAGGTGAGGATTTGGGGCTGGCTGTGTGAGTTCTGGGTGAGGGTTTGGGGCTGGCTGTGTGAGTTCTGGGTGAGTGTTTGGGGCTGGCTGTGTGAGTTCTGGGTGAGGGTTTGGAGATGGCTGTATGAGTTCTGGGTGAGAGATTAGGGCTGGCCGTGTGCGTTCTGGGTGAGTGTTTGGGGCTGGCTGTGTGAGTTCTGGGTAAGTATTTGGGGCTGGCTGTGTGAGTTCTGGGTGAGTGTTTGGTGCTGGCCGTGTGAGTTCTGGGTGAGTGTTTGGGGCTGGCTGTGTTATTTCTGGGTGAGTGTTTGGGGCTGGCTGTGTGAGTTCTGGGTGAGGGTTTGGGGCTTGCTGTGTGAGTTCTGGGTGAGTGTTTGGTGCTGGCCGTGTGAGTTCTGGGTGAGTGTTTGGGGCTGGCTGTGTGAGTTCTGGGTGAGTGTTTGGGGCTGGCTGTGTGAGTTCTGGGTGAGGGTTTGTTGTTGGCTGTGTGAGTTCTGGGTGAGTGTTTGGTGCTGGCCGTGTGAGTTCTGGGTGAGTGTTTGGGGCTGGTTGTGTGAGTTCTGGGTGAGTGTTTGGGGGTGGCTGTGTGAGTTCTGGGTGAGTATTTTGTGCTGGCCATGTGAGTTCTGGGAGAGTGTTTGGGGCTGGCTGTGTGAGTTCTGGGTGAGTGTTTGGGGCTGGCTGTGTGAGTTTCTGGGTGAGTGTTTGGGGCTGGCTGTGTGAGTTCTGGGTGAGGTTTTGGGGCTGGCTGTGTGAGTTCTGGGTGAGTGTTTGGGGCTGGCTGTGTGAGTTCTGTGTGAGTGTTTGGGGCTGGATGTGTGAGTTCTGGGTGAGGGATTGGGGCTGGCTGTGTGAGTTCTGGGTGAGGGATTGGGGCTGGCGGTTTGAGTTCTGGGTGAGTGTTTGGGGCTTGCTGTGTGAGTTCTGGGTGAGTGTTTGGGGCTGGCTGTGTTATTTCTGGGTGAGTGTTTGGGGCTGGCTGTGTGAGTTCTGGGTGAGGGTTTGGGGCTTGCTGTGTGAGTTCTGGGTGAGTGTTTGGTGCTGGCCGTGTGAGTTCTGGGTGAGTGTTTGGGGCTGGCTGTGTGAGTTCTGGGTGAGTGTTTGGGGCTGGCTGTGTGAGTTCTGGGTGAGGGTTTGTTGTTGGCTGTGTGAGTTCTGGGTGAGTGTTTGGTGCTGGCCGTGTGAGTTCTGGGTGAGTGTTTGGGGCTGGTTGTGTGAGTTCCGGGTGAGTGTTTGGGGGTGGCTGTGTGAGTTCTGGGTGAGTATTTTGTGCTGGCCATGTGAGTTCTGGGAGAGTGTTTGGGGATGGCTGTGTGAGTTCTGGGTGAGTGTTTGGGGCTGGCTGTTTGAGTTTCTGGGTGAGTGTTTGGGGCTGGCTGTGTGAGTTCTGGGTGAGGTTTTGGGGCTGGCTGTGTGAGTTCTGGGTGAGTGTTTGGTGCTGGCCGTGTGAGTTCTGGGTGAGTGTTTGGGGCTGGCTGTGTGAGTTCTGGGTGAGTGTTTCGGGGTGGCTGTGTGAGTTCTGGGTGAGTGTTTGGTGCTGGCCATGTAAGTTCTGGGAGAGTGTTTGGGGCTTTCTGTGTGAGTTCTGGGTGAGTGTTTGGGGCTGGCTGTGTGAGTGCTGGGTGAGGGTTTGGAGCTGGCTGTGTGAGTTCTGGGTGAGGGTTTGGGGCTGGCTGTGTGAGTTCTGGGTGAGTGTTTGGGGCTGGCTGTGTGAATGCTGGGTTAGAGTTTTGGGCTGGCTGTGTGAGTCCTGGGTGAGTGTTTGGGGCTGGCTGTGTGAGTTCTGGGTGAGGGTTTGGGGCTTGCTGTGTGAGTTCTGGGTGAGGGTATGGGGCTGGCTGTGTGAGTTCTGGGTGAGTGTTTGGGGGTGCCTGTGTGAGTTCTGGGTGAGTGCTTGGGGCTGGCTGTGTGAGTTCTGGGTGAGTGTTTGGGGCTGGCTGTGTGAGTTCTGGATGAGTGTTTGGGGCTGGCTGTGTGAGTTCTAGGTGAGAGTTTGGGGCTGGCTGTGTGATTTCTGGGTGAGTGTTTGGGGCTGGCTGTGTGAGTTCTGGGTGAGTGTTTGAGGCTGGCTGTGTGAGTTCTGGGTGAGGGTTTGGAGCTGGCTGTGTGAGTTCTGGGTGAGTGTTTGGGGCTGGCTATGTGAGTTCTGGGTGAGTGGTGGGGCTGGCTGTGTGAGTTCTGGGTGAGTGTTTGGGGCTGGCTGTGTGAGTTCTGGGTGAGTGTTTGGGGCTCGCTGTGTGAGTTCTAGGTGAGGATTTGGGGCTGGCTGTGTGAGTTCTGGGTGAGGGTTTTGGGCTGGCTGTGTGAGTTCTGGGTGAGTGTTTGGGGCTGGCTGTGTGAGTTCTGGGTGAGGGTTTGGAGATGGCTGTATGAGTTCTGGGTGAGAGATTAGGGCTGGCCGTGTGCGTTCTGGGTAAGTGTTTGGGGCTGGCTGTGTGAGTTCTGGGTAAGTATTTGGGGCTGTCTGTGTGAGTTCTGGGTGAGTGTTTGGTGCTGGCCGTGTGAGTTCTGGGTGAGTGTTTGGGGCTGGCTGTGTTATTTCTGGGTGAGTGTTTGGGGCTGGCTGTGTGAGTTCTGGGTGAGGGTTTGGGGCTTGCTGTGTGAGTTCTGGGTGAGTGTTTGGTGCTGGCCGTGTGAGTTCTGGGTGAGTGTTTGGGGCTGGCTGTGTGAGTTCTGGGTGAGTGTTTGGGGCTGGCTGTGTGAGTTCTGGGTGAGGGTTTGTTGTTGGCTGTGTGAGTTCTGGGTGAGTGTTTGGTGCTGGCCGTGTGAGTTCTGGGTGAGTGTTTGGGGCTGGTTGTGTGAGTTCTGGGTGAGTGTTTGGGGGTGGCTGTGTGAGTTCTGGGTGAGTATTTTGTGCTGGCCATGTGAGTTCTGGGATAGTGTTTGGGGCTGGCTGTGTGAGTTCTGGGTGAGTGTTTGGGGCTGGCTGTGTGAGTTTCTGGGTGAGTGTTTGGGGCTGGCTGTGTGAGTTCTGGGTGAGGTTTTGGGGCTGGCTGTGTGAGTTCTGGGTGAGTGTTTGGAGCTGGCTGTGTGAGTTCTGGGTGAGTGTTTGGGGCTGGCTGTGTGAGTTCTGTGTGAGTGTTTGGGGCTGGATGTGTGAGTTCTGGGTGAGGGATTGGGGCTGGCTGTGTGAGTTCTGGGTGAGGGATTGGGGCTGGCGGTTTGAGTTCTGGGTGAGTGTTTGGGGCTGGCTGTGTGAGTTCTGGGTCAGTGTTTGGGGCTGGCTGTGTGAGTTCTGGGTGAGGGTTTGTCGCTATCTGTGTGAGTTCTGGGTGAGTGTTTGGTGCTGGCCGTGTGAGTTCTGGGTGAGTGTTTGGGGCTGGCTGTGTGAGTTCTGGGTGAGTGTTTCGGGGTGGCTGTGTGAGTTCTGGGTGAGTGTTTGGGGCTGGCTGTGTGAGTTCTGGGTGAGTGTTTGGTGCTGGCCGTGTGAGTTCTGGGTGAGTGTTTGGGGCTGGTTGTGTGAGTTCTGGGTGAGTGTTTGGGGGTGGCTGTGTGAGTTCTGGGTGAGTATTTTGTGCTGGCCATGTGAGTTCTGGGAGAGTGTTTGGGGCTGGCTGTGTGAGTTCTGGGTGAGTGTTTGGGGCTGGCTGTGTGAGTTTCTGGGTGAGTGTTTGGGGCTAGCTGTGTGAGTTCTGGGTGTCGTTTTGGGGCTGGCTGTGTGAGTTCTGGGTGAGTGTTTGGAGCTGGCTGTGTGAGTTCTGGGTGAGTGTTTGGGGCTGGCTGTGTGAGTTCTGTGTGAGTGTTTGGGGCTGGATGTGTGAGTTCTGGGTGAGGGATTGGGGCTGGCTGTGTGAGTTCTGGGTGAGGGATTGGGGCTGGCGGTTTGAGTTCTGGGTGAGTGTTTGGGGCTGGCTGTGTGAGTTCTGGGTCAGTGTTTGGGGCTGGCTGTGTGAGTTCTGGGTGAGGGTTTGTCGCTATCTGTGTGAGTTCTGGGTGAGTGTTTGGTGCTGGCCGTGTGAGTTCTGGGTGAGTGTTTGGGGCTGGCTGTGTGAGTTCTGGGTGAGTGTTTGGGGCTGGCTGTGTGAGTTCTGGGTGAGTGTTTGGGGCTGGCTGTGTGAGTTCTGTGTGAGTGTTTGGGGCTGGATGTGTGAGTTCTGGGTGAGGGATTGGGGCTGGCTGTGTGAGTTCTGGGTGAGGGATTGGGGCTGGCGGTTTGAGTTCTGGGTGAGTGTTTGGGGCTGGCTGTGTGAGTTCTGGGTCAGTGTTTGGGGCTGGCTGTGTGAGTTCTGGGTGAGGGTTTGTCGCTATCTGTGTGAGTTCTGGGTGAGTGTTTGGTGCTGGCCGTGTGAGTTCTGGGTGAGTGTTTGGGGCTGGCTGTGTGAGTTCTGGGTGAGTGTTTCGGGGTGGCTGTGTGAGTTCTGGGTGAGTGTTTGGGGCTGGCTGTGTGAGTTCTGGGTGAGTGTTTGGTGCTGGCCGTGTGAGTTCTGGGTGAGTGTTTGGGGCTGGTTGTGTGAGTTCTGGGTGAGTGTTTGGGGGTGGCTGTGTGAGTTCTGGGTGAGTATTTTGTGCTGGCCATGTGAGTTCTGGGAGAGTGTTTGGGGCTGGTTGTGTGAGTTCTGGGTGAGTGTTTGGGGCTGGCTGTGTGAGTTTCTGGGTGAGTGTTTGGGGCTGGCTGTGTGAGTTCTGGGTGTCGTTTTGGGGCTGGCTGTGTGAGTTCTGGGTGAGTGTTTGGAGCTGGCTGTGTGAGTTCTGGGTGAGTGTTTGAGGCTGGCTGTGTGAGTTCTGTGTGAGAGTTTGGGGCTGGATGTGTGAGTTCTGGGTGAGTGTTTGGTGCTGGCCGTGTGAGTTCTGGGTGAGTGTTTGGGGCTGGCTGTGTGAGTTCTGGGTGAGTGTTTGGGGCTGGCTGTGTGAGTTCTGGGTGAGGGTTTGTTGTTGGCTGTGTGAGTTCTGGGTGAGTGTTTGGTGCTGGCCGTGTGAGTTCTGGGTGAGTGTTTGGGGCTGGTTGTGTGAGTTCTGGGTGAGTGTTTGGGGGTGGCTGTGTGAGTTCTGGGTGAGTATTTTGTGCTGGCCATGTGAGTTCTGGGAGAGTGTTTGGGGCTGGCTGTGTGAGTTCTGGGTGTCGTTTTGGGGCTGGCTGTGTGAGTTCTGGGTGAGTGTTTGGAGCTGGCTGTGTGAGTTCTGGGTGAGTGTTTGGGGCTGGCTGTGTGAGTTCTGTGTGAGTGTTTGGGGCTGGATGTGTGAGTTCTGGGTGAGGGATTGGGGCTGGCTGTGTGAGTTCTGGGTGAGGGATTGGGGCTGGCGGTTTGAGTTCTGGGTGAGTGTTTGGGGCTGGCTGTGTGAGTTCTGGATCAGTGTTTGGGGCTGGCTGTGTGAGTTCTGGGTGAGGGTTTGTCGCTATCTGTGTGAGTTCTGGGTGAGTGTTTGGTGCTGGCCGTGTGAGTTCTGGGTGAGTGTTTGGGGCTGGCTGTGTGAGTTCTGGGTGAGTGTTTGGGGCTGGCTGTGTGAGTTCTGGGTGAGGGTTTGTTGTTGGCTGTGTGAGTTCTGGGTGAGTGTTTGGTGCTGGCCGTGTGAGTTCTGGGTGAGTGTTTGGGGCTGGTTGTGTGAGTTCTGGGTGAGTGTTTGGGTGTGGCTTTGTGAGTTCTGGGTGAGTATTTTGTGCTGGCCATGTGAGTTCTGGGAGAGTGTTTAGGGCTGGCTGTGTGAGTTCTGGGTGAGTGTTTGGGGCTGGCTGTTTGAGTTTCTGGGTGAGTGTTTGGGGCTGGCTGTGTGAGTTCTGGGTGAGGTTTTGGGGCTGGCTGTGTGAGTTCTGGGTGAGTGTTTGGTGCTGGCCGTGTGAGTTCTGGGTGAGTGTTTGGGGCTGGCTGTGTGAGTTCTGGGTGAGTGTTTCGGGGTGGCTGTGTGAGTTCTGGGTGAGTGTTTGGTGCTGGCCATGTAAGTTCTGGGAGAGTGTTTGGGGCTTTCTGTGTGAGTTCTGGGTGAGTGTTTGGGGCTGGCTGTGTGAGTGCTGGGTGAGGGTTTGGAGCTGGCTGTGTGAGTTCTGGGTGAGGGTTTGGGGCTGGCTGTGTGAGTTCTGGGTGAGTGTTTGGGGCTGGCTGTGTGAATGCTGGGTTAGGGTTTTGGGCTGGCTGTGTGAGTCCTGGGTGAGTGTTTGGGGCTGGCTGTGTGAGTTCTGGGTGAGGGTTTGGGGCTTGCTGTGTGAGTTCTGGGTGAGGGTATGGGGCTGGCTGTGTGAGTTCTGGGTGAGTGTTTGGGGGTGCCTGTGTGAGTTCTGGGTGAGTGCTTGGGGCTGGCTGTGTGAGTTCTGGGTGAGTGTTTGGGGCTGGCTGTGTGAGTTCTGGATGAGTGTTTGGGGCTGGCTGTGTGAGTTCTAGGTGAGAGTTTGGGGCTGGCTGTGTGATTTCTGGGTGAGTGTTTGGGGCTGGCTGTGTGAGTTCTGGGTGAGTGTTTGAGGCTGGCTGTGTGAGTTCTGGGTGAGGGTTTGGAGCTGGCTGTGTGAGTTCTGGGTGAGTGTTTGGGGCTGGCTGTGTGAGTTCTGGGTGAGTGCTGGGGCTGGCTGTGTGAGTTCTGGGTGAGTGTTTGGGGCTGGCTGTGTGAGTTCTGGGTGAGTGTTTGGGGCTCGCTGTGTGAGTTCTAGGTGAGGATTTGGGGCTGGCTGTGTGAGTTCTGGGTGAGGGTTTGGGGCTGGCTGTGTGAGTTCTGGGTGAGTGTTTGGGGCTGGCTGTGTGAGTTCTGGGTGAGGGTTTGGAGATGGCTGTATGAGTTCTGGGTGAGAGATTAGGGCTGGCCGTGTGCGTTCTGGGTAAGTGTTTGGGGCTGGCTGTGTGAGTTCTGGGTAAGTATTTGGGGCTGGCTGTGTGAGTTCTGGGTGAGTGTTTGGTGCTGGCCGTGTGAGTTCTGGGTGAGTGTTTGGGGCTGGCTGTGTTATTTCTGGGTGAGTGTTTGGGGCTGGCTGTGTGAGTTCTGGGTGAGGGTTTGGGGCTTGCTGTGTGAGTTCTGGGTGAGTGTTTGGTGCTGGCCGTGTGAGTTCTGGGTGAGTGTTTGGGGCTGGCTGTGTGAGTTCTGGGTGAGTGTTTGGGGCTGGCTGTGTGAGTTCTGGGTGAGGGTTTGTTGTTGGCTGTGTGAGTTCTGGGTGAGTGTTTGGTGCTGGCCGTGTGAGTTCTGGGTGAGTGTTTGGGGCTGGTTGTGTGAGTTCTGGGTGAGTGTTTGGGGGTGGCTGTGTGAGTTCTGGGTGAGTATTTTGTGCTGGCCATGTGAGTTCTGGGAGAGTGTTTGGGGCTGGCTGTGTGAGTTCTGGGTGAGTGTCTGGGGCTGGCTGTGTGAGTTTCTGGGTGAGTGTTTGGGGCTGGCTGTGTGAGTTCTGGGTCAGTGTTTGGGGCTGGCTGTGTGAGTTCTGGGTGAGGGTTTGTCGCTATCTGTGTG
This sequence comes from Petromyzon marinus, assembly GCF_048934315.1. NCBI lineage: Eukaryota > Metazoa > Chordata > Hyperoartia > Petromyzontiformes > Petromyzontidae > Petromyzon > Petromyzon marinus. Next base: position 6,336,721 of record NC_133690.1, on the reverse strand, counting down.
AGTTCTGGGTGAGTGTTTGGTGCTGGCCGTGTGAGTTCTGGGTGAGTGTTTGGGGCTGGCTGTGTGAGTTCTGGGTGAGTGTTTCGGGGTGGCTGTGTGAGTTCTGGGTGAGTGTTTGGGGCTGGCTGTGTGAGTTCTGGATGAGTGTTTGGGGCTGGCTGTGTGAGTTCTGGGTGAGGGTTTGTTGTTGGCTGTGTGAGTTCTGGGTGAGTGTTTGGTGCTGGCCGTGTGAGTTCTGGGTGAGTGTTTGGGGCTGGTTGTGTGAGTTCTGGGTGAGTGTTTGGGGGTGGCTGTGTGAGTTCTGGGTGAGTATTTTGTGCTGGCCATGTGAGTTCTGGGAGAGTGTTTGGGGCTGGCTGTGTGAGTTCTGGGTGAGTGTTTGGGGCTGGCTGTGTGAGTTTCTGGGTGAGTGTTTGGGGCTGGCTGTGTGAGTTCTGGGTGAGGTTTTGGGGCTGGCTGTGTGAGTTCTGGGTGAGTGTTTGGAGCTGGCTGTGTGAGTTCTGGGTGAGTGTTTGGGGCTGGCTGTGTGAGTTCTGTGTGAGTGTTTGGGGCTGGATGTGTGAGTTCTGGGTGAGGGATTGGGGCTGGCTGTGTGAGTTCTGGGTGAGGGATTGGGGCTGGCGGTTTGAGTTCTGGGTGAGTGTTTGGGGCTGGCTGTGTGAGTTCTGGATCAGTGTTTGGGGCTGGCTGTGTGAGTTCTAGGTGAGGGTTTGTCGCTATCTGTGTGAGTTCTGGGTGAGTGTTTGGTGCTGGCCGTGTGAGTTCTGGGTGAGTGTTTGGGGCTGGCTGTGTGAGTTCTGGGTGAGTGTTTCGGGGTGGCTGTGTGAGTTCTGGGTGAGTGTTTGGTGCTGGCCATGTGAGTTCTGGGAGAGTGTTTGGGGCTTTCTGTGTGAGTTCTGGGTGAGTGTTTGGGGCTGGTTGTGTGAGTTCTGGGTGAGTGTTTGGGGCTGGCTGTGTGAGTTCTGGGTGACTGTTTAGGGCTGGCTGTGTGAGTTCTGGGTGAGTGCTGGGGCTGGCTGTGTGAGTTCTGGGTGAGTGTTTGGGGCTGGCTGTGTAAGTTCTCGGTGAGTGTTTGGGGCTGGCTGTGTGAGTTCTGGGTGAGTGTTTGGGGCTGGCTGTGTGAGTTCTGGGTGAGTGTTTGGGGCTGGCTGAGTGAGTTTTAGGTGAGGATTTGCGGCTGGCTGTGTGAGTTCTGGGTGAGTGTTTGGGGCTGATTGTGTGAGTTCTGGGTGAGTGTTTGGGGCTGGCTGTGTGAGTTCTGGGTGACTGTTTGGAGCTGGCTGTGTGAGTTCTGGGTGAGTGTTTGGGGCTGGCTGTGTGAGTTCTGGGTGACTGTTTGGGGCTGGTTGTGTGAGTTCTGGGTGAGGGTTTGGAGCTGGCTGTGTGAGTTCTGGGTGAGTGTTTGAGGCTGGCTGTGTGAGTTCTGGGTGAGGGTTTGGAGCTGGCTGTGTGAGTTCTGGGTGAGTGTTTGGGGCTGGCTGTGTGAGTGCTGAATGAGGGTTTGGGGCTGGCTGTGTGAGTTCTGGGTGTGGGTTTGGGGCTGGCTGTGTGAGTTCTGGGTGACTGTTTGGGGCTGGTTGTGTGAGTTCTAGGTGAGTGTTTGGGGCTGGCTGTGTGAGTTCTGGGTGAGGGTTTGGAGCTGGCTGTGTGAGTTCTGGGTGAGTGTTTGGGGCTGGCTGTGTGAGTTCTGGGTGAGTGCTGGGGCTGGCTGTGTGAGTTCTGGGTGAGTGTTTGGGGCTGGCTGTGTGAGTTCTGGTTGAGTGTTTGGGGCTCGCTGTGTGAGTTCTAGGTGAGGATTTGGGGCTGGCTGTGTGAGTTCTGGGTGAGGGTTTGGGGCTGGCTGTGTGAGTTCTGGGTGAGTGTTTGGGGCTGGCTGTGTGAGTTCTGGGTGAGGGTTTGGAGATGGCTGTATGAGTTCTGGGTGAGAGAATAGGGCTGGCCGTGTGCGTTCTGGGTGAGTGTTTGGGGCTGGCTGTGTGAGTTCTGGGTAAGTATTTGGGGCTGGCTGTGTGAGTTCTGGGTGAGTGTTTGGTGCTGGCCGTGTGAGTTCTGGGTGAGTGTTTGGGACTGGCTGTGTTATTTCTGGGTGAGTGTTTGGGGCTGGCTGTGTGAGTTCTGGGTGAGGGTTTGGGGCTTGCTGTGTGAGTTCTGGGTGAGTGTTTGGTGCTGGCCGTGTGAGTTCTGGGTGAGTGTTTGGGGCTAGCTGTGTGAGTTCTGGGTGAGTGTTTGGGGCTGGCTGTGTGAGTTCTGGGTGAGGGTTTGTTGTTGGCTGTGTGAGTTCTGGGTGAGTGTTTGGTGCTGGCCGTGTGAGTTCTGGGTGAGTGTTTGGGGCTGGTTGTGTGAGTTCTGGGTGAGTGTTTGGGGGTGGCTGTGTGAGTTCTGGGTGAGTATTTTGTGCTGGCCATGTGAGTTCTGGGAGAGTGTTTGGGGCTGGCTGTGTGAGTTCTGGGTGAGTGTTTGCGGCTGGCTGTTTGAGTTTCTGGGTGAGTGTTTGGGGCTGGCTTTGTGAGTTCTGGGTGAGGTTTTGGGGCTGTCTGTGTGAGTTCTGGGTGAGTGTTTGGAGCTGGCTGTGTGAGTTCTGGGTGAGTGTTTGGGGCTGGCTGTGTGAGTTCTGGATGAGTGTTTGGGGCTGGCTGTGTGAGTTCTAGGTGAGAGTTTGGGGCTGGCTGTGTGATTTCTGGGTGAGTGTTTGGGGCTGGCTGTGTGAGTTCTGGGTGAGTGTTTGAGGCTGGCTGTGTGAGTTCTGGGTGAGGGTTTGGAGCTGGCTGTGTGAGTTCTGGGTGAGTGTTTGGGGCTGGCTGTGTGAGTTCTGGGTGAGTGCTGGGGCTGGCTGTGTGAGTTCTGGGTGAGTGTTTGGGGCTGGCTGTGTGAGTTCTGGGTGAGTGTTTGGGGCTCGCTGTGTGAGTTCTAGGTGAGGATTTGGGGCTGGCCGTGTGAGTTCTGGGTGAGTGTTTGGGGCTGGCTGTGTGAGTTCTGGGTAAGTATTTGGGGCTGGCTGTGTGAGTTCTGGGTGAGTGTTTGGTGCTGGCCGTGTGAGTTCTGGGTGAGTGTTTGGGGCTGGCTGTGTTATTTCTGGGTGAGTGTTTGGGGCTGGCTGTGTGAGTTCTGGGTGAGGGTTTGGGGCTTGCTGTGTGAGTTCTGGGTGAGTGTTTGGTGCTGGCCGTGTGAGTTCTGGGTGAGTGTTTGGGGCTGGCTGTGTGAGTTCTGGTGAGTGTTTGGGGCTGGCTGTGTGAGTTCTGGGTGAGGGTTTGTTGTTGGCTGTGTGAGTTCTGGGTGAGTGTTTGGTGCTGGCCGTGTGAGTTCTGGGTGAGTGTTTGGGGCTGGTTGTGTGAGTTCTGGGTGAGTGTTTGGGGGTGGCTGTGTGAGTTCTGGGTGAGTATTTTGTGCTGGCCATGTGAGTTCTGGGAGAGTGTTTGGGGCTGGCTGTGTGAGTTCTGGGTGAGTGTTTGGGGCTGGCTGTGTGAGTTTCTGGGTGAGTGTTTGGGGCTGGCTGTGTGAGTTCTGGGTGAGGTTTTGGGGCTGGCTGTGTGAGTTCTGGGTGAGTGTTTGGAGCTGGCTGTGTGAGTTCTGGGTGAGTGTTTGGGGCTGGCTGTGTGAGTTCTGTGTGAGTGTTTGGGGCTGGATGTGTGAGTTCTGGGTGAGGGATTGGGGCTGGCTGTGTGAGTTCTGGGTGAGGGATTGGGGCTGGCGGTTTGAGTTCTGGGTGAGTGTTTGGGGCTGGCTGTGTGAGTTCTGGGTCAGTGTTTGGGGCTGGCTGTGTGAGTTCTGGGTGAGGGTTTGTCGCTATCTGTGTGAGTTCTGGGTGAGTGTTTGGGGCTGGCTGAGTGAGTTTTAGGTGAGGATTTGGGGCTGGCTGTGTGAGTTCTAGGTGAGTGTTTGGGGCTGATTGTGTGAGTTCTGGGTGAGTGTTTGGGGCTGGCTGTGTGAGTTCTGGGTGAGGGTTTGGAGCTGGCTGTGTGAGTTCTGGGTGAGTGTTTGGGGCTGGCTGTGTGAGTTCTGGGTGACTGTTTGGGGCTGGTTGTGTGAGTTCTGGGTGAGGGTTTGGAGCTGGCTGTGTGAGTTCTGGGTGAGTGTTTGAGGCTGGCTGTGTGAGTTCTGGGTGAGGGTTTGGAGCTGGCTGTGTGAGTTCTGGGTGAGGGTTTGGGGCTGGCTGTGTGAGTGCTGAATGAGGGTTTGGGGCTGGCTGTGTGAGTTCTGGGTGTGGGTTTGGGGCTGGCTGTGTGAGTTCTGGGTGACTGTTTGGGGCTGGTTGTGTGAGTTCTGGGTGAGTGTTTGGGGCTGGCTGTGTGAGTTCTGGGTGAGGGTTTGGAGATGGCTGTATGAGTTCTGGGTGAGAGATTAGGGCTGGCCGTGTGCGTTCTGGGTGAGTGTTTGGGGCTGGCTGTGTGAGTTCTGGGTGAGGGTTTGGAGCTGGCTGTGTGAGTTCTGGGTGAGTGTTTGGGGCTGGCTGTGTGAGTTCTGGGTGAGTGCTGGGGCTGGCTGTGTGAGTTCTGGGTGAGTGTTTGGGGCTGGCTGTGTGAGTTCTGGGTGAGTGTTTGGGGCTCGCTGTGTGAGTTCTAGGTGAGGATTTGGGGCTGGCTGTGTGAGTTCTGGGTGAGGGTTTGGGGCTGGCTGTGTGAGTTCTGGGTGAGTGTTTGGGGCTGGCTGTGTGAGTTCTGGGTGAGGGTTTGGAGATGGCTGTATGAGTTCTGGGTGAGAGATTAGGGCTGGCCGTGTGCGTTCTGGGTGAGTGTTTGGGGCTGGCTGTGTGAGTTCTGGGTAAGTATTTGGGGCTGGCTGTGTGAGTTCTGGGTGAGTGTTTGGTGCTGGCCGTGTGAGTTCTGGGTGAGTGTTTGGGGCTGGCTGTGTTATTTCTGGGTGAGTGTTTGGGGCTGGCTGTGTGAGTTCTGGGTGAGTATTTTGTGCTGGCCATGTGAGTTCTGGGAGAGTGTTTGGGGCTGGCTGTGTGAGTTCTGGGTGAGTGTTTGGGGCTGGCTGTGTGAGTTTCTGGGTGAGTGTTTGGGGCTGGCTGTGTGAGTTCTGGGTGAGGTTTTGGGGCTGGCTGTGTGAGTTCTGGGTGAGTGTTTGGAGCTGGCTGTGTGAGTTCTGGGTGAGTGTTTGGGGCTGGCTGTGTGAGTTCTGTGTGAGTGTTTGGGGCTGGATGTGTGAGTTCTGGGTGAGGGATTGGGGCTGGCTGTGTGAGTTCTGGGTGAGGGATTGGGGCTGGCGGTTTGAGTTCTGGGTGAGTGTTTGGGGCTGGCTGTGTGAGTTCTGGGTCAGTGTTTGGGGCTGGCTGTGTGAGTTCTGGGTGAGGGTTTGTCGCTATCTGTGTGAGTTCTGGGTGAGTGTTTGGGGCTGGCTGAGTGAGTTTTAGGTGAGGATTTGGGGCTGGCTGTGTGAGTTCTAGGTGAGTGTTTGGGGCTGATTGTGTGAGTTCTGGGTGAGTGTTTGGGGCTGGCTGTGTGAGTTCTGGGTGAGGGTTTGGAGCTGGCTGTGTGAGTTCTGGGTGAGTGTTTGGGGCTGGCTGTGTGAGTTCTGGGTGACTGTTTGGGGCTGGTTGTGTGAGTTCTGGGTGAGGGTTTGGAGCTGGCTGTGTGAGTTCTGGGTGAGTGTTTGAGGCTGGCTGTGTGAGTTCTGGGTGAGGGTTTGGAGCTGGCTGTGTGAGTTCTGGGTGAGGGTTTGGGGCTGGCTGTGTGAGTGCTGAATGAGGGTTTGGGGCTGGCTGTGTGAGTTCTGGGTGTGGGTTTGGGGCTGGCTGTGTGAGTTCTGGGTGACTGTTTGGGGCTGGTTGTGTGAGTTCTGGGTGAGTGTTTGGGGCTGGCTGTGTGAGTTCTGGGTGAGGGTTTGGAGATGGCTGTATGAGTTCTGGGTGAGAGATTAGGGCTGGCCGTGTGCGTTCTGGGTGAGTGTTTGGGGCTGGCTGTGTGAGTTCTGGGTGAGGGTTTGGAGCTGGCTGTGTGAGTTCTGGGTGAGTGTTTGGGGCTGGCTGTGTGAGTTCTGGGTGAGTGCTGGGGCTGGCTGTGTGAGTTCTGGGTGAGTGTTTGGGGCTGGCTGTGTGAGTTCTGGGTGAGTGTTTGGGGCTCGCTGTGTGAGTTCTAGGTGAGGATTTGGGGCTGGCTGTGTGAGTTCTGGGTGAGGGTTTGGGGCTGGCTGTGTGAGTTCTGGGTGAGTGTTTGGGGCTGGCTGTGTGAGTTCTGGGTGAGGGTTTGGAGATGGCTGTATGAGTTCTGGGTGAGAGATTAGGGCTGGCCGTGTGCGTTCTGGGTGAGTGTTTGGGGCTGGCTGTGTGAGTTCTGTGTAAGTATTTGGGGCTGGCTGTGTGAGTTCTGGGTGAGTGTTTGGTGCTGGCCGTGTGAGTTCTGGTTGAGTGTTTGGGGCTGGCTGTGTTATTTCTGGGTGAGTGTTTGGGGCTGGCTGTGTGAGTTCTGGGTGATGGTTTGGGGCTTGCTGTGTGAGTTCTGGGTGAGTGTTTGGTGCTGGCCATGTGAGTTCTGGGTGAGTGTTTGGGGCTGGCTGTGTGAGTTCTGGGTGAGTGTTTGGGGCTGGCTGTGTGAGTTCTGGGTGAGGGTTTGTTGTTGGCTGTGTGAGTTCTGGGTGAGTGTTTGGTGCTGGCCGTGTGAGTTCTGGGTGAGTGTTTGGGGCTGGTTGTGTGAGTTCTGGGTGAGTGTTTGGGGGTGGCTGTGTGAGTTCTGGGTGAGTATTTTGTGCTGGCCATGTGAGTTCTGGGAGAGTGTTTGGGGCTGGCTGTGTGAGTTCTGGGTGAGTGTTTGGGGCTGGCTGTTTGAGTTTCTGGGTGAGTGTTTGGGGCTGGCTGTGTGAGTTCTGGGTGAGGTTTTGGGGCTGTCTGTGTGAGTTCTGGGTGAGTGTTTGGAGCTGGCTGTGTGAGTTCTGGGTGAGTGTTTGGGGCTGGCTGTGTGAGTTCTGTGTGAGTGTTTGGGGCTGGATGTGTGAGTTCTGGGTGAGGGATTGGGGCTGGCTGTGTGAGTTCTGGGTGAGGGATTGGGGCTGGCGGTTTGAGTTCTGGGTGAGTGCTGGGGCTGGCTGTGTGAGTTCTGGGTGAGTGTTTGGGGCTGGCTGTGTAAGTTCTCGGTGAGTGTTTGGGGCTGGCTGTGTGAGTTCTGGGTGAGTGTTTGGGGCTGGCTGTGTGCGTTCTGGGTGAGTGTTTGGGGCTGGCTGTGTGAGTTCTGGGTGAGGGTTTGGAGCTGGCTGTGTGAGTTCTGGGTGAGTGTTTGGGGCTGGCTGTGTGAGTTCTGGGTGACTGTTTGGGGCTGGTTGTGTGAGTTCTGGGTGAGGGTTTGGAGCTGGCTGTGTGAGTTCTGGGTGAGTGTTTGAGGCTGGCTGTGTGAGTTCTGGGTGAGGGTTTGGAGCTGGCTGTGTGAGTTCTGGGTGAGGGTTTGGGGCTGGCTGTTTGAGTTCTGGGTGAGTGTTTGGGGCTGGCTGTGTGAGTGCTGAATGAGGGTTTGGGGCTGGCTGTGTGAGTTCTGGGTGTGGGTTTGGGGCTGGCTGTGTGAGTTCTGGGTGACTGTTTGGGGCTGGTTGTGTGAGTTCTGGGTGAGTGTTTGAGGCTGGCTGTGTGAGTTCTGGGTGAGGGTTTGGAGCTGGCGGTGTGAGTTCTGGGTGAGTGTTTGGGGCTGGCTGTGTGAGTTCTGGGTGAGTGTTTGGGGCTGGCTGTGTGAGTTCTGGGTGAGTGTTTGGGGCTGGCTGTGTGAGTTCTGGGTGAGTGTTTGGGGCTGGCTGTGTGAGTTCTAGGTGAGGATTTGGGGCTGGCTGTGTGAGTTCTGGGTGAGTGTTTGGGGCTGGCTGTGTGAGTTCTGGGTGAGGGTTTGGAGATGGCTGTATGAGTTCTGGGTGAGAGATTAGGGCTGGCCGTGTGCGTTCTGGGTGAGTGTTTGGGGCTGGCTGTGTGAGTTCTGGGTAAGTGTTTGCGGCTGGCTGTGTGAGTTCTGGGTGAGTGTTTGGTGCTGTCCGTGTGAGTTCTGGGTGAGTGTTTGGGGCTGGCTGTGTTATTTCTGGGTGAGTGTTTGGGGCTGGCTGTGTGAGTTCTGGGTGAGGGTTTGGGGCTTGCTGTGTGAGTTCTGGGTGAGTGTTTGGTGCTGGCCCTGTGAGTTCTGGGTGAGTGTTTGGGGCTGGCTGTGTGAGTTCTGGGTGAGTCTTTGGGGCTGGCTGTGTGAGTTCTGGGTGAGGGTTTGTTGTTGGCTGTGTGAGTTCTGGTTGAGTGTTTGGTGCTGGCCGTGTGAGTTCTGGGTGAGTGTTTGGGGCTGGTTGTGTGAGTTCTGGGTGAGTGTTTGGGGGTGGCTGTGTGAGTTCTGGGTGAGTATTTTGTGCTGGCCATGTGAGTTCTGGGAGAGTGTTTGGGGCTGGCTGTGTGAGTTCTGGGTGAGTGTTTGGGGCTGGCTGTGTGAGTTTCTGGGTGAGTGTTTGCGGCTGGCTGTGTGAGTTCTGGGTGAGGTTTTGGGGCTTGCTGTGTGAGTTCTGGGTGAGTGTTTGGAGCTGGCTGTGTGAGTTCTGGGTGAGTGTTTGGGGCTGGCTGTGTGAGTTCTGTGTGAGTGTTTGGGGCTGGATGTGTGAGTTCTGGGTGAGGGATTGGGGCTGGCTGTGTGAGTTCTGGGTGAGGGATTGGGGCTGGCGGTTTGAGTTCTGGGTGAGTGTTTGGGGCTGGCTGTGTGAGTTCTGGGTCAGTGTTTGGGGCTGGCTGTGTGAGTTCTGGGTGAGTGTTTGGTGCTGGCCGTGTGAGTTCTGGGTGAGTGTTTGGATCTGGCTGTGTGAGTTCTGGGTGAGTGTTTCGGGGTGGCTGTGTGAGTTCTGGGTGAGTGTTTGGTGCTGGCCATGTGAATTCTGGGAGAATGTTTGGGGCTTTCTGTGTGAGTTCTGGGTGAGTGTTTGGGGCTGGTTGTGTGAGTTCTGGGTGAGTGTTTGGGGCTGGCTGTGTGAGTTCTGGGTGACTGTTTGGGGCTGGCTGTGTGAGTTCTGGGTGAGTGCTGGGGCTGGCTGTGTGAGTTCTGGGTGAGTGTTTGGGGCTGGCTGTGTAAGTTCTCGGTGAGTGTTTGGGGCTGGCTGTGTGAGTTCTGGGTGAGTGTTTGGGACTGGCTGTGTGAGTTCTGGGTGAGTGTTTGGGGCTGGCTGAGTGAGTTTTAGGTGAGGATTTGGGGCTGGCTGTGTGAGTTCTGGGTGAGTGTTTGGGGCTGATTGTGTGAGTTCTGGGTGAGTGTTTGGGGCTGGCTGTGTGAGTTCTGGGTGAGGGTTTGGAGCTGGCTGTGTGAGTTCTGGGTGAGTGTTTGGGGCTGGCTGTGTGAGTTCTGGGTGACTGTTTGGGGCTGGTTGTGTGAGTTCTGGGTGAGGGTTTGGAGCTGGCTGTGTGAGTTCTGGGTGAGTGTTTGAGGCTGGCTGTGTGAGTTCTGGGTGAGGGTTTGGAGCTGGCTGTGTGAGTTCTGGGTGAGGGTTTGGGGCTGGCTGTGTGAGTTCTGGGTGAGTGTTTGGGGCTGGCTGTGTGAGTGCTGAATGAGGGTTTGGGGCTGGCTGTGTGAGTTCTGGGTGTGGGTTTGGGGCTGGCTGTGTGAGTTCTGGGTGACTGTTTGGGGCTGGTTGTGTGAGTTCTGGGTGAGTGTTTGGGGCTGGCTGTGTGAGTTCTGGGTGAGGGTTTGGAGATGGCTGTATGAGTTCTGGGTGAGAGATTAGGGCTGGCCGTGTGCGTTCTGGATGAGTGTTTGGGGCTGGCTGTGTGAGTTCTGTGTGAGGGTTTGGAGCTGGCTGTGTGAGTTCTGGGTGAGTGTTTGGGGCTGGCTGTGTGAGTTCTGGGTGAGTGCTGGGGCTGGCTGTGTGAGTTCTGGGTGAGTGTTTGGGGCTGGCTGTGTGAGTTCTGGGTGACTGTTTGGGGCTGGCTGTGTGAGTTCTGGGTGAGTGCTGGGGCTGGCTGTGTGAGTTCTGGGTGAGTGTTTGGGGCTGGCTGTGTAAGTTCTCGGTGAGTGTTTGGGGCTGGCTGTGTGAGTTCTGGGTGAGTGTTTGGGGCTGGCTGTGTGAGTTCTGGGTGAGTGTTTGGGGCTGGCTGAGTGAGTTTTAGGTGAGGATTTGGGGCTGGCTGTGTGAGTTCTGGGTGAGTGTTTGGGGCTGATTGTGTGAGTTCTGGGTGAGTGTTTGGGGCTGGCTGTGTGAGTTCTGGGTGAGGGTTTGGAGCTGGCTGTGTGAGTTCTGGGTGAGTGTTTGGGGCTGGCTGTGTGAGTTCTGGGTGACTGTTTGGGGCTGGTTGTGTGAGTTCTGGGTGAGGGTTTGGAGCTGGCTGTGTGAGTTCTGGGTGAGTGTTTGAGGCTGGCTGTGTGAGTTCTGGGTGAGTGTTTGGGGCTGGCTGTGTAAGTTCTCGGTGAGTGTTTGGGGCTGGCTGTGTGAGTTCTGGGTGAGTGTTTGGGGCTGGCTGTGTGAGTTCTGGGTGAGTGTTTGGGGCTGGCTGAGTGAGTTTTAGGTGAGGATTTGGGGCTGGCTGTGTGAGTTCTGGGTGAGTGTTTGGGGCTGTTTGTGTGAGTTCTGGGTGAGTGTTTGGGGCTGGCTGTGTGAGTTCTGGGTGAGGGTTTGGAGCTGGCTGTGTGAGTTCTGGGTGAGTGTTTGGGGCTGGCTGTGTGAGTTCTGGGTGACTGTTTGGGGCTGGTTGTGTGAGTTCTGGGTGAGGGTTTGGAGCTGGCTGTGTGAGTTCTGGGTGAGTGTTTGAGGCTGGCTGTGTGAGTTCTGGGTGAGGGTTTGGAGCTGGCTGTGTGAGTTCTGGGTGAGGGTTTGGGGCTGGCTGTGTGAGTTCTGGGTGAGTGTTTGGGGCTGGCTGTGTGAGTTCTGGGTGAGGGTTTGGAGCTGGCTGTGTGAGTTCTGGGTGAGTGTTTGGGGCTGGCTGTGTGAGTTCTGGGTGACTGTTTGGGGCTGGTTGTGTGAGTTCTGGGTGAGGGTTTGGAGCTGGCTGTGTGAGTTCTGGGTGAGTGTTTGAGGCTGGCTGTGTGAGTTCTGGGTGAGGGTTTGGAGCTGGCTGTGTGAGTTCTGGGTGAGGGTTTGGGGCTGGCTGTGTGAGTTCTGGGTGAGTGTTTGGGGCTGGCTGTGTGAGTGCTGAATGAGGGTTTGGGGCTGGCTGTGTGAGTTCTGGGTGTGGGTTTGGGGCTGGCTGTGTGAGTTCTGGGTGACTGTTTGGGGCTGGTTGTGTGAGTTCTGGGTGAGTGTTTGGGGCTGGCTGTGTGAGTTCTGGGTGAGGGTTTGGAGATGGCTGTATGAGTTCTGGGTGAGAGATTAGGGCTGGCCGTGTGCGTTCTGGATGAGTGTTTGGGGCTGGCTGTGTGAGTTCTGTGTGAGGGTTTGGAGCTGGCTGTGTGAGTTCTGGGTGAGTGTTTGGGGCTGGCTGTGTGAGTTCTGGGTGAGTGCTGGGGCTGGCTGTGTGAGTTCTGGGTGAGTGTTTGGGGCTGGCTGTGTGAGTTCTGGGTGACTGTTTGGGGCTGGCTGTGTGAGTTCTGGGTGAGTGCTGGGGCTGGCTGTGTGAGTTCTGGGTGAGTGTTTGGGGGTGGCTGTGTAAGTTCTCGATGAGTGTTTGGGTCTGGCTGTGTGAGTTCTGGGTGAGTGTTTGGGGCTGGCTGTGTGAGTTCTGGGTGAGTGTTTGGGGCTGGCTGAGTGAGTTTTAGGTGAGGATTTGGGGCTGGCTGTGTGAGTTCTGGGTGAGTGTTTGGGGCTGATTGTGTGAGTTCTGGGTGAGTGTTTGGGGCTGGCTGTGTGAGTTCTGGGTGAGGGTTTGGAGCTGGCTGTGTGAGTTCTGGGTGAGTGTTTGGGGCTGGCTGTGTGAGTTCTGGGTGACTGTTTGGGGCTGGTTGTGTGAGTTCTGGGTGAGGGTTTGGAGCTGGCTGTGTGAGTTCTGGGTGAGTGTTTGAGGCTGGCTGTGTGAGTTCTGGGTGAGTGTTTGGGGCTGGCTGTGTAAGTTCTCGGTGAGTGTTTGGGGCTGGCTGTGTGAGTTCTGGGTGAGTGTTTGGGGCTGGCTGTGTGAGTTCTGGGTGAGTGTTTGGGGCTGGCTGAGTGAGTTTTAGGTGAGGATTTGGGGCTGGCTGTGTGAGTTCTGGGTGAGTGTTTGGGGCTGTTTGTGTGAGTTCTGGGTGAGTGTTTGGGGCTGGCTGTGTGAGTTCTGGGTGAGGGTTTGGAGCTGGCTGTGTGAGTTCTGGGTGAGTGTTTGGGGCTGGCTGTGTGAGTTCTGGGTGACTGTTTGGGGCTGGTTGTGTGAGTTCTGGGTGAGGGTTTGGAGCTGGCTGTGTGAGTTCTGGGTGAGTGTTTGAGGCTGGCTGTGTGAGTTCTGGGTGAGGGTTTGGAGCTGGCTGTGTGAGTTCTGGGTGAGGGTTTGGGGCTGGCTGTGTGAGTTCTGGGTGAGTGTTTGGGGCTGGCTGTGTGAGTGCTGAATGAGGGTTTGGGGCTGGCTGTGTGAGTTCTGGGTGTGGGTTTGGGGCTGGCTGTGTGAGTTCTGGGTGACTGTTTGGGGCTGGTTGTGTGAGTTCTGGGTGAGTGTTTGGGGCTGGCTGTGTGAGTTCTGGGTGAGGGTTTGGAGATGGCTGTATGAGTTCTGGGTGAGAGATTAGGTCTGGCCGTGTGCGTTCTGGGTGAGTGTTTGGGGCTGGCTGTGTGAGTTCTGGGTGAGGGTTTGGAGCTGGCTGTGTGAGTTCTGGGTGAGTGTTTGGGGCTGGCTGTGTGAGTTCTGGGTGAGTGCTGGGGCTGGCTGTGTGAGTTCTGGGTGAGTGTTTGGGGCTGGCTGTGTGAGTTCTGGGTGAGTGTTTGGGGCTCGCTGTGTGAGTTCTAGGTGAGGATTTGGGGCTGGCTGTGTGAGTTCTGGGTGAGGGTTTGGGGCTGGCTGTGTGAGTTCTGGGTGAGTGTTTGGGGCTGGCTGTGTGAGTTCTGGGTGAGGGTTTGGAGATGGCTGTATGAGTTCTGGGTGAGAGATTAGGGCTGGCCGTGTGCGTTCTGGGTGAGTGTTTGGGGCTGGCTGTGTGAGTTCTGGGTAAGTATTTGGGGCTGGCTGTGTGAGTTCTGGGTGAGTGTTTGGTGCTGGCCGTGTGAGTTCTGGGTGAGTGTTTGGGGCTGGCTGTGTTATTTCTGGGTGAGTGTTTGGGGATGGCTGTGTGAGTTCTGGGTGGGGGTTTGGGGCTTGCTGTGTGAGTTCTGGGTGAGTGTTTGGTGCTGGCCGTGTGAGTTCTGGGTGAGTGTTTGGGGCTGGCTGTGTGAGTTCTGGGTGAGGGTTTGTTGTTGGCTGTGTGAGTTCTGGGTGAGTGTTTGGGGCTGGCTGTGTGAGTTCTGGGTGAGGGTTTGTTGTTGGCTGTGTGAGTTCTGGGTGAGTGTTTGGTGCTGGTTGTGTGAGTTCTGGGTGAGTGTTTGGGGGTGGCTGTGTGAGTTCTGGGTGAGTATTTTGTGCTGGCCATGTGAGTTCTGGGAGAGTGTTTGGGGCTGGCTGTGTGAGTTCTGGGTGAGTGTTTGGGGCTGGCTGTTTGAGTTTCTGGGTGAGTGTTTGGGGCTGGCTGTGTGAGTTCTGGGTGAGGTTTTGGGGCTGTCTGTGTGAGTTCTGGGTGAGTGTTTGGAGGTGGCTGTGTGAGTTCTGGGTGAGTGTTTGGGGCTGGCTGTGTGAGTTCTGTGTGAGTGTTTGGGGCTGGATGTGTGAGTTCTGGGTGAGGGATTGGGGCTGGCTGTGTGAGTTCTGGGTGAGGGATTGGGGCTGGCGGTTTGAGTTCTGGGTGAGTGTTTGGGGCTGGCTGTGTGAGTTCTGGGTCAGTGTTTGGGGCTGGCTGTGTGAGTTCTGGGTGAGGGTTTGTCGCTATCTGTGTGGGTTCTGGGTGAGTGTTTGGTGCTGGCCGTGTGAGTTCTGGGTGAGTGTTTGGGGCTGGCTGTGTGAGTTCTGGGTGAGTGTTTCGGGGTGGCTGTGTGAGTTCTGGGTGAGTGTTTGGTGCTGGCCATGTGAGTTCTGGGAGACTGTTTGGGGCTTTCTGTGTGAGTTCTGGGTGAGTGTTTGGGGCTGGTTGTGTGAGTTCTGTGTGAGTGTTTGGGGCTGGCTGTGTGAGTTCTGGGTGACTGTTTGGGGCTGGCTGTGTGAGTTCTGGGTGAGTGCTGGGGCTGGCTGTGTGAGTTCTGGGTGAGTGTTTGGGGCTGGCTGTGTAAGTTCTCGGTGAGTGTTTGGGGCTGGCTGTGTGAGTTCTGGGTGAGTGTTTGGGGCTGGCTGTGTGCGTTCTGGGTGAGTGTTTGGGGCTGGCTGTGTGAGTTCTGGGTGAGGGTTTGGAGCTGGCTGTGTGAGTTCTGGGTGAGTGTTTGGGGCTGGCTGTGTAAGTTCTCGGTGAGTGTTTGGGGCTGGCTGTGTGAGTTCTGGGTGAGTGTTTGGGGCTGGCTGTGTGAGTTCTGGGTGAGTGTTTGGGGCTGGCTGAGTGAGTTTTAGGTGAGGATTTGGGGCTGGCTGTGTGAGTTCTGGGTGAGTGTTTGGGGCTGATTGTGTGAGTTCTGGGTGAGTGTTAGGGGCTGGCTGTGTGAGTTCTGGGTGAGGGTTTGGAGCTGGCTGTGTGAGTTCTGGGTGAGTGTTTGGGGCTGGCTGTGTGAGTTCTGGGTGACTGTTTGGGGCTGGTTGTGTGAGTTCTGGGTGAGGGTTTGGAGCTGGCTGTGTGAGTTCTGGGTGAGTGTTTGAGGCTGGCTGTGTGAGTTCTGGGTGAGTGTTTGGGGCTGGCTGTGTAAGTTCTCGGTGAGTGTTTGGGGCTGGCTGTGTGAGTTCTGGGTGAGTGTTTGGGGCTGGCTGTGTGAGTTCTGGGTGAGTGTTTGGGGCTGGCTGAGTGAGTTTTAGGTGAGGATTTGGGGCTGGCTGTGTGAGTTCTGGGTGAGTGTTTGGGGCTGATTGTGTGAGTTCTGGGTGAGTGTTTGGGGCTGGCTGTGTGAGTTCTGGGTGAGGGTTTGGAGCTGGCTGTGTGAGTTCTGGGTGAGTGTTTGGGGCTGGCTGTGTGAGTTCTGGGTGACTGTTTGGGGCTGGTTGTGTGAGTTCTGGGTGAGGGTTTGGAGCTGGCTGTGTGAGTTCTGGGTGAGTGTTTGAGGCTGGCTGTGTGAGTTCTGGGTGAGGGTTTGGAGCTGGCTGTGTGAGTTCTGGGTGAGGGTTTGGGGCTGGCTGTGTGAGTTCTGGGTGAGTGTTTGGGGCTGGCTGTGTGAGTGCTGAATGAGGGTTTGGGGCTGGCTGTGTGAGTTCTGGGTGTGGGTTTGGGGCTGGCTGTGTGAGTTCTGGGTGACTGTTTGGGGCTGGTTGTGTGAGTTCTGGGTGAGTGTTTGGGGCTGGCTGTGTGAGTTCTGGGTGAGGGTTTGGAGATGGCTGTATGAGTTCTGGGTGAGAGATTAGGGCTGGCCGTGTGCGTTCTGGGTGAGTGTTTGGGGCTGGCTGTGTGAGTTCTGGGTGAGGGTTTGGAGCTGGCTGTGTGAGTTCTGGGTGAGTGTTTGGGGCTGGCTGTGTGAGTTCTGGGTGAGTGCTGGGGCTGGCTGTGTGAGTTCTGGGTGAGTGTTTGGGGCTGGCTGTGTGAGTTCTGGGTGAGTGTTTGGGGCTCGCTGTGTGAGTTCTAGGTGAGGATTTGGGGCTGGCTGTGTGAGTTCTGGGTGAGGGTTTGGGGCTGGCTGTGTGAGTTCTGGGTGAGTGTTTGGGGCTGGCTGTGTGAGTTCTGGGTGAGGGTTTGGAGATGGCTGTATGAGTTCTGGGTGAGAGATTAGGGCTGGCCGTGTGCGTTCTGGGTGAGTGTTTGGGGCTGGCTGTGTGAGTTCTGGGTAAGTATTTGGGGCTGGCTGTATGAGTTCTGGGTGAGTGTTTGGTGCTGGCCGTGTGAGTTCTGGGTGAGTGTTTGGGGCTGGCTATGTTATTTCTGGGTGAGTGTTTGGGGATGGCTGTGTGAGTTCTGGGTGAGGGTTTGGGGCTTGCTGTGTGAGTTCTGGGTGAGTGTTTGGTGCTGGCCGTGTGAGTTCTGGGTGAGTGTTTGGGGCTGGCTGTGTGAGTTCTGGGTGAGTGTTTGGGGCTGGCTGTGTGAGTTCTGGGTGAGGGTTTGTTGTTGGCTGTGTGAGTTCTGGGTGAGTGTTTGGTGCTGGCCGTGTGAGTTCTGGGTGAGTGTTTGGGGCTGGTTGTGTGAGTTCTGGGTGAGTGTTTGGGGGTGGCTGTGTGAGTTCTGGGTGAGTATTTTGTGCTGGCCATGTGAGTTCTGGGTGAGTGTTTGGTGCTGGCCGTGTGAGTTCTGGGTGAGTGTTTGGGGCTGGCTGTGTTATTTCTGGGTGAGTGTTTGGGGATGGCTGTGTGAGTTCTGGGTGGGGGTTTGGGGCTTGCTGTGTGAGTTCTGGGTGAGTGTTTGGTGCTGGCCGTGTGAGTTCTGGGTGAGTGTTTGGGGCTGGCTGTGTGAGTTCTGGGTGAGGGTTTGTTGTTGGCTGTGTGAGTTCTGGGTGAGTGTTTGGGGCTGGCTGTGTGAGTTCTGGGTGAGGGTTTGTTGTTGGCTGTGTGAGTTCTGGGTGAGTGTTTGGTGCTGGTTGTGTGAGTTCTGGGTGAGTGTTTGGGGGTGGCTGTGTGAGTTCTGGGTGAGTATTTTGTGCTGGCCATGTGAGTTCTGGGAGAGTGTTTGGGGCTGGCTGTGTGAGTTCTGGGTGAGTGTTTGGGGCTGGCTGTTTGAGTTTCTGGGTGAGTGTTTGGGGCTGGCTGTGTGAGTTCTGGGTGAGGTTTTGGGGCTGTCTGTGTGAGTTCTGGGTGAGTGTTTGGAGGTGGCTGTGTGAGTTCTGGGTGAGTGTTTGGGGCTGGCTGTGTGAGTTCTGTGTGAGTGTTTGGGGCTGGATGTGTGAGTTCTGGGTGAGGGATTGGGGCTGGCTGTGTGAGTTCTGGGTGAGGGATTGGGGCTGGCGGTTTGAGTTCTGGGTGAGTGTTTGGGGCTGGCTGTGTGAGTTCTGGGTCAGTGTTTGGGGCTGGCTGTGTGAGTTCTGGGTGAGGGTTTGTCGCTATCTGTGTGGGTTCTGGGTGAGTGTTTGGTGCTGGCCGTGTGAGTTCTGGGTGAGTGTTTGGGGCTGGCTGTGTGAGTTCTGGGTGAGTGTTTCGGGGTGGCTGTGTGAGTTCTGGGTGAGTGTTTGGTGCTGGCCATGTGAGTTCTGGGAGACTGTTTGGGGCTTTCTGTGTGAGTTCTGGGTGAGTGTTTGGGGCTGGTTGTGTGAGTTCTGTGTGAGTGTTTGGGGCTGGCTGTGTGAGTTCTGGGTGACTGTTTGGGGCTGGCTGTGTGAGTTCTGGGTGAGTGCTGGGGCTGGCTGTGTGAGTTCTGGGTGAGTGTTTGGGGCTGGCTGTGTAAGTTCTCGGTGAGTGT
The DNA here is from genome assembly GCF_048934315.1 of Petromyzon marinus. NCBI lineage: Eukaryota > Metazoa > Chordata > Hyperoartia > Petromyzontiformes > Petromyzontidae > Petromyzon > Petromyzon marinus. Next base: position 6,319,421 of record NC_133690.1, on the reverse strand, counting down.
TTGGGGCTGGCTGTGTGAGTTCTGGGTGAGTGTTTGGGGCTGGCTGTGTGCGTTCTGGGTGAGTGTTTGGGGCTGGCTGTGTGAGTTCTGGGTGAGGGTTTGGAGCTGGCTGTGTGAGTTCTGGGTGAGTGTTTGGGGCTGGCTGTGTAAGTTCTCGGTGAGTGTTTGGGGCTGGCTGTGTGAGTTCTGGGTGAGTGTTTGGGGCTGGCTGTGTGAGTTCTGGGTGAGTGTTTGGGGCTGGCTGAGTGAGTTTTAGGTGAGGATTTGGGGCTGTTTGTGTGAGTTCTGGGTGAGTGTTTGGGGCTGATTGTGTGAGTTCTGGTTGAGTGTTTGGGGCTGGCTGTGTGAGTTCTGGGTGAGGGTTTGGAGCTGGCTGTGTGAGTTCTGGGTGAGTGTTTGGGGCTGGCTGTGTGAGTTCTGGGTGACTGTTTGGGGCTGGTTGTGTGAGTTCTGGGTGAGGGTTTGGAGCTGGCTGTGTGAGTTCTGGGTGAGTGTTTGAGGCTGGCTGTGTGAGTTCTGGGTGAGTGTTTGGGGCTGGCTGTGTAAGTTCTCGGTGAGTGTTTGGGGCTGGCTGTGTGAGTTCTGGGTGAGTGTTTGGGGCTGGCGGTGTGAGTTCTGGGTGAGTGTTTGGGGCTGGCTGAGTGAGTTTTAGGTGAGGATTTGGGGCTGGCTGTGTGAGTTCTGGGTGAGTGTTTGGGGCTGATTGTGTGAGTTCTGGGTGAGTGTTTGGGGCTGGCTGTGTGAGTTCTGGGTGAGGGTTTGGAGCTGGCTGTGTGAGTTCTGGGTGAGTGTTTGGGGCTGGCTGTGTGAGTTCTGGGTGACTGTTTGGGGCTGGTTGTGTGAGTTCTGGGTGAGGGTTTGGAGCTGGCTGTGTGAGTTCTGGGTGAGTGTTTGAGGCTGGCTGTGTGAGTTCTGGGTGAGGGTTTGGAGCTGGCTGTGTGAGTTCTGGGTGAGGGTTTGGGGCTGGCTGTGTGAGTTCTGGGTGAGTGTTTGGGGCTGGCTGTGTGAGTGCTGAATGAGGGTTTGGGGCTGGCTGTGTGAGTTCTGGGTGTGGGTTTGGGGCTGGCTGTGTGAGTTCTGGGTGACTGTTTGGGGCTGGTTGTGTGAGTTCTGGGTGAGTGTTTGGGGCTGGCTGTGTGAGTTCTGGGTGAGGGTTTGGAGATGGCTGTATGAGTTCTGGGTGAGAGATTAGGGCTGGCCGTGTGCGTTCTGGGTGAGTGTTTGGGGCTGGCTGTGTGAGTTCTGGGTGAGGGTTTGGAGCTGGCTGTGTGAGTTCTGGGTGAGTGTTTGGGGCTGGCTGTGTGAGTTCTGGGTGAGTGCTGGGGCTGGCTGTGTGAGTTCTGGGTGAGTGTTTGGGGCTGGCTGTGTGAGTTCTGGGTGAGTGTTTGGGGCTCGCTGTGTGAGTTCTAGGTGAGGATTTGGGGCTGGCTGTGTGAGTTCTGGGTGAGGGTTTGGGGCTGGCTGTGTGAGTTCTGGGTGAGTGTTTGGGGCTGGCTGTGTGAGTTCTGGGTGAGGGTTTGGAGATGGCTGTATGAGTTCTGGGTGAGAGATTAGGGCTGGCCGTGTGCGTTCTGGGTGAGTGTTTGGGGCTGGCTGTGTGAGTTCTGGGTAAGTATTTGGGGCTGGCTGTATGAGTTCTGGGTGAGTGTTTGGTGCTGGCCGTGTGAGTTCTGGGTGAGTGTTTGGGGCTGGCTGTGTTATTTCTGGGTGAGTGTTTGGGGATGGCTGTGTGAGTTCTGGGTGAGGGTTTGGGGCTTGCTGTGTGAGTTCTGGGTGAGTGTTTGGTGCTGGCCGTGTGAGTTCTGGGTGAGTGTTTGGGGCTGGCTGTGTGAGTTCTGGGTGAGTGTTTGGGGCTGGCTGTGTGAGTTCTGGGTGAGGGTTTGTTGTTGGCTGTGTGAGTTCTGGGTGAGTGTTTGGTGCTGGCCGTGTGAGTTCTGGGTGAGTGTTTGGGGCTGGTTGTGTGAGTTCTGGGTGAGTGTTTGGGGGTGGCTGTGTGAGTTCTGGGTGAGTATTTTGTGCTGGCCATGTGAGTTCTGGGAGAGTGTTTGGGGCTGGCTGTGTGAGTTCTGGGTGAGTGTTTGGGGCTGGCTGTTTGAGTTTCTGGGTGAGTGTTTGGGGCTGGCTGTGTGAGTTCTGGGTGAGGTTTTGGGGCTGTCTGTGTGAGTTCTGGGTGAGTGTTTGGAGCTGGCTGTGTGAGTTCTGGGTGAGTGTTTGGGGCTGGCTGTGTGAGTTCTGTGTGAGTGTTTGGGGCTGGATGTGTGAGTTCTGGGTGAGGGATTGGGGCTGGCTGTGTGAGTTCTGGGTGAGGGATTGGGGCTGGCGGTTTGAGTTCTGGGTGAGTGTTTGGGGCTGGCTGTGTGAGTTCTGGGTCAGTGTTTGGGGCTGGCTGTGTGAGTTCTGGGTGAGGGTTTGTCGCTATCTGTGTGGGTTCTGGGTGAGTGTTTGGTGCTGGCCGTGTGAGTTCTGGGTGAGTGTTTGGGGCTGGCTGTGTGAGTTCTGGGTGAGTGTTTCGGGGTGGCTGTGTGAGTTCTGGGTGAGTGTTTGGTGCTGGCCATGTGAGTTCTGGGAGACTGTTTGGGGCTTTCTGTGTGAGTTCTGGGTGAGTGTTTGGGGCTGGTTGTGTGAGTTCTGGGTGAGTGTTTGGGGCTGGCTGTGTGAGTTCTGGGTGAGGGTTTGTTGTTGGCTGTGTGAGTTCTGGGTGAGTGTTTGGGGCTGGCTGTGTGAGTTCTGGGTGAGGGTTTGTTGTTGGCTGTGTGAGTTCTGGGTGAGTGTTTGGTGCTGGTTGTGTGAGTTCTGGGTGAGTGTTTGGGGGTGGCTGTGTGAGTTCTGGGTGAGTATTTTGTGCTGGCCATGTGAGTTCTGGGAGAGTGTTTGGGGCTGGCTGTGTGAGTTCTGGGTGAGTGTTTGGGGCTGGCTGTTTGAGTTTCTGGGTGAGTGTTTGGGGCTGGCTGTGTGAGTTCTGGGTGAGGTTTTGGGGCTGTCTGTGTGAGTTCTGGGTGAGTGTTTGGAGGTGGCTGTGTGAGTTCTGGGTGAGTGTTTGGGGCTGGCTGTGTGAGTTCTGTGTGAGTGTTTGGGGCTGGATGTGTGAGTTCTGGGTGAGGGATTGGGGCTGGCTGTGTGAGTTCTGGGTGAGGGATTGGGGCTGGCGGTTTGAGTTCTGGGTGAGTGTTTGGGGCTGGCTGTGTGAGTTCTGGGTCAGTGTTTGGGGCTGGCTGTGTGAGTTCTGGGTGAGGGTTTGTCGCTATCTGTGTGGGTTCTGGGTGAGTGTTTGGTGCTGGCCGTGTGAGTTCTGGGTGAGTGTTTGGGGCTGGCTGTGTGAGTTCTGGGTGAGTGTTTCGGGGTGGCTGTGTGAGTTCTGGGTGAGTGTTTGGTGCTGGCCATGTGAGTTCTGGGAGACTGTTTGGGGCTTTCTGTGTGAGTTCTGGGTGAGTGTTTGGGGCTGGTTGTGTGAGTTCTGTGTGAGTGTTTGGGGCTGGCTGTGTGAGTTCTGGGTGACTGTTTGGGGCTGGCTGTGTGAGTTCTGGGTGAGTGCTGGGGCTGGCTGTGTGAGTTCTGGGTGAGTGTTTGGGGCTGGCTGTGTAAGTTCTCGGTGAGTGTTTGGGGCTGGCTGTGTGAGTTCTGGGTGAGTGTTTGGGGCTGGCTGTGTGCGTTCTGGGTGAGTGTTTGGGGCTGGCTGTGTGAGTTCTGGGTGAGGGTTTGGAGCTGGCTGTGTGAGTTCTGGGTGAGTGTTTGGGGCTGGCTGTGTAAGTTCTCGGTGAGTGTTTGGGGCTGGCTGTGTGAGTTCTGGGTGAGTGTTTGGGGCTGGCTGTGTGAGTTCTGGGTGAGTGTTTGGGGCTGGCTGAGTGAGTTTTAGGTGAGGATTTGGGGCTGGCTGTGTGAGTTCTGGGTGAGTGTTTGGGGCTGATTGTGTGAGTTCTGGGTGAGTGTTTGGGGCTGGCTGTGTGAGTTCTGGGTGAGGGTTTGGAGCTGGCTGTGTGAGTTCTGGGTGAGTGTTTGGGGCTGGCTGTGTGAGTTCTGGGTGACTGTTTGGGGCTGGTTGTGTGAGTTCTGAGTGAGGGTTTGGAGCTGGCTGTGTGAGTTCTGGGTGAGTGTTTGAGGCTGGCTGTGTGAGTTCTGGGTGAGTGTTTGGGGCTGGCTGTGTAAGTTCTCGGTGAGTGTTTGGGGCTGGCTGTGTGAGTTCTGGGTGAGTGTTTGGGGCTGGCTGTGTGAGTTCTGGGTGAGTGTTTGGGGCTGGCTGAGTGAGTTTTAGGTGAGGATTTGGGGCTGGCTGTGTGAGTTCTGGGTGAGTGTTTGGGGCTGATTGTGTGAGTTCTGGGTGAGTGTTTGGGGCTGGCTGTGTGAGTTCTGGGTGAGGGTTTGGAGCTGGCTGTGTGAGTTCTGGGTGAGTGTTTGGGGCTGGCTGTGTGAGTTCTGGGTGACTGTTTGGGGCTGGTTGTGTGAGTTCTGGGTGAGGGTTTGGAGCTGGCTGTGTGAGTTCTGGGTGAGTGTTTGAGGCTGGCTGTGTGAGTTCTGGGTGAGGGTTTGGAGCTGGCTGTGTGAGTTCTGGGTGAGGGTTTGGGGCTGGCTGTGTGAGTTCTGGGTGAGTGTTTGGGGCTGGCTGTGTGAGTGCTGAATGAGGGTTTGGGGCTGGCTGTGTGAGTTCTGGGTGTGGGTTTGGGGCTGGCTGTGTGAGTTCTGGGTGACTGTTTGGGGCTGGTTGTGTGAGTTCTGGGTGAGTGTTTGGGGCTGGCTGTGTGAGTTCTGGGTGAGGGTTTGGAGATGGCTGTATGAGTTCTGGGTGAGAGATTAGGGCTGGCCGTGTGCGTTCTGGGTGAGTGTTTGGGGCTGGCTGTGTGAGTTCTGGGTGAGGGTTTGGAGCTGGCTGTGTGAGTTCTGGGTGAGTGTTTGGGGCTGGCTGTGTGAGTTCTGGGTGAGTGCTGGGGCTGGCTGTGTGAGTTCTGGGTGAGTGTTTGGGGCTGGCTGTGTGAGTTCTGGGTGAGTGTTTGGGGCTCGCTGTGTGAGTTCTAGGTGAGGATTTGGGGCTGGCTGTGTGAGTTCTGGGTGAGGGTTTGGGGCTGGCTGTGTGAGTTCTGGGTGAGTGTTTGGGGCTGGCTGTGTGAGTTCTGGGTGAGGGTTTGGAGATGGCTGTATGAGTTCTGGGTGAGAGATTAGGGCTGGCCGTGTGCGTTCTGGGTGAGTGTTTGGGGCTGGCTGTGTGAGTTCTGGGTAAGTATTTGGGGCTGGCTGTATGAGTTCTGGGTGAGTGTTTGGTGCTGGCCGTGTGAGTTCTGGGTGAGTGTTTGGGGCTGGCTGTGTTATTTCTGGGTGAGTGTTTGGGGATGGCTGTGTGAGTTCTGGGTGAGGGTTTGGGGCTTGCTGTGTGAGTTCTGGGTGAGTGTTCGGTGCTGGCCGTGTGAGTTCTGGGTGAGTGTTTGGGGCTGGCTGTGTGAGTTCTGGGTGAGTGTTTGGGGCTGGCTGTGTGAGTTCTGGGTGAGGGTTTGTTGTTGGCTGTGTGAGTTCTGGGTGAGTGTTTGGTGCTGGCCGTGTGAGTTCTGGGTGAGTGTTTGGGGCTGGTTGTGTGAGTTCTGGGTGAGTGTTTGGGGGTGGCTGTGTGAGTTCTGGGTGAGTATTTTGTGCTGGCCATGTGAGTTCTGGGAGAGTGTTTGGGGCTGGCTGTGTGAGTTCTGGGTGAGTGTTTGGGGCTGGCTGTTTGAGTTTCTGGGTGAGTGTTTGGGGCTGGCTGTGTGAGTTCTGGGTGAGGTTTTGGGGCTGTCTGTGTGAGTTCTGGGTGAGTGTTTGGAGCTGGCTGTGTGAGTTCTGGGTGAGTGTTTGGGGCTGGCTGTGTGAGTTCTGTGTGAGTGTTTGGGGCTGGATGTGTGAGTTCTGGGTGAGGGATTGGGGCTGGCTGTGTGAGTTCTGGGTGAGGGATTGGGGCTGGCGGTTTGAGTTCTGGGTGAGTGTTTGGGGCTGGCTGTGTGAGTTCTGGGTCAGTGTTTGGGGCTGGCTGTGTGAGTTCTGGGTGAGGGTTTGTCGCTATCTGTGTGGGTTCTGGGTGAGTGTTTGGTGCTGGCCGTGTGAGTTCTGGGTGAGTGTTTGGGGCTGGCTGTGTGAGTTCTGGGTGAGTGTTTCGGGGTGGCTGTGTGAGTTCTGGGTGAGTGTTTGGTGCTGGCCATGTGAGTTCTGGGAGACTGTTTGGGGCTTTCTGTGTGAGTTCTGGGTGAGTGTTTGGGGCTGGTTGTGTGAGTTCTGTGTGAGTGTTTGGGGCTGGCTGTGTGAGTTCTGGGTGACTGTTTGGGGCTGGCTGTGTGAGTTCTGGGTGAGTGCTGGGGCTGGCTGTGTGAGTTCTGGGTGAGTGTTTGGGGCTGGCTGTGTAAGTTCTCGGTGAGTGTTTGGGGCTGGCTGTGTGAGTTCTGGGTGAGTGTTTGGGGCTGGCTGTGTGCGTTCTGGGTGAGTGTTTGGGGCTGGCTGTGTGAGTTCTGGGTGAGGGTTTGGAGCTGGCTGTGTGAGTTCTGGGTGAGTGTTTTGGGCTGGCTGTGTGAGTTCTGGGTGACTGTTTGGGGCTGGTTGTGTGAGTTCTGGGTGAGGGTTTGGAGCTGGCTGTGTGAGTTCTGGGTGAGTGTTTGAGGCTGGCTGTGTGAGTTCTGGGTGAGGGTTTGGAGCTGGCTGTGTGAGTTCTGGGTGAGGGTTTGGGGCTGGCTGTGTGAGTTCTGGGTGAGTGTTTGGGGCTGGCTGTGTGAGTGCTGAATGAGGGTTTGGGGCTGGCTGTGTGAGTTCTGGGTGTGGGTTTGGGGCTGGCTGTGTGAGTTCTGGGTGACTGTTTGGGGCTGGTTGTGTGAGTTCTGGGTGAGTGTTTGAGGCTGGCTGTGTGAGTTCTGGGTGAGGGTTTGGAGCTGGCGGTGTGAGTTCTGGGTGAGTGTTTGGGGCTGGCTGTGTGAGTTCTGGGTGAGTGTTTGGGGCTGGCTGTGTGAGTTCTGGGTGAGTGTTTGGGGCTGGCTGTGTGAGTTCTGGGTGAGTGATTGGGGCTGGCTGTGTGAGTTCTAGGTGAGGATTTGGGGCTGGCTGTGTGAGTTCTGGGTGAGTGTTTGGGGCTGGCTGTGTGAGTTTTGGGTGAGGGTTTGGAGATGGCTGTATGAGTTCTGGGTGAGAGATTAGGGCTGGCCGTGTGCGTTCTGGGTGAGTGTTTGGGGCTGGCTGTGTGAGTTCTGGGTAAGTGTTTGGGGCTGGCTGTGTGAGTTCTGGGTGAGTGTTTGGTGCTGGCCGTGTGAGTTCTGGGTGAGTGTTTGGGGCTGGCTGTGTTATTTCTGGGTGAGTGTTTGGGGCTGGCTGTGTGAGTTCTGGGTGAGGGTTTGGGGCTTGCTGTGTGAGTTCTGGGTGAGTGTTTGGTGCTGGCCGTGTGTGTTCTGGGTGAGTGTTTGGGGGTGGCTGTGTGAGTTCTGGGTGAGTATTTTGTGCTGGCCATGTGAGTTCTGGGAGAGTGTTTGGGGCTGGCTGTGTGAGTTCTGGGTGAGTGTTTGGGGCTGGCTGTGTGAGTTCTGGGTGAGGTTTTGGGGCTGGCTGTGTGAGTTCTGGGTGAGTGTTTGGAGCTGGCTGTGTGAGTTCTGGGTGAGTGTTTGGGGCTGGCTGTGTGAGTTCTGTGTGAGTGTTTGGGGCTGGATGTGTGAGTTCTGGGTGAGGGATTGGGGCTGGCTGTGTGAGTTCTGGGTGAGTGTTTGGGGCTGGCTGTGTGAGTTCTGGGTCAGTGTTTGGGGCTGGCTGTGTGAGTTCTGGGTGAGGGTTTGTCGCTATCTGTGTGAGTTCTGGGTGAGTGTTTGGTGCTGGCCGTGTGAGTTCTGGGTGAGTGTTTGGGGCTGGCTGTGTGAGTTCTGGGTGAGTGTTTCGGGGTGGCTGTGTGAGTTCTGGGTGAGTGTTTGGTGCTGGCCATGTGAGTTCTGGGAGAGTGTTTGGGGCTTTCTGTGTGAGTTCTGGGTGAATGTGTTTGGGGCTGGTTGTGTGAGTTCTGGGTGAGTGTTTGGGGCTGGCTGTGTGAGTTCTGGGTGACTGTTTGGGGCTGGCTGTGTGAGTTCTGGGTGAGTGCTGGGGCTGGCTGTGTGAGTTCTGGGTGAGTGTTTGGGGCTGGCTGTGTAAGTTCTCGGTGAGTGCTTGGGGCTGGCTCTGTGAGTTCTGGGTGAGTGTTTGGGGCTGGCTGTGTGAGTTCTGGGTGAGTGTTTGGGGCTGGCTGAGTGAGTTTTAGGTGAGGATTTGGGGCTGGCTGTGTGAGTTCTGGGTGAGTGTTTGGGGCTGATTGTGTGAGTTCTGGGTGAGTGTTTGGGGCTGGCTGTGTGAGTTCTGGGTGAGGGTTTGGAGCTGGCTGTGTGAGTTCTGGGTGAGTGTTTGGGGCTGGCTGTGTGAGTTCTGGGTGACTGTTTGGGGCTGGTTGTGTAAGTTCTGGGTGAGTGTTTGAGGCTGGCTGTGTGATTTCTGGGTGAGGGTTTGGAGCTGGCTGTGTGAGTTCTGGGTGAGGGTTTGGGGCTGGCTGTGTGAGTTCTGGGTAAGTGTTTGGGGCTGGCTGTGCGAGTTCTGGGTGAGTGTTTGGTGCTGGCCGTGTGAGTTCTGGGTGAGTGTTTGGGGCTGGCTGTGTTATTTCTGGGTGAGTGTTTGGGGCTGGCTGTGTGAGTTCTGGGTGAGTGTTTGAGGCTGGCTGTGTGAGTTCTGGGTGAGGGTTTGGAGCTGGCTGTGTGAGTTCTGGGTGAGGGTTTGGGGCTGGCTGTGTGAGTTCTGGGTGAGTGTTTGGGGCTGGCTGTGTGAGTGCTGAATGAGGGTTTGGGGCTGGCTGTGTGAGTTCTGGGTGTGGGTTTGGGGCTGGCTGTGTGAGTTCTGGGTGACTGTTTGGGGCTGGTTGTGTGAGTTCTGGGTGAGTGTTTGGGGCTGGCTGTGTGAGTTCTGGGTGAGGGTTTGGAGATGGCTGTATGAGTTCTGGGTGAGAGATTAGGGCTGGCCGTGTGCGTTCTGGGTGAGTGTTTGGGGCTGGCTGTGTGAGTTCTGTGTGAGTGTTTGGGGCTGGTTGTGTGAGTTCTGGGTGAGTGTTTGGGGCTGGCTGTGTGAGTTCTGGGTGAGTGTTTGGGGCTGGCTGTGTGAGTTTTGGGTGAGGGTTTGGAGATGGCTGTATGAGTTCTGGGTGAGAGATTAGGGCTGGCCGTGTGCGTTCTGGGTGAGTGTTTGGGGCTGGCTGTGTGAGTTCTGGGTAAGTGTTTGGGGCTGGCTGTGTGAGTTCTGGGTGAGTGTTTGGTGCTGGCCGTGTGAGTTCTGGGTGAGTGTTTGGGGCTGGCTGTGTTATTTCTGGGTGAGTGTTTGGGGCTGGCTGTGTGAGTTCTGGGTGAGGGTTTGGGGCTTGCTGTGTGAGTTCTGGGTGAGTGTTTGGTGCTGGCCGTGTGTGTTCTGGGTGAGTGTTTGGGGGTGGCTGTGTGAGTTCTGGGTGAGTATTTTGTGCTGGCCATGTGAGTTCTGGGAGAGTGTTTGGGGCTGGCTGTGTGAGTTCTGGGTGAGTGTTTGGGGCTGGCTGTGTGAGTTCTGGGTGAGGTTTTGGGGCTGGCTGTGTGAGTTCTGGGTGAGTGTTTGGAGCTGGCTGTGTGAGTTCTGGGTGAGTGTTTGGGGCTGGCTGTGTGAGTTCTGTGTGAGTGTTTGGGGCTGGATGTGTGAGTTCTGGGTGAGGGATTGGGGCTGGCTGTGTGAGTTCTGGGTGAGTGTTTGGGGCTGGCTGTGTGAGTTCTGGGTCAGTGTTTGGGGCTGGCTGTGTGAGTTCTGGGTGAGGGTTTGTCGCTATCTGTGTGAGTTCTGGGTGAGTGTTTGGTGCTGGCCGTGTGAGTTCTGGGTGAGTGTTTGGGGCTGGCTGTGTGAGTTCTGGGTGAGTGTTTCGGGGTGGCTGTGTGAGTGCTGAATGAGGGTTTGGGGCTGGCTGTGTGAGTTCTGGGTGTGGGTTTGGGGCTGGCTGTGTGAGTTCTGGGTGACTGTTTGGGGCTGGTTGTGTGAGTTCTGGGTGAGTGTTTGGGGCTGGCTGTGTGAGTTCTGGGTGAGGGTTTGGAGATGGCTGTATGAGTTCTGGGTGAGAGATTAGGGCTGGCCGTGTGCGTTCTGGGTGAGTGTTTGGGGCTGGCTGTGTGAGTTCTGTGTGAGTGTTTGGGGCTGGTTGTGTGAGTTCTGGGTGAGTGTTTGGGGCTGGCTGTGTGAGTTCTGGGTGAGTGTTTGGGGCTGGCTGTGTGAGTTTTGGGTGAGGGTTTGGAGATGGCTGTATGAGTTCTGGGTGAGAGATTAGGGCTGGCCGTGTGCGTTCTGGGTGAGTGTTTGGGGCTGGCTGTGTGAGTTCTGGGTAAGTGTTTGGGGCTGGCTGTGTGAGTTCTGGGTGAGTGTTTGGTGCTGGCCGTGTGAGTTCTGGGTGAGTGTTTGGGGCTGGCTGTGTTATTTCTGGGTGAGTGTTTGGGGCTGGCTGTGTGAGTTCTGGGTGAGGGTTTGGGGCTTGCTGTGTGAGTTCTGGGTGAGTGTTTGGTGCTGGCCGTGTGTGTTCTGGGTGAGTGTTTGGGGGTGGCTGTGTGAGTTCTGGGTGAGTATTTTGTGCTGGCCATGTGAGTTCTGGGAGAGTGTTTGGGGCTGGCTGTGTGAGTTCTGGGTGAGTGTTTGGGGCTGGCTGTGTGAGTTCTGGGTGAGGTTTTGGGGCTGGCTGTGTGAGTTCTGGGTGAGTGTTTGGAGCTGGCTGTGTGAGTTCTGGGTGAGTGTTTGGGGCTGGCTGTGTGAGTTCTGTGTGAGTGTTTGGGGCTGGATGTGTGAGTTCTGGGTGAGGGATTGGGGCTGGCTGTGTGAGTTCTGGGTGAGTGTTTGGGGCTGGCTGTGTGAGTTCTGGGTCAGTGTTTGGGGCTGGCTGTGTGAGTTCTGGGTGAGGGTTTGTCGCTATCTGTGTGAGTTCTGGGTGAGTGTTTGGTGCTGGCCGTGTGAGTTCTGGGTGAGTGTTTGGGGCTGGCTGTGTGAGTTCTGGGTGAGTGTTTCGGGGTGGCTGTGTGAGTTCTGGGTGAGTGTTTGGTGCTGGCCATGTGAGTTCTGGGAGAGTGTTTGGGGCTTTCTGTGTGAGTTCTGGGTGAATGTGTTTGGGGCTGGTTGTGTGAGTTCTGGGTGAGTGTTTGGGGCTGGCTGTGTGAGTTCTGGGTGACTGTTTGGGGCTGGCTGTGTGAGTTCTGGGTGAGTGCTGGGGCTGGCTGTGTGAGTTCTGGGTGAGTGTTTGGGGCTGGCTGTGTAAGTTCTCGGTGAGTGCTTGGGGCTGGCTCTGTGAGTTCTGGGTGAGTGTTTGGGGCTGGCTGTGTGAGTTCTGGGTGAGTGTTTGGGGCTGGCTGAGTGAGTTTTAGGTGAGGATTTGGGGCTGGCTGTGTGAGTTCTGGGTGAGTGTTTGGGGCTGATTGTGTGAGTTCTGGGTGAGTGTTTGGGGCTGGCTGTGTGAGTTCTGGGTGAGGGTTTGGAGCTGGCTGTGTGAGTTCTGGGTGAGTGTTTGGGGCTGGCTGTGTGAGTTCTGGGTGACTGTTTGGGGCTGGTTGTGTAAGTTCTGGGTGAGTGTTTGAGGCTGGCTGTGTGATTTCTGGGTGAGGGTTTGGAGCTGGCTGTGTGAGTTCTGGGTGAGGGTTTGGGGCTGGCTGTGTGAGTTCTGGGTAAGTGTTTGGGGCTGGCTGTGCGAGTTCTGGGTGAGTGTTTGGTGCTGGCCGTGTGAGTTCTGGGTGAGTGTTTGGGGCTGGCTGTGTTATTTCTGGGTGAGTGTTTGGGGCTGGCTGTGTGAGTTCTGGGTGAGTGTTTGAGGCTGGCTGTGTGAGTTCTGGGTGAGGGTTTGGAGCTGGCTGTGTGAGTTCTGGGTGAGGGTTTGGGGCTGGCTGTGTGAGTTCTGGGTGAGTGTTTGGGGCTGGCTGTGTGAGTGCTGAATGAGGGTTTGGGGCTGGCTGTGTGAGTTCTGGGTGTGGGTTTGGGGCTGGCTGTGTGAGTTCTGGGTGACTGTTTGGGGCTGGTTGTGTGAGTTCTGGGTGAGTGTTTGGGGCTGGCTGTGTGAGTTCTGGGTGAGGGTTTGGAGATGGCTGTATGAGTTCTGGGTGAGAGATTAGGGCTGGCCGTGTGCGTTCTGGGTGAGTGTTTGGGGCTGGCTGTGTGAGTTCTGGGTGAGGGTTTGGAGCTGGCTGTGTGAGTTCTGGGTGAGTGTTTGGGGCTGGCTGTGTGAGTTCTGGGTGAGTGCTGGGGCTGGCTGTGTGAGTTCTGGGTGAGTGTTTGGGGCTGGCTGTGTGAGTTCTGGGTGAGTGTTTGGGGCTCGCTGTGTGAGTTCTAGGTGAGGATTTGGGGCTGGCTGTGTGAGTTCTGGGTGAGGGTTTGGGGCTGGCTGTGTGAGTTCTGGGTGAGTGTTTGGGGCTGGCTGTGTGAGTTCTGGGTGAGGGTTTGGAGATGGCTGTATGAGTTCTGGGTGAGAGATTAGGGCTGGCCGTGTGCGTTCTGGGTGAGTGTTTGGGGCTGGCTGTGTGAGTTCTGGGTAAGTATTTGGGGCTGGCTGTATGAGTTCTGGGTGAGTGTTTGGGGCTGGCTGTGTTATTTCTGGGTGAGTGTTTGGGGATGGCTGTGTGAGTTCTGGGTGAGGGTTTGGGGCTTGCTGTGTGAGTTCTGGGTGAGTGTTTGGTGCTGGCCGTGTGAGTTCTGGGTGAGTGTTTGGGGCTGGCTGTGTGAGTTCTGGGTGAGTGTTTGGGGCTGGCTGTGTGAGTTCTGGGTGAGGGTTTGTTGTTGGCTGTGTGAGTTCTGGGTGAGTGTTTGGTGCTGGCCGTGTGAGTTCTGGGTGAGTGTTTGGGGCTGGTTGTGTGAGTTCTGGGTGAGTGTTTGGGGGTGGCTGTGTGAGTTCTGGGTGAGTATTTTGTGCTGGCCATGTGAGTTCTGGGAGAGTGTTTGGGGCTGGCTGTGTGAGTTCTGGGTGAGTGTTTGGGGCTGGCTGTTTGAGTTTCTGGGTGAGTGTTTGGGGCTGGCTGTGTGAGTTCTGGGTGAGGTTTTGGGGCTGTCTGTGTGAGTTCTGGGTGAGTGTTTGGAGCTGGCTGTGTGAGTTCTGGGTGAGTGTTTGGGGCTGGCTGTGTGAGTTCTGTGTGAGTGTTTGGGGCTGGATGTGTGAGTTCTGGGTGAGGGATTGGGGCTGGCTGTGTGAGTTCTGGGTGAGGGATTGGGGCTGGCGGTTTGAGTTCTGGGTGAGTGTTTGGGGCTGGCTGTGTGAGTTCTGGGTCAGTGTTTGGGGCTGGCTGTGTGAGTTCTGGGTGAGGGTTTGTCGCTATCTGTGTGGGTTCTGGGTGAGTGTTTGGTGCTGGCCGTGTGAGTTCTGGGTGAGTGTTTGGGGCTGGCTGTGTGAGTTCTGGGTGAGTGTTTCGGGGTGGCTGTGTGAGTTCTGGGTGAGTGTTTGGTGCTGGCCATGTGAGTTCTGGGAGACTGTTTGGGGCTTTCTGTGTGAGTTCTGGGTGAGTGTTTGGGGCTGGTTGTGTGAGTTCTGTGTGAGTGTTTGGGGCTGGCTGTGTGAGTTCTGGGTGACTGTTTGGGGCTGGCTGTGTGAGTTCTGGGTGAGTGCTGGGGCTGGCTGTGTGAGTTCTGGGTGAGTGTTTGGGGCTGGCTGTGTAAGTTCTCGGTGAGTGTTTGGGGCTGGCTGTGTGAGTTCTGGGTGAGTGTTTGGGGCTGGCTGTGTGCGTTCTGGGTGAGTGTTTGGGGCTGGCTGTGTGAGTTCTGGGTGAGGGTTTGGAGCTGGCTGTGTGAGTTCTGGGTGAGTGTTTGGGGCTGGCTGTGTGAGTTCTGGGTGACTGTTTGGGGCTGGTTGTGTGAGTTCTGGGTGAGGGTTTGGAGCTGGCTGTGTGAGTTCTGGGTGAGTGTTTGAGGCTGGCTGTGTGAGTTCTGGGTGAGGGTTTGGAGCTGGCTGTGTGAGTTCTGGGTGAGGGTTTGGGGCTGGCTGTGTGAGTTCTGGGTGAGTGTTTGGGGCTGGCTGTGTGAGTGCTGAATGAGGGTTTGGGGCTGGCTGTGTGAGTTCTGGGTGTGGGTTTGGGGCTGGCTGTGTGAGTTCTGGGTGACTGTTTGGGGCTGGTTGTGTGAGTTCTGGGTGAGTGTTTGAGGCTGGCTGTGTGAGTTCTGGGTGAGGGTTTGGAGCTGGCGGTGTGAGTTCTGGGTGAGTGTTTGGGGCTGGCTGTGTGAGTTCTGGGTGAGTGTTTGGGGCTGGCTGTGTGAGTTCTGGGTGAGTGTTTGGGGCTGGCTGTGTGAGTTCTGGGTGAGTGATTGGGGCTGGCTGTGTGAGTTCTAGGTGAGGATTTGGGGCTGGCTGTGTGAGTTCTGGGTGAGTGTTTGGGGCTGGCTGTGTGAGTTTTGGGTGAGGGTTTGGAGATGGCTGTATGAGTTCTGGGTGAGAGATTAGGGCTGGCCGTGTGCGTTCTGGGTGAGTGTTTGGGGCTGGCTGTGTGAGTTCTGGGTAAGTGTTTGGGGCTGGCTGTGTGAGTTCTGGGTGAGTGTTTGGTGCTGGCCGTGTGAGTTCTGGGTGAGTGTTTGGGGCTGGCTGTGTTATTTCTGGGTGAGTGTTTGGGGCTGGCTGTGTGAGTTCTGGGTGAGGGTTTGGGGCTTGCTGTGTGAGTTCTGGGTGAGTGTTTGGTGCTGGCCGTGTGAGTTCTGGGTGAGTGTTTGGGGGTGGCTGTGTGAGTTCTGGGTGAGTATTTTGTGCTGGCCATGTGAGTTCTGGGAGAGTGTTTGGGGCTGGCTGTGTGAGTTCTGGGTGAGTGTTTGGGGCTGGCTGTGTGAGTTCTGGGTGAGGTTTTGGGGCTGGCTGTGTGAGTTCTGGGTGAGTGTTTGGAGCTGGCTGTGTGAGTTCTGGGTGAGTGTTTGGGGCTGGCTGTGTGAGTTCTGTGTGAGTGTTTGGGGCTGGATGTGTGAGTTCTGGGTGAGGGATTGGGGCTGGCTGTGTGAGTTCTGGGTGAGTGTTTGGGGCTGGCTGTGTGAGTTCTGGGTCAGTGTTTGGGGCTGGCTGTGTGAGTTCTGGGTGAGGGTTTGTCGCTATCTGTGTGAGTTCTGGGTGAGTGTTTGGTGCTGGCCGTGTGAGTTCTGGGTGAGTGTTTGGGGCTGGCTGTGTGAGTTCTGGGTGAGTGTTTCGGGGTGGCTGTGTGAGTTCTGGGTGAGTGTTTGGTGCTGGCCATGTGAGTTCTGGGAGAGTGTTTGGGGCTTTCTGTGTGAGTTCTGGGTGAGTGTTTGGGGCTGGTTGTGTGAGTTCTGGGTGAGTGTTTGGGGCTGGCTGTGTGAGTTCTGGGTGACTGTTTGGGGCTGGCTGTGTGAGTTCTGGGTGAGTGCTGGGGCTGGCTGTGTGAGTTCTGGGTGAGTGTTTGGGGCTGGCTGTGTAAGTTCTCGGTGAGTGCTAGGGGCTGGCTCTGTGAGTTCTGGGTGAGTGTTTGGGGCTGGCTGTGTGAGTTCTGGGTGAGTGTTTGGGGCTGGCTGAGTGAGTTTTAGGTGAGGATTTGGGGCTGGCTGTGTGAGTTCTGGGTGAGTGTTTGGGGCTGATTGTGTGAGTTCTGGGTGAGTGTTTGGGGCTGGCTGTGTGAGTTCTGGGTGAGGGTTTGGAGCTGGCTGTGTGAGTTCTGGGTGAGTGTTTGGGGCTGGCTGTGTGAGTTCTGGGTGACTGTTTGGGGCTGGTTGTGTGAGTTCTGGGTGAGTGTTTGAGGCTGGCTGTGTGATTTCTGGGTGAGGGTTTGGAGCTGGCTGTGTGAGTTCTGGGTGAGGGTTTGGGGCTGGCTGTGTGAGTTCTGGGTAAGTGTTTGGGGCTGGCTGTGCGAGTTCTGGGTGAGTGTTTGGTGCTGGCCGTGTGAGTTCTGGGTGAGTGTTTGGGGCTGGCTGTGTTATTTCTGGGTGAGTGTTTGGGGCTGGCTGTGTGAGTTCTGGGTGAGGGTTTGGGGCTTGCTGTGTGAGTTCTGGGTGAGTGTTTGGTGCTGGCCGTGTGAGTTCTGGGTGAGTGTTTGGGGCTGGCTGTGTTAGTTCTGGGTGAGTGTTTGGGGCTGGCTGTGTGAGTTCTGGGTGAGGGTTTGTTGTTGGCTGTGTGAGTTCTGGGTGAGTGTTTGGTGCTGGCCGTGTGAGTTCTGGGTGAGTGTTTGGGGCTGGTTGTGTGAGTTCTGGGTGAGTGTTTGGGGGTGGCTGTGTGAGTTCTGGGTGAGTATTTTGTGCTGGCCATGTGAGTTCTGGGAGAGTGTTTGGGGCTGGCTGTGTGAGTTCTGGGTGAGTGTTTGGGGCTGGCTGTGTGAGTTCTGGGTGAGTGTTTGGGGCTGGCTGTGTGAGTTCTGGGTGAGTGTTTGGGGCTGGCTGTGTGAGTTTCTGGGTGAGTGTTTGGGGCTGGCTGTGTGAGTTCTGGGTGAGGTTTTGGGGCTGGCTGTGTGAGTTCTGCGTGAGTGTTTGGAGCTGGCTGTGTGAGTTCTGTGTGAGTGTTTGGGGCTGGATGTGTGAGTTCTGGGTGAGGGATTGGGGCTGGCTGTGTGAGTTCTGGGTGAGGGATTGGGGCTGGCGGTGTGAGTTCTGGGTGAGTGTTTGGGGCTGGCTGTGTGAGTTCTGGGTCAGTGTTTGGGGCTTTCTGTGTGAGTTCTGGGTGAGTGTTTGGGGCTGGTTGTGTGAGTT
The DNA here is from genome assembly GCF_048934315.1 of Petromyzon marinus. Classification (NCBI taxonomy): domain Eukaryota; kingdom Metazoa; phylum Chordata; class Hyperoartia; order Petromyzontiformes; family Petromyzontidae; genus Petromyzon; species Petromyzon marinus. The sequence goes on along the minus strand of NC_133690.1, from coordinate 6,302,801 downwards.
CTGGGTGAGTGTTTGGGGCTGGCCGTGTGAGTTCTGGGTGAGTGTTTGGGGCTGGCTGTGTTATTTCTGGGTGAGTGTTTGGGGCTGGCTGTGTGAGTTCTGGGTGAGGGTTTGGGGCTTGCTGTGTGAGTTCTGGGTGAGTGTTTGGTGCTGGCCGTGTGAGTTCTGGGTGAGTGTTTGGGGCTGGCTGTGTTAGTTCTGGGTGAGTGTTTGGGGCTGGCTGTGTGAGTTCTGGGTGAGGGTTTGTTGTTGGCTGTGTGAGTTCTGGGTGAGTGTTTGGTGCTGGCCGTGTGAGTTCTGGGTGAGTGTTTGGGGCTGGTTGTGTGAGTTCTGGGTGAGTGTTTGGGGGTGGCTGTGTGAGTTCTGGGTGAGTATTTTGTGCTGGCCATGTGAGTTCTGGGAGAGTGTTTGGGGCTGGCTGTGTGAGTTCTGGGTGAGTGTTTGGGGCTGGCTGTGTGAGTTCTGGGTGAGTGTTTGGGGCTGGCTGTGTGAGTTCTGGGTGAGTGTTTGGGGCTGGCTGTGTGAGTTTCTGGGTGAGTGTTTGGGGCTGGCTGTGTGAGTTCTGGGTGAGGTTTTGGGGCTGGCTGTGTGAGTTCTGCGTGAGTGTTTGGAGCTGGCTGTGTGAGTTCTGTGTGAGTGTTTGGGGCTGGATGTGTGAGTTCTGGGTGAGGGATTGGGGCTGGCTGTGTGAGTTCTGGGTGAGGGATTGGGGCTGGCGGTGTGAGTTCTGGGTGAGTGTTTGGGGCTGGCTGTGTGAGTTCTGGGTCAGTGTTTGGGGCTTTCTGTGTGAGTTCTGGGTGAGTGTTTGGGGCTGGTTGTGTGAGTTCTGGGTGAGTGTTTGGGGCTGGCTGTGTGAGTTCTGGGTGACTGTTTGGGGCTGGCTGTGTGAGTTCTGGGTGAGTGCTGGGGCTGGCTGTGTGAGTTCTGGGTGAGTGTTTGGGGCTGGCTGTGTAAGTTCTCGGTGAGTGCTTGGGGCTGGCTCTGTGAGTTCTGGGTGAGTGTTTGGGGCTGGCTGTGTGAGTTCTGGGTGAGTGTTTGGGGCTGGCTGAGTGAGTTTTAGGTGAGGATTTGGGGCTGGCTGTGTGAGTTCTGGGTGAGTGTTTGGGGCTGATTGTGTGAGTTCTGGGTGAGTGTTTGGGGCTGGCTGTGTGAGTTCTGGGTGAGGGTTTGGAGCTGGCTGTGTGAGTTCTGGGTGAGTGTTTGGGGCTGGCTGTGTGAGTTCTGGGTGACTGTTTGGGGGTGGCTGTGTGAGTTCTGGGTGAGTATTTTGTGCTGGCCATGTGAGTTCTGGGAGAGTGTTTGGGGCTGGCTGTGTGAGTTCTGGGTGAGGGATTGGGGCTGGCGGTGTGAGTTCTGGGTGAGTGTTTGGGGCTGGCTGTGTGAGTTCTGGGTCAGTGTTTGGGGCTTTCTGTGTGAGTTCTGGGTGAGTGTTTGGGGCTGGTTGTGTGAGTTCTGGGTGAGTGTTTGGGGCTGGCCGTGTGAGTTCTGGGTGAGTGTTTGGGGCTGGCTGTGTTATTTCTGGGTGAGTGTTTGGGGCTGGCTGTGTGAGTTCTGGGTGAGGGTTTGGGGCTTGCTGTGTGAGTTCTGGGTGAGTGTTTGGTGCTGGCCGTGTGAGTTCTGGGTGAGTGTTTGGGGCTGGCTGTGTTAGTTCTGGGTGAGTGTTTGGGGCTGGCTGTGTGAGTTCTGGGTGAGGGTTTGTTGTTGGCTGTGTGAGTTCTGGGTGAGTGTTTGGTGCTGGCCGTGTGAGTTCTGGGTGAGTGTTTGGGGCTGGTTGTGTGAGTTCTGGGTGAGTGTTTGGGGGTGGCTGTGTGAGTTCTGGGTGAGTATTTTGTGCTGGCCATGTGAGTTCTGGGAGAGTGTTTGGGGCTGGCTGTGTGAGTTCTGGGTGAGTGTTTGGGGCTGGCTGTGTGAGTTCTGGGTGAGTGTTTGGGGCTGGCTGTGTGAGTTCTGGGTGAGTGTTTGGGGCTGGCTGTGTGAGTTTCTGGGTGAGTGTTTGGGGCTGGCTGTGTGAGTTCTGGGTGAGGTTTTGGGGCTGGCTGTGTGAGTTCTGCGTGAGTGTTTGGAGCTGGCTGTGTGAGTTCTGTGTGAGTGTTTGGGGCTGGATGTGTGAGTTCTGGGTGAGGGATTGGGGCTGGCTGTGTGAGTTCTGGGTGAGGGATTGGGGCTGGCGGTGTGAGTTCTGGGTGAGTGTTTGGGGCTGGCTGTGTGAGTTCTGGGTCAGTGTTTGGGGCTTTCTGTGTGAGTTCTGGGTGAGTGTTTGGGGCTGGTTGTGTGAGTTCTGGGTGAGTGTTTGGGGCTGGCTGTGTGAGTTCTGGGTGACTGTTTGGGGCTGGCTGTGTGAGTTCTGGGTGAGTGCTGGGGCTGGCTGTGTGAGTTCTGGGTGAGTGTTTGGGGCTGGCTGTGTAAGTTCTCGGTGAGTGCTTGGGGCTGGCTCTGTGAGTTCTGGGTGAGTGTTTGGGGCTGGCTGTGTGAGTTCTGGGTGAGTGTTTGGGGCTGGCTGAGTGAGTTTTAGGTGAGGATTTGGGGCTGGCTGTGTGAGTTCTGGGTGAGTGTTTGGGGCTGATTGTGTGAGTTCTGGGTGAGTGTTTGGGGCTGGCTGTGTGAGTTCTGGGTGAGGGTTTGGAGCTGGCTGTGTGAGTTCTGGGTGAGTGTTTGGGGCTGGCTGTGTGAGTTCTGGGTGACTGTTTGGGGTGGCTGTGTGAGTTCTGGGTGAGTATTTTGTGCTGGCCATGTGAGTTCTGGGAGAGTGTTTGGGGCTGGCTGTGTGAGTTCTGGGTGAGTGTTTGGGGCTGGCTGTGTGAGTTCTGGGTGAGTGTTTGGGGCTGGCTGTGTGAGTTCTGGGTGAGTGTTTGGGGCTGGCTGTGTGAGTTTCTGGGTGAGTGTTTGGGGCTGGCTGTGTGAGTTCTGGGTGAGGTTTTGGGGCTGGCTGTGTGAGTTCTGCGTGAGTGTTTGGAGCTGGCTGTGTGAGTTCTGTGTGAGTGTTTGGGGCTGGATGTGTGAGTTCTGGGTGAGGGATTGGGGCTGGCTGTGTGAGTTCTGGGTGAGGGATTGGGGCTGGCGGTGTGAGTTCTGGGTGAGTGTTTGGGTCTGGCTGTGTGAGTTCTGGGTCAGTGTTTGGGGCTTTCTGTGTGAGTTCTGGGTGAGTGTTTGGGGCTGGTTGTGTGAGTTCTGGGTGAGTGTTTGGGGCTGGCTGTGTGAGTTCTGGGTGACTGTTTGGGGCTGGCTGTGTGAGTTCTGGGTGAGTGCTGGGGCTGGCTGTGTGAGTTCTGGGTGAGTGTTTGGGGCTGGCTGTGTAAGTTCTCGGTGAGTGCTTGGGGCTGGCTCTGTGAGTTCTGGGTGAGTGTTTGGGGCTGGCTGTGTGAGTTCTGGGTGAGTGTTTGGGGCTGGCTGAGTGAGTTTTAGGTGAGGATTTGGGGCTGGCTGTGTGAGTTCTGGGTGAGTGTTTGGGGCTGGCTGTGTGAGTGCTGGGTGTGGGTTTGGGGCTGGCTGTGTGAGTTCTGGGTGAGGGTTTGGGGCTGGCTGTGTGGGTTCTGGGTGAGGGTTTGGGGCTGGCTGTGTGAGTTCTGGGTGATGGTTTGATGCTTGCTGTGTGAATCCTGGGTGAGTGTATGGGGCTGGCTGTGTGAGTTCTGGTTGAGGGTTTGGGGCTGGCTGTGTGAGTTCAGGGTGAGTGTTTGTGGGTGGCTGTGTGAGTTCTGGGTGAGTGTTTTGTTGGTGGCTGTGTGAGTTCTGGGTGTGTGTTTGGTGCAGGCCGTGTGAGTTCTGGGTGAGTGCTTGGGGCTGGCTGTGTGAGTTCTGGGTGAGTGTTTGGGGCTGGCTGTGTGAGTTCTGGGTGAGTGTTTGGGGTTGGCTGTGGGAGTTCTGGGTGAGTGTTTGGGGCTGGCTGTGTGAGTTTTGGGTGAGTGTTGGGGCTGGCTGTTTGAGTTTTAGATGAGGATTTGGGGCTGGCTGTGTGAGTTCTGGGTGAGGGTTTGGGGCTGACTGTGTGAGTTCTGGGTGAGGGTTTGGAGCTGGCTGTGTGAGTTCTGGGTGAGTGTTTGAGGCTGGCTGTGTGAGTTGTGGGTGAGGGTTTGGGGCTGGCTGTGTGAGTTCTGGGTGACTGTTTGGGGCTGGTTGTGTGAGTTCTGGGTGAGTGTTTGAGATTGGCTGTGTGAGTTCTGGGTGAGGGTTTGGAGCTGGCTGTGTGAGTGCTGAGTGAGGGTTTGGGGCTGGCTGTGTGAGTTCTGGGTGAGTGTTTGGTGCTGGCCGTGTGAGTTCTGGGTGAGTGTTTGAGGCTGGCTGTGTGAGTTCTGGGTGAGTGTTTAGGGCTGGCTGTGTGAGTTCTGGGTGAGTGTTTAGGGCTGGCTGTGTGAGTTCTGGGTGAGTGTTTGGGGCTGGCTGTGTGAGTTCTGGGTGAGTGTTTGGTGCTGGCCGTGTGAGTTCTGGGTGAGTGTTTGAGGCTGGCTGTGTGAGTTCTGGGTGAGTGTTTGGGGCTGGCTGTGTGAGTTCTGGGTGAGTGTTTGGGGCTGGCTGTGTGAGTTCTGGGTGAGGGTTTGGGGCTGGCTGTGTGAGTTCTGGGTGAGTGTTTGGGGCTGGCTGTGTGAGTTCTGGGTGAGTGTTTGGGGGAGGCTGTGTGAGTTCTGGGTGAGTGTTTGGGGCTGGCTGTGTGAGTTCTGTGTGAGTGTTTGGGGCTGGTTGTGTGAGTTCTGGGTGAGTGTTTGGGGCTGGCTGTGTGAGTTCTGGGTGAGTGTTTGGGGCTGGCTGTGTGAGTTCTGGGTGAGTGCTGGGGCTGGCTGTGTGAGTTCCTGGTGAGTGTTTGGGGCTGGCTGTGTGAGTTCTCGGTGAGTGTTTGGGGCTGGCTGTGTGAGTTCTGGGTGAATGTTTGGAGCTGGCTGTGTGAGTTCTGGGTGAGTGTTTGGGGCTGGCTGTGTGAGTTTTAGGTGAGGATTTGGGGCTGGATGTGTGAGTTCTGGGTGAGTGTTTGGGGCTGACTGTGTGAGTTCTGGGTGAGTGTTTGGGGCTGGCTGTGTGAGTTCTGGGTGAGGGTTTGGAGCTGGCTGTGTGAGTTCTGGGTGAGTGTTTGGGGCTGGCTGTGTGAGTTCTGGGTGACTGTTTGGGGCTGGTTGTGTGAGTTCTGGGTGAGTGTTTGAGGCTGGCTGTGTGAGTTCTGGGTGTGGGTTTGGGGCTGGCTGTGTGAGTTCTGGGTGACTGTTTGGGGCTGGTTGTGTGAGTTCTGGGTGAGTGTTTGAGGCTGGCTGTGTGAGCTCTGGGTGAGGGTTTGGAGCTGGCTGTGTGAGTTCTGGGTGAGTGTTTGGGGCTGGCTGTGTGAGTCCTGGGTGAGGGTTTGGAGCTGGCTGTGTGAGTTCTGGGTGAGGGTTTGGGGCTGGCTGTGTGAGTTCTGGGTGAGGGTTTGGGGCTGGCTGTGTGAGTTCTGGGTGATGGTTTGGTGCTTGCTGTGTGAGTCATGGGTGAGTGTTTGGGGCTGGCTTTGTGAGTTCTGGGTGAGGGTTTGGGGCTGGCTGTGTGAGTTCTGGGTGAGTGTTTGTGGGTGGCTGTGTGAGTTCTGGGTGAGTGTTTGTGGGTGGCTGTGTGAGTTCTGGGTGAGTGTTTTGGGGATGGCTGTGTGAGTTCTGGGTGAGTGTTTGGTGCAGGCCGTGTGAGTTCTGGGTGAGTGTTTGGGGCTGGCTGTGTGAGTTCTGGGTGAGTGTTTGGGGCTGGCTGTGTGAGTTCTGGGTGAGTGTTTTGGGCTGGCTGTGTGAGTTCTGGGTGAGTGTTTGGGGCTGGCTGTGTGAGTTCTGGGTGAGTGTTTGGGGCTGGCTGTGTGAGTTCTGTGTGAGTGTTTGGGGCTGGTTGTGTGAGTTCTGGGTGAGTGTTTGGGGCTGGCTGTGTGAGTTCTGGGTGAGTGTTTGGGGCTGGCTGTGTGAGTTCTGGGTGAGTGCTGGGGCTGGCTGTGTGAGTTCCTGGTGAGTGTTTGGGGCTGGCTGTGTGAGTTCTCGGTGAGTGTTTGGGGCTGGCTGTGTGTGTTCTGGGTGAATGTTTGGGGCTGGCTGTGTGAGTTCTGGGTGAGTGTTTGGGGCTGGCTGTGTGAGTTTTAGGTGAGGATTTGGGGCTGGCTGTGTGAGTTCTGGGTGAGTGTTTGGGGCTGACTGTGTGAGTTCTGGGTGAGTGTTTGGGGCTGGCTGTGTGAGTTCTGGGTGAGGGTTTGGAGCTGGCTGTGTGAGTTCTGGGTGAGTGTTTGGGGCTGGCTGTGTGAGTTCTGGGTGACTGTTTGGGGCTGGTTGTGTGAGTTCTGGGTGAGTGTTTGAGGCTGGCTGTGTGAGTTCTGGGTGTGGGTTTGGGGCTGGCTGTGTGAGTTCTGGGTGAGTGCTGGGGCTGGCTGTGTGAGTTCCTGGTGAGTGTTTGGGGCTGGCTGTGTGAGTTCTCGGTGAGTGTTTGGGGCTGGCTGTGTGCGTTCTGGGTGAATGTTTGGGGCTGGCTGTGTGAGTTCTGGGTGAGTGTTTGGGGCTGGTTGTGTGAGTTCTGGGTGAGTGTTTGGGGCTGGCTGTGTGAGTTCTGGGTGACTGTTTGGGGCTGGCTGTGTGAGTTCTGGGTGAGTGCTGGGGCTGGCTGTGTGAGTTCTGGGTGAGTGTTTGGGGCTGGCTGTGTAAGTTCTCGGTGAGTGCTTGGGGCTGGCTCTGTGAGTTCTGGGTGAGTGTTTGGGGCTGGCTGTGTGAGTTCTGGGTGAGTGTTTGGGGCTGGCTGAGTGAGTTTTAGGTGAGGATTTGGGGCTGGCTGTGTGAGTTCTGGGTGAGTGTTTGGGGCTGGCTGTGTGAGTGCTGGGTGTGGGTTTGGGGCTGGCTGTGTGAGTTCTGGGTGAGGGTTTGGGGCTGGCTGTGTGAGTTCTGGGTGAGGGTTTGGGGCTGGCTGTGTGAGTTCTGGGTGATGGTTTGATGCTTGCTGTGTGAATCCTGGGTGAGTGTATGGGGCTGGCTGTGTGAGTTCTGGTTGAGGGTTTGGGGCTGGCTGTGTGAGTTCAGGGTGAGTGTTTGTGGGTGGCTGTGTGAGTTCTGGGTGAGTGTTTTGTTGGTGGCTGTGTGAGTTCTGGGTGTGTGTTTGGTGCAGGCCGTGTGAGTTCTGGGTGAGTGCTTGGGGCTGGCTGTGTGAGTTCTGGGTGAGTGTTTGGGGCTGGCTGTGTGAGTTCTGGGTGAGTGTTTGGGGTTGGCTGTGGGAGTTCTGGGTGAGTGTTTGGGGCGGGCTGTGTGAGTTTTGGGTGAGTGTTGGGGCTGGCTGTTTGAGTTTTAGATGAGGATTTGGGGCTGGCTGTGTGAGTTCTGGGTGAGGGTTTGGGGCTGACTGTGTGAGTTCTGGGTGAGGGTTTGGAGCTGGCTGTGTGAGTTCTGGGTGAGTGTTTGAGGCTGGCTGTGTGAGTTGTGGGTGAGGGTTTGGGGCTGGCTGTGTGAGTTCTGGGTGACTGTTTGGGGCTGGTTGTGTGAGTTCTGGGTGAGTGTTTGAGATTGGCTGTGTGAGTTCTGGGTGAGGGTTTGGAGCTGGCTGTGTGAGTGCTGAGTGAGGGTTTGGGGCTGGCTGTGTGAGTTCTGGGTGAGTGTTTGGTGCTGGCCGTGTGAGTTCTGGGTGAGTGTTTGAGGCTGGCTGTGTGAGTTCTGGGTGAGTGTTTAGGGCTGGCTGTGTGAGTTCTGGGTGAGTGTTTAGGGCTGGCTGTGTGAGTTCTGGGTGAGTGTTTGGGGCTGGCTGTGTGAGTTCTGGGTGAGTGTTTGGTGCTGGCCGTGTGAGTTCTGGGTGAGTGTTTGAGGCTGGCTGTGTGAGTTCTGGGTGAGTGTTTGGGGCTGGCTGTGTGAGTTCTGGGTGAGTGTTTGGGGCTGGCTGTGTGAGTTCTGGGTGAGGGTTTGGGGCTGGCTGTGTGAGTTCTGGGTGAGTGTTTGGGGCTGGCTGTGTGAGTTCTGGGTGAGTGTTTGGGGGAGGCTGTGTGAGTTCTGGGTGAGTGTTTGGGGCTGGCTGTGTGAGTTCTGTGTGAGTGTTTGGGGCTGGTTGTGTGAGTTCTGGGTGAGTGTTTGGGGCTGGCTGTGTGAGTTCTGGGTGAGTGTTTGGGGCTGGCTGTGTGAGTTCTGGGTGAGTGCTGGGGCTGGCTGTGTGAGTTCCTGGTGAGTGTTTGGGGCTGGCTGTGTGAGTTCTCGGTGAGTGTTTGGGGCTGGCTGTGTGAGTTCTGGGTGAATGTTTGGAGCTGGCTGTGTGAGTTCTGGGTGAGTGTTTGGGGCTGGCTGTGTGAGTTTTAGGTGAGGATTTGGGGCTGGATGTGTGAGTTCTGGGTGAGTGTTTGGGGCTGACTGTGTGAGTTCTGGGTGAGTGTTTGGGGCTGGCTGTGTGAGTTCTGGGTGAGGGTTTGGAGCTGGCTGTGTGAGTTCTGGGTGAGTGTTTGGGCTGGCTGTGTGAGTTCTGGGTGACTGTTTGGGGCTGGTTGTGTGAGTTCTGGGTGAGTGTTTGAGGCTGGCTGTGTGAGTTCTGGGTGTGGGTTTGGGGCTGGCTGTGTGAGTTCTGGGTGACTGTTTGGGGCTGGTTGTGTGAGTTCTGGGTGAGTGTTTGAGGCTGGCTGTGTGAGCTCTGGGTGAGGGTTTGGAGCTGGCTGTGTGAGTTCTGGGTGAGTGTTTGGGGCTGGCTGTGTGAGTCCTGGGTGAGGGTTTGGAGCTGGCTGTGTGAGTTCTGGGTGAGGGTTTGGGGCTGGCTGTGTGAGTTCTGGGTGAGGGTTTGGGGCTGGCTGTGTGAGTTCTGGGTGATGGTTTGGTGCTTGCTGTGTGAGTCATGGGTGAGTGTTTGGGGCTGGCTTTGTGAGTTCTGGGTGAGGGTTTGGGGCTGGCTGTGTGAGTTCTGGGTGAGTGTTTGTGGGTGGCTGTGTGAGTTCTGGGTGAGTGTTTGTGGGTGGCTGTGTGAGTTCTGGGTGAGTGTTTTGGGGATGGCTGTGTGAGTTCTGGGTGAGTGTTTGGTGCAGGCCGTGTGAGTTCTGGGTGAGTGTTTGGGGCTGGCTGTGTGAGTTCTGGGTGAGTGTTTGGGGCTGGCTGTGTGAGTTCTGGGTGAGTGTTTTGGGCTGGCTGTGTGAGTTCTGGGTGAGTGTTTGGGGCTGGCTGTGTGAGTTCTGGGTGAGTGTTTGGGGCTGGCTGTGTGAGTTCTGTGTGAGTGTTTGGGGCTGGTTGTGTGAGTTCTGGGTGAGTGTTTGGGGCTGGCTGTGTGAGTTCTGGGTGAGTGTTTGGGGCTGGCTGTGTGAGTTCTGGGTGAGTGCTGGGGCTGGCTGTGTGAGTTCCTGGTGAGTGTTTGGGGCTGGCTGTGTGAGTTCTCGGTGAGTGTTTGGGGCTGGCTGTGTGTGTTCTGGGTGAATGTTTGGGGCTGGCTGTGTGAGTTCTGGGTGAGTGTTTGGGGCTGGCTGTGTGAGTTTTAGGTGAGGATTTGGGGCTGGCTGTGTGAGTTCTGGGTGAGTGTTTGGGGCTGACTGTGTGAGTTCTGGGTGAGTGTTTGGGGCTGGCTGTGTGAGTTCTGGGTGAGGGTTTGGAGCTGGCTGTGTGAGTTCTGGGTGAGTGTTTGGGGCTGGCTGTGTGAGTTCTGGGTGACTGTTTGGGGCTGGTTGTGTGAGTTCTGGGTGAGTGTTTGAGGCTGGCTGTGTGAGTTCTGGGTGTGGGTTTGGGGCTGGCTGTGTGAGTTCTGGGTGACTGTTTGGGGCTGGTTGTGTGAGTTCTGGGTGAGTGTTTGAGGCTGGCTGTGTGAGCTCTGGGTGAGGGTTTGGAGCTGGCTGTGTGAGTTCTGGGTGAGTGTTTGGGGCTGGCTGTGTGAGTCCTGGGTGAGGGTTTGGAGCTGGCTGTGTGAGTTCTGGGTGAGGGTTTGGGGCTGGCTGTGTGAGTTCTGGGTGAGGGTTTGGGGCTGGCTGTGTGAGTTCTGGGTGATGGTTTGGTGCTTGCTGTGTGAGTCCTGGGTGAGTGTTTGGGGCTGGCTGTGTGAGTTCTGGGTGAGGGTTTGGGGCTGGCTGTGTGAGTTCTGGGTGAGTGTTTGTGGGTGGCTGTGTGAGTTCTGGGTGAGTGTTTTGGGGATGGCTGTGTGAGTTCTGGGTGAGTGTTTGGTGCAGGCCGTGTGAGTTCTGGGTGAGTGTTTGGGGCTGGCTGTGTGAGTTCTGGGTGAGTGTTTGGGGCTGGTTGTGTGAGTTCTGGGTGAGTGTTTGGGGCTGGCTGTGTGAGTTCTGGGTGAGTGTTTGAGGCTGGCTGTGTGAGTTCTGGGTGTGGGTTTGGGGCTGGCTGTGTGAGTTCTGGGTGACTGTTTGGGGCTGGTTGTGTGAGTTCTGGGTGAGTGTTTGAGGCTGGCTGTGTGAGCTCTGGGTGAGGGTTTGGAGCTGGCTGTGTGAGTTCTGGGTGAGTGTTTGGGGCTGGCTGTGTGAGTCCTGGGGGAGGGTTTGGAGCTGGCTGTGTGAGTTCTGGGTGAGGGTTTGGGGCTGGCTGTGTGAGTTCTGGGTGAGGGTTTGGGGCTGGCTGTGTGAGTTCTGGGTGATGGTTTGGTGCTTGCTGTGTGAGTCCTGGGTGAGTGTTTGGGGCTGGCTGTGTGAGTTCTGGGTGAGGGTTTGGGGCTGGCTGTGTGAGTTCTGGGTGAGTGTTTGTGGGTGGCTGTGTGAGTTCTGGGTGAGTGTTTTGGGGATGGCTGTGTGAGTTCTGGGTGAGTGTTTGGTGCAGGCCGTGTGAGTTCTGGGTGAGTGTTTGGGGCTGGCTGTGTGAGTTCTGGGTGAGTGTTTGGGGCTGGCTGTGTGAGTTCTGGGTGAGTGTTTTGGGCTGGCTGTGTGAGTTCTGGGTGAGTGTTTGGGGCTGGCTGTGTGAGTTCTGGGTGAGTGTTTGGGGCTGGCTGTGTGAGTTCTGTGTGAGTGTTTGGGGCTGGTTGTGTGAGTTCTGGGTGAGTGTTTGGGGCTGGCTGTGTGAGTTCTGGGTGAGTGTTTGGGGCTGGCTGTGTGAGTTCTGGGTGAGTGCTGGGGCTGGCTGTGTGAGTTCCTGGTGAGTGTTTGGGGCTGGCTGTGTGAGTTCTCGGTGAGTGTTTGGGTCTGGCTGTGTGTGTTCTGGGTGAATGTTTGGGGCTGGCTGTGTGAGTTCTGGGTGAGTGTTTGGGGCTGGCTGTGTGAGTTTTAGGTGAGGATTTGGGACTGGCTGTGTGAGTTCTGGGTGAGTATTTGGGGCTGGCTGTGTGTGTGCTGGATGAGGGTTTGGGGCTGGCTGTGTGAGTCCTGGGTGAGGGTTTGGAGCTGGCTGTGTGAGTTCTGGGTGAGGGTTTGGGGCTGGCTGTGTGAGTTCTGGGTGAGGGTTTGGGGCTGGCTGTGTGAGTTCTGGGTGATGGTTTGGTGCTTGCTGTGTGAGTCCTGGGTGAGTAATTGGGGCTGGCTGTGTGAGTTCTGGGTGAGGGTTTGGGGCTGGCTGTGTGAGTTCTGGGTGAGTGTTTTGGGGATGGCTGTGTGAGTTCTGGGTGAGTGTTTGGTGCAGGCCGTGTGAGTTCTGGGTGAGTGTTTGGGGCTGGCTGTGTGAGTTCTGGGTGAGTGTTTGGGGCTGGTTGTGTGAGTTCTGGGTGAGTGTTTGGGGCTGGCTGTGTGAGTTCTGGGTGAATGTTTGAGGCTGGCTGTGTGAGTTCTGGGTGTGGGTTTGGGGCTGGCTGTGTGAGTTCTGGGTGACTGTTTGGGGCTGGTTGTGTGAGTTCTGGGTGAGTGTTTGAGGCTGGCTGTGTGAGCTCTGGGTGAGGGTTTGGAGCTGGCTGTGTGAGTTCTGGGTGAGTGTTTGGGGCTGGCTGTGTGAGTCCTGGGTGAGGGTTTGGAGCTGGCTGTGTGAGTTCTGGGTGAGGGTTTGGGGCTGGCTGTGTGAGTTCTGGGTGAGGGTTTGGGGCTGGCTGTGTGAGTTCTGGGTGATGGTTTGGTGCTTGCTGTGTGAGTCCTGGGTGAGTGTTTGGGGCTGGCTGTGTGAGTTCTTGGTGAGGGTTTGGGGCTGGCTGTGTGAGTTCTGGGTGAGTGTTTGTGGGTGGCTGTGTGAGTTCTGGGTGAGTGTTTTGGGGATGGCTGTGTGAGTTCTGGGTGAGTGTTTGGTGCAGGCCGTGTGAGTTCTGGGTGAGTGTTTGGGGCTGGCTGTGTGAGTTCTGGGTGAGTGTTTGGTGCAGGCCGTGTGAGTTCTGGGTGAGTGTTTGGGGCTGGCTGTGTGAGTTCTGGGTGAGGGTTTGGGGCTGGCTGTGTGAGTTCTGGGTGAGTGTTTGTGGGTGGCTGTGTGAGTTCTGGGTGAGGGTTTGGGGCTGGCTGTGTGAGTTCTGGGTGAGTGTTTGTGGGTGGCTGTGTGAGTTCTGGGTGAGTGTTTTGGGGATGGCTGTGTGAGTTCTGGGTGAGTGTTTGGTGCAGGCCGTGTGAGTTCTGGGTGAGTGTTTGGGGCTGGCTGTGTGAGTTCTGGGTGAGTGTTTGGGGCTGGCTGTGTGAGTTCTGGGTGAGTGTTTTGGGCTGGCTGTGTGAGTTCTGGGTGAGTGTTTGGGGCTGGCTGTGTGAGTTCTGGGTGAGTGTTTGGGGCTGGCTGTGTGAGTTCTGTGTGAGTGTTTGGGGCTGGTTGTGTGAGTTCTGGGTGAGTGTTTGGGGCTGGCTGTGTGAGTTCTGGGTGAGTGTTTGGGGCTGGCTGTGTGAGTTCTGGGTGAGTGCTGGGGCTGGCTGTGTGAGTTCCTGGTGAGTGTTTGGGGCTGGCTGTGTGAGTTCTCGGTGAGTGTTTGGGTCTGGCTGTGTGTGTTCTGGGTGAATGTTTGGGGCTGGCTGTGTGAGTTCTGGGTGAGTGTTTGGGGCTGGCTGTGTGAGTTTTAGGTGAGGATTTGGGACTGGCTGTGTGAGTTCTGGGTGAGTATTTGGGGCTGGCTGTGTGTGTGCTGGATGAGGGTTTGGGGCTGGCTGTGTGAGTCCTGGGTGAGGGTTTGGAGCTGGCTGTGTGAGTTCTGGGTGAGGGTTTGGGGCTGGCTGTGTGAGTTCTGGGTGAGGGTTTGGGGCTGGCTGTGTGAGTTCTGGGTGATGGTTTGGTGCTTGCTGTGTGAGTCCTGGGTGAGTGTTTGGGGCTGGCTGTGTGAGTTCTGGGTGAGGGTTTGGGGCTGGCTGTGTGAGTTCTGGGTGAGTGTTTTGGGGATGGCTGTGTGAGTTCTGGGTGAGTGTTTGGTGCAGGCCGTGTGAGTTCTGGGTGAGTGTTTGGGGCTGGCTGTGTGAGTTCTGGGTGAGTGTTTGGGGCTGGTTGTGTGAGTTCTGGGTGAGTGTTTGGGGCTGGCTGTGTGAGTTCTGGGTGAATGTTTGAGGCTGGCTGTGTGAGTTCTGGGTGTGGGTTTGGGGCTGGCTGTGTGAGTTCTGGGTGACTGTTTGGGGCTGGTTGTGTGAGTTCTGGGTGAGTGTTTGAGGCTGGCTGTGTGAGCTCTGGGTGAGGGTTTGGAGCTGGCTGTGTGAGTTCTGGGTGAGTGTTTGGGGCTGGCTGTGTGAGTCCTGGGTGAGGGTTTGGAGCTGGCTGTGTGAGTTCTGGGTGAGGGTTTGGGGCTGGCTGTGTGAGTTCTGGGTGAGGGTTTGGGGCTGGCTGTGTGAGTTCTGGGTGATGGTTTGGTGCTTACTGTGTGAGTCCTGGGTGAGTGTTTTGCGCTGGCTGTGTGAGTTCTGGGTGAGGGTGTGGGGCTGGCTGTGTGAGTTCTGGGTGAGTGTTTGTGGGTGGCTGTGTGAGTTCTGGGTGAGTGTTTTGGGGATGGCTGTGTGAGTTCTGGGTGAGTGTTTGGTGCAGGCCGTGTGAGTTCTGGGTGAGTGTTTGGGGCTGGCTGTGTGTTTTCTGGGTGAGTGTTTGGGGCTGGTTGTGTGAGTTCTGGGTGAGTGTTTGGGGCTGGCTGTGTGAGTTCTGGGTGAGTGTTTGAGGCTGGCTGTGTGAGTTCTGGGTGTGGGTTTGGGGCTGGCTGTGTGAGTTCTGGGTGACTGTTTGGGGCTGGTTGTGTGAGTTCTGGGTGAGTGTTTGAGGCTGGCTGTGTGAGCTCTGGGTGAGGGTTTAGAGCTGGCTGTGTGAGTTCTGGGTGAGTGTTTGGGGCTGGCTGTGTGAGTCCTGGGTGAGGGTTTGGAGCTGGCTGTGTGAGTTCTGGGTGAGGGTTTGGGGCTGGCTGTGTGAGTTCTGGGTGAGGGTTTGGGGCTGGCTGTGTGAGTTCTGGGTGATGGTTTGGTGCTTACTGTGTGAGTCCTGGGTGAGTGTTTTGCGCTGGCTGTGTGAGTTCTGGGTGAGGGTGTGGGGCTGGCTGTGTGAGTTCTGGGTGAGTGTTTGTGGGTGGCTGTGTGAGTTCTGGGTGAGTGTTTTGGGGATGGCTGTGTGAGTTCTGGGTGAGTGTTTGGTGCAGGCCGTGTGAGTTCTGGGTGAGTGTTTGGGGCTGGCTGTGTGTTTTCTGGGTGAGTGTTTGGGGCTGGTTGTGTGAGTTCTGGGTGAGTGTTTGGGGCTGGCTGTGTGAGTTCTGGGTGAGTGTTTGAGGCTGGCTGTGTGAGTTCTGGGTGTGGGTTTGGGGCTGGCTGTGTGAGTTCTGGGTGACTGTTTGGGGCTGGTTGTGTGAGTTCTGGGTGAGTGTTTGAGGCTGGCTGTGTGAGCTCTGGGTGAGGGTTTAGAGCTGGCTGTGTGAGTTCTGGGTGAGTGTTTGGGGCTGGCTGTGTGAGTCCTGGGTGAGGGTTTGGAGCTGGCTGTGTGAGTTCTGGGTGAGGGTTTGGGGCTGGCTGTGTGAGTTATGGGTGAGGGTTTGGGGCTGGCTGTGTGAGTTCTGGGTGATGGTTTGGTGCTTGCTGTGTGAGTCCTGGGTGAGTGTTTGGGGCTGGCTGTGTGAGTTCTGGGTGAGGGTTTGGGGCTGGCTGTGTGAGTTCTGGGTGAGTGTTTGTGGGTGGCTGTGTGAGTTCTGGGTGAGTATTTTGGGGATGGCTGTGTGAGTTCTGGGTGAGTGTTTGGTGCAGGCCGTGTGAGTTCTGGGTGAGTGTTTGGGGCTGGCTGTGTGAGTTCTGGGTGAGTGTTTGGGGCTGGCTGTGTGAGTTCTGGGTGAGTGTTTTGGGCTGGCTGTGTGAGTTCTGGGTGAGTGTTTGGGGCTGGCTGTGTGAGTTCTGGGTGAGTGTTTGGGGCTGGCTGTGTGAGTTCTGTGTGAGTGTTTGGGGCTGGTTGTGTGAGTTCTGGGTGAGTGTTTGGGGCTGGCTGTGTGAGTTCTGGGTGAGTGTTTGGGGCTGGCTGTGTGAGTTCTGGGTGAGTGCTGGGGCTGGCTGTGTGAGTTCCTGGTGAGTGTTTGGGGCTGGCTGTGTGAGTTCTCGGTGAGTGTTTGGGTCTGGCTGTGTGTGTTCTGGGTGAATGTTTGGGGCTGGCTGTGTGAGTTCTGGGTGAGTGTTTGGGGCTGGCTGTGTGAGTTTTAGGTGAGGATTTGGGACTGGCTGTGTGAGTTCTGGGTGAGTATTTGGGGCTGGCTGTGTGTGTGCTGGATGAGGGATTGGGGCTGGCTGTGTGAGTCCTGGGTGAGGGTTTGGAGCTGGCTGTGTGAGTTCTGGGTGAGGGTTTGGGGCTGGCTGTGTGAGTTCTGGGTGAGGGTTTGGGGCTGGCTGTGTGAGTTCTGGGTGATGGTTTGGTGCTTGCTGTGTGAGTCCTGGGTGAGTGTTTGGGGCTGGCTGTGTGAGTTCTGGGTGAGGGTTTGGGGCTGGCTGTGTGAGTTCTGGGTGAGTGTTTTGGGGATGGCTGTGTGAGTTCTGGGTGAGTGTTTGGTGCAGGCCGTGTGAGTTCTGGGTGAGTGTTTGGGGCTGGCTGTGTGAGTTCTGGGTGAGTGTTTGGGGCTGGTTGTGTGAGTTCTGGGTGAGTGTTTGAGGCTGGCTGTGTGAGTTCTGGGTGAGTGTTTGAGGCTGGCTGTGTGAGTTCTGGGTGTGGGTTTGGGGCTGGCTGTGTGAGTTCTGGGTGACTGTTTGGGGCTGGTTGTGTGAGTTCTGGGTGAGTGTTTGAGGCTGGCTGTGTGAGCTCTGGGTGAGGGTTTGGAGCTGGCTGTGTGAGTTCTGGGTGAGTGTTTGGGGCTGGCTGTGTGAGTCCTGGGTGAGGGTTTGGAGCTGGCTGTGTGAGTTCTGGGTGAGGGTTTGGGGCTGGCTGTGTGAGTTCTGGGTGAGGGTTTGGGGCTGGCTGTGTGAGTTCTGGGTGATGGTTTGGTGCTTGCTGTGTGAGTCCTGGGTGAGTGTTTGGGGCTGGCTGTGTGAGTTCTTGGTGAGGGTTTGGGGCTGGCTGTGTGAGTTCTGGGTGAGTGTTTGTGGGTGGCTGTGTGAGTTCTGGGTGAGTGTTTTGGGGATGGCTGTGTGAGTTCTGGGTGAGTGTTTGGTGCAGGCCGTGTGAGTTCTGGGTGAGTGTTTGGGGCTGGCTGTGTGAGTTCTGGGTGAGTGTTTGGGGCTGGCTGTGTGAGTTCTGGGTGAGTGTTTTGGGGTGGCTGTGTGAGTTCTGGGTGAGTGTTTGGGGCTGGCTGTGTGAGTTCTGGGTGAGTGTTTTGGGCTGGCTGTGTGAGTTCTGGGTGAGTGTTTGGGGCTGGCTGTGTGAGTTCTGGGTGAGTGTTTGGGGCTGGCTGTGTGAGTTCTGTGTGAGTGTTTGGGGCTGGTTGTGTGAGTTCTGGGTGAGTGTTTGGGGCTGGCTGTGTGAGTTCTGGGTGAGTGTTTGGGGCTGGCTGTGTGAGTTCTGGGTGAGTGCTGGGGCTGGCTGTGTGAGTTCCTGGTGAGTGTTTGGGGCTGGCTGTGTGAGTTCTCGGTGAGTGTTTCGGTCTGGCTGTGTGTGTTCTGGGTGAATGTTTGAGGCTGGCTGTGTGAGCTCTGGGTGAGGGTTTGGAGCTGGCTGTGTGAGTTCTGGGTGAGTGTTTGGGGCTGGCTGTGTGAGTCCTGGGTGAGGGTTTGGAGCTGGCTGTGTGAGTTCTGGGTGAGGGTTTGGGGCTGGCTGTGTGAGTTCTGGGTGAGGGTTTGGGGCTGGCTGTGTGAGTTCTGGGTGATGGTTTGGTGCTTGCTGTGTGAGTCCTGGGTGAGTGTTTGGGGCTGGCTGTGTGAGTTCTTGGTGAGGGTTTGGGGCTGGCTGTGTGAGTTCTGGGTGAGTGTTTGTGGGTGGCTGTGTGAGTTCTGGGTGAGTGTTTTGGGGATGGCTGTGTGAGTTCTGGGTGAGTGTTTGGTGCAGGCCGTGTGAGTTCTGGGTGAGTGTTTGGGGCTGGCTGTGTGAGTTCTGGGTGAGTGTTTGGGGCTGGCTGTGTGAGTTCTGGGTGAGTGTTTTGGGGTGGCTGTGTGAGTTCTGGGTGAGTGTTTGGGGCTGGCTGTGTGAGTTCTGGGTGAGTGTTTTGGGCTGGCTGTGTGAGTTCTGGGTGAGTGTTTGGGGCTGGCTGTGTGAGTTCTGGGTGAGTGTTTGGGGCTGGCTGTGTGAGTTCTGTGTGAGTGTTTGGGGCTGGTTGTGTGAGTTCTGGGTGAGTGTTTGGGGCTGGCTGTGTGAGTTCTGGGTGAGTGTTTGGGGCTGGCTGTGTGAGTTCTGGGTGAGTGCTGGGGCTGGCTGTGTGAGTTCCTGGTGAGTGTTTGGGGCTGGCTGTGTGAGTTCTCGGTGAGTGTTTGGGTCTGGCTGTGTGTGTTCTGGGTGAATGTTTGGGGCTGGCTGTGTGAGTTCTGGGTGAGTGTTTGGGGCTGGCTGTGTGAGTTTTAGGTGAGGATTTGGGACTGGCTGTGTGAGTTCTGGGTGAGTATTTGGGGCTGGCTGTGTGTGTGCTGGATGAGGGTTTGGGGCTGGCTGTGTGAGTCCTGGGTGAGGGTTTGGAGCTGGCTGTGTGAGTTCTGGGTGAGGGTTTGGGGCTGGCTGTGTGAGTTCTGGGTGAGGGTTTGGGGCTGGCTGTGTGAGTTCTGGGTGATGGTTTGGTGCTTGCTGTGTGAGTCCTGGGTGAGTGTTTGGGGCTGGCTGTGTGAGTTCTGGGTGAGGGTTTGGGGCTGGCTGTGTGAGTTCTGGGTGAGTGTTTTGGGGATGGCTGTGTGAGTTCTGGGTGAGTGTTTGGTGCAGGCCGTGTGAGTTCTGGGTGAGTGTTTGGGGCTGGCTGTGTGAGTTCTGGGTGAGTGTTTGGGGCTGGTTGTGTGAGTTCTGGGTGAGTGTTTGGGGCTGGCTGTGTGAGTTCTGGGTGAGTGTTTGAGGCTGGCTGTGTGAGTTCTGGGTGTGGGTTTGGGGCTGGCTGTGTGAGTTCTGGGTGACTGTTTGGGGCTGGTTGTGTGAGTTCTGGGTGAGTGTTTGAGGCTGGCTGTGTGAGCTCTGGGTGAGGGTTTGGAGCTGGCTGTGTGAGTTCTGGGTGAGTGTTTGGGGCTGGCTGTGTGAGTCCTGGGTGAGGGTTTGGAGCTGGCTGTGTGAGTTCTGGGTGAGGGTTTGGGGCTGGCTGTGTGAGTTCTGGGTGAGGGTTTGGGGCTGGCTGTGTGAGTTCTGGGTGATGGTTTGGTGCTTGCTGTGTGAGTCCTGGGTGAGTGTTTGGGGCTGGCTGTGTGAGTTCTTGGTGAGGGTTTGGGGCTGGCTGTGTGAGTTCTGGGTGAGTGTTTGTGGGTGGCTGTGTGAGTTCTGGGTGAGTGTTTTGGGGATGGCTGTGTGAGTTCTGGGTGAGTGTTTGGTGCAGGCCGTGTGAGTTCTGGGTGAGTGTTTGGGGCTGGCTGTGTGAGTTCTGGGTGAGTGTTTGGGGCTGGCTGTGTGAGTTCTGGGTGAGTGTTTTGGGGTGGCTGTGTGAGTTCTGGGTGAGTGTTTGGGGCTGGCTGTGTGAGTTCTGGGTGAGTGTTTGGGGCTGGCTGTGTGAGTTCTGTGTGAGTGTTTGGGGCTGGTTGTGTGAGTTCTGGGTGAGTGTTTGGGGCTGGCTGTGTGAGTTCTGGGTGAGTGTTTGGGGCTGGCTGTGTGAGTTCTGGGTGAGTGCTGGGGCTGGCTGTGTGAGTTCCTGGTGAGTGTTTGGGGCTGGCTGTGTGAGTTCTCGGTGAGTGTTTGGGGCTGGCTGTGTGTGTTCTGGGTGAATGTTTGGGGCTGGCTGTGTGAGTTCTGGGTGAGTGTTTGGGGCTGGCTGTGTGAGTTTTAGGTGAGGATTTGGGGCTGGCTGTGTGAGTTCTGGGTGAGTGTTTGGGGCTGACTGTGTGAGTTCTGGGTGAGTGTTTGGGGCTGGCTGTGTGAGTTCTGGGTGACTGTTTGGGGCTGGCTGTGTGAGTTCTGGGTGAGTGTTTTGGGCTGGCTGTGTGAGTTCTGGGTGAGTGTTTGGGGCTGGCTGTGTGAGTTCTGGGTGAGTGTTTGGGGCTGGCTGTGTGAGTTCTGTGTGAGTGTTTGGGGCTGGTTGTGTGAGTTCTGGGTGAGTGTTTGGGGCTGGCTATGTGAGTTCTGGGTGAGTGTTTGGGGCTGGCTGTGTGAGTTCTGGGTGAGTGCTGGGGCTGGCTGTGTGAGTTCCTGGTGAGTGTTTGGGGCTGGCTGTGTGAGTTCTCGGTGAGTGTTTGGGTCTGGCTGTGTGTGTTCTGGGTGAATGTTTGGGGCTGGCTGTGTGAGTTCTGGGTGAGTGTTTGGGGCTGGCTGTGTGAGTTTTAGGTGAGGATTTGGGACTGGCTGTGTGAGTTCTGGGTGAGTATTTGGGGCTGGCTGTGTGTGTGCTGGATGAGGGTTTGGGGCTGGCTGTGTGAGTCCTGGGTGAGGGTTTGGAGCTGGCTGTGTGAGTTCTGGGTGAGGGTTTGGGGCTGGCTGTGTGAGTTCTGGGTGAGGGTTTGGGGCTGGCTGTGTGAGTTCTGGGTGATGGT
The DNA here is from genome assembly GCF_048934315.1 of Petromyzon marinus. Classification (NCBI taxonomy): domain Eukaryota; kingdom Metazoa; phylum Chordata; class Hyperoartia; order Petromyzontiformes; family Petromyzontidae; genus Petromyzon; species Petromyzon marinus. Next base: position 6,283,054 of record NC_133690.1, on the reverse strand, counting down.
TTGGTGCTTGCTGTGTGAGTCCTGGGTGAGTGTTTGGGGCTGGCTGTGTGAGTTCTGGGTGAGGGTTTGGGGCTGGCTGTGTGAGTTCTGGGTGAGTGTTTTGGGGATGGCTGTGTGAGTTCTGGGTGAGTGTTTGGTGCAGGCCGTGTGAGTTCTGGGTGAGTGTTTGGGGCTGGCTGTGTGAGTTCTGGGTGAGTGTTTGGGGCTGGTTGTGTGAGTTCTGGGTGAGTGTTTGGGGCTGGCTGTGTGAGTTCTGGGTGAGTGTTTGAGGCTGGCTGTGTGAGTTCTGGGTGTGGGTTTGGGGCTGGCTGTGTGAGTTCTGGGTGACTGTTTGGGGCTGGTTGTGTGAGTTCTGGGTGAGTGTTTGAGGCTGGCTGTGTGAGCTCTGGGTGAGGGTTTGGAGCTGGCTGTGTGAGTTCTGGGTGAGTGTTTGGGGCTGGCTGTGTGAGTCCTGGGTGAGGGTTTGGAGCTGGCTGTGTGAGTTCTGGGTGAGGGTTTGGGGCTGGCTGTGTGAGTTCTGGGTGAGGGTTTGGGGCTGGCTGTGTGAGTTCTGGATGATGGTTTGGTGCTTGCTGTGTGAGTCCTGGGTGAGTGTTTGGGGCTGGCTGTGTGAGTTCTTGGTGAGGGTTTGGGGCTGGCTGTGTGAGTTCTGGGTGAGTGTTTGTGGGTGGCTGTGTGAGTTCTGGGTGAGTGTTTTGGGGATGGCTGTGTGAGTTCTGGGTGAGTGTTTGGTGCAGGCCGTGTGAGTTCTGGGTGAGTGTTTGGGGCTGGCTGTGTGAGTTCTGGGTGAGTGTTTGGGGCTGGCTGTGTGAGTTCTGGGTGAGTGTTTTGGGGTGGCTGTGTGAGTTCTGGGTGAGTGTTTGGGGCTGGCTGTGTGAGTTCTGGGTGAGTGTTTGGGGCTGGCTGTGTGAGTTCTGTGTGAGTGTTTGGGGCTGGTTGTGTGAGTTCTGGGTGAGTGTTTGGGGCTGGCTGTGTGAGTTCTGGGTGAGTGTTTGGGGCTGGCTGTGTGAGTTCTGGGTGAGTGCTGGGGCTGGCTGTGTGAGTTCCTGGTGAGTGTTTGGGGCTGGCTGTGTGAGTTCTCGGTGAGTGTTTGGGGCTGGCTGTGTGTGTTCTGGGTGAATGTTTGGGGCTGGCTGTGTGAGTTCTGGGTGAGTGTTTGGGGCTGGCTGTGTGAGTTTTAGGTGAGGATTTGGGGCTGGCTGTGTGAGTTCTGGGTGAGTGTTTGGGGCTGACTGTGTGAGTTCTCGGTGAGTGTTTGGGGCTGGCTGTGTGAGTTCTGGGTGAGGGTTTGGAGCTGGCTGTGTGAGTTCTGGGTGAGTGTTTGGGGCTGGCTGTGTGAGTTCTGGGTGACTGTTTGGGGCTGGTTGTGTGAGTTCTGGGTGAGTGTTTGAGGCTGGCTGTGTGAGTTCTGGGCGTGGGTTTGGGGCTGGCTGTGTGAGTTCTGGGTGACTGTTTGGGGCTGGTTGTGTGAGTTCTGGGTGAGTGTTTGAGGCTGGCTGTGTGAGCTCTGGGTGAGGGTTTGGAGCTGGCTGTGTGAGTTCTGGGTGAGTGTTTGGGGCTGGCTGTGTGAGTCCTGGGTGAGGGTTTGGAGCTGGCTGTGTGAGTTCTGGGTGAGGGTTTGGGGCTGGCTGTGTGAGTTCTGGGTGAGGGTTTGGGGCTGGCTGTGTGAGTTCTGGGTGATGGTTTGGTGCTTGCTGTGTGAGTCCTGGGTGAGTGTTTGGGGCTGGCTGTGTGAGTTCTGGGTGAGGGTTTGGGGCTGGCTGTGTGAGTTCTGGGTGAGTGTTTGTGGGTGGCTGTGTGAGTTTTGGGTGAGTGTTTTGGGGATGGCTGTGTGAGTTCTGGGTGAGTGTTTGGTGCAGGCCGTGTGAGTTCTGGGTGAGTGTTTGGGGCTGGCTGTGTGAGTTCTGGGTGAGTGTTTGGGGCTGGTTGTGTGAGTTCTGGGTGAGTGTTTGGGGCTGGCTGTGTGAGTTCTGGGTGAGTGTTTGGGGCTGGCTGTGTGAGTTCTGGGTGAGTGCTGGGGCTGGCTGTGTGAGTTCTCGATGAGTGTTTGGGGCTAGCTGTGTGAGTTCTCGGTGAGTGTTTGGGGCTGGCTGTGTGAGTTCTGGGTGAGTGTTTGGGGCTGGCTGTGTGAGTTTTGGGTGAGTGTTTGGGGCTGGCTGTGTGAGTTTTAGATGAGGGTTTGGGGCTGGCTGTGTGAGTTCTGGGTGAGTGTTTGGGGCTGACTGTGTGAGTTCTGGGTGAGTGTTTGGGGCTGGCTGTGTGAGTTCTGGGTGAGGGTTTGGAGCTGGCTGTGTGAGTTCTGGGTGAGTGTTTGAGATTGGCTGTGTGAGTTCTTGGTGAGGGTTTGGAGGTGGCTGTGTGAGTGCTGAGTGAGGGTTTGGGTCTGGCTGTGTGAGTTCTGGGTGAGAGTTTGGGGCTGGCTGTGTGAGTTCTGGGTGACTGTTTAGGGCTGGCTGTGTGAGTTCTGGGTGAGTGTTTGGGGCTGGCTGTGTGAGTTCTGGGTGAGTGTTTGGGGCTGGCTGTGTGAGTTCTGGGTGAGGGTTTGGGGCTTGCTGTGTGAGTTCTGGGTGAGTGTTTGGTGCTGGCCGTGTGAGTTCTGGGTGAGTGTTTGGGGCTGGCTGTGTTAGTTCTGGGTGAGTGTGTTGGGGCTGACTGTGTGAGTTCTGGATGAGTGTTTGGGGCTGGCTGTGTGAGTTCTGGGTGAGTGTTTGGTGCTGGCCGTGTGAGTTCTGGGTGAGTGTTTGGGGCTGGCTGTGTGAGTTCTGGGTGAGGGTTTGGGGCTGGCTGTGTGAGTTCTGGGTGAGTGTTTGTGGGTGGCTGTGTGAGTTCTGGGTGAGTGTTTTGGGGATGGCTGTGTGAGTTCTGGGTGAGTGTTTGGTGCAGGCCGTGTGAGTTCTGGGTGAGTGTTTGGGGCTGGCTGTGTGAGTTCTGGGTGAGTGTTTGGGGCTGGTTGTGTGAGTTCTGGGTGAGTGTTTGGGGCTGGCTGTGTGAGTTCTGGGTGAGTGTTTGGGGCTGGCTGTGTGAGTTCTGGGTGAGTGCTGGGGCTGGCTGTGTGAGTTCTGGATGAGTGTTTGGGGCTAGCTGTGTGAGTTCTCGGTGAGTGTTTGGGGCTGGCTGTGTGAGTTCTGGGTGAGTGTTTGGGGCTGGCTGTGTGAGTTTTGGGTGAGTGTTTGGGGCTGGCTGTGTGAGTTTTAGATGAGGGTTTGGGGCTGGCTGTGTGAGTTCTGGGTGAGTGTTTGGGGCTGACTGTGTGAGTTCTGGGTGAATGTTTGGGGCTGGCTGTGTGAGTTCTGGGTGAGGGTTTGGAGCTGGCTGTGTGAGTTCTGGGTGAGTGTTTGAGATTGGCTGTGTGAGTTCTTGGTGAGGGTTTGGAGGTGGCTGTGTGAGTGCTGAGTGAGGGTTTGGGTCTGGCTGTGTGAGTTCTGGGTGAGAGTTTGGGGCTGGCTGTGTGAGTTCTGGGTGACTGTTTAGGGCTGGCTGTGTGAGTTCTGGGTGAGTGTTTGGGGCTGGCTGTGTGAGTTCTGGGTGAGTGTTTGGGGCTGGCTGTGTGAGTTCTGGGTGAGGGTTTGGGGCTTGCTGTGTGAGTTCTGGGTGAGTGTTTGGTGCTGGCCGTGTGAGTTCTGGGTGAGTGTTTGGGGCTGGCTGTGTTAGTTCTGGGTGAGTGTGTTGGGGCTGACTGTGTGAGTTCTGGATGAGTGTTTGCGGCTGGCTGTGTGAGTTCTGGGTGAGTGTTTGGTGCTGGCCGTGTGAGTTCTGGGTGAGTGTTTGGGGCTGGTTGTGTGAGTTCTGGGTGAGTGTTTGGTGCTGGCCATGTGAGTTCTGGGAGAGTGTTTGGGGCTGGCTGTGTGAGTTCTGGGTGAGTGTTTGGGGCTGGCTGTGTGAGTTCAGGGTTAGTGTTTGGGGCTGGCTGTGTGAATTCTGGGTCAGTGTTTGGGGCTGGCTGTATGAGTTCTGGGTGAGTGTTTGGGGCTGGTTGTTTGAGTTCTGGGTGAGTGCTTGGGGCTGGCTGTGTGAGTTCTGGGTGAGTGTTTGGGGCTGGCTGTGTGAGTTCTGGGTGAGTGTTTGGGGCTGGCTGTGTGAGTTCTGGGTGAGTGTTTGGAGCATTTGATTGGAACATTGTAGATAACATGACTGCTTCTTCTGCCGCAACAATGTCCTGCAAATGAAAGGTTAACCTTATTGCTAAATTCAATAGCTTGTCAAAAAATAAACCAGATCCACACATTAAAAAGCTAGATGGTAACAAGACTGTTATCAATCAGAGTAGCAGCACAATCTCCGATAGCCTAAAATCGGAACTAGCTAGAGGGCTGAATTTTGCTGTCACCCCCAAACACATCCCAGTGGATGATATAATTGCCCAGGTAGATGTAGCCCTCAAAGGCTTGGGACACATCCGACAAACGTGGCAAGATCTGAAATTGCCACCATCCTTAAAAATGCGAAAAACCCATTAGTAATATCAGCAAAGACGAGCGCTTTGAACTCGGCAAATTGAAAAAGAGAGATGACATAGTCATCTTCTCATCCGACAAGGGCAATGCTACTGTCATCATGGATAAAACCACATACAACAACAAAATCCAGGACCTTCTTAATGATGGCAGTTACACCAAAATCAACAAAGATCCCACCAACCGCCTGGCTACAAAACCAACAATATCATTACCAGTTCGACTTCTCTAATAGAGCCATTCAAACTGCTCTCCCTAAAACCTTCTGCTACTAGACCACCCAGATTCTATGGTCTTCCAAATATCCACAAAGAAGGTACTCCACTTCGGCCCATCGTTTCCACTATCAACTCACCTACCTACAAACTGGCCCATTTTCTGTCTGATACCTTGCTTCCTTTCACGGGCAAGACTACCTCAGCAGTTCATAACTCAACTCACTTGGTCTCTCTAATCAAGGGCATTTCATTGTCCGCAGATGATTTGCTCATCAGCTTTGATGTAGTTTCTCTGTTCACCAAGGTTCCTGTACCTGACACCTTAGCAATCATTGAAGACTTAGTCCAGCATGGACTGAATCCTGATGTACCTACTCTGGTTATGCACTGCCTTACCAACACTTACTTAAACTGGAATGGTACTTTCTACAAACAAAATGAAGGTACCCCCGTGGGTTCCCCCTTATCACCAGTGATAACGAATGTTTTCATGGATAAATTTGAAACAGATGCCATCCAAACATCCACCCTACGTCCTTCCTTGTGGAAGAGATATGTAGATGACACTCGTCATTTGGCCACATGGCCTGCCAGCACTGAACCAATTTCTCAACCACATCAATTCCATACACCCATCCATCAAATTCACCATGGAAGTGGACAAGGATGGTAAGCTACCATTCCTGGATGTTTTGTTTGAGAAGAGACCTGACGGCTCGTTGGGACACTGTCTACAGGAAAGCCACCAACACAGATTCCTATTTGAAACCTGATCCCCACCACCATCCGGCACAGAAAAATTCCCTCATCAAAACACTACACCATAGGGCCCACTGCATTTCCGACCAACACCACCTAGCCAGTGATCCAGGTCCGGTTCAATACAGTGCACAAAATCCGTGATCTAATCCCATCTGTGAAGGATGTTATTCCTGACATGAAATATCCTGGAGTTTACAAACTGAGTTGTACCTGCGGCTTGGACCGTGTTCGCGAACACAAGGCAGATCTGAAACACGGCAGAACCAATACCTCTGCCGTGGCTGACCATTGTTATAACGCTGTGGGCTCACATTATATTGTTTATTCCGAGACCAACGTACTCTGCAAACCTTCCGGCTATTATCAAAGTTTTGTTAATGAAGCTATCCAAAATTTTTAACATAGACGTAACTTCAACCGAGAAGATGGATACAAATTGAGCAATCATTGGAAGGATGTTATTAATCCAGGTAAAATTGTAACTGTTTATGGTTGTTTCCCTCATATCTGCCGGGTCCTAGCCTATTTTTCCAAATTAATTTCTCCCCGCATCCCAAGCTTTCCCAGCTTTCCACTTCCAGCCCCGCCCACTTCCAGCCCCGCCCACTTCCAGCCCCGCCCACTCCCCCCGGCCTCTCGTCCTCTCTCCCCCGAGTGCTCACGCAGCGCCCCCCTCCCCCTACCCTACACCCCCCCTCTCTCTCCCCCCTTGCTCCTCCCCCTTTCTTACCTATATAACCTCTTGCCACTGCAGCTCTCTCGCCTACTTCAGCAAATGTTTTCTTGCTGTGGTTGTCCCGCCTGATTACGGACGCTTGTGTTGCGCCCGAAACGTCGTGATTGTTTTTATTTTATTTCTAACTACATGACTTTACCGAAAGAACCAAAGAGTGTGGATTCCTGCAGTCACGGAAGCTTCAAATCAAGATTCAGTAATACATCTTTAGTACCAGATATTCGTTTTTGTATTTTGTGTACTGCGCTAAATCTGATTCGGATGTTTTGTTTGTCAAAAAATCTGGCTAGTATATGTATGGTATTTTAGTAGTTTGAATTGCTTGGTCAGTTTCAACGCGTGTTATTAATTAAAACTATTAAAAAATACCGTACATTGTGGGAGTAATGGTTAACTAGTGACATTTTTGGAAAAACAAAACATCCGAGTCAGATTTGGCATGGTACACAAAATACATAAACTAATATCTGATACTGAAGATTTATTAACGAAGCAATCAACAGAAGGTGTGTAACCGATGAATTGCACTTGTGCCAATTGCTATGTTGAGCAGACAGGACGAATGATCAGCACGAGACTAAAAGAACACCGAAGAAATATGAAATACTCCCAAATACAACTGTCAGCATTGGCAGAACACACATGCCAACAAGGACACTCAATTGATTCTGATAATTTTGACATTCTCTGCAAAACTAGTTACTACTGGCCATGACAAATTAGATAATCTATCGAAATGGAGATCAATACAAATAATCTTAATCATTCGGAGAGCTACAGCCTTAGTGCTGCTCAGAAGTGAATCTTCAAATAATTGTTTAAATGCATGCCTATACAGATCACCATTCATAAATGGGGATCACCTGCGTGCAGACAATAACAGGAACTGTTCTTTTATTGCACTCAAACAACAGGAGGTACAATAATAATGTGCATGCATAATGTATGTTGATTAACATATCAATAACCCAACCGGCAATAGATAACTATTGTTATTCATATGCATGCATTAATCCACCCCTCCCCCTTCGCACAAGAATGGCTCACAAGTGACGTCATCACATATATCCCTCTTTAAGAAATGAAACAGGAGGATTTGTACACAAATCTGGCTGTCGCCTGATTAACCTATTTGTAATTACTGGCCAAACGTCGTATTCAGATTGCAAATGTTGAGGATTTGCTCTCCAACACACCGGTGTGCTGTACTAGTAATGAATTGGCATGTTCTATTTACTTGACAAACCTTACTATGTCGGGTGGTGGCGTGTTTCACGACACATTTATATTTATGCAATCTAACTCATGAAACCTATATTATGTATTACCAACTGTGGATAAATTGTCTTGATAATTCACATTGACTCGACTTCGTTTGTATGTATGTTGAATTTCTTTCGCATAGCCAACCGTGCTAATCAGAGTAGCAATTTGCATTGCTATTCTTTTTGCATTGCTACTCAGGCCCTAGGGGCTTCTCTGCTGCATCATCACGGCACCAACCCAGTCACTCTTGCACATTTGACTCATTCTGGACATTTTCATCATCAAGTTTTATAAATGACGGTGACTTTGTTGGACATTTTTAAGAGGAGGGTAAGCTTAGGAATTTCGAGAGTTTGAGGGAGTGTGGGGGGAGGGATCACAAGGTAGTTACCGGTAATATGAAATAGAAATCACTTTATTGAACAACAAGAATAAACGGAAGTGACTGAAAAATGAGTCGCCTTGGGTTTTCCTCGAAAGTGAAATTGAAAAGCTATTTGATCAAAAAGGCCCACGTGAATTTGAGTGGGAAAAATGTTGTACATCACGAACGGGTTAAACACGGTAAAATGTTTGACACCAGCAGCTCACAGGCAAGAGGCAAATTGACCTCTTGCAAAGGGGCTCATTAACAATTTTATACTTGGCGCCATCGCACAGGCTGAGTGGCTGCTTGCTGAGTGTTACGTCACGTATGCATGCCCTGTAAACGTGAAGATACAAACTTCCGATAAATAAAGGTGAGACCCTATCTATGAAATAATTAATAATCCTGTGCTGCAAAAAAGCGACGTTATTTTTCAACTCGCCGTCATAACACTTTACGGCCAGTCCCCGCTTCACAAACAGGCTGCGTGCCTGAGGCCCGTTCATTGATCCAACTCATTTGTAAGTTGACACTCAGTGGACGAAAGCCCCACTTATGACAACACGGAGATAACACATTCCGTGAGAAAAAACTTTCAGTAACAGCTTGAAAACGCCGACTCGCACTGGTGAAACGAACCACCCAACTCTTTAGTTTGGCCGAGCCAGCTGTAATGAGTCCTAACATCACCGCTGAGAGTGTGTGTTGAGTGTACGTGTGAGCGTGTGTATAAAGTGAGGGAAAAAAGTATGTGATCGCCTGCTGATTTTGTACGTTTGCCCACTGACAAAGAAATGATCAGTCTATAATTTTAATGGTAGGTTTATTTGAACAGTGAGAGACAGAATAACAACAAAAAAATCCAGAAAAACGCATGTCAAAAATGTTATAAATTGATTTGCATTTTATTGAGGGAAATAAGTATTTGACCCCCTCTCAATCAGAAAGATTTCTGGCTCCCAGGTGTCTTTTATACAGGTAACGAGCTGATATTAGGAGCACACTCTTAAAGGGAGTGCTCCTAATCTCAGCTTGTTATCTGTATAAAAGACACCTGTCCACAAGCAATCAATCAGATTCCAAACTCTCCACCATGGCCAAAGACCAAAGAGCTCTCCAAGGATGTCAGGGACAAGATTGTAGACCTACACAAGGCTGGAATGGGCTACAAGACCATTGCCAAGCAGCTTGGTGAGAAGGTGACAACAGTTGGTGCAATTATTCGCAAATGGAAGAAACACAAAAGAACTGTCAATCTCCTTCGGCCTGGGGCACCATGCAAGATCTCACCTCGTGGAGTTGCAATGATCATGAGAACGATGAGTAATCAGCCTAAGGGGACAGGACAACTTCACCGCATCAAAGGGACGATGGACGGGGCCACGTACCGTCAAATTTTGGGTGAGAACCTCCTTCCCTCAGCCAGGGCATTGAAAATGGGTCGTGGATGGGTATTCCAGCATGGAAATGACCAAAAACACACGGCCAAGGCAACAAAGGAGTGGCTCAAGAAGAAGCACATTAAGGTCCTGGAGTGTCCTAGCCAGTCTCCAGACCTTAATCCCATAGAAAATCTGTGGAGGGAGCTGAAGGTTCGAGTTGCCAAACGTCAGCCTCGAAACCTTAATGACTTGGAGAAGATCTGCAAAGAGGAACGGGACAAAATCCCTCTTGAGATGTGTGCAAACCTGGTGGCCAACTACAAGAAACGTCTGACCTCTGTGATTGCCAACAAGGGTTTTGCCACCAAGTACTAAGACATGTTTTGCAGAGGGCTCATATACTTATTTCCCTCATTAAAATGCAAATCAATTTATAAGATTTTTGACATGCGTTTTTCTGGATTTTGTTGTTGTTATTCTGTCTCTCACTGTTCAAATAAACCTACCATTAAAATTATAGACTGATCATTTATTTGTCAGTGGGCAAACGTACAAAATAAGCAGGGGATCAAATACTTTTTTCCCTCTGTATGTGGGACAGGGATGTTCTCCAGCTCCCACACTATTGAGTTAATCTTCTATATGAATAAAAATTTAAATGCTCGTTTGTTCAAAATCTTAAATCTCCGAATGTTCTTCACCGATTGCTTTGAAATTTTGACACAATGTTGCATTCGAATACACGCATGTTTTTATATACCTACTATGTTTTTATATACCTACTATTATATGGATGTCACAACTGTGACAGGTAAAAATATACTCATTGGCTTTTTCGGTAAAAATATGCTTTTTTTGAATAACAGCGCCATCTGTTGGACGTAAAAGCAACACACGCTATACTAAATATTTTACGATTCCATTTCATATTCTTTGGTTCTATTCGGTAAAGTCACGTAGGTAAAAAAATAAAACAACAAAAATCACGACGTTTCGGCCACAACACAAGCGGCCTTCATCAGGTGAAGGGACCAGCCTGTCTCGGAGACTGCGCTGGAGTGAAACAGAGCCAAGCTCAGACTACGACCTTTAAGCTGTGTGAGAGGGATTAAGGTGCCTCGACAAAGGAATTAGCATAAAAAATAGCATTTAATTGGCGGACTTAGCATGATGAAAGGTGTAGCACGCGGCAGTGCACCTTTAAGCTGCGTGAGAGGGATTAAGGTGCCTTGACAAAGGAATTAGCGTAAAAATTAGCATTTGATTGGTGGACTTATCATGATGAAAGGTGTAGCACAGTGATCGGCACCGGCAGTGGACCCGCCTGTGCTGCGAAAGTTTGGGGTACCACTACTTGAAAAAATATACTGCACCAATGAAAATTAGTTTAATGTTTGGTTCGATTTAGAACATCTTTCCAATGGTTGCTTAATTTGAAACCATCTTCTCGGGTTGAAATTGTGTCTGTGTTTGTAGATCTGAATTGCCTCGTGAACAAATCTCTGATAAAAACCTGTGGGTTTGCAAAGAACCTTGGTGTCGGAGAAAAGTATATTGTGATCACCCACACCGTTGTAACAGTGATCAGCCACGGCAGAAGAATTCGTTCTGCCGTGTTTCAAATCTGATTTGTGCTCGGGAATTCGGTCAGAGACATGTCGCTTCGTCTCCCCGATATAGCAATCACCGCAGGTACAACTCAATTTGTAAACCCCGGGGTACTGTGAGTCAGGAATGACATCCTTCACGGATGGGATCAGATCACGAATTTTATGTACTGTATTGAACCGGACCTGGATCTTGTGTTTATTTAGAATTTTGGAAATCTTTTCAGTAACGCCTGCTATATATGGTAGTGTGATGGTTTTGACCGGAGTATCAAGTGGTTGTTTCTGTATGGAGGGAGAAACAGTTTGGCGGATGGTACGGTCAGAGTATCCATTCCTTTTGAGGGCCAGGTGTACATGTTTTAATTCACTGGTCAGGTGGTGTTGGTCCAAAATGCAATGAGCCCTATGGTATAAAGTTGCGTGCTGAAGAAGGAAAACGAATGCATGTAAATGTAAAACATTAGAATTATCTGAGATTGAAAACATCGCTAGACCTGCTGCTGGCGGATGGTTCGTAGGGACGCAGTTATGCAGCCCACCAGAAATTTAATTCGTCACGATTCAGAATTTACAATTTCATTTATTATTTGCTCATGCCTCGTTGTTTTTACCGTCTCCTGTGTACACACGCACACAACAAAAGCTGGGCGCTGGCGGCTACGCTGCTGCACGTGGCTGCTGCACTGTGGAGGCAGCAGCGAGGGTCGGTGGATCACCGCACTTCGATGTTGTGAAACTCCCTTGCCGTGGGCGTCGAGGAGGTGCCATGCCCTGGCTATGCCAGGAGAAGGCGGTAAAGGAAGAATGTGGACTGCATGGGATTGAGTGTTTGCCCCCTTCGCACGCATGGGCGCCACGGTGGTGAGATGTTAACTACCTCGCCTGGTATACAGGAGGTCGTGGATTCGATCCCGACCCAGACGCCTGCTGTATATTTGGAGTTTGCATGTCTCTGTCTCCCCGTGGTCGCGTGGATTTTTTCTGGGTCCTCCGGTTTTTACCTCCTCATATACAGAAAAAACGAGCGTTTTGAGTATTTGACTGCTGTAAATTTCCACAAGATAAGCCACTTCGTTGAGCTATCATTTGGGGCCAGGTCGCTTCTGCAAAGCTGTATAGCTGAGTGAGCTGCACCTGGTAAACATTTTTTTAATTTAGTTATTCTTCAGGTGCTCCGGTTTCCTCCCACATTAATTGGCCCACACCACCTCAAACTGTAGAGGACCGCAGAGCTTGGGCAATCGTTGGCGCCGACTCGTCGCCTGGCTGCTGCCTTCCCGCTCATCTGTGGTTCCTCCTCGCGCCTCCGAGTCGTTGTCCTCTCTGCGAGAGCGAGCGAGTAATGTGCGGTAGCGGCGTATTGAAAGTTGACATTGTTATTATTGACACACACACTAGAGGACGGATAAGGTGGCGTGACCTCACATGCATGACAACTAACCCATCGCCAGACACCGCTCACCATGCGGGCACTCACCACTCACCAGATATCATTCACCTGGCACACACATGGTATACTCATCAACCACCACGCACCACTCACCTGATCCGAACCACACACTCCAGGCATTTGCCATTCACTCGCACACAAACTCACACCATTCTCACCAATTCGTCCATAACATTGACAAAAAACACATCTCATTCACAATCCTGTATCTGTCTCATCGCATAAAACAACAAAATCAATGTTTTTTTTCATCCCATCAGCCCCACGCTCTTCTTGGAGTGCATAATGTCAGCAGCATTAGTTCAAGACAAAGTAAGCTATGGGCTCGCTTCGACATTCAGTGTTTCATCAGCAGTCAGGCTTGCCCCAACCAACGTTGGTGAATCGCAAGATACTAAAGATGCTAATAAGCAAAGACGCCCCACCCCCGAAAACTTCAAGATAATGGGCCCGAGTTTTCACGCAAAATGGTATAGTGTACTGTAATGTATTCTGATATAAAGTACACATTACTCAATTGGGATTATACATAGCCACCCCCTACTTTGAAAACTGGTAGGACCCTCCTGAAAAAGAGCCACGAGGCTCACTCAGTGAGGCAGCGGCGGCCCTGGACCCGCTGCTGCCAGCAATCGGCGCCCCCAAACCCCAGGGGCAGATCGAGGCTGAGTTTTTTGGTAAACTGGGAAACATGTTTCCCTATTTTACGTTTAATGTTTTTTTAAAGAGGCATAATTATTCGGGTTGTCCGTCCGCCTGTCCATTCAATCGTCAGAAATGTTGAGAAATTATTTTTTCCTCGAATTTGGCACCCCACTTAACTTTACGCCCTAGACGACCGCCTAGATAGCCTACATGGACGTGTCGCGCCTGCAGTGAGGCTTTCCTGGGTAAACAAGCCTCATAATAATCATCATGATCACACTTGACACCACTCGCTTGTGGCCGTCTGATACGTATTGTCTCCGCGGCACAGTAGCGTATTTAGTCCAGCAGGGGGTGCTGCGGCAATGTTGTTGACGCACGTGTTGGCTTCACGTGCTATGAAGAAGAACAATTGACCAAATGTCGCGTATTAAAAAATAAAGACTTTTAAGCCCACAGTTTGTTATTTACGAATTGTCGCTGAGTAGTCATTGCACTGCAGCACGTGACTTGTTTTTTTTATCTCGATCAAGAGTCATAACATAGGCAATGTGCAATTCCAAAGACCCCCATGGATGATTATGGTGGGTGTTTCAGATTGCCATCAAACACCCTATCTGTGTCACGCACTGGATTATATATTTTTTAATCTGAGATAAAATTCATACGTCGTACAAAGTTCACATTTAATACCACAGCCAGCTGGATTAATACGGTCAAAATGAGTTATCTTTCGACTCTGTACGTTGAGAACTACTCAAATTAATTCTGCCAAAACACACCGGCTTATGTGAGCCGATTCATAATCTGCGCCATAACTCACACACGTGTCTCCCTTGTTGCCTCTCTCTCCAGAGGCTGTCCCCACTCCTTCCCTTGGCCTCGCCCCTCCACCAGTTGACCCTGTTCAGCTCCATCCACCACATGAACCACAGATGTTTCTTTAATCTAGTTTAGAGGCTATATGCAGTTGTTATAGGTCATTACCAGTGCCATAGGTTATCGGTTTCTGGTTAAAATCAGCTGGACCTGTGAAATAAAAATTACAGGAAGCCCTCGACTTACGAACACCCGACTTAGGAACACCTGACTTACGAACACCTGCACTTACGAACACCCGACTTAGGATCACCTGACTTACGAACACTAGCACTTAAGACTCGGCCTAAAATGAGTACCAGTAAACATCGCCATTTGGGAGACAAAGGCGGTCCGCCGTGGTGCTGGCCACCCACCCTCTTGTGTGCCGTGTCGGCCTTCAGTGTTGCTCGCTAGCTGCACTCGCCCCAATAGTCTGTTAAAGCTATGTGAGGGATCTTAGTCTGTGTGCATGTGAATGTCCCTTAATAGCTGTGTCGATTATCCCCGAGCACCTAGGTCTACTTAGTCTGAAATGCCTACCTGGTGCGGTGTGCAAACAACTCCACTGGGGAGACAAAGGTGGCCGGGCGTGGTGCTAGCCACCCACCTCCTTGTGTGCCATTAGGTCCTTCAGATGTGCTGCTCGCTAACAGCACTTGCCCCAACAGTCTGTTAAGGCTATAGGGGGATCTTTGTCTTTTTTTTGTGTACGTGAAAGGAAAGTTGGGTCGGGAGCGGTAGTGTAGTCGTTAGCGCGCTGCACTACGAAGCCGGCGACCCGAGTTCGATTCTCGCTCACGGCCAACACCAGTGAGGATTATGTGAATGCGTCCTGGGCCTCCCCTTTGGTCGACTCAGCCTGAAATGAGTACCTGGTGTGGTGTGTAAACATCGCTACTGGGGAGACAAAGGTGGCCGGGCGTGATACTGGCCACCCACCCACTCGTGTGCCGTGCCGGCCTTCATAGGTGCTCACTAACAGCACTTGCCCCGACAGTCTATCAAGGCTACATGGGGGATCTTTGTCTTTCTCTTTGTATGTCTTTAGAACAGGTTCCCTTCGTAAATCGAGGACTGCCCAAATCCTCGCCGAAGTTTCGCGGGTTCCTGCTGGTATTGATAGCAGTACCGCAATTAAATGTGACCCGCCCGTACTGGACATCTGTAAAGAAGAGCTTCATAGCTCATCGGATTCCTCCAGCCTCAATAAAGATTATGATTCTGATGTTATGGAATTTATAGTAATGGTGCAATTAAAGTTTATATTATTGATGCATTTTTCGTGCATAAGAACAATGAACAAAGAGGCTCTCCACTCGTAAACAATGACCCCGTGTGGCCTGAACAACAACACAAACACGTGTTATTGTTATGGAACAACAACACAAACACGTGTTATTGTTATGGAACAACAACACAAACACGTCTTATTGTTATGGAACAACAACACAAACACGTGTTATTGTTATGGAACAACAACACGAACACGTGCTATTGTTATGGAACAATAACACAAACACGTGTTATTGTTATCGAACAACAACACAAACACGTGGCATTGTTATGGAACAACAACACAAAAACGTGTTATTGTTATGGAACAACAATAACACAAACACGTGTTATGTTGTTATGGAACAACAACAACAACACAAACACGTGTTATTGTTATGGAACAACAACACAAACACGTGTTATTCTTATGGAACAACAATAACACAAACACGCGTTATTGTTATGGAACTACAACAACACAAACACGTGTTATTTTATGGAACAACACAAACACGTGTTATTATTATGGAACAATAACAGAAACACGTGTTATTGTTATGGAACAACAATAACACAAACACGTATTATTGTTATGGAACAACAACAACATAAACAGGCGTTATTGTTATGGAACAACAACACAAACACGTGTTATTGTTATGGAACAACAATAACACAAACACGTGTTATTGTTATGGAACAACAACAACACAAACACGTGTTATTGTTATGGAACAACAACACAAACACGTGTTGTTGTTATGGAACAACAACAACAACAACACAAACACGTGTTATTGTTATGGAACAACAATAACACAAACACGCGTTATTGTTATGGAACTACAACAACACAAACACGTGTTATTATTATGGAACAATAACAGAAACACGTGTTATTGTTATGGAACAACAATAACACAAACACGTATTATTGTTATGGAACAACAACAACATAAACAGGCGTTATTGTTATGGAACAACAACACAAACACGTGTTATTGTTATGGAACAACAACACAAAAACGTGTTATTGTTATGGAACAACAATAACACAAACACGTGTTATTGTTATGGAACAACAACAACACAAACACGTGTTATTGTTATGGAACAACAAAAACACGCTGTTATTGTTATGGAACAACAACACAAACACGTGTTGTTGTTATGGAACAACAACAACACAAACACGTGTTATTGTTATGGAACAACAACAACACAAACACGTGTTATTGTTATGGAACAAAACAAACACGCTGTTATTGTTATGGAACAACAACACAAACACGTGTTATTGTTAAGGAGCAACAACAACACAAACACGTGTTATTGTTATGGAACAACAACAACACAAACACGCTGTTATTGTTATGGAACAACAACACAAACACGTGTTATTGTTATGGAGCAACAACACAAACACGTGTTATTGTTATGGAACGACAACAACACAAACACGTGTTATTGTTATGAAACAACAAAACAAACACGTGTTATTGTTATGGAACAACAACACAAACACGTGTTATTGTTATGGAACAATAACACAAACACGTGTTATTGCTATGGAACAACAACACAAACACGTGTTTTTGGTATGGAACAACAACACAAACACGTGTTATTGTTATGGAACAACAACACAAACACGTGTTATTGTTATGGAACAATAACACAAACACGTGTTATTGTTATGGAACAACAACAACACAAACACGTGTTATTGTTATGGAACAACAACAACACAAACACGTGTTATTGTTATGGAACAACAACACAAACACGTGTTATTGTTATGGAACAACAACACAAACACGTGTTATTGTTATGGAACAAGACCACAAACACGTGTTATTGTTATGGAACAACAACAACACAAACACGTGTTATTGTTATGGAACAACAACAACACAAACACGTGTTATTGTTATGGAACAACAACACAAAAACGTGTTATTGTTATGGAACAACAATAACACAAACACGTGTTATTGTTATGGAACAACAACAACACAAACACGTGTTATTGTTATGGAACAACAAAAACACGCTGTTATTGTTATGGAACAACAACACAAACACGTGTTGTTGTTATGGAACAACAACAACACAAACACGTGTTATTGTTATGGAACAACAACAACACAAACACGTGTTATTGTTATGGAACAAAACAAACACGCTGTTATTGTTATGGAACAACAACACAAACACGTGTTATTGTAAAGGAGCAACAACAACACAAACACGTGTTATTGTTATGGAACAACAACAACACAAACACGCTGTTATTGTTATGGAACAACAACACAAACACGTGTTATTGTTATGGAGCAACAACACAAACACGTGTTATTGTTATGGAACAACAACAACACAAACACGTGTTATTGTTATGAAACAACAAAACAAACACGTGTTATTGTTATGGAACAACAACACAAACACGTGTTATTGTTATGGAACAATAACACAAACACGTGTTATTGCTATGGAACAACAACACAAACACGTGTTTTTGGTATGGAACAACAACACAAACACGTGTTATTGTTATGGAACAACAACACAAACACGTGTTATTGTTATGGAACAATAACACAAACACGTGTTATTGTTATGGAACAACAACAACACAAACACGTGTTATTGTTATGGAACAACAACAACACAAACACGTGTTATTGTTATGGAACAACAACACAAACACGTGTTATTGTTATGGAACAACAACACAAACACGTGTTATTGTTATGGAACAAGACCACAAACACGTGTTATTGTTATGGAACAACAACAACACAAACACGTGTTATTGTTATGGAACAACAACAACACAAACACGTGTTATTGTTATGGAACAACAACACAAACACGTGTTGTTGTTATGGAACAACAACAACACAAACACGTGTTATTGTTATGGAACAACAACAACACAAACACGTGTTATTGTTATGGAACAACAACACAAACACGTGTTATTGTTATGGAACAACAACACAAACACGTGTTGTTGTTATGGAACAACAACACAAACACGTGTTATTGTTATGGAGCAACAACAACACAAACACGTGTTATTGTTATGGAACAACAACAACACAAACACGTGTTATTGTTATGGAACAACAACACAAACACGTGTTATTGTTATGGAACAACAACACAAACACGTGTTATTGTTATGGAACAATAACACAAACACGTGTTATTGCTATGGAACAACAACACACACACGTGTTTTTGGTATGGAACAACAACACAAACACGTGTTATTGTTATGGAACAACAACACAAACACGTGTTATTGTTATGGAACAATAACACAAACACGTGTTATTGTTATGGAACAACAACAACACAAACACGTGTTATTGTTATGGAACAACAACAACACAAACACGTGTTATTGTTATGGAACAACAACAACACAAACACGTGTTATTGTTATGGAACAACAACACAAACACGTGTTATTGTTATGGAACAACAATAACACAAACACGTGTTATTGTTATGGAACAACAACAACACAAACACGTGTTATTGTTATGGAACAACAAAAACACGCTGTTATTGTTATGGAACAACAACACAAACACGTGTTGTTGTTATGGAACAACAACAACACAAACACGTGTTATTGTTATGGAACAACAACAACACAAACACGTGTTATTGTTATGGAACAAAACAAACACGCTGTTATTGTTATGGAACAACAACACAAACACGTGTTATTGTTAAGGAGCAACAACAACACAAACACGTGTTATTGTTATGGAACAACAACAACACAAACACGCTGTTATTGTTATGGAACAACAACACAAACACGTGTTATTGTTATGGAGCAACAACACAAACACGTGTTATTGTTATGGAACAACAACAACACAAACACGTGTTATTGTTATGAAACAACAAAACAAACACGTGTTATTGTTATGGAACAACAACACAAACACGTGTTATTGTTATGGAACAATAACACAAACACGTGTTATTGCTATGGAACAACAACACAAACACGTGTTTTTGGTATGGAACAACAACACAAACACGTGTTATTGTTATGGAACAACAACACAAACACGTGTTATTGTTATGGAACAATAACACAAACACGTGTTATTGTTATGGAACAACAACAACACAAACACGTGTTATTGTTATGGAACAACAACAACACAAACACGTGTTATTGTTATGGAACAACAACACAAACACGTGTTATTGTTATGGAACAACAACACAAACACGTGTTATTGTTATGGAACAAGACCACAAACACGTGTTATTGTTATGGAACAACAACAACACAAACACGTGTTATTGTTATGGAACAATAACACAAACACGTGTTATTGTTATGGAACAACAACAACACAAACACGTGTTATTGTTATGGAACAACAACAACACAAACACGTGTTATTGTTATGGAACAACAACACAAACACGTGTTATTGTTATGGAACAACAACACAAACACGTGTTATTGTTATGGAACAAGACCACAAACACGTGTTATTGTTATGGAACAACAACAACACAAACACGTGTTATTGTTATGGAACAACAACAACACAAACACGTGTTATTGTTATGGAACAACAACACAAACACGTGTTGTTGTTATGGAACAACAACAACACAAACACGTGTTATTGTTATGGAACAACAACAACACAAACACGTGTTATTGTTATGGAACAACAACACAAACACGTGTTATTGTTATGGAACAACAACACAAACACGTGTTGTTGTTATGGAACAACAACACAAACACGTGTTATTGTTATGGAGCAACAACAACACAAACACGTGTTATTGTTATGGAACAACAACAACACAAACACGTGTTATTGTTATGGAACAACAACACAAACACGTGTTATTGTTATGGAACAACAACACAAACACGTGTTATTGTTATGGAACAATAACACAAACACGTGTTATTGCTATGGAACAACAACACAAACACGTGTTTTTGGTATGGAACAACAACACAAACACGTGTTATTGTTATGGAACAACAACACAAACACGTGTTATTGTTATGGAACAATAACACAAACACGTGTTATTGTTATGGAACAACAACAACACAAACACGTGTTATTGTTATGGAACAACAACAACACAAACACGTGTTATTGTTATGGAACAACAACAACACAAACACGTGTTATTGTTATGGAACAACAACACAAACACGTGTTATTGTTATGGAACAACAATAACACAAACACGTGTTATTGTTATGGAACAACAACAACACAAACACGTGTTATTGTTATGGAACAACAAAAACACGCTGTTATTGTTATGGAACAACAACACAAACACGTGTTGTTGTTATGGAACAACAACAACACAAACACGTGTTATTGTTATGGAACAACAACAACACAAACACGTGTTATTGTTATGGAACAAAACAAACACGCTGTTATTGTTATGGAACAACAACACAAACACGTGTTATTGTTAAGGAGCAACAACAACACAAACACGTGTTATTGTTATGGAACAACAACAACACAAACACGCTGTTATTGTTATGGAACAACAACACAAACACGTGTTATTGTTATGGAGCAACAACACAAACACGTGTTATTGTTATGGAACAACAACAACACAAACACGTGTTATTGTTATGAAACAACAAAACAAACACGTGTTATTGTTATGGAACAACAACACAAACACGTGTTATTGTTATGGAACAATAACACAAACACGTGTTATTGCTATGGAACAACAACACAAACACGTGTTTTTGGTATGGAACAACAACACAAACACGTGTTATTGTTATGGAACAACAACACAAACACGTGTTATTGTTATGGAACAATAACACAAACACGTGTTATTGTTATGGAACAACAACAACACAAACACGTGTTATTGTTATGGAACAACAACAACACAAACACGTGTTATTGTTATGGAACAACAACACAAACACGTGTTATTGTTATGGAACAACAACACAAACACGTGTTATTGTTATGGAACAAGACCACAAACACGTGTTATTGTTATGGAACAACAACAACACAAACACGTGTTATTGTTATGGAACAACAACAACACAAACACGTGTTATTGTTATGGAACAACAACACAAACACGTGTTGTTGTTATGGAACAACAACAACACAAACACGTGTTATTGTTATGGAACAACAACAACACAAACACGTGTTATTGTTATGGAACAACAACACAAACACGTGTTATTGTTATGGAACAACAACACAAACACGTGTTGTTGTTATGGAACAACAACACAAACACGTGTTATTGTTATGGAGCAACAACAACACAAACACGTGTTATTGTTATGGAACAACAACAACACAAACACGTGTTATTGTTATGGAACAACAACACAAACACGTGTTATTGTTATGGAACAACAACACAAACACGTGTTATTGTTATGGAACAATAACACAAACACGTGTTATTGCTATGGAACAACAACACAAACACGTGTTTTTGGTATGGAACAACAACACAAACACGTGTTATTGTTATGGAACAACAACACAAACACGTGTTATTGTTATGGAACAATAACACAAACACGTGTTATTGTTATGGAACAACAACAACACAAACACGTGTTATTGTTATGGAACAACAACAACACAAACACGTGTTATTGTTATGGAACAACAACACAAACACGTGTTATTGTTATGGAACAACAACACAAACACGTGTTGTTGTTATGGAACAACAACAACACAAACACGTGTTATTGTTATGGAACAACAACACAAACACGTGTTATTGTTATGGAACAACAACACAAACACGTGTTGTTGTTATGGAACAACAACAACACAAACACGTGTTATTGTTATGGAACAACAACAACACAAACACGTGTTATTGTTATGGAACAACAACACAAACACGTGTTATTGTTATGGAACAACAACACAAACACGTGTTGTTGTTATGGAACAACAACAACAACACAAACACGTGTTATTGTTATGGAGCAACAACAACACAAACACGTGTTATTGTTATGGAACAACAACAACACAAACTCGTGTTATTGTTATGGAACAACAACAACACAAACACGTGTTATTGTTATGGAACAACAACAACACAAACACGTGTTATTGTTATGAAACAACAAAACAAACACGTGTTATTGTTATGGAACAACAACACAAACACGTGTTATTGTTATGGAACAATAACACAAACACGTGTTATTGCTATGGAACAACAACACAAACACGTGTTTTTGGTATGGAACAACAACACAAACACGTGTTATTGTTATGGAACAACAACAAAAACACGTGTTATTGTTATGGAACAATAACACAAACACGTGTTATTGTTATGGAACAACAACAACACAAACACGTGTTATTGTTATGGAACAACAACAACACAAACACGTGTTATTGTTATGGAACAACAACACAAACACGTGTTATTGTTATGGAACAACAACACAAACACGTGTTGTTGTTATGGAACAACAACAACACAAACACGTGTTATTGTTATGGAACAACAACAACACAAACACGTGTTATTGTTATGGAACAACAATACAAACACGTGTTATTGTTATGGAACAACAACACAAACACGTGTTGTTGTTATGGAACAACAACAACACAAACACGTGTTATTGTTATGGAGCAACAACAACACAAACACGTGTTATTGTTATGGAACAACAACAACACAAACTCGTGTTATTGTTATGGAACAACAACAACACAAACACGTGTTATTGTTATGGAACAACAACAACACAAACACGTGTTATTGTTATGGAACAACAACAACACAAACTCGCTGTTGGGGGCGCTTGGTGCATCGCCCGTTGGAGAGCCCCGCCCCGCACGCCCCCCATCCCCCTCACGCCCCTCCCCCCAATCCCCCGCGCCCCTATCCCGCGCGCCCCTCCCCCCTACAGACACAGGCCACGCCCACCGCCGCGTGACGTCACGACCAACTGCCGCCCGATCGTAATGTTACAGTGGAGGCGTCCGGTACAGTAGGTGCGCTCCGAGACTCACCCCGAGACTCACCTCTCTCTGAGACCCTCTCACTCGACTCGCTCTCCCAGCTTCAGTGAAGAACCTTCTCGCCGAGTTGCTGCCGCGACGGTCGAAGCATGGAAACATCTCCGAGGTGAGTGTGAGACGGCACTGGGGAGAGACAAAGACGGCTGTGACATGTGTGCAGTGGGTGAGTGAGACGGCCCTGTACACTACACACGCCGACTGTACTTGTGGCCGAGTCTTCGTCAGATCGGTCGTTGCTTTCATAGGGACAAACATTTATACAAACCGTGAGGGAGACACTTGGACAGAAGGGAGACACGGACACATAGACACAATGTAGGCACACGGGGACACAACATAGACACAGAAGGTAGACACAAGTTGATTTTCTATTGGGAGCGAACACTCCACACCAACACACGGAGACGGGCAATCCCTCCTTCACACACAACTCTCTCCTCCTCATCCGTTGCTCTCTCCTCATCCGTTGCTCTCTCCTCCTCATCCGCTGCTCTCTCCTCCTCATCCGCTGCTCACTCCTCATCTGTTGCTCTCTCCTCCTCATCCGTTGCTCTCTCCTCCTCATCCGCTGCTCACTCCTCATCCGCTGCTCTCTCCTCCTCATCAGCTGCTCTCTCCTCATCATCCGCTGCTCACTCCTCATCTGTTGCTCTCTCTCTCCTCATCCGTTGCTCTCTCCTCATCATCCGCTGCTCTTTGCTCCTCATCCGTTGCTCTCTCCTCATCCGCTGCTCACTCCTCCTCATCCACTGCTCTCTCCTCCTCATCCGCTGCTCACTCCTCATCCGCTGCTCTCTCCACCTCATCCACTGCTCTCTCCTCCTCATCCGCTGCTCACTCCTCCTCATCCGTTGCTCTCTCCTCCTCATCCGTTGCTCTCTCCTCATCCGCTGTTCTCTCATCCGCTGCTCTCTCCTTCTCATCCGTTGCTCTCTCCTCCTCATCCGTTGCTCTCTCCTCATCAGCTGCTCTCTCCTCCTCATCAGCTGCTCACTCCTCCTCATCCGTTGCTCTCTCCTCATCCGCTGCTCTCTCCTCATCCGTTGCTCTCTCCTCCTCATCCGTTGCTCTCTCCTCCTCATCCGCTGCTCTCTCCTCCTCATCCGCTGCTCTCTCCTCCTCATCCGCTGCTCTCTCCTCATCCGCTGCTCTCTCCTCCTCATCCCCTGCTCCCTTTCATTCACACCTCCTGCCGACATCCCCTCTCATC
This sequence comes from Petromyzon marinus, assembly GCF_048934315.1. Lineage (NCBI taxonomy): Eukaryota > Metazoa > Chordata > Hyperoartia > Petromyzontiformes > Petromyzontidae > Petromyzon > Petromyzon marinus. Next base: position 6,258,719 of record NC_133690.1, on the reverse strand, counting down.
CCTACGGCCCCCTCTATCATTTGTGGCTATCTTGCTTCTGAAAACAATCTAATAGCTCAGTAGGCTTTAGCTGGTAGCATGAACCTAGTTGAGTTTCATTTGTACAGTGGTACCCCGGAGATCGAACTTAATTCGTTCCAGAAGGCCATTCCAACACCGATTTGTTCGAACACCGAATTAATTTTCCCCATCAGAATTAATGTAAATGACATTAATTGGTTCCAGACACAAGAAATCTCTCATTATAAAGCAGTTTTTACACGCAGTTTACAGTAATTACATGCATAAAATCATACCAAAAAAACAAGAAACACAATAAATAAATGGAATAAATGAATGAGTATATGGAATAAATTAAGTAAATGAACATTGAACTTCACTTTACCTGTAGTAAGGAGAGTTGATGGCTTGAGGGGAAGGTGGTGAGGAGGAGGAGGAGGTGGTGGTGTCATTGTTTGGAAGGGGAGTCCTGTTTGTCTGGGCAAGCGTCATGCACGCTGCTGGCCATACGCTTCTCAGCCGTACAGGTTCTTTCAAGTCGCGATTGGCCGTTCGACCTCCGAATTTCGTTCGGTTTCCGGGGCAAAAAATGTTGGGAAATGCTAAATATCGTTCGAACACCGATTTGTTCGAGTTCTGGTGCGTTCGATCTCCGAGGTTCTACTGTATATATTTTTGAAGTGAATTGCTTACCTTTCCTGTACTCTGCACTCCTATCGTGTTTTTGTATTGTTGTAACTTTTTGACCAATCCCCAACTAGACATCTGTGAAAAGGGGCCGTCCATAAATGACGTCACGCGATTTTGGCCGATTTTTGACCCCCCGCCCCTCAATCTTTGTTTTTTTTTGGTAAAGTCACGTATGAATATGAAATAATAAAATAACACAATAGCGTACGACGTTTCGGTTGCAACACAAGCAGCCACCACCAGGCACAGAAGAGCTAAATTCACGAGAGAGGGGAAACACACAACCCCTCGTCACACGGCGTCACAAAAAGTCATACCCCCCTCAAATATGACGTCACAAGGCTCTGCCCCCCCCCCCAACCATATTTACATTTTGAAAATAAAACATGCTTCAAATCACTTTAAACTATTGTCATTGTTGCACGTATTTAATGTGGCGCTGCACTCTGATGTTGTAGGCGAAAACGTATTAAAAAGGAGGCGTTTGAAAGCTGAAATTTAGCACAAAATTCACTTGAAAATATTCAACGTCTAAATGAAACTGCAGATGTTCAGAATATTTCTTGAAATTCTCTTATAATTATAAAAAAATGAAAGTAATTATAACTTTAAAATAGACTTGAAACTTAGTAGTAGAACGAAGCAAAATGGAGAGTATAATTAAAACATTCACATGGATTCCACAGAATGAAAAGCCCTGGTCGAATCATTGGAATAAAAATGTTTAATAACAGTCATTCAAATTTTTTTCTAAATGTATGTTTGTCCATTCTCCCATGGAGAAGCAAAATGCTCCTTCATGGAATAAATAAAAGGTGACCTTAGTCAATTTAAATAATCAAATAGTTAATAATGAAAATTAATCAAAATTAGTGTTGTTATAACAATTATATTTAATTACGTTTATTTAAAGTTGCGCATTTTGATGTGACGTCACATTTCTCTTACCCCCCCTCGTCACACATCGTCACAAATGTCTGACCCCCCTCCCCCCCCTCTGTGCGTGACATTATTTATGGACGGCCCCAAAATAGCTTCATACCTAATCGGATTCCTCCAATATTAATAAAGATTCTGATTTCACTTGACTCGAGTGTGAATGCAAAGTGACAGAAGCTCGTGACTGTTGGCGCGACGGCTGCGAGCATCTGTGACCCCAAATTACGCTCCGTCTGCCTTTGCAGACAAGTGGATATTGATCACATTCCGACCACGACACGTTACAACCTGTCGCCCGACGACGGCCTGCTGGAGAAGGAGGAGAGCAGCCTGTTCTGCTGCGGCGTTTTTAGTGGGAAGGGGTCGCGTCGGTCGGCGGCGGACAAAGCCCTCTTCAAGGCTCAAGGAAAGCTCGCCAAAACCCAGGTGAGGGCGCGCCAAGTCCTGCAGCAGCTGTGGCGGGACGCCGCCGCGGTCGATGCCGCCAAGAAGCGGAAGGAGGAGGAGGAGAAGGAGAAGAAGAAGGGGAGCATGGAACATGTCAAGAAGGCGCTCAGCAGATGGAGGTGCACGATGGACTTGCCTGTCAAGGGTAGGAGACCAGGTGAGGGGATTGAGCTCAGCACGGCTGCGAGGGATGGGGGGGGGGGCACGCGTTGAGAGACTCGCCCGGTCTAAGGTGTTGCTAAACACGTGATGTTGATTCTAAATGTGGAGGGAAAAACCAGAGGACCGTGAGAAAAATATACGTGACCACAGGGAGAGAGACGTGCAAATTCCCAATATACAACAGGTGTCAGGGTTGGGATCGAACTCTTCACCACCTGTATACCAGGTGAGATAGTTAACATCTCGGTACCGTGGCACCCTTAAAGGTAAGACGTGTTGAAGCAGTGCCTTTAATGCGGACAGAGGCTCTCGTCCAAACGGCTTTGAAAGTAGTTCTGCGATGCCACCTTCTCGGGCGCTGCGAGTGCGCGTGAGTCACGAGGGGGGGGTCCTTCTGTCGCAGAAACAACCGCCCCGCGAGGGATAGACCGGGATAAGCTGTTCGAGCTCGTGGATGAGGCGATGAGCTTCCTCCCCGTCCCCACTGCGGACGCGCTGCTCTTCGAGAGAAACAGCAACAGTGTGAGAACGAGCCTCGCCAGCATCAGCATGTGCCTCAGCAGCGGTCGCAGCATCTACAAAAGCAACAGCAGCAGCGGCGCCAGCAGCGAAGGAAGCAGTGGCTACCTGCCACAGTCCGAGTCTGACATGTTGACGGACTCCACGCCCATCGATACGGATGATGATGGCCTCCTCTACGACGACCCTTGTGCCCCTCCGCCTCTCAAGATGGTGAATATATCTCTCTGTATCTCTTGCAGTAGTGTTTCTCAAACTTTTTTGTCCCTCCAACCACTAGGCCGATATAAAGATTTTCGCGGACTGCACAGCTTCCCCTTCTGACAAAGAAGGGCCATTGCCCGAAACGTCGCCGATTACACATACAGTGAGGGAAAAAGTATTTGATCCCCTGCTGATTTTGTACGTTTGCCCACTGACAAAGAAATTATCAGTCTATAATTTTAATGGTAGGTTTATTTGAACAGTGAGAGACAGAATAACAAAAAATCCAGAAAAACGCATGTCAAAAATGTTATAAATTGATTTGCATTTTAATGAGGGAAATAAGTATTTGACCCTTCTGCTGCTGACTCACTCACACATCATACACTGGGAGTGTCGTGCTGCCAGCTATGGCTGCAGTTTTTTGTCGTCCGTGTTATATATGTCGTTTATTGTTAAATTTAAAATCACAGTTCCTATGATTACTGTTGTTACATTGTTTTCTTAGCTTTATTTTGGTGATTCGAAAACATATGGTTAATCCAAATTGTCTTATGGTTGTTGTTGTTGGCTTGCACCACATTGATTTTTGCACACAGCGTTTTAATACGTTTTTTTTGTGTGGAATATTTGCTGGTTTTTTCCAGAATGTTTCTGTTACGCGTTGTCGCTTTAAGATGTTCTGTGTTCATATTTTGTTTGTTGCGGTTGCACCCGACTTAAGAGTCGCATGGCTCACAGGGCTATACCTAATAAATGAAACTTGAACTTGAAACTTGAGTACTTGGTGGCAAAACCCTTGTTGGCAATCACAGAGGTCAGACGTTTCTTGTAGTTGGCCACCAGGTTTGCACACATCTCAAGAGGGATTTTGTCCCACTCCTCTTTGCAGATCTTCTCCAAGTCATTAAGGTTTCGAGGCTGACGTTTGGCAACTCGAACCTTCAGCTCCCTCCACAGATTTTCTATGGGATTAAGGTCTGGAGACTGGCTAGGCCACTCCAGGACCTTAATGTGCTTCTTCTTGAGCCACTCCTTTGTTGCCTTGGCCGTGTGTTTTGGGTCATTGTCATGCTGGAATACCCATCCATGACCCATTTTCAATGCCCTGGCTGAGGGAAGGAGGTTCTCACTCAAGATTTGACGGTACATGGCCCCGTCCATCGTCCCTTTGATGCGGTGAAGTTGTCCTGTCCCCTTAGCAGAAAAACACCCCCAAAGCATAATGTTTCCACCTCCATGCTTGACGGTGGGGATGGTGTTATTGGGGTCATAGGCAGCATTCCTCCTCCTCCAAACATGGCGAGTTGAGTTGATGCCAAAGAGCTCCATTTTGGTCTCATCTGACCACAACACTTTCACCCAGTTGTCCTTTGAATCATTCAGATGTTAATTGTGCTCCTAATCTCAGCTCGTTACCTGTATAAAAGACACCTGGGAGCCAGAAATTTTTTTCATTCAGAGGGGATAAAATACTTATTTCCCTCATTAAAATACCAATCAATTTATAACATTTTTGACATGCGTTTTTCTGCTTTTTTTGTTGTTGCTATTCTGTCTCTCACAAACGCGTACAAGTACCAACATATGCGTACACACACATGCAATGACAGCCATGTTAAGGTGTTCGCTGTAAAGCCCAGAGCATGGGTTTAGGATGTGCGAGCTAATCGCTCGTTTGCCTCGGGCGTTCTCGACGAGCTGATGTTCATGGCGGTCTCCTTCACAGGTCTCCCAGCCCCGGGGGGGAAATGTTTTCCCAATGTATGACAACCAACAGCCACCGGGGTTCGTGCAGCAGAAGGACGGTCACAGGTGAGACGCACGCGCGCATACACACAAACGAACGCACGGTCACGAGAGCATCGCCGTTCACACCCGGCGCCACATCCCGTCCAGGCACGGACACGGACCTCTTTCTGTCTCACCCCCGTGCCGTGCCCCCCCTGCGCTGACTCAGCTTGCGTGTGCCAGGTGGGAAAGATGGGAGGGGCGGGTACCAACGGACTGCGCGGCTTAACGCTCGTTTTCTTCCGCAGGTTTATCAACGTTGCGCCTTGCAACGAGCGTCCGCCCCACCCCGACCCCGCCGCCTGCGAGATGTGAGATAGTGTGCTGCTGGGTCGGCACCTCCTGTTCTTCCGCTGGGGACCTCTGGGAGATGGCTTCGTAAATATAAATCTGTCGTTAAACCCGCCACCACCCGACAAAGGTTTATCACGTAAACAGAACATGGCAATTTGTTACTAGTACAGCATACCAGTGTGTTGGAGAGCAAATCCACAACATTTACAATCTGAGTACGACGTTTCAGCAGTTATTACAACTAGCTTCATCATCATGAAGCTTCCACCTGTTTTGTTGATGACGTCACTTGTGAGCGCTTCTTGTGCGAAGGGGGAGGGGATTAATGAATGCATATACATTTTAATGGGTATCCATTGCGCGTTGCGTCATATATATGTGGTAATTATCAAGGTACATTATGCATGCACATTATGTATGCACATTGTTCTTGAACCGCCTGTGGTTTGCGAGCAATCAATGAGTACCTGTTATTGTCTGTGTACACGTAATCCCCTTTTATGTATGGTGACCTGTATGGGCATGCATTTAAACAATATATTATCTGATGATTCGCTTCTTAGCAGCACTAAGCCTGTAGCTATCGGAATGGTTACAATTATTTTTTATAAATTTCGATAGATTCTTTAATTAGTCTTGGCCGGTAGTAACTAGTTTTGCACAGACCTTCGAAATTATCAGAATCACTTGAGTGTCATTGTTGGCATGCGTATTCTGCCACTGCTGACAGTTGCATTTGGGAGTTTTTGATATTGATTTGGTGTTCTTTTGGTCATGCTGATCATTCGTCATGTCTGCCCAATATAGCATTTGCCACAAGTGCAATTAATCCGTTGCACACCTGCTGGTGATAGCTTCGGTAATACATACTCTTTGGTTCTTTCGGTAAAGTCACGGAGTTAGAAATAAAATGAAACAAATCACGACGTTTCGGGTGCAACACAAGCGTCCGTCATCGGGTGGGACAACCACAGCAAGAAAAAATTTGCTGAAGTGGGCGAGAGAGCTGCCGTGGCAAGCGGTTATATAGGTAATAAAGGGGGAGGAGCAAGGGGGGAGAGAGAGGGTGGGGGGTGGTGTGAAGTAGGGGGAGGGGGGCGCTGCGTTAGCGCTCTGGGTAGAGAGAACGTGAGGCAGGGGGGGGAAGTGGGCGGGGCTGGAAGTGGGAGGCTGGGAAAGCCGGAAAAGCTGAGGATGCGGGGAGAAATTAATTCAGAAAAATAGGCTAGTACCCGGCAGATACGATGGAAATAACCATAAATAGTTAAGGTTTTACCTGGTTAATAACATACTTCCAATGATTGCTCAATTTGTATCCATCTTTTCGGTTGAAGTTATGTCTGTTTATATATCTGGATGGATTCATGAACAAACTTTTAATAGTACCCGGAAGGTTGGCACAGTACCTTGGTCTCGGAAAAAACAATATCATGCGAGCCCACAATGGTATAACAATGGTAAGCCACGGCAGAGGGATTGGTTGTGCCGTGTTTCAGATCTGCCTTGTGTTCGCGAACACGGTCCGACACATGTCGTTTCGTTTCCCCAATGTAACCGCTACCGCAGGTACAACTTAGTTTGTAAACTCCAGGATATTGCATGTCAGGAATGACATCTTTCACAGATGGGATAAGATCACGGATTTTGTGTACTGTATTGAATCGGACTTGGATCTTGTGTTTGTTTAAGATTTTGAAAATCTTTTTGGTAACACCTGCTATGTATGGTAACGTGATGGTTTTGATCGGCTTCTCAGGGGGTTGTTTCTCCATGGTTGGAGAAACAGCTTTGCGAATAATGCGGTCCGAGCACCCATTCATCTTGGGGGCCTGGTGTACGTGTTTCAGTTCACTGGCTAGGTGGTGTTGGTCGGAAATGCAGTGGGCCCCATGGTGTAGTGTTTTGACGAGGGAATTATTCTGTGCCGGATGATAGTCGGAATAAGGTTTCAAATAGGAATCTGTGTGGGTGGCTTTCCTGTAGATAGTGTCCCAACGAGCCGTCAGGTTTCTTCTCAAACAAAACATCCAGGAATGGTAGCTTACCATCCTTCTCCACTTCTGTGATGAATTTGATGGATGGGTGTATGGAATTGATGTGGTTGAGAAATTGGTTCAATGCTGGCAGGCCATGTGGCCCAATGACGAGAGTGTCACCTGCATATCTCTTCCACAAGGAAAGACGTAGGGTGGATGTCTGGATGGTATCTGTTTCAAATTTATCCATGAAAACATTCGCTATCACTGATGATAAGGGGGAACCCATGGGTGTACCTTCATTTTTTGTAGAAAGTACCATTCCAGGTGAAGTAAGTGTTGGTAAGGCAGGGCTTAACCAGAGTAGGTACATCAGTATTCAGTTCATGTTGGACTTAGTCTTCAATTATTGCTAAGGTGTCAGGTACAGGAACCTTGGTGAACAGAGAAACTACATCAAAGCTGACCAGCAAATCATCTGCGGACAGTGAAATGCCCTTGATTAGAGAGACCAAGTGAGTTGAGTTATGAACTGCTGAGGTAGTCTTGCCCGTGAAAGGAAGCAAGGTATCAGACAGAAAACGGGCCAGTTTGTAGGTAGGTGAGTTGATAGTGGAAACGATGGGCCGAAGTGGAGTACCTTCTTTATGGATTTTTGGAAGACCATAGAATCTGGGTGGTCTAGCAAATGTTTTCTTGCTGTGGTTGTCCCACCTGATTACGGATGCTTGTGTTGCGCCCAAAACGTCGTAATTTGTTTTATTTTATTTCTAACTATGTGACTTTACCGAAAGAACCAACGAGTATGTATTCCTGCAGTCACGAAAGCTTCAAATCAAGATTCAGTAATACATCTTTAGTACCAGACATTCGTTTTTGTATTTTGTGTACTGCGCTAAATATGATTCGGATGTTTTGTTTTTCAAAAAATCTGGCTAGTATATGTATGGTATTTTAGTAGTTTGAATTGCTTGGTCAGTTTCAACTCGTGTTATGAATTAAAACTATTAAAAAATACCGTACATTGTGGGAGTAATGGATAAACTAGTGACATTTTTGGAAAAACAAAACATCCGAGTCAGATTTGGCATGGTACATAAAATACATAAACTAATATCTGATACTGAAGATTTATTAACGAAGCAATCAACAGAAGGTGTGTAACCGATGAATTGCACTTGTGCCAAATGCTATGTTGAGCAGACAGGACGAATGATCAGCACGAGACTAAAAGAACACCGAATAAATATGAAATACTCCCAAATACAACTGCCAGCAGTGGCAGAACACGCATGCCAACAAGGACACTCAATTGATTCTGATATTTTTTACATTCTCTGCAAAACTAGTTACTACTGGCCATGATTAATTAGAGAATCTATCGAAATGGAGATCAATACAAATAATCTTAACCATTCGGATAGCTACAGAATTAGTGCTGCTCAGAAGTGAATCTTCATATAATTGTTTAAATGCATGCCTTACAGGTCACCATACATAAATGGGGATCACCTGTATGCAGACAATAACAGGTAGTGTTATTTTATTGCACTCAAACAACAGGCGGTACAAGAATAATGTGCATACATAATGTACGTTGATTAACATATCAATAACCCAACTGGCAATGGATAACCATTGTTATTCATATGCATACATTCATCCACCCCCTCCCCCTTCGCACAAGAAGGTCCCACAAGTGACGTCATCACATATATCCCTCTTTAAGAAATGAAACAGGAGAATTTGTACACAAATCTGGCTGTCGCCTGATGAAGCTATTTGTAATTACTGGCCAAACGTCATATTCAGATTGTAAATGTTGTGGATTTGCTCTCCAACACACCGGTGTGCTGTATTTGTAATGAATTGGCATTTTCTGTTTACGCGACAAACCTTACTGTGTCGGGTGGTGGTGTGTTGCATGACACATTTATATTTACGCAATCTAACTTAACAGGTCCCTGCAGGGTGGGCTGGTAGGAACATTGGAATTTTGCGCAATTTTATTACACCCAACAGCACGAGATTTCACTTAAAGTATTGAAAGGGGACGGACGGACGGACACATTAATCTATTGCAGGCTGGTACACTCAGTTTACAACTTCGTTCCTACCAGTATAAGTCGATGTTTAAGATAAGTCGATGTTTAAGATAAGTAAATGTTTAAGATAAATCGATGTTTAAGATAAGTCGTTGTTTAAGATAAGTCGATGTTTTTAAACAAGTAAATGTTCAAGATAAGTCGATGTTTAAGATAAGTAAATGTTCAAGATAAGTCGATGTTTAAGATAAGTCGATGTTTAAGATAAGTCAATGTTGAAGATAAGTCGATGTTTAAGATAAATCGATGTTTAAGATAAGTCAATGATTAAGATAAATCGATGTTTAAGATAAGTAGATGTTTAAGATAAGTCAATGATTAAGATAAATCGATGTTTAAGATAAGTCAATGATTAAGATAAATCGATGTTTAAGATAAGTAAATGTTTAAGATAAGTGGATGTTTAAGATAAGTTGATGTTTAAGTAAATGTTTAAGATAAGTCGATGTTTAAGATAAGTAAATGTTTAAGATAAGTGGATGTTTAAGATAAGTTGATGTTTAAGTAAATGTTTAAGATAAGTCGATGTGTAAGATAAGTACATGTTTAAGATAAGTCGATGTTTAAGATAAGTAAATGTTGAAGATAAGTCGATGTTTAACATAAGTCGATGTTTAAGATAAGTAAATGTTTAAGATAAGTAAATGTTTAAGATAAGTAGATGTTTAAGATAAGTAAATGTTTAAGATAAGTAGATGTTTAAGATAAGTCGATGTTTAAGATAAGTCGATGTTTAAGTAAATGTTTAAGATAAGTCGATGTTTAAGATAAGTAAATGTTTAAGAACAGCACGAGATTTCACTTCGTTAAAGTATTGAAAGGGGACGGACGGACACATTAATCTATTGCAGGCTGGTACACTCAGTTTACAACTTCGTTCCTACCAGTATAAAACCTATATTATGTATTACCAACTGTGAATAAATTGTCTTGATAATTCACATTGACTCGACTTCGTTTGTTTGTATGTATGTTGAATTTCTTTCGCATCGCCAACCGTGGTAATCAGAATAGCAATTTGCATTGCTATTTCGATTTAAAGCTTTCGTGACTGCAATGATTCATCTTCTTTGGTTCTTTCGGTAAAGTCATGTAGAATGAGAATAAAATAAGAAATTTATAAAATAAAATAACACAATAATATTCTCACGACGTTTCGGCCACAACACAAGCGGCCTTCATCAGGTGAAGGGACGAGACTGTCTGGTAGGACAGCGCTGGAGTGAAAGAGCCACGTTCAGATCACGACCTTTAAGCTGTGTGAGAGGAAACAAAGCGCCTTGACAAAGGAATTAGCATATAATTTAGCATTGAAATGGATGAGTGATTAGCTTGTGACTGGTCACAGAAATAGCTATGTTAAAAGTTAAAGCATACACATCCGCAGAGGCACCCCTTGACAAAGGAATTAGCATAGAATTTAGCATTGAAATAGCTACACATCCACAGAGGCACCCCTTGACAAAGGAATTAGCATATAATTTAGCATTGAAAGAGCTGAGTGATTAGCTTGTAACTGGTCACAGAAATAGCTACGTTGAAGTCAGAGCATACACATTCACCGAGGTACTTAGGACAAATCAAACAGGAGAATTTAGCATTGAAATAACTGGGCGAATTTAGCATTGAAATAACTGAGTGATTAGCTAGTGACTGGTCACAGAAATGACTATGTTGAAGTCAAGGCCTACACATCTGAGCTATTCACAGTACTATATAGTGAACCAATAAAAAACTAAAATATAAATTACCTTAATGTTATCAATAAACTCTATATTCTCCAATCAGCTAAGCTACCAACAATAAGTCGTTATATATCACAATGCTATATGGTGAAAAAATGGGTGGATTCTTACCCTCAACTTTAGAGGCACCCCTTTGTCAAGGGATGCCTCTGCGGATGTGTAGCTATTTCAATGCTAAATTCTATGCTAATTCCTTTGTCAAGGGGTGCCTCTGATGAAGGCCGCTTGTGTTGTGGCCGAAACGTCGTGAGAATATTATTGTGTTATTTTATTTTATCAATTTATTATTTTATTCTCATTCTACGTGACTTTACCGAAAGAACCAAAGAAGTTGCATTGCAATTCTTCTTGCATTGCTACTCAGGCCCTAGGGGCTTCTCTGCTGCATCATCACGGCACCAACCCAGTCACTCTTGCACATTTGACTCATTCTGGGCATTTTTATCATCAAGTTTATAAATGACGGTGACTTTGTTGGACATTTTTAAGCGGAGGGTAAGCTTAGGAATTTCGAGAGTTTGAGGGAGTGTGGGGGGAGGGATCACAAGGTAGTTACCGGTAACATGAAATAGAAATCACTTTTATTGAACAACACGAATAAACGGAAGTGACTGAAAAATGAGTCGCCTTGGATTTTCCTTGAAAGTGAAATTGAAAAACTATTTGATCAAAAAGGCCCACGTGAATTTGAGTGGGAAAAATGTTATACATCACGAACGGGTTAAACACGGTAAAATGTTTGACACCAGCAGCTCACAGGCAAGAGGCAAATTGACCTCTTGCAACGGGGCTCATTAACAATTTTATACTTGGCGCCATCGCACAGGCTGAGTGGCTGCTTGCTGAGTGTTACGTCACGTATGCATGCCCTGTAAACGTGAAGATACAAACTTCCGATGAATAAAGGTGAGACCCTATCCATTAAATAATTAATAATCCTGTGCTGCAAAAAAGCGACGTTATTTTTCAACTCGCCGTCATAACACTTTACGGCCAGTCCCCGCTTCACGAACAGGCTGCGTGCCTGAGGCCCGTTCATTGATCCAACTCATTTGTAAGTTGACACTCAGTGGACGAAAGCCCCACTTATGACAACACGGAGATAACACATTCCGTGAGAAAAAAAACTTTCAGTAACAGCTTGAAAACGCCGACTCGCACTGGTGAAACGAACCACCCAACTCTTTGGTTTGACGGAGCCAGCTGTAATGAGTTCTAACATCACCGCTGAGAGTGTGTGTTGAGTGTACGTGTGAGCGTATATAAAGTGAGGGAAAAAAGTATTTGATCCCCTGCTGATTTTGTACGTTTGCCCACTGCCAAAGAAATTATCAGTCTATAATTTTAATGGTAGGTTTATTTGAACAGTGAGAGACAGAATAACAGCAACAAAATCCAGAAAAACGCATGTCAAAAATGTTATAAATTGATTTGCATTTTATTGAGGGAAACAAGTACTTGACCCCCTCTCAATCAGAAAGATTTCTGTCTCCCATGTGTCTTTTATACAGGTAACGAGCTGATATTAGGAGCACACTCTTAAAGGGAGTGCTCCTAATCACAGCTTGTTACCTGTATAAAAGACACCTGTCCACAAGCAATCAATTAGATTCCAAACTCTCCACCATGGCCAAGACCAAAGAGCTCTCCAAGGATATCAGGGACAAGATTCTAGACCTACACAAGGCTGGAATGGGCTACAAGACCATTGCCAAGCAGCTTGGTGAGAAGGTGACAACAGTTGGTGCGATTATTCGCAAACGGAAGAAACACAAATGAACTGTCAATCTCCTTCGGCCTGGGGCTCCATGTAAAATGTCACCTCGTGGAGTTGCAATGATCATGAAAACGGTGAGGAATCAGCCCAGAACTACACGGGAGGATCTTGTCAATGATCTCAAGGCAGCTGGGACCATAGTCATCAAGAAAACAATTGCCGTGAAGGACTGAAATCCTGCAGCGACCGCAAGGTCCCCCTGCTCAAGAAAGCACATATACATGCCCGTCTGAAGTTTGCCAATGAACATCTGAATGATTCAGAGGACAACTGGGTGAAAGTGTTGTGGTCAGATGAGACCAAAATGGAGCTCTTTGGCATCAACTCAACTCGCCGTGTTTGGAGGAGGAGGAATGCTGCCTATGACCCCAAGAACACCATCCCCACCGTCAAACATGGAGGTGGAAACATTATGCTTTGGGGGTGTTTTTCTGCAAAGGGGACAGGACAACTTCACCGCATCAAAGGGACGATGGACGAGGCCATGTACCGTCAAATCTTGGGTGAGAACCTCTTTCCCTCAGCCAGGGCATTGAAAATGGGTCGTGGATGGGTATTCCAGCATGACAATGGCCCAAAACACACGGCCAAGGCAACAAAGGAGTGGCTCAAGAAGAAGCACATTAAGATCCTGGAGTGGCCTAGCCAGTCTCCAGACCGTAATCCCATAGAAAATCTGTGGAGGGAGCTGAAGGTTCGAGTTGCCAAACGTCAGCCTCGAAACCTTAATGACTTGGAGAAGATCTGCAAAGAGGAGTGGGACAAAATCCATCTTGAGATGTGTGCAAACCTGGTGGCCAACTACAAGAAACGTCTGACCTCTGTGATTGCCAACAAGGGTTTTGCCACAAAGTACTAAGTCATGTTTTTCAGAGGGGTCAAATACTTATTTCCCTCGTTAAAATGCAAATCAATTTATAACATTTTTACATGCGTTTTTCTAGATTTTGTTGTTGTTATTCTGTCTCTCACTGTTCAAATAAACCTACCATTAAAATTATAGACTGATCATTTATTTGTCAGTGGGCAAACGTACAAAATAAGCAGGGGATCAAATACTTTTTTCCCTCTGTATGTGGGACAGGGATGTTCTCCAGCTCCCACATTATTGAGTTAATCTTCTATATGAATAAAAATTTAAATGCTCGTTTGTTCAAAATCTTAAATCTCCGAATGTTCTTCACCGATTGCTTTGAAATGTTGGCATAACGTTACATTCGAATACACGCATGTTTTTATATACCTACTATGTTTTTATATACCTACTATTATATAGATGTCACACCTCTGACAGGTAAAAATATACTCATTGGATTTTTCGGTAAAAATATGCTTTTTTTGAATAACAGCGCCATCTGTTGGACGTAAAAGCAACACGCGCTATACTAAATATTTGACGATTCCATTTCATATTCTTTGGTTCTATTCGGTAAAGTCACGTAGGTAAAAAAATAAAACAACAAAAATCACGACGTTTCGGCCACAACACAAGCGGCCTTCATCAGGTGAAGGGACCAGCCTGTCTCGAAGACTGCGCTGGAGTGAAACAGAGCCAAGCTCAGACTACGACCTTTAAGCTGTGTGAGAGGGATTAAGGTGCCTCGACAAAGGAATTAGCATAAAAAATAGTATTTAATTGGCGGACTTAGCATGATGAAAGGTGTAGCACAGTGATCGGCACCGGCAGTGCACCCGCCTGTGCTGCGAAAGTTTGGGGTACCACTACTTGAAAAAATATACTGCACCAATGAAAATTAGTTTAATGTTTGGTTCGATTTAGAACATCTTTCCAATTGTTGCTTAATTTGAAACCATCTTCTCGGTTGAAATTGTGTCTGTGTTTGTAGATCTGAATTGCCTCGTGAACAAATCTCTGATAAAAACCTGTGGGTTTGCAAAGAACCTTGGTGTCCGAGAAAATTATATCGTGATCACCCACAGCGTTGTAACAGTGATCAGCCACGGCAGAATAATTCGTTCTGCCGTGTTTCAAATCTGATTTGTGCTCGCGAATTCGGTCAGAGACATGTCGCTTCGTCTCCCCGATATAGCAATCACCGCAGGTACAACTCAATTTGTAAAGCCCGGGGTGCTGTGAGTCAGGAATGACATCCTTCACGGATGGGATCAGATCACGAATTTTATGTACTGTATTGAACCGGACCTGGATCTTGTGTTTGTTTAGAATTTTGAAAATCTTTTTAGTAACTCCTGCTATATATGTGATGGTTTTGACCGGAGTATCAAGTGGTTGTTTCTGCATGGAGGGAGAAACAGCTTGGCGGATGGTACGGTCAGAGTATCCATTCCTTTTGAGGGCCAGGTGTACATGTTTTAATTCACTGGTCAGGTGGTGTTGGTCCGAAATGCAATGAGCCCTATGGTATAAAGTTTTGATGGGAGAATTATTTTGGGCTGGGTGTTGGTGGGAATCAGGCTTCAAGTAGGAATCTGTGTGGGTGGGTTTCCTGTAGACAGAATGCCCCAATGAGCCATCAGGTCTCCTCTCAAACAGAACATCCAAGAATGGTAGCTTGCCATTTTTATCCACTTCCATGGTGAATTTGATGGCGGGATGTCTGGAATTGATGTGGTGTAGGAAAAGGTTCAGAGCTGGGAGGCCATGTGGCCAAATGACGAAAGTGTCATCCACATATCTCTTCCACAGGGAAGGTCTGAGGGTGGAAGTCTGGATGGCGTCCGATTAAAATCTCTCCATGAAAACATTGGCTATCACTGGTGACAAGGGGGAACCCATGGGAGTACCCTCATTTTGCTTGTAGAAGGAACCATTCCAAGTGAAGTAGGTGTTGGTGAGGCAGTGCCTGACCAGCGTAGGTACCTCGGGGTTTAGTCCATGTTGTACCACATTTTCAATTATATCAATGGTATCAGGTACCGGGACCTTGCTGAACAAGGAGACCACATCGAAGCTGACAAGGATATCGTCAGGGGACAGTACAAGGTCTTTGACCATAGAAACCAATTGGGCTGAGATAAGTACTGCTGAGGAGGTCTTGCCAGTGAAAGGTAGCAAGGTATCCGACAGAAAACGTGCTAGCTTATAGGTAGGGGAGTTGATCGTGGATACGATGGGTCGTAGTGGGGTGCCTTCTTTATGAATCTTTGGAAGACCATAGAATCTAGGGGGTCTTGCAGCAGAAGGTTTTAGGGAGGGACGTTTAGTTGGTTCAATTAGGGAGGTCGAACTTGTGATGATCTTGTTGGTTTTCATAGTTAGACTATTGGTAGGGTCATTTTAAATTTTTGAGTAACTACCATCATTGAGTAGGTCCTGAATTTTATTGTTGTATGAGTTTTTATCCATAATTACAGTGGCATTGCCCTTGTCGGCTGAGAGGATGACTATATCATGTCTCTCTTTTAATTTCGCGAGTTCAGAGCGTTCATCTTTGCTGATGTTGCTAACGGGTTTCTTAGCATTCTTAATAGTGGCTATTTCAGCTCTCGCGACGTCTGCTTGGATGTGTCCTATACCTTTGAGGGCTACATCGACCTGAGAAATTACATCATCTATCGGTATATGTTTTGGGGTGACAGCGAAATTTGGTCCTTTAGCCAATACTGTTTTCAGATTGTCCAAAATCGGGGTGCTACTCTGATTGATAACAAATTTGTTAGCGTCTAGTTTTGTGATCTGTGGAACCGGGTTTTTCTTTGATAGGTGATTGAATTTAGCAATTAGGTTAGCTTTGCAATTGATTGAAAGTGAATCGGCAGAAGAAGCAGTCATGTTGTCTACGTGGTTCCAATCAGAAGGTGACATGTTTTGTGTTAACGTTAAATGAGCTTGTAGGAGAGTCCTGTCTAAAGTATCGAGTACAAAACGGAGTAGTCTTATCCTCTCTGAGATTGAAGAGAGGCTGGCCTTAAACAGAATCTGTTTAGAGTTCGGTGAGGACACAGCAGCAGAAGTGAGTGTGAAGGCGATGGGTATTACCTTGTGGTCGCGGCATCTTTTGAGGAAGGTCAGCGTCTCGATGAGCTGTGACTTCTTGTCCCGTTGTCTGTTAAAAGCTCTAACAGATAGATGAAAACCCTCCCCGTAGAGGCTATCAATTCTAGATTTGAAGCTTTCGTGACTGCAAGGATCCATACTCTTTGGTTCTATTCGGTAAAGTCACGTACGTAAAAAAATAAAACAACAAAATTCACGACGTTTCGGCCACAACACAAGCGGCCACACAGCTTAAAGGTGCATTGCCGCGTGCTACACCTTTCATCATGCTAAGTCCGCCAATCAAATGCTAATTTTTATGCTAATTCCTTTGTCGAGGCACCTTAATCCCTCTCACACAGCTTAAAGGTCGTAGTCTGAGCTTGGCTTTGTTTCACTCCAGCGCAGTCTTCGAGACAGGCTGGTCTCTTCACCTGATGAAGGCCCAAAAGCTTCAAATCTAGAATTGAATATTATTCAGTCTAACATTCAAAGCGAGGCAGTCACATACAAGTCCGTCGACACTGTTGTGGAAGCAGATGAAGCGGTAAATTATCCTAAAGAATTTTTGAATTCACTCGATCTGCCAGGGATGCCACGGCACGTACTGCAATTGAAAATCGGCGTGCCAATTATCATGTTGCGAAATATCAACCAGCCAAAGCTTTGCAACGGCACGCGGCTTGCAGTAAAAAAATTAATGAGCGACGTCGTTGAAGCAACAATCTTGACAGGACCTTTCAAAGGTGAAGATGTCCTCATTCCTCGCATTCCTATGATTCCAACGGATATGCCATTTCAATTTAAGAGACTGAATTCCCAATTCGATTGGCGTTTGCAATCACCATCAACAAAGCTCAGGGCCAATCTTTAGAATTGTGCGGTTTAGATCTAGACACGGATTGCTTCTCACATGGACAATTTATATGTTGCGTGTTCTAGAGTCGGCAAACCAGACAATCTCTATATCTACACAGACAATGGAACAACAAAAACTATTGTATACCCACAAGCATTGTGAAATTAAATATTTTAGAAACGTGCGCTTTCTCTTTTCTTTCTTTGCCATTTAACCAGACTGAGCCACAGCAACACGTGGCCGGGTACAGCTAGTATCTAATAAAAAATAATTATTTAATCTAATAAAGAATAATTATTTCATATTTTAATAGCAAATGCTAAGACATACATATTCACCATCATTTTACAAGAAAAACTGAAGGCACCCAATGGGTTCTCCCTTATCTCCGGTTGTGGCCAATATTTTCATGGAAATATCTGAGACGGACGCCATCCAGGCATCCACTCTACGCCCGTCCTTGTGGAAGAGGTACGTGGATGACACGTTTGTCATCTGGTCACATGGCCGACCGGCTCAACCACATCAATTCCATACACCCAGCCATCAAATTCACCATGGAGGTAGAAAAGGATCGCATGCTAACTTTCTTGGATGTCTTAATCAAAAAGAGACCAGATGGCTCAATGAGCCACTCTGTCTACAGGAAAGTAATCCATACTGACGCCTACCTAAAACCTGATTCCCACCACCAACCATCCCAGAAGAATTCCCTCATCAAAACGCTACACATAGAGCTCAGTGTATCTCCGACCATGAACACCTAACCAGTGAACTAAAACACGTACACCAAGCTCTCAAGGCGAATGGATATTCTGACTAAACAATCCGCAAAGCCTTCACCCCAAGCGTGAGGAAGGAGCCATCTGAGGATCCAATCAAAACCATCACCCTGCCATACATAGCAGGGGTAACCACAAATATTTATAAAATCATGAACAAACACAAGATCCAGGTCCGATTTAACACAGTACATAAAATTCGTGACCTGATCCCATCTGTGAAGGACAAGTTTCCTGACATGCAATATCGCGTCGTCTACAGACTAAGCTGAATCTGCGGCAGCAGTTACATTGGGGAAACCAAACGACATGTCTCGGACCGTGTTCGTGAACATAAGGCAGATCTGAAACACGGCAGGACCAATACTTCTGCTGTGGCTGATCATTACTTTAATGCGCCATAATAAGGTGCTGTAGGCAGCTGACCTGCCACCACGCTCATGGGCCGACAGGGGGCAGCCGAGAGAGAGCGAGGTGTGTAGGGGTTGACCAAAGGTCAAACCTCCGCCCCTCCGTGACCGGAGGTTGACACCCCAGACTCCCCAGGGGCTGGGGGCTGTGGGGGATGGGGACCCCCACCACTTCCTAAACCCCCTTAAGAATTAAGATCTACTAAGACCTTCTAGAAGGTTCATGAGGGGAGGGGTGACCTCGACCTGGGGATAAAAGGCGGCCCTCGGGACGGGCCAGGGAGTGTTCGCCAACTCAAGCTTGAAGACATCTGAAGACCTGAAGACTGGACCAGCACCCGGGGACCCTCCCCGAGGCTCTCGCTAGAGCCGGGGTTGCAGCGGACCAGGGCGAGTCCCGTACCCCGGGGTGGGTCGGTCGGTCCAGTCTTCCCCTAGCCGCTGTCGCAAGGGACCGGCGTGTAGCGTAGCCCGGCGTGTGTAGGACACGCTAGAGGGGAGGCTGTCTCTCCCTTAGGCTATCGGGTGTTACAGTAGTGTTTAACAGAGTAGTGTTTAACAGAGTAGTCTTAACAGAGCGTTAAGAGTTGTTACAATAAACACGTTGCCTCCAGCAGACGTCTCCGTGTGGTTAGTTAGGGCCACAACACTTGTATGTCACTGTCCCTCTCTCTGCATCTTTCTTTATGTCTCTGTCTCTCTATCTGTTTCTATCTCAGTCTGTGTATCTCTCTGTGTCGGTCTCTCACTCCCTATGTCTCTGTATTAATGTTTCGTGTCTCTCTCTGTACTGCTTTTTTGAATGTCCCTGAATGTCCCTCTCTATATCTGTGTCTGTGTACCGTACATTGCCAACCGTGCTATTCGGAGGTGCGGGGGGAAAGACAGCCTACTAAACACAAAAATAAATTATAAAGAAATGGGTTTTCAATCTATATTTAAAATTGCATAGCTCCAGTGGCTTCCTAATATCGGGACAGCATTCCAGACGGCCGTAAAACTGCATCAGAAAACACGTGATGCGGTGGCCGTCTTTGTTCTATGGCCAGCCAAAAGCCACTGTGAGGATGACCGGAGTCTGCATGATGGTTTTTCTCTGTGTCTGTGTCCCTTTGTGTGTGTGTGTGTTTGTAGGCCTGGGCTCTGGGTTGTTCTTCATGCTTTCGGAGTCCCTGTCCCTCTGCTCACGATCATTAAGGACCTTCATGATGTTGAGCGGGCCTGGGTAAAACTACGTGGCCGGGAGTCAGAGCTATTCCCTGTACACCTTGGGGTGCGACAGGGATGTCCTCTGGCTCCCACATTATTTAACATCTATTTTGACCACGTAGTTCGTGAAGCCTTCAATAGCTGTACCGGAGGAATCTCCATTTGGTACGGATACAATGGGAGGCTGATAGATGCCCGGGTAATTGCTGTTCACTCAGAGGAGGAGTTGGAGGCTCTGCTGCTGAACCTGGAGCTTGCCACCAAGAGGTGGGGCGTTACCATCAGCCCCACGAAAACTAAGCACCTGCCTGGGTATTTTGTACCATCGGACACTCCACCCCACAACTCCCAATTGGTGATAGGGCAGTTGTGGAGAGAGTGGAGAGTTCCCCATACCTTGGCAGTGTGCTCATGACCGTCTCCGCTTTAACAGCAGAGGTCTCACCCCGAATTAGTCGAGCGGCATTATATTTTCATCGGTTGCGTAACGCTGTGTGGAAGCTTCCTCGTCTATCACTCGGCACAAAGCTTCAGGTCTTCTCGGCAACGGCCATTCCCTCCCTTCTCTACGCTTGCGAAACGTGGACCCCCCCTAATGGAACATGTTTGCCGGTAAGAAACATTTATGCTGGCCTGCCTACGATCCATCCTGGGTTTAACCAGGCTATGTTGTGTGAGGAGCTCACAAATCGTTGAAAGATGTGGACAAAGTCCCATTGGTGAACTCCTCCGGCAGGCAAGGCTGCGTTGGCTGGGTCATGTAGCCCGCATGCCCAGCCGCCGCCTAGCTAAAGAGCTTTTGTTCAGCCGGATCGAGGGGGCTAAACGGGCGTGGCACAGGCTAGAGAAGATATGGAGTGATGTGGTACAGGAGGACGTGGAGCTGAGTGGACTTGCCGATGACTGGTACCAGCGGTGTCAAGATCGGCCTCTGTGGAGGAGGCTCGTGAAGGACGCTGCTACTGGGCAGTTGGAGGCAGTCGCCCTCCAACAACAACGGAGGGCGGAGGAGCGACGCTCACAACAACGAGCGGAGTGCCGGGTGGCTAAAACACAGCAAGTTGGCACAGTAGGGGGCACAGGTGGTGCATCAGTTAGTCATCTCAGTCAGTAGACCCGTGGCATCTGGCTCTGCCCCGTGACCTCCTGCCAGCGGGCTTTCGACACTTCACGTGGCCGCAAGGTGCACATAGCCTGGCACAAGCGTCATGGTCACGTCACCGCCACTTAGTGGCGAATGGCGGTTGTAGTTGTGTTTGTTTCTCACTTTACTCCTATGTCTCTCACTGCCTATGTCTGTGTCTATCTTTCGCTGTGTGTGTTTCTCTCAGTGTCTTTCTCTCTACCCCTATTTGCCCATGGCGATGCCCTCATTATTTTCCATTTCAAATTTTCGCCCATGAGTAGCTGCCCCGATCGTCCATTCCTAAGTCCAGTCCTGACTTTAGTGCTAAAACATTTTACAATACGAGAATCACAGTCACATCCACCTCATGTAAATACTGTTCCATATACTTAGCATGAAGACGTACCTAATCAGGCCTATTGACCATGTAGAGTGGTGAAAGTTTCCGTGGAAAAATATTGTAAAGTCATTGTAGCTCCCTGTGGAATCAATGTTGGAGGAACTAGAATATGCATGCTCATATGTATACCTCGGGGAGTTATTGAAGGCAGACCGGGATCATAGACAGGACGTAAGAAAGGGGGACGACGTCAGATCGGAGTGCTTCTGAATATCAACATAGCTATGTGCTCAGGGAATCACGTTTACAAACGGTGCATCTATCACATGCTGTGACGTATGGCTCAGACACACCGACATATCAAATGAGTGCAGGTAATACTTGGACGAGGAAGACAATGACAATGATCTCTGGCTTAATGTATCAGCATCTGCGTGCTGAAGAAGGAAAACGAATGCATGGAAATGTAAAACATTAGAATTATCTGAGATTGAAAACATCGCTAGACCTGCTGCTGGCGGATGGTTCGTAGGGACTAAGTTATGCAGCCCACCAGTAATTTAATTCGTCACGATTCAGAATTTAAATTTAATTTATTATTTGCTCATGCCTCGTTGTTTTTACCGTCTCCTGTGTACACACGCACACAACAAAAGTTGGGCGGTGGCGGCTACGCTGCTGCACGTGGCTGCTGCACTGTGGAGGCAGCAGCGAGGGTCGGTGGATCACCGCACTTCGATGTTGTGAAACTCCCTTGCCGTGGGCGTTGAGGAGGTGCCATGCCCTGGCTATGCCAGGAGAAGGCGGTAAAGGAAGAATGTGGACTGCATGGGATTGAGTGTTTCCCCCTTCGCACGCATGGGCGCCACGGTGGTGAGATGTTAACTACCTCGCCTGGTATACAGGAGGTCGTGGATTCGATCCCGACCCAGACGCCTGCTGTATATTTGGAGTTTGCATGTCTCTGTCTCCCCGTGGTCGCGTCGATTTTTTCCAGGTCCTCCGGTTTTTACCTCCTCATATACAGAAAAAACGAGCGTTTTGAGTATTTGACTGCTGTAAATTTCCACAAGATAAGCCACTTCGTTGAGCTATCATTTGGGGCCAGGTCGTTTCTGCAAAAAAAGAGCTGTATAGCTGAGTGAGCTTCACCTGGTAAACATTTTTTTATTTAGTTATTCTTCAGGTGCTCCGGTTTCCTCCCACATTAATTGGCCCACACTACCTCAAACTGTAGAGGACCGCAGAGCTTGGGCAATCGTTGGCGCCGACTCGTCGCCTGGCTGCTGCCTTCCCGCTCATCTGTGGTTCCTCCTCGCGCCTCCGAGTCGTTGTCCTCTCTGCGAGAGCGAGTGATGTGCGGTAGCGGCGTGTTGAAAGTTGACATTGTTATTATTGACACACACACTAGAGGACGGATAAGGTGGCGTGACCTCACATGCATGACAACTGACCCATCGCCAGACACCGATCACCATGCGGGCACTCACCACTCACCAGATATCATTCACCTGGCACACACATGATATACAGTGAGGGAAAATAGTACTTGATCCCCTGCTGATTTTGTATGTTTGCCCACTGACAAAGAAATGATCAGTCTATAATTTTAATGGTAGGTTTATTTGAACAGTGAGAGACAGAATAACAACAACAAAAATTCAGAAAAACGCATGTCAAAAATGTTATAAATTGGTTTGCATTTTTATGATAGAAATAAGTATTTGACCCATTCACAATCAGAAAGATTTCTGGCCCCCAGGTGTCTTTTATACAGGTAACGAGCTGAGATTTAGGAGCACACTCTTAAAGGGAGTGCTCCTATTCTCAGCTTGTGTAACAGGTACCTGTCCACCGAAGCAACAAATCAATCAGATTCCAAACTTTCCACCATGGCCAAGACCAAAGAGCTCTCCAAGGATGTCAGGGACAAGATTGTAGACCTACACAAGGCTGGAATGGGCTACAAGACCATTGCCAAGCAGCTTGGTGAGAAGGTGACAACAGTTTGTGCGATTATTCGCAAATGGAAGATACATAAAAGAACTGTCAATCTCCTTCGGCCTGGGGCTCCATGCAAGATCTCACCTCGTGGAGTTGCAATGATCATGAGAACAGTGAGGAATCAGCCCAGAACTACACGGGAGAATCTTGTCAATGATCTCAAGGCAGCTGGGACCATAGTCATCAAGAAAACAATTGCCGTGAAGGACTGAAATCCTGCAGCGCCCGCAAGGTCCCCCTGCTCAAGAAAGCACATATACATGCCCGTCTGAAGTTTGCCAATGAACATCTGAATGATTCAGAGCACAACTGGGTGAAAGTGTTACGGTCAGATGAGACCAAAATGGAGCTCTTTGGCATGAACTCATCTCGCCGTCTTTGGAGGAGGAGGAATGCTGCCTATGACCCCAAGAACACCATCCCCACCGTCAAACATGGAGGTGGAAACATTATGCTTTGGAGGTGTTTTTCTGCTAAGGGGACAGAACAACTTCACCGCATCAAAGGGACGATGAACAGGGCCATGTACCGTCAAATCTTGGGTGAGAAACTCCTTCCCTCAGCCAGGGCTTTGAAAATGGGTCGGGGATGGGTATTCCAGCATGACAATGGCCCAAAACACACGGCCAAGGCAACAAAGGAGTGGCTCAAGAAGAAGCACATTCAGGTCCTGGAGTGGCCTAGCCAGTCTCCAGACCTTAATCCCATAGAAAATCTGTGGAGGGAGCTGAAGGTTCGAGTTGCCAAACGTCAGCCTCGAAATCTTAATGACTTGGAGAAGATCTGCAAAGAGGAGTGGGACAAAATCCCTCCTGAGATGTGTGCAAACCTGGTGGCCAACTACAAGAAACGTCTGACCTCTGATTGCCAACAAGGGTTTTGCCACGAAGTACTAAGCCATGTTTTGCAGAGGGGTCAAATACTTATTCCCCTCATTAAAATGCAGATCAATTTATAACATTTTTGACATGCGTTTTTCTGGATTTTTTTGTTATTCTGTCTCTCACTGTTCAAATAAACCTACCATTAAAATTATAGACTGATCATTTATTTGTCAGTGGGCAAACGTACAAAATCAGCAGGGGATCAAATACTTTTTTCCCTCACTGTACTCATCAACCAACACACACCACTCACCTGATCCGAACCAAACACTCCAGGCATTTGCCATTCACTCGCACACAAACTCACACCGTTCTCACCTATTCGTCCATAACATTGACAAAAAAACACGTCTCATTCACAATCCTGTATCTGTCTCATCGCATAAAACAACAAAATCAATGTTTTTTTTTATCCCATCAGCCCCACGGTCTTCTTGGAGTGCATGTCAGCAGCATTAGTTCAAGACAAAGCAAGCTA
Organism: Petromyzon marinus; assembly: GCF_048934315.1. Classification (NCBI taxonomy): domain Eukaryota; kingdom Metazoa; phylum Chordata; class Hyperoartia; order Petromyzontiformes; family Petromyzontidae; genus Petromyzon; species Petromyzon marinus. Next base: position 6,234,020 of record NC_133690.1, on the reverse strand, counting down.
TGGGCTCGCTTCGACATTCAGTGTCTCATCAGCAGTCAGGCTTTCCCCAACCAACGTTGGTGAATCGCAAGATACTAAAGATGCTAATAAGCAAAGACGCCCCACCCCCGATAACTTCAAGATAATGGGTCCGAGTTTTCACGCAAAATGGTATCGTGTACTGCCGGGGTGTCCAAACTACGGCCCGCGGGCCAACTGCGGCCCGCCATCCATTTTTAATTGGCCCGTATCAAAGCCTAAAAATATAATGGACTATGGCCCACTGTATTGCATTTCTTAATTTAAACACTAGATGGCGATACTCTCTTGAACAAGGCAGCGTCTCCACAAAGCAAGCAATCGAAGAAAACAATTGCTCAGGGTCACCAGAAATGCCGGAACTGAAGAGACGCAAGATTGCAAGCGAGTGCAGAAAATTTCAGACTCGGTGGAAAAATGATTTTTTTTTCATAGAAACCAAGGGGAAGTGTGTTTGTTTGATTTGTAATGAGAGTGTTGCCGTGATGAAAGAGTACAATGTACGACGGCATTATGAAACGAAACATCAGACCTTCACGTCCTACACTGGCGCCGAGCGGAGAGAGAAGGTAAAGCAAATGGCAAGCTAGCCTGCTAACGCAGCAGCAGGGTTTTTTTCCGTGCTAACAAAGCTCAAGAAAATGCAACAATAGCCAGCAATGAAGTAGCTCAACTCATTGCCCTACACGGGAAACCTTTCTCAGACGGTGACTACATCAAACAGTGCCTCACTAAAGTCGTGGGAATAATGTGCCTGGAGAAAATGCAGGATTTCAACGATGTTAGTATGTCCAGAAATAAGGTTGTGCGGCGAATTGAAGACTTGTCGGCTAACTTAAAACAGCAAGTGTCAGATAAAGCTTGTCCTTTCGATTTTTACTCGATTGCATATGATGAGAGCACAGATGCCACGGACACTGCACGGCTGTTATTTTTTTGCGGGGAGTTGATGATAATTTTTGCATTATGGAGGAACTGCTTGATCTTCGGAGTCTAAAGGGGACAACAACTGGGAAGGACATGTTTTGAAGCTGTGTCAGATTCAATTAACCAGGCTGGACTTAAATGGGACAAGCTGTGTGGAATAACAACGGATGGGGCTCCAGCAATGACAGGCGAGCGCAAAGGAATGGCTTCTATGGTGAGTGCCAAGGTGCAGGAGAGCGGAGGTGAGGCTGTTAAAATGCACTGTATCATCTACCAAGAAGCCCTCTGTGCCAAGATAATCCAGCTTGGCGATGTGATGAACACAGTTGTGAAAAATGTCAAAAAAAATAATGGCCCGAGGGCTTTACCACAGAGAATTGCAAGCGTTCCTCTCTGATGTCGATGCTGAATACGGGGACCTACTCTACCATTCTCAGGTGCGCTGGCTCAGTCGCGGCTCCGTGCTGCAGCGGTTTTATTCCCTGAGATCAAATGTCGACAAGTTTTTTAAAGAAAAGGGCAGACCTCTCCATGAGATCAGTGACCCTTTATGGTTGGCAGGCCTGGCTTTTTTAGTTGATCTCACTGATCATCTCAACACCCCGAACAAGAGACTACAAGGCAAAGAGCAGCTGGTAGCACAGCTGTATGTGCACATGAAAGCATTCCGTGCGAAGCTCCGTCTCTTCGAGTCACAACTGCGCAACTTCAATGTAGCGCACTTCCCCACGCTGACCGAAATCAATGCGCATTTCCAAATGCCAAGCTCTCTGCAAAAATGGGAGAATATGTCTGTGATCACATCTCCCATGACAGAATTCAGTCAGCGCTTCCAAGATTTTTCTGTTATTGAGAAGGAAATCACACTGTTTGCGGCTCCGTTTTCAATGGATGCAAAAGAAGTGGAGGAGAGTGTGCAATTAGAACTGATCGAAATTCAGTATGATGATTCTTTGAAGAATCTGCATCAGCTTCTCTCCCTACCTGACTTCTACCGGAGTTTGGAAAAGGCCAAGTTTCCTCTGATGAGACGCCATGCAAAACGAATGATGAGTCTGTTCGGCTCAACATACATATGTGAGCAGACATTCTCTCTGTTAACGCTGAACAAAAGCAGGCTGAGAACCAGAACGACCGACAGCCATCTCCGTGACGTCCTTCGCATCTCAACCACCAAACTTACTCCTGACCTGCCAGCTATCCTTCACACCAAAGCGCAGCATCACTGCTCCCACTGAGCGCATCATTCTTCCCATTACAGGTGAGTTAAAATATACACACCGTTTTCATTTATTAATAAGCCCAATTACTTAATAAATTCAGTTAATTAAAGTTGATGACAATTTTTTTTAACAAACGTTAGTTGATGTGTTAACAAGCCCAATAATTTATGTGTGTAATAAGCTTGAAATATCCACATCCCCTATTTCTCTCTCTTCTTGTCTCTCCCTTCATACAGGACAATGAAGGGGGATCAGCACCCTAAGAACCAATCTGAGGCTGTCACTGAGAGAATGACCTGCCAACCTTTTTGTAAAAAATAAAGTGAAAATCTACTTATGAAGAGCTATGATGGAGGCTTTTTTTCTTCAAACATGTTCAATAATCAAACGTAATGTACCTGCATCTGATTGATTTTGACAATATTAGTGCATGAGAAGTGAGGCAGTATACCTCACGTCTGTATGTGGCCCTCGGGTAAAAAGTTTGGACACCCCTGGTGTACTGTAATGTATTCTGATATAAAGTACACATTACTCAATTGGGATTATACATAGCCACCCACCTACTGTGAAAACTGGCAGGACCCTCCTGAAAAAGAGCCACGAGGCTCACTCAGTGAGGCAGCGGCGGCCCTGGACCCGCTGCTGCCAGCAATCGGCGCCCCCAAACCCCAGGGGCAGATCGAGGCTAAGTTTTTTGGTAAACTGGGAAACATTTTGCCCCTATTTTCCGTTCAATGTTATTTATTTATTTAAAGAGGCATAATACTGGTAGGAACGAAGTTGTAAACTGAGTGTACCAGCCTGCAATAGATTAATGTGTCCGTCCCCTTTCAATACTTTAACGAAGTGAAATCTTGTGCTGTTGGGTGTAAAATCAGCAATAGACAGCGCAGAGACTTGTCCTACCAGCCCACCCTGCAGGGACCTGTTTATTCGGATTGTCCGTCCGTCTGTCCAATCAATCAATTGTCAGAAATGTTGAGAAATTAATTATAATTTTTTTGGTATTTGTATTTTTTTTGTACTTTTACCTCGAATTTGGCACCCCACTTAACTTGGCGCCCTAGACGACCGCCTAGATAGCCTACATGGACGTGTTGCGCCTGCAGTGAGGCTTTCCTGGGTAAACAAGCCTCATAATAAACACATTCCTGCGGAGGGAGCTGGTAGGAATGTTGGGTTGCTCGGTCAGTGGCCAGGTCAACGGCGGCACCACCACGTGGTGTATTCCGCAAATATGCCCGACTGTGAGGGCGGGCACAAGCCAGCGTGATTAGGTGAAACGTTGAGTTTTATAAGGGCACCACAGGGTGACCAGTCCCACCCCACCCAGCCCCTCCCCTCCCACCCCCCACCCAGCCCCACCCTCCCCACCCAGCCCCTCCCCACCCTCCCCACCCAGCCCCTCCCCACCCTCCCCTCCCCACCCTCCCCACCCAGCCCCTCCCCACCCTCCCCACCCTCCCCACCCAGCCCCACCTCTCACATTTTTGGATGGACGATGGACGGACACAATAATCCCCTGTGGGCTGGTGTAACCAGAGGTTCCTACCAGTATCATCATGATCACACTTGACACCACTCGCTTGTGGCCGTCTGATACGTATTGTACCCGCGGCACAGTAGCGTGTTTAGTCCTGCAGGGGGTGCTGCGGCAATGTTGTTGACGCACGTGTTGGCTTCACGTGCTATGAAGAAGAACAATTGAAGCAATTGGCGGGACCCCGGGGTCCCATCACTGCCCCGGGGTGGGAAAAACCGCGTAGCGACACGAGTCTTGCCTTACCGACAACACAACTAGCGTCAATCGATTGGCCTCGTCGAGAGCTACTCGGGGCACTAAGTTTCGTAAAAAGTTGAAAAATTACTTAAACACGTTAAATTCACTGCCTGGGGGGCGGGCTCGCCTTGGCAAAGAAGCCGAGGATCGACGGCTGACCGGAGGGCGTCGTCGCCCCCCGGGGCTCGCGTTTGCCCGGTGGGGTGGCGCCCATCGTGTCGATCGCCGCCTGCTGCTGCTGCTGGCGCTTGTTGGTGCGAGTCTGGGCGGGCGGCGCGTTGCTGTCGGGGTCACGAGTGGGTGGACTGAAAAATAATAATTATTGACCTGATTTTTGCGGGACCCCGGGGTCCCGCCAAATAATTTAATTGTCCAAATGTCGCGTATTAAAAAATAAATACTTTTAAGACCACAGTTTGTTATTTACAAATTGTCGCTGAGTTGTCATTGCACTGCAGCACGTGACTTGTTTTTCTTTTATCTCGGTCAAGAGTCATAACATAGGCAATGTGCAATTCTAAAGACCCCCATGGATGATTATGGTGGGTGTTTCAGATTGCCATCAAACACCCTACCTGTCACGCACTGGATTATAATTTTTAAAATCTGAGATAAATTCATACGTCGTACAAAGTTCACATTTAATACCATAGCCAGCTGGATTAAAACGGTCAAAATGAGTTATCTTTCGACTCTGTACGTTGAGAACTACTCAAATTAATGCTGCGAAAACACACCGGCTTATGTGAGCCGATTCATAATCTGCGCCATAACTCACACAACGTGTCTCCCTTGTTGCCTCTCTCTCCAGATGCTGTCCCGACTCCTTCCCTTGGCCTCGCCCCTCCACCAGTTGGCCCTGTTCAGCTCCATCCACCACATGAACCACAGATGTTTCTTTAATCTAGTTTAGAGGCTATATGCAGTTGTTATAGGTCATTACCAGTGCCATAGGTTATCGGTTTCTGGTTAAAATCAGCTGGACCTGTGAAATTAAAATTACAGGAAGCCCTCGACTTACGAACACCCGACTTAAGAACACCCGACTTAGGAACACCCGACTAACGAACACTAGTACTTAAGAATCCGCGAAATTTCGTGAAACTGAACGTTCGTAAATCGAGGGATACCTGTATAGAGTGAAAAACAAGGTAGGGCCGATGAGAAGTTTCCTGTTGCCTGGGAAAGCAAACGCGGTTTGGAAGGCAGGGCATGTGGAAGGAGGGAAGTTGTGAGATGTGATGAGGCTGAGGTTGACTGAGCCTCAAATTATTACCTGGTGCGATGTGTAAATATCGTCACTGGGGAGATAAAGACGGCCGGGCGTGGTGCTGGCCACCCATCCCTCGTGTGCCGTTCAGGCCTTCATAGGTGCTTGCTTATAGCACTTGCCCCAACAGTCTGTTAAGGCTATATGGGTGATCTTTGTCTGTATAATGAATGCCATGGATTTGGGCATAGGCAAAGGAATCTAGCATTTTTTTATCAATCCATGCACTTCCTCCCACCACTCTCCCTAAAATAAGAATAATTAATTAATATGCACACCGTTAATTACCCACGTGGGGAGCCATATCAGCGCTATAAATCCGTCTTGCAGCTTGTGGACTGTGTAGCGTGGTGTCCCGCACCACAAGGGCCCTGCATTGCACCACAAACTAACTTTGCTTCTGCCTCCTACAAGGTGTAGGGCGTGATGTGCATGTAGGGGGAAGAAGAGTCTGGGGCCAGATACATGGAATGTGGGATGTGGGCAGGAAGAAGGTTGTGTATTGGAGATCCTGGCTCTGAGATAATGTGGAGGTTTGGGTAGGCTGTGTGCGCTGAATGTTGGGGCGAGTGGTCGGTGGTATGTAGACTGGACAAAGAGGCTGATCGGATGTTGCAGGGTGTGTATGAGGCTGGGTATAGGAGTTGGGGCGTGTGCAAGGTGTGTACGAGGATGGGTGTTGGTATTCGAGTTGGGTGTATGGGCTGTAGATTAGACTATCTGGCTGTTTGATTGCTAGTTGGGTATAGGGCTGGCTGTGTGAGGTCTGGATGAGTGTTTGTGGCTGGCTGTGTGAGTTGTGGGTGAGTGTTTGGTGCTGGCTGTGTGAGTTCTGGATGAGTGTTTGGGGCTGGCTGTGTGAGTTCTGGGTGAGTGTTTGGGGCTGGCTGTGTAAGTTCTGGGTGAGTGTTTGTGGCTGGCTGTGTGAGTTCTGGGTGAGTGTTTGGTGCTGGCTGTGTGAATTCTGGGTGAGTGTTTGGGGCTGTCTGTGTGAGTTCTGGATGAGTGTTTGGGGCTGGCTGTGTGAGTTCTGGATGAGTGTTTGGGGCTGGCTGTGTGAGTTCTGGGTGAGTGTTTGGGGCTGGCTGTGTGAGTTCTGGGTGAGTGTTTTGGGCTGGCTGTGTGAGTTCTGGGTGAGTGTTTGGGGCTGGCTGAGTGAGTTCTGGGTGAGTGTTTGGGGCTGGCTGTGTGAGTTCTGGGTGAGTGTTTGGGGCTGGCTGTGTGAGTTCTGGGTGAGTGTTTGGGGCTGGCTGTGTGAGTTCTGGGTGAGTGTTTGGGGCTTGCTGTGTGCGTTCTGGGTGAGTATTTGGGGCTGGCTGTGTGAGTTCTGGGTGAGTGTTTGGGGCTGTCTGTGTGAGTTCTGGGTGAGTGTTTGGGGCTGGCTGTGTGAGTTCTGGGTGAGTGTTTGGGGCTGGCTGTGTGAGTTCTGGGTGAGTGTTTGGGCCTGGCTGTGTGAATTCTGGGTGAGTGTTTGGGGCTGGCTGTGTGAGTTCTGGGTGAGTGTTTGGGGCTGGCTGTGTGAGTTCTGGGTGAGTGTTTGGGGCTGGGTGTGTGAGTTCTGAATGAGTGTTTGGGGCTGGCTGTGTGAGTTCTGCGTGAGGGTTTGGGGCTGGCTGTATGAGTTCTGGGTGAGTGTTTGAGGCTAGCTGTGTGAGTTCTGGGTGAGTATTTGGGGCTGGCTGTGTGAGTTCTGGGTGAGTGTTTGGGGCTGGCTGTGTGAGTTCTGGGTGAGGGATTGGGGCTGGCTGTGTGAGTTCTGGGTGAGTGTTTGGGGCTGGCTGTGTGAGTTCTGGGTGAGGGATTGGGGCTGGCCGTGTGAGTTCTGGGTGAGTGTTTGGGGTAGGCTGTGTGAGTTCTGGGTGAGTGTTTGGGGCTGGCTGTGTGAGTTCTGGGTGAGTGTTTGGGGCTGGCTGTGTGAGTTCTGGGTGAGTGTTTGGGGCTGGGTGTGTGAGTTCTGGATGGGTGTTTGGGGCTGGCTGTGTGAGTTCTGCGTGAGGGTTTGGGGATGGCTGTGTGAGTTCTGGGTGAGTGTTCGAGGCTGGCTGTGTGAGTTCTGGGTGAGTGTTTGGGGCTGGCTGTGTGAGTTCTGGGTGAGTGTTTGGGGCTGGGTGTGTGAGTTCTGGATGAGTGTTTGGGGCTGGCTGTGTGAGTTCTGCGTGAGGGTTTGGGGATGGCTGTGTGAGTTCTGGGTGAGTGTTCGAGGCTGGCTGTGTGAGTTCTGGGTGAGTGTTTGGGGCTGGCTGTGTGAGTTCTGGGTGAGTGTTTGGGGCTGGCTGTGTGAGTTCTGGGTGAGTGTTTGGTGCTGGCCGTGTGAGTTCTGGGTGAGTGTTTGGGGCTGGCTGTGTGAGTTCTGGGTGAGTGTTTGGTGCTGGCTGTGTGAGTTCTGGGTGAGTGTTTGGTGCTGGCTCTGTGAGTTCTGGGTGAGTGTTCGAGGCTGGCTGTGTGAGTTCTGGGTGAGTGTTTGGGGCTGGGTTTGTGAGTTCTGGGTGAGTGTTTGGTGCTGGCTGTGTGAGTTCTGGATAAGTGTTTGGGGCTGGCTGTGTGAGTTCTGGGTGAGTGTTTGGGGCTGGCTGTGTGAGTTCTGGGTGAGTGTTTGGGGCTGTCTGTGTGAGTTCTGGGTGAGTGTTTGGGGCTGGCTGTGTGAGTTCTGGGTGAGTGTTTGGGGCTGGCTGTGTGAGTTCTGGGTGAGTGTTTGGGCCTGGCTGTGTGAATTCTGGGTGAGTGTTTGGGGCTGGCTGTGTGAGTTCTGGGTGAGTGTTTGGGGCTGGGTTTGTGAGTTCTGGGTGAGTGTTTGGTGCTGGATGTGTGAGTTCTGGGTGAGTGTTTGGGGCTGGCTGTGTGAGTTCTGGGTGAGTGTTTGGGCCTGGCTGTGTGAATTCTGGGTGAGTGTTTGGGGCTGGCTGTGTGAGTTCTGGGTGAGTGTTTGGGGCTGGCTGTGTGAGTTCTGGGTGAGTGTTTGGGGCTGGGTGTGTGAGTTCTGAATGAGTGTTTGGGGCTGGCTGTGTGAGTTCTGCGTGAGGGTTTGGGGCTGGCTGTATGAGTTCTGGGTGAGTGTTTGAGGCTAGCTGTGTGAGTTCTGGGTGAGTATTTGGGGCTGGCTGTGTGAGTTCTGGGTGAGTGTTTGGGGCTGGCTGTGTGAGTTCTGGGTGAGGGATTGGGGCTGGCTGTGTGAGTTCTGGGTGAGTGTTTGGGGCTGGCTGTGTGAGTTCTGGGTGAGGGATTGGGGCTGGCCGTGTGAGTTCTGGGTGAGTGTTTGGGGTAGGCTGTGTGAGTTCTGGGTGAGTGTTTGGGGCTGGCTGTGTGAGTTCTGGGTGAGTGTTTGGGGCTGGCTGTGTGAGTTCTGGGTGAGTGTTTGGGGCTGGGTGTGTGAGTTCTGGATGGGTGTTTGGGGCTGGCTGTGTGAGTTCTGCGTGAGGGTTTGGGGATGGCTGTGTGAGTTCTGGGTGAGTGTTCGAGGCTGGCTGTGTGAGTTCTGGGTGAGTGTTTGGGGCTGGCTGTGTGAGTTCTGGGTGAGTGTTTGGGGCTGGGTGTGTGAGTTCTGGATGAGTGTTTGGGGCTGGCTGTGTGAGTTCTGCGTGAGGGTTTGGGGATGGCTGTGTGAGTTCTGGGTGAGTGTTCGAGGCTGGCTGTGTGAGTTCTGGGTGAGTGTTTGGGGCTGGCTGTGTGAGTTCTGGGTGAGTGTTTGGGGCTGGCTGTGTGAGTTCTGGGTGAGTGTTTGGTGCTGGCCGTGTGAGTTCTGGGTGAGTGTTTGGGGCTGGCTGTGTGAGTTCTGGGTGAGTGTTTGGTGCTGGCTGTGTGAGTTCTGGGTGAGTGTTTGGTGCTGGCTCTGTGAGTTCTGGGTGAGTGTTCGAGGCTGGCTGTGTGAGTTCTGGGTGAGTGTTTGGGGCTGGGTTTGTGAGTTCTGGGTGAGTGTTTGGTGCTGGCTGTGTGAGTTCTGGATAAGTGTTTGGGGCTGGCTGTGTGAGTTCTGGGTGAGTGTTTGGGGCTGGCTGTGTGAGTTCTGGGTGAGTGTTTGGGGCTGTCTGTGTGAGTTCTGGGTGAGTGTTTGGGGCTGGCTGTGTGAGTTCTGGGTGAGTGTTTGGGGCTGGCTGTGTGAGTTCTGGGTGAGTGTTTGGGCCTGGCTGTGTGAATTCTGGGTGAGTGTTTGGGGCTGGCTGTGTGAGTTCTGGGTGAGTGTTTGGGGCTGGGTTTGTGAGTTCTGGGTGAGTGTTTGGTGCTGGATGTGTGAGTTCTGGGTGAGTGTTTGGGGCTGGCTGTGTGAGTTCTGGGTGAGTGTTTGGGCCTGGCTGTGTGAATTCTGGGTGAGTGTTTGGGGCTGGCTGTGTGAGTTCTGGGTGAGTGTTTGGGGCTGGCTGTGTGAGTTCTGGGTGAGTGTTTGGGGCTGGGTGTGTGAGTTCTGAATGAGTGTTTGGGGCTGGCTGTGTGAGTTCTGCGTGAGGGTTTGGGGCTGGCTGTATGAGTTCTGGGTGAGTGTTTGAGGCTAGCTGTGTGAGTTCTGGGTGAGTATTTGGGGCTGGCTGTGTGAGTTCTGGGTGAGTGTTTGGGGCTGGCTGTGTGAGTTCTGGGTGAGGGATTGGGGCTGGCTGTGTGAGTTCTGGGTGAGTGTTTGGGGCTGGCTGTGTGAGTTCTGGGTGAGGGATTGGGGCTGGCCGTGTGAGTTCTGGGTGAGTGTTTGGGGTAGGCTGTGTGAGTTCTGGGTGAGTGTTTGGGGCTGGCTGTGTGAGTTCTGGGTGAGTGTTTGGGGCTGGCTGTGTGAGTTCTGGGTGAGTGTTTGGGGCTGGGTGTGTGAGTTCTGGATGGGTGTTTGGGGCTGGCTGTGTGAGTTCTGCGTGAGGGTTTGGGGATGGCTGTGTGAGTTCTGGGTGAGTGTTCGAGGCTGGCTGTGTGAGTTCTGGGTGAGTGTTTGGGGCTGGCTGTGTGAGTTCTGGGTGAGTGTTTGGGGCTGGGTGTGTGAGTTCTGGATGAGTGTTTGGGGCTGGCTGTGTGAGTTCTGCGTGAGGGTTTGGGGATGGCTGTGTGAGTTCTGGGTGAGTGTTCGAGGCTGGCTGTGTGAGTTCTGGGTGAGTGTTTGGGGCTGGCTGTGTGAGTTCTGGGTGAGTGTTTGGGGCTGGCTGTGTGAGTTCTGGGTGAGTGTTTGGTGCTGGCCGTGTGAGTTCTGGGTGAGTGTTTGGGGCTGGCTGTGTGAGTTCTGGGTGAGTGTTTGGTGCTGGCTGTGTGAGTTCTGGGTGAGTGTTTGGTGCTGGCTCTGTGAGTTCTGGGTGAGTGTTCGAGGCTGGCTGTGTGAGTTCTGGGTGAGTGTTTGGGGCTGGGTTTGTGAGTTCTGGGTGAGTGTTTGGTGCTGGCTGTGTGAGTTCTGGATAAGTGTTTGGGGCTGGCTGTGTGAGTTCTGGGTGAGTATTTGGGGCTGGCTGTGTGAGTTCTGGGTGAGTGTTTGGGGCTGGCTGTGTGAGTTCTGGGTGAGTGTTTGGGGCTGTCTGTGTGAGTTCTGGGTGAGTGTTTGGGGCTGGCTGTGTGAGTTCTGGGTGAGTGTTTGGGTCTGGCTGTGTGAGTTCTGGGTGAGTGTTTGGGCCTGGCTGTGTGAATTCTGGGTGAGTGTTTGGGGCTGGCTGTGTGAGTTCTGGGTGAGTGTTTGGGGCTGGCTGTGTGAGTTCTGGGTGAGTGTTTGGGGCTGGGTGTGTGAGTTCTGAATGAGTGTTTGGGGCTGGCTGTGTGAGTTCTGCGTGAGGGTTTGGGGCTGGCTGTATGAGTTCTGGGTGAGTGTTTGAGGCTAGCTGTGTGAGTTCTGGGTGAGTATTTGGGGCTGGCTGTGTGAGTTCTGGGTGAGTGTTTGGGGCTGGCTGTGTGAGTTCTGGGTGAGGGATTGGGGCTGGCTGTGTGAGTTCTGGGTGAGTGTTTGGGGCTGGCTGTGTGAGTTCTGGGTGAGGGATTGGGGCTGGCCGTGTGAGTTCTGGGTGAGTGTTTGGGGTAGGCTGTGTGAGTTCTGGGTGAGTGTTTGGGGCTGGCTGTGTGAGTTCTGGGTGAGTGTTTGGGGCTGGCTGTGTGAGTTCTGGGTGAGTGTTTGGGGCTGGGTGTGTGAGTTCTGGATGGGTGTTTGGGGCTGGCTGTGTGAGTTCTGCGTGAGGGTTTGGGGATGGCTGTGTGAGTTCTGGGTGAGTGTTCGAGGCTGGCTGTGTGAGTTCTGGGTGAGTGTTTGGGCTGGCTGTGTGAGTTCTGGGTGAGTGTTTGGGGCTGGGTGTGTGAGTTCTGGATGAGTGTTTGGGGCTGGCTGTGTGAGTTCTGCGTGAGGGTTTGGGGATGGCTGTGTGAGTTCTGGGTGAGTGTTCGAGGCTGGCTGTGTGAGTTCTGGGTGAGTGTTTGGGGCTGGCTGTGTGAGTTCTGGGTGAGTGTTTGGGGCTGGCTGTGTGAGTTCTGGGTGAGTGTTTGGTGCTGGCCGTGTGAGTTCTGGGTGAGTGTTTGGGGCTGGCTGTGTGAGTTCTGGGTGAGTGTTTGGTGCTGGCTGTGTGAGTTCTGGGTGAGTGTTTGGTGCTGGCTCTGTGAGTTCTGGGTGAGTGTTCGAGGCTGGCTGTGTGAGTTCTGGGTGAGTGTTTGGGGCTGGGTTTGTGAGTTCTGGGTGAGTGTTTGGTGCTGGCTGTGTGAGTTCTGGATAAGTGTTTGGGGCTGGCTGTGTGAGTTCTGGGTGAGTATTTGGGGCTGGCTGTGTGAGTTCTGGGTGAGTGTTTGGGGCTGGCTGTGTGAGTTCTGGGTGAGTATGATAAGGTAATTAAAGCTTTCGTGACTGCATAAAATTACTCATTGGTTTATTCGGTAAAGTCACGTATGTAGAAATACCATGAAATTATATTAAAATAAATCAATCACGACGTTTCGACCACAACACAAGCGATCTTCATCAGGTTTTAAAAAAAACAAATAGCGAGGGAGCACATATGGTGACATCAACGCAACATATAGAGAGCGTTAAACTGCACGGAGGTAAATACAACAAGAAGATGAGAGACGAGAATTCAACAAACCTAAGAAAAAATTACGTTATGCAAAACCAGTCGGCCAACAACACAGTTAGACACTTGCCTGGCAGACCACGAATTTCAGAAGAGTGCTAAATTTCGTGTTCATCCTCTGGGTTGAACATACCAGCATAGACAGAGTGAACAAATGCGAGGTACAAGGTAGCAGAACTACATATACAGGGACACCGGTCGAAAGGTCGTGATTGATTTATTTTAATATAATTTTATGGTATTTCTACATACGTGACTTTACCGAAAAAACAATGAGTAATGTATGCAGTCACGAAAGCTTTAATTATTTATTAACACACTTCTACGGGGAAGTTACCTTTACAATTCTGTCCTAAACCTATTGCGCCCCTTGCTTTCTCCTACCCCTCCCCCCTCTTCTGCTGCCGTGCCCCCTTGCTCTCTTCGGCCCCTCCCCCCACCTCTGCTGCTTATTTTAAGCCTCTGTCTGTTCATCCCTCTGGCCCTTTTCCTTGCTTCTCTGTCCGTCTTTCCTCTTCTTGTCGCTTGGTGTCCCTGTATATGTATTTCTGCTACCTTGTACCTCGTATTTGTTCAATCTGTCTATGCTGGTGTGTTCAACCCAGAGGATGAACACGAAATTTAGCACTCTCCTGAAATTCGTGGTCCGTCAGGCAAGTGTCTAACTGTGTCGTTGGTCGACTGGTTTTGCATCACGTAATTTTTTGTTAGGTTTGTTGAATTCTCGTCTCTTATCTTCCTGTTGTATTTACCTCCGTGCAGTTTAACGCTCTCTATGTGTTGTGTTGATGTCACCCTATGTGCTATTTGTTTTTTACACCTGATGAAGATCGCTTGTGTTGCGGTCGAAACGTCGTGATTGATTTATTTTAATATAATTGTATGGTATTTCTACATACGTGACTTTACCGAAAAATCCAATGAGTAATGAGGAGGCTTACCGCAGCCTTCGCTCAGAGATTTAGAGAGCCGTGAGGCGCTGCAAGGATGGGTGGTGGTCGCGGGTTGCTGAGGAAATGGAGTCTGCCTCAATGGCCCGCGATCACAAATCCCTATTTAACTCCATCAAAAAAGTAACCTGCAGAACCACACCTATTACCATCATTAGGGGAAAGAAACAGGTTCGCAGATTTTCTGAGAATTTATGTGAGGTCCTGGAGGAGGGGGAATCCCTCAGCCTGGAAAACATCATGGAATAAAGTGGGGATGACCCTGCTGAGGCTGCGGTGCCTCAAATATTGGAGGAAGAAGTCACCCACTGTGAGTGGCTGGCTGAGGTGCCATCCGTTGAGGAGGTACTGAAGGCGATCCAGAGTATGAGACCAGGAAATGCAACGGGCAGAGATGCTCTCCCAAGCAAAATGCTGAGGGAGGGTGGCGTTTGTGCGCAGACTGCCCTACATGATATTATACCAACAGTCTGGGCAACTGGACGGGTTCCACAGGATTGGAAGAATCCCCTGGTGGTCCCCCTCTTTAAGAAGGGGGGACCACGCAGACTGTAACAACTACAGGGGCATCTCACTCCTCAGTGTGCCGGGAAAAGTACTGGCAAGGATTTTTCCACATCGTTGCTAGGCACGCTGAGGAGAGGCTTGTGGAGCCCCAATGCGGTTTCAGGAAAGGGCGGTCCTGTACAGATGCCATATTTTCTGTCCATCTGCTACAGCAGAGGTGTAGGGAATTCCAACAAGACCTACATCTCTGCTTTATTGAGCTGGTCAAGGCCCATGATACCATCAGTAGGCCTGGGCTCTGGGTTGTTCTTCGTGCTTTCGGAGTCCCTGACCCTCTGCTCACGCTCATTAAAGACCTTCATGATGGTGAGCAGGCCCAGGTAAAACTACGTGGCCGGGAGTCAGAGCCATTCCCTGTACACCTTGGGGTGCGACAGGGATGTCATCTGGCTCCAACATTATTTAACATCTATTTCGACCACATAGATCGTGAAGCCTTCGGTAGCTGTACCGTAGGAATTTCCATCTGGTACAGATACAATGGGAGGCTCATTGATGCCCGGATGCGGTCAAGGGATGGCTCCCTAATGGTCAACCACGTTATGTATGCCGACGACCTCGTAATTGCGGCTCACTCAGAGGAGGAATTGGAGGCGCTGCTGAAACTGGAGTGTGCCACCCATCGGTGAGCTCCTCCGGCAGGCAAGGCTGCGTTGGCTGGGCCATGTAGCCCGCATGCCCAATCACCGCATGCCCAAATAGCTTTTGTTCGGTCGGATCGAGGGGGCTAAACGGGCGCGGCACGAGCTAGAGAAGAGATGAAGTGATGTGGTACAGGAGGATATGGAGCTGAGTGGACTTGCCGATGACTGGTACCAGCGGTGTCAAGATCGGCCTCTGTCGAGGAGGCTCGTGAAGGAAGCTACTGGGCAGTTGGAGGCAGTCGCCCTCCAAAAACAACAGAGGGCGGAGGAGCGACGCTCACAACAACGAGCGGAGCGCCGGGTGACTAAAGCACAGCAGGCTGGCACAGTAGGGGGCACAGGTGGTGCATCAGCCAGTCATCTCAGTCATCTCAGTCAGTCGACCCGTGGCACCTGGGACTGCCCCATGACCTCCTGCCCGCGGGCGTTCGACACTTCACGTGGCCTCAAGGTGCACATAGCCTGGCACAAGCGTCGTAGTGACGTCACCGCCACTTAGTGGCTAATGTCGGTTATTGTTGTTGTGTTTGTTTCTCACTTTACTCCTACGTCTCTCACTGCCTATTTCTGTGTCTATCTTTCGCCGTGTGTGTTTCTCTCCGTGTCTTTCTCTCTAACCCTATTTGCCCATGGCGATGCCCTCATTATTTTCCATTACAAATTTTCGCCCATGAGTAGCCGCTCCGATCGTCCATTCCTAAGTCCAGTCCTGACTTTAGTGCTAAAACATTTTACAATACGAGAATCACAGTCACATCCATCTCATGTAAATACTGTTCCATATACTTAGCATGAAGACGTACCTAATCAGGCCTATTGACCATGTAGAGTGGTGAAAGTTTCTGTGGAAAAATATTGTAAAATCATTGTAGCTCCCTATGGAATCAATGTTGGAGGAACTGGAAAATGCATGCTCACATGTATACCTAGGGGAGTTATTGAAGGCAGACCGGGATCATAGACAGGACGTAAGAAAGGGGGACGACGTCAGATCGGAGTGCATCTGAATATCAACATAGCTATGTGCTCAGGGAATCACGTTTACAAACGGTGCATCTATCACCTGCTGTGACGTATGGCTCAGACACACCGACATATCAAATGAGTGCAGCTAATACTTGGACGAGGAAGACAATGACAATGATCTCTGGCTTAATGTATCAGCATCTGCGTGCTGAAGAAGGAAAACGAATGCATGGAAATGTAAAACATTAGAATTATCTGAGATTGAAAACATCGCTAGACCTGCTGCTGGCGGATGGTTCGTAGGGACGCAGTTATGTAGCCCACCAGTAATTTAATTCGTCACGATTCAGAATTTACAATTTCATTTATTATTTGCTCATGCCTCGTTGTTTTTACCGTCTCCTGTGTACACACGCACACAACAAAAGCTGAGCGATGACGGCTACGCTGCTGCACGTGGCTGCTGCACTGTGGAGGCAGCAGCGAGGGTCGGTGGATCACCGCACTTCGATGTTGTGAAACTCCCTTGCCGTGGGCGTCGAGGAGGTGCCATGCCCTGGCTCTGCCAGGAGAAGGCGGTAAAGGAAGAATGTGGACTGCATGGGATTGAGTGTTTGCCCCCTTCGCACGCATGGGCGCCGCGGTGGTGAGATGTTAACTACCTCGCCTGGTATACAGGAGGTCGTGGATTCGATCCCGACCCAGACGCCTGCTGTATATTTGGAGTTTGCATGTCTCTGTCTCCCCGTGGTCGCGTGGATTTTTTCCAGGTCCTCCGGTTTTTACCTCCTCAGATACAGAATAAACGAGCGTTTTGAGTATTTCACTGCTGTAAATTTCCCCAAGATAAGCCACTTCGTTGAGCTATCATTTGGGGCCAGGTCGTTTCTGTAAAAAAGAGCTGTATAGCTGAGTGAGCTTTACCTGGTAAACATTTTTTATTTAGTTATTCTTCAGGTGCTCCGGTTTCCTCCCACATTAATTGGCCCACACCACCTCAAACTGTAGAGGACCGCAGAGCTTGGGCAATCGTTGGCGCCGACTCGTCGCCTGGCTGCTGCCTTCCCGCTCATCTGTGGTTCCTCCTCGCGCCTCCGAGTCGTTGTCCTCTCTGCGAGAGCGAGCGAGTGATGTGCGGTAGCGGCGTGTTGAAAGTTGACATTGTTATTATTGACACACACACTAGAGGACGGATAAGGTGGCGTGACCTCACATGCATGACAACTGACCCATCGCCAGACACCGCTCACCATGCGGGCACTCACCACTCACCAGATATCATTCACCTGGCACACACATGATATACAGTGAGGGAAAAAAGTATTTGATCCCCTGATGATTTTGTACGTTTGCCCACTGACAAAGAAATGATCAGTCTATAATTTTAATGGTAGGTTTATTTGAACAGTGAGAGATATAATAACACAAAAAAAATCCAGAAAAATGCATGTCAAAAAGTGTTATAAATTGATTTGCATTTTAATGAGGGAAATAAGTATTTGACCCTCTCTCAATCAGAAAGATTTCTGGCCCCCAAGTGTCTTTCATACTGGTAACGAGCTGAGATTAGGAGCACACTCTTAAAGGGAGTGCTCCTAATCTCAGCTTGTTACCTGTATAAAAGACACCTGTCCGCAGAAGCAATCAATCAATCAGATTCCAAACTTTCCACCGTGGCCAAGACCAAAGAGCGCTTCAAGGATGTCAGGGTCAAGATTGTAGACCTACACAAGGCTGGAATGGGCTACAAGTCCATTGCCAAGCAACTTGGTGAGAAGGTGACAACAGTTGGTGCGATTATTCGCAAATGGAAGAAACACAAAAGAACTGTGAATCTCCCTCGGCCTGAAGCTCCATGCAAGATCTCACTTCGTGGAGTTGCAATGATCATGAAAACGGTGAGGAATCAGCCCAGAACTACACGGGAGGATCTTGTCAATGATCTCAAGGCAGCTGGGACCATAGTCACCGAGAAAACAATTGGTAACACACTACGCCGTGAAGGACTGAAATCCTGCAGCGCCCGCAAGGTCCCCCGGCTCAAGAAACCACATATACATGCCCGTCTGAAGTTTGTCAATGAACATCTGAATGATTCCGAGCACAACTGGATGAAAGTGTTGTGGTCAGATGAGACCAAAATGGAGCTTTTTGGCATCAACTCAACTCGCCGTGTTTAGAGGAGGAGGAACGCTGCCTATGACCCCAAGAACACCATCCCCACCGTCAAACATGGAGGTGGAAACATTATGCTTTGGGGGTGTTTTTCTGCTAAGGGGACAGGACAACTAAACCGCATCAAAGGGACGATGGACGAGGCCATGTACCGTCAAATATTGGGTGAGAACCTCCTTCCCTCAGCCAGGGCATTGAAAATGGGTCGTGGATGGGTATTCCAGCATGACAATGACCCAAAACACACGGCCAAGGCAACAAAGGAGTGGCTCAAGAAGAAGCACATTAAGGTCCAGCA
This sequence comes from Petromyzon marinus, assembly GCF_048934315.1. Taxonomy (NCBI): domain Eukaryota; kingdom Metazoa; phylum Chordata; class Hyperoartia; order Petromyzontiformes; family Petromyzontidae; genus Petromyzon; species Petromyzon marinus. The sequence continues at coordinate 6,216,198 of NC_133690.1, read as the reverse complement.
GTGGCCTAGCCAGTCTCCAGACCTTAATCCCATAGAAAATCTGTGGAGGGAGCTGAAGGTTCGAGTTGCCAAACGTCAGCCTCGAAACCTTAATGACTTGGAGAAGATCTGCAAAGAGGAGTGGGACAAAATCCCTCCTGAGATGTGTGCAAACCTGGTGGCCAACTACAAGAAACGTCTGACCTCTGATTGCCAACAAGGGTTTTGCCACCAAGTACTAAGTCATGTTTTGCAGAGGGGTCAAATACTTATTTCCCTCATTAAAATACAAATCAATTCATAACATTTTTTACATGCGTTTTTCTGGATTTTTTTGTTGTTATTCTGTCTTTCACTGTTCAAATAAACCTACCATTAAAATTATAGACTGATAATTTCTTTGTCATTGGAAAAACGTACAAAATCAGCAGGGGATCAAATACTTTTTTTCCCTCACTGCACTCATCAACCAACACACACCACTCACCTGATCCGAACCATACACTCCAGGCATTTGCCATTCACTCGCAAACAAACTCACACCATTCTCACCTATTCGTCCTTAACATTGACAATAAAACACGTCTCATTCACAATCCTGTATCTGTCTCATCGCATAAAACAACAAAGTCAATGTTTTTTTTTTATCCCATCAGCCCCACGGTCTTCTTGGAGTGCATAATGTCAGCAGTATTAGTTCAATACAAAGCAAGCTATGGGCTCGCTTCGACATTCAGTGTCTCATCAGCAGTCAGGCTTGCCCCAACCAACGTTGGTGAATCGCAAGATACTAAAGATGCTAATAAGCAAAGACGCCCCACCCCCGATAACTTCAAGATAATGGGTCCGAGTTTTCACGCAAATGGTATAGTGTACTGTAATGTATTCTGATATGAAGTACACATTACTCAATTGGGATTATACATAGCCACCCCCTACTGTGAAAACTGGCAGGACCCTCCTGAAAAAGAGCCACGAGGCTCACTCAGTGAGGCAGCGGCGGCCCTGGACCCGCTGCTGCCAGCAATCGGCGCCCCCAAACCCCAGGGGCAGATCGAGGCTGAGTTTTTTGGTAAACTGGGAAACATTTTGCCCCTATTTTTCGTTTAATGTTTTTTTTTAAGAGGCATAATTATTCGGTTTGTCCGTCCGTCCACTCAATCAACTGTCAGAAATTAATTATATTTTTTTTGGTATTTGTATTTTTTTTGTACTTTTTCCTCGAATTTGGCACCCCACTTAACTTGGCGCCCTAGACGACCGCCTAGATAGCCTACATGGACGTGTCGCACCTGCAGTGAGGCTTTCCTGGATAAACAAGCCTCATAATAAACACATTCCTGCGGAGGGAGCTGGTAGGAACGTTGGGTTGCTCGGTCAGTGGCCAGGGTCAACGGCGGCACCACGTGGTGTATTCCGCAAATATGCCCGACTGTGAGGGCGGGCACAAGCCGGCGTGAGTAGGTTAAACGTTGAGTTTTATAAGTCCACCACGGGGTGACCAGCCCCTCCCCACCCAGCCCCACCCCTCCCACCCCCCACCCAGCCCCACCCAGCCCCACCCTCCCCACCCAGCCCCTCCCCACCCAGCCCCTCCGCACACAGCCCCTCCCCACCCTCCCCTCTCCACCCAGCCCCACCCCTCACATTTTTGGATGGACGATGGACGGACACAATAATCCCCTGTGGGCTGGTGTAACCAGAGGTTCCTACCAGTATCATCATGATCACACTTGACACCACTCGCTAGTGGCCGTCTGATACATATTGTCTCCGCGGCACAGTAGCGTGTTTAGTCCAGCAGGGGGTGCTGCGGCAATGTTGTTGACGCACGTGTTGGCTTCACGTGCTATGAAGAAGAACAATTGAAGCAATTGGCGGGACCCCGGGGTCCCATCACTGCCCCGGGGTGGGAAAAACCGCGTAGCGACACGAGTCTTGCCTTACCGACAACACAGCTAGCGTCAATCGATTGGCCTCGTCGAGAGCTACTCGGGGCACTAAGTTTCGTAAAAAGTTGAAAAATTACTTAAACACGTTAAATTCACTGCCTGGGGGGCGGGCTCGCCTTGGCAAAGAAGCCGAGGATCGACGGCTGACCGGAGGGCGTTGTCGCCCCCCGGGGCTCGCGTTTGCCCGGTGGGGTGGCGCCCATCGTGTCGATCGCCGCCTTCTGCTGCTGCTGGCGCTTGTTGGTGCGAGTCTGGGCGGGCGGCGCGTTGCTGTCGGGGTCACGAGTGGGCGGACTGAAAAATAATAATTATTGACCTGATTTTTGCGGGACCCCAGGGTCCCGCCAAATAATTCAAATGACCAAATGTTGCGTATTAAAAAATAAATACTTTTAAGACCACAGTTTGTTATTTACGAATTGTCGCTGAGTAGTCATTGCACTGCAGCACGTGACTTGTTTTTTCATCTTGGTCAAGAGTCATAACATAGGCAATGTGCAATTCCAAAGACCCCCATGGATGATTATGGTGGGTGTTTCAGATTGCCATCAAACACCCTACCTGTCACACACTGGATTATAATTTTTAAATTCTGAGATAAAATTCATACGTCGTACAAAGTTCACATTTAATACCATAGCCAGCTGGATTAAAACGGTCAAAATGAGTTATCTTTCAGCTCTGTACGTTGAGAACTACTCAAATTAAAGCTGCGAAAACACACCGGCTTATGTGAGCCGATTCATAATCTGTGCCATAACTCACACACGTGTCTCCCTTGTTGCCTCTCTCTCCAGAGGCTGTCCCCACTCCTTCCCTTGGCCTCGCCCCTCCACCAGTTGGCCCTGTTCAGCTCCATCCACCACATGAACCACAGATGTTTCTTTAATCTAGTTTAGAGGCTATATGCAGTTGTTATAGGTCAGTACCAATGCCGTAGGTTTTCGGTTTCTGGTTAAAATCAGCTGGACCTGTAAAATTAAAATTACAGGCAGCCCTCGACTTACGAGCACCCGACTTAAGAATACCCGACTTAGGAACACCCGACTAACGAACACTAGTACTTAAGAATCCGCGAAATTTCGTGAAACTGAACGTTCGTAAGTCGAGGGATACCTTTATAGAATGAAAGACAAGGCAGGGGCGATGAGAAGTTTCCTGTTGCCAGGGAAAGCAAACGCGGTGTGGAAGGCAGGGCATGTGGAAGGAGGGAAGTTGTGAGATGTGATGAGGCTGAGGTTGACTCAGCCTCAAATTATTACCTGGTGCGATGTGTAAATATCGTCACTGGGGAGATAAAGACGGCCGAGCGTGGTGCTGGCCACCCATCCCTCGTGTGCCGTTCAGGCCTTCATAGGTGCTTGCTCATAGCACTTGCCCCAACAGTCTGTTAAGGCTATACGGGTGATCTTTGTCTGTATAATGAAGGCCATGGATTTGGGCATAGGCAAAGGAATCTAGCATTTCTTATCAATCCATGCACTTCCTCCCACCACTCTCCCTAAAATAAAAATAATTACTGAACATGCACACCGTTAATTACCCACGTGGGGAGCCATATCAGCGCTATAAATCCGTCTTGCAGCTTGTGGACTGTGTAGCGTGGTGTCTCGCACCACCAGGGCCCTGCTTTGCACCACAAACTAACTTTGCTTCTGCCTCCTACAAGGTGTAGGGCGTGATGTGCATGTAGGGGGAAGAAGAGTCTGGGGCCAGATACATGGAATGTGGGATGTGGGCAGGAAGAAGGTTGTGTATTGGAGATCCTGGCTCTGAGATAATGTGGAGGTTTGGGTAGGCTGTGTGCGCTGAGTGTTGGGGCGAGTGGTCGGTGGTATGTGGACTGGACAAAGAGGCTGTTCGTATGTTGATGGGTGTGTATGAGGCTGGGTATAGGAGTTAGGGCGTGTGCAAGGTGTGTACGAGGATGGGTGTTGGTATTCGTGTTGGGTGTATGGGCTGTAGATTAGACTATCTGGCTGTTTGATTGGTGGGTGGGTATAGGGCTGGCTGTGTGAGGTCTGGGTGAGTGTTTGTGGCTGGCTGTGTGAGTTCTGGGTGAATGCTTGGGGGTGGCTGTGTGAGTTCTGGGTGAGTGTTTGGGGCTGGCTGTGTGAGTTCTGGGTGAGTGTTTGGGGCTGGCTGTGTGAGTTCTGGGTGAGTGTTTGGGGCTGGCTGTGTGAGTTCTGGGTGAGTGTTTGGGGCTGGCTGTGTGAGTGCTGGGTGAGGGTTTGGGGCTGGCTGTGTGAGTTCTGGGTGAGTGTTTGGGGCTGACAGTGTGAGTTCTGGGTGAGTGTTTGGGGCTAAGGATTTGAATAACATTTCAGGTCTTAATTAATTTTTCGTCTCCCCCCTCCTCTTTTCAGAACATAGATGGACTAGTCCTTCTAAATAAACTGCCAAATCGCTGTGCGTGGCGCTGACGTTTTTTTTTATAAATAAATGAATACACCGTTTTAAAATAAATAAATTTATGCAAACCGACACACCTGATGACGACCGTTTGTGTTATGGTCCAAACGTCGTGAGAATTTTTATTGTTTTATATATTTTTTTTATTGTTTCCCTTCAACGTGACTTTACCGAAAGAGCTAAGAATATGAGGGAGGGGGGTGTTTGAGAAATGTGACGTCACATTAAAATGGGCAACTTTAAATAATTATAGACAACACGTTCTGCTTAATTAAATAGACTTTTTTTAAATAAATGTTTTCTCCTACAACATCAGAGTGCAGCGCCACATTACCTACGCACTACAATGACAATAGTTTAAAGCGATTTGAAGCATGTTTTATATTTTTATATTTTTGTAACGTCATGTTTGAGGGGGGGGGGTCTGACTTTTTGCGACGCCGTGTGACGAGGGGGGGTCAAAAATCGTCCAAAATCGCGTGACGTCATTAATGGACAGCCCTTTTTAACTTTATATATATTTTTTAATTCTCATCGTCGTCGTGTGTGTGGAAATGTATAGCAGCCAAATACTCTAAACGCGTTTTTCTACGGAATCTTCGAGACCCATAGACCCACAGCGACCCACAGAGACCCATAGAGACCCACAGAGACCCACAGAGACCCATAGAGACCCACAGAGACCCACAGAGACCCGCAGAGACCCACAGAGACCCATAGAGCCCCACAGAGACCCACAGAAACCAATATACCCATAGAGACCCACATAAACCCATAGAGACCCACAGAGACCCCATAGACCCATAGAGAACCGTAGACCCATACTCATAGAGACCCATAGACCCGCAGAGACCCACAGAGACCCATAGACTCACAGAAACCCTTCGACCCACAGAGACCTACAGACCCACAGAGACCCAGAGACTCGTATAGGCCCACAGAGACCCACAGAAATGCATAGCAGCATCGAAATAATTTAAACGCACTGACATTTTAAATGGACCCGGACAAAATCCACCACGTGGAGAGAGACGCAGACTCGGAATATACAGCAGCAGCAGGCAGGGTCGGGATCGAAACCATGACCTCCTGCACACCTGGCGAGGTAGTCAATATCTCATAGCCACCGTGGTGATGATGAGAGAGACGCAATTTGTACCTCCACACACATGGCACGGTTGACTACGTACGGTGCGAAAAAAAGTTCAAGCCAAAGACAAAGATCCCGCGTATAGCCTTAACTGACTGTTGGGGCAATTGCTATTAGCGAGTAGCACCTATGTTGTAGTGGGTTTAACTCTCCAACACACAGCAACCGGTTAGTGCTGTACTAGTAACGAATTGTAAATGTTGTAGTGGGTTTAACTCTCCAACACACAACTTAGTGCTGTACTAGTAACGAATTGGCCACGTTCTGTTGATGTGACACAAACCCCCCATGAACATATACTGGCCTTTCACGACATGTGGCAATTTTAAATTAACCCCTCAAATGATGACTAAACCCATCGCCAGGGCAAAGCGGCGATTCCCCCACCCACAACCCACCGCTGCCCACCCACTACCCACCACTACCCACCCCTACCCACCCACTACCTACCCCGACCCACCCCCTACCCACCCCCTACCCACAACCACTCCCTACCCACCTACAACCCACCCCCTACCCACCCACAACCCACCCTTACCCACTCACAACCCACCCACAACCCACTCACCCACGCGCGCGCGACAGTGATGGAGATGCCGTCTCCTGCTGCTGCTGCTGTCTCTGATGCTGGGGGTGGTGCCGATGACCCCGCGTGGCCGAGCCGAGCGGCGTGCCTGTCACTCGCCCTCTGCGCCTTCCAGGCGCGCGCGGCCCTCGCTCTGTCGCGGGTGGTGGGAGGCCGCCTGCAGCTGCCGCCCGCAGAGCGATGGGTCGTGGCCTGGCTGCTCTATGATGCAGTGGTTCACATCACACTGGTGAGTGAGTGGGTGAGTGGGTGGTGGTGGTGGTGTAGTTACACTGCAGCGCCATACCTATTTACCATCATTAGGAGAAAGAACGGTGATCCAATCTCCGACCCCCCGCAAGGAACAGGTTTGCAGATTTTGCTGCGCATTTCTGTGAAGTCCTGGGTGTGGGGTAAATCCCTCAGCCAGGAAAACATCGTGAGGCACAAAGTGGGGATGACCCTGCTGAGGCTGCAGTGGTTAAAATATTGGAAGAAGTCACCCCCTGTGAGTGGCTGGCTGAAGAACCATCTGTTGAGGAAGTACTGAAGGCGATCCGGAGTCTGAGACCAGGAAAGGCACCGGGTAGAGATGATCTCCGAATCGAAATGCTGAGGGAGGGTGGCGTTTGTGCACAGACTGTCCTACATGACATCATAACAAACAGTCTGGACCACTGGACCGGTTCCGCAGGACTCGAAGGATGCCCTGGTGGTCCCCATATTTAAGAAGGGAGACCGCACAGACTGTAACAACTACAGAGGCATCTCACTCCTCAGTGTGCCAGGAAAGGTCCTGGCAAGAATTATTCAACATCGCCTTGCCAGGCGCGCTGAGGAGAGGCTTGTGGAGCCCCAATGCGGCTTCAGGAAAGGGCGGTCCTGCACAGATGCCATATTTTCTGTCCGTTTACTACAGCAGAGGTGTAGGGAATTCCAACAAGACCTACATCTCTGCTTTATTGACCTGGTCAAAGCCTATGATACCACCAGTATACCTGGGCTCTGGGTTGTTCTTTGTGCTTTCGGAGTCCCTAACCCGCTGCTCACGATCATTAAGGACCTTCATGATGGTGAGCGGGCCCGGATAAAACTACGTGCCGGGAATCAGAGCCATTCCCTGTTCACCTTGGGGTGCGACAGGGATGTCCTCTGGCTCCAATATTATTTAACATCTATTTCGAGCACGTAGTTCGTGAAGCCTTCAGTAGCTGTACCGGAGGAATTTCCATCTGGTACAGATACAATGTGAGGCTGATCGATGCCAGGGTACGGTCAAGGGATGGCTCCCTATTGGTCAACCACATTACGTATGCCGACGACCTGGTAATTGCGGCTCACTCAGAGGAGGAGTTGGAGGCGCTGCGGCTGAAACTGGAGTGTGCCACTAAGAGGTGGCGCCTTACCATCAGCCCCACCAAAACGAAGTACCTGCCTGGGTATTTTGTACCATCGGACACTCCACCCCCACAATTCCCAATCGGTGATGGGGCAGTTGTCGAGAGAGTGGAAAGTTTCCCATACCTGGGCAGTGTGCTCATGACCGGCTCCGGTTTAACAGCAGAGGTCTCACTCCGAATCAGTCGAGCGGCAATATCTTTTAATTGGATGCGTAACGCTGCGTGGAAGCTACGTGGTCTGTCGCTCCGCACGAAGCTTCGGGTCTTCTCAACCACAGTCATTCCCACTGTTCTCTACGCTTGCGAAACGTGGACCCCCCCTAATGGAACATCTTCGTCGGTTAGAAACATTTAGACTGGCCTGCCTACGATCAATCTTGGGTTTAACCAGGCAGGATTGTGTGAGGAGCTCACAAATCCTCGAAAGATCTGGACAAAGTCCCATCGGTGAGCACCTCCGGCAAGCAAGGCTGCGTTCGCTGGGCCATGTTGCCCGCATGCCCAGCCACCGCATTCCAAAACAGCTTTTGTTCTGCCGGATCGAGGGGGCTAAACGGGCGCGGCATGGGCTAGAGAAGAGATGGAGTGATGTGGTACAGGAGGATGTGGAGCTGGTACCAGCGGTGTCAAGATCGGCCTCTGTGGAGGAGGCTCGTGAAGGACGCTACTGGGCAGTTGGAGGCAGTCGCTCACAACAACGAGCGGAGCGCCGGGTGGCTAAAGCACAGCAGGTTGGCACAGTAGGGGGCACAGGTGGTGCATCAGCCAGTCATCTCGGTCATCTCAGTCAGTATACCCGTGGCACCTGCTGGGTCTGCCCCATGACATCCTGCCAGCGGGCGTTCGACACTTCACGTGGTAGCCTCAAGGTGCACATAGCCTGGCACAAGCGTCGTGGTGACGTCACCGCCACTGAGTGGCGAATGGCGGTTGTCGTTATTGATGATGGTAATGGTGGTGCTGATGGTGGTGATGGTGGTGGTGATGATGATGGTGGTGGTGATGGTGAGTGATGGTGTAGCTACACTGGGTGAGTGATGGTGTTGCTACGCTGGTAATGGTGTGGCTATGCTGGGTGAGTGATGGTGTAGCTACACTGGGTAATGGTGTAGCTACACTGGTGATGGTGTAGCTACACTGGGTGAGTGATGGTGTAGCTACACTGGGTTATGGTGTAGCTACGCTGGTGATGGTGTAGCTACACTGGGTGAGTGATGGTGTAGCTACACTGGGTGATGGTGTAGCTACACTGGGTGCGTGATGGTGTAGCTACGCTGGTGATGGTGTAGCTACACTGGGTGAGTGATGGTGTAGCTACACTGGTGATGGTGTAGCTACACTGGGTGGGTGATGCTGTAGCTACACTGGGTGATGGTGTAGCTATGCTGGTGATGGTGTAGCTACACTGGGTGAGTGATGGTGTAGCTACGCTGGTGATGGTGTAGCTACACTGGGTGAGTGATGGTGTAGCTACGCTGGTGATGGTGTAGCTACACTGGGTGAGTGATGGTGTAGCTACACTGGTGATGGTGTAGCTACACTGGGTGGGTGATGCTGTAGCTACACTGGGTGATGGTGTAGCTATGCTGGTGATGGTGTAGCTACACTGGGTGAGTGATGGTGTAGCTACGCTGGTGATGGTGTAGCTACACTGGGTGAGTGATGGTGTAGATACGCTGGTGATGGTGTAGCTACACTGGGTGAGTGATGGTGTAGCTACACTGGGTGAGTGATGGTGTAGCTACACTGGGTGAGTGATGGTGTAGCTACGCTGGTGATGGTGTAGCTACACTGGGTGAGTGTTGGTGTAGCTACACTGGGTGATGGTGTAGCTACACTGGGTGAGTGATGGTGTAGCTACGCCGGTGATGGTGTAGCTACACTGGGTGAGTGATGGTGTAGCTACACTGGTGATGGTGTAGCTACACTGGGTGAGTGATGGTGTAGCTACGCTGGTGATGGTGTAGCTACACTGGGTGAGTGATGGTGTAGCTACACTGGTGATGGTGTAGCTACACTGGGTGGGTGATGCTGTAGCTACACTGGGTGATGGTGTAGCTATGCTGGTGATGGTGTAGCTACACTGGGTGAGTGATGGTGTAGCTACGCTGGTGATGGTGTAGCTACACTGGGTGAGTGATGGTGTAGATACGCTGGTGATGGTGTAGCTACACTGGGTGAGTGATGGTGTAGCTACACTGGGTGAGTGATGGTGTAGCTACGCTGGTGATGGTGTAGCTACACTGGGTGAGTGTTGGTGTAGCTACACTGGGTGATGGTGTAGCTACACTGGGTGAGTGATGGTGTAGCTACGCCGGTGATGGTGTAGCTACACTGGGTGAGTGATGGTGTAGCTACACTGGTGATGGTGTAGCTACACTGGGTGAGTGATGGTGTAGCTACGCTGGTGATGGTGTAGCTACACTGGGTGAGTGATCGTGTAGCTACACTGGGTGAGTGTTGGTGTAGCTACACTGGTGATGGTGTAGCTACACTGGGTGATGGTGTAGCTACACTGGGTGAGTGATGGTGTAGCTACGCCGGTGATGGTGTAGCTACACTGGGTGAGTGATGGTGTAGCTACACTGGTGATGGTGTAGCTACACTTGTGATGGTGTAGCTACACTGGGTGAGTGATTGTGTAGCTACACTGGTGATGGTGTAGCTACACTGGTGATGGTGTAGCTACACTGGTGATGGTGTAGCTACACTGGGTGAGTGATGGTGTAGCTACACTGGGTGAGTGATGGTGTAGCTACACTGGGTAATAGTGTAGCTACACTGGTGATGGTGTAGCTACACTGGGTGAGTGATGGTGTAGCTACACTGGGTGAGTGATGGTGTAGCTACGCTGGTGATGGTGTAGCTACACTGGGTGAGTGATGGTGTAGCTACGCTGGTGATGGTGTAGCTACACTGGGTGAGTGATGGTGTAGCTACGCTGGTGATGGTGTAGCTACACTGGGTGAGTGATGGTGTAGCTACGCTGGTGATGGTGTAGCTACACTGGGTGAGTGATGGTGTAGCTACACTGGGTGAGTGATGGTGTAGCTACACTGGTGATGGTGTAGCTACACTGGTGATGGTGTAGCTGCACTCTGTGAGTGATGGTGTAGCTACACTGGGTGAGTGATGGTGTAGCTACACTGGTGATGGTGTAGCTACACTCTGTGAGTGATGGTGTAGCTACACTCTGTGAGTGATGGTGTAGCTACACCGGCCTGCGATGTTGGTGTTGCTACACAGCACTTGCCCCAACAGTCTGTCTGAGGCTACACGGTGGGGGTGGGGGGGACCTTTGTCTTTGTGCCTGCAGGAGGGTCCCTTCGTCTGCATCTCGCTGGTGAGCTCTGTGGCGGAGTCGGACAGCGTCCACTCCATGCTGTGTAAGCCAACTGCTCACCGGGGTTCACGTCCACGCCAGCTCTCTGTGTTGTGTTGCATTGTGTTTCTAAGTTTACTGTGTGCTTGTTTTCTCGTTCACTCTTACCTGATGACGGTTGCTTGTGTTGCAATCGAAACGTCGGATACTATTATTATTGTTTGATTTTATTTCCTACGTGACTTTACCGAAAGAACCACGGAGCAAAAATAGTTTAGTTTTGTAGATGAGATGTAGGGAGGTCAGTGGGACCTTACCTAGTACGATAAAAATAGTTTAGTTTGTAGATGAGATGTAGAGACCTCAGTGGGACCTTACCTGGTACAATAAAAATGACATCTGAAACGGCGCCTTGCGGCGACCGTGCCGACGCCGTGCCCCGGCGTGCCGCAGGGAAGGAGTACGGTCGCGCCTACAGCCGCTGGCTTCACTCGGACCCCACCGTGGTGGCGCTCGAGATCCTGACGGTGGCGGTTGCAGGGCCCCTGGCGCTGCTGCTGGTGTTCGCCATCGTCCAGGACAAGCACTACCGGTAGGGGTCACGCCGCTCTACCGGTAGGGGTCACGCCACACTACCGGTATGGGTCACGCCGCTCTACCGGTAGGGGGTCACGCCGCTCTACCGGTAGGGGTCACGCCGCTCTACCGGTAGGGGGTCACGCCGCTCTACCGGTAGGGGTCACGCCGCTCTACCGGTAGGGGTCACGCCGCACTACCGGTAGGGGTCACGCCACTCTACCGGTAGGGGTCACGCCGCTCTACCGGTAGGGGGTCACGCCGCTCTACCGGTAGGGGTCACGCCGCTCTACCGGTAGGGGTCACGCCGCACTACCGGTAGGGGTCACGCCACTCTACCGGTAGGGGGTCACGCCGCACTACCGGTAGGGGTCACGCCACACTACCGGTAGGGGTCACGCCACACTACCGGTAGGGGTCACGCCGCTCTACCGGTAGGGGTCACGCAGCTCTACCGGTAGGGGGGCGCTGTGGGTGTCACCGTATCCGTGACGACGCTGTGGGGTGTCCATGTAACGACGCATCTCCACCAACACCACTAACCACGTTGTCTCCACCGCGCACTCACTAACCCACACCACCATCACCACCTCCACCCACACCACTAACCCGCATCACCGCCTCCGCTCACACCACCACCGCCTCCGCTCACACCACTAACCCACATCGCCGTCAACACGACTGCCCGCACCACTCGCCCGCATCGCCGCCGCCTCCACCCGCACCACCTCCACCGCCACGCTCCCCCCTCCCCTCCCCCGCCCGCCCGTAGCCACTTTGTACAGGTGTGCCTGTGCGTGTGCGAGCTGTACGTAGCCACAGTGTACAGGTGTGCCTGAGCGTGTGCGAGCTGTACGTAGCCACAGTGTACAGGTGTGCCTGAGCGTGTGCGAGCTGTACGTAGCCACAGTGTACAGGTGTGCCTGTGCGTGTGCGAGCTGTACGTAGCCACTTTGTACAGGTGTGCCTGTGGGTGTGCAAGCTGTATGTAGCCACTTTGTACAGGTGTGCCTGTGCGTGTGCGAGCTGTACGTAGCCACTTTGTACAGGTGTGCCTGTGCGTGTGCGAGCTGTACGTAGCCACTTTGTACAGGTGTGCCTGTGCGTGTGCGAGCTCTACGTAGCCACTTTGTACAGGTGTGCCTGTGTGTGTGTGCGAGCTGTACGTAGCCACTTTGTACAGGTGTGCCTGTGCGTGTGCGAGCTGTACGTAGCCACTTTGTACAGGTGTGCCTGTGCGTGTGCGAGCTGTACGGCGGCTGGATGACGTCCGCCCCCGAGTGGCTGGCGGGCAGCGCCAGCCTGCGCTCCGACAGCGCCGACCTCCTCTGGCTCTACCTCGTCTTCTTCGACGGCCTCTGGGTGCTGCTGCCCATTGTGCTGCTCGCCCAGTCCTGGGGGGCGCTCGCCGTCGCTCACCGGCCGCACGTGGCCAAGGCCGCCGGCGATGGCGGCGGCGGCAAGCGGAAGTGGCGATGAGCCGAGCCGGAAGTCGGTGCTGGCGCGACCGTTGGAGGAGATTTCCCGTCGTCCGTCCGCCCGCCCAATTTTTTTTTGATTGGCGCGAGAGAAATGAAAATTTAAATTTTTTTTAAAAAAACGAGCGATCGAATGCCGACGGGTACCAACCACCCTTCGTCTCCCCAATCGAAACATTTCCCCGCCCCCCCCTCCCCCCACCCCAGCGGTGCCCTCGCCAAAATGCACATCGGAAGAGCTGCGGTGAAAGAGAGGAGGGCGGGGAGAGAGGAGAGAGAGAGACGTTTTTGCTGAAAAGAACGTGCGCGTTACGCCGTGCCGCATTGCCGCGAGTAAAAAACGCCCGACGTGAATCGCCTCGACATCGTGATGGGACTGTTGTGCTCTTTGTGGTTCTTTCGGTAAAAGTTCACGCAGGTAGGATACAAAAAATTGAAATAGATCTCGACGTAAATCGCTCGCGACAAATTTGTGAGCCACGGCCCTCACCGAGCTCACGTTTAATGTCGGCTGCCCCGCCCACATTTAATGTCGGCTGCCCCGCCCACATTTAATGTCGGCTGCCCCGCCCACATTTAAAGTCGGCTGCCCCGCCCATCTCTAAACCTTCATAAACAGGCTGCCTCAGCAGATTTCCCCCTCTTCTTTGGTTCTTTCGGTAAAGTCACCACGTAGAACGAGAACTAAATAATAAAATAAAACAATAAAATTCTCACGACGTTTCGGCCACAACGCAAGCGGCCTTCTTCAGGTGAAGGAACAAAAAAACTGTCGGGACGACAGAGCTCCAATGAGCTCCAATGAGCTCTGTCGTCCCGACAGTTTTTTGTTCCTTCACCTGAAGAAGGCCGCTCGCGTTGTGGCCGAAACGTCGTGAGAATTTTATTGTTTTATTTTATTATTTCATTCTCATTCTACGTGGTGGTGACTTTACCGAAAGGACCCAAGAAGATGAATCCTTGCAGTCACCAAAGCTTTCAATCGAAAGATTTCCCCCTCGTTCACACCTGAGGACGGTCGCTTGCGTTGGTCTATTTAGTTTTTTCTCCCCGCTTACCACGTGATGACTTTACTTGAAGGGAACGAAGAGCGTGGATTCCTGCAGTCACGAAAGCTTCAAATCAAGATGGCACTATTGCGTCCTTGCTTGCTGACGAAAAGTGTTACCGGCAGAGCGTGGCAGCACCGCACGTCAGCAGGCGACGGTAGATACGGGGAGAAAGACAGTGAAGGGAAAGCTCTGGAAGGGGTCCATCTGGAAGCCCCCGGGAACCTGCTGGTAGGTTCCAAAAGGGGGGCGTGGCCAGGGCGGGGCGAGGCCACGCCCTGAGGCGGGAGCTCGGGGCTGTTGCTAAAAGTGGATCTCCTCGCCGTTCGTCACCGTCGTCGCCGCCGCCATCTTCACCATCGCCGGCAGGGGCGGAGCCATGGGGGGGGGGGGCTGGGGGGGGGGGCTTGGCCCCCCCTGAAATTTTGGGAAAGTCAGTAATCGGGATAACCGGATATCCGGCTGCTGCAAAATGCTGCAGGCTGCCACCTTGTGCTGCCCTGCAGGCTGCCACCTTGTGTGCTGCCCTGCAGGCTGCCACCTCGTGCTGGCCTGCAGGCTGCCATCTTGTGCTGCCCGGCAGGCTGCTTGAGCGGCAGCCTTTCGAACTCATCGAACTTATCAGCCACATCAGTGGCTCCGACCTATTAATAAACTCCGAGTTCAAATCCAAGACAATTTGTTTTACGCATTTTGTGGCGCCCATTGGAAAACATTACACTGGATATCTCAGAATATTGAAGTCAACCCCCCCCCCGCTCCCCCCCCCCAAAGTCAACATCCTGGCTCCGCCCCTGATCACCGGGCCCCGCTAGCTCGACAGCCTGCCAACTGTACTAGCTAGGTAGTGCCGCTGAGAGTAGGCACGGCTGTGTGTGAGATATACATAAAGAGTGTGCACCCACGTAGGGTGCGTGCAGTCCCCTTCGCGTGCAAGAGTAAAGAAGGCGCCTCCAATGATTCCTGTCTCCGAACTGCGTCACGACACTGACGCAATGACGACTCGACACACTTCCCTTGAGATGGCATCTCATTGAAGACACGTTCACTTGGCATCAGGCGGAGACCCCCACCGCAACAGCCCCGAGTCTCCCGCGCATCTCCCTTATATACCAACACGAGGCCACGCCCCTTTTCTCGATCATTCTCGCCGACTCTGGATGCTCGCTCCACCGGGGGACTCCACCGTTCCCTTCAGTCACATGACCATGCCCCCCTTCCCGAACCTTCTCGCTGACTCTGGACGCTCGCTCTCCCGGTAGACTCCACCGTTCTCTTCCGTCACATGACCACGCCCCCTTCATCGATGATTCCCGTAGCTACCGGTCCCTTCGTACACCACGACTGGTTCACTTCACAAGGGCCGATTAACTTCCACAAGCTCGACCGATCCCCACCACGGACGGTGCAACTTAGGCGATGTCTGCAGCTGCACCTGCGGACAATGCCCCGACAGGCCCAGAGAAGCACGTGCTGGCACCGCTTTGCGCCCCACTCATTAGCGGCCCGTGGCCCCCGGCCGGTGATTTCCCTCACCGCAGCACGTGCCTTCGACACCCGCCCCGAGCGCAACCTGCCGCATTTGTTTTCCTCGAAGCCACAACCAGTTCAGTGCTATGGGTGCTCCCGCTCGCACATCGGAGAGGGGACGAAGGAAAGAAACTCGACAATGCGTCCAAAGACTCGCCCGCACGCGGAAGTGGCATGCGCCGGCCACCGTCACCCCGTTCGGTTTACGGAAGCCGACACAGATGCCCCAGGACTACCGTCTGACTTCTCCACCAGCACCACGGGGGGCAATCCCGCGGAACGGTCGACGGTGGAATTGTGTCCGCCGTCGACAGCGCGCCCACCGCCTGTTCACACGTCCCTCCTCATCCGATGTGAGTTCACGCGAGCAGGGCTGCGCGTTCCATATCAACGTGGTGCAGCAATATTTGAATGTGGGTGAAAGGACGGCTGTGGCCCCGGCGGGTACCGTGTTGGCCCATGTGATGCCCGCGGGTCAGATGGAACGTGGGCAGAGGCCCTTCGCAACGAGAATCCCGATTTGGCTAAGGCACAACCGGGCAAATTGAAGTCGCCGTCGCTGCAATTTAAGATGTCCCGGCAAGAGCAAGTTCGACATTGGTCGCACTTCGGAAATGGCTCTTGGCCCGCTTTTAGGATCGTCTGTGCCAGGCTAGGTGCAGGAAGAGGTCACGTGACAGACCCAGCAGGTGTCCTGGGTTGACTGCTGTGCCAGGCTAGGTGCAGGAAGAGGTCCACGGGGCAGAACCAGCAGGTGCCCATGGGTTGACTGCTGTGCCAGGATAGGTGCAGGAGGAGGTCACGGGACAGACCCAGCAGGTGCCGTGGGTTGACTGCTGTGCCAGGCTAGGTGCAGGAGGAGGTCACGGGACAGACCCTGCAGTGCCCGTGGTTGACTGCTGTGCCAGGCTAGGTGCAGGAGGAGGTTACGGGACAGACCCTGTAGGTGCCGTGGGTTGACTGCTGTGGCAGGCTAGGTGCAGGAGGAGGTCACGGGACAGACCCTGTAGGTGCCAGTGGGTTGACTGCTGTGCAGGCTAGGTGCAGGAGGAGGTCACGGGACAGAACCAGCAGGTGCCGTGGGTTGACTGCTGTGCCAGTCTAGGTGCAGGAGGAGGTCACGGGACAGACCCTGCAGGTGCCCGTGGGTTGACTGCTGTGCCAGGCTAGGTGCAGGAGGAGGTCACGGGACAGACCCTGCAGGTGCCGTGGGTTGGCTGCTGTGCCAGGCTAGGTGCAGGACGAGGTCACAGGACAGACCCAGCAGGTGCCCATGGGTTGACTGCTGTGCCAGGCTAGGTGCAGGAGGAGGTCACGGGGCAGATCCAGCAGGTGCTGTGGGTTGACTGCAGTGCCAGGATAGGTACAGGAGGAGGTCGCGGGACAGATCCTGCAGGTGCCCGTGGGTTTACTGCTGTGCCAGGCTAGGTGCAGGAGGAGGTCACGGGGCAGATCCTGCAGGTGCCCGTGGGTTGACTGCTGTGCCAGGCTAGGTGCAGGAGGAGGTCACGGGACAGACCCTGCAGGTGCCGTGGGTTGGCTGCTGTGCCAGGCTAGGTGCAGGAGGAGGTCACGGGGCAGACCCTGCAGGTGCCGTGGGTTGGCTGCTGTGCCAGGCTAGGTGCAGGACGAGGTCACGGGACAGACCCAGCAGGTGCCCATGGGTTGACTGCTGTGCCAGGCTAGGTGCAGGAGGAGGTCACGGGACAGACCCTGCAGGTGCCGTGAGTTGGCTGCTGTGCCACGCTAGGTGCAGGACGAGGTCACGGGACAGACCCAGCAGGTGCCCATGGGTTGACTGCTGTGCCAGGCTAGGTGCAGGAGGAGGTCACGGGGCAGATCCAGCAGGTGCTGTGGGTTGACTGCTGTGCCAGACTAGGTGCAGGAGGAGGTCGCGGGACAGATCCTGCAGGTGCCCGTGGGTTGACTGCTGTGCCAGGCTAGGTGCAAGAGGAGGTCACGGGGCAGATCCTGCAGGTGCCCGTGGGTTGACTGCTGTGCCAGGCTAGGTGCAGGAGGAGGTCACGGGACAGACCCTGTAGGTGCCGTGGATTGATTGCTGTGCCAGGATAGGTGCAGGAGGAGGTCACGGGACAGACCCAGCAGGTGCCCATGAGTTGACTGCTGTGCCAGGCTAGGTGCAGGAGGAGGTAACGGGACAGACCCAGCAGCTGCCGTGGGTTGACTGCTGTGCCAGGCTAGGTGCAGGAGGAGGTCACGGGACAGACCCAGCAGGTGCCGTGGGTTGACTGCTGTGCCAGGCTAGGTGCAGGAGGAGGTCACGGGGCAGATCCTGCAGGTGCCCGTGGGTTGACTGCTGTGCCAGGCTAGGTGCAGGAGGAGGTCACGGGACAGACCCTGTAGGTGCCGTGGATTGATTGCTGTGCCAGGATAGGTGCAGGAGGAGGTCACGGGACAGACCCAGCAGGTGCCCATGGGTTGACTGCTGTGCCAGGCTAGGTGCAGGAGGAGGTCACGGGACAGACCCAGCAGCTGCCGTGGGTTGACTGCTGTGCCAGGCTAGGTGCAGGAGGAGGTCACGGGACAGACCCAGCAGGTGCCCATGGGTTGACTGCTGTGCCAGGCTAGGTGCAGGAAGAGGTCACGGGACAGACCCAGCAGGTGCCGTGGGTTGACTGCTGTGCCAGGCTAGGTGCAGGACGAGGTCACGGGACAGACCCAGCAGGTGCCCTGGGTTGACAGCTGTGCCAGGCTAGGTGCAGGAGGAGGTCACGGGACAGACCCAGCAGGTGCCTTGGGTTGACTGCTGTGCCAGGCTAGGTGCAGGAGGAGGTCACGGGACAGACCCAGCAGCTGCCGAGCATATTCACGGGAACGCGTGCGTGTGTGTGTCTGTGTGTGTGTCTGTGTGTCTGTGTGTGTCTGTGTGTCTGTGTGTGTCTGTGAGTGTGTGTGTCTGTGTGTATGTCTGTGTGTGTGTGTCGTGTGAGTCAAGGCCTATGCTACCATCAGTAGGCCTGGGCTCTGGGTTGTTCTTCGTGCTTTCAGAGTCCTTGACCCTCTGCTCATGCTCATTAAGGACCTTCATGATGGTGAGCGGGCCTGGGTAAAACTACGTGGCCGGCGTCAGAGCCATTGCCTGTACACCTTGGGATGCGACAGGGATGTCCTCTGGCTCCAACATTATTTAACATCTATTTCGATCACGTAGTTCGTGAAGCCTTCAGTAGCTGTACCTGATGAATTTCCATCTGGTACAGATACAATGGGAGGCTGATCGATGCCTGGGTGCGGTCAAGGGATGGTTCCCTATTGGTCAACCACGTTACGTATGCCGGAGACTTGGTAATTTCGGCATACTCAGAGGAGGAGATGGAGATGCTGCTGCTGAGACTGGAGTGTGCCACTAAGAGGTGCGGCCTTACCATCAGCCCCACCAAAACTAAGCAACTGCCTGGGTATTTTGTACCATCGGGCACTCTACCCCCACAACTCCCAATTGGTGATGGGGCAGTTGTGGAGAGAGTGGAGAGTTTCCCATACCTGGGTAGTGTGCTTATGACCGGCTCCAGTTTAACAGCAGAGGTCTCACTCCGAAACAGTCGAGCGGCAATATCTTTTCATCGGTTGCGTAACGCTGTGTGGAAGCTACCTAGTCTGTCGCTCCGCACTAAGCTTCAGGTCTTCTCGGCCACGGTCATTCCCTCCCTTCTCTACCCTTGCGAAACGTGGACCCCCCTAATGGAACATCTTCGCCGGTTAGAAACATTTAGGCTGGCCTGCCTACGATCCATCCTGAGTTTAACCAGGCTGGATTGTGTGAGGAGCTCACAAATCCTTGAAAGATCTGGGCAAGGTCCCATCGGTGAGCTCCTCCGGCAGGCAAGGCTGCGTTGGCTGGGTCATGTAGCCCGCATGCCCAGCCACCGCATGCCGAAACAGCTTTTGTTCGGCCGGATTGAGGGGGCTAAACGGGCGCGGCACGGGCTAGATAAGAGATGGAGTGATCTGGTACAGGAGGACGTGGAGCTGAGTGGACTTGCCGATGACTGGTACCAGTGGTGTCAAGATCGGCCTCTGTGTAGGAGGCTCGTGAAGGACGCTACTGGGCAGTTGGAGGTAGTCACCCTCCAACAACAACGGAGGGCGGAGGAGCGACGCTCACAACAACGAGCGGAGCGCCGGGTGGCTAAAGCACAGCAGGTTGGCACAGTAGGGGGCACAGGTGGTGCATCAGTCATATCAGTCATCTCAGTCAGTCGACCCGTGGCACTTGGGTCTGCCCCGTGACCTCCTGCCCGCTGCCGTTCGACACTTCACGTGGCCTCAAGGTGCACATGGCCTGGCACAAGTGTCGTGGTGACGTCACCGCCACTTAGTGGCGAATGGCGGTTGTTGTTGTTGTGTGTGTCTGTGTGTCAGTGTGTGTGGTGTGTGTGTCAGTGTAGCGGTTAGCGCTACGCTGTGCTACGAACCCGGCGACCCGAATTCGATTCCCGCTCACGGCCAACACCGCCAGTGACGATTATCTAAACCGGTCCAGGGTCTCCCCCTAGGTTGACTCAGCCTCAAACGAGTACCTGCTGCGATGTGCAGTAAACATCGCCACTGGGGAGACAAAGGCGGTCGGGCCTGGTGCTGGCCACCCACCCCCTCGTGTGCCACAGGGCCGGTAGCCATAACAGGTGCTGCTACTCGCTAACAGCACTTGCCCCTACAGCCTGTTAGAGGCTACACGGGGGACCTTTGTCTGTGTGTCTATAGGTGCTGCTCGCTACTCACAGCACTTGCCCCTACAGCCTGTTAGAGGCTACACAGGGGACCTTTGTCTGTGTGTCTACAGCTGCTGCTCGCTACACACAGCCACTTGCCCCTACAGCCCTGTTAGAGGCTACACGGGGGACCTTTGTCTGTGTCTACAGCTGCTGCTCGCTACACACAGCCACTTGCCCCTACAGCCCTGTTAGAGGCTACACGGGGGACCTTTGTCTGTGTCTACAGCTGCTGCTCGCTACACACAGCCACTTGACCCTACAGCCCTGTTATGTCTGTAGGGGCAGTTTAACGCGAACGAGACGACAACAACAACAACAATCACAAAGCCAACGGCGACTCGAACGATGCTTTATTAATCCGCGGGGCCGCCCTCAGTCATCCCAGAGCAGGATCAGCTCCTCGTCGTCCTCGTCGTCCTCGTCCCACGGGAAGGGTTCCATCCAGCGCAGGTCGCCGGCGTTCTGCTGGAAGCGCACCAAGTCGCCAAAGTCGCGGTCGGGGTGGACGACCATGCCACCACCACGCTCCTCTTGCTCCCCCTGCTCCTCCTCGTCGAGGAAGACGAAGATTCCGTCGCCGTGCCCGCCGTGGTGGAAGAAGTGGCGCTCTGGTGGTGTTGGGAAGGTAGAGGGGGAGGAGGGGAGAGGGGGGTGAGGGGGGAGGAGGAGGAGGGGGGAGGAAGAGGTGGAGGTGGAAGAAGGTGGGGGTGGGAAGGAGGAGGTCAAACACGTGTCGTTACACAGAGACACACAGAGACCCATAGAGACACACAGAGACCCATAGATACACAGAGACCCATAGAGACACACAGAGACAAATAGAGACACACAGAGACCCATAGAGACACACAGAGACCCATAGAGACACACAGAGACCCATATATACACAGAGACCCATAGATACACAGAGACACATAGAGACACACAGAGACCCATAGAGACACACAGAGACCCATAGATACACAGAGACACATAGAGACACACAGAGACACATAGAGACACAGAGAGACCCATAGAGACACACAGAGACCCATAGACACACAGAGACCCATAGAGATACACAGAGACCCATAGAGAAAAAGAAAAACAGAGACATACAGAGACCTATAGAGATACACAGAGACCCATAGAGATACAGAAAAACAGAGACATACAGAGACCCATAGAGACACACAGAGACCCATAGAGACACACAGAGACCCATAGAGATACACAGAGACCCATAGATAAACACAGATCCATAGAGATACACAGAGACCCATAGAGACCCACAGAGACCCATAGAGACACAGAAAAACAGAAACATACAGAAACCCATAGAGACCCACAGAGACCCATAGAGACACAAAGACACCCATAGAGACACACAGAGACCCATAGATTCACACAGATCCATAGAGACACACAGAGACACAAAGAGACCCACAGAGACCCATAGAGACACAGAAAACAGGGACATACAGAGACCCATAGAGACACACAGAGACCCATAGAGATACACAGAGACACACAGAGACCCATAGAGATACACAGAGACCCATAGATACACAGAGACCCATAGAGAAACACTGAGACCCATAGATACACAGAGACCCATAGATACACAGAGACACACAGAGACCCATAGAGACACACAGATACCCATAGAGACACACAGAGAACCATAGAGATACAGAAAAACAGAGACATACAGAGACCCATAGAGACACACAGAGACCCATAGAGATACAGAAAAACAGAGACATACAGAGACCCATAGAGACACACAGAGACCCAAAGAGACACACAGAGACCCATAGAGATACACAGAGACCCATAGATACACACAGATCCATAGAGACACACAGAGACACACAGAGACCCACAGAGACCAATAGAGACACAGAAAAACAGAGACCCACAGAGACCCATAGAGACACACATAGACCCAGAGAGATACACAGAGACCCATAGATACACACAGATACATAGAGACACACAGAGACCCATAGAGACCCACAGAGACCCATAGAGACACAGAAAAACAGAGACATACAGAGACCCATAGAGATCCACAGAGACCCATAGAGACACACAGAGACCCATAGAGACATACAGAGACCCATAGATTCACACAGATCCATAGAGACACACAGAGACACACAGAGACCCACAGAGACCCATAGAGATACAGAAAAACAGAGACATACAGAGACCCATAGAGACACACAGAGACCCATAGAGATACTCAGAGACCCATAGATACACACAGATCCATAGAGACACACAGAGACCCACAGAGACCCACAGAGACCCATAGAGACAGAAAAACAGAGACATACAGAGACCCATAGAGACAGACAGAGACCCATAGAGACACACAGAGATCCATAGATACACACAGATCCATAGAGACACACAGAGACCCACATAGACCCACAGAGACCCATAGTGACACAGAAAAACAGAGACATAGAGAGACCTATAGAGACACAGAGACCCATAGAGATACACAGGGACCCATAGATACACATAGATCCATAGAGACACACAGAGACCCATAGAAACACACAGAGACACATAGATACACACAGATCCATAGAGACACACAGACACCCACAGAGACACACAGAGACCCATAGAGACACACAGAAAAACAGAGACATACAGAGACTCATAGAGACACACAGAGACCCATAGAGATACACAGAGACCCAGAGATACACACAGATCCATAGAGACACACAGAGACCCATTGAGACACACAGAGATCCATAGATACACACAGATCCATAGAGATACACAGAGACCCCTAGAGACAAACAGAAAAACAGAGACATACAGAGACCTATAGAGACATACAGAGACCCATAGAGATATACAGAGACCCATAGATACACACAGATCCATAGAAACCCATAGAGACACACAGAGACCCATAGAGACACACAGAGACCCATAGAGATACACAGAGACCCATAGATACACACAGATCCATAGAGACACACAGAGACACACAGAGACCCACAGAGACCCATAGAGACACAGAAAAACAGAGACCCACAGAGACCCATAGAGACACACAGAGACCCAGAGAGATACACAGAGACCCATAGATACACACAGATCCATAGAGACACACAGAGACCCATAGAGACCCACAGAGATCCATAGAAACACAGAAAAACAGAGACATACAGAGACCCATAGAGACCCTCAGAGACCCATAGAGACACACAGAGACCCATAGAGACATACAGAGACCCATAGATTCACACATATCCATAGAGACACACAGAGACACACAGAGACCCACAGAGACTCATAGAGATACAGAAAAACAGAGACATACAGAGACCCACAGGGACACACAGAGACCCATAGAGATACACAGAGACCTATAGATACACACAGATCCATAAAGACACACAGAGACCCACAGAGACCCACAGAGACCCATAGAGACAGAAAAACAGAGACATACAGAGACCCATAGAGACACACAGAGACCCATAGAGACACACAGAGATCCATAGATACACACAGATCCATAGAGACACACAGAGACCCACAGAGACCCACAGAGACCCATAGTGACACAGAAAAACAGAGACATAGAGAGACCTATAGAGACACACAGAGACCCATAGAGATACACAGGGACCCATAGATACACACAGATCCATAGAGACACACAGAGACCCACAGAGACACACAGAGACCCATAGAGATACACAGAGACCCAGAGATACACACATATCCATAGAGACACACAGAGACCCATTGAGACACACAGAGACCCATAGATACACACAGATCCATAGAGATACACAGAGACCCCTAGAGACACACAGAAAAACAGAGACATACAGAGACCCATAGAGACATACAGAGACCCATAGAGATATACAGACCCATAGATACACACAGATCCATAGAGACACACAGAGACCCACAGAGACCCATAGAGACACAGAAAAACAGAGACATACAGAGACCCATAGAGACACACAGAGACCTATAGATACACACAGATCCATAGAGACACACAGAGACCCACAGAGTCCCATTGACACACAGAAAAACAGAGACATACAGAGACCCATAGAGACACACACAGACCCATAGAGATACACAGAGACCCATAGATAAACACAGATCCATAGAGACACACAGAGACCCATAGAGACACGGAAAAACAGAGACCCATGGAGATCCATGGAGATCTATGGAGCCCGTGAAGGCGTTCCTTCCGTAGGCCGCGAGACCAAAACGTTGCTTACCCTGCATGAGCACCATGGGATCTGGTACCGTCCGTCTCTGGAGGAAGTAGAGGCAGCAGGCGAGCTACAGGCAGACAGGAACTCACACACACACAGACACACACACACACACAGACACACACACACACACACAAACACACACAGACACACACACAGACACACACAGAGACACACAGACACACACAGACACACACACGGACACACACAGAGACACACAGTGGGGGTGAGTTTGTGTGGTGAGTGAGGAAGTGAGTGGCTGAGTGAGTGAGCGAGTGCTGAGTGAGCGGTGAGTGAATGAGCGAGTGGGAGAGTGGGTGAGTGATCAAGTGGTGAGCGAGTGGTGAGCGAGTGGTGAGCGAGTGTGCGATTGGTGAGCGATTGAGCGAATGGGTGAGTGGGCAAGCGGCCGAGTGAGCGAGTGGTGAGCGAGTGTACAAGTGGTGAGCGGGCGGGCGAGTTTGCTGTTCGCGTGCATTACCCACCAATCCAAGGGAAATCCCGGCGAGTGACGTCACAAAGACGATGCCGTTGCATGACCTGGTGCAGGATGCGCACTGAGACACGGTCAGCCACAGGTGGAAGTCCTGGGGCAGAACGCGGAGGCAAAGACAAAGACGAAGGTCGATTCCAAACGTGTTCTACGGCATGTACTGTACTACACTACATTATACACTACTATATGCTACACTACATTATACACTACGACAGTACATTATATACTACTACACTACATTATACACTACAATATACTACGCAACATTATACACTACTACACTACATTATACACTACCATATACTACATTACATTATACACTACTACCCTACATTATATACTACTACACTACTATATACTACTACACTACTATATACTACTACACTACAATATACTACAATACATTATATACTGCTACACTACTATATACTACTACACTACATTATATACTACTACACTATAATATATACTACACTATATACTACTACACTACATTATATACTACTACTACACTACATTATATACTACACTACATTATATACTACTACACTACTATATACTACACTACATTATATACTACTACACTACATTATATACTACTACACTACATTATATACTACTACACTACACTATAAACTACTACACTACATTATATACTACTACACTACATTCTATACTACTACACTACATTATATACTGCTACACTACTATATACTACTACACTACATTATATACTACTACACTACAATATATACTACTACACTATATACTACTACACTACATTCTATACTACTACTACACTACATTCTATACTACTACTACACTACATTCTATACTACTACACTACATTATATACTGCTACACTACTATATACTGCTACACTACTATATACTACTACACTACTTTATACTACTACAATACATTATATACTGCTACACTACATTATACACCACTACACTACATTATAAACTACTACACTACATCATATACTACTACATTATATACTACTACACTACATTATGTACTACTACACTACATTATATACTACTACACTATACACTACTACACTACATTATATACTACTATATTATATACTACTACACTGCATTATGTACTACTACACCACATTAAATACTACTACACTACATTATACACTGCTACACTACATTATATACTACTACACTACATTATATACTACTACACTATACACTACTACACTACATTATACACTACTATATACTAAACTACATTATACACTACTACACTACATTATATACTACTACACTATACACTACTACACCACATTATATACAACTACACTACATTATACACTACTCCACTACTATATACTACACTACATTACACACTACTACACTACATTATACTCTACTACACTACATTATACACTACTATAAACGTAATACACTACTATATACTACTATATACTACACTACATTATACACTACCATGCACATTATACACTACTATATACTACACTACATTATACACTACTATACACATTATACACTACTGTATACTATACTACATTATAAACTATTAAACACATTATATACTACTATATACTACACTACATTATACACTACTACACTACATTATATACTACTACACTACATTATATACTACTACACTATACACTACTACACTACATTATATACTACTACACTACATTATATACTACTACACTACATTATACACTACTACACTTCATTATATACTACACTACATTATATACTACTACACTACATTATATACTACTACACTACATTATACACTACTACACTACGTCAGGGCCTGGGACAGACAGAGAGAAACAGAGACACGCCATGGGACAGACAGAGAGACACAGAGAGACATACAGAGAGACACAGAGACACGACATGGGACAGACAGAGAGACACAGAGAGACAGAGAGACACAGAGACATGGCATGGGACAGAGAGATACGGCCTGGGACAGACAGAGAGACACAGAGACAGAGAGACACAGAGACACGGCATGGGACAGAGAGATGCGGCCTGGGACAGAGAAAGAGAGACACAAAGACAAACAGAGAGACACAGAGACATACAGAGAGACACAGAGACACGGCATTGGACAGAGAGACACGGCCTAGAACAAACAGAGAGACACAGAAACAAAAAGAGAGACACAGAGACACGGCTTGGGACAGACAGAGAGACACGTAATGGGACAGACAGAGACACACAGAGACACGGCCTGGGACAGACAGAGAGACACAGAGACGCGGCATGGGACAGAGATACACGGCTTGGGACAGACAGAGAGACACAGAGACAGACACAGAGAGACACAGAGACAGACACAGAGAGACACAGATACAGACACAGAGAGACACGACATGGGACAGAAACAGACACAGAGAGATACGCCATGGGACAGAGACAGACACAGAGAGACACGACCTGGGACAGATATACAGACACAAAGACAAACAGAGAGACATAGAGACAGACACAGAGAGACACGGCATGGAACAGAGACAGACACAGAGAGACACGGCATGGGACAAAGACAGACAGAGAGACACAGAGACAGACACAGAGAGATACAGAGACAGACACAGAGAGAGACGGCATGGGACAGAGACAGACAGAGAGACACGGCCTGGGACAGACAGAGAGACACAAAGACAGACACAGAGAGATACAGAAACAGACACAGAGAGACACGGCATGGGACAGAGACAGACACAGAGAGACACGGGACGGGACAGAGACAGACACAGAAAGACACGACATGGGACAGATACAGAAACACAGAGAGAAACGGGACGGGACAGAGACAGACACAGAGAGACACAGAGACAGACACAGAGAGACACGGGACGGGATAGAGACAGACACAGAGAGACACGACATGGGACAGAGACAGACACAGAGAGACACGGGACGGGACAGAGACATAA
This sequence comes from Petromyzon marinus, assembly GCF_048934315.1. NCBI lineage: Eukaryota > Metazoa > Chordata > Hyperoartia > Petromyzontiformes > Petromyzontidae > Petromyzon > Petromyzon marinus. Next base: position 6,188,347 of record NC_133690.1, on the reverse strand, counting down.
ACACAGAGAGACACAGAGACAGACACAGAGACAGACACAGAGAGATACAGAGACATACAGAGAGAAACAGAGACACGGCATGGGACAGAGACAGACACAGAGAGACACGGCCTGGGACAGACAGACAGACACAGAGACAAACAGAGAGACACAGAGACAGACACAGAGAGACACGGGACGGGACAGACAGAGAGACACAGAGACATACAGAGAGACACAGAGAGACACGGCATGGGACAGAGACAGACACAGAGAGACACGGCTTGGGACAGAGACAGAAACAGAGACAAACAGAGAGACACAGAGACAGACACAGAGAGACACAGAGACAAACAGAGAGACACAGAGAGACACGGCCTGGGACAGACAGAGAGACACAAAGACAAACAGAGACAGACACAGAGAGACACGGCATGGGACAGAGACAGAAACACAGAGACAGACACAGAGAGATACAGAGACAGACACAGCGAGACACAGAGACAGATTCAAAGAGACACAGAGACAGACACAGAGAGACACGACATGGGACAGAGACATACACAGAGAGACACGGCATGGGACAGAGACATACACAGAGAGACACGGCCTGGGACAGACAGAGAGACACAGAGACACAGAGACAGACACAGAGAGACACGGCATGGGACAGAGACAGAAACACAGAGACAGACACCGAGAGACACAGAGACAGACACAGAGAGACACAGAGACAGACACAGAGAGACACGACATGGAACAGAGACATACACAGAGAGACACGGCATGGGACAGACAGAGAGACACAGAGACAAACAGAGAGACACAGAGACAGACAGAGAGAGACACGGCATGGGACAGAGACAGACACAGAGACATACAGAGAGACACAGAGACAGACAGAGAGACACAGAGACAGACACAGAGATACACAGAGACAGACAGAGACACGGCCTGGGACAGAGACAGACACAGAGACAGACACAGAGAGACACAGAGAGACACAGAGACAGACACAGAGAGACACAGAGAGACACAGAGACAGACACAGAGACAGACACAGAGAGACACAGACACAGAGAGACACAGAAACAGACACAGAGAGACACAGAGACAGACACAGAGAGACACAGAGACAGACACAGAGACAGAAACACAGAGACACAGAGATACACAGAGACAGACAGAGACACGGCCTGGGACAGAGACAGACACAGAGACAGACACAGAGAGACACAGCGAGACACAGAGACAGACACAGAGACAGACACAGAGACAGACACAGAGAGACACAGAGAGACACGGGACGGGACAGAGACAGACAGAGAGACACGGGACGGGACAGAGACAGACACAGAGAGACACAGACAGAGACAGAGAGACACAGAGACAGAGAGACACAGAGACAGACAGAGAGACACAGAGAGACACAGAGACAGACACAGAGACAGACACAGAGAGACACAGAGACAGAGACAGACACAGAGACAGAGAGACACAGAAAGACACAGAGACAGACACAGAGAGACACAGAGACAGAGAGACACGGGACGGGACAGAGACAGACACAGAGAGACACAGAGACAGAGAGACACGGGACGGGACAAAGACAGACACAGAGACACAGAGACAGAGAGACACAGAGACAGACAGAGAGACACAGAGACAGACACAGAGACAGACACAGAGAGACACAGAGAGACACACAGACAGAGACAGACACAGAGACAGAGACAGAGAGACACGGGACGGGACAGAGACAGACACAGAGAGACACAGAGACACAGAGACAGAGAGACACGGGACGGGAGTCTCACCTGAATTGTCACGCTGAGCCATGACAGCCACGCCGTGGAGCTACCCCTGAAACACAGAGGGGGGGGGAGACGTGGGGGGAAGGGTGGGGGGGAGACGTGGGGGGAGGGGTGGGGGGAGAGGTGGGGGGAGTGGTGTCGGGGTGACCGACGCAATGATTATAATATATATGATTATAATATATATGATTAAAATATATATGATTATAATATATCAATAATTAAGGTTTGTTTGGGGTTAGATCGCGTTAATATGAATTACTGTGTCGTTAAAGCCGCCACCACCCGACATGGCCAATTATTTAAGGGGTTTGCGTTACGTAAACAGAACGTGGCCAATTCGTTACTAGTACAGCACTAACCGGTTGCTGTATGTTGCAGAGTTAAATCCACTATAGCATTTACAATTCGTTACTAGTACAGCACTAACCAGTTACTGTGTGTTGGAGAGTTAAACCCACTACAACATTTACAATTCGTTACTAATACAGTACTAACCGGTTGCTGTGTGTTGGAGAGTTAAACCCACTGCAACATTTACAATTCGTTACTAGTACAGCACTAACCGGTTGCTGTGTGTTGGAGAGTAAAACCAACTACTACATTTACAATTCGTTACTAGAACAGCACTAACCGGTTGTTGTGTGTTGGAAAGTTAAACCTACTACGACATTTACTATTCATTACTAGTACAGCACTAACCCGTTGCTGTGTGTTTGAGAGTTAAACCCACTACAACATTTACAATTCGTTACTAGTACAGCACTAACCGGTTGCTGTGTGTTGGAGAGTTAAACTCACTACAACATTATCAATTCGTTACTAGTACCGCACTAACCGGTTGCTGTGTGTTGGAGAGTCAAACCAACTACTACATTTACAATTCGTTACTAGTACAGCACTAACCGGTTGTTGTGTGTTGGAAAGTTAAACCTACTACGACATTTACTATTCATTACTAGTACAGCACTAACCCGTTGCTGTGTGTTTGAGAGTTAAACCCACTACAACATTATCAACTCGTTACTAGTACCGCACTAACCGGTTGCTGTGTGCTGGAGAGTTAAACCCACTACTACATTTACAATTCGTTACTAGTACAGCACTAACCGGTTGCTGTGTGTTTGAGAGTTAAACCCACTACAACATTATCAATTCGTTACTAGTACAGCACTGACCGGTTGCTGTGTGTTGGAGAGTCAATCCAACTACTACATTTACAATTCGTTACTAGAACAGCACTAACCAGTTGTTGTGTGTTGGAAAGCTAAACCTACTACGACATTTACTATTCATTACTAGTACAGCACTAACCCGTTGCTGTGTGTTTGAGAGTTAAACCCACTACAACATTATCAATTCGTTACTAGTACCGCACTAACCGGTCGCTGTGTATTGGAGAGTTAAACCCACTACTACATTTACAATTCGTTACTAGTACAGCACTAACCGGTTGCTGTGTGTTGGAGAGTTAAACCCACTGCAACATTTACAATTCGTTACTAGTACAGCACTAATCGGTTGCTGTGTGTTGGAGAGTTAAACCCACTGCAACATTTACAATTCGTTACTAGTACAGCACTAACCGGTTGCTGTGTGTTGGAGAGTTAAACCCACTGCAACATTTACAATTCGTTACTAGTACAGCACTAACCGGTTGCTGTGTGTTGGAGAGTTAAACCCACTGTGACATTTACAAATCGTTACTAGTACAGCACTAACCGGTTGCTGTGTGTTGGATAGTTAAACCCACTACGACATTTACAATTCGTTACTAGTACAGCACTAACCGGTTGCTGTGTGTTGGAGAGTTAAACCCACTGTGACATTTACAATTCGTTACTAGTACAGCACTAACCGGTTGCTGTGTGTTGGAGAGCTAAACCCACTACGACATTTACAATTCCTTACTTTTACAGCACTAACCGGTTGCTGTGTGTTGGAGAGTTAAACCCACTACAACATTCACAATTCGTTACTAGTACAGCACTAACCGGTTGCTGTGTGTTGGAGAGTTAAACCCACTACTACATTTACAATTCGTTACTAGTACAGCACTAACCGGTTGCTGTGTGTTGGAGTTTTAAATCCACTACTACTTTTACAATTCGTTACTAGTACAGCACTAACCGGTTGCTGTGTGTTGGAGAGTTAATCCCACTACAACATTTACAATTCGTTACTAGTACAGCACTAACCGGTTGCTGTGTGTTGGAGAGTTAAACCCACTACTACATTTACAATTCGTTACTAGTACAGCACTAACCGGTTGCTGTGTGTTGGAGTTTTAAATCCACTACTACTTTTACAATTCGTTACTAGTACAGCACTAACCGGTTGCTGTGTGTTGGAGAGTTAAACCCACTACTACATTTGCAATTCGTTACTAGTACAGCACTAACCGGTTGCTGTGTGTTGGAGAGTTAAACCCACTACTACATTTACAATTCGTTACTCGTACAGCACTAACCGGTTGCTGTGTGTTGGAGAGTTAATCCCACTACAACATTTACAATTCGTTACTAGTACAGCACTAACCGGTTGCTGTGTGTTGGAGAGTTAAACCCACTACAACATTCACAATTCGTTACTAGTACAGCGCTAACCGGTTGATGTGTGTTGGAGAGTTAAACCCACTACAACATTTACAATTCGTTACTAGTACAGCACTAACCGGTTTGCTGTGTGTTGTGTTTTTTGTTTATTTTTACTAATTTTGAACCTATCAAGGTGACTTTACCGAAAGACCCAAACAATTTGAATTCCTGCAGTCACGACAACAACAACAAGAAGCACTTTCGAAGAAATGAGTTTGTCGATCTCGGTGATGATTTCAAAGTGGCATCAAAGTTCCCAGCGGCTTCCTAATAACGGAAGGAAGACAGCGTTCCAGACGGCCACGGAAGCGCGCCTTACCCGGCTAAAACATTTTAGATGAATATATAACAAAAAAACGTTAAAAGGGGCCGTGCATAAATGACGTCACGCGATTTTGGTCGCGTGACGTCACACGGCGTCAGAAAAAGTCAGACCCCCCCCCCTCAAATAAGACGTCATAAAGCTCTGCCCCCCCCCCCCCCCCACAAAAAATATTTCCATTTTTTAAATAAAACATGCTTCAAATCGCTTTAAACTATCGTCATTGTAGTTGCGTATTTAATGTGGCGCTGCACTTTGATGTTGTAGGAGAAAACATTTATTTAAAAAACAAAATCTATTTAATTAAGTAGAACGTTTTGATTTAAAGCTTTCGTGACTGCAGGGATTCATATTTTTGGTTCTTTCGGTAAAGTCACCACCACGTGGAAAGGAAACAATAAAATAATAAAATATATATAAAACAACAAAAATTCTCACGACGTTTCGACCATAACACACGTCGTGAGAATTTTTATTGTTTTATATATATTTTATTATTTTATTGTTTCCCTTCAACGTGACTTTACCGAAAGAGCTAAGAATATGAGTCCATCTATGTTCGGAAAAGAGGAGGGGGGGAGACGAAAATAATGGATGCGGTCTGAAAGCTACCGTAAGCGTGAACAATCATTTATGGACGACCCCTTAACACAACTCGTCCATATGAATAACTGCCAAATCGCTCTCCGTGGTGCTAACGTTAAAATTAAACGCCACTTTTTTTCAATGATTTCCTGCTGTGGTTTTCACACCTGATGATGATTGCTCGTATTGCAGTCGAAACGTCGTGATAATTTTATTGTTTTATATTTTTATTATTTTATTGTTTCCGTTCTACGTGGTGACTTTACCGAAAGAACCAAGAATATAAGCAGAACGTGTTGTCTATATTTATTTAAAGTTGCGCATTTTGATGCGACGTCATATTTCTCAAACCCTCCCACCCCTCCTCGTCACACATCGTCACAAATGTCTGACCCAACCTCCACCCCCACCTAGGCGCGTGACGTCATTTATGGACGGCCCCAAGTCGTTTCAGGTTTACTTACCAGCGCCAAATCGCCGTGAGCAGAGAATGCGGCCTCCAAACGCCCGACGCTACGAGCGGCGGTGGCATTGTAACGGGGAGCGAGGCCAACGGAGGGTCCACCTCCATGCCTGGGCTCAGCAGCAGCAGAAGCAGCAGCAGCAGGCAGACGAGCCACGTGCGCTGAGATAGTATGGCGGATCTTCTCCCTCTGAAGCAACCTCACCCTCCTTATCCCTCCACTCGGCGTCAATGAAGGGAATGAGCCGTGTGGGTGAGCGTTGCGAGATAGCGTGTCAGTGTTCGCGAGGTAGTGTGGGAGAGTGTGGGAGCGTGTGTGTGTGAGAGAGTATGGGAGCGTGTGTGTGTGTGAGAGTGTGTGTGAGAGAGTGTGTGAGAGTGTGTGTGTGTGAGAGTGAGTGTGTGAGAGAGTGTGTGTGTGTGAGAGTGTGTGTGTGTGAGTGTGTGAGAGAGTGTGTGTGAGAGTGTGTGTATGTGAGAGTGAGTGTGTGAGAGGGTGTGTGTGTGAGAGTGAGTGTGTGAGAGAGTGTATGTGTGTGAGTGTGTGTGAGAGAGTGTGTGTGTGTGAGAGTGTGAAAGAGAGTGTGAGTGTGTGTGTGTGAGAGTGTGTGTGTGAGAGGGTGTGTGTGTGAGAGTGAGTGTGTGAGAGAGTGTATGTGTGTGAGTGTGTGTGAGAGAGTGTGTGTGTGTGAGAGTGTGAAAGAGAGTGTGAGTGTGTGTGTGTGAGAGTGTGTGTGTGAGAGTGTGTGTGAGACTCTGAGAGAGTGTGTGTGTGTGTGAGTGTGTGTGAGAGAGTGTGTGTGTGAGTGTGTGTGAAAGAGTGTGTGTGTGTGAGAGTGTGAAAGAGAGTGTGTGTGTGAGTGTGTGTGTGAGAGTGTGTGTGTGAGAGTGTGTGTGAGACTCTGAGAGAGTGTGTGTGTGTGAGTGTGTGTGTGAGAGTGTGAGTGTGTGTGAGAGTGTGTGTGTGTGTGAGAGTGTATGTGAGAGTGTGTGTGTGTGAGAGTGTGTGTGTGAGAGAGAGTGTGTGTGTGTGAGAGAGTGAGAGAGTGTGTGTGAGAGAGTGTGTGTGTGAGATAGAGTAAGTGTGTGAGAGTGTGAGAGAGTGTGTGAGAGTGTGTGTGTGAGAGAGAGAGTGAGAGAGTGTATTTAGATTTTTTTTAGAGCGTGTGAAAAAGCGTGCGTCCTTGTCAGAGTTCGTCTCATAATGACGTAGCTAGTGACGTGCAGTCCTACGCCGCGTCACGAAGAGCGTTACGTAACCAACGCACCACGTGACCGCCACGCCAACGCGCGCGTGCGCACTGGCCGTTTCCGTTTCAACGGCTCGGCGAACACTGCCCATAGACTCAGCACTGCCCATAGACTCAACACTGCCATAGACTCAGCACTGCCCATAGACTCAACCCTGCCCATAGACTCAACACTGCCCATAGACTCAGCACTGCCCATAGACTCAGCACTGCCCATAGACTCAACACTGCCCATAGACTCAGCACTGCCCATAGACTCAGCACTGCCCATAGACTCAACACTGCCCATAGACTCAGCACTGCCCATAGACTCAACACTGCCCATAGACTCAACACTGCCCATAGACTCAGCACTGCCCATAGACTCAACACTGCCCATAGACTCAACCCTGCCCATAGACTCAACACTGCCCATAGACTCAGCACTGCCCATAGACTCAGCACTGCCCATAGACTCAACACTGCCCATAGACTCAGCACTGCCCATAGACTCAACACTGCCCATAGACTCAGCACTGCCCATAGACTAACATTGCCCATAGACTCAGCACTGCCCATAGACTCAGCACTGCCCATAGACTCAACACTGCCCATAGACTCAGCACTGCCTATAGACTAACACTGCCCATAAACTCAGCACTGCCCATAGACTCAGCACTGCCCATAGACTCAGCACTGCCCATAGACTCAACACTGCCCCATAGACTCAGCACTGCCCATAGACTCAACACTGCTCATAGACTCAACACTGCCCATAGACTCAGCACTGCCCATAGACTCAACACTGCCCATAGACTGAACACTGCCCCTTCGACTTAATACTGCACCATAGACTCAGCACTGCCCATAGACTTCTTCATGGTTTGAGTGATAGCTTTGCGAATTGTATAGTCGGAGTAACCATTAGCTTTAAGAGCTTGGTGTACCTGCTTGAGTTCACTGCCTATGTGTTCCTGGTCGGATATGCATTGGGCTCTAAGGTACAGAGTCTTGATGAGAGAATTCTTCTGTGATGGATGGTGGTGGGAATCCGGTTTCAGATAAGCATCCGTATGGGTAGCTTTCCTGTAGACAGAGTGGCTCATTGAACCATCAGGTCTCTTTTTTATTAGGACATCCAAAAAAAGTAGCTTGCCATCTTTTCGACTTCCATGGTAAATCTGATGGCTGGGTGTATGGAATTGATGTGGTCGAAGAATTGGTCTAGAGCTGGCCGGCCATGTGGCCAGATGACAAAAGTGTCATCCACTTACCTCTTCCATAAGGTAAGGCACAGAGTGGCAGTCTGGATGGCGTCAGTCTCAAATTTCTCCATGAAAATGTTAGCTATAACCGGAGATAGGGGGGAGCCCATTGGGGTGCCCTCACTTTGTTTGTAGAAAGTTCCATTCCAAGTGAAGTATGTATTGGTTAAACAGTGTCTCACCAGGGGGGGTACCTAAGTGTTTAGTCCTTGATGAACCAAGTCTTCAATCATTCGCGATGGTGTCAGGTACAGGAACCTTGGTGAATAAGGAAACTACATCAAAACTGACAAGCAGGTCGTCTGGGGAAAGGGAAATACCCTTGATTGTCGATTCCAGGTGAGTAGAATTTTGTACCGCAGAGGTGGTTTTTCCAGTGAAAGGACGCAGGATTTCAGACAAAAAACGAGCTAGTTTGTAGGTGGGGGAGTTGATAGTAGAGACGATGGGACGAAGGGGTGTATCTACTTTATGTTTTTTTTGGTAAGCCGTATAATCTTGGTGGCCTGGCAGCAGAAGTTTTCAATGAAAACTGTTTAGATTGATCCATTAATGCGGTTGAATCAGCCTCGTCACACAAACCAACAGTACCCTGGTGTCTACAAACTAAGTTGCCTCTGTGGTAGTAGTTACATTGGAGAAACCAAACGCCATGTCTCGGACCGCATTCGTGAACACAAAGCAGACCTTAAACACAGTAGGACCAACACCTCAGCCGTGGTAGATCATTGTTATAATTCAGTAGGCTCACATGACATTGACTTTTCCAAGACAGAGGTTCTTTGTAAGCCATCTGGCTACCATAAGAGATTCGTTCATGAGGCTATCCACATATACAAGCACAGAGACAATTTCAACCGAGAAGATGGATTCTGGCTTAGCAATCATTGGAAGGATTTGATAAACCATTTCAGGTCTTAATTGATTGTTCACGCTTACAGTGGCTTTCAGACAGCATACAATAATTTTTCGTCTCCCCCCTCCTCTTTTCAGAACATAGATGGACTAGTCCTTCTAAATAAACTGCCAAATCGCTGCGCGTGGCGCTGACGCTTTTAAGTAAATAAATAAATACACCGTTTACATATAAATAAATTAATGCAACCTGACACACCTGATGACGACCGTTTGTGTTATGGTCGAAACGTCGTGAGAATTTTTATTGTTTTATATATATTTTATTATTTATTGTTTCCCTTCAACGTGACTTTACCGAAAGAGCTAAGAATATGAGGGAGGGGGGTGTTTGAGAAATGTGACGTCACATCAAAATGGGCAACTTTCAATAATTATATACAACCCGTTCTGCTTAATTAAATAGACTTTTTTTTTTATAAATGTTTTCTCCTACAACATCAGAGTGCAGCGCCACATTAAATACGCACCACAATGACAATAGTTTAAAGCGATTTGAAGCATATTTTATATATATATTTGCGTGACGTCATGTTTGAGGGGGGGGGTCTGACTATTTGTGACGCCGTGTGACGAGGGGGGGGGGTCAAAAATCGTCCAAAATCGCGTGACGTCATTTATGGACGGCCCCATACGCTGTGTAACAAAAAAATATACATTTTAATTATCATCGTCGTCGTGTCTGTGGAAATGTATAGCAGCCAAATACTCTAAACGCGTTTTTCCACGGAATCTTCGAGACCCATAGACCCACATAGACCCACAGATACCCATAGAGACCCATATAGACCCGCAGAGACCCACAGAGACCCATAGAGACCCACAGAGACCCATAGAGACCCACAGAGACCCACAGAGACCAATATACCCATAGAGACCCACAGATTACCCATAGAGACCCACATAACCCCATAGAGACCCATAGAGACACACAGAGACCCCATAGACCCATAGAGACCCGTAGACCCATACTCATAGAGACCCATAGACCCCATAGACCCATAGAGACCCATAGACCCATACTCATATAGACCCGCAGAGACCCACAGAGACCCATAGACTCACAGAAACCCTTCGACCCACAGAGACCTACAAACCCACAGAGACCCAGAGACTCGTATAGACCCGCAGAGACCCACAGAAATGCATAGCAGCATCGAAATAATTTAAACGCACTGACATTTTAAATGGACCCGGACAAAAATCCACCACGTGGAGAGAGACGCAGACTCGGAATATACAACAGCAGCAGGCAGGGTCGGGATCGAACCCACGACCTCCTGCACACCTGGCGAGGTAGTCAACATCTCATAGCCACCGTGGTGATGATGAGAGATACGCAATTTGTACCTCCACACACATGGCACGGTTGACTACGTACGGTGCGAAAAAAAGTTCAAGCCAAAGACAAAGATCCTCCGTATAGCCTTAACAGACTGTTGGGGCAAGTGCTATTAGCGAGTAGCACCTATGTTGTAGTGGGTTTAACTCTCCAACACACAGCAACAGGTTAGTGCTGTACTAGTAACGAATTGTAAATGTTGTAGTGGGTTTAACTCTCCAACACAGAGAAACCGGTTAGTGCTGTACTAGTAACGAAATGGCCACGTTCTGTTGATGTGACACAAACCCCCCATGAACATATACTGGCCTTTCACAATGTGTGGCAATTTTAGATTCACCCCTCAAATGATGAATAAACCCATCCCCAGGGCAAAGCGGCGATTCTCCCACCCACAACCCACCCCTGCCCACCCACTACCCACCCACTATCCCACCCCTACCCACCCACTACCCACCCACTGCCAACCCCCAACCACTCCCTACTCACCTACAACCCACCCCCTACCCACCCACTACCCACCCCTACCCACCGACTACCCACCCCTACCCACCCACTACCCACTCACTAGCCACCCCCTACCCACCTACAACCCACCCCCTACCCACCCACTACCCACCCCCTACCAACCCACTACCCACCCCCTACCCACAACCACTCCCTACCCACCTACAACCCACCCCCTACCCACCCACGTGCGCGCGACAGTGATGGAGATGCCGTCTCCTGCTCCTGCTGCTCCTGCTGCTGCTGTCTCTGATGCTGGGGGTGGTGCCGATGACCCCGCGTGGCCGAGCCGAGCGGCGTGCCTGTCGCTCGCCCTCTGCGCCTTCCAGGCCGCCGCGGCCCTCGCTCTGTCGCGGGTGGTGGGAGGCCGCCTGCAGCTGCTGCCCACAGAGCGATGGGTCGTGGCCTGGCTGCTCTATGACGCAGTGGTTCACATCACACTGGTGAGTGAGTGAGTGGGTGGTGGTGTAGTTACACTGCAGCGCCACACCTATTTACCATCATTAGGGGAAAGAACGGTGATCCAATCTCCGACCCCCCCGCAAGGAACAGGTTTGCAGATTCTTCTGCGCGTATCTGTGAAGTCCAGAGGATGGGGGAAATCCCTCAGCCAGGAAAACATCGTGGCACAAAGTGAGGATGACCCTGCTGAGGCTGCGGTGCCTCAAATATTGGAGGAAGAAGTCACCCCCTGTGAGTGGCTGGCTGAGGTGCCATCTGTTGAGGAAGTACTGAAGGCGATCCGGAGTCTGAGACCAGGAAAGGCACCGGTTAGAGACGATCTCCCAAGCGAAAGCATGAGGGAGGGTGGCGTTTGTGCACAGACTGCCCTATAGGACATCATATCAACAGTCTGGACCACTGGACGGGTTCCGCAGGACTGGAAGGATGCCCTGGTGGTCCCCCTCTTTAAGAAGGGGGACCGCACAGACTGTAACAACTACAGGGGCATCTCACTCCTCAGTGTGCCTTGAAAAGTCCTGGCAAAGATTATTCAACATCGCCTTGCTACACACGCTGAGGAGAGGCTTACGGAGCCCCAATGCGGTGTCAGGAAAGGGCGGTCCTGCACAGATGCCGTATTTTCTGTCCATTTACTACAGGAGAGTTGTAGGGAATTCCAACAAGACCTACATCTCTGCTTTATTGACCTGGTCAAGGCCTATGATACCATCAGTATACCTGGGCTCTGGGTTGTTCTTCGTGCTTTCGGAGTCCCTGACCCGCTGCTCATGATCATTAAGGACCTTCATGATGGTGAGCGGGCCCGGATAAAACTACGTGCCGGGAATCGGAGCCATTCCCTGTTTACCTTGGGGTGCGACAGCGATATCATCTGGCTCCAACATTATTTAACATCTATTTCGACCACGTAGTTCGTGAAGCCTTCAGTAGCTGTACCGGAGGAATTTCCATCTGGTACAGATACAATGGGAGGCTGATCGATGCCCGGGTGCGGTCAAGGGATGGCTCCCTATTGCTCAACCACGTTATGTATGCCGATGATTTGGTAATAGCTGCTCATTCAGAGGAGGAGTTGGAGACGCAGCTGCTGAAACTGGAGTGTGCCACTAAGAGATAGGGCCTTACCATCAGCCCTACCAAAACGAAGCACCTGCCTGGGTATTTTGTACCATCAGGTACTCCACCCCCACAACTCCTAATCGGTGATGGGGCAGTTGTGGAGAGAGTGGAGAGTTTCCCATACCTGGGCAATGTGCTCATGACCAGCTCCGGTTTAACAGTAGAGGTCTCACTCTGAATCAGTCGAGCGGCAATATCTTTTCATCGGTTGCGTAACGCTGTGTGGAAGCTACCTGGTCTGTCGCTCCGCACAAAGCTTCGGGTCTTCTAGGCCACAGTCATTCCCTCCCTTCTCTACGCTTGCGAAACGTGGACCCCCTAATGGAACATCTTCGCCGGTTAAAAACATTTAGACTGGCCTGCCTACGATCAATCTTGGGTTTAACCAGGCTGGATTGTGTGAGGAGCTCACAAATCCTCGAAAGATCTGGACAAAGTCCCATCGGCGAGCTCCTCCGGCAAGTAAGGCTGCGTTGGCTGGGCCATGTTGCCCGCATGCCAAGCCACCGCATGCCTAAACAGCTTTTGTTCTGCGACTGTGTGAGTTCTGGGAGAGGGTTTGGGGCTGGCTGTGTGAGTTCTGGGTGACTGTTTGGGGCTGGCTGTGTGAGTGCTGGGTGAGGGTTTGGAGCTGGCTGTGTGAGTTCTGGGTGAGGGTTTGGGGCTGGCTGTGTGAGTTCTGGGTGAGTGTTTGGGGCTGGCTGTGTGAATGCTGGGTTAGGGTTTTGGGCTGGCTGTGTGAGTCCTGGGTGAGTGTTTGGGGCTGGCTGTGTGAGTTCTGGGTGAGGGTTTGGGGCTTGCTGTGTGAGTTCTGGGTGAGGGTATGGGGCTGGCTGTGTGAGTTCTGGGTGAGTGTTTGGGGGTGCCTGTGTGAGTTCTGGGTGAGTGCTTGGGGCTGGCTGTGTGAGTTCTGGGTGAGTGTTTGGGGCTGGCTGTGTGAGTTCTGGATGAGTGTTTGGGGCTGGCTGTGTGAGTTCTAGGTGAGAGTTTGGGGCTGGCTGTGTGATTTCTGGGTGAGTGTTTGGGGCTGACTGTGTGAGTTCTGGGTGAGTGTTTGACGCTGGCTGTGTGAGTTCTGGGTGAGGGTTTGGAGCTGGCTGTGTGAGTTCTGGGTGAGTGTTTGGGGCTGGCTGTGTGAGTTCTGGGTGAGTGCTGGGGCTGGGTGTGTGAGTTCTGGGTGAGTGTTTGGGGCTGGCTGTGTGAGTTCTGGGTGAGTGTTTGGGGCTCGCTGTGTGAGTTCTAGGTGAGGATTTGGGGCTGGCTGTGTGAGTTCTGGGTGAGGGTTTGGGGCTGGCTGTGTGAGTTCTGGGTGAGTGTTTGGGGCTGGCTGTGTGAGTTCTGGGTGAGGGTTTGGAGATGGCTGTATGAGTTCTGGGTGAGAGATTAGGGCTGGCCGTGTGCGTTCTGGGTGAGTGTTTGGGGCTGGCTGTGTGAGTTCTGGGAAAGTATTTGGGGCTGGCTGTGTGAGTTCTGGGTGAGTTTTGGTGCTGGCCGTGTGAGTTCTGGGTGAGTGTTTGGGGCTGGCTGTGTTATTTCTGGGTGAGTGTTTGGGGCTGGCTGTGTGAGTTCTGGGTGAGGGTTTGGGGCTTGCTGTGTGAGTTCTGGGTGAGTGTTTGGTGCTGGCCATGTGAGTTCTGGGTGAGTGTTTGGGGCTGGCTGTGTGAGTTCTGGGTGAGTGTTTGGGGCTGGCTGTGTGAGTTCTGGGTGAGGGTTTGTTGTTGGCTGTGTGAGTTCTGGGTGAGTGTTTGGTGCTGGCCGTGTGAGTTCTGGGTGAGTGTTTGGGGCTGGTTGTGTGAGTTCTGGGTGAGTGTTTGGGAGTGGCTGTGTGAGTTCTGGGTGAGTATTTTGTGCTGGCCATGTGAGTTCTGGGAGAGTGTTTGGGGCTGGCTGTGTGAGTTCTGGGTGAGTGTTTGGGGCTGGCTGTGTGAGTTTCTGGGTGAGTGTTTGGGGCTGGCTGTGTGAATTCTGGGTGAGGTTTTGGGGCTGGCTGTGTGAGTTCTGGGTGAGTGTTTGGAGCTGGCTGTGTGAGTTCTGGGTGAGTGTTTGGGGCTGTCTGTGTGAGTTCTGTGTGAGTGTTTGGGGCTGGATGTGTGAGTTCTGGGTGAGGGATTGGGGCTGGCTGTGTGAGTTCTGGGTGAGGGATTGGGGCTGGCGGTTTGAGTTCTGGGTGAGTGTTTGGGGCTGGCTGTGTGAGTTCTGGGTCAGTGTTTGGGGCTGGCTGTGTGAGTTCTGGGTGAGTGTTTGGTGCTGGCCGTGTGAGTTCTGGGTGAGTGTTTGGGGCTGGCTGTGTGAGTTCTGGGTGAGTGTTTCGGGGTGGCTGTGTGAGTTCTGGGTGAGTGTTTGGTGCTGGCCATGTGAGTTCTGGGAGAGTGTTTGGGGCTTTCTGTGTGAGTTCTGGGTGAGTGTTTGGGGCTGGTTGTGTGAGTTCTGGGTGAGTGTTTGGGGCTGGCTGTGTGAGTTCTGGGTGACTGTTTGGGGCTGGCTGTGTGAGTTCTGGGTGAGTGCTGGGGCTGGCTGTGTGAGTTCTGGGTGAGTGTTTGGGGCTGGCTGTGTAAGTTCTCGGTGAGTGTTTGGGGCTGGCTGTGTGAGTTCTGGGTGAGTGTTTGGGGCTGGCTGTGTGAGTTCTGGGTGAGTGTTTGGGGCTGGCTGAGTGAGTTTTAGGTGAGGATTTGGGGCTGGCTGTGTGAGTTCTGGGTGAGTGTTTGGGGCTGATTGTGTGAGTTCTGGGTGAGTGTTTGGGGCTGGCTGTGTGAGTTCTGGGTGAGGGTTTGGAGCTGGCTGTGTGAGTTCTGGGTGAGTGTTTGGGGCTGGCTGTGTGAGTTCTGGGTGACTGTTTGGGGCTGGTTGTGTGAGTTCTGGGTGAGGGTTTGGAGCTGGCTGTGTGAGTTCTGGGTGAGTGTTTGAGGCTGGCTGTGTGAGTTCTGGGTGAGGGTTTGGAGCTGGCTGTGTGAGTTCTGGGTGAGGGTTTGGGGCTGGCTGTGTGAGTTCTGGGTGAGTGTTTGGGGCTGGCTGTGTGAGTGCTGAATGAGGGTTTGGGGCTGGCTATGTGAGTTCTGGGTGTGGGTTTGGGGCTGGCTGTGTGAGTTCTGGGTGACTGTTTGGGGCTGGTTGTGTGAGTTCTGGGTGAGTGTTTGGGGCTGGCTGTGTGAGTTCTGGGTGAGGGTTTGGAGATGGCTGTATGAGTTCTGGGTGAGAGATTAGGGCTGGCCGTGTGCGTTCTGGGTGAGTGTTTGGGGCTGGCTGTGTGAGTTCTGGGTGAGGGTTTGGAGCTGGCTGTGTGAGTTCTGGGTGAGTGTTTGGGGCTGGCTGTGTGAGTTCTGGGTGAGTGCTGGGGCTGGCTGTGTGAGTTCTGGGTGAGTGTTTGGGGCTGGCAGTGTGAGTTCTGGGTGAGTGTTTGGGGCTCGCTGTGTGAGTTCTAGGTGAGGATTTGGGGCTGGCTGTGTGAGTTCTGGGTGAGGGTTTGGGGCTGGCTGTGTGAGTTCTAGGTGAGTGTTTGGGGCTGGCTGTGTGAGTTCTGGGTGAGGGTTTGGAGATGGCTGTATGAGTTCTGGGTGAGAGATTAGGGCTGGCCGTGTGCGTTCTGGGTGAGTGTTTGGGGCTGGCTGTGTGAGTTCTGGGTAAGTATTTGGGGCTGGCTGTGTGAGTTCTGGGTGAGTGTTTGGTGCTGGCCGTGTGAGTTCTGGGTGAGTGTTTGGGGCTGGCTGTGTGAGTTCTGGGTGAGTGTTTGGTGCTGGCCGTGTGAGTTCTGGGTGAGTGTTTGGGGCTGGCTGTGTGAGTTCTGGGTGAGGGTTTGTTGTTGGCTGTGTGAGTTCTGGGTGAGTGTTTGGTGCTGGCCGTGTGAGTTCTGGGTGAGTGTTTGGGGCTGGTTGTGTGAGTTCTGGGTGAGTGTTTGGGGGTGGCTGTGTGAGTTCTGGGTGAGTATTTTGTGCTGGCCATGTGAGTTCTGTGTGAGTGTTTGGGGCTGGATGTGTGAGTTCTGGGTGAGGGATTGGGGCTGGCTGTGTGAATTCTGGGTGAGGGATTGGGGCTGGCGGTTTGAGTTCTGGGTGAGTGTTTGGGGCTGGCTGTGTGAGTTCTGGGTCAGTGTTTGGGGCTGGCTGTGTGAGTTCTGGGTGAGGGTTTGTCGCTATCTGTGTGAGTTCTGGATGAGTGTTTGGTGCTGGCCGTGTGAGTTCTGGGTGAGTGTTTGGGGCTGGCTGTGTGAGTTCTGGGTGAGTGTTTCGGGGTGGCTGTGTGAGTTCTGGGTGAGTGTTTGGTGCTGGCCATGTGAGTTCTGGGAGAGTGTTTGGGGCTTTCTGTGTGAGTTCTGGGTGAGTGTTTGGGGCTGGTTGTGTGAGTTCTGGGTGAGTGTTTGGGGCTGGCTGTGTGAGTTCTGGGTTACTGTTTGGGGCTGGCTGTGTGAGTTCTGGGTGAGTGCTGGGGCTGGCTGTGTGAGTTCTGGGTGAGTGTTTGGGGCTGGCTGTGTAAGTTCTCGGTGAGTGTTTGGGGCTGGCTGTGTGAGTTCTGGGTGAGTGTTTTGGGCTGGCTGTGTGAGTTCTGGGTGAGTGTTTGGGGCTGGCTGAGTGAGTTTTAGGTGAGGATTTGGGGCTGGCTGTGTGAGTTCTGGGTGAGTGTTTGGGGCTGATTGTGTGAGTTCTGGGTGAGTGTTTGGGGCTGGCTGTGTGAGTTCTGGGTGAGGGTTTGGAGCTGGCTGTGTGAGTTCTGGGTGAGTGTTTGGGGCTGGCTGTGTGAGTTCTGGGTGACTGTTTGGGGCTGGTTGTGTGAGTTCTGGGTGAGGGTTTGGAGCTGGCTGTGTGAGTTCTGGGTGAGTGTTTGAGGCTGGCTGTGTGAGTTCTGGGTGAGGGTTTGGAGCTGGCTGTGTGAGTTCTGGGTGAGGGTTTGGGGCTGGCTGTGTGAGTTCTGGGTGAGTGTTTGGGGCTGGCTGTGTGAGTGCTGAATGAGGGTTTGGGGCTGGCTATGTGAGTTCTGGGTGTGGGTTTGGGGCTGGCTGTGTGAGTTCTGGGTGACTGTTTGGGGCTGGTTGTGTGAGTTCTGGGTGAGTGTTTGGGGCTGGCTGTGTGAGTTCTGGGTGAGGGTTTGGAGATGGCTGTATGAGTTCTGGGTGAGAGATTAGGGCTGGCCGTGTGCGTTCTGGGTGAGTGTTTGGGGCTGGCTGTGTGAGTTCTGGGTGAGGGTGTGGAGCTGGCTGTGTGAGTTCTGGGTGAGTGTTTGGGGCTGGCTGTGTGAGTTCTGGGTGAGTGCTGGGGCTGGCTGTGTGAGTTCTGGGTGAGTGTTTGGGGCTGGCTGTGTGAGTTCTGGGTGAGTGTTTGGGGCTCGCTGTGTGAGTTCTAGGTGAGGATTTGGGGCTGGCTGTGTGAGTTCTGGGTGAGGGTTTGGGGCTGGCTGTGTGAGTTCTGGGTGAGTGTTTGGGGCTGGCTGTGTGAGTTCTGGGTGAGGGTTTGGAGATGGCTGTATGAGTTCTGGGTGAGAGATTAGGGCTGGCCGTGTGCGTTCTGGGTGAGTGTTTGGGGCTGGCTGTGTGAGTTCTGGGTGAGTGTTTGGTGCTGGCCGTGTGAGTTCTGGGTGAGTGTTTGGGGCTGGTTGTGTGAGTTCTGGGTGAGTGTTTGGGGGTGGCTGTGTGAGTTCTGGGTGAGTGTTTGGAGCTGGCTGTGTGAGTTCTGGGTGAGTGTTTGGGGCTGGCTGTGTGAGTTCTGTGTGAGTGTTTGGGGCTGGATGTGTGAGTTCTGGGTGAGGGATTGGGGCTGGCTGTGTGAGTTCTGGGTGAGGGATTGGGGCTGGCGGTTTGAGTTCTGGGTGAGTGTTTGGGGCTGGCTGTGTGAGTTCTGGGTCAGTGTTTGGGGCTGGCTGTGTGAGTTCTGGGTGAGGGTTTGTCGCTATCTGTGTGAGTTCTGGGTGAGTGTTTGGTGCTGGCCGTGTGAGTTCTGGGTGAGTGTTTGGGGCTGGCTGTGTGAGTTCTGGGTGAGTGTTTCGGGGTGGCTGTGTGAGTTCTGGGTGAGTGTTTGGTGCTGGCCATGTGAGTTCTGGGAGAGTGTTTGGGGCTTTCTGTGTGAGTTCTGGGTGAGTGTTTGGGGCTGGTTGTGTGAGTTCTGGGTGAGTGTTTGGGGCTGGCTGTGTGAGTTCTGGGTGACTGTTTGGGGCTGGCTGTTTGAGTTCTGGGTGAGTGCTGGGGCTGGCTGTGTGAGTTCTGGGTGAGTGTTTGGGGCTGGCTGTGTAAGTTCTCGGTGAGTGTTTGGGGCTGGCTGTGTGAGTTCTGGGTGAGTGTTTGGGGCTGGCTGTGTGAGTTCTGGGTGAGTGTTTGGGGCTGGCTGAGTGAGTTTTAGGTGAGGATTTGGGGCTGGCTGTGTGAGTTCTGGGTGAGTGTTTGGGGCTGATTGTGTGAGTTCTGGGTGAGTGTTTGGGGCTGGCTGTGTGAGTTCTGGGTGAGGGTTTGGAGCTGGCTGTGTGAGTTCTGGGTGAGTGTTTGGGGCTGGCTGTGTGAGTTCTGGGTGACTGTTTGGGGCTGGTTGTGTGAGTTCTGGGTGAGGGTTTGGAGCTGGCTGTGTGAGTTCTGGGTGAGTGTTTGAGGCTGGCTGTGTGAGTTCTGGGTGAGGGTTTGGAGCTGGCTGTGTGAGTTCTGGGTGAGGGTTTGGGGCTGGCTGTGTGAGTTCTGGGTGAGTGTTTGGGGCTGGCTGTGTGAGTGCTGAATGAGGGTTTGGGGCTGGCTATGTGAGTTCTGGGTGTGGGTTTGGGGCTGGCTGTGTGAGTTCTGGGTGACTGTTTGGGGCTGGCTGTGTGAGTTCTGGGTGAGTGTTTGGGGCTGGCTGTGTGAGTTCTGGGTGAGTGTTTGGGGCTGGCTGTGTGAGTTCTGGGTGAGGGTTTGGAGATGGCTGTATGAGTTCTGGGTGAGAGATTAGGGCTGGCCGTGTGCGTTCTGGGTGAGTGTTTGGGGCTGGCTGTGTGAGTTCTGGGTAAGTATTTGGGGCTGGCTGTGTGAGTTCTGGGTGAGTGTTTGGTGCTGGCCGTGTGAGTTCTGGGTGAGTGTTTGGGGCTGGCTGTGTGAGTTCTGGGTGAGTGTTTGGTGCTGGCCGTGTGAGTTCTGGGTGAGTGTTTGGGGCTGGCTGTGTGAGTTCTGGGTGAGTGTTTGGGGCTGGCTGTGTGAGTTCTGGGTGAGGGTTTGTTGTTGGCTGTGTGAGTTCTGGGTGAGTGTTTGGTGCTGGCCGTGTGAGTTCTGGGTGAGTGTTTGGGGCTGGTTGTGTGAGTTCTGGGTGAGTGTTTGGGGGTGGCTGTGTGAGTTCTGGGTGAGTATTTTGTGCTGGCCATGTGAGTTCTGGTAGAGTGTTTGGGGCTGGCTGTGTGAGTTCTGGGTGAGTGTTTGGGGCTGGCTGTTTGAGTTTCTGGGTGAGTGTTTGGGGCTGGCTGTGTGAGTTCTGGGTGAGTGTTTGGGGCTGGCTGTGTGAGTTCTGGGTGAGTGTTTGGGGCTGGCTGAGTGAGTTTTAGGTGAGGATTTGGGGCTGGCTGTGTGAGTTCTGGGTGAGTGTTTGGGGCTGATTGTGTGAGTTCTGGGTGAGTGTTTGGGGCTGGCTGTGTGAGTTCTGGGTGAGGGTTTGGAGCTGGCTGTGTGAGTTCTGGGTGAGTGTTTGGGGCTGGCTGTGTGAGTTCTGGGTGACTGTTTGGGGCTGGTTGTGTGAGTTCTGGGTGAGGGTTTGGAGCTGGCTGTGTGAGTTCTGGGTGAGTGTTTGAGGCTGGCTGTGTGAGTTCTGGGTGAGGGTTTGGAGCTGGCTGTGTGAGTTCTGGGTGAGGGTTTGGGGCTGGCTGTGTGAGTTCTGGGTGAGTGTTTGGGGCTGGCTGTGTGAGTGCTGAATGAGGGTTTGGGGCTGGCTATGTGAGTTCTGGGTGTGGGTTTGGGGCTGGCTGTGTGAGTTCTGGGTGACTGTTTGGGGCTGGTTGTGTGAGTTCTGGGTGAGTGTTTGGGGCTGGCTGTGTGATTTCTGGGTGAGGGTTTGGAGATGGCTGTATGAGTTCTGGGTGAGAGATTAGAGCTGGCCGTGTGCGTTCTGGGTGAGTGTTTGGGGCTGGCTGTGTGAGTTCTGGGTGAGGGTTTGGAGCTGGCTGTGTGAGTTCTGGGTGAGTGTTTGGGTCTGGCTGTGTGAGTTCTGGGTGAGTGCTGGGGCTGGCTGTGTGAGTTCTGGGTGAGTGTTTGGGGCTGGCTGTGTGAGTTCTGGGTGAGTGTTTGGGGCTCGCTGTGTGAGTTCTAGGTGAGGATTTGGGGCTGGCTGTGTGAGTTCTGGGTGAGGGTTTGGGGCTGGCTGTGTGAGTTCTGGGTGAGTGTTTGGGGCTGGCTGTGTGAGTTCTGGGTGAGGGTTTGGAGATGGCTGTATGAGTTCTGGGTGAGAGATTAGGGCTGGCCGTGTGCGTTCTGGGTGAGTGTTTGGGGCTGGCTGTGTGAGTTCTGGGTAAGTATTTGGGGCTGGCTGTGTGAGTTCTGGGTGAGTGTTTGGTGCTGGCCGTGTGAGTTCTGGGTGAGTGTTTGGGGCTGGCTGTGTGAGTTCTGGGTGAGTGTTTGGTGCTGGCCGTGTGAGTTCTGGGTGAGTGTTTGGGGCTGGCTGTGTGAGTTCTGGGTGAGTGTTTGGGGCTGGCTGTGTGAGTTCTGGGTGAGGGTTTGTTGTTGGCTGTGTGAGTTCTGGGTGAGTGTTTGGTGCTGGCCGTGTGAGTTCTGGGTGAGTGTTTGGGGCTGGTTGTGTGAGTTCTGGGTGAGTGTTTGGGGGTGGCTGTGTGAGTTCTGGGTGAGTATTTTGTGCTGGCCATGTGAGTTCTGGTAGAGTGTTTGGGGCTGGCTGTGTGAGTTCTGGGTGAGTGTTTGGGGCTGGCTGTTTGAGTTTCTGGGTGAGTGTTTGGGGCTGGCTGTGTGAGTTCTGGGTGAGGTTTTGGGGCTGGCTGTGTGAGTTCTGGGTGAGTGTTTGGAGCTGGCTGTGTGAGTTCTGGGTGAGTGTTTAGGGCTGGCTGTGTGAGTTCTGTGTGAGTGTTTGGGGCTGGATGTGTGAGTTCTGGGTGAGGGATTGGGGCTGGCTGTGTGAGTTCTGGGTGAGGGATTGGGGCTGGCGGTTTGAGTTCTGGGTGAGTGTTTGGGGCTGGCTGTGTGAGTTCTGGGTCAGTGTTTGGGGCTGGCTGTGTGAGTTCTGGGTGAGGGTTTGTCGCTATCTGTGTGAGTTCTGGGTGAGTGTTTGGTGCTGGCCGTGTGAGTTCTGGGTGAGTGTTTGGGGCTGGCTGTGTGAGTTCTGGGTGAGTGTTTCGGGGTGGCTGTGTGCGTTCTGGGTGAGTGTTTGGTGCTGGCCATGTGAGTTCTGGGAGAGTGTTTGGGGCTTTCTGTGTGAGTTCTGGGTGAGTGTTTGGTTCTGGCTGTGTGAGTGCTGGGTGAGGGTTTGGAGCTGGCTGTGTGAGTTCTGGGTGAGGGTTTGGGGCTGGCTGTGTGAGTTCTGGGTGAGTGTTTGGGGCTGGCTGTGTGAATGCTGGGTTAGGGTTTTGGGCTGGCTGTGTGAGTCCTGGGTGAGTGTTTGGGGCTGGCTGTGTGAGTTCTGGGTGAGGGTTTGGGGCTTGCTGTGTGAGTTCTGGGTGAGGGTATGGGGCTGGCTGTGTGAGTTCTGGGTGAGTGTTTGGGGGTGCCTGTGTGAGTTCTGGGTGAGTGCTTGGGGCTGGCTGTGTGAGTTCTGGGTGAGTGTTTGGGGCTGGCTGTGTGAGTTCTGGATGAGTGTTTGGGGCTGGCTGTGTGAGTTCTAGGTGAGAGTTTGGGGCTGGCTGTGTGATTTCTGGGTGAGTGTTTGGGGCTGGCTGTGTGAGTTCTGGGTGAGTGTTTGAGGCTGGCTGTGTGAGTTCTGGGTGAGGGTTTGGAGCTGGCTGTGTGAGTTCTGGGTGAGTGTTTGGGGCTGGCTGTGTGAGTTCTGGGTGAGTGCTGGGGCTGGCTGTGTGAGTTCTGGGTGAGTGTTTGGGGCTGGCTGTGTGAGTTCTGGGTGAGTGTTTGGGGCTCGCTGTGTGAGTTCTAGGTGAGGATTTGGGGCTGGCTGTGTGAGTTCTGGGTGAGGGTTTGGGGCTGGCTGTGTGAGTTCTGGGTGAGTGTTTGGGGCTGGCTGTGTGAGTTCTGGGTGAGGGTTTGGAGATGGCTGTATGAGTTCTGGGTGAGAGATTAGGGCTGGCCGTGTGCGTTCTGGGTGAGTGTTTGGGGCTGGCTGTGTGAGTTCTGGGTAAGTATTTGGGGCTGGCTGTGTGAGTTCTGGGTGAGTGTTTGGTGCTGGCCGTGTGAGTTCTGAGTGAGTGTTTGGGGCTGGCTGTGTTATTTCTGGGTGAGTGTTTGGGGCTGGCTGTGTGAGTTCTGGGTGAGGGTTTGGCGCTTGCTGTGTGAGTTCTGGGTGAGTGTTTGGTGCTGGCCGTGTGAGTTCTGGGTGAGTGTTTGGGGCTGGCTGTGTGAGTTCTGGGTGAGTGTTTGGGGCTGGCTGTGTGAGTTCTGGGTGAGGGTTTGTTGTTGGCTGTGTGAGTTCTGGGTGAGTGTTTGGTGCTGGCCGTGTGAGTTCTGGGTGAGGTTTTGGGGCTGGCTGTGTGAGTTCTGGGTGAGTGTTTGGAGCTGGCTGTGTGAGTTCTGGGTGAGTGTTTAGGGCTGGCTGTGTGAGTTCTGTGTGAGTGTTTGGGGCTGGATGTGTGAGTTCTGGGTGAGGGATTGGGGCTGGCTGTGTGAGTTCTGGGTGAGGGATTGGGGCTGGCGGTTTGAGTTCTGGGTGAGTGTTTGGGGCTGGCTGTGTGAGTTCTGGGTCAGTGTTTGGGGCTGGCTGTGTGAGTTCTGGGTGAGGGTTTGTCGCTATCTGTGTGAGTTCTGGGTGAGTGTTTGGTGCTGGCCGTGTGAGTTCTGGGTGAGTGTTTGGGGCTGGCTGTGTGAGTTCTGGGTGAGTGTTTCGGGGTGGCTGTGTGAGTTCTGGGTGAGTGTTTGGTGCTGGCCATGTGAGTTCTGGGAGAGTGTTTGGGGCTTTCTGTGTGAGTTCTGGGTGAGTGTTTGGGGCTGGCTGTGTGAGTGCTGGGTGAGGGTTTGGAGCTGGCTGTGTGAGTTCTGGGTGAGGGTTTGGGGCTGGCTGTGTGAGTTCTGGGTGAGTGTTTGGGGCTGGCTGTGTGAATGCTGGGTTAGGGTTTTGGGCTGGCTGTGTGAGTCCTGGGTGAGTGTTTGGGGCTGGCTGTGTGAGTTCTGGGTGAGGGTTTGGGGCTTGCTGTGTGAGTTCTGGGTGAGGGTATGGGGCTGGCTGTGTGAGTTCTGGGTGAGTGTTTGGGGGTGCCTGTGTGAGTTCTGGGTGAGTGCTTGGGGCTGGCTGTGTGAGTTCTGGGTGAGTGTTTGGGGCTGGCTGTGTGAGTTCTGGATGAGTGTTTGGGGCTGGCTGTGTGAGTTCTAGGTGAGAGTTTGGGGCTGGCTGTGTGATTTCTGGGTGAGTGTTTGGGGCTGGCTGTGTGAGTTCTGGGTGAGTGTTTGAGGCTGGCTGTGTGAGTTCTGGGTGAGGGTTTGGAGCTGGCTGTGTGAGTTCTGGGTGAGTGTTTGGGGCTGGCTGTGTGAGTTCTGGGTGAGTGCTGGGGCTGGCTGTGTGAGTTCTGGGTGAGTGTTTGGGGCTGGCTGTGTGAGTTCTGGGTGAGTGTTTGGGGCTCGCTGTGTGAGTTCTAGGTGAGGATTTGGGGCTGGCTGTGTGAGTTCTGGGTGAGGGTTTGGGGCTGGCTGTGTGAGTTATGGGTGAGTGTTTGGGGCTGGCTGTGTGAGTTCTGGGTGAGGGTTTGGAGATGGCTGTATGAGTTCTGGGTGAGAGATTAGGGCTGGCCGTGTGCGTTCTGGGTGAGTGTTTGGGGCTGGCTGTGTGAGTTCTGGGTAAGTATTTGGGGCTGGCTGTGTGAGTTCTGGGTGAGTGTTTGGTGCTGGCGGTGTGAGTTCTGAGTGAGTGTTTGGGGCTGGCTGTGTTATTTCTGGGTGAGTGTTTGGGGCTGGCTGTGTGAGTTCTGGGTGAGGGTTTGGGGCTTGCTGTGTGAGTTCTGGGTGAGTGTTTGGTGCTGGCCGTGTGAGTTCTGGGTGAGTGTTTGGGGCTGGCTGTGTGAGTTCTGGGTGAGTGTTTGGGGCTGGCTGTGTGAGTTCTGGGTGAGGGTTTGTTGTTGGCTGTGTGAGTTCTGGGTGAGTGTTTGGTGCTGGCCGTGTGAGTTCTGGGTGAGTGTTTGGGGCTGGTTGTGTGAGTTCTGGGTGAGTGTTTGGGGGTGGCTGTGTGAGTTATGGGTGAGTATTTTGTGCTGGCCATGTGAGTTCTGGGAGAGTGTTTGGGGCTGGCTATGTGAGTTTCTGGGTGAGTGTTTGGGGCTGGCTGTGTGAGTTCTGGGTGAGGTTTTGGGGCTGGCTGTGTGAGTTCTGGGTGAGTGTTTGGAGCTGGCTGTGTGAGTTCTGGGTGAGGGATTGGGGCTGGCGGTTTGAGTTCTGGGTGAGTGTTTGGGGCTGGCTGTGTGAGTTCTGGGTCAGTGTTTGGGGCTGGCTGTGTGAGTTCTGGGTGAGGGTTTGTCGCTATCTGTGTGAGTTCTGGGTGAGGGTTTGGGGCTGGCTGTGTGAGTTCTGGGTGAGTGTTTGGGGCTGGCTGTGTGAGTTCTGGGTGAGGGTTTGGAGATGGCTGTATGAGTTCTGGGTGAGAGATTAGGGCTGGCCGTGTGCGTTCTGGGTGAGTGTTTGGGGCTGGATGTGTGAGTTCTGGGTAAGTATTTGGGGCTGGCTGTGTGAGTTCTGGGTGAGTGTTTGGGGCTGGCTGTGTGAGTTCTGGGTGAGGGTTTGGAGATGGCTGTATGAGTTCTGGGTGAGAGATTAGGGCTGGCCGTGTGCGTTCTGGGTGAGTGTTTGGGGCTGGCTGTGTGAATTCTGTGTGAGTGTTTGGGGCTGGATGTGTGAGTTCTGGGTGAGGGATTGGGGCTGGCTGTGTGAGTTCTGGGTGAGGGATTGGGGCTGGCGGTTTGAGTTCTGGGTGAGTGTTTGGGGCTGGCTGTGTGAGTTCTGGGTCAGTGTTTGGGGCTGGCTGTGTGAGTTCTGGTTGAGGGTTTGTCGCTATCTGTGTGAGTTCTGGGTGAGTGTTTGGTGCTGGCCGTGTGAGTTCTGGGTGAGTGTTTGGGGCTGGCTGTGTGAGTTCTGGGTGAGTGTTTCGGGGTGGCTGTGTGAGTTCTGGGTGAGTGTTTGGTGCTGGCCATGTGAGTTCTGGGAGAGTGTTTGGGGCTTTCTGTGTGAGTTCTGGGTGAGTGTTTGGGGCTGGTTGTGTGAGTTCTGGGTGAGTGTTTGGGGCTGGCTGTGTGAGTTCTGGGTGACTGTTTGGGGCTGGCTGTGTGAGTTCTGGGTGAGTGCTGGGGCTGGCTGTGTGAGTTCTGGGTGAGTGTTTGGGGCTGGCTGTGTAAGTTCTCGGTGAGTGTTTGGGGCTGGCTGTGTGAGTTCTGGGTGAGTGTTTGGGGCTGGCTGTGTGAGTTCTGGGTGAGTGTTTGGGGCTGGCTGAGTGAGTTTTAGGTGAGGATTTGGGGCTGGCTGTGTGAGTTCTGGGTGAGTGTTTGGGGCTGATTGTGTGAGTTCTGGGTGAGTGTTTGGGGCTGGCTGTGTGAGTTCTGGGTGAGGGTTTGGAGCTGGCTGTGTGAGTTCTGGGTGAGTGTTTGGGGCTGGCTGTGTGAGTTCTGGGTGACTGTTTGGGGCTGGTTGTGTGAGTTCTGGGTGAGGGTTTGGAGCTGGCTGTGTGAGTTTTGGGTGAGTGTTTGAGGCTGGCTGTGTGAGTTCTGGGTGAGGGTTTGGAGCTGGCTGTGTGAGTTCTGGGTGAGGGTTTGGGGCTGGCTGTGTGAGTTCTGGGTGAGTGTTTGGGGCTGGCTGTGTGAGTGCTGAATGAGGGTTTGGGGCTGGCTATGTGAGTTCTGGGTGTGGGTTTGGGGCTGGCTGTGTGAGTTCTGGGTGACTGTTTGGGGCTGGTTGTGTGAGTTCTGGGTGAGTGTTTGGGGCTGGCTGTGTGAGTTCTGGGTGAGGGTTTGGAGATGGCTGTATGAGTTCTGGGTGAGAGATTAGGGCTGGCCGTGTGCGTTCTGGGTGAGTGCTGGGGCTGGCTGTGTGAGTTCTGGGTGAGTGTTTGGGGCTGGCTGTGTGAGTTCTGGGTGAGTGTTTGGGGCTCGCTGTGTGAGTTCTAGGTGAGGATTTGGGGCTGGCTGTGTGAGTTCTGGGTGAGGGTTTGGGGCTGGCTGTGTGAGTTCTGGGTGAGTGTTTGGGGCTGGCTGTGTGAGTTCTGGGTGAGGGTTTGGAGATGGCTGTATGAGTTCTGGGTGAGAGATTAGGGCTGGCCGTGTGCGTTCTGGGTGAGTGTTTGGGGCTGGCTGTGTGAGTTCTGGGTAAGTATTTGGGGCTGGCTGTGTGAGTACTGGGTGAGTGTTTGGTGCTGGCCGTGTGAGTTCTGGGTGAGTGTTTGGGGCTGGCTGTGTGAGTTCTGGGTGAGTGTTTGGTGCTGGCCGTGTGAGTTCTGGGTGAGTGTTTGGGGCTGGCTGTGTGAGTTCTGGGTGAGTGTTTGGGGCTGGCTGTGTGAGTTCTGGGTGAGGGTTTGTTGTTGGCTGTGTGAGTTCTGGGTGAGTGTTTGGTGCTGGCCGTGTGAGTTCTGGGTGAGTGTTTGGGGCTGGTTGTGTGAGTTCTGGGTGAGTGTTTGGGGGTGGCTGTGTGAGTTCTGGGTGAGTATTTTGTGCTGGCCATGTGAGTTCTGGTAGAGTGTTTGGGGCTGGCTGTGTGAGTTCTGGGTGAGTGTTTGGGGCTGGCTGTTTGAGTTTCTGGGTGAGTGTTTGGGGCTGGCTGTGTGAGTTCTGGGTGAGGTTTTGGGGCTGGCTGTGTGAGTTCTGGGTGAGTGTTTGGAGCTGGCTGTGTGAGTTCTGGGTGAGTGTTTGGGGCTGGCTGTGTGAGTTCTGTGTGAGTGTTTGGGGCTGGCTGTGTGAGTTCTGGGTGAGGGTTTGGAGATGGCTGTATGAGTTCTGGGTGAGAGATTAGGGCTGGCCGTGTGCGTTCTGGGTGAGTGTTTGGGGCTGGCTGTGTGAGTTCTGGGTGAGGGTTTGGAGATGGCTGTATGAGTTCTGGGTGAGAGATTAGGGCTGGCCGTGTGCGTTCTGGGTGAGTGTTTGGGGCTGGCTGTGTGAATTCTGTGTGAGTGTTTGGGGCTGGATGTGTGAGTTCTGGGTGAGGGATTGGGGCTGGCTGTGTGAGTTCTGGGTGAGGGATTGGGGCTGGCGGTTTGAGTTCTGGGTGAGTGTTTGGGGCTGGCTGTGTGAGTTCTGGGTCAGTGTTTGGGGCTGGCTGTGTGAGTTCTGGTTGAGGGTTTGTCGCTATCTGTGTGAGTTCTGGGTTAGTGTTTGGTGCTGGCCGTGTGAGTTCTGGGTGAGTGTTTGGGGCTGGCTGTGTGAGTTCTGGGTGAGTGTTTGGGGGTGGCTGTGTGAGTTCTGGGTGAGTGTTTGGTGCTGGCCATGTGAGTTCTGGGAGAGTGTTTGGGGCTTTCTGTGTGAGTTCTGGGTGAGTGTTTGGGGCTGGTTGTGTGAGTTCTGGGTGAGTGTTTGGGGCTGGCTGTGTGAGTTCTGGGTGACTGTTTGGGGCTGGCTGTGTGAGTTCTGGGTGAGTGCTGGGGCTGGCTGTGTGAGTTCTGGGTGAGTGTTTGGGGCTAGCTGTGTAAGTTCTCGGTGAGTGTTTGGGGCTGGCTGTGTGAGTTCTGGGTGAGTGTTTGGGGCTGGCTGTGTGAGTTCTGGGTGAGTGTTTGGGGCTGGCTGAGTGAGTTTTAGGTGAGGATTTGGGGCTGGCTGTGTGAGTTCTGGGTGAGTGTTTGGGGCTGATTGTGTGAGTTCTGGGTGAGTGTTTGGGGCTGGCTGTGTGAGTTCTGGGTGAGGGTTTGGAGCTGGCTGTGTGAGTTCTGGGTGAGTGTTTGGGGCTGGCTGTGTGAGTTCTGGGTGACTGTTTGGGGCTGGTTGTGTGAGTTCTGGGTGAGGGTTTGGAGCTGGCTGTGTGAGTTCTGGGTGAGTGTTTGAGGCTGGCTGTGTGAGTTCTGGGTGAGGGTTTGGAGCTGGCTGTGTGAGTTCTGGGTGAGGGTTTGGGGCTGGCTGTGTGAGTTCTGGGTGAGTGTTTGGGGCTGGCTGTGTGAGTGCTGAATGAGGGTTTGGGGCTGGCTATGTGAGTTCTGGGTGTGGGTTTGGGGCTGGCTGTGTGAGTTCTGGGTGACTGTTTGGGGCTGGTTGTGTGAGTTCTGGGTGAGTGTTTGGGGCTGGCTGTGTGAGTTCTGGGTGAGGGTTTCGGGGTGGCTGTGTGAGTTCTGGGTGAGTGTTTGGTGCTGGCCATGTGAGTTCTGGGAGAGTGTTTGGGGCTTTCTGTGTGAGTTCTGGGTGAGTGTTTGGGGCTGGTTGTGTGAGTTCTGGGTGAGTGTTTGGGGCTGGCTGTGTGAGTTCTGGGTGACTGTTTGGGGCTGGCTGTGTGAGTTTTGGGTGAGTGCTGGGGCTGGCTGTGTGAGTTCTGGGTGAGTGTTTGGGGCTAGCTGTGTAAGTTCTCGGTGAGTGTTTGGGGCTGGCTGTGTGAGTTCTGGGTGAGTGTTTGGGGCTGGCTGTGTGAGTTCTGGGTGAGTGTTTGGGGCTGGCTGAGTGAGTTTTAGGTGAGGATTTGGGGCTGGCTGTGTGAGTTCTGGGTGAGTGTTTGGGGCTGATTGTGTGAGTTCTGGGTGAGTGTTTGGGGCTGGCTGTGTGAGTTCTGGGTGAGGGTTTGGAGCTGGCTGTGTGAGTTCTGGGTGAGTGTTTGGGGCTGGCTGTGTGAGTTCTGGGTGAGGGTTTGGAGCTGGCTGTGTGAGTTCTGGGTGAGTGTTTGGGGCTGGCTGTGTGAGTTCTGGGTGACTGTTTGGGGCTGGTTGTGTGAGTTCTGGGTGAGGGTTTGGAGCTGGCTGTGTGAGTTCTGGGTGAGTGTTTGAGGCTGGCTGTGTGAGTTCTGGGTGAGGGTTTGGAGCTGGCTGTGTGAGTTCTGGGTGAGGGTTTGGGGCTGGCTGTGTGAGTTCTGGGTGAGTGTTTGGGGCTGGCTGTGTGAGTGCTGAATGAGGGTTTGGGGCTGGCTATGTGAGTTCTGGGTGTGGGTTTGGGGCTGGCTGTGTGAGTTCTGGGTGACTGTTTGGGGCTGGTTGTGTGAGTTCTGGGTGAGTGTTTGGGGCTGGCTGTGTGAGTTCTGGGTGAGGGTTTCGGGGTGGCTGTGTGAGTTCTGGGTGAGTGTTTGGTGCTGGCCATGTGAGTTCTGGGAGAGTGTTTGGGGCTTTCTGTGTGAGTTCTGGGTGAGTGTTTGGGGCTGGTTGTGTGAGTTCTGGGTGAGTGTTTGGGGCTGGCTGTGTGAGTTCTGGGTGACTGTTTGGGGCTGGCTGTGTGAGTTCTGGGTGAGTGCTGGGGCTGGCTGTGTGAGTTCTGGGTGAGTGTTTGGGGCTAGCTGTGTAAGTTCTCGGTGAGTGTTTGGGGCTGGCTGTGTGAGTTCTGGGTGAGTGTTTGGGGCTGGCTGTGTGAGTTCTGGGTGAGTGTTTGGGGCTGGCTGAGTTAGTTTTAGGTGAGGATTTGGGGCTGGCTGTGTGAGTTCTGGGTGAGTGTTTGGGGCTGATTGTGTGAGTTCTGGGTGAGTGTTTGGGGCTGGCTGTGTGAGTTCTGGGTGAGGGTTTGGAGCTGGCTGTGTGAGTTCTGGGTGAGTGTTTGGGGCTGGCTGTGTGAGTTCTGGGTGACTGTTTGGGGCTGGTTGTGTGAGTTCTGGGTGAGGGTTTGGAGCTGGCTGTGTGAGTTCTGGGTGAGTGTTTGAGGCTGGCTGTGTGAGTTCTGGGTGAGGGTTTGGAGCTGGCTGTGTGAGTTCTGGGTGAGGGTTTGGGGCTGGCTGTGTGAGTTCTGGGTGAGTGTTTGGGGCTGGCTGTGTGAGTGCTGAATGAGGGTTTGGGGCTGGCTATGTGAGTTCTGGGTGTGGGTTTGGGGCTGGCTGTGTGAGTTCTGGGTGACTGTTTGGGGCTGGTTGTGTGAGTTCTGGGTGAGTGTTTGGGGCTGGCTGTGTGAGTTCTGGGTGAGGGTTTGGAGATGGCTGTATGAGTTCTGGGTGAGAGATTAGGGCTGGCCGTGTGCGTTCTGGGTGAGTGTTTGGGGCTGGCTGTGTGAGTTCTGGGTGAGGGTTTGGAGCTGGCTGTGTGAGTTCTGGGTGAGTGTTTGGGGCTGGCTGTGTGAGTTCTGGGTGAGTGCTGGGGCTGGCTGTGTGAGTTCTGGGTGAGTGTTTGGGGCTGGCTGTGTGAGTTCTGGGTGAGTGTTTGGGGCTCGCTGTGTGAGTTCTAGGTGAGGATTTGGGGCTGGCTGTGTGAGTTCTGGGTGAGGGTTTGGGGCTGGCTGTGTGAGTTCTGGGTGAGTGTTTGGGGCTGGCTGTGTGAGTTCTGGGTGAGGGTTTGGAGATGGCTGTATGAGTTCTGGGTGAGAGATTAGGGCTGGCCGTGTGCGTTCTGGGTGAGTGTTTGGGGCTGGCTGTGTGAGTTCTGGGTAAGTATTTGGGGCTGGCTGTGTGAGTTCTGGGTGAGTGTTTGGTGCTGGCCGTGTGAGTTCTGGGTGAGTGTTTGGGGCTGGCTGTGTGAGTTCTGGGTGAGTGTTTGGTGCTGGCCGTGTGAGTTCTGGGTGAGTGTTTGGGGCTGGCTGTGTGAGTTCTGGGTGAGTGTTTGGGGCTGGCTGTGTGAGTTCTGGGTGAGGGTTTGTTGTTGGCTGTGTGAGTTCTGGGTGAGTGTTTGGTGCTGGCCGTGTGAGTTCTGGGTGAGTGTTTGGGGGTGGCTGTGTGAGTTCTGGGTGAGTATTTTGTGCTGGCCATGTGAGTTCTGGTAGAGTGTTTGGGGCTGGCTGTGTGAGTTCTGGGTGAGTGTTTGGGGCTGGCTGTTTGAGTTTCTGGGTGAGTGTTTGGGGCTGGCTGTGTGAGTTCTGGGTGAGGTTTTGGGGCTGGCTGTGTGAGTTCTGGGTGAGTGTTTGGAGCTGGCTGTGTGAGTTCTGGGTGAGTGTTTGGGGCTGGCTGTGTGAGTTCTGTGTGAGTGTTTGGGGCTGGATGTGTGAGTTCTGGGTGAGGGATTGGGGCTGGCTGTGTGAGTTCTGGGTGAGGGATTGGAGCTGGCGGTTTGAGTTCTGGGTGAGTGTTTGGCGCTGGCTGTGTGAGTTCTGGGTCAGTGTTTGGGGCTGGCTGTGTGAGTTCTGGGTGAGGGTTTGTCGCTATCTGTGTGAGTTCTGGGTGAGTGTTTGGTGCTGGCCGTGTGAGTTCTGGGTGAGTGTTTGGGGCTGGCTGTGTGAGTTCTGGGTGAGTGTTTCGGGGTGGCTGTGTGAGTTCTGGGTGAGTGTTTGGTGCTGGCCATGTGAGTTCTGGGAGAGTGTTTGGGGCTTTCTGTGTGAGTTCTGGGTG
Organism: Petromyzon marinus; assembly: GCF_048934315.1. Lineage (NCBI taxonomy): Eukaryota > Metazoa > Chordata > Hyperoartia > Petromyzontiformes > Petromyzontidae > Petromyzon > Petromyzon marinus. The sequence continues at coordinate 6,156,325 of NC_133690.1, read as the reverse complement.
AGTGTTTGGGGCTGGCTGTGTGAGTGCTGGGTGAGGGTTTGGAGCTGGCTGTGTGAGTCCTGGGTGAGTGTTTGGGGCTGGCTGTGTGAGTTCTGGGTGAGGGTTTGGGGCTTGCTGTGTGAGTTCTGGGTGAGGGTATGGGGCTGGCTGTGTGAGTTCTGGGTGAGTGTTTGGGGGTGCCTGTGTGAGTTCTGGGTGAGTGCTTGGGGCTGGCTGTGTGAGTTCTGGGTGAGTGTTTGGGGCTGGCTGTGTGAGTTCTGGATGAGTGTTTGGGGCTGGCTGTGTGAGTTCTAGGTGAGAGTTTGGGGCTGGCTGTGTGATTTCTGGGTGAGTGTTTGGGGCTGGCTGTGTGAGTTCTGGGTGAGTGTTTGAGGCTGGCTGTGTGAGTTCTGGGTGAGGGTTTGGAGCTGGCTGTGTGAGTTCTGGGTGAGTGTTTGGGGCTGGCTGTGTGAGTTCTGGGTGAGTGCTGGGGCTGGCTGTGTGAGTTCTGGGTGAGTGTTTGGGGCTGGCTGTGTGAGTTCTGGGTGAGTGTTTGGGGCTCGCTGTGTGAGTTCTAGGTGAGGATTTGGGGCTGGCTGTGTGAGTTCTGGGTGAGGGTTTGGGGCTGGCTGTGTGAGTTCTGGGTGAGTGTTTGGGGCTGGCTGTGTGAGTTCTGGGTGAGGGTTTGGAGATGGCTGTATGAGTTCTGGGTGAGAGATTAGGGCTGGCCGTGTGCGTTCTGGGTGAGTGTTTGGGGCTGGCTGTGTGAGTTCTGGGTAAGTATTTGGGGCTGGCTGTGTGAGTTCTGGGTGAGTGTTTGGTGCTGGCCGTGTGAGTTCTGGGTGAGTGTTTGGGGCTGGCTGTGTTATTTCTGGGTGAGTGTTTGGGGCTGGCTGTGTGAGTTCTGGGTGAGGGTTTGGGGCTTGCTGTGTGAGTTCTGGGTGAGTGTTTGGTGCTGGCCGTGTGAGTTCTGGGTGAGTGTTTGGGGCTGGCTGTGTGAGTTCTGGGTGAGTGTTTGGGGCTGGCTGTGTGAGTTCTGGGTGAGGGTTTGTTGTTGGCTGTGTGAGTTCTGGGTGAGTGTTTGGTGCTGGCCGTGTGAGTTCTGGGTGAGTGTTTGGGGCTGGTTGTGTGAGTTCTGGGTGAGTGTTTGGGGGTGGCTGTGTGAGTTATGGGTGAGTATTTTGTGCTGGCCATGTGAGTTCTGGGAGAGTGTTTGGGGCTGGCTATGTGAGTTTCTGGGTGAGTGTTTGGGGCTGGCTGTGTGAGTTCTGGGTGAGTGTTTGGAGCTGGCTGTGTGAGTTCTGGGTGAGTGTTTGGGGCTGGCTGTGTGAGTTCTGTGTGAGTGTTTGGGGCTGGATGTGTGAGTTCTGGGTGAGGGATTGGGGCTGGCTGTGTGAGTTCTGGGTGAGGGATTGGGGCTGGCGGTTTGAGTTCTGGGTGAGTGTTTGGGGCTGGCTGTGTGAGTTCTGGGTCAGTGTTTGGGGCTGGCTGTGTGAGTTCTGGGTGAGGGTTTGTCGCTATCTGTGTGAGTTCTGGGTGAGGGTTTGGGGCTGGCTGTGTGAGTTCTGGGTGAGTGTTTGGGGCTGGCTGTGTGAGTTCTGGGTGAGGGTTTGGAGATGGCTGTATGAGTTCTGGGTGAGAGATTAGGGCTGGCCGTGTGCGTTCTGGGTGAGTGTTTGGGGCTGGCTGTGTGAGTTCTGGGTAAGTATTTGGGGCTGGCTGTGTGAGTTCTGGGTGAGTGTTTGGTGCTGGCCGTGTGAGTTCTGGGTGAGTGTTTGGGGCTGGCTGTGTTATTTCTGGGTGAGTGTTTGGGGCTGGCTGTGTGAGTTCTGGGTGAGGGTTTGGGGCTTGCTGTGTGAGTTCTGGGTGAGTGTTTGGTGCTGGCCGTGTGAGTTCTGGGTGAGTGTTTGGGGCTGGCTGTGTGAGTTCTGGGTGAGTGTTTGGGGCTGGCTGTGTGAGTTCTGGGTGAGGGTTTGTTGTTGGCTGTGTGAGTTCTGGGTGAGTGTTTGGTGCTGGCCGTGTGAGTTCTGGGTGAGTGTTTGGGGCTGGTTGTGTGAGTTCTGGGTGAGTGTTTGGGGGTGGCTGTGTGAGTTCTGGGTGAGTATTTTGTGCTGGCCATGTGAGTTCTGGGAGAGTGTTTGGGGCTGGCTGTGTGAGTTCTGGGTGAGTGTTTGGGGCTGGCTGTTTGAGTTTCTGGGTGAGTGTTTGGGGCTGGCTGTGTGAGTTCTGGGTGAGGTTTTGGGGCTGGCTGTGTGAGTTCTGGGTGAGTGTTTGGTGCTGGCCTTGTGAGTTCTGGGTGAGTGTTTGGGGCTGGCTGTGTGAGTTCTGGGTGAGTGTTTCGGGGTGGCTGTGTGAGTTCTGGGTGAGTGTTTGGTGCTGGCCATGTAAGTTCTGGGAGAGTGTTTGGGGCTTTCTGTGTGAGTTCTGGGTGAGTGTTTGGGGCTGGCTGTGTGAGTGCTGGGTGAGGGTTTGGAGCTGGCTGTGTGAGTTCTGGGTGAGGGTTTGGGGCTGGCTGTGTGAGTTCTGGGTGAGTGTTTGGGGCTGGCTGTGTGAATGCTGGGTTAGGGTTTTGGGCTGGCTGTGTGAGTCCTGGGTGAGTGTTTGGGGCTGGCTGTGTGAGTTCTGGGTGAGTGTTTGGGGGTGCCTGTGTGAGTTCTGGGTGAGTGCTTGGGGCTGGCTGTGTGAGTTCTGGGTGAGTGTTTGGGGCTGGCTGTGTGAGTTCTGGATGAGTGTTTGGGGCTGGCTGTGTGAGTTCTAGGTGAGAGTTTGGGGCTGGCTGTTTGAGTTTCATGGGTGAGTGTTTGGGGCTGGCTGTGTGAGTTCTGGGTGAGGTTTTGGGGCTGGCTGTGTGAGTTCTGGGTGAGTGTTTGGTGCTGGCCGTGTGAGTTCTGGGTGAGTGTTTGGGGCTGGCTGTGTGAGTTCTGGGTGAGTGTTTCGGGGTGGCTGTGTGAGTTCTGGGTGAGTGTTTGGTGCTGGCCATGTAAGTTCTGGGAGAGTGTTTGGGGCTTTCTGTGTGAGTTCTGGGTGAGTGTTTGGGGCTGGCTGTGTGAGTGCTGGGTGAGGGTTTGGAGCTGGCTGTGTGAGTTCTGGGTGAGGGTTTGGGGCTGGCTGTGTGAGTTCTGGGTGAGTGTTTGGGGCTGGCTGTGTGAATGCTGGGTTAGGGTTTTGGGCTGGCTGTGTGAGTCCTGGGTGAGTGTTTGGGGCTGGCTGTGTGAGTTCTGGGTGAGCGTTTGGGGCTTGCTGTGTGAGTTCTGGGTGAGGGTATGGGGCTGGCTGTGTGAGTTCTGGGTGAGTGTTTGGGGGTGCCTGTGTGAGTTCTGGGTGAGTGCTTGGGGCTGGCTGTGTGAGTTCTGGGTGAGTGTTTGGGGCTGGCTGTGTGAGTTCTGGATGAGTGTTTGGGGCTGGCTGTGTGAGTTCTAGGTGAGAGTTTGGGGCTGGCTGTGTGATTTCTGGGTGAGTGTTTGGGGCTGGCTGTGTGAGTTCTGGGTGAGTGTTTGAGGCTGGCTGTGTGAGTTCTGGGTGAGGGTTTGGAGCTGGCTGTGTGAGTTCTGGGTGAGTGTTTGGGGCTGGCTGTGTGAGTTCTGGGTGAGTGCTGGGGCTGGCTGTGTGAGTTCTGGGTGAGTGTTTGGGGCTAGCTGTGTGAGTTCTGGGTGAGTGTTTGGGGCTCGCTGTGTGAGTTCTAGGTGAGGATTTGGGGCTGGCTGTGTGAGTTCTGGGTGAGGGTTTGGGGCTGGTTGTGTGAGTTCTGGGTGAGTGTTTGGGGCTGGCTGTCTGAGTTCTGGGTGAGGGTTTGGAGATGGCTGTATGAGTTCTGGGTGAGAGATTAGGGCTGGCCGTGTGCGTTCTGGGTGAGTGTTTGGGGCTGGCTGTGTGAGTTCTGGGTAAGTATTTGGGGCTGGCTGTGTGAGTTCTGGGTGAGTGTTTGGTGCTGGCCGTGTGAGTTCTGGGTGATTGTTTGGGGCTGGTTGTGTGAGTTCTGGGTGAGTGTTTGGGGGTGGCTGTGTGAGTTATGGGTGAGTATTTTGTGCTGGCCATGTGAGTTCTGGGAGAGTGTTTGGGGCTGGCTATGTGAGTTTCTGGGTGAGTGTTTGGGGCTGGCTGTGTGAGTTCTGGGTGAGGTTTTGGGGCTGGCTGTGTGAGTTCTGGGTGAGTGTTTGGAGCTGGCTGTGTGAGTTCTGGGTGAGTGTTTGGGGCTGGCTGTGTGAGTTCTGTGTGAGTGTTTGGGGCTGGATGTGTGAGTTCTGGGTGAGGGATTGGGGCTGGCTGTGTGAGTTCTGGGTGAGGGATTGGGGCTGGCGGTTTGAGTTCTGGGTGAGTGTTTGGGGCTGGCTGTGTGAGTTCTGGGTCAGTGTTTGGGGCTGGCTGTGTGAGTTCTGGGTGAGGGTTTGTCGCTATCTGTGTGAGTTCTGGGTGAGGGTTTGGGGCTGGCTGTGTGAGTTCTGGGTGAGTTTTTGGGGCTGGCTGTGTGAGTTCTGGGTGAGGGTTTGGAGATGGCTGTATGAGTTCTGGGTGAGAGATTAGGGCTGGCCGTGTGCGTTCTGGGTGAGTGTTTGGGGCTGGCTGTGTGAGTTCTGGGTAAGTATTTGGGGCTGGCTGTGTGAGTTCTGGGTGAGTGTTTGGTGCTGGCCGTGTGAGTTCTGGGTGAGTGTTTGGGGCTGGCTGTGTTATTTCTGGGTGAGTGTTTGGGGCTGGCTGTGTGAGTTCTGGGTGAGGGTTTGGGGCTTGCTGTGTGAGTTCTGGGTGAGTGTTTGGTGCTGGCCGTGTGAGTTCTGGGTGAGTGTTTGGGGCTGGCTGTGTGAGTTCTGGGTGAGTGTTTGGGGCTGGCTGTGTGAGTTCTGGGTGAGGGTTTGTTGTTGGCTGTGTGAGTTCTGGGTGAGTGTTTGGTGCTGGCCGTGTGAGTTCTGGGTGAGTGTTTGGGGCTGGTTGTGTGAGTTCTGGGTGAGTGTTTGGGGGTGGCTGTGTGAGTTCTGGGTGAGTATTTTGTGCTGGCCATGTGAGTTCTGGGAGAGTGTTTGGGGCTGGCTGTGTGAGTTCTGGGTGAGTGTTTGGGGCTGGCTGTTTGAGTTTCTGGGTGAGTGTTTGGGGCTGGCTGTGTGAGTTCTGGGTGAGGTTTTGGGGCTGGCTGTGTGAGTTCTGGGTGAGTGTTTGGTGCTGGCCGTGTGAGTTCTGGGTGAGTGTTTGGGGCTGGCTGTGTGAGTTCTGGGTGAGTGTTTCGGGGTGGCTGTGTGAGTTCTGGGTGAGTGTTTGGTGCTGGCCATGTAAGTTCTGGGAGAGTGTTTGGGGCTTTCTGTGTGAGTTCTGGGTGAGTGTTTGGGGCTGGCTGTGTGAGTGCTGGGTGAGGGTTTGGAGATGGCTGTGTGAGTTCTGGGTGAGGGTTTGGGGCTGGCTGTGTGAGTTCTGGGTGAGTGTTTGGGGCTGGCTGTGTGAATGCTGGGTTAGGGTTTTGGGCTGGCTGTGTGAGTCCTGGGTGAGTGTTTGGGGCTGGCTGTGTGAGTTCTGGGTGAGGGTTTGGGGCTTGCTGTGTGAGTTCTGGGTGAGGGTATGGGGCTGGCTGTGTGAGTTCTGGGTGAGTGTTTGGGGGTGCCTGTGTGAGTTCTGGGTGAGTGCTTGGGGCTGGCTGTGTGAGTTCTGGGTGAGTGTTTGGGGCTGGCTGTGTGAGTTCTGGATGAGTGTTTGGGGCTGGCTGTGTGAGTTCTAGGTGAGAGTTTGGGGCTGGCTGTTTGAGTTTCTGGGTGAGTGTTTGGGGCTGGCTGTGTGAGTTCTGGGTGAGGTTTTGGGGCTGGCTGTGTGAGTTCTGGGTGAGTGTTTGGTGCTGGCCGTGTGAGTTCTGGGTGAGTGTTTGGGGCTGGCTGTGTGAGTTCTGGGTGAGTGTTTCGGGGTGGCTGTGTGAGTTCTGGGTGAGTGTTTGGTGCTGGCCATGTAAGTTCTGGGAGAGTGTTTGGGGCTTTCTGTGTGAGTTCTGGGTGAGTGTTTGGGGCTGGCTGTGTGAGTGCTGGGTGAGGGTTTGGAGCTGGCCGTGTGAGTTCTGGGTGAGTGTTTGGGGCTGGCTGTGTTATTTCTGGGTGAGTGTTTGGGGCTGGCTGTGTGAGTTCTGGGTGAGGGTTTGGGGCTTGCTGTGTGAGTTCTGGGTGAGTGTTTGGTGCTGGCCGTGTGAGTTCTGGGTGAGTGTTTGGGGCTGGCTGTGTGAGTTCTGGGTGAGTGTTTGGGGCTGGCTGTGTGAGTTCTGGGTGAGGGTTTGTTGTTGGCTGTGTGAGTTCTGGGTGAGTGTTTGGTGCTGGCCGTGTGAGTTCTGGGTGAGTGTTTGGGGCTGGTTGTGTGAGTTCTGGGTGAGTGTTTGGGGGTGGCTGTGTGAGTTATGGGTGAGTATTTTGTGCTGGCCATGTGAGTTCTGGGAGAGTGTTTGGGGCTGGCTATGTGAGTTTCTGGGTGAGTGTTTGGGGCTGGCTGTGTGAGTTCTGGGTGAGTGTTTGGAGCTGGCTGTGTGAGTTCTGGGTGAGTGTTTGGGGCTGGCTGTGTGAGTTCTGTGTGAGTGTTTGGGGCTGGATGTGTGAGTTCTGGGTGAGGGATTGGGGCTGGCTGTGTGAGTTCTGGGTGAGGGATTGGGGCTGGCGGTTTGAGTTCTGGGTGAGTGTTTGGGGCTGGCTGTGTGAGTTCTGGGTCAGTGTTTGGGGCTGGCTGTGTGAGTTCTGGGTGAGGGTTTGTCGCTATCTGTGTGAGTTCTGGGTGAGGGTTTGGGGCTGGCTGTGTGAGTTCTGGGTGAGTGTTTGGGGCTGGCTGTGTGAGTTCTGGGTGAGGGTTTGGAGATGGCTGTATGAGTTCTGGGTGAGAGATTAGGGCTGGCCGTGTGCGTTCTGGGTGAGTGTTTGGGGCTGGCTGTGTGAGTTCTGGGTAAGTATTTGGGGCTGGCTGTGTGAGTTCTGGGTGAGTGTTTGGTGCTGGCCGTGTGAGTTCTGGGTGAGTGTTTGGGGCTGGCTGTGTTATTTCTGGGTGAGTGTTTGGGGCTGGCTGTGTGAGTTCTGGGTGAGGGTTTGGGGCTTGCTGTGTGAGTTCTGGGTGAGTGTTTGGTGCTGGCCGTGTGAGTTCTGGGTGAGTGTTTGGGGCTGGCTGTGTGAGTTCTGGGTGAGTGTTTGGGGCTGGCTGTGTGGGTTCTGGGTGAGGGTTTGTTGTTGGCTGTGTGAGTTCTGGGTGAGTGTTTGGTGCTGGCCGTGTGAGTTCTGGGTGAGTGTTTGGGGCTGGTTGTGTGAGTTCTGGGTGAGTGTTTGGGGGTGGCTGTGTGAGTTCTGGGTGAGTATTTTGTGCTGGCCATGTGAGTTCTGGGAGAGTGTTTGGGGCTGGCTGTGTGAGTTCTGGGTGAGTGTTTGGGGCTGGCTGTTTGAGTTTCTGGGTGAGTGTTTGGGGCTGGCTGTGTGAGTTCTGGGTGAGGTTTTGGGGCTGGCTGTGTGAGTTCTGGGTGAGTGTTTGGTGCTGGCCGTGTGAGTTCTGGGTGAGTGTTTGGGGCTGGCTGTGTGAGTTCTGGGTGAGTGTTTCGGGGTGGCTGTGTGAGTTCTGGGTGAGTGTTTGGTGCTGGCCATGTAAGTTCTGGGAGAGTGTTTGGGGCTTTCTGTGTGAGTTCTGGGTGAGTGTTTGGGGCTGGCTGTGTGAGTGCTGGGTGAGGGTTTGGAGCTGGCTGTGTGAGTTCTGGGTGAGGGTTTGGGGCTGGCTGTGTGAGTTCTGGGTGAGTGTTTGGGGCTGGCTGTGTGAATGCTGGGTTAGGGTTTTGGGCTGGCTGTGTGAGTCCTGGGTGAGTGTTTGGGGCTGGCTGTGTGAGTTCTGGGTGAGTGTTTGGGGGTGCCTGTGTGAGTTCTGGGTGAGTGCTTGGGGCTGGCTGTGTGAGTTCTGGGTGAGTGTTTGGGGCTGGCTGTGTGAGTTCTGGATGAGTGTTTGGGGCTGGCTGTGTGAGTTCTAGGTGAGAGTTTGGGGCTGGCTGTTTGAGTTTCTGGGTGAGTGTTTGGGGCTGGCTGTGTGAGTTCTGGGTGAGGTTTTGGGGCTGGCTGTGTGAGTTCTGGGTGAGTGTTTGGTGCTGGCCGTGTGAGTTCTGGGTGAGTGTTTGGGGCTGGCTGTGTGAGTTCTGGGTGAGTGTTTCGGGATGGCTGTGTGAGTTCTGGGTGAGTGTTTGGTGCTGGCCATGTAAGTTCTGGGAGAGTGTTTGGGGCTTTCTGTGTGAGTTCTGGGTGAGTGTTTGGGGCTGGCTGTGTGAGTGCTGGGTGAGGGTTTGGAGCTGGCTGTGTGAGTTCTGGGTGAGGGTTTGGGGCTGGCTGTGTGAGTTCTGGGTGAGTGTTTGGGGCTGGCTGTGTGAATGCTGGGTTAGGGTTTTGGGCTGGCTGTGTGAGTCCTGGGTGAGTGTTTGGGGCTGGCTGTGTGAGTTCTGGGTGAGCGTTTGGGGCTTGCTGTGTGAGTTCTGGGTGAGGGTATGGGGCTGGCTGTGTGAGTTCTGGGTGAGTGTTTGGGGGTGCCTGTGTGAGTTCTGGGTGAGTGCTTGGGGCTGGCTGTGTGAGTTCTGGGTGAGTGTTTGGGGCTGGCTGTGTGAGTTCTGGATGAGTGTTTGGGGCTGGCTGTGTGAGTTCTAGGTGAGAGTTTGGGGCTGGCTGTGTGATTTCTGGGTGAGTGTTTGGGGCTGGCTGTGTGAGTTCTGGGTGAGTGTTTGAGGCTGGCTGTGTGAGTTCTGGGTGAGGGTTTGGAGCTGGCTGTGTGAGTTCTGGGTGAGTGTTTGGGGCTGGCTGTGTGAGTTCTGGGTGAGTGCTGGGGCTGGCTGTGTGAGTTCTGGGTGAGTGTTTGGGGCTAGCTGTGTGAGTTCTGGGTGAGTGTTTGGGGCTCGCTGTGTGAGTTCTAGGTGAGGATTTGGGGCTGGCTGTGTGAGTTCTGGGTGAGGGTTTGGGGCTGGTTGTGTGAGTTCTGGGTGAGTGTTTGGGGCTGGCTGTCTGAGTTCTGGGTGAGGGTTTGGAGATGGCTGTATGAGTTCTGGGTGAGAGATTAGGGCTGGCCGTGTGCGTTCTGGGTGAGTGTTTGGGGCTGGCTGTGTGAGTTCTGGGTAAGTATTTGGGGCTGGCTGTGTGAGTTCTGGGTGAGTGTTTGGTGCTGGCCGTGTGAGTTCTGGGTGATTGTTTGGGGCTGGTTGTGTGAGTTCTGGGTGAGTGTTTGGGGGTGGCTGTGTGAGTTATGGGTGAGTATTTTGTGCTGGCCATGTGAGTTCTGGGAGAGTGTTTGGGGCTGGCTATGTGAGTTTCTGGGTGAGTGTTTGGGGCTGGCTGTGTGAGTTCTGGGTGAGGTTTTGGGGCTGGCTGTGTGAGTTCTGGGTGAGTGTTTGGAGCTGGCTGTGTGAGTTCTGGGTGAGTGTTTGGGGCTGGCTGTGTGAGTTCTGTGTGAGTGTTTGGGGCTGGATGTGTGAGTTCTGGGTGAGGGATTGGGGCTGGCTGTGTGAGTTCTGGGTGAGGGATTGGGGCTGGCGGTTTGAGTTCTGGGTGAGTGTTTGGGGCTGGCTGTGTGAGTTCTGGGTCAGTGTTTGGGGCTGGCTGTGTGAGTTCTGGGTGAGGGTTTGTCGCTATCTGTGTGAGTTCTGGGTGAGGGTTTGGGGCTGGCTGTGTGAGTTCTGGGTGAGTGTTTGGGGCTGGCTGTGTGAGTTCTGGGTGAGGGTTTGGAGATGGCTGTATGAGTTCTGGGTGAGAGATTAGGGCTGGCCGTGTGCGTTCTGGGTGAGTGTTTGGGGCTGGCTGTGTGAGTTCTGGGTAAGTATTTGGGGCTGGCTGTGTGAGTTCTGGGTGAGTGTTTGGTGCTGGCCGTGTGAGTTCTGGGTGAGTGTTTGGGGCTGGCTGTGTTATTTCTGGGTGAGTGTTTGGGGCTGGCTGTGTGAGTTCTGGGTGAGGGTTTGGGGCTTGCTGTGTGAGTTCTGGGTGAGTGTTTGGTGCTGGCCGTGTGAGTTCTGGGTGAGTGTTTGGGGCTGGCTGTGTGAGTTCTGGGTGAGTGTTTGGGGCTGGCTGTGTGAGTTCTGGGTGAGGGTTTGTTGTTGGCTGTGTGAGTTCTGGGTGAGTGTTTGGTGCTGGCCGTGTGAGTTCTGGGTGAGTGTTTGGGGCTGGTTGTGTGAGTTCTGGGTGAGTGTTTGGGGGTGGCTGTGTGAGTTCTGGGTGAGTATTTTGTGCTGGCCATGTGAGTTCTGGGAGAGTGTTTGGGGCTGGCTGTGTGAGTTCTGGGTGAGTGTTTGGGGCTGGCTGTTTGAGTTTCTGGGTGAGTGTTTGGGGCTGGCTGTGTGAGTTCTGGGTGAGGTTTTGGGGCTGGCTGTGTGAGTTCTGGGTGAGTGTTTGGTGCTGGCCGTGTGAGTTCTGGGTGAGTGTTTGGGGCTGGCTGTGTGAGTTCTGGGTGAGTGTTTCGGGGTGGCTGTGTGAGTTCTGGGTGAGTGTTTGGTGCTGGCCATGTAAGTTCTGGGAGAGTGTTTGGGGCTTTCTGTGTGAGTTCTGGGTGAGTGTTTGGGGCTGGCTGTGTGAGTGCTGGGTGAGGGTTTGGAGATGGCTGTGTGAGTTCTGGGTGAGGGTTTGGGGCTGGCTGTGTGAGTTCTGGGTGAGTGTTTGGGGCTGGCTGTGTGAATGCTGGGTTAGGGTTTTGGGCTGGCTGTGTGAGTCCTGGGTGAGTGTTTGGGGCTGGCTGTGTGAGTTCTGGGTGAGGGTTTGGGGCTTGCTGTGTGAGTTCTGGGTGAGGGTATGGGGCTGGCTGTGTGAGTTCTGGGTGAGTGTTTGGGGGTGCCTGTGTGAGTTCTGGGTGAGTGCTTGGGGCTGGCTGTGTGAGTTCTGGGTGAGTGTTTGGGGCTGGCTGTGTGAGTTCTGGATGAGTGTTTGGGGCTGGCTGTGTGAGTTCTAGGTGAGAGTTTGGGGCTGGCTGTTTGAGTTTCTGGGTGAGTGTTTGGGGCTGGCTGTGTGAGTTCTGGGTGAGGTTTTGGGGCTGGCTGTGTGAGTTCTGGGTGAGTGTTTGGTGCTGGCCGTGTGAGTTCTGGGTGAGTGTTTGGGGCTGGCTGTGTGAGTTCTGGGTGAGTGTTTCGGGGTGGCTGTGTGAGTTCTGGGTGAGTGTTTGGTGCTGGCCATGTAAGTTCTGGGAGAGTGTTTGGGGCTTTCTGTGTGAGTTCTGGGTGAGTGTTTGGGGCTGGCTGTGTGAGTGCTGGGTGAGGGTTTGGAGCTGGCTGTGTGAGTTCTGGGTGAGGGTTTGGGGCTGGCTGTGTGAGTTCTGGGTGAGTGTTTGGGGCTGGCTGTGTGAATGCTGGGTTAGGGTTTTGGGCTGGCTGTGTGAGTCCTGGGTGAGTGTTTGGTGCTGGCCGTGTGAGTTCTGGGTGAGTGTTTGGGGCTGGTTGTGTGAGTTCTGGGTGAGTGTTTGGCGGTGGCTGTGTGAGTTATGGGTGAGTATTTTGTGCTGGCCATGTGAGTTCTGGGAGAGTGTTTGGGGCTGGCTATGTGAGTTTCTGGGTGAGTGTTTGGGGCTGGCTGTGTGAGTTCTGGATGAGGTTTTGGGGCTGGCTGTGTGAGTTCTGGGTGAGTGTTTGGAGCTGGCTGTGTGAGTTCTGGGTGAGTGTTTGGGGCTGGCTGTGTGAGTTCTGTGTGAGTGTTTGGGGCTGGATGTGTGAGTTCTGGGTGAGGGATTGGGGCTGGCTGTGTGAGTTCTGGGTGAGGGATTGGGGCTGGCGGTTTGAGTTCTGGGTGAGTGTTTGGGGCTGGCTGTGTGAGTTCTGGGTGAGTGCTGGGGCTGGCTGTGTGAGTTCTGGGTGAGTGTTTGGGGCTAGCTGTGTGAGTTCTGGGTGAGTGTTTGGGGCTCGCTGTGTGAGTTCTAGGTGAGGATTTGGGGCTGGCTGTGTGAGTTCTGGGTGAGGGTTTGGGGCTGGTTGTGTGAGTTCTGGGTGAGTGTTTGGGGCTGGCTGTGTGAGTTCTGGGTGAGAGATTAGGGCTGGCCGTGTGCGTTCTGGGTGAGTGTTTGGGGCTGGCTGTGTGAGTTCTGGGTAAGTATTTGGGGCTGGCTGTGTGAGTTCTGGGTGAGTGTTTGGTGCTGGCCGTGTGAGTTCTGGGTGAGTGTTTGGGGCTGGTTGTGTGAGTTCTGGGTGAGTGTTTGGGGGTGGCTGTGTGAGTTATGGGTGAGTATTTTGTGCTGGCCATGTGAGTTCTGGGAGAGTGTTTGGGGCTGGCTATGTGAGTTTCTGGGTGAGTGTTTGGGGCTGGCTGTGTGAGTTCTGGGTGAGGGTTTGGAGATGGCTGTATGAGTTCTGGGTGAGAGATTAGGGCTGGCCGTGTGCGTTCTGGGTGAGTGTTTGGGGCTGGCTGTGTGAGTTCTGGGTAAGTATTTGGGGCTGGCTGTGTGAGTTCTGGGTGAGTGTTTGGTGCTGGCCGTGTGAGTTCTGGGTGAGTGTTTGGGGCTGGCTGTGTTATTTCTGGGTGAGTGTTTGGGGCTGGCTGTGTGAGTTCTGGGTAAGTATTTGGGGCTGGCTGTGTGAGTTCTGGGTGAGTGTTTGGTGCTGGCCGTGTGAGTTCTGGGTGAGTGTTTGGGGCTGGCTGTGTTATTTCTGGGTGAGTGTTTGGGGCTGGCTGTATGAGTTCTGGGTGAGGGTTTGGGGCTTGCTGTGTGAGTTCTGGGTGAGTGTTTGGTGCTGGCCGTGTGAGTTCTGGGTGAGTGTTTGGGGCTGGCTGTGTGAGTTCTGGGTGAGTGTTTGGGGCTGGCTGTGTGAGTTCTGGGTGAGGGTTTGTTGTTGGCTGTGTGAGTTCTGGGTGAGTGTTTGGTGCTGGCCGTGTGAGTTCTGGGTGAGTGTTTGGGGCTGGTTGTGTGAGTTCTGGGTGAGTGTTTGGGGGTGGCTGTGTGAGTTATGGGTGAGTATTTTGTGCTGGCCATGTGAGTTCTGGGAGAGTGTTTGGGGCTGGCTATGTGAGTTTCTGGGTGAGTGTTTGGGGCTGGCTGTGTGAGTTCTGGGTGAGGTTTTGGGGCTGGCTGTGTGAGTTCTGGGTGAGTGTTTGGAGCTGGCTGTGTGAGTTCTGGGTGAGTGTTTGGGGCTGGCTGTGTGAGTTCTGTGTGAGTGTTTGGGGCTGGATGTGTGAGTTCTGGGTGAGGGATTGGGGCTGGCTGTGTGAGTTCTGGGTGAGGGATTGGGGCTGGCGGTTTGAGTTCTGGGTGAGTGTTTGGGGCTGGCTGTGTGAGTTCTGGGTCAGTGTTTGGGGCTGGCTGTGTGAGTTCTGGGTGAGGGTTTGGGGCTGGCTGTGTGAGTTCTGGGTCAGTGTTTGGGGCTGGCTGTGTGTGTTCTGGGTGAGGGTTTGTCGCTATCTGTGTGAGTTCTGGGTGAGGGTTTGGGGCTGGCTGTGTGAGTTCTGGGTGAGTGTTTGGGGCTGGCTGTGTGAGTTCTGGGTGAGGGTTTGGAGATGGCTGTATGAGTTCTGGGTGAGAGATTAGGGCTGGCCGTGTGCGTTCTGGGTGAGTGTTTGGGGCTGGCTGTGTGAGTTCTGGGTAAGTATTTGGGGCTGGCTGTGTGAGTTCTGGGTGAGTGTTTGGTGCTGGCCGTGTGAGTTCTGGGTGAGTGTTTGGGGCTGGCTGTGTTATTTCTGGGTGAGTGTTTGGGGCTGGCTGTGTGAGTTCTGGGTGAGGGTTTGGGGCTTGCTGTGTGAGTTCTGGGTGAGTGTTTGGTGCTGGCCGTGTGAGTTCTGGGTGAGTGTTTGGGGCTGGCTGTGTGAGTTCTGGGTGAGTGTTTGGGGCTGGCTGTGTGAGTTCTGGGTGAGGGTTTGTTGTTGGCTGTGTGAGTTCTGGGTGAGTGTTTGGTGCTGGCCGTGTGAGTTCTGGGTGAGTGTTTGGGGCTGGTTGTGTGAGTTCTGGGTGAGTGTTTGGGGGTGGCTGTGTGAGTTCTGGGTGAGTATTTTGTGCTGGCCATGTGAGTTCTGGGAGAGTGTTTGGGGCTGGCTGTGTGAGTTCTGGGTGAGTGTTTGGGGCTGGCTGTTTGAGTTTCTGGGTGAGTGTTTGGGGCTGGCTGTGTGAGTTCTGGGTGAGGTTTTGGGGCTGGCTGTGTGAGTTCTGGGTGAGTGTTTGGTGCTGGCCGTCTGAGTTCTGGGTGAGTGTTTGGGGCTGGCTGTGTGAGTTCTGGGTGAGTGTTTCGGGGTGGCTGTGTGAGTTCTGGGTGAGTGTTTGGTGCTGGCCATGTAAGTTCTGGGAGAGTGTTTGGGGCTTTCTGTGTGAGTTCTGGGTGAGTGTTTGGGGCTGGCTGTGTGAGTGCTGGGTGAGGGTTTGGAGCTGGCTGTGTGAGTTCTGGGTGAGGGTTTGGGGCTGGCTGTGTGAGTTCTGGGTGAGTGTTTGGGGCTGGCTGTGTGAATGCTGGGTTAGGGTTTTGGGCTGGCTGTGTGAGTCCTGGGTGAGTGTTTGGGGCTGGCTGTGTGAGTTCTGGGTGAGGGTTTGGGGCTTGCTGTGTGAGTTCTGGGTGAGGGTATGGGGCTGGCTGTGTGAGTTCTGGGTGAGTGTTTGGGGGTGCCTGTGTGAGTTCTGGGTGAGTGCTTGGGGCTGGCTGTGTGAGTTCTGGGTGAGTGTTTGGGGCTGGCTGTGTGAGTTCTGGATGAGTGTTTGGGGCTGGCTGTGTGAGTTCTAGGTGAGAGTTTGGGGCTGGCTGTTTGAGTTTCTGGGTGAGTGTTTGGGGCTGGCTGTGTGAGTTCTGGGTGAGGTTTTGGGGCTGGCTGTGTGAGTTCTGGGTGAGTGTTTGGTGCTGGCCGTGTGAGTTCTGGGTGAGTGTTTGGGGCTGGCTGTGTGAGTTCTGGGTGAGTGTTTCGGGGTGGCTGTGTGAGTTCTGGGTGAGTGTTTTGTGCTGGCCATGTAAGTTCTGGGAGAGTGTTTGGGGCTTTCTGTGTGAGTTCTGGGTGAGTGTTTGGGGCTGGCTGTGTGAGTGCTGGGTGAGGGTTTGGAGCTGGCTGTGTGAGTTCTGGGTGAGGGTTTGGGGCTGGCTGTGTGAGTTCTGGGTGAGTGTTTGGGGCTGGTTGTGTGAATGCTGGGTTAGGGTTTTGGGCTGGCTGTGTGAGTCCTGGGTGAGTGTTTGGGGCTGGCTGTGTGAGTTCTGGGTGAGGGTTTGGGGCTTGCTGTGTGAGTTCTGGGTGAGGGTATGGGGCTGGCTGTGTGAGTTCTGGGTGAGTGTTTGGGGGTGCCTGTGTGAGTTCTGGGTGAGTGCTTGGGGCTGGCTGTGTGAGTTCTGGGTGAGTGTTTGGGGCTGGCTGTGTGAGTTCTGGATGAGTGTTTGGGGCTGGCTGTGTGAGTTCTAGGTGAGAGTTTGGGGCTGGCTGTGTGATTTCTGGGTGAGTGTTTGGGGCTGGCTGTGTGAGTTCTGGGTGAGTGTTTGAGGCTGGCTGTGTGAGTTCTGGGTGAGGGTTTGGAGCTGGCTGTGTGAGTTCTGGGTGAGTGTTTGGGGCTGGCTGTGTGAGTTCTGGGTGAGTGCTGGGGCTGGCTGTGTGAGTTCTGGGTGAGTGTTTGGGGCTAGCTGTGTGAGTTCTGGGTGAGTGTTTGGGGCTCGCTGTGTGAGTTCTAGGTGAGGATTTGGGGCTGGCTGTGTGAGTTCTGGGTGAGGGTTTGGGGCTGGTTGTGTGAGTTCTGGGTGAGTGTTTGGGGCTGGCTGTCTGAGTTCTGGGTGAGGGTTTGGAGATGGCTGTATGAGTTCTGGGTGAGAGATTAGGGCTGGCCGTGTGCGTTCTGGGTGAGTGTTTGGGGCTGGCTGTGTGAGTTCTGGGTAAGTATTTGGGGCTGGCTGTGTGAGTTCTGGGTGAGTGTTTGGTGCTGGCCGTGTGAGTTCTGGGTAAGTGTTTGGGGCTGGCTGTGTTATTTCTGGGTGAGTGTTTGGGGCTGGCTGTGTGAGTTCTGGGTGAGGGTTTGGGGCTTGCTGTGTGAGTTCTGGGTGAGTGTTTGGTGCTGGCCGTGTGAGTTCTGGGTGAGTGTTTGGGGCTGGCTGTGTGAGTTCTGGGTGAGTGTTTGGGGCTGGCTGTGTGAGTTCTGGGTGAGGGTTTGTTGTTGGCTGTGTGAGTTCTGGGTGAGTGTTTGGTGCTGGCCGTGTGATTTCTGGGTGAGTGTTTTTGGGCTGGTTTTGTGAGTTCTGGGTGAGTGTTTGGGGGTGGCTGTGTGAGTTCTGGGTGAGTATTTTGTGCTGGCCATGTGAGTTCTGGGAGAGTGTTTGGGGCTGGCTGTGTGAGTTCTGGGTGAGTGTTTGGGGCTGGCTGTGTGAGTTTCTGGGTGAGTGTTTGGGGCTGGCTGTGTGAGTTCTGGGTGAGGTTTTGGGGCTGGCTGTGTGAGTTCTGGGTGAGTGTTTGGAGCTGGCTGTGTGAGTTCTGGGTGAGTGTTTGGGGCTGGCTGTGTGAGTTCTGGGTGAGTGCTGGGGCTGGCTGTGTGAGTTCTGGGTGAGTGTTTGGGGCTGGCTGTGTGAGTTCTGGGTGAGTGTTTGGGGCTCGCTGTGTGAGTTCTAGGTGAGGATTTGGGGCTGGCTGTGTGAGTTCTGGGTGAGGGTTTGGGGCTGGCTGTGTGAGTTCTGGGTGAGTGTTTGTGGCTGGCTGTGTGAGTTCTGGGTGAGGGTTTGGAGATGGCTGTATGAGTTCTGGGTGAGAGATTAGGGCTGGCCGTGTGCGTTCTGGGGGAGTGTTTGGGGCTGGCTGTGTGAGTTCTGGGTAAGTATTTGGGGCTGGCTGTGTGAGTTCTGGGTGAGTGTTTGGTGCTGGCTGTGTGAGTTCTGGATGAGTGTTTGGGGCTGGCTGTGTGAGTTCTAGGTGAGAGTTTGGGGCTGGCTGTGTGATTTCTGGGTGAGTGTTTGGGGCTGGCTGTGTGAGTTCTGGGTGAGTGTTTGAGGCTGGCTGTGTGAGTTCTGGGTGAGGGTTTGGAGCTGGCCGTGTGAGTTCTGGGTGAGTGTTTGGGGCTGGCTGTGTGAGTTCTGGGTGAGTGCTGGGGCTGGCTGTGTGAGTTCTGGGTGAGTGTTTGGGGCTAGCTGTGTGAGTTCTGGGTGAGTGTTTGGGGCTCGCTGTGTGAGTTCTAGGTGAGGATTTGGGGCTGGCTGTGTGAGTTCTGGGTGAGGGTTTGGGGCTGGTTGTGTGAGTTCTGGGTGAGTGTTTGGGGCTGGCTGTCTGAGTTCTGGGTGAGGGTTTGGAGATGGCTGTATGAGTTCTGGGTGAGAGATTAGGGCTGGCCGTGTGCGTTCTGGGTGAGTGTTTGGGGCTGGCTGTGTGAGTTCTGGGTAAGTATTTGGGGCTGGCTGTGTGAGTTCTGGGTGAGTGTTTGGTGCTGGCCGTGTGAGTTCTGGGTAAGTGTTTGGGGCTGGCTGTGTTATTTCTGGGTGAGTGTTTGGGGCTGGCTGTGTGAGTTCTGGGTGAGGGTTTGGGGCTTGCTGTGTGAGTTCTGGGTGAGTGTTTGGTGCTGGCCGTGTGAGTTCTGGGTGAGTGTTTGGGGCTGGCTGTGTGAGTTCTGGGTGAGTGTTTGGGGCTGGCTGTGTGAGTTCTGGGTGAGGGTTTGTTGTTGGCTGTGTGAGTTCTGGGTGAGTGTTTGGTGCTGGCCGTGTGATTTCTGGGTGAGTGTTTTTGGGCTGGTTTTGTGAGTTCTGGGTGAGTGTTTGGGGGTGGCTGTGTGAGTTCTGGGTGAGTATTTTGTGCTGGCCATGTGAGTTCTGGGAGAGTGTTTGGGGCTGGCTGTGTGAGTTCTGGGTGAGTGTTTGGGGCTGGCTGTGTGAGTTTCTGGGTGAGTGTTTGGGGCTGGCTGTGTGAGTTCTGGGTGAGGTTTTGGGGCTGGCTGTGTGAGTTCTGGGTGAGTGTTTGGAGCTGGCTGTGTGAGTTCTGGGTGAGTGTTTGGGGCTGGCTGTGTGAGTTCTGGGTGAGTGCTGGGGCTGGCTGTGTGAGTTCTGGGTGAGTGTTTGGGGCTGGCTGTGTGAGTTCTGGGTGAGTGTTTGGGGCTCGCTGTGTGAGTTCTAGGTGAGGATTTGGGGCTGGCTGTGTGAGTTCTGGGTGAGGGTTTGGGGCTGGCTGTGTGAGTTCTGGGTGAGTGTTTGTGGCTGGCTGTGTGAGTTCTGGGTGAGGGTTTGGAGATGGCTGTATGAGTTCTGGGTGAGAGATTAGGGCTGGCCGTGTGCGTTCTGGGGGAGTGTTTGGGGCTGGCTGTGTGAGTTCTGGGTAAGTATTTGGGGCTGGCTGTGTGAGTTCTGGGTGAGTGTTTGGTGCTGGCCGTGTGAGTTCTGGGTGAGTGTTTGGGGCTGGCTGTGTTATTTCTGGGTGAGTGTTTGGGGCTGGCTGTGTGAGTTCTGGGTGAGGGTTTGGGGCTTGCTGTGTGAGTTCTGGGTGAGTGTTTGGTGCTGGCCGTGTGAGTTCTGGGTGAGTGTTTGGGGCTGGCTGTGTGAGTTCTGGGTGAGTGTTTGGGGCTGGCTGTGTGAGTTCTGGGTGAGGGTTTGTTGTTGGCTGTGTGAGTTCTGGGTGAGTGTTTGGTGCTGGCCGTGTGAGTTCTGGGTGAGTGTTTGGGGCTGGTTGTGTGAGTTCTGGGTGAGTGTTTGGGGGTGGCTGTGTGAGTTCTGGGTGAGTATTTTGTGCTGGCCATGTGAGTTCTGGGAGAGTGTTTGGGGCTGGCTGTGTGAGTTCTGGGTGAGTGTTTGGGGCTGGCTGTGTGAGTTTCTGGGTGAGTGTTTGGGGCTGGCTGTGTGAGTTCTGGGTGAGGTTTTGGGGCTGGCTGTGTGAGTTCTGGGTGAGTGTTTGGGGCTGGCTGTGTGAGTTCTGTGTGAGTGTTTGGGGCTGGATGTGTGAGTTCTGGGTGAGGGATTGGGGCTGGCTGTGTGAGTTCTGGGTGAGGGATTAGGGCTGGCGGTTTGAGTTCTGGGTGAGTGTTTGGGGCTGGCTGTGTGAGTTCTGGGTCAGTGTTTGGGGCTGGCTGTGTGAGTTCTGGGTGAGGGTTTGTCGCTATCTGTGTGAGTTCTGGGTGAGTGTTTGGTGCTGGCTGTGTGAGTTCTGGGTGAGTGTTTGGTGCTGGCCGTGTGAGTTCTGGGTGAGTGTTTGGGGCTGGCTGTGTTATTTCTGGGTGAGTGTTTGGGGCTGGCTGTGTGAGTTCTGGGTGAGGGTTTGGGGCTTGCTGTGTGAGTTCTGGGTGAGTGTTTGGTGCTGGCCGTGTGAGTTCTGGGTGAGTGTTTGGGGCTGGCTGTGTGAGTTCTGGGTGAGTGTTTGGGGCTGGCTGTGTGAGTTCTGGGTGAGGGTTTGTTTTTGGCTGTGTGAGTTCTGGGTGAGTGTTTGGTGCTGGCCGTGTGAGTTCTGGGTGAGTGTTTGGGGCTGGTTGTGTGAGTTCTGGGTGAGTGTTTGGGGGTGGCTGTGTGAGTTCTGGGTGAGTATTTTGTGCTGGCCATGTGAGTTCTGGGAGAGTGTTTGGGGCTGGCTGTGTGAGTTCTGGGTGAGTGTTTGGGGCTGGCTGTTTGAGTTTCTGGGTGAGTGTTTGGGGCTGGCTGTGTGAGTTCTGGGTGAGGTTTTGGGGCTGGCTGTGTGAGTTCTGGGTGAGTGTTTGGTGCTGGCCGTGTGAGTTCTGGGTGAGTGTTTGGGGCTGGCTGTGTGAGTTCTGGGTGAGTGTTTCGGGGTGGCTGTGTGAGTTCTGGGTGAGTGTTTGGTGCTGGCCATGTAAGTTCTGGGAGAGTGTTTGGGGCTTTCTGTGTGAGTTCTGGGTGAGTGTTTGGGGCTGGCTGTGTGAGTGCTGGGTGAGGGTTTGGAGCTGGCTGTGTGAGTTCTGGGTGAGGGTTTGGGGCTGGCTGTGTGAGTTCTGGGTGAGTGTTTGGGGCTGGCTGTGTGAATGCTGGGTTAGGGTTTTGGGCTGGCTGTGTGAGTCCTGGGTGAGTGTTTGGGGCTGGCTGTGTGAGTTCTGGGTGAGGGTTTGGGGCTTGCTGTGTGAGTTCTGGGTGAGGGTATGGGGCTGGCTGTGTGAGTTCTGGGTGAGTGTTTGGGGGTGCCTGTGTGAGTTCTGGGTGAGTGCTTGGGGCTGGCTGTGTGAGTTCTGGGTGAGTGTTTGGGGCTGGCTGTGTGAGTTCTGGATGAGTGTTTGGGGCTGGCTGTGTGAGTTCTGGGTGAGTGTTTGGGGCTGGCTGTGTGAGTTCTGGGTGAGTGCTGGGGCTGGCTGTGTGAGTTCTGGGTGAGTGTTTGGGGCTGGCTGTGTGAGTTCTGGGTGAGTGTTTGGGGCTCGCTGTGTGAGTTCTAGGTGAGGATTTGGGGCTGGCTGTGTGAGTTCTGGCTGAGGGTTTGGGGCTGGCTGTGTGAGTTCTGGGTGAGTGTTTGGGGCTGGCTGTGTGAGTTCTGGGTGAGGGTTTGGAGATGGCTGTATGAGTTCTGGGTGAGAGATTAGGGCTGGCCGTGTGCGTTCTGGGTAAGTGTTTGGGGCTGGCTGTGTGAGTTCTGGGTAAGTATTTGGGGCTGGCTGTGTGAGTTCTGGGTGAGTGTTTGGTGCTGGCCGTGTGAGTTCTGGGTGAGTGTTTGGGGCTGGCTGTGTTATTTCTGGGTGAGTGTTTGGGGCTGGCTGTGTGAGTTCTGGGTGAGGGTTTGGGGCTTGCTGTGTGAGTTCTGGGTGAGTGTTTGGTGCTGGCCGTGTGAGTTCTGGGTGAATGTTTGGGGCTGGCTGTGTGAGTTCTGGGTGAGTGTTTGGGGCTGGCTGTGTGAGTTCTTGGTGAGGGTTTGTTGTTGGCTGTGTGAGTTCTGGGTGAGTGTTTGGTGCTGGCCGTGTGAGTTCTGGGTGAGTGTTTGGGGCTGGTTGTGTGAGTTCTGGGTGAGTGTTTGGGGGTGGCTGTGTGAGTTCTGGGTGAGTAGTTTGTGCTGGCCATGTGAGTTCTGGGAGAGTGTTTGGGGCTGGCTGTGTGAGTTCTGGGTGAGTGTTTGGGGCTGGCTGTGTGAGTTTCTGGGTGAGTGTTTGGGGCTGGCTGTGTGAGTTCTGGGTGAGGTTTTGGGGCTGGCTGTGTGAGTTCTGGGTGAGTGTTTGGAGCTGGCTGTGTGAGTTCTGGGTGAGTGTTTGGGGCTGGCTGTGTGAGTTCTGTGTGAGTGTTTGGGGCTGGATGTGTGAGTTCTGGGTGAGGGATTGGGGCTGGCTGTGTGAGTTCTGGGTGAGGGATTGGGGCTGGCGGTTTGAGTTCTGGGTGAGTGTTTGGGGCTGGCTGTGTGAGTTCTGGGTCAGTGTTTGGGGCTGGCTGTGTGAGTTCTGGGTGAGGGTTTGTTGTTGGCTGTGTGAGTTCTGGGTGAGTGTTTGGTGCTGGCCGTGTGAGTTCTGGGTGAGTGTTTGGGGCTGGTTGTGTGAGTTCTGGGTGAGTGTTTGGGGGTGGCTGTGTGAGTTCTGGGTGAGTATTTTGTGCTGGCCATGTGAGTTCTGGGAGAGTGTTTGGGGCTGGCTGTGTGAGTTCTGGGTGAGTGTTTGGGGCTGGCTGTTTGAGTTTCTGGGTGAGTGTTTGGGGCTGGCTGTGTGAGTTCTGGGTGAGGTTTTGGGGCTGGCTGTGAGAGTTCTGGGTGAGTGTTTGGTGCTGGCCGTGTGAGTTCTGGGTGAGTGTTTGGGGCTGGCTGTGTGAGTTCTGGGTGAGTGTTTCGGGGTGGCTGTGTGAGTTCTGGGTGAGTGTTTGGTGCTGGCCATGTAAGTTCTGGGAGAGTGTTTGGGGCTTTCTGTGTGAGTTCTGGGTGAGTGTTTGGGGCTGGCTGTGTGAGTGCTGGGTGAGGGTTTGGAGCTGGCTGTGTGAGTTCTGGGTGAGGGTTTGGGGCTGGCTGTGTGAGTTCTGGGTGAGTGTTTGGGGCTGGCTGTGTGAATGCTGGGTTAGGGTTTTGGGCTAGCTATGTGAGTCCTGGGTGAGTGTTTGGGGCTGGCTGTGTGAGTTCTGGGTGAGGGTTTGGGGCTTGAGGTGTGAGTTCTGGGTGAGGGTATGGGGCTGGCTGTGTGAGTTCTGGGTGAGTGTTTGGGGGTGCCTGTGTGAGTTCTGGGTGAGTGCTTGGGGCTGGCTGTGTGAGTTCTGGGTGAGTGTTTGGGGCTGGCTGTGTGAGTTCTGGATGAGTGTTTGGGGCTGGCTGTGTGAGTTCTAGGTGAGAGTTTGGGGCTGGCTGTGTGATTTCTGGGTGAGTGTTTGGGGCTGGCTGTGTGAGTTCTGGGTGAGTGTTTGAGGCTGGCTGTGTGAGTTCTGGGTGAGGGTTTGGAGCTGGCTGTGTGAGTTCTGGGTGAGTGTTTGGGGCTGGCTGTGTGAGTTCTGGGTGAGTGCTGGGGCTGGCTGTGTGAGTTCTGGGTGAGTGTTTGGGGCTAGCTGTGTGAGTTCTGGGTGAGTGTTTGGGGCTCGCTGTGTGAGTTCTAGGTGAGGATTTGGGGCTGGCTGTGTGAGTTTTGGGTGAGGGTTTGGGGCTGGCTGTGTGAGTTCTGGGTGAGTGTTTGGGGCTGGCTGTCTGAGTTCTGGGTGAGGGTTTGGAGATGGCTGTATGAGTTCTGGGTGAGAGATTAGGGCTGGCCGTGTGCGTTCTGGGTGAGTGTTTGGGGCTGGCTGTGTGAGTTCTGGGTAAGTATTTGGGGCTGGCTGTGTGAGTTCTGGGTGAGTGTTTGGTGCTGGCCGTGTGAGTTCTGGGTGAGTGTTTGGGGCTGGCTGTGTTATTTCTGGGTGAGTGTTTGGTGCTGGCCATGTAAGTTCTGGGAGAGTGTTTGGGGCTTTCTGTGTGAGTTCTGGGTGAGTGTTTGGGGCTGGCTGTGTGAGTGCTGGGTGAGGGTTTGGAGCTGGCTGTGTGAGTTCTGGGTGAGGGTTTGGGGCTGGCTGTGTGAGTTCTGGGTGAGTGTTTGGGGCTGGCTGTGTGAATGCTGGGTTAGGGTTTTGGGCTAGCTATGTGAGTCCTGGGTGAGTGTTTGGGGCTGGCTGTGTGAGTTCTGGGTGAGGGTTTGGGGCTTGAGGTGTGAGTTCTGGGTGAGGGTATGGGGCTGGCTGTGTGAGTTCTGGGTGAGTGTTTGGGGGTGCCTGTGTGAGTTCTGGGTGAGTGCTTGGGGCTGGCTGTGTGAGTTCTGGGTGAGTGTTTGGGGCTGGCTGTGTGAGTTCTGGATGAGTGTTTGGGGCTGGCTGTGTGAGTTCTAGGTGAGAGTTTGGGGCTGGCTGTGTGATTTCTGGGTGAGTGTTTGGGGCTGGCTGTGTGAGTTCTGGGTGAGTGTTTGAGGCTGGCTGTGTGAGTTCTGGGTGAGGGTTTGGAGCTGGCTGTGTGAGTTCTGGGTGAGTGTTTGGGGCTGGCTGTGTGAGTTCTGGGTGAGTGCTGGGGCTGGCTGTGTGAGTTCTGGGTGAGTGTTTGGGGCTAGCTGTGTGAGTTCTGGGTGAGTGTTTGGGGCTCGCTGTGTGAGTTCTAGGTGAGGATTTGGGGCTGGCTGTGTGAGTTTTGGGTGAGGGTTTGGGGCTGGCTGTGTGAGTTCTGGGTGAGTGTTTGGGGCTGGCTGTCTGAGTTCTGGGTGAGGGTTTGGAGATGGCTGTATGAGTTCTGGGTGAGAGATTAGGGCTGGCCGTGTGCGTTCTGGGTGAGTGTTTGGGGCTGGCTGTGTGAGTTCTGGGTAAGTATTTGGGGCTGGCTGTGTGAGTTCTGGGTGAGTGTTTGGTGCTGGCCGTGTGAGTTCTGGGTGAGTGTTTGGGGCTGGCTGTGTTATTTCTGGGTGAGTGTTTGGGGCTGGCTGTGTGACTTCTGGGTGAGGGTTTGGGGCTTGCTGTGTGAGTTCTGGGTGAGTGTTTGGTGCTGGCCGTGTGAGTTCTGGGTGAGTGTTTGGGGCTGGCTGTGTGAGTTCTGGGTGAGTTTTTGGGGCTGGCTGTGTGAGTTCTGGGTGAGGGTTTGTTGTTGGCTGTGTGAGTTCTGGGTGAGTGTTTGGTGCTGGCCGTGTGAGTTCTGGGTGAGTGTTTGGGGCTGGTTGAGTGAGTTCTGGGTGAGTGTTTGGGGGTGGCTGTGTGAGTTCTGGGTGAGTATTTTGTGCTGGCCATGTGAGTTCTGGGAGAGTGTTTGGGGCTGGCTGTGTGAGTTCTGGGTGAGTGTTTGGGGCTGGCTGTGTGAGTTTCTGGGTGAGTGTTTGGGGCTGGCTGTGTGAGTTCTGGGTGAGGTTTTGGGGCTGGCTGTGTGAGTTCTGGGTGAGTGTTTGGAGCTGGCTGTGTGAGTTCTGGGTGAGTGTTTGGGGCTGGCTGTGTGAGTTCTGGGTGAGTGCTGGGGCTGGCTGTGTGAGTTCTGGGTGAGTGTTTGGGGCTGGCTGTGTGAGTTCTGGGTGAGTGTTTGGGGCTCGCTGTGTGAGTTCTAGGTGAGGATTTGGGGCTGGCTGTGTGAGTTCTGGGTGAAGGTTTGGGGCTGGCTGTGTGAGTTCTGGGTGAGTGTTTGGGGCTGGCTGTGTGAGTTCTGGGTGAGGGTTTGGAGATGGCTGTATGAGTTCTGGGTGAGAGATTAGGGCTGGCCGTGTGCGTTCTGGGTGAGTGTTTGGGGCTGGCTGTGTGAGTTCTGGGTAAGTATTTGGGGCTGGCTGTGTGAGTTCTGGGTGAGTGTTTGGTGCTGGCCGTGTGAGTTCTGGGTGAGTGTTTGGGGCTGGCTGTGTTATTTCTGGGTGAGTGTTTGGGGCTGGCTGTGTGAGTTCTGGGTGAGGGTTTGGGGCTTGCTGTGTGAGTTCTGGGTGAGTGTTTGGTGCTGGCCGTGTGAGTTCTGGGTGAGTGTTTGGGGCTGGCTGTGTGAGTTCTGGGTGAGTGTTTGGGGCTGGCTGTGTGAGTTCTGGGTGAGGGTTTGGTGCTGGCCGTGTGAGTTCTGGGTGAGTGTTTGGGGCTGGCTGTGTGAGTTCTGGGTGAGTGTTTGGGGCTGGCTGTGTGAGTTCTGGGTGAGGGTTTGTCGCTATCTGTGTGAGTTCTGGGTGAGTGCTTGGTGCTGGCCGTGTGAGTTCTGGGTGAGTGTTTGGGGGTGGCTGTGTGAGTTCTGGGTGAGTATTTTGTGCTGGCCATGTGAGTTCTGGGAGAGTGTTTGGGGCTGGCTGTGTGAGTTCTGGGTGAGTGTTTGGTGCTGGCCGTGTGAGTTCTGGGTGAGTGTTTGGGGCTGGTTGTGTGAGTTCTGGGTGAGTGTTTGGGGGTGGCTGTGTGAGTTCTGGGTGAGTATTTTGTGCTGGCCATGTGAGTTCTGGGAGAGTGTTTGGGGCTGGCTGTGTGAGTTCTGGGTGAGTGTTTGGGGCTGGCTGTTTGAGTTTCTGGGTGAGTGTTTGGGGCTGGCTGTGTGAGTTCTGGGTGAGGTTTTGGGGCTGGCTGTGTGAGTTCTGGGTGAGTGTTTGGTGCTGGCCGTGTGAGTTCTGGGTGAGTGTTTGGGGCTGGCTGTGTGAGTTCTGGGTGAGTGTTTCGGGGTGGCTGTGTGAGTTCTGGGTGAGTGTTTGGTGCTGGCCATGTAAGTTCTGGGAGAGTGTTTGGGGCTTTCTGTGTGAGTTCTGGGTGAGTGTTTGGGGCTGGCTGTGTGAGTGCTGGGTGAGGGTTTGGAGCTGGCTGTGTGAGTTCTGGGTGAGGGTTTGGGGCTGGCTGTGTGAGTTCTGGGTGAGTGTTTGGGGCTGGCTGTGTGAATGCTGGGTTAGGGTTTTGGGCTGGCTGTGTGAGTCCTGGGTGAGTGTTTGGGGCTGGCTGTGTGAGTTCTGGGTGAGGGTTTGGGGCTTGCTGTGTGAGTTCTGGGTGAGGGTATGGGGCTGGCTGTGTGAGTTCTGGGTGAGTGTTTGGGGGTGCCTGTGTGAGTTCTGGGTGAGTGCTTGGGGCTGGCTGTGTGAGTTCTGGGTGAGTGTTTGGGGCTGGCTGTGTGAGTTCTGGATGAGTGTTTGGGGCTGGCTGTGTGAGTTCTAGGTGAGAGTTTGGGGCTGGCTGTGTGATTTCTGGGTGAGTGTTTGGGGCTGGCTGTGTGAGTTCTGGGTGAGTGTTTGAGGCTGGCTGTGTGAGTTCTGGGTGAGGGTTTGGAGCTGGCTGTGTGAGTTCTGGGTGAGTGTTTGGGGCTGGCTGTGTGAGTTCTGGGTGAGTGCTGGGGCTGGCTGTGTGAGTTCTGGGTGAGTGTTTGGGGCTGGCTGTGTGAGTTCTGGGTGAGTGTTTGGGGCTCGCTGTGTGAGTTCTAGGTGAGGATTTGGGGCTGGCTGTGTGAGTTCTGGGTGAGGGTTTGGGGCTGGCTGTGTGAGTTCTGGGTGAGTGTTTGGGGCTGGCTGTGTGAGTTCTGGGTGAAGGTTTGGAGATGGCTGTATGAGTTCTGGGTGAGAGATTAGGGCTGGCCGTGTGCGTTCTGGGTAAGTGTTTGGGGCTGGCTGTGTGAGTTCTGGGTAAGTATTTGGGGCTGGCTGTGTGAGTTCTGGGTGAGTGTTTGGTGCTGGCCGTGTGAGTTCTGGGTGAGTGTTTGGGGCTGGCTGTGTTATTTCTGGGTGAGTGTTTGGGGCTGGCTGTGTGAGTTCTGGGTGAGGGTTTGGGGCTTGCTGTGTGAGTTCTGGGTGAGTGTTTGGTGCTGGCCGTGTGAGTTCTGGATAAATGTTTGGGGCTGGCTGTGTGAGTTCTGGGTGAGTGTTTGGGGCTGGCTGTGTGAGTTCTGGGTGAGGGTTTGTTGTTGGCTGTGTGAGTTCTGGGTGAGTGTTTGGTGCTGGCCGTGTGAGTTCTGGGTGAGTGTTTGGGGCTGGTTGTGTGAGTTCTGGGTGAGTGTTTGGGGGTGGCTGTGTGAGTTCTGGGTGAGTATTTTGTGCTGGCCATGTGAGTTCTGGGAGAGTGTTTGGGGCTGGCTGTGTGAGTTCTGGGTGAGTGTTTGGGGCTGGCTGTGTGAGTTTCTGGGTGAGTGTTTGGGGCTGGCTGTGTGAGTTCTGGGTGAGGTTTTGGGGCTGGCTGTGTGAGTTCTGGGTGAGTGTTTGGAGCTGGCTGTGTGAGTTCTGGGTGAGTGTTTGGGGCTGGCTGTGTGAGTTCTGTGTGAGTGTTTGGGGCTGGATGTGTGAGTTCTGGGTGAGGGATTGGGGCTGGCTGTGTGAGTTCTGGGTGAGGGATTGGGGCTGGCGGTTTGAGTTCTGGGTGAGTGTTTGGGGCTGGCTGTGTGAGTTCTGGGTCAGTGTTTGGGGCTGGCTGTGTGAGTTCTGGGTGAGGGTTTGTTGTTGGCTGTGTGAGTTCTGGGTGAGTGTTTGGTGCTGGCCGTGTGAGTTCTGGGTGAGTGTTTGGGGCTGGTTGTGTGAGTTCTGGGTGAGTGTTTGGGGGTGGCTGTGTGAGTTCTGGGTGAGTATTTTGTGCTGGCCATGTGAGTTCTGGGAGAGTATTTGGGGCTGGCTGTGTGAGTTCTGGGTGAGTGTTTGGGGCTGGCTGTTTGAGTTTCTGGGTGAGTGTTTGGGGCTGGCTGTGTGAGTTCTGGGTGAGGTTTTGGGGCTGGCTGTGTGAGTTCTGGGTGAGTGTTTGGTGCTGGCCGTGTGAGTTCTGGGTGAGTGTTTGGGGCTGGCTGTGTGAGTTCTGGGTGAGTGTTTCGGGGTGGCTGTGTGAGTTCTGGGTGAGTGTTTGGTGCTGGCCATGTAAGTTCTGGGAGAGTGTTTGGGGCTTTCTGTGTGACTTCTGGGTGAGTGTTTGGGACTGGCTGTGTGAGTGCTGGGTGAGGGTTTGGAGCTGGCTGTGTGAGTTCTGGGTGAGGGTTTGGGGCTGGCTGTGTGAGTTCTGGGTGAGTGTTTGGGGCTGGCTGTGTGAATGCTGGGTTAGGGTTTTGGGCTGGCTGTGTGAGTCCTGGGTGTGTGTTTGGGGCTGGCTGTGTGAGTTCTGGGTGAGGGTTTGGGGCTTGATTTGTGAGTTCTGGGTGAGGGTATGGGGCTGGCTGTGTGAGTTCTGGGTGAGTGTTTGGGGGTGCCTGTGTGAGTTCTGGGTGAGTGCTTGGGGCTGGCTGTGTGAGTTCTGGGTGAGTGTTTGGGGCTGGCTGTGTGAGTTCTGGATGAGTGTTTGGGGCTGGCTGTGTGAGTTCTAGGTGAGAGTTTGGGGCTGGCTGTGTGATTTCTGGGTGAGTGTTTGGGGCTGGCTGTGTGAGTTCTGGGTGAGTGTTTGTGGCTGGCTGTGTGAGTTCTGGGTGAGGGTTTGGAGCTGGCTGTGTGAGTTCTGGGTGAGTGTTTGGGGCTGGCTGTGTGAGTTCTGGGTGAGTGCTGGGGCTGGCTGTGTGAGTTCTGGGTGAGTGTTTGGGGCTAGCTGTGTGAGTTCTGGGTGAGTGTTTGGGGCTCGCTGTGTGAGTTCTAGGTGAGGATTTGGGGCTGGCTGTGTGAGTTCTGGGTGAGGGTTTGGGGCTGGCTGTGTGAGTTCTGGGTGAGTGTTTGGGGCTGGCTGTCTGAGTTCTGGGTGAGGGTTTGGAGATGGCTGTATGAGTTCTGGGTGAGAGATTAGGGCTGGCCGTGTGCGTTCTGGGTGAGTGTTTGGGGCTGGCTGTGTGAGTTCTGGGTAAGTATTTGGGGCTGGCTGTGTGAGTTCTGGGTGAGTGTTTGGTGCTGGCCGTGTGAGTTCTGGGTGAGTGTTTGGGGCTGGCTGTGTTATTTCTGGGTGAGTGTTTGGGGCTGGCTGTGTGAGTTCTGGGTGAGGGTTTGGGGCTTGCTGTGTGAGTTCTGGGTGAGTGTTTGGTGCTGGCCGTGTGAGTTCTGGGTGAGTGTTTGGGGCTGGCTGTGTGAGTTCTGGGTGAGTTTTTGGGGCTGGCTGTGTGAGTTCTGGGTGAGGGTTTGTTGTTGGCTGTGTGAGTTCTGGGTGAGTGTTTGGTGCTGGCCGTGTGAGTTCTGGGTGAGTGTTTGGGGCTGGTTGTGTGAGTTCTGGGTGAGTGTTTGGGGGTGGCTGTGTGAGTTCTGGGTGAGTATTTTGTGCTGGCCATGTGAGTTCTGGGAGAGTGTTTGGGGCTGGCTGTGTGAGTTCTGGGTGAGTGTTTGGGGCTGGCTGTGTGAGTTTCTGGGTGAGTGTTTGGGGCTGGCTGTGTAAGTTCTGGGTGAGGTTTTGGGGCTGGCTGTGTGAGTTCTGGGTGAGTGTTTGGAGCTGGCTGTGTGAGTTCTGGGTGAGTGTTTGGGGCTGGCTGTGTGAGTTCTGGGTGAGTGCTGGGGCTGGCTGTGTGAGTTCTGGGTGAGTGTTTGGGGCTGGCTGTGTGAGTTCTGGGTGAGTGTTTGGGGCTCGCTGTGTGAGTTCTAGGTGAGGATTTGGGGCTGGCTGTGTGAGTTCTGGGTGAGGGTTTGGGGCTGGCTGTGTGAGTTCTGGGTGAGTGTTTGGGGCTGGCTGTGTGAGTTCTGGGTGAGGGTTTGGAGATGGCTGTATGAGTTCTGGGTGAGAGATTAGGGCTGGCCGTGTGCGTTCTGGGTGAGTGTTTGGGGCTTGCTGTGTGAGTTCTGGGTAAGTATTTGGGGCTGGCTGTGTGAGTTCTGGGTGAGTGTTTGGTGCTGGCCGTGTGAGTTCTGGGTGAGTGTTTGGGGCTGGCTGTGTTATTTCTGGGTGAGTGTTTGGGGCTGGCTGTGTGAGTTCTGGGTGAGGGTTTGGGGCTTGCTGTGTGAGTTCTGGGTGAGTGTTTGGTGCTGGCCGTGTGAGTTCTGGGTGAGTGTTTGGGGCTGGCTGTGTGAGTTCTGGGTGAGTGTTTGGGGCTGGCTGTGTGAGTTCTGGGTGAGGGTTTGTTGTTGGCTGTGTGAGTTCTGGGTGAGTGTTTGGTGCTGGCCGTGTGAGTTCTGGGTGAGTGTTTGGGGCTGGTTGTGTGAGTTCTGGGTGAGTGTTTGGGGGTGGCTGTGTGAGTTCTGGGTGAGTATTTTGTGCTGGCCATGTGAGTTCTGGGAGAGTGTTTGGGGCTGGCTGTGTGAGTTCTGGGTGAGTGTTTGGGGCTGGCTGTGTGAGTTTCTGGGTGAGTGTTTGGGGCTGGCTGTGTGAGTTCTGGGTGAGGTTTTGGGGCTTGCTGTGTGAGTTCTGGGTGAGTGTTTGGGGCTGGCTGTGTGAGTTCTGTGTGAGTGTTTGGGGCTGGATGTGTGAGTTCTGGGTGAGGGATTGGGGCTGGCTGTGTGAGTTCTGGGTGAGGGATTGGGGCTGGCGGTTTGAGTTCTGGGTGAGTGTTTGGGGCTTGCTGTGTGAGTTCTGGGTGAGTGTTTGGGGCTGGCTGTGTTATTTCTGGGTGAGTGTTTGGGGCTGGCTGTGTGAGTTCTGGGTGAGGGTTTGGGGCTTGCTGTGTGAGTTCTGGGTGAGTGTTTGGTGCTGGCCGTGTGAGTTCTGGGTGAGTGTTTGGGGCTGGCTGTGTGAGTTCTGGGTGAGTGTTTGGGGCTGGCTGTGTGAGTTCTGGGTGAGGGTTTGTTGTTGGCTGTGTGAGTTCTGGGTGAGTGTTTGGTGCTGGCCGTGTGAGTTCTGGGTGAGTGTTTGGGGCTGGTTGTGTGAGTTCCGGGTGAGTGTTTGGGGGTGGCTGTGTGAGTTCTGGGTGAGTATTTTGTGCTGGCCATGTGAGTTCTGGGAGAGTGTTTGGGGCTGGCTGTGTGAGTTCTGGGTGAGTGTTTGGGGCTGGCTGTTTGAGTTTCTGGGTGAGTGTTTGGGGCTGGCTGTGTGAGTTCTGGGTGAGGTTTTGGGGCTGGCTGTGTGAGTTCTGGGTGAGTGTTTGGTGCTGGCCGTGTGAGTTCTGGGTGAGTGTTTGGGGCTGGCTGTGTGAGTTCTGGGTGAGTGTTTCGGGGTGGCTGTGTGAGTTCTGGGTGAGTGTTTGGTGCTGGCCATGTAAGTTCTGGGAGAGTGTTTGGGGCTTTCTGTGTGAGTTCTGGGTGAGTGTTTGGGGCTGGCTGTGTGAGTTCTGGGTGAGGGTTTGGGGCTGGCTGTGTGAGTTCTGGGTGAGTGTTTGGGGCTGGCTGTGTGAATGCTGGGTTAGAGTTTTGGGCTGGCTGTGTGAGTCCTGGGTGAGTGTTTGGGGCTGGCTGTGTGAGTTCTGGGTGAGGGTTTGGGGCTTGCTGTGTGAGTTCTGGGTGAGGGTATGGGGCTGGCTGTGTGAGTTCTGGGTGAGTGTTTGGGGGTGCCTGTGTGAGTTCTGGGTGAGTGCTTGGGGCTGGCTGTGTGAGTTCTGGGTGAGTGTTTGGGGCTGGCTGTGTGAGTTCTGGATGAGTGTTTGGGGCTGGCTGTGTGAGTTCTAGGTGAGAGTTTGGGGCTGGCTGTTTGATTTCTGGGTGAGTGTTTGGGGCTGGCTGTGTGAGTTCTGGGTGAGTGTTTGAGGCTGGCTGTGTGAGTTCTGGGTGAGGGTTTGGAGCTGGCTGTGTGAGTTCTGGGTGAGTGTTTGGGGCTGGCTGTGTGAGTTCTGGGTGAGTGGTGGGGCTGGCTGTGTGAGTTCTGGGTGAGTGTTTGGGGCTGGCTGTGTGAGTTCTGGGTGAGTGTTTGGGGCTCGCTGTGTGAGTTCTAGGTGAGGATTTGGGGCTGGCTGTGTGAGTTCTGGGTGAGGGTTTTGGGCTGGCTGTGTGAGTTCTGGGTGAGTGTTTGGGGCTGGCTGTGTGAGTTCTGGGTGAGGGTTTGGAGATGGCTGTATGAGTTCTGGGTGAGAGATTAGGGCTGGCCGTGTGCGTTCTGGGTAAGTGTTTGGGGCTGGCTGTGTGAGTTCTGGGTAAGTATTTGGGGCTGTCTGTGTGAGTTCTGGGTGAGTGTTTGGTGCTGGCCGTGTGAGTTCTGGGTGAGTGTTTGGGGCTGGCTGTGTTATTTCTGGGTGAGTGTTTGGGGCTGGCTGTGTGAGTTCTGGGTGAGGGTTTGGGGCTTGCTGTGTGAGTTCTGGGTGAGTGTTTGGTGCTGGCCGTGTGAGTTCTGGGTGAGTGTTTGGGGCTGGCTGTGTGAGTTCTGGGTGAGTGTTTGGGGCTGGCTGTGTGAGTTCTGGGTGAGGGTTTGTTGTTGGCTGTGTGAGTTCTGGGTGAGTGTTTGGTGCTGGCCGTGTGAGTTCTGGGTGAGTGTTTGGGGCTGGTTGTGTGAGTTCTGGGTGAGTGTTTGGGGGTGGCTGTGTGAGTTCTGGGTGAGTATTTTGTGCTGGCCATGTGAGTTCTGGGATAGTGTTTGGGGCTGGCTGTGTGAGTTCTGGGTGAGTGTTTGGGGCTGGCTGTGTGAGTTTCTGGGTGAGTGTTTGGGGCTGGCTGTGTGAGTTCTGGGTGAGGTTTTGGGGCTGGCTGTGTGAGTTCTGGGTGAGTGTTTGGAGCTGGCTGTGTGAGTTCTGGGTGAGTGTTTGGGGCTGGCTGTGTGAGTTCTGTGTGAGTGTTTGGGGCTGGATGTGTGAGTTCTGGGTGAGGGATTGGGGCTGGCTGTGTGAGTTCTGGGTGAGGGATTGGGGCTGGCGGTTTGAGTTCTGGGTGAGTGTTTGGGGCTGGCTGTGTGAGTTCTGGGTCAGTGTTTGGGGCTGGCTGTGTGAGTTCTGGGTGAGGGTTTGTCGCTATCTGTGTGAGTTCTGGGTGAGTGTTTGGTGCTGGCCGTGTGAGTTCTGGGTGTGTGTTTGGGGCTGGCTGTGTGAGTTCTGGGTGAGTGTTTCGGGGTGGCTGTGTGAGTTCTGGGTGAGTGTTTGGGGCTGGCTGTGTGAGTTCTGGGTGAGTGTTTGGTGCTGGCCGTGTGAGTTCTGGGTGAGTGTTTGGGGCTGGTTGTGTGAGTTCTGGGTGAGTGTTTGGGGGTGGCTGTGTGAGTTCTGGGTGAGTATTTTGTGCTGGCCATGTGAGTTCTGGGAGAGTGTTTGGGGCTGGCTGTGTGAGTTCTGGGTGAGTGTTTGGGGCTGGCTGTGTGAGTTTCTGGGTGAGTGTTTGGGGCTGGCTGTGTGAGTTCTGGGTGTCGTTTTGGGGCTGGCTGTGTGAGTTCTGGGTGAGTGTTTGGAGCTGGCTGTGTGAGTTCTGGGTGAGTGTTTGGGGCTGGCTGTGTGAGTTCTGTGTGAGTGTTTGGGGCTGGATGTGTGAGTTCTGGGTGAGGGATTGGGGCTGGCTGTGTGAGTTCTGGGTGAGGGATTGGGGCTGGCGGTTTGAGTTCTGGGTGAGTGTTTGGGGCTGGCTGTGTGAGTTCTGGGTCAGTGTTTGGGGCTGGCTGTGTGAGTTCTGGGTGAGGGTTTGTCGCTATCTGTGTGAGTTTTGGGTGAGTGTTTGGTGCTGGCCGTGTGAGTTCTGGGTGAGTGTTTGGGGCTGGCTGTGTGAGTTCTGGGTGAGTGTTTGGGGCTGGCTGTGTGAGTTCTGGGTGAGTGTTTGGGGCTGGCTGTGTGAGTTCTGTGTGAGTGTTTGGGGCTGGATGTGTGAGTTCTGGGTGAGGGATTGGGGCTGGCTGTGTGAGTTCTGGGTGAGGGATTGGGGCTGGCGGTTTGAGTTCTGGGTGAGTGTTTGGGGCTGGCTGTGTGAGTTCTGGGTCAGTGTTTGGGGCTGGCTGTGTGAGTTCTGGGTGAGGGTTTGTCGCTATCTGTGTGAGTTCTGGGTGAGTGTTTGGTGCTGGCCGTGTGAGTTCTGGGTGAGTGTTTGGGGCTGGCTGTGTGAGTTCTGGGTGAGTGTTTCGGGGTGGCTGTGTGAGTTCTGGGTGAGTGTTTGGGGCTGGCTGTGTGAGTTCTGGGTGAGTGTTTGGTGCTGGCCGTGTGAGTTCTGGGTGAGTGTTTGGGGCTGGTTGTGTGAGTTCTGGGTGAGTGTTTGGGGGTGGCTGTGTGAGTTCTGGGTGAGTATTTTGTGCTGGCCATGTGAGTTCTGGGAGAGTGTTTGGGGCTGGCTGTGTGAGTTCTGGGTGAGTGTTTGGGGCTGGCTGTGTGAGTTTCTGGGTGAGTGTTTGGGGCTGGCTGTGTGAGTTCTGGGTGTCGTTTTGGGGCTGGCTTATGTGAGTTCTGGGTGAGTGTTTGGAGCTGGCTGTGTGAGTTCTGGGTGAGTGTTTGGGGCTGGCTGTGTGAGTTCTGTGTGAGTGTTTGGGGCTGGATGTGTGAGTTCTGGGTGAGGGATTGGGGCTGGCTGTGTGAGTTCTGGGTGAGGGATTGGGGCTGGCGGTTTGAGTTCTGGGTGAGTGTTTGGGGCTGGCTGTGTGAGTTCTGGGTCAGTGTTTGGGGCTGGCTGTGTGAGTTCTGGGTGAGGGTTTGTCGCTATCTGTGAGAGTTCTGGGTGAGTGTTTGGTGCTGGCCGTGTGAGTTCTGGGTGAGTGTTTGGGGCTGGCTGTGTGAGTTCTGGGTGAGTGTTTGGGGCTGGCTGTGTGAGTTCTGGGTGAGGGTTTGTTGTTGGCTGTGTGAGTTCTGGGTGAGTGTTTGGTGCTGGCCGTGTGAGTTCTGGGTGAGTGTTTGGGGCTGGTTGTGTGAGTTCTGGGTGAGTGTTTGGGTGTGGCTGTGTGAGTTCTGGGTGAGTATTTTGTGCTGGCCATGTGAGTTCTGGGAGAGTGTTTAGGGCTGGCTGTGTGAGTTCTGGGTGAGTGTTTGGGGCTGGCTGTTTGAGTTTCTGGGTGAGTGTTTGGGGCTGGCTGTGTGAGTTCTGGGTGAGGTTTTGGGGCTGGCTGTGTGAGTTCTGGGTGAGTGTTTGGTGCTGGCCGTGTGAGTTCTGGGTGAGTGTTTGGGGCTGGCTGTGTGAGTTCTGGGTGAGTGTTTCGGGGTGGCTGTGTGAGTTCTGGGTGAGTGTTTGGTGCTGGCCATGTAAGTTCTGGGAGAGTGTTTGGGGCTTTCTGTGTGAGTTCTGGGTGAGTGTTTGGGGCTGGCTGTGTGAGTGCTGGGTGAGGGTTTGGAGCTGGCTGTGTGAGTTCTGGGTGAGGGTTTGGGGCTGGCTGTGTGAGTTCTGGGTGAGTGTTTGGGGCTGGCTGTGTGAATGCTGGGTTAGGGTTTTGGGCTGGCTGTGTGAGTCCTGGGTGAGTGTTTGGGGCTGGCTGTGTGAGTTCTGGGTGAGTGTTTGGGGCTGGCTGTGTGAGTTTCTGGGTGAGTGTTTGGGGCTGGCTGTGTGAGTTCTGGGTGTCGTTTTGGGGCTGGCTGTGTGAGTTCTGGGTGAGTGTTTGGAGCTGGCTGTGTGAGTTCTGGGTGAGTGTTTGGGGCTGGCTGTGTGAGTTCTGTGTGAGTGTTTGGGGCTGGATGTGTGAGTTCTGGGTGAGGGATTGGGGCTGGCTGTGTGAGTTCTGGGTGAGGGATTGGGGCTGGCGGTTTGAGTTCTGGGTGAGTGTTTGGGGCTGGCTGTGTGAGTTCTGGGTCAGTGTTTGGGGCTGGCTGTGTGAGTTCTGGGTGAGGGTTTGTCGCTATCTGTGTGAGTTTTGGGTGAGTGTTTGGTGCTGGCCGTGTGAGTTCTGGGTGAGTGTTTGGGGCTGGCTGTGTGAGTTCTGGGTGAGTGTTTGGGGCTGGCTGTGTGAGTTCTGGGTGAGTGTTTGGGGCTGGCTGTGTGAGTTCTGTGTGAGTGTTTGGGGCTGGATGTGTGAGTTCTGGGTGAGGGATTGGGGCTGGCTGTGTGAGTTCTGGGTGAGGGATTGGGGCTGGCGGTTTGAGTTCTGGGTGAGTGTTTGGGGCTGGCTGTGTGAGTTCTGGGTCAGTGTTTGGGGCTGGCTGTGTGAGTTCTGGGTGAGGGTTTGTCGCTATCTGTGTGAGTTCTGGGTGAGTGTTTGGTGCTGGCCGTGTGAGTTCTGGGTGAGTGTTTGGGGCTGGCTGTGTGAGTTCTGGGTGAGTGTTTCGGGGTGGCTGTGTGAGTTCTGGGTGAGTGTTTGGGGCTGGCTGTGTGAGTTCTGGGTGAGTGTTTGGTGCTGGCCGTGTGAGTTCTGGGTGAGTGTTTGGGGCTGGTTGTGTGAGTTCTGGGTGAGTGTTTGGGGGTGGCTGTGTGAGTTCTGGGTGAGTATTTTGTGCTGGCCATGTGAGTTCTGGGAGAGTGTTTGGGGCTGGCTGTGTGAGTTCTGGGTGAGTGTTTGGGGCTGGCTGTGTGAGTTTCTGGGTGAGTGTTTGGGGCTGGCTGTGTGAGTTCTGGGTGTCGTTTTGGGGCTGGCTTATGTGAGTTCTGGGTGAGTGTTTGGAGCTGGCTGTGTGAGTTCTGGGTGAGTGTTTGGGGCTGGCTGTGTGAGTTCTGTGTGAGTGTTTGGGGCTGGATGTGTGAGTTCTGGGTGAGGGATTGGGGCTGGCTGTGTGAGTTCTGGGTGAGGGATTGGGGCTGGCGGTTTGAGTTCTGGGTGAGTGTTTGGGGCTGGCTGTGTGAGTTCTGGGTCAGTGTTTGGGGCTGGCTGTGTGAGTTCTGGGTGAGGGTTTGTCGCTATCTGTGTGAGTTCTGGGTGAGTGTTTGGTGCTGGCCGTGTGAGTTCTGGGTGAGTGTTTGGGGCTGGCTGTGTGAGTTCTGGGTGAGTGTTTGGGGCTGGCTGTGTGAGTTCTGGGTGAGGGTTTGTTGTTGGCTGTGTGAGTTCTGGGTGAGTGTTTGGTGCTGGCCGTGTGAGTTCTGGGTGAGTGTTTGGGGCTGGTTGTGTGAGTTCTGGGTGAGTGTTTGGGTGTGGCTGTGTGAGTTCTGGGTGAGTATTTTGTGCTGGCCATGTGAGTTCTGGGAGAGTGTTTAGGGCTGGCTGTGTGAGTTCTGGGTGAGTGTTTGGGGCTGGCTGTTTGAGTTTCTGGGTGAGTGTTTGGGGCTGGCTGTGTGAGTTCTGGGTGAGGTTTTGGGGCTGGCTGTGTGAGTTCTGGGTGAGTGTTTGGTGCTGGCCGTGTGAGTTCTGGGTGAGTGTTTGGGGCTGGCTGTGTGAGTTCTGGGTGAGTGTTTCGGGGTGGCTGTGTGAGTTCTGGGTGAGTGTTTGGTGCTGGCCATGTAAGTTCTGGGAGAGTGTTTGGGGCTTTCTGTGTGAGTTCTGGGTGAGTGTTTGGGGCTGGCTGTGTGAGTGCTGGGTGAGGGTTTGGAGCTGGCTGTGTGAGTTCTGGGTGAGGGTTTGGGGCTGGCTGTGTGAGTTCTGGGTGAGTGTTTGGGGCTGGCTGTGTGAATGCTGGGTTAGGGTTTTGGGCTGGCTGTGTGAGTCCTGGGTGAGTGTTTGGGGCTGGCTGTGTGAGTTCTGGGTGAGGGTTTGGGGCTTGCTGTGTGAGTTCTGGGTGAGGGTATGGGGCTGGCTGTGTGAGTTCTGGGTGAGTGTTTGGGGGTGCCTGTGTGAGTTCTGGGTGAGTGCTTGGGGCTGGCTGTGTGAGTTCTGGGTGAGTGTTTGGGGCTGGCTGTGTGAGTTCTGGATGAGTGTTTGGGGCTGGCTGTGTGAGTTCTAGGTGAGAGTTTGGGGCTGGCTGTGTGATTTCTGGGTGAGTGTTTGGGGCTGGCTGTGTGAGTTCTGGGTGAGTGTTTGAGGCTGGCTGTGTGAGTTCTGGGTGAGGGTTTGGAGCTGGCTGTGTGAGTTCTGGGTGAGTGTTTGGGGCTGGCTGTGTGAGTTCTGGGTGAGTGCTGGGGCTGGCTGTGTGAGTTCTGGGTGAGTGTTTGGGGCTGGCTGTGTGAGTTCTGGGTGAGTGTTTGGGGCTCGCTGTGTGAGTTCTAGGTGAGGATTTGGGGCTGGCTGTGTGAGTTCTGGGTGAGGGTTTGGGGCTGGCTGTGTGAGTTCTGGGTAAGTATTTGGGGCTGGCTGTGTGAGTTCTGGGTGAGTGTTTGGTGCTGGCCGTGTGAGTTCTGGGTGAGTGTTTGGGGCTGGCTGTGTTATTTCTGGGTGAGTGTTTGGGGCTGGCTGTGTGAGTTCTGGGTGAGGGTTTGGGGCTTGCTGTGTGAGTTCTGGGTGAGTGTTTGGTGCTGGCCGTGTGAGTTCTGGGTGAGTGTTTGGGGCTGGCTGTGTGAGTTCTGGGTGAGTGTTTGGGGCTGGCTGTGTGAGTTCTGGGTGAGGGTTTGTTGTTGGCTGTGTGAGTTCTGGGTGAGTGTTTGGTGCTGGCCGTGTGAGTTCTGGGTGAGTGTTTGGGGCTGGTTGTGTGAGTTCTGGGTGAGTGTTTGGGGGTGGCTGTGTGAGTTCTGGGTGAGTATTTTGTGCTGGCCATGTGAGTTCT
Source organism: Petromyzon marinus (assembly GCF_048934315.1). Lineage (NCBI taxonomy): Eukaryota > Metazoa > Chordata > Hyperoartia > Petromyzontiformes > Petromyzontidae > Petromyzon > Petromyzon marinus. The sequence continues at coordinate 6,118,520 of NC_133690.1, read as the reverse complement.
GGGAGAGTGTTTGGGGCTGGCTGTGTGAGTTCTGGGTGAGTGTCTGGGGCTGGCTGTGTGAGTTTCTGGGTGAGTGTTTGGGGCTGGCTGTGTGAGTTCTGGGTCAGTGTTTGGGGCTGGCTGTGTGAGTTCTGGGTGAGGGTTTGTCGCTATCTGTGTGAGTTCTGGGTGAGTGTTTGGTGCTGGCCGTGTGAGTTCTGGGTGAGTGTTTGGGGCTGGCTGTGTGAGTTCTGGGTGAGTGTTTCGGGGTGGCTGTGTGAGTTCTGGGTGAGTGTTTGGGGCTGGCTGTGTGAGTTCTGGATGAGTGTTTGGGGCTGGCTGTGTGAGTTCTGGGTGAGGGTTTGTTGTTGGCTGTGTGAGTTCTGGGTGAGTGTTTGGTGCTGGCCGTGTGAGTTCTGGGTGAGTGTTTGGGGCTGGTTGTGTGAGTTCTGGGTGAGTGTTTGGGGGTGGCTGTGTGAGTTCTGGGTGAGTATTTTGTGCTGGCCATGTGAGTTCTGGGAGAGTGTTTGGGGCTGGCTGTGTGAGTTCTGGGTGAGTGTTTGGGGCTGGCTGTGTGAGTTTCTGGGTGAGTGTTTGGGGCTGGCTGTGTGAGTTCTGGGTGAGGTTTTGGGGCTGGCTGTGTGAGTTCTGGGTGAGTGTTTGGAGCTGGCTGTGTGAGTTCTGGGTGAGTGTTTGGGGCTGGCTGTGTGAGTTCTGTGTGAGTGTTTGGGGCTGGATGTGTGAGTTCTGGGTGAGGGATTGGGGCTGGCTGTGTGAGTTCTGGGTGAGGGATTGGGGCTGGCGGTTTGAGTTCTGGGTGAGTGTTTGGGGCTGGCTGTGTGAGTTCTGGATCAGTGTTTGGGGCTGGCTGTGTGAGTTCTAGGTGAGGGTTTGTCGCTATCTGTGTGAGTTCTGGGTGAATGTTTGGTGCTGGCCGTGTGAGTTCTGGGTGAGTGTTTGGGGCTGGCTGTGTGAGTTCTGGGTGAGTGTTTCGGGGTGGCTGTGTGAGTTCTGGGTGAGTGTTTGGTGCTGGCCATGTGAGTTCTGGGAGAGTGTTTGGGGCTTTCTGTGTGAGTTCTGGGTGAGTGTTTGGGGCTGGTTGTGTGAGTTCTGGGTGAGTGTTTGGGGCTGGCTGTGTGAGTTCTGGGTGACTGTTTAGGGCTGGCTGTGTGAGTTCTGGGTGAGTGCTGGGGCTGGCTGTGTGAGTTCTGGGTGAGTGTTTGGGGCTGGCTGTGTAAGTTCTCGGTGAGTGTTTGGGGCTGGCTGTGTGAGTTCTGGGTGAGTGTTTGGGGCTGGCTGTGTGAGTTCTGGGTGAGTGTTTGGGGCTGGCTGAGTGAGTTTTAGGTGAGGATTTGCGGCTGGCTGTGTGAGTTCTGGGTGAGTGTTTGGGGCTGATTGTGTGAGTTCTGGGTGAGTGTTTGGGGCTGGCTGTGTGAGTTCTGGGTGACTGTTTGGAGCTGGCTGTGTGAGTTCTGGGTGAGTGTTTGGGGCTGGCTGTGTGAGTTCTGGGTGACTGTTTGGGGCTGGTTGTGTGAGTTCTGGGTGAGGGTTTGGAGCTGGCTGTGTGAGTTCTGGGTGAGTGTTTGAGGCTGGCTGTGTGAGTTCTGGGTGAGGGTTTGGAGCTGGCTGTGTGAGTTCTGGGTGAGTGTTTGGGGCTGGCTGTGTGAGTGCTGAATGAGGGTTTGGGGCTGGCTGTGTGAGTTCTGGGTGTGGGTTTGGGGCTGGCTGTGTGAGTTCTGGGTGACTGTTTGGGGCTGGTTGTGTGAGTTCTAGGTGAGTGTTTGGGGCTGGCTGTGTGAGTTCTGGGTGAGGGTTTGAAGATGGCTGTATGAGTTCTGGGTGAGAGATTAGGGCTGGCCGTATGCGTTCTGGGTGAGTGTTTGGGGCTGGCTGTGTGAGTTCTGGGTGAGGGTTTGGAGCTGGCTGTGTGAGTTCTGGGTGAGTGTTTGGGACTGGCTGTGTGAGTTCTGGGTGAGTGCTGGGGCTGGCTGTGTGAGTTCTGGGTGAGTGTTTGGGGCTGGCTGTGTGAGTTCTGGTTGAGTGTTTGGGGCTCGCTGTGTGAGTTCTAGGTGAGGATTTGGGGCTGGCTGTGTGAGTTCTGGGTGAGGGTTTGGGGCTGGCTGTGTGAGTTCTGGGTGAGTGTTTGGGGCTGGCTGTGTGAGTTCTGGGTGAGGGTTTGGAGATGGCTGTATGAGTTCTGGGTGAGAGAATAGGGCTGGCCGTGTGCATTCTGGGTGAGTGTTTGGGGCTGGCTGTGTGAGTTCTGGGTAAGTATTTGGGGCTGGCTGTGTGAGTTCTGGGTGAGTGTTTGGTGCTGGCCGTGTGAGTTCTGGGTGAGTGTTTGGGACTGGCTGTGTTATTTCTGGGTGAGTGTTTGGGGCTGGCTGTGTGAGTTCTGGGTGAGGGTTTGGGGCTTGCTGTGTGAGTTCTGGGTGAGTGTTTGGTGCTGGCCGTGTGAGTTCTGGGTGAGTGTTTGGGGCTAGCTGTGTGAGTTCTGGGTGAGTGTTTGGGGCTGGCTGTGTGAGTTCTGGGTGAGGGTTTGTTGTTGGCTGTGTGAGTTCTGGGTGAGTGTTTGGTGCTGGCCGTGTGAGTTCTGGGTGAGTGTTTGGGGCTGGTTGTGTGAGTTCTGGGTGAGTGTTTGGGGGTGGCTGTGTGAGTTCTGGGTGAGTATTTTGTGCTGGCCATGTGAGTTCTGGGAGAGTGTTTGGGGCTGGCTGTGTGAGTTCTGGGTGAGTGTTTGCGGCTGGCTGTTTGAGTTTCTGGGTGAGTGTTTGGGGCTGGCTGTGTGAGTTCTGGGTGAGGTTTTGGGGCTGTCTGTGTGAGTTCTGGGTGAGTGTTTGGAGCTGGCTGTGTGAGTTCTGGGTGAGTGTTTGGGGCTGGCTGTGTGAGTTCTGGATGAGTGTTTGGGGCTGGCTGTGTGAGTTCTAGGTGAGAGTTTGGGGCTGGCTGTGTGATTTCTGGGTGAGTGTTTGGGGCTGGCTGTGTGAGTTCTGGGTGAGTGTTTGAGGCTGGCTGTGTGAGTTCTGGGTGAGGGTTTGGAGCTGGCTGTGTGAGTTCTGGGTGAGTGTTTGGGGCTGGCTGTGTGATTTCTGGGTGAGTGCTGGGGCTGGCTGTGTGAGTTCTGGGTGAGTGTTTGGGGCTGGCTGTGTGAGTTCTGGGTGAGTGTTTGGGGCTCGCTGTGTGAGTTCTAGGTGAGGATTTGGGGCTGGCCGTGTGAGTTCTGGGTGAGTGTTTGGGGCTGGCTGTGTGAGTTCTGGGTAAGTATTTGGGGCTGGCTGTGTGAGTTCTGGGTGAGTGTTTGGTGCTGGCCGTGTGAGTTCTGGGTGAGTGTTTGGGGCTCGCTGTGTGAGTTCTAGGTGAGGATTTGGGGCTGGCCGTGTGAGTTCTGGGTGAGTGTTTGGGGCTGGCTGTGTGAGTTCTGGGTAAGTATTTGGGGCTGGCTGTGTGAGTTCTGGGTGAGTGTTTGGTGCTGGCCGTGTGAGTTCTGGGTGAGTGTTTGGGGCTGGCTGTGTTATTTCTGGGTGAGTGTTTGGGGCTGGCTGTGTGAGTTCTGGGTGAGGGTTTTGGGCTTGCTGTGTGAGTTCTGGGTGAGTGTTTGGTGCTGGCCGTGTGAGTTCTGGGTGAGTGTTTGGGGCTGGCTGTGTGAGTTCTGGTGAGTGTTTGGGGCTGGCTGTGTGAGTTCTGGGTGAGGGTTTGTTGTTGGCTGTGTGAGTTCTGGGTGAGTGTTTGGTGCTGGCCGTGTGAGTTCTGGGTGAGTGTTTGGGGCTGGTTGTGTGAGTTCTGGGTGAGTGTTTGGGGGTGGCTGTGTGAGTTCTGGGTGAGTATTTTGTGCTGGCCATGTGAGTTCTGGGAGAGTGTTTGGGGCTGGCTGTGTGAGTTCTGGGTGAGTGTTTGGGGCTGGCTGTGTGAGTTTCTGGGTGAGTGTTTGGGGCTGGCTGTGTGAGTTCTGGGTGAGGTTTTGGGGCTGGCTGTGTGAGTTCTGGGTGAGTGTTTGGAGCTGGCTGTGTGAGTTCTGGGTGAGTGTTTGGGGCTGGCTGTGTGAGTTCTGTGTGAGTGTTTGGGGCTGGATGTGTGAGTTCTGGGTGAGGGATTGGGGCTGGCTGTGTGAGTTCTGGGTGAGGGATTGGGGCTGGCGGTTTGAGTTCTGGGTGAGTGTTTGGGGCTGGCTGTGTGAGTTCTGGGTCAGTGTTTGGGGCTGGCTGTGTGAGTTCTGGGTGAGGGTTTGTCGCTATCTGTGTGAGTTCTGAGTGAGTGTTTGGGGCTGGCTGAGTGAGTTTTAGGTGAGGATTTGGGGCTGGCTGTGTGAGTTCTAGGTGAGTGTTTGGGGCTGATTGTGTGAGTTCTGGGTGAGTGTTTGGGGCTGGCTGTGTGAGTTCTGGGTGAGGGTTTGGAGCTGGCTGTGTGAGTTCTGGGTGAGTGTTTGGGGCTGGCTGTGTGAGTTCTGGGTGACTGTTTGGGGCTGGTTGTGTGAGTTCTGGGTGAGGGTTTGGAGCTGGCTGTGTGAGTTCTGGGTGAGTGTTTGAGGCTGGCTGTGTGAGTTCTGGGTGAGGGTTTGGAGCTGGCTGTGTGAGTTCTGGGTGAGGGTTTGGGGCTGGCTGTGTGAGTGCTGAATGAGGGTTTGGGGCTGGCTGTGTGAGTTCTGGGTGTGGGTTTGGGGCTGGCTGTGTGAGTTCTGGGTGACTGTTTGGGGCTGGTTGTGTGAGTTCTGGGTGAGTGTTTGGGGCTGGCTGTGTGAGTTCTGGGTGAGGGTTTGGAGATGGCTGTGTGAGTTCTGGGTGAGTGTTTGGGGCTGGCTGTGTGAGTTCTGTGTGAGTGTTTGGGGCTGGATGTGTGAGTTCTGGGTGAGGGATTGGGGCTGGCTGTGTGAGTTCTGGGTGAGGGATTGGGGCTGGCGGTTTGAGTTCTGGGTGAGTGTTTGGGGCTGGCTGTGTGAGTTCTGGGTCAGTGTTTGGGGCTGGCTGTGTGAGTTCTGGGTGAGGGTTTGTCGCTATCTGTGTGAGTTCTGAGTGAGTGTTTGGGGCTGGCTGAGTGAGTTTTAGGTGAGGATTTGGGGCTGGCTGTGTGAGTTCTAGGTGAGTGTTTGGGGCTGATTGTGTGAGTTCTGGGTGAGTGTTTGGGGCTGGCTGTGTGAGTTCTGGGTGAGGGTTTGGAGCTGGCTGTGTGAGTTCTGGGTGAGTGTTTGGGGCTGGCTGTGTGAGTTCTGGGTGACTGTTTGGGGCTGGTTGTGTGAGTTCTGGGTGAGGGTTTGGAGCTGGCTGTGTGAGTTCTGGGTGAGTGTTTGAGGCTGGCTGTGTGAGTTCTGGGTGAGGGTTTGGAGCTGGCTGTGTGAGTTCTGGGTGAGGGTTTGGGGCTGGCTGTGTGAGTGCTGAATGAGGGTTTGGGGCTGGCTGTGTGAGTTCTGGGTGTGGGTTTGGGGCTGGCTGTGTGAGTTCTGGGTGACTGTTTGGGGCTGGTTGTGTGAGTTCTGGGTGAGTGTTTGGGGCTGGCTGTGTGAGTTCTGGGTGAGGGTTTGGAGATGGCTGTGTGAGTTCTGGGTGAGTGTTTGGGGCTGGCTGTGTGAGTTCTGTGTGAGTGTTTGGGGCTGGATGTGTGAGTTCTGGGTGAGGGATTGGGGCTGGCTGTGTGAGTTCTGGGTGAGGGATTGGGGCTGGCGGTTTGAGTTCTGGGTGAGTGTTTGGGGCTGGCTGTGTGAGTTCTGGGTCAGTGTTTGGGGCTGGCTGTGTGAGTTCTGGGTGAGGGTTTGTCGCTATCTGTGTGAGTTCTGAGTGAGTGTTTGGGGCTGGCTGAGTGAGTTTTAGGTGAGGATTTGGGGCTGGCTGTGTGAGTTCTAGGTGAGTGTTTGGGGCTGATTGTGTGAGTTCTGGGTGAGTGTTTGGGGCTGGCTGTGTGAGTTCTGGGTGAGGGTTTGGAGCTGGCTGTGTGAGTTCTGGGTGAGTGTTTGGGGCTGGCTGTGTGAGTTCTGGGTGACTGTTTGGGGCTGGTTGTGTGAGTTCTGGGTGAGGGTTTGGAGCTGGCTGTGTGAGTTCTGGGTGAGTGTTTGAGGCTGGCTGTGTGAGTTCTGGGTGAGGGTTTGGAGCTGGCTGTGTGAGTTCTGGGTGAGGGTTTGGGGCTGGCTGTGTGAGTGCTGAATGAGGGTTTGGGGCTGGCTGTGTGAGTTCTGGGTGTGGGTTTGGGGCTGGCTGTGTGAGTTCTGGGTGACTGTTTGGGGCTGGTTGTGTGAGTTCTGGGTGAGTGTTTGGGGCTGGCTGTGTGAGTTCTGGGTGAGGGTTTGGAGATGGCTGTATGAGTTCTGGGTGAGAGATTAGGGCTGGCCGTGTGCGTTCTGGGTGAGTGTTTGGGGCTGGCTGTGTGAGTTCTGGGTGAGGGTTTGGAGCTGGCTGTGTGAGTTCTGGGTGAGTGTTTGGGGCTGGCTGTGTGAGTTCTGGGTGAGTGCTGGGGCTGGCTGTGTGAGTTCTGGGTGAGTGTTTGGGGCTGGCTGTGTGAGTTCTGGGTCAGTGTTTGGGGCTCGCTGTGTGAGTTCTAGGTGAGGATTTGGGGCTGGCTGTGTGAGTTCTGGGTGAGGGTTTGGGGCTGGCTGTGTGAGTTCTGGGTGAGTGTTTGGGGCTGGCTGTGTGAGTTCTGGGTGAGGGTTTGGAGATGGCTGTATGAGTTCTGGGTGAGAGATTAGGGCTGGCCGTGTGCGTTCTGGGTGAGTGTTTGGGGCTGGCTGTGTGAGTTCTGGGTAAGTATTTGGGGCTGGCTGTGTGAGTTCTGGGTGAGTGTTTGGTGCTGGCCGTGTGAGTTCTGGGTGAGTGTTTGGGGCTGGCTGTGTTATTTCTGGGTGAGTGTTTGGGGCTGGCTGTGTGAGTTCTGGGTGAGGGTTTGGGGCTTGCTGTGTGAGTTCTGGGTGAGTGTTTGGTGCTGGCCACGTGAGTTCTGGGTGAGTGTTTGGGGCTGGCTGTGTGAGTTCTGGGTGAGTGTTTGGGGCTGGCTGTGTGAGTTCTGGGTGAGGGTTTGTTGTTGGCTGTGTGAGTTCTGGGTGAGTGTTTGGTGCTGGCCGTGTGAGTTCTGGGTGAGTGTTTGGGGCTGGTTGTGTGAGTTCTGGGTGAGTGTTTGGGGGTGGCTGTGTGAGTTCTGGGTGAGTATTTTGTGCTGGCCATGTGAGTTCTGGGAGAGTGTTTGGGGCTGGCTGTGTGAGTTCTGGGTGAGTGTTTGGGGCTGGCTGTTTGAGTTTCTGGGTGAGTGTTTGGGGCTGGCTGTGTGAGTTCTGGGTGAGGTTTTGGGGCTGTCTGTGTGAGTTCTGGGTGAGTGTTTGGAGCTGGCTGTGTGAGTTCTGGGTGAGTGTTTGGGGCTGGCTGTGTGAGTTCTGTGTGAGTGTTTGGGGCTGGATGTGTGAGTTCTGGGTGAGGGATTGGGGCTGGCTGTGTGAGTTCTGGGTGAGGGATTGGGGCTGGCGGTTTGAGTTCTGGGTGAGTGTTTGGGGCTGGCTGTGTGAGTTCTGGGTCAGTGTTTGGGGCTGGCTGTGTGAGTTCTGGGTGAGGGTTTGTCGCTATCTGTGTGAGTTCTGGGTGAGTGTTTGGTGCTGGCCGTGTGAGTTCTGGGTGAGTGTTTGGGGCTGGCTGTGTGGGTTCTGGGTGAGTGTTTCGGGGTGGCTGTGTGAGTTCTGGGTGAGTGTTTGGTGCTGGCCATGTGAGTTCTGGGAGAGTGTTTGGGGCTTTCTGTGTGAGTTCTGGGTGAGTGTTTGGGGCTGGTTGTGTGAGTTCTGGGTGAGTGTTTGGGGCTGGCTGTGTGAGTTCTGGGTGACTGTTTGGGGCTGGCTGTGTGAGTTCTGGGTGAGTGCTGGGGCTGGCTGTGTGAGTTCTGGGTGAGTGTTTGGGGCTGGCTGTGTAAGTTCTCGGTGAGTGTTTGGGGCTGGCTGTGTGAGTTCTGGGTGAGTGTTTGGGGCTGGCTGTGTGCGTTCTGGGTGAGTGTTTGGGGCTGGCTGTGTGAGTTCTGGGTGAGGGTTTGGAGCTGGCTGTGTGAGTTCTGGGTGAGTGTTTGGGGCTGGCTGTGTGAGTTCTGGGTGACTGTTTGGGGCTGGTTGTGTGAGTTCTGGGTGAGGGTTTGGAGCTGGCTGTGTGAGTTCTGGGTGAGTGTTTGAGGCTGGCTGTGTGAGTTCTGGGTGAGGGTTTGGAGCTGGCTGTGTGAGTTCTGGGTGAGGGTTTGGGGCTGGCTGTTTGAGTTCTGGGTGAGTGTTTGGGGCTGGCTGTGTGAGTGCTGAATGAGGGTTTGGGGCTGGCTGTGTGAGTTCTGGGTGTGGGTTTGGGGCTGGCTGTGTGAGTTCTGGGTGACTGTTTGGGGCTGGTTGTGTGAGTTCTGGGTGAGTGTTTGAGGCTGGCTGTGTGAGTTCTGGGTGAGGGTTTGGAGCTGGCGGTGTGAGTTCTGGGTGAGTGTTTGGGGCTGGCTGTGTGAGTTCTGGGTGAGTGTTTGGGGCTGGCTGTGTGAGTTCTGGGTGAGTGTTTGGGGCTGGCTGTGTGAGTTCTGGGTGAGTGTTTGGGGCTGGCTGTGTGAGTTCTAGGTGAGGATTTGGGGCTGGCTGTGTGAGTTCTGGGTGAGTGTTTGGGGCTGGCTGTGTGAGTTCTGGGTGAGGGTTTGGAGATGGCTGTATGAGTTCTGGGTGAGAGATTAGGGCTGGCCGTGTGCGTTCTGGGTGAGTGTTTGGAGCTGGCTGTGTGAGTTCTGGGTAAGTGTTTGGGGCTGGCTGTGTGAGTTCTGGGTGAGTGTTTGGTGCTGTACGTGTGAGTTCTGGGTGAGTGTTTGGGGCTGGCTGTGTTATTTCTGGGTGAGTGTTTGGGGCTGGCTGTGTGAGTTCTGGGTGAGGGTTTGGGGCTTGCTGTGTGAGTTCTGGGTGAGTGTTTGGTGCTGGCCCTGTGAGTTCTGGGTGAGTGTTTGGGGCTGGCTGTGTGAGTTCTGGGTGAGTCTTTGGGGCTGGCTGTGTGAGTTCTGGGTGAGGGTTTGTTGTTGGCTGTGTGAGTTCTGGTTGAGTGTTTGGTGCTGGCCGTGTGAGTTCTGGGTGAGTATTTGGGGCTGGTTGTGTGAGTTCTGGGTGAGTGTTTGGGGGTGGCTGTGTGAGTTCTGGGTGAGTATTTTGTGCTGGCCATGTGAGTTCTGGGAGAGTGTTTGGGGCTGGCTGTGTGAGTTCTGGGTGAGTGTTTGGGGCTGGCTGTGTGAGTTTCTGGGTGAGTGTTTGCGGCTGGCTGTGTGAGTTCTGGGTGAGGTTTTGGGGCTGGCTGTGTGAGTTCTGGGTGAGTGTTTGGAGCTGGCTGTGTGAGTTCTGGGTGAGTGTTTGGGGCTGGCTGTGTGAGTTCTGTGTGAGTGTTTGGGGCTGGATGTGTGAGTTCTGGGTGAGGGATTGGGGCTGGCTGTGTGAGTTCTGGGTGAGGGATTGGGGCTGGCGGTTTGAGTTCTGGGTGAGTGTTTGGGGCTGGCTGTGTGAGTTCTGGGTCAGTGTTTGGGGCTGGCTGTGTGAGTTCTGGGTGAGTGTTTGGTGCTGGCCGTGTGAGTTCTGGGTGAGTGTTTGGGGCTGGCTGTGTGAGTTCTGGGTGAGTGTTTCGGGGTGGCTGTGTGAGTTCTGGGTGAGTGTTTGGTGCTGGCCATGTGAATTCTGGGAGAATGTTTGGGGCTTTCTGTGTGAGTTCTGGGTGAGTGTTTGGGGCTGGTTGTGTGAGTTCTGGGTGAGTGTTTGGGGCTGGCTGTGTGAGTTCTGGGTGACTGTTTGGGGCTGCCTGTGTGAGTTCTGGGTGAGTGCTGGGGCTGGCTGTGTGAGTTCTGGGTGAGTGTTTGGGGCTGGCTGTGTAAGTTCTCGGTGAGTGTTTGGGGCTGGCTGTGTGAGTTCTGGGTGAGTGTTTGGGGCTGGCTGTGTGAGTTCTGGGTGAGTGTTTGGGGCTGGCTGAGTGAGTTTTAGGTGAGGATTTGGGGCTGGCTGTGTGAGTTCTGGGTGAGTGTTTGGGGCTGATTGTGTGAGTTCTGGGTGAGTGTTTGGGGCTGGCTGTGTGAGTTCTGGGTGAAGGTTTGGAGCTGGCTGTGTGAGTTCTGGGTGAGTGTTTGGGGCTGGCTGTGTGAGTTCTGGGTGACTGTTTGGGGCTGGTTGTGTGAGTTCTGGGTGAGGGTTTGGAGCTGGCTGTGTGAGTTCTGGGTGAGTGTTTGAGGCTGGCTGTGTGAGTTCTGGGTGAGGGTTTGGAGCTGGCTGTGTGAGTTCTGGGTGAGGGTTTGGGGCTGGCTGTGTGAGTTCTGGGTGAGTGTTTGGGGCTGGCTGTGTGAGTGCTGAATGAGGGTTTGGGGCTGGCTGTGTGAGTTCTGGGTGTGGGTTTGGGGCTGGCTGTGTGAGTTCTGGGTGACTGTTTGGGGCTGGTTGTGTGAGTTCTGGGTGAGTGTTTGGGGCTGGCTGTGTGAGTTCTGGGTGAGGGTTTGGAGATGGCTGTATGAGTTCTGGGTGAGAGATTAGGGCTGGCCGTGTGCGTTCTGGGTGAGTGTTTGGGGCTGGCTGTGTGAGTTCTGGGTGAGGGTTTGGAGATGGCTGTGTGAGTTCTGGGTGAGTGTTTGGGGCTGGCTGTGTGAGTTCTGGGTGAGTGCTGGGGCTGGCTGTGTGAGTTCTGGGTGAGTGTTTGGGGCTGGCTGTGTGAGTTCTGGGTGACTGTTTGGGGCTGGCTGTGTGAGTTCTGGGTGAGTGCTGGGGCTGGCTGTGTGAGTTCTGGGTGAGTGTTTGGGGCTGGCTGTGTAAGTTCTCGGTGAGTGTTTGGGGCTGGCTGTGTGAGTTCTGGGTGAGTGTTTGGGGCTGGCTGTGTGAGTTCTGGGTGAGTGTTTGGGGCTGGCTGAGTGAGTTTTAGGTGAGGATTTGGGGCTGGCTGTGTGAGTTCTGGGTGAGTGTTTGGGGCTGATTGTGTGAGTTCTGGGTGAGTGTTTGGGGCTGGCTGTGTGAGTTCTGGGTGAGGGTTTGGAGCTGGCTGTGTGAGTTCTGGGTGAGTGTTTGGGGCTGGCTGTGTGAGTTCTGGGTGACTGTTTGGGGCTGGTTGTGTGAGTTCTGGGTGAGGGTTTGGAGCTGGCTGTGTGAGTTCTGGGTGAGTGTTTGAGGCTGGCTGTGTGAGTTCTGGGTGAGTGTTTGGGGCTGGCTGTGTAAGTTCTCGGTGAGTGTTTGGGGCTGGCTGTGTGAGTTCTGGGTGAGTGTTTGGGGCTGGCTGTGTGAGTTCTGGGTGAGTGTTTGGGGCTGGCTGAGTGAGTTTTAGGTGAGGATTTGGGGCTGGCTGTGTGAGTTCTGGGTGAGTGTTTGGGGCTGATTGTGTGAGTTCTGGGTGAGTGTTTGGGGCTGGCTGTGTGAGTTCTGGGTGAGGGTTTGGAGCTGGCTGTGTGAGTTCTGGGTGAGTGTTTGGGGCTGGCTGTGTGAGTTCTGGGTGACTGTTTGGGGCTGGTTGTGTGAGTTCTGGGTGAGGGTTTGGAGCTGGCTGTGTGAGTTCTGGGTGAGTGTTTGAGGCTGGCTGTGTGAGTTCTGGGTGAGGGTTTGGAGCTGGCTGTGTGAGTTCTGGGTGAGGGTTTGGGGCTGGCTGTGTGAGTTCTGGGTGAGTGTTTGGGGCTGGCTGTGTGAGTGCTGAATGAGGGTTTGGGGCTGGCTGTGTGAGTTCTGGGTGTGGGTTTGGGGCTGGCTGTGTGAGTTCTGGGTGACTGTTTGGGGCTGGTTGTGTGAGTTCTGGGTGAGTGTTTGGGGCTGGCTGTGTGAGTTCTGGGTGAGGGTTTGGAGATGGCTGTATGAGTTCTGGGTGAGAGATTAGGGCTGGCCGTGTGCGTTCTGGGTGAGTGTTTGGGGCTGGCTGTGTGAGTTCTGGGTGAGGGTTTGGAGCTGGCTGTGTGAGTTCTGGGTGAGTGTTTGGGGCTGGCTGTGTGAGTTCTGGGTGAGTGCTGGGGCTGGCTGTGTGAGTTCTGGGTGAGTGTTTGGGGCTGGCTGTGTGAGTTCTGGGTGAGTGTTTGGGGCTCGCTGTGTGAGTTCTAGGTGAGGATTTGGGGCTGGCTGTGTGAGTTCTGGGTGAGGGTTTGGGGCTGGCTGTGTGAGTTCTGGGTGAGTGTTTGGGGCTGGCTGTGTGAGTTCTGGGTGAGGGTTTGGAGATGGCTGTATGAGTTCTGGGTGAGAGATTAGGGATGGCCGTGTGCGTTCTGGGTGAGTGTTTGGGGCTGGCTGTGTGAGTTCTGGGTAAGTATTTGGGGCTGGCTGTGTGAGTTCTGGGTGAGTGTTTGGTGCTGGCCGTGTGAGTTCTGGGTGAGTGTTTGGGGCTGGCTGTGTTATTTCTGGGTGAGTGTTTGGGGATGGCTGTGTGAGTTCTGGGTGAGGGTTTGGGGCTTGCTGTGTGAGTTCTGGGTGAGTGTTTGGTGCTGGCCGTGTGAGTTCTGGGTGAGTGTTTGGGGCTGGCTGTGTGAGTTCTGGGTGAGTGTTTGGGGCTGGCTGTGTGAGTTCTGGGTGAGGGTTTGTTGTTGGCTGTGTGAGTTCTGGGTGAGTGTTTGGTGCTGGCCGTGTGAGTTCTGGGTGAGTGTTTGGGGCTGGTTGTGTGAGTTCTGGGTGAGTGTTTGGGGGTGGCTGTGTGAGTTCTGGGTGAGTATTTTGTGCTGGCCATGTGAGTTCTGGGAGAGTGTTTGGGGCTGGCTGTGTGAGTTCTGGGTGAGTGTTTGGGGCTGGCTGTTTGAGTTTCTGGGTGAGTGTTTGGGGCTGGCTGTGTGAGTTCTGGGTGAGGTTTTGGGGCTGTCTGTGTGAGTTCTGGGTGAGTGTTTGGAGCTGGCTGTGTGAGTTCTGGGTGAGTGTTTGGGGCTGGCTGTGTGAGTTCTGTGTGAGTGTTTGGGGCTGGATGTGTGAGTTCTGGGTGAGGGATTGGGGCTGGCTGTGTGAGTTCTGGGTGAGGGATTGGGGCTGGCGGTTTGAGTTCTGGGTGAGTGTTTGGGGCTGGCTGTGTGAGTTCTGGGTCAGTGTTTGGGGCTGGCTGTGTGAGTTCTGGGTGAGGGTTTGTCGCTATCTGTGTGGGTTCTGGGTGAGTGTTTGGTGCTGGCCGTGTGAGTTCTGGGTGAGTGTTTGGGGCTGGCTGTGTGAGTTCTGGGTGAGTGTTTCGGGGTGGCTGTGTGAGTTCTGGGTGAGTGTTTGGTGCTGGCCATGTGAGTTCTGGGAGACTGTTTGGGGCTTTCTGTGTGAGTTCTGGGTGAGTGTTTGGGGCTGGTTGTGTGAGTTCTGTGTGAGTGTTTGGGGCTGGCTGTGTGAGTTCTGGGTGACTGTTTGGGGCTGGCTGTGTGAGTTCTGGGTGAGTGCTGGGGCTGGCTGTGTGAGTTCTGGGTGAGTGTTTGGGGCTGGCTGTGTAAGTTCTCGGTGAGTGTTTGGGGCTGGCTGTGTGAGTTCTGGGTGAGTGTTTGGGGCTGGCTGTGTGCGTTCTGGGTGAGTGTTTGGGGCTGGCTGTGTGAGTTCTGGGTGAGGGTTTGGAGCTGGCTGTGTGAGTTCTGGGTGAGTGTTTGGGGCTGGCTGTGTAAGTTCTCGGTGAGTGTTTGGGGCTGGCTGTGTGAGTTCTGGGTGAGTGTTTGGGGCTGGCTGTGTGAGTTCTGGGTGAGTGTTTGGGGCTGGCTGAGTGAGTTTTAGGTGAGGATTTGGGGCTGGCTGTGTGAGTTCTGGGTGAGTGTTTGGGGCTGATTGTGTGAGTTCTGGGTGAGTGTTTGGGGCTGGCTGTGTGAGTTCTGGGTGAGGGTTTGGAGCTGGCTGTGTGAGTTCTGGGTGAGTGTTTGGGGCTGGCTGTGTGAGTTCTGGGTGACTGTTTGGGGCTGGTTGTGTGAGTTCTGGGTGAGGGTTTGGAGCTGGCTGTGTGAGTTCTGGGTGAGTGTTTGAGGCTGGCTGTGTGAGTTCTGGGTGAGGGTTTGGAGCTGGCTGTGTGAGTTCTGGGTGAGGGTTTGGGGCTGGCTGTGTGAGTTCTGGGTGAGTGTTTGGGGCTGGCTGTGTTAGTGCTGAATGAGGGTTTGGGGCTGGCTGTGTGAGTTCTGGGTGTGGGTTTGGGGCTGGCTGTGTGAGTTCTGGGTGAGTGTTTGGGGCTGGCTGTGTGAGTTCTGGGTGAGGGTTTGGAGATGGCTGTATGAGTTCTGGGTGAGAGATTAGGGCTGGCCGTGTGGGTTCTGGGTGAGTGTTTGGGGCTGGCTGTGTGAGTTCTGGGTGAGGGTTTGGAGCTGGCTGTGTGAGTTCTGGGTGAGTGTTTGGGGCTGGCTGTGTGAGTTCTGGGTGAGTGCTGGGGCTGGCTGTGTGAGTTCTGGGTGAGTGTTTGGGGCTGGCTGTGTGAGTTCTGGGTGAGTGTTTGGGGCTCGCTGTGTGAGTTCTAGGTGAGGATTTGGGGCTGGCTGTGTGAGTTCTGGGTGAGGGTTTGGGGCTGGCTGTGTGAGTTCTGGGTGAGTGTTTTGGGCTGGCTGTGTGAGTTCTGGGTGAGGGTTTGGAGATGGCTGTATGAGTTCTGGGTGAGAGATTAGGGCTGGCCGTGTGCGTTCTGGGTGAGTGTTTGGGGCTGGCTGTGTGAGTTCTGGGTAAGTATTTGGGGCTGGCTGTGTGAGTTCTGGGTGAGTGTTTGGTGCTGGCCGTGTGAGTTCTGGGTGAGTGTTTGGGGCTGGCTGTGTTATTTCTGGGTGAGTGTTTGGGGATGGCTGTGTGAGTTCTGGGTGAGGGTTTGGGGCTTGCTGTGTGAGTTCTGGGTGAGTGTTTGGTGCTGGCCGTGTGAGTTCTGGGTGAGTGTTTGGGGCTGGCTGTGTGAGTTCTGGGTGAGTGTTTGGGGCTGGCTGTGTGAGTTCTGGGTGAGGGTTTGTTGTTGGCTGTGTGAGTTCTGGGTGAGTGTTTGGTGCTGGCCGTGTGAGTTCTGGGTGAGTGTTTGGGGCTGGTTGTGTGAGTTCTGGGTGAGTGTTTGGGGGTGGCTGTGTGAGTTCTGGGTGAGTATTTTGTGCTGGCCATGTGAGTTCTGGGAGAGTGTTTGGGGCTGGCTGTGTGAGTTCTGGGTGAGTGTTTGGGGCTGGCTGTTTGAGTTTCTGGGTGAGTGTTTGGGGCTAGCTGTGTGAGTTCTGGGTGAGGTTTTGGGGCTGTCTGTGTGAGTTCTGGGTGAGTGTTTGGAGCTGGGTGTGTGAGTTCTGGGTGAGTGTTTGGGGCTGGCTGTGTGAGTTCTGTGTGAGTGTTTGGGGCTGGATGTGTGAGTTCTGGGTGAGGGATTGGGGCTGGCTGTGTGAGTTCTGGGTGAGGGATTGGGGCTGGCGGTTTGAGTTCTGGGTGAGTGTTTGGGGCTGGCTGTGTGAGTTCTGGGTCAGTGTTTGGGGCTGGCTGTGTGAGTTCTGGGTGAGGGTTTGTCGCCATCTGTGTGGGTTCTGGGTGAGTGTTTGGTGCTGGCCGTGTGAGTTCTGGGTGAGTGTTTGGGGCTGGCTGTGTGAGTTCTGGGTGAGTGTTTCGGGGTGGCTGTGTGAGTTCTGGGTGAGTGTTTGGTGCTGGCCATGTGAGTTCTGGGAGACTGTTTGGGGCTTTCTGTGTGAGTTCTGGGTGAGTGTTTGGGGCTGGTTGTGTGAGTTCTGTGTGAGTGTTTGGGGATGGCTGTGTGAGTTCTGGGTGACTGTTTGGGGCTGGCTGTGTGAGTTCTGGGTGAGTGCTGGGGCTGGCTGTGTGAGTTCTGGGTGAGTGTTTGGGGCTGGCTGTGTAAGTTCTCGGTGAGTGTTTGGGGCTGGCTGTGTGAGTTCTGGGTGAGTGTTTGGGGCTGGCTGTGTGCGTTCTGGGTGAGTGTTTGGGGCTGGCTGTGTGAGTTCTGGGTGAGGGTTTGGAGCTGGCTGTGTGAGTTCTGGGTGAGTGTTTGGGGCTGGCTGTGTGAGTTCTGGGTGACTGTTTGGGGCTGGTTGTGTGAGTTCTGGGTGAGGGTTTGGAGCTGGCTGTGTGAGTTCTGGGTGAGTGTTTGAGGCTGGCTGTGTGAGTTCTGGGTGAGGGTTTGGAGCTGGCTGTGTGAGTTCTGGGTGAGGGTTTGGGGATGGCTGTGTGAGTTCTGGGTGAGTGTTTGGGGCTGGCTGTGTGAGTGCTGAATGAGGGTTTGGGGCTGGCTGTGTGAGTTCTGGGTGTGGGTTTGGGGCTGGCTGTGTGAGTTCTGGGTGACTGTTTGGGGCTGGTTGTGTGAGTTCTGGGTGAGTGTTTGAGGCTGGCTGTGTGAGTTCTGGGTGAGGGTTTGGAGCTGGCGGTGTGAGTTCTGGGTGAGTGTTTGGGGCTGGCTGTGTGAGTTCTGGGTGAGTGTTTGGGGCTGGCTGTGTGAGTTCTGGGTGAGTGTTTGGGGCTGGCTGTGTGAGTTCTGGGTGAGTGATTGGGGCTGGCTGTGTGAGTTCTGGGTAAGTGTTTGGGGCTGGCTGTGTGAGTTCTGGGTGAGTGTTTGGTGCTGGCCGTGTGAGTTCTGGGTGAGTGTTTGGGGCTGGCTGTGTTATTTCTGGGTGAGTGTTTGGGGCTGGCTGTGTGAGTTCTGGGTGAGGGTTTGGGGCTTGCTGTGTGAGTTCTGGGTGAGTGTTTGGTGCTGGCCGTGTGAGTTCTGGGTGAGTGATTGGGGGTGGCTGTGTGAGTTCTGGGTGAGTATTTTGTGCTGGCCATGTGAGTTCTGGGAGAGTGTTTGGGGCTGGCTGTGTGAGTTCTGGGTGAGTGTTTGGGGCTGGCTGTGTGAGTTCTGGGTGAGGTTTTGGGGCTGGCTGTGTGAGTTCTGGGTGAGTGTTTGGAGCTGGCTGTGTGAGTTCTGGGTGAGTGTTTGGGGCTGGCTGTGTGAGTTCTGTGTGAGTGTTTGGGGCTGGATGTGTGAGTTCTGGGTGAGGGATTGGGGCTGGCTGTGTGAGTTCTGGGTGAGGGATTGGGGCTGGCGGTTTGAGTTCTGGGTGAGGGATTGGGGCTGGCGGTTTGAGTTCTGGGTGAGTGTTTGGGGCTGGCTGTGTGAGTTCTGGGTCAGTGTTTGGGGCTGGCTGTGTGAGTTCTGGGTGAGGGTTTGTCGCTATCTGTGTGAGTTCTGGGTGAGTGTTTGGTGCTGGCCGTGTGAGTTCTGGGTGAGTGTTTGGGGCTGGCTGTGTGAGTTCTGGGTGAGTGTTTCGGGGTGGCTGTGTGAGTTCTGGGTGAGTGTTTGGTGCTGGCCATGTGAGTTCTGGGAGAGTGTTTGGGGCTTTCTGTGTGAGTTCTGGGTGAGTGTTTGGGGCTGGTTGTGTGAGTTCTGGGTGAGTGTTTGGGGCTGGCTGTGTGAGTTCTGGGTGACTGTTTGGGGCTGGCTGTGTGAGTTCTGGGTGAGTGCTGGGGCTGGCTGTGTGAGTTCTGGGTGAGTGTTTGGGGCTGGCTGTGTAAGTTCTCGGTGAGTGCTTGGGGCTGGCTCTGTGAGTTCTGGGTGAGTGTTTGGGGCTGGCTGTGTGAGTTCTGGGTGAGTGTTTGGGGCTGGCTGAGTGAGTTTTAGGTGAGGATTTGGGGCTGGCTGTGTGAGTTCTGGGTGAGTGTTTGGGGCTGATTGTGTGAGTTCTGGGTGAGTGTTTGGGGCTGGCTGTGTGAGTTCTGGGTGAGGGTTTGGAGCTGGCTGTGTGAGTTCTGGGTGAGTGTTTGGGGCTGGCTGTGTGAGTTCTGGGTGACTGTTTGGGGCTGGTTGTGTGAGTTCTGGGTGAGTGTTTGAGGCTGGCTGTGTGATTTCTGGGTGAGGGTTTGGAGCTGGCTGTGTGAGTTCTGGGTGAGGGTTTGGGGCTGGCTGTGTGAGTTCTGGGTAAGTGTTTGGGGCTGGCTGTGCGAGTTCTGGGTGAGTGTTTGGTGCTGGCCGTGTGAGTTCTGGGTGAGTGTTTGGGGCTGGCTGTGTTATTTCTGGGTGAGTGTTTGGGGCTGGCTGTGTGAGTTCTGGGTGAGGGTTTGGGGCTTGCTGTGTGAGTTCTGGGTGAGTGTTTGGTGCTGGCCGTGTGAGTTCTGGGTGAGTGTTTGGGGCTGGCTGTGTTAGTTCTGGGTGAGTGTTTGGGGCTGGCTGTGTGAGTTCTGGGTGTGGGTTTGTTGTTGGCTGTGTGAGTTCTGGGTGAGTGTTTGGTGCTGGCCGTGTGAGTTCTGGGTGAGTGTTTGGGGCTGGTTGTGTGAGTTCTGGGTGAGTGTTTGGGGGTGGCTGTGTGAGTTCTGGGTGAGTATTTTGTGCTGGCCATGTGAGTTCTGGGAGAGTGTTTGGGGCTGGCTGTGTGAGTTCTGGGTGAGTGTTTGGGGCTGGCTGTGTGAGTTCTGGGTGAGTGTTTGGGGCTGGCTGTGTGAGTTCTGGGTGAGTGTTTGGGGCTGGCTGTGTGAGTTTCTGGGTGAGTGTTTGGGGCTGGCTGTGTGAGTTCTGGGTGAGGTTTTGGGGCTGGCTGTGTGAGTTCTGCGTGAGTGTTTGGAGCTGGCTGTGTGAGTTCTGTGTGAGTGTTTGGGGCTGGATGTGTGAGTTCTGGGTGAGGGATTGGGGCTGGCTGTGTGAGTTCTGGGTGAGGGATTGGGGCTGGCGGTGTGAGTTCTGGGTGAGTGTTTGGGGCTGGCTGTGTGAGTTCTGGGTCAGTGTTTGGGGCTTTCTGTGTGAGTTCTGGGTGAGTGTTTGGGGCTGGTTGTGTGAGTTCTGGGTGAGTGTTTGGGGCTGGCTGTGTGAGTTCTGGGTGACTGTTTGGGGCTGGCTGTGTGAGTTCTGGGTGAGTGCTGGGGCTGGCTGTGTGAGTTCTGGGTGAGTGTTTGGGGCTGGCTGTGTAAGTTCTCGGTGAGTGCTTGGGGCTGGCTCTGTGAGTTCTGGGTGAGTGTTTGCGGCTGGCTGTGTGAGTTCTGGGTGAGTGTTTGGGGCTGGCTGAGTGAGTTTTAGGTGAGGATTTGGGGCTGGCTGTGTGAGTTCTGGGTGAGTGTTTGGGGCTGATTGTGTGAGTTCTGGGTGAGTGTTTGGGGCTGGCTGTGTGAGTTCTGGGTGAGGGTTTGGAGCTGGCTGTGTGAGTTCTGGGTGAGTGTTTGGGGCTGGCTGTGTGAGTTCTGGGTGACTGTTTGGGGCTGGTTGTGTGAGTTCTGGGTGAGTGTTTGAGGCTGGCTGTGTGATTTCTGGGTGAGGGTTTGGAGCTGGCTGTGTGAGTTCTGGGTGAGGGTTTGGGGCTGGCTGTGTGAGTTCTGGGTAAGTGTTTGGGGCTGGCTGTGCGAGTTCTGGGTGAGTGTTTGGTGCTGGCCGTGTGAGTTCTGGGTGAGTGTTTGGGGCTGGCTGTGTTATTTCTGGGTGAGTGTTTGGGGCTGGCTGTGTGAGTTCTGGGTGAGGGTTTGGGGCTTGCTGTGTGAGTTCTGGGTGAGTGTTTGGTGCTGGCCGTGTGAGTTCTGGGTGAGTGTTTGGGTCTGGCTGTGTTAGTTCTGGGTGAGTGTTTGGGGCTGGCTGTGTGAGTTCTGGGTGAGGGTTTGTTGTTGGCTGTGTGAGTTCTGGGTGAGTGTTTGGTGCTGGCCGTGTGAGTTCTGGGTGAGTGTTTGGGGCTGGTTGTGTGAGTTCTGGGTGAGTGTTTGGGGGTGGCTGTGTGAGTTCTGGGTGAGTATTTTGTGCTGGCCATGTGAGTTCTGGGAGAGTGTTTGGGGCTGGCTGTGTGAGTTCTGGGTGAGTGTTTGGGGCTGGCTGTGTGAGTTCTGGGTGAGTGTTTGGGGCTGGCTGTGTGAGTTCTGGGTGAGTGTTTGGGGCTGGCTGTGTGAGTTTCTGGGTGAGTGTTTGGGGCTGGCTGTGTGAGTTCTGGGTGAGGTTTTGGGGCTGGCTGTGTGAGTTCTGCGTGAGTGTTTGGAGCTGGCTGTGTGAGTTCTGTGTGAGTGTTTGGGGCTGGATGTGTGAGTTCTGGGTGAGGGATTGGGGCTGGCTGTGTGAGTTCTGGGTGAGGGATTGGGGCTGGCGGTGTGAGTTCTGGGTGAGTGTTTGGGGCTGGCTGTGTGAGTTCTGGGTCAGTGTTTGGGGCTGGCTGTGTGAGTTCTGGGTGAGGGTTTGTCGCTATCTGTGTGAGTTCTGGGTGAGTGCTTGGTGCTGGCCGTGTGAGTTCTGGGTGAGTGTTTGGGGGTGGCTGTGTGAGTTCTGGGTGAGTATTTTGTGCTGGCCATGTGAGTTCTGGGAGAGTGTTTGGGGCTGGGTGTGTGAGTTCTGGGTGAGTGTTTGGGGCTGGCTGTGTGAGTTCTGGGTGAGTGTTTGGGGCTGGCTGTGTGAGTTCTGGGTGAGTGTTTGGGGTTGGCTGTGTGAGTTTCTGGGTGAGTGTTTGGGGCTGGCTGTGTGAGTTCTGGGTGAGGTTTTGGGGCTGGCTGTGTGAGTTCTGCGTGAGTGTTTGGAGCTGGCTGTGTGAGTTCTGTGTGAGTGTTTGGGGCTGGATGTGTGAGTTCTGGGTGAGGGATTGGGGCTGGCTGTGTGAGTTCTGGGTGAGGGATTGGGGCTGGCGGTGTGAGTTCTGGGTGAGTGTTTGGGGCTGGCTGTGTGAGTTCTGGGTCAGTGTTTGGGGCTGGCTGTGTGAGTTCTGGGTGAGGGTTTGTCGCTATCTGTGTGAGTTCTGGGTGAGTGCTTGGTGCTGGCCGTGTGAGTTCTGGGTGAGTGTTTGGGGCTGGCTGTGTGAGTTCTGGGTGAGTGTTTCGGGGTGGCTGTGTGAGTTCTGGGTGAGTGTTTGGTGCTGGCCATGTGAGTTCTGGGAGAGTGTTTGGGGCTTTCTGTGTGAGTTCTGGGTGAGTGTTTGGGGCTGGTTGTGTGAGTTCTGGGTGAGTGTTTGGGGCTGGCTGTGTGAGTTCTGGGTGAGTGTTTGGGGCTGGCTGTGTGAGTTCTGGGTGAGTGCTGGGGCTGGCTGTGTGAGTTCTGGGTGAGTGTTTGGGGGTGCCTGTGTGAGTTATGGGTGAGTGCTTGGGGCTGGCTGTGTGAGTTCTGGGTGAGTGTTTGGGGCTGGCTGTGTGAGTTCTGGATGAGTGTTTGGGGCTGGCTGTGTGAGTTCTGGGTGAGGGTTTGTCGCTATCTGTGTGAGTTCTGGGTGAGTGCTTGGTGCTGGCCGTGTGAGTTCTGGGTGAGTGTTTGGGGGTGGCTGTGTGAGTTCTGGGTGAGTATTTTGTGCTGGCCATGTGAGTTCTGGGAGAGTGTTTGGGGCTGGCTGTGTGAGTTCTGGGTGAGTGTTTGGGGCTGGCTGTGTGAGTTCTGGGTGAGTGTTTGGGGCTGGCTGTGTGAGTTCTGGGTGAGTGTTTGGGGCTGGCTGTGTGAGTTTCTGGGTGAGTGTTTGGGGCTGGCTGTGTGAGTTCTGGGTGAGGTTTTGGGGCTGGCTGTGTGAGTTCTGCGTGAGTGTTTGGAGCTGGCTGTGTGAGTTCTGTGTGAGTGTTTGGGGCTGGATGTGTGAGTTCTGGGTGAGGGATTGGGGCTGGCTGTGTGAGTTCTGGGTGAGGGATTGGGGCTGGCGGTGTGAGTTCTGGGTGATTGTTTGGGGCTGGCTGTGTGAGTTCTGGGTCAGTGTTTGGGGCTGGCTGTGTGAGTTCTGGGTGAGGGTTTGTCGCTATCTGTGTGAGTTCTGGGTGAGTGCTTGGTGCTGGCCGTGTGAGTTCTGGGTGAGTGTTTGTGGGTGGCTGTGTGAGTTCTGGGTGAGTGTTTCGGGGTGGCTGTGTGAGTTCTGGGTGAGTGTTTAGTGCTGGCCATGTGAGTTCTGGGAGAGTGTTTGGGGCTTTCTGTGTGAGTTCTGGGTGAGTGTTTGGGGCTGGTTGTGTGAGTTCTGGGTGAGTGTTTGGGGCTGGCTGTGTGAGTTCTGGGTGAGTGTTTGGGGCTGGCTGTGTGAGTTCTGGGTGAGTGCTGGGGCTGGCTGTGTGAGTTCTGGGTGAGTGCTTGGGGCTGGCTGTGTGAGTTCTGGGTGAGTGTTTGGGGCTGGCGGTGTGAGTTCTGGGTGATTGTTTGGGGCTGGCTGTGTGAGTTCTGGGTCAGTGTTTGGGGCTGGCTGTGTGAGTTCTGGGTGAGGGTTTGTCGCTATCTGTGTGAGTTCTGGGTGAGTGCTTGGTGCTGGCCGTGTGAGTTCTGGGTGAGTGTTTGTGGCTGGCTGTGTGAGTTCTGGGTGAGTGTTTCGGGGTGGCTGTGTGAGTTCTGGGTGAGTGTTTGGTGCTGGCCATGTGAGTTCTGGGAGAGTGTTTGGGGCTTTCTGTGTGAGTTCTGGGTGAGTGTTTGGGGCTGGTTGTGTGAGTTCTGGGTGAGTGTTTGGGGCTGGCTGTGTGAGTTCTGGGTGAGTGTTTGGGGCTGGCTGTGTGAGTTCTGGGTGAGTGCTGGGGCTGGCTGTGTGAGTTCTGGGTGAGTGCTTGGGGCTGGCTGTGTGAGTTCTGGGTGAGTGTTTGGGGCTGGCTGTGTGAGTTCTGGATGAGTGTTTGGGGCTGGCTGTGTGAGTTCTAGGTGAGAGTTTGGGGCTGACTGTGTGATTTCTGGGTGAGTGTTTGGGGCTGGCTGTGTGAGTTCTGGGTGAGTGCTTGAGGCTGGCTGTGTGAGTTCTGGGTGAGGGTTTGGAGCTGGCTGTGTGAGTTCTGGGTGAGTGTTTGGGGCTGGCTGTGTGAATTCTGGGTGAGTGTTTGGGGCTCGCTGTGTGAGTTCTAGGTGAGGATTTGGGGCTGGCTGTGTGAGTTCTGGGTGAGGGTTTGGGGCTGGCTGTGTGAGTTCTGGGTGAGTGTTTGGGGCTGGCTGTGTGAGTTCTGGGTGAGGGTTTGGAGATGGCTGTATGAGTTCTGGGTGAGAGATTAGGGCTGGCCGTGTGCGTTCTGGGTGAGTGTTTGGGGCTGGCTGTGTGAGTTCTGGGTGAGTGTTTGGTGCTGGCCGTGTGAGTTCTGGGTGAGTGTTTGGGGCTGGCTGTGTTATTTCTGGGTGAGTGTTTGGGGCTGGCTGTGTGAGTTCTGGGTGAGGGTTTGGGGCTTGCTGTGTGAGTTCTGGGTGAGTGTTTGGTGCTGGCCGTGTGAGTTCTGGGTGAGTGTTTGGGGCTGGCTGTGTGAGTTCTGGGTGAGTGTTTTGGGCTGGCTGTGTGAGTTCTGGGTGAGGGTTTGTTGTTGGCTGTGTGAGTTCTGGGTGAGTGTTTGGTGCTGGCCGTGTGAGTTCTGGGTGAGTGTTTGGGGCTGGTTGTGTGAGTTCTGGGTGAGTGTTTGGGGGTGGCTGTGTGAGTTCTGGGTGAGTATTTTGTGCTGGCCATGTGAGTTCTGGGAGAGTGTTTGGGGCTGGCTGTGTGAGTTCTGGGTGAGGGTTTGTTGTTGGCTGTGTGAGTTCTGGGTGAGTGTTTGGTGCTGGCCGTGTGAGTTCTGGGTGAGTGTTTGGGGCTGGATGTGTGAGTTCTGGGTGAGGGATTGGGGCTGGCTGTGTGAGTTCTGGGTGAGGGATTGGGGCTGGCGGTGTGAGTTCTGGGTGAGTGTTTGGGGCTGGCTGTGTGAGTTCTGGGTGAGTGTTTGGTGCTGGCCGTGTGAGTTCTGGGTGAGTGTTTGGGGCTGGCTGTGTTATTTCTGGGTGAGTGTTTGGGGCTGGCTGTGTGAGTTCTGGGTGAGGGTTTGGGGCTTGCTGTGTGAGTTCTGGGTGAGTGTTTGGTGCTGGCCGTGTGAGTTCTGGGTGAGTGTTTGGGGCTGGCTGTGTGAGTTCTGGGTGAGTGTTTTGGGCTGGCTGTGTGAGTTCTGGGTGAGGGTTTGTTGTTGGCTGTGTGAGTTCTGGGTGAGTGTTTGGTGCTGGCCGTGTGAGTTCTGGGTGAGTGTTTGGGGCTGGTTGTGTGAGTTCTGGGTGAGTGTTTGGGGGTGGCTGTGTGAGTTCTGGGTGAGTATTTTGTGCTGGCCATGTGAGTTCTGGGAGAGTGTTTGGGGCTGGCTGTGTGAGTTCTGGGTGAGGGTTTGTTGTTGGCTGTGTGAGTTCTGGGTGAGTGTTTGGTGCTGGCCGTGTGAGTTCTGGGTGAGTGTTTGGGGCTGGATGTGTGAGTTCTGGGTGAGGGATTGGGGCTGGCTGTGTGAGTTCTGGGTGAGGGATTGGGGCTGGCGGTGTGAGTTCTGGGTGAGTGTTTGGGGCTGGCTGTGTGAGTTCTGGGTCAGTGTTTGGGGCTGGCTGTGTGAGTTCTGGGTGAGTGTTTGGGGTTGGCTGTGTGAGTTTCTGGGTGAGTGTTTGGGGCTGGCTGTGTGAGTTCTGGGTGAGGTTTTGGGGCTGGCTGTGTGAGTTCTGCGTGAGTGTTTGGAGCTGGCTGTGTGAGTTCTGTGTGAGTGTTTGGGGCTGGATGTGTGAGTTCTGGGTGAGGGATTGGGGCTGGCTGTGTGAGTTCTGGGTGAGGGATTGGGGCTGGCGGTGTGAGTTCTGGGTGAGTGTTTGGGGCTGGCTGTGTGAGTTCTGGGTCAGTGTTTGGGGCTGGCTGTGTGAGTTCTGGGTGAGGGTTTGTCGCTATCTGTGTGAGTTCTGGGTGAGTGCTTGGTGCTGGCCGTGTGAGTTCTGGGTGAGTGTTTGGGGCTGGCTGTGTGAGTTCTGGGTGAGTGTTTCGGGGTGGCTGTGTGAGTTCTGGGTGAGTGTTTGGTGCTGGCCATGTGAGTTCTGGGAGAGTGTTTGGGGCTTTCTGTGTGAGTTCTGGGTGAGTGTTTGGGGCTGGTTGTGTGAGTTCTGGGTGAGTGTTTGGGGCTGGCTGTGTGAGTTCTGGGTGAGTGTTTGGGGCTGGCTGTGTGAGTTCTGGGTGAGTGCTGGGGCTGGCTGTGTGAGTTCTGGGTGAGTGTTTGGGGGTGCCTGTGTGAGTTCTGGGTGAGTGCTTGGGGCTGGCTGTGTGAGTTCTGGGTGAGTGTTTGGGGCTGGCTGTGTGAGTTCTGGATGAGTGTTTGGGGCTGGCTGTGTGAGTTCTGGGTGAGGGTTTGTCGCTATCTGTGTGAGTTCTGGGTGAGTGCTTGGTGCTGGCCGTGTGAGTTCTGGGTGAGTGTTTGGGGGTGGCTGTGTGAGTTCTGGGTGAGTATTTTGTGCTGGCCATGTGAGTTCTGGGAGAGTGTTTGGGGCTGGCTGTGTGAGTTCTGGGTGAGTGTTTGGGGCTGGCTGTGTGAGTTCTGGGTGAGTGTTTGGGGCTGGCTGTGTGAGTTCTGGGTGAGTGTTTGGGGCTGGCTGTGTGAGTTTCTGGGTGAGTGTTTGGGGCTGGCTGTGTGAGTTCTGGGTGAGGTTTTGGGGCTGGCTGTGTGAGTTCTGCGTGAGTGTTTGGAGCTGGCTGTGTGAGTTCTGTGTGAGTGTTTGGGGCTGGATGTGTGAGTTCTGGGTGAGGGATTGGGGCTGGCTGTGTGAGTTCTGGGTGAGGGATTGGGGCTGGCGGTGTGAGTTCTGGGTGATTGTTTGGGGCTGGCTGTGTGAGTTCTGGGTCAGTGTTTGGGGCTGGCTGTGTGAGTTCTGGGTGAGGGTTTGTCGCTATCTGTGTGAGTTCTGGGTGAGTGCTTGGTGCTGGCCGTGTGAGTTCTGGGTGAGTGTTTGTGGGTGGCTGTGTGAGTTCTGGGTGAGTGTTTCGGGGTGGCTGTGTGAGTTCTGGGTGAGTGTTTAGTGCTGGCCATGTGAGTTCTGGGAGAGTGTTTGGGGCTTTCTGTGTGAGTTCTGGGTGAGTGTTTGGGGCTGGTTGTGTGAGTTCTGGGTGAGTGTTTGGGGCTGGCTGTGTGAGTTCTGGGTGAGTGTTTGGGGCTGGCTGTGTGAGTTCTGGGTGAGTGCTGGGGCTGGCTGTGTGAGTTCTGGGTGAGTGCTTGGGGCTGGCTGTGTGAGTTCTGGGTGAGTGTTTGGGGCTGGCGGTGTGAGTTCTGGGTGATTGTTTGGGGCTGGCTGTGTGAGTTCTGGGTCAGTGTTTGGGGCTGGCTGTGTGAGTTCTGGGTGAGGGTTTGTCGCTATCTGTGTGAGTTCTGGGTGAGTGCTTGGTGCTGGCCGTGTGAGTTCTGGGTGAGTGTTTGTGGCTGGCTGTGTGAGTTCTGGGTGAGTGTTTCGGGGTGGCTGTGTGAGTTCTGGGTGAGTGTTTGGTGCTGGCCATGTGAGTTCTGGGAGAGTGTTTGGGGCTTTCTGTGTGAGTTCTGGGTGAGTGTTTGGGGCTGGTTGTGTGAGTTCTGGGTGAGTGTTTGGGGCTGGCTGTGTGAGTTCTGGGTGAGTGTTTGGGGCTGGCTGTGTGAGTTCTGGGTGAGTGCTGGGGCTGGCTGTGTGAGTTCTGGGTGAGTGCTTGGGGCTGGCTGTGTGAGTTCTGGGTGAGTGTTTGGGGCTGGCTGTGTGAGTTCTGGATGAGTGTTTGGGGCTGGCTGTGTGAGTTCTAGGTGAGAGTTTGGGGCTGACTGTGTGATTTCTGGGTGAGTGTTTGGGGCTGGCTGTGTGAGTTCTGGGTGAGTGCTTGAGGCTGGCTGTGTGAGTTCTGGGTGAGGGTTTGGAGCTGGCTGTGTGAGTTCTGGGTGAGTGTTTGGGGCTGGCTGTGTGAATTCTGGGTGAGTGTTTGGGGCTCGCTGTGTGAGTTCTAGGTGAGGATTTGGGGCTGGCTGTGTGAGTTCTGGGTGAGGGTTTGGGGCTGGCTGTGTGAGTTCTGGGTGAGTGTTTGGGGCTGGCTGTGTGAGTTCTGGGTGAGGGTTTGGAGATGGCTGTATGAGTTCTGGGTGAGAGATTAGGGCTGGCCGTGTGCGTTCTGGGTGAGTGTTTGGGGCTGGCTGTGTGAGTTCTGGGTGAGTGTTTGGTGCTGGCCGTGTGAGTTCTGGGTGAGTGTTTGGGGCTGGCTGTGTTATTTCTGGGTGAGTGTTTGGGGCTGGCTGTGTGAGTTATGGGTGAGGGTTTGGGGCTTGCTGTGTGAGTTCTGGGTGAGTGTTTGGTGCTGGCCGTGTGAGTTCTGGGTGAGTGTTTGGGGCTGGCTGTGTGAGTTCTGGGTGAGTGTTTGGGGCTGGCTGTGTGAGTTCTGGGTGAGGGTTTGTTGTTGGCTGTGTGAGTTCTGGGTGAGTGTTTGGTGCTGGCCGTGTGAGTTCTGGGTGAGTGTTTGGGGCTGGTTGTGTGAGTTCTGGGTGAGTGTTTGGGGGTGGCTGTGTGAGTTCTGGGTGAGTATTTTGTGCTGGCCATGTGAGTTCTGGGAGAGTGTTTGGGGCTGGCTGTGTGAGTTCTGGGTGAGGGTTTGTTGTTGGCTGTGTGAGTTCTGGGTGAGTGTTTGGTGCTGGCCGTGTGAGTTCTGGGTGAGTGTTTGGGGCTGGATGTGTGAGTTCTGGGTGAGGGATTGGGGCTGGCTGTGTGAGTTCTGGGTGAGGGATTGGGGCTGGCGGTGTGAGTTCTGGGTGAGTGTTTGGGGCTGGCTGTGTGAGTTCTGGGTCAGTGTTTGGGGCTGGCTGTGTGAGTTCTGGGTGAGGGTTTGTCGCTATCTGTGTGAGTTCTGGGTGAGTGTTTGGTGCTGGCCGTGTGAGTTCTGGGTGAGTGTTTGGGGCTGGCTGTGTGAGTTCTGGGTGAGTGTTTCGGGGTGGCTGTGTGAGTTCTGGGTGAGTGTTTGGTGCTGGCCATGTGAGTTCTGGGAGAGTGTTTGGGGCTTTCTGTGTGAGTTCTGGGTGAGTGTTTGGGGCTGGTTGTGTGAGTTCTGGGTGAGTGTTTGGGGCTGGCTGTGTGAGTTCTGGGTGAGTGTTTGGGGCTGGCTGTGTGAGTTCTGGGTGAGTGCTGGGGCTGGCTGTGTGAGTTCTGGGTGAGTGTTTGGGGGCGCCTGTGTGAGTTCTGGGTGAGTGCTTGGGGCTGGCTGTGTGAGTTCTGGGTGAGTGTTTGGGGCTGGCTGTGTGAGTTCTGGATGAGTGTTTGGGGCTGGCTGTGTGAGTTCTAGGTGAGAGTTTGGGGCTGGCTGTGTGATTTCTGGGTGAGTGTTTGGGGCTGGCTGTGTGAGTTCTGGGTGAGTGCTTGAGGCTGGCTGTGTGAGTTCTGGGTGAGGGTTTGGAGCTGGCTGTGTGAGTTCTGGGTGAGTGTTTGGGGCTGGCTGTGTGAGTTCTGGGTGAGTGTTTGGGGCTCGCTGTGTGAGTTCTAGGTGAGGATTTGGGGCTGGCTGTGTGAGTTCTGGGTGAGGGATTGGGGCTGGCTGTGTGAGTTCTGGGTGAGGGATTGGGGCTGGTTGTGTGAGTTCTGGGTGAGTGTTTGGGGGTGGCTGTGTGAGTTCTGGGTGAGTATTTTGTGCTGGCCATGTGAGTTCTGGGAGAGTGTTTGGGGCTGGCTGTGTGAGTTCTGGGTGAGTGTTTGGGGCTGGCTGTGTGAGTTCTGGGTGAGTGTTTGGGGCTGGCTGTGTGAGTTCTGGGTGAGTGTTTGGGGCTGGCTGTGTGAGTTTCTGGGTGAGTGTTTGGGGCTGGCTGTGTGAGTTCTGGGTGAGGTTTTGGGGCTGGCTGTGTGAGTTCTGCGTGAGTGTTTGGAGCTGGCTGTGTGAGTTCTGTGTGAGTGTTTGGGGCTGGATGTGTGAGTTCTGGGTGAGGGATTGGGGCTGGCTGTGTGAGTTCTGGGTGAGGGATTGGGGCTGGCGGTGTGAGTTCTGGGTGAGTGTTTGGGGCTGGCTGTGTGAGTTCTGGGTCAGTGTTTGGGGCTGGCTGTGTGAGTTCTGGGTGAGGGTTTGTCGCTATCTGTGTGAGTTCTGGGTGAGTGCTTGGTGCTGGCCGTGTGAGTTCTGGGTGAGTGTTTGTGGCTGGCTGTGTGAGTTCTGGGTGAGTGTTTCGGGGTGGCTGTGTGAGTTCTGGGTGAGTGTTTGGTGCTGGCCATGTGAGTTCTGGGAGAGTGTTTGGGGCTTTCTGTGTGAGTTATGGGTGAGTGTTTGGGGCTGGTTGTGTGAGTTCTGGGTGAGTGTTTGGGGCTGGCTGTGTGAGTTCTGGGTGAGTGTTTGGGGCTGGCTGTGTGAGTTCTGGGTGAGTGCTGGGGCTGGCTGTGTGAGTTCTGGGTGAGTGTTTGGGGGTGCCTGTGTGAGTTCTGCGTGAGTGCTTGGGGCTGGCTGTGTGAGTTCTGGGTGAGTGTTTGGGGCTGGCTGTGTGAGTTCTGGATGAGTGTTTGGGGCTGGCTGTGTGAGTTCTAGGTGAGAGTTTGGGGCTGACTGTGTGATTTCTGGGTGAGTGTTTGGGTCTGGCTGTGTGAGTTCTGGGTGAGTGCTTGAGGCTGGCTGTGTGAGTTCTGGGTGAGGGTTTGGAGCTGGCTGTGTGAGTTCTGGGTGAGTGTTTGGGGCTGGCTGTGTGAGTTCTGGGTGAGTTTTTGGGGCTCGCTGTGTGAGTTCTAGGTGAGGATTTGGGGCTGGCTGTGTGAGTTCTGGGTGAGGGTTTGGGGCTGGCTGTGTGAGTTCTGGGTGAGTGTTTGGGGCTGGCTGTGTGAGTTCTGGGTGAGGGTTTGGAGATGGCTGTATGAGTTCTGGGTGAGAGATTAGGGCTGGCCGTGTGCGTTCTGGGTGAGTGTTTGGGGCTGGCTGTGTGAGTTCTGGGTGAGTGTTTGGTGCTGGCCGTGTGAGTTCTGGGTGAGTGTTTGGGGCTGGCTGTGTTATTTCTGGGTGAGTGTTTGGGGCTGGCTGTGTGAGTTCTGGGTGAGGGTTTGGGGCTTGCTGTGTGAGTTCTGGGTGAGTGTTTGGTGCTGGCCGTGTGAGTTCTGGGTGAGTGTTTGGGGCTGGCTGTGTGAGTTCTGGGTGAGTGTTTGGGGCTGGCTGTGTGAGTTCTGGGTGAGGGTTTGTTGTTGGCTGTGTGAGTTCTGGGTGAGTGTTTGGTGCTGGCCGTGTGAGTTCTGGGTGAGTGTTTGGGGCTGGTTGTGTGAGTTCTGGGTGAGTGTTTGGGGGTGGCTGTGTGAGTTCTGGGTGAGTATTTTGTGCTGGCCATGTGAGTTCTGGGAGAGTGTTTGGGGCTGGCTGTGTGAGTTCTGGGTGAGGGTTTGTTGTTGGCTGTGTGAGTTCTGGGTGAGTGTTTGGTGCTGGCCGTGTGAGTTCTGGGTGAGTGTTTGGGGCTGGATGTGTGAGTTCTGGGTGAGGGATTGGGGCTGGCTGTGTGAGTTCTGGGTGAGGGATTGGGGCTGGCTGTGTGAGTTCTGGGTGAGTGTTTGGGGCTGGCTGTGTGAGTTCTGGGTCAGTGTTTGGCGCTGGCTGTGTGAGTTCTGGGTGAGGGTTTGTCGCTATCTGTGTGAGTTCTGGGTGAGTGTTTGGTGCTGGCCGTGTGAGTTCTGGGTGAGTGTTTGGGGCTGGCTGTGTGAGTTCTGGGTGAGTGTTTCGGGGTGGCTGTGTGAGTTCTGGGTGAGTGTTTGGTGCTGGCCATGTGAGTTCTGGGAGAGTGTTTGGGGCTTTCTGTGTGAGTTCTGGGTGAGTGTTTGGGGCTGGTTGTGTGAGTTCTGGGTGAGTGTTTGGGGCTGGCTGTGTGAGTTCTGGGTGAGTGTTTGGGGCTGGCTGTGTGAGTTCTGGGTGAGTGCTGGGGCTGGCTGTGTGAGTTCTGGGTGAGTGTTTGGGGGTGCCTGTGTGAGTTCTGGGTGAGTGCTTGGGGCTGGCTGTGTGAGTTCTGGGTTAGTGTTTGGGGCTGGCTGTGTGAGTTCTGGATGAGTGTTTGGGGCTGGCTGTGTGAGTTCTAGGTGAGAGTTTGGGGCTGGCTGTGTGATTTCTGGGTGAGTGTTTGGGGCTGGCTGTGTGAGTTCTGGGTGAGTGCTTGAGGCTGGCTGTGTGAGTTCTGGGTGAGGGTTTGGAGCTGGCTGTGTGAGTTCTGGGTGAGTGTTTGGGGCTGGCTGTGTGAGTTCTGGGTGAGTGTTTGGGGCTCGCTGTGTGAGTTCTAGGTGAGGATTTGGGGCTGGCTGTGTGAGTTCTGGGTGAGGGATTGGGGCTGGCTGTGTGAGTTCTGGGTGAGGGATTGGGGCTGGTTGTGTGAGTTCTGGGTGAGTGTTTGGGGGTGGCTGTGTGAGTTCTGGGTGAGTATTTTGTGCTGGCCATGTGAGTTCTGGGAGAGTGTTTGGGGCTGGCTGTGTGAGTTCTGGGTGAGGGTTTGTTGTTGGCTGTGTGAGTTCTGGGTGAGTGTTTGGTGCTGGCCGTGTGAGTTCTGGGTGAGTGTTTGGGGCTGGATGTGTGAGTTCTGGGTGAGGGATTGGGGCTGGCTGTGTGAGTTCTGGGTGAGGGATTGGGGCTGGCGGTGTGAGTTCTGGGTGAGTGTTTGGGGCTGGCTGTGTGAGTTCTGGGTCAGTGTTTGGGGCTGGCTGTGTGAGTTCTGGGTGAGGGTTTGTCGCTATCTGTGTGAGTTCTGGGTGAGTGTTTGGTGCTGGCCGTGTGAGTTCTGGGTGAGTGTTTGGGGCTGGTTGTGTGAGTTCTGGGTGAGTGTTTGGGGGTGGCTGTGTGAGTTCTGGGTGAGTATTTTGTGCTGGCCATGTGAGTTCTGGGAGAGTGTTTGGGGCTGGCTGTGTGAGTTCTGGGTGAGGGTTTGTTGTTGGCTGTGTGAGTTCTGGGTGAGTGTTTGGTGCTGGCCGTGTGAGTTCTGGGTGAGTGTTTGGGGCTGGATGTGTGAGTTCTGGGTGAGGGATTGGGGCTGGCTGTGTGAGTTCTGGGTGAGGGATTGGGGCTGGCTGTGTGAGTTCTGGGTGAGTGTTTGGGGCTGGCTGTGTGAGTTCTGGGTCAGTGTTTGGCGCTGGCTGTGTGAGTTCTGGGTGAGGGTTTGTCGCTATCTGTGTGAGTTCTGGGTGAGTGTTTGGTGCTGGCCGTGTGAGTTCTGGGTGAGTGTTTGGGGCTGGCTGTGTGAGTTCTGGGTGAGTGTTTCGGGGTGGCTGTGTGAGTTCTGGGTGAGTGTTTGGTGCTGGCCATGTGAGTTCTGGGAGAGTGTTTGGGGCTTTCTGTGTGAGTTCTGGGTGAGTGTTTGGGGCTGGTTGTGTGAGTTCTGGGTGAGTGTTTGGGGCTGGCTGTGTGAGTTCTGGGTGAGTGTTTGGGGCTGGCTGTGTGAGTTCTGGGTGAGTGCTGGGGCTGGCTGTGTGAGTTCTGGGTGAGTGTTTGGGGGTGCCTGTGTGAGTTCTGGGTGAGTGCTTGGGGCTGGCTGTGTGAGTTCTGGGTTAGTGTTTGGGGCTGGCTGTGTGAGTTCTGGATGAGTGTTTGGGGCTGGCTGTGTGAGTTCTAGGTGAGAGTTTGGGGCTGGCTGTGTGATTTCTGGGTGAGTGTTTGGGGCTGGCTGTGTGAGTTCTGGGTGAGTGCTTGAGGCTGGCTGTGTGAGTTCTGGGTGAGGGTTTGGAGCTGGCTGTGTGAGTTCTGGGTGAGTGTTTGGGGCTGGCTGTGTGAGTTCTGGGTGAGTGTTTGGGGCTCGCTGTGTGAGTTCTAGGTGAGGATTTGGGGCTGGCTGTGTGAGTTCTGGGTGAGGGATTGGGGCTGGCTGTGTGAGTTCTGGGTGAGGGATTGGGGCTGGTTGTGTGAGTTCTGGGTGAGTGTTTGGGGGTGGCTGTGTGAGTTCTGGGTGAGTATTTTGTGCTGGCCATGTGAGTTCTGGGAGAGTGTTTGGGGCTGGCTGTGTGAGTTCTGGGTGAGGGTTTGTTGTTGGCTGTGTGAGTTCTGGGTGAGTGTTTGGTGCTGGCCGTGTGAGTTCTGGGTGAGTGTTTGGGGCTGGATGTGTGAGTTCTGGGTGAGGGATTGGGGCTGGCTGTGTGAGTTCTGGGTGAGGGATTGGGGCTGGCGGTGTGAGTTCTGGGTGAGTGTTTGGGGCTGGCTGTGTGAGTTCTGGGTCAGTGTTTGGGGCTGGCTGTGTGAGTTCTGGGTGAGGGTTTGTCGCTATCTGTGTGAGTTCTGGGTGAGTGTTTGGTGCTGGCCGTGTGAGTTCTGGGTGAGTGTTTGGGGCTGGCTGTGTGAGTTCTGGGTGAGTGTTTCGGGGTGGCTGTGTGAGTTCTGGGTGAGTGTTTGGTGCTGGCCATGTGAGTTCTGGGAGAGTGTTTGGGGCTTTCTGTGTGAGTTCTGGGTGAGTGTTTGGGGCTGGTTGTGTGAGTTCTGGGTGAGTGTTTGGGGCTGGCTGTGTGAGTTCTGGGTGAGTGTTTGGGGCTGGCTGTGTGAGTTCTGGGTGAGTGCTGGGGCTGGCTGTGTGAGTTCTGGGTGAGTGTTTGGGGGTGCCTGTGTGAGTTCTGGGTGAGTGCTTGGGGCTGGCTGTGTGAGTTCTGGGTGAGTGTTTGGGGCTGGCTGTGTGAGTTCTGGATGAGTGTTTGGGGCTGGCTGTGTGAGTTCTAGGTGAGAGTTTGGGGCTGGCTGTGTGATTTCTGGGTGAGTGTTTGGGGCTGGCTGTGTGAGTTCTGGGTGAGTGCTTGAGGCTGGCTGTGTGAGTTCTGGGTGAGGGTTTGGAGCTGGCTGTGTGAGTTCTGGGTGAGTGTTTGGGGCTGGCTGTGTGAGTTCTGGGTGAGTGTTTGGGGCTCGCTGTGTGAGTTCTAGGTGAGGATTTGGGGCTGGCTGTGTGAGTTCTGGGTGAGGGTTTGGGGCTGGCTGTGTGAGTTCTGGGTGAGTGTTTGGGGCTGGCTGTGTGAGTTCTGGGTGAGGGTTTGGAGATGGCTGTATGAGTTCTGGGTGAGAGATTAGGGCTGGCCGTGTGCGTTCTGGGAGAGTGATTGGGGCTGGCTGTGTGAGTTCTGGGTGAGTGTTTGGTGCTGGCCGTGTGAGTTCTGGGTGAGTGTTTGGGGCTGGCTGTGTTATTTCTGGGTGAGTGTTTGGGGCTGGCTGTGTGAGTTCTGGGTGAGGGTTTGGGGCTTGCTGTGTGAGTTCTGGGTGAGTGTTTGGTGCTGGCCATGTGAGTTCTGGGTGAGTGTTTGGGGCTGGCTGTGTGAGTTCTGGGTGAGTGTTTGGGGCTGGCTGTGTGAGTTCTGGGTGAGGTTTTGTTGTTGGCTGTGTGAGTTCTGGGTGAGTGTTTGGTGCTGGCCGTGTGAGTTCTGGGTGAGTGTTTGGGGCTGGTTGTGTGAGTTCTGGGTGAGTGTTTGGGGGTGGCTGTGTGAGTTCTGGGTGAGTATTTTGTGCTGGCCATGTGAGTTCTGGGAGAGTGTTTGGGGCTGGCTGTGTGAGTTCTGGGTGAGGGTTTGTTGTTGGCTGTGTGAGTTCTGGGTGAGTGTTTGGTGCTGGCCGTGTGAGTTCTGGGTGAGTGTTTGGGGCTGGTTGTCTGAGTTCTGGGTGAGTGTTTGGGGGTGGCTGTGTGAGTTCTGGGTGAGTATTTTGTGCTGGCCATGTGAGTTCTGGAAGAGTGTTTGGGGCTGGCTGTGTGAGTTCTGGGTGAGTGTTTGGGGCTGGCTGTGTGAGTTCTGGGTGAGTGTTTGGGGCTGGCTGTGTGAGTTCTGTGTGAGTGTTTGGGGCTGGCTGTGTGAGTTTCTGGGTGAGTGTTTGGGGCTGGCTGTGTGAGTTCTGGATGAGGTTTTGGGGCTGGCTGTGTGAGTTCTGGGTGAGTGTTTGGAGCTGGCTGTGTGAGTTCTGTGTGAGTGTTTGGGGCTGGATGTGTGAGTTCTGGGTGAGGGATTGGGGCTGGCTGTGTGAGTTCTGGGTGAGGGATTGGGGCTGGCGGTGTGAGTTCTGGGTGAGTGTTTGGGGCTGGCTGTGTGAGTTCTGGGTCAGTGTTTGGGGCTGGCTGTGTGAGTTCTGGGTGAGGGTTTGTCGCTATCTGTGTGAGTTCTGGGTGAGTGTTTGGTGCTGGCCGTGTGAGTTCTGGGTGAGTGTTTGGGGCTGGCTGTGTGAGTTCTGGGTGAGTGTTTCGGGGTGGCT
Source organism: Petromyzon marinus (assembly GCF_048934315.1). NCBI lineage: Eukaryota > Metazoa > Chordata > Hyperoartia > Petromyzontiformes > Petromyzontidae > Petromyzon > Petromyzon marinus. The sequence continues at coordinate 6,083,957 of NC_133690.1, read as the reverse complement.
GTGTGAGTTCTGGGTGAGTGTTTGGTGCTGGCCATGTGAGTTCTGGGAGAGTGTTTGGGGCTTTCTGTGTGAGTTCTGGGTGAGTGTTTGGGGCTGGTTGTGTGAGTTCTGGGTGAGTGTTTGGGGCTGGCTGTGTGAGTTCTGGGTGAGTGTTTGGGGCTGGCTGTGTGAGTTCTGGGTGAGTGCTGGGGCTGGCTGTGTGAGTTCTGGGTGAGTGTTTGGGGCTGGCTGTGTGAGTTCTCGGTGAGTGTTTGGGGCTGGCTGTGTGAGTTTTGGGTGAGTGTTTGGGGCTGGCTGTGTGAGTTCTGGGTGAGTGTTTGGGGCTGGCTGAGTGAGTTTTAGGTCAGTGTTTGGAGCTGGCTGTGTGAGTTCTGTGTGAGTGTTTGGGGCTGGATGGGTGAGTTCTGGGTGAGGGATTGGGGCTGGCTGTGTGAGTTCTGGGTGAGGGATTGGGGCTGGCGGTGTGAGTTCTGGGTGAGTGTTTGGGGCTGGCTGTGTGAGTTCTGGGTCAGTGTTTGGGGCTGGCTGTGTGAGTTCTGGGTGAGGGTTTGTCGCTATCTGTGTGAGTTCTGGGTGAGTGTTTGGTGCTGGCCGTGTGAGTTCTGGGTGAGTGTTTGGGGCTGGCTGTGTGAGTTCTGGGTGAGTGTTTCGGGGTGGCTGTGTGAGTTCTGGGTGAGTGTTTGGTGCTGGCCATGTGAGTTCTGGGAGACTGTTTGGGGCTTTCTGTGTGAGTTCTGGGTGAGTGTTTGGGGCTGGTTGTGTGAGTTCTGGGTGAGTGTTTGGGGCTGGCTGTGTGAGTTCTGGGTGAGTGTTTGGGGCTGGCTGTGTGAGTTCTTGGTGAGTGCTGGGGCTGGCTGTGTGAGTTCTGGGTGAGTGTTTGGGGCTGGCTGTGTGAGTTCTCGGTGAGTGTTTGGGGCTGGCTGTGTGAGTTCTGGGTGAGTGTTTGGGGCTGGCTGAGTGAGTTTTAGGTGAGGATTTGGGGCTGGCTGTGTGAGTTCTGGGTGAGTGTTTGGGGCTGATTGTGTGAGTTCTGGGTGAGTGTTTGGGGCTGGCTCTGTGAGTTCTGGGTGAGGGTTTGGAGCTGGCTGTGTGAGTTCTGGGTGAGTGTTTGGGGCTGGCTGTGTGAGTTCTGGGTGACTGTTTGGGGCTGGTTGTGTGAGTTCTGGGTGAGTGTTTGAGGCTGGCAGTGTGAGTTCTGGGTGAGGGTTTGGGGCTGGCTGTGTGAGTTCTGGGTGAGTGTTTGGGGCTGGCTGTGTGAGTGCTGAATGAGGGTTTGGGGCTGGCTGTGTGAGTTCTGGGTGTGGGTTTGGGGCTGGCTGTGTGAGTTCTGGGTGATGGTTTGATGCTTGCTGTGTGAATCCTGGGTGAGTGTATGGGGCTGGCTGTGTGAGTTCTGGGTGAGGGTTTGGGGCTGGCTGTGTGAGTTCTGGATGAGTGTTTGGGGCTGGCTGTGTGAGTTCTAGGTGAGAGTATGGGGCTGGCTGTGTGATTTCTGGGTGAGTGTTTGGGGCTGGCTGTGTGAGTTCTGGATGAGTGTTTGGGGCTGGCTGTGTGAGTTCTAGGTGAGAGTTTGGGGCTGGCTGTGTGATTTCTGGGTGAGTGTTTGGGGCTGGCTGTGTGAGTTCTGGATGAGTGTTTGGGGCTGGCTGTGTGAGTTCTAGGTGAGAGTTTGGGGCTGGCTGTGTGATTTCTGGGTGAGTGTTTGGGGCTGGCTGTGTGAGTTCTGGATGAGTGCTTGAGGCTGGCTGTGTGAGTTCTGGGTGAGGGTTTGGAGCTGGCTGTGTGAGTTCTGGGTGAGTGTTTGGGGCTGGCTGTGTGAGTTCTGGGTGAGTGTTTGGGGCTCGCTGTGTGAGTTCTAGGTGAGGATTTCGGGGTGGCTGTGTGAGTTCTGGGTGAGTGTTTGGTGCTGGCCATGTGAGTTCTGGGATAGTGTTTGGGGCTTTCTGTGTGAGTTCTGGGTGAGTGTTTGGGGCTGGTTGTGTGAGTTCTGGGTGAGTGTTTGGGGCTGGCTGTGTGAGTTCTGGGTGAGTGTTTGGGGCTGGCTGTGTGAGTTCTTGGTGAGTGCTGGGGCTGGCTGTGTGAGTTCTGGGTGAGTGTTTGGGGCTGGCTGTGTGAGTTCTCGGTGAGTGTTTGGGGCTGGCTGTGTGAGTTCTGGGTGAGTGTTTGGGGCTGGCTGTGTGAGTTTTAGGTGAGGATTTGGGGCTGGCTGTGTGAGTTCTGGGTGAGTGTTTGGGGCTGATTGTGTGAGTTCTGGGTGAGTGTTTGGGGCTGGCTCTGTGAGTTCTGGGTGAGGGTTTGGAGCTGGCTGTGTGAGTTCTGGGTGAGTGTTGGGGGCTGGCTGTGTGAGTTCTGGGTGACTGTTTGGGGCTGGTTGTGTGAGTTCTGGGTGAGTGTTTGAGGCTGGCAGTGTGAGTTCTGGGTGAGGGTTTGGGGCTGGCTGTGTGAGTTCTGGGTGAGTGTTTGGGGCTGGCTGTGTGAGTGCTGAATGAGGGTTTGGGGCTGGCTGTGTGAGTTCTGGGTGTGGGTTTGGGGCTGGCTGTGTGAGTTCTGGGTGATGGTTTGATGCTTGCTGTGTGAATCCTGGGTGAGTGTATGGGGCTGGCTGTGTGAGTTCTTGGTGAGGGTTTGGGGCTGGCTGTGTGAGTTCTGGATGAGTGTTTGGGGCTGGCTGTGTGAGTTCTAGGTGAGAGTATGGGGCTGGCTGTGTGATTTCTGGGTGAGTGTTTGGGGCTGGCTGTGTGAGTTCTGGATGAGTGTTTGGGGCTGGCTGTGTGAGTTCTAGGTGAGAGTTTGGGGCTGGCTGTGTGATTTCTGGGTGAGTGTTTGGGGCTGGCTGTGTGAGTTCTGGATGAGTGCTTGAGGCTGGCTGTGTGAGTTCTGGGTGAGGGTTTGGAGCTGGCTGTGTGAGTTCTGGGTGAGTGTTTGGGGCTGGCTGTGTGAGTTCTGGGTGAGTGTTTGGGGCTCGCTGTGTGAGTTCTAGGTGAGGATTTGGGGCTGGCTGTGTGAGTTCTGGGTGAGGGTTTGGGGCTGGCTGTGTGAGTTCTGGGTGAGTGTTTTGGGCTGGCTGTGTGAGTTCTGGGTGAGGGTTTGGAGATGGCTGTATGAGTTCTGGGTGAGAGATTAGGGCTGGCCGTGTGCGTTCTGGGAGAGTGTTTGGGGCTGGCTGTGTGAGTTCTGGGTGAGTGTTTGGTGCTGGCCGTGTGAGTTCTGGGTGAGTGTTTGGGGCTGGCTGTGTTATTTCTGGGTGAGTGTTTGGGGCTGGCTGTGTGAGTTCTGGGTGAGGGTTTGGGGCTTGCTGTGTGAGTTCTGGGTGAGTGTTTGGTGCTGGCCGTGTGAGTTCTGGGTGAGTGTTTGGGGCTGGCTGTGTGAGTTCTGGGTGAGTGTTTGGGGCTGGCTGTGTGAGTTCTGGGTGAGGGTTTGTTGTTGGCTGTGTGAGTTCTGGGTGAGTGTTTGGTGCTGGCCGTGTGAGTTCTGGGTGAGTGTTTGGGGCTGGTTGTGTGAGTTCTGGGTGAGTGTTTGGGGGTGGCTGTGTGAGTTCTGGGTGAGTATTTTGTGCTGGCCATGTGAGTTCTGGGAGAGTGTTTGGGGCTGGCTGTGTGAGTTCTGGGTGAGGGTTTGTTGTTGGCTGTGTGAGTTCTGGGTGAGTGTTTGGTGCTGGCCGTGTGAGTTCTGGGTGAGTGTTTGGGGCTGGTTGTCTGAGTTCTGGGTGAGTGTTTGGGGGTGGCTGTGTGAGTTCTGGGTGAGTATTTTGTGCTGGCCATGTGAGTTCTGGGAGAGTGTTTGGGGCTGGCTGTGTGAGTTCTGGGTGAGTGTTTGGGGCTGGCTGTGTGAGTTCTGGGTGAGTGTTTGGGGCTGGCTGTGTGAGTTCTGTGTGAGTGTTTGGGGCTGGCTGTGTGAGTTTCTGGGTGAGTGTTTGGGGCTGGCTGTTTGAGTTCTGGGTGAGGTTTTGGGGCTGGCTGTGTGAGTTCTGGGTGAGTGTTTGGAGCTGGCTGTGTGAGTTCTGTGTGAGTGTTTGGGGCTGGATGTGTGAGTTCTGGGTGAGGGATTGGGGCTGGCTGTGTGAGTTCTGGGTGAGGGATTGGGGCTGGCGGTGTGAGTTCTGGGTGAGTGTTTGGGGCTGGCTGTGTGAGTTCTGGGTCAGTGTTTGGGGCTGGCTGTGTGAGTTCTGGGTGAGGGTTTGTCGCTATCTGTGTGAGTTCTGGGTGAGTGTTTGGTGCTGGCCATGTGAGTTCTGGGTGAGTGTTTGGGGCTGGCTGTGTGAGTTCTGGGTGAGTGTTTGGTGCTGGCCATGTGAGTTCTGGGAGAGTGTTTGGGGCTTTCTGTGTGAGTTCTGGGTGAGTGTTTGGGGCTGGTTGTGTGAGTTCTGGGTGAGTGTTTGTGGCTGGCTGTGTGAGTTCTGGGTGAGTGTTTGGGGCTGGCTGTGTGAGTTCTGGGTGAGTGCTGGGGCTGGCTGTGTGAGTTCTGGGTGAGTGTTTGGGGCTGGCTGTGTGAGTTCTCGGTGAGTGTTTGGGGCTGGCTGTGTGAGTTCTGGGTGAGTGTTTGGGGCTGGCTGTGTGAGTTCTGGGTGAGTGTTTGGGGCTGGCTGAGTGAGTTTTAGGTGAGTGTTTGGAGCTGGCTGTGTGAGTTCTGTGTGAGCGTTTGGGGCTGGATGTGTGAGTTCTGGGTGAGGGATTGGGGCTGGCTGTGTGAGTTCTGGGTGAGGGATTGGGGCTGGCGGTGTGAGTTCTGGGTGAGTGTTTGGGGTTGGCTGTGTGAGTTCTGGGTCAGTGTTTGGGGCTGGCTGTGTGAGTTCTGGGTGAGGGTTTGTCGCTATCTGTGTGAGTTCTGGGTGAGTGTTTGGTGCTGGCCGTGTGAGTTCTGGGTGAGTGTTTGGGGCTGGCTGTGTGAGTTCTGGGTGAGTGTTTCGGGGTGGCTGTGTGAGTTCTGGGTGAGTGTTTGGTGCTGGCCATGTGAGTTCTGGGAGAGTGTTTGGGGCTTTCTGTGTGAGTTCTGGGTGAGTGTTTGGGGCTGGTTGTGTGAGTTCTGGGTGAGTGTTTGGGGCTGGCTGTGTGAGTTCTGGGTGAGTGTTTGGGGCTGGCTGTGTGAGTTCTGGGTGAGTGCTGGGGCTGGCTGTGTGAGTTTTAGGTGAGGATTTGGGGCTGGCTGTGTGAGTTCTGGGTGAGTGTTTGGGGCTGATTGTGTGAGTTCTGGGTGAGTGTTTGGGGCTGGCTGTGTGAGTTCTGGGTGAGGGTTTGGAGCTGGCTGTGTGAGTTCTGGGTGAGTGTTTGGGGCTGGCTGTGTGAGTTCTGGGTGACTGTTTGGGGCTGGTTGTGTGAGTTCTGGGTGAGTGTTTGAGGCTGGCAGTGTGAGTTCTGGGTGAGGGTTTGGGGCTGGCTGTGTGAGTTCTGGGTGAGTGTTTGGGGCTGGCTGTGTGAGTGCTGAATGAGGGTTTGGGGCTGGCTGTGTGAGTTCTGGGTGTGGGTTTGGGGCTGGCTGTGTGAGTTCTGGGTGATGGTTTGATGCTTGCTGTGTGAATCCTGGGTGAGTGTATGGGGCTGGCTGTGTGAGTTCTGGGTGAGGGTTTGGGGCTGGCTGTGTGAGTTCTGGATGAGTGTTTGGGGCTGGCTGTGTGAGTTCTAGGTGAGAGTTTGGGGCTGGCTGTGTGATTTCTGGGTGAGTGTTTGGGGCTGGCTGTGTGAGTTCTGGATGAGTGTTTGGGGCTGGCTGTGTGAGTTCTAGGTGAGAGTTTGGGGCTGGCTGTGTGATTTCTGGGTGAGTGTTTGGGGCTGGCTGTGTGAGTTCTGGGTGAGTGCTTGAGGATGGCTGTGTGAGTTCTGGGTGAGGGTTTGGAGCTGGCTGTGTGAGTTCTGGGTGAGTGTTTGGGGCTGGCTGTATGAGTTCTGGGTTAGTGTTTGGGGCTCGCTGTGTGAGTTCTAGGTGAGGATTTGGGGCTGGCTGTGTGAGTTCTGGGTGAGGGTTTGGGGCTGGCTGTGTGAGTTCTGGGTGAGTGTTTGGGGCTGGCTGTGTGAGTTCTGGGTGAGGGTTTGGAGATGGCTGTATGAGTTCTGGGTGAGAGATTAGGGCTGGCCGTGTGCGTTCTGGGAGAGTGTTTGGGGCTGGCTGTGTGAGTTCTGGGTGAGTGTTTGGTGCTGGCCGTGTGAGTTCTGGGTGAGTGTTTGGGGCTGGCTGTGTTATTTCTGGGTGAGTGTTTGGGGCTGGCTGTGTGAGTTCTGGGTGAGGGTTTGGGGCTTGCTGTATGAGTTCTGGGTGAGTGTTTGGTGCTGGCCGTGTGAGTTCTGGGTGAGTGTTTGGGGCTGGCTGTGTGAGTTCTGGGTGAGTGTTTGGGGCTGGCTGTGTGAGTTCTGGGTGAGGGTTTGTTGTTGGCTGTGTGAGTTCTGGGTGAGTGTTTGGTGCTGGCCGTGTGAGTTCTGGGTGAGTGTTTGGGGCTGGTTGTGTGAGTTCTGGGTGAGTGTTTGGGGGTGGCTGTGTGAGTTCTGGGTGAGTATTTTGTGCTGGCCATGTGAGTTCTGGGAGAGTGTTTGGGGCTGGCTGTGTGAGTTCTGGGTGAGGGTTTGTTGTTGGCTGTGTGAGTTCTGGGTGAGTGTTTGGTGCTGGCCGTGTGAGTTCTGGGTGAGTGTTTGGGGCTGGTTGTCTGAGTTCTGGGTGAGTGTTTGGGGGTGGCTGTGTGAGTTCTGGGTGAGTATTTTGTGCTGACCATGTGAGTTCTGGGAGAGTGTTTGGGGCTGGCTGTGTGAGTTCTGGGTGAGTGTTTGGGGCTGGCTGTGTGAGTTCTGGGTGAGTGTTTGGGGCTGGCTGTGTGAGTTCTGTGTGAGTGTTTGGGGCTGGCTGTGTGAGTTTCTGGGTGAGTGTTTGGGGCTGGCTGTGTGAGTTCTGGGTGAGGTTTTGGGGCTGGCTGTGTGAGTTCTGGGTGAGTGTTTGGAGCTGGCTGTGTGAGTTCTGTGTGAGTGTTTGGGGCTGGATGTGTGAGTTCTGGGTGAGGGATTGGGGCTGGCTGTGTGAGTTCTGGGTGAGGTATTGGGGCTGGCGGTGTGAGTTCTGGGTGAGTGTTTGGGGCTGGCTGTGTGAGTTCTGGGTCAGTGTTTGGGGCTGGCTGTGTGAGTTCTGGGTGAGGGTTTGTCGCTATCTGTGTGAGTTCTGGGTGAGTGTTTGGTGCTGGCCGTGTGAGTTCTGGGTGAGTGTTTGGGGCTGGCTGTGTGAGTTCTGGGTGAGTGTTTCGGGGTGGCTGTGTGAGTTCTGGGTGAGTGTTTGGTCCTGGCCATGTGAGTTCTGGGAAAGTGTTTGGGGCTTTCTGTGTGAGTTCTGGGTGAGTGTTTGGGGCTGGTTGTGTGAGTTCTGGGTGAGTGTTTGGGGCTGGCTGTGTGAGTTCTGGGTGAGTGTTTGGGGCTGGCTGTGTGAGTTCTGGGTGAGTGCTGGGGCTGGCTGTGTGAGTTCTGGGTGAGTGTTTGGGGCTGGCTGTGTGAGTTCTCGGTGAGTGTTTGGGGCTGGCTGTGTGAGTTCTGGGTGAGTGTTTGGGGCTGGCTGTGTGAATTGTGGGTGAGTGTTTGGGGCTGGCTGAGTGAGTTTTAGGTGAGTGTTTGGAGCTGGCTGTGTGAGTTCTGGGTGAGTGTTTGGTGCTGGCCGTGTGAGTTCTGGGTGAGTGTTTGGGGCTGGCTGTGTGAGTTCTGGGTGAGTGTTTCGGGGTGGCTGTGTGAGTTCTGGGTGAGTGTTTGGTGCTGGCCATGTGAGTTCTGGGAGAGTGTTTGGGGCTTTCTGTGTGAGTTCTGGGTGAGTGTTTGGGGCTGGTTGTGTGAGTTCTGGGTGAGTGTTTGGGGCTGGCTGTGTGAGTTCTGGGTGAGTGTTTGGGGCTGGCTGTGTGAGTTCTGGGTGAGTGCTGGGGCTGGCTGTGTGAGTTCTGGGTGAGTGTTTGGGCCTGGCTGTGTGAGTTCTCGGTGAGTGTTTGGGGCTGGCTGTGTGAGTTCTGGGTGAGGGTTTGGGGCTGGCTGTGTGAGTTCTGGGTGAGTGTTTGGGGCTGGCTGAGTGAGTTTTAGGTGAGGATTTGGGGCTGGCTGTGTGAGTTCTGGGTGAGTGTTTGGGGCTGATTGTGTGAGTTCTGGGTGAGTGTTTGGGGCTGGCTGTGTGAGTTCTGGGTGAGGGTTTGGAGCTGGCTGTGTGAGTTCTGGGTGAGTGTTTGGGGCTGGCTGTGTGAGTTCTGGGTGACTGTTTGGGGCTGGTTGTGTGAGTTCTGGGTGAGTGTTTGAGGCTGGCAGTGTCAGTTCTGGGTGAGGGTTTGGGGCTGGCTGTGTGAGTTCTGGGTGAGGGTTTGGGGCTGGCTGTGTGAGTGCTGAATGAGGGTTTGGGGCTGGCTGTGTGAGTTCTGGGTGTGGGTTTGGGGCTGGCTGTGTGAGTTCTGGGTGAGGGTTTGGGGCTGGCTGTGTTAGTTCTGGGTGATGGTTTGATGCTTGCTGTGTGAATCCTGGGTGAGTGTATGGGGCTGGCTGTGTGAGTTCTGGGTGAGGGTTTGGGGCTGGCTGTGTGAGTTCAGGGTGAGTGTTTGTGGGTGGCTGTGTGAGTTCTGGGTGAGTGTTTTGTTGGTGGCTGTGTGAGTTCTGGGTGTGTGTTTGGTGCAGGCCGTGTGAGTTCTGGGTGAGTGCTTGGGGCTGGCTGTGTGAGTTCTGGGTGAGTGTTTGGTGCTGGCCATGTGAGTTCTGGGAGAGTGTTTGGGGCTTTCTGTGTGAGTTCTGGGTGAGTGTTTGGGGCTGGTTGTGTGAGTTCTGGGTGAGTGTTTGGGGCTGGCTGTGTGAGTTCTGGGTGAGTGTTTGGGGCTGGCTGTGTGAGTTCTGGGTGAGTGCTGGGGCTGGCTGTGTGAGTTCTGGGTGAGTGTTTGGGGATGGCTGTGTGAGTTTTCGGTGAGTGTTTGGGGATGGCTGTGTGAGTTCTGGGTGAGTGTTTGGGGCTGGCTGTGTGAGTTCTGGGTGAGTGTTTGGGGCTGGCTGAGTGAGTTTTAGGTGAGGATTTGGGGCTGGCTGTGTGAGTTCTGGGTGAGTGTTTGGGGCTGATTGTGTGAGTTCTGGGTGAGTGTTTGGAGCTGGCTGTGTGAGTTCTGTGTGAGTGTTTGGGGCTGGATGTGTGAGTTCTGGGTGAGGGATTGGGGCTGGCTGTGTGAGTTCTGGGTGAGGGATTGGGGCTGGCGGTGTGAGTTCTGGGTGAGTGTTTGGGGCTGGCTGTGTGAGTTCTGGGTCAGTGTTTGGGGCTGGCTGTGTGAGTTCTGGGTGAGGGTTTGTCGCTATCTGTGTGAGTTCTGGGTGAGTGTTTGGTGCTGGCCGTGTGAGTTCTGGGTGAGTGTTTGGGGCTGGCTGTGTGAGTTCTGGATGAGTGTTTCGGGGTGGCTGTGTGAGTTCTGGGTGAGTGTTTGGTGCTGGCCATGTGAGTTCTGGGAAAGTGTTTGGGGCTTTCTGTGTGAGTTCTGGGTGAGTGTTTGGGGCTGGTTGTGTGAGTTCTGGGTGAGTGTTTGGGGCTGGCTGTGTGAGTTCTGGGTGAGTGTTTGGGGCTGGCTGTGTGAGTTCTGGGTGAGTGCTGGGGCTGGCTGTGTGAGTTCTGGGTGAGTGTTTGGGGCTGGCTGTGTGAGTTCTCGGTGAGTGTTTGGGGCTGGCTGTGTGAGTTCTGGGTGAGTGTTTGGGGCTGGCTGAGTGAGTTTTAGGTGAGGATTTGGGGCTGGCTGTGTGAGTTCTGGGTGAGTGTTTGGGGCTGATTGTGTGAGTTCTGGGTGAGTGTTTGGGGCTGGCTCTGTGAGTTCTGGGTGAGGGTTTGGAGCTGGCTGTGTGAGTTCTGGGTGAGTGTTTGGGGCTGGCTGTGTGAGTTCTGGGTGACTGTTTGGGGCTGGTTGTGTGAGTTCTGGGTGAGTGTTTGAGGCTGGCAGTGTGAGTTCTGGGTGAGGGTTTGGGGCTGGCTGTGTGAGTTCTGGGTGAGTGTTTGGGGCTGGCTGTGTGAGTGCTGAATGAGGGTTTGGGGCTGGCTGTGTGAGTTCTGGGTGTGGGTTTGGGGCTGGCTGTGTGAGTTCTGGGTGATGGTTTGATGCTTGCTGTGTGAATCCTGGGTGAGTGTATGGGGCTGGCTGTGTGAGTTCTGGGTGAGGGTTTGGGGCTGGCTGTGTGAGTTCTGGATGAGTGTTTGGGGCTGGCTGTGTGAGTTCTAGGTGAGAGTATGGGGCTGGCTGTGTGATTTCTGGGTGAGTGTTTGGGGCTGGCTGTGTGAGTTCTGGATGAGTGTTTGGGGCTGGCTGTGTGAGTTCTAGGTGAGAGTTTGGGGCTGGCTGTGTGATTTCTGGGTGAGTGTTTGGGGCTGGCTGTGTGAGTTCTGGATGAGTGTTTGGGGCTGGCTGTGTGAGTTCTAGGTGAGAGTTTGGGGCTGGCTGTGTGATTTCTGGGTGAGTGTTTGGGGCTGGCTGTGTGAGTTCTGGATGAGTGCTTGAGGCTGGCTGTGTGAGTTCTGGGTGAGGGTTTGGAGCTGGCTGTGTGAGTTCTGGGTGAGTGTTTGGGGCTGGCTGTGTGAGTTCTGGGTGAGTGTTTGGGGCTCGCTGTGTGAGTTCTAGGTGAGGATTTCGGGGTGGCTGTGTGAGTTCTGGGTGAGTGTTTGGTGCTGGCCATGTGAGTTCTGGGAGAGTGTTTGGGGCTTTCTGTGTGAGTTCTGGGTGAGTGTTTGGGGCTGGTTGTGTGAGTTCTGGGTGAGTGTTTGGGGCTGGCTGTGTGAGTTCTGGGTGAGTGTTTGGGGCTGGCTGTGTGAGTTCTTGGTGAGTGCTGGGGCTGGCTGTGTGAGTTCTGGGTGAGTGTTTGGGGCTGGCTGTGTGAGTTCTCGGTGAGTGTTTGGGGCTGGCTGTGTGAGTTCTGGGTGAGTGTTTGGGGCTGGCTGTGTGAGTTTTAGGTGAGGATTTGGGGCTGGCTGTGTGAGTTCTGGGTGAGTGTTTGGGGCTGATTGTGTGAGTTCTGGGTGAGTGTTTGGGGCTGGCTCTGTGAGTTCTGGGTGAGGGTTTGGAGCTGGCTGTGTGAGTTCTGGGTGAGTGTTGGGGGCTGGCTGTGTGAGTTCTGGGTGACTGTTTGGGGCTGGTTGTGTGAGTTCTGGGTGAGTGTTTGAGGCTGGCAGTGTGAGTTCTGGGTGAGGGTTTGGGGCTGGCTGTGTGAGTTCTGGGTGAGTGTTTGGGGCTGGCTGTGTGAGTGCTGAATGAGGGTTTGGGGCTGGCTGTGTGAGTTCTGGGTGTGGGTTTGGGGCTGGCTGTGTGAGTTCTGGGTGATGGTTTGATGCTTGCTGTGTGAATCCTGGGTGAGTGTATGGGGCTGGCTGTGTGAGTTCTTGGTGAGGGTTTGGGGCTGGCTGTGTGAGTTCTGGATGAGTGTTTGGGGCTGGCTGTGTGAGTTCTAGGTGAGAGTATGGGGCTGGCTGTGTGATTTCTGGGTGAGTGTTTGGGGCTGGCTGTGTGAGTTCTGGATGAGTGTTTGGGGCTGGCTGTGTGAGTTCTAGGTGAGAGTTTGGGGCTGGCTGTGTGATTTCTGGGTGAGTGTTTGGGGCTGGCTGTGTGAGTTCTGGATGAGTGCTTGAGGCTGGCTGTGTGAGTTCTGGGTGAGGGTTTGGAGCTGGCTGTGTGAGTTCTGGGTGAGTGTTTGGGGCTGGCTGTGTGAGTTCTGCTTGAGTGTTTGGGGCTCGCTGTGTGAGTTCTAGGTGAGGATTTGGGGCTGGCTGTGTGAGTTCTGGGTGAGGGTTTGGGGCTGGCTGTGTGAGTTCTGGGTGAGTGTTTTGGGCTGGCTGTGTGAGTTCTGGGTGAGGGTTTGGAGATGGCTGTATGAGTTCTGGGTGAGAGATTAGGGCTGGCCGTGTGCGTTCTGGGAGAGTGTTTGGGGCTGGCTGTGTGAGTTCTGGGTGAGTGTTTGGTGCTGGCCGTGTGAGTTCTGGGTGAGTGTTTGGGGCTGGCTGTGTTATTTCTGGGTGAGTGTTTGGGGCTGGCTGTGTGAGTTCTGGGTGAGGGTTTGGGGCTTGCTGTGTGAGTTCTGGGTGAGTGTTTGGTGCTGGCCGTGTGAGTTCTGGGGGAGTGTTTGGGGCTGGCTGTGTGAGTTCTGGGTGAGTGTTTGGGGCTGGCTGTGTGAGTTCTGGGTGAGGGTTTGTTGTTGGCTGTGTGAGTTCTGGGTGAGTGTTTGGTGCTGGCCGTGTGAGTTCTGGGTGAGTGTTTGGGGCTGGTTGTGTGAGTTCTGGGTGAGTGTTTGGGGGTGGCTGTGTGAGTTCTGGGTGAGTATTTTGTGCTGGCCATGTGAGTTCTGGGAGAGTGTTTGGGGCTGGCTGTGTGAGTTCTGGGTGAGGGTTTGTTGATGGCTGTGTGAGTTCTGGGTGAGTGTTTGGTGCTGGCCGTGTGAGTTCTGGGTGAGTGTTTGGGGCTGGTTGTCTGAGTTCTGGGTGAGTGTTTGGGGGTGGCTGTGTGAGTTCTGGGTGAGTATTTTGTGCTGGCCATGTGAGTTCTGGGAGAGTGTTTGGGGCTGGCTGTGTGAGTTCTGGGTGAGTGTTTGGGGCTGGCTGTGTGAGTTCTGGGTGAGTGTTTGGGGCTGGCTGTGTGAGTTCTGTGTGAGTGTTTGGGGCTGGCTGTGTGAGTTTCTGGGTGAGTGTTTGGGGCTGGCTGTTTGAGTTCTGGGTGAGGTTTTGGGGCTGGCTGTGTGAGTTCTGGGTGAGTGTTTGGAGCTGGCTGTGTGAGTTCTGTGTGAGTGTTTGGGGCTGGATGTGTGAGTTCTGGGTGAGGGATTGGGGCTGGCTGTGTGAGTTCTGGGTGAGGGATTGGGGCTGGCGGTGTGAGTTCTGGGTGAGTGTTTGGGGCTGGCTGTGTGAGTTCTGGGTCAGTGTTTGGGGCTGGCTGTGTGAGTTCTGGGTGAGGGTTTGTCGCTATCTGTGTGAGTTCTGGGTGAGTGTTTGGTGCTGGCCATGTGAGTTCTGGGTGAGTGTTTGGGGCTGGCTGTGTGAGTTCTGGGTGAGTGTTTGGTGCTGGCCATGTGAGTTCTGGGAGAGTGTTTGGGGCTTTCTGTGTGAGTTCTGGGTGAGTGTTTGGGGCTGGTTGTGTGAGTTCTGGGTGAGTGTTTGTGGCTGGCTGTGTGAGTTCTGGGTGAGTGTTTGGGGCTGGCTGTGTGAGTTCTGGGTGAGTGCTGGGGCTGGCTGTGTGAGTTCTGGGTGAGTGTTTGGGGCTGGCTGTGTGAGTTCTCGGTGAGTGTTTGGGGCTGGCTGTGTGAGTTCTGGGTGAGTGTTTGGGGCTGGCTGTGTGAGTTCTGGGTGAGTGTTTGGGGCTGGCTGAGTGAGTTTTAGGTGAGTGTTTGGAGCTGGCTGTGTGAGTTCTGTGTGAGCGTTTGGGGCTGGATGTGTGAGTTCTGGGTGAGGGATTGGGGCTGGCTGTGTGAGTTCTGGGTGAGGGATTGGGGCTGGCGGTGTGAGTTCTGGGTGAGTGTTTGGGGTTGGCTGTGTGAGTTCTGGGTCAGTGTTTGGGGCTGGCTGTGTGAGTTCTGGGTGAGGGTTTGTCGCTATCTGTGTGAGTTCTGGGTGAGTGTTTGGTGCTGGCCGTGTGAGTTCTGGGTGAGTGTTTGGGGCTGGCTGTGTGAGTTCTGGGTGAGTGTTTCGGGGTGGCTGTGTGAGTTCTGGGTGAGTGTTTGGTGCTGGCCATGTGAGTTCTGGGAGAGTGTTTGGGGCTTTCTGTGTGAGTTCTGGGTGAGTGTTTGGGGCTGGTTGTGTGAGTTCTGGGTGAGTGTTTGGGGCTGGCTGTGTGAGTTCTGGGTGAGTGTTTGGGGCTGGCTGTGTGAGTTCTGGGTGAGTGCTGGGGCTGGCTGTGTGAGTTTTAGGTGAGGATTTGGGGCTGGCTGTGTGAGTTCTGGGTGAGTGTTTGGGGCTGATTGTGTGAGTTCTGGGTGAGTGTTTGGGGCTGGCTGTGTGAGTTCTGGGTGAGGGTTTGGAGCTGGCTGTGTGAGTTCTGGGTGAGTGTTTGGGGCTGGCTGTGTGAGTTCTGGGTGACTGTTTGGGGCTGGTTGTGTGAGTTCTGGGTGAGTGTTTGAGGCTGGCAGTGTGAGTTCTGGGTGAGGGTTTGGGGCTGGCTGTGTGAGTTCTGGGTGAGTGTTTGGGGCTGGCTGTGTGAGTGCTGAATGAGGGTTTGGGGCTGGCTGTGTGAGTTCTGGGTGTGGGTTTGGGGCTGGCTGTGTGAGTTCTGGGTGATGGTTTGATGCTTGCTGTGTGAATCCTGGGTGAGTGTATGGGGCTGGCTGTGTGAGTTCTGGATGAGGGTTTGGGGCTGGCTGTGTGAGTTCTGGATGAGTGTTTGGGGCTGGCTGTGTGAGTTCTAGGTGAGAGTTTGGGGCTGGCTGTGTGATTTCTGGGTGAGTGTTTGGGGCTGGCTGTGTGAGTTCTGGATGAGTGTTTGGGGCTGGCTGTGTGAGTTCTAGGTGAGAGTTTGGGGCTGGCTGTGTGATTTCTGGGTGAGTGTTTGGGGCTGGCTGTGTGAGTTCTGGGTGAGTGCTTGAGGATGGCTGTGTGAGTTCTGGGTGAGGGTTTGGAGCTGGCTGTGTGAGTTCTGGGTGAGTGTTTGGGGCTGGCTGTATGAGTTCTGGGTTAGTGTTTGGGGCTCGCTGTGTGAGTTCTAGGTGAGGATTTGGGGCTGGCTGTGTGAGTTCTGGGTGAGGGTTTGGGGCTGGCTGTGTGAGTTCTGGGTGAGTGTTTGGGGCTGGCTGTGTGAGTTCTGGGTGAGGGTTTGGAGATGGCTGTATGAGTTCTGGGTGAGAGATTAGGGCTGGCCGTGTGCGTTCTGGGAGAGTGTTTGGGGCTGGCTGTGTGAGTTCTGGGTGAGTGTTTGGTGCTGGCCGTGTGAGTTCTGGGTGAGTGTTTGGGGCTGGCTGTGTTATTTCTGGGTGAGTGTTTGGGGCTGGCTGTGTGAGTTCTGGGTGAGGGTTTGGGGCTTGCTGTATGAGTTCTGGGTGAGTGTTTGGTGCTGGCCGTGTGAGTTCTGGGTGAGTGTTTGGGGCTGGCTGTGTGAGTTCTGGGTGAGTGTTTGGGGCTGGCTGTGTGAGTTCTGGGTGAGGGTTTGTTGTTGGCTGTGTGAGTTCTGGGTGAGTGTTTGGTGCTGGCCGTGTGAGTTCTGGGTGAGTGTTTGGGGCTGGTTGTGTGAGTTCTGGGTGAGTGTTTGGGGGTGGCTGTGTGAGTTCTGGGTGAGTATTTTGTGCTGGCCATGTGAGTTCTGGGAGAGTGTTTGGGGCTGGCTGTGTGAGTTCTGGGTGAGGGTTTGTTGTTGGCTGTGTGAGTTCTGGGTGAGTGTTTGGTGCTGGCCGTGTGAGTTCTGGGTGAGTGTTTGGGGCTGGTTGTCTGAGTTCTGGGTGAGTGTTTGGGGGTGGCTGTGTGAGTTCTGGGTGAGTATTTTGTGCTGGCCATGTGAGTTCTGGGAGAGTGTTTGGGGCTGGCTGTGTGAGTTCTGGGTGAGTGTTTGGGGCTGGCTGTGTGAGTTCTGGGTGAGTGTTTGGGGCTGGCTGTGTGAGTTCTGTGTGAGTGTTTGGGGCTGGCTGTGTGAGTTTCTGGGTGAGTGTTTGGGGCTGGCTGTGTGAGTTCTGGGTGAGGTTTTGGGGCTGGCTGTGTGAGTTCTGGGTGAGTGTTTGGAGCTGGCTGTGTGAGTTCTGTGTGAGTGTTTGGGGCTGGATGTGTGAGTTCTGGGTGAGGGATTGGGGCTGGCTGTGTGAGTTCTGGGTGAGGGATTGGGGCTGGCGGTGTGAGTTCTGGGTGAGTGTTTGGGGCTGGCTGTGTGAGTTCTGGGTCAGTGTTTGGGGCTGGCTGTGTGAGTTCTGGGTGAGGGTTTGTCGCTATCTGTGTGAGTTCTGGGTGAGTGTTTGGTGCTGGCCGTGTGAGTTCTGGGTGAGTGTTTGGGGCTGGCTGTGTGAGTTCTGGGTGAGTGTTTCGGGGTGGCTGTGTGAGTTCTGGGTGAGTGTTTGGTCCTGGCCATGTGAGTTCTGGGAAAGTGTTTGGGGCTTTCTGTGTGAGTTCTGGGTGAGTGTTTGGGGCTGGTTGTGTGAGTTCTGGGTGAGTGTTTGGGGCTGGCTGTGTGAGTTCTGGGTGAGTGTTTGGGGCTGGCTGTGTGAGTTCTGGGTGAGTGCTGGGGCTGGCTGTGTGAGTTCTGGGTGAGTGTTTGGGGCTGGCTGTGTGAGTTCTCGGTGAGTGTTTGGGGCTGGCTGTGTGAGTTCTGGGTGAGTGTTTGGGGCTGGCTGTGTGAGTTGTGGGTGAGTGTTTGGGGCTGGCTGAGTGAGTTTTAGGTGAGTGTTTGGAGCTGGCTGTGTGAGTTCTGTGTGAGTGTTTGGGGCTGGATGTGTGAGTTCTGGGTGAGGGATTGGGGCTGGCTGTGTGAGTTCTGGGTGAGGGATTGTGGCTGGCGGTGTGAGTTCTGGGTGAGTGTTTGGGGCTGGCTGTGTGAGTTCTGGGTCAGTGTTTGGGGCTGGCTGTGTGAGTTCTGGGTGAGTGTTTGGAGCTATCTGTGTGAGTTCTGGGTGAGTGTTTGGTGCTGGCCGTGTGAGTTCTGGGTGAGTGTTTGGGGCTGGCTGTGTGAGTTCTGGGTGAGTGTTTCGGGGTGGCTGTGTGAGTTCTGGGTGAGTGTTTGGTGCTGGCCATGTGAGTTCTGGGAGAGTGTTTGGGGCTTTCTGTGTGAGTTCTGGGTGAGTGTTTGGGGCTGGTTGTGTGAGTTCTGGGTGAGTGTTTGGGGCTGGCTGTGTGAGTTCTGGGTGAGTGTTTGGGGCTGGCTGTGTGAGTTCTGGGTGAGTGCTGGGGCTGGCTGTGTGAGTTCTGGGTGAGTGTTTGGGCCTGGCTGTGTGAGTTCTCGGTGAGTGTTTGGGGCTGGCTGTGTGAGTTCTGGGTGAGGGTTTGGGGCTGGCTGTGTGAGTTCTGGGTGAGTGTTTGGGGCTGGCTGAGTGAGTTTTAGGTGAGGATTTGGGGCTGGCTGTGTGAGTTCTGGGTGAGTGTTTGGGGCTGATTGTGTGAGTTCTGGGTGAGTGTTTGGGGCTGGCTGTGTGAGTTCTGGGTGAGGGTTTGGAGCTGGCTGTGTGAGTTCTGGGTGAGTGTTTGGGGCTGGCTGTGTGAGTTCTGGGTGACTGTTTGGGGCTGGTTGTGTGAGTTCTGGGTGAGTGTTTGAGGCTGGCAGTGTCAGTTCTGGGTGAGGGTTTGGGGCTGGCTGTGTGAGTTCTGGGTGAGGGTTTGGGGCTGGCTGTGTGAGTGCTGAATGAGGGTTTGGGGCTGGCTGTGTGAGTTCTGGGTGTGGGTTTGGGGCTGGCTGTGTGAGTTCTGGGTGAGGGTTTGGGGCTGGCTGTGTTAGTTCTGGGTGATGGTTTGATGCTTGCTGTGTGAATCCTGGGTGAGTGTATGGGGCTGGCTGTGTGAGTTCTGGGTGAGGGTTTGGGGCTGGCTGTGTGAGTTCAGGGTGAGTGTTTGTGGGTGGCTGTGTGAGTTCTGGGTGAGTGTTTTGTTGGTGGCTGTGTGAGTTCTGGGTGTGTGTTTGGTGCAGGCCGTGTGAGTTCTGGGTGAGTGCTTGGGGCTGGCTGTGTGAGTTCTGGGTGAGTGTTTGGTGCTGGCCATGTGAGTTCTGGGAGAGTGTTTGGGGCTTTCTGTGTGAGTTCTGGGTGAGTGTTTGGGGCTGGTTGTGTGAGTTCTGGGTGAGTGTTTGGGGCTGGCTGTGTGAGTTCTGGGTGAGTGTTTGGGGCTGGCTGTGTGAGTTCTGGGTGAGTGCTGGGGCTGGCTGTGTGAGTTCTGGGTGAGTGTTTGGGGATGGCTGTGTGAGTTTTCGGTGAGTGTTTGGGGATGGCTGTGTGAGTTCTGGGTGAGTGTTTGGGGCTGGCTGTGTGAGTTCTGGGTGAGTGTTTGGGGCTGGCTGAGTGAGTTTTAGGTGAGGATTTGGGGCTGGCTGTGTGAGTTCTGGGTGAGTGTTTGGGGCTGATTGTGTGAGTTCTGGGTGAGTGTTTGGAGCTGGCTGTGTGAGTTCTGTGTGAGTGTTTGGGGCTGGATGTGTGAGTTCTGGGTGAGGGATT
Source organism: Petromyzon marinus (assembly GCF_048934315.1). Taxonomy (NCBI): domain Eukaryota; kingdom Metazoa; phylum Chordata; class Hyperoartia; order Petromyzontiformes; family Petromyzontidae; genus Petromyzon; species Petromyzon marinus. The sequence goes on along the minus strand of NC_133690.1, from coordinate 6,065,925 downwards.
GGGGCTGGCTGTGTGAGTTCTGGGTGAGGGATTGGGGCTGGCGGTGTGAGTTCTGGGTGAGTGTTTGGGGCTGGCTGTGTGAGTTCTGGGTCAATGTTTGGGGCTGGCTGTGTGAGTTCTGGGTGAGGGTTTGTCGCTATCTGTGTGAGTTCTGGGTGAGTGTTTGGTGCTGGCCGTGTGAGTTCTGGGTGAGTGTTTGGGGCTGGCTGTGTGAGTTCTGGATGAGTGTTTCGGGGTGGCTGTGTGAGTTCTGGGTGAGTGTTTGGTGCTGGCCATGTGAGTTCTGGGAAAGTGTTTGGGGCTTTCTGTGTGAGTTCTGGGTGAGTGTTTGGGGCTGGTTGTGTGAGTTCTGGGTGAGTGTTTGGGGCTGGCTGTGTGAGTTCTGGGTGAGTGTTTGGGGCTGGCTGTGTGAGTTCTGGGTGAGTGCTGGGGCTGGCTGTGTGAGTTCTGGGTGAGTGTTTGGGGCTGGCTGTGTGAGTTCTCGGTGAGTGTTTGGGGCTGGCTGTGTGAGTTCTGGGTGAGTGTTTGGGGCTGGCTGTGTGAGTTGTGGGTGAGTGTTTGGGGCTGGCTGAGTGAGTTTTAGGTGAGTGTTTGGAGCTGGCTGTGTGAGTTCTGTGTGAGTGTTTGGGGCTGGATGTGTGAGTTCTGGGTGAGGGATTGGGGCTGGCTGTGTGAGTTCTGGGTGAGGGATTGGGGCTGGCGGTGTGAGTTCTGGGTGAGTGTTTGGGGCTGGCTGTGTGAGTTCTGGGTCAGTGTTTGGGGCTGGCTGTGTGAGTTCTGGGTGAGTGTTTGGAGCTATCTGTGTGAGTTCTGGGTGAGTGTTTGGTGCTGGCCGTGTGAGTTCTGAGTGAGTGTTTGGGGCTGGCTGTGTGAGTTCTGGGTGAGTGTTTCGGGGTGGCTGTGTGAGTTCTGGGTGAGTGTTTGGTGCTGGCCATGTGAGTTCTGGGAGAGTGTTTGGGGCTTTCTGTGTGAGTTCTGGGTGAGTGTTTGGGGCTGGTTGTGTGAGTTCTGGGTGAGTGTTTGGGGCTGGCTGTGTGAGTTCTGGGTGAGTGTTTGGGGCTGGCTGTGTGAGTTCTGGGTGAGTGCTGGGGCTGGCTGTGTGAGTTCTGGGTGAGTGTTTGGGCCTGGCTGTGTGAGTTCTCGGTGAGTGTTTGGGGCTGGCTGTGTGAGTTCTGGGTGAGTGTTTGGGGCTGGCTGTGTGAGTTCTGGGTGAGTGTTTGGGGCTGGCTGAGTGAGTTTTAGGTGAGGATTTGGGGCTGGCTGTGTGAGTTCTGGGTGAGTGTTTGGGGCTGATTGTGTGAGTTCTGGGTGAGTGTTTGGGGCTGGCTGTGTGAGTTCTGGGTGAGGGTTTGGAGCTGGCTGTGTGAGTTCTGGGTGAGTGTTTGGGGCTGGCTGTGTGAGTTCTGGGTGACTGTTTGGGGCTGGTTGTGTGAGTTCTGGGTGAGTGTTTGAGGCTGGCAGTGTCAGTTCTGGGTGAGGGTTTGGGGCTGGCTGTGTGAGTTCTGGGTGAGGGTTTGGGGCTGGCTGTGTGAGTGCTGAATGAGGGTTTGGGGCTGGCTGTGTGAGTTCTGGGTGTGGGTTTGGGGCTGGCTGTGTGAGTTCTGGGTGAGGGTTTGGGGCTGGCTGTGTTAGTTCTGGGTGATGGTTTGATGCTTGCTGTGTGAATCCTGGGTGAGTGTATGGGGCTGGCTGTGTGAGTTCTGGGTGAGGGTTTGGGGCTGGCTGTGTGAGTTCAGGGTGAGTGTTTGTGGGTGGCTGTGTGAGTTCTGGGTGAGTGTTTTGTTGGTGGCTGTGTGAGTTCTGGGTGTGTGTTTGGTGCAGGCCGTGTGAGTTCTGGGTGAGTGCTTGGGGCTGGCTGTGTGAGTTCTGGGTGAGTGTTTGGTGCTGGCCATGTGAGTTCTGGGAGAGTGTTTGGGGCTTTCTGTGTGAGTTCTGGGTGAGTGTTTGGGGCTGGTTGTGTGAGTTCTGGGTGAGTGTTTGGGGCTGGCTGTGTGAGTTCTGGGTGAGTGTTTGGGGCTGGCTGTGTGAGTTCTGGGTGAGTGCTGGGGCTGGCTGTGTGAGTTCTGGGTGAGTGTTTGGGGATGGCTGTGTGAGTTTTCGGTGAGTGTTTGGGGATGGCTGTGTGAGTTCTGGGTGAGTGTTTGGGGCTGGCTGTGTGAGTTCTGGGTGAGTGTTTGGGGCTGGCTGAGTGAGTTTTAGGTGAGGATTTGGGGCTGGCTGTGTGAGTTCTGGGTGAGTGTTTGGGGCTGATTGTGTGAGTTCTGGGTGAGTGTTTGGGGCTGGCTGTGTGAGTTCTGGGTGAGGGTTTGGAGCTGGCTGTGTGAGTTCTGGGTGAGTGTTTGGGGCTGGCTGTGTGAGTTCTGGGTGACTGTTTGGGGCTGGTTGTGTGAGTTCTGGGTGAGTGTTTGAGGCTGGCAGTGTGAGTTCTGGGTGAGGGTTTGGGGCTGGCTGTGTGAGTTCTGGGTGAGTGTTTGGGGCTGGCTGTGTGAGTGCTGGGTGTGGGTTTGGGGCTGGCTGTGTGAGTTCTGGGTGAGGGTTTGGGGCTGGTTGTGTGAGTTCTGGGTGAGGGTTTGGGGCTGGCTGTGTGAGTTCTGGGTGATGGTTTGATGCTTGCTGTGTGAATCCTGGGTGAGTGTATGGGGCTGGCTGTGTGAGTTCTGGTTGAGGGTTTGGGGCTGGCTGTGTGAGTTCAGGGTGAGTGTTTGTGGGTGGCTGTGTGAGTTCTGGGTGAGTGTTTTGTTGGTGGCTGTGTGAGTTCTGGGTGTGTGTTTGGTGCAGGCCGTGTGAGTTCTGGGTGAGTGCTTGGGGCTGGCTGTGTGAGTTCTGGGTGAGTGTTTGGGGCTGGCTGTGTGAGTTCTGGGTGAGTGTTTGGGGTTGGCTGTGGGAGTTCTGGGTGAGTGTTTGGGGCTGGCTGTGTGAGTTTTGGGTGAGTGTTGGGGCTGGCTGTTTGAGTTTTAGATGAGGATTTGGGGCTGGCTGTGTGAGTTCTGGGTGAGGGTTTGGGGCTGACTGTGTGAGTTCTGGGTGAGGGTTTGGAGCTGGCTGTGTGAGTTCTGGGTGAGTGTTTGAGGCTGGCTGTGTGAGTTGTGGGTGAGGGTTTGGGGCTGGCTGTGTGAGTTCTGGGTGACTGTTTGGGGCTGGTTGTGTGAGTTCTGGGTGAGTGTTTGAGATTGGCTGTGTGAGTTCTGGGTGAGGGTTTGGAGCTGGCTGTGTGAGTGCTGAGTGAGGGTTTGGGGCTGGCTGTGTGAGTTCTGGGTGAGTGTTTGGTGCTGGCCGTGTGAGTTCTGGGTGAGTGTTTGAGGCTGGCTGTGTGAGTTCTGGGTGAGTGTTTAGGGCTGGCTGTGTGAGTTCTGGGTGAGTGTTTAGGGCTGGCTGTGTGAGTTCTGGGTGAGTGTTTGGGGCTGGCTGTGTGAGTTCTGGGTGAGTGTTTGGTGCTGGCCGTGTGAGTTCTGGGTGAGTGTTTGAGGCTGGCTGTGTGAGTTCTGGGTGAGTGTTTGGGGCTGGCTGTGTGAGTTCTGGGTGAGTGTTTGGGGCTGGCTGTGTGAGTTCTGGGTGAGGGTTTGGGGCTGGCTGTGTGAGTTCTGGGTGAGTGTTTGGGGCTGGCTGTGTGAGTTCTGGGTGAGTGTTTGGGGGAGGCTGTGTGAGTTCTGGGTGAGGGACTGGGGCTGGCTGTGTGAGTTCTGGGAGAGTATTTGGGGCTGGCTGTGTGAGTTCTGGGAGAGTATTTGGGGCTGGCTGTGTGAGTTCTGGGTGAGTGTTTGGGGCTGGCTGTGTGAGTTCTGGGTGAGTGTTTGGGGCTGGCTGTGTTTGTTCTGGGTGAGTGTTTGGGGCTGGCTGTGTGAGTTTCTGGGTGAGTGTTTGGGGCTGGCTGTGTGAGTTCTGGGTGAGGTTTTGGGGCTGGCTGTGTGAGTTCTGGGCGAGTGTTTGGAGCTGGCTGTGTGATTTCTGGGTGAGTGTTTGGGGCTGGCTGTGTGAGTTCTGGGTGAGTGTTTGGGGCTGGTTGTGTGAGTTCTGGGTGAGGGATTGGGGCTGGCTGTGTGAGTTCTGGGTGAGGGATTGGGGCTGGCGGTGTGAGTTCTGGGTGAGTGTTTGGGGCTGGCTGTGTAAGTTCTGCGTCAGTGTTTGGGGCTGGCTGTGTGAGTTCTGGGTGAGGGTTTGGGGCTTGCTGTGTGAGTTCTGGGTGAGGGTTTGTCGCTGTCTGTGTGAGTTCTGGGTGAGTGTTTGGTGCTGGCCGTGTGAGTTCTGGGTGAGTGTTTGGGGCTGGCTGTGTGAGTTCTGGGTGAGTGTTTTGGGCTGGCTGTGTGAGTTCTGGGTGAGTGTTTGGGGCTGGCTGTGTGAGTTCTGGGTGAGTGTTTGGGGCTGGCTGTGTGAGTTCTGTGTAAGTGTTTGGGGCTGGTTGTGTGAGTTCTGGGTGAGTGTTTGGGGCTGGCTGTGTGAGTTCTGGGTGAGTGTTTGGGGCTGGCTGTGTGAGTTCTGGGTGAGTGCTGGGGCTGGCTGTGTGAGTTCCTGGTGAGTGTTTGGGGCTGGCTGTGTGAGTTCTCGGTGAGTGTTTGGGGCTGGCTGTGTGAGTTCTGGGTGAATGTTTGGAGCTGGCTGTGTGAGTTCTGGGTGAGTGTTTGGGGCTGGCTGTGTGAGTTTTAGGTGAGGATTTGGGGCTGGATGTGTGAGTTCTGGGTGAGTGTTTGGGGCTGACTGTGTGAGTTCTGGGTGAGTGTTTGGGGCTGGCTGTGTGAGTTCTGGGTGAGGGTTTGGAGCTGGCTGTGTGAGTTCTGGGTGAGTGTTTGGGGCTGGCTGTGTGAGTTCTGGGTGACTGTTTGGGGCTGGTTGTGTGAGTTCTGGGTGAGTGTTTGAGGCTGGCTGTGTGAGTTCTGGGTGTGGGTTTGGGGCTGGCTGTGTGAGTTCTGGGTGACTGTTTGGGGCTGGTTGTGTGAGTTCTGGGTGAGTGTTTGAGGCTGGCTGTGTGAGCTCTGGGTGAGGGTTTGGAGCTGGCTGTGTGAGTTCTGGGTGAGTGTTTGGGGCTGGCTGTGTGAGTCCTGGGTGAGGGTTTGGAGCTGGCTGTGTGAGTTCTGGGTGAGGGTTTGGGGCAGGCTGTGTGAGTTCTGGGTGAGGGTTTGGGGCTGGCTGTGTTAGTTCTGGGTGATGGTTTGATGCTTGCTGTGTGAATCCTGGGTGAGTGTATGGGGCTGGCTGTGTGAGTTCTGGGTGAGGGTTTGGGGCTGGCTGTGTGAGTTCAGGGTGAGTGTTTGTGGGTGGCTGTGTGAGTTCTGGGTGAGTGTTTTGTTGGTGGCTGTGTGAGTTCTGGGTGTGTGTTTGGTGCAGGCCGTGTGAGTTCTGGGTGAGTGCTTGGGGCTGGCTGTGTGAGTTCTGGGTGAGTGTTTGGTGCTGGCCATGTGAGTTCTGGGAGAGTGTTTGGGGCTTTCTGTGTGAGTTCTGGGTGAGTGTTTGGGGCTGGTTGTGTGAGTTCTGGGTGAGTGTTTGGGGCTGGCTGTGTGAGTTCTGGGTGAGTGTTTGGGGCTGGCTGTGTGAGTTCTGGGTGAGTGCTGGGGCTGGCTGTGTGAGTTCTGGGTGAGTGTTTGGGGATGGCTGTGTGAGTTTTCGGTGAGTGTTTGGGGATGGCTGTGTGAGTTCTGGGTGAGTGTTTGGGGCTGGCTGTGTGAGTTCTGGGTGAGTGTTTGGGGCTGGCTGAGTGAGTTTTAGGTGAGGATTTGGGGCTGGCTGTGTGAGTTCTGGGTGAGTGTTTGGGGCTGATTGTGTGAGTTCTGGGTGAGTGTTTGGGGCTGGCTGTGTGAGTTCTGGGTGAGGGTTTGGAGCTGGCTGTGTGAGTTCTGGGTGAGTGTTTGGGGCTGGCTGTGTGAGTTCTGGGTGACTGTTTGGGGCTGGTTGTGTGAGTTCTGGGTGAGTGTTTGAGGCTGGCAGTGTGAGTTCTGGGTGAGGGTTTGGGGCTGGCTGTGTGAGTTCTGGGTGAGTGTTTGGGGCTGGCTGTGTGAGTGCTGGGTGTGGGTTTGGGGCTGGCTGTGTGAGTTCTGGGTGAGGGTTTGGGGCTGGTTGTGTGAGTTCTGGGTGAGGGTTTGGGGCTGGCTGTGTGAGTTCTGGGTGATGGTTTGATGCTTGCTGTGTGAATCCTGGGTGAGTGTATGGGGCTGGCTGTGTGAGTTCTGGTTGAGGGTTTGGGGCTGGCTGTGTGAGTTCAGGGTGAGTGTTTGTGGGTGGCTGTGTGAGTTCTGGGTGAGTGTTTTGTTGGTGGCTGTGTGAGTTCTGGGTGTGTGTTTGGTGCAGGCCGTGTGAGTTCTGGGTGAGTGCTTGGGGCTGGCTGTGTGAGTTCTGGGTGAGTGTTTGGGGCTGGCTGTGTGAGTTCTGGGTGAGTGTTTGGGGCTGGCTGTGTGAGTTCTGGGTGAGTGTTTGGGGCTGGCTGTGTGAGTTTTGGGTGAGTGTTGGGGCTGGCTGTTTGAGTTTTAGATGAGGATTTGGGGCTGGCTGTGTGAGTTCTGGGTGAGGGTTTGGGGCTGACTGTGTGAGTTCTGGGTGAGGGTTTGGAGCTGGCTGTGTGAGTTCTGGGTGAGTGTTTGAGGCTGGCTGTGTGAGTTGTGGGTGAGGGTTTGGGGCTGGCTGTGTGAGTTCTGGGTGACTGTTTGGGGCTGGTTGTGTGAGTTCTGGGTGAGTGTTTGAGATTGGCTGTGTGAGTTCTGGGTGAGGGTTTGGAGCTGGCTGTGTGAGTGCTGAGTGAGGGTTTGGGGCTGGCTGTGTGAGTTCTGGGTGAGTGTTTGGTGCTGGCCGTGTGAGTTCTGGGTGAGTGTTTGAGGCTGGCTGTGTGAGTTCTGGGTGAGTGTTTAGGGCTGGCTGTGTGAGTTCTGGGTGAGTGTTTAGGGCTGGCTGTGTGAGTTCTGGGTGAGTGTTTGGGGCTGGCTGTGTGAGTTCTGGGTGAGTGTTTGGTGCTGGCCGTGTGAGTTCTGGGTGAGTGTTTGAGGCTGGCTGTGTGAGTTCTGGGTGAGTGTTTGGGGCTGGCTGTGTGAGTTCTGGGTGAGTGTTTGGGGCTGGCTGTGTGAGTTCTGGGTGAGGGTTTGGGGCTGGCTGTGTGAGTTCTGGGTGAGTGTTTGGGGCTGGCTGTGTGAGTTCTGGGTGAGTGTTTGGGGGAGGCTGTGTGAGTTCTGGGTGAGGGACTGGGGCTGGCTGTGTGAGTTCTGGGAGAGTATTTGGGGCTGGCTGTGTGAGTTCTGGGAGAGTATTTGGGGCTGGCTGTGTGAGTTCTGGGTGAGTGTTTGGGGCTGGCTGTGTGAGTTCTGGGTGAGTGTTTGGGGCTGGCTGTGTTTGTTCTGGGTGAGTGTTTGGGGCTGGCTGTGTGAGTTTCTGGGTGAGTGTTTGGGGCTGGCTGTGTGAGTTCTGGGTGAGGTTTTGGGGCTGGCTGTGTGAGTTCTGGGCGAGTGTTTGGAGCTGGCTGTGTGATTTCTGGGTGAGTGTTTGGGGCTGGCTGTGTGAGTTCTGGGTGAGTGTTTGGGGCTGGTTGTGTGAGTTCTGGGTGAGGGATTGGGGCTGGCTGTGTGAGTTCTGGGTGAGGGATTGGGGCTGGCGGTGTGAGTTCTGGGTGAGTGTTTGGGGCTGGCTGTGTAAGTTCTGCGTCAGTGTTTGGGGCTGGCTGTGTGAGTTCTGGGTGAGGGTTTGGGGCTTGCTGTGTGAGTTCTGGGTGAGGGTTTGTCGCTGTCTGTGTGAGTTCTGGGTGAGTGTTTGGTGCTGGCCGTGTGAGTTCTGGGTGAGTGTTTGGGGCTGGCTGTGTGAGTTCTGGGTGAGTGTTTTGGGCTGGCTGTGTGAGTTCTGGGTGAGTGTTTGGGGCTGGCTGTGTGAGTTCTGGGTGAGTGTTTGGGGCTGGCTGTGTGAGTTCTGTGTAAGTGTTTGGGGCTGGTTGTGTGAGTTCTGGGTGAGTGTTTGGGGCTGGCTGTGTGAGTTCTGGGTGAGTGTTTGGGGCTGGCTGTGTGAGTTCTGGGTGAGTGCTGGGGCTGGCTGTGTGAGTTCCTGGTGAGTGTTTGGGGCTGGCTGTGTGAGTTCTCGGTGAGTGTTTGGGGCTGGCTGTGTGAGTTCTGGGTGAATGTTTGGAGCTGGCTGTGTGAGTTCTGGGTGAGTGTTTGGGGCTGGCTGTGTGAGTTTTAGGTGAGGATTTGGGGCTGGATGTGTGAGTTCTGGGTGAGTGTTTGGGGCTGACTGTGTGAGTTCTGGGTGAGTGTTTGGGGCTGGCTGTGTGAGTTCTGGGTGAGGGTTTGGAGCTGGCTGTGTGAGTTCTGGGTGAGTGTTTGGGGCTGGCTGTGTGAGTTCTGGGTGACTGTTTGGGGCTGGTTGTGTGAGTTCTGGGTGAGTGTTTGAGGCTGGCTGTGTGAGTTCTGGGTGTGGGTTTGGGGCTGGCTGTGTGAGTTCTGGGTGACTGTTTGGGGCTGGTTGTGTGAGTTCTGGGTGAGTGTTTGAGGCTGGCTGTGTGAGCTCTGGGTGAGGGTTTGGAGCTGGCTGTGTGAGTTCTGGGTGAGTGTTTGGGGCTGGCTGTGTGAGTCCTGGGTGAGGGTTTGGAGCTGGCTGTGTGAGTTCTGGGTGAGGGTTTGGGGCAGGCTGTGTGAGTTCTGGGTGAGGGTTTGGGGCTGGCTGTGTGAGTTCTGGGTGATGGTTTGGTGCTTGCTGTGTGAGTCATGGGTGAGTGTTTGGGGCTGGCTTTGTGAGTTCTGGGTGAGGGTTTGGGGCTGGCTGTGTGAGTTCTGGGTGAGTGTTTGTGGGTGGCTGTGTGAGTTCTGGGTGAGTGTTTGTGGGTGGCTGTGTGAGTTCTGGGTGAGTGTTTTGGGGATGGCTGTGTGAGTTCTGGGTGAGTGTTTGGTGCAGGCCGTGTGAGTTCTGGGTGAGTGTTTGGGGCTGGCTGTGTGAGTTCTGGGTGAGTGTTTGGGGCTGGCTGTGTGAGTTCTGGGTGAGTGTTTTGGGCTGGCTGTGTGAGTTCTGGGTGAGTGTTTGGGGCTGGCTGTGTGAGTTCTGGGTGAGTGTTTGGGGCTGGCTGTGTGAGTTCTGTGTGAGTGTTTGGGGCTGGTTGTGTGAGTTCTGGGTGAGTGTTTGGGGCTGGCTGTGTGAGTTCTGGGTGAGTGTTTGGGGCTGGCTGTGTGAGTTCTGGGTGAGTGCTGGGGCTGGCTGTGTGAGTTCCTGGTGAGTGTTTGGGGCTGGCTGTGTGAGTTCTCGGTGAGTGTTTGGGGCTGGCTGTGTGTGTTCTGGGTGAATGTTTGGGGCTGGCTGTGTGAGTTCTGGGTGAGTGTTTGGGGCTGGCTGTGTGAGTTTTAGGTGAGGATTTGGGGCTGGCTGTGTGAGTTCTGGGTGAGTGTTTGGGGCTGACTGTGTGAGTTCTGGGTGAGTGTTTGGGGCTGGCTGTGTGAGTTCTGGGTGAGGGTTTGGAGCTGGCTGTGTGAGTTCTGGGTGAGTGTTTGGGGCTGGCTGTGTGAGTTCTGGGTGACTGTTTGGGGCTGGTTGTGTGAGTTCTGGGTGAGTGTTTGAGGCTGGCTGTGTGAGTTCTGGGTGTGGGTTTGGGGCTGGCTGTGTGAGTTCTGGGTGACTGTTTGGGGCTGGTTGTGTGAGTTCTGGGTGAGTGTTTGAGGCTGGCTGTGTGAGCTCTGGGTGAGGGTTTGGAGCTGGCTGTGTGAGTTCTGGGTGAGTGTTTGGGGCTGGCTGTGTGAGTCCTGGGTGAGGGTTTGGAGCTGGCTGTGTGAGTTCTGGGTGAGGGTTTGGGGCTGGCTGTGTGAGTTCTGGGTGAGGGTTTGGGGCTGGCTGTGTGAGTTCTGGGTGATGGTTTGGTGCTTGCTGTGTGAGTCCTGGGTGAGTGTTTGGGGCTGGCTGTGTGAGTTCTGGGTGAGGGTTTGGGGCTGGCTGTGTGAGTTCTGGGTGAGTGTTTGTGGGTGGCTGTGTGAGTTCTGGGTGAGTGTTTTTGGGATGGCTGTGTGAGTTCTGGGTGAGTGTTTGGTGCAGGCCGTGTGAGTTCTGGGTGAGTGTTTGGGGCTGGCTGTGTGAGTTCTGGGTGAGTGTTTGGGGCTGGTTGTGTGAGTTCTGGGTGAGTGTTTGGGGCTGGCTGTGTGAGTTCTGGGTGAGTGTTTGAGGCTGGCTGTGTGAGTTCTGGGTGTGGGTTTGGGGCTGGCTGTGTGAGTTCTGGGTGACTGTTTGGGGCTGGTTGTGTGAGTTCTGGGTGAGTGTTTGAGGCTGGCTGTGTGAGCTCTGGGTGAGGGTTTGGAGCTGGCTGTGTGAGTTCTGGGTGAGTGTTTGGGGCTGGCTGTGTGAGTCCTGGGGGAGGGTTTGGAGCTGGCTGTGTGAGTTCTGGGTGAGGGTTTGGGGCTGGCTGTGTGAGTTCTGGGTGAGGGTTTGGGGCTGGCTGTGTGAGTTCTGGGTGATGGTTTGGTGCTTGCTGTGTGAGTCCTGGGTGAGTGTTTGGGGCTGGCTGTGTGAGTTCTGGGTGAGGGTTTGGGGCTGGCTGTGTGAGTTCTGGGTGAGTGTTTGTGGGTGGCTGTGTGAGTTCTGGGTGAGTGTTTTGGGGATGGCTGTGTGAGTTCTGGGTGAGTGTTTGGTGCAGGCCGTGTGAGTTCTGGGTGAGTGTTTGGGGCTGGCTGTGTGAGTTCTGGGTGAGTGTTTGGGGCTGGCTGTGTGAGTTCTGGGTGAGTGTTTTGGGCTGGCTGTGTGAGTTCTGGGTGAGTGTTTGGGGCTGGCTGTGTGAGTTCTGGGTGAGTGTTTGGGGCTGGCTGTGTGAGTTCTGTGTGAGTGTTTGGGGCTGGTTGTGTGAGTTCTGGGTGAGTGTTTGGGGCTGGCTGTGTGAGTTCTGGGTGAGTGTTTGGGGCTGGCTGTGTGAGTTCTGGGTGAGTGCTGGGGCTGGCTGTGTGAGTTCCTGGTGAGTGTTTGGGGCTGGCTGTGTGAGTTCTCGGTGAGTGTTTGGGTCTGGCTGTGTGTGTTCTGGGTGAATGTTTGGGGCTGGCTGTGTGAGTTCTGGGTGAGTGTTTGGGGCTGGCTGTGTGAGTTTTAGGTGAGGATTTGGGACTGGCTGTGTGAGTTCTGGGTGAGTATTTGGGGCTGGCTGTGTGTGTGCTGGATGAGGGTTTGGGGCTGGCTGTGTGAGTCCTGGGTGAGGGTTTGGAGCTGGCTGTGTGAGTTCTGGGTGAGGGTTTGGGGCTGGCTGTGTGAGTTCTGGGTGAGGGTTTGGGGCTGGCTGTGTGAGTTCTGGGTGATGGTTTGGTGCTTGCTGTGTGAGTCCTGGGTGAGTGTTTGGGGCTGGCTGTGTGAGTTCTGGGTGAGGGTTTGGGGCTGGCTGTGTGAGTTCTGGGTGAGTGTTTTGGGGATGGCTGTGTGAGTTCTGGGTGAGTGTTTGGTGCAGGCCGTGTGAGTTCTGGGTGAGTGTTTGGGGCTGGCTGTGTGAGTTCTGGGTGAGTGTTTGGGGCTGGTTGTGTGAGTTCTGGGTGAGTGTTTGGGGCTGGCTGTGTGAGTTCTGGGTGAATGTTTGAGGCTGGCTGTGTGAGTTCTGGGTGTGGGTTTGGGGCTGGCTGTGTGAGTTCTGGGTGACTGTTTGGGGCTGGTTGTGTGAGTTCTGGGTGAGTGTTTGAGGCTGGCTGTGTGAGCTCTGGGTGAGGGTTTGGAGCTGGCTGTGTGAGTTCTGGGTGAGTGTTTGGGGCTGGCTGTGTGAGTCCTGGGTGAGGGTTTGGAGCTGGCTGTGTGAGTTCTGGGTGAGGGTTTGGGGCTGGCTGTGTGAGTTCTGGGTGAGGGTTTGGGGCTGGCTGTGTGAGTTCTGGGTGATGGTTTGGTGCTTGCTGTGTGAGTCCTGGGTGAGTGTTTGGGGCTGGCTGTGTGAGTTCTTGGTGAGGATTTGGGGCTGGCTGTGTGAGTTCTGGGTGAGTGTTTGTGGGTGGCTGTGTGACTTCTGGGTGAGTGTTTTGGGGATGGCTGTGTGAGTTCTGGGTGAGTGTTTGGTGCAGGCCGTGTGAGTTCTGGGTGAGTGTTTGGGGCTGGCTGTGTGAGTTCTGGGTGAGTGTTTGGGGCTGGCTGTGTTAGTTCTGGGTGAGTGTTTTGGGGTGGCTGTGTGAGTTCTGGGTGAGTGTTTGGGGCTGGCTGTGTGAGTTCTGGGTGAGGGTTTGGGGCTGGCTGTGTGAGTTCTGGGTGAGTGTTTGTGGGTGGCTGTGTGAGTTCTGGGTGAGGATTTGGGGCTGGCTGTGTGAGTTCTGGGTGAGTGTTTGTGGGTGGCTGTGTGAGTTCTGGGTGAGTGTTTTGGGGATGGCTGTGTGAGTTCTGGGTGAGTGTTTGGTGCAGGCCGTGTGAGTTCTGGGTGAGTGTTTGGGGCTGGCTGTGTGAGTTCTGGGTGAGTGTTTGGGGCTGGCTGTGTGAGTTCTGGGTGAGTGTTTTGGGCTGGCTGTGTGAGTTCTGGGTGAGTGTTTGGGGCTGGCTGTGTGAGTTCTGGGTGAGTGTTTGGGGCTGGCTGTGTGAGTTCTGTGTGAGTGTTTGGGGCTGGTTGTGTGAGTTCTGGGTGAGTGTTTGGGGCTGGCTGTGTGAGTTCTGGGTGAGTGTTTGGGGCTGGCTGTGTGAGTTCTGGGTGAGTGCTGGGGCTGGCTGTGTGAGTTCCTGGTGAGTGTTTGGGGCTGGCTGTGTGAGTTCTCGGTGAGTGTTTGGGTCTGGCTGTGTGTGTTCTGGGTGAATGTTTGGGGCTGGCTGTGTGAGTTCTGGGTGAGTGTTTGGGGCTGGCTGTGTGAGTTTTAGGTGAGGATTTGGGACTGGCTGTGTGAGTTCTGGGTGAGTATTTGGGGCTGGCTGTGTGTGTGCTGGATGAGGGTTTGGGGCTGGCTGTGTGAGTCCTGGGTGAGGGTTTGGAGCTGGCTGTGTGAGTTCTGGGTGAGGGTTTGGGGCTGGCTGTGTGAGTTCTGGGTGAGGGTTTGGGGCTGGCTGTGTGAGTTCTGGGTGATGGTTTGGTGCTTTCTGTGTGAGTCCTGGGTGAGTGTTTGGGGCTGGCTGTGTGAGTTCTGGGTGAGGGTTTGGGGCTGGCTGTGTGAGTTCTGGGTGAGTGTTTTGGGGATGGCTGTGTGAGTTCTGGGTGAGTGTTTGGTGCAGGCCGTGTGAGTTCTGGGTGAGTGTTTGGGGCTGGCTGTGTGAGTTCTGGGTGAGTGTTTGGGGCTGGTTGTGTGAGTTCTGGGTGAGTGTTTGGGGCTGGCTGTGTGAGTTCTGGGTGAATGTTTGAGGCTGGCTGTGTGAGTTCTGGGTGTGGGTTTGGGGCTGGCTGTGTGAGTTCTGGGTGACTGTTTGGGGCTGGTTGTGTGAGTTCTGGGTGAGTCTTTGAGGCTGGCTGTGTGAGCTCTGGGTGAGGGTTTGGAGCTGGCTGTGTGAGTTCTGGGTGAGTGTTTGGGGCTGGCTGTGTGAGTCCTGGGTGAGGGTTTGGAGCTGGCTGTGTGAGTTCTGGGTGAGGGTTTGGGGCTGGCTGTGTGAGTTCTGGGTGAGGGTTTGGGGCTGGCTGTGTGAGTTCTGGGTGATGGTTTGGTGCTTGCTGTGTGAGTCCTGGGTGAGTGTTTGGGGCTGGCTGTGTGAGTTCTTGGTGAGGATTTGGGGCTGGCTGTGTGAGTTCTGGGTGAGTGTTTGTGGGTGGCTGTGTGAGTTCTGGGTGAGTGTTTTGGGGATGGCTGTGTGAGTTCTGGGTGAGTGTTTGGTGCAGGCCGTGTGAGTTCTGGGTGAGTGTTTGGGGCTGGCTGTGTGAGTTCTGGGTGAGTGTTTGGGGCTGGCTGTGTTAGTTCTGGGTGAGTGTTTTGGGGTGGCTGTGTGAGTTCTGGGTGAGTGTTTGGGGCTGGCTGTGTGAGTTCTGGGTGAGGGTTTGGGGCTGGCTGTGTGAGTTCTGGGTGAGTGTTTGTGGGTGGCTGTGTGAGTTCTGGGTGAGGGTTTGGGGCTGGCTGTGTGAGTTCTGGGTGAGTGTTTGTGGGTGGCTGTGTGAGTTCTGGGTGAGTGTTTTGGGGATGGCTGTGTGAGTTCTGGGTGAGTGTTTGGTGCAGGCCGTGTGAGTTCTGGGTGAGTGTTTGGGGCTGGCTGTGTGAGTTCTGGGTGAGTGTTTGGGGCTGGCTGTGTGAGTTCTGGGTGAGTGTTTTGGGCTGGCTGTGTGAGTTCTGGGTGAGTGTTTGGGGCTGGCTGTGTGAGTTCTGGGTGAGTGTTTGGGGCTGGCTGTGTGAGTTCTGTGTGAGTGTTTGGGGCTGGTTGTGTGAGTTCTGGGTGAGTGTTTGGGGCTGGCTGTGTGAGTTCTGGGTGAGTGTTTGGGGCTGGCTGTGTGAGTTCTGGGTGAGTGCTGGGGCTGGCTGTGTGAGTTCCTGGTGAGTGTTTGGGGCTGGCTGTGTGAGTTCTCGGTGAGTGTTTGGGTCTGGCTGTGTGTGTTCTGGGTGAATGTTTGGGGCTGGCTGTGTGAGTTCTGGGTGAGTGTTTGGGGCTGGCTGTGTGAGTTTTAGGTGAGGATTTGGGACTGGCTGTGTGAGTTCTGGGTGAGTATTTGGGGCTGGCTGTGTGTGTGCTGGATGAGGGTTTGGGGCTGGCTGTGTGAGTCCTGGATGAGGGTTTGGAGCTGGCTGTGTGAGTTCTGGGTGAGGGTTTGGGGCTGGCTGTGTGAGTTCTGGGTGAGGGTTTGGGGCTGGCTGTGTGAGTTCTGGGTGATGGTTTGGTGCTTTCTGTGTGAGTCCTGGGTGAGTGTTTGGGGCTGGCTGTGTGAGTTCTGGGTGAGGGTTTGGGGCTGGCTGTGTGAGTTCTGGGTGAGTGTTTTGGGGATGGCTGTGTGAGTTCTGGGTGAGTGTTTGGTGCAGGCCGTGTGAGTTCTGGGTGAGTGTTTGGGGCTGGCTGTGTGAGTTCTGGGTGAGTGTTTGGGGCTGGTTGTGTGAGTTCTGGGTGAGTGTTTGGGGCTGGCTGTGTGAGTTCTGGGTGAATGTTTGAGGCTGGCTGTGTGAGTTCTGTGTGTGGGTTTGGGGCTGGCTGTGTGAGTTCTGGGTGACTGTTTGGGGCTGGTTGTGTGAGTTCTGGGTGAGTGTTTGAGGCTGGCTGTGTGAGCTCTGGGTGAGGGTTTGGAGCTGGCTGTGTGAGTTCTGGGTGAGTGTTTGGGGCTGGCTGTGTGAGTCCTGGGTGAGGGTTTGGAGCTGGCTGTGTGAGTTCTGGGTGAGGGTTTGGGGCTGGCTGTGTGAGTTCTGGGTGAGGGTTTGGGGCTGGCTGTGTGAGTTCTGGGTGATGGTTTGGTGCTTGCTGTGTGAGTCCTGGGTGAGTGTTTTGCGCTGGCTGTGTGAGTTCTGGGTGAGGGTTTGGGGCTGGCTGTGTGAGTTCTGGGTGAGTGTTTGTGGGTGGCTGTGTGAGTTCTGGGTGAGTGTTTTGGGGATGACTGTGTGAGTTCTGGGTGAGTGTTTGGTGCAGGCCGTGTGAGTTCTGGGTGAGTGTTTGGGGCTGGCTGTGTGTTTTCTGGGTGAGTGTTTGGGGCTGGTTGTGTGAGTTCTGGGTGAGTGTTTGGGGCTGGCTGTGTGAGTTCTGGGTGAGTGTTTGAGGCTGGCTGTGTGAGTTCTGGGTGTGGGTTTGGGGCTGGCTGTGTGAGTTCTGGGTGACTGTTTGGGGCTGGTTGTGTGAGTTCTGGGTGAGTGTTTGAGGCTGGCTGTGTGAGCTCTGGGTGAGGGTTTGGAGCTGGCTGTGTGAGTTCTGGGTGAGTGTTTGGGGCTGGCTGTGTGAGTCCTGGGTGAGGGTTTGGAGCTGGCTGTGTGAGTTCTGGGTGAGGGTTTGGGGCTGGCTGTGTGAGTTATGGGTGAGGGTTTGGGGCTGGCTGTGTGAGTTCTGGGTGATGGTTTGGTGCTTGCTGTGTGAGTCCTGGGTGAGTGTTTGGGGCTGGCTGTGTGAGTTCTGGGTGAGGGTTTGGGGCTGGCTGTGTGAGTTCTGGGTGAGTGTTTGTGGGTGGCTGTGTGAGTTCTGGGTGAGTGTTTTGGTGATGGCTGTGTGAGTTCTGGGTGAGTGTTTGGTGCAGGCCGTGTGAGTTCTGGGTGAGTGTTTGGGGCTGGCTGTGTGAGTTCTGGGTGAGTGTTTGGGGCTGGCTGTGTGAGTTCTGGGTGAGTGTTTGGGGCTGGCTGTGTGAGTTCTGGGTGAGTGCTGGGGCTGGCTGTGTGAGTTCCTGGTGAGTGTTTGGGGCTGGCTGTGTGAGTTCTCGGTGAGTGTTTGGGTCTGGCTGTGTGTGTTCTGGGTGAATGTTTGGGGCTGGCTGTGTGAGTTCTGGGTGAGTGTTTGGGGCTGGCTGTGTGAGTTTTAGGTGAGGATTTGGGACTGGCTGTGTGAGTTCTGGGTGAGTATTTGGGGCTGGCTGTGTGTGTGCTGGATGAGGGTTTGGGGCTGGCTGTGTGAGTCCTGGGTGAGGGTTTGGAGCTGGCTGTGTGAGTTCTGGGTGAGGGTTTGGGGCTGGCTGTGTGAGTTCTGGGTGAGGGTTTGGGGCTGGCTGTGTGAGTTCTGGGTGATGGTTTGGTGCTTGCTGTGTGAGTCCTGGGTGAGTGTTTGGGGCTGGCTGTGTGAGTTCTGGGTGAGGGTTTGGGGCTGGCTGTGTGAGTTCTGGGTGAGTGTTTTGGGGATGGCTGTGTGAGTTCTGGGTGAGTGTTTGGTGCAGGCCGTGTGAGTTCTGGGTGAGTGTTTGGGGCTGGCTGTGTGAGTTCTGGGTGAGTGTTTGGGGCTGGTTGTGTGAGTTCTGGGTGAGTGTTTGGGGCTGGCTGTGTGAGTTCTGGGTGAGTGTTTGAGGCTGGCTGTGTGAGTTCTGGGTGTGGGTTTGGGGCTGGCTGTGTGAGTTCTGGGTGACTGTTTGGGGCTGGTTGTGTGAGTTCTGGGTGAGTGTTTGAGGCTGGCTGTGTGAGCTCTGGGTGAGGGTTTGGAGCTGGCTGTGTGAGTTCTGGGTGAGTGTTTGGGGCTGGCTGTGTGAGTCCTGGGTGAGGGTTTGGAGCTGGCTGTGTGAGTTCTGGGTGAGGGTTTGGGGCTGGCTGTGTGAGTTCTGGGTGAGGGTTTGGGGCTGGCTGTGTGAGTTCTGGGTGATGGTTTGGTGCTTGCTGTGTGAGTCCTGGGTGAGTGTTTGGGGCTGGCTGTGTGAGTTCTTGGTGAGGGTTTGGGGCTGGCTGTGTGAGTTCTGGGTGAGTGTTTGTGGGTGGCTGTGTGAGTTCTGGGTGAGTGTTTTGGGGATGGCTGTGTGAGTTCTGGGTGAGTGTTTGGTGCAGGCCGTGTGAGTTCTGGGTGAGTGTTTGGGGCTGGCTGTGTGAGTTCTGGGTGAGTGTTTGGGGCTGGCTGTGTGAGTTCTGGGTGAGTGTTTTGGGGTGGCTGTGTGAGTTCTGGGTGAGTGTTTGGGGCTGGCTGTGTGAGTTCTGGGTGAGTGTTTGGGGCTGGCTGTGTGAGTTCTGTGTGAGTGTTTGGGGCTGGTTGTGTGAGTTCTGGGTGAGTGTTTGGGGCTGGCTGTGTGAGTTCTGGGTGAGTGTTTGGGGCTGGCTGTGTGAGTTCTGGGTGAGTGCTAGGGCTGGCTGTGTGAGTTCCTGGTGAGTGTTTGGGGCTGGCTGTGTGAGTTCTCGGTGAGTGTTTGGGGCTGGCTGTGTGTGTTCTGGGTGAATGTTTGGGGCTGGCTGTGTGAGTTCTGGGTGAGTGTTTGGGGCTGGCTGTGTGAGTTTTAGGTGAGGATTTGGGGCTGGCTGTGTGAGTTCTGGGTGAGTGTTTGGGGCTGACTGTGTGAGTTCTGGGTGAGTGTTTGGGGCTGGCTGTGTGAGTTCTGGGTGAGGGTTTGGAGCTGGCTGTGTGAGTTCTGGGTGAGTGTTTGGGGCTGGCTGTGTGAGTTCTGGGTGACTGTTTGGGGCTGGTTGTGTGAGTTCTGGGTGAGTGTTTGAGGCTGGCTGTGTGAGTTCTGGGCGTGGGTTTGGGGCTGGCTGTGTGAGTTCTGGGTGACTGTTTGGGGCTGGTTGTGTGAGTTCTGGGTGAGTGTTTGAGGCTGGCTGTGTGAGCTCTGGGTGAGGGTTTGGAGCTGGCTGTGTGAGTTCTGGGTGAGTGTTTGGGGCTGGCTGTGTGAGTCCTGGGTGAGGGTTTGGAGCTGGCTGTGTGAGTTCTGGGTGAGGGTTTGGGGCTGGCTGTGTGAGTTCTGGGTGAGGGTTTGGGGCTGGCTGTGTGAGTTCTGGGTGATGGTTTGGTGCTTGCTGTGTGAGTCCTGGGTGAGTGTTTGGGGCTGGCTGTGTGAGTTCTGGGTGAGGGTTTGGGGCTGGCTGTGTGAGTTCTGGGTGAGTGTTTGTGGGTGGCTGTGTGAGTTCTGGGTGAGTGTTTTGGGGATGGCTGTGTGAGTTCTGGGTGAGTGTTTGGTGCAGGCCGTGTGAGTTCTGGGTGAGTGTTTGGGGCTGGCTGTGTGAGTTCTGGGTGAGTGTTTGGGGCTGGTTGTGTGAGTTCTGGGTGAGTGTTTGGGGCTGGCTGTGTGAGTTCTGGGTGAGTGTTTGGGGCTGGCTGTGTGAGTTCTGGGTGAGTGCTGGGGCTGGCTGTGTGAGTTCTCGATGAGTGTTTGGGGCTAGCTGTGTGAGTTCTCGGTGAGTGTTTGGGGCTGGCTGTGTGAGTTCTGGGTGAGTGTTTGGGGCTGGCTGTGTGAGTTTTGGGTGAGTGTTTGGGGCTGGCTGTGTGAGTTTTAGATGAGGGTTTGGGGCTGGCTGTGTGAGTTCTGGGTGAGTGTTTGGGGCTGACTGTGTGAGTTCTGGGTGAGTGTTTGGGGCTGGCTGTGTGAGTTCTGGGTGAGGGTTTGGAGCTGGCTGTGTGAGTTCTGGGTGAGTGTTTGAGATTGGCTGTGTGAGTTCTTGGTGAGGGTTTGGAGGTGGCTGTGTGAGTGCTGAGTGAGGGTTTGGGTCTGGCTGTGTGAGTTCTGGGTGAGAGTTTGGGGCTGGCTGTGTGAGTTCTGGGTGACTGTTTAGGGCTGGCTGTGTGAGTTCTGGGTGAGTGTTTGGGGCTGGCTGTGTGAGTTCTGGGTGAGTGTTTGGGGCTGGCTGTGTGAGTTCTGGGTGAGGGTTTGGGGCTTGCTGTGTGAGTTCTGGGTGAGTGTTTGGTGCTGGCCGTGTGAGTTCTGGGTGAGTGTTTGGGGCTGGCTGTGTTAGTTCTGGGTGAGTGTGTTGGGGCTGACTGTGTGAGTTCTGGATGAGTGTTTGGGGCTGGCTGTGTGAGTTCTGGGTGAGTGTTTGGTGCTGGCCGTGTGAGTTCTGGGTGAGTGTTTGGGGCTGGCTGTGTGAGTTCTGGGTGAGGGTTTGGGGCTGGCTGTGTGAGTTCTGGGTGAGTGTTTGTGGGTGGCTGTGTGAGTTCTGGGTGAGTGTTTTGGGGATGGCTGTGTGAGTTCTGGGTGAGTGTTTGGTGCAGGCCGTGTGAGTTCTGGGTGAGTGTTTGGGGCTGGCTGTGTGAGTTCTGGGTGAGTGTTTGGGGCTGGTTGTGTGAGTTCTGGGTGAGTGTTTGGGGCTGGCTGTGTGAGTTCTGGGTGAGTGTTTGGGGCTGGCTGTGTGAGTTCTGGGTGAGTGCTGGGGCTGGCTGTGTGAGTTCTGGATGAGTGTTTGGGGCTAGCTGTGTGAGTTCTCGGTGAGTGTTTGGGGCTGGCTGTGTGAGTTCTGGGTGAGTGTTTGGGGCTGGCTGTGTGAGTTTTGGGTGAGTGTTTGGGGCTGGCTGTGTGAGTTTTAGATGAGGGTTTGGGGCTGGCTGTGTGAGTTCTGGGTGAGTGTTTGGGGCTGACTGTGTGAGTTCTGGGTGAGTGTTTGGGGCTGGCTGTGTGAGTTCTGGGTGAGGGTTTGGAGCCGGCTGTGTGAGTTCTGGGTGAGTGTTTGAGATTGGCTGTGTGAGTTCTTGGTGAGGGTTTGGAGGTGGCTGTGTGAGTGCTGAGTGAGGGTTTGGGTCTGGCTGTGTGAGTTCTGGGTGAGAGTTTGGGGCTGGCTGTGTGAGTTCTGGGTGACTGTTTAGGGCTGGCTGTGTGAGTTCTGGGTGAGTGTTTGGGGCTGGCTGTGTGAGTTCTGGGTGAGTGTTTGGGGCTGGCTGTGTGAGTTCTGGGTGAGGGTTTGGGGCTTGCTGTGTGAGTTCTGGGTGAGTGTTTGGTGCTGGCCGTGTGAGTTCTGGGTGAGTGTTTGGGGCTGGCTGTGTTAGTTCTGGGTGAGTGTGTTGGGGCTGACTGTGTGAGTTCTGGATGAGTGTTTGCGGCTGGCTGTGTGAGTTCTGGGTGAGTGTTTGGTGCTGGCCGTGTGAGTTCTGGGTGAGTGTTTGGGGCTGGTTGTGTGAGTTCTGGGTGAGTGTTTGGTGCTGGCCATGTGAGTTCTGGGAGAGTGTTTGGGGCTGGCTGTGTGAGTTCTGGGTGAGTGTTTGGGGCTGGCAGTGTGAGTTCAGGGTTAGTGTTTGGGGCTGGCTGTGTGAATTCTGGGTCAGTGTTTGGGGCTGGCTGTATGAGTTCTGGGTGAGTGTTTGGGGCTGGTTGTTTGAGTTCTGGGTGAGTGCTTGGGGCTGGCTGTGTGAGTTCTGGGTGAGTGTTTGGGGCTGGCTGTGTGAGTTCTGGGTGAGTGTTTGGGGCTGGCTGTGTGAGTTCTGGGTGAGTGTTTGGAGCATTTGATTGGAACATTGTAGATAACATGACTGCTTCTTCTGCCGCAACAATGTCCTGCAAATGAAAGGTTAACCTTATTGCTAAATTCAATAGCTTGTCAAAAAATAAACCAGATCCACACATTAAAAAGCTAGATGGTAACAAGACGGAGGTTCTTTGTAAGCCATCTGGCTTCCATGAGAGATTCGTTCATGAGGCTATCCACATATACAAACACAGAGACAATTTCAACCGAGAAGATGGATTCTATCTTAGCAATCATTGGAAAGATTTGATAAATCATTTCAGTTCTTGATTGATTGTTCACGTTTACAGTGCCTTTCAGACAGCATACATAAAAACAAATTTCGTCTCCCCCCTCCTCTTTTCAAAAAATAGATGGACTAGTCCTGGCAAACTGCCATCGTTGCGCGTGACGCAAACGTTATTTTTATATATATAAATAAATATGCCGTTTTCAAAATAAATTTATGCAAACCGACACACCTGATGATGACCGTTTGAGTTATGGTCGAAACGTCGTGAGAATTTTTTATTGTTTTATATATATTTTGTTATTTTGTTGTTTCTCTTCAACGTGACTTTACCGAAAAAACTAAGAATATGAATAAGACTGTTATCAATCAGAGTAGCAGCACAATCTCCGATAGCCTAAAATCGGAACTAGCTAGAGGGCTGAATTTTGCTGTCACCCCCAAACACATCCCAGTGGATGATATAATTGCCCAGGTAGATGTAGCCCTCAAAGGCTTGGGACACATCCGACAAACGTGGCAAGATCTGAAATTGCCACCATCCTTAAAAATGCGAAAAACCCATTAGTAATATCAGCAAAGACGAGCGCTTTGAACTCGGCAAATTGAAAAAGAGAGATGACATAGTCATCTTCTCATCCGACAAGGGCAATGCTACTGTCATCATGGATAAAACCACATACAACAACAAAATCCAGGACCTTCTTAATGATGGCAGTTACACCAAAATCAACAAAGATCCCACCAACCGCCTGGCTACAAAACCAACAATATCATTACCAGTTCGACTTCTCTAATAGAGCCATTCAAACTGCTCTCCCTAAAACCTTCTGCTACTAGACCACCCAGATTCTATGGTCTTCCAAATATCCACAAAGAAGGTACTCCACTTCGGCCCATCGTTTCCACTATCAACTCACCTACCTACAAACTGGCCCATTTTCTGTCTGATACCTTGCTTCCTTTCACGGGCAAGACTACCTCAGCAGTTCATAACTCAACTCACTTGGTCTCTCTAATCAAGGGCATTTCATTGTCCGCAGATGATTTGCTCATCAGCTTTGATGTAGTTTCTCTGTTCACCAAGGTTCCTGTACCTGACACCTTAGCAATCATTGAAGACTTAGTCCAGCATGGACTGAATCCTGATGTACCTACTCTGGTTATGCACTGCCTTACCAACACTTACTTAAACTGGAATGGTACTTTCTACAAACAAAATGAAGGTACCCCCGTGGGTTCCCCCTTATCACCAGTGATAACGAATGTTTTCATGGATAAATTTGAAACAGATGCCATCCAAACATCCACCCTACGTCCTTCCTTGTGGAAGAGATATGTAGATGACACTCGTCATTTGGCCACATGGCCTGCCAGCACTGAACCAATTTCTCAACCACATCAATTCCATACACCCATCCATCAAATTCACCATGGAAGTGGACAAGGATGGTAAGCTACCATTCCTGGATGTTTTGTTTGAGAAGAGACCTGACGGCTCGTTGGGACACTGTCTACAGGAAAGCCACCAACACAGATTCCTATTTGAAACCTGATCCCCACCACCATCCGGCACAGAAAAATTCCCTCATCAAAACACTACACCATAGGGCCCACTGCATTTCCGACCAACACCACCTAGCCAGTGATCCAGGTCCGGTTCAATACAGTGCACAAAATCCGTGATCTAATCCCATCTGTGAAGGATGTTATTCCTGACATGAAATATCCTGGAGTTTACAAACTGAGTTGTACCTGCGGCTTGGACCGTGTTCGCGAACACAAGGCAGATCTGAAACACGGCAGAACCAATACCTCTGCCGTGGCTGACCATTGTTATAACGCTGTGGGCTCGCATTATATTGTTTATTCCGAGACCAACGTACTCTGCAAACCTTCCGGCTATTATCAAAGTTTTGTTAATGAAGCTATCCAAAATTTTTAACATAGACGTAACTTCAACCGAGAAGATGGATACAAATTGAGCAATCATTGGAAGGATGTTATTAATCCAGGTAAAATTGTAACTGTTTATGGTTGTTTCCCTCATATCTGCCGGGTCCTAGCCTATTTTTCCAAATTAATTTCTCCCCGCATCCCAAGCTTTCCCAGCTTTCCACTTCCAGCCCCGCCCACTTCCAGCCCCGCCCACTTCCAGCCCCGCCCACTCCCCCCGGCCTCTCGTCCTCTCTCCCCCGAGTGCTCACGCAGTGCCCACCTACCCTACACCCCACCTCTCTCTCCCCCCTTGCTCCTCCCCCTTTCTTACCTATATAACCTCTTGCCACTGCAGCTCTCTCGCCTACTTCAGCAAATGTTTTCTTGCTGTGGTTGTCCCGCCTGATTACGGACGCTTGTGTTGCGCCCGAAACGTCGTGATTGTTTTTATTTTATTTCTAACTACGTGACTTTACCGAAAGAACCAAAGAGTGTGGATTCCTGCAGTCACGGAAGCTTCAAATCAAGATTCAGTAATACATCTTTAGTACCAGATATTCGTTTTTGTATTTTGTGTACTGCGCTAAATCTGATTCGGATGTTTTGTTTGTCAAAAAATCTGGCTAGTATATGTATGGTATTTTAGTAGTTTGAATTGCTTGGTCAGTTTCAACGCGTGTTATTAATTAAAACTATTAAAAAATACCGTACATTGTGGGAGTAATGGTTAACTAGTGACATTTTTGGAAAAACAAAACATCCGAGTCAGATTTGGCATGGTACACAAAATACATAAACTAATATCTGATACTGAAGATTTATTAACGAAGCAATCAACAGAAGGTGTGTAACCGATGAATTGCACTTGTGCCAATTGCTATGTTGAGCAGACAGGACGAATGATCAGCACGAGACTAAAAGAACACCGAAGAAATATGAAATACTCCCAAATACAACTGTCAGCATTGGCAGAACACACATGCCAACAAGGACACTCAATTGATTCTGATAATTTTGACATTCTCTGCAAAACTAGTTACTACTGGCCATGACAAATTAGAGAATCTATCGAAATGGAGATCAATACAAATAATCTTAATCATTCGGAGAGCTACAGCCTTAGTGCTGCTCAGAAGTGAATCTTCAAATATTTGTTTAAATGCATGCCTATACAGATCACCATTCATAAATGGGGATCACCTGCATGCAGACAATAACAGGAACTGTTCTTTTATTGCACTCAAACAACAGGAGGTACAATAATAATGTGCATGCATAATGTATGTTGATTAACATATCAATAACCCAACCGGCAATAGATAACTATTGTTATTCATATGCATGCATTAATCCACCCCTCCCCCTTCGCACAAGAATGGCTCACAAGTGACGTCATCACATATATCCCTCTTTAAGAAATGAAACAGGAGGATTTGTACACAAATCTGGCTGTCGCCTGATTAACCTATTTGTAATTACTGGCCAAACGTCGTATTCAGATTGCAAATGTTGAGGATTTGCTCTCCAACACACCGGTGTGCTGTACTAGTAATGAATTGGCATGTTCTATTTACTTGACAAACCTTACTATGTCGGGTGGTGGCGTGTTTCACGACACATTTATATTTATGCAATCTAACTCATAAAACCTATATTATGTATTACCAACTGTGGATAAATTGTCTTGATAATTCACATTGACTCGACTTCGTTTGTATGTATGTTGAATTTCTTTCGCATAGCCAACCGTGCTAATCAGAGTAGCAATTTGCATTGCTATTCTTTTTGCATTGCTACTCAGGCCCTAGGGGCTTCTCTGCTGCATCATCACGGCACCAACCCAGTCACTCTTGCACATTTGACTCATTCTGGACATTTTCATCATCAAGTTTTATAAATGACGGTGACTTTGTTGGACATTTTTAAGAGGAGGGTAAGCTTAGGAATTTCGAGAGTTTGAGGGAGTGTGGGGGGAGGGATCACAAGGTAGTTACCGGTAATATGAAATAGAAATCACTTTATTGAACAACAAGAATAAACGGAAGTGACTGAAAAATGAGTCGCCTTGGGTTTTCCTCGAAAGTGAAATTGAAAAGCTATTTGATCAAAAAGGCCCACGTGAATTTGAGTGGGAAAAATGTTATACATCACGAACGGGTTAAACACGGTAAAATGTTTGACACCAGCAGCTCACAGGCAAGAGGCAAATTGACCTCTTGCAAAGGGGCTCATTAACAATTTTATACTTGGCGCCATCGCACAGGCTGAGTGGCTGCTTGCTGAGTGTTACGTCACGTATGCATGCCCTGTAAACGTGAAGATACAAACTTCCGATAAATAAAGGTGAGACCCTATCTATGAAATAATTAATAATCCTGTGCTGCAAAAAAGCGACGTTATTTTTCAACTCGCCGTCATAACACTTTACGGCCAGTCCCCGCTTCACAAACAGGCTGCGTGCCTGAGGCCCGTTCATTGATCCAACTCATTTGTAAGTTGACACTCAGTGGACGAAAGCCCCACTTATGACAACACGGAGATAACACATTCCGTGAGAAAAAACTTTCAGTAACAGCTTGAAAACGCCGACTCGCACTGGTGAAACGAACCACCCAACTCTTTAGTTTGGCCGAGCCAGCTGTAATGAGTCCTAACATCACCGCTGAGAGTGTGTGTTGAGTGTACGTGTGAGCGTGTGTATAAAGTGAGGGAAAAAAGTATGTGATCGCCTGCTGATTTTGTACGTTTGCCCACTGACAAAGAAATGATCAGTCTATAATTTTAATGGTAGGTTTATTTGAACAGTGAGAGACAGAATAACAACAAAAAAATCCAGAAAAACGCATGTCAAAAATGTTATAAATTGATTTGCATTTTATTGAGGGAAATAAGTATTTGACCCCCTCTCAATCAGAAAGATTTCTGGCTCCCAGGTGTCTTTTATACAGGTAACGAGCTGATATTAGGAGCACACTCTTAAAGGGAGTGCTCCTAATCTCAGCTTGTTATCTGTATAAAAGACACCTGTCCACAAGCAATCAATCAGATTCCAAACTCTCCACCATGGCCAAAGACCAAAGAGCTCTCCAAGGATGTCAGGGACAAGATTGTAGACCTACACAAGGCTGGAATGGGCTACAAGACCATTGCCAAGCAGCTTGGTGAGAAGGTGACAACAGTTGGTGCAATTATTCGCAAATGGAAGAAACACAAAAGAACTGTCAATCTCCTTCGGCCTGGGGCACCATGCAAGATCTCACCTCGTGGAGTTGCAATGATCATGAGAACGATGAGTAATCAGCCTAAGGGGACAGGACAACTTCACCGCATCAAAGGGACGATGGACGGGGCCACGTACCGTCAAATTTTGGGTGAGAACCTCCTTCCCTCAGCCAGGGCATTGAAAATGGGTCGTGGATGGGTATTCCAGCATGGAAATGACCAAAAACACACGGCCAAGGCAACAAAGGAGTGGCTCAAGAAGAAGCACATTAAGGTCCTGGAGTGTCCTAGCCAGACTCCAGACCTTAATCCCATAGAAAATCTGTGGAGGGAGCTGAAGGTTCGAGTTGCCAAACGTCAGCCTCGAAACCTTAATGACTTGGAGAAGATCTGCAAAGAGGAACGGGACAAAATCCCTCTTGAGATGTGTGCAAACCTGGTGGCCAACTACAAGAAACGTCTGACCTCTGTGATTGCCAACAAGGGTTTTGCCACCAAGTACTAAGACATGTTTTGCAGAGGGCTCATATACTTATTTCCCTCATTAAAATGCAAATCAATTTATAAGATTTTTGACATGCGTTTTTCTGGATTTTGTTGTTGTTATTCTGTCTCTCACTGTTCAAATAAACCTACCATTAAAATTATAGACTGATCATTTATTTGTCAGTGGGCAAACGTACAAAATAAGCAGGGGATCAAATACTTTTTTCCCTCTGTATGTGGGACAGGGATGTTCTCCAGCTCCCACACTATTGAGTTAATCTTCTATATGAATAAAAAATTAAATGCTCGTTTGTTCAAAATCTTAAATCTCCGAATGTTCTTCACCGATTGCTTTGAAATTTTGACACAATGTTGCATTCGAATACACGCATGTTTTTATATACCTACTATGTTTTTATATACCTACTATTATATGGATGTCACAACTGTGACAGGTAAAAATATACTCATTGGCTTTTTCGGTAAAAATATGCTTTTTTTGAATAACAGCGCCATCTGTTGGACGTAAAAGCAACACACGCTATACTAAATATTTTACGATTCCATTTCATATTCTTTGGTTCTATTCGGTAAAGTCACGTAGGTAAAAAAATAAAACAACAAAAATCACGACGTTTCGGCCACAACACAAGCGGCCTTCATCAGGTGAAGGGACCAGCCTGTCTCGGAGACTGCGCTGGAGTGAAACAGAGCCAAGCTCAGACTACGACCTTTAAGCTGTGTGAGAGGGATAAAGGTGCCTCGACAAAGGAATTAGCATAAAAAATAGCATTTAATTGGCGGACTTAGCATGATGAAAGGTGTAGCACGCGGCAGTGCACCTTTAAGCTGCGTGAGAGGGATTAAGGTGCCTTGACAAAGGAATTAGCGTAAAAATTAGCATTTGATTGGTGGACTTATCATGATGAAAGGTGTAGCACAGTGATCGGCACCGGCAGTGGACCCGCCTGTGCTGCGAAAGTTTGGGGTACCACTACTTGAAAAAATATACTGCACCAATGAAAATTAGTTTAATGTTTGGTTCGATTTAGAACATCTTTCCAATGGTTGCTTAATTTGAAACCATCTTCTCGGGATGAAATTGTGTCTGTGTTTGTAGATCTGAATTGCCTCGTGAACAAATCTCTGATAAAAACCTGTGGGTTTGCAAAGAACCTTGGTGTCGGAGAAAAGTATATTGTGATCACCCACACCGTTGTAACAGTGATCAGCCACGGCAGAAGAATTCGTTCTGCCGTGTTTCAAATCTGATTTGTGCTCGGGAATTCGGTCAGAGACATGTCGCTTCGTCTCCCCGATATAGCAATCACCGCAGGTACAACTCAATTTGTAAACCCCGGGGTACTGTGAGTCAGGAATGACATCCTTCACGGATGGGATCAGATCACGAATTTTATGTACTGTATTGAACCGGACCTGGATCTTGTGTTTATTTAGAATTTTGGAAATCTTTTCAGTAACGCCTGCTATATATGGTAGTGTGATGGTTTTGACCGGAGTATCAAGTGGTTGTTTCTGTATGGAGGGAGAAACAGTTTGGCGGATGGTACGGTCAGAGTATCCATTCCTTTTGAGGGCCAGGTGTACATGTTTTAATTCACTGGTCAGGTGGTGTTGGTCCAAAATGCAATGAGCCCTATGGTATAAAGTTGCGTGCTGAAGAAGGAAAACGAATGCATGTAAATGTAAAACATTAGAATTATCTGAGATTGAAAACATCGCTAGACCTGCTGCTGGCGGATGGTTCGTAGGGACGCAGTTATGCAGCCCACCAGAAATTTAATTCGTCACGATTCAGAATTTACAATTTCATTTATTATTTGCTCATGCCTCGTTGTTTTTACCGTCTCCTGTGTACACACGCACACAACAAAAGCTGGGCGCTGGCGGCTACGCTGCTGCACGTGGCTGCTGCACTGTGGAGGCAGCAGCGAGGGTCGGTGGATCACCGCACTTCGATGTTGTGAAACTCCCTTGCCGTGGGCGTCGAGGAGGTGCCATGCCCTGGCTATGCCAGGAGAAGGCGGTAAAGGAAGAATGTGGACTGCATGGGATTGAGTGTTTGCCCCCTTCGCACGCATGGGCGCCACGGTGGTGAGATGTTAACTACCTCGCCTGGTATACAGGAGGTCGTGGATTCGATCCCGACCCAGACGCCTGCTGTATATTTGGAGTTTGCATGTCTCTGTCTCCCCGTGGTCGCGTGGATTTTTTCTGGGTCCTCCGGTTTTTACCTCCTCATATACAGAAAAAACGAGCGTTTTGAGTATTTGACTGCTGTAAATTTCCACAAGATAAGCCACTTCGTTGAGCTATCATTTGGGGCCAGGTCGCTTCTGCAAAGCTGTATAGCTGAGTGAGCTGCACCTGGTAAACATTTTTTTAATTTAGTTATTCTTCAGGTGCTCCGGTTTCCTCCCACATTAATTGGCCCACACCACCTCAAACTGTAGAGGACCGCAGAGCTTGGGCAATCGTTGGCGCCGACTCGTCGCCTGGCTGCTGCCTTCCCGCTCATCTGTGGTTCCTCCTCGCGCCTCCGAGTCGTTGTCCTCTCTGCGAGAGCGAGCGAGTAATGTGCGGTAGCGGCGTATTGAAAGTTGACATTGTTATTATTGACACACACACTAGAGGACGGATAAGGTGGCGTGACCTCACATGCATGACAACTAACCCATCGCCAGACACCGCTCACCATGCGGGCACTCACCACTCACCAGATATCATTCACCTGGCACACACATGATATACTCATCAACCACCACGCACCACTCACCTGATCCGAACCACACACTCCAGGCATTTGCCATTCACTCGCACACAAACTCACACCATTCTCACCAATTCGTCCATAACATTGACAAAAAACACATCTCATTCACAATCCTGTATCTGTCTCATCGCATAAAACAACAAAATCAATGTTTTTTTTCATCCCATCAGCCCCACGCTCTTCTTGGAGTGCATAATGTCAGCAGCATTAGTTCAAGACAAAGTAAGCTATGGGCTCGCTTCGACATTCAGTGTTTCATCAGCAGTCAGGCTTGCCCCAACCAACGTTGGTGAATCGCAAGATACTAAAGATGCTAATAAGCAAAGACGCCCCACCCCCGAAAACTTCAAGATAATGGGCCCGAGTTTTCACGCAAAATGGTATAGTGTACTGTAATGTATTCTGATATAAAGTACACATTACTCAATTGGGATTATACATAGCCACCCCCTACTTTGAAAACTGGTAGGACCCTCCTGAAAAAGAGCCACGAGGCTCACTCAGTGAGGCAGCGGCGGCCCTGGACCCGCTGCTGCCAGCAATCGGCGCCCCCAAACCCCAGGGGCAGATCGAGGCTGAGTTTTTTGGTAAACTGGGAAACATGTTTCCCTATTTTACGTTTAATGTTTTTTTAAAGAGGCATAATTATTCGGGTTGTCCGTCCGCCTGTCCATTCAATCGTCAGAAATGTTGAGAAATTATTTTTTCCTCGAATTTGGCACCCCACTTAACTTTACGCCCTAGACGACCGCCTAGATAGCCTACATGGACATGTCGCGCCTGCAGTGAGGCTTTCCTGGGTAAACAAGCCTCATAATAATCATCATGATCACACTTGACACCACTCGCTTGTGGCCGTCTGATACGTATTGTCTCCGCGGCACAGTAGCGTATTTAGTCCAGCAGGGGGTGCTGCGGCAATGTTGTTGACGCACGTGTTGGCTTCACGTGCTATGAAGAAGAACAATTGACCAAATGTCGCGTATTAAAAAATAAAGACTTTTAAGCCCACAGTTTGTTATTTACGAATTGTCGCTGAGTAGTCATTGCACTGCAGCACGTGACTTGTTTTTTTTATCTCGATCAAGAGTCATAACATAGGCAATGTGCAATTCCAAAGACCCCCATGGATGATTATGGTGGGTGTTTCAGATTGCCATCAAACACCCTATCTGTGTCACGCACTGGATTATATATTTTTTAATCTGAGATAAAATTCATACGTCGTACAAAGTTCACATTTAATACCACAGCCAGCTGGATTAATACGGTCAAAATGAGTTATCTTTCGACTCTGTACGTTGAGAACTACTCAAATTAATTCAGCCAAAACACACCGGCTTATGTGAGCCGATTCATAATCTGCGCCATAACTCACACACGTGTCTCCCTTGTTGCCTCTCTCTCCAGAGGCTGTCCCCACTCCTTCCCTTGGCCTCGCCCCTCCACCAGTTGACCCTGTTCAGCTCCATCCACCACATGAACCACAGATGTTTCTTTAATCTAGTTTAGAGGCTATATGCAGTTGTTATAGGTCATTACCAGTGCCATAGGTTATCGGTTTCTGGTTAAAATCAGCTGGACCTGTGAAATAAAAATTACAGGAAGCCCTCGACTTACGAACACCCGACTTAAGAACACCTGACTTACGAACACCTGCACTTACGAACACCCGACTTAGGATCACCTGACTTACGAACACTAGCACTTAAGACTCGGCCTAAAATGAGTACCAGTAAACATCGCCATTTGGGAGACAAAGGCGGTCCGCCGTGGTGCTGGCCACCCACCCTCTTGTGTGCCGTGTCGGCCTTCAGTGTTGCTCGCTAGCTGCACTCGCCCCAATAGTCTGTTAAAGCTATGTGAGGGATCTTAGTCTGTGTGCATGTGAATGTCCCTTAATAGCTGTGTCGATTATCCCCGAGCACCTAGGTCTACTTAGTCTGAAATGCCTACCTGGTGCGGTGTGCAAACAACTCCACTGGGGAGACAAAGGTGGCCGGGCGTGGTGCTGGCCACCCACCTCCTTGTGTGCCATTAGGTCCTTCAGATGTGCTGCTCGCTAACAGCACTTGCCCCAACAGTCTGTTAAGGCTATAGGGGGATCTTTGTCTTTTTTTTGTGTACGTGAAAGGAAAGTTGGGTCGGGAGCGGTAGTGTAGTCGTTAGCGCGCTGCACTACGAAGCCGGCGACCCGAGTTCGATTCTCGCTCACGGCCAACACCAGTGAGGATTATGTGAATGCGTCCTGGGCCTCCCCTTTGGTCGACTCAGCCTGAAATGAGTACCTGGTGTGGTGTGTAAACATCGCTACTGGGGAGGCAAAGGTGGCCGGGCGTGGTACTGGCCACCCACCCACTCGTGTGCCGTGCCGGCCTTCATAGGTGCTCACTAACAGCACTTGCCCCGACAGTCTATCAAGGCTACATGGGGGATCTTTGTCTTTCTCTTTGTATGTCTTTAGAACAGGTTCCCTTCGTAAATCGAGGACTGCCCAAATCCTCGCCGAAGTTTCGCGGGTTCCTGCTGGTATTGATAGCAGTACCGCAATTAAATGTGACCCGCCCGTACTGGACATCTGTAAAGAAGAGCTTCATAGCTCATCGGATTCCTCCAGCCTCAATAAAGATTATGATTCTGATGTTATGGAATTTATAGTAATGGTGCAATTAAAGTTTATATTATTGATGCATTTTTCGTGCATAAGAACAATGAACAAAGAGGCTCTCCACTCGTCAACAATGACCCCGTGTGGCCTGAACAACAACACAAACACGTGTTATTGTTATGGAACAACAACACAAACACGTGTTATTGTTATGGAACAACAACACAAACACGTCTTATTGTTATGGAACAACAACACAAACACGTGTTATTGTTATGGAACAACAACACGAACACGTGCTATTGTTATGGAACAATAACACAAACACGTGTTATTGTTATCGAACAACAACACAAACACGTGGCATTGTTATGGAACAACAACACAAACACGTGTTATTGTTATGGAACAACAATAACACAAACACGTGTTATGTTGTTATGGAACAACAACAACAACAACACAAACACGTGTTATTGTTATGGAACAACAACACAAACACGTGTTATTCTTATGGAACAACAATAACACAAACACGCGTTATTGTTATGGAACTACAACAACACAAACACGTGTTATTTTATGGAACAACACAAACACGTGTTATTATTATGGAACAATAACAGAAACACGTGTTATTGTTATGGAACAACAATAACACAAACACGTATTATTGTTATGGAACAACAACAACATAAACAGGCGTTATTGTTATGGAACCACAACACAAACACGTGTTATTGTTATGGAACAACAATAACACAAACACGTGTTATTGTTATGGAACAACAACAACACAAACACGTGTTATTGTTATGGAACAACAACACAAACACGTGTTGTTGTTATGGAACAACAACAACAACAACAACACAAACACGTGTTATTGTTATGGAACAACAATAACACAAACACGCGTTATTGTTATGGAACTACAACAACACAAACACGTGTTATTATTATGGAACAATAACAGAAACACGTGTTATTGTTATGGAACAACAATAACACAAACACGTATTATTGTTATGGAACAACAACAACATAAACAGGCGTTATTGTTATGGAACAACAACACAAACACGTGTTATTGTTATGGAACAACAACACAAAAACGTGTTATTGTTATGGAACAACAATAACACAAACACGTGTTATTGTTATGGAACAACAACAACACAAACACGTGTTATTGTTATGGAACAACAAAAACACGCTGTTATTGTTATGGAACAACAACACAAACACGTGTTGTTGTTATGGAACAACAACAACACAAACACGTGTTATTGTTATGGAACAACAACAACACAAACACGTGTTATTGTTATGGAACAAAACAAACACGCTGTTATTGTTATGGAACAACAACACAAACACGTGTTATTGTTAAGGAGCAACAACAACACAAACACGTGTTATTGTTATGGAACAACAACAACACAAACACGCTGTTATTGTTATGGAACAACAACACAAACACGTGTTATTGTTATGGAGCAACAACACAAACACGTGTTATTGTTATGGAACAACAACAACACAAACACGTGTTATTGTTATGAAACAACAAAACAAACACGTGTTATTGTTATGGAACAACAACACAAACACGTGTTATTGTTATGGAACAATAACACAAACACGTGTTATTGCTATGGAACAACAACACAAACACGTGTTTTTGGTATGGAACAACAACACAAACACGTGTTATTGTTATGGAACAACAACAACACAAACACGTGTTATTGTTATGGAACAACAACACAAACACGTGTTATTGTTATGGAACAACAACACAAACACGTGTTATTGTTATGGAACAAGACCACAAACACGTGTTATTGTTATGGAACAACAACAACACAAACACGTGTTATTGTTATGGAACAACAACAACAACACAAACACGTGTTATTGTTATGGAACAACAACACAAAAACGTGTTATTGTTATGGAACAACAATAACACAAACACGTGTTATTGTTATGGAACAACAACAACACAAACACGTGTTATTGTTATGGAACAACAAAAACACGCTGTTATTGTTATGGAACAACAACACAAACACGTGTTGTTGTTATGGAACAACAACAACACAAACACGTGTTATTGTTATGGAACAACAACAACACAAACACGTGTTATTGTTATGGAACAAAACAAACACGCTGTTATTGTTATGGAACAACAACACAAACACGTGTTATTGTTAAGGAGCAACAACAACACAAACACGTGTTATTGTTATGGAACAACAACAACACAAACACGCTGTTATTGTTATGGAACAACAACACAAACACGTGTTATTGTTATGGAGCAACAACACAAACACGTGTTATTGTTATGGAACAACAACAACACAAACACGTGTTATTGTTATGAAACAACAAAACAAACACGTGTTATTGTTATGGAACAACAACACAAACACGTGTTATTGTTATGGAACAATAACACAAACACGTGTTATTGCTATGGAACAACAACACAAACACGTGTTTTTGGTATGGAACAACAACACAAACACGTGTTATTGTTATGGAACAACAACACAAACACGTGTTATTGTTATGGAACAATAACACAAACACGTGTTATTGTTATGGAACAACAACAACACAAACACGTGTTATTGTTATGGAACAACAACAACACAAACACGTGTTATTGTTATGGAACAACAACACAAACACGTGTTATTGTTATGGAACAACAACACAAACACGTGTTATTGTTATGGAACAAGACCACAAACACGTGTTATTGTTATGGAACAACAACAACACAAACACGTGTTATTGTTATGGAACAACAACAACACAAACACGTGTTATTGTTATGGAACAACAACACAAACACGTGTTGTTGTTATGGAACAACAACAACACAAACACGTGTTATTGTTATGGAACAACAACAACACAAACACGTGTTATTGTTATGGAACAACAACACAAACACGTGTTATTGTTATGGAACAACAACACAAACACGTGTTGTTGTTATGGAACAACAACAACAACACAAACACGTGTTATTGTTATGGAGCAACAACAACACAAACACGTGTTATTGTTATGGAACAACAACAACACAAACTCGTGTTATTGTTATGGAACAACAACACAAACACGTGTTATTGTTATGGAACAACAACAACACAAACACGTGTTATTGTTATGGAACAACAACAACACAAACTCGCTGTTGGGGGCGCTTGGTGCATCGCCCGTTGGAGAGCCCCGCCCCGCACGCCCCCCATCCCCCTCACGCCCCTCCCCCCAATCCCCCGCGCCCCTATCCCGCGCGCCCCTCCCCCCTACAGACACAGGCCACGCCCACCGTCGCGTGACGTCACGACCAACTGCCGCCCGATCGTAATGTTACAGTGGAGGCGTCCGGTACAGTAGGTGCGCTCCGAGACTCACCCCGAGACTCACCTCTCTCTGAGACCCTCTCACTCGACTCGCTCTCCCAGCTTCAGTGAAGAACCTTCTCGCCGAGTTGCTGCCGCGACGGTCGAAGCATGGAAACATCTCCGAGGTGAGTGTGAGACGGCACTGGGGAGAGACAAAGACGGCTGTGACATGTGTGCAGTGGGTGAGTGAGACGGCCCTGTACACTACACACGCCGACTGTACTTGTGGCCGAGTCTTCGTCAGATCGGTCGTTGCTTTCATAGGGACAAACATTTATACAAACCGTGAGGGAGACACTTGGACAGAAGGGAGACACGGACACATAGACACAATGTAGGCACACGGGGACACAACATAGACACAGAAGGTAGACACAAGTTGATTTTCTATTGGGAGCGAACACTCCACACCAACACACGGAGACAGGCAATCCCTCCTTCACACACAACTCTCTCTCCTCATCCGTTGCTCTCTCCTCATCATCCGCTGCTCTTTGCTCCTCATCCGTTGCTCTCTCCTCATCCGCTGCTCACTCCTCCTCATCCACTGCTCTCTCCTCCTCATCCGCTGCTCACTCCTCATCCGCTGCTCTCTCCACCTCATCCACTGCTCTCTCCTCCTCATCCGCTGCTCACTCCTCCTCATCCGTTGCTCTCTCCTCCTCATCCGTTGCTCTCTCCTCATCCGCTGTTCTCTCATCCGCTGCTCTCTCCTTCTCATCCGTTGCTCTCTCCTCCTCATCCGTTGCTCTCTCCTCATCAGCTGCTCTCTCCTCCTCATCAGCTGCTCACTCCTCCTCATCCGTTGCTCACTCCTCATCCGCTGCTCTCTCCTCATCCGTTGCTCTCTCCTCCTCATCCGTTGCTCTCTCCTCCTCATCCGCTGCTCTCTCCTCCTCATCCGCTGCTCTCTCCTCCTCATCCGCTGCTCTCTCCTCATCCGCTGCTCTCTCCTCCTCATCCCCTGCTCCCTTTCATTCACACCTCCTGCCGACATCCCCTCTCATCCCTACGGCCCCCTCTATCATTTGTGGCTATCTTGCTTCTGAAAACAATCTAATAGCTCAGTAGGCTTTAGCTGGTAGCATGAACCTAGTTGAGTTTCATTTGTACAGTGGTACCCCGGAGATCGAACTTAATTCGTTCCAGAAGGCCATTCCAACACCGATTTGTTCGAACACCGAATTAATTTTCCCCATCAGAATTAATGTAAATGACATTAATTGGTTCCAGACACAAGAAATCTCTCATTATAAAGCAGTTTTTACACGCAGTTTACAGTAATTACATGCATAAAATCATACCAAAAAAACAAGAAACACAATAAATAAATGGAATAAATGAATGAGTATATGGAATAAATTAAGTAAATGAACATTGAACTTCACTTTACCTGTAGTAAGGAGAGTTGATGGCTTGAGGGGAAGGTGGTGAGGAGGAGGAGGAGGTGGTGGTGTCATTGTTTGGAAGGGGAGTCCTGTTTGTCTGGGCAAGCGTCATGCACGCTGCTGGCCATACGCTTCTCAGCCGTACAGGTTCTTTCAAGTCGCGATTGGCCGTTCGACCTCCGAATTTCGTTCGGTTTCCGGGGCAAAAAATGTTGGGAAATGCTAAATATCGTTC
This sequence comes from Petromyzon marinus, assembly GCF_048934315.1. Taxonomy (NCBI): domain Eukaryota; kingdom Metazoa; phylum Chordata; class Hyperoartia; order Petromyzontiformes; family Petromyzontidae; genus Petromyzon; species Petromyzon marinus. The sequence continues at coordinate 6,028,997 of NC_133690.1, read as the reverse complement.
GAACACCGATTTGTTCGAGTTCTGGTGCGTTCGATCTCCGAGGTTCTACTGTATATATTTTTGAAGTGAATTGCTTACCTTTCCTGTACTCTGCACTCCTATCGTGTTTTTGTATTGTTGTAACTTTTTGACCAATCCCCAACTAGACATCTGTGAAAAGGGGCCGTCCATAAATGACGTCACGCGATTTTGGTCGATTTTTGACCCCCCCCCCCTCAATCTTTGTTTTTTTTTGGTAAAGTCACGTATGAATATGAAATAATAAAATAACACAATAGCGTACGACGTTTCGGTTGCAACACAAGCAGCCACCACCAGGCACAGAAGAGCTAAATTCACGAGAGAGGGGAAACACACAACCCCTCGTCACACGGCGTCACAAAAAGTCATACCCCCCTCAAATATGACGTCACAAGGCTCTGCCCCCCCCCCCAACCATATTTACATTTTGAAAATAAAACATGCTTCAAATCACTTTAAACTATTGTCATTGTTGCACGTATTTAATGTAGCGCTGCACTCTGATGTTGTAGGCGAAAACGTATTAAAAAGGAGGCGTTTGAAAGCTGAAATTTAGCACAAAATTCACTTGAAAATATTCAACGTCTAAATGAAACTGCAGATGTTCAGAATATTTCTTGAAATTCTCTTATAATTATAAAAAAATGAAAGTAATTATAACTTTAAAATAGACTTGAAACTTAGTAGTAGAACGAAGCAACATGGAGAGTATAATTAAAACATTCACATGGATTCCACAGAATGAAAAGCCCTGGTCGAATCATTGGAATAAAAATGTTTAATAACAGTCATTCAAATTTTTTTCTAAATGTATGTTTGTCCATTCTCCCATGGAGAAGCAAAATGCTCCTTCATGGAATAAATAAAAGGTGACCTTAGTCAATTTAAATAATCAAATAGTTAATAATGAAAATTAATCAAAATTAGTGTTGTTATAACAATTATATTTAATTACGTTTATTTAAAGTTGCGCATTTTGATGTGACGTCACATTTCTCTTACCCCCCCTCGTCACACATCGTCACAAATGTCTGACCCCCCTCCCCCCCCTCTGTGCGTGACATTATTTATGGACGGCCCCAAAATAGCTTCATACCTAATCGGATTCCTCCAATATTAATAAAGATTCTGATTTCACTTGACTCGAGTGTGAATGCAAAGTGACAGAAGCTCGTGACTGTTGGCGCGACGGCTGCGAGCATCTGTGACCCCAAATTACGCTCCGTCTGCCTTTGCAGACAAGTGGATATTGATCACATTCCGACCGCGACGCGTTACAACCTGTCGCCCGACGACGGCCTGCTGGAGAAGGAGGAGAGCAGCCTGTTCTGCTGCGGCGTTTTTAGTGGGAAGGGGTCGCGTCGGTCGGCGGCGGACAAAGCCCTCTTCAAGGCTCAAGGAAAGCTCGCCAAAACCCAGGTGAGGGCGCGCCAAGTCCTGCAGCAGCTGTGGCGGGACGCCGCCGCGGTCGATGCCGCCAAGAAGCGGAAGGAGGAGGAGGAGAAGGAGAAGAAGAAGGGGAGCATGGAAGATGTCAAGAAGGCGCTCAGCAGATGGAGGTGCACGATGGACTTGCCTGTCAAGGGTAGGATACCAGGTGAGGGGATTGAGCTCGGCATGGCTGCGAGGGATGGGGGGGGGGGCACGCGTTGAGAGACTCGCCCGGTCTAAGGTGTTGCTAAACACGTGATGTTAATTCTAAATGTGGAGGGAAAAACCAGAGGACCGTGAGAAAAATATACGTGACCACAGGGAGAGAGACGTGCAAATTCCCAATATACAACAGGTGTCAGGGTTGGGATCGAACTCTTCACCACCTGTATACCAGGTGAGATAGTTAACATCTCGGTACCGTGGCACCCTTAAAGGTAAGACGTGTTGAAGCAGTGCCTTTAATGCGGACAGAGGCTCTCGTCCATACGGCTTTGAAAGTGTTTCTGCGATGCCACCTTCTCGGGCGCTGCGAGTGCGCGTGAGTCACGAGGGGGGGGTCCTTCTGTCGCAGAAACAACCGCCCCGCGAGGGATAGACCGGGATAAGCTGTTCGAGCTCGTGGATGAGGCGATGAGCTTCCTCCCCGTCCCCACTGCGGACGCGCTGCTCTTCGAGAGAAACAGCAACAGTGTGAGAACGAGCCTCGCCAGCATCAGCATGTGCCTCAACAGCGGTCGCAGCATCTACAAAAGCAACAGCAGCACCGGCGCCAGCAGCGGAGGAAGCAGTGGCTACCTGCCACAGTCCGAGTCTGACATGTTGACGGACTCCACGCCCATCGATACGGATGATGATGGCCTCCTCTACGACGACCCTTGTGCCCCTCCGCCTCTCAAGATGGTGAATATAGCTCTCTGTATCTCTTGCAGTAGTGTTTCTCAAACTTTTTTGTCCCTCCAACCACTAGGCCGATATAAAGATTTTCGCGGACTGCACAGCTTCCCCTTCTGACAAAGAAGGGCCATTGCCCGAAACGTCGCCGATTACACATACAGTGAGGGAAAAAAGTATTTGATCCCCTGCTGATTTTGTACGTTTGCCCACTGACAAAGAAATTATCAGTCTATAATTTTAATGGTAGGTTTATTTGAACAGTGAGAGACAGAATAACAAAAAATCCAGAAAAACGCATGTCAAAAATGTTATAAATTGATTTGCATTTTAATGAGGGAAATAAGTATTTGACCCTTCTGCTGCTGACTCACTCACACATCATACACTGGGAGTGTCGTGCTGCCAGCTATGGCTGCAGTTTTTTGTCGTCCGTGTTATATATGTCGTTTATTGTTAAATTTAAAATCACAGTTCCTATGATTACTGTTGTTACATTGTTTTCTTAGCTTTATTTTGGTGATTCGAAAACATATGGTTAATCCAAATTGTCTTATGGTTGTTGTTGTTGGCTTGCACCACATTGATTTTTGCACACAGCGTTTTAATACGTTTTTTTTGTGTGGAATATTTGCTGTTTTTTTCCAGAATGTTTCTGTTACGCGTTGTCGCTTTAAGATGTTCTGTGTTCATATTTTGTTTGTTGCGGTTGCACCCGACTTAAGAGTCGCATGGCTCACAGGGCTATACCTAATAAATGAAACTTGAAACTTGAGTACTTGGTGGCAAAACCCTTGTTGGCAATCACAGAGGTCAGACGTTTCTTGTAGTTGGCCACCAGGTTTGCACACATCTCAAGAGGGATTTTGTCCCACTCCTCTTTGCAGATCTTCTCCAAGTCATTAAGGTTTCGAGGCTGACGTTTGGCAACTCGAACCTTCAGCTCCCTCCACAGATTTTCTATGGGATTAAGGTCTGGAGACTGGCTAGGCCACTCCAGGACCTTAATGTGCTTCTTCTTGAGCCACTCCTTTGTTGCCTTGGCCGTGTGTTTTGGGTCATTGTCGTACTGGAATACCCATCCATGACCCATTTTCAATGCCCTGGCTGAGGGAAGGAGGTTCTCACTCAAGATTTGACGGTACATGGCCCCGTCCATCGTCCCTTTGATGCGGTGAAGTTGTCCTGTCCCCTTAGCAGAAAAACACCCCCAAAGCATAATGTTTCCACCTCCATGCTTGACGGTGGGGATGGTGTTATTGGGGTCATAGGCAGCATTCCTCCTCCTCCAAACATGGCGAGTTGAGTTGATGCCAAAGAGCTCCATTTTGGTCTCATCTGACCACAACACTTTCACCCAGTTGTCCTTTGAATCATTCAGATGTTAATTGTGCTCCTAATCTCAGCTCGTTACCTGTATAAAAGACACCTGGGAGCCAGAAATTTTTCTCATTGAGAGGGGATAAAATACTTATTTCCCTCATTAAAATACCAATCAATTTATAACATTTTTGACATGCGTTTTTCTGCTTTTTTTGTTGTTGCTATTCTGTCTCTCATTGTTCAACTAAACCTACCATTAAAATTATAGACTGATCATTTCTTTGTCAGTGGGCAAATGTACAAAACCCGCAGGGGATCAAATACTTTTTTCCCTCACTGTATATGTATTTTATGTTTTTTTTATTTCAAGGCCACAGTATCGTTGATGAGTGTGAGTTAATTTTTTTTCTCAAGAGCAGCGCGTTATCCGCTACACTACTGCTCCGCACGTACATGCACACGCGTACAAGTACCAACATATGCGTACACACACATGCAATGACAGCCATGTTAAGGTGTTCGCTGTAAAGCCCAGCGCATGGGTTTAGGATGTGCGAGCGAATCGCTCGTTTGCCTCGGGCGTTCTCGACGAGCTGATGTTCATGGCGGTCTCCTTCACAGGTCTCCCAGCCCCGGGGGGGAAATGTTTCCCCAATGTATGACAACCAACAGCCACCGGGGTTCGTGCAGCAGAAGGACGGTCACAGGTGAGACGCACGCGCGCATACACACAAACGAACGCACGGTCACGAGAGCATTGCCGTTCACACCCGGCGCCACATCCCGTCCAGGCACGGACACGGACCTCTTTCTGTCTCACCCCCGTGCCGTGCCCCCCCTGCGCTGACTCAGCTTGCGTGTGCCAGGTGGGAAAGATGGGAGGGGCGGATACCAACGGACTGCGCGGCTTAACGCTCGTTTTCTTCCGCAGGTTTATCAACGTTGCGCCTTGCGCCAACCAACTGTGACAAGCAGGCACGAGCGTCCGCCCCACCCCGACCCCGCCGCCTCCGAGATTGAGTATGCTCCTGGCTCGGCACCTCCTGTGAACACGGTTCTTCCGCTGGGGACCTCTGGGAGATGGCTCCTCATCCTCCTCTCTCCAATCACGTAAATATAAATCTGTTGTTAAACCCGCAACCACCCGACAAAGGTTTATCACGTAAACAGAACATGGCAATTTGTTACTAGTACAGCACACCAGTGTGTTGGAGAGCAAATCTACAACATTTACAATCCGAGTACGACGTTTCAGCAGTTATTACAACTAGCTTATCATCATGAAGCTACCACCTGTTTTGTTGATGACGTCACTTGTAAGCGCTTCTTGTGCGAAGGGGGATTAATGAATGCATATACATTTTAATGGGTATCTAGTGCGGGTTGCGTTATATATGGTAATAATCAGCGTACATTATGCATGCACATGTATGCACATTGTTCTTGAACCGCTTGTAGTTTGCGAGCAATCAATGAGTACCTGTTATTGTCTTTGTACAGGTAATCCCCATTTATGTATGGTGACCTGTATGGGCATGCATTTAAACAATGTATTATCTGATTATTCACTTCTTAGCAGCACTAAGCCTGTAGTTATTGGAATGGTTACAATTTTTTTATCAATTTCGATAGATTCTTTCATTAGTCTTGACCGGTAGTAACTAGTTTTGCACAGACCTTTGAAATTATCAGAATCACTTGAGTGTCATTGTTGGCATGCGTATTCTGCCACTGCTGACAGTTGTTTTTGGGAATATTTGATATTGATTTGGTGTTCTTTTGGTCATGCTGATCATTCGTCATGTCTGCCCAATATAGCATTTGCCACAAGTGCAATTAATCTGTTGCACACCTGTTGGTGATAGCTTCGGTAATACATACTCTTTGGTTCTTTCGGTAAAGTCACGTAGTTAGAAATAAAATGAAACAAATCACGACGTTTTGGGCGCAACACAAGTGTCCGTCATCAGGTGGGACAACCACAGCAAGAAAAAAATTGATGAAGTGGGCGAGAGAGCTGCCGTGGCAAGCGGTTATATAGGTGATAAAGGGGGAGGAGCAAGGGGGGAGAGAGAGAGGGGGGGTGGTGTGAAGTAGGGGGAGGGGGGCGCTGCGTGAGCGCTCTGGGTAGAGAGAACGTGAGGCAGGGGGGGGGAAGTGGGCGGGGCTGGAAGTGGGAGGCTGTGAAAGCCGGGAAAGCTGAGGCTGCGGGGAGAAATTAAGTAGGAAAAATATGCTAGTACCCGGCAGATATGATGGAAATAACCATAAACAGTTTAGGTTTTACCTGGTTAATAACATCCTTCCAATGATTGGTCAATTTGTATCCATCTTTTCGGTTGAAGTTAGGTCTGTTTATACATCTGGATGGATTCATGAACAAACCTTTAATAGTACCCGGAAGTAGGAATAGGTTTTACCCTTTTAACTGGCACAAAAACTGACACCTTTATTCAAGGCATCATGTTTGCAATGACCACAATACAAGCAGTCAAAATGCAAACAAAAAAGACAACTCTGATAATAATATGCACTGTCCTTGAATTTGATTGGTCCACACCCGAGACAGCTTTTCTTAGAGCCTAGTCTCCATTGGTGTTGGACCAGAAGACGCCAAAAGGCGTACAACTCAAAAACAGCGCACTATCAGAGTATTGAGGGCTCGGGGTGAGCATTTACATTATGAGACCTCCTTTGCCAGAAACAAGATATAGGAATAGGTTTTACCCTTTTAACTGGCACAAAAACTGACACCTTTTGTTAATGTTAAGTGTGATTGTAGTAGACATTTGTCTAAATTATCAAGTTTAAGACGGAGTATTCTTATCCTCTCTGAGATTAGAGAAAGGCTAGCTCTGAATAAGATCCGTTTGGCGTTAGGAGAAGTGACATTTGTGTTGCGCCCAAAACGTCGTGATTTTTTAAATTGTATTTCTAACTACGTGACTTTACCGAAAGAACCAACGAGTATGGATTCCTGCAGTCACGAAAGCTTCAAATCAAGATTCAGTAATACATCTTTAGTACCAGATATTCGTTTTTGTATTTTGTGTACTGCGCTAAATCTGATTAGGATGTTTTATTTTTCAAAGAATCTGGCTAGTATATGTATGGTATTTTATCAGTTTAAATTGCTTGGTCAGTTTCAGCTCGTGTTATAAATTAAAACTATTAAAAAATACCGTACATTGTGGGAGTAATGGTTAACTAGTGACATTTTTTGAAAAACAAAACATCCAAGTCAGATTTGGCATGGTACATAAAATACATAAACTAATATCTGATACTGAAGATTTATTAACGAAGCAATCAACAGAAGGTGTGTAACCGATGAATTGCACTTGTGCCAAATGCTATGTTGAGCAGACAGGACGAATGATCAGCATGAGACTAAAAGAACACCGAAGAAATATGAAATACTCCCAAATACAACTGTCAGCAGTGGCAGAACATGCATGCCAACAAGGACACTCAATTGATTCTGATAATTTTTACATTCTCTGCAAAACTAGTTACTACTGGCCATGATTAATTAGAGAATCTATCGAAATGGAGATCAATACAAATAATCTTAACCATTCGGATAGCTACAGAATTAGTGCTGCTCAGAAGTGAATCTTCATGTAATTGTTTAAATGCATGCCTTACAGGTCACCATACATAAATGGGGATCACCTGTATGCAGACAATAACAGGTACTGTTATTTTATTGCACTCAAACAACAGAAGGTACAAGAATAATGTGCATACATAATGTACGTTGATTAACATATCAATAACCCAACCGGCAATGGATAACCATTGCTATTCATATGCATACATTCATCCACCCCCTTCGCACAAGAAGGTCCCACAAGTGACGTCATCACATCTATCCCTCTTTAAGAAATGAAACAGGAGAATTTGTACACAAATCTGGCTGTCGCCTGTTGAAGCTATTTGTAATTACTGGCCAAACGTCATATTCAGATTGTAAATGTTGTTTATTTGCTCTCCAACACACCGGGGTGCTTGTAATGAATTGGCATTTCTGTTTACGTGACAAACCTTACTGTGTCGGGTGGTGGTGTGTTGCATGACACATTTATATTTACGCAATCTAACTTAACAGGTCCCTGCAGGGTGGGCTGGTAGGAACATTGGAATTTTGCGCAATTTTATTACACCCAACAGCACGAGATTTCACTTAAAGTATTGAAAGGGGACGGACGGACGGACACATTAATCTATTGCAGGCTGGTACACTCAGTTTACAACTTCGTTCCTACCAGTATAAGTCGATGTTTAAGATAAGTCGATGTTTAAGATAAGTAAATGTTTAAGATAATTCGATGTTTAAGATAGGTAAATGTTCAAGATAAGTCGATGTTTAAGATAAGTCGATGTTTAAGATAAGTCGATATTCAAGATAAGTAAATGTTTTTAGATAAGTCGATGTTGAAGATAAGTCGATGTTGAAGATAAATCGATGTTTAAGATAAGTAGATGTTTAAGATAAGTCAATGATTAAGATAAATCAATGTTTAAGATAAGTGGATCTTTAAGATAAGTGGATGTTTAAGATAAGTTGATGTTTAAGTAAATGTTTAAGATAAGTCGATGTTTAAGATAAGTAAATGTTGAAGATAAGTCGATGTTTAAGATAAGTAAATGTTGAAGATAAGTCGATGTTTAACATAAGTCGATGTTTAAGATAAATCGATGTTCATGATAAGTCGATGTTTAAGATAAGTCAATGTTTAACATAAGTGGATGTTTAAGATAAGTTGATGTTTAAGATAAATCGATGTTTAAGATAAGTAAATGTTGAAGATAAGTCGATGCTTAACATAAGTCGATGTTTAACATAAGTCAATGTTTAAGATAAATCGATGTTTATGATAAGTCGATGTTTAAGATAAGTCGATGTTTAAGATAAGTTGATGTTTAAGTAAATGTTTAAGATAAGTCGATGTTTAAGATAAGTAAATGTTGAAGATAAGTCGATGTTTAACATAAGTCGATGTTTAAGATAAATCGATGTTTAAAATAAGTCGATGTTTTTGATAAGTCGATGTTTAAGATAAGTCTGTTTAAGATAAATCGATGTTCAAGTAAATGTTTAAGATAAATCGATGTTTAAGTCGATGTTTAAGATAAGTAAATGTTTAAGATAAGTAAATGTTTAAGATAAATCGATGTTTAAGATAAGTCGATGTTTAAGATAAGTCGATGTTTAAGATAAGTCGATGTTTAAGATAAGTCGTTGTTTAAGATAAGTAAATGTTTAAGATAAGTAAATGTTTAAGATAAGTAAATGTTTAAGATAAGTAAATGTTTAAGATAAGTAAATGTTTAAGATAAGTAAATGTTTAAGATAAGTAAATGTTTAAGATAAGTACATGTTTTAGATAAGTACATGTTTAATATAAGTAAATGTTTAAGATAAGTAAATGTTTAAGATAAGTAAATGTTTAAGATAAATCGATGTTTAAGATAAGTCGATGTTTAAGATAAGTCGATGTTTAAGATAAGTCGATGTTTAAGATATGTAAATGTTTAAGATAAGTCGATGTTTAAGATAAGTAAATGTTTAAGATAAGTCGATGTTCAAGATAAGTAAATGTTTAAGATAAGTAAATGTTTAAGATAAGTAAATGTTTAAGATAAGTAAATGTTTAAGATAAGTAAATGTTTAAGATAAGTAAATGTTTAAGATAAGTAAATGTTTAAGATAAGTAAATGTTTAAGATAAGTAAATGTTTAAGATAAGTCGATGTTTAAGATAAGTCGATGTTTAAGATAAGTCGATGTTTAAGATATGTAAATGTTTAAGATAAGTCGATGTTTAAGATAAGTAAATGTTTAAGATAAGTCGATGTTCAAGATAAGTAAATGTTTAAGAACAGCACGAGATTTCACTTCGTTAAAGTATTGAAAGGGGACGGACGGACACATTAATCTATTGCAGGCTGGTACACTCAGTTTACAACTTCGTTCCTACCAGTATAAAACCTATATTATGTATTACCAACTGTGAATAAATTGTCTTGATAATTCACATTGACTCGACTTCGTTTGTTTGTATGTATGTTGAATTTCTTTCGCATCGCCAACCGTGCTAATCAGAATAGCAATTTGCATTGCTATTCTTTTTGCATTGCTACTCAGGCCCTAGGGGCTTCTCTGCTGCATCATCACGGCACCAACCCAGTCACTCTTGCACATTTGACTCATTCTAGGCATTTTTATCATCAAGTTTATAAATGACGGTGACTTTGTTGGACATTTTTAAGAAGAGGGTAAGCTTAGGAATTTCGAGAGTTTGAGGGAGTGTGGGAGGAGGGATCACAAGGTAGTTACCGGTAACATGAAATAGAAATCACTTTATTGAACAACACGAATAAACGGAAGTGACTGAAAAATGAGTCGCCTTGGATTTTCCTTGAAAGTGAAATTGAAAAGCTATTTGATCAAAAAGGCCCACGTGAATTTGAGTGGGAAAAATGTTATACATCACGAACGGGTTACACACGGTAAAATGTTTGACACCAGCAGCTCACAGGCAAGAGGCAAATTGACCTCTTGCAACGGGGCTCATTAACAATTTTATACTTGGCGCCATCGCACAGGCTGAGTGGCTGCTTGCTGAGTGTTACGTCACGTATGCATGCCCTGTAAACGTGAAGATTCAAACTTCCGATAAATAAAGGTGAGACCCTATCTATGAAATAATTAATAATCCTGTGCTGCAAAAAAGCGACGTTATTTTTCAACTCGCCGTCATAACACTTTACGGCCAGTCCCCGCTTCACGAACAGGCTGCGTGCCTGAGGCCCGTTCATTGATCCAACTCATTTGTAAGTTGACACTCAGTGGACGAAAGCCCCACTTATGACAACACGGAGATAACACATTCCGTGAGAAAAAAAACTTTCAGTAACAACTTGAAAACGCCGACTCGCACTGGTGAAACGAACCACCCAACTCTTTGGTTTGGCAGAGCCAGCTGTAATGAGTCCTAACATCACCGCTGAGAGTGTGTGTTGAGTGTACGTGTGAGCGTATGTATAAAGTGGGGGAAAAAAGTATTTGATCCCCTGCTGATTTTGTACGTTTGCCCACTGACAAAGAAATGATCAGTCTATAATTTTAATGGTAGGTTTAGTTGAACAGTGAGAGACAGAATAACAACAAAAAAATCCAGAAAAACGCATGTCAAAAATGTTATAAATTGATTTGCATTTTATTGAGGGAAATAAGTATTTGACCCCCTCTCAATCAGAAAGATTTCTGGCTCCCAGGTGTCTTTTATACAGGTAACGAGCTGATATTAGGAGCACACTCTTAAAGGGAGTGCTCCTAATCTCAGCTTGTTACCTGTATAAAAGACACCTGTCCACAAGCAATCAATCAGATTCCAAACTCTCCACCATGGCCAAAGACCAAAGAGCTCTCCAAGGATGTCAGGGACAAGATTGTAGACCTACACAAGGCTGGAATGGGCTACAAGACCATTGCCAAGCAGCTTGGTGAGAAGGTGACAACAGTTGGTGCGATTATTCGCAAATGGAAGAAACACAAAAGAACTGCCAATCTCCTTCGGCCTGGGGCTCCATGCGAGATCTCACCTCGTGGAGTTGCAATGATCATGATAACAGTGAGTAATCAGCCCAGAACTACACGGGAGAATCTTGTCAATGATCTCAAGGCAGCTGGGACCATAGTCATCAAAAAAACAATTGCCGTGAAGGACTAAAATCCTGCAGCGCCCGCAAGGTCCCCCTGCTCAAGAAAGCACATATACATGCCTGTCTGAAGTTTGCCAATGAACATCTGAATGATTCAGAGGACAACTGGGTGAAAGTGTTGTGGTCAGATGAGACCAGAATGGAGCTCTTTGGCATCAACTCAACTCGCCGTGTTTGGAGGAGGAGGAATGCTGCCTATGACCCCAAGAACACCATCCCCACCGTCAAACATGGAGGTAAAACATTATGCTTTGGGGGTGTTTTTCTGCTAAGGGGACAGGACAACTTCACCGCATCAAAGGGACGATGGACGGGGCCATGTACCGTCAAATTTTGGGTGAGAACCTCCTTCCCTCAGCCAGGGCATTGAAAATGGGTCGTGGATGGGTATTCCAGCATGACAATGACCCAAAACACACGGCCAAGGCAACAAAGGAGTGGCTCAAGAAGAAGCACATTAAGGTCCTGGAGTGTCCTAGCCAGTCTCCAGACCTTAATCCCATAGAAAATCTGTGGAGGTAGCTGAAGGTTCGAGTTGCCAAACGTCAGCCTCGAAACCTTAATGACTTGGAGAAGATCTGCAAAGAGGAGTGGGACAAAATCCCTCTTGAGATGTGTGCAAACCTGGTGGCCAACTACAAGAAACGTCTGACCTCTGTGATTGCCAACAAGGGTTTTGCCACCAAGTACTAAGTCATGTTTTGCAGAGGGCTCAAATACTTATTTCCATCATTAAAATGCAAATCAATTTATAAGATTTTTGACATGCGTTTTTCTGGATTTTGTTGTTGTTATTCTGTCTCTCACTGTTCAAATAAACCTACCATTAAAATTATAGACTGATCATTTATTTGTCAGTGGGCAAACGTACAAAATAAGCAGGGGATCAAATATTTTTTTCCCTCTGTATGTGGGACAGGGATGTTCTCCAGCTCCCACATTATTGAGTTAATCTTCTATATGAATAAAAATTTAAATGCTCGTTTGTTCAAAATCTTAAATCTCCGAATGTTCTTCACCGATTGCTTTGAAATTTTGACACAACGTTGCATTCGAATGCACGCATGTTTCTATATACCTACTATGTTTTATATACCTACTATATTTTTTTATATACCTACTATTATATAGATGTCACACCTGTGACAGGTATTATTGTGTTATTTTGTTTTATCAATTTATTATTTTATTCTCATTCTACGTGACTTTACCGAAAGAACCAAAGAAGAAGAAAAATATACTCATTGGCTTTTTCGGTAAAAATATGCTTTTTTGAATAACAGCGCCATCTGTTGGACGTAAAAGCAACACACGCTATACTAAATATTTTACGATTCCATTTCGTATTCTTTGGTTCTATTCGGTAAAGTCACGTAGGTAAAAAACATAAAACAACAAAAATCACGACGTTTCGGCCACAACACAAGCGGCCTTCATCAGGTGAAGGGACCAGCCTGTCTCGAAGACTGCGCTGGAGTGAAACAGAGCCAAGCTCAGACTACAACCTTTAAGCTGTGCGAGAGGGATTAAGGTGCCTCGACAAAGGAATTAGCATAAAAATTAGCATTTGATTGGCGGACTTAGCATGATGAAAGGTGTAGCACGCGGCAGTGCACCTTTAAGCTGCGTGAGAGGGATTAAGGTGCCTTGACAAAGGAATTAGCGTAAAAATTAGCATTTGATTGGCGGACTTATCATGATGAAAGGTGTAGCACAGTGATCGGCACCGGCAGTGCACCCGCCTGTGCTGCAAAAGTGTGGGGTACCACTACCTGAAAAAATATACTGCACCAATGAAAATTAGTTTAATGTTTGGTTCGATTTAGAACATCTTTCCAATGGTTGCTTAATTTGAAACCATCTTCTCGGGTTGAAATTGTGTCTGTGTTTGTAGATCTGAATTGCCTCGTGAACAAATCTCTGATAAAAAAAAAACCTGTGGGTTTCCAAAGAACCTTGGTGTCGGAGAAAATTATATCGTGATCACCCACAGTGTTGTAACAGTGATCAGCCACGGCAGAAAAATTCGTTCTGCCGTGTTTCAAATCTGATTTGTGCTCGCGAATGCGGTCAGAGACATGTCGCTTCGTCTCCCCGATATAGCAATCACCGCAGGTACAACTCAATTTGTAAAACCCCGGGGTACTGTGAGTCATGAATGACATCCTTCACGGATGGGATCAGATCACGAATTTTATGTACTGTATTGAAACGGAACTAGATCTTGTGTTTATTTAGAATTTTGGAAATCTTTTTAGTAACGCATGCAATATATGGTAGTGTGATGGTTTTGACCGGAGTATCAAGTGGTTGTTTCTGTATGGAGGGAGAAACAGCTTCGCGGATGGTACGGTCAGAGTATCCATTCCTTTTGAGGGCCAGGTGTACATGTTTTAATTCACTGGTCAGGTGGTGTTGGTCCGAAATGCAATGCGCCCTATGGTATGAAGTTGCGTGCTGAAGAAGGAAAACGAATGCATGGAAATGTAAAACATTACAATTATCTGAGATTGAAAACATCGCTAGACCTCTATTTAAAGCTTTCGTGACTGCAAGGATTCATCTTTTTTGGTTATTTCGGTAAAGTCACGTAGAATGAGAATAAAATAATAAATTGACAAAATAAAATAACACAATAATATTCTCACGACGTTTCGGCCACAACACAAGCGGCCTTCATCAGGTGAAGGGACGAGACTGTCTGGAGGACAGCGCTGGAGTGAAAAAACCATGCTCAGATTGCGACCTTTAAGCTGTGTGAGAAGAAACAAAGCGCCTTGACAAAGGAATTAGCATATAATTTAGCATTGAAATGGCTGAGTGATTAGCTTGTGACTGGTCACAGAAATGGCTATGTTAAAGTTAAAGCATACACATCCGCAGAGGCACCCCTTGACAAAGGAATTAGCATAGAATTTAGCATTGAAATAGCTGAGTGATTAGCTTATAACTGGTCACAGAAATAGCTATGTTAAAGTCAGAGCATATACATTCACAGAGGCACCTAGTACAAATCAAACAGGAGAATTTAGCATTGAAATAACTAGGCGAATTCCGAGATAAGAGCGAAGCTAGTTCTAGCTAGAATTCGTTTTGCATTGAGAGAAGTTGCAGCAGCAGAGGTTAGTGTAAATGCGGTTGGTATTACCTTAGAGTCGCGGCATCTCTTCTGAAAGGTGAGAGACTCGATTAGTTGAGCCTTCTAATCCCGGAGTCTGTTGAATGATCTTAAGGTTGTGTGGAATCCCTCCCCGTAGAGGTGGTTAAATTTCGATTTAAAGCTTTCGTGACTGCAAGGATTCATCTTCTTTGGTTCTTTCGGTAAAGTCATGTAGAATGAGAATAAAATAATACATTGATAAAATAAAATAACACAATAATATTCTCACGACGTTTCGGCCACAACACAAGCGCCTTCATCAGGTGAAGGGATGAGACTGTCTGGAGGACAGCGCTGGAGTGATTAGCTTGTGACCAGTCACAAGCTAATCACTCAGCCATTTCAATGCTAAATTCTATGCTAATTCCTTTGTCAAGGCGCTTTGTTTCTTCTCACACAGCTTAAAGGTCGCGATCTGAGCGTGGCTTTTTCACTCCAGCGCTGTCCTCCAGACAGTCTCGTCCCTTGACCTGATGAAGGCGCTTGTGTTGTGGCCGACACGTCGTGAGAATATTATTGTGTTATTTTATCAATTTATTATTTTATTCTCATTCTACGTGACATTACCGAAAGAACCAAAGAAGATCGTTAGACCTGCTGCTGGCGGATGGTTCGTAGGGAAGCAGTTATGTAGCCCACCAGTAATTTAATTCGTCACGATTCAGAATTTACAATTTCATTTATTATTTGGTCATGCCGTCTCCTGTATACACACGCACACAACAAAAGCTGGGCGCTGGCGGCTACGCTGCTGCACGTGGCTGCTGCACTGTGGAGGCAGCAGCGAGGGTCGGTGGATCACCGCACTTCGATGTTGTGAAACTCCCTTGCCGTGGGCGTCGAGGAGGTGCCATGCCCTGGCTATGCCAGGAGAAGGCGGTAAAGGAAGAATGTGGACTGCATGGGATTGAGTGTTTGCCCCCTTCGCACGCATGGGCGCCACGGTGGTGAGATGTTAACTACCTCGCAAGGTATACAGGAGGTCGTGGATTCGATCCCGACCCAGACGCCTGCTGTATATTCGGAATTTGCATGTCTCTGTCTCCCCGTGGTCGCGTGGATTTTTTCCGAGTCCTCCGGTTTTTACCTCCTCAGATACAAAATAAACGAGCGTTTTGAGTATTTGACTGCTGTAAATTTCCACAAGATAAGCCACTTCGTTGAGCTATCATTTGGGGCCAGGTCGTTTCTGCAAAAAAAGAGCTGTATAGCTGAGTGAGCTTCACCTGGTAAACATTTTTTTATTTAGTTATTCTTCAGGTGCTCCGGTTTCCTCCCACAATAATTGGCCCACACCACCTCAAACTGTAGAGGACCGCAGAGCTTGGGCAATCGTTGGCGCCGACTCGTCGCCTGGCTGCTGCCTTCCCGCTCATCTGTGGTTCCTCCTCGCGCCTCCGAGTCGTTGTCCTCTCTGCGAGAGCGAGCAAGTGATGTGCGGTAGCAGCGTGTTGAAAGTTGACATTGTTATTATTGACACACACACTAGAGGACGGATAAGGTGGCGTGACCTCACATGCATGACAACTGACCCATCGCCAGACACCGCTCACCATGCGGGCACTCACCACTCACCAGATATCATTCACCTGGCACACACATGATATACAGTGAGGGAACAAAGTATTTGATCCCCTGCTGATTTTGTACGTTTGCCCACTGACAAAGAAATGATCAGTCTATAATTTTAATGGTAGGTGTATTTGAACAGTGAGAGACATAATCACACAAAAAAAATCCAGAAAAATGCATGTCAAAAATGTTATAAATTGATTTGCATTTTAATGAGGGAAATAAGTATTTGACCCTCTCTCAATGAGAAAGATTTCTGGCCCCCAGGTGTCTTTCATACTGGTAACGAGCTGAGATTAGGAGCACACTCTTAAAGGGAGTGCTCCTAATCTCAGCTTGTTACCTGTATAAAAGGTACCTGTCCACAGAAGCAATCAATCAATCAGATTCCAAACTCTCCACCGTGGCCAAGACAAAAGAGCGATCCAAGGATGTCAGGGACAAGATTGTAGACCTACACAAGGCTGGAATGGGCTACAAGACCATTGCCAAGCAGCTTGGTGAGAAGGTGACAACAGTTGGTGCGATTATTCGCAAATGGAAGAAACACAAAAGAACTGTCAATCTTTTCTAGATTTAAAGCTTTCGTGACTGCTAGGATCCATACTCTTTGGTTCTATTGGGTAAAGTCACGTAGGTGAAAATAAAATAACAAAAAATCACGACGTTTCGGCCACCACACAAGCGGCCTTCATCAGGTGAAGGGACGAGACTGTCTGGAGGACAGCGCTGGAGTGGAAGAAGCCACGCTTAGATCACGACCTTTAAGCTGTGTGAGAAGAAAAAGACCAAGCACCTTGACAAAGGAATTAGCATATAATTTAGCATTGAAATGGCTCATTGAAATAGCTAAGTTAAAGTATACACATCCGCAGAGGTACCCCTTGACAAAGGAATTAGCATAGAATTTAGCATTGAAATAGCTGAGTGATTAGCTTGTAACTGGTCACAGAAATAGCTGTGTTAAAGTTAGAGCATATGCATTCACCGAGGCACCTAGTACTCATCAAACAGGAGAATTTAGCGAAACACAACCACGCTCAGATATCCGACCTGTGTGCGAGCAAACAAGGTGTTCTGACAAAGAAATTAGCATAAAAATTAGCATTTGATTGGCGGATTTTAGGAAAGAGGTGATGTACATGCCGGTGGACTTGCAGTTTGGCGCGGGGGGGGGAAGGGGGGAGGGGGAGTTTACCTATTGATGGTGTGAAAAGGGGGAATTTATGAGAGCTGCGAAAGTTTGGGGTACCACTACTTGAAAAAATATACTGTACCATTGAAATTAGTTTAATGTTTAGTTCGATTTAGAACATCTTTCCAGTACTGTTTTCAGATTGTCCGAAATCGGGGTGCTACTCTGATTAATGACGATTTTGTTAACATCTAGTTTTGTTATATGTGGAACTGGGTTCTTCTTTGATAGGTGGTTGAATTTAGAAATCAGGTTAGCTTTATATTTGACTGACAGTGACTCAGCAGAAGAAGCAGTCATGTTGTCTACGTGATTCCAATCAGAAGTTGACATTTTTTGTGTTAACATTAAATGAGCTTGTAGGAGAGTCCTGTCTAAAGTATCGAGTTCAAATCGGAGTAGCCTTATCCTCTCTGAGATCAGTTACAAGCTAATCACTCAGCTATTTCAATGCTAAATTCGATGCTAATTCCTTTGTCAAGGGGTAACTCTGTGGATGTGTATACTTTAACTTAGCTATTTCAATGAGCCATTTCAATGCTAAATTATATGCTAATTCCTTTGTCAAGGCGCTTGGTCTCTTTCTTCTCACACAGCTTAAAGGTCGTGATCTAAGCGTGGCTTCTTCCACTCCAGCGCTGTCCTCCAGACAGTCTCGTCCCTTCACCTGATGAAGGCCGCTTGTGTTGTGACCAAAACGTCGTGATTTTTTGTTATTTTATTTTCACCTACGTGACTTTACCCAATAGAACCAAAGAGCATGGATCCTAGCAGTCACGAAAGCTTTAAATCTATAATTATGAGGCTTGTTTACCCAGGAAAGCCTCACTGCAGGCGCGACACGTCCATGTAGGCTATCTAGGCGGTCGTCTAGGGCGTAAAGTTAAGTGGGGTGCCAAATTCGAGGAAAAAAAACCTGTAACTAATTTCTCAACATTTCTGACAATTGATTAATTGGACAGACGGACGGACAAACCGAATAATTATGCCTCTTTAAATAAATAAATAAATATCTTTGAACGCAAAATAGGGGCAAAATGTTTCCCAGTTTACCAAAAAAACTCAGCCTCGATCTGCCCCTGGGGTTTGGGGGCGCCGATTGCTGGCAGCAGCGGGTCCAGGGCCGCAGCTGCCTCACTGAGTGAGCCTCGTGGCTCTTTTTCAGGAGGGTCCTGCCAGTTTTCACAATAGGGGGGTGGCTATGTATAATCCCAATTGAGTAATGTGTACTTTATATCAGAATACATTACAGTACACTATACCATTTTGCGTGAAAACTCGGGCCCATTATCTTGAAGTTATCGGGGGTGGGGCGTCTTTGCTTATTAGCATCTTTAGTATCTTGCGATTCACCAACGTTGGTTGGGGCAAGCCTGACTGCTGATGAGACACTGAATGTCGAAGCGAGCCCATAGCTTGCTTTGTATTGAACTAATACTGCTGACATTATGCACTCCAAGTTTTTGGCTCTTATGAAACATTTTTTCATTTTCCATCTACGTGACTTTACCGAAAGAACCAAATAATATGAATTCCTGCAGTCAACGAAAGTTTGAAGTCACTGATGCAAGTGTTTGATGATGTACGTATGTGCTCAGAATCATTAGCCGTACTTGACTGCTATAGAGCATAAAACTGTCATTACCCACTAGATGGCAGTCAAATTATGCGGATGTAATTCCGGCTATGCACGACAGACAGACAGACAAATAATCCCTGGTGGGCAGTGTGGAATCTCTTCTGGGTTCTTTCGGTAAAGTCACGTTGAATGGAGATAAAATAATAAACAAAAAAAATAACAGAATAAAATTCTCACGACGTTTCGGCCACAACACAAGTAGCCTTCCTCAGGTGAAGAAACAGGACTGTCCGGAAGACAGCGCTTGAGTGAACCCTGCCAAGCTTGGAAGCGTCTTTTAAGCTGTGTGGGAGGAACAGAGCATCTTGACAAAGGAGTTTACATATGAATTAGCATGTAACTGGGGGATTAGCATGATGTTGGTGTGATGGATGAGCACCACGGAGAGCGACGAGTTTTGTTCAGACGGACGAGTCCATCTATGTACGGAACGGAGGAGGGGGGAGAGGAGTTTACATATCAACAGTAAATTAGCATGTAACTGGGGGATTAGCATGATGTTAGTATGAGGGATTAACACCACGGAGAGCGACGAGCTTTGTTCAGACGGACGAGTCCATCTATGTTCGGAACGGAGGAGGGGGGGAAGAGGAGGAAACAGCCACGGTGCGCTGCTCTGTCCTGTGTTGCGTTATAACTATGCTACAAACTAGACTACTATACATTACAATATTATACCTTCCAATCTAAACTACATTGTATGATATCGTATACATAGACAAACCCCACCCTTGAATTATACAATGCGTTACTATATACTACCCTATACTTTAGACTATAAAATATTAGACTTGTAGTATTACACTACGTATTATTCTACTAACCCTACTGTATACCACACTGCTGTATATTCACTATACAATTACGGTACTATATATTGCCTTATGAATTATATTTAACATTACACTGTTATACTATTTATTATTATTATGCAAAATGCTATAAACTAAACTATTGACCGTCGTGTGAAAGGTACTAAGAGGCAGTGCCAGCAAATGGACTGCAGTCTGAAAGTCACCGCAAAATACAATCAATCAAAAACCGAAATGGTTTATAACGTCTTTCCAATGGTTTTCTAAGCCGGAATCCATCTTCTCGGTTGAAATTGTCTCTGTGTTTGTATATGTGGATAGCCTCATGAACGGATCTCTCATGGTAGCCAGGTGGCTTGCAGAGAACCTCCGTCTTGGAGAAGTCAATGTCAAGTGAGCCCACTGAATAATAACAGTGATCTGCCACGGCTGAGGTGTTCGTCCTACCGTGTTTCAAGTCTGCTTTATGTTCACGGATGCGGTCTGAGATATGTCGTTTGGTTTCTCCAATGTAGCTGCTACCACAGAGGCAACTTAGTTTGTAGACGCCCGGGTACTGTATGTCTGGAACATATCTTTTACAGATGGATAGGCAGTGCCTAACCAGTGCAGGTGTGTCAGGGTCTAGTCCATGTTGGACCAAATTTTCAATTATTTCAATGGTATCAGGTACTGGGACCGTGGTGAACAAAGAGACCACATCGAAGCTGACAAGGATATAGTCAGGGGACAGTACAACGTCTTTGACCATATAGCCAATTGGGCTGAGTTAAGTACTGCTGAGGCGGTCTTGCCAGTGATAGGCAGCAAGGTATCTGACAGAAAACGGGCTAGTCTATAGGTAGGGGAGTTGATCGTGGATGCGATGGGTCGAAGTGGGGTGCCTTCTTTATTAATCTTGGGAAGACCATAGAATCTATGGGGTCTTGCAGCAGAAGGTTTTAGGGAGGGACGTTTAGTTGGTTCAATTAGGGAGGTCGAACTTGTGATGATCTTGTTGGTTTTCATAGTTAGACTATTGGTAGGGTCATTTTAAATTTTTGAGTAACTACCATCATTGAGTAGGTACTGAATTTTATTGTTGTATGAGTTTTTATCCATAATTGCAGTGGCATTGCCCTTGTCGGCTGAGAGGATGACTATATCATGTCTCTCTTTTAATTTCGCGAGTTCAGAGCGTTCATCTTTGCTGATGTTGCTAACGGGTTTCTTAGCATTCTTAATAGTGGCTATTTCAGCTCTCGCGACGTCTGCTTGAATGTGTCCTATACCTTTGAGCGCTACATCGACCTGAGAAATTATATCATCTATCGGTATATGTTTTGGGGTGACAGCGAAATTTGGTCCTTTAGCCAATACTGTTTTCAGATTGTCCGAAATCGGGGTGCTACTCTGATTGATAACAATTTTGTTAGCGTCTAGTTTTGTGATCTGTGGAACCGGGTTTTTCTTTGATAGGTGATTGAATTTAGCAATTAGGTTAGCTTTGCAATTGATTGAAAGTGAATCGGAAGAAGAAGAGTCATGTTGTCTACGTGGTTCCAATCAGAAGGTGACATGTTTTGTGTTAACGTTAAATGAGCTTGTAGGAGAGTCCTGTCTAAAGTATCGAGTACAAAACGGAGTAGTCTTATCCTCTCTGAGATTGAAGAGAGGCTGGCCTTAAACAGAATCTGTTTAGAGTTCGGTGAGGACACAGCAGCAGAAGTGAGTGTGAAGGCGATGGGTATTACCTTGTGGTCGCGGCATCTTTTGAGGAAGGTCAGCGTCTCGATGAGCTGTGACTTCTTGTCCCGTTGTCTGTTAAAAGCTCTAACAGATAGGTGAAAACCCTCCCCGTAGAGGCTATCAATTCTAGATTTGAAGCTTTCGTGACTGCAAGGATCCATACTCTTTGGTTCTATTCGGTAAAGTCACGTAGGTAAAAAAATAAAACAACAAAAATCACGACGTTTCGGCCACAACACAAGCGGCCACACAGCTTAAAGGTGCACTGCCGCGTGCTACACCTTTCATCATGCTAAGTCCGCCAATCAAATGCTAATTTTTATGCTAATTCCTTTGTCGAGGCACCTTAATCCCTCTCACACAGCTTAATGGTCGTAGTCTGAGCTTGGCTCTGTTTCATTCCAGCGCAGTCTTCGAGACAGGCTGGTCCCTTCACCTGATGAAGGCCGCTTGTGTTGTGGCCGAAACGTCGTGATTTTTGTTGTTTAAATGTTTTACCTACGTGACTTTACCGAATAGAACCAAAGAGTATGGATCCTTGCAGTCACGAAAGCTTCAAATCTAGAATTGAATATTATTCAGTCTAACATTCAAAGCGAGGCAGTCACATACAAGTCCGTCGACACTGTTGTGGAAGCAGATGAAGCGGTTAATTATCCTAAATAATTTTTGAATTCACTCGATCTGCCAGGGATGCCACCGCACGTACTGCAATTGAAAATCGGCGTGCCAATTATCATGTTGCGAAATATCAACCAGCCAAAGCTTTGCAACGGCACGCGGCTTGCAGTAAAACAATTAATGAGTGACGTCGTTGAAGCAACAATCTTGACAGGACCTTTCAAAGGTGAAGATGTCCTCATTCCTCGCATTCCTATGATTCCAACGGATATGCCATTTCAATTTAAGAGATTGCAATTCCCAATTCGATTGGCGTTTGCAATCACCATCAACAAAGCTCAGGGCCAATCTTTAGAATTGTGCGGTTTAGATCTAGACACGGATTGCTTCTCACATGGACAATTATATGTTGCGTGTTCTAGAGTCGGCAAACCAGACAATCTCTATATCTACACAGACAATGGAACAACACAAACTATTGTATACCCACAAGCATTGTGAAATTAAATATTTTAGAAACGTGCGCTTTCTCTTTTCTTTCTTTGCCATTTAACCAGACTGAGCCACAGCAACGCGTGGCCGGGTACAGCTAGTATCTAATAAAAAAATAATTTTGATTTAAAGCTTTCGTGACTGCAGTAATTCATGTTCTTAGTTTTTTCGGTAAAGTCACGTTGAAGAGAAACAACAAAATAATAAAATATATATAAAACAATAAAAAATTCTCACGACGTTTCGACCATAACTCAAACGGTCATCTTCCGGTGTGTTGGTTTGCATAAATTTATTTTTAAACGGCGCATTTACTCAAGCACGTACACCAAGCTCTTAGGGCTAATGGTTACTCCGACTATACAATCCGCAAAGCTATCACTCAAACCATGAAGAAGAACCCTCTTGAGGAGCTTTTCAAAACCATCACTTTACCCTACATTGCTGGGATCACAAAAAAGATCTCCAAAATCTTGAATAAACACAAGATCCAGGTCCGTTTCAACACATTACATAAAATCCGTGATCTGGTTCCGTCTGTAAAAGATGTGATTCCGGACATACAATACCCTGGTGTCTACAAACTAAGTTGCCTCTGTGGTAGTAGTTACATTGGAGAAACCAAACGCCATGTCTCGGACCGCATTCGTGAACATAAAGCAGACCTTAAACACGGTAGGACCAACACCTCGGCCGTAGCAGATCATTGTTCTAATTCAGTAGGCTCACATGCCATTGACTTTTCCAAGACGGAGGTTCTTTGTAAGCCATCTGGCTTCCATGAGAGATTCGTTCATGAGGCTATCCACATATACAAGCACAGAGACAATTTCAACCGAGAAGATGGATTCTATCTTAGCAATCATTGGAAAGATTTGATAAACCATTTCAGTGCTTAATTGATTGTTCACGCTTACAGTGGCTTTCAGACAGCATACATTATAAAAAATTTCGTCTCCCCCCTCCTCTTTTCAAAAAATATAGATGGACTAGTCCTGGGCAAACTGCCAAATCGCTGCGCGTGACGCTAACGTTTTTTATAAATAAATAAATGCGCCGTTTAAAAATATATTTATGCAAACCAACACACCTGAAGATGACCGTTTGAGTTATGGTCGAAACGTCGTGAGAATTTTTTATTGTTTTATATATATTTTATTATTTTGTTGTTTCTCTTCAACGTGACTTTACCGAAAAAACTAAGAATAAAAAAATAAATATTTAATATAATAAAGAATAATTATTTCATATTTTAATAGCAAATGCTAAGACATACATATTCACCATCATTTTACAAGAAAAACTGAAGGCACCCAATGGGTTCTCTCTTATCTCCGGTTGTGGCCAATATTTTCATGGAAATATCTGAGACGGACGCCATCCAGGCATGCACTCTACGCCCGTCCTTGTGGAAGAGGTACGTGGATGACACGTTTGTCATCTGGCCACATGGCCGACCGGCTCAACCACATCAATTCCATACACCCAGCCATCAAATTCACCATGGAGGTAGAAAAGGATGGCATGCTAACTTTCTTCGATGTCTTAATCAAAAAGAGAACAGATGGCTCAATGAGCCACTCTGTCTACAGGAAAGTAACCCATACTGACGCCTACCTAAAACCTGATTCCCACCACCATCCATCCCAGAAGAATTCCCTCATCAAAACGCTACACATAGAGCTCAGTGTATCTCCGACCATGAACACCTAACCAGGGAACTAAAACACGTACACCAAGCTCTCAAGGTGAATGGATATTCTGACTAAACAATCCACAAAGCCTTCACCCCAAGCGTGAGGAAGGAGCCATCTGAGGATCCAATCAAAACCATCACCCTGCCATACATTGCAGGGGTAACCACAAATATTTATAAAATCATGAACAAACACAAGATCCAGGTCCGATTTTACACAGTACATAAAATTCGTGACCTGATCCCATCTGTGAAGGACAAGATTCCTGACATGCAATATCCCGGCGTCTACAAACTAAGCTGTATCTGCGGCAGCAGTGACATTGGCGAAACCAAACGACATGTCTCGGACCGTGTTCGTGAACATAAGGCAGATCTGAAACACGCAGGACCAATACTTCTGCTGTGGCTGATCATTACTTTAATGCGCCATAATAAGGCGCTGTAGGCAGCTGACCTGCCACCACGCTCATGGGCCGACAGGGGGCAGCCGAGAGAGAGCGAGGTGTGTAGGGGTAGACCGAAGGTCAAACCCCCGCCCCTCCGTGACCGGAGGTTGACACCCCAGACCTCCCAGGGGCTGGGGGCTGAGGGGGATGGGGACCCCCACCACTTCCTAAACCCCCTTAAGAATTAAGACCTACTAAGACCTTCTAGAAGGTTCATGAGGGGAGGGGTGACCTCGACCTTGGGATAAAAGGCCGGCCCTCGGGACGGGCCAGGGAGTGTTCGCCAACTCAAGCTTGAAAACATCTGAAGACCTGAAGACTGGACCAGCACCCGGGGACCCTCCCCGAGGCTCTCGCTAGAGCCGGGGTTGCAGCGGACCAGGGCGAGTCCCGTACCCCGGGGTGGGTCGGTCGGTCCAGTCTTCCCCTAGCCGCCGTCGCAAGGGACCGGCGTGTAGCGTAGCCCGGCGTGTGTAGGACACGCTAGAAGGGAGGCTGTCTCTCCCTTAGGCTATCGGGTGTTACAGTAGTGTTTAACAGAGTAGTGTTTAACAGAGTAGTCTTAACAGAGTGTTAAGAGTTGTTACAATAAACGCGTTGCCTCCAGCAGACGTCTCCGTGTGGTTAGTTAAAGACACAACACTTGTATGTCACTGTCTCTCTCTCTGCATCTCTCTTTATGTCTCTGTCTCTCTATCTGTTTCTATCTCAGTCTGTGTATCTCTCTGTGTCTGTCTCTCTCTCCTTATGTCTCTGTATTAATGTTTCGTGTGTCTCTCTGTACTGCTTTTTTGAATGTCCCTCTCTATCTCTGTGTCTGTCTCTATATATCTGTGGAACTTTTTTCGTACCGTACGTTGCCAACCGTGCTAATCGGAGGTGCGAGGGAAAGACAGCCTACTAAACACAAAAATAAGTTATAAAGAAATTAGTTTTCAATCTAAATTTAAAATTGCATAGCTCCAGTGGCTTCCTAATATCGGGACAGCGTTCCAGACGGCCGTAAAACTGCATCAGAAAACACGTGATGCGGTGGCCATCTTTGTTCTATGGCCAGCCAAAAGCCACTGTGAGGATGACCGGAGTCTGCATGATGGTTTTTCTCTGCGTCTGTGTCCCTTTGTGTGTGTGTGTTTGTAGGCCTGGGCTCTGGGTTGTTCTTCATGCTTTCGGAGTCCCTGTCCCTCTGCTCATGATCATTAAGGACCTTCATGATGGTGAGCGGGCCTGGGTAAAACTATGTGGCCGGGAGTCAGAGCTATTCCCTGTACACCTTGGGGTGCGACAGGGATGTCCTCTGGCTCCCACATTATTTAACATCTATTTTGACCACGTAGTTCGTGAAGCCTTCAATAGCTGTACCGGAGGAATCTCCATTTGGTACGGATACAATGGGAGGCTGAAAGATGCCTGGGTAATTGCTGTTCACTCAGAGGAGGAGTTGGAGGCTCTGCTGCTGAACCTGGAGCTTTCCACCAAGAGGTGGGGAGTTACCATCAGCCCAACCAAAACTAAGCACCTGCCTGGGTATTTGTACCATCGGACACTCCACACCCACAACTCCAAATTGGTGATAGGGTAGTTGTGGAGAGAGTGGAGAGCTTCCCATACCTTGGCAATGTGCTCATGATCGGCTCCGCTTTAACAGCAGAGGTCTCACTCCGAATCAGTCAAGCGGCATTATATTTTCATTGGTTGCGTAACGCTGTGTGGAAGCTACCTGGTCTATCACTCCGCACAAAGCCTCAGGTCTTCTCGGCCACGGTCATTCCCTCCCTTCTCTACGCTTGCAAAACGTGGACCCCCCTAATGGAACATTGTCGCCGGTTAGAAACAATTATGCTGGCCTGCCTACGATCCATCCTGGGTTTAACCAGGCTAGATTGTGTGAGGAGCTCACAAATCGTTGAAAGATGTGGACAAAGTCCCATTGGTGAGCTACTCCGGCAGGCAAGGCTTCGTTGGCTTGATCATGTAGCCCGCATGCCCAGCCACCGCATGCCTAAACAGCTTTTGTTCAGCCGGATCGAGGTGGTAAAACGGGCGCGGACGGGCTAGAGAAGAGATGGATTGATGTGGTACATGAGGATGTGGACTTGCCGATGACTTGTACCAGCGGTGTCAAGATCGGCCTCGGTGGAAGAGGCTCGTGAAGGACGCTGCTACTGGGCAGTTGGAGGCAGTCACCCTCCAACAACAACGGACGGCAGAGGAGCGACGCTCACAACAACGAGCGGAGTGCCGGGTGGCTAAAGCACAGCAAGTTGGCACAGTAGGGGGCACAGGTGGTGCATCAGCCAGTCGTCTCAGTCAGTAGACCCGTGGCATCTAGGTCTGCCCCGTGACCTCCTGCCAGCGGGTTTTCGACACTTCACGTGACCTCAAGGTGCACATAGCCTGGCACATGCATCGTGGTGACGTCACCGCCACTTAGTGGCGAATGGCGGTTGTTGTTGTGTTTGTTTCTCACTTTACTCCTATGTCTCTCACTGCCTATTTCTGTGTCTATCTTTCGCTGTGTGTGTTTCTCTCCGTGTCTTTCTCTCTACCCCTATTTGCCCATGGCGATGCCCTCATTATTTTCCATTACAGATTTTCGCCCATGAGCAGCCGCCCCGATCGTCCATTCCTAAGTCCAGTCCTGACTTTAGTGCTAAAACATTTTACAATACGAGAATCACAGTCACATCCACCTCATGTAAATACTGTACCATATACTTAGCATGAAGACGTACCTAATCAGGCCTATTGACCATGTAGAGTGGTGAAAGTTTCCGTGGAAAAATATTGCAAAAGTCATTGTAGCTCCCTGTGGAATCAATGTTGGAGGAACTAGAATATGCATGCTCATATGTATACCTAGGGGAGTTATTGAAGGCAGACTGGGATCATAGACAGGACGTAAGAAAGGGGGGCGACGTCAGATCGGAGTGCTTCTGCATATCAACATAGCTATGTGCTCAGGGAATCACGTTTACAAAAGGTGTATCTATCACCTGCTGTGACGTATGGCTCAGACACACCGACATATCAAACGAGTGCAGCTAATACTTGGACGAGGAAGACAATGACAATGATCTCTGGATTAATGTATCAGCATCTGCGTGCTGAAGAAGGAAAACGAATGCATGGAAATGTAAAACATTAGAATGATCTGAGATTGAAAACATCGCTAGACCTGCTGCTGGCGGATGGTTCGTAGGGACGCAGTTATGTAGCCCACCAGTAATTTAATTCGTCACGATTCAGAATTTACAATTTCATTTGTTAGGAGCCATCCATAAATGACGTCACGCGATTTTGGACGATTTTTTACCCCCTCCACCATTCGTCACAAAAAGTCAGACCCCCCCCAAAATATGACGTCACAAAGATCTGCCCCCCCCACAAAAAAATAAAACATGCTCCAAATCGCTTTAAACTATTGTCATTGTAGTGCGTACAATGACACTCTGATGTTGTAGGAGAAAACATTTATCAAAAAGTCTATGTAATTAAGTAGAACGTGTTGTCTATATTCATTTAAAGTTTCCAATTTTGATGTGACGTCACATTTCTCACCCCCCCCCCCTTGTCACACATCGTCACAAATGTCTGACCCCCCCCCCCCCCAGGTGCGTGACGTCATTTATGGACGGCCCCTTATTTGCTCATGCCTCGTTGTTTTTACCGTCTCCTGTGTACACACGCACACAACAAAAGCTGGGCGGTGGCGGCTACGCTGCTGCACGTGGCTGCTGCACTGTGGAGGCAGCAGCGAGGGTCGGTGGATCACCGCACTTCGATGTTGTGAAACTCCCTTGCCGTGGGCGTCGAGGAGGTGCCATGCCCTGGCTATGCCAGGAGAAGGCGGTAAAGGAAGAATGTGGACTGCATGGGATTGAGTGTTTGCTCCCTTCGCACGCATGGGCGCCGCGGTGGTGAGATGTTAACTACCTCCCCGTGCTCGCGTGGATTTTTTCCGGGTCCTCCGGTTTTTACCTCCTCAGATACAGAATAAACGAGCGTTTTGAGTATTTGACTGCTGTAAATTTCCACAATATAAGCCACTTCGTTGAGCTATGATTTGGGGCCAGGTCGTTTCTGAAAAAAATAGCTGTATAACTGAATGAGCTTTACCTGGTAAACATTTTTGTTCAGTTATTATTCAGGTGCTCCGGTTTCCTCCCACACATTAATTGGCCCACACCACCTCAAACTGTAGAGGACCGCAGAGCTTGGGCAATCGTTGGCGCCGACTCGTCACCTGGCTGCTGCCTTCCCGCTCATCTGTGGTTCCTCCTCGCGCCTCCGAGTCATTGTCCTCTCTGCGAGAGCGAGCGAGTGATGCGCGGTAGCGGCGTGTTGCAAGTTGACATTGTTATTATTGACACACACACTAGAGGACGGATAAGGTGGCGTGACCTCACATGCATGACAACTGACCCATCGCCAGACACCGATCACCATGTGGGCACTCACCACTCACCAGATATCATTCACCTGGCACACACATGATATACAATGAGGGAAAAAAGTATTTGATCCCCTGCTGATTTTGTACGTTTGCCCACTGACAAATAAATGATCAGTCTATAATTTTAATGGTAGGTTTATTTGAACAGTGAGAGACAGAATAACAACAACAAAAATTCAGAAAAACGCATGTCAAAAATGTTATGAATTGGTTTGCATTTTAATGATGGAAATAAGTATTTGACCCATTCACAATCAGAAAGATTTCTGGCCCCCAGGTGTCTTTTATACAGGTAACGAGCTGAGATTTAGGAGCACACTCTTAAAGGGAGTGCTCCTAATCTCAGCTTGTGTAACAGGTACCTGTCCACAGAAGCAACAAATCAATCAGATTCCAAACTTTCCACCATGGCCAAGACCAAAGAGCCCTCCAAGGATGTCAGGGACAAGATTGTAGACCTACACAAGGCTGGAATGGGCTACAAGACCATTGCCAAGCAGCTTGGTGAGAAGGTGACAACAGTTGGTGCGATTATTCGCAAATGGAGGAAACATAAAAGAACTGTCAATCTCCCTCGGCCTGGGGCTCCATGCAAGATCTCACCTCGTGGAGTTGCAATGATCATGAGAACGGTGAGGAATCAGCCCAGAACTACACGGGAGGATCTTGTCAATGATCTCAAGGCAGCTGGGACCATAGTTACCAAGAAAACAATTGGTAACACACTGCGCCGTGAAGGACTGAAATCCTGCAGCACCTGAAAGGTTCCCTTGCTCAAGAAAGCACATATACATGCCCGTCTGAAGTTTGCCAATGAACATCTGAATGATTCAGAGCACAACTGGGTGAATGTGTTGTGGTCAGATGAGACCAAAATGGAGCTCTTTGGCATCAACTCAACTCGCCGTCTTTGGAGGAGGAAGAATGCTGCCTATGACCCCAAGAACACCATCCCCACCGTCAAACATGGAGGTGGAAACATTATGCTTTGGGGGTGTTTTTCTGCTAAGGGGACAGAACAACTTCACCGCATCAATGGGACGATTAACAGGGCCATGTACCGTCAAATATTGGGTGAGAAACTCCTTCCCTCAGCCAGGGCTTTGAAAATAGGTCGGGGATGGGTATTCCAGCATGACAATGACCCAAAACACACGGCCAAGGCAACAAAGGAGTGGCTCAAGAAGAAGCACATTCAGGTCCTGGAGTGGCCTAGCCAATCTCCAGACCTTAATCACATAGAAAATCTGTGGAGGAAGCTGAAGGTTCGAGTTGCCAAACGTCAGCCTCGAAATCTTAATGACTTGGAGAAGATCTGCAAAGAGGAGAGGGACAAAATCCCTCCTGAGATGTGTGCAAACCTGGTGGCCAACTACAAGAAACGTCTGACCTCTGATTGCCAACAAGGGTTTTACCACCATGTACTAAGTCTTGTTTTATAGAGGTCAAATACTTATTTCCCTCATTAAAATGCAGATCAATTTATAACATTTTTGACATGCGTTTTTCTGGATTTTTGTTGTTATTCTGTCTCTCACTGTTCAAATAAACCTACCATTAAAATTATAGACTGATCATTTCTTTGTCAGTGGGCAAACGTACAAAATCAGCAGGGGATCAAATACTTTTTTTCCCTCACTGTACTCATCAACCAACACACACCACTCACCTGATCCGAACCACACACTCCAGGCATTTGCCATTCACTCGCACACAAACTCACACCATTCTCACCTATTCGTCCATAACATTGACAAAAAAAACACATCTCATTCACAATCCTGTATCTGTCTCATCGCATAAAACAACAAAATCAATGTTTTTTTTATCCCATCTGCCCCACGGTCTTGTTGGAGTGCATAATGTCAGCAGTATTAGTTCAAGACAAAGCAAGCTATGGGCTCGCTTCGACATTCAGTGTCTCATCAGCAGTCAGGCTTTCCCCAACCAACGTTGGTGAATCGCAAGATACTAAAGATGCTAATAAGCAAAGACGCCCCACTCCCGATAACTTCAAGATAATGGGTCCGAGTTTTCACGCAAAATGGTATAGTGTACTGCAGGGGTGTCCAAACTACGGCCCGCGGGCCAACTGCGGCCCGCCATCCATTTTTAATTGGCCCGTATTAAAGTCTAAAAATATAATGGACTATGGCCCACTGTATTGCATTTCTTAATTTAAACACTAGATGTCGCTATTGTCTTGAACAAGGCAGCGTCTCCACAAAGCAAGCAATCGAAGAAAACAATTGCTCAGGGTCACCAGAAATGCCGGAACTGAAGAGACGCAAGATTGCAAGCGAGTGCAGAAAATTTCAGACTCGGTGGAAAAATGATTTTTTTTTTCATAGAAACCAAGGGGAAGTGTGTTTGTTTGATTTGTAATGAGAGTGTTGCCGTGATTAAAGAGTACAATGTACGACGGCATTATGAAACGAAACATCAGACCTTCACGTCCTACACTGGCGCCGAGCGGAGAGAGAAGGTAAAGCAAATGGCAAGCTAGCCTGCTAACGCAGCAGCAGGGTTTTTTTCCGGGCTAACAAAGCTCAAGAAAATGCAACAATAGCCAGCAATGAAGTAGCTCAACTCATTGCCCTACACGGGAAACCTTTCTCAGACGGTGGCTTCATCAAACAGTGCCTCACTAAAGTCTTGGGAATAATGTGCCTGGAGAAAATGCAGGATTTCAACGATGTTAGTATGTCCAGAAATAAGGTTGTGCGGTGAATTGAAGACCTGTCGGCTAACTTAAAACAGCAAGTGTCAGATAAAGCTTGTGCTTTCGATTTTTACTCGATTGCATGTGATGAGAGCACAGATGCCACGGACACTGCACGGCTGTTAATTTTTTTGCGGGGAGTTGATGATAATTTTTGCATTACGGAGGAACTGCTTGATCTTCGGAGTCTAAAGGGGACAACAACTGGGAAGGACATGTTTTGAAGCTGTGTCAGATTCAATTAACCAGGCTGGACTTAAATGGGACAAGCTGTGTTGAATTACAACGGATGGGGCTCCAGCAATGACAGGCGAGCGCAAAGGAATGGCTTCTATGGCGAGTGCCAAGGTGCAGGAGAGCGGAGGTGAGGCTGTTAAAATGCACTGTATCATCTACCAAGAAGCCCTCTGTGCCAAGATAATCCAGCTTGGCGATGTGATGAACACAGTTGTGAAAAATGTCAAAAAAATAATGGCCCGAGGGCTTTACCACCGAGAATTGCAAGCGTTCCTCTCTGATGTCGATGCTGAATACGGGGACCTACTCTACCATTCGCAAGTGCGCTGGCTCAGTCGCGGCTCCGTGCTGCAGCGGTTTTATTCCCTGAGATCAAATGTCGACAAGTTTTTGAAAGAAAAGGGCAGACCTCTCCATGAGATCAGTGACCCTTTATGGTTGGCAGGCCTGGCTTTTTTAGTTGATCTCACTGATCATCTCAACACCCCGAACAAGAGACTACAAGGCAAAGAGCAGCTGGTAGCACAGCTGTATGTGCACATGAAAGCATTCCGTGCGAAGCTCCGTCTCTTCGAGTCACAACTGCGCAACTTCAATGTAGCGCACTTCCCCACGCTGACCGAAATCAATGCACATTTCCCAATGCCAAGCTCTCTGCAAAAATGGGAGAATATGTGTCTGTGATCACATCTCTCATGACAGAATTCAGTCAGCGCTTCCAAGATTTTTCTGTTATTGAGAAGGAAATCACACTGTTTGCGGCTCCGTTTTCAATGGATGCAAAAGAAGTGGAGGAGAGTGTGCAATTAGAACTGATCGAAATTCAGTGTGATGATTTTTTGAAGAATCAGCATCAGCTTCTCTCCCTACCTGACTTCTACCAGAGTTTGGAAAAGGCCAAGTTTCCTCTGATGAGACGCCATGCAAAACGAATGATGAGTCTGTTCGGCTCAACATACATATGTGAGCAGACATTCTCTCTGTTAACGCTGAACAAAAGCAGGCTGAGAACCAGAACGACCGACAGCCATCTCCGTGACGTCCTTCGCATCTCAACCACCAAACTTACTCCTGACCTGCCAGCTATCCTTCACACCAAAGCGCAGCATCACTGCTCCCACTGAGCGCAACATTCTTCCCATTACAGGTGAGTTAAAAATATAAACACCGTTTTCATTTATTAATAAGCCCAATTACTTAATAAATTAAGTTAATTAAAGTTGATGACAATTTTTTTAACAAACGTTAGTTGATGTGTTAACAAGCCCAATAATTTATTTGTGTAATAGGCTTGAAATATCCACATCCCCTATTTCTCTCTCTTCTTGTCTCTCCCTTCATACAGGACAATGAAGGGGGATCAGCACCCTAAGAACCAATCTGAGGCTGTCACTGAGAGAATGACCTGCCAAACTTTTTGTAAAAAATAAAGTGAAAATCTACTTATGAAGAGCTATGATGGAGGCTTTTTTTCTTCAAACATGTTCAATAATCAAACGTAATTTACCTGCATCTGATTGATTTTGACAATATTAGTGCATGAGAAGTGAGGCAGTATACCTCACGTCTGTATGTGGCCCTCGGGAAAAAAAGTTTGGACACCCCTGGTGTACTGTAATGTATTCTGATATAAAGTACACATTACTCAATTGGGATTATACATAGCCACCCACCTACTGTGAAAACTGGCAGGACCCTCCTGAAAAAGAGCCACGAGGCTCACTCAGTGAGGCAGCGGCGGCCCTGGACCCGCTGCTGCCAGCAATCGGCGCCCCCAAACCCCAGGGGCAGATCGAGGCTGAGTTTTTTGGTAAACTGGGAAACATTTTGCCCCTATTTTCCGTTCAATGTTATTTATTTATTTAAAGAGGCATAATACTGGTAGGAACGAAGTTGTAAACTGAGTGTACCAGCCTGCAATAGATTAATCCGTCCGTCCGTCCCCTTTCAATACTTTAACGAAGTGAAATCTCGTGCTGTTGGGTGTAAAATCAGCAATAGACAGCGCAGAGACTTGTCCTACCAGCCCACCCTGCAGGGACCTGTTTATTCGGATTGTCCGTCCGTCTGTCCAATCAATCAATTGTCAGAAATGTTGAGAAATTAATTATAATTTTTTTGGTATTTGTATTTTTTTGTACTTTTACCTCGAATTTGGCACCCCACTTAACTTGGCGCCCTAGACGACCGCCTAGATAGCCTACATGGACGTGTCGCGCCTGCAGTGAGGCTTTCCTGGGTAAACAAGCCTCATAATGAACACATTCCTGCGGAGGGAGCTGGTAGGAATGTTGGGTTGCTCGGTCAGTGGCCAGGTCAACGGCGGCACCACGTGGTGTATTCCGCAAATATGCCCGACTGTGAGGGCGGGCACAAGCCGGCGTGATTAGGTGAAACGTTGAGTTTTATAAGGGCACCACAGGGTGACCAGTCCCCCCCACCCAGCCCCTCCCCTCCCACCCCCCACCCAGCCCCACCCTCCCCACCCAGCCCCTCCCCACCCAGCCCCTCCTCACCCTCCCCTCCCCACCCTCCCCACCCAGCCCCTCCCCACCCTCCCCACCCAGCCCCACCTCTCACATTTTTGGATGGACGGACACAATAATCCCCTGTGGGCTGGTGTAACCAGAGGTTCCTACCAGTATCATCATGATCACACTTGACACCACTCGCTTGTGGCCGTCTGATACGTAGTCTCCGCGGCACAGTAGCGTGTTTAGTTCAGCAGGGGGTGCTGCGGCAATGTTGTTGACGCACGTGTTGGCTTCACGTGCTATGAAGAAGAGCAATTGACCAACTGTCGCGTATTAAAAATATAAGGACTTTTAAGACCACAGTTTGATATTTAGGAATTGTCGCTGAGTAGTCATTACACTGCAGCACGTGACTTGTTTTTTTATCTCGGTCAAGAGTCATAACATAGGCAATGTGCAATTCCAAAGACCCCCATGGATGATTATGGTGGGTGTTTCAGATTGCCATCAAACACCCTACCTGTGTCACACACTGGATTATAATTGTTTTAATCTGAGATAAAATTCATACGTCGTAC
Organism: Petromyzon marinus; assembly: GCF_048934315.1. NCBI lineage: Eukaryota > Metazoa > Chordata > Hyperoartia > Petromyzontiformes > Petromyzontidae > Petromyzon > Petromyzon marinus. The sequence continues at coordinate 5,993,767 of NC_133690.1, read as the reverse complement.
AAAGTTCACATTTAATACCACAGCCAGCTGGATTAATACGGTCAAAATGAGTTATCTTTCGACTCTGTACGTTGAGAACTACTCAAATTAATGCTGCGAAAACACACCGGCTTATGTGAGCCGATTCATAATCTGTGCCATAACTCACACAACGTGTCTCCCTTGTTGCCTCTCTCTCCAGAGGCTGTCCCCACTCCTTCCCTTGGCCTCGCCCCTCCACCAGTTGGCCCTGTTCAGCTCCATCCACCACATGAACCACAGATGTTTCTTTAATCTAGTTTAGAGGCTATATGCAGTTGTTATAGGTCATTACCAGTGCCATAGGTTATCGGTTTCTGGTTAAAATCAGCTGGACCTGTGAAATGAAAATTACAGGAAGCCCTCGACTTACGAACACCCGACTTAGGAACACCTGACTTACGAACACTAGCACTTAAGACTCGGCCTAAAATGAGTACCAGTAAACATCGCCATTTGGGAGACAAAGGCGGTCCGCCGTGGTGCTGGCCACCCACCCTCTTGTGTGCCGTGTCGGCCTTCATTGTTGCTCCCTAGCTGCACTCGCCCCAATAGTCTGTTAAAGCTATGTGAGGGATCTTAGTCTGTGTGCATGTGAATGTCCCTTAACAGCTGTGTCGATTATCCCCGAGCACCTAGGTCTACTTAGTCTGAAATGCCTACCTGGTGCGGTGTGCAAACAACTCCACTGGGGAGACAAAGGTGGCCGGGCGTGGTGCTGGCTACCCACATCCTCGTGTGCCATTCGGTCCTTCAGATGTGCTGCTCGCTAACAGCACTTGCCCCAACAGTCTGTTAAGGCTATAGGGGGATCTTTGTCTTTTTTTTGTGTACGTGAAAGGAAAGTTGGGTCGGGAGCGGTAGTGTAGTCGTTAGCGCGCTGCACTACGAAGCCGGCTACCTGAGTTCGATTCTCGCTCACGGCCAACACCAGTGAGGATTATGTGAACGTGTCCTGGGCCTCCCCTTTGGTCTACTCAGCCTGAAATGAGTACCTGGTGTGGTGTGTAAACATCACTACTGGGGAGACAAAGGTGGCCGGGCGTGGTACTGGCCACCCACCCACTTGTGTGCCGTGCCGGCCTTCATAGGTGCTCACTAACAGCACTTGCCCCGATAGTCTATCAAGGCTACATGGGGGATCTTTGTCTTTCTCTTTGTATGTCTTTAGAACAGGTTCCCTTCGTAAATCGAGGACTGCCCAAATCCTCGCCGAAGTTTCGCGGGTTCCTGCTGGTATTGATAGCAGTACCGCAATTAAATGTGACCCGCCCGTACTGGACATCTGTAAAGACGAGCTTCATAGCTCATCGGATTCCTCCAGCCTCAATAAAGATTATGATTCTGATGTTATGGAATTTATAGTAATGGTGCAATTAAAGTTTATATTATTGATGCATTTTTCGTGCATAAGAACAATGAACAAAGAGGCTCTCCACTCGACAACAATGACCCCGTGTGGCCTGAACAACAACACAAACACGTGTTATTGTTATGGAACAACAACACAAACACGTGTTATTGTTATGGAACAACAACAAAACACGTGTTATTGTTATGGAACAACAACACAAACATGTGTTATTGTTATGGAACAACACAAACACGTGTTATTGTTATGGAACAACAACACGAACACGTGGTATTGTTATGGAACAACAACACAAACACGTGTTATTGTTATGGAACAACACAAACACGTGGCATTGTTATGGAACAACAACAACACAAACACGTGTTATTGTTATGGAACATCTACACAAAAACGTGTTATTGTTATTGAACAACACAAACACGCTGTTATTGTTATGGAACAATAACACAAACACGTGTTATTATTATGGAACAACACAAACACGTGTTATTGTTATGGAACAACAACACAAACACGTGTCATTGTTATGAAACAACAACACAAACACGTGTTATTGTTATGGAACAACAATAACACAAACACGCGTTATTGTTATGGAACAACAACACAAACACGTGTTATTATTATGGAACAACACAAACACGTGTTATTGTTATGGAACAACAACACAAACACGTGTTATTGTTATGGAACAACAACAACATAAACAGGCGTTATTGTTATGGAACAACAACACAAACACGTGTTATTGTTATGGAACAACAACACAAACACGTGTTATTGTTATGGAACAACAACAACACAAACACGTGTTATTGTTATGGAACAACAACAACACAAACACGTGTTATTGTTATGGAACAACAACACAAACACGTGTTATTGTTATGGAACAACAACAACAACACAAACACGTGTTATTGTTATGGAACAACAACACAAACACGTGTTATTGTTATGGAACAACAACAACACAAACTCGCTGTTGGGGGCGCTTGGTGCATCGCCCGTTGGAGAGCCCCGCCCCGCACGCCTTTCGCCCCATCCCCTGCACCCTCCCCCCTACAGACACAGGCCACGCCCACCGTGGCATGACGTCACGACCAACTGCCGCCCGATCGTAATGTTACAGTGGAGTCGCCCGGTACAGTAGGTGCGCTCCGAGACTCACCCCGAAACTCACCTCTCTCTGAGACCCTCTCACTCGACTCGCTCTCCCAGCTTCAATGAAGAACCTTCTCGCCGAGTTGCTGCCGCGACGGTCGAAGCATGGAAACATCTCCGAGGTGAGTGTGAGACGGCACTGGGGAGAGACAAAGACGGCTGTGACATGTGTGCAGTGGGTGAGTGAGACGGCCCTGTACACTACACACGCCGACTGTACTTGTGGCCGAGTCTTCGTCAGATCGGTCGTTGCTTTCATAGGGACAAACATTTATACAAACCGTGAGGGAGACACTTGGACAGAAGGGAGACACGGACACATAGACACAATGTAGGCACACGGGGACACAACATAGACACAGAAGGTAGACACAAGTTGATTTTCTATTGGGAGCGAACACTCCACACCAACACACGGAGACGGGCAATCCTTCCTTCACACACAACTCTCTCCTCCTCATCCGTTGCTCTCTCCTCATCCGTTGCTCTCTCCTCCTCATCCGCTGCTCTCTCCTCCTCATCCGCTGCTCACTCCTCATCTGTTGCTCTCTCCTCCTCATCCGTTGCTCTCTCCTCCTCATCCGCTGCTCACTCCTCATCCGCTGCTCTCTCCTCCTCATCAGCTGCTCTCTCCTCATCCGCTGCTCACTCCTCCTCATCCGTTGCTCACTCCTCCTCATCCGCTGCTCTTTCCTCCTCATCCGCTGCTCTCTCCTCCTCATCCGCTGCTCTCTCCTCATCCGTTGCTCCCTCCTCCTCATCCGCTGCTCTCTCCTCCTCATCCGTTGCTCTCTCCTCATCCGTTGCTATCTCCTCCTCATCCGCTGCTCTCTCCTCCTCATCCGCTGCTCTCTCTCCTCATCCGTTGCTCTCTCCTCCTCATCCGCTGCTCTCTCTCCTCATCCGTTGCTATCTCCTCCTCATCCGCTGCTCTCTCCTCCTCATCCGCTGCTCTCTCTCCTCATCCGTTGCTCTCTCCTCCTCATCAGCTGCTCTCTCCTCATCCGCTGCTCTCTCCTCATCCCCTGCTCCCTTTCATTCACACCTCCTGCCGACATCCCCTCTCATCCCGACGGCCCCCTCTATCATTTGTGGCTATCTTGCTTCTGAAAACAATCTAATAGCTCAGTAGGCTTTAGCTGGTAGCATGAACCTAGTTGAGTTTCATTTGTACAGTGGTACCCCGGAGATCGAACTTAATTCGTTCCAGAAGGCCATTCCAACACCGATTTGTTCGAACACCGAATTAATTTTCCCCATCAGAATTAATGTAAATGACATTAATTGGTTCCAGACACAAGAAATCTCTCATTATAAAGCAGTTTTTACACGCAGTTTACAGTAATTACATGCATAAATCAAGCAAAAAAAACAAGAAACAATAAATAAATGGAATAAATGAATGAGTATATGGAATAAATTAAATAAATGAACATTGAACTTCACTTTACCTGTAGTAAGGAGAGTTGATGGCTTGAGTGGAAGGTGGTGAGGAGGAGGAGGTGGTGGTGTCATTGTTTGGAAGGGGAGTCCTGTTTGTCTGGGCAAGCGTCATGCACGCTGCTGGCCATACGCTTCTCAGCCGTACAGGTTCTTTCAAGTCGCGATTGGCCGTTCGACCTCCGAATTTCGTTCGGTTTCCGGGGCAAAAAATGTTGGGAAATACTAAATATCGTTCGAACACCGATTTGTTCGAGTTCTGGTGCGTTCGATCTCCGAGGTTCTACTGTATATATTTTTGAAGTGAATTGCTTACCTTTCCTGTACTCTGCACTCCTATCGTGTTTTTGTATTGTTGTAACTTTTTGACCAATCCCCAACTAGACATCTGTGAAAAGGGGCCGTCCATAAATGACGTCACGCGATTTTGGCCGATTTTTGACCCCCCCCTCAATCTTTGTTTTTTTCGGTAAAGTCACGTATAAATAAGAAATAATAAAATAACACAATAGCATACGACGTTTCGGTTGCAACACAAGCAGCCACCACCAGGCACAGAAGAGCTAAATTCACGAGAGAGGGGAAACACACAACCCCTCGTCACACGGCGTCACAAAAAGTCATACCCCCCTCAAATATGACGTCACAAGGCTCTGCCCCCCCCCAACCATATTTACATTTTGAAAATAAAACATGCTTCAAATCACTTTAAACTATTGTCATTGTTGCACGTATTTAATGTGGCGCTGCACTCTGATGTAGGAGAAAACATGTATTAAAAAGGAGGCGTTGGAAAGCTGAAATTTAGCATAAAATTCACTTTAAAATATTCAACGTCTAAATGAAACTGCAGATGTTCAGAATATTTCTTGAAATTCTCTTATAATTATAAAAAATTGAAAGTAATTATAACTATAAAATAGAATTGAAACTTAGTAGTAGAACGAAGCAAAATGGAGAGTATAATTAAAACATTCACATGGATTCCACAGAATGAAAAGCCCTGGTCGAATCATTGGAATAAAAATGTTTAATAACAGTCATTCAAATTTTTTTCTAAATGTATGTTTGTCCATTCTCCCATGGAGAAGCAAAATGCTCCTTCATGGAATAAATAAAAGGTGACCTTAGTCAATTTAAATAATCAAATAGTTAATAATGAAAATTAATCAAAATTAGTGTTGTTATAACAATTATATTTAATTAAGTTTATTTAAAGTTGCGCATTTTGATGTGACGTCACATTTCTCTTACCCCCCCTCGTCACACATCGTCACAAATGTCTGACCCCCCTCCCCCCCCTCTGTGCGTGACATCATTTATGGACGGCCCCAAAATAGCTTCATACCTAATCGGATTCCTCCAGTATTAATAAAGATTCTGATTTCACTTGACTCGAGTGTGAATGCAAAGTGACAGAAGCTCGTGACTGTTGGCGCGACGTTTGCGAGCATCTGTGACCCCAAATTACGCTCCGTCTGTCTTTGCAGACAAGTGGATATTGATCACATTCCGACCGCGACGCGTTACAACCTGTCGCCCGACGACGGCCTGCTGGAGAAGGAGGAGAGCAGCCTGTTCTGCTGCGGCGTTTTTAGTGGGAAGGGGTCGCGTCGGTCGGCGGCGGACAAAGCCCTCTTCAAGGCTCAAGGAAAGCTCGCCAAAACCCAGGTGAGGGCGCGCCAAGTCCTGCAGCAGCTGTGGCGGGACGCCGCCGCGGTCGATGCCGCCAAGAAGCGGAAGGAGGAGGAGGAGAAGAAGAAGAAGAAGGGGAGCATGGAAGATGTCAAGAAGGCGCTCAGCAGATGGAGGTGCACGATGGACTTGCCTGTCAAGGGTAGGAGACCAGGTGAGGGGATTGAGCTCGGCATGGCTGCGAGGGATGGGGGGGGGGGCACGCGTTGAGAGACTCGCCCGGTCTAAGGTGTTGCTAAACACGTGATGTTAATTCTAAATGTGGAGGGAAAAACCAGAGGACCTTGAGAAAAATATACGTGACCACAGGGAGAGAGACGTGCAAATTCCCAATATACAACAGGTGTCAGGGTTGGGATCGAACTCTTCACCACCTGTATACCAGGTGAGATAGTTAACATCTCGGTACCGTGGCACCCTTAAAGGTAAGACGTGTTGAAGCAGTGTCTTTAATGCGGACAGAGGCTCTCGTCCAAACGGCTTTGAAAGTGTTTCTGCGATGCCACCTTCTCGGGCGCTGCGAGTGCGCGTGAGTCACGAGGGGGGGGTCCTTCTGTCGCAGAAACAACCGCCCCGCGAGGGATAGACCGGGATAAGCTGTTCGAGCTCGTGGATGAGGCGATGAGCTTCCTCCCCGTCCCCACTGCGGACGCGCTGCTCTTCGAGAGAAACAGCAACAGTGTGAGAACGAGCCTCGCCAGCATCAGCATGTGCCTCAGCAGCGGTCGCAGCATCTACAAAAGCAACAGCAGCAGCGGCGCCAGCAGCGAAGGAAGCAGTGGCTACCTGCCACAGTCCGAGTCTGACATGTTGACGGACTCCACGCCCATCGATACGGATGATGATGGCCTCCTCTACGACGACCCTTGTGCCCCTCCGCCTCTCAAGATGGTGAATATATCTCTCTGTATCTCTTGTAGTAGTGTTTCTCAAACTTTTTTGTCCCTCCAACCACTAGGCCGATATAAAGATTTTCGCGGACTGCACAGCTTCCCCTTCTGACAAAGAAGGGCCACATACAGTGAGGGAAAAAAGTATTTGATCCCCTGCTGATTTTGTACGTTTGCCCACTGACAAAGAAATTATCAGTCTATAATTTTAATGGTAGGTTTGTTTGAACAGTGAGAGACAGAATAACAAGAAATCCAGAAAAACGCATGAACAAAAAAGTTATAAATTGATTTGCATTTTAATGAGGGAAATAAGTATTTGACCCTTCTGCTGCTGACTCACTCACACATCATACACTGGGAGTGTCGTGCTGCCAGCTATGGCTGCAGTTTTTTGTCGTCCGTGTTATATATGTCGTTTATTATTAAATTTAAAATCACAGTTCCTATGATTACTGTTGTTACATTGTTTTCTTAGCTTTATTTTGGTGATTCGAAAACATATGGTTAATCCAAATTGTCTTATGGTTGTTGTTGTTGGCTTGCACCACATTGATTTTTGCACACAGCGTTTTAATACGTTTTTTTTGTGTGGAATATTTGCTGGTTTATTCCAGAATGTTTCTGTTACGCGTTGTCGCTTTAAGATGTTCTGTGTTCAAATTTTGTTTGTTGCGGTTGCACCCGACTTAAGAGTCGCATGGCTCACAGGGCTATACCTAATAAATGAAACTTGAACTTGAAACTTGAGTACTTGGTGGCAAAACCCTTGTTGGCAATCACAGAGGTCAGACGTTTCTTGTAGTTGGCCACCAGGTTTGCACACATCTCAGGAGCGATTTTGTCCCACTCTTCTTTGCAGATCTTCTCCAAGTCATTAAGGTTTCGAGGCTGACGTTTGGCAACTCGAACCTTCAGCTCCCTCCACAGATTTTCTATGGGATTAAGGTCTGGAGACTGGCTAGGCCACTCCAGGACCTTAATGTGCTTCTTCTTGAGCCACTCCTTTGTTGCCTTGGCCGTGTGTTTTGGGTCATTGTCATGCTGGAATACCCATCCATGACCCATTTTCAATGCCCTGGCTGAGGGAAGGAGGTTCTCACTCAAGATTTGACAGTACATGGCCCCGTCCATCGTCCCTTTGATGCGGTGAAGTTGTCCTGTCCCCTTAGCAGAAAAACACCCCCAAAGCATAATGTTTCCACCTCCATGCTTGACGGTGGGGATGGTGTTATTGGGGTCATAGGCAGCATTCCTCCTCCTCCAAACATGGCGAGTTGAGTTGATGCCAAAGAGCTCCATTTTGGTCTCATCTGACCACAACACTTTCACCCAGTTGTCCTCTGAATCATTCAGATGTTAATTGTGCTCCTAATCTCAGCTTGTTACCTGTATAAAAGACACCTGGGAGCCAGAAATTTTTCTCATTGAGAGGGGATAAAATACTTATTTCCCTCATTAAAATACCAATCAATTTATAACATTTTTGACATGCGTTTTTCTGCTTTTTTTGTTGTTGCTATTCTGTCTCTCACTGTTCAACTAAACCTACCATTAAAATTATAGACTGATCATTTCTTTGTCAGTGGGCAAATGTACAAAACCAGCAGGGGATCAAATACTTTTTTCCCTCACTGTATATGTTTTTTATGTTTTTTTATTTCAAGGCCACAGTATCGTTGATGAGTGTGAGTTAATTTTTCTTCTCAAGAGCAGCGTGCTATCCGCTACACTACTGCTCCGCACGTACATGCACACGCGTACAAGTACCAACATATGCGTACACACACATGCAATGACAGCCATGTTAAGGTGTTCACTGTAAAGCCCAGAGCAGCGCGCTATCCGCTACACTACTGCTCCGCACGTACATGCACACGCGTACAAGTACCAACATATGCGTACACACACATGCAATGACAGCCATGTTAAGGTGTTCACTGTAAAGCCCAGAGCATGGGTTTAGGATGTGCGAGCGAATCGCTCGTTTGCCTCGGGCATTCTCGACGAGCTGATGTTCATGGCGGTCTCCTTCACAGGTCTCCCAGCCCCGGGGGGGAGATGCTTCCCCAATGTATGATAATCAACATCCACCGGGGTTCGTGCAGCAGAAGGACGGTCACAGGTGAGACGCACGCGCGCATACACACAAACGAACGCACGGTCACGAGAGCATCGCCGTTCACACCCGGCGCCACATCCCGTCCAGGCACGGACACGGACCTCTTTCTGTCTCACCCCCGCGCCGTGCCCCCCCTGCGCTGACTCAGCTTGCGTGTGCCAGGTGGGAAAGATGGGAGGGGCGGGTACCAACGGACTGCGCGGCTTAACGCTCGTTTTCTTCCGCAGGTTTATCAACGTTGCGCCTTGCAACGAGCGTCCGCCCCACCCCGACCCCGCCGCCTGCGAGATGTGAGAGTGTGCTGCTGGGTCGGCACCTCCTGTTCTTCCGCTGGGGACCTCTGGGAGATGGCTTCGTAAATATAAATCTGTCGTTAAACCCGCCACCACCCGACAAAGGTTTATCACGTAAACAGAACATGGCAATTTGTTACTAGTACAGCATACCAGTGTGTTGGAGAGCAAATCCACAACATTTACAATCTTGAGTACGACGTTTCAGCAGTTATTACAACTAGCTTCATCATCATGAAGCTTCCACCTGTTTTGTTGACGACGTCACTTGTAAGCGCTTCTTGTGCGAAGGGGGAGGGGATTAATGAATGCATATACATTTTAATGGGTATCCATTGCGCGTTGCGTCATATATATATGTGGTAATTATCAAGGTACATTATGCATGCACATTATGTATGCACATTGTTCTTGAACCGCCTGTGGTTTGCGAGCAATCAATGAGTACCTGTTATTGTTTGTGTATAGGTAATCCCCTTTTATGTATGGTGACCTGTATGGGCATGCATTTCAACAATGTATTATCTGATGATTCGCTTCTTAGCAGCACTAAGCCTGTAGCTATCGGAATGGTTACAATTATTTTTATAAATTTCTGTAGATTCTTTCATTAGTCTTGGCCGGTAGTAACTAGTTTTGCACAGACCTTCGAAATTATCAGAATCACTTGAGTGTCATTGTTGGCATGCGTATTCTGCCACTGCTGACAGTTGCATTTGGGAGTTTTTGATATTGATTTGGTGTTCTTTTGGTCATGCTGATCATTCGTCATGTCTGCCCAATATAGCATTTGCCACAAGTGCAATTAATCTGTTGCACACCTGCTGGTGATAGCTTCGGTAATACATACTCTTTGGTTCTTTCGGTAAAGTCACGGAGTTAGAAAAAAATTGCTGAAGTGGGCGAGAGAGCTGCCGTGGCAAGCGGTTATCTAGGTAATAAAGGGGGGAGGAGCAAGGGGGAGAGAGGGGGGGGTGTGAAGTAGGGGGAGGGGGGCGCTGCGTGAGCGCTCGGGGGAGAGAGAACGTGAGGCAGGGGGGGGAAGTGGGCGGGGCTGGAAGTGGGAGGCTGTGAAAGCCGGGAAAGCTGAGGATGCGGGGAGAAATGAATTCAGAAAAATAGGCTAGTACCCGGCAGATACGATGGAAATAACCATAAACAGTTAAGGTTTTACCTGGTTAATAACATCCTTCCAATGATTGCTCAATTTGTATCCATCTTTTCGGTTGAAGTTATGTCTGAGGTAGTCTTGCCCGTGAAAGGAAGCAAGGTATCAGACAGAAAACGGGCCAGTTTGTAGGTAGGTGAGTTGATAGTGGAAACGATGGGCCGAAGTGGAGTACCTTCTTTATGGATTTTTGGAAGACCATAGAATCTGGGTGGTCTAGTAGCAGCAGGTTTTAGGGAGAGCCGTTTGAATGGCTCTATTAGAGAAGTCGAACTGGTAATGATATTGTTGGTTTTGTAACCAGGCGGTTGGTGAGATCTTTGTTGATTTTGGTGTAAAGCCATTAAGAAGGTCCTGGATTTTGTTGTTGTATGTGGGTTTATCCATGATGACAGTAGCATTGCCCTTGTCGGCTGAGAGGTTGACTATGTCATCTCTCTTTTTCAATTTGCCGAGTTCAGAGCGCTCGTCTTTGCTGATGTTACTTATGGGTTTCTTAGCATTTTTAAGTATGGTGGCAATTTCAGATCTTGCCACGTTTGTCGGGATGTGTCCCAAGCCTTTGAGGACTACATCTACCTGGGCAATTATATCATCCCCTGGGATGTGTTTGGGGGTGACAGCAAAATTCAGCCCTCTAGCTAGTACCGATTTTAGGCTATTGGAGATTATGCTGCTACTCTGATTGATAACAGTCTTGTTACCATCTAGCTTTTTAATGTGTGGATCTGGTTTCTTTTTTGACAAGTTATTGAATTTAGCAATAAGGTTAACCTTTCATTTGCAGGACATTGTTGCGGCAGAAGAAGCAGTCATGTTATCTACAAGGTTCCAATCAAATGCAGACATTTGATTTGTTAATGTTAAGTGTGATTGTAGTAGATATTTGTCTAAATTATCAAGTTCAAGACGGAGTATTCTTATCCTCTCTGAGATTAGAGAAAGGCTAGCTCTGAATAAGATCCGTTTGGCGTTAGGAGAAGTGACAATTGTGTTGCGCCCGAAACGTCGTCATTTTTTTTATTTTATTTCTAACTACGTGACTTTACCGAAAGAACCAACGAGTATGGATTCCTGCAGTCACGAAAGCTTCACATCAAGATTCAGTAATACATCTTTAGTAACAGATGTTCGTTTTTGTATTTTGTGTACTGCGCTAAATCTGATTCGGATGTTTTGTTTTTCAAAGAATCTGGCTAGTATATGTATGGTATTTTAGCAGTTTAAATTGCTTGGTCAGTTTCAACTCATGTTATAAATTAAAACTATTAAAAATACCGTACATTGTGGGAGTAATGGTTAACTAGTGACATTTTTGGAAAACAAAACATCCGAGTTAGATTTGGCATGGTACATAAAATACATAAACTAATATCTGATACTGAAGATTTATTAACGAAGCAATCAACAGAAGGTGTGTAACCGATGAATTGCACTTGCGCCAAATGCTATGTTGAGCAGACAGGACGAATGATCAGCATGAGACTAAAAGAACACCGAAGAAATATGAAATACTCCCAAATACAACTGTCAGTAGTGGCAGAACACGCATGCCAACAAGGACACTCAATTGATTCTGATAATTTTGACGTTCTCTGCAAAACTAGTTACTACTGGCCATGACTAATTAGAGAATCTATCGAAATGGAGATCAATACAAATAATCTTAACCATTCGGATAGCTACAGAATTAGTGCTGCTCAGAAGTGAATCTTCATATAATTGTTTAAATGCATGCCTTACAGGTCACCATACATAAATGGGGATCACCTGTATGCAGACAATAACAGGTACTGTTATTTTATTGCACTCAAACAACAGGAGGTACAAGAATAATGTACATACATAATGTACGTTGATTAACATATCAAGCCAGCCGGCAATGGATAACCATTGTTATTCATATGCATACATTCATCCACCCCCTCCCCCTTCGCACAAGAAGGTCCCACAAGTGACGTCATCACATATATCCCTCTTTAAGAAATGAAACAGGAGGATTTGTACACAAATCTGGCTGTCACCTGCTGAAGCTATTTGTAATTACTGGCCAAACGTCGTATTCAGATTGTAAATGTTGTGGATTTGCTCTCCAACACACCGGTGTGCTGTACTAGTAATGAATTGGCATGTTCTGTTTATGTGACAAACCTTACTGTGTCGGGTGGTGGTGTGTTGCATGACACATTTATATTTACGCAATCTAACTTAACAGGTCCCTGCAGGGTGGGCTGGTAGGAACATTGGAATTTTGCGCAATTTTATTACACCCAACAGCACGAGATTTCACTTAAAGTATTGAAAGGGGACGGACGGACGGACACATTAATCTATTGCAGGCTGGTACACTCAGTTTACAACTTCGTTCCTACCAGTATAAGTCGATGTTTAAGATAAGTCGATGTTTAAGATAAGTAAATGTTAAGATAAATCGATGTTTAAGATAAGTCAATGTTTAAGATAAGTCGTTGTTTAAGATAAGTCGATGTTTAAGATAAGTCGATGTTTAAGATAAGTAAATGTTTAAGATAAGTCGATGTTTAAGATAAGTCGATGTTTAAGATAAGTAAATGTTTAAGATAAGTTGATGTTTAAGACAAGTCGATGTTTAAGACAAGTCAATGATTAAGATAAGTCGATGTTTAAGATAAGTAAATGTTTAAGATAAGTCGATGTTTAAGATAAGTCGATGTTTAAGAGAAGTCGATGTTTAAGAATAGTTAATGATTAAGATAAGTCGATTTTTAAGATAAGTCGATGTTCAAGATAAGTCGATGTTCAAGATAAGTCGATGTTTAAGATAAGTCGATGTTCAAGATAAGTAAATGTTTAAGATAAATCGATGTTTAAGATAAGTAGATGTTTAAGATAAGTCAATTATTAAGATAAGTCGATGTTTAAGATAAGTAAATGTTTAAGATAAGTCGATGTTTAAGATAAGTAAATGTTGAAGATAAGTCGATGTTTAACATAAGTAAATGTTGAAGATAAGTAAATGTTTAAGATAAATCGATGTTTAAGATAAGTAGATGTTTAAGATAAGTCAATTATTAAGATAAGTCGATGTTTAAGATAAGTCGATATTTAAGATAAGTAAATGTTGAAGATAAGTCGATGTTTAACATAAGTAAATGTTGAAGATAAGTCGATGTTTAATATAAGTCGATGTTTAAGATAAATCGATGTTTAAAATAAGTCGATGTTTATGATAAGTCGATGTTTAAGATAAGTCGATGTTTAAGATAAATCAATGTTTAAGACAAGTTGTTTAAGACAAGTCGTTGTTTAAGACAAGTCGATGTTTAAGACAAGTTGATGTTTAAGACAAGTCGATGTTCAAGATAAGTCGATGTTCAAGATAAGTCGATGTTCAAGATAAGTAAATGTTTAAGACAAGTCGATGTTTAAGACAAGTCGATGTTTAAGATAAGTAAATGTTTAAGATAAGTCGATGTTTAAGTAAATGTTTAAGATAAGTCGATGTTTAAGATAGGTAAATGTTTAAAATAAATCGATGTTTAAGATAAGTAGATGTTTAAGATAAGTCAATGATTAAGATAAATCTATGTTTAAGATAAGTAAATGTTTAAGATAAATCGATGTTTAAGATAAGTAAATGTTTAAGATAAGTAGATGTTTAAGATCAGTCAATGATTAAGATAAGTCGATGTTTAAGATAAGTAAATGTTTAAGAACAGCACGAGATTTCACTTCGTTAAAGTATTGAAAGGGGACGGACGGACACATTAATCTATTGCAGGCTGGTACACTCAGTTTACAACTGTGAATAAATTGTCTTGATAATTCACATTGACTCGACTTCGTTTGTTTGTATGTATGTTGAATTTGTTTCACATTGCCAACCGTGCTAATCAGAATAGCAATTTGCATTGCTATTCTTTTTGCATTGGTACTCAGGCCCTTGGGGCTTCTCTGCTGCATCATCACGGCACCAACCCAGTCACTCTTGCACATTTGACTCATTCTGGGCATTTTTATCATCAAGTTTATAAATTACGGTGACTTTGTTGGACATTTTTAAGAGGAGGGTAAGCTTAGGAATTTTTTGAGAGTTTGAGGGAGTGTGGGGGGAGGGATCACAAGGTAGTTACCGGTAACATGAAATAGAAATAACTTTATTGAACAACACGAATAAACGGAAGTGACTGAAAAATGAGTCGCCTTGGATTTTCCTTGAAAGTGAAACTGAAAAGCTATTTGATCAAAAAGGCCCACGTGAATTTGAGTGGGAAAAATGTTATACATCACGAACGGGTTAAACACGGTAAAATGTTTGACACCAGCAGCTCACAGGCAAGAGGCAAATTGACCTCTTGCAACGGGGCTCATTAACATTTGTATACTTGGCGCCATCGCACAGGCTGAGTGGCTGCTTGCTGAGTGTTACGTCACGTATGCATGCCCTGTAAACGTGAAGATACAAACTTCTGATGAATAAAGGTGAGACCCTATCCATGAAATAATTAATAATCCTGTGCTGCAAAAAAGCTACGTTATTTTTCAACTTGCCGTCATAACACTTTACGGCCAGTCACCGCTTCACGAACAGGCTGCGTGCCTGAGGCCCGTTCATTGATCCAACTCATTTGTAAGTTGACACTCAGTGGACCAAAGCCCCACTTATGACAACACGGAGATAACACATTTCGTGAGAAAAAACTTTCAGTAACAGCTTGAAAACGCCGACTCGCACTGGCGAAACGAACCACTCAACTCTTTGGTTTGGCGGAGCCAGCTGTAATGAGTCCTAACATCACCGCTGAGAGTGTGTGTTGAGTGTACGTGTGAGCGTATGTATAAAGTGAGGGAAAAAAGTATGTGATCCCCTGCTGATTTTGTACGTTTGCCCACTGACAAATAAATGATCAGTCTATAATTTTAATGGTAGGTTTATTTGGACAGTGAGAGACAGAATAACAACAAAATCCAGAAAAACGCATGTCAAAATATTATAAATTGGTTTGCATTTTAATGATGGAAATAAATATTTGACCCCCTCTCAATCAGAAAGATTTCTGGCCCCCAGGTGTCTTTTATACAGGTAACGAGCTGAGATTAGGAGCACACTCTTAAAGGGAGTGCTCCTAATCTCAGCTTGTTACCTGTGTAACAGGTACCTGTCCACAGAAGCAACAAATCAATCAGATTCCAAACTTTCCACCATGGCCAAGACCAAAGAACTCTCCAAGGATGTCAGGGACAAGATTGTAGACCTACACAAGGCTGTAATGGGCTACAAGACCATTGCCAAGCAGCTTGGTGAGAAGGTGACAACAGTTGGTGCGATTATTCGCAAATGGAAGAAACAAAAGAACTGTCAATCTCCCACGGCCTGGGGCTCCATACAAGATCTCACCTCGTGGAGTTGCAATGATCATGACAACGGTGAGGAATCAGCCCAGAACTACACGGGAGGATCTTGTCAATGATCTCAAGGCAGCTGGGACCATAGTTACCAAGAAAACAATTGGTAACACACTGTGCCGTGAAGGACTGAAATCCTGCAGCGCCCGCAAGGTCCCCCTGCTCAAGAAAGCACATATACATGCCCGTCTGAAGTTTGCCAATTAACATCTGAATGATTCAGAGGACAACTGGGTGAAAGTGTTGTGGTCAGATGAGACCAAAATGGAGCTCTTTGGCATCAACTCAACTCGCCGTCTTTGGAGGAGGAGGAGGAATGCTGCCTATGACCCCAAGAACACCATCCCCACCGTCAAACATGCAGGTGGAAACATTATGCTTTGGGGGTGTTTTTCTGCTAAGGGGACAGGACAACTTCACCGCATTAAAGGGACGATGAACGGGATCATGTACCGTCAAATCTTGGGTGAGAACCTCCTTCCCTCAGCCAGGGCATTAAAAATGGGTCGTGGATGGGTATTTCAGCATGACAATGGCCCAAAACACACGGCCAAGGCAACAAAGGAGTGGCTCAAGAAGAAGCACATTCAGGTCCTGGAGTGGCCTAGCCAGTCTCCAGACCTTAATCCCATAGAAAATCTGTGGAGGGAGCTGAAGGTTCGAGTTGCCAAACGTCAGTCTCGAAACCTTAATGACTTGGAGAAGATCTGCAAAGAGGAGTGGGACAAAATCCCTCTTGAGATGTGTGCAAACCTGGTGGCCAACTACAAGAAACGTCTGACCTCTGATTGCCAACAAGGGTTTTGCCACCAAGTACTAAGTCATGTTTTGCAGAGGGGTCAACTACTTATTTCCCTCATTAAAATGCAAATCAATTTATAGCATTTTTGACATGCGTTTTTCTAGATTTTTTTGTTGTTATTCTGTCTCTCACTGTTCAAATAAACCTACCATTAAAATTATAGACTGATCATTTCTTTGTCAGTGGGCAAACGTACAAAATCAGCAGGGGATCAAATACTTTTTTCCCTCACTGTACTCATCAACCAACACACACCACTCACCTGATCCGAACCATACACTCCAGGCATTTGCCATTCACTCGCACACAAACTCACACCATTCTCACCTATTCGTCCATAACATTGACAAAAAAACACGTCTCATTCACAATCCCGTATCTGTCTCATCGCATAAAACAACAAAATCAATGTTTTTTTTATCCCATCAGCCCCACGGTCTTCTTGGAGTGCATAATGTCAGCAGTATTAGTTCAATACAAAGCAAGCTATGGGCTCGCTTCAACATTCAGTGTCTCATCAGCAGTCAGGCTTGCCCCAACCAACGTTGGTGAATCGCAAGATACTAAAGATGCTAATAAGCAAAGACGCCCCACCCCCAATAACTTCAAGATAATGGGTCCGGGTTTTCACGCAACATGGTATACTGTACTGTAATTTATTCTGATATAAAGTACACATTACTCAATTGGGATTATATATAGCCACCCGCTACTGTGAAAACTGGCAGGACCCTCCTGAAAAAGAGCCACGAGGCTCACTCAGTGAGGCAGCGGCGGCCCTGGACCCACTGCTGCCAGCAATCGGCGCCCCCACACCCCAGGGGCAGATCGAGGCTGAGTTTTTTGGTAAACTGGGAAACATTTTGCCCCTATTTTCCGTTTAATGTTATTTATTTATTTAAAGAGGCATAATTATTCGGGTTGTCCGTCCGTCTGTCCAATCAATCGTCAGAAATGTTGAGAAATTAATTATAATTTTTTTGGTATTTGTATTTTTTTAGTACTTTTTCCTCGAATTTGGCACCTCACTTAACTTGGCGCCCTAGACGACCGCCTAGATAGCCTACATGGACGTGTCGCGCCTGCAGTGAGGCTTTCCTGGATAAACAAGCCTCATAATAAACACATTCCTGCGGAGGGAGCTGGTAGGAACGTTGGGTTGCTCGGTCAGTGGCCAGGTCAACGGCAGCACCACGTGGTGTATTCCGCAAATATGCCCGACTGTGAGGGCGGGCACAAGCCGGCGTGAGTAGGTTAAACGTTGAGTTTTATAAGTGCACCACGGGGTGATCAGCCCCTCCCCACCCAGCCCCTCCCCTCCCACCCCCCACCCAGCCCCTCCCCTCCCCTCCCAACCCAGCCCCACCCTCCCCACCCTCCCCACCCAGCCCCACCCTCTCCACCCTCCCCTCCCCATCCTCCCCACCCAGCCACTCCCCACCCTCCCCTCCCCACCCTCCCCTCCCCACCAAGCCCCTCCCCACCCTCCCCACCCTCCCCACCCAGCCCCTCCCCACCCTCCCCACCAAGCCCCACCCCTCACATTTTTGGATGGACGATGGACGGACACAATAATCCCCTGTGGGCTGGTGTAACCAGAGGTTCCTACCAGTATCATCATGATCACACTTGACACCACTCGCTTGTGGCCGTCTGATGCGTATTGTCTCCGCGGCACAGTAGCGTATTTAGTCCAGCAGGGGGTGCTGCGGCAATGTTGTTGACGCACGTGTTGGCTTCACGTGCTATGAAGAAGAACAATTGAAGCAATTGGCGGGTCCCCGGGGTCCCATCACTGCCCCGGGGTGGGAAAACCCGCGTAGCGACACGAGTCTTGCCTTACCGACAACACAACTAGTGTCAATCGATTGGCCTCGTCGAGAGCTACTCGGGGCACTAAGTTTCGTAAAAAGTTGAAAAATTACATAAACATGTTAAATTCACTGCCTGGGGGGCGGGCTCGCCTTGGCAAAGAAGCCGAGGATCGACGGCTGACCGGAGGGCGTCGTCGCCCCCCGGGGCTCGCGTTTGCCCGGTGGGGTGGCGCCCATCGTGTCGATCGCCGCCTGCTGCTGCTGGCGCTTGTTGGTGCGAGTCTGGGTGGGCGGCGCGTTGCTGTGGGGTCACGAGTGGGCGGACTGAAAAATAATAATTATTGACCTGATTTTTGCGGGACCCAGAGGTCCCGCCAAATAATTCAATTGACCAAATGTCACGTATTAAAAAAGAAAGACTTTTAAGACCACAGTTTGTCGTTACGAATTTTCGCTGAGTAGTCATTGCACTGCAGCACGTGACTTGTTTTTTTTATCTCGGTCAAGAGTCATAACATAGGCAATGTGCAATTCCAAAGACCCCATGGATGATTATGGTGGGTGTTTCAGATTGCCATCAAACACCCTACCTGTCACACACTGGATTATAATTTTTAAAATCTGAGATAAATTCATACGTCGTACAAAGTTCACATTTAATACCATAGCCAGCTGGATTAATACGGTCAAAATGAGTTATCTTTCGACTCTGTGCGTTGAGAACTACTCAAATGAATGCTGCAAAAACACACCGGCTTATGTGAGCCGATTCTTAATCTGTGCCATAACTCACACAACGTGTCTCCCTTGTTGCCTCTCTCTCCAGAGGCTGTCCCCACTCCTTCCCTTGGCCTCGCCCCTCCACCAGTTGGCCCTGTTCAGCTCCATCCACCACATGAACCACAGATGTTTATTTAATCTAGTTTAGAGGCTATATGCAGCTGTTATAGGTCAGTACCAATGCCATAGGTTATCGGTTTCTGGTTAAAATCAGTTGGACCTGTAAAATTAAAATTACAGGAAGCCCTCGACTTACGAACACCCGACTTAAGAATACCCGACTTAGGAACACCCGACTAACGAACACTAGTACTTAAGAATCCGCGAAATTTCGTGAAACTGAACGTTCGTAAATCGAGGGATACCTGTATAGAGTGAGAGACAAGGTAGGGGCGATGAGAAGTTTCCTGTTGCCCGGGAAAGCAAACGCGGTGTGGAAGGCAGGGCATGTGGAAGGAGGGAAGTTGTGAGATGTGATGAGGCAGAGGTTGACTCAGCCTCAAATTATTACCTGGTGCGATGTGTAAATATCTTCACTGGGGAGATAAAGACGGCCGGGCGTGGTGCTGGCCACCCATCCCTCGTGTGCCGTTCAGGCCTTCATAGGTGCTTGCTTATAGCACTTGCCCCAACAGTCTGTTAAGGCTATACGGGTGATCTTTGTCTGTATAACGAATGCCATGGATTTGGGCATTGGCAAAGGAATCTAGCATTTCTTATCAATCCATGCACTTCCTCCCACCACTCTCCCTAAAATAAGAATAATTAATGAATATGCACACCGTTAATTACCCACGTGGGGAGCCATATCAGCGCTACAAATCCGTCTTGCAGCTTGTGGACTGTGTAGCGTGGTGTCCCACACCACAAGGGCCCTGCATTGCACCACAAACTAACTTTGCTTCTGCCACCTACAAGGTGTAGGGCGTGATGTGCATGTAGGGGGAATAAGAGTCTGGGACCAGATACATGGAATGTGGGATGTGGGCAGGAAGAAGGTTGTGTATTGGAGATCCTGGCTCTGAGATAATGTGGAGGTTTGGGTAGGCTGTGTGCGCTGAGTGTTGGGGCCAGTGGTCGGTGGTATGTGGACTGGACAAAGAGGCTGATCGGATGTTGCAGGGTGTGTATGAGGCTGGGTATAGGAGTTGGGGGGTGTGCAAGGTGTGTACGAGGATGGGTGTTGGTATTCGAGTTGGTTGTATGGGCTGTAGATTAGACTATCTGGCTGTTTGATTGCTGGGTGGGTATAGGGCTGGCTGTGTGAGTTCTGGGTGAGTGTTTGGGGCTGGCTGGGTGAGTTCTGGGTGAGTGATTGGGGCTGGCCGTGTGAGTTCTGGGTGAGTGTTTGGGGCTGGCTGTGTGAGTTCTGGGTGAGTGTTTGGGGCTGGCTGTGTGAGTTCTGGGTGAGTGTTTGGGGCTGGCTGGGTGAGTTCTGGGTGAGGGATTGGGGCTGGCCGTGTGAGTTCTGGGTGAGTGTTTGGAGCTGGCTGTGTGAGTTCTGGGTGAGGATTTGGGGCTTGTTGTGTGAGTTCTGGGTGAGGGTTGGGGCTGGCTGTGTGAGTTCTGGGTGAGTGTTTGGGGCTGGCTGTGTAAGTGCTGGGTGAGGGTTTGGGGCTGGCTGTGTGAGTTCTGGGTGAGTGTTTGGGGCTGGCCGTGTGAGTTCTGGGTGAGTGATTGGTGGTGGCTGTGTGAGTTCTGGGTGAGTGTTTGGTGCTGTCCGTGTGAGTTCTGGGTGAGTGTTTGGGGCTGGCTGTGTGAGTTCTTGGTGAGTGTTTGGTGCTGGCCGTGTGAGTTCTGGGTGAGTGTTTGGGGCTGGCTGTGTGAGTTCTGGGTGAGTATTTGGGGCTGGCTGTGTGAGTTCTGGGTGAGTGTTTGGGGCTGGCTGGGTGAATTCTGGGTGAGGGATTGGGGCTGGCCGTGTGAGTTCTGGGTGAGTGTTTGGGGCTGGCTGTGTGAGTTCTGGGTGAGTGTTTGGGGCTGGCTGTGTGAGTTCTGGGGGAGTGATTGGTGCTGGCTGTGTGAGTTCTGGGGGAGTGTTTGGTGCTGGCTGTGTGAGTTCTGGGTGAGTGTTTGGGGCTGGCTGTGTGAGTTCTGGGTGAGGGATTGGGGCTGGCCGTGTGAGTTCTGGGTGAGTGTTTGGGGCTGGCTGTGTGAGTTCTGGGTGAGTGTTTGGTGCTGGCTGTGTGAGTTCTGCGTGAGGGTTTGGGGCTGGCTGTGTGAGTTTTGGGTGAGTGGTTAGGGCTGGCTGTGTGAGTTCTCGGTGAGTGTTTGGAGCTGGCTGTGTGAGTCTGGGTGAGTGTTTGGGGCTGGCTGTGTGAGTTCTGAGTGAGTGTTTGGGGCTAGCCGTGTGAGTTCTGGGTGAGTGTTTGGGGCTGGCTGTGTGAGTTCTGGGTGAGTGTTTGGGGCTGGCTGTGTGAGTTCTGGGTGAGTGTTTGATGCTGGCTGTGTGAGTTCTGGTTGAGGGATTGGGGCTGGCTGTGTGAGTTCTGGGTGAGTGTTTGGGGCTGGCTGTGTGAGTTCTGGGTGAGGGATTGGGGCTGGCTGTGTGAGTTCTGGGTGAGTGTTTGGGGCTGGCTGTGTGAGTTCTGGGTGAGTGTTTGGGGCTGGCTGTGTGAGTTCTGGGTGAGGGATTGGGGCTGGCTGTGTGAGTTCTGGGTTAGTGTTTGGTGCTGGCTGTGTGAGTTCTGGGTGACTGTTTGGGGCTGGCTGTGTGAGTTCTGGGTGAGTTCTAGATTTAAAGCTTTCGTGACTGCTAGGATCCATACTCTTTGGTTCTATTGGGTAAAGTCACGTAGGTGAAAATAAAATAACAAAAAATCACGACGTTTCGGCGACAACACAAGCGGCCTTCATCAGGTGAAGGGACGAGACTGTCTGGAGGACCGCGCTGGAGTGAGAAAAGCCATGCTTAGATCACGACCTTTAAGCTATGTGAGAAGAAAACAAAGCGCCTTGACAAAGGAATTAGCATATAATTTTGCTGTCACCCCAAAACACATACCAATAGATGATATCATCTCTCAGGTCGATGTAGCCCTCAAAGGCGTAGGACACATCCAAGCAGACGTTGCGAGAGCTGAAATAGCCACTATTCTTAAGAATGCTAAGAAACCCATTAGTAACATCAGCAAAAATGAACGCTCTGAACTCGCGAATTAAAAAAACAGAAGTGATATAGTCATCCTCTCAGCCGATAAAGGCAACGCTACTGTTATTATGGATAAAGATTCATACAACAACAAAATCCAGAATCTGCTCAACGATGGAAGTTACTCAAAAATAAAAAAAATGACCCTACTAATAGCCGAGCGATAAAAACCAACAAGATCATCACAAGTTCGACCTCCCTAATCGACCAAACTAAACGTCCCTCCCTAAAACCTTCTGCTGCAAGGCCCCCTAGATTCTATGGTCTTCCCAAGATTCATAAAGAAGGCACCCCACTTCGACCCATCGTATCCACGACCAACTCCGCTACCTATAGACTAGCCCGTTTTCTGTCAAATACCTTGCTGCCTTTCACTGGCAAGACCGCCTCAGCAGTACTTAACTCAGCCCAATTGGTTTCTATGGTCAAAGACGTTGTACTGTCCCCTGACGATATCCTTGTCAGCGTCGATGTGGTCTCTTTGTTCCCCAAGGTCCCAGTACCTGATACCATTGAAATAATTGAAAATTTGGTCCAACATGGACTAGACCCCGACACACCTGCACTGGTTAGGCACTGCCTCAACAATACCTACTTTACTTGGAATGGCTCCTTCTACAAACAAAATGAGGGTACCCCCATGGGATCCCCTTTATCACCAGTGATAGCCAATATTTTCATGGAGAAATTTGAATCAGACGCCATCCAGACTTCCACCCTCAGACCTTCCCTGTGGAAGAGATATGTGGATGACACTTTCGTGATTTGTCCACATGGCCTCCCAGCTCTGAACCTTTTCCTACACCACATCAATTCCAGATATCCCGCCATCAAATTCACCATGGAAGTGGAGAAAGATGGCAAGCTACCATTCTTAGATGTTCTGTTTGAGAGCAGACCTGATGGCTCATTGGGGCATTCTGTCTACAGGAAACCCACCCACACAGATTCCTAATTGAAACCTGATTCCCACCACCACCCAGCCCAAAATAATTCTCTCATCAAAACTTTATACCATAGGGCTCATTGCATTTCGGACCAACACCACCTGATCAGTGAATTAAAACATGTACACCTGGCCCTCAAGAGGAATGGTTACTCTGACCGTACCATCCGCCAAGCTGTTTCTCCCTCCATACAAAAACAACCACTTGATACTCCGGTCAAAACCATCACAATTCCATATATAGCAGGCGTTACTAAAAAGATTTCCAAAATTCTAAACAAACGCAAGATCCAGGTCCGGTTCAATACAGTACACAAAATTCGTGATCTGATCCCATCCGTGAAGGATGTCATTCCTGACTTACAGTACCCCGGGTTTACAAATTGAGTTGTACCTGCGGTGATTGCTATATCGGGGAGACGAAGCGACATGTCTCTGACCGAATTCGCGAGCACAAATCAGATTTGAAACACGGCAAAACGAATTCTTCTGCCGTGGCTGATCACTGTTACAACGCTGTGGGGGATCACGATATAATTTTCTCCGATACCAAGGTTCTTTGCAAACCCACGGGCTTTTATCAGAGATTTGTTCATGAAGCAATTCAGATCTACAAACACAGACACAATTTCAACCGAGAGGATGGTTTCAAATTAAGCAACCATTGGAAAGATGTTCTAAATCGAACTAAACATTAAACTAATTTCAATGGTACAGTATATTTTTTCAAGTAGTGGTACCCCAAACTTTCGCAGCTCTTATAAATTCCCTTTTCACACCATCAAATAGGTAAACTCCCCCCCCCCCCGCGCCAAAAGGCAAGTCCACCGGCACGTACACCACCTCTTTTCTAAAATCGGCCAATCAAATGCTAATTTTTATGCTAATTTCTTTGTCAGAACACCTTGTTTGCTCGCACACCGGTCTGAGCGTGGTTGTGTTTCGCTAAATTCTCCTGTTTGATTTGTACTAGGTGCCTCGGTGATTGTATATGCTCTGACTTTAACACAGCTATTTCTGTGACCAGTTACAAGCTAATCACTCAGCTATTTCAATGCTAAATTCGATGCTAATTCCTTTGTCAAGGGGTACCTCTGCGGATGTGTATACTTTAACTTAGCTATTCCAATGAGCCATTTCAATGCTAAATTATATGCTAATTCCTTTGTCAAGGCGCTTGGTCTTTTTCTTCTCACACAGCTTAAAGGTCGTGATCTAAGCGTGGCTTCTTCCACTCCAGCGCTGTCCTCCAGACAGTCTCGTCCCTTCACCTGATGAAGGCCGCTTGTGTTGTGGCTGAAACGTCGTGATTTTTTGTTATTTTATTTTCACCTACGTGACTTTACCCAATAGAACCAAAGAGTATGGATCCTAGCAGTCACGAAAGCTTTAAATCTATAATTATGAGGCTTGTTTACCCAGGAAAGCCTCACTGCAGACGCGACACGTCCATGTAGGCTATCTAGGCGGTCGTCTAGGGCGTAAAGTTAAGTGGGGTGCCAAATTCGAGGGAAAAAAACTGTAATTAATTTCTCAACATTTCTGACAATTGATTAATTGGACAGACGGACGGACAAACCGAATAATTATGCCTCTTTAAATAAATAAATAACATTGAACGGAAAATAGGGGCAAATTTTTTCCCAGTTTACCAAAAAAACTCAGCCTCGATCTGCCCCTGGGGTTTGGGGGCGCCGATTGCTGGCAGCAGCGGGTCCAGGACCGCCGCTGCCTCACTGAGTGAGCCTCGTGGCTCTTTTTCAGGAGGGTCCTGCCAGTTTTCACAGTAGGGGGGTGGCTATATATAATCCCAATTGAGTAATGTGTACTTTATATCAGAACACATTACAGTACACTATACCATTTTGCCTGAAAACTCGGACCCATTATCTTGAAGTTATCGGGGGTGGGGCGTCTTTGCTCATTAGCATCTTTAGTATCTTGCGATTCACCAACGTTGGTTGGGGCAAGCCTGACTGCTGATGAGACACTGAATGTCGAAGCGAGCCCATAGCTTGCTTTGTATTGAACTAATGCTGCTGACATTATGCACTCCAAGTTTTTGGCTCTTATGAAACATTTTTTTTATTTTCCATCTACGTGACTTTACCGAAAGAACCAAATAATATGAATTCCTGCAGTCAACGAAAGTTTGAAGTCACTGATGCAAGTGTTTGATGATGTACGTATGTGCTCAGAATCATTAGCCGTACTTGACTGCTATAGAGCACAAAACTGTCATTACCCGCTAGATGGCAGTCAAATTATGCGGATGTAATTCCGGCTATGCACGACAGACAGACAAATAATCCCTGGTGGGCAGTGTGGAATCTCTTCTGGGTTCTTTCGGTAAAGTCACGTAGAATGGAGATAAAATAATACAAATAATAGCAGTATAAAATTCTCACGACGTTTTGGCCACAACACAAGTAGCCTTCCTCAGGTGAAGAAACAGGACTGTCCGGAAGACAGAGCTTGAGTGAACCCTGCCAAGCTTGGAAGCGTCTTTTAAGCTGTGTGGGAGGAACAGAGCGTCTTGACAAAGGAGTTTACATATGAATTAGCATGTAACTGGGGGATTAGCATGATGTTGGTGTGATGGATGAGCACCACGGAGAGCGACGAGTTTTGTTCAGACGGACGAGTCCATCTATGTACGGAACGGAGGAGGGGGGAGAGGAGTTTACATATCAACAGTAAATTAGCATGTAACTGGGGGATTAGCATGATGTTAGTATGAGGGATTAACACCACGGAGAGCGACGAGCTTTGTTCAGACGGACGAGTCTATCTATGTTCGGAACGGAGGAGGTGGGGGGAGAGGAGGAAACAGCCACGGTGCGCTGCTCTGTCCTGTGTTGCGTTATGACTATGCTACAAACTAGACTACTATACATTACAATATTATACCTTCCAATCTAAACTACATTGTATGATATCGTATACATAGAGCGACGAGCTTTGTTCAAACGGACGAGTCTATCTATATTCGGAACGGAGGAGGGGGGGGGAGAGGAGGAAACAGCCACGGTGCGCTGCTCTGTCCTGTGTTGCGTTATAACTATGCTACAAACTAGACTACTATGCATTACAATATTATACCTTCCAATCTAAACTACATTGTATGATATCGTATACATAGACAAACCCCACCCTTGAATTATACAATGCGTTACTATATACTACCCTATACTTTAGACTATAAAATATTAGACTTGTAGTATTACACTATGTATTATTCTACTAACCCTACTGTATACCACACTGCTGTATATTCACTATACAATTACGGTACTATATATTGCATTATCAATTATATTTAACATTACACTGTTATACTATTTATTATTATACAAAATGCTATAAACTAAACTATTGACCGTCGTGTGAAAGGTACTAAGAGGCAGTGCCAGCAAATGGACTGCAGTCTGAAAGTCACCGTAAAATACAATCCAAAAACCGAAATGGTTTATAACGTCTTTCCAATGGTTACTAAGCCGGAATCCATCTTCTCGGTTGAAATTGTCTCTGTGTTTGTATATGTGGATAGCCTCATGAACGGATCTCTCATGGTAGCCAGGTGGCTTGCAGAGAACCTCCGTCTTGGAGAAGTCAATGTCATGTGAGCCCACTGAATAATAACAGTGATCTGCCACGGCTGAGGTGTTCGTCCTACCGTGTTTCAAGTCTGCTTTATGTTCACGGATGCGGTCTGAGATATGTCGTTTGGTTTCTCCAATGTAGCTGCTACCACAGAGGCAACTTAGTTTGTAAACACCCGGGTACTGTATGTCTGGAACACATCTTTTACAGACGGAACCAGATCACGGATTTTATGTACTGTGTTGAATCGGACCTGGATCTTGTGTTTATTCAGGATTTTGGAGATATTTTTGTGACCCCCGCAATGTAGGGTAAGGTGATGGTTTTGAATGGCTCCTCAAGAGGATCCTACTTCATGGTTGGAGTGATGGCTTTGCGGATTGTGTAGTCGGAGTAACCATTAGCCTTTAGAGCTTGGTGTACGTGCTTGAGTTCACTGGCAATGTGTTCCTGGTCGGAAATGCATTGGGCTCTATGGTATAGAGTCTTGATGAGGGAATTCTTCTGGGATGGATGGTGGTGGGAATCCGGTTTTAAGTAAGCATCCGTATGGGTAGCTTTCCTGTAGACAGAGTGGCTCATTGAACCATCAGGTCTCCTTTTAATTAGGACATCTAAAAAGGGTAGCTTGCCATCTTTTTCGTGTGTGGAACCTGTTGTTCCTACCTGTATAATCCCCAGTCATAACCCCCACCATTAAGCCCAAATGCAGATACTTACACTCCGATAAGCCTGGGCGAAAAGGGCACTCTATTAATAAGAATACTTGTTATTATGAATATAAATAACACTACACTTACTTTGAGGATGGAACACATTGCATCTGTAATACACACTTTAATATGACATTACTCAGACCAATCTGATTAATCTTTCTGTTATTTCTTCCCCCAAACATATTTAACTATCATGAGATTAATCATCCATTCAGAACGCTCACAGAGCAGAATAACGTCATCACCATCGCCTCGTGTTACAAAATATCCCTCGGAAGGAGATACCACGACTGTATCTGATATATCAAGTGGCCATTTTATCCACACCATAAATAGGTTGACACAACAGTTGCTTCATTTGTCTAAATGTATTTTGTTTACGCATCCCATCAGACACGTGACCTTCTGCGACTGCACAACCCACAGCATTGTAAGTTCAACACAAGCAGCCTCTGGAGCGTTTTCGACATGCAGTGTCTCATCAGCAGAGCCAACATTGCTTGAAGCAATGGTGGTAAACTGCCAAATGTGTAGAGGCGAGGACCCTCTCGGTACTAATTGAACACATAATTGTATACAGTAATACAAATAACACAATAATTTTTTTTTTATTGTGGAGATTACAAGTCAAAAAATTAAGAAGCTTCGTTTCATATATCTGTCCGTCTACATAACAATGTAAACGTTTAGTTTTACACATCGCTTAAGTATCACGACCATCTAGGAATGTAATAATTGCAGCAACTTTGGTTCAATACAAGCAAACTCTGGACCGGTTTTGGCAATGTCTCAATCAGCACACGAGGAGGCAGCATCTTCACACGCACCCTGCTGGAGAAAAAAAGATTTGCCATGTAACAGTCAAAAGTTATATTTATAATTTCGATTTAAAGCTTTCGTGACCTCTCACACCACGGTTAATGGTATGGCTTACAACATGGAGTATAACAGCGCCTCGCAGCTGTCTCTCTCCCCCTCCTCTGTTCCGACCATGGATGAATTCGTCCGTCTGAACGGGGCCCGTAGCTATCCGTGTTGCTAAAGTTGAGGGTAAGAATCCACCCATTTTTTCGCCATATAGCATTGTGATATATAATGACTTATTGTTGGTAGCTTAGCTGATTGGAAAATATATAGAGTTTATTGATAACATTGAGGTAGTTTATATTTTAGTTTTTTTATTGGTTCACTATATAGTATTCATTATGTAGTGTAGTGTATACCCAGTTACTGTGAATAGCTCAGATGTGTAGGCCTTGACTTCAACATAGCCGTTTCTGTGACCAGTCACAAGCTAATAACTCAGTTATTTCAATGCTAAATTCGCCTAGTTATTTCAATGCTAAATTCTCCTGTTTGATTTGTACTAGGTGCCTCTGTGAATGTGTATGCTCTGACTTTAACATAGCTATTTCTGTGACCAGTTACAAGCTAATCACTCAGCTATTTCAATGATAAATTCTTTGCTAATTCCTTTGTCAAGGGGTGCCTCTGCGGATGTGTATGCTTTAACTTAGCTATTTCAATGCTAAATTCTATGCTAATTCCTTTGTCAAGGGGTGCCTCTGCTGATGTGTATGCTTTAACTTTAACATAGCCATTTCTGTGACCAGTCACAAGCTAATCACTCAGCCATTTCAATGCTAAAATCTATGCTAATTCCTTTGTCAAGGCGCTTTGTTTCTTCTCACACAGCTTAAAGGTCGTGATCTGAGCGTGGCTTTTTTCACTCCAGCGCTGTCCTCCAGACAGTCTCGTCCCTTCAACTGATGAAGGCCGCTTGTGTTGTGGCCGAAACGTCGTGATTTTTGTTATTTAATTTTTTTACCTACGTGACTTTACCCAATAGAACCAGAGAATATGGATCCTTGCAGTCACGAAAGCTTTAAATCTAGAACACACGCTATCTATATATAAATAAAAATGTAAATGTTCGTTTGTTCAAAATCTTAAATCTCCGAAAGTTCTTCACTGATTGCTTTGAAATTTTGACACAACGTTGCATTCGAATACACGCATGTTTCTATATACCTACTATGTTTTTAAAATCCTACTATTATATAGATGTCACACCTGTGACAGGTAAAAATATACTCATTGGCTTTTTCGGTAGAAATATGCTTTTTTGAAAAACAGCGCCATCTGTTGGACGTAAAAGCACCACACGCTATACTAAATATTTTACGATTCCATTTCAATATTTCAGATTTACGATCCTTTACGATTTCCAAATTTCCAATTTTACGATTCCATTTCAATGTTTCCGATTGCATTGTTAAATTGAATTTTCATAGATTTCGAATTTTTTTTCATTTTGATTTAATTATTTCGTGTGACATTGCCTTGGATTTGAGCTGTGACGTTTACCTTAGCGTTCATTTCGTGAGTTAAGTTTAGTTTATTTTATCATTGTTTTTCATTACGTATTTTAACTGTTTTTCATATTTTTCAGTGCAATTGGCGGTGGAATTGAGCTGTGTCGATTGAGCTGCGTTTGCATTGAAATATTTCGTTAATATTTTTTCTTTTAGTGTTTTGTTTGTTTTTTAATTCGTGTTTTTTCCTTTTATAATGTTCTGCAATTTCACGTGTTTTTGTTATAACTTCCTTTCTTCTTTTTCAGTGCAATCGATCTGCTTTAGTTCACCCAAATAATGCCTCGCGGAAGATCCAACTGAGGTCGTCGTACTCGTGGAGCGGAAGCGGTGCGACGAGTAATTGTGAATCAAACTGAGGAAGAACGGGCACCAGCGAACGAGCGACACAGACAAAGAATGGCTCAAATACGTGCCGAGGAAGCAGCAGAGCGGCGTGCAGCCAGACTTGAGGATGCCACGGTTGCGAGCACGGCGATCGCGTTCTGCAGCTTCAGATCTGCTTCGTTCTCAACAGAATGAACGCGACAGGCTGAGAGTGGCTGAAAGACGTCAACGAGAAACAGCAGATCAGCGTCAAACACGACTACGTGCTCAGCAATCACGCGATTACAATCGCCTTGCATTCCGGTACAACCCAGCTGATGATTATAGTTTGAGCCGGCATGTTCTCATCGGCAGTGTGACTGAAGTGTGTCCTTATTGCAAGGCTCTGAAATTGAATGGAGAAACGAAAGGAAGGTGTTGCGCCGCCGGAAAAATTAAACTGCCTCAACTTGGAGAACCGCCAGTGCCATTAAAAACTTTGCTTGCCGGATATACCGCCGAATCAAAGCATTTCCTATCTAACATCAGAAAATACAACTCATGCTTCCAAATGACGTCGTTCGGCGCAGAAATCGTAACAGCTCAATTCATGCCAACTTTCAAAGTGAAAGGACAAATTTATCATAAAGCCGGCTCCCTGCTTTCGTTCCCAGATGGTCAACATAAATTCCTACAAATATATTTCATCGGTGATGGCAATGATGAATTGAATGCACGCTGCGGAATTTCTACCGGCATAAAAAGGTCCATCGTTTCCCAACTGCAAGAACTTCTTCACGAAAAAAATAATTTAGTGCATTTGTTCAAAACAGTAATTGACATGATGCCATCTGATACACACAAGATTGTTATTCATGCTGACACGTTAAGCTGTGAGGGGGCAAACAGCAAATGCCCTGACAAAGGAAATGAGCATGAAACGCACCACTGACAAAGCTTGGAATTAGCACAAGATGATAATACACCACCCTGGGAGTTTGGAATACCACTACTGGAATAAATATACTGTACCATTGAAATTTAGATTGGAAGCTTTCGTGCCAGCAAGGATCCATACTCTGCAAGGATCCAAAGAGTATGGATCCTTGCAGGCACGAAAGCTTCAAATCTAAATTTGAATGGTACAGTATATTTATTCTAGTAGTGGTCAGTGGTGCGTTTCATGCTAATTTCCTTTGTCAGGGCGTTTGCTGTTTGCCCCCTCACAGCTTAAAGGGAGGCGACCAGCGCTTGGCTTTCTTGACTCCAACGCTGTCCGCTGGACAGGTTGGTCCCTTCACCTGATGAAGGCCGCTTGTGTTGTGGCCGAAACGTCGTGATTTTTGTTTTAATTTTTTACCTACGTGACTTTACCGAATAGAACCAAAGAGTATGGATCCTTGCAGTCACGAAAGCTTCAAATCTAGAATTGAATATTATTCAGACTAACATTCAAAGCGAGGCAGTCACATACAAGTCCGTCGACACTGTTGTGGAAGCAGATGAAGCGGTTAATTATCCTAAATAATTTTTGAATTCACTCGATCTGCCAGGGATGCCACCGCACGTACTGCAATTGAAAATTGGCGTGCCAATTATCATGTTGCGAAATATCAACCAGCCAAAGCTTTGCAACGGCACGCGGCTTGCAGTAAAAAAATTAATGAGCGACGTCGTTGAAGCAACAATCTTGACAGGACCTTTCAAAGGTGAAGATGTCCTCATTCCTCGCATTCCTATGATTCCAACGGATATGCCATTTCAATTTAAGAGATTGCAATTCCCAATTCGATTGGCGTTTGCAATCACCATCAACAAAGCTCAGGGCCAATCTTTAGAATTGTGCGGTTTAGATCTAGACATGGATTGCTTCTCACATGGACAATTATATGTTGCGTGTTCTAGAGTCGGCAAACCAGACAATCTCTCTATCTACACAGACAATGGAACTACAAAAACTATTGTATACCCACAAGCATTGTGAAATTAAATATTTTAGAAACGTGCGCTTTCTCTTTTCTTTCTTTGCCATTTAACCAGACTGAGCCACAGCAACGCGTGGCCGGGTACAGCTAGTATCTAATAAAACATAATTATTTAATCTAATAATGAATAATTATTTCATATTTTAATAGCAAATGCTTAGACATACATATTCACCATCATTTTACAAAAAAAACTGAAGGGACCCAATGGGTTCTCCTTTATCTCCGGTTGTGGCCAATATTTTCATGGAAATATCTGAGACGGACACCATCCAGGCATCCACTCTACGCCCGTCCTTGTGGAAGAGGTACGTGGATGACACGTTTGTCATCTGGCCACATGGCGACCGCCTCAACCACATCAATTCCATACACCCAGCCATCAAATTCACCATGGAGGTAGAAAAGGATGGCATGCTAACTTTCTTGGATGTCTCAATCAAAAAGAGACCAGATGGCTCAATGAGCCACTCTGTCTACAGGAAAGTAACCCATACTGACGCCTACCTAAAACCTGATTCCCACCACCATCCATCCCAGAAGAATTCCCTCATCAAAACGCTACACATTGAGCTCAGTGTATCTCCGACCATGAACACCTAACCAGTGAACTAAAACACGTACACCAAGCTCTCAAGGCGAATGGATATTCTGACAAAACAATCCGCAAAGCCTTCACCCCAACCGTGAGGAAGGAGCCATCTGAGGATCCAATTAAAACCATCACCCTGCCATACATAGCAGGGGTAACCACAAATATTTATAAAATCATGAACAAACACAAGATCCAGGTCCGATTTAACACAGTACATAAAATTCGTGACCTGATCCCATCTGTGAAGGACAAGTTTCCTGACATGCAATATCCCGGCGTCTACAAACTAAGCTGTATCTGCGGCAGCAGTTACATTGGGGAAACCAAACGACATGTCTCGGACCGTGTTCGTGAACATAAGGCAGATCTGAAACACGGCAGGACCAATACTTCTGCTGTGGCTGATCATTACTTTAATGCGCCATAATAAGGCGCTGTAGGCAGCTGACCTGCCACCACGCTCATGGGCCGACAGGGGGCAGCCGAGAGAGAACGAGGTGTGTAGGGGTTGACCGAAGGTCAAACCCCCGCCCCTCCGTGACCGGAGGTTGACACCCCAGACCCCCCAGGGGCTGGGGGCTGAGGGGGATGGGGACCTCCACCACTTCCTAAACCCCCTTAAGAATGAAGACCTACTAAGACCTTCTAGAAGGTTCATGAGGGGAGGGGTGACCTCGACCTGGGGATAAAAGGCCGGCCCTCGGGACGGGCCAGGGAGTGTTTGCCAACTCAAGCTTGAAGACATCTGAAGACCTGAAGACTGGAACAGCACCCGGGGACCCTCCCCGAGGCTCTCGCTAGAGCCGGGGTTGCAGCGGACCAGGGCCAGTCCCGTACCACGGGGTGGGTCGGTCGGTCCAGTCTTCCCCTAGCCGCCGTGGCAAGGGACCGGCGTGTAGCATAGCCCGGCGTGTGTAGGACACGCTAGAAGGGAGGCTGTCTCTCCCTTAGGCTATCGGGTGTGACAGTAGTGTTTAACAGAGTAGTGTTTAACAGAGTAGTCTTAACAGAGTGTTAAGAGTTGTTACAATAAACGCGTTGCCTCCAACAGACGTCTCCGTGTGGTTAGTTACAGACACACCACTTGTATGTCACTGTCTCTCTCTCTGCATCTCTCTTTATGTCTCTGTCTCTCTATCTGTTTCTATCTCAGTCTGTGTATCTCTCTGTGTCTGTCTCTCTCTCCCTATGTCTCTGTATTAATGTTTCGTGTCTCTCTGTACTGCTTTTTTTGAATGTCCCTCTCTATCTCTGAGTCTGTCTCTATATATCTGTGGAACTTCTTTCGTACCGTACATTGCCAAACGTGCTAATCGGAGGTGCTGGGGAAAGACAGCCTACTAAACACAAAAATAAGTTATAAAGAAATTAGTTTCCAATCTATATTTAAAATTGCATAGCTCCAGTGGCTTCCTAATATCGGGACAGCGTTCCAGACGGCCGTAAAACTGCATCAGAAAACACGTAATGCGGTGGCCGTCTTTGTTCTATGGCCAGCCAAAAGCCACTGTGAGGATGACCGGAGTCTGCATGATGGTTTTTCTCTGTGTCTGTGTCCCTTTGTGTGTGTGTGTTTGTAGGCCTGGGCTCTGGGTTGTTCTTCATGCTTTCGGAGTCCCTGTCCCTCTGCTCACGATCATTAAGGACCTTCGTGATGGTGAGCGGGCCTGGGTAAAACTACGTGGCCGGGAGTCAGAGCTATTCCCTGTACACCTTGGGGTGTGACAGGGATGTCCTCTGGCTCCCACATTATTTAACATCTATTTTGACCACGTAGTTCGTGAAGCCTTCAATAGCTGTACCGGAGGAATTTCCATTTGGTACGGATACAATGGGAGGCTGATCGATGCCCGGGTAATTGGTGCTCACTCAGAGGAAGAGTTGCAGGCTCTGCTGCTGAACCTGGAGCTTGCCACGAAGAGGTGGGGCGTTACCATCAGCCCCACCAAAACTAAGCACCTGCCTGCGTATTTTGTGCCATCGGACACTCCACCCCCACAACTCCCAATTGGTGATAGGGCAGTTGTGGAGAGTGTAGAGAGTTTCCCATACCTTGGCAATGTGCTCATGACCGGCTCCGCTTTAACAGCAGAGGTCTCACTCCGAATCAGTCGAGCGGTATTATATTTTTATCGGTTGCGCAACGCTGTGTGGAAGCTAGCTGGTCTTTCACTCCGCACAAAGCTTCAGGTCTTCTCGGCCACGGTCATTCCCTCCCTTCTCTACGCTTGAGAAACGTGGACCTCCCTAATGGAACATCGTCGCTGGTTAGAAACATTTATGCTGGCCTGCCTACGATCCATCCTGGGTTTAACCAGGCTGGATTGTGTGAGGAGCTCACAAATCGTTGAAAGATGTGGACAAAATCCCATTGGTGAACTCCTCCGGCAGGCAAGGCTGCGTTGGCTGGACCATGTAGCCCGCATGCCCAGCCAACGCACACCTAAACAGCTTTTGTTCAGCCGGATCGAGGGGGTGAAACTGGCGCGGACGGGCTAGAGAAGAGATGGATTGATGTGGTACATGAGGATGTGGAGCTGATTGGACTTGCCGATGACTGGTACCAGCGGTGTCAAGATCGGCCTCTGTGGAGGAGGCTCGTGAAGGACGCTGCTACGGGGCAGTTGGAGGCAGTCGCCCTCCAACAACAACGGAGGGTGGAGGAGCGACGCTCACAACAACGAGCAGAGTGCCGGGTGGATAAAAGACAGCAAGTTGGCACAGAAGGGGGCACAGGTGGTGCATGAGCCAGTCATCTCAGTCAGTAGACCCGTGGCACTTGGGTCTGCCCCGTGACCTCCAGCCAACGGGCTTTCGACACTTCACGTGGCCTCAAGGTGCACATAGCCTGGCACAAGCATCGTGGTGACATCACCGCCACTTAGTGGCGAATGGCGGTTGTTGTGTTTGTTTCTCACTTTACTCCTATGTCTCTCACTGCCTATTTCTGTGTCTATCTTTCGCTGTGTGTGTTTCTCTCCGTGTCTTTCTCTCTACCCCTATTTGCCCATGGCGATGCCCTCATTATTTTCCATTACAGATTTTCGCCCATGAGCAGCCGCCCCGATCGTCCATTCCTAAGTCCAGTCCTGACTTTAGTGCTAAAACATTTTACAATACGAGAATCACAGTCACATCCACCTCATGTAAATACTGTACCATATACTTAGCATGAAGACGTAACTAATCAGGCCTATTGACCATGGAGAGTGGTGAAAGTTTCTGTGGAAAAATATTGTAAAATCATTGTAGCTCCCTATGGAATCAATGTTGGAGGAACTAGAAAATGCAATGCTCACATATATACCTAGGGGAGTTATTGAAGGCAGACCGGGATCATAGACAGGACATAAGAGAGGGTGACGACGTTAGATCGGAGTGCTTCTGAATATCAACATAGCTATGTGCTCAGGGAATCACGTTTACAAAAGGTGCATCTATCACCTGCTGTGACGTATGGCTCAGACACACCGATATATCAAATGAGTGCAGCTAAAACTTGGACGAGGAAGACAATGACAATGATCTCTGGATTAATGTATCAGCATCTGCGTGCTGAAGAAGGAAAACGAATGCATGGAAATGTAAAACATTAGACTGATCTGAGATTGAAAACACCGCTAGACCTGCTGCTGTCGGATGGTTCGTAGGGACGCAGTTATGTAGCCCACCAGAAATTAAATTCGTCACGATTCAGAATTTACAATTTCATTTATTATTTGCTCATGCCTCGTTGTTTTTACCGTCTCCTGTGTACACACACACACAACAAAAGCTGGGCGCTGGCGGCTACGCTGCTGCACGTGGCTGCTGCACTGTGGAGGCAGCAGCGAGGGTCGGTGGATTGCCGCACTTCGATGTTGTGAAACTCCCTTGCCGTGGGCGTCGAGGAGGTGCCATGCCCTGGCTATGCCAGGAGAAGGCGGTAAAGGAAGAATGTGGACTGCATGGGATTGAGTGTTTGCCCCCTTCGCACGCATGGGCGCCACGGTGGTGAGATGTTAACTACCTCGCCTGGTATACACGAGGTCGTGGATTCGACCCCGACCCAGACGCCTGCTGTATATTTGGAGTTTGCATGTCTCTGTCTCCCCGTAGTCGCGTGGATTTTTTCCGGGTCCTCCGGTTTTTACCTCCTCAGATACAGAATAAACGAGCGTTTTGAGTATTTGACTGATGTAAATTTCCACAAAATAAGCCACTTCGTTGAGCTATCATTTGGGGCCAGGTCGTTTCTGAAAAAAGAGCTGTATAGCTGAGTGAGCTTTATCTGGTAAAAAAATTTTTATTTAGTTATTATTCAGGTGCTCCGGTTTCCTCCCACATTTATTGGCCCACACCACCTCAAACTGTAGAGGACCGCAGAGCTTGGGCAATCGTTGGCGCCGACTCGTCGCCTGGCTGCTGCCTTCCCGCTCATCTGTGGTTCCTCCTCGCGCCTCCGAGTCGTTGTCCTCTCTGCGAGAGCGAGCGAGTGATGTGCGGTAGCGGCGTGTTGAAAGGTGACATTGTTATTATTGACACACAAACTAGAGGACGGATAAGGTGGCGTGACCTCACATGCATGACAACTGACCCATCGCCAGACGCCGCTCACCATGCGGGCACTCACCACTCACCAGATATCATTCACCTGGCACACACATGATATACGGTGAGGGAAAAAAGTATTTGATCCCCTGCTGATTTTGTACGTTTGCCCACTGACAAAGAAATTATCAGTCTAAAATTTTAATGGTTGGTTTATTTGAACAGTGAGAGACAGAATAACAACAACAAAAATTTAGAAAAACGTATGTCAAAAATGTTATGAATTGGTTTGCATTTAATGATGGAAATGAGTATTTGACCCATTCACAATCAGAAAGATTTCTGGCCCCCAGGTGTCTTTTATACAGGTAACGAGCTGAGATTTAGGAGCACACTCTTAAAGGGAGTGCTCCTAATCTCAGCTTGTGTAACAGGTACCTGTCCACAGAAGCAACAAATTAATCAGATTCCAAACTTTCCACCATGGCCAAGACCAAAGAGCTCTCCAAGGATGTCAGGGACAAGATTGTAGACCTACACAAGGCTGGAATGGGCTACAAGACCATTGCCAAGCAGCTTGGTGAGAAGGTGACAACAGTTGGTGCGATTATTCGCAAATGGAAGAAACATAAAAGAACTGTCAATCTCCCTCGGCCTGGGGCACCATGCAAGATCTCACCTCGTGGAGTTGCAATGATCATGAGAACAGTGAGGAATCAGCCCAGAACTACACGGGAGGATCTTGTCAATGATCTCAAGGCAGCTGGGACCATAGTTACCAAGAAAACAATTGGTAACACACTGCGCCGTGAAGGACTGAAATCCTGCAGCGCACGAAAGGTTCCCTTGCTCAAGAAAGCACATATACATGCCCGTCTGAAGTTTGCCAATGAACATCTGAATGATTCAGAACACAACTGGGTGAAAGTGTTGTGGTCAGATGAGACCAAAATGGAGCTCTTTGGCATCAACTCAACTCGCCGTCTTTGGAGGAGGAGGAGGAATGCTGCCTATGACCCCAAGAACACCATCCCCACCGTCAAACATGGAGGTGGAAACATTATGCTTTGGGGGTGTTTTTCTGCTAAGGGGACAGAACAACTTCACCGCATCAAAGCGACGATGAACAGGGCCATGTACCGTCAAATCTTGGGTGAGAAACTCCTTCCCTCAGCCAGGGCTTTGAAAATGGGTCGGGGATGGGTATTCCAGCATGACAATGGCCCAAAACACACGGCCAAGGCAACAAAGGAGTGGCTCAAGAAGAAGCACATTCAGGTCCTGGAGTGGCCTAGCCAGTCTCCAGACCTTAATCCCATAGAAAATCTGTGGAGGGAGCTGAAGGTTCGAGTTGCCAAACGTCAGCCTCGAAATCTTAATGACTTGGAGAAGATCTGCAAAGAGGAGTGGGACAAAATCCCTCCTGAGATGTGTGCAAACCTGGTGGCCAACTACAAGAAACGTCTGACCTCTGATTGCCAACAAGGGTTTTACCACCATGTACTAAGTCTTGTTTTATAGAGGTCAAATACTTATTTCCCTCATTAAAATGCAGATCAATTTATAACATTTTTGACATGCGTTTTTCTGGATTTTTTGTTGTTGTTATTCTGTCTCTCACTGTTCAAATAAACCTACCATTAAAATTATAGACTGATCATTTCTTTGTCAGTGGGCAAACGTACAAAATCAGTAGGGGATCAAATATTTTTTTTCCCTCACTGTACTCATCAACCAACACACACCACTCACCTGATCCGAACCACACACTCCAGGCATTTGCCATTCACTTGCACACAAACTCACACCATTCTCACCTATTCGTCCATAACATTGACAAAAAAACACGTCTCATTCACAATCCTGTATCTGTCTCATCTCATAAAACAACAAAATCAATGTTTTTTTTATCCCGTCAGCCCCACGGTCTTCTTGGAGTGCATAATGTCAGCAGTATTAGTTCAATACAAAGCAAGCTATGGGCTCGCTTCGACATTCAGTGTCTCATCAGCAGTCAGGCTTGCCCCAACCAACGTTGGTGAATCGCAAGATACTAAAGATGCTAATAAGCAAAGACGCCCCACCCCCGATAACTTCAAGATAATGGGTCCGAGTTTTCACGCAAAATGGTATCGTGTACTGCCGGGGTGTCCAAACTACGGCCCGCGGGCCAACTGCGGCCCGCCATCCATTTTTAATTGGCCCGTATCAAAGTCTAAAAATATAATGGACTATGGCCCACTGTATTGAATTTCTTAATATAAACACGAGATGGCGCTATTGTCTTGAACAAGGCAGCGTCTCCACAAAGCAAGCAATCGAAGAAAACATTTGCTCAGGGTCACCAGAAATGCCGGAACTGAAGAGACGCAAGATTGCAAGCGAGTGCAGAAAATTTCAGACTCGGTGGAAAAATGAATTTTTTTTCATAGAAACCAAGGGGAAGTGTGTTTGTTTGATTTGTAATGAGAGTGTTGCCGTGATGAAAGAGTACAATGTACGACGGCATTATGAAACGAAACATCAGACCTTCACGTCCTACACTGGCGCCGGGCGGAGAGAGAAGGTAAAGCAAATGGCAAGCTAGTCTGCTAACGCAGCAGCAGGGTTGTTTTGCCGTGCTAACAAAGCTCAAGAAAATGCAACAATAGTCAGCAATGAAGTAGCTGAACTCATTGCCCTACACGGGAAACCTTTCTCAGACGGTGGCTTCATCAAACAGTGCCTCACTAAAGTCGTGGGAATAATGTGCCTGGAGAAAATGCAGGATTTCAACGATGTTAGTATGTCCAGAAATAAGGTTGTGCGGCGAATTGAAGACTTGTCAGCTAACTTAAAACAGCAAGTGTCAGATAAAGCTTGTGCTTTCGATTTTTACTCGATTGCATGTGATGAGAGCACAGATGCCACGGACACTGCACGGCTGTTAATTTTTTTGCGGGGAGTTGATGATAATTTTTGCATTACGGAGGAACTGCTTGATCTTCGGAGTCTAAAGGGGACAACAACTGGGAAGGACATGTTTTGAAGCTGTGTCAGATTCAATTAACCAGGCTGGACTTAAATGGGACAAGCTGTGTGGAATTACAACGGATGGGGCTCCAGCAGTGACAGGCGAGCGCAAAGGAATGGCTTCTATGGTGAGTGCCAAGGTGCAGGAGAGCGGATGTGAGGCTGTTAAAATGCACTGTATCATCTAGCAAGAAGCCCTCTGTGCCAAGATAATCCAGCTTGGCGATGTGATGAACACAGTTGTGAAAAATGTCAAAAAAAATAATGGCCCGAGGGCTTTACCACAGAGAATTGCAAGCGTTCCTCTCTGATGTCGATGCTGAATACGGGGACCTACTCTACCATTCTCAAGTGCGCTGGCTCAGTCGCGGCTCCGTGCGGCAGCGGTTTTATTCCCTGAGATCAAATGTCGACAAGTTTTTGAAAGAAAAGGGCAGACCTCTCCATGAGATCAGTGACCCTTTATGGTTGGCAGGCCTGGCTTTTTTAGTTGATCTCACTGATCATCTCAACACCCCGAACAAGAGACTACAAGGCAAAGAGCAGCTGGTACCACAGCTGTATGTGCACATGAAAGCATTCCGTGCGAAGCTCCGTCTCTTCGAGTCACAACTGCGCAACTTAAATGTAGCGCACTTCCCCACGCTGACCGAAATCAATGCGCATTTCCAAATGCCAAGCTCTCTGCAAAAATAGGAGAATATGTGTCTGTGATCACATCTCTCATGACAGAATTCAGTCAGCGCTCCCAAGATTTTTCTGTTATTGAGAAGGAAATCACACTGTTTGCGGCTCCGTTTTCAATGGATGCAAAAGAAGTGGAGGAGAGTGTGCAATTAGAACTGATCGAAATTCAGTGTGATGATTCTTTGAAGAATCAGCATCAGCTTCTCTCCCTACCTGACTTCTACCGGAGTTTGGAAAAGGCCAAGTTTCCTCTGATGAGACGCCATGCAAAACGAATGATGAGTCTGTTCGGCTCAACATACATATGTGAGCAGACATTCTCTCTGTTAACGCTGAACAAAAGCAGGCTGAGAACCAGAACGACCGACAGCCATCTCCGTGACGTCCTTCGCATCTCAACCACCAAACTTACTCCTGACCTGCCAGCTATCCTTCACACCAAAGCGCCGCATCACTGCTCCCACTGAGCGCAACATTCTTCCCATTACAGGTGAGTTAAAAATATACACACCGTTTTCATTTATTAATAAGCCCAATTACTTAATAAATTAAGTTAATGAAAGTTGATGACAATTTTTTTAACAAACGTTAGTTGATGTGTTAACAAGCCCAATAATTTATTTGTGTAATAGGCTTGAAATATCCACATCCCCTATTTCTCTTCTTGTCTCTCCCTTCATACAGGACAATGAAGGGGGATCAGCACCCTAAGAACCAATCTGAGGCTGTCACTGAGAGAATGACCTGCCAACCTTTTTGTAAAAAATAAAGTGAAAATCTACTTATGAAGAGCTATGATGGAGGCTTTTTTTCTTCAAACATGTTCAATAATCAAACGTAATTTACCTGCATCTGATTGATTTTGACAATATTAGTGCATGAGAAGTGAGGCAGTATACCTCACGTCTGTATGTGGCCCTCGGGTAAAAAAGTTTGGACACCCCTGGTGTAACTGTAATGTATTCTGATATAAAGTACACATTACTCAATTGGGATTATACATAGCCACCCACCTACTGTGAAAACTGGCAGGACCCTCCTGAAAAAGAGCCACGAGGCTCACTCAGTGAGGCAGCGGCGGCCCTGGACCCGCTGCTGCCAGCAATCGGCGCCCCCAAACCCCAGGGGCAGATCGAGGCTGAGTTTTTTGGCAAACTGGGAAACATTTTGCCCCTATTTTCCGTTCAATGTTATTTATTTATTTAAAGAGGCATAATACTGGTAGGAACGAAGTTGTAAACTGAGTGTACCAGCCTGCAATAGATTAATGTGTCCGTCCGTCCCCTTTCAATACTTTAACGAAGTGAAATCTCGTGCTGTTGGGTGTAAAATCAGCAATAGACAGCGCAGAGACTTGTCCTACCAGCCCACCCTGCAGGGACCTGTTTATTCGGATTGTCCGTCCGTCTGTCCAATCAATCAATTGTCAGAAATGTTGAGAAATTAATTATAATTTTTTTGGTATTTGTATTTTTTTTGTACTTTTACCTCGAATTTGGCACCCCACTTAACTTGGCGCCCTAGACGACCGCCTAGATAGCCTACATGGACGTGTCGCGCCTGCAGTGAGGCTTTCCTGGGTAAACAAGCCTCATAATAATCACATTCCTGCGGAGGGAGCTGGTAGGAATGTTGGGTTTCTTGGTCAGTGGCCAGGTCAACGGCGGCACCACGTGGTGTATTCCGCAAATATGCCCGACTGTGAGGGCGGGCACAAGCCGGCGTGATTAGGTGAAACGTTGAGTTTTATAAGTCCACCACGGGGTGACCAGTCCCACCCCACCCAGCCCCTCCCCTCCCACCCCCCACCCAGCCCCACCCTCCCCACCCAGCCCCTCCCCACCCTCCCCACCCAGCCCCTCCCCACCCTCCCCACCCTCCCCACCCAGCCCCTCCCCACCCTCCCCACCCAGCCCCACCTCTCACATTTTTGGATGGACGATGGACGGACACAATAATCCCCTGTGGGCTGGTGTAACCAGAGGTTCCTACCAGTATCATCATGATCACACTTGACACCACTCGCTTGTGGCCGTCTGATACGTATTGTCTCCGCGGCACAGTAGCGTGTTTAGTCCAGCAGGGGGTGCTGCGGCAATGTTGTTGACGCACGTGTTGGCTTCACGTGCTATGAAGAAGAGCAATTGAAGCAATTGGCGGGACCCCGGGGTCCCATCACTGCCCCGGGCGGGGAAAAACCGCGTAGCGACACGAGTCTTGCCTTACCGACAACACAACTAGCGTCAATCGATTGGCCTCGTCGAGAGCTATTCGGGGCACTAAGTTTCGTAAAAAGTTGAAAAATTACTTAAACACGTTAAATTCACTGCCTGGGGGGCGGGCTCGCCTTGGCAAAGAAGCCGAGGATCGACGGCTGACCGGAGGGCGTCGTCGCCCCCCGGGGCTCGCGTTTGCCCGGTGGGGTGGCGCCCATCGTGTTGATCGCCGCCTGCTGCTGCTGCTGCTGGCGCTTGTTGGTGCGAGTCTGGGCGGACGGCGCGTTGCTGTCGGGGTCACGAGTGGGCGGACTGAAAAATAATAATTATTGACCTGATTTTTGCGGGACCCCAGGGTCCCGCCAAATAATTCAATCGACCAAATGTCGCGTATTAAAAAATAAATACTTTTAAGACCACAGTTTGTTGTTACGAATTGTCGCTGAGTAGCCATTGCACTGCAGCACGTGACTTGTTTTTTCATCTCGGTCAAGAGTCATAACATAGGCAATGTGCAATTCCAAAGACGCCCATGGATGATTATGGTGGGTGTTTCAGATTGCCATCAAACACCCTACCTGTGTTACGCACTGGATTATAATTTTTAAAATCTGAGATAAAATTCATATGTCGTACAAAGTTCACATTTAATACCATAGCCAGCTGGATTAAAACGGTCAAAATGAGTTATCTTTCAGCTCTGTACGTTGAGAACTACTCAAATTAATGCTGCAAAAACACACCGGCTTATGTGAGCCGATTCATAATCTGTGCCATAACTCACACACGTGTCTCCCTTGTTGCCTCTCTCTCCAGAGGCTGTCCCCACTCCTTGCCTTGGCCTCGCCCCTCCACCAGTTGGCCCTGTTCAGCCCCATCCACCACATGAACCACAGATGTGTCTTTAATCTAGTTTAAAGG
This sequence comes from Petromyzon marinus, assembly GCF_048934315.1. Lineage (NCBI taxonomy): Eukaryota > Metazoa > Chordata > Hyperoartia > Petromyzontiformes > Petromyzontidae > Petromyzon > Petromyzon marinus. Next base: position 5,949,778 of record NC_133690.1, on the reverse strand, counting down.
CTATATGCAGTTGTTATAGGTCATTACCAGTGCCATAGGTTATCGGTTTCTGGTTAAAATCAGCTGGACCTGTAAAATGAAAATTACAGGAAGCCCTCGACTTACGAACACCCGACTTAAGAATACCCGACTTAGGAACACCCGACTAACGAACACTAGTACTTAAGAATCCGCGAAATTTCGTGAAACTGAACGTTCGTAAATCGAGGGATACCTGTATAGAGTGAGAGACAAGGTAGGGGCGATGAGAAGTTTCCTGTTGCCCGGGAAAGCAAACGCGGTGTGGAAGGCAGGGCATGTGGAAGGAGGGAAGTTGTGAGATGTGATGAGGCTGAGGCTGAGGTTGACTCAGCCTCAAATTATTACCTGGTGCGATGTGTAAATATCGTCACTGGGGAGATAAAGACGGCCGGGCGTGGTGCTGGCCACCCATCCCTCGTGTGCCGTTCAGGCCTTCATAGGTGCTTGCTTATAGCACTTGCCCCAACAGTCTGTTAAGGCTATACGGGTGATCTTTGTCTGTATAATGAAGGCCATGGATTTGGGCATAGGCAAAGGAATCTAGCATTTCTTATCAATCCATGCACTTCCTCCCACCACTCTCCCTAAAATAAAAATAATTACTGAACATGCACACCGTTAATTACCCACGTGGGGAGCCATATCAGCGCTATAAATCCGTCTTGCAGCTTGTGGACTGTGTAGCGTGGTGTCCCGCACCACCAGGGCCCTGCTTTGCACCACAAACTAACTTTGCTTCTGCCACCTACAAGGTGTAGGGCGTGATGTGCATGTAGGGGGAAGAAGAGTCTGGGGCCAGATACATGGAATGTGGGATGTGGGCAGGAAGAAGGTTGTGTATTGGAGATCCTGGCTCTGAGATAATGTGGAGGTTTGGGTAGGCTGTGTGCGCTGAGTGTTGTGGCGAGTGGTCGGTGGTATGTGGACTGGACAAAGAGGCTGTTCGTATGTTGATGGGTGTGTATGAGGCTGGGTATAGGAGTTGGGGCGTGTGCAAGGTGTGTACGAGGATGGGTGTTGGTATTCGTGTTGGGTGTATGGGCTGTAGATTACATTATCTGGCTGTTTGATTGGTGGGTGGGTATAGGGCTGGCTGTGTGAGGTCTGGGTGAGTGTTTGTGGCTGGATGTGTGAGTTCTGGGTGAATGCTTGGGGCTGGCTGTGTGAGTTCTGGGTGAGTGTTTGGGGCTGGCTGTGTGAGTTTTGGGTGAATGCTTGGGGTTGGCTGTTTGAGTTCTGGGTGAGTGTTTGGGGCTGACAGTGTGAGTTCTGGGTGAGTGTTTGGGGCTGGCTGTGTGAGTTCTGGGTGAGTGTTTGGGGCTGGCTGTGTGAGTGCTGGGTGAGGGTTTGGGGCTGGCTGTGTGAGTTCAGGGTGAATGTTTGGGGCTGGCTGTGTGAGTTCTGGGTGAGTGTTTGGGGCTGACAGTGTGAGTTCTGGGTGAGTGTTTGGGGCTAAGGATTTGATAAACATTTCAGGTCTTAATTGATTGTTCACGCTTACAGTGGCTTTCAGACAGCACACATTAATTTTTCGTCTCCCCCCTCCTCTTTTCAGAACATAGATGGACTAGTCCTTCTAAATAAACTGCCAATTCGCTGCGCGTGGCGCTGACGTATTTTTTATAAATAAATACACCGTTTTAAAATAAATAAATTAATGCAAACCGACGCACCTGATGACGACCGTTTGTGTTATGGTCGAAACGTCGTGAGAATTTTTATTGTTTTATATATATTTTTTATTATTTTATTGTTTCCCTTCAACGTGACTTTACCGAAAGAGCTAAGAATATGAGGGAGGGGGGTGTTTGAGAAATGTGACATCACATCAAAATGGGCAACTTTATAAATAATTATAGACAACACGTTCTGCTTAATTAAACTTTTTTTTTATAAATGTTTTCTCCTACAACATCAGAGTGCAGCGCCACATTAAATACGCACTACAATGACAATAGTTTAAAGCGATTTGAAGCATGTTTTATATTTTTATATTTTTGTGACGTCATGTTTGAGGGGGGGGTCTGACTTTTTGCGACGCCGTGTGACGAGGGGGGGTCAAAAATCGTCCAATATCGCGTGACGTCATTTATGGACAGCCCCTTTTAACTTTATATATATTTTAATTCTCATCGTCGTCGTGTGTGTGGAAATGTATAGCAGCCAAATACTCTAAACGCGTTTTTCTACGGAATCTTCGAGACCCATAGACTCACAGCGACCCACAGAGACCCATAGAGACCCACAGAGACCCATAGAGACCCACAGAGACCCATAGAGACCCATAGAGACCCACAGAGACCCACAGAGACCCGCAGAGACCCACAGAGACCCATAGAGTCCCACAGAGACCCACAGAGACCAATATACCCATAGAGACCCACCCACAGAAACCCATAGAAACCCACAGAACCACATAGAGACCCAAAGAGACCCACAGAGACCCCATAGACCCATAGAGAACCGTAGACCCATACTCATAGAGACCCGCAGAGACCCACAGAGACCCATAGACTCACAGAAACCCTTCGACCCACAGAGACCTACAGACCCACAGAGACCCAGAGACTCGTATAGGCCCACAGAGACCCACAGAAATGCATAGCAGCATCGAAATAATTTAAACGCACTGACATTTTAAATGGACCCGGACAAAATCCACCACGTGGAAAGAGACGCAGACTCGGAATATACAGCAGCAGCAGGCAGGGTCGGGATCGAAACCATGACCTCCTGCACACCTGGCGAGGTAGTCAACATCTCATAGCCACCGTGGTGATGATGAGAGAGACGCAATTTGTACCTCCACACAGATGGCACGGTTGACTACGTACGGTGCGAAAAAAAGTTCAAGCCAAAGACAAAGATCCCCCGTATAGCCTTAACAGACTGTTGGGGCAATTTCTATTAGCGAGTAGCACCTATGTTGTAGTGGGTTTAACTCTCCAACACACAGCAACCGGTTAGTGCTGTACTAGTAACGAATTGTAAATGTTGTAGTGGGTTTAACTCTCCAACACACAGCAACCGGTGAGTGCTGTACTAGTAACGAATTGTGAATGTTGCAGTGGGTTTAACTCTCCAACACACAGCAACCGGTTAGTGCTGTACTAGTAACGAATTGTAAATGTTGTAGTGGGTTTAACTCTCCAACACACAACTTAGTGCTGTACTAGTAACGAATTGGCCACGTTCTGTTGATGTGACACAAACCCCCCATGAACATATACTGGCCTTTCACGACATGTGGCAATTTTAGATTCACCCCTCAAATGATGACTAAACCCATCGCCAGGGCAAAGCGGCGATTCCCCCACCCACAACCCACCCCTGCCCACCCACTACCCACCACTACCCACCCCTACCCACCCACTACCTACCCCGACCCACCCCCTACCTACCCCCTACCCACCCCCTACCCACAACCACTCCCTACCCACCTACAACCCACCCCCTACCCACCCACAACCCACCCCTACCCACCTCCTACCCACCCACTAGCCACCCCTACCCACCCCTACCCACCCCTTACCCACCCCCTACCCACCCCCTACCCACCCACAACCCACCCTTACCCACTCACAACCCACCCACAACCCACCCCCTACTCACCCACGCGCGCGCGACAGTGATGGAGATGCCGTCTCCTGCTCCTGCTGCTGCTGTCTCTGATGCTGGGGGTGGTGCCGATGACCCCGCGTGGCCGAGCCGAGCGGCGTGCCTGTGGCTCGCCCTCTGCGCCTTCCAGGCGCGCGCGGCCCTCGCTGTGTCGCGGGTGGTGGGAGGCCGCCTGCAGCTGCCGCCCGCAGAGCGATGGGTCGTGGCCTGGCTGCTCTATGACGCAGTGGTTCATATCACACTGGTGAGTGAGTGGGTGAGTGGGTGGTGGTGGTGGTGTAGTTACACTGCAGCGCCACACCTATTTACCATCATTAGGGGAAAGAACGGTGATCCAATCTCCGACCCCCCGCAAGGAACAGGTTTGCAGATTTTGCTGCGCATTTCTGTGAAGTCCTGGGGGTGGGGGACATCCCTCAGCCAGGAAACATCGTGAGGCACAAAGTGAGGATGACCCTGCTGAGGCTGCAGTGGTTCAAATATTGGAAGAAGTCACCCCCTGTGAGTGGCTGGCTGAAGAACCATCTGTTGAGGAAGTACTGAAGGCGATCCGGAGTCTGAGACCAGGAAAGGCACCGGGTAGAGATGATCTCCCAATCGAAATGCTGAGGGAGGGTGGCGTTTGTGCACAGACTGTCCTACATGACATCATAACAAACAGTCTGGACCACTGGACCGGTTCCGCAGGACTCGAAGGATGCCCTGGTGGTCCCCATATTTAAGAAGGGAGACCGCACAGACTGTAACAACTACAGAGGCATCTCACTCCTCAGTGTGCTAGGAAAGGTCCTGGCAAGAATTATTCAACATCGCCTTGCCAGGCGCGCTGAGGAGAGGCTTGTGGAGCCCCAATGCGGTTTCAGGAAAGGGCGGTCCTGCACAGATGCCATATTTTCTGTCCGTTTACTACAGCAGAGGTGTAGGGAATTCCAACAAGACCTACATCTCTGCTTTATTGACCTGGTCAAAGCCTATGATACCACCAGTATACCTGGGCTCTGGGTTGTTCTTAGCGCTTTCGGAGTCCCTAACCCGCTGCTCACGATCATTAAGGACCTTCATGATGGTGAGCGGGCCCGGATAAAACTACGTGCCGGGAATCGGAGCCATTCCCTGTTCACCTTGGGGTGCGACAGGGATGTCCTCTGGCTCCAATATTATTTAACATCTATTTCGACCACGTAGTTCGTGAAGCCTTCAGTAGCTGTACCGGAGGAATTTCCATCTGGTACAGATACAATGTGAGGCTGATCGATGCCAGGGTACGGTCAAGGGATGGCTCCCTATTGGTCAACCACGCTACGTATGCCGACGACCTGGTAATTGCGGCTCACTCAGAGGAGGAGTTGGAGGCGCTGCGGCTGAAACTGGAGTGTGCCACTAAGAGGTGGCGCCTTACCATCAGCCCCACCAAAACGAAGTACCTGCCTGGGTATTTTGTACGATCGGACACTCCACCCCCACAATTCCCAATCGGTGATGGGGCAGTTGTCGAGAGAGTGGAAAGTTTCCCATACCTGGGCAGTGTGGTCATGACCGGCTCCGGTTTAACAGCAGAGGTCTCACTCCGAATCAGTCGAGTGGCAATATCTTTTAATTGATGCGTAACGCTGTGTGGAAGCTACGTGGTCTGTCGCTCCGTACGAAGCTTCGGGTCTTCTCAGCCACAGTCATTCCCTCTGTTCTCTACGCTTGCGAAATGTGGACCCCCCTAATGGAACATCTTCGTCGGTTAGAAACATTTAGACTGGCCTGCCTACGATCAATCTTGGGTTTAACCAGGCTGGATTGTGTGAGGAGCTCACAAATCCTCGAAAGATCTGGACAAAGTCCCATCGGTGAGCACCTCCGGCAAGCAAGGCTGCGTTGGCTGGGCCATGTTGCCCGCATGCCCAGCCACCGCATGCCGAAACAGCTTTTGTTCTGCCGGATCGAGGGGGCTAAACGGGCGCGGCATAGGCTAGAGAAGAGTTGGAGTGATGTGGTACAGGAGGATGTGGAGCTGGTACCAGCGGTGTCAAGATCGGCCTCTGTAGAGGAGGCTCGTGAAGGACGCTACTGGGCACAACAACGAGCGGAGCGCCGGGTGGCTAAAGCACAGCAAGTTGGCACAGTATGGGGCACAGGTGGTGCATCAGCCAGTCATCTCGGTCATCTCAGTCAGTATACCCGTGGCACCTGCTGGGTCTGCCCCATGACATCCTGCCAGCGGGCGTTCGACACTTCACGTGGTAGCCTCAAGGTGCACATAGCCTGGCACAAGCGTCGTGGTGACGTCACCGCCACTGAGTGGCGAATGGCGGTTGTCGTTATTATTGGTAATGGTGGTGCTGATGGTGGTGATGGTGGTGGTGATGGTGGTGGTGATGGTGAGTGATGGTGTAGCTACACTGGGTGAGTGATGGTGTTGCTACGCTGGTGATGGTGTAGCTACGCTGGTGATGGTGTGGCTATGCTGGGTGAGTGATGGTGTAGCTACACTGGGTAATGGTGTAGCTATACTGGCGATGGTGTAGCTACGCTGGGTGAGTGATGGTGTAGCTACACTGGGTTATGGTGTAGCTACACTGGGTGAGTGTTGGTGTAGCTACACTGGTGATGGTGTAGCTACGCTGGTGATGGTGTAGCTACACTGGGTGAGTGATGGTGTAGCTACACTGGGTGATGGTGTAGCTACACTGGGTGAGTGTTGGTGTAGCTACACTGGTGATCGTGTAGCTACACTGGGTGATGGTGTAGCTACACTAGGTGAGTGATGGTGTAGCTACGCTGGTGATGGTGTAGCTACACTGGGTGAGTGATGGTGTAGCTACGCTGGTGATGGTGTAGCTACACTGGGTGAGTGATGGTGTAGCTACGCTGGTGATGGTGTAGCTACACTGGGTGATGGTGTAGCTACACTGGGTGAGTGATGGTGTAGCTACGCTGGTGATGGTGTAGCTACACTGGTGATGGTGTAGCTACACTGGGTGGGTGATGCTGTAGCTACACTGGGTGATGGTGTAGCTATGCTGGTGATGGTGTAGCTACACTGGGTGAGTGATGGTGTAGCTACACTGGGTGAGTGATGGTGTAGCTACACTGGTGATGGTGTAGCTACATTGGGTGAGTGATGGTGTAGCTACACTGGTGATGGTGTAGCTACACTGGGTGGGTGATGCTGTAGCTACACTGGGTGATGGTGTAGCTACGCTGGTGATGGTGTAGCTACACTGGGTGAGTGATCGTGTAGCTACACTGGTGATGGTGTAGCTACACTGGGTGAGTAATGGTGTAGCTACACTTGGGGAGTGATGGTGTAGCTACACTGGTGATGGTGTAGCTACACTGGGTGAGTGATGGTGTAGCTACACTGGTGATGGTGTAGCTACACTGGTGATGGTGTAGCTACACTGGTGATGGTGTAGCTACGCTGGTGATGGTGTAGCTACACTGGGTGATGGTGTAGCTACACTGGGTGAGTGATGGTGTAGCTACGCTGGTGATGGTGTAATTACACTGGTGATCGTGTAGCTACGCTGGTGATGGTGTAGCTACACTGGGTGAGTGATGGTGTAGCTACACTGGTGATGGTGTAGCTACGCTGGTGATGGTGTAGCTACACTGGGTGAGTGATGGTGTAGCTACGCTGGTGATGGTGTAGCTACACTCTGTGAGTGATGGTGTAGCTACACTCTGTGAGTGATGGTGTAGCTACACCGGCCTGCGTTGTTGGTGTTGCTACACAGCACTTGCCCCAACAGTCTGTCTGAGGCTACACGGTGGGGGTGGGGGGGACCTTTGTCTTTGTGCCTGCAGGAGGGTCCCTTCGTCTGCATCTCGCTGGTGAGCTCTGTGGCGGAGTCGGACAGCGTCCACTCCATGCTGTGTAAGCCAACTGCTCACCGGGGTTCACGTCCACGCCAGCTCTCTGTGTTGTGTTGCATCGTGTTTCTAAGTTTACTGTGTGCTTGTTTTCTCGTTCACCCTTTCCTGATGACGGTTGGAGCTCTGTCGGGACGACAGAGCTCCAATGAGCTCCAATGAGCTCTGTCGTCCCGACAGTTTTTTGTTCCTTCACCTGAAGACGGCCGCTCGCGTTGTGGCCGAAACGTCGTGAGAATTTTATTGTTTTATTTTATTATTTCATTCTCATTCTACGTGGTGGTGACTTTACCGAAAGAACCCAAGAAGATGAATCCTTGCAGTCACGAAAGCTTTCAATCGAAAGATTTCCCCCTCGTTCACACCTGAGGACGGTTGCTTGCGTTGGTCTATTTAGTTTTTTCTCCCCGCTTACCACGTGATGACTTTACTTGAAGGGAACGAAGAGTGTGGATTCCTGCAGTCACGAAAGCTTCAAATCAAGATGGCACTATTGCGTCCTTGCTTGCTGACGAAAAGTGTTACCGGCAGCGCGTGGCAGCACCGCACGTCAGCAGGCGACGGTAGATACGGGGAGAAAGACAGCGAAGGGAAAGCTCTGGAAGGGGTCCATCTGGAAGCCCCCGGGAACCTGCTGGTAGGTTCCAAAAGGGGGGCGTGGCCAGGGCGGGGCGAGGCCACGCCCTGAGGCGGGAGCTCGGGGCTGTTGCTAAAAGTGGATCTCCTCGCCGTTCGTCACCGTCGTCGCCGCCGCCATCTTCACCATCGCCGGCAGGGGCGGAGCCATGGGGGGGGGGGCTGGGGTGGGGGGGCTCGGCCCCCCCTGAAATTTTGGGAAAGTCGGTAATCGGGATTACCGGATATCCGGCTGCTGCAAAATGCTGCAGGCTGCCACCTTGTGCTGCCCTGCAGGCTGCCACCTTGTGTGCTGCCCTGCAGGCTGCCACCTTGTGCTGCCCTGCAGGCTGCCACCTCGTGCTGCCCTGCAGGCTGCCACCTCGTGCTGGCCTGCAGGCTGCCATCTTGTGCTGCCCGGCAGGCTGCTTGAGCGGCAGCCTTTCGAACTCATCGAACTTATCAGCCACATCAGCGGCTCCGACCTATTAATAAACTCCGAGTTCAAATCCAAGACAATTTGTTTTACGCATTTTGTGGCGCCCACTGGAAAACATTACACTGGATATCTCAGAATATTGAAGTCAACCCCCCCCCCCGCTCCCCCCCCCCCCCTCAAAGTCAACATCCTGGCTCCGCCCCTGATCACCGGGCCCCGCTAGCTCGACAGCCTGCCAACTGTACTAGCTAGGTAGTGCCACTGAGAGTAGGCACGGCTGTGTGTGAGATATACATAAAGAGTGTGCACCCACGTAGGGTGCGTGCAGTCCCCTTCGCGTGCAAGAGTAAAGAAGGCGCCTCCAATAATTCCTGTCTCCGAACTGCATCACGACACTGACGTAATGACGACTCGACACACTTCCCTTGAGATGGCATCTCATTGAAGACACGTTCACTTGGCATCAGGCGGAGACCTCCACCGCAACAGCCCCGAGTCTCCCGCGCATCTCCCTTATATACCAACACGAGGCCACGCCCCTTTTCTCGATCATTCTCGCCGACTCTGGACGCTCGCTCCACCGGGGGACTCCACAGGTGCCGTGGGTTGATTGCTGTGCCAGGATAGGTGCAGGAGGAGGTCACGGGACAAACCCAGCAGGTGCCGTGGGTTGATTGCTGTGCCAGGATAGGTGCAGGAGGAGGTCACGGGACAGACCCAGCAGGTGCCCATGGGTTGACTGCTGTGCCAGGCTAGGTGCAGGAGGAGGTCACGGGACAGACCCAGCAGCTGCCGTGGGTTGACTGCTTTGCCAGGCTAGGTGCAGGAGGAGGTCACGGGACAGACCCAGCAGGTGCTGTGGGTTGACTGCTGTGCCAGGCTAGGTGCAGGAAGAGGTCACGGGACAGACCCAGCAGGTGCCGTGGGTTGACTGCTGTGCCAGGCTAGGTGCAGGACGAGGTCACGGGACAGACCCAGCAGGTGCCCTGGGTTGACTGCTGTGCCAGGCTAGGTGCAGGAAGAGGTCACGGGACAGACCCAGCAGGTGCCGTGGGTTGACTGCTGTGCCAGGCTAGGTGCAGGACGAGGTCACGGGACAGACCCAGCAGGTGCCCTGGGTTGACTGCTGTGCCAGGCTAGGTGCAGGAGGAGGTCACGGGACAGACCCAGCAGGTGCCTTGGGTTGACTGCTTTGCCAGGCTAGGTGCAGGAGGAGGTCACGGGACAGACCCAGCAGGTGCCGTGGGTTGACTGCTGTGCCAGGCTAGGTGCAGGAGGAGGTCACGGGACAGACCCAGCAGGTGCTGTGGGTTGACTGTTGTGCCAGGCTAGGTGCAGGAGGAGGTCACGGGACAGACCCAGCAGGTGCCCATGGGTTGACTGCTGTGCCAGGCTAGGTGCAGGAAGAGGTCACGGGACAGACCCAGCAGGTGCCGTGGGTTGACTGCTGTGCCAGGCTAGATGCAGGACGAGGTCACGGGACAGACCCAGCAGGTGCCGTGGGTTGACTGCTGTGCCAGGCTAGGTGCAGGAGGAGGTCACGGGACAGACCCAGCAGGTGCCTTGGGTTGACTGCTGTGCCAGGCTAGGTGCAGGAGGAGGTCACGGGACAGACCCAGCAGCTGCCGAGCATATTCACGGGAACGCGTGCGTGTGTGTGTCTGTGTGTGTGTCTGTGTGTCTGTGTGTGTCTGTGTGTCTGTGTGTGTCTGTGAGTGTGTGTGTCTGTGTGTATGTCTGTGTGTGTGTGTGTCTGTGTGAGTCAAGGCCTATGCTACCATCAGTAGGCTTGGGCTCTGGGTTGTTCTTCGTGCTTTCGGAGTCCTTGACCCTCTGCTCATGCTCATTAAGGACCTTCATGATGGTGAGCGGGCCTGGGTAAAACTACGTGGCCGGCGTCAGAGCCATTGCCTGTACACCTTGGGGTGCGACAGGGATGTCCTCTGGCTCCAACATTATTTAACATCTATTTCGATCACGTAGTTCGTGAAGCCTTCAGTAGCTGTACCCGATGAATTTCCATCTGGTACAGATACAATGGGAGGCTGATCGATGCCCGGGTGCGGTCAAGGGATGGCTCCCTATTGGTCAACCACGTTACGTATGCCGGAGACTTGGTAATTTCGGCATACTCAGAGGAGGAGATGGAGATGCTGCTGCTGAGACTGGAGTGTGCCACTAGGAGGTGCGGCCTTACCATCAGCCCCACCAAAACTAAGCAACTGCCTGGGTATGTTGTACCATCGGGCACTCTACCCCCACAACTCCCAATTGGTGATGGGGCAATTGTGGAGAGAGTGTAGAGTTTCCCATACCTGGGTAGTGTGCTTATGACCGGCTCCAGTTTAACAGCAGAGGTCTCACTCCGAAACAGTCGAGCGGCAATATCTTTTCATCGGTTGCGTAACGCTGTGTGGAAGCTACCTAGTCTGTCGCTCCGCACTAAGCTTCAGGTCTTCTCGGCCACGGTCATTCCCTCCCTTCTCTACCCTTGCGAAACGTGGACCCCCCTAATGGAACATCTTCGCCGGTTAGAAACATTTAGGCTGGCCTGCCTACGATCCATCCTGGGTTTAACCAGGCTGGATTGTGTGAGGAGCTCACAAATCCTTGAAAGATCTGGGCACGGTCCCATCGGTGAGCTCCTCCGGCAGGCAAGGCTGCGTTGGCTGGGTCATGTAGCCCGCATGCCCAGACACCGCATGCCGAAACAGCTTTTGTTCGGCCGGATTGAGGGGGCTAAACGGGCGCGGCACGGGCTAGATAAGAGATGGAGTGATCTGGTACAGGAGGACGTGGAGCTGAGTGGACTTGCCGATGACTGGTACCAGTGGTGTCAAGATCGGCCTCTGTGTAGGAGGCTCGTGAAGGACCCTACTGGGCAGTTGGAGGTAGTCACCCTCCAACAAGAACGCAGGGCGGAGGAGCGACGCTCACAACAACGAGCGGAGCGCCGGGTGGCTAATGCACAGCAGGTTGGCACAGTAGGGGGCACAGGTGGTGCATCAGTCATCTCAGTCATCTCAGTCAGTCGACCCGTGGCACTTGGTCTGCCCCGTGACCTCCTGCCCGCTGGCGTTCGACACTTCACGTGGCCTCAAGGTGCACATGGCCTGGCACAAGTGTCGTGGTGACGTCACCGCCACTTAGTGGCGAATGGCGGTTGTTGTTGTTGTGTGTTTGTGTGTCAGTGTGTGTGTGGTGTGTGTGTGTGTCAGTGTAGCGGTTAGCGCTACGCTGTGCTACGAACCCGGCGACCCGAATTCGATTCCCGCTCAAGGCCAACACCGCCAGTGACGATTATCTAAACCGGTCCAGGGCCTCCCCCTAGGTTGACTCAGCCTCAAATGAGTACCTGCTGCGATGTGCAGTAAACATCGCCACTGGGGAGACAAAGGCGGTCGGGCCTGGTGCTGGCCACCCACCCCCTCGTGTGCCACAGTGCCGGTAGCCTTCACAGGTGCTGCTACTCGCTAACAGCACTTGCCACTACAGCCTGTTAGAGGCTACACGGGGGACCTTTGTCTGTGTGTCTATAGGTGCTGCTCGCTACTCACAGCACTTGCCCCTACAGCCCTGTTAGAGGCTACACGGGGGACCTTTGTCTGTGTGTCTACAGCTGCTGCTCGCTGCTCACGGCCACTTGCCCCCTACAGCCCTGTTAGAGGCTACACGGGGGACCTTTGTCTGTGTCTACAGCTGCTGCTCGCTACACACAGCCACTTGACCCTACAGCCCTGTTAGAGGCTACACGGGGGACCTTTGTCTGTGTCTATAGCTGCTGCTCGCTACACACAGCCACTTGCCCCCTACAGCCCTGTTATGTCTGTAGGGGCAGTTTAACGCGAACGAGACGACAACAACAACAACAATCACAAAGCCAACGGCGACTCGAACGATGCTTTATTAATCCGCGGGGCCGCCCTCAGTCATCCCAGAGCAGGATCAGCTCCTCGTCGTCCTCGTCGTCCTCGTCCCACGGGAAGGGTTCCATCCAGCGCAGGTCGCCGGCGTTCTGCTGGAAGCGCACCAAGTCGCCAAAGTCGCGGTCGGGGTGGACGACCATGCCACCACCACCACCACCACGCTCCTCTTGCTCCCCCTGCTCCTCCTCGTCGAGGAAGACGAAGATTCCGTCGCCGTGCCCGCCGTGGTGGAAGAAGTGGCGCTCTGGTGGTGTTGGGAAGGTAGAGGGGGAGGAGGGGAGAGGGAGGTGAGGGGGGAGGAGGAGGAGGGGGGAGGAAGAGGTGGAGGTGGAGGAAGGTGGGGGTGGGAAGGAGGAGGTCAAACACGTGTCGTTACACAGAGACACACAGAGACCCATAGATACACAGAGACCCATAGAGACACACAGAGACCCATAGATACACAGAGACCCATAGATACACAGAGACACACAGAGACCCATAGAGATACACAGAGACCCATAGAGACACACAGAGACCCATAGAGATACAGAAAAACAGAGACATACAGAGACCCATAGAGACACACAGAGACCCATAGAGATACAGAAAAAACAGAGACATACAGAGACCCATAGAGACACACAGAGACCCATAGAGACACACAGAGACCCATAGAGATACACAGAGACCCATAGATACACACAGATCCATAGAGACACACAGAGACACACAGAGACCCACAGAGACCCATAGAGACACAGAAAAACAGAGACATACAGAGACCCATAGAGACACACAGAGACCCATAGAGATACACAGAGACCCATAGATACACAGAGACCCATAGAGAAACACTGAGACCCATAGATACACAGAGACACATAGAGACACACAGAGACCCATAGAGACACACATAGACCCATAGAGACACACAGAGAACCATAGAGATACAGAAAAACAGAGACATACAGAGACCCATAGAGACACACAGAGACCCATAGAGATACAGAAAAACAGAGACATACAGAGACCCATAGAGACACACAGAGACCCATAGAGACACACAGAGACCCACAGAGATACACAGAGACCCATAGATACACACAGATCCATAGAGACCCACAGAGACCCATAGAGACACAGAAAAACAGAGACATACAGAGACCCATAGAGACACACAGAGACCCAAAGAGATACACAGAGACACACAGAGACCCATGGAGATACACAGAGACCCATAGATACACAGAGACCCATAGAGAAACACTGAGACCCATAGATACACAGAGACCCATAGATACACAGAGACACATAGAGGCACACAGAGACCCATAGAGACACACAGAGACCCATAGAGACACACAGAGAACCATAGAGATACAGAAAAACAGAGACATACAGAGACCCATAGAGACACACAGAGACTCATAGAGATACACAGAGACCTATAGATACACACAGATCCATAGAGACACACAGAGACCCACAGAGACCCATAGAGACAGAAAAACAGAGACATACAGAGACCCATAGAGACACACAGAGACCCATAGAGACACACAGAGATCCATAGATACACACAGATCCATAGAGACACACAGAGACCCACAGAGACCCACAGAGACCCATAGTGACACGGAAAAACAGAGACATAGAGAGACCTATAGAGACACACAGAGACCCATAGAGATACACAGGGACCCATAGATACACACAGATCCATAGAGGCACACAGAGACCCATAGAGACACACAGAGACACGTAGATACACACAGATCCATAGAGACACACAGAGACCCACAGAGACACACAGAGACCCATAGAGACACACAGAAAAACAGAGACATACAGAGACTCATAGAGACACACAGAGACCCATAGAGATACACAGAGACCCAGAGATACACACAGATCCATAGAGACACACAGAGACCCATTGAGACACACAGAGACCCATAGATACACACAGATCCATAGAGATACACAGAGACCCCTAGAGACACACAGAAAAACAGAGACATACAGAGACCCATAGAGACATACAGAGACCCATAGAGATATAGAGACCCATAGATACACACAGATCCATAGAGACACACAGAGACACACAGAGACCCATAGATACACACAGATCCATAGAGACACACAGAGACCCATAGAGACACACAGAGACCCATAGAGATACACAGGGACCCATAGATACACACAGATCCATAGAGACACACAGAGACCCACAGAGACACACAGAAAAACAGAGACATACAGCGACTCATAGAGACACACAGAGATCCATAGAGATACACAGAGACCCAGAGATACACACAAATCCATAGAGACACACAGAGACCCATAGATACACACAGATCCATAGAGACACACAGAGACACACAGAAACCCACAGAGACCCATAGAGACACAGAAAAACAGAGACATACAGGGAACCATAGAGACACACAGAGACCCATAGAGATACACAGAGACCCATAGATACACACAGATCCATAGAGACACACAAAGACCCACAGAGACCCACAGAGATCCATTGAGACACAGAAAAGCAGAGACATACAGAGACCCATAGAGACACACAGAGGCCCATAGAGACCCACAGAGACCCACAGAGACCCATAGTGACACGGAAAAACAGAGACATAGAGAGACCTATAGAGACACACAGAGACCCATAGAGATACACAGGGACCCATAGATACACACAGATCCATAGAGACACACAGAGACCCATAGAGACACACAGAGACACGTAGATTCACACAGATCCATAGAGACACACAGAGACACAGAGACCCACAGAGACCCATAGAGATATAGAAAAACAGAGACATACAGAGACCCATAGAGACACACAGAGACTCATAGAGATACACAGAGACCTATAGATACACACAGATCCATAGAGACACACAGAGACCCACAGAGACCCATAGAGACAGAAAAACAGAGACATACAGAGACCCATAGAGACACACAGAGACCCATAGAGACACACAGAGATCCATAGATACACACAGATCCATAGAGACACACAGAGACCCACAGAGACCCACAGAGACCCATAGTGACACGGAAAAACAGACATAGAGAGACCTATAGAGACACACAGAGACCCATAGAGATACACAGGGACCCATAGATACACACAGATCCATAGAGGCACACAGAGACCCATAGAGACACACAGAGACACGTAGATACACACAGATCCATAGAGACACACAGAGACCCACAGAGACACACAGAGACCCATAGAGACACACAGAAAAACAGAGACATACAGAGACTCATAGAGACACACAGAGACCCATAGAGATACACAGAGACCCAGAGATACACACAGATCCATAGAGACACACAGAGACCCATTGAGACACACAGAGACCCATAGATACACACAGATCCATAGAGATACACAGAGACCCCTAGAGACACACAGAAAAACAGAGACATACAGAGACCCATAGAGACATACAGAGACCCATAGAGATATAGAGACCCATAGATACACACAGATCCATAGAGACACACAGAGACACACAGAGACCCATAGATACACACAGATCCATAGAGACACACAGAGACCCATAGAGACACACAGAGACCCATAGAGATACACAGGGACCCATAGATACACACAGATCCATAGAGACACACAGAGACCCACAGAGACACACAGAAAAACAGAGACATACAGCGACTCATAGAGACACACAGAGATCCATAGAGATACACAGAGACCCAGAGATACACACAAATCCATAGAGACACACAGAGACCCATAGATACACACAGATCCATAGAGACACACAGAGACACACAGAAACCCACAGAGACCCATAGAGACACAGAAAAACAGAGACATACAGGGACCCATAGAGACACACAGAGACCCATAGAGATACACAGAGACCCATAGATACACACAGATCCATAGAGACACACAAAGACCCACAGAGACCCACAGAGATCCATTGAGACACAGAAAAGCAGAGACATACAGAGACCCATAGAGACACACAGAGGCCCATAGAGACCCACAGAGACCCACAGAGACCCATAGTGACACGGAAAAACAGAGACATAGAGAGACCTATAGAGACACACAGAGACCCATAGAGATACACAGGGACCCATAGATACACACAGATCCATAGAGACACACAGAGACCCATAGAGACACACAGAGACACGTAGATACACACAGATCCATAGAGACACACAGAGACCCACAGAGACACACAGAGACCCATAGAGACACACAGAAAAACAGAGACATACAGAGACTCATAGAGACACACAGAGACCCATAGAGATACACAGAGACCCAGAGATACACACAGATCCATAGAGACACACAGAGACCCATTGAGACACACAGAGACCCATAGATACACACAGATCCATAGAGATACACAGAAACCCCTAGAGACACACAGAAAAACAGAGACATACAGAGACCCATAGAGACATACAGAGACCCATAGAGATATAGAGACCCATAGATACACACATATCCATAGAGACACACAGAGACACACAGAGACCCACAGAGACCCATAGAGACACAGAAAAACAGAGACATACAGAGACCCATAGAGACACACAGAGACCCATAGATACACACAGATCCATAGAGACACACAGAGACCCATAGAGACACACAGAGACCCATAGAGATACACAGGGACCCATAGATACACACAGATCCATAGAGACACACAGAGACCCACAGAGACACACAGAAAAACAGAGACATACAGAGACTCATAGAGACACACAGAGATCCATAGAGATACACAGAGACCCAGAGATACACACAAATCCATAGAGACACACAGAGACCCATAGATACACACAGATCCATAGAGACACACAGAGACACACAGAAACCCACAGAGACCCATAGAGACACAGAAAAACAGAGACATACAGGGACCCATACAGACACACAGAGACCCATAGAGATACACAGAGACCCATAGATACACACAGATCCATAGAGACACACAAAGACCCACAGAGACCCACAGAGATCCATTGAGACACAGAAAAGCAGAGACATACAGAGACACATAGAGACACACAGAGGCCCATAGAGATACACAGGGACCCATAGATACACACAGATCCATAGAGACACACAGAGACCCATAGAGACACACAGAAAAACAGAGACATACAGAGACTCATAGAGACACACAGAGAACCATAGAGATACACAGAGACCCAGAGATACACACAGATCCATAGAGACACACAGAGACCCATAGAGACACACAGAGACCCATAGATACACACAGACCCACAGAGACCCACAGACACCCACAGAGACCCATTGAGACACAGAAAAACAGAGACATACAGAGACCCATAGAGACACACAGAGACCCATAGAGATACACAGAGACCCATAGATAAACACAGATCCATAGAGACACACAGAGACCCATAGAGACACGGAAAAACAGAGACCCATGGAGATCCATGGAGATCTATGGAGCCCGTGAAGGCATTCCTGCTGTAGGCCGTGAGACCAAAACGTCGCTTACCCTGCATGAGCACCATGGGATCTGGCACCGTCCGTCTCTGGAGGAAGTAGAGGCAGCAGGCGAGCTACAGGCAGACAGGAACTCTCACACACACAGACACACACACACACACAGACACACACACAAACACACACAGACACACACACAAACACACACAGACACACACACAGAGACACACACAGACACACACACACAGACACACACACACACACACAGACACACACAGACACACACACACACAGACACACAGACACACACACAGACACACACACAGACACACACACAGACACACACACAGACACACACACAGACACACAGACACACACAGACACACACACAGAGACACACACAGACACACACACAGAGACACACACAGACACACACACAGACACACACACAGACACACAGACACACACACAGACACACACAGACACACACAGACACAGACACACAGACACACACAAACACACACACAGACACACACAGACACACACACAGTGGGGGTGAGTTTGTGTGGTGAGTGAGGAAGTGAGTGGCTGAGTGAGTGAGCGAGTGCTGAGTGAGCGGTGAGTGAATGAGCGAGTGGTGAGTGAGCGAGTGGGAGAGTGGGTGAGTGATCAAGTGGTGAGCGAGTGGTGAGCGAGTGGTGAGCGAGTGTGCGATTGGTGAGCGATTGAGCGAGTGGGTGAGTGGGCAAGCGGCCGAGTGAGCGAGTGGTGAGCGAGTGTACGAGTGGTGAGCGGGCGGGCGAGTTTGCTGTTCGCGTGCATTACCCACCAATCCAAGGGAAATCCCGGCGAGTGACGTCACAAAGACGATGCCGTTGCATGACCTGGTGCAGGATGCGCAGTGAGACACGGTCAGCCACAGGTGGAAGTCCTGGGGCAGAACGCGGAGGCAAAGACAAAGACGAAGGTCGATTCCAAACGTGTTCTACGGCATGTACTGTACTATACTACATTATACACTACTATATGCTACACTACATTATACACTACGACAGTACATTATATACTACTACACTACATTATACACTACAATATACTACACTACATTATACACTACTACACTACATTATACACTACCATATACTACACTACATTATACACTACTACACTACATTATATACTACTACACTACATTATATACTACTACACTACATTATATACTACTACACTACATTATATACTACTACTACATAACATTATATACTACTACACTACATTATATACTACTACACTACACTATATACTACTACACTACATTATATACTACTACTACACTACATTCTACACTACTACACTACATTATATACTGCTACACTACTATATACTACTACACTACAATATATACTACTACTACACTACATTCTATACTACTACACTACATTATATACTGCTACACTACTATATACTACTACACTACTATATACTACTACACTACTATATACTACAATACATTATATACTGCTACACTACATTATACACCACTACACTACATTATAAACTACTACACTACATCATATACTACTACATTATATACTACTACACTACATTATGTACTACTACACTACATTATATACTACTACACTATACACTACTACACTACATTATATACTACTACATTATATACTACTACACTGCATTATGTACTACTACACCACATTAAATACTACTACACTACATTATACACTGCTACACTACATTATATACTACTACACTACATTATATACTACTACACTATACACTACTACACTACATTATACACTACTATATACTAAACTACATTATACACTACTACACTACATTATATACTACTACACTACATTATATACTACTACACTATACACTACTACACTACATTATATACTACTACACTACATTATACACTACTCCACTACTATATACTACACTACATTACACACTACTACACTACATTATACACTACTATACACGTAATACACTACTATATACTACACTACATTATACACTACCATACAGATTATACACTACTATATACTACACTACATTATACACTACTATACACAGTATACACTACTACACTACATTATATACTACTACTACACTACATTATATACTACTACACTATACACTACTACACTACATTATATACTACTACACTACATTATATACTACTACACTACATTATACACTACTACACTTAATTATATACTACACTACATTATATACTACTACACTACATTATACACTACTACACAACATTATATACTTCTATGCTACATTATATACTACACTACATTATATACTACTACACTACATTATACACTACTACACAACATTATATACTACTACACTACGTCAGGGCCTGGGACAGACAAAGAGACACAGAGACACGGCATGCGACAGACAGAGAGACACAGAGCGACACAGAGACACGACATGGGACAGACAGAGAGACACAGAGAGACAGACAGAGAGACACAGAGACACGACATGGGACATACAGAGATATGCAGAGACACGACATGGGACAGAGAGACACGGCCTGGGAGAGACAGAGAGACACAGAGACATACAGAGAGACACAGAGACACGGCATGGAACAGAGAGATACGGCCTGGGACAGACAGAGAGACACAGAGACAGAGAGACACAGAGACACTGCATGGGACAGAGAGATACGGCCTGGGACAGAGAAAGAGAGACACAGAGACAACAGAGAGACACAGAGACATACAGAGAGACACAGAGACACGGCATTGGACAGAGAGACACGGCCTGGAACAAACAGAGAGACACAGAGACAAAAAGAGAGACACAGAGACACGGCCTGGGACAGTCAGAGAGACACGACATGGGACAGACAGAGACACACAGAGACACGGCCTGGGACAGACAGAGAGACACAGAGACGCGGCATGGGACAGAGATACACGGCCTGGGACAGACAGAGAGACACAGAGACAGACACAGAGAGACACAGAGACAGACACAGAGAGACACAGATACAGGCACAGAGAGACACGACATGGGACAGAAACAGACACAGAGAGATACGGCATGGGACAGATAGACAGACACAAAGACAAACAGAGAGACATAGAGACAGACACAGAGAGACACGGCATGGGACAGAGACAGACACAGAGAGACACGGCATGGGACAAAGGCAGACAGAAAGACACAGAGACAGACACAGAGAGATACAGAGACAGACACAGAGAGACACGGCATGGGACAGAGACAGACACAGAGAGACACGGCATGGGACAAAGACAGACAGAAAGACACAGAGACGGACACAGAGAGATACAGAAACAGACACAGAGAGACACGGCATGGGACAGAGACAGACACAGAGAGACACGGGACGGGACAGAGACAGACACAGAGAGACACGACATGGGACAGAGACAGAAATACAGAGAGAAACGGGACGGGACAGAGACAGACACAGAGAGACACAGAGACAGACACAGAGAGACACGGGACGGGATAGAGACAGACACAGAGAGACACGACATGGGACAGAGACAGACACAGAGAGACACGGGACGGGACAGAGACAGAAACACAGAGAGACACAGAGACAGACACAGAGAGATGCAGAGACATACAGAGAGAAACAGAGACACGGCATGGGACAGAGACAGACACAGAGAGACACGGCCTGCGACAGACAGACAGACACAGAGACAAACAGAGAGACACAGAGACAGACACAGAGAGACACGGGACGGGACGGACAAAGAGACACAGAGACATACAGAGAGACACAGAGAGACACGGTATGGGACAGAGACAGACACAGAGAGACACGGCTTGGGACAGAGACAGAAACAGAGACAAACAGAGAGACACAGAGACAGACACAGAGAGACACAGAGACAAACAGAGAGACACAGAGAGACACGGCCTGGGACAGACAGAGAGACACAAAGACAAACAGAGACAGACACAGAGAGACACGGCATGGGACAGAGACAGAAACACAGAGACAGACAGAGAGATACAGAGACAGACACAGAGAGACACAGAGACAGATACAGCGAGACACAGAGACAGACACAGAGAGACACGGCATGGGACAGAGACAGAAACACAGAGACAGACACAGAGAGATACAGAGACAGACACAGAGAGACACAGAGACAGATACAGAGAGACACAGAGACAGACACAGAGAGACACGACATGGGACAGAGACATACACAGAGAGACACGGCATGGGACAGAGACATACACATAGAGACACGGCCTGGGACAGACAGAGAGACACAGAGACACAGAGACAGACACAGAGAGACACGGCATGGGACAGAGACAGAAACACAGAGACAGCCACAGAGAGATACAGAGACAGACACAGAGAGACACAGAGACAGACATAGAGAGACACGACATGGAACAGAGACATACACAGAGAGACACGGCATGGGACAGACAGAGAGACACAGAGACAAACAGAGAGACACAGAGACAGACACAGAGAGACACGGCCTGGGACAAACAGAGAGACACAGAGACACAGAGACAGACACAGAGAGACACGACATAGGACAGAGAGAGACACAGAGACAGACACAGAGAGACACAGAGACATACAGAGAGACACAGAGACACGGCATGGGACAGAGACAGAGAGACACAGAGACAGACACAGAGAGACACGGCATGGGACAGAGACAGAGACAGAGAGACACGGGACGGGACAGAGACAGACAGAGAGAGACACGGCATGGGACAGAGACAGACACAGAGACATACAGAGAGACACAGAGACAGACAGAGAGACACAGAGACAGACACAGAGAGACACAGAGAGACACAGAGACAGATACAGAGATACACAGAGACAGACAGAGACACGGCCTGGGACAGAGACAGACACAGAGAGATACAGAGACAGAGAGACACAGAGACAGACACAGAGACATACAGAGAGACACAGAGAGACACGGGACGGGACAGAGACAGACACAGAGAGACACGGGACGGGACAGAGACAGACACAGAGAGACACAGAGAGACACAGAGACAGACACAGAGAGACACAGAGACAGAGAGACAGAGACAGAGAGACACAGAGACAGAGAGACACGGGCCGGGACAGAGACAGACACAGAGAGACATAGAGACAGAGAGACACAGAGACAGACACAGAGACAGAGACACAGAGACAGAGAGACACGGGACGGGAGTCTCACCTGAATTGTCACGCTGAGCCATGACAGCCACGCCGTGGAGCTTCCCCTGAAACACAGAGGGGGGGGGGGGGGGGAGACGTGGGGGGAGGGGTGGGGGGAGGGGTGGGGGGAGGGGTGGGGGGACGTGGTTGGAAGGGTGGGGGGCGACGTGGGGGGAGGGGTGGGGGGAGACGTGGGGGGAGGGGTGGGGGGAGGGGTGGGAGGGAGAGGTGGGGGGAGTGGTGTCGGGATGACCAACGCAATGATTATAATATATATGATTATAATATATATGATTATAATATATATGATTATAATATATCAATAATTAAGGTTTGTTTGATGTTAGATCGCGTTAATATGAATTACTGTGTCGTTAAAGCCGCCACCACCCGACATGGCCAATTATTTAAGGGGTTTGCGTTACGTAAACAGAACGTGGCCAATTCGTTACTAGTACAGCACTAACCGGTTGCTGTGTGTTGCAGAGTTAAATCCACTACAATATTTACAATTCGTTACTAGTACAGCACTAACCAGTTACTGTGTGTTGGAAAGGTAAACCCACTACAACATTTACAATTCGTTACTAATACAGTACTAACCGGTTGCTGTGTGTCGGAGAGTTAAACCCACTACTACATTTAGAATGTGTTACTAGTACAGCACTAACCGGTTGCTGTGTGTTGGAGGGTTAAACCCACTACAACATTTACAATTCGTTACTAGTACAGCACTAACCGGTTGCTGTGTGTTGGAGAGTTAAACCCACTGCAACATTTACAATTCGTTACTAGTACAGCACTAACCGGTTGCTGTGTGTTGGAGAGTTAAACCCACTGCAACATTTACAATTCGTTACTAGTACAGCACTAACCGGTTGCTGTGTGTTGGAGAGTTAAACCCACTGCAACATTTACAATTCGTTACTGGTACAGCACTAACCGGTTGCTGTGTGTTGGAGAGTTAAACCCACTGTGACATTTACAATTCGTTACTAGTACAGCACTAACCGGTTGCTGTGTGTTGGATAGTTAAACCCACTACGACATTTACAATTCGTTACTAGTACAGCACTAACCGGTTGCTGTGTGTTGCAGAGTCAAACCAACTACTACATTTACAATTCGTTACTAGTACAGCACTAACCGGTTGTTGTGTGTTGGAAAGTTAAACCTACTACGACATTTACTATTCATTACTAGTACAGCACTAACCCGTTGCTGTGTGTTGGAGAGTTAAACCCACTACAACATTATCAATTCGTTACTAGTACCGCACTAACCGGTTGCTGTGTGTTGGAGAGTTAAACCCACTACTACTTTTACAATTCGTTACTAGTACAGCATTAACCGGTTGCTGTGTGTTGGAGAGTTAAACCCACTACTACATTTACAATTCGTTACTAGTACAGCACTAACCGGTTGCTGTGTGTTGGAGAGTTAAACCCACTGCAACATTTACAATTCGTTACTAGTACAGCACTAACCGGTTGCTGTGTGTTGGATAGTTAAACCCACTACAACATTTACAATTCGTTACTAGTACAGCACTAACCGGTTGTTGTGTGTTGGAAAGTTAAACCTACTACGACATTTACTATTCATTACTAGTACAGCACTAACCGGTTGCTGTGTGTTGGAGAGCTAAACCCACTACGACATTTACAATTCCTTACTTTTACAGCACTAACCCGTTGCTGTGTGTTTGAGAGTTAAACCCACTACAACATTATCAATTCGTTACTAGTACCGCACTAACCGGTTGCTGTGTGTTGGAGAGTTAAACCCACTACTACATTTACAATTCGTTACTAGTACAGCACTAACCGGTTGCTGTGTGTTGGAGAGTTAAACCCACAGCAACATTTACAATTCGTTACTAGTACAGCACTAACCGGTTGCTGTGTGTTGGAGAGTTAAACCCACTGCAACATTTACAATTCGTTAATAGTACAGCACTAACCGGTTGCTGTGTGTTGGAGAGTTAAACCCACTGCAACATTTACAATTCATTACTAGTACAGCACTAACCGGTTGCTGTGTGTTGGAGAGTTAAACCCACTGTGACATTTACAATTCGTTACTAGTACAGCACTAACCGGTTGCTGTTTGTTGGAGAGTTAAACCCACTACAACATTTACAATTCGTTACTAGTACAGCACTAACCGGTTGCTGTGTGTTGGAGAGTTAACCACTACAACATTTACAATTCGTTACTAGTACAGCACTAACCGGTTGCTGTGTGTTGGAGAGTTAAACCCACTACAACATTTACAATTCGTTACTAGTACAGCACTAACCGGTTGCTGTGTGTAGGAGTTTTAAATCCACTACTACTTTTACAATTCGTTACTAGTACAGCACTAACCGGTTGCTGTGTGTTGGAGAGTTAAACCCACTACAACATTCACAATTCGTTACTAGTACAGTGCTAACCGGTTGCTGTGTGTTGGAGAGTTAAACCCACTGCTACATTTACAATTCGTTACTAGTACAGCACTAACTGGTTGCTGTGTGTTGGAGAGTTAAACCCACTACAACATTCACAATTCGTTACTAGTACAGCACTAACCGGTTGCTGTGTGTTGGAGAGTTTAACCCACTACAACATTCACAATTCGTTACTAGTACTGCACTAACCGGTTGCTGTGTGTTGGAGAGTTAAACCCACTACAACATTATCAATTCGTTACTAGTACCGCACTGACCGGTTGCTGTGTGTTGGAGAGTTAAACCCACTACTACTTTTACAATTCGTTACTAGTACAGCATTAACCGGTTGCTGTGTGTTGGAGAGTTAAACCCACTACTACATTTACAATTCGTTACTAGTACAGCACTAACCGGTTGCTGTGTGTTGGAGAGTTAAACCCACTGCAACATTTACAATTCGTTACTAGTACAGCACTAACCGGTTGCTGTGTGTTGGATAGTTAAACCCACTACAACATTTACAATTCGTTACTAGTACAGCACTAACCGGTTGTTGTGTGTTGGAAAGTTAAACCTACTACGACATTTACTATTCATTACTAGTACAGCACTAACCGGTTGCTGTGTGTTGGAGAGCTAAACCCACTACGACATTTACAATTCCTTACTTTTACAGCACTAACCCGTTGCTGTGTGTTTGAGAGTTAAACCCACTACAACATTATCAATTCGTTACTAGTACCGCACTAACCGGTTGCTGTGTGTTGGAGAGTTAAACCCACTACTACATTTACAATTCGTTACTAGTACAGCACTAACCGGTTGCTGTGTGTTGGAGAGTTAAACCCACTGCAACATTTACAATTCGTTACTAGTACAGCACTAACCGGTTGCTGTGTGTTGGAGAGTTAAACCCACTGCAACATTAACAATTCGTTAATAGTACAGCACTAACCGGTTGCTGTGTGTTGGAGAGTTAAACCCACTGCAACATTTACAATTCATTACTAGTACAGCACTAACCGGTTGCTGTGTGTTGGAGAGTTAAACCCACTGTGACATTTACAATTCGTTACTAGTACAGCACTAACCGGTTGCTGTTTGTTGGAGAGTTAAACCCACTACAACATTTACAATTCGTTACTAGTACAGCACTAACCGGTTGCTGTGTGTTGGAGAGTTAACCACTACAACATTTACAATTCGTTACTAGTACAGCACTAACCGGTTGCTGTGTGTTGGAGAGTTAAACCCACTACAACATTTACAATTCGTTACTAGTACAGCACTAACCGGTTGCTGTGTGTTGGAGTTTTAAATCCACTACTACTTTTACAATTCGTTACTAGTACAGCACTAACCGGTTGCTGTGTGTTGGAGAGTTAAACCCACTACAACATTCACAATTCGTTACTAGTACAGTGCTAACCGGTTGCTGTGTGTTGGAGAGTTAAACCCACTGCTACATTTACAATTCGTTACTAGTACAGTGCTAACCGGTTGCTGTGTGTTGGAGAGTTAAACCCACTGCTACATTTACAATTCGTTACTAGTACAGCACTAACTGGTTGCTGTGTGTTGGAGAGTTAAACCCACTACAACATTCACAATTCGTTACTAGTACAGCACTAACCGGTTGCTGTGTGTTGGAGAGTTTAACCCACTACAACATTCACAATTCGTTACTAGTACTGCACTAACCGGTTGCTGTGTGTTGGAGAGCTTAACCCACTACAACATTTACAATTCGTTACTAGTACAGCACTAACCCGTTGCTGTGTGTTGGAGAGTTAAACCCACTACAACATTATCAATTCGTTACTAGTACCGCACTAACCGGTTGCTGTGTGTTGGAGAGTTAAACCCACTACTACTTTTACAATTCGTTACTAGTACAGCATTAACCGGTTGCTGTGTGTTGGAGAGTTAAACCCACTACTACATTTACAATTCGTTACTAGTACAGCACTAACCGGTTGCTGTGTGTTGGAGAGTTAAACCCACTGCAACATTTACAATTCGTTACTAGTACAGCACTAACCGGTTGCTGTGTGTTGGATAGTTAAACCCACTACAACATTTACAATTCGTTACTAGTACAGCACTAACCGGTTGTTGTGTGTTGGAAAGTTAAACCTACTACGACATTTACTATTCATTACTAGTACAGCACTAACCGGTTGCTGTGTGTTGGAGAGCTAAACCCACTACGACATTTACAATTCCTTACTTTTACAGCACTAACCCGTTGCTGTGTGTTTGAGAGTTAAACCCACTACAACATTATCAATTCGTTACTAGTACCGCACTAACCGGTTGCTGTGTGTTGGAGAGTTAAACCCACTACTACATTTACAATTCGTTACTAGTACAGCACTAACCGGTTGCTGTGTGTTGGAGAGTTAAACCCACTGCAACATTTACAATTCGTTACTAGTACAGCACTAACCGGTTGCTGTGTGTTGGAGAGTTAAACCCACTGCAACATTTACAATTCGTTAATAGTACAGCACTAACCGGTTGCTGTGTGTTGGAGAGTTAAACCCACTGCAACATTTACAATTCATTACTAGTACAGCACTAACCGGTTGCTGTGTGTTGGAGAGTTAAACCCACTGTGACATTTACAATTCGTTACTAGTACAGCACTAACCGGTTGCTGTTTGTTGGAGAGTTAAACCCACTACAACATTTACAATTCGTTACTAGTACAGCACTAACCGGTTGCTGTGTGTTGGAGAGTTAACCACTACAACATTTACAATTCGTTACTAGTACAGCACTAACCGGTTGCTGTGTGTTGGAGAGTTAAACCCACTACAACATTTACAATTCGTTACTAGTACAGCACTAACCGGTTGCTGTGTGTAGGAGTTTTAAATCCACTACTACTTTTACAATTCGTTACTAGTACAGCACTAACCGGTTGCTGTGTGTTGGAGAGTTAAACCCACTACAACATTCACAATTCGTTACTAGTACAGTGCTAACCGGTTGCTGTGTGTTGGAGAGTTAAACCCACTGCTACATTTACAATTCGTTACTAGTACAGCACTAACTGGTTGCTGTGTGTTGGAGAGTTAAACCCACTACAACATTCACAATTCGTTACTAGTACAGCACTAACCGGTTGCTGTGTGTTGGAGAGTTTAACCCACTACAACATTCACAATTCGTTACTAGTACTGCACTAACCGGTTGCTGTGTGTTGGAGAGTTAAACCCACTACAACATTATCAATTCGTTACTAGTACCGCACTGACCGGTTGCTGTGTGTTGGAGAGTTAAACCCACTACTACTTTTACAATTCGTTACTAGTACAGCATTAACCGGTTGCTGTGTGTTGGAGAGTTAAACCCACTACTACATTTACAATTCGTTACTAGTACAGCACTAACCGGTTGCTGTGTGTTGGAGAGTTAAACCCACTGCAACATTTACAATTCGTTACTAGTACAGCACTAACCGGTTGCTGTGTGTTGGATAGTTAAACCCACTACAACATTTACAATTCGTTACTAGTACAGCACTAACCGGTTGTTGTGTGTTGGAAAGTTAAACCTACTACGACATTTACTATTCATTACTAGTACAGCACTAACCGGTTGCTGTGTGTTGGAGAGCTAAACCCACTACGACATTTACAATTCCTTACTTTTACAGCACTAACCCGTTGCTGTGTGTTTGAGAGTTAAACCCACTACAACATTATCAATTCGTTACTAGTACCGCACTAACCGGTTGCTGTGTGTTGGAGAGTTAAACCCACTACTACATTTACAATTCGTTACTAGTACAGCACTAACCGGTTGCTGTGTGTTGGAGAGTTAAACCCACTGCAACATTTACAATTCGTTACTAGTACAGCACTAACCGGTTGCTGTGTGTTGGAGAGTTAAACCCACTGCAACATTAACAATTCGTTAATAGTACAGCACTAACCGGTTGCTGTGTGTTGGAGAGTTAAACCCACTGCAACATTTACAATTCATTACTAGTACAGCACTAACCGGTTGCTGTGTGTTGGAGAGTTAAACCCACTGTGACATTTACAATTCGTTACTAGTACAGCACTAACCGGTTGCTGTTTGTTGGAGAGTTAAACCCACTACAACATTTACAATTCGTTACTAGTACAGCACTAACCGGTTGCTGTGTGTTGGAGAGTTAACCACTACAACATTTACAATTCGTTACTAGTACAGCACTAACCGGTTGCTGTGTGTTGGAGAGTTAAACCCACTACAACATTTACAATTCGTTACTAGTACAGCACTAACCGGTTGCTGTGTGTTGGAGTTTTAAATCCACTACTACTTTTACAATTCGTTACTAGTACAGCACTAACCGGTTGCTGTGTGTTGGAGAGTTAAACCCACTACAACATTCACAATTCGTTACTAGTACAGTGCTAACCGGTTGCTGTGTGTTGGAGAGTTAAACCCACTGCTACATTTACAATTCGTTACTAGTACAGTGCTAACCGGTTGCTGTGTGTTGGAGAGTTAAACCCACTGCTACATTTACAATTCGTTACTAGTACAGCACTAACTGGTTGCTGTGTGTTGGAGAGTTAAACCCACTACAACATTCACAATTCGTTACTAGTACAGCACTAACCGGTTGCTGTGTGTTGGAGAGTTTAACCCACTACAACATTCACAATTCGTTACTAGTACTGCACTAACCGGTTGCTGTGTGTTGGAGAGCTTAACCCACTACAACATTTACAATTCGTTACTAGTACAGCACTAACCGGTTTGCTGTGTGTTGTGTTTTTTTTGTTTATTTTGACTAATTTTGAACCTATCAAGGTGACTTTACCGAAAGACCCAAACAATTTGAATTCCTGCAGTCACGACAACAAGAAGCACTTTCGCAGAAATGAGTTTGTCGATCTCGGTGATGATTTCAAAGTGGCATCAAAGCTCCCAGCGGCTTCCTAATAACGGAAGGAAGACAGCGTTCCAGACAGCCACGGAAGCGCGCCTTACCCGGCTAAAACATTTTAGATGAATATATAACAAAAAAGTTAAAAGGGGCCGTCCATAAATGACGTCACACGGCGTCACAAAAAGTCAGACCCCCCTCAAATATGACGTCACAAAGCTCTGCCCCCCCCCCCCCCCCCCACAAAAATATTTCCAATTTTAAAATAAAACATGCTTCAAATCGCTTTAAACTATTGTCATTGTAGTGTGTATTTAATGTGGCGCTGCACTCTGATGTTGTAGGAGAAAACATGTATTTAAAAATATATATCTATTTAATTAAGTAGAACGTTTTGATTTAAAGCTTTCGTGACTGCAGGGATTCATATTCTTGGTTCTTTCGGTAAATTCACCACCACGTGGAAGGGAAACAATAAAATAATAAAAATATAAAACAATAAAATTCTCACGACGTTTCAACTGCAACACAAGCAGCAATCATCATCAGGTGTGAAAACCACATCAAGCAAATTTTAAAAAAAGTTGCGGGTTATTTTTAACGTTAGCACCACGGAGAGCGATTTGGCAGTTATTCAGATGGACGAGTCCATCTATTTTGATTTAAAGCTTTCGTGACTGCAATAATTATTATTCTTAACTCTTTCGGTAAAGTCACATTGAAGGGAAACAATAGAATAATAAAATATATATAAAACAATAAACATTCTCACGACGTTTCGACCATAACACACGTCGTGAGATTTTTTATTGTTTTATATATTTTATTATTTTATTGTTTCCCTTCAACGTGACTTTACCGAAAGAGCTAAGAATATGAGTCCATCTATGTTCGGAAAAGAGTAGGGGGGGAGACGAAAATAATGGATGCGGTCTGAAAGCCACCATAAGCGTGAACAATCATTTATGGACGACCCCTTAACACAACTCGTCCATATGAATAACTGCCAAATCGCTCTCCGTGGTGCTAACGTTAAAATAAAACGCCACTTTTTTACAATTATTTCCTGCTGTGGTTTTCACACCTGATGATGATTGCTCGTGTTGCAGTCGAAACGTCGTGATAATTTTATTGTTTGATATTTTTATTATTTTATTGTTTCCCTTCTACGTGGTGACTTGACCGAAAGAACTAACAATATAAGCAGAACGTGTTGTCTATATTTATTTAAAGTTGCGCATTTTGATGCGACGTCACATTTCTCAAACCCTCCCACCCCTCCTCCTCGTCACACATCGTCACAAATGTCTGACCCATCCTCCACCCCCACCCCCACCTAGGCGCGTG
The DNA here is from genome assembly GCF_048934315.1 of Petromyzon marinus. NCBI lineage: Eukaryota > Metazoa > Chordata > Hyperoartia > Petromyzontiformes > Petromyzontidae > Petromyzon > Petromyzon marinus. The sequence goes on along the minus strand of NC_133690.1, from coordinate 5,917,908 downwards.
ACGTCATTTATGGACGGCCCCAAGTCGTTTCAGGTTTACTTACCAGCGCCAAATCGCCGTGAGCAGAGAATGCGGCCTCCAAACGCCCGACGCTACGAGCGGCGGTGGCATTGTAACGGGGAGCGAGGCCAACGGAGGGTCCACCTCCATGCCTGGGCTCAGCAGCAGCAGAAGCAGCAGAGGCAGCAGCAGCAGCAGGCAGACGAGCCACGTGCGCTGAGATAGCATGGCGGATCTTCTCCCTCTGAAGCAACCTCACCCTCCTTATCCCTCCGCTCGGCGTCAATGAAGGGAATGAGCCGTGTGGGTGAGCGTTGCGAGATAGCGTGTCAGTGTTTTCGAGGTAGTGTGTGAGAGTGTGGGAGCGTGTATGTGTGTGAGAGAGTATGGGAGCGTGTGTGTGTGTGTGAGAGTGTGTGTGTGTGTGAGAGAGTGTGTGAGAGTGTGTGTGTGTGAGAATGAGTGTGTGAGAGAGTGTGTGTGTGTGAGAGTGTGTGTGAGAGTGTGAGAGAGAGTGTGTGTGTGAGTGTGTGAGAGAGTGTGTGTGAGAGTGTGTGTATGTGAGAGTGAGTGTGTGAGAGAGTGAGAGGGAGTGTGAGAGTGTGTGTGAGACTCTGAGAGAGTGTGTGTGTGAGAGAGTGTGTGTGTGTGAGTGTGTGTGAGAGAGTGTGTGTGTGTGAGAGTGTGAAAGAGAGTGTGTGTGTGAGAGTGTGTGTGTGTGAGAGTGTGTGTGAGACTCTGAGAGAGTGTGTGTGTGAGTGTGTGTGAGAGAGTGTGTGTGTGTGAGTGTGTGTGAAAGAGTGTGTGTGTGTGAGAGTGTGAAAGAGAGTGTGTGTGTGAGTGTGTGTGTGAGAGTGTGTGTGTGAGAGTGTGTGTGAGACTCTGAGAGAGTGTGTGTGTGTGAGTGTGTGTGTGAGAGTGTGTGTGAGAGTGTGTGTGTGAGTATGTGTGTGAGAGTGTATGTGAGAGTGTGTGTGTGAGAGTGTGTGTGTGAGAGAGAGTGTGTGTGTGAGAGAGTGTGTGTGAGAGTGTGTGTGTGTGAGAGAGAGAGTGAGTGTGTGAGAGTGTGTGAGAGTGTGAGAGAGTGTGTGAGAGTGTGTGTGTGTGAGAGAGAGAGTGAGAGAGTGTATTTAGATTTTTTTTAGAGCGTGTGAAAAAGCGTGCGTCCTTGTCAGAGTTCGTCTCATAATGACGTAGCTAGTCACGTGTCAGTTCTACGCGCGTCACGAAGAGCGTTACGTAACCAACGCACCACGTGACCGCCGCGCCAACGCGCGCGTGCGCACTGGCCGTTTCCGTTTCAACGGCTCGGCGAACACTGCCCATAGACTCAGCACTGCCCATAGACTCAACACTGCCCATAGACTCAGCACTGCCCATAGACTCAGCACTGCCCATAGACTCAACACTGCCCATAGACTCAGCACTGCCCATAGACTCAGCACTGCCCATAGACTCAACACTGCCCATAGACTCAGCACTGCCCATAGACTCAACACTGCCCATAGACTTCATAATAAAGGTTTTTGGGTTAGATCGCGTTTATTTATAAATGTGTCGTAACCCTCCACCACCCGACACGGCCAATCAGCAAAAAAAAGTGTCACGTTGACAAAAGACAAATAATTCACCACTTCAGCTCACCGGTGTGTTGAAGAGTTAATCCACATTTACAGTTTGAGTACGACGTTTCGCTGGTAAATACTTCCAGCATCATCGGGCAATTCGCCAGAATGGTAAAGCCCTCGCTTGCTCCCGGTTTTATATAGAGCAGCAGGGTGACGACATCACTTAACTCATCAGGTGCAGTGATTAGAGGCGGAGGGGGGGGGGTAATGTAATTATATAATCGATTAGTAATCAGTCATTGGTTATGATTAGTAATGAGTTGTAGATTAGTAATTCTTTAAATCAAAATGTAATGTGTATTATTTAATAATACGTTTCCAGGCCGCACTAAGCCGGTAGCTGTCAGAGCGATTAAAGTTATTCTTGTTCCTCTCAATTTCAATGGATTCTCTAATTAGTCTTTGCCAGTAATAATTAGTTTTACACACCACTGCAACATTGTCAAAATCAATTGAGTGTCCTTGTTGACAAGCATGTTCTGCCACTGCCGACAGTTGTGTTTGAGATAATTTAATATTTCTCTGATGTTCTTTTAGTCTTACGCTGATGTTACGTCCCGTCTGCCCAATGTAGCAGCTGCCACATGAACAATTAATCCGATATACACCTTCTGTTGATAGTTTAGGTAATGCGTCTTTAGTGCAAGATACTAGTTTTTGAATTTTGTGTACTGTACCAAATCTTACTGTAATGTTTTGCTTTTGCAAAACGCGGGCTAATTTGTCAGTTACTCCTGAGATATATGGGATTTTTATTGTTTTAACAATCTGGTCGCTTTCAGTAGTATTGCTTTGCGATCGTGATTTGGCATTCAGTGCTCTGTTAATTTGAGCATTATTGTAGCCATTCTGTCGTAGTGCGTCTTTAACGTGTTTAATCTCTCTCACTAGACTCTCACCATCTGACACCGTTTTCGCCCGATGTACGAGCGTCTTGATAAGAGAGGATTTTTGAGCTGGATGATGATGTGATTCTGCATTCAGATAGGCATCAGTGTGCGTTTGCTTTCTGTAAACGCTGTGTGTTATTTTACCGTTTAGGCCATGTCCAAGCAAAATATCTAGGAATGGGAGTGTGTTATTCACCTCCATTTCCATGGTGAACTGGATGGCCGGGTTTTGTGCATTGAGATGATTTAGAAAATCATTAAGTGTATCTTTACCATGTGGCCAGACAACCGAAGTGTCATCCACATACCTAAACCAAAAGGATGGTTTTAATGTGCTCGAGGCAAGTGCTCTTATTTCAAAGTTTTCCATGTACAAATTTGCTATAGCAGGGGATAAAGGAGAACCCATTGCTGCTCCTTCCTTTTGTTTAAAGAAATCCCCTCTCCATAAGAAGTAAGTGTTATTTAAACAATGGCCAGCAAGTTTCGGAATATCTTTTTGTAAACCGGTATTCTTTACTAGTGTATCAAGTAATTTAAGCGATTCGTCCACTGGAACCTTAGTGAATAGAGAAATAACATCAAAACTTACCAGAATATCATCAGGAGTAAGTTTAATATCTTTAATCACATTCACAAGATGTTCTGAATTTTTTATGAATGAAGATGTCTTACCGATGTAGGGCTGTATTTGTTTGGTTATATATTTTGCTAATTGATATGTGGCAGAGCCAATTGTACTGACTATGGGTCGTAATGGGATGCCGATTTTATGAATCTTTGGTAGCCCATAGAGTCTAGGTGGTTTTGAGGCTCATTTTTAGGGATTAATGAATTTGCAATTATTGCAGAGGTCTTACGTTCTAAAGTATTAGTTGGATCTCGTTTAATTTTAATGTAGGTACTTTCCTCTAGTAAATTTCTAATTTTATTATCATAATCGGCTCGTGACATCACTACAGTAGTGCGGCCTTTATCAGCTGCTAGGATTTGGATATCCTTATTTACACGCAGCTCTCTTAAGGCTTTTGCCTCGTTAGAGCTAATATTTACTTTTGGAACTTTGCTATTCTCAATTATTTTAGCAACCTCATGTCTAGTCATCTCTGCCTCATTATGTGGAAGGAGTCTAAGTGCTGATTCTACCTCAGCAATGATCTCATCCACTGGAATTATGCTTGGGGTAACGGCAAAGTTAAGGCCTTTAGAAAGGATAGAGACCATGTCACCGGTTAATACAGTGTTGGTCAAGTTCAGTACAGTTTTGTTTTTACATTTTTGGTTTTCAGTAGGGATTTGTTTATTTTGTAGTCTAGAAAATTTATTAATTTGGTTAGTTTTTGTTAGTTTAAACACATTATCAGCCGATTGTTGTGTTATGTTATCGATTATATTCCAATAATGCATAGATACACTATTGCTTATATCTAAGTGTAACTGCTTTAGCGATTCCGAAATGTAAGATAATTCACTCCTATTGTGCTGTATTCTCTCTATTAATAATAATTCGCTAGCTTTGTGTAGTATTTGGTTAGCTTTAGAAGACTTTATGTGATGTGTTATTTTAACTGCGTTTGGTATTACCTTTGAATCTCTGCACCTTTTGAGGAACGCCAGTGAAGATATCAATTTCATCCGCTTAATGCGAAGCTTCTCCAATTTTCTGGTTTTAAGAAAAGTATCCTCCCCATAGAGGTTAGTCAGTTTAACACGTAGGCTTTCGCGACCAATATTATTCATAATAAAGGTTTTTGGGTTAGATCGCGTTTATTTATAAATGTGTCGTAACCCTCCACCACCCGACACGGCCAATCAGCAAAAAAAAGTGTCACGTTGACAAAAGACAAATAATTCACCACTTCAGCTCACCGGTGTGTTGAAGAGTTAATCCACATTTACAGTTTGAGTACGACGTTTCGCTTGGACATGGCCTAAACGGTAAAATAACACACAGCGTTTACAGAAAGCAAACGCACACTGATGCCTATCTGAATGCAGAATCACATCATCATCCAGCTCAAAAATCCTCTCTTATCAAGACGCTCGTACATCGGGCGAAAACGGTGTCAGATGGTGAGAGTCTAGTGAGAGAGATTAAACACGTTAAAGACGCACTACGACAGAATGGCTACAATAATGCTCAAATTAACAGAGCACTGAATGCCAAATCACGATCGCAAAGCAATACTACTGAAAGCGACCAGATTGTTAAAACAATAAAAATCCCATATATCTCAGGAGTAACTGACAAATTAGCCCGCGTTTTGCAAAAGCAAAACATTACAGTAAGATTTGGTACAGTACACAAATTTCAAAAACTAGTATCTTGCACTAAAGACGCATTACCTAAACTATCAACAGAAGGTGTATATCGGATTAATTGTTCATGTGGCAGCTGCTACATTGGGCAGACGGGACGTAACATCAGCGTAAGACTAAAAGAACATCAGAGAAATATTAAATTATCTCAAACACAACTGTCGGCAGTGGCAGAACATGCTTGTCAACAAGGACACTCAATTGATTTTGACAATGTTGCAGTGGTGTGTAAAACTAATTATTACTGGCAAAGACTAATTAGAGAATCCATTGAAATTGAGAGGAACAAGAATAACTTTAATCGCTCTGACAGCTACCGGCTTAGTGCGGCCTGGAAGCGTATTATTAAATAATACACATTACATTTTGATTTAAAGAATTACTAATCTACAACTCATTACTAATCATAACCAATGACTGATTACTAATCGATTATATAATTACATTACCCCCCCCCCTCCGCCTCTAATCACTGCACCTGATGAGTTAAGTGATGTCGTCACCCTGCTGCTCTATATAAAACCGGGAGCAAGCGAGGGCTTTACCATTCTGGCGAATTGCCCGATGATGCTGGAAGTATTTACCAGCGAAACGTCGTACTCAAACTGTAAATGTGGATTAACTCTTCAACACACCGGTGAGCTGAAGTGGTGAATTATTTGTCTTTTGTCAACGTGACACTTTTTTTGCTGATTGGCCGTGTCGGGTGGTGGAGGGTTACGACACATTTATAAATAAACGCGATCTAACCCAAAAACCTTTATTATGAATAATATTGGTCGCGAAAGCCTACGTGTTAAACTGACTGCCCATAGACTCAACACTGCCCATAGACTCAGCACTGCCCATAGACTCAACACTGCCCATAGACTCAACCCTGCCCATAGACTCAACACTGCCCATAGACTCAGCACTGCCCATAGACTCAGCACTGCCCATAGACTCAACACTGCCCATAGACTCAGCACTGCCCATAGACTCAACACTGCCCATAGACTCAGCACTGCCCATAGACTAACATTGCCCATAGACTCAGCACTGCCCATAGACTCAGCACTGCCCATAGACTCAACACTGCCCATAGACTCAGCACTGCCTATAGACTAACACTGCCCATAAACTCAGCACTGCCCATAGACTCAGCACTGCCCATAGACTCAGCACTGCCCATAGACTCAACACTGCCCCATAGACTCAGCACTGCCCATAGACTCAACACTGCTCATAGACTCAACACTGCCCATAGACTCAGCACTGCCCATAGACTCAACACTGCCCATAGACTGAACACTGCCCCTTCGACTTAATACTGCACCATAGACTCAGCACTGCCCATAGACTTCTTCATGGTTTGAGTGATAGCTTTGCGAATTGTATAGTCGGAGTAACCATTAGCTTTAAGAGCTTGGTGTACCTGCTTGAGTTCACTGCCTATGTGTTCCTGGTTGGATATGCATTGGGCTCTAAGGTACAGAGTCTTGATGAGAGAATTCTTCTGTGATGGATGGTGGTGGGAATCTGGTTTCAGATAAGCATCCGTATGGGTAGCTTTCCTGTAGACAGAGTGGCTCATTGAACCATCAGGTCTCTTTTTTATTAGGACATCCAAAAAAGGTAGCTTGCCATCTTTTCAACTTCCATGGTAAATCTGATGGCTGGGTGTATGGAATTGATGTGGTCGAAGAATTGGTCTAGAGCTGGCCGGCCATGTGGCCAGATGACAAAAGTGTCATCCACTTACCTCTTCCATAAGGTGAGGCACAGAGTGGCAGTCTGGATGGCGTCAGTCTCAAATTTCTCCATGAAAATGTTAGCTATAACCGGAGATAGGGGGAGCCCATTGGCGTGCCCTCACTTTGTTTGTAGAAAGTTCCATTCCAAGTGAAGTATGTATTGGTTAAACAGTGTCTCACCAGGGGGGGTACCTAAGTGTTTAGTCCTTGATGAACCAAGTCTTCAATCATTCGCGATGGTGTCAGGTACAGGAACCTTGGTGAATAAGGAAACTACATCAAAACTGACAAGCAGGTCATCTGGGGAAAGGGAAATACCCTTGATTGTCGATTCCAGGTGAGTAGAATTTTGTACCGCAGAGGTGGTTTTTCCAGTGAAAGGACGCAGGATTTCAGACAAAAAACGAGCTAGTTTGTAGGTGGGGGAGTTGATAGTAGAGACGATGGGACGAAGGGGTGTATCTACTTTATGTTTTTTTTGGTAAGCCGTATAATCTTGGTGGCCTGGCAGCAGAAGTTTTCAATGAAAACTGTTTAGATTGATCCATTAATGCGGTTGAATCAGCCTCATCACACAAACCAACAGTACCCTGGTGTCTACAAACTAAGTTGCCTCTGTGGTAGTAGTTACATTGGAGAAACCAAACGCCATGTCTCGGACCGCATTCGTGAGCACAAAGCAGACCTTAAACACAGTAGGACCAACACCTCAGCCGTGGTAGATCATTGTTATAATTCAGTAGGCTCACATGACATTGACTTTCCCAAGACAGAGGTTCTTTGTAAGCCATCTGGCTACCATAAGAGATTCGTTCATGAGGCTATCCACATATACAAGCACAGAGACAATTTCAACCGAGAAGATGGATTCTGGCTTAGCAATCATTGGAAGGATTTGATAAACCATTTCAGGTCTTAATTGATTGTTCACGCTTACAGTGGCTTTCAGACAGCATACAATAATTTTTCGTCTCCCCCCTCCTCTTTTCAGAACATAGATGGACTAGTCCTTCTAAATAAACTGCCAAATTGCTGCACGTGGCGCTGACGCTTTTAAGTAAATAAATAAATACACCGTTTACAAATAAATAAATTAATGCAACCTGACACACCTGATGACGACCGTTTGTGTTATGGTCGAAACGTCGTGAGAGTTTTTATTGTTTTATATATATTTTATTATTTATTGTTTCCCTTCAACGTGACTTTACCGAAAGAGCTAAGAATATGAGGGAGGGGGGTGTTTGAGAAATGTGACGTCACATCAAAATGGGCAACTTTCAATAATTATATACAACCCGTTCTGCTTAATTAAATATACTTTTTTTTTATAAATGTTTTCTCCTACAACATCAGAGTGCAGCGCCACATTAAATACACACCACAATGACAATAGTTTAAAGCGATTTGAAGCATATTTTATATATATATTTGCGTGACGTCATGTTTGAGGGGGGGGGTCTGACTTTTTGTGACGCCGTGTGACGAGGGGGGGGGGGTCAAAAATCATCCAAAATCGCGTGACGTCATTTATGGACGGCCCCATACGCTGTGTAACAAAAAAATATACATTTTAATCATCATCGTCGTCGTGTCTGTGGAAATGTATAGCAGCCAAATACTCTAAACGCGTTTTTCTACGGAATCTTCGAGACCCATAGACCCACATAGACCCACAGATACCCATAGAGACCCATATAGACCCGCAGAGACCCACAGAGACCCATAGAGACCCACAGAGACCCATAGAGACCCACAGAGACCCACAGAGACCAATATACCCATAGAGACCCACAGATTACCCATAGAGACCCACATAACCCCATAGAGACCCATAGAGACACACAGAGACCCCATAGACCCATAGAGACCCGTAGACCCATACTCATAGAGACCCATAGACCCCATAGACCCATAGAGACCCATAGACCCATACTCATAGAGACCCATAGACCCGCAGAGACCCACAGAGACCCATAGACTCACAGAAACCCTTCGACCCACAGAGACCTACAGACCCACAGAGACCCAGAGACTCGTATAGGCCCACAGAGACCCACAGAAATGCATAGCAGCATCGAAATAATTTAAACGCACTGACATTTTAAATGGACCCGGACAAAAATCCACCACGTGGAGAGAGACGCAGACTCGGAATATACAGCAGCAGCAGGCAGGGTCGGGATCGAACCCACGACCTCCTGCACACCTGGCGAGGTAGTCAACATCTCATAGCCACCGTGGTGATGATGAGAGATACGCAATTTGTACCTCCACACACATGGCACGGTTGACTACGTACGGTGCGAAAAAAAGTTCAAGCCAAAGACAAAGATCCTCCGTATAGCCTTAACAGACTGTTGGGGCAAGTGCTATTAGCGAGTAGCACCTATGTTGTAGTGGGTTTAACTCTCCAACACACAGTAACCGGTTAGTGCTGTACTAGTAACGAATTGTAAATGTTGTAGTAGGTTTAACTCTCCAACACACAGCAACCCGTTAGTGCTGTACTAGTAACGAATTGTAAATGTTGCAGTGGGTTTAACTCTCCAACACACAGCAACCGGTTAGTGCTGTACTAGTAACGAATTGTGAATGTTGCAGTGGGTTTAACTCTCCAACACACAGCAACCGGTTAGTGCTGTACTAGTAACGAATTGTAAATGTTGTAGTGGGTTTAACTCTCCAACACACAGCAACCGGTTTGCGCTGTACTAGTAACGAATTGTAAATGTTGTAGAGGGTTTAACTCTCAAACACACAGCAACCGGTTAGTGCTGTACTAGTAACGAATTGTAAATGTTGTAGTGGGTTTAACTCTCCAACACACAGCAACCGGTTAGTGCTGTACTAGTAACGAATTGTAAATGTAGTAGTGGGTTTAACTCTCCAACACACAACTTAGTGCTGTACTAGTAACGAATTGGCCACGTTCTGTTGATGTAACACAAACCCCCCATGAACATATACTGGCCTTTCACGACATGTGGCAATTTTAGATTCACCCCTCAAATGATGACTAAACCCATCGCCAGGGCAAAGCGGCGATTCCCCCACCCACAACCCACCCCTGCCCACCCACTACCCACCACTACCCACCCCTACCCACCCACTACCTACCCCGACCCACCCCCTACCCACCCACAACCAACCCCTACCCACCACCTACCCACCCACTAGCCACCCCTACCCACCCCTACCCACCCCTTACCCACCCCCTACCCACCCCCTACCCACCCACAACCCACCCTTACCCACCCACAACCCACCCCCTACCCACCCCCTACCCACCCACGCGCGCGCGACAGTGATGGAGATGCCGTCTCCTGCTCCTGCTGCTCCTGCTGCTGCTGCTGTCTCTGATGCTGGGGGTGGTGCCGATGACCCCGCGTGGCCGAGCCGAGCGGCGTGCCTGTCGCTCGCCCTCTGCGCCTTCCAGGCGCGCGCGGCCCTCGCTCTGTCGCGGGTGGTGGGAGGCCGCCTGCAGCTGCCGCCCGCAGAGCGATGGGTCGTGGCCTGGCTGCTCTATGACGCAGTGGTTCACATCACACTGGTGAGTGAGTGGGTGAGTGGGTGGTGGTGGTGGTGGTGGTGTAGTTACACTGCAGCGCCACACCTATTTACCATCATTAGGGGAAAGAACGGTGATCCAATCTCCGACCCCCCGCAAGGAACAGGTTTGCAGATTTTGCTGCGCATTTCTGTGAAGTCCTGGGGGTGGGGGAAATCCCTCAGCCAGGAAAACATCGTGAGGCACAAAGTGGGGATGACCCTGCTGAGGCTGCAGTGGTTCAAATATTGGAAGAAGTCACCCCCTATGAGTGGCTGGCTGAAGAACCATCTGTTGAGGAAGTGCTGAAGGCGATCCGGAGTCTGAGACCAGGAAAGGCACCGGGTAGAGATGATCTCCCAATCGAAATGCTGAGGGAGGGTGGCGTTTGTGCACAGACTGTCCTACATGACATCATAACAAACAGTCTGGACCACTGGACCAGTTCCGCAGGACTCGAAGGATGCCCTGGTGGTCCCCATATTTAAGAAGGTGAGACCACACAGACTGTAACAACTACAGAGGCATCTCACTCCTCAGTGTGCCAGGAAAGGTCCTGGCAAGAATTATTCAACATCGCCTTGCCAGGCGCGCTGAGGAGAGGCTTGTGGAGCCCCAATGCGGTTTCAGGAAAGGGCGGTCCTGCACAGATGCCATATTTTCTGTCCGTTTACTACAGCAGAGGTGTAGGGAATTCCAACAAGACCTACATCTCTGCTTTATTGACCTGGTCAAAGCCTATGATACCACCAGTATACCTGGGCTCTGGGTTGTTCTTCGCGCTTTCGGAGTCCCTAACCGCTGCTCACGATCATTAAGGACCGTCATGATGGTGAGCGGGCCCGGATAAAACTACGTGCCGGGAATCGGAGCCATTCCCTGTTCACCTTGGGGTGCGACAGGGATGTCCTCTGGCTCCAATATTATTTAACATCTATTTCGACCACGTAGTTCGTGAAGCCTTCAGTAGCTGTACCGGAGGAATTTCCATCTGGTACAGATACAATGTGAGGCTGACCGATGCCAGGGTACGGTCAAGGGATGGCTCCCTATTGGTCAACCACGTTACGTATGCCGACGACCTGGTAATTGCGGCTCACTCAGAGGAGGAGTTGGAGGCGCTGCGGCTGAAACTGGAGTGTGCCACTAAGAGGTGGCGCCTTACCATCAGCCCCACCAAAACGAAGAACCTGCCTGGGTATTTTGTACCATCGGACACTCCACCCCCACAATTCCCAATATGTGATGGGGCAGTTGTCGAGAGAGTGGAAAGTTTCCCATACCTGGGCAGTGTGCTCATGACCGGCTCCGGTTTAACAGCAGAGGTCTCACTCCGAATCAGTCGAGCGGCAATATCTTTTAATTGGATGCGTAACGCTGTGTGGAAGCTACGTGGTCTGTCGCTCCGCACGAAGCTTCGGGTCTTCTCAGCCACAGTCATTCCCTCTGTTCTCTACGCTTGCGAAACGTGGACCCCCCTAATGGAACATCTTCGTCGGTTAGAAACATTTAGACTGGCCTGCCTACGATCAATCTTGGGTTTAACCAGGCTGGATTGTGTGAGGAGCTCACAAATCCTCGAAAGATCTGGACAAAGTCCCATCGGTGAGCACCTCCGGCAAGCAAGGCTGCGTTGGCTGGGCCATGTTGCCCGCATGTCCAGCCACCGCATGCCTAAACAGCTTTTGTTCTGCCGGATCGAGGGGGCTAAACGGGCGCGGCATGGGCTAGAGAAGAGATGGAGTGATGTGGTACAGGAGGATGTGGAGCTGGTACCAGCGGTGTCAAGATCGGCCTCTGTGGAGGAGGCTCGTGAAGGACGCTACTGGGCAGTTGGAGGCAGTCGCTCACAACAACGAGCGGAGCGCCGGGTGGCTAAAGTACAGCAAGTTGGCACAGTAGGGGGCACAGGTGGTGCATGAGCCAGTCATCTCGGTCATCTCAGTCAGTATACCCGTGGCACCTGCTGGGTCTGCCTCATTACATCCTGCCAGCGGGCGTTCGACACTTCACGTGGTAGCCTCAAGGTGCACATAGCCTGGCACAAGCGTCGTGGTGACGTCACCGCCACTGAGTGGCGAATGGCGGTTGTCGTTATTGATGATGGTAATGGTGGTGCTGATGGTGGTGCTGATGGTGGTGATGGTGGTGGTGATGATGGTGGTGGTGGTGATGGTGAGTGATGGTGTAGCTACGCTGGGTGAGTGATGGTGTTGCTACGCTGGTGATGGTGTAGCTACGCTGGTGATGGTGTGGCTATGCTGGGTGAGTGATGGTGTAGCTACACTGGGTAATGGTGTAGCTACACTTGTGATGGTGTAGCTACACTGGGTGAGTGATGGTGTAGCTACACTGGGTTATGGTGTAGCTACGCTGGTGATGGTGTAGCTACACTGGGTGAGTGATGGTGTAGCTACACTGGGTGATGGTGTAGCTACACTGGGTGAGTGATGGTGTAGCTACGCTGGTAATGGTGTAGCTACACTGGGTGGGTGATGCTGTAGCTACACTGGTGATGGTGTAGCTACACTGGGTGAGTGATGGTGTAGCTATGCTGGTGATGGTGTAGCTACACTGGTGGTGGTGTAGATACACTGGGTGAGTGATGGTGTAGCTACACTGGGTGAGTGAAGGTGTAGCTACACTGGGTGAGTGATGGTGTAGCTACACTGGGTGAGTGATGGTGTAGCTACACTGGGTGATGGTGTAGCTACACTGGGTGAGTGATGGTGTAGCTACACTGGGTGAGTGATGGTGTAGCTATGCTGGTGATGGTGTAGCTACACTGGGTGAGTGATGGTGTAGCTACGCTGGTGATGGTGTAGCTACACTGGGTGAGTGATGGTGTAGCTACACTGGTGATGGTGTAGCTACACTGGGTGAGTGATGGTGTAGCTACACTAGGTGAGTGATGGTGTAGCTACGCTGGTGATGGTGTAGCTACACTAGGTGAATGATGGTGTAGCTACACTGGTGATGGTGTAGCTACACTGGGTGAGTGATGGTGTAGCTACACTGGTGATGGTGTAGCTACACTGGGTGGGTGATGCTGTAGCTACACTGGGTGATGGTGTAGCTTTGCTGGTGATGGTGTAGCTACACTGGGTGAGTGATGGTGTAGCTACGCTGGTGATGGTGTAGCTACACTGGGTGAGTGATGGTGTAGCTACACTGGGTGATGGTGTAGCTACACTAGGTGAGTGATGGTGTAGCTACACTGGTGATGGTGTAGCTACACTGGGTGAGTGATGGTGTAGCTACACTGGTGATGGTGTAGCTACACTGGGTTGGTGATGCTGTAGCTACACTGGGTGATGGTGTAGCTATGCTGGTGATGGTGTAGCTACACTGGGTGGGTGATGGTGTAGCTACACTGGTGATGGTGTAGCTACACTGGGTGGGTGATGCTGTAGCTTCACTGGGTGATGGTGTAGCTATGCTGGTGATGGTGTAGCTACACTGGGTGAGTGATGGTGTAGCTACGCTGGTGATGGTGTAGCTACACTGGGTGAGTGATAGTGTAGCTACACTGGTGATGGTGTAGCTACACTGGGTGAGTGATGGTGTAGCTACACTGGGTGAGTGATGGTGTAGCTACACTGATTGGGTGATGGTGTAGCTACGCTGGTGATGGTGTAGCTACACTGGGTGAGTGATGGTGTAGCTACACTGGGTGAGTGATGGTGTAGCTACACTGGTGATGGTGTAGCTACACTGGGTGATGGTGTAAATACACTGGGTGAGTGATGGTGTAGCTACGCTGGTGATGGTGTAGCTACACTGGGTGAGTGATTGTGTAGCTACACTGGTGATGGTGTAGCTACACTTGTGATGGTGTAGCTACACTGATTGGGTGATGGTCTAGGTACACTGGTGATGGTGTAGCTACACTGGGTGAGTGATGGTGTAGCTACACTGGTGATGGTGTAGCTACACTTGTGATGGTGTAGCTACACTGGTGATTGTGTAGCTATGCTGGTGATGGTGTAGCTACACTGGGTGGGTGATGGTGTAGCTACACTGGTGATGGTGTAGCTACAGTGGGTGAGTGATGGTGTAGCTACGCTGGTGATGGTGTAGCTACACTGGGTGAGTGAAGGTGTAGCTACACTGGTGATGGTGTAGCTACACTGGGTGAGTGATGGTGTAGCTACACTGGTGATGGTGTAGCTACACTGGGTGAGTGATGGTGTAGCTACGCTGGTGATGGTGTAGCTACACTGGGTGAGTGATCGTCTAGCTACACTGGGTGAGTGTTGGTGTAGCTACACTGGTGATGGTGTAGCCACACTGGGTGATGGTGTAGCTACACTGGGTGAGTGATGGTGTAGCTACGCTGGTGATGGTGTAGCTACACTGGGTGAGTGATGGTGTAGCTACACTGGTGATGGTGTAGCTACACTGGTGATGGTGTAGCTATGCTGGTGATGGTGTAGCTACACTGGGTGGGTGATGGTGTAGCTACACTGGTGATGGTGTAGCTACACTGGGTGAGTGATGGTGTTGCTACGTTGGTGATGGTGTAGCTACGCTGGTGATGGTGTGGCTATGCTGGGTGAGTGATGGTGTAGCTACACAGGGTAATGGTGTAGCTACACTGGTGATGGTGTAGCTACACTGGGTGAGTGATGGTGTAGCTACACTGGTGATGGTGTAGCTACACTGGGTGAGTGATGGTGTAGCTACACTGGGTGAGTGATGGTGTAGCTACGCTGGTGATGGTGTAGCTACACTGGGTGAGTGATGGTGTAGCTACACTGGTGATGGTGTAGCTACACTGGGTGGGTGATGCTGTAGCTTCACTGGGTGATGGTGTAGCTTTGCTGGTGATGGTGTAGCTACACTGGGTGAGTGATGGTGTAGCTACGCTGGTGATGGTGTAGCTACACTGGGTGAGTGATGGTGTAGCTACACTGGGTGATGGTGTAGCTAGACTAGGTGAGTGATGGTGTAGCTACACTGGGTGAGTGATGGTGTAGCTACGCTGGTGATAGTGTAGCAACACTGGTGATGGTGTAGCTACACTGGGTGAGTGATGGTGTAGCTACACTGGTGATGGTGTAGCTACACTTGTGATGGTGTAGCTACACTGGGTGAGTGATGGTGTAGCTACACTGGTGATGGTGTAGCTACACTGGGTTGGTGATGCTGTAGCTACACTGGGTGATGGTGTAGCTATGCTGGTGATGGTGTAGCTACACTGGGTGGGTGATGGTGTAGCTACACTGGTGATGGTGTAGCTACACAGGGTGGGTGATGCTGTAGCTACACTGGGTGATGGTGTAGCTATGCTGGTGATGGTGTAGCTACACTGGGTGAGTGATGGTGTAGCTACGCTGGTGATGGTGTAGCTACACTGGGTGAGTGATGGTGTAGCTACACTGGGTGAGTGATGGTGTAGCTACACTGGTGATGGTGTAGCTACACTTGTGATGGTGTAGCTACACTGATTGGGTGATGGTGTAGATACACTGGTGATGGTGTAGCTACACTGGGTGGGTGATGGTGTAGCTACACTGGTGATGGTTTAGCTACTCTGGTGATGGTGTAGCTACACTGGGTGGGTGAAGGTGTAGCTACACTGGTGATGGTGTAGCTACACTGGTGATGGTGTAGCTACACTGGGTGAGTCATGGCGTAGCTACACTGGGTGAGTGATGGTGTAGCTACACTGGGTGAGTGATGGTGTAGCTACGCTCTTGATGGTGTAGCTACACTGAGTGAGTGATGGTGTAGCTACACTGGTGATGGTGTAGCTACACTGGGTGGGTGATGGTGTAGCTACACTGGTGATGGTTTAGCTACTCTGGTGATGGTGTAGCTACACTGGGTGAGTGATGGTGTAGCTACACTGGTGATGGTGTAGCTACACTGGGTGAGTGATGGTGTAGCTACACTGGGTGAGTGATGGTGTAGCTACACTGAGTGGGTGATGGTGTAGCTACGCTCTTGATGGTGTAGCTACACTGAGTGAGTG
Source organism: Petromyzon marinus (assembly GCF_048934315.1). NCBI lineage: Eukaryota > Metazoa > Chordata > Hyperoartia > Petromyzontiformes > Petromyzontidae > Petromyzon > Petromyzon marinus. The sequence goes on along the minus strand of NC_133690.1, from coordinate 5,901,811 downwards.
ATGGTGTAGCTACACTGGGTGAGTGATGGTGTAGCTACACTGGTGATGGTGTAGCTACACTGGTGATGGTGTAGCTACACTGGGTGAGTGATGGTGTAGCTACACTGATTGGGTGATGGTGTAGCTACACTGGTGATGGTGTAGCTACACTGGGTGAGTGATGGTGTAGCTACACTGGTGATGGTTTAGCTACTCTGGTGATGGTGTAGCTACACTGGGTGAGTGATGGTGTAGCTACACTGGTGATGGTGTAGCTACACTGGGTGAGTGATGGTGTAGCTACGCTGGTGATGGTGTAGCTACACTGGGTGAGTGATGGTGTAGCTACACTGGTGATGGTGTAGCTACATTGGGTGAGTGATGGTGTAGCTACACTGGGTGAGTGATGGTGTAGCTACACTGGGTGATGGTGTAGCTACACTGGGTGAGTGATGGTGTAGCTACGCTGGTAATGGTGTAGCTACACTGGGTGGGTGATGCTGTAGCTACACTGGTGATGGTGTAGCTACACTGGGTGAGTGATGGTGTAGCTACGCTGGTGATGGTGTAGCTACACTGGGTGGGTGATGGTGTAGCTACACTGGTGATGGTGTAGCTACAGTGGGTGAGTGATGGTGTAGCTACGCTGGTGATGGTGTAGCTACACTGGGTGAGTGAAGGTGTAGCTACACTGGTGATGGTGTAGCTACACTGGGTGAGTGATGGTGTAGCTACACTGGTGATGGTGTAGCTACACTGGGTGAGTGATGGTGTAGCTACGCTGGTGATGGTGTAGCTACACTGGGTGAGTGATCGTCTAGCTACACTGGGTGAGTGTTGGTGTAGCTATACTGGTGATGGTGTAGCCACACTGGGTGATGGTGTAGCTACACTGGGTGAGTGATGGTGTAGCTACGCTGTTGATGGTGTAGCTACACTGTGTGAGTGATGGTGTAGCTACACTGGTGATGGTGTAGCTACACTGGTGATGGTGTAGCTATGCTGGTGATGGTGTAGCTACACTGGGTGGGTGATGGTGTAGCTACACTGGTGATGGTGTAGCTACACTGGGTGAGTGATGGTGTTGCTACGTTGGTGATGGTGTAGCTACGCTGGTGATGGTGTGGCTATGCTGGGTGAGTGATGGTGTAGCTACACTGGGTAATGGTGTAGCTACACTGGTGATGGTGTAGCTACACTGGGTGAGTGATGGTGTAGCTACACTGGTGATGGTGTAGCTACACTGGGTGAGTGATGGTGTAGCTACACTGGGTGAGTGATGGTGTAGCTACGCTGGTGATGGTGTAGCTACACTGGGTGAGTGATGGTGTAGCTACACTGGGTAATGGTGTAGCTACACTGGTGATGGTGTAGCTACACTGGGTGAGTGATGGTGTAGCTACACTGGTGATGGTGTAGCTACACTGGGTGAGTGATGGTGTAGCTACACTGGGTGAGTGATGGTGTAGCTACGCTGGTGATGGTGTAGCTACACTGGGTGAGTGATGGTGTAGCTACACTGGTGATGGTGTAGCTACACTGGGTGGGTGATGCTGTAGCTTCACTGGGTGATGGTGTAGCTTTGCTGGTGATGGTGTAGCTACACTGGGTGAGTGATGGTGTAGCTACGCTGGTGATGGTGTAGCTACACTGGGTGAGTGATGGTGTAGCTACACTGGGTGATGGTGTAGCTACACTAGGTGAGTGATGGTGTAGCTACACTGGGTGAGTGATGGTGTAGCTACGCTGGTGATAGTGTAGCAACACTGGTGATGGTGTAGCTACACTGGGTGAGTGATGGTGTAGCTACACTGGTGATGGTGTAGCTACACGTGATGGTGTAGCTACACTGGGTGAGTGATGGTGTAGCTACACTGGTGATGGTGTAGCTACACTGGGTTGGTGATGCTGTAGCTACACTGGGTGATGGTGTAGCTATGCTGGTGATGGTGTAGCTACACTGGGTGGGTGATGGTGTAGCTACACTGGTGATGGTGTAGCTACACTGGGTGGGTGATACTGTAGCTACACTGGGTGATGGTGTAGCTATGCTGGTGATGGTGTAGCTACACTGGGTGAGTGATGGTGTAGCTACACTGGGTGAGTGATGGTGTAGCTACACTGGTGATGGTGTAGCTACACTTGTGATGGTGTAGCTACACTGATTGGGTGATGGTGTAGGTACACTGGTGATGGTGTAGCTACACTGGGTGAGTGATGGTGTAGCTACACTGGTGATGGTGTAGCTACACTGGGTGAGTGATGGTGTAGCTACACTGGGTGAGTGATGGTGTAGCTACACTGGGTGAGTGATGGTGTAGCTATGCTCTTGATGGTGTAGCTACACTGGGTGAGTGATGGTGTAGCTACACTGGTGATGGTGTAGCTACACTGGGTGAGTGATGGTGTAGCTACACTGGTGATGGTGTAGCTACGCTGGTGATGGTGTAGCTACACTGGGTGAGTGATGGTGTAGCTACACTGGTGATGGTGTAGCTACACTGGGTGAGTGATGGTGTAGCTACACTGGGTGAGTGTTGGTGTAGCTACACTGGTGATGGTGTAGCTACACTGGGTGATGGTGTAGATACACTGGGTGATTGATGGTGTAGCTACGCTGGTGATGGTGTAGCTACACTGGGTGAGTGATGGTGTAGCTACACTGGTGATGGTGTAGCTACACTTGTGATGGTGTAGCTACACTGATTGGGTGATGGTGTAGGTACACTGGTGATGGTGTAGCTACACTGGGTGGGTGATGGTGTAGCTACACTGGTGATGGTTTAGCTACTCTGGTGATGGTGTAGCTACACTGGGTGGGTGATGGTGTAGCTACACTGGTGATGGTGTAGCTACACTGGTGATGGTGTAGCTACACTGGGTGAGTCATGGCGTAGCTACACTGGGTGAGTGATGGTGTAGCTACACTGGGTGAGTGATGGTGTAGCTACGCTCTTGATGGTGTAGCTACACTGAGTGAGTGATGGTGTAGCTACACTGGTGATGGTGTAGCTACACTGGGTGGGTGATGGTGTAGCTACACTGGTGATGGTTTAGCTACTCTGGTGATGGTGTAGCTACACTGGGTGAGTGATGGTGTAGCTACACTGGTGATGGTGTAGCTACACTGGGTGAGTGATGGTGTAGCTACACTGGGTGAGTGATGGTGTAGCTACACTGAGTGGGTGATGGTGTAGCTACGCTCTTGATGGTGTAGCTACACTGAGTGAGTGATGGTGTAGCTACACTGGGTGAGTGATGGTGTAGCTACACTGGTGATGGTGTAGCTACACTGGGTGAGTGATGGTGTAGCTACACTGGTGATGGTGTAGCTACGCTGGTGATGTTGTAGCTACACTGGGTGAGTGATGGTGTAGCTACACTGATTGGGTGATGGTGTAGCTACACTGGTGATGGTGTAGCTACACTGGGTGAGTGATGGTGTAGCTACACTGGTGATGGTTTAGCTACTCTGGTGATGGTGTAGCTACACTGGGTGAGTGATGGTGTAGCTACACTGGTGATGGTGTAGCTACACTGGGTGAGTGATGGTGTAGCTACGCTGGTGATGGTGTAGCTACACTGGGTGAGTGATGGTGTAGCTACACTGGTGATGGTGTAGCTACACTGGGTGAGTGATGGTGTAGCTACACTGGGTGAGTGATGGTGTAGCTACACTGGGTGATGGTGTAGCTACACTGGGTGAGTGATGGTGTAGCTACGCTGGTAATGGTGTAGCTACACTGGGTGGGTGATGCTGTAGCTACACTGGTGATGGTGTAGCTACACTGGGTGAGTGATGGTGTAGCTACGCTGGTGATGGTGTAGCTATGCTGGTGATGGTGTAGCTACACTGGGTGGGTGATGGTGTAGCTACACTGGTGATGGTGTAGCTACACTGGGTGAGTGATGGTGTAGCTACACTGGATGAGTGATGGTGTAGCTACGTTGGTGATGGTGTAGCTACGCTGGTGATGGTGTGGCTATGCTGGGTGAGTGATGGTGTAGCTACACTGGCTGAGTGATGGTGTAGCTACGCTGGTGATGGTGTAGCTACACTGGGTGAGTGATGGTGTAGCTATACTGGTGATGGTGTAGCTACACTTGTGATGGTGTAGCTACACTGGTGATGGTGTAGCTATGCTGGTGATGGTGTAGCTACACTGGGTGGGTGATGGTGTAGCTACACTGGTGATGGTGTAGCTACACTGGGTGAGTGATGGTGTTGCTACGTTGGTGATGGTGTAGCTACGCTGGTGATGGTGTAGCTATGCTGGGTGAGTGATGGTGTAGCTACACTGGGTTATGGTGTAGCTACACTGGTGATGGTGTAGCTACACTGGGTGAGTGATGGTGTAGCTACGCTGGTGATGGTGTAGCTACACTGGTGATGGTGTAGCTACACTGGGTGAGTGATGGTGTAGCTACACTGGTGATGGTGTAGCTACACTGGTGATGGTGTAGCTACACTTGTGATGGTGTAGCTACACTGGGTGAGTGATGGTGTAGCTACACTGGGTGATGGTGTAGCTACACTGGGTGGGTGATGGTGTAGCTACACTGGTGATGGTGTAGCTACACTGGGTGGGTGATGCTGTAGCTACACTGGGTAATGGTATAGCTACACTGGTGATGGTGTAGCTACACTGGGTGAGTGATGGTGTAGCTACACTGGTGATGGTGTAGCTACACTGGGTGAGTGATGGTGTAGCTACACTGGTGATGGTGTAGCTACACTGGGTGAGTGATGGTGCAGCTACACTGGGTGAGTGATGGTGTAGCTACACTAGGTGAGTGATGGTGTAGCTACGCTGGTGATGGTGTAGCTACACTGGATGAGTGATGGTGTAGCTACACTGGGTGAGTGATGGTGTAGCTACACTAGGTGAGTGATGGTGTAGCTACGCTGGTGATGGTGTAGCTACACTGGGTGAGTGATGGTGTAGCTACACTGGTGATGGTGTAGCTACACTGGTGATGGTGTAGCTATGCTGGTGATGGTGTAGCTACACTGGGTGGGTGATGGTGTAGCTACACTGGTGATGGTGTATCTACACTGGGTGAGTGATGGTGTTGCTACGTTGGTGATGGTGTAGCTACGCTGGTGATGGTGTAGCTATGCTGGGTGAGTGATGGTGTAGCTACACTGGGTTATGGTGTAGCTACACTGGTGATGGTGTAGCTACACTGGGTGAGTGATGGTGTAGCTACGCTGGTGATGGTGTAGCTACACTGGTGATGGTGTAGCTACACTGGGTGAGTGATGGTGTAGCTACACTGGTGATGGTGTAGCTACACTGGTGATGGTGTAGCTACACTTGTGATGGTGTAGCTACACTGGGTGAGTGATGGTGTAGCTACACTGGGTGATGGTGTAGCTACACTGGGTGGTTGATGGTGTAGCTACACTGGTGATGGTGTAGCTACACTGGGTGGGTGATGCTGTAGCTACACTGGGTAATGGTATAGCTACACTGGTGATGGTGTAGCTACACTGGGTGAGTGATGGTGTAGCTACACTGGTGATGGTGTAGCTACACTGGGTGAGTGATGGTGTAGCTACACTGGTGATGGTGTAGCTACACTGGGTGAGTGATGGTGCAGCTACACTGGGTGAGTGATGGTGTAGCTACACTAGGTGAGTGATGGTGTAGCTACGCTGGTGATGGTGTAGCTACACTGGATGAGTGATGGTGTAGCTACACTGGGTGAGTGATGGTGTAGCTACACTAGGTGAGTGATGGTGTAGCTACGCTGGTGATGGTGTAGCTACACTGGGTGAGTGATGGTGTAGCTACACTGGTGATGGTGTAGCTACACTGGGTGAGTGATGGTGTAGCTACACTGGTGATGGTGTAGCTACACTGGGTGGGTGATGCTGTAGCTACACTGGGTGATGGTGTAGCTTTGCTGGTGATGGTGTAGCTACACTGGGTGAGTGATGGTGTAGCTACGCTGGTGATGGTGTAGCTACACTGGGTGAGTGATGGTGTAGCTACGCTGGTGATGGTGTAGCTACACTGGGTGAATGATGGTGTAGCTACACTGGGTGATGGTGTAGCTACGCTGGTGATGGTGTAGCTACACTGGGTGAGTGATGGTGTAGTTACGCTGGTGATGCTGTAGCTACACTGGTGATGGTGTAGCTACACTGGGTGAGTGATGGTGTAGCTACACTGGGTGAGTGATGGTGTAGCTACACTGGGTGAGTGATTGTGTAGCTACACTGGTGATGGTGTAGCTACACTGGGTTGGTGATGCTGTAGCTACACTGGGTGATGGTGTAGCTATGCTGGTGATGGTGTAGCTACACTGGGTGGGTGATGGTGTAGCTACACTGGTGATGGTGTAGCTACACTGGGTGGGTGATGCTGTAGCTTCACTGGGTGATGGTGTAGCTATGCTGGTGATGGTGTAGCTACAACTGGGTGAGTGATGGTGTAGCTACGCTGGTGATGGTGTAGCTACACTGGGTGAGTGATAGTGTAGCTACACTGGTGATGGTGTAGCTACACTGGGTGAGTGATGGTGTAGCTACACTGGGTGAGTGATGGTGTAGCTACACTGATTGGGTGATGGTGTAGCTACGCTGGTGATGGTGTAGCTACACTGGGTGAGTGATGGTGTAGCTACACTGGGTGAGTGATGGTGTAGCTACACTGGGTGATGGTGTAGCTACACTTGTGATGGTGTAGCTACACTGATTGGGTGATGGTCTAGGTACACTGGTGATGGTGTAGCTACACTGGGTGAGTGATGGTGTAGCTACGCTGGTGATGGTGTAGCTACACTGGTGATGGTGTAGCTACACTGGGTGAGTGATGGTGTAGCTACGCTGGTGATGGTGTAGCTACACTGGGTGAGTGATCGTCTAGCTACACTGGGTGAGTGTTGGTGTAGCTACACTGGTGATGGTGTAGCCACACTGGGTGATGGTGTAGCTACACTGGGTGAGTGATGGTGTAGCTACGCTGGTGATGGTGTAGCTACACTGGGTGAGTGATGGTGTAGTTACACTGGTGATGGTGTAGCTACACTTGTGATGGTGTAGCTACAATGGTGATGGTGTAGCTATGCTGGTGATGGTGTAGCTACACTGGGTGGGTGATGGTGTAGCTACACTGGTGATGGTGTAGCTACACTGGTGATGGTGTAGCTACACTGGGTGAGTGATGGTGTAGCTACGCTGGTGATGGTGTAGCTACACTGGTGATGGTGTAGCTACACTGGGTGAGTGATGGTGTAGCTACACTGGTGATGGTGTAGCTACACTGGTGATGGTGTAGCTACACTTGTGATGGTGTAGCTACACTGGGTGAGTGATGGTGTAGCTACACTGGGTGATGGTGTAGCTACACTGGGTGGGTGATGGTGTAGCTACACTGGTGATGGTGTAGCTACACTGGGTGGGTGATGCTGTAGCTACACTGGGTAATGGTATAGCTAAACTGGTGATGGTGTAGCTACACTGGGTGAGTGATGGTGTAGCTACACTGGTGATGGTGTAGCTACACTGGGTGAGTGATGGTGTAGCTACACTGGTGATGGTGTAGCTACACTGGGTGAGTGATGGTGCAGCTACACTGGGTGAGTGATGGTGTAGCTACACTAGGTGAGTGATGGTGTAGCTACGCTGGTGATGGTGTAGCTACACTGGGTGAGTGATGGTGTAGCTACACTGGGTGAGTGATGGTGTAGCTACACTAGGTGAGTGATGGTGTAGCTACGCTGGTGATGGTGTAGCTACACTGGGTGAGTGATGGTGTAGCTACACTGGTGATGGTGTAGCTACACTGGGTGAGTGATGGTGTAGCTACACTGGTGATGGTGTAGCTACACTGGGTGGGTGATGCTGTAGCTACACTGGGTGATGGTGTAGCTTTGCTGGTGATGGTGTAGCTACACTGGGTGAGTGATGGTGTAGCTACGCTGGTGATGGTGTAGCTACACTGGGTGAGTGATGGTGTAGCTACGCTGGTGATGGTGTAGCTACACTGGGTGAGTGATGGTGTAGCTACGCTGGTGATGGTGTAGCTACACTGGGTGAATGATGGTGTAGCTACACTGGGTGATGGTGTAGCTACACTAGGTGAGTGATGGTGTAGCTACACTGGTGATGGTGTAGCTACACTGGTGATGGTGTAGCTACACTGGGTGAGTGATCGTGTAGCTACACTTGTGATGGTGTAGCTACACTGGGTGAGTGATTGTGTAGCTACACTGGTGATGGTGTAGCTACACTGGGTTGGTGATGCTGTAGCTACACTGGGTGATGGTGTAGCTATGCTGGTGATGGTGTAGCTACACTGGGAGGGTGATGGTGTAGCTACACTGGTGATGGTGTAGCTACACTGGGTGGGTGATGCTGTAGCTTCACTGGGTGATGGTGTAGCTATGCTGGTGATGGTGTAGCTACAACTGGGTGAGTGATGGTGTAGCTACGCTGGTGATGGTGTAGCTACACTGGGTGAGTGATAGTGTAGCTACACTGGTGATGGTGTAGCTACACTGGGTGAGTGATGGTGTAGCTACACTGGGTGAGTGATGGTGTAGCTACACTGATTGGGTGATGGTGTAGCTACGCTGGTGATGGTGTAGCTACACTGGGTGAGTGATGGTGTAGCTACACTGGGTGAGTGATGGTGTAGCTACACTGGGTGATGGTGTAGCTACACTTGTGATGGTGTAGCTACACTGATTGGGTGATGGTCTAGGTACACTGGTGATGGTGTAGCTACACTGGGTGAGTGATGGTGTAGCTACGCTGGTGATGGTGTAGCTACACTGGTGATGGTGTAGCTACACTGGGTGAGTGATGGTGTAGCTACACTGGGTGAGTGATGGTGTAGCTACACTGAGTGGGTGATGGTGTAGCTACGCTCTTGATGGTGTAGCTACACTGAGTGAGTGATGGTGTAGCTACACTGGGTGAGTGATGGTGTAGCTACACTGGTGATGGTGTAGCTACACTGGGTGAGTGATGGTGTAGCTACACTGGTGATGGTGTAGCTACGCTGGTGATGGTGTAGCTACACTGGGTGAGTGATGGTGTAGCTACACTGATTGGGTGATGGTGTAGCTACACTGGTGATGGTGTAGCTACACTGGGTGAGTGATGGTGTAGCTACACTGGTGATGGTTTAGCTACTCTGGTGATGGTGTAGCTACACTGGGTGAGTGATGGTGTAGCTACACTGGTGATGGTGTAGCTACACTGGGTGAGTGATGGTGTAGCTACGCTGGTGATGGTGTAGCTACACTGGGTGAGTGATGGTGTAGCTACACTGGTGATGGTGTAGCTACACTGGGTGAGTGATGGTGTAGCTACACTGGGTGAGTGATGGTGTAGCTACACTGGGTGATGGTGTAGCTACACTGGGTGAGTGATGGTGTAGCTACGCTGGTAATGGTGTAGCTACACTGGGTGGGTGATGCTGTAGCTACACTGGTGATGGTGTAGCTACACTGGGTGAGTGATGGTGTAGCTACGCTGGTGATGGTGTAGCTATGCTGGTGATGGTGTAGCTACACTGGGTGGGTGATGGTGTAGCTACACTGGTGATGGTGTAGCTACACTGGGTGAGTGATGGTGTAGCTACACTGGATGAGTGATGGTGTAGCTACGTTGGTGATGGTGTAGCTACGCTGGTGATGGTGTGGCTATGCTGGGTGAGTGATGGTGTAGCTACACTGGCTGAGTGATGGTGTAGCTACGCTGGTGATGGTGTAGCTACACTGGGTGAGTGATGGTGTAGCTATACTGGTGATGGTGTAGCTACACTTGTGATGGTGTAGCTACACTGGTGATGGTGTAGCTATGCTGGTGATGGTGTAGCTACACTGGGTGGGTGATGGTGTAGCTACACTGGTGATGGTGTAGCTACACTGGGTGAGTGATGGTGTTGCTACGTTGGTGATGGTGTAGCTACGCTGGTGATGGTGTAGCTATGCTGGGTGAGTGATGGTGTAGCTACACTGGGTTATGGTGTAGCTACACTGGTGATGGTGTAGCTACACTGGGTGAGTGATGGTGTAGCTACGCTGGTGATGGTGTAGCTACACTGGTGATGGTGTAGCTACACTGGGTGAGTGATGGTGTAGCTACACTGGTGATGGTGTAGCTACACTGGTGATGGTGTAGCTACACTTGTGATGGTGTAGCTACACTGGGTGAGTGATGGTGTAGCTACACTGGGTGATGGTGTAGCTACACTGGGTGGGTGATGGTGTAGCTACACTGGTGATGGTGTAGCTACACTGGGTGGGTGATGCTGTAGCTACACTGGGTAATGGTATAGCTACACTGGTGATGGTGTAGCTACACTGGGTGAGTGATGGTGTAGCTACACTGGTGATGGTGTAGCTACACTGGGTGAGTGATGGTGTAGCTACACTGGTGATGGTGTAGCTACACTGGGTGAGTGATGGTGCAGCTACACTGGGTGAGTGATGGTGTAGCTACACTAGGTGAGTGATGGTGTAGCTACGCTGGTGATGGTGTAGCTACACTGGGTGAGTGATGGTGTAGCTACACTGGGTGAGTGATGGTGTAGCTACACTAGGTGAGTGATGGTGTAGCTACGCTGGTGATGGTGTAGCTACACTGGGTGAGTGATGGTGTAGCTACACTGGTGATGGTGTAGCTACACTGGGTGAGTGATGGTGTAGCTACACTGGTGATGGTGTAGCTACACTGGGTGGGTGATGCTGTAGCTACACTGGGTGATGGTGTAGCTTTGCTGGTGATGGTGTAGCTACACTGGGTGAGTGATGGTGTAGCTACGCTGGTGATGGTGTAGCTACACTGGGTGAGTGATGGTGTAGCTACGCTGGTGATGGTGTAGCTACACTGGGTGAATGATGGTGTAGCTACACTGGGTGATGGTGTAGCTACACTAGGTGAGTGATGGTGTAGCTACACTGGTGATGGTGTAGCTACGCTGGTGATGGTGTAGCTACACTGGGTGAGTGATGGTGTAGTTACGCTGGTGATGCTGTAGCTACACTGGTGATGGTGTAGCTACACTGGGTGAGTGATGGTGTAGCTACACTGGGTGAGTGATCGTGTAGCTACACTTGTGATGGTGTAGCTACACTGGGTGAGTGATTGTGTAGCTACACTGGTGATGGTGTAGCTACACTGGGTTGGTGATGCTGTAGCTACACTGGGTGATGGTGTAGCTATGCTGGTGATGGTGTAGCTACACTGGGTGGGTGATGGTGTAGCTACACTGGTGATGGTGTAGCTACACTGGGTGGGTGATGCTGTAGCTTCACTGGGTGATGGTGTAGCTATGCTGGTGATGGTGTAGCTACAACTGGGTGAGTGATGGTGTAGCTACGCTGGTGATGGTGTAGCTACACTGGGTGAGTGATAGTGTAGCTACACTGGTGATGGTGTAGCTACACTGGGTGAGTGATGGTGTAGCTACACTGGGTGAGTGATGGTGTAGCTACACTGATTGGGTGATGGTGTAGCTACGCTGGTGATGGTGTAGCTACACTGGGTGAGTGATGGTGTAGCTACACTGGGTGAGTGATGGTGTAGCTACACTGGGTGATGGTGTAGCTACACTTGTGATGGTGTAGCTACACTGATTGGGTGATGGTCTAGGTACACTGGTGATGGTGTAGCTACACTGGGTGAGTGATGGTGTAGCTACGCTGGTGATGGTGTAGCTACACTGGTGATGGTGTAGCTACACTGGGTGAGTGATGGTGTAGCTACGCTGGTGATGGTGTAGCTACACTGGTGAGTGATCGTCTAGCTACACTGGGTGAGTGTTGGTGTAGCTACACTGGTGATGGTGTAGCCACACTGGGTGATGGTGTAGCTACACTGGGTGAGTGATGGTGTAGCTACGCTGGTGATGGTGTAGCTACACTGGGTGAGTGATGGTGTAGTTACACTGGTGATGGTGTAGCTACACTTGTGATGGTGTAGCTACAATGGTGATGGTGTAGCTATGCTGGTGATGGTGTAGCTACACTGGGTGGGTGATGGTGTAGCTACACTGGTGATGGTGTAGCTACACTGGTGATGGTGTAGCTACACTGGGTGAGTGATGGTGTAGCTACGCTGGTGATGGTGTAGCTACACTGGTGATGGTGTAGCTACACTGGGTGAGTGATGGTGTAGCTACACTGGTGATGGTGTAGCTACACTGGTGATGGTGTAGCTACACTTGTGATGGTGTAGCTACACTGGGTGAGTGATGGTGTAGCTACACTGGGTGATGGTGTAGCTACACTGGGTGGGTGATGGTGTAGCTACACTGGTGATGGTGTAGCTACACTGGGTGGGTGATGCTGTAGCTACACTGGGTAATGGTATAGCTACACTGGTGATGGTGTAGCTACACTGGGTGAGTGATGGTGTAGCTACACTGGTGATGGTGTAGCTACACTGGGTGAGTGATGGTGTAGCTACACTGGTGATGGTGTAGCTACACTGGGTGAGTGATGGTGCAGCTACACTGGATGAGTGATGGTGTAGCTACACTAGGTGAGTGATGGTGTAGCTACGCTGGTGATGGTGTAGCTACACTGGGTGAGTGATGGTGTAGCTACACTGGGTGAGTGATGGTGTAGCTACACTAGGTGAGTGATGGTGTAGCTACGCTGGTGATGGTGTAGCTACACTGGGTGAGTGATGGTGTAGCTACACTGGTGATGGTGTAGCTACACTGGGTGAGTGATGGTGTAGCTACACTGGTGATGGTGTAGCTACACTGGGTGGGTGATGCTGTAGCTACACTGGGTGATGGTGTAGCTTTGCTGGTGATGGTGTAGCTACACTGGGTGAGTGATGGTGTAGCTACGCTGGTGATGGTGTAGCTACACTGGGTGAGTGATGGTGTAGCTACGCTGGTGATGGTGTAGCTACACTGGGTGAATGATGGTGTAGCTACACTGGGTGATGGTGTAGCTACACTAGGTGAGTGATGGTGTAGCTACACTGGTGATGGTGTAGCTACGCTGGTGATGGTGTAGCTACACTGGGTGAGTGATGGTGTAGTTACGCTGGTGATGGTGTAGCTACACTGGTGATGGTGTAGCTACACTGGGTGAGTGATCGTGTAGCTACACTTGTGATGGTGTAGCTACACTGGGTGAGTGATTGTGTAGCTACACTGGTGATGGTGTAGCTACACTGGGTTGGTGATGCTGTAGCTACACTGGGTGATGGTGTAGCTATGCTGGTGATGGTGTAGCTACACTGGGTGGGTGATGGTGTAGCTACACTGGTGATGGTGTAGCTACACTGGGTGGGTGATGCTGTAGCTTCACTGGGTGATGGTGTAGCTATGCTGGTGATGGTGTAGCTACAACTGGGTGAGTGATGGTGTAGCTACGCTGGTGATGGTGTAGCTACACTGGGTGAGTGATAGTGTAGCTACACTGGTGATGGTGTAGCTACACTGGGTGAGTGATGGTGTAGCTACACTGGGTGAGTGATGGTGTAGCTACACTGATTGGGTGATGGTGTAGCTACGCTGGTGATGGTGTAGCTACACTGGGTGAGTGATGGTGTAGCTACACTGGGTGAGTGATGGTGTAGCTACACTGCGTGATGGTGTAGCTACACTTGTGATGGTGTAGCTACACTGATTGGGTGATGGTCTAGGTACACTGGTGATGGTGTAGCTACACTGGGTGAGTGATGGTGTAGCTACGCTGGTGATGGTGTAGCTACACTGGTGATGGTGTAGCTACACTGGGTGAGTGATGGTGTAGCTACGCTCGTGATGGTGTAGCTACACTGGGTGAGTGATCGTCTAGCTACACTGGGTGAGTGTTGGTGTAGCTACACTGGTGATGGTGTAGCCACACTGGGTGATGGTGTAGCTACACTGGGTGAGTGATGGTGTAGCTACGCTGGTGATGGTGTAGCTACACTGGGTGAGTGATGGTGTAGCTACACTGGTGATGGTGTAGCTACACTTGTGATGGTGTAGCTACAATGGTGATGGTGTAGCTATGCTGGTGATGGTGTAGCTACACTGGGTGGGTGATGGTGTAGCTACACTGGTGATGGTGTAGCTACACTGGGTGAGTGATGGTGTTGCTACGTTGGTGATGGTGTAGCTACGCTGGTGATGGTGTGGCTATGCTGGGTGAGTGATGGTGTAGCTACACTGGGTAATGGTGTAGCTACACTGGTGATGGTGTAGCTACACTGGGTGAGTGATTGTGTAGCTACACTGGGTGAGTGATGGTGTAGCTACACTGGGTGAGTGATGGTGTAGCTACACTGGGTGAGTGATGGTGTAGCTACGCTGGTGATGGTGTAGCTACACTGGGTGAGTGATGGTGTAGCTACGCTGGTGATGGTGTAGCTACACTGGTGATGGTGTAGCTACACTTGTGATGGTGTAGCTACACTGGTTGAGTGATTGTGTAGCTACACTGGTGATGGTGTAGCTACACTGGGTTGGTGATGCTGTAGCTACACTGGGTGATGGTGTAGCTATGCTGGTGATGGTGTAGCTACACTGGGTGGGTGATGGTGTAGCTACACTGGTGATGGTGTAGCTACACTGGGTGGGTGATGCTGTAGCTACACTGGGTGATGGTGTAGCTATGCTGGTGATGGTGTAGCTACACTGGGTGAGTGATGGTGTAGCTACGCTGGTGATGGTGTAGCTACACTGGGTGAGTGATGGTGTAGCTACACTGGGTGAGTGATGGTGTAGCTACACTGGTGATGGTGTAGCTACACTGGGTGATGGTGTAAATACACTGGGTGAGTGATGGTGTAGCTACGCTGGTGATGGTGTAGCTACACTGGGTGAGTGATTGTGTAGCTACACTGGTGATGGTGTAGCTACACTTGTGATGGTGTAGCTACACTGATTGGGTGATGGTCTAGGTACACTGGTGATGGTGTAGCTACACTGGGTGAGTGATGGTGTAGCTACACTGGTGATGGTGTAGCTACACTGGGTGATGGTGTAGCTACACTGGGTGAGTGATGGTGTAGCTACGCTGGTGATGTTGTAGCTACACTGGGTGAGTGATGGTGTAGCTACACTGGTGATGGTGTAGCTACACTTGTGATGGTGTAGCTACACTGGTGATTGTGTAGCTATGCTGGGTGAGTGATGGTGTAGCTACGCTGGTGATGGTGTAGCTACACTGGGTGAGTGATCGTCTAGCTACACTGGGTGAGTGTTGGTGTAGCTACACTGGTGATGGTGTAGCCACACTGGGTGATGGTGTAGCTACACTGGGTGAGTGATGGTGTAGCTACGCTGGTGATGGTGTAGCTACACTGGGTGAGTGATGGTGTAGCTACACTGGTGATGGTGTAGCTACACTGGTGATGGTGTAGCTATGCTGGTGATGGTGTAGCTACACTGGGTGGGTGATGGTGTAGCTACACTGGTGATGGTGTAGCTACACTGGGTGAGTGATGGTGTTGCTACGTTGGTGATGGTGTAGCTACGCTGGTGATGGTGTGGCTATGCTGGGTGAGTGATGGTGTAGCTACACAGGGTAATGGTGTAGCTACACTGGTGATGGTGTAGCTACACTGGGTGAGTGATGGTGTAGCTACACTGGTGATGGTGTAGCTACACTGGGTGAGTGATGGTGTAGCTACACTGGGTGAGTGATGGTGTAGCTACGCTGGTGATGGTGTAGCTACACTGGGTGAGTGATGGTGTAGCTACACTGGTGATGGTGTAGCTACACTGGGTGGGTGATGCTGTAGCTTCACTGGGTGATGGTGTAGCTTTGCTGGTGATGGTGTAGCTACACTGGGTGAGTGATGGTGTAGCTACGCTGGTGATGGTGTAGCTACACTGGGTGAGTGATGGTGTAGCTACACTGGGTGATGGTGTAGCTACACTAGGTGAGTGATGGTGTAGCTACACTGGGTGAGTGATGGTGTAGCTACGCTGGTGATAGTGTAGCAACACTGGTGATGGTGTAGCTACACTGGGTGAGTGATGGTGTAGCTACGCTCGTGATGGTGTAGCTACACTGGGTGAGTGATCGTCTAGCTACACTGGGTGAGTGTTGGTGTAGCTACACTGGTGATGGTGTAGCCACACTGGGTGATGGTGTAGCTACACTGGGTGAGTGATGGTGTAGCTACGCTGGTGATGGTGTAGCTACACTGGGTGAGTGATGGTGTAGCTACACTGGTGATGGTGTAGCTACACTTGTGATGGTGTAGCTACAATGGTGATGGTGTAGCTATGCTGGTGATGGTGTAGCTACACTGGGTGGGTGATGGTGTAGCTACACTGGTGATGGTGTAGCTACACTGGGTGAGTGATGGTGTTGCTACGTTGGTGATGGTGTAGCTACGCTGGTGATGGTGTGGCTATGCTGGGTGAGTGATGGTGTAGCTACACTGGGTAATGGTGTAGCTACACTGGTGATGGTGTAGCTACACTGGGTGAGTGATTGTGTAGCTACACTGGGTGAGTGATGGTGTAGCTACACTGGGTGAGTGATGGTGTAGCTACACTGGGTGAGTGATGGTGTAGCTACGCTGGTGATGGTGTAGCTACACTGGGTGAGTGATGGTGTAGCTACGCTGGTGATGGTGTAGCTACACTGGTGATGGTGTAGCTACACTTGTGATGGTGTAGCTACACTGGTTGAGTGATTGTGTAGCTACACTGGTGATGGTGTAGCTACACTGGGTTGGTGATGCTGTAGCTACACTGGGTGATGGTGTAGCTATGCTGGTGATGGTGTAGCTACACTGGGTGGGTGATGGTGTAGCTACACTGGTGATGGTGTAGCTACACTGGGTGGGTGATGCTGTAGCTACACTGGGTGATGGTGTAGCTATGCTGGTGATGGTGTAGCTACACTGGGTGAGTGATGGTGTAGCTACGCTGGTGATGGTGTAGCTACACTGGGTGAGTGATGGTGTAGCTACACTGGGTGAGTGATGGTGTAGCTACACTGGTGATGGTGTAGCTACACTGGGTGATGGTGTAAATACACTGGGTGAGTGATGGTGTAGCTACGCTGGTGATGGTGTAGCTACACTGGGTGAGTGATTGTGTAGCTACACTGGTGATGGTGTAGCTACACTTGTGATGGTGTAGCTACACTGATTGGGTGATGGTCTAGGTACACTGGTGATGGTGTAGCTACACTGGGTGAGTGATGGTGTAGCTACACTGGTGATGGTGTAGCTACACTGGGTGATGGTGTAGCTACACTGGGTGAGTGATGGTGTAGCTACGCTGGTGATGTTGTAGCTACACTGGGTGAGTGATGGTGTAGCTACACTGGTGATGGTGTAGCTACACTTGTGATGGTGTAGCTACACTGGTGATTGTGTAGCTATGCTGGGTGAGTGATGGTGTAGCTACGCTGGTGATGGTGTAGCTACACTGGGTGAGTGATCGTCTAGCTACACTGGGTGAGTGTTGGTGTAGCTACACTGGTGATGGTGTAGCCACACTGGGTGATGGTGTAGCTACACTGGGTGAGTGATGGTGTAGCTACGCTGGTGATGGTGTAGCTACACTGGGTGAGTGATGGTGTAGCTACACTGGTGATGGTGTAGCTACACTGGTGATGGTGTAGCTATGCTGGTGATGGTGTAGCTACACTGGGTGGGTGATGGTGTAGCTACACTGGTGATGGTGTAGCTACACTGGGTGAGTGATGGTGTTGCTACGTTGGTGATGGTGTAGCTACGCTGGTGATGGTGTGGCTATGCTGGGTGAGTGATGGTGTAGCTACACAGGGTAATGGTGTAGCTACACTGGTGATGGTGTAGCTACACTGGGTGAGTGATGGTGTAGCTACACTGGTGATGGTGTAGCTACACTGGGTGAGTGATGGTGTAGCTACACTGGGTGAGTGATGGTGTAGCTACGCTGGTGATGGTGTAGCTACACTGGGTGAGTGATGGTGTAGCTACACTGGTGATGGTGTAGCTACACTGGGTGGGTGATGCTGTAGCTTCACTGGGTGATGGTGTAGCTTTGCTGGTGATGGTGTAGCTACACTGGGTGAGTGATGGTGTAGCTACGCTGGTGATGGTGTAGCTACACTGGGTGAGTGATGGTGTAGCTACACTGGGTGATGGTGTAGCTACACTAGGTGAGTGATGGTGTAGCTACACTGGGTGAGTGATGGTGTAGCTACGCTGGTGATAGTGTAGCAACACTGGTGATGGTGTAGCTACACTGGGTGAGTGATGGTGTAGCTACACTGGTGATGGTGTAGCTACACTTGTGATGGTGTAGCTACACTGGGTGAGTGATGGTGTAGCTACACTGGTGATGGTGTAGCTACACTGGGTTGGTGATGCTGTAGCTACACTGGGTGATGGTGTAGCTATGCTGGTGATGGTGTAGCTACACTGGGTGGGTGATGGTGTAGCTACACTGGTGATGGTGTAGCTACACTGGTGATGGTGTAGCTACACTGGGTGAGTGATGGTGTAGCTACACTGGTGATGGTTTAGCTACTCTGGTGATGGTGTAGCTACACTGGGTGAGTGATGGTGTAGCTACACTGGTGATGGTGTAGCTACACTGGGTGAGTGATGGTGTAGCTACGCTGGTGATGGTGTAGCTACACTGGGTGAGTGATGGTGTAGCTACACTGGTGATGGTGTAGCTACATTGGGTGAGTGATGGTGTAGCTACACTGGGTGAGTGATGGTGTAGCTACACTGGGTGATGGTGTAGCTACACTGGGTGAGTGATGGTGTAGCTACGCTGGTAATGGTGTAGCTACACTGGGTGGGTGATGCTGTAGCTACACTGGTGATGGTGTAGCTACACTGGGTGAGTGATGGTGTAGCTACGCTGGTGATGGTGTAGCTACACTGGGTGGGTGATGGTGTAGCTACACTGGTGATGGTGTAGCTACAGTGGGTGAGTGATGGTGTAGCTACGCTGGTGATGGTGTAGCTACACTGGGTGAGTGAAGGTGTAGCTACACTGGTGATGGTGTAGCTACACTGGGTGAGTGATGGTGTAGCTACACTGGTGATGGTGTAGCTACACTGGGTGAGTGATGGTGTAGCTACGCTGGGGATGGTGTAGCTACACTGGGTGAGTGATCGTCTAGCTACACTGGGTGAGTGTTGGTGTAGCTATACTGGTGATGGTGTAGCCACACTGGGTGATGGTGTAGCTACACTGGGTGAGTGATGGTGTAGCTACGCTGTTGATGGTGTAGCTACACTGTGTGAGTGATGGTGTAGCTACACTGGTGATGGTGTAGCTACACTGGTGATGGTGTAGCTATGCTGGTGATGGTGTAGCTACACTCGGTGGGTGATGGTGTAGCTACACTGGTGATGGTGTAGCTACACTGGGTGAGTGATGGTGTTGCTACGTTGGTGATGGTGTAGCTACGCTGGTGATGGTGTGGCTATGCTGGGTGAGTGATGGTGTAGCTACACTGGGTAATGGTGTAGCTACACTGGTGATGGTGTAGCTACACTGGGTGAGTGATGGTGTAGCTACACTGGTGATGGTGTAGCTACACTGGGTGAGTGATGGTGTAGCTACACTGGGTGAGTGATGGTGTAGCTACGCTGGTGATGGTGTAGCTACACTGGGTGAGTGATGGTGTAGCTACACTGGGTAATGGTGTAGCTACACTGGTGATGGTGTAGCTACACTGGGTGAGTGATGGTGTAGCTACACTGGTGATGGTGTAGCTACACTGGGTGAGTGATGGTGTAGCTACACTGGGTGAGTGATGGTGTAGCTACGCTGGTGATGGTGTAGCTACACTGGGTGAGTGATGGTGTAGCTACACTGGTGATGGTGTAGCTACACTGGGTGGGTGATGCTGTAGCTTCACTGGGTGATGGTGTAGCTTTGCTGGTGATGGTGTAGCTACACTGGGTGAGTGATGGTGTAGCTACGCTGGTGATGGTGTAGCTACACTGGGTGAGTGATGGTGTAGCTACACTGGGTGATGGTGTAGCTACACTAGGTGAGTGATGGTGTAGCTACACTGGGTGAGTGATGGTGTAGCTACGCTGGTGATAGTGTAGCAACACTGGTGATGGTGTAGCTACACTGGGTGAGTGATGGTGTAGCTACACTGGTGATGGTGTAGCTACACGTGATGGTGTAGCTACACTGGGTGAGTGATGGTGTAGCTACACTGGTGATGGTGTAGCTACACTGGGTTGGTGATGCTGTAGCTACACTGGGTGATGGTGTAGCTATGCTGGTGATGGTGTAGCTACACTGGGTGGGTGATTGTGTAGCTACACTGGTGATGGTGTAGCTACACTGGGTGGGTGATGCTGTAGCTACACTGGGTGATGGTGTAGCTATGCTGGTGATGGTGTAGCTACACTGGGTGAGTGATGGTGTAGCTACACTGGGTGAGTGATGGTGTAGCTACACTGGTGATGGTGTAGCTACACTTGTGATGGTGTAGCTACACTGATTGGGTGATGGTGTAGGTACACTGGTGATGGTGTAGCTACACTGGGTGAGTGATGGTGTAGCTACACTGGTGATGGTGTAGCTACACTGGGTGAGTGATGGTGTAGCTACACTGGGTGAGTGATGGTGTAGCTACACTGGGTGAGTGATGGTGTAGCTATGCTCTTGATGGTGTAGCTACACTGGGTGAGTGATGGTGTAGCTACACTGGTGATGGTGTAGCTACACTGGGTGAGTGATGGTGTAGCTACACTGGTGATGGTGTAGCTACGCTGGTGATGGTGTAGCTACACTGGGTGAGTGATGGTGTAGCTACACTGGTGATGGTGTAGCTACACTGGGTGAGTGATGGTGTAGCTACACTGGGTGAGTGTTGGTGTAGCTACACTGGTGATGGTGTAGCTACACTGGGTGATGGTGTAGATACACTGGGTGATTGATGGTGTAGCTACGCTGGTGATGGTGTAGCTACACTGGGTGAGTGATGGTGTAGCTACACTGGTGATGGTGTAGCTACACTTGTGATGGTGTAGCTACACTGATTGGGTGATGGTGTAGGTACACTGGTGATGGTGTAGCTACACTGGGTGGGTGATGGTGTAGCTACACTGGTGATGGTTTAGCTACTCTGGTGATGGTGTAGCTACACTGGGTGGGTGATGGTGTAGCTACACTGGTGATGGTGTAGCTACACTGGTGATGGTGTAGCTACACTGGGTGAGTCATGGCGTAGCTACACTGGGTGAGTGATGGTGTAGCTACACTGGGTGAGTGATGGTGTAGCTACGCTCTTGATGGTGTAGCTACACTGAGTGAGTGATGGTGTAGCTACACTGGTGATGGTGTAGCTACACTGGGTGGGTGATGGTGTAGCTACACTGGTGATGGTTTAGCTACTCTGGTGATGGTGTAGCTACACTGGGTGAGTGATGGTGTAGCTACACTGGTGATGGTGTAGCTACACTGGGTGAGTGATGGTGTAGCTACACTGGGTGAGTGATGGTGTAGCTACACTGAGTGGGTGATGGTGTAGCTACGCTCTTGATGGTGTAGCTACACTGAGTGAGTGATGGTGTAGCTACACTGGGTGAGTGATGGTGTAGCTACACTGGTGATGGTGTAGCTACACTGGGTGAGTGATGGTGTAGCTACACTGGTGATGGTGTAGCTACGCTGGTGATGTTGTAGCTACACTGGGTGAGTGATGGTGTAGCTACACTGATTGGGTGATGGTGTAGCTACACTGGTGATGGTGTAGCTACACTGGGTGAGTGATGGTGTAGCTACACTGGTGATGGTTTAGCTACTCTGGTGGTGGTGTAGCTACACTGGGTGAGTGATGGTGTAGCTACACTGGTGATGGTGTAGCTACACTGGGTGAGTGATGGTGTAGCTACGCTGGTGATGGTGTAGCTACACTGGGTGAGTGATGGTGTAGCTACACTGGTGATGGTGTAGCTACACTGGGTGAGTGATGGTGTAGCTACACTGGGTGAGTGATGGTGTAGCTACACTGGGTGATGGTGTAGCTACACTGGGTGAGTGATGGTGTAGCTACGCTGGTAATGGTGTAGCTACACTGGGTGGGTGATGCTGTAGCTACACTGGTGATGGTGTAGCTACACTGGGTGAGTGATGGTGTAGCTACGCTGGTGATGGTGTAGCTATGCTGGTGATGGTGTAGCTACACTGGGTGGGTGATGGTGTAGCTACACTGGTGATGGTGTAGCTACACTGGGTGAGTGATGGTGTAGCTACACTGGATGAGTGATGGTGTAGCTACGTTGGTGATGGTGTAGCTACGCTGGTGATGGTGTGGCTATGCTGGGTGAGTGATGGTGTAGCTACACTGGCTGAGTGATGGTGTAGCTACGCTGGTGATGGTGTAGCTACACTGGGTGAGTGATGGTGTAGCTATACTGGTGATGGTGTAGCTACACTTGTGATGGTGTAGCTACACTGGTGATGGTGTAGCTATGCTGGTGATGGTGTAGCTACACTGGGTGGGTGATGGTGTAGCTACACTGGTGATGGTGTAGCTACACTGGGTGAGTGATGGTGTTGCTACGTTGGTGATGGTGTAGCTACGCTGGTGATGGTGTAGCTATGCTGGGTGAGTGATGGTGTAGCTACACTGGGTTATGGTGTAGCTACACTGGTGATGGTGTAGCTACACTGGGTGAGTGATGGTGTAGCTACGCTGGTGATGGTGTAGCTACACTGGTGATGGTGTAGCTACACTGGGTGAGTGATGGTGTAGCTACACTGGTGATGGTGTAGCTACACTGGTGATGGTGTAGCTACACTTGTGATGGTGTAGCTACACTGGGTGAGTGATGGTGTAGCTACACTGGGTGATGGTGTAGCTACACTGGGTGGGTGATGGTGTAGCTACACTGGTGATGGTGTAGCTACACTGGGTGGGTGATGCTGTAGCTACACTGGGTAATGGTATAGCTACACTGGTGATGGTGTAGCTACACTGGGTGAGTGATGGTGTAGCTACACTGGTGATGGTGTAGCTACACTGGGTGAGTGATGGTGTAGCTACACTGGTGATGGTGTAGCTACACTGGGTGAGTGATGGTGCAGCTACACTGGGTGAGTGATGGTGTAGCTACACTAGGTGAGTGATGGTGTAGCTACGCTGGTGATGGTGTAGCTACACTGGGTGAGTGATGGTGTAGCTACACTGGGTGAGTGATGGTGTAGCTACACTAGGTGAGTGATGGTGTAGCTACGCTGGTGATGGTGTAGCTACACTGGGTGAGTGATGGTGTAGCTACACTGGTGATGGTGTAGCTACACTGGGTGAGTGATGGTGTAGCTACACTGGTGATGGTGTAGCTACACTGGGTGGGTGATGCTGTAGCTACACTGGGTGATGGTGTAGCTTTGCTGGTGATGGTGTAGCTACACTGGGTGAGTGATGGTGTAGCTACGCTGGTGATGGTGTAGCTACACTGGGTGAGTGATGGTGTAGCTACGCTGGTGATGGTGTAGCTACACTGGGTGAATGATGGTGTAGCTACACTGGGTGATGGTGTAGCTACACTAGGTGAGTGATGGTGTAGCTACACTGGTGATGGTGTAGCTACGCTGGTGATGGTGTAGCTACACTGGGTGAGTGATGGTGTAGTTACGCTGGTGATGCTGTAGCTACACTGGTGATGGTGTAGCTACACTGGGTGAGTGATGGTGTAGCTACACTGGGTGAGTGATCGTGTAGCTACACTTGTGATGGTGTAGCTACACTGGGTGAGTGATTGTGTAGCTACACTGGTGATGGTGTAGCTACACTGGGTTGGTGATGCTGTAGCTACACTGGGTGATGGTGTAGCTATGCTGGTGATGGTGTAGCTACACTGGGTGGGTGATGGTGTAGCTACACTGGTGATGGTGTAGCTACACTGGGTGGGTGATGCTGTAGCTTCACTGGGTGATGGTGTAGCTATGCTGGTGATGGTGTAGCTACAACTGGGTGAGTGATGGTGTAGCTACGCTGGTGATGGTGTAGCTACACTGGGTGAGTGATAGTGTAGCTACACTGGTGATGGTGTAGCTACACTGGGTGAGTGATGGTGTAGCTACACTGGGTGAGTGATGGTGTAGCTACACTGATTGGGTGATGGTGTAGCTACGCTGGTGATGGTGTAGCTACACTGGGTGAGTGATGGTGTAGCTACACTGGGTGAGTGATGGTGTAGCTACACTGGGTGATGGTGTAGCTACACTTGTGATGGTGTAGCTACACTGATTGGGTGATGGTCTAGGTACACTGGTGATGGTGTAGCTACACTGGGTGAGTGATGGTGTAGCTACGCTGGTGATGGTGTAGCTACACTGGTGATGGTGTAGCTACACTGGGTGAGTGATGGTGTAGCTACGCTGGTGATGGTGTAGCTACACTGGGTGAGTGATCGTCTAGCTACACTGGGTGAGTGTTGGTGTAGCTACACTGGTGATGGTGTAGCCACACTGGGTGATGGTGTAGCTACACTGGGTGAGTGATGGTGTAGCTACGCTGGTGATGGTGTAGCTACACTGGGTGAGTGATGGTGTAGTTACACTGGTGATGGTGTAGCTACACTTGTGATGGTGTAGCTACAATGGTGATGGTGTAGCTATGCTGGTGATGGTGTAGCTACACTGGGTGGGTGATGGTGTAGCTACACTGGTGATGGTGTAGCTACACTGGTGATGGTGTAGCTACACTGGGTGAGTGATGGTGTAGCTACGCTGGTGATGGTGTAGCTACACTGGTGATGGTGTAGCTACACTGGGTGAGTGATGGTGTAGCTACACTGGTGATGGTGTAGCTACACTGGTGATGGTGTAGCTACACTTGTGATGGTGTAGCTACACTGGGTGAGTGATGGTGTAGCTACACTGGGTGATGGTGTAGCTACACTGGGTGGGTGATGGTGTAGCTACACTGGTGATGGTGTAGCTACACTGGGTGGGTGATGCTGTAGCTACACTGGGTAATGGTATAGCTACACTGGTGATGGTGTAGCTACACTGGGTGAGTGATGGTGTAGCTACACTGGTGATGGTGTAGCTACACTGGGTGAGTGATGGTGTAGCTACACTGGTGATGGTGTAGCTACACTGGGTGAGTGATGGTGCAGCTACACTGGGTGAGTGATGGTGTAGCTACACTAGGTGAGTGATGGTGTAGCTACGCTGGTGATGGTGTAGCTACACTGGGTGAGTGATGGTGTAGCTACACTGGGTGAGTGATGGTGTAGCTACACTAGGTGAGTGATGGTGTAGCTACGCTGGTGATGGTGTAGCTACACTGGGTGAGTGATGGTGTAGCTACACTGGTGATGGTGTAGCTACACTGGGTGAGTGATGGTGTAGCTACACTGGGTGAGTGATCGTGTAGCTACACTTGTGATGGTGTAGCTACACTGGGTGAGTGATTGTGTAGCTACACTGGTGATGGTGTAGCTACACTGGGTTGGTGATGCTGTAGCTACACTGGGTGATGGTGTAGCTATGCTGGTGATGGTGTAGCTACACTGGGTGGGTGATGGTGTAGCTACACTGGTGATGGTGTAGCTACACTGGGTGGGTGATGCTGTAGCTTCACTGGGTGATGGTGTAGCTATGCTGGTGATGGTGTAGCTACAACTGGGTGAGTGATGGTGTAGCTACGCTGGTGATGGTGTAGCTACACTGGGTGAGTGATAGTGTAGCTACACTGGTGATGGTGTAGCTACACTGGGTGAGTGATGGTGTAGCTACACTGGGTGAGTGATGGTGTAGCTACACTGATTGGGTGATGGTGTAGCTACGCTGGTGATGGTGTAGCTACACTGGGTGAGTGATGGTGTAGCTACACTGGGTGAGTGATGGTGTAGCTACACTGGGTGATGGTGTAGCTACACTTGTGATGGTGTAGCTACACTGATTGGGTGATGGTCTAGGTACACTGGTGATGGTGTAGCTACACTGGGTGAGTGATGGTGTAGCTACGCTGGTGATGGTGTAGCTACACTGGTGATGGTGTAGCTACACTGGGTGAGTGATGGTGTAGCTACGCTGGTGATGGTGTAGCTACACTGGGTGAGTGATCGTCTAGCTACACTGGGTGAGTGTTGGTGTAGCTACACTGGTGATGGTGTAGCCACACTGGGTGATGGTGTAGCTACACTGGGTGAGTGATGGTGTAGCTACGCTGGTGATGGTGTAGCTACACTGGGTGAGTGATGGTGTAGTTACACTGGTGATGGTGTAGCTACACTTGTGATGGTGTAGCTACAATGGTGATGGTGTAGCTATGCTGGTGATGGTGTAGCTACACTGGGTGGGTGATGGTGTAGCTACACTGGTGATGGTGTAGCTACACTGGTGATGGTGTAGCTACACTGGGTGAGTGATGGTGTAGCTACGCTGGTGATGGTGTAGCTACACTGGTGATGGTGTAGCTACACTGGGTGAGTGATGGTGTAGCTACACTGGTGATGGTGTAGCTACACTGGTGATGGTGTAGCTACACTTGTGATGGTGTAGCTACACTGGGTGAGTGATGGTGTAGCTACACTGGGTGATGGTGTAGCTACACTGGGTGGGTGATGGTGTAGCTACACTGGTGATGGTGTAGCTACACTGGGTGGGTGATGCTGTAGCTACACTGGGTAATGGTATAGCTACACTGGTGATGGTGTAGCTACACTGGGTGAGTGATGGTGTAGCTACACTGGTGATGGTGTAGCTACACTGGGTGAGTGATGGTGTAGCTACACTGGTGATGGTGTAGCTACACTGGGTGAGTGATGGTGCAGCTACACTGGGTGAGTGATGGTGTAGCTACACTAGGTGAGTGATGGTGTAGCTACGCTGGTGATGGTGTAGCTACACTGGGTGAGTGATGGTGTAGCTACACTGGGTGAGTGATGGTGTAGCTACACTAGGTGAGTGATGGTGTAGCTACGCTGGTGATGGTGTAGCTACACTGGGTGAGTGATGGTGTAGCTACACTGGTGATGGTGTAGCTACACTGGGTGAGTGATGGTGTAGCTACACTGGTGATGGTGTAGCTACACTGGATGGGTGATGCTGTAGCTACACTGGGTGATGGTGTAGCTTTGCTGGTGATGGTGTAGCTACACTGGGTGAGT
This sequence comes from Petromyzon marinus, assembly GCF_048934315.1. Classification (NCBI taxonomy): domain Eukaryota; kingdom Metazoa; phylum Chordata; class Hyperoartia; order Petromyzontiformes; family Petromyzontidae; genus Petromyzon; species Petromyzon marinus. The sequence continues at coordinate 5,874,801 of NC_133690.1, read as the reverse complement.
GATGGTGTAGCTACGCTGGTGATGGTGTAGCTACACTGGGTGAGTGATGGTGTAGCTACGCTGGTGATGGTGTAGCTACACTGGGTGAATGATGGTGTAGCTACACTGGGTGATGGTGTAGCTACACTAGGTGAGTGATGGTGTAGCTACACTGGTGATGGTGTAGCTACACTGGTGATGGTGTAGCTACACTGGGTGAGTGATCGTGTAGCTACACTTGTGATGGTGTAGCTACACTGGGTGAGTGATTGTGTAGCTACACTGGTGATGGTGTAGCTACACTGGGTTGGTGATGCTGTAGCTACACTGGGTGATGGTGTAGCTATGCTGGTGATGGTGTAGCTACACTGGGTGGGTGATGGTGTAGCTACACTGGTGATGGTGTAGCTACACTGGGTGGGTGATGCTGTAGCTTCACTGGGTGATGGTGTAGCTATGCTGGTGATGGTGTAGCTACACTGGGTGAGTGATGGTGTAGCTACACTGGTGATGGTGTAGCTACACTGGGTGAGTGATGGTGTAGCTACACTGGTGATGGTGTAGCTACACTGGGTGAGTGATGGTGCAGCTACACTGGGTGAGTGATGGTGTAGCTACACTAGGTGAGTGATGGTGTTGCTACGCTGGTGATGGTGTAGCTACACTGGGTGAGTGATGGTGTAGCTACACTGGGTGAGTGATGGTGTAGCTACACTAGGTGAGTGATGGTGTAGCTACGCTGGTGATGGTGTAGCTACACTGGGTGAGTGATGGTGTAGTTACGCTGGTGATGGTGTAGCTACACTGGTGATGGTGTAGCTACACTGGGTGAGTGATTGTGTAGCTACACTGGTGATGGTGTAGCTACACTGGGTTGGTGATGCTGTAGCTACACTGGGTGATGGTGTAGCTATGCTGGTGATGGTGAAGCTACACTGGGTGGGTGATGGTGTAGCTACACTGGTGATGGTGTAGCTACACTGGGTTGGTGATGCTGTAGCTTCACTGGGTGATGGTGTAGCTACAACTGGGTGAGTGATGGTGTAGCTACGCTGGTGATGGTGTAGCTACACTGGGTGAGTGATAGTGTAGCTACACTGGTGATGGTGTAGCTACACTGGGTGAGTGATGGTGTAGCTACACTGGGTGATGGTGTAGCTACACTTGTGATGGTGTAGCTACACTGATTGGGTGATGGTCTAGGTACACTGGTGATGGTGTAGCTACACTGGGTGAGTGATGGTGTAGCTACGCTGGTGATGGTGTAGCTACACTGGTGATGGTGTAGCTACACTGGGTGAGTGATGGTGTAGCTACGCTGGTGATGGTGTAGCTACACTGGGTGAGTGATCGTCTAGCTACACTGGGTGAGTGTTGGTGTAGCTACACTGGTGATGGTGTAGCCACACTGGGTGATGGTGTAGCTACACTGGGTGAGTGATGGTGTAGCTACGCTGGTGATGGTGTAGCTACACTGGGTGAGTGATGGTGTAGCTACACTGGTGATGGTGTAGCTACACTTGTGATGGTGTAGATACACTGGTGATGGAGTAGCTATGCTGGTGATGGTGTAGCTACACTGGGTGGGTGATGGTGTAGCTACACTGGTGATGGTGTAGCTACACTGGGTGAGTGATGGTGTTGCTACGTTGGTGATGGTGTAGCTAAGCTGGTGATGGTGTGGCTATGCTGGAGAGTGATGGTGTAGCTACACTGGGTAATGGTGTAGCTACACTGGTGATGGTGTAGCTACACTGGGTGAGTGATGGTGTAGCTACACTGGGTGAGTGATGGTGTAGCTACACTGGGTGAGTGATGGTGTAGCTACACTGGGTGAGTGATGGTGTAGCTACACTGGTGATGGTGTAGCTACACTGGGTGGGTGATGCTGTAGCTTCACTGGGTGATGGTGTAGCTTAGCTGGTGATGGTGTAGCTACACTGGGTGAGTGATGGTGTAGCTACGCTGGTGATGGTGTAGCTACACTGGGTGAGTGATGGTGTAGCTACGCTGGTGATGGTGTAGCTACACTGGTGATGGTGTAGCTACACTTGTGATGGTGTAGCTACACTGGTTGAGTGATTGTGTAGCTACACTGGTAATGGTGTAGCTACACTGGGTTGGTGATGCTGTAGCTACACTGGGTGATGGTGTAGCTATGCTGGTGATGGTGTAGCTACACTGGGTGGGTGATGGTGTAGCTACACTGGTGATGGTGTAGCTACACTGGGTGGGTGATGCTGTAGCTACACAGGGTGATGGTGTAGCTATGCTGGTGATGGTGTAGCTACACTGGGTGAGTGATGGTGTAGCTACGCTGGTGATGGTGTAGCTACACTGGGTGAGTGATGGTGTAGCTACACTGGTGATGGTGTAGCTACACTGGTGATGGTGTAGCTACGCTGGTGATGGTGTAGCTACACTGGGTGATGGTGTAGCTACACTGGGTGGGTGATGCTGTAGCTACGCTGGTGATGGTGTAGCTACACTGGGTGAGTGATGGTGTAGCTACACTGGGTGAGTGATGGTGTAGCTACACTGGGTGAGTGATGGTGTAGCTACACTGGTGATGGTGTAGCTACGCTGGTGATGGTGTAGCTACACTGGGTGAGTGATGGTGTAGCTACGCTGGTGATGGTGTAGCTACACTGGGTGAGTGATCGTGTAGCTACACTGGGTGAGTGTTGGTGTAGCTACACTGGGTGATGGTGTAGATACACTGGGTGAGTGATGGTGTAGCTACGCTGGTGATGGTGTAGCTACGCTGGTGATGGTGTAGCTACACTGGGTGAGTGATGGTGTAGCTACACTGGGTGAGTGATGGTGTAGCTACACTGGGTGAGTGATGGTGTAGCTACACTGATTGGGTGATGGTGTAGCTACGCTGGTGATGGTGTAGCTACACTGGGTGAGTGATGGTGTAGCTACACTGGGTGAGTGATGGTGTAGCTACACTGGGTGATGGTGTAGCTACACTTGTGATGGTGTAGCTACACTGATTGGGTGATGGTCTAGGTACACTGGTGATGGTGTAGCTACACTGGGTGAGTGATGGTGTAGCTACGCTGGTGATGGTGTAGCTACACTGGTGATGGTGTAGCTACACTGGGTGAGTGATGGTGTAGCTACGCTGGTGATGGTGTAGCTACACTGGGTGAGTGATGGTGTAGCTACACTGGTGATGGTGTAGCTACACTTGTGATGGTGTAGCTACACTGGTGATGGTGTAGCTATGCTGGTGATGGTGTAGCTACACTGGGTGGGTGATGGTGTAGCTACACTGGTGATGGTGTAGCTACACTGGGTGAGTGATGGTGTTGCTACGTTGGTGATGGTGTAGCTACGCTGGTGATGGTGTGGCTATGCTGGGTGAGTGATGGTGTAGCTACACTGGGTAATGGTGTAGCTACACTGGGTGAGTGATGGTGTAGCTACACTGGGTGAGTGATGGTGTAGCTACACTGGGTGAGTGATGGTGTAGCTACACTGGGTGAGTGATGGTGTAGCTACACTGGAGATGGTGTAGCTACACTGGGTGGGTGATGCTGTAGCTTCACTGGGTGATGGTGTAGCTTTGCTGGTGATGGTGTAGCTACACTGGGTGAGTGATGGTGTAGCTACGCTGGTGATGGTGTAGCTACACTGGGTGAGTGATGGTGTAGCTACGCTGGTGATGGTGTAGCTACACTGGTGATGGTGTAGCTACACTTGTGATGGTGTAGCTACACTGGTTGAGTGATTGTGTAGCTACACTGGTGATGGTGTAGCTACACTGGGTGAGTGATGGTGTAGCTACACTGGTGATGGTGTAGCTACACTGGGTTGGTGATGCTGTAGCTACACTGGGTGATGGTGTAGCTATGCTGGTGATGGTGTAGCTACACTGGGTGGGTGATGGTGTAGCTACACTGGTGATGGTGTAGCTACACTGGGTGGGTGATGCTGTAGCTACACTGGGTGATGGTGTAGCTATGCTGGTGATGGTGTAGCTACACTGGGTGAGTGATGGTGTAGCTACGCTGGTGATGGTGTAGCTACACTGGGTGAGTGATGGTGTAGCTACACTGGGTGAGTGATGGTGTAGCTACACTGGTGATGGTGTAGCTACACTGGTGATGGTGTAGCTACACTGGTGATGGTGTAGCTACGCTGGTGATGGTGTAGCTACACTGGGTGATGGTGTAGCTACACTGGGTGGGTGATGCTGTAGCTACGCTGGTGATGGTGTAGCTACACTGGGTGAGTGATGGTGTAGCTACACTGGGTGAGTGATGGTGTAGCTACACTGGGTGAGTGATGGTGTAGCTACACTGGTGATGGTGTAGCTACGCTGGTGATGGTGTAGCTACACTGGGTGAGTGATGGTGTAGCTACGCTGGTGATGGTGTAGCTACACTGGGTGAGTGATCGTGTAGCTACACTGGGTGAGTGTTGGTGTAGCTACACTGGGTGGGTGATGGTGTAGCTACACTGGGTGAGTGATGGTGTAGCTACACTGGGTGATGGTGTAGATACACTGGGTGAGTGATGGTGTAGCTACACTGGGTGAGTGATCGTGTAGCTACACTGGTGATGGTGTAGCTACACTGGGTGAGTGTTGGTGTAGCTACATTGGTGATGGTGTAGCTACACTGGGTGATGGTGTAGATACACTGGGTGAGTGATGGTGTAGCTACGCTGGTGATGGTGTAGCTACACTGGGTGAGTGATGGTGTAGCTACACTGGTGATGGTGTAGCTACACTTGTGATGGTGTAGCTACACTGATTGGGTGATGGTGTAGGTACACTGGTGATGGTGTAGCTACACTGGGTGGGTGATGGTGTAGCTACACCGGTGATGGTTTAGCTACTCTGGTGATGGTGTAGCTACACTGGGTGAGTGATGGTGTAGCTACACTGGTGATGGTGTAGCTACACTGGGTGAGTGATGGCGTAGCTACACTGGGTGAGTGGTGGTGTAGCTACACTGGTGATGGTGTAGCTACACTGAGTGAGTGATGGTGTAGCTACACTGGTGATGGTGTAGCTACACTGGGTGGGTGATGGTGTAGCTACACTGGTGATGGTTTAGCTACTCTGGTGATGGTGTAGCTACACTGGGTGAGTGATGGTGTAGCTACACTGGTGATGGTGTAGCTACACTGGGTGAGTGATGGTGTAGCTACACTGGTGATGGTGTAGCTACGCTGGTGATGGTGTAGCTACACTGGGTGAGTGATGGTGTAGCTACGCTGGTGATGGTGTAGCTACACTGGGTGAGTGATGGTGTAGCTACGCTGGTGATGGTGTAGCTACACTGGGTGATGGTGTAGATACACTGGGTGAGTGATGGTGTAGCTACACTGGTGATGGTGTAGCTACACTTGTGATGGTGTAGCTACACTGATTGGGTGATGGTGTAGGTACACTGGTGATGGTGTAGCTACACTGGGTGAGTGATGGTGTAGCTACACTGGTGATGGTGTAGCTACACTTGTGATGGTGTAGCTACACTGATTGGGTGATGGTGTAGGTACACTGGTGATGGTGTAGCTACACTGGGTGAGTGATGGTGTAGCTACACTGGTGATGGTGTAGCTACACTGGGTGCGTGATGGTGTAGCTACACTGGTGATGGTTTAGCTACTCTGGTGATGGTGTAGCTACACTGGGTGAGTGATGGTGTAGCTACGCTGGTGATGGTGTTGCTACACTGGGTGAGTGATGGTGTAGCTACACTGGTGATGGTGTAGCTACGCTGGTGACGGTGTAGCTACACTGGGTGAGTGATGGTGTAGCTACACTGAGTGAGTGATGGTGTAGCTACGCTGGTGATGGTGTAGCTACACTGGGTGAGTGATGGTGTAGCTACACTGAGTGAGTGATGTTGTAGCTACGCTGGTGATGGTGTAGATACACTGGGTGAGTGATGGTGTAGCTACACTGGTGATGGTGTAGCTACGCTGGTGATGGTGTAGCTACACTGGGTGAGTGATGGTGTAGCTACGCTTGTGATGGTGTAGCTACACTGGGTGAGTGATGGTGTAGCTACACTGGTGATGGTGTAGCTACGCTGGTGATGGTGTAACTACACTGAGTGAGTGATGGTGTAGCTACGCTTGTGATGGTGTAGCTACACTGGGTGAGTGATGGTGTAGCTACACTGGGTGATTGATGGTGTAGCTACACTGGTGATGGTGTAGCTACACTTGTGATGGTGTAGCTACACTGATTGGGTGATGGTCTAGGTACACTGGTGATGGTGTAGCTACGCTGGTGATGGTGTAGCTACACTGGGTGAGTGATGGTGTAGCTACTCTGGTGATGGTGTAGCTACACTGGGTGAGTGATGGTGTAGCTACACTGGGTGAGTGATGGTGTAGCTACACTGGGTGAGTGATGGTGTAGCTACGCTGGTGATGGTGTAGCTACACTGGGTGATGGTGTAGCTACACTGGTGATGGTGTAGCTACACTGGTGATGGTGTAGCTACACTGGTGATGGTGTAGCTACACTGGGTGAGTGATCGTGTAGCTACACTGGGTGAGTGTTGGTGTAGCTACACTGGGTGATGGTGTAGATACACTGGGTGAGTGATGGTGTAGCTACATTGGTGATGGTGTAGCTACACTTGTGATGGTGTAGCTACACTGATTGGGTGATGGTGTAGGTACACTGGTGATGGTGTAGCTACACTGGGTGAGTGATGGTGTAGCTACACTGGTGATGGTGTAGCTACACTGGGTGAGTGATGGTGTAACTACACTGGTGATGGTGTTGCTACACTGGGTGAGTGATGGTGTAGCTACACTGGTGATGGTGTAGCTACGCTGGTGATGGTGTTGCTACACTGGGTGAGTGATGGTGTAGCTACACTGGTGATGGTGTAGCTACACTGGTGATGGTGTTGCTACACTGGGTGAGTGATGGTGTAGCTACACTGGTGATGGTGTAGCTACACTGGTGATGGTGTAGCTACACTGAGTGAGTGATGGTGTAGCTACGCTGGTGATGGTGTTGCTACACTGGGTGAGTGATGGTGTAGCTACACTGGTGATGGTGTAGCTACGCTGGTGATGGTGTAGCTACACTGGGTGAGTGATGGTGTAGCTACACTGAGTGAGTGATGGTGTAGCTACGCTGGTGATGGTGTAGCTACACTGGGTTAGTGATGGTGTAGCTACATTGGTGATGGTGTAGCTACGCTGGTGATGGTGTAGCTACACTGGGTGAGTGATGGTGTAACTACACTGGTGATGGTGTAGCTACACTGGGTGAGTGATGGTGTAACTACACTAGTGAGTGATGGTGTAGCTACGCTTGTGATGGTGTAGCTACACTGGGTGAGTGATGGTGTAGCTACACTGGTGATGGTGTAGCTACACTTGGTGATTGATGGTGTAGCTACACTGGTGATGGTGTAGCTACACTGGTGGTGTAGCTACGCTGGTGATGGTGTAGCTACACTGGGTGAGTGATGGTGTAGCTACGCTGGTGATGGTGTAGCTACACTCTGTGAGTGATGGTGTAGCTACACTCTGTGAGTGATGGTGTAGCTACACCAGCCTGCGATGTTGGTGTTGCTACACAGCACTTGCCCCAACAGTCTGTCTGAGGCTACACGGTGGGGGTGGGGGGGACCTTTGTCTTTGTGCCTGCAGGAGGGTCCCTTCGTCTGCATCTCGCTGGTGAGATCTCTGCCTGAGTCGGACAGCGTCCACTCCATGCTGTGTAAGCCAACTGCTCACCGGGGTTCACGTCCACGCCAGCTCTCTGTGTTGTGTTGCATCGTGTTTCTAAGTTTGCTGTGTGCTTGTTTTCTCGTTCACTGTTACCTGATGACGGTTGCTTGTGTTGCAATCGAAACGTCAGATTCTATTATTATTGTTTGATTTAATTTCCTACGTGACTTTACCGAAAGAACCACGGAGCAAAAATAGTTTAGTTTTGTAGATGAGATATAGAGAGGTCAGTGGGACCTTACCTGGTTGCAATAAAAATAGTTTATATTCATATTCTTATTTCTTTCGGTAAAGTCACGTTATTGTTTCCCTTCAACGTGACTTAACCGAAAAAACTAAGAATATGAATTACTGCAGTCACGAAAGCTTTATATAAAAAAAATAGTTTAGTTTGTAGATGAGATGTAGAGACGTCAGTGGGACCTTACCTGGTTACAATAAAATAGTTTAGTTTGTAGATGAGATGTTGAGACCTCAGTGGGACCTTACCTGGTTACAATAAAAATAGTTTAGTTTGTAGATGAGATGTTGAGACCTCAGTGGGACTTTACCTGGTAAAATAATAATAGTTTAGTTTGTAGATGACATGGAGAGAGCCCAGTGGGACCTTGCCTAGTACAATAAAAATAGTTTAGTTTGTAGATGAGATGTAGAGACCTCAGTGGGACCTTACCTGGTACAATAAAAATGACATCTGAAACGGCGCCTTGCGGCGACCGTGTCGTGCCGACGCCGTGCCCCGGCGTGCCGCAGGGAAGGAGTACGGTCGCGCCGACAGCCGCTGGCTTCACTCGGACCCCACCGTGGTGGCGCTCGAGATCCTGATGGTGGCGGTTGCGGGGCCCCTGGCGCTGCTGCTGGTGTTCGCCATCGTCCAGGACAAGCACTACTGGTAGGGGTCACGCCGCACTACTGGTAGGGGTCACGCCGCTCTACCTGTAGGGGTCACGCCGCTCTACCGGTAGGGGTCACGCCGCTCGACCGGTAGGGGTCACGCCACTCTACCGGTAGGGGGTCACGCCGCACTACCGGTAGGGGTAACGCCACACTACCGTTAGGGGGTAACGCCACACTACCGGTAAGGGTCACGTCGCTCTACCGGTAGGGGTCACGCCGCTGTACCGGTAGGGGTCACGCCGCTCTACCAGTAGGGGTCACGCCACTCTACCGGTAGGGGGTAACGCCACACTACCGGTAGGGGTCATGCCGCACTACCGCTGGGGGGCGCTGTGGGTGTCACCGTATCCGTGACGACGCTGTGGGGTGTCCATGTAACGACGCATCTCCACCAACACCACTAACCACGTTGTCTCCACCGCGCACTCACTCACCCACACCACCATCACCACCTCCGCCCACACCACCATCACCACCTCCGCCCACACCACTAACCCGCATCACCACTTCCGCCCACACCACCACCACCATCACCGCCTCCGCTCACACCATCACCACCACCGCCTCCGCTCACACCACTAACCCACATCGCCGTCAACACAACTGCCCGCACCACTAGCCCGCATCGCCGCCGCCTCCACCCACACCACCGCCACGCTTCCCCCTCCCCTCCCCCGCCCGCCCGTAGCCACTTTGTACAGGTGTGCCTGTGCGTGTGTGAGCTGTACGTAGCCACTTTGTACAGGTGTGCCTGTGCGTGTGTGAGCTGTACGTAGCCACTTTGTACAGGTGTGCCTGTGCGTGTGCGAGCTGTACGTAGCCACTTTGTACAGGTGTGCCTGTGCGTGTGCGAGCTGTACGTAGCCACTTTGTACAGGTTTGCCTGTGCGTGTGCGAGCTGTACGTAGCCACTTTGTACAAGTGTGCCTGTGCGTGTGCGAGCTGTACGTAGCCACTTTGTACAGGTGTGCCTGTGCGTGTGCGAGCTGTACGTAGCCACTTTGTACAGGTGTGCCTGTGCGTGTGCGAGCTGTACGTAGCCACTTTGTACAGGTGTGCCTGTGCGTGTGCGAGCTGTACGTAGCCACAGTGTACAGGTGTGCCTGTGCGTGTGCGAGCTGTACGTAGCCACAGTGTACAGGTGTGCCTGTGCGTGTGCGAGCTGTACGTAGCCACAGTGTACAGGTGTGCCTGTGCGTGTGCGAGCTGTACGGCGGCTGGATGACGTCCGCCCCCGAGTGGCTGGCGGGCAGCGCCAGCCTGCGCTCCGACAGCGCCGACCTCCTCTGGCTCTACCTCGTCTTCTTCGACGGCCTCTGGGTGCTGCTGCCCATTGTGCTGCTCGCCCAGTCCTGGGGGGCGCTCGCCGTCGCTCACCGGCCGCACGTGGCCAAGGCCGCCGGTGACGGCGGCGGCGGCAAGCGGAAGTGGCGATGAGCCGAGCCGGAAGCCGGTGCTGGCGCGACCGTTGGAGGAGATTTCCCGTAGTCCGTCCGCCCGCCCAATTTTTTTTTGATTGGCGCGAGAGAAATGAAAATTAAAAAAAAGTAAAAAAAACGAGCGATCGAATGCCGACGGGTACCAACCACCCTTCGTCTCCCCAATCGAAACATTTCCCCGCCCCCCCTCCCCCCACCCCAGCGGTGCCCTCGCCAAAATGCACATCGGAAGAGCTGTGGTGAAAGAGAGGAGGGCGGGGAGAGAGGAGAGAGGAGAGAGAGAGAGAGACGATTTTGCTGAAAATAACGTGCGCGTTACGCCGTGCCGCATTTCCGCGAGTAAAAAACGCCCGACGTGAATCGCCTCGACATCGTGATGGGACTGTTGTGCTTTTTGTGGTTCTTTCGGTAAAAGTTCACGCAGGTAGGATAAAAAAATTGAAATAGATCTCGACGTAAATCGCTCGCGACAAATTTGTGAGCCACGGCCCTCGCCGAGCTCACGTTTAATGTCGGCTGCCCCGCCCACATTTAATGTCGGCTGCCCCGCCCACATTTAATGTCGGCTGCCCCGCCCACATTTAATGTCGGCTGCCCCACCCACATTTAATGTCGGCTGCCCCGCCCACATTTAATGTCGGCTGCCCCGCCCACATTTAATGTCAGCTGCCCCGCCCACATTTAATGTCGGCTGCCCCACCCACATTTAATGTCAGCTGCCCCGCTCATCTCTAAACCTTCATAAACAGGCGGCCTCAGCAGATTTCCCCCTCTCGGCCCCCCCTGAAATTTTGGGAAAGTCGGTAATCGGGATAACCGGATATCCGGCTGCTGCAAAATGCTGCAGGCTGCCACCTTGTGCTGCCCTGCAGACTGCCACCTTGTGTGCTGCCCTGCAGGCTGCCACCTTGTGCTGCCCTGCAGGCTGCCACCTCGTGCTGGCCTGCAGGCTGCCATCTTGTGCTGCCCTGCAGGCTGCTTGAGCGGCAGCCTTTCGAACTCATCGAACTTATCAGCCACATCAGCGGCTCCGACCTATTAATAAACTCCGAGTTCAAATCCAAGACAATTTGTTTTACGCATTTTGTGGCGCCCACTGGAAAACATTACACTGGATATCTCAGAATATTGAAGTCAACCCCCCCCCGCTCCCCCCCCCCCCCCCAAAGTCAACATCCTGGCTCCGCCCCTGATCACCGGGCCCCGCTAGCTCGACAGCCTGTCAACTGTACTAGCTAGGTAGTGCCGCTGAGAGTAGGCACGGCTGTGTGTGAGATATACATAAAGAGTGTGCACCCACGTAGGGTGCGTGCAGTCCCCTTCGCGTGCAAGAGTAAAGAAGGCGCCTCCAATGATTCCTGTCTCCGAACTGCGTCACGACACTGACGTAATGACGACTCGACACACTTCCCTTGAGATGGCATCTCATTGAAGACACGTTCACTTGGCATCAGGCGGAGACCTCCACCGCAACAGCCCCGAGTCTCCCGCGCATCTCCCTTATATACCAACACGAGGCCACGCCCCTTTTCTCGATCATTCTCGCCGACTCTGGACGCTCCATCTACCGGGGGACTCCACCGTTCACTTCAGTCACATGACCATGCCCCCCTTCCCGAACCTTCTCGCTGACTCTGGACGCTCGCTCTCCCGGTAGACTCCACCGTTCTCTTCCGTCACATGACCACGCCCCCCCTCATCGATGATTCCCGTAGCTACCGGTCCCTTCGTACACCACGACTGGTTCACTTCACAAGGGCCAATTAACTTCCACAAGCTCGACCGATCCCCACCACGGACGGTGCAACTTAGGCGATGTCTGCAGCTGCACCCGCGGACAATGCCCCGACAGCCCAGAGAGGCACATGCTGGCACCGCTTTGCGCCCCACTCATTAGCGGCCCGTGGCCCCCGGCCGGTGATTTCCCTCGCCGCAGCACGTGCCTTCGACACCCGCCCCGAGCGCAACCTGCCGCATTTGTTTTACTCGAAGCCACAACCAGTTCAGCGCTATGGGTGCTCCCGCGCGCACATCGGAGAGGGGACGAAGGAAAGAAACTCGACAACGCATCCAAAGACTCGCCCACACGCGGAAGTGGCATGCGCCGGCCACCGTCACCCCGTTCAGTTTACGGAAGCCGACACAGATGCCCCAGGACTACCGTCTGACTTCTCCACCAGCACCACGGGGGGCATTCCCGCGGAACGGTCGATGGCGGAATTGTGTCCGCCGTCGACAGCGTGCCCACCGCCTGTTCACACGTCCCTCCTCATCCCATGTGAGTTCCGCGAGCAGGGCTGCGGACCCGTATCAATGTGGTGCAGCGATATTTGAATGTGGGTGAAAGGACGGCTGTGGCCCCGGCGGGTACCGTGTTGGCCCATGTGATGCCCGCGGGTCAGATGGAACGTGGGCAGAGGCCCTTCATAACGAGAATCCCGATTTGGCTAAGGCACAACCGGGCGAATTGAAGTCGCAGTCGCTGCAATTTCAGATGTCCCGGCAAGAGCAAGTTCGACATCGGTCGCACTTCGGAAACGGCTCTTGGCCCGCTTTTAGGATCGTCTGTGCCAGGCTAGGTGCAGGAAGAGGTCACGTGACAGACCCAGCAGGTGTCCTGGGTTGACTGCTGTGCCAGGCTAGGTGCAGGAAGAGGTCACGGGGCAGATCCAGCAGGTGCCCATGGGTTGACTGCTGTGCCAGGATAGGTGCAGGAGGAGGTCACGGGACAGACCCAGCAGGTGCCGTGGGTTGACTGCTGTGCCAGGCTAGGTGCAGGAGGAGGTCACGGGACAGACCCAGCAACTGCCGTTGGTTGACTGCTGTGCCAGGCTAGGTGCAGGAGGAGGTCACGGGACAGACCGAGCAGGTGCCGTGGGTTGACTGCTGTGCCAGGCTAGGTGCAGGAGGAGGTCACTGGACAGACCCAGCAGGTGCTGTGGGTTGACTGTTGTGCCAGGCTAGGTGCAGGAGGAGGTCACGGAACAGACCATGCAGGTGCCCGTGGGTTGACTGCTGTGCCAGGCTAGGTGCAGGAGGATGTCACGGGACAGACCCTGCAGGTGCCCGTGGGTTGACTGCTGTGCCAGGCTAGGTGCAGGAGGAGGTCACTGGACAGACCCAGCAGGTGCCGTGGGTTGACTGCTGTGCCAGTCTAGGTGCAGGAGGAGGTCACGGAACAGACCCTGCAGGTGCCCGTTGGTTGACTGCTGTGCCAGGCTAGGTGCAGGACGAGGTCACGGGACAGACCCTGCAGGTGCTGTGGGTTGGCTGCTGTGCCAGGCTAGGTGCAGGACGAGGTCACGGGACAGACCCAGCAGGTGCCCATGGGTTGACTGCTGTGCCAGGCTAGGTGCAGGAGGAGGTCACGGGGCAGATCCAGCAGGTGCTGTGGGTTGACTGCTGTGCCAGGCTAGGTGCAGGAGGAGGTCGCGGGACAGATCCTGCAGGTGCCGTGGGTTGACTGCTGTGCAAGTCTAGGTGCAGGAGGAGGTCACGGGCAGACCCTGCAGGTGCCAGTGGGTTGACTGCTGTGCGAGGCTAGGTGCAGGAGGAGGTTACGGGACAGACCCTGTAGGTGCCGTGGGTTGACTGCTGTGGCAGGATAGGTGCAGGAGGAGGTCACGGGACAGACCCTGCAGGTGCCAGTGGGTTGACAGCGTGCCAGGCTAGGTGCAGGAGGATGTCACGGGACAGACCCTGCAGGTGCCCGTGGGTTGACTGCTGTGCCAGGTTAGGTGCAGGAGGAGGTCACTGGACAGACCCAGCAGGTGCCGTGGGTTGACTGCTGTGCCAGTCTAGGTGCAGGAGGAGGTCACGGGACAGACCCTGCAGGTGCCCGTGGGTTGACTGCTGTGCCAGGCTAGGTGCAGGAGGAGGTCACGGGACAGACCCTGCAGGTGCCGTGGGTTGGCTGCTGTGCCAGGCTAGGTGCAGGAGGAGGTCACGGGACAGACCCTGCAGGTGCCGTGGGTTGTCTGCTGTGCCAGGCAAGGTGCAGGACGAGGTCACGGGACAGACCCAGCAGGTGCCCATGGGTTGACTGCTGTGCCAGGCTAGGTGCAGGAGGAGGTTGCGGGACAGATCCTGCAGGTGCCGTGGGTTGACTGCTGTGCCAGTCTAGGTGCAGGAGGAGGTCACGGGACAGACCCTGCAGGTGCCCGTGGGTTGACTGCTGTGCCAGGCTAGGTGCAGGAGGAGGTTACGGGACAGACCCTGTAGGTGCCGTGGGTTGACTGCTGTGGCAGGCTAGGTGCAGGAAGAGGTCACGGGACAGACCCTGTAGGTGCCGTGGGTTGACTGCTGTGGCAGGCTAGGTGCAGGAGGAGGTCACGGGACAGACCCTGCAGGTGCCAGTGGGTTGACTGCGTGCCAGGCTAGGTGCAGGAGGAGGTCACGGGACAGACCATGCAGGTGCCCGTGGGTTGACTGCTGTGCCAGGCTAGGTGCAGGAGGATGTCACGGGACAGACCCTGCAGGTGCCCGTGGGTTGACTGCTGTGCCAGGCTAGGTGCAGGAGGAGGTCACTGGACAGACCCAGCAGGTGCCGTGGGTTGATTTCTGTGCCAGGCTAGGTGCAGGAGGAGGTCACGGGACAGACCCTGCAGGTGCCGTGGGTTGGCTGCTGTGCCAGGCTAGGTGCAGGACGAGGTCATGGGACAGACCCAGCAGGTGCCCATGGGTTGACTGCTGTGCCAGGCTAGGTGCAGGAGGAGGTCACGGGGCAGATCCAGCAGGTGCTGTGGGTTGACTGCTGTGCCAGGCTAGGTGCAGGAGGAGGTCGCGGGACAGATCCTGCAGGTGCCCGTGGGTTGACTGCTGTTCCAGGCTAGGTGCAGGAGGAGGTCACGGGGCAGATCCTGCAGGTGCCCGTGGGTTGACTGCTGTGCCAGGCTAGGTGCAGGAGGAGGTCACGGGACAGACCCAGCAGGTGCCGTGGGTTTACTGCTGTGCCAGGCTAGGTGCAGGAGGAGGTCACGGGACAGACCCAGCAGGTGCCCATGGGTTGACTGCTGTGCCAGGCTAGGTGCAGGAGGAGGTCACGGGACAGACCCAGCAACTGCCGTTGGTTGACTGCTGTGCCAGGCTAGGTGCAGGAGGAGGTCACGGGACAGACCGAGCAGGTGCCGTGGGTTGACTGCTGTGCCAGGCTAGGTGCAGGAGGAGGTCACTGGACAGACCCAGCAGGTGCTGTGGGTTGACTGTTGTGCCAGGCTAGGTGCAGGAGGAGGTCACGGGACAGACCCAGCAGGTGCCCATGGGTTGACTGCTGTGCCAGGCTAGGTGCAGGAAGAGGTCACGGGACAGACCCAGCAGGTGCCTTGGGTTGACTGCTGTGCCAGGCTAGGTGCAAGAGGAGGTCACGGGACAGACCCAGCAGCTGCCGAGCATATTCACGGGAACGCGTGCGTGTGTGTGCCTGTGTGTGTGTCTGTGTCTGTGTGTGTCTGTGTGTGTCTGTGAGTGTGTGTGTCTGTGTGTATGTCTGTGTGTGTGTGTGTCTGTGTGAGTCAAGGCCTATGCTACCATCAGTAGGCCTGGGCTCTGGGTTGTTCTTCGTGCTTTCGGAGTCCTTGACCCTCTGCTCATGCTCATTAAGGACCTTCATGATGGTGAGCGGGCCTGGGTAAAACTACGTGGTCGGCGTCAGAGCCATTGCCTGTACACCTTGGGGTGCGACAGGGATGTCCTCTGGCTCCAACATTATTTAACATCTATTTCGATCACGTAGTTCGTGAAGCCTTCAGTAGCTGTACCCGATGAATTTCCATCTGGTACAGATACAATGGGAGGCTGATCGATGCCCGGGTGCGGTCAAGGGATGGCTCCCTATTGGTCAACCACGTTACGTATGCCGGAGACTTGGTAATTTCGGCATACTCAGAGGAGGAGATGAGATGCTGCTGCTGAGACTGGAGTGTGCCACTAAGAGGTGCGGCCTTACCATCAACCCCACCAAAACTAAGCAACTGCCTGGGTATTTTGTACAATCGGGCACTCTACCCCCACAACTCCCAATTGGTGATGGGGCAGTTGTGGAGAGAGTGGAGAGTTTCCCATACCTGGGTAGTGTGCTTATGACCGGCTCCAGTTTAACAGCAGAGGTCTCACTCCGAAACAGTCGAGCGGCAATATCTTTTCATCGGTTGCGTAACGCTGTGTGGAAGCTACCTAGTCTGTCGCTCCGCACTAAGCTTCAGGTCTTCTCGGCCACGGTCATTCCCTCCCTTCTCTACCCTTGCGAAACGTGGACCCCCCTAATGGAACATCTTCGACGGTTAGAAACATTTAGGCTGGCCTGCCTACGATCCATCCTGGGTTTAACCAGGCTGGATTGTGTGAGGAGCTCACAAATCCTTGAAAGATCTGGGCAAGGTCCCATCGGTGAGCGCCTCCGGCAGGCAAGGCTGCGTTGGCTGGGTCATGTAGCCCGCATGCCCAGCCACCGCATGCCGAAACAGCTTTTGTTCGGCCGGATTGAGGGGGCTAAACGGGCGCGGCACGGGCTAGATAAGAGATGGAGTGATCTGGTACAGGAGGACGTGGAGCTGAGTGGACTTGCCGATGACTGGTCCCAGTGGTGTCAAGATCGGCCTCTGTGTAGGAGGCTCGTGAAGGACGCAACTGGGCAGTTGGAGGTAGTCACCCTCCAACAACAACGGAGGGCGGAGGAGCGACGCTCACAACGAGCGGAGCGCCGGGTGGCTAAAGCACAGCAGGTTGGCACAGTAGGGGGCACAGGTGGTGCATCAGTCAGTCATCTCAGTCATCTCAGTCGACCCGTGGCACCTGGGTCTGCCCCGTGACCTCCTGCCAGTGGGCGTTCGACACTTCACGTGGCCTCTAGGTGCACATGGCCTGGCACAAGTGTCGTGGTGACGTCACCGCCACTTAGTGGCGAATGGCGGTTGTTGTTGTTGTTGTGTGTGTCTGTGTGTCAGTGTGTGTGTGTCTGTGGGGAGCGATAGTGTAGCGGTTAGCGCGCTGCACTATGAACCTGGCCACCCGGGTTCGATTCCCGCTCACGGCTAACACCAGTGACGATTATCTGAACCGACTCAGCCTCAAATGAGTACCTGGTGCGGTGTGTAAGCATTGCCACTAGGGAGACAAAGGCGGTCGGGCGTGGTGCTGGCCACCCACCCCTTCGTGTACCGTTCCGGCCTTCATAGGTGCTCGCTAACAGCACTTGCCCCTACAGTCTGGTAAGGCTATATGGGGGATCTTTATCTTTGTGTGGTGCGTGTGTGTCAGTGTAGCGGTTAGCGCTACGCTGTGCTACGAACCCGGCGACCCGAATTCGATTCCCGCTCACTGCCAACACCGCCAGTGACGATTATCTGAACCGGTCCAGGGCCTCCCCCTAGCCTCAAATGAGTACCTGCTGCGATGTGCAGTAAACATCGCCACTGGGGAGACAAAGGCGGTCGGGCCTGGTGCTGGCCACCCACCCCCTCGTGTGCCACAGTGCCGGTAGCCTTCACAGGTGCTGCTACTCGCTAACAGCACTTGCCCCTACAGCCTGTTAGAGGCTACACGGGGGACCTTTGTCTGTGTGTCTATAGGTACCGCTCGCTACTCACAGCACTTGCCCCTACAGCCCTGTTAGAGGCTACACGGGGGACCTTTGTCTGTGTCTACAGCTGCTGCTCGCTACACACAGCCACTTGCCCCTACAGCCCTGTTAGAGGCTACACGGGGGACCTTTGTCTGTGTCTATAGCTGCTGCTCGCTACACACAGCCACTTGCCCCCTACAGCCCTGTTATGTCTGTAGGGGCAGTTTAACGCGAACGAGACGACAACAACAACAACAATCACAAAGCCAACGGCGACTCGAACGATGCTTTATTAATCAGCGGGGCCGCCCTCAGTCATCCCAGAGCAGGATCAGCTCCTCGTCGTCCTCGTCGTCCTCGTCCCACGGGAAGGGTTCCATCCAGCGCAGGTCGCCGGCGTTCTGCTGGAAGCGCACCAAGTCGCCAAAGTCGCGGTCGGGGTGGACGACCATGCCACCACCACGCTCCTCTTGCTCCCCCTGCTCCTCCTCGTCGAGGAAGACGAAGATTCCGTCTCCGTGCCCGCCGTGGTGGAAGAAGTGGCGCTCTGGTGGTGTTGGGAAGGTAGAGGGGGAGGAGGGGAGAGGGGGGTGAGGGGGGAGGAGGAGGAGGGGGGAGGAAGAGGTGGAGGTGGAAGAAGGTGGGGGTGGGAAGGAGGAGGTCAAACACGTGTCGTTACACAGAGACACACAGAGACCCATAGAGACACACAGAGACCCATAGATACACAGAGACCCATAGAGACACACAGAGACAAATAGAGACACACAGAGACCCATAGAGACACACAGAGACCCATAGAGACACACAGAGACCCATATATACACAGAGATCCATAGATACACAGAGACACATAGAGACACACAGAGACCCATAGAGACACACAGAGACCCATAGATACACAGAGACACATAGAGACACACAGAGACACATAGAGACACAGAGAGACCCATAGAGACACACAGAGACCCATAGACACACAGAGACCCATAGAGATACACAGAGACCCATAGAGAAAAAGAAAAACAGAGACATACAGAGACCTATAGAGACACACAGAGACCCATAGAGATACAGAAAAACAGAGACATACAGAGACCCATAGAGACACACAGAGACCCATAGAGACACACAGAGACCCATAGAGATACACAGAGACCCATAGATAAACACAGATCCATAGAGATACACAGAGACCCATAGAGACCCACAGAGACCCATAGAGACACAGAAAAACAGAAACATACAGAAACCCATAGAGACCCACAGAGACCCATAGAGACACAAAGACACCCATAGAGACACACAGAGACCCATAGATTCACACAGATCCATAGAGACACACAGAGACACAAAGAGACCCACAGAGACCCATAGAGACACAGAAAACAGGGACATACAGAGACCCATAGAGACACACAGAGACCCATAGAGATACACAGAGACACACAGAGACCCATAGAGATACACAGAGACCCATAGATACACAGAGACCCATAGAGAAACACTGAGACCAATAGATACACAGAGACCCATAGATACACAGAGACACACAGAGACCCATAGAGACACACAGATACCCATAGAGACACACAGAGAACCATAGAGATACAGAAAAACAGAGACATACAGAGACCCATAGAGACACACAGAGACCCATAGAGATACAGAAAAACAGAGACATACAGAGACCCATAGAGACACACAGAGACCCAAAGAGACACACAGAGACCCATAGAGATACACAGAGACCCATAGATACACACAGATCCATAGAGACACACAGAGACACACAGAGACCCACAGAGACCAATAGAGACACAGAAAAACAGAGACCCACAGAGACCCATAGAGACACACATAGACCCAGAGAGATACACAGAGACCCATAGATACACACAGATACATAGAGACACACAGAGACCCATAGAGACCCACAGAGACCCATAGAGACACAGAAAAACAGAGACATACAGAGACCCATAGAGACCCACAGAGACCCATAGAGACACACAGAGACCCATAGAGACATACAGAGACCCATAGATTCACACAGATCCATAGAGACACACAGAGACACACAGAGACCCACAGAGACCCATAGAGATACAGAAAAACAGAGACATACAGAGACCCATAGAGACACACAGAGACCCATAGAGATACTCAGAGACCCATAGATACACACAGATCCATAGAGACACACAGAGACCCACAGAGACCCACAGAGACCCATAGAGACAGAAAAACAGAGACATACAGAGACCCATAGAGACAGACAGAGACCCATAGAGACACACAGAGATCCATAGATACACACAGATCCATAGAGACACACAGAGACCCACAGAGACCCACAGAGACCCATAGTGACACAGAAAAACAGAGACATAGAGAGACCTATAGAGACACAGAGACCCATAGAGATACACAGGGACCCATAGATACACATAGATCCATAGAGACACACAGAGACCCATAGAAACACACAGAGACACATAGATACACACAGATCCATAGAGACACACAGACACCCACAGAGACACACAGAGACCCATAGAGACACACAGAAAAACAGAGACATACAGAGACTCATAGAGACACACAGAGACCCATAGAGATACACAGAGACCCAGAGATACACACAGATCCATAGAGACACACAGAGACCCATTGAGACACACAGAGATCCATAGATACACACAGATCCATAGAGATACACAGAGACCCCTAGAGACAAACAGAAAAACAGAGACATACAGAGACCTATAGAGACATACAGAGACCCATAGATACACACAGATCCATAGAAACCCATAGAGACACACAGAGACCCATAGAGACACACAGAGACCCATAGAGATACACAGAGACCCATAGATACACACAGATCCATAGAGACACACAGAGACACACAGAAACCCACAGAGACCCATAGAGACACAGAAAAACAGAGACCCACAGAGACCCATAGAGACACACAGAGACCCAGAGAGATACACAGAGACCCATAGATACACACAGATCCATAGAGACACACAGAGACCCATAGAGACCCACAGAGATCCATAGAAACACAGAAAAACAGAGACATACAGAGACCCATAGAGACCCTCAGAGACCCATAGAGACACACAGAGACCCATAGAGACATACAGAGACCCATAGATTCACACATATCCATAGAGACACACAGAGACACACAGAGACTCACAGAGACTCATAGAGATACAGAAAAACAGAGACATACAGAGACCCACAGGGACACACAGAGACCCATAGAGATACACAGAGACCTATAGATACACACAGATCCATAAAGACACACAGAGACCCACAGAGACCCACAGAGACCCATAGAGACAGAAAAACAGAGACATACAGAGACCCATAGAGACACACAGAGACCCATAGAGACACACAGAGATCCATAGATACACACAGATCCATAGAGACACACAGAGACCCACAGAGACCCACAGAGACCCATAGTGACACAGAAAAACAGAGACATAGAGAGACCTATAGAGACACACAGAGACCCATAGAGATACACAGGGACCCATAGATACACACAGATCCATAGAGACACACAGAGACCCACAGAGACACACAGAGACCCATAGAGATACACAGAGACCCAGAGATACACACATATCCATAGAGACACACAGAGACCCATTGAGACACACAGAGACCCATAGATACACACAGATCCATAGAGATACACAGAGACCCCTAGAGACACACAGAAAAACAGAGACATACAGAGACCCATAGAGACATACAGAGACCCATAGAGATATACAGACCCATAGATACACACAGATACATAGAGACACACAGAGACCCACAGAGACCCATAGAGACACAGAAAAACAGAGACATACAGAGACCCATAGAGACACACAGAGACCTATAGATACACACAGATCCATAGAAACACACAGAGACCCACAGAGTCCCATTGACACACAGAAAAACAGAGACATACAGAGACCCATAGAGACACACACAGACCCATAGAGATACACAGAGACCCATAGATAAACACAGATCCATAGAGACACACAGAGACCCATAGAGACACGGAAAAACAGAGACCCATGGAGATCCATGGAGATCTATGGAGCCCGTGAAGGCGTTCCTTCCGTAGGCCGCGAGACCAAAACGTTGCTTACCCTGCATGAGCACCATGGGATCTGGTACCGTCCGTCTCTGGAGGAAGTAGAGGCAGCAGGCGAGCTACAGGCAGACAGGAACTCACACACACACAGACACACACACACACACAGACACACACACACACACAAACACACACAGACACACACACAGACACACACAGAGACACACAGACACACACAGACACACACACGGACACACACAGAGACACACAGTGGGGGTGAGTTTGTGTGGTGAGTGAGGAAGTGAGTGGCTGAGTGAGTGAGCGAGTGCTGAGTGAGCGGTGAGTGAATGAGCGAGTGGGAGAGTGGGTGAGTGATCAAGTGGTGAGCGAGTGGTGAGCGAGTGGTGAGCGAGTGTGCGATTGGTGAGCGATTGAGCGAATGGGTGAGTGGGCAAGCGGCCGAGTGAGCGAGTGGTGAGCGAGTGTACAAGTGGTGAGCGGGCGGGCGAGTTTGCTGTTCGCGTGCATTACCCACCAATCCAAGGGAAATCCCGGCGAGTGACGTCACAAAGACGATGCCGTTGCATGACCTGGTGCAGGATGCGCACTGAGACACGGTCAGCCACAGGTGGAAGTCCTGGGGCAGAACGCGGAGGCAAAGACAAAGACGAAGGTCGATTCCAAACGTGTTCTACGGCATGTACTGTACTACACTACATTATACACTACTATATGCTACACTACATTATACACTACGACAGTACATTATATACTACTACACTACATTATACACTACAATATACTACGCAACATTATACACTACTACACTACATTATACACTACCATATACTACACTACATTATACACTACTACCCTACATTATATACTACTACACTACTATATACTACTACACTACTATATACTACTACACTACAATATACTACAATACATTATATACTGCTACACTACTATATACTACTACACTACATTATATACTACTACACTACAATATATACTACACTATATACTACTACACTACATTATATACTACTACTACACTACATTATATACTACTACACTACATTATATACTACTACACTACTATATACTACACTACATTATATACTACTACACTACATTATATACTACTACACTACATTATATACTACTACACTACACTATAAACTACTACACTACATTATATACTACTACACTACATTCTATACTACTACACTACATTATATACTGCTACACTACTATATACTACTACACTACATTATATACTACTACACTACAATATATACTACTACACTATATACTACTACACTACATTCTATACTACTACTACACTACATTCTATACTACTACTACACTACATTCTATACTACTACACTACATTATATACTGCTACACTACTATATACTGCTACACTACTATATACTACTACACTACTTTATACTACTACAATACATTATATACTGCTACACTACATTATACACCACTACACTACATTATAAACTACTACACTACATCATATACTACTACATTATATACTACTACACTACATTATGTACTACTACACTACATTATATACTACTACACTATACACTACTACACTACATTATATACTACTATATTATATACTACTACACTGCATTATGTACTACTACACCACATTAAATACTACTACACTACATTAGACACTGCTACACTACATTATATACTACTACACTACATTATATACTACTACACTATACACTACTACACTACATTATACACTACTATATACTAAACTACATTATACACTACTACACTACATTATATACTACTACACTATACACTACTACACCACATTATATACTACTACACTACATTATACACTACTCCACTACTATATACTACACTACATTACACACTACTACACTACATTATACTCTACTACACTACATTATACACTACTATAAACGTAATACACTACTATATACTACTATATACTACACTACATTATACACTACCATGCACATTATACACTACTATATACTACACTACATTATACACTACTATACACATTATACACTACTGTATACTATACTACATTATAAACTACTAAACACATTATATACTACTATATACTACACTACATTATACACTACTACACTACATTATATACTACTACACTACATTATATACTACTACACTATACACTACTACACTACATTATATACTACTACACTACATTATATACTACTACACTACATTATACACTACTACACTTCATTATATACTACACTACATTATATACTACTACACTACATTATATACTACTACACTACATTATACACTACTACACTACGTCAGGGCCTGGGACAGACAGAGAGAAACAGAGACACGCCATGGGACAGACAGAGAGACACAGAGAGACATACAGAGAGACACAGAGACACGACATGGGACAGACAGAGAGACACAGAGAGACAGAGAGACACAGAGACATGGCATGGGACAGAGAGATACGGCCTGGGACAGACAGAGAGACACAGAGACAGAGAGACACAGAGACACGGCATGGGACAGAGAGATGCGGCCTGGGACAGAGAAAGAGAGACACAAAGACAAACAGAGAGACACAGAGACATACAGAGAGACACAGAGACACGGCATTGGA
This sequence comes from Petromyzon marinus, assembly GCF_048934315.1. NCBI lineage: Eukaryota > Metazoa > Chordata > Hyperoartia > Petromyzontiformes > Petromyzontidae > Petromyzon > Petromyzon marinus. Next base: position 5,850,415 of record NC_133690.1, on the reverse strand, counting down.
CAGAGAGACACGGCCTAGAACAAACAGAGAGACACAGAAACAAAAAGAGAGACACAGAGACACGGCTTGGGACAGACAGAGAGACACGTAATGGGACAGACAGAGACACACAGAGACACGGCCTGGGACAGACAGAGAGACACAGAGACGCGGCATGGGACAGAGATACACGGCTTGGGACAGACAGAGAGACACAGAGACAGACACAGAGAGACACAGAGACAGACACAGAGAGACACAGATACAGACACAGAGAGACACGACATGGGACAGAAACAGACACAGAGAGATACGCCATGGGACAGAGACAGACACAGAGAGACACGACCTGGGACAGATATACAGACACAAAGACAAACAGAGAGACATAGAGACAGACACAGAGAGACACGGCATGGAACAGAGACAGACACAGAGAGACACGGCATGGGACAAAGACAGACAGAGAGACACAGAGACAGACACAGAGAGATACAGAGACAGACACAGAGAGAGACGGCATGGGACAGAGACAGACAGAGAGACATGGCCTGGGACAGACAGAGAGACACAAAGACAGACACAGAGAGATACAGAAACAGACACAGAGAGACACGGCATGGGACAGAGACAGACACAGAGAGACACGGGACGGGACAGAGACAGACACAGAAAGACACGACATGGGACAGATACAGAAACACAGAGAGAAACGGGACGGGACAGAGACAGACACAGAGAGACACAGAGACAGACACAGAGAGACACGGGACGGGATAGAGACAGACACAGAGAGACACGACATGGGACAGAGACAGACACAGAGAGACACGGGACGGGACAGATACATAAACACAGAGAGACACAGAGACAGACACAGAGACAGACACAGAGAGATACAGAGACATACAGAGAGAAACAGAGACACGGCATGGGACAGAGACAGACACAGAGAGACACGGCCTGGGACAGACAGACAGACACAGAGACAAACAGAGAGACACAGAGACAGACACAGAGAGACACGGGACGGGACAGACAGAGAGACACAGAGACATACAGAGAGACACAGAGAGACACAGAGAGACACGGCATGGGACAGAGACAGACACAGAGAGACACGGCTTGGGACAGAGACAGAAACAGAGACAAACAGAGAGACACAGAGACAGACACAGAGAGACACAGAGACAAACAGAGAGACACAGAGAGACACGGCCTGGGACAGACAGAGAGACACAAAGACAAACAGAGACAGACACAGAGAGACACGGCATGGGACAGAGACAGAAACACAGAGACAGACACAGAGAGATACAGAGACAGACACAGCGAGACACAGAGAGAGATTCAAAGAGACACAGAGACAGACACAGAGAGACACGACATGGGACAGAGACATACACAGAGAGACACGGCATGGGACAGAGACATACACAGAGAGACACGGCCTGGGACAGACAGAGAGACACAGAGACACAGAGACAGACACAGAGAGACACGGCATGGGACAGAGACAGAAACACAGAGACAGACACCGAGAGACACAGAGACAGACACAGAGAGACACAGAGACAGACACAGAGAGACACGACATGGAACAGAGACATACACAGAGAGACACGGCATGGGACAGACAGAGAGACACAGAGACAAACAGAGAGACACAGAGACAGACAGAGAGAGACACGGCATGGGACAGAGACAGACACAGAGACATACAGAGAGACACAGAGACAGACAGAGAGACACAGAGACAGACACAGAGATACACAGAGACAGACAGAGACACGGCCTGGGACAGAGACAGACACAGAGACAGACACAGAGAGACACAGAGAGACACAGAGACAGACACAGAGAGACACAGAGAGACACAGAGACAGACACAGAGACAGACACAGAGAGACACAGAGAGACACAGAGAGACACAGAGACAGACACAGAGACAGACACAGAGAGACACAGAGACAGACACAGAGAGACACAGAGACAGACACAGAGACAGAAACACAGAGACACAGAGATACACAGAGACAGACAGAGACACGGCCTGGGACAGAGACAGACACAGAGACAGACACAGAGAGACACAGCGAGACACAGAGACAGACACAGAGACAGACACAGAGACAGACACAGAGAGACACAGAGAGACACAGAGAGACACGGGACGGGACAGAGACAGACAGAGAGACACGGGACGGGACAGAGACAGACACAGAGAGACACAGACAGAGACAGAGAGACACAGAGACAGAGAGACACAGAGACAGACAGAGAGACACAGAGAGACACAGAGACAGACACAGAGACAGACACAGAGAGACACAGAGAGACACAGAGACAGAGACAGACACAGAGACAGAGAGACACAGAAAGACACAGAGACAGACACAGAGAGACACAGAGACAGAGAGACACGGGACGGGACAGAGACAGACACAGAGAGACACAGAGACAGAGAGACACGGGACGGGACAAAGACAGACACAGAGACACAGAGACAGAGAGACACAGAGACAGACAGAGAGACACAGAGACAGACACAGAGACAGACACAGAGAGACACAGAGAGACACACAGACAGAGACAGACACAGAGACAGAGACAGAGAGACACGGGACGGGACAGAGACAGACACAGAGAGACACAGAGACACAGAGACAGAGAGACACGGGACGGGAGTCTCACCTGAATTGTCACGCTGAGCCATGACAGCCACGCCGTGGAGCTACCCCTGAAACACAGAGGGGGGGGGAGACGTGGGGGGAAGGGTGGGGGGGAGACGTGGGGGGAGGGGTGGGGGGAGAGGTGGGGGGAGTGGTGTCGGGGTGACCGACGCAATGATTATAATATATATGATTATAATATATATGATTAAAATATATATGATTATAATATATCAATAATTAAGGTTTGTTTGGGGTTAGATCGCGTTAATATGAATTACTGTGTCGTTAAAGCCGCCACCACCCGACATGGCCAATTATTTAAGGGGTTTGCGTTACGTAAACAGAACGTGGCCAATTCGTTACTAGTACAGCACTAACCGGTTGCTGTATGTTGCAGAGTTAAATCCACTATAGCATTTACAATTCGTTACTAGTACAGCACTAACCAGTTACTGTGTGTTGGAGAGTTAAACCCACTACAACATTTACAATTCGTTACTAATACAGTACTAACCGGTTGCTGTGTGTTGGAGAGTTAAACCCACTGCAACATTTACAATTCGTTACTAGTACAGCACTAACCGGTTGCTGTGTGTTGGAGAGTAAAACCAACTACTACATTTACAATTCGTTACTAGAACAGCACTAACCGGTTGTTGTGTGTTGGAAAGTTAAACCTACTACGACATTTACTATTCATTACTAGTACAGCACTAACCCGTTGCTGTGTGTTTGAGAGTTAAACCCACTACAACATTTACAATTCGTTACTAGTACAGCACTAACCGGTTGCTGTGTGTTGGAGAGTTAAACTCACTACAACATTATCAATTCGTTACTAGTACCGCACTAACCGGTTGCTGTGTGTTGGAGAGTCAAACCAACTACTACATTTACAATTCGTTACTAGTACAGCACTAACCGGTTGTTGTGTGTTGGAAAGTTAAACCTACTACGACATTTACTATTCATTACTAGTACAGCACTAACCCGTTGCTGTGTGTTTGAGAGTTAAACCCACTACAACATTATCAATTCGTTACTAGTACCGCACTAACCGGTTGCTGTGTGCTGGAGAGTTAAACCCACTACTACATTTACAATTCGTTACTAGTACAGCACTAACCGGTTGCTGTGTGTTTGAGAGTTAAACCCACTACAACATTATCAATTCGTTACTAGTACAGCACTGACCGGTTGCTGTGTGTTGGAGAGTCAATCCAACTACTACATTTACAATTCGTTACTAGAACAGCACTAACCAGTTGTTGTGTGTTGGAAAGCTAAACCTACTACGACATTTACTATTCATTACTAGTACAGCACTAACCCGTTGCTGTGTGTTTGAGAGTTAAACCCACTACAACATTATCAATTCGTTACTAGTACCGCACTAACCGGTCGCTGTGTATTGGAGAGTTAAACCCACTACTACATTTACAATTCGTTACTAGTACAGCACTAACCGGTTGCTGTGTGTTGGAGAGTTAAACCCACTGCAACATTTACAATTCGTTACTAGTACAGCACTAATCGGTTGCTGTGTGTTGGAGAGTTAAACCCACTGCAACATTTACAATTCGTTACTAGTACAGCACTAACCGGTTGCTGTGTGTTGGAGAGTTAAACCCACTGCAACATTTACAATTCGTTACTAGTACAGCACTAACCGGTTGCTGTGTGTTGGAGAGTTAAACCCACTGTGACATTTACAAATCGTTACTAGTACAGCACTAACCGGTTGCTGTGTGTTGGATAGTTAAACCCACTACGACATTTACAATTCGTTACTAGTACAGCACTAACCGGTTGCTGTGTGTTGGAGAGTTAAACCCACTGTGACATTTACAATTCGTTACTAGTACAGCACTAACCGGTTGCTGTGTGTTGGAGAGCTAAACCCACTACGACATTTACAATTCCTTACTTTTACAGCACTAACCGGTTGCTGTGTGTTGGAGAGTTAAACCCACTACAACATTCACAATTCGTTACTAGTACAGCACTAACCGGTTGCTGTGTGTTGGAGAGTTAAACCCACTACTACATTTACAATTCGTTACTAGTACAGCACTAACCGGTTGCTGTGTGTTGGAGTTTTAAATCCACTACTACTTTTACAATTCGTTACTAGTACAGCACTAACCGGTTGCTGTGTGTTGGAGAGTTAATCCCACTACAACATTTACAATTCGTTACTAGTACAGCACTAACCGGTTGCTGTGTGTTGGAGAGTTAAACCCACTACTACATTTACAATTCGTTACTAGTACAGCACTAACCGGTTGCTGTGTGTTGGAGTTTTAAATCCACTACTACTTTTACAATTCGTTACTAGTACAGCACTAACCGGTTGCTGTGTGTTGGAGAGTTAAACCCACTACTACATTTGCAATTCGTTACTAGTACAGCACTAACCGGTTGCTGTGTGTTGGAGAGTTAAACCCACTACTACATTTACTATTCATTACTAGTACAGCACTAACCCGTTGCTGTGTGTTTGAGAGTTAAACCCACTACAACATTTACAATTCGTTACTAGTACAGCACTAACCGGTTGCTGTGTGTTGGAGAGTTAAACCCACTACAACATTATCAATTCGTTACTAGTACAGCACTGACCGGTTGCTGTGTGTTGGAGAGTCAATCCAACTACTACATTTACAATTCGTTACTAGAACAGCACTAACCAGTTGTTGTGTGTTGGAAAGCTAAACCTACTACGACATTTACTATTCATTACTAGTACAGCACTAACCCGTTGCTGTGTGTTTGAGAGTTAAACCCACTACAACATTATCAATTCGTTACTAGTACCGCACTAACCGGTCGCTGTGTATTGGAGAGTTAAACCCACTACTACATTTACAATTCGTTACTAGTACAGCACTAACCGGTTGCTGTGTGTTGGAGAGTTAAACCCACTGCAACATTTACAATTCGTTACTAGTACAGCACTAATCGGTTGCTGTGTGTTGGAGAGTTAAACCCACTGCAACATTTACAATTCGTTACTAGTACAGCACTAACCGGTTGCTGTGTGTTGGAGAGTTAAACCCACTGCAACATTTACAATTCGTTACTAGTACAGCACTAACCGGTTGCTGTGTGTTGGAGAGTTAAACCCACTGTGACATTTACAAATCGTTACTAGTACAGCACTAACCGGTTGCTGTGTGTTGGATAGTTAAACCCACTACGACATTTACAATTCGTTACTAGTACAGCACTAACCGGTTGCTGTGTGTTGGAGAGTTAAACCCACTGTGACATTTACAATTCGTTACTAGTACAGCACTAACCGGTTGCTGTGTGTTGGAGAGCTAAACCCACTACGACATTTACAATTCCTTACTTTTACAGCACTAACCGGTTGCTGTGTGTTGGAGAGTTAAACCCACTACAACATTCACAATTCGTTACTAGTACAGCACTAACCGGTTGCTGTGTGTTGGAGAGTTAAACCCACTACTACATTTACAATTCGTTACTAGTACAGCACTAACCGGTTGCTGTGTGTTGGAGTTTTAAATCCACTACTACTTTTACAATTCGTTACTAGTACAGCACTAACCGGTTGCTGTGTGTTGGAGAGTTAATCCCACTACAACATTTACAATTCGTTACTAGTACAGCACTAACCGGTTGCTGTGTGTTGGAGAGTTAAACCCACTACTACATTTACAATTCGTTACTAGTACAGCACTAACCGGTTGCTGTGTGTTGGAGTTTTAAATCCACTACTACTTTTACAATTCGTTACTAGTACAGCACTAACCGGTTGCTGTGTGTTGGAGAGTTAAACCCACTACTACATTTGCAATTCGTTACTAGTACAGCACTAACCGGTTGCTGTGTGTTGGAGAGTTAAACCCACTACTACATTTACAATTCGTTACTCGTACAGCACTAACCGGTTGCTGTGTGTTGGAGAGTTAATCCCACTACAACATTTACAATTCGTTACTAGTACAGCACTAACCGGTTGCTGTGTGTTGGAGAGTTAAACCCACTACAACATTCACAATTCGTTACTAGTACAGCGCTAACCGGTTGATGTGTGTTGGAGAGTTAAACCCACTACAACATTTACAATTCGTTACTAGTACAGCACTAACCGGTTTGCTGTGTGTTGTGTTTTTTGTTTATTTTTACTAATTTTGAACCTATCAAGGTGACTTTACCGAAAGACCCAAACAATTTGAATTCCTGCAGTCACGACAACAACAACAAGAAGCACTTTCGAAGAAATGAGTTTGTCGATCTCGGTGATGATTTCAAAGTGGCATCAAAGTTCCCAGCGGCTTCCTAATAACGGAAGGAAGACAGCGTTCCAGACGGCCACGGAAGCGCGCCTTACCCGGCTAAAACATTTTAGATGAATATATAACAAAAAAACGTTAAAAGGGGCCGTGCATAAATGACGTCACGCGATTTTGGTCGCGTGACGTCACACGGCGTCAGAAAAAGTCAGACCCCCCCCCCTCAAATAAGACGTCATAAAGCTCTGCCCCCCCCCCCCCCCACAAAAAATATTTCCATTTTTTAAATAAAACATGCTTCAAATCGCTTTAAACTATCGTCATTGTAGTTGCGTATTTAATGTGGCGCTGCACTTTGATGTTGTAGGAGAAAACATTTATTTAAAAAACAAAATCTATTTAATTAAGTAGAACGTTTTGATTTAAAGCTTTCGTGACTGCAGGGATTCATATTTTTGGTTCTTTCGGTAAAGTCACCACCACGTGGAAAGGAAACAATAAAATAATAAAATATATATAAAACAACAAAAATTCTCACGACGTTTCGACCATAACACACGTCGTGAGAATTTTTATTGTTTTATATATATATATTATTATTTTATTGTTTCCCTTCAACGTGACTTTACCGAAAGAGCTAAGAATATGAGTCCATCTATGTTCGGAAAAGAGGAGGGGGGGAGACGAAAATAATGGATGCGGTCTGAAAGCTACCGTAAGCGTGAACAATCATTTATGGACGACCCCTTAACACAACTCGTCCATATGAATAACTGCCAAATCGCTCTCTGTGGTGCTAACGTTAAAATTAAACGCCACTTTTTTTCAATGATTTCCTGCTGTGGTTTTCACACCTGATGATGATTGCTCGTATTGCAGTCGAAACGTCGTGATAATTTTATTGTTTTATATTTTTATTATTTTATTGTTTCCGTTCTACGTGGTGACTTTACCGAAAGAACCAAGAATATAAGCAGAACGTGTTGTCTATATTTATTTAAAGTTGCGCATTTTGATGCGACGTCATATTTCTCAAACCCTCCCACCCCTCCTCGTCACACATCGTCACAAATGTCTGACCCAACCTCCACCCCCACCTAGGCGCGTGACGTCATTTATGGACGGCCCCAAGTCGTTTCAGGTTTACTTACCAGCGCCAAATCGCCGTGAGCAGAGAATGCGGCCTCCAAACGCCCGACGCTACGAGCGGCGGTGGCATTGTAACGGGGAGCGAGGCCAACGGAGGGTCCACCTCCATGCCTGGGCTCAGCAGCAGCAGAAGCAGCAGCAGCAGCAGCAGGCAGACGAGCCACGTGCGCTGAGATAGTATGGCGGATCTTCTCCCTCTGAAGCAACCTCACCCTCCTTATCCCTCCACTCGGCGTCAATGAAGGGAATGAGCCGTGTGGGTGAGCGTTGCGAGATAGCGTGTCAGTGTTCACGAGGTAGTGTGGGAGAGTGTGGGAGCGTGTGTGTGTGAGAGAGTATGGGAGCGTGTGTGTGTGTGAGAGTGTGTGTGTGTGAGAGAGTGTGTGAGAGTGTGTGTGTGTGAGAGTGAGTGTGTGAGAGAGTGTGTGTGTGTGAGAGTGTGTGTGTGTGAGTGTGTGAGAGAGTGTGTGTGAGAGTGTGTGTATGTGAGAGTGAGTGTGTGAGAGGGTGTGTGTGTGAGAGTGAGTGTGTGAGAGAGTGTATGTGTGTGAGAGAGTGTGGGAGCGTGTGTGTATGTGAGAGTGTGTGTGTGAGAGAGTGAGAGGGAGTGTGAGAGTGTGTGTGAGACTCTGAGAGAGTGTGTGTGTGAGTGTGTGTGAGAGAGTGTGTGTGTGTGAGTGTGTGTGAGAGAGTGTGTGTGTGTGAGAGTGTGAAAGAGAGTGTGAGTGTGTGTGTGTGAGAGTGTGTGTGTGAGAGTGTGTGTGAGACTCTGAGAGAGTGTGTGTGTGTGTGAGTGTGTGTGAGAGAGTGTGTGTGTGAGTGTGTGTGAAAGAGTGTGTGTGTGTGAGAGTGTGAAAGAGAGTGTGTGTGTGAGTGTGTGTGTGAGAGTGTGTGTGTGAGAGTGTGTGTGAGACTCTGAGAGAGTGTGTGTGTGTGAGTGTGTGTGTGAGAGTGTGAGTGTGTGTGAGAGTGTGTGTGTGTGTGAGAGTGTATGTGAGAGTGTGTGTGTGTGAGAGTGTGTGTGTGAGAGAGAGTGTGTGTGTGTGAGAGAGTGAGAGAGTGTGTGTGAGAGAGTGTGTGTGTGAGAGAGAGTAAGTGTGTGAGAGTGTGAGAGAGTGTGTGAGAGTGTGTGTGTGAGAGAGAGAGTGAGAGAGTGTATTTAGATTTTTTTTAGAGCGTGTGAAAAAGCGTGCGTCCTTGTCAGAGTTCGTCTCATAATGACGTAGCTAGTGACGTGCAGTCCTACGCCGCGTCACGAAGAGCGTTACGTAACCAACGCACCACGTGACCGCCACGCCAACGCGCGCGTGCGCACTGGCCGTTTCCGTTTCAACGGCTCGGCGAACACTGCCCATAGACTCAGCACTGCCCATAGACTCAACACTGCCATAGACTCAGCACTGCCCATAGACTCAACCCTGCCCATAGACTCAACACTGCCCATAGACTCAGCACTGCCCATAGACTCAGCACTGCCCATAGACTCAACACTGCCCATAGACTCAGCACTGCCCATAGACTCAGCACTGCCCATAGACTCAACACTGCCCATAGACTCAGCACTGCCCATAGACTCAACACTGCCCATAGACTCAACACTGCCCATAGACTCAGCACTGCCCATAGACTCAACACTGCCCATAGACTCAACCCTGCCCATAGACTCAACACTGCCCATAGACTCAGCACTGCCCATAGACTCAGCACTGCCCATAGACTCAACACTGCCCATAGACTCAGCACTGCCCATAGACTCAACACTGCCCATAGACTCAGCACTGCCCATAGACTAACATTGCCCATAGACTCAGCACTGCCCATAGACTCAGCACTGCCCGTAGACTCAACACTGCCCATAGACTCAGCACTGCCTATAGACTAACACTGCCCATAAACTCAGCACTGCCCATAGACTCAGCACTGCCCATAGACTCAGCACTGCCCATAGACTCAACACTGCCCCATAGACTCAGCACTGCCCATAGACTCAACACTGCTCATAGACTCAACACTGCCCATAGACTCAGCACTGCCCATATACTCAACACTGCCCATAGACTGAACACTGCCCCTTCGACTTAATACTGCACCATAGACTCAGCACTGCCCATAGACTTCTTCATGGTTTGAGTGATAGCTTTGCGAATTGTATAGTCGGAGTAACCATTAGCTTTAAGAGCTTGGTGTACCTGCTTGAGTTCACTGCCTATGTGTTCCTGGTCGGATATGCATTGGGCTCTAAGGTACAGAGTCTTGATGAGAGAATTCTTCTGTGATGGATGGTGGTGGGAATCCGGTTTCAGATAAGCATCCGTATGGGTAGCTTTCCTGTAGACAGAGTGGCTCATTGAACCATCAGGTCTCTTTTTTATTAGGACATCCAAAAAAGGTAGCTTGCCATCTTTTCGACTTCCATGGTAAATCTGATGGCTGGGTGTATGGAATTGATGTGGTCGAAGAATTGGTCTAGAGCTGGCCGGCCATGTGGCCAGATGACAAAAGTGTCATCCACTTACCTCTTCCATAAGGTAAGGCACAGAGTGGCAGTCTGGATGGCGTCAGTCTCAAATTTCTCCATGAAAATGTTAGCTATAACCGGAGATAGGGGGGAGCCCATTGGGGTGCCCTCACTTTGTTTGTAGAAAGTTCCATTCCAAGTGAAGTATGTATTGGTTAAACAGTGTCTCACCAGGGGGGTACCTAAGTGTTTAGTCCTTGATGAACCAAGTCTTCAATCATTCGCGATGGTGTCAGGTACAGGAACCTTGGTGAATAAGGAAACTACATCAAAACTGACAAGCAGGTCGTCTGGGGAAAGGGAAATACCCTTGATTGTCGATTCCAGGTGAGTAGAATTTTGTACCGCAGAGGTGGTTTTTCCAGTGAAAGGACGCAGGATTTCAGACAAAAAACGAGCTAGTTTGTAGGTGGGGGAGTTGATAGTAGAGACGATGGGACGAAGGGGTGTATCTACTTTATGTTTTTTTTGGTAAGCCGTATAATCTTGGTGGCCTGGCAGCAGAAGTTTTCAATGAAAACTGTTTAGATTGATCCATTAATGCGGTTGAATCAGCCTCGTCACACAAACCAACAGTACCCTGGTGTCTACAAACTAAGTTGCCTCTGTGGTAGTAGTTACATTGGAGAAACCAAACGCCATGTCTCGGACCGCATTCGTGAACACAAAGCAGACCTTAAACACAGTAGGACCAACACCTCAGCCGTGGTAGATCATTGTTATAATTCAGTAGGCTCACATGACATTGACTTTTCCAAGACAGAGGTTCTTTGTAAGCCATCTGGCTACCATAAGAGATTCGTTCATGAGGCTATCCACATATACAAGCACAGAGACAATTTCAACCGAGAAGATGGATTCTGGCTTAGCAATCATTGGAAGGATTTGATAAACCATTTCAGGTCTTAATTGATTGTTCACGCTTACAGTGGCTTTCAGACAGCATACAATAATTTTTCGTCTCCCCCCTCCTCTTTTCAGAACATAGATGGACTAGTCCTTCTAAATAAACTGCCAAATCGCTGCGCGTGGCGCTGACGCTTTTAAGTAAATAAATAAATACACCGTTTACATATAAATAAATTAATGCAACCTGACACACCTGATGACGACCGTTTGTGTTATGGTCGAAACGTCGTGAGAATTTTTATTGTTTTATATATATTTTATTATTTATTGTTTCCCTTCAACGTGACTTTACCGAAAGAGCTAAGAATATGAGGGAGGGGGGTGTTTGAGAAATGTGACGTCACATCAAAATGGGCAACTTTCAATAATTATATACAACCCGTTCTGCTTAATGAAATAGACTTTTTTTATATAAATGTTTTCTCCTACAACATCAGAGTGCAGCGCCACATTAAATACGCACCACAATGACAATAGTTTAAAGCGATTTGAAGCATATTTTATATAAATATATTTGCGTGACGTCATGTTTGAGGGGGGGGGTCTGACTATTTGTGACGCCGTGTGACGAGGGGGGGGGGGGTCAAAAATCGTCCAAAATCGCGTGACGTCATTTATGGACGGCCCCATACGCTGTGTAACAAAAAAATATACATTTTAATTATCATCGTCGTCGTGTCTGTGGAAATGTATAGCAGCCAAATACTCTGAACGCGTTTTTCTACGGAATCTTCGAGACCCATAGACCCACATAGACCCACAGATACCCATAGAGACCCATATAGACCCGCAGAGACCCACAGAGACCCATAGAGACCCACAGAGACCCATAGAGACCCACAGAGACCCATAGAGACCCACAGAGACCCACAGAGACCAATATACCCATAGAGACCCACAGATTACCCATAGAGACCCACATAACCCCATAGAGACCCATAGAGACACACAGAGACCCCATAGACCCATAGAGACCCGTAGACCCATACTCATAGAGACCCATAGACCCCATAGACCCATAGAGACCCATAGACCCATACTCATATAGACCCGCAGAGACCCACAGAGACCCATAGACTCACAGAAACCCTTCGACCCACAGAGACCTACAAACCCACAGAGACCCAGAGACTCGTATAGACCCGCAGAGACCCACAGAAATGCATAGCAGCATCGAAATAATTTAAACGCACTGACATTTTAAATGGACCCGGACAAAAATCCACCACGTGGAGAGAGACGCAGACTCGGAATATACAACAGCAGCAGGCAGGGTCGGGATCGAACCCACGACCTCCTGCACACCTGGCGAGGTAGTCAACATCTCATAGCCACCGTGGTGATGATGAGAGATACGCAATTTGTACCTCCACACACATGGCACGGTTGACTACGTACGGTGCGAAAAAAAGTTCAAGCCAAAGACAAAGATCCTCCGTATAGCCTTAACAGACTGTTGGGGCAAGTGCTATTAGCGAGTAGCACCTATGTTGTAGTGGGTTTAACTCTCCAACACACAGCAACAGGTTAGTGCTGTACTAGTAACGAATTGTAAATGTTGTAGTGGGTTTAACTCTCCAACACAGAGAAACCGGTTAGTGCTGTACTAGTAACGAAATGGCCACGTTCTGTTGATGTGACACAAACCCCCCATGAACATATACTGGCCTTTCACAATGTGTGGCAATTTTAGATTCACCCCTCAAATGATGAATAAACCCATCCCCAGGGCAAAGCGGCGATTCTCCCACCCACAACCCACCCCTGCCCACCCACTACCCACCCACTATCCCACCCCTACCCACCCACTACCCACCCACTGCCAACCCCCAACCACTCCCTACTCACCTACAACCCACCCCCTACCCACCCCCTACCCACCCACTACCCACCCCTACCCACCAACTACCCACCCCTACCCACCCACTACCCACTCACTAGCCACCCCCTACCCACCTACAACCCACCCCCTACCCACCCACTACCCACCCCCTACCAACCCACTACCCACCCCCTACCCACAACCACTCCCTACCCACCTACAACCCACCCCCTACCCACCCACGTGCGCGCGACAGTGATGGAGATGCCGTCTCCTGCTCCTGCTGCTCCTGCTGCTGCTGTCTCTGATGCTGGGGGTGGTGCCGATGACCCCGCGTGGCCGAGCCGAGCGGCGTGCCTGTCGCTCGCCCTCTGCGCCTTCCAGGCCGCCGCGGCCCTCGCTCTGTCGCGGGTGGTGGGAGGCCGCCTGCAGCTGCTGCCCACAGAGCGATGGGTCGTGGCCTGGCTGCTCTATGACGCAGTGGTTCACATCACACTGGTGAGTGAGTGAGTGGGTGGTGGTGTAGTTACACTGCAGCGCCACACCTATTTACCATCATTAGGGGAAAGAACGGTGATCCAATCTCCGACCCCCCCGCAAGGAACAGGTTTGCAGATTCTTCTGCGCGTATCTGTGAAGTCCAGAGGATGGGGGAAATCCCTCAGCCAGGAAAACATCGTGGCACAAAGTGAGGATGACCCTGCTGAGGCTGCGGTGCCTCAAATATTGGAGGAAGAAGTCACCCCCTGTGAGTGGCTGGCTGAGGTGCCATCTGTTGAGGAAGTACTGAAGGCGATCCGGAGTCTGAGACCAGGAAAGGCACCGGTTAGAGACGATCTCCCAAGCGAAATCATGAGGGAGGGTGGCGTTTGTGCACAGACTGCCCTATAGGACATCATATCAACAGTCTGGACCACTGGACGGGTTCCGCAGGACTGGAAGGATGCCCTGGTGGTCCCCCTCTTTAAGAAGGGGGACCGCACAGACTGTAACAACTACAGGGGCATCTCACTCCTCAGTGTGCCTTGAAAAGTCCTGGCAAAGATTATTCAACATCGCCTTGCTACACACGCTGAGGAGAGGCTTACGGAGCCCCAATGCGGTGTCAGGAAAGGGCGGTCCTGCACAGATGCCGTATTTTCTGTCCATTTACTACAGGAGAGTTGTAGGGAATTCCAACAAGACCTACATCTCTGCTTTATTGACCTGGTCAAGGCCTATGATACCATCAGTATACCTGGGCTCTGGGTTGTTCTTCGTGCTTTCGGAGTCCCTGACCCGCTGCTCATGATCATTAAGGACCTTCATGATGGTGAGCGGGCCCGGATAAAACTACGTGCCGGGAATCGGAGCCATTCCCTGTTTACCTTGGGGTGCGACAGCGATATCATCTGGCTCCAACATTATTTAACATCTATTTCGACCACGTAGTTCGTGAAGCCTTCAGTAGCTGTACCGGAGGAATTTCCATCTGGTACAGATACAATGGGAGGCTGATCGATGCCCGGGTGCGGTCAAGGGATGGCTCCCTATTGCTCAACCACGTTATGTATGCCGATGATTTGGTAATAGCTGCTCATTCAGAGGAGGAGTTGGAGACGCAGCTGCTGAAACTGGAGTGTGCCACTAAGAGATAGGGCCTTACCATCAGCCCTACCAAAACGAAGCACCTGCCTGGGTATTTTGTACCATCAGGTACTCCACCCCCACAACTCCTAATCGGTGATGGGGCAGTTGTGGAGAGAGTGGAGAGTTTCCCATACCTAGGCAATGTGCTCATGACCAGCTCCGGTTTAACAGTAGAGGTCTCACTCTGAATCAGTCGAGCGGCAATATCTTTTCATCGGTTGCGTAACGCTGTGTGGAAGCTACCTGGTCTGTCGCTCCGCACAAAGCTTCGGGTCTTCTAGGCCACAGTCATTCCCTCCCTTCTCTACGCTTGCGAAACGTGGACCCCCTAATGGAACATCTTCGCCGGTTAAAAACATTTAGACTGGCCTGCCTACGATCAATCTTGGGTTTAACCAGGCTGGATTGTGTGAGGAGCTCACAAATCCTCGAAAGATCTGGACAAAGTCCCATCGGCGAGCTCCTCCGGCAAGTAAGGCTGCGTTGGCTGGGCCATGTTGCCCGCATGCCAAGCCACCGCATGCCTAAACAGCTTTTGTTCTGCGACTGTGTGAGTTCTGGGAGAGGGTTTGGGGCTGGCTGTGTGAGTTCTGGGTGACTGTTTGGGGCTGGCTGTGTGAGTGCTGGGTGAGAGTTTGGAGCTGGCTGTGTGAGTTCTGGGTGAGGGTTTGGGGCTGGCTGTGTGAGTTCTGGGTGAGTGTTTGGGACTGGCTGTGTGAATGCTGGGTTAGGGTTTTGGGCTGGCTGTGTGAGTCCTGGGTGAGTGTTTGGGGCTGGCTGTGTGAGTTCTGGGTGAGGGTTTGGGGCTTGCTGTGTGAGTTCTGGGTGAGGGTATGGGGCTGGCTGTGTGAGTTCTGGGTGAGTGTTTGGGGGTGCCTGTGTGAGTTCTGGGTGAGTGCTTGGGGCTGGCTGTGTGAGTTCTGGGTGAGTGTTTGGGGCTGGCTGTGTGAGTTCTGGATGAGTGTTTGGGGCTGGCTGTGTGAGTTCTAGGTGAGAGTTTGGGGCTGGCTGTGTGATTTCTGGGTGAGTGTTTGGGGCTGACTGTGTGAGTTCTGGGTGAGTGTTTGACGCTGGCTGTGTGAGTTCTGGGTGAGGGTTTGGAGCTGGCTGTGTGAGTTCTGGGTGAGTGTTTGGGGCTGGCTGTGTGAGTTCTGGGTGAGTGCTGGGGCTGGGTGTGTGAGTTCTGGGTGAGTGTTTGGGGCTGGCTGTGTGAGTTCTGGGTGAGTGTTTGGGGCTCGCTGTGTGAGTTCTAGGTGAGGATTTGGGGCTGGCTGTGTGAGTTCTGGGTGAGGGTTTGGGGCTGGCTGTGTGAGTTCTGGGTGAGTGTTTGGGGCTGGCTGTGTGAGTTCTGGGTGAGGGTTTGGAGATGGCTGTATGAGTTCTGGGTGAGAGATTAGGGCTGGCCGTGTGCGTTCTGGGTGAGTGTTTGGGGCTGGCTGTGTGAGTTCTGGGAAAGTATTTGGGGCTGGCTGTGTGAGTTCTGGGTGAGTTTTGGTGCTGGCCGTGTGAGTTCTGGGTGAGTGTTTGGGGCTGGCTGTGTTATTTCTGGGTGAGTGTTTGGGGCTGGCTGTGTGAGTTCTGGGTGAGGGTTTGGGGCTTGCTGTGTGAGTTCTGGGTGAGTGTTTGGTGCTGGCCATGTGAGTTCTGGGTGAGTGTTTGGGGCTGGCTGTGTGAGTTCTGGGTGAGTGTTTGGGGCTGGCTGTGTGAGTTCTGGGTGAGGGTTTGTTGTTGGCTGTGTGAGTTCTGGGTGAGTGTTTGGTGCTGGCCGTGTGAGTTCTGGGTGAGTGTTTGGGGCTGGTTGTGTGAGTTCTGGGTGAGTGTTTGGGAGTGGCTGTGTGAGTTCTGGGTGAGTATTTTGTGCTGGCCATGTGAGTTCTGGGAGAGTGTTTGGGGCTGGCTGTGTGAGTTCTGGGTGAGTGTTTGGGGCTGGCTGTGTGAGTTTCTGGGTGAGTGTTTGGGGCTGGCTGTGTGAATTCTGGGTGAGGTTTTGGGGCTGGCTGTGTGAGTTCTGGGTGAGTGTTTGGAGCTGGCTGTGTGAGTTCTGGGTGAGTGTTTGGGGCTGGCTGTGTGAGTTCTGTGTGAGTGTTTGGGGCTGGATGTGTGAGTTCTGGGTGAGGGATTGGGGCTGGCTGTGTGAGTTCTGGGTGAGGGATTGGGGCTGGCGGTTTGAGTTCTGGGTGAGTGTTTGGGGCTGGCTGTGTGAGTTCTGGGTCAGTGTTTGGGGCTGGCTGTGTGAGTTCTGGGTGAGGGTTTGTCGCTATCTGTGTGAGTTCTGGGTGAGTGTTTGGTGCTGGCCGTGTGAGTTCTGGGTGAGTGTTTGGGGCTGGCTGTGTGAGTTCTGGGTGAGTGTTTCGGGGTGGCTGTGTGAGTTCTGGGTGAGTGCTGGGGCTGGCTGTGTGAGTTCTGGGTGAGTGTTTGGGGCTGGCTGTGTAAGTTCTCGGTGAGTGTTTGGGGCTGGCTGTGTGAGTTCTGGGTGAGTGTTTGGGGCTGGCTGTGTGAGTTCTGGGTGAGTGTTTGGGGCTGGCTGAGTGAGTTTTAGGTGAGGATTTGGGGCTGGCTGTGTGAGTTCTGGGTGAGTGTTTGGGGCTGATTGTGTGAGTTCTGGGTGAGTGTTTGGGGCTGGCTGTGTGAGTTCTGGGTGAGGGTTTGGAGCTGGCTGTGTGAGTTCTGGGTGAGTGTTTGGGGCTGGCTGTGTGAGTTCTGGGTGACTGTTTGGGGCTGGTTGTGTGAGTTCTGGGTGAGGGTTTGGAGCTGGCTGTGTGAGTTCTGGGTGAGTGTTTGAGGCTGGCTGTGTGAGTTCTGGGTGAGGGTTTGGAGCTGGCTGTGTGAGTTCTGGGTGAGGGTTTGGGGCTGGCTGTGTGAGTTCTGGGTGAGTGTTTGGGGCTGGCTGTGTGAGTGCTGAATGAGGGTTTGGGGCTGGCTATGTGAGTTCTGGGTGTGGGTTTGGGGCTGGCTGTGTGAGTTCTGGGTGAGGGTTTGGAGATGGCTGTATGAGTTCTGGGTGAGAGATTAGGGCTGGCCGTGTGCGTTCTGGGTGAGTGTTTGGGGCTGGCTGTGTGAGTTCTGGGTGAGGGTTTGGAGCTGGCTGTGTGAGTTCTGGGTGAGTTTTTGGGGCTGGCTGTGTGAGTTCTGGGTGAGTGCTGGGGCTGGCTGTGTGAGTTCTGGGTGAGTGTTTGGGGCTGGCAGTGTGAGTTCTGGGTGAGTGTTTGGGGCTCGCTGTGTGAGTTCTAGGTGAGGATTTGGGGCTGGCTGTGTGAGTTCTGGGTGAGGGTTTGGGGCTGGCTGTGTGAGTTCTGGGTGAGTGTTTGGGGCTGGCTGTGTGAGTTCTGGGTGAGGGTTTGGAGATGGCTGTATGAGTTCTGGGTGAGAGATTAGGGCTGGCCGTGTGCGTTCTGGGTGAGTGTTTGGGGCTGGCTGTGTGAGTTCTGGGTAAGTATTTGGGGCTGGCTGTGTGAGTTCTGGGTGAGTGTTTGGTGCTGGCCGTGTGAGTTCTGGGTGAGTGTTTGGGGCTGGCTGTGTGAGTTCTGGGTGAGTGTTTGGTGCTGGCCGTGTGAATTCTGGGTGAGTGTTTGGGGCTGGCTGTGTGAGTTCTGGGTGAGGGTTTGTTGTTGGCTGTGTGAGTTCTGGGTGAGTGTTTGGTGCTGGCCGTGTGAGTTCTGGGTGAGTGTTTGGGGCTGGTTGTGTGAGTTCTGGGTGAGTGTTTGGGGGTGGCTGTGTGAGTTCTGGGTGAGTATTTTGTGCTGGCCATGTGAGTTCTGTGTGAGTGTTTGGGGCTGGATGTGTGAGTTCTGGGTGAGGGATTGGGGCTGGCTGTGTGAATTCTGGGTGAGGGATTGGGGCTGGCGGTTTGAGTTCTGGGTGAGTGTTTGGGGCTGGCTGTGTGAGTTCTGGGTCAGTGTTTGGGGCTGGCTGTGTGAGTTCTGGGTGAGGGTTTGACGCTGGCTGTGTGAGTTCTGGGTGAGGGTTTGGAGCTGGCTGTGTGAGTTCTGGGTGAGTGTTTGGGGCTGGCTGTGTGAGTTCTGGGTGAGTGCTGGGGCTGGGTGTGTGAGTTCTGGGTGAGTGTTTGGGGCTGGCTGTGTGAGTTCTGGGTGAGTGTTTGGGGCTCGCTGTGTGAGTTCTAGGTGAGGATTTGGGGCTGGCTGTGTGAGTTCTGGGTGAGGGTTTGGGGCTGGCTGTGTGAGTTCTGGGTGAGTGTTTGGGGCTGGCTGTGTGAGTTCTGGGTGAGGGTTTGGAGATGGCTGTATGAGTTCTGGGTGAGAGATTAGGGCTGGCCGTGTGCGTTCTGGGTGAGTGTTTGGGGCTGGCTGTGTGAGTTCTGGGAAAGTATTTGGGGCTGGCTGTGTGAGTTCTGGGTGAGTTTTGGTGCTGGCCGTGTGAGTTCTGGGTGAGTGTTTGGGGCTGGCTGTGTTATTTCTGGGTGAGTGTTTGGGGCTGGCTGTGTGAGTTCTGGGTGAGGGTTTGGGGCTTGCTGTGTGAGTTCTGGGTGAGTGTTTGGTGCTGGCCATGTGAGTTCTGGGTGAGTGTTTGGGGCTGGCTGTGTGAGTTCTGGGTGAGTGTTTGGGGCTGGCTGTGTGAGTTCTGGGTGAGGGTTTGTTGTTGGCTGTGTGAGTTCTGGGTGAGTGTTTGGTGCTGGCCGTGTGAGTTCTGGGTGAGTGTTTGGGGCTGGTTGTGTGAGTTCTGGGTGAGTGTTTGGGAGTGGCTGTGTGAGTTCTGGGTGAGTATTTTGTGCTGGCCATGTGAGTTCTGGGAGAGTGTTTGGGGCTGGCTGTGTGAGTTCTGGGTGAGTGTTTGGGGCTGGCTGTGTGAGTTTCTGGGTGAGTGTTTGGGGCTGGCTGTGTGAATTCTGGGTGAGGTTTTGGGGCTGGTTGTGTGAGTTCTGGGTGAGTGTTTGGGAGTGGCTGTGTGAGTTCTGGGTGAGTATTTTGTGCTGGCCATGTGAGTTCTGGGAGAGTGTTTGGGGCTGGCTGTGTGAGTTCTGGGTGAGTGTTTGGGGCTGGCTGTGTGAGTTTCTGGGTGAGTGTTTGGGGCTGGCTGTGTGAATTCTGGGTGAGGTTTTGGGGCTGGCTGTGTGAGTTCTGGGTGAGTGTTTGGAGCTGGCTGTGTGAGTTCTGGGTGAGTGTTTGGGGCTGGCTGTGTGAGTTCTGGGTGAGGGTTTGGAGCTGGCTGTGTGAGTTCTGGGTGAGGGTTTGGGGCTGGCTGTGTGAGTTCTGGGTGAGTGTTTGGGGCTGGCTGTGTGAGTGCTGAATGAGGGTTTGGGGCTGGCTATGTGAGTTCTGGGTGTGGGTTTGGGGCTGGCTGTGTGAGTTCTGGGTGAGGGTTTGGAGATGGCTGTATGAGTTCTGGGTGAGAGATTAGGGCTGGCCGTGTGCGTTCTGGGTGAGTGTTTGGGGCTGGCTGTGTGAGTTCTGGGTGAGGGTTTGGAGCTGGCTGTGTGAGTTCTGGGTGAGTTTTTGGGGCTGGCTGTGTGAGTTCTGGGTGAGTGCTGGGGCTGGCTGTGTGAGTTCTGGGTGAGTGTTTGGGGCTGGCAGTGTGAGTTCTGGGTGAGTGTTTGGGGCTCGCTGTGTGAGTTCTAGGTGAGGATTTGGGGCTGGCTGTGTGAGTTCTGGGTGAGGGTTTGGGGCTGGCTGTGTGAGTTCTGGGTGAGTGTTTGGGGCTGGCTGTGTGAGTTCTGGGTGAGGGTTTGGAGATGGCTGTATGAGTTCTGGGTGAGAGATTAGGGCTGGCCGTGTGCGTTCTGGGTGAGTGTTTGGGGCTGGCTGTGTGAGTTCTGGGTAAGTATTTGGGGCTGGCTGTCTGAGTTCTGGGTGAGTGTTTGGTGCTGGCCGTGTGAGTTCTGGGTGAGTGTTTGGGGCTGGCTGTGTGAGTTCTGGGTGAGTGTTTGGTGCTGGCCGTGTGAATTCTGGGTGAGTGTTTGGGGCTGGCTGTGTGAGTTCTGGGTGAGGGTTTGTTGTTGGCTGTGTGAGTTCTGGGTGAGTGTTTGGTGCTGGCCGTGTGAGTTCTGGGTGAGTGTTTGGGGCTGGTTGTGTGAGTTCTGGGTGAGTGTTTGGGGGTGGCTGTGTGAGTTCTGGGTGAGTATTTTGTGCTGGCCATGTGAGTTCTGTGTGAGTGTTTGGGGCTGGATGTGTGAGTTCTGGGTGAGGGATTGGGGCTGGCTGTGTGAATTCTGGGTGAGGGATTGGGGCTGGCGGTTTGAGTTCTGGGTGAGTGTTTGGGGCTGGCTGTGTGAGTTCTGGGTCAGTGTTTGGGGCTGGCTGTGTGAGTTCTGGGTGAGGGTTTGACGCTGGCTGTGTGAGTTCTGGGTGAGGGTTTGGAGCTGGCTGTGTGAGTTCTGGGTGAGTGTTTGGGGCTGGCTGTGTGAGTTCTGGGTGAGTGCTGGGGCTGGGTGTGTGAGTTCTGGGTGAGTGTTTGGGGCTGGCTGTGTGAGTTCTGGGTGAGTGTTTGGGGCTCGCTGTGTGAGTTCTAGGTGAGGATTTGGGGCTGGCTGTGTGAGTTCTGGGTGAGGGTTTGGGGCTGGCTGTGTGAGTTCTGGGTGAGTGTTTGGGGCTGGCTGTGTGAGTTCTGGGTGAGGGTTTGGAGATGGCTGTATGAGTTCTGGGTGAGAGATTAGGGCTGGCCGTGTGCGTTCTGGGTGAGTGTTTGGGGCTGGCTGTGTGAGTTCTGGGAAAGTATTTGGGGCTGGCTGTGTGAGTTCTGGGTGAGTTTTGGTGCTGGCCGTGTGAGTTCTGGGTGAGTGTTTGGGGCTGGCTGTGTTATTTCTGGGTGAGTGTTTGGGGCTGGCTGTGTGAGTTCTGGGTGAGGGTTTGGGGCTTGCTGTGTGAGTTCTGGGTGAGTGTTTGGTGCTGGCCATGTGAGTTCTGGGTGAGTGTTTGGGGCTGGCTGTGTGAGTTCTGGGTG
The DNA here is from genome assembly GCF_048934315.1 of Petromyzon marinus. Classification (NCBI taxonomy): domain Eukaryota; kingdom Metazoa; phylum Chordata; class Hyperoartia; order Petromyzontiformes; family Petromyzontidae; genus Petromyzon; species Petromyzon marinus. The sequence continues at coordinate 5,828,578 of NC_133690.1, read as the reverse complement.
AGTGTTTGGGGCTGGCTGTGTGAGTTCTGGGTGAGGGTTTGTTGTTGGCTGTGTGAGTTCTGGGTGAGTGTTTGGTGCTGGCCGTGTGAGTTCTGGGTGAGTGTTTGGGGCTGGTTGTGTGAGTTCTGGGTGAGTGTTTGGGAGTGGCTGTGTGAGTTCTGGGTGAGTATTTTGTGCTGGCCATGTGAGTTCTGGGAGAGTGTTTGGGGCTGGCTGTGTGAGTTCTGGGTGAGTGTTTGGGGCTGGCTGTGTGAGTTTCTGGGTGAGTGTTTGGGGCTGGCTGTGTGAATTCTGGGTGAGGTTTTGGGGCTGGCTGTGTGAGTTCTGGGTGAGTGTTTGGAGCTGGCTGTGTGAGTTCTGGGTGAGTGTTTGGGGCTGGCTGTGTGAGTTCTGTGTGAGTGTTTGGGGCTGGATGTGTGAGTTCTGGGTGAGGGATTGGGGCTGGCTGTGTGAGTTCTGGGTGAGGGATTGGGGCTGGCGGTTTGAGTTCTGGGTGAGTGTTTGGGGCTGGCTGTGTGAGTTCTGGGTCAGTGTTTGGGGCTGGCTGTGTGAGTTCTGGGTGAGGGTTTGTCGCTATCTGTGTGAGTTCTGGGTGAGTGTTTGGTGCTGGCCGTGTGAGTTCTGGGTGAGTGTTTGGGGCTGGCTGTGTGAGTTCTGGGTGAGTGTTTCGGGGTGGCTGTGTGAGTTCTGGGTGAGTGCTGGGGCTGGCTGTGTGAGTTCTGGGTGAGTGTTTGGGGCTGGCTGTGTAAGTTCTCGGTGAGTGTTTGGGGCTGGCTGTGTGAGTTCTGGGTGAGTGTTTGGGGCTGGCTGTGTGAGTTCTGGGTGAGTGTTTGGGGCTGGCTGAGTGAGTTTTAGGTGAGGATTTGGGGCTGGCTGTGTGAGTTCTGGGTGAGTGTTTGGGGCTGATTGTGTGAGTTCTGGGTGAGTGTTTGGGGCTGGCTGTGTGAGTTCTGGGTGAGGGTTTGGAGCTGGCTGTGTGAGTTCTGGGTGAGTGTTTGGGGCTGGCTGTGTGAGTTCTGGGTGACTGTTTGGGGCTGGTTGTGTGAGTTCTGGGTGAGGGTTTGGAGCTGGCTGTGTGAGTTCTGGGTGAGTGTTTGAGGCTGGCTGTGTGAGTTCTGGGTGAGGGTTTGGAGCTGGCTGTGTGAGTTCTGGGTGAGGGTTTGGGGCTGGCTGTGTGAGTTCTGGGTGAGTGTTTGGGGCTGGCTGTGTGAGTGCTGAATGAGGGTTTGGGGCTGGCTATGTGAGTTCTGGGTGTGGGTTTGGGGCTGGCTGTGTGAGTTCTGGGTGACTGTTTGGGGCTGGTTGTGTGAGTTCTGGGTGAGTGTTTGGGGCTGGCTGTGTGAGTTCTGGGTGAGGGTTTGGAGATGGCTGTATGAGTTCTGGGTGAGAGATTAGGGCTGGCCGTGTGCGTTCTGGGTGAGTGTTTGGGGCTGGCTGTGTGAGTTCTGGGTGAGGGTTTGGAGCTGGCTGTGTGAGTTCTGGGTGAGTGCTGGGGCTGGCTGTGTGAGTTCTGGGTGAGTGTTTGGGGCTGGCAGTGTGAGTTCTGGGTGAGTGTTTGGGGCTCGCTGTGTGAGTTCTAGGTGAGGATTTGGGGCTGGCTGTGTGAGTTCTGGGTGAGGGTTTGGGGCTGGCTGTGTGAGTTCTGGGTGAGTGTTTGGGGCTGGCTGTGTGAGTTCTGGGTGAGGGTTTGGAGATGGCTGTATGAGTTCTGGGTGAGAGATTAGGGCTGGCCGTGTGCGTTCTGGGTGAGTGTTTGGGGCTGGCTGTGTGAGTTCTGGGTAAGTATTTGGGGCTGGCTGTGTGAGTTCTGGGTGAGTGTTTGGTGCTGGCCGTGTGAGTTCTGGGTGAGTGTTTGGGGCTGGCTGTGTGAGTTCTGGGTGAGTGTTTGGTGCTGGCCGTGTGAGTTCTGGGTGAGTGTTTGGGGCTGGCTGTGTGAGTTCTGGGTGAGGGTTTGTTGTTGGCTGTGTGAGTTCTGGGTGAGTGTTTGGTGCTGGCCGTGTGAGTTCTGGGTGAGTGTTTGGGGCTGGTTGTGTGAGTTCTGGGTGAGTGTTTGGGGGTGGCTGTGTGAGTTCTGGGTGAGTATTTTGTGCTGGCCATGTGAGTTCTGTGTGAGTGTTTGGGGCTGGATGTGTGAGTTCTGGGTGAGGGATTGGGGCTGGCTGTGTGAATTCTGGGTGAGGGATTGGGGCTGGCGGTTTGAGTTCTGGGTGAGTGTTTGGGGCTGGCTGTGTGAGTTCTGGGTCAGTGTTTGGGGCTGGCTGTGTGAGTTCTGGGTGAGGGTTTGTCGCTATCTGTGTGAGTTCTGGATGAGTGTTTGGTGCTGGCCGTGTGAGTTCTGGGTGAGTGTTTGGGGCTGGCTGTGTGAGTTCTGGGTGAGTGTTTTGGGGTGGCTGTGTGAGTTCTGGGTGAGTGTTTGGTGCTGGCCATGTGAGTTCTGGGAGAGTGTTTGGGGCTTTCTGTGTGAGTTCTGGGTGAGTGTTTGGGGCTGGTTGTGTGAGTTCTGGGTGAGTGTTTGGGGCTGGCTGTGTGAGTTCTGGGTTACTGTTTGGGGCTGGCTGTGTGAGTTCTGGGTGAGTGCTGGGGCTGGCTGTGTGAGTTCTGGGTGAGTGTTTGGGGCTGGCTGTGTAAGTTCTCGGTGAGTGTTTGGGGCTGGCTGTGTGAGTTCTGGGTGAGTGTTTTGGGCTGGCTGTGTGAGTTCTGGGTGAGTGTTTGGGGCTGGCTGAGTGAGTTTTAGGTGAGGATTTGGGGCTGGCTGTGTGAGTTCTGGGTGAGTGTTTGGGGCTGATTGTGTGAGTTCTGGGTGAGTGTTTGGGGCTGGCTGTGTGAGTTCTGGGTGAGGGTTTGGAGCTGGCTGTGTGAGTTCTGGGTGAGTGTTTGGGGCTGGCTGTGTGAGTTCTGGGTGACTGTTTGGGGCTGGTTGTGTGAGTTCTGGGTGAGGGTTTGGAGCTGGCTGTGTGAGTTCTGGGTGAGTGTTTGAGGCTGGCTGTGTGAGTTCTGGGTGAGGGTTTGGAGCTGGCTGTGTGAGTTCTGGGTGAGGGTTTGGGGCTGGCTGTGTGAGTTCTGGGTGAGTGTTTGGGGCTGGCTGTGTGAGTGCTGAATGAGGGTTTGGGGCTGGCTATGTGAGTTCTGGGTGTGGGTTTGGGGCTGGCTGTGTGAGTTCTGGGTGACTGTTTGGGGCTGGTTGTGTGAGTTCTGGGTGAGTGTTTGGGGCTGGCTGTGTGAGTTCTGGGTGAGGGTTTGGAGATGGCTGTATGAGTTCTGGGTGAGAGATTAGGGCTGGCCGTGTGCGTTCTGGGTGAGTGTTTGGGGCTGGCTGTGTGAGTTCTGGGTGAGGGTGTGGAGCTGGCTGTGTGAGTTCTGGGTGAGTGTTTGGGGCTGGCTGTGTGAGTTCTGGGTGAGTGCTGGGGCTGGCTGTGTGAGTTCTGGGTGAGTGTTTGGGGCTGGCTGTGTGAGTTCTGGGTGAGTGTTTGGGGCTCGCTGTGTGAGTTCTAGGTGAGGATTTGGGGCTGGCTGTGTGAGTTCTGGGTGAGGGTTTGGGGCTGGCTGTGTGAGTTCTGGGTGAGTGTTTTGGGCTGGCTGTGTGAGTTCTGGGTGAGTGTTTGGGGCTGGCTGAGTGAGTTTTAGGTGAGGATTTGGGGCTGGCTGTGTGAGTTCTGGGTGAGTGTTTGGGGCTGATTGTGTGAGTTCTGGGTGAGTGTTTGGGGCTGGCTGTGTGAGTTCTGGGTGAGGGTTTGGAGCTGGCTGTGTGAGTTCTGGGTGAGTGTTTGGGGCTGGCTGTGTGAGTTCTGGGTGACTGTTTGGGGCTGGTTGTGTGAGTTCTGGGTGAGGGTTTGGAGCTGGCTGTGTGAGTTCTGGGTGAGTGTTTGAGGCTGGCTGTGTGAGTTCTGGGTGAGGGTTTGGAGCTGGCTGTGTGAGTTCTGGGTGAGGGTTTGGGGCTGGCTGTGTGAGTTCTGGGTGAGTGTTTGGGGCTGGCTGTGTGAGTGCTGAATGAGGGTTTGGGGCTGGCTATGTGAGTTCTGGGTGTGGGTTTGGGGCTGGCTGTGTGAGTTCTGGGTGACTGTTTGGGGCTGGTTGTGTGAGTTCTGGGTGAGTGTTTGGGGCTGGCTGTGTGAGTTCTGGGTGAGGGTTTGGAGATGGCTGTATGAGTTCTGGGTGAGAGATTAGGGCTGGCCGTGTGCGTTCTGGGTGAGTGTTTGGGGCTGGCTGTGTGAGTTCTGGGTGAGGGTGTGGAGCTGGCTGTGTGAGTTCTGGGTGAGTGTTTGGGGCTGGCTGTGTGAGTTCTGGGTGAGTGCTGGGGCTGGCTGTGTGAGTTCTGGGTGAGTGTTTGGGGCTGGCTGTGTGAGTTCTGGGTGAGTGTTTGGGGCTCGCTGTGTGAGTTCTAGGTGAGGATTTGGGGCTGGCTGTGTGAGTTCTGGGTGAGGGTTTGGGGCTGGCTGTGTGAGTTCTGGGTGAGTGTTTGGGGCTGGCTGTGTGAGTTCTGGGTGAGGGTTTGGAGATGGCTGTATGAGTTCTGGGTGAGAGATTAGGGCTGGCCGTGTGCGTTCTGGGTGAGTTTTTGGGGCTGGCTGTGTGAGTTCTGGGTGAGTGTTTGGTGCTGGCCGTGTGAGTTCTGGGTGAGAGATTAGGGCTGGCCGTGTGCGTTCTGGGTGAGTGTTTGGGGCTGGCTGTGTGAGTTCTGGGTAAGTATTTGGGGCTGGCTGTGTGAGTTCTGGGTGAGTGTTTGGTGCTGGCCGTGTGAGTTCTGGGTGAGTGTTTGGGGCTGGCTGTGTGAGTTCTGGGTGAGTGTTTGGTGCTGGCCGTGTGAGTTCTGGGTGAGTGTTTGGGGCTGGCTGTGTGAGTTCTGGGTGAGGGTTTGTTGTTGGCTGTGTGAGTTCTGGGTGAGTGTTTGGTGCTGGCCGTGTGAGTTCTGGGTGAGTGTTTGGGGCTGGTTGTGTGAGTTCTGGGTGAGTGTTTGGGGGTGGCTGTGTGAGTTCTGGGTGAGTATTTTGTGCTGGCCATGTGAGTTCTGTGTGAGTGTTTGGGGCTGGATGTGTGAGTTCTGGGTGAGGGATTGGGGCTGGCTGTGTGAATTCTGGGTGAGGGATTGGGGCTGGCGGTTTGAGTTCTGGGTGAGTGTTTGGGGCTGGCTGTGTGAGTTCTGGGTCAGTGTTTGGGGCTGGCTGTGTGAGTTCTGGGTGAGGGTTTGTCGCTATCTGTGTGAGTTCTGGATGAGTGTTTGGTGCTGGCCGTGTGAGTTCTGGGTGAGTGTTTGGGGCTGGCTGTGTGAGTTCTGGGTGAGTGTTTTGGGGTGGCTGTGTGAGTTCTGGGTGAGTGTTTGGTGCTGGCCATGTGAGTTCTGGGAGAGTGTTTGGGGCTTTCTGTGTGAGTTCTGGGTGAGTGTTTGGGGCTGGTTGTGTGAGTTCTGGGTGAGTGTTTGGGGCTGGCTGTGTGAGTTCTGGGTTACTGTTTGGGGCTGGCTGTGTGAGTTCTGGGTGAGTGCTGGGGCTGGCTGTGTGAGTTCTGGGTGAGTGTTTGGGGCTGGCTGTGTAAGTTCTCGGTGAGTGTTTGGGGCTGGCTGTGTGAGTTCTGGGTGAGTGTTTTGGGCTGGCTGTGTGAGTTCTGGGTGAGTGTTTGGGGCTGGCTGAGTGAGTTTTAGGTGAGGATTTGGGGCTGGCTGTGTGAGTTCTGGGTGAGTGTTTGGGGCTGATTGTGTGAGTTCTGGGTGAGTGTTTGGGGCTGGCTGTGTGAGTTCTGGGTGAGGGTTTGGAGCTGGCTGTGTGAGTTCTGGGTGAGTGTTTGGGGCTGGCTGTGTGAGTTCTGGGTGACTGTTTGGGGCTGGTTGTGTGAGTTCTGGGTGAGGGTTTGGAGCTGGCTGTGTGAGTTCTGGGTGAGTGTTTGAGGCTGGCTGTGTGAGTTCTGGGTGAGGGTTTGGAGCTGGCTGTGTGAGTTCTGGGTGAGGGTTTGGGGCTGGCTGTGTGAGTTCTGGGTGAGTGTTTGGGGCTGGCTGTGTGAGTGCTGAATGAGGGTTTGGGGCTGGCTATGTGAGTTCTGGGTGTGGGTTTGGGGCTGGCTGTGTGAGTTCTGGGTGACTGTTTGGGGCTGGTTGTGTGAGTTCTGGGTGAGTGTTTGGGGCTGGCTGTGTGAGTTCTGGGTGAGGGTTTGGAGATGGCTGTATGAGTTCTGGGTGAGAGATTAGGGCTGGCCGTGTGCGTTCTGGGTGAGTGTTTGGGGCTGGCTGTGTGAGTTCTGGGTGAGGGTGTGGAGCTGGCTGTGTGAGTTCTGGGTGAGTGTTTGGGGCTGGCTGTGTGAGTTCTGGGTGAGTGCTGGGGCTGGCTGTGTGAGTTCTGGGTGAGTGTTTGGGGCTGGCTGTGTGAGTTCTGGGTGAGTGTTTGGGGCTCGCTGTGTGAGTTCTAGGTGAGGATTTGGGGCTGGCTGTGTGAGTTCTGGGTGAGGGTTTGGGGCTGGCTGTGTGAGTTCTGGGTGAGTGTTTGGGGCTGGCTGTGTGAGTTCTGGGTGAGGGTTTGGAGATGGCTGTATGAGTTCTGGGTGAGAGATTAGGGCTGGCCGTGTGCGTTCTGGGTGAGTGTTTGGGGCTGGCTGTGTGAGTTCTGGGTGAGTGTTTGGTGCTGGCCGTGTGAGTTCTGGGTGAGTGTTTGGGGCTGGTTGTGTGAGTTCTGGGTGAGTGTTTGGGGGTGGCTGTGTGAGTTCTGGGTGAGTGTTTGGAGCTGGCTGTGTGAGTTCTGGGTGAGTGTTTGGGGCTGGCTGTGTGAGTTCTGTGTGAGTGTTTGGGGCTGGATGTGTGAGTTCTGGGTGAGGGATTGGGGCTGGCTGTGTGAGTTCTGGGTGAGGGATTGGGGCTGGCGGTTTGAGTTCTGGGTGAGTGTTTGGGGCTGGCTGTGTGAGTTCTGGGTCAGTGTTTGGGGCTGGCTGTGTGAGTTCTGGGTGAGGGTTTGTCGCTATCTGTGTGAGTTCTGGGTGAGTGTTTGGTGCTGGCCGTGTGAGTTCTGGGTGAGTGTTTGGGGCTGGCTGTGTGAGTTCTGGGTGAGTGTTTCGGGGTGGCTGTGTGAGTTCTGGGTGAGTGTTTGGTGCTGGCCATGTGAGTTCTGGGAGAGTGTTTGGGGCTTTCTGTGTGAGTTCTGGGTGAGTGTTTGGGGCTGGTTGTGTGAGTTCTGGGTGAGTGTTTGGGGCTGGCTGTGTGAGTTCTGGGTGACTGTTTGGGGCTGGCTGTTTGAGTTCTGGGTGAGTGCTGGGGCTGGCTGTGTGAGTTCTGGGTGAGTGTTTGGGCCTGGCTGTGTAAGTTCTCGGTGAGTGTTTGGGGCTGGCTGTGTGAGTTCTGGGTGAGTGTTTGGGGCTGGCTGTGTGAGTTCTGGGTGAGTGTTTGGGGCTGGCTGAGTGAGTTTTAGGTGAGGATTTGGGGCTGGCTGTGTGAGTTCTGGGTGAGTGTTTGGGGCTGATTGTGTGAGTTCTGGGTGAGTGTTTGGGGCTGGCTGTGTGAGTTCTGGGTGAGGGTTTGGAGCTGGCTGTGTGAGTTCTGGGTGAGTGTTTGGGGCTGGCTGTGTGAGTTCTGGGAGACTGTTTGGGGCTGGTTGTGTGAGTTCTGGGTGAGGGTTTGGAGCTGGCTGTGTGAGTTCTGGGTGAGTGTTTGAGGCTGGCTGTGTGAGTTCTGGGTGAGGGTTTGGAGCTGGCTGTGTGAGTTCTGGGTGAGGGTTTGGGGCTGGCTGTGTGAGTTCTGGGTGAGTGTTTGGGGCTGGCTGTGTGAGTGCTGAATGAGGGTTTGGGGCTGGCTATGTGAGTTCTGGGTGTGGGTTTGGGGCTGGCTGTGTGAGTTCTGGGTGACTGTTTGGGGCTGGTTGTGTGAGTTCTGGGTGAGTGTTTGGGGCTGGCTGTGTGATTTCTGGGTGAGGGTTTGGAGATGGCTGTATGAGTTCTGGGTGAGAGATTAGAGCTGGCGGTGTGCGTTCTGGGTGAGTGTTTGGGGCTGGCTGTGTGAGTTCTGGGTGAGGGTTTGGAGCTGGCTGTGTGAGTTCTGGGTGAGTGTTTGGGTCTGGCTGTGTGAGTTCTGGGTGAGTGCTGGGGCTGGCTGTGTGAGTTCTGGGTGAGTGTTTGGGGCTGGCTGTGTGAGTTCTGGGTGAGTGTTTGGGGCTCGCTGTGTGAGTTCTAGGTGAGGATTTGGGGCTGGCTGTGTGAGTTCTGGGTGAGGGTTTGGGGCTGGCTGTGTGAGTTCTGGGTGAGTGTTTGGGGCTGGCTGTGTGAGTTCTGGGTGAGGGTTTGGAGATGGCTGTATGAGTTCTGGGTGAGAGATTAGGGCTGGCCGTGTGCGTTCTGGGTGAGTGTTTGGGGCTGGCTGTGTGAGTTCTGGGTAAGTATTTGGGGCTGGCTGTGTGAGTTCTGGGTGAGTGTTTGGTGCTGGCCGTGTGAGTTCTGGGTGAGTGTTTGGGGCTGGCTGTGTGAGTTCTGGGTGAGTGTTTGGTGCTGGCCGTGTGAGTTCTGGGTGAGTGTTTGGGGCTGGCTGTGTGAGTTCTGGGTGAGTGTTTGGGGCTGGCTGTGTGAGTTCTGGGTGAGGGTTTGTTGTTGGCTGTGTGAGTTCTGGGTGAGTGTTTGGTGCTGGCCGTGTGAGTTCTGGGTGAGTGTTTGGGGCTGGTTGTGTGAGTTCTGGGTGAGTGTTTGGGGGTGGCTGTGTGAGTTCTGGGTGAGTATTTTGTGCTGGCCATGTGAGTTCTGGTAGAGTGTTTGGGGCTGGCTGTGTGAGTTCTGGGTGAGTGTTTGGGGCTGGCTGTTTGAGTTTCTGGGTGAGTGTTTGGGGCTGGCTGTGTGAGTTCTGGGTGAGTGTTTGGGGCTGGCTGTGTGAGTTCTGGGTGAGTGTTTGGGGCTGGCTGAGTGAGTTTTAGGTGAGGATTTGGGGCTGGCTGTGTGAGTTCTGGGTGAGTGTTTGGGGCTGATTGTGTGAGTTCTGGGTGAGTGTTTGGGGCTGGCTGTGTGAGTTCTGGGTGAGGGTTTGGAGCTGGCTGTGTGAGTTCTGGGTGAGTGTTTGGGGCTGGCTGTGTGAGTTCTGGGTGACTGTTTGGGGCTGGTTGTGTGAGTTCTGGGTGAGGGTTTGGAGCTGGCTGTGTGAGTTCTGGGTGAGTGTTTGAGGCTGGCTGTGTGAGTTCTGGGTGAGGGTTTGGAGCTGGCTGTGTGAGTTCTGGGTGAGGGTTTGGGGCTGGCTGTGTGAGTTCTGGGTGAGTGTTTGGGGCTGGCTGTGTGAGTGCTGAATGAGGGTTTGGGGCTGGCTATGTGAGTTCTGGGTGTGGGTTTGGGGCTGGCTGTGTGAGTTCTGGGTGACTGTTTGGGGCTGGTTGTGTGAGTTCTGGGTGAGTGTTTGGGGCTGGCTGTGTGATTTCTGGGTGAGGGTTTGGAGATGGCTGTATGAGTTCTGGGTGAGAGATTAGAGCTGGCCGTGTGCATTCTGGGTGAGTGTTTGGGGCTGGCTGTGTGAGTTCTGGGTGAGGGTTTGGAGCTGGCTGTGTGAGTTCTGGGTGAGTGTTTGGGTCTGGCTGTGTGAGTTCTGGGTGAGTGCTGGGGCTGGCTGTGTGAGTTCTGGGTGAGTGTTTGGGGCTGGCTGTGTGAGTTCTGGGTGAGTGTTTGGGGCTCGCTGTGTGAGTTCTAGGTGAGGATTTGGGGCTGGCTGTGTGAGTTCTGGGTGAGGGTTTGGGGCTGGCTGTGTGAGTTCTGGGTGAGTGTTTGGGGCTGGCTGTGTGAGTTCTGGGTGAGGGTTTGGAGATGGCTGTATGAGTTCTGGGTGAGAGATTAGGGCTGGCCGTGTGCGTTCTGGGTGAGTGTTTGGGGCTGGCTGTGTGAGTTCTGGGTAAGTATTTGGGGCTGGCTGTGTGAGTTCTGGGTGAGTGTTTGGTGCTGGCCGTGTGAGTTCTGGGTGAGTGTTTGGGGCTGGCTGTGTGAGTTCTGGGTGAGTGTTTGGTGCTGGCCGTGTGAGTTCTGGGTGAGTGTTTGGGGCTGGCTGTGTGAGTTCTGGGTGAGTGTTTGGGGCTGGCTGTGTGAGTTCTGGGTGAGGGTTTGTTGTTGGCTGTGTGAGTTCTGGGTGAGTGTTTGGTGCTGGCCGTGTGAGTTCTGGGTGAGTGTTTGGGGCTGGTTGTGTGAGTTCTGGGTGAGTGTTTGGGGGTGGCTGTGTGAGTTCTGGGTGAGTATTTTGTGCTGGCCATGTGAGTTCTGGTAGAGTGTTTGGGGCTGGCTGTGTGAGTTCTGGGTGAGTGTTTGGGGCTGGCTGTTTGAGTTTCTGGGTGAGTGTTTGGGGCTGGCTGTGTGAGTTCTGGGTGAGGTTTTGGGGCTGGCTGTGTGAGTTCTGGGTGAGTGTTTGGAGCTGGCTGTGTGAGTTCTGGGTGAGTGTTTAGGGCTGGCTGTGTGAGTTCTGTGTGAGTGTTTGGGGCTGGATGTGTGAGTTCTGGGTGAGGGATTGGGGCTGGCTGTGTGAGTTCTGGGTGAGGGATTGGGGCTGGCGGTTTGAGTTCTGGGTGAGTGTTTGGGGCTGGCTGTGTGAGTTCTGGGTCAGTGTTTGGGGCTGGCTGTGTGAGTTCTGGGTGAGGGTTTGTCGCTATCTGTGTGAGTTCTGGGTGAGTGTTTGGTGCTGGCCGTGTGAGTTCTGGGTGAGTGTTTGGGGCTGGCTGTGTGAGTTCTGGGTGAGTGTTTCGGGGTGGCTGTGTGAGTTCTGGGTGAGTGTTTGGTGCTGGCCATGTGAGTTCTGGGAGAGTGTTTGGGGCTTTCTGTGTGAGTTCTGGGTGAGTGTTTGGGGCTGGCTGTGTGAGTGCTGGGTGAGGGTTTGGAGCTGGCTGTGTGAGTTCTGGGTGAGGGTTTGGGGCTGGCTGTGTGAGTTCTGGGTGAGTGTTTGGGGCTGGCTGTGTGAATGCTGGGTTAGGGTTTTGGGCTGGCTGTGTGAGTCCTGGGTGAGTGTTTGGGGCTGGCTGTGTGAGTTCTGGGTGAGGGTTTGGGGCTTGCTGTGTGAGTTCTGGGTGAGGGTATGGGGCTGGCTGTGTGAGTTCTGGGTGAGTGTTTGGGGGTGCCTGAGTGAGTTCTGGGTGAGTGCTTGGGGCTGGCTGTGTGAGTTCTGGGTGAGTGTTTGGGGCTGGCTGTGTGAGTTCTGGATGAGTGTTTGGGGCTGGCTGTGTGAGTTCTAGGTGAGAGTTTGGGGCTGGCTGTGTGATTTCTGGGTGAGTGTTTGGGGCTGGCTGTGTGAGTTCTGGGTGAGTGTTTGAGGCTGGCTGTGTGAGTTCTGGGTGAGGGTTTGGAGCTGGCTGTGTGAGTTCTGGGTGAGTGTTTGGGGCTGGCTGTGTGAGTTCTGGGTGAGTGCTGGGGCTGGCTGTGTGAGTTCTGGGTGAGTGTTTGGGGCTGGCTGTGTGAGTTCTGGGTGAGTGTTTGGGGCTCGCTGTGTGAGTTCTAGGTGAGGATTTGGGGCTGGCTGTGTGAGTTCTGGGTGAGGGTTTGGGGCTGGCTGTGTGAGTTCTGGGTGAGTGTTTGGGGCTGGCTGTGTGAGTTCTGGGTGAGGGTTTGGAGATGGCTGTATGAGTTCTGGGTGAGAGATTAGGGCTGGCCGTGTGCGTTCTGGGTGAGTGTTTGGGGCTGGCTGTGTGAGTTCTGGGTGAGTGTTTGGTGCTGGCCGTGTGAGTTCTGGGTGAGTGTTTGGGGCTGGTTGTGTGAGTTCTGGGTGAGTGTTTGGGGGTGGCTGTGTGAGTTATGGGTGAGTATTTTGTGCTGGCCATGTGAGTTCTGGGAGAGTGTTTGGGGCTGGCTATGTGAGTTTCTGGGTGAGTGTTTGGGGCTGGCTGTGTGAGTTCTGGGTGAGGTTTTGGGGCTGGCTGTGTGAGTTCTGGGTGAATGTTTGGAGCTGGCTGTGTGAGTTCTGGGTGAGGGATTGGGGCTGGCTGTGTGAGTTCTGGGTGAGGGATTGGGGCTGGCGGTTTGAGTTCTGGGTGAGTGTTTGGTGCTGGCCGTGTGAGTTCTGGGTGAGTGTTTGGGGCTGGCTGTGTGAGTTCTGGGTCAGTGTTTGGGGCTGGCTGTGTGAGTTCTGGGTGAGGGTTTGTCGCTATCTGTGTGAGTTCTGGGTGAGGGTTTGGGGCTGGCTGTGTGAGTTCTGGGTGAGTGTTTGGGGCTGGCTGTGTGAGTTCTGGGTGAGGGTTTGGAGATGGCTGTATGAGTTCTGGGTGAGAGATTAGGGCTGGCCGTGTGCGTTCTGGGTGAGTGTTTGGGGCTGGATGTGTGAGTTCTGGGTAAGTATTTGGGGCTGGCTGTGTGAGTTCTGGGTGAGTGTTTGGGGCTGGCTGTGTGAGTTCTGGGTGAGGGTTTGGAGATGGCTGTATGAGTTCTGGGTGAGAGATTAGGGCTGGCCGTGTGCGTTCTGGGTGAGTGTTTGGGGCTGGCTGTGTGAATTCTGTGTGAGTGTTTGGGGCTGGATGTGTGAGTTCTGGGTGAGGGATTGGGGCTGGCTGTGTGAGTTCTGGGTGAGGGATTGGGGCTGGCGGTTTGAGTTCTGGGTGAGTGTTTGGGGCTGGCTGTGTGAGTTCTGGGTCAGTGTTTGGGGCTGGCTGTGTGAGTTCTGGTTGAGGGTTTGTCGCTATCTGTGTGAGTTCTGGGTGAGTGTTTGGTGCTGGCCGTGTGAGTTCTGGGTGAGTGTTTGGGGCTGGCTGTGTGAGTTCTGGGTGAGTGTTTCGGGGTGGCTGTGTGAGTTCTGGGTGAGTGTTTGGTGCTGGCCATGTGAGTTCTGGGAGAGTGTTTGGGGCTTTCTGTGTGAGTTCTGGGTGAGTGTTTGGGGCTGGTTGTGTGAGTTCTGGGTGAGTGTTTGGGGCTGGCTGTGTGAGTTCTGGGTGACTGTTTGGGGCTGGCTGTGTGAGTTCTGGGTGAGTGCTGGGGCTGGCTGTGTGAGTTCTGGGTGAGTGTTTGGGGCTGGCTGTGTAAGTTCTCGGTGAGTGTTTGGGGCTGGCTGTGTGAGTTCTGGGTGAGTGTTTGGGGCTGGCTGTGTGAGTTCTGGGTGAGTGTTTGGGGCTGGCTGAGTGAGTTTTAGGTGAGGATTTGGGGCTGGCTGTGTGAGTTCTGGGTGAGTGTTTGGGGCTGATTGTGTGAGTTCTGGGTGAGTGTTTGGGGCTGGCTGTGTGAGTTCTGGGTGAGGGTTTGGAGCTGGCTGTGTGAGTTCTGGGTGAGTGTTTGGGGCTGGCTGTGTGAGTTCTGGGTGACTGTTTGGGGCTGGTTGTGTGAGTTCTGGGTGAGGGTTTGGAGCTGGCTGTGTGAGTTCTGGGTGAGTGTTTGAGGCTGGCTGTGTGAGTTCTGGGTGAGGGTTTGGAGCTGGCTGTGTGAGTTCTGGGTGAGGGTTTGGGGCTGGCTGTGTGAGTTCTGGGTGAGTGTTTGGGGCTGGCTGTGTGAGTGCTGAATGAGGGTTTGGGGCTGGCTATGTGAGTTCTGGGTGTGGGTTTGGGGCTGGCTGTGTGAGTTCTGGGTGACTGTTTGGGGCTGGTTGTGTGAGTTCTGGGTGAGTGTTTGGGGCTGGCTGTGTGAGTTCTGGGTGAGGGTTTGGAGATGGCTGTATGAGTTCTGGGTGAGAGATTAGGGCTGGCCGTGTGCGTTCTGGGTGAGTGTTTGGGGCTGGCTGTGTGAGTTCTGGGTGAGGGTTTGGAGCTGGCTGTGTGAGTTCTGGGTGAGTGTTTGGGGCTGGCTGTGTGAGTTCTGGGTGAGTGCTGGGGCTGGCTGTGTGAGTTCTGGGTGAGTGTTTGGGGCTGGCTGTGTGAGTTCTAGGTGAGTGTTTGGGGCTCGCTGTGTGAGTTCTAGGTGAGGATTTGGGGCTGGCTGTGTGAGTTCTGGGTGAGGGTTTGGGGCTGGCTGTGTGAGTTCTGGGTGAGTGTTTGGGGCTGGCTGTGTGAGTTCTGGGTGAGGGTTTGGAGATGGCTGTATGAGTTCTGGGTGAGAGATTAGGGCTGGCCGTGTGCGTTCTGGATGAGTGTTTGGGGCTGGCTGTGTGAGTTCTGGGTAAGTATTTGGGGCTGGCTGTGTGAGTTCTGGGTGAGTGTTTGGTGCTGGCCGTGTGAGTTCTGGGTGAGTGTTTGGGGCTGGCTGTGTGAGTTCTGGGTGAGTGTTTGGTGCTGGCCGTGTGAGTTCTGGGTGAGTGTTTGGGGCTGGCTGTGTGAGTTCTGGGTGAGTGTTTGGGGCTGGCTGTGTGAGTTCTGGGTGAGGGTTTGTTGTTGGCTGTGTGAGTTCTGGGTGAGTGTTTGGTGCTGGCCGTGAGTTCTGGGTGAGTGTTTGGGGCTGGTTGTGTGAGTTCTGGGTGAGTGTTTGGGGGTGGCTGTGTGAGTTCTGGGTGAGTATTTTGTGCTGGCCATGTGAGTTCTGGTAGAGTGTTTGGGGCTGGCTGTGTGAGTTCTGGGTGAGTTTTTGGGGCTGGCTGTTTGAGTTTCTGGGTGAGTGTTTGGGGCTGGCTGTGTGAGTTCTGGGTGAGGTTTTGGGGCTGGCTGTGTGAGTTCTGGGTGAGTGTTTGGAGCTGGCTGTGTGAGTTCTGGGTGAGTGTTTGGGGCTGGCTGTGTGAGTTCTGTGTGAGTGTTTGGGGCTGGCTGTGTGAGTTCTGGGTGAGGATTTGGAGATGGCTGTATGAGTTCTGGGTGAGAGATTAGGGCTGGCCGTGTGCGTTCTGGGTGAGTGTTTGGGGCTGGCTGTGTGAGTTCTGGGTGAGGGTTTGGAGATGGCTGTATGAGTTCTGGGTGAGAGATTAGGGCTGGCCGTGTGCGTTCTGGGTGAGTGTTTGGGGCTGGCTGTGTGAATTCTGTGTGAGTGTTTGGGGCTGGATGTGTGAGTTCTGGGTGAGGGATTGGGGCTGGCTGTGTGAGTTCTGGGTGAGGGATTGGGGCTGGCGGTTTGAGTTCTGGGTGAGTGTTTGGGGCTGGCTGTGTGAGTTCTGGGTCAGTGTTTGGGGCTGGCTGTGTGAGTTCTGGTTGAGGGTTTGTCGCTATCTGTGTGAGTTCTGGGTGAGTGTTTTGTGCTGGCCGTGTGAGTTCTGGGTGAGTGTTTGGGGCTGGCTGTGTGAGTTCTGGGTGAGTGTTTCGGGGTGGCTGTGTGAGTTCTGGGTGAGTGTTTGGTGCTGGCCATGTGAGTTCTGGGAGAGTGTTTGGGGCTTTCTGTGTGAGTTCTGGGTGAGTGTTTGGGGCTGGTTGTGTGAGTTCTGGGTGAGTGTTTGGGGCTGGCTGTGTGAGTTCTGGGTGACTGTTTGGGGCTGGCTGTGTGAGTTCTGGGTGAGTGCTGGGGCTGGCTGTGTGAGTTCTGGGTGAGTGTTTGGGGCTGGCTGTGTAAGTTCTCGGTGAGTGTTTGGGGCTGGCTGTGTGAGTTCTGGGTGAGTGTTTGGGGCTGGCTGTGTGAGTTCTGGGTGAGTGTTTGGGGCTGGCTGAGTGAGTTTTAGGTGAGGATTTGGGGCTGGCTGTGTGAGTTCTGGGTGAGTGTTTGGGGCTGATTGTGTGAGTTCTGGGTGAGTGTTTGGGGCTGGCTGTGTGAGTTCTGGGTGAGGGTTTGGGGCTGGTTGTGTGAGTTCTGGGTGAGTGTTTGGGGCTGGCTGTGTGAGTTCTGGGTGACTGTTTGGGGCTGGCTGTGTGAGTTCTGGGTGAGTGCTGGGGCTGGCTGTGTGAGTTCTGGGTGAGTGTTTGGGGCTGGCTGTGTAAGTTCTCGGTGAGTGTTTGGGGCTGGCTGTGTGAGTTCTGGGTGAGTGTTTGGGGCTGGCTGTGTGAGTTCTGGGTGAGTGTTTGGGGCTGGCTGAGTGAGTTTTAGGTGAGGATTTGGGGCTGGCTGTGTGAGTTCTGGGTGAGTGTTTGGGGCTGATTGTGTGAGTTCTGGGTGAGTGTTTGGGGCTGGCTGTGTGAGTTCTGGGTGAGGGTTTGTCGCTATCTGTGTGAGTTCTGGGTGAGGGTTTGGGGCTGGCTGTGTGAGTTCTGGGTGAGTGTTTGGGGCTGGCTGTGTGAGTTCTGGGTGAAGGTTTGGAGATGGCTGTATGAGTTCTGGGTGAGAGATTAGGGCTGGCCGTGTGCGTTCTGGGTGAGTGTTTGGGGCTGGATGTGTGAGTTCTGGTTAAGTATTTGGGGCTGGCTGTGTGAGTTCTGGGTGAGTGTTTGGGGCTGGCTGTGTGAGTTCTGGGTGAGGGTTTGGAGATGGCTGTATGAGTTCTGGGTGAGAGATTAGGGCTGGCCGTGTGCGTTCTGGGTGAGTGTTTGGGGCTGGCTGTGTGAATTCTGTGTGAGTGTTTGGGGCTGGATGTGTGAGTTCTGGGTGAGGGATTGGGGCTGGCTGTGTGAGTTCTGGGTGAGGGATTGGGGCTGGCGGTTTGAGTTCTGGGTGAGTGTTTGGGGCTGGCTGTGTGAGTTCTGGGTCAGTGTTTGGGGCTGGCTGTGTGAGTTCTGGTTGAGGGTTTGTCGCTATCTGTGTGAGTTCTGGGTGAGTGTTTGGTGCTGGCCGTGTGAGTTCTGGGTGAGTGTTTGGGGCTGGCTGTGTGAGTTCTGGGTGAGTGTTTCGGGGTGGCTGTGTGAGTTCTGGGTGAGTGTTTGGTGCTGGCCATGTGAGTTCTGGGAGAGTGTTTGGGGCTTTCTGTGTGAGTTCTGGGTGAGTGTTTGGGGCTGGTTGTGTGAGTTCTGGGTGAGTGTTTGGGGCTGGCTGTGTGAGTTCTGGGTGACTGTTTGGGGCTGGCTGTGTGAGTTCTGGGTGAGTGCTGGGGCTGGCTGTGTGAGTTCTGGGTGAGTGTTTGGGGCTGGCTGTGTAAGTTCTCGGTGAGTGTTTGGGGCTGGCTGTGTGAGTTCTGGGTGAGTGTTTGGGGCTGGCTGTGTGAGTTCTGGGTGAGTGTTTGGGGCTGGCTGAGTGAGTTTTAGGTGAGGATTTGGGGCTGGCTGTGTGAGTTCTGGGTGAGTGTTTGGGGCTGATTGTGTGAGTTCTGGGTGAGTGTTTGGGGCTGGCTGTGTGAGTTCTGGGTGAGGGTTTGGAGCTGGCTGTGTGAGTTCTGGGTGAGTGTTTGGGGCTGGCTGTGTGAGTTCTGGGTGACTGTTTGGGGCTGGTTGTGTGAGTTCTGGGTGAGGGTTTGGAGCTGGCTGTGTGAGTTCTGGGTGAGTGTTTGAGGCTGGCTGTGTGAGTTCTGGGTGAGGGTTTGGAGCTGGCTGTGTGAGTTCTGGGTGAGGGTTTGGGGCTGGCTGTGTGAGTTCTGGGTGAGTGTTTGGGGCTGGCTGTGTGAGTGCTGAATGAGGGTTTGGGGCTGGCTATGTGAGTTCTGGGTGTGGGTTTGGGGCTGGCTGTGTGAGTTCTGGGTGACTGTTTGGGGCTGGTTGTGTGAGTTCTGGGTGAGTGTTTGGGGCTGGCTGTGTGAGTTCTGGGTGAGGGTTTGGAGATGGCTGTATGAGTTCTGGGTGAGAGATTAGGGCTGGCCGTGTGCGTTCTGGGTGAGTGTTTGGGGCTGGCTGTGTGAGTTCTGGGTGAGGGTTTGGAGCTGGCTGTGTGAGTTCTGGGTGAGTGTTTGGGGCTGGCTGTGTGAGTTCTGGGTGAGTGCTGGGGCTGGCTGTGTGAGTTCTGGGTGAGTGTTTGGGGCTGGCTGTGTGAGTTCTGGGTGAGTGTTTGGGGCTCGCTGTGTGAGTTCTAGGTGAGGATTTGGGGCTGGCTGTGTGAGTTCTGGGTGAGGGTTTGGGGCTGGCTGTGTGAGTTCTGGGTGAGTGTTTGGGGCTGGCTGTGTGAGTTCTGGGTGAGGGTTTGGAGATGGCTGTATGAGTTCTGGGTGAGAGATTAGGGCTGGCCGTGTGCGTTCTGGGTGAGTGTTTGGGGCTGGCTGTGTGAGTTCTGGGTAAGTATTTGGGGCTGGCTGTGTGAGTTCTGGGTGAGTGTTTGGTGCTGGCCGTGTGAGTTCTGGGTGAGTGTTTGGGGCTGGCTGTGTGAGTTCTGGGTGAGTGTTTGGTGCTGGCCGTGTGAGTTCTGGGTGAGTGTTTGGGGCTGGCTGTGTGAGTTCTGGGTGAGTGTTTGGGGCTGGCTGTGTGAGTTCTGGGTGAGGGTTTGTTGTTGGCTGTGTGAGTTCTGGGTGAGTGTTTGGTGCTGGCCGTGTGAGTTCTGGGTGAGTGTTTGGGGCTGGTTGTGTGAGTTCTGGGTGAGTGTTTGGGGGTGGCTGTGTGAGTTCTGGGTGAGTATTTTGTGCTGGCCATGTGAGTTCTGGTAGAGTGTTTGGGGCTGGCTGTGTGAGTTCTGGGTGAGTGTTTGGGGCTGGCTGTTTGAGTTTCTGGGTGAGTGTTTGGGGCTGGCTGTGTGAGTTCTGGGTGAGGTTTTGGGGCTGGCTGTGTGAGTTCTGGGTGAGTGTTTGGAGCTGGCTGTGTGAGTTCTGGGTGAGTGTTTGGGGCTGGCTGTGTGAGTTCTGTGTGAGTGTTTGGGGCTGGCTGTGTGAGTTCTGGGTGAGGGTTTGGAGATGGCTGTATGAGTTCTGGGTGAGAGGTTAGGGCTGGCCGTGTGCGTTCTGGGTGAGTGTTTGGGGCTGGCTGTGTGAGTTCTGGGTGAGGGTTTGGAGATGGCTGTATGAGTTCTGGGTGAGAGATTAGGGCTGGCCGTGTGCGTTCTGGGTGAGTGTTTGGGGCTGGCTGTGTGAATTCTGTGTGAGTGTTTGGGGCTGGATGTGTGAGTTCTGGGTGAGGGATTGGGGCTGGCTGTGTGAGTTCTGGGTGAGGGATTGGGGCTGGCGGCTTGAGTTCTGGGTGAGTGTTTGGGGCTGGCTGTGTGAGTTCTGGGTCAGTGTTTGGGGCTGGCTGTGTGAGTTCTGGTTGAGGGTTTGTCGCTATCTGTGTGAGTTCTGGGTGAGTGTTTGGTGCTGGCCGTGTGAGTTCTGGGTGAGTGTTTGGGGCTGGCTGTGTGAGTTCTGGGTGAGTGTTTCGGGGTGGCTGTGTGAGTTCTGGGTGAGTGTTTGGTGCTGGCCATGTGAGTTCTGGGAGAGTGTTTGGGGCTTTCTGTGTGAGTTCTGGGTGAGTGTTGGGGCTGGTTGTGTGAGTTCTGGGTGAGTGTTTGGGGCCGGCTGTGTGAGTTCTGGGTGACTGTTTGGGGCTGGCTGTGTGAGTTCTGGGTGAGTGCTGGGGCTGGCTGTGTGAGTTCTGGGTGAGTGTTTGGGGCTGGCTGTGTAAGTTCTCGGTGAGTGTTTGGGGCTGGCTGTGTGAGTTCTGGGTGAGTGTTTGGGGCTGGCTGTGTGAGTTCTGGGTGAGTGTTTGGGGCTGGCTGAGTGAGTTTTAGGTGAGGATTTGGGGCTGGCTGTGTGAGTTCTGGGTGAGTGTTTGGGGCTGATTGTGTGAGTTCTGGGTGAGTGTTTGGGGCTGGCTGTGTGAGTTCTGGGTGAGGGTTTGGAGCTGGATGTGTGAGTTCTGGGTGAGTGTTTGGGGCTGGCTGTGTGAGTTCTGGGTGACTGTTTGGGGCTGGTTGTGTGAGTTCTGGGTGAGGGTTTGGAGCTGGCTGTGTGAGTTCTGGGTGAGTGTTTGAGGCTGGCTGTGTGAGTTCTGGGTGAGGGTTTGGAGCTGGCTGTGTGAGTTCTGGGTGAGGGTTTGGGGCTGGCTGTGTGAGTTCTGGGTGAGTGTTTGGGGCTGGCTGTGTGAGTGCTGAATGAGGGTTTGGGGCTGGCTATGTGAGTTCTGGGTGTGGGTTTGGGGCTGGCTGTGTGAGTTCTGGGTGACTGTTTGGGGCTGGTTGTGTGAGTTCTGGGTGAGTGTTTGGGGCTGGCTGTGTGAGTTCTGGGTGAGGGTTTGGAGATGGCTGTATGAGTTCTGGGTGAGAGATTAGGGCTGGCCGTGTGCGTTCTGGGTGAGTGTTTGGGGCTGGCTGTGTGAGTTCTGGGTGAGGGTTTGGAGCTGGCTGTGTGAGTTCTGGGTGAGTGTTTGGGGCTGGCTGTGTGAGTTCTGGGTGAGTGCTGGGGCTGGCTGTGTGAGTTCTGGGTGAGTGTTTGGGGCTGGCTGTGTGAGTTCTGGGTGAGTGTTTGGGGCTCGCTGTGTGAGTTCTAGGTGAGGATTTGGGGCTGGCTGTGTGAGTTCTGGGTGAGGGTTTGGGGCTGGCTGTGTGAGTTCTGGGTGAGTGTTTGGGGCTGGCTGTGTGAGTTCTGGGTGAGGGTTTGGAGATGGCTGTATGAGTTCTGGGTGAGAGATTAGGGCTGGCCGTGTGCGTTCTGGGTGAGTGTTTGGGGCTGGCTGTGTGAGTTCTGGGTAAGTATTTGGGGCTGGCTGTGTGAGTTCTGGGTGAGTGTTTGGTGCTGGCCGTGTGAGTTCTGGGTGAGTGTTTGGGGCTGGCTGTGTGAGTTCTGGGTGAGTGTTTGGTGCTGGCCGTGTGAGTTCTGGGTGAGTGTTTGGGGCTGGCTGTGTGAGTTCTGGGTGAGTGTTTGGGGCTGGCTGTGTGAGTTCTGGGTGAGGGTTTGTTGTTGGCTGTGTGAGTTCTGGGTGAGTGTTTGGTGCTGGCCGTGTGAGTTCTGGGTGAGTGTTTGGGGCTGGTTGTGTGAGTTCTGGGTGAGTGTTTGGGGGTGGCTGTGTGAGTTCTGGGTGAGTATTTTGTGCTGGCCATGTGAGTTCTGGTAGAGTGTTTGGGGCTGGCTGTGTGAGTTCTGGGTGAGTGTTTGGGGCTGGCTGTTTGAGTTTCTGGGTGAGTGTTTGGGGCTGGCTGTGTGAGTTCTGGGTGAGGTTTTGGGGCTGGCTGTGTGAGTTCTGGGTGAGTGTTTGGAGCTGGCTGTGTGAGTTCTGGGTGAGTGTTTGGGGCTGGCTGTGTGAGTTCTGGGTGAGGGTTTGGAGATGGCTGTATGAGTTCTGGGTGAGAGATTAGGGCTGGCCGTGTGCGTTCTGGGTGAGTGTTTGGGGCTGGCTGTGTGAATTCTGTGTGAGTGTTTGGGGCTGGATGTGTGAGTTCTGGGTGAGGGATTGGGGCTGGCTGTGTGAGTTCTGGGTGAGGGATTGGGGCTGGCGGTTTGAGTTCTGGGTGAGTGTTTGGGGCTGGCTGTGTGAGTTCTGGGTCAGTGTTTGGGGCTGGCTGTGTGAGTTCTGGTTGAGGGTTTGTCGCTATCTGTGTGAGTTCTGGGTGAGTGTTTGGTGCTGGCCGTGTGAGTTCTGGGTGAGTGTTTGGGGCTGGCTGTGTGAGTTCTGGGTGAGTGTTTCGGGGTGGCTGTGTGAGTTCTGGGTGAGTGTTTGGTGCTGGCCATGTGAGTTCTGGGAGAGTGTTTGGGGCTTTCTGTGTGAGTTCTGGGTGAGTGTTTGGGGCTGGTTGTGTGAGTTCTGGGTGAGTGTTTGGGGCCGGCTGTGTGAGTTCTGGGTGACTGTTTGGGGCTGGCTGTGTGAGTTCTGGGTGAGTGCTGGGGCTGGCTGTGTGAGTTCTGGGTGAGTGTTTGGGGCTGGCTGTGTAAGTTCTCGGTGAGTGTTTGGGGCTGGCTGTGTGAGTTCTGGGTGAGTGTTTGGGGCTGGCTGTGTGAGTTCTGGGTGAGTGTTTGGGGCTGGCTGAGTGAGTTTTAGGTGAGGATTTGGGGCTGGCTGTGTGAGTTCTGGGTGAGTGTTTGGGGCTGATTGTGTGAGTTCTGGGTGAGTGTTTGGGGCTGGCTGTGTGAGTTCTGGGTGAGGGTTTGGAGCTGGCTGTGTGAGTTCTGGGTGAGTGTTTGGGGCTGGCTGTGTGAGTTCTGGGTGACTGTTTGGGGCTGGTTGTGTGAGTTCTGGGTGAGTGCTGGGGCTGGCTGTGTGAGTTCTGGGTGAGTGTTTGGGGCTGGCTGTGTGAGTTCTGGGTGAGGGTTTGGAGCTGGCTGTGTGAGTTCTGGGTGAGGGTTTGGGGCTGGCTGTGTGAGTTCTGGGTGAGTGTTTGGGGCTGGCTGTGTGAGTGCTGAATGAGGGTATGGGGCTGGCTATGTGAGTTCTGGGTGTGGGTTTGGGGCTGGCTGTGTGAGTTCTGGGTGACTGTTTGGGGCTGGTTGTGTGAGTTCTGGGTGAGTGTTTGGGGCTGGCTGTGTGAGTTCTGGGTGAGGGTTTGGAGATGGCTGTATGAGTTCTGGGTGAGAGATTAGGGCTGGCCGTGTGCGTTCTGGGTGAGTGTTTGGGGCTGGCTGTGTGAGTTCTGGGTGAGGGTTTGGAGCTGGCTGTGTGAGTTCTGGGTGAGTGTTTGGGGCTGGCTGTGTGAGTTCTGGGTGAGTGCTGGGGCTGGCTGTGTGAGTTCTGGGTGAGTGTTTGGGGCTGGCTGTGTGAGTTCTGGGTGAGTGTTTGGGGCTCGCTGTGTGAGTTCTAGGTGAGGATTTGGGGCTGGCTGTGTGAGTTCTGGGTGAGGGTTTGGGGCTGGCTGTGTGAGTTCTGGGTGAGTGTTTGGGGCTGGCTGTGTGAGTTCTGGGTGAGGGTTTGGAGATGGCTGTATGAGTTCTGGGTGAGAGATTAGGGCTGGCCGTGTGCGTTCTGGGTGAGTGTTTGGGGCTGGCTGTGTGAGTTCTGGGTAAGTATTTGGGGCTGGCTGTGTGAGTTCTGGGTGAGTGTTTGGTGCTGGCCGTGTGAGTTCTGGGTGAGTGTTTGGGGCTGGCTGTGTGAGTTCTGGGTGAGTGTTTGGTGCTGGCCGTGTGAGTTCTGGGTGAGTGTTTGGGGCTGGCTGTGTGAGTTCTGGGTGAGTGTTTGGGGCTGGCTGTGTGAGTTCTGGGTGAGGGTTTGTTGTTGGCTGTGTGAGTTCTGGGTGAGTGTTTGGTGCTGGCCGTGTGAGTTCTGGGTGAGTGTTTGGGGCTGGTTGTGTGAGTTCTGGGTGAGTGTTTGGGGGTGGCTGTGTGAGTTCTGGGTGAGTATTTTGTGCTGGCCATGTGAGTTCTGGTAGAGTGTTTGGGGCTGGCTGTGTGAGTTCTGGGTGAGTGTTTGGGGCTGGCTGTTTGAGTTTCTGGGTGAGTGTTTGGGGCTGGCTGTGTGAGTTCTGGGTGAGGTTTTGGGGCTGGCTGTGTGAGTTCTGGGTGAGTGTTTGGAGCTGGCTGTGTGAGTTCTGGGTGAGTGTTTGGGGCTGGCTGTGTGAGTTCTGTGTGAGTGTTTGGGGCTGGATGTGTGAGTTCTGGGTGAGGGATTGGGGCTGGCTGTGTGAGTTCTGGGTGAGGGATTGGGGCTGGCGGTTTGAGTTCTGGGTGAGTGTTTGGCGCTGGCTGTGTGAGTTCTGGGTCAGTGTTTGGGGCTGGCTGTGTGAGTTCTGGGTGAGGGTTTGTCGCTATCTGTGTGAGTTCTGGGTGAGTGTTTGGGGCTGGCCATGTGAGTTCTGGGAGAGTGTTTGGGGCTTTCTGTGTGAGTTCTGGGTGAGTGTTTGGGGCTGGCTGTGTGAGTGCTGGGTGAGGGTTTGGAGCTGGCTGTGTGAGTTCTGGGTGAGGGTTTGGGGCTGGCTGTGTGAGTTCTGGGTGAGTGTTTGGGGCTGGCTGTGTGAATGCTGGGTTAGGGTTTTGGGCTGGCTGTGTGAGTCCTGGGTGAGTGTTTGGGGCTGGCTGTGTGAGTTCTGGGTGAGGGTTTGGGGCTTGCTGTGTGAGTTCTGGGTGAGGGTATGGGGCTGGCTGTGTGAGTTCTGGGTGAGTGTTTGGGGGTGCCTGTGTGAGTTCTGGGTGAGTGCTTGGGGCTGGCTGTGTGAGTTCTGGGTGAGTGTTTGGGGCTGGCTGTGTGAGTTCTGGATGAGTGTTTGGGGCTGGCTGTGTGAGTTCTAGGTGAGAGTTTGGGGCTGGCTGTGTGATTTCTGGGTGAGTGTTTGGGGCTGGCTGTGTGAGTTCTGGGTGAGTGTTTGAGGCTGGCTGTGTGAGTTCTGGGTGAGGGTTTGGAGCTGGCTGTGTGAGTTCTGAGTGAGTGTTTGGGGCTGGCTGTGTGAGTTCTGGGTGAGTGCTGGGGCTAGCTGTGTGAGTTCTGGGTGAGTGTTTGGGGCTGGCTGTGTGAGTTCTGGGTGAGTGTTTGGGGCTCGCTGTGTGAGTTCTAGGTGAGGATTTGGGGCTGGCTGTGTGAGTTCTGGGTGAGGGTTTGGGGCTGGCTGTGTGAGTTCTGGGTGAGTGTTTGGGGCTGGCTGTGTGAGTTCTGGGTGAGGGTTTGGAGATGGCTGTATGAGTTCTGGGTGAGAGATTAGGGCTGGCCGTGTGCGTTCTGGGTGAGTGTTTGGGGCTGGCTGTGTGAGTTCTGGGTAAGTATTTGGGGCTGGCTGTGTGAGTTCTGGGTGAGTGTTTGGTGCTGGCCGTGTGAGTTCTGGGTGAGTGTTTGGGGCTGGCTGTGTTATTTCTGGGTGAGTGTTTGGGGCTGGCTGTGTGAGTTCTGGGTGAGGGTTTGGGGCTTGCTGTGTGAGTTCTGGGTGAGTGTTTGGTGCTGGCCGTGTGAGTTCTGGGTGAGTGTTTGGGGCTGGCTGTGTGAGTTCTGGGTGAGTGTTTGGGGCTGGCTGTGTGAGTTCTGGGTGAGGGTTTGTTGTTGGCTGTGTGAGTTCTGGGTGAGTGTTTGGTGCTGGCCGTGTGAGTTCTGGGTGAGTGTTTGGGGCTGGTTGTGTGAGTTCTGGGTGAGTGTTTGGGGGTGGCTGTGTGAGTTATGGGTGAGTATTTTGTGCTGGCCATGTGAGTTCTGGGAGAGTGTTTGGGGCTGGCTATGTGAGTTTCTGGGTGAGTGTTTGGGGCTGGCTGTGTGAGTTCTGGGTGAGTGTTTGGAGCTGGCTGTGTGAGTTTCTGGGTGAGTGTTTGGGGCTGGCTGTGTGAGTTCTGTGTGAGTGTTTGGGGCTGGATGTGTGAGTTCTGGGTGAGGGATTGGGGCTGGCTGTGTGAGTTCTGGGTGAGGGATTGGGGCTGGCGGTTTGAGTTCTGGGTGAGTGTTTGGGGCTGGCTGTGTGAGTTCTGGGTCAGTGTTTGGGGCTGGCTGTGTGAGTTCTGGGTGAGGGTTTGTCGCTATCTGTGTGAGTTCTGGGTGAGGGTTTGGGGCTGGCTGTGTGAGTTCTGGGTGAGTGTTTGGGGCTGGCTGTGTGAGTTCTGGGTGAAGGTTTGGAGATGGCTGTATGAGTTCTGGGTGAGAGATTAGGGCTGGCCGTGTGCGTTCTAGGTGAGTGTTTGGGGCTGGCTGTGTGAGTTCTGGGTAAGTATTTGGGGCTGGCTGTCTGAGTTCTGGGTGAGTGTTTGGTGCTGGCCGTGTGAGTTCTGGGTGAGTGTTTGGGGCTGGCTGTGTTATTTCTGGGTGAGTGTTTGGGGCTGCCTGTGTGAGTTCTGGGTGAGGGTTTGGGGCTTGCTGTGTGAGTTCTGGGTGAGTGTTTGGTGCTGGCCGTGTGAGTTCTGGGTGAGTGTTTGGGGCTGGCTGTGTGAGTTCTGGGTGAGTGTTTGGGGCTGGCTGTGTGAGTTCTGGGTGAGGGTTTGTTGTTGGCTGTGTGAGTTCTGGGTGAGTGTTTGGTGCTGGCCGTGTGAGTTCTGGGTGAGTGTTTGGGGCTGGTTGTGTGAGTTCTGGGTTAGTGTTTGGGGGTGGCTGTGTGAGTTCTGGGTGAGTATTTTGTGCTGGCCATGTGAGTTCTGGGAGAGTGTTTGGGGCTGGCTGTGTGAGTTCTGGGTGAGTGTTTGGGGCTGGCTGTTTGAGTTTCTGGGTGAGTGTTTGGGGCTGGCTGTGTGAGTTCTGGGTGAGGTTTTGGGGCTGGCTGTGTGAGTTCTGGGTGAGTGTTTGGTGCTGGCCGTGTGAGTTCTGGGTGAGTGTTTGGGGCTGGCTGTGTGAGTTCTGGGTGAGTGTTTCGGGGTGGCTGTGTGAGTTCTGGGTGAGTGTTTGGGGCTGGCTGTGTGAGTTCTGGGTGAGTGCTGGGGCTGGCTGTGTGAGTTCTGGGTGAGTGTTTGGGGCTGGCTGTGTGAGTTCTGGGTGAGTGTTTGGGGCTCGCTGTGTGAGTTCTAGGTGAGGATTTGGGGCTGGCTGTGTGAGTTCTGGGTGAGGGTTTGGGGCTGGCTGTGTGAGTTCTGGGTGAGTGTTTGGGGCTGGCTGTGTGAGTTCTGGGTGAGGGTTTGGAGATGGCTGTATGAGTTCTGGGTGAGAGATTAGGGCTGGCCGTGTGCGTTCTGGGTGAGTGTTTGGGGCTGGCTGTGTGAGTTCTGGGTAAGTATTTGGGGCTGGCTGTGTGAGTTCTGGGTGAGTGTTTGGTGCTGGCCGTGTGAGTTCTGGGTGAGTGTTTGGGGCTGGCTGTGTTATTTCTGGGTGAGTGTTTGGGGCTGGCTGTGTGAGTTCTGGGTGAGGGTTTGGGGCTTGCTGTGTGAGTTCTGGGTGAGTGTTTGGTGCTGGCCGTGTGAGTTCTGGGTGAGTGTTTGGGGGTGGCTGTGTGAGTTATGGGTGAGTATTTTGTGCTGGCCATGTGAGTTCTGGGAGAGTGTTTGGGGCTGGCTATGTGAGTTTCTGGGTGAGTGTTTGGGGCTGGCTGTGTGAGTTCTGGGTGAGTGTTTGGAGCTGGCTGTGTGAGTTTCTGGGTGAGTGTTTGGGGCTGGCTGTGTGAGTTCTGTGTGAGTGTTTGGGGCTGGATGTGTGAGTTCTGGGTGAGGGATTGGGGCTGGCTGTGTGAGTTCTGGGTGAGGGATTGGGGCTGGCGGTTTGAGTTCTGGGTGAGTGTTTGGGGCTGGCTGTGTGAGTTCTGGGTCAGTGTTTGGGGCTGGCTGTGTGAGTTCTGGGTGAGGGTTTGTCGCTATCTGTGTGAGTTCTGGGTGAGGGTTTGGGGCTGGCTGTGTGAGTTCTGGGTGAGTGTTTGGGGCTGGCTGTGTGAGTTCTGGGTGAAGGTTTGGAGATGGCTGTATGAGTTCTGGGTGAGAGATTAGGGCTGGCCGTGTGCGTTCTAGGTGAGTGTTTGGGGCTGGCTGTGTGAGTTCTGGGTAAGTATTTGGGGCTGGCTGTCTGAGTTCTGGGTGAGTGTTTGGTGCTGGCCGTGTGAGTTCTGGGTGAGTGTTTGGGGCTGGCTGTGTTATTTCTGGGTGAGTGTTTGGGGCTGCCTGTGTGAGTTCTGGGTGAGGGTTTGGGGCTTGCTGTGTGAGTTCTGGGTGAGTGTTTGGTGCTGGCCGTGTGAGTTCTGGGTGAGTGTTTGGGGCTGGCTGTGTGAGTTCTGGGTGAGTGTTTGGGGCTGGCTGTGTGAGTTCTGGGTGAGGGTTTGTTGTTGGCTGTGTGAGTTCTGGGTGAGTGTTTGGTGCTGGCCGTGTGAGTTCTGGGTGAGTGTTTGGGGCTGGTTGTGTGAGTTCTGGGTTAGTGTTTGGGGGTGGCTGTGTGAGTTCTGGGTGAGTATTTTGTGCTGGCCATGTGAGTTCTGGGAGAGTGTTTGGGGCTGGCTGTGTGAGTTCTGGGTGAGTGTTTGGGGCTGGCTGTTTGAGTTTCTGGGTGAGTGTTTGGGGCTGGCTGTGTGAGTTCTGGGTGAGGTTTTGGGGCTGGCTGTGTGAGTTCTGGGTGAGTGTTTGGTGCTGGCCGTGTGAGTTCTGGGTGAGTGTTTGGGGCTGGCTGTGTGAGTTCTGGGTGAGTGTTTCGGGGTGGCTGTGTGAGTTCTGGGTGAGTGTTTGGGGCTGGCTGTGTGAGTTCTGGGTGAGTGCTGGGGCTGGCTGTGTGAGTTCTGGGTGAGTGTTTGGGGCTGGCTGTGTGAGTTCTGGGTGAGTGTTTGGGGCTCGCTGTGTGAGTTCTAGGTGAGGATTTGGGGCTGGCTGTGTGAGTTCTGGGTGAGGGTTTGGGGCTGGCTGTGTGAGTTCTGGGTGAGTGTTTGGGGCTGGCTGTGTGAGTTCTGGGTGAGGGTTTGGAGATGGCTGTATGAGTTCTGGGTGAGAGATTAGGGCTGGCCGTGTGCGTTCTGGGTGAGTGTTTGGGGCTGGCTGTGTGAGTTCTGGGTAAGTATTTGGGGCTGGCTGTGTGAGTTCTGGGTGAGTGTTTGGTGCTGGCCGTGTGAGTTCTGGGTGAGTGTTTGGGGCTGGCTGTGTTATTTCTGGGTGAGTGTTTGGGGCTGGCTGTGTGAGTTCTGGGTGAGGGTTTGGGGCTTGCTGTGTGAGTTCTGGGTGAGTGTTTGGTGCTGGCCGTGTGAGTTCTGGGTGAGTGTTTGGGGCTGGCTGTGTGAGTTCTGGGTGAGTGTTTGGGGCTGGCTGTGTGAGTTCTGGGTGAGGGTTTGTTGTTGGCTGTGTGAGTTCTGGGTGAGTGTTTGGTGCTGGCCGTGTGAGTTCTGGGTGAGTGTTTGGGGCTGGTTGTGTGAGTTCTGGGTGAGTGTTTGGGGGTGGCTGTGTGAGTTATGGGTGAGTATTTTGTGCTGGCCATGTGAGTTCTGGGAGAGTGTTTGGGGCTGGCTATGTGAGTTTCTGGGTGAGTGTTTGGGGCTGGCTGTGTGAGTTCTGGGTGAGGTTTTGGGGCTGGCTGTGTGAGTTCTGGGTGAGTGTTTGGAGCTGGCTGTGTGAGTTCTGGGTGAGTGTTTGGGGCTGGCTGTGTGAGTTCTGTGTGAGTGTTTGGGGCTGGATGTGTGAGTTCTGGGTGAGGGATTGGGGCTGGCTGTGTGAGTTCTGGGTGAGGGATTGGGGCTGGCGGTTTGAGTTCTGGGTGAGTGTTTGGGGCTGGCTGTGTGAGTTCTGGGTCAGTGTTTGGGACTGGCTGTGTGAGTTCTGGGTGAGGGTTTGTCGCTATCTGTGTGAGTTCTGGGTGAGGGTTTGGGGCTGGCTGTGTGAGTTCTGGGTGAGTGTTTGGGGCTGGCTGTGTGAGTTCTGGGTGAGGGTTTGGAGATGGCTGTATGAGTTCTGGGTGAGAGATTAGGGCTGGCCGTGTGCGTTCTGGGTGAGTGTTTGGGGCTGGCTGTGTGAGTTCTGGGTAAGTATTTGGGGCTGGCTGTGTGAGTTCTGGGTGAGTGTTTGGTGCTGGCCGTGTGAGTTCTGGGTGAGTGTTTGGGGCTGGCTGTGTTATTTCTGGGTGAGTGTTTGGGGCTGGCTGTGTGAGTTCTGGGTAAGTATTTGGGGCTGGCTGTGTGAGTTCTGGGTGAGTGTTTGGTGCTGGCCGTGTGAGTTCTGGGTGAGTGTTTGGGGCTGGCTGTGTTATTTCTGGGTGAGTGTTTGGGGCTGGCTGTGTGAGTTCTGGGTGAGGGTTTGGGGCTTGCTGTGTGAGTTCTGGGTGAGTGTTTGGTGCTGGCCGTGTGAGTTCTGGGTGAGTGTTTGGGGCTGGCTGTGTGAGTTCTGGGTGAGTGTTTGGGGCTGGCTGTGTGAGTTCTGGGTGAGGGTTTGTTGTTGGCTGTGTGAGTTCTGGGTGAGTGTTTGGTGCTGGCCGTGTGAGTTCTGGGTGAGTGTTTGGGGCTGGTTGTGTGAGTTCTGGGTGAGTGTTTGGGGGTGGCTGTGTGAGTTATGGGTGAGTATTTTGTGCTGGCCATGTGAGTTCTGGGAGAGTGTTTGGGGCTGGCTATGTGAGTTTCTGGGTGAGTGTTTGGGGCTGGCTGTGTGAGTTCTGGGTGAGGTTTTGGGGCTGGCTGTGTGAGTTCTGGGTGAGTGTTTGGAGCTGGCTGTGTGAGTTCTGGGTGAGTGTTTGGGGCTGGCTGTGTGAGTTCTGTGTGAGTGTTTGGGGCTGTATGTGTGAGTTCTGGGTGAGGGATTGGGGCTGGCTGTGTGAGTTCTGGGTGAGGGATTGGGGCTGGCGGTTTGAGTTCTGGGTGAGTGTTTGGGGCTGGCTGTGTGAGTTCTGGGTCAGTGTTTGGGGCTGGCTGTGTGAGTTCTGGGTGAGGGTTTGTCGCTATCTGTGTGAGTTCTGGGTGAGGGTTTGGGGCTGGCTGTGTGAGTTCTGGGTGAGTGTTTGGGGCTGGCTGTGTGAGTTCTGGGTGAGGGTTTGGAGATGGCTGTATGAGTTCTGGGTGAGAGATTAGGGCTGGCCGTGTGCGTTCTGGGTGAGTGTTTGGGGCTGGCTGTGTGAGTTCTGGGTAAGTATTTGGGGCTGGCTGTGTGAGTTCTGGGTGAGTGTTTGGTGCTGGCCGTGTGAGTTCTGGGTGAGTGTTTGGGGCTGGCTGTGTTATTTCTGGGTGAGTGTTTGGGGCTGGCTGTGTGAGTTCTGGGTGAGGGTTTGGGGCTTGCTGTGTGAGTTCTGGGTGAGTGTTTGGTGCTGGCCGTGTGAGTTCTGGGTGAGTGTTTGGGGCTGGCTGTGTGAGTTCTGGGTGAGTGTTTGGGGCTGGCTGTGTGAGTTCTGGGTGAGGGTTTGTTGTTGGCTGTGTGAGTTCTGGGTGAGTGTTTGGTGCTGGCCGTGTGAGTTCTCGGTGAGTGTTTGGGGCTGGTTGTGTGAGTTCTGGGTGAGTGTTTGGGGGTGGCTGTGTGAGTTCTGGGTGAGTATTTTGTGCTGGCCATGTGAGTTCTGGGAGAGTGTTTGGGGCTGGCTGTGTGAGTTCTGGGTGAGTGTTTGGGGCTGGCTGTTTGAGTTTCTGGGTGAGTGTTTGGGGCTGGCTATGTGAGTTCTGGGTGAGGTTTTGGGGCTGGCTGTGTGAGTTCTGGGTGAGTGTTTGGTGCTGGCCGTGTGAGTTCTGGGTGAGTGTTTGGGGCTGGCTGTGTGAGTTCTGGGTGAGTGTTTCGGGGTGGCTGTGTGAGTTCTGGGTGAGTGTTTGGTGCTGGCCATGTAAGTTCTGGGAGAGTGTTTGGGGCTTTCTGTGTGAGTTCTGGGTGAGTGTTTGGGGCTGGCTGTGTGAGTGCTGGGTGAGGGTTTGGAGCTGGCTGTGTGAGTTCTGGGTGAGGGTTTGGGGCTGGCTGTGTGAGTTCTGGGTGAGTGTTTGGGGCTGGCTGTGTGAATGCTGGGTTAGGGTTTTGGGCTGGCTGTGTGAGTCCTGGGTGAGTGTTTGGGGCTGGCTGTGTGAGTTCTGGGTGAGGGTTTGGGGCTTGCTGTGTGAGTTCTGGGTGAGGGTATGGGGCTGGCTGTGTGAGTTCTGGGTGAGTGTTTGGGGGTGCCTGTGTGAGTTCTGGGTGAGTGCTTGGGGCTGGCTGTGTGAGTTCTGGGTGAGTGTTTGGGGCTGGCTGTGTGAGTTCTGGATGAGTGTTTGGGGCTGGCTGTGTGAGTTCTAGGTGAGAGTTTGGGGCTGGCTGTTTGAGTTTCTGGGTGAGTGTTTGGGGCTGGCTGTGTGAGTTCTGGGTGAGGTTTTGGGGCTGGCTGTGTGAGTTCTGGTTGAGTGTTTGGTGCTGGCCGTGTGAGTTCTGGGTGAGTGTTTGGGGCTGGCTGTGTGAGTTCTGGGTGAGTGTTTCGGGGTGGCTGTGTGAGTTCTGGGTGAGTGTTTGGTGCTGGCCATGTAAGTTCTGGGAGAGTGTTTGGGGCTTTCTGTGTGAGTTCTGGGTGAGTGTTTGGGGCTGGCTGTGTGAGTGCTGGGTGAGGGTTTGGAGCTGGCTGTGTGAGTTCTGGGTGAGGGTTTGGGGCTGGCTGTGTGAGTTCTGGGTGAGTGTTTGGGGCTGGCTGTGTGAATGCTGGGTTAGGGTTTTGGGCTGGCTGTGTGAGTCCTGGGTGAGTGTTTGGGGCTGGCTGTGTGAGTTCTGGGTGAGGGTTTGGGGCTTGCTGTGTGAGTTCTGGGTGAGGGTATGGGGCTGGCTGTGTGAGTTCTGGGTGAGTGTTTGGGGGTGCCTGTGTGAGTTCTGGGTGAGTGCTTGGGGCTGGCTGTGTGAGTTCTGGGTGAGTGTTTGGGGCTGGCTGTGTGAGTTCTGGATGAGTGTTTGGGGCTGGCTGTGTGAGTTCTAGGTGAGAGTTTGGGGCTGGCTGTGTGATTTCTGGGTGAGTGTTTGGGGCTGGCTGTGTGAGTTCTGGGTGAGTGTTTGAGGCTGGCTGTGTGAGTTCTGGGTGAGGGTTTGGAGCTGGCTGTGTGAGTTCTGGGTGAGTGTTTGGGGCTGGCTGTGTGAGTTCTGGGTGAGTGCTGGGGCTGGCTGTGTGAGTTCTGGGTGAGTGTTTGGGGCTAGCTGTGTGAGTTCTGGGTGAGTGTTTGGGGCTCGCTGTGTGAGTTCTAGGTGAGGATTTGGGGCTGGCTGTGTGAGTTCTGGGTGAGGGTTTGGGGCTGGTTGTGTGAGTTCTGGGTGAGTGTTTGGGGCTGGCTGTCTGAGTTCTGGGTGAGGGTTTGGAGATGGCTGTATGAGTTCTGGGTGAGAGATTAGGGCTAGCCGTGTGCGTTCTGGGTGAGTGTTTGGGGCTGGCTGTGTGAGTTCTGGGTAAGTATTTGGGGCTGGCTGTGTGAGTTCTGGGTGAGTGTTTGGTGCTGGCCGTGTGAGTTCTGGGTGAGTGTTTGGGGCTGGCTGTGTTATTTCTGGGTGAGTGTTTGGGGCTGGCTGTGTGAGTTCTGGGTGAGGGTTTGGGGCTTGCTGTGTGAGTTCTGGGTGAGTGTTTGGTGCTGGCCGTGTGAGTTCTGGGTGAGTGTTTGGGGCTGGCTGTGTGAGTTCTGGGTGAGTGTTTGGGGCTGGCTGTGTGAGTTCTGGGTGAGGGTTTGTTGTTGGCTGTGTGAGTTCTGGGTGAGTGTTTGGTGCTGGCCGTGTGAGTTCTGGGTGAGTGTTTGGGGCTGGTTGTGTGAGTTCTGGGTGAGTGTTTGGGGGTGGCTGTGTGAGTTCTGGGTGAGTATTTTGTGCTGGCCATGTGAGTTCTGGGAGAGTGTTTGGGGCTGGCTGTGTGAGTTTCTGGGTGAGTGTTTGGGGCTGGCTGTGTGAGTTCTGGGTGAGGTTTTGGGGCTGGCTGTGTGAGTTCTGGGTGAGTGTTTGGGGCTGGCTGTGTGAGTTTCTGGGTGAGTGTTTGGGGCTGGCTGTGTGAGTTCTGGGTGAGGTTTTGGGGCTGGCTGTGTGAGTTCTGGGTGAGTGTTTGGAGCTGGCTGTGTGAGTTCTGGGTGAGTGTTTGGGGCTGGCTGTGTGAGTTCTGGGTGAGTGCTGGGGCTGGCTGTGTGAGTTCTGGGTGAGTGTTTGGGGCTGGCTGTGTGAGTTCTGGGTGAGTGTTTGGGGCTCGCTGTGTGAGTTCTAGGTGAGGATTTGGGGCTGGCTGTGTGAGTTCTGGGTGAGGGTTTGGGGCTGGCTGTGTGAGTTCTGGGTGAGTGTTTGGGGCTGGCTGTGTGAGTTCTGGGTGAGGGTTTGGAGATGGCTGTATGAGTTCTGGGTGAGAGATTAGGGCTGGCCGTGTGCGTTCTGGGTGAGTGTTTGGGGCTGGCTGTGTGAGTTCTGGGTAAGTATTTGGGGCTGGCTGTGTGAGTTCTGGGTGAGTGTTTGGTGCTGGCCGTGTGAGTTCTGGGTGAGTGTTTGGGGCTGGCTGTGTTATTTCTGGGTGAGTGTTTGGGGCTGGCTGTGTGAGTTCTGGGTGAGGGTTTGGGGCTTGCTGTGTGAGTTCTGGGTGAGTGTTTGGTGCTGGCCGTGTGAGTTCTGGGTGAGTGTTTGGGGCTGGCTGTGTGAGTTCTGGGTGAGTGTTTGGGGCTGGCTGTGTGAGTTCTGGGTGAGGGTTTGTTGTTGGCTGTGTGAGTTCTGGGTGAGTGTTTGGTGCTGGCCGTGTGAGTTCTGGGTGAGTGTTAGGGGCTGGTTGTGTGAGTTCTGGGTGAGTGTTTGGGGGTGGCTGTGTGAGTTCTGGGTGAGTATTTTGTGCTGGCCATGTGAGTTCTGGGAGAGTGTTTGGGGCTGGCTGTGTGAGTTCTGGGTGAGTGTTTGGGGCTGGCTGTGTGAGTTTCTGGGTGAGTGTTTGGGGCTGGCTGTGTGAGTTCTGGGTGAGGTTTTGGGGCTGGCTGTGTGAGTTCTGGGTGAGTGTTTGGGGCTGGCTGTGTGAGTTCTGTGTGAGTGTTTGGGGCTGGATGTGTGAGTTCTGGGTGAGGGATTGGGGCTGGCTGTGTGAGTTCTGGGTGAGGGATTGGGGCTGGCGGTTTGAGTTCTGGGTGAGTGTTTGGGGCTGGCTGTGTGAGTTCTGGGTCAGTGTTTGGGGCTGGCTGTGTG
Organism: Petromyzon marinus; assembly: GCF_048934315.1. NCBI lineage: Eukaryota > Metazoa > Chordata > Hyperoartia > Petromyzontiformes > Petromyzontidae > Petromyzon > Petromyzon marinus. The sequence goes on along the minus strand of NC_133690.1, from coordinate 5,794,773 downwards.
AGTTCTGGGTGAGGGTTTGTCGCTATCTGTGTGAGTTCTGGGTGAGTGTTTGGTGCTGGCTGTGTGAGTTCTGGGTGAGTGTTTGGTGCTGGCCGTGTGAGTTCTGGGTGAGTGTTTGGGGCTGGCTGTGTTATTTCTGGGTGAGTGTTTGGGGCTGGCTGTGTGAGTTCTGGGTGAGGGTTTGGGGCTTGCTGTGTGAGTTCTGGGTGAGTGTTTGGTGCTGGCCGTGTGAGTTCTGGGTGAGTGTTTGGGGCTGGCTGTGTGAGTTCTGGGTGAGTGTTTGGGGCTGGCTGTGTGAGTTCTGGGTGAGGGTTTGTTGTTGGCTGTGTGAGTTCTGGGTGAGTGTTTGGTGCTGGCCGTGTGAGTTCTGGGTGAGTGTTTGGGGCTGGTTGTGTGAGTTCTGGGTGAGTGTTTGGGGGTGGCTGTGTGAGTTCTGGGTGAGTATTTTGTGCTGGCCATGTGAGTTCTGGGAGAGTGTTTGGGGCTGGCTGTGTGAGTTCTGGGTGAGTGTTTGGGGCTGGCTGTTTGAGTTTCTGGGTGAGTGTTTGGGGCTGGCTGTGTGAGTTCTGGGTGAGGTTTTGGGGCTGGCTGTGTGAGTTCTGGGTGAGTGTTTGGTGCTGGCCGTGTGAGTTCTGGGTGAGTGTTTGGGGCTGGCTGTGTGAGTTCTGGGTGAGTGTTTCGGGGTGGCTGTGTGAGTTCTGGGTGAGTGTTTGGTGCTGGCCATGTAAGTTCTGGGAGAGTGTTTGGGGCTTTCTGTGTGAGTTCTGGGTGAGTGTTTGGGGCTGGCTGTGTGAGTGCTGGGTGAGGGTTTGGAGCTGGCTGTGTGAGTTCTGGGTGAGGGTTTGGGGCTGGCTGTGTGAGTTCTGGGTGAGTGTTTGGGGCTGGCTGTGTGAATGCTGGGTTAGGGTTTTGGGCTGGCTGTGTGAGTCCTGGGTGAGTGTTTGGGGCTGGCTGTGTGAGTTCTGGGTGAGGGTTTGGGGCTTGCTGTGTGAGTTCTGGGTGAGGGTATGGGGCTGGCTGTGTGAGTTCTGGGTGAGTGTTTGGGGGTGCCTGTGTGAGTTCTGGGTGAGTGCTTGGGGCTGGCTGTGTGAGTTCTGTGTGAGTGTTTGGGGCTGGCTGTGTGAGTTCTGGATGAGTGTTTGGGGCTGGCTGTGTGAGTTCTAGGTGAGAGTTTGGGGCTGGCTGTGTGATTTCTGGGTGAGTGTTTGGGGCTGGCTGTGTGAGTTCTGGGTGAGTGTTTGAGGCTGGCTGTGTGAGTTCTGGGTGAGGGTTTGGAGCTGGCTGTGTGAGTTCTGGGTGAGTGTTTGGGGCTGGCTGTGTGAGTTCTGGGTGAGTGCTGGGGCTGGCTGTGTGAGTTCTGGGTGAGTGTTTGGGGCTCGCTGTGTGAGTTCTAGGTGAGGATTTGGGGCTGGCTGTGTGAGTTCTGGGTGAGGGTTTGGGGCTGGCTGTGTGAGTTCTGGGTGAGTGTTTGGGGCTGGCTGTGTGAGTTTTGGGTGAGGGTTTGGAGATGGCTGTATGAGTTCTGGGTGAGAGATTAGGGCTGGCCGTGTGCGTTCTGGGTAAGTGTTTGGGGCTGGCTGTGTGAGTTCTGGGTAAGTATTTGGGGCTGGCTGTGTGAGTTCTGGGTGAGTGTTTGGTGCTGGCCGTGTGAGTTCTGGGTGAGTGTTTGGGGCTGGCTGTGTTATTTCTGGGTGAGTGTTTGGGGCTGGCTGTGTGAGTTCTGGGTGAGTGTTTGGGGGTGCCTGTGTGAGTTCTGGGTGAGTGCTTGGGGCTGGCTGTGTGAGTTCTGGGTGAGTGTTTGGGGCTGGCTGTGTGAGTTCTGGATGAGTGTTTGGGGCTGGCTGTGTGAGTTCTAGGTGAGAGTTTGGGGCTGGCTGTGTGATTTCTGGGTGAGTGTTTGGGGCTGGCTGTGTGAGTTCTGGGTGAGTGTTTGAGGCTGGCTGTGTGAGTTCTGGGTGAGGGTTTGGAGCTGGCTGTGTGAGTTCTGGGTGAGTGTTTGGGGCTGGCTGTGTGAGTTCTGGGTGAGTGCTGGGGCTGGCTGTGTGAGTTCTGGGTGAGTGTTTGGGGCTGGCTGTGTGAGTTCTGGGTGAGTGTTTGGGGCTCGCTGTGTGAGTTCTAGGTGAGGATTTGGGGCTGGCTGTGTGAGTTCTGGGTGAGGGTTTGGGGCTGGCTGTGTGAGTTCTGGGTGAGTGTTTGGGGCTGGCTGTGTGAGTTTTGGGTGAGGGTTTGGAGATGGCTGTATGAGTTCTGGGTGAGAGATTAGGGCTGGCCGTGTGCGTTCTGGGTAAGTGTTTGGGGCTGGCTGTGTGAGTTCTGGGTAAGTATTTGGGGCTGGCTGTGTGAGTTCTGGGTGAGTGTTTGGTGCTGGCCGTGTGAGTTCTGGGTGAGTGTTTGGGGCTGGCTGTGTTATTTCTGGGTGAGTGTTTGGGGCTGGCTGTGTGAGTTCTGGGTGAGGGTTTGGGGCTTGCTGTGTGAGTTCTGGGTGAGTGTTTGGTGCTGGCCGTGTGAGTTCTGGGTGAGTGTTTGGGGTTGGCTGTGTGAGTTCTGGGTGAGTGTTTGGGGCTGGCTGTGTGAGTTCTGGGTGAGTGTTTGGTGCTGGCCGTGTGAGTTCTGGGTGAGTGTTTGGGGCTGGTTGTGTGAGTTCTGGGTGAGTGTTTGGGGGTGGCTGTGTGAGTTCTGGGTGAGTATTTTGTGCTGGCCATGTGAGTTCTGGGAGAGTGTTTGGGGCTGGCTGTGTGAGTTCTGGGTGAGTGTTTGGGGCTGGCTGTGTGAGTTTCTGGGTGAGTGTTTGGGGCTGGCTGTGTGAGTTCTGGGTGAGGTTTTGGAGCTGGCTGTGTGAGTTCTGGGTGAGTGTTTGGGGCTGGCTGTGTGAGTTCTGTGTGAGTGTTTGGGGCTGGATGTGTGAGTTCTGGGTGAGGGATTGGGGCTGGCTGTGTGAGTTCTGGGTGAGGGATTGGGGCTGGCGGTTTGAGTTATGGGTGAGTGTTTGGGGCTGGCTGTGTGAGTTCTGGGTCAGTGTTTGGGGCTGGCTGTGTGAGTTCTGGGTGAGGGTTTGTTGTTGGCTGTGTGAGTTCTGGGTGAGTGTTTGGTGCTGGCCGTGTGAGTTCTGGGTGAGTGTTTGGGGCTGGTTGTGTGAGTTCTGGGTGAGTGTTTGGGGGTGGCTGTGTGAGTTCTGGGTGAGTATTTTGTGCTGGCCATGTGAGTTCTGGGAGAGTGGTTGGGGCTGGCTGTGTGAGTTCTGGGTGAGTGTTTGGGGCTGGCTGTTTGAGTTTCTGGGTGAGTGTTTGGGGCTGGCTGTGTGAGTTCTGGGTGAGGTTTTGGGGCTGGCTGTGTGAGTTCTGGGTGAGTGTTTGGTGCTGGCCGTGTGAGTTCTGGGTGAGTGTTTGGGGCTGGTTGTGTGAGTTCTGGGTGAGTGTTTTGGGTGGCTGTGTGAGTTCTGGGTGAGTATTTTGTGCTGGCCATGTGAGTTCTGGGAGAGTGTTTGGGGCTGGCTGTGTGAGTTCTGGGTGAGTGTTTGGGGCTGGCTGTTTGAGTTTCTGGGTGAGTGTTTGGGGCTGGCTGTGTGAGTTCTGGGTGAGGTTTTGGGGCTGGCTGTGTGAGTTCTGGGTGAGTGTTTGGTGCTGGCCGTGTGAGTTCTGGGTGAGTGTTTGGGGCTGGCTGTGTGAGTTCTGGGTGAGTGTTTCGGGGTGGCTGTGTGAGTTCTGGGTGAGTGTTTGGTGCTGGCCATGTAAGTTCTGGGAGAGTGTTTGGGGCTTTCTGTGTGAGTTCTGGGTGAGTGTTTGGGGCTGGCTGTGTGAGTTCTGGGTAAGTATTTGGGGCTGGCTGTGTGAGTTCTGGGTGAGTGTTTGGTGCTGGCCGTGTGAGTTCTGGGTGAGTGTTTGGGGCTGGCTGTGTTATTTCTGGGTGAGTGTTTGGGGCTGGCTGTGTGAGTTCTGGGTGAGGGTTTGGGGCTTGCTGTGTGAGTTCTGGGTGAGTGTTTGGTGCTGGCCGTGTGAGTTCTGGGTGAGTGTTTGGGGCTGGCTGTGTGAGTTCTGGGTGAGTGTTTGGGGCTGGCTGTGTGAGTTCTGGGTGAGGGTTTGTTGTTGGCTGTGTGAGTTCTGGGTGAGTGTTTGGTGCTGGCCGTGTGAGTTCTGGGTGAGTGTTTGGGGCTGGTTGTGTGAGTTCTGGGTTAGTGTTTGGGGGTGGCTGTGTGAGTTCTGGGTGAGTATTTTGTGCTGGCCATGTGAGTTCTGGGAGAGTGTTTGGGGCTGGCTGTGTGAGTTCTGGGTGAGTGTTTGGGGCTGGCTGTGTGAGTTTCTGGGTGAGTGTTTGGGGCTGGCTGTGTGAGTTCTGGGTGAGGTTTTGGGGCTGGCTGTGTGAGTTCTGGGTGAGTGTTTGGAGCTGGCTGTGTGAGTTCTGGGTGAGTGTTTGGGGCTGGCTGTGTGAGTTCTGGGTGAGTGCTGGGGCTGGCTGTGTGAGTTCTGGGTGAGTGTTTGGGGCTGGCTGTGTGAGTTCTGGGTGAGTGTTTGGGGCTCGCTGTGTGAGTTCTAGGTGAGGATTTGGGGCTGGCTGTGTGAGTTCTGGGTGAGGGTTTGGGGCTGGCTGTGGGAGTTCTGGGTGAGTGTTTGGGGCTGGCTGTGTGAGTTCTGGGTGAGGGTTGGAGATGGCTGTATGAGTTCTGGGTGAGAGATTAGGGCTGGCCGTGTGCGTTCTGGGTGAGTGTTTGGGGCTGGCTGTGTGAGTTCTGGGTGAGTGTTTGGGGCTGGCTGTGTGAGTTCTGGGTGAGGGTTGGAGATGGCTGTATGAGTTCTGGGTGAGAGATTAGGGCTGGCCGTGTGCGTTCTGGGTGAGTGTTTGGGGCTGGCTGTGTGAGTTCTGGGTAAGTATTTGGGGCTGGCTGTGTGAGTTCTGGGTGAGTGTTTGGTGCTGGCCGTGTGAGTTCTGGGTGAGTGTTTGGGGCTGGCTGTGTTATTTCTGGGTGAGTGTTTGGGGCTGGCTGTGTGAGTTCTGGGTGAGGGTTTGGGGCTTGCTGTGTGAGTTCTGGGTGAGTGTTTGGTGCTGGCCGTGTGAGTTCTGGGTGAGTGTTTGGGGCTGGCTGTGTGAGTTCTGGGTGAGTGTTTGGGGCTGGCTGTGTGAGTTCTGGGTGAGGGTTTGTTGTTGGCTGTGTGAGTTCTGGGTGAGTGTTTGGTGCTGGCCGTGTGAGTTCTGGGTGAGTGTTTGGGGCTGGTTGTGTGAGTTCTGGGTGAGTGTTTGGGGCTGGCTGTGTGAGTTTTGGGTGAGGGTTTGGAGATGGCTGTATGAGTTCTGGGTGAGAGATTAGGGCTGGCCGTGTGCGTTCTGGGTAAGTGTTTGGGGCTGGCTGTGTGAGTTCTGGGTAAGTATTTGGGGCTGGCTGTGTGAGTTCTGGGTGAGTGTTTGGTGCTGGCCGTGTGAGTTCTGGGTGAGTGTTTGGGGCTGGCTGTGTTATTTCTGGGTGAGTGTTTGGGGCTGGCTGTGTGAGTTCTGGGTGAGTGTTTGGGGGTGCCTGTGTGAGTTCTGGGTGAGTGCTTGGGGCTGGCTGTGTGAGTTCTGGGTGAGTGTTTGGGGCTGGCTGTGTGAGTTCTGGATGAGTGTTTGGGGCTGGCTGTGTGAGTTCTAGGTGAGAGTTTGGGGCTGGCTGTGTGATTTCTGGGTGAGTGTTTGGGGCTGGCTGTGTGAGTTCTGGGTGAGTGTTTGAGGCTGGCTGTGTGAGTTCTGGGTGAGGGTTTGGAGCTGGCTGTGTGAGTTCTGGGTGAGTGTTTGGGGCTGGCTGTGTGAGTTCTGGGTGAGTGCTGGGGCTGGCTGTGTGAGTTCTGGGTGAGTGTTTGGGGCTGGCTGTGTGAGTTCTGGGTGAGTGTTTGGGGCTCGCTGTGTGAGTTCTAGGTGAGGATTTGGGGCTGGCTGTGTGAGTTCTGGGTGAGGGTTTGGGGCTGGCTGTGTGAGTTCTGGGTGAGTGTTTGGGGCTGGCTGTGTGAGTTTTGGGTGAGGGTTTGGAGATGGCTGTATGAGTTCTGGGTGAGAGATTAGGGCTGGCCGTGTGCGTTCTGGGTAAGTGTTTGGGGCTGGCTGTGTGAGTTCTGGGTAAGTATTTGGGGCTGGCTGTGTGAGTTCTGGGTGAGTGTTTGGTGCTGGCCGTGTGAGTTCTGGGTGAGTGTTTGGGGCTGGCTGTGTTATTTCTGGGTGAGTGTTTGGGGCTGGCTGTGTGAGTTCTGGGTGAGGGTTTGGGGCTTGCTGTGTGAGTTCTGGGTGAGTGTTTGGTGCTGGCCGTGTGAGTTCTGGGTGAGTGTTTGGGGCTGGCTGTGTGAGTTCTGGGTGAGTGTTTGGGGCTGGCTGTGTGAGTTCTGGGTGAGGGTTTGTTGTTGGCTGTGTGAGTTCTGGGTGAGTGTTTGGTGCTGGCCGTGTGAGTTCTGGGTGAGTGTTTGGGGCTGGTTGTGTGAGTTCTGGGTGAGTGTTTGGGGGTGGCTGTGTGAGTTCTGGGTGAGTATTTTGTGCTGGCCATGTGAGTTCTGGGAGAGTGTTTGGGGCTGGCTGTGTGAGTTCTGGGTGAGTGTTTGGGGCTGGCTGTGTGAGTTTCTGGGTGAGTGTTTGGGGCTGGCTGTGTGAGTTCTGGGTGAGGTTTTGGAGCTGGCTGTGTGAATTCTGGGTGAGTGTTTGGGGCTGGCTGTGTGAGTTCTGTGTGAGTGTTTGGGGCTGGATGTGTGAGTTCTGGGTGAGGGATTGGGGCTGGCTGTGTGAGTTCTGGGTGAGGGATTGGGGCTGGCGGTTTGAGTTATGGGTGAGTGTTTGGGGCTGGCTGTGTGAGTTCTGGGTCAGTGTTTGGGGCTGGCTGTGTGAGTTCTGTGTGAGGGTTTGTTGTTGGCTGTGTGAGTTCTGGGTGAGTGTTTGGTGCTGGCCGTGTGAGTTCTGGGTGAGTGTTTGGGGCTGGTTGTGTGAGTTCTGGGTGAGTGTTTGGGGGTGGCTGTGTGAGTTCTGGGTGAGTATTTTGTGCTGGCCATGTGAGTTCTGGGAGAGTGGTTGGGGCTGGCTGTGTGAGTTCTGGGTGAGTGTTTGGGGCTGGCTGTTTGAGTTTCTGGGTGAGTGTTTGGGGCTGGCTGTGTGAGTTCTGGGTGAGGTTTTGGGGCTGGCTGTGTGAGTTCTGGGTGAGTGTTTGGTGCTGGCCGTGTGAGTTCTGGGTGAGTGTTTGGGGCTGGTTGTGTGAGTTCTGGGTGAGTGTTTTGGGTGGCTGTGTGAGTTCTGGGTGAAGTTTTGGGGCTGGCTGTGTGAGTTCTGGGTGAGTGTTTGGTGCTGGCCGTGTGAGTTCTGGGTGAGTGTTTGGGGCTGGCTGTGTGAGTTCTGGGTGAGTGTTTCGGGGTGGCTGTGTGAGTTCTGGGTGAGTGTTTGGTGCTGGCCATGTATGTTCTGGGAGAGTGTTTGGGGCTTTCTGTGTGAGTTCTGGGTGAGTGTTTGGGGCTGGCTGTGTGAGTTCTGGGTAAGTATTTGGGGCTGGCTGTGTGAGTTCTGGGTGAGTGTTTGGTGCTGGCCGTGTGAGTTCTGGGTGAGTGTTTGGGGCTGGCTGTGTTATTTCTGGGTGAGTGTTTGGGGCTGGCTGTGTGAGTTCTGGGTGAGGGTTTGGGGCTTGCTGTGTGAGTTCTGGGTGAGTGTTTGGTGCTGGCCGTGTGAGTTCTGGGTGAGTGTTTGGGGCTGGCTGTGTGAGTTCTGGGTGAGTGTTTGGGGCTGGCTGTGTGAGTTCTGGGTGAGGGTTTGTTGTTGGCTGTGTGAGTTCTGGGTGAGTGTTTGGTGCTGGCCGTGTGAGTTCTGGGTGAGTGTTTGGGGCTGGTTGTGTGAGTTCTGGGTGAGTGTTTGGGGGTGGCTGTGTGAGTTCTGGGTGAGTATTTTGTGCTGGCCATGTGAGTTCTGGGAGAGTGTTTGGGGCTGGCTGTGTGAGTTCTGGGTGAGTGTTTGGGGCTGGCTGTGTGAGTTTCTGGGTGAGTGTTTGGGGCTGGCTGTGTGAGTTCTGGGTGAGGTTTTGGGGCTGGCTGTGTTATTTCTGGGTGAGTGTTTGGGGCTGGCTGTGTGAGTTCTGGGTGAGGGTTTGGGGCTTGCTGTGTGAGTTCTGGGTGAGGGTTTGGGGCTTGCTGTGTGAGTTCTGGGTGAGTGTTTGGGGCTGGCTGTGTGAGTTCTGGGTAAGTATTTGGGGCTGGCTGTGTGAGTTCTGGGTGAGTGTTTGGTGCTGGACGTGTGAGTTCTGGGTGAGTGTTTGGGGCTGGCTGTGTTATTTCTGGGTGAGTGTTTGGGGCTGGCTGTGTGAGTTCTGGGTGAGGGTTTGGGGCTTGCTGTGTGAGTTCTGGGTGAGTGTTTGGTGCTGGCCGTGTGAGTTCTGGGTGAGTGTTTGGGGCTGGCTGTGTGAGTTCTGGGTGAGTGTTTGGGGCTGGCTGTGTGAGTTCTGGGTGAGGGTTTGTTGTTGGCTGTGTGAGTTCTGGGTGAGTGTTTGGTGCTGGCCGTGTGAGTTCTGGGTGAGTGTTTGGGGCTGGTTGTGTGAGTTCTGGGTGAGTGTTTGGGGGTGGCTGTGTGAGTTCTGGGTGAGTATTTTGTGCTGGCCATGTGAGTTCTGGGAGAGTGTTTGGGGCTGGCTGTGTGAGTTCTGGGTGAGTGTTTGGGGCTGGCTGTGTGAGTTTCTGGGTGAGTGTTTGGGGCTGGCTGTGTGAGTTCTGGGTGAGGTTTTGGGGCTGGCTGTGTGAGTTCTGGGTGAGTGTTTGGAGCTGGCTGTGTGAGTTCTGGGTGAGTGTTTGGGGCTGGCTGTGTGAGTTCTGGGTGAGTGCTGGGGCTGGCTGTGTGAGTTCTGGGTGAGTGTTTGGGGCTGGCTGTGTGAGTTCTGGGTGAGTGTTTGGGGCTCGCTGTGTGAGTTCTAGGTGAGGATTTGGGGCTGGCTGTGTGAGTTCTGGGTGAGGGTTTGGGGCTGGCTGTGTGAGTTCTGGGTGAGTGTTTGGGGCTGGCTGTGTGAGTTCTGGGTGAGGGTTGGAGATGGCTGTATGAGTTCTGGGTGAGAGATTAGGGCTGGCCGTGTGCGTTCTGGGTGAGTGTTTGGGGCTGGCTGTGTGAGTTCTGGGTGAGTGTTTGGGGCTGGCTGTGTGAGTTCTGGGTGAGGGTTGGAGATGGCTGTATGAGTTCTGGGTGAGAGATTAGGGCTGGCCGTGTGCGTTCTGGGTGAGTGTTTGGGGCTGGCTGTGTGAGTTCTGGGTAAGTATTTGGGGCTGGCTGTGTGAGTTCTGGGTGAGTGTTTGGTGCTGGCCGTGTGAGTTCTGGGTGAGTGTTTGGGGCTGGCTGTGTTATTTCTGGGTGAGTGTTTGGGGCTGGCTGTGTGAGTTCTGGGTGAGGGTTTGGGGCTTGCTGTGTGAGTTCTGGGTGAGTGTTTGGTGCTGGCCGTGTGAGTTCTGGGTGAGTGTTTGGGGCTGGCTGTGTGAGTTCTGGGTGAGTGTTTGGGGCTGGCTGTGTGAGTTCTGGGTGAGGGTTTGTTGTTGGCTGTGTGAGTTCTGGGTGAGTGTTTGGTGCTGGCCGTGTGAGTTCTGGGTGAGTGTTTGGGGCTGGTTGTGTGAGTTCTGGGTGAGTGTTTGGGGGTGGCTGTGTGAGTTCTGGGTGAGTATTTTGTGCTGGCCATGTGAGTTCTGGGAGAGTGTTTGGGGCTGGCTGTGTGAGTTCTGGGTGAGTGTTTGGGGCTGGCTGTGTGAGTTTCTGGGTGAGTGTTTGGGGCTGGCTGTGTGAGTTCTGGGTGAGGTTTTGGGGCTGGCTGTGTGAGTTCTGGGTGAGTGTTTGGGGCTGGCTGTGTGAGTTCTGTGTGAGTGTTTGGGGCTGGATGTGTGAGTTCTGGGTGAGGGATTGGGGCTGGCTGTGTGAATTCTGGGTGAGGGATTAGGGCTGGCGGTTTGAGTTCTGGGTGAGTGTTTGGGGCTGGCTGTGTGAGTTCTGGGTCAGTGTTTGGGGCTGGCTGTGTGAGTTCTGGGTGAGGGTTTGTCGCTATCTGTGTGAGTTCTGGGTGAGTGTTTGGTGCTGGCTGTGTGAGTTCTGGGTGAGTGTTTGGTGCTGGCCGTGTGAGTTCTGGGTGAGTGTTTGGGGCTGGCTGTGTTATTTCTGGGTGAGTGTTTGGGGCTGGCTATGTGAGTTCTGGGTGAGGGTTTGTTGTTGGCTGTGTGAGTTCTGGGTGAGTGTTTGGTGCTGGCCGTGTGAGTTCTGGGTGAGTGTTTGGGGCTGGTTGTGTGAGTTCTGGGTGAGTGTTTGGGGGTGGCTGTGTGAGTTCTGGGTGAGTATTTTGTGCTGGCCATGTGAGTTCTGGGAGAGTGTTTGGGGCTGGCTGTGTGAGTTCTGGGTGAGTGTTTGGGGCTGGCTGTTTGAGTTTCTGGGTGAGTGTTTGGGGCTGGCTGTGTGAGTTCTGGGTGAGGTTTTGGGGCTGGCTGTGTGAGTTCTGGGTGAGTGTTTGGTGCTGGCCGTGTGAGTTCTGGGTGAGTGTTTGGGGCTGGCTGTGTGAGTTCTGGGTGAGTGTTTCGGGGTGGCTGTGTGAGTTCTGGGTGAGTGTTTGGTGCTGGCCATGTAAGTTCTGGGAGAGTGTTTGGGGCTTTCTGTGTGAGTTCTGGGTGAGTGTTTGGGGCTGGCTGTGTGAGTGCTGGGTGAGGGTTTGGAGCTGGCTGTGTGAGTTCTGGGTGAGGGTTTGGGGCTGGCTGTGTGAGTTCTGGGTGAGTGTTTGGGGCTGGCTGTGTGAATGCTGGGTTAGGGTTTTGGGCTGGCTGTGTGAGTCCTGGGTGAGTGTTTGGGGCTGGCTGTGTGAGTTCTGGGTGAGGGTTTGGGGCTTGCTGTGTGAGTTCTGGGTGAGGGTATGGGGCTGGCTGTGTGAGTTCTGGGTGAGTGTTTGGGGGTGCCTGTGTGAGTTCTGGGTGAGTGCTTGGGGCTGGCTGTGTGAGTTCTGAGTGAGTGTTTGGGGCTGGCTGTGTGAGTTCTGGATGAGTGTTTGGGGCTGGCTGTGTGAGTTCTAGGTGAGAGTTTGGGGCTGGCTGTGTGATTTCTGGGTGAGTGTTTGGGGCTGGCTGTGTGAGTTCTGGGTGAGTGTTTGAGGCTGGCTGTGTGAGTTCTGGGTGAGGGTTTGGAGCTGGCTGTGTGAGTTCTGGGTGAGTGTTTGGGGCTGGCTGTGTGAGTTCTGGGTGAGTGCTGGGGCTGGCTGTGTGAGTTCTGGGTGAGTGTTTGGGGCTGGCTGTGTGAGTTCTGGGTGAGTGTTTGGGGCTCGCTGTGTGAGTTCTAGGTGAGGATTTGGGGCTGGCTGTGTGAGTTCTGGGTGAGGGTTTGGGGCTGGCTGTGTGAGTTCTGGGTGAGTGTTTGGGGCTGGCTGTGTGAGTTCTGGGTGAGGGTTTGGAGATGGCTGTATGAGTTCTGGGTGAGAGATTAGGGCTGGCCGTGTGCGTTCTGGGTAAGTGTTTGGGGCTGGCTGTGTGAGTTCTGGGTAAGTATTTGGGGCTGGCTGTGTGAGTTCTGGGTGAGTGTTTGGTGCTGGCCGTGTGAGTTCTGGGTGAGTGTTTGGGGCTGGCTGTGTTATTTCTGGGTGAGTGTTTGGGGCTGGCTGTGTGAGTTCTGGGTGAGGGTTTGGGGCTTGCTGTGTGAGTTCTGGGTGAGTGTTTGGTGCTGGCCGTGTGAGTTCTGGGTGAATGTTTGGGGCTGGCTGTGTGAGTTCTGGGTGAGTGTTTGGGGCTGGCTGTGTGAGTTCTGGGTGAGGGTTTGTTGTTGGCTGTGTGAGTTCTGGGTGAGTGTTTGGTGCTGGCCGTGTGAGTTCTGGGTGAGTGTTTGGGGCTGGTTGTGTGAGTTCTGGGTGAGTGTTTGGGGGTGGCTGTGTGGGTTCTGGGTGAGTATTTTGTGCTGGCCATGTGAGTTCTGGGAGAGTGTTTGGGGCTGGCTGTGTGAGTTCTGGGTGAGTGTTTGGGGCTGGCTGTGTGAGTTTCTGGGTGAGTGTTTGGGGCTGGCTGTGTGAGTTCTGGGTGAGGTTTTGGGGCTGGCTGTGTGAGTTCTGGGTGAGTGTTTGGAGCTGGCTGTGTGAGTTCTGGGTGAGTGTTTGGGGCTGGCTGTGTGAGTTCTGTGTGAGTGTTTGGGGCTGGATGTGTGAGTTCTGGGTGAGGGATTGGGGCTGGCTGTGTGAGTTCTGGGTGAGGGATTGGGGCTGGCGGTTTGAGTTCTGGGTGAGTGTTTGGGGCTGGCTGTGTGAGTTCTGGGTCAGTGTTTGGGGCTGGCTGTGTGAGTTCTGGGTGAGGGTTTGTTGTTGGCTGTGTGAGTTCTGGGTGAGTGTTTGGTGCTGGCCGTGTGAGTTCTGGGTGAGTGTTTGGGGCTGGTTGTGTGAGTTCTGGGTGAGTGTTTGGGGGTGGCTGTGTGAGTTCTGGGTGAGTATTTTGTGCTGGCCATGTGAGTTCTGGGAGAGTGTTTGGGGCTGGCTGTGTGAGTTCTGGGTGAGTGTTTGGGGCTGGCTGTTTGAGTTTCTGGGTGAGTGTTTGGGGCTGGCTGTGTGAGTTCTGGGTGAGGTTTTGGGGCTGGCTGTGTGAGTTCTGGGTGAGTGTTTGGTGCTGGCCGTGTGAGTTCTGGGTGAGTGTTTGGGGCTGGCTGTGTGAGTTCTGGGTGAGTGTTTCGGGGTGGCTGTGTGAGTTCTGGGTGAGTGTTTGGTGCTGGCCATGTAAGTTCTGGGAGAGTGTTTGGGGCTTTCTGTGTGAGTTCTGGGTGAGTGTTTGGGGCTGGCTGTGTGAGGTGCTGGGTGAGGGTTTGGAGCTGGCTGTGTGAGTTCTGGGTGAGGGTTTGGGGCTGGCTGTGTGAGTTCTGGGTGAGTGTTTGGGGCTGGCTGTGTGAATGCTGGGTTAGGGTTTTGGGCTGGCTGTGTGAGTCCTGGGTGAGTGTTTGGGGCTGGCTGTGTGAGTTCTGGGTGAGGGTTTGGGGCTTGAGGTGTGAGTTCTGGGTGAGGGTATGGGGCTGGCTGTGTGAGTTCTGGGTGAGTGTTTGGGGGTGCCTGTGTGAGTTCTGGGTGAGTGCTTGGGGCTGGCTGTGTGAGTTCTGGGTGAGTGTTTGGGGCTGGCTGTGTGAGTTCTGGATGAGTGTTTGGGGCTGGCTGTGTGAGTTCTAGGTGAGAGTTTGGGGCTGGCTGTGTGATTTCTGGGTGAGTGTTTGGGGCTGGCTGTGTGAGTTCTGGGTGAGTGTTTGAGGCTGGCTGTGTGAGTTCTGGGTGAGGGTTTGGAGCTGGCTGTGTGAGTTCTGGGTGAGTGTTTGGGGCTGGCTGTGTGAGTTCTGGGTGAGTGCTGGGGCTGGCTGTGTGAGTTCTGGGTGAGTGTTTGGGGCTAGCTGTGTGAGTTCTGAGTGAGTGTTTGGGGCTCGCTGTGTGAGTTCTAGGTGAGGATTTGGGGCTGGCTGTGTGAGTTCTGGGTGAGGGTTTGGGGCTGGCTGTGTGAGTTCTGGGTGAGTGTTTGGGGCTGGCTGTCTGAGTTCTGGGTGAGGGTTTGGAGATGGCTGTATGAGTTCTGGGTGAGAGATTAGGGCTGGCCGTGTGCGTTCTGGGTGAGTGTTTGGGGCTGGCTGTGTGAGTTCTGGGTAAGTATTTGGGGCTGGCTGTGTGAGTTCTGGGTGAGTGTTTGGTGCTGGCCGTGTGAGTTCTGGGTGAGTGTTTGGGGCTGGCTGTGTTATTTCTGGGTGAGTGTTTGGGGCTGGCTGTGTGAGTTCTGGGTGAGGGTTTGGGGCTTGCTGTGTGAGTTCTGGGTGAGTGTTTGGTGCTGGCCGTGTGAGTTCTGGGTGAGTGTTTGGGTCTGGCTGTGTGAGTTCTGGGTGAGTTTTTGGGGCTGGCTGTGTGAGTTCTGGGTGAGGGTTTGTTGTTGGCTGTGTGAGTTCTGGGTGAGTGTTTGGTGCTGGCCGTGTGAGTTCTGGGTGAGTGTTTGGGGCTGGTTGTGTGAGTTCTGGGTGAGTGTTTGGGGGTGGCTGTGTGAGTTCTGGGTGAGTGCTGGGGCTGGCTGTGTGAGTTCTGGGTGAGTGTTTGGGGCTGGCTGTGTGAGTTCTGGGTGAGTGTTTGGGGCTCGCTGTGTGAGTTCTAGGTGAGGATTTGGGGCTGGCTGTGTGAGTTCTGGGTGAGGGTTTGGGGCTGGCTGTGTGAGTTCTGGGTGAGTGTTTGGGGCTGGCTGTGTGAGTTCTGGGTGAGGGTTTGGAGATGGCTGTATGAGTTCTGGGTGAGAGATTAGGGCTGGCCGTGTGCGTTCTGGGTGAGTGTTTGGGGCTGGCTGTGTGAGTTCTGGGTAAGTATTTGGGGCTGGCTGTGTGAGTTCTGGGTGAGTGTTTGGTGCTGGCCGTGTGAGTTCTGGGTGAGTGTTTGGGGCTGGCTGTGTTATTTCTGGGTGAGTGTTTGGGGCTGGCTGTGTGAGTTCTGGGTGAGGGTTTGGGGCTTGCTGTGTGAGTTCTGGGTGAGTGTTTGGTGCTGGCCGTGTGAGTTCTGGGTGAGTGTTTGGGGCTGGCTGTGTGAGTTCTGGGTGAGTGTTTGGGGCTGGCTGTGTGAGTTCTGGGTGAGGGTTTGTCGCTATCTGTGTGAGTTCTGGGTGAGTGCTTGGTGCTGGCCGTGTGAGTTCTGGGTGAGTGTTTGGGGGTGGCTGTGTGAGTTCTGGGTGAGTATTTTGTGCTGGCCATGTGAGTTCTGGGAGAGTGGTTGGGGCTGGCTGTGTGAGTTCTGGGTGAGTGTTTGGTGCTGGCCGTGTGAGTTCTGGGTGAGTGTTTGGGGCTGGTTGTGTGAGTTCTGGGTGAGTGTTTGGGGGTGGCTGTGTGAGTTCTGGGTGAGTATTTTGTGCTGGCCATGTGAGTTCTGGGAGAGTGTTTGGGGCTGGCTGTGTGAGTTCTGGGTGAGTGTTTGGGGCTGGCTGTTTGAGTTTCTGGGTGAGTGTTTGGGGCTGGCTGTGTGAGTTCTGGGTGAGGTTTTGGGGCTGGCTGTGTGAGTTCTGGGTGAGTGTTTGGTGCTGGCCGTGTGAGTTCTGGGTGAGTGTTTGGGGCTGGCTGTGTGAGTTCTGGGTGAGTGTTTCGGGGTGGCTGTGTGAGTTCTGGGTGAGTGTTTGGTGCTGGCCATGTAAGTTCTGGGAGAGTGTTTGGGGCTTTCTGTGTGAGTTCTGGGTGAGTGTTTGGGGCTGGCTGTGTGAGTGCTGGGTGAGGGTTTGGAGCTGGCTGTGTGAGTTCTGGGTGAGGGTTTGGGGCTGGCTGTGTGAGTTCTGGGTGAGTGTTTGGGGCTGGCTGTGTGAATGCTGGGTTAGGGTTTTGGGCTGGCTGTGTGAGTCCTGGGTGAGTGTTTGGGGCTGGCTGTGTGAGTTCTGGGTGAGGGTTTGGGGCTTGCTGTGTGAGTTCTGGGTGAGGGTATGGGGCTGGCTGTGTGAGTTCTGGGTGAGTGTTTGGGGGTGCCTGTGTGAGTTCTGGGTGAGTGCTTGGGGCTGGCTGTGTGAGTTCTGGGTGAGTGTTTGGGGCTGGCTGTGTGAGTTCTGGATGAGTGTTTGGGGCTGGCTGTGTGAGTTCTAGGTGAGAGTTTGGGGCTGGCTGTGTGATTTCTGGGTGAGTGTTTGGGGCTGGCTGTGTGAGTTCTGGGTGAGTGTTTGAGGCTGGCTGTGTGAGTTCTGGGTGAGGGTTTGGAGCTGGCTGTGTGAGTTCTGGGTGAGTGTTTGGGGCTGGCTGTGTGAGTTCTGGGTGAGTGCTGGGGCTGGCTGTGTGAGTTCTGGGTGAGTGTTTGGGGCTGGCTGTGTGAGTTCTGGGTGAGTGTTTGGGGCTCGCTGTGTGAGTTCTAGGTGAGGATTTGGGGCTGGCTGTGTGAGTTCTGGGTGAGGGTTTGGGGCTGGCTGTGTGAGTTCTGGGTGAGTGTTTGGGGCTGGCTGTGTGAGTTCTGGGTGAGGGTTTGGAGATGGCTGTATGAGTTCTGGGTGAGAGATTAGGGCTGGCCGTGTGCGTTCTGGGTAAGTGTTTGGGGCTGGCTGTGTGAGTTCTGGGTAAGTATTTGGGGCTGGCTGTGTGAGTTCTGGGTGAGTGTTTGGTGCTGGCCGTGTGAGTTCTGGGTGAGTGTTTGGGGCTGGCTGTGTTATTTCTGGGTGAGTGTTTGGGGCTGGCTGTGTGAGTTCTGGGTGAGGGTTTGGGGCTTGCTGTGTGAGTTCTGGGTGAGTGTTTGGTGCTGGCCGTGTGAGTTCTGGGTGAATGTTTGGGGCTGGCTGTGTGAGTTCTGGGTGAGTGTTTGGGGCTGGCTGTGTGAGTTCTGGGTGAGGGTTTGTTGTTGGCTGTGTGAGTTCTGGGTGAGTGTTTGGTGCTGGCCGTGTGAGTTCTGGGTGAGTGTTTGGGGCTGGTTGTGTGAGTTCTGGGTGAGTGTTTGGGGGTGGCTGTGTGAGTTCTGGGTGAGTATTTTGTGCTGGCCATGTGAGTTCTGGGAGAGTGTTTGGGGCTGGCTGTGTGAGTTCTGGGTGAGTGTTTGGGGCTGGCTGTGTGAGTTTCTGGGTGAGTGTTTGGGGCTGGCTGTGTGAGTTCTGGGTGAGGTTTTGGGGCTGGCTGTGTGAGTTCTGGGTGAGTGTTTGGAGCTGGCTGTGTGAGTTCTGGGTGAGTGTTTGGGGCTGGCTGTGTGAGTTCTGTGTGAGTGTTTGGGGCTGGATGTGTGAGTTCTGGGTGAGGGATTGGGGCTGGCTGTGTGAGTTCTGGGTGAGGGATTGGGGCTGGCTGTTTGAGTTCTGGGTGAGTGTTTGGGGCTGGCTGTGTGAGTTCTGGGTCAGTGTTTGGGGCTGGCTGTGTGAGTTCTGGGTGAGGGTTTGTTGTTGGCTGTGTGAGTTCTGGGTGAGTGTTTGGTGCTGGCCGTGTGAGTTCTGGGTGAGTGTTTGGGGCTGGTTGTGTGAGTTCTGGGAGAGTGTTTGGGGGTGGCTGTGTGAGTTCTGGGTGAGTATTTTGTGCTGGCCATGTGAGTTCTGGGAGAGTGTTTGGGGCTGGCTGTGTGAGTTCTGGGTGAGTGTTTGGGGCTGGCTGTTTGAGTTTCTGGGTGAGTGTTTGGGGCTGGCTGTGTGAGTTCTGGGTGAGGTTTTGGGGCTGGCTGTGTGAGTTCTGGGTGAGTGTTTGGTGCTGGCCGTGTGAGTTCTGGGTGAGTGTTTGGGGCTGGCTGTGTGAGTTCTGGGTGAGTGTTTCGGGGTGGCTGTGTGAGTTCTGGGTGAGTGTTTGGTGCTGGCCATGTAAGTTCTGGGAGAGTGTTTGGGGCTTTCTGTGTGAGTTCTGGGTGAGTGTTTGGGGCTGGCTGTGTGAGTGCTGGGTTAGGGTTTGGAGCTGGCTGTGTGAGTTCTGGGTGAGGGTTTGGGGCTGGCTGTGTGAGTTCTGGGTGAGTGTTTGGGGCTGGCTGTGTGAATGCTGGGTTAGGGTTTTGGGCTGGCTGTGTGAGTCCTGGGTGAGTGTTTGGGGATGGCTGTGTGAGTTCTGGGTGAGGGTTTGGGGCTTGAGGTGTGAGTTCTGGGTGAGGGTATGGAGCTGGCTGTGTGAGTTCTGGGTGAGTGTTTGGGGGTGCCTGTGTGAGTTCTGGGTGAGTGCTTGGGGCTGGCTGTTTGAGTTCTGGGTGAGTGTTTGGGGCTGGCTGTGTGAGTTCTGGATGAGTGTTTGGGGCTGGCTGTGTGAGTTCTAGGTGAGAGTTTGGGGCTGGCTGTTTGATTTCTGGGTGAGTGTTTGGGGCTGGCTGTGTGAGTTCTGGGTGAGTGTTTGAGGCTGGCTGTGTGAGTTCTGGGTGAGGGTTTGGAGCTGGCTGTGTGAGTTCTGGGTGAGTGTTTGGGGCTGGCTGTGTGAGTTCTGATTGAGTGCTGGGGCTGGCTGTGTGAGTTCTGGGTGAGTGTTTGGGGCTAGCTGTGTGAGTTCTGGGTGAGTGTTTGGGGCTCGCTGTGTGAGTTCTAGGTGAGGATTTGGGGCTGGCTGTGTGAGTTCTGGGTGAGGGTTTGGGGCTGGCTGTGTGAGTTCTGGGTGAGTGTTTGGGGCTGGCTGTCTGAGTTCTGGGTGAGGGTTTGGAGATGGCTGTATGAGTTCTGGGTGAGAGATTAGGGCTGGCCGTGTGCGTTCTGGGTGAGTGTTTGGGGCTGGCTGTGTGAGTTCTGGGTAAGTATTTGGGGCTGGCTGTGTGAGTTCTGGGTGAGTGTTTGGTGCTGGCCGTGTGAGTTCTGGGTGAGTGTTTGGGGCTGGCTGTGTTATTTCTGGGTGAGTGTTTGGGGCTGGCTGTGTGAGTTCTGGGTGAGGGTTTGGGGCTTGCTGTGTGAGTTCTGGGTGAGTGTTTAGTGCTGGCCGTGTGAGTTCTGGGTGAGTGTTTGGGGCTGGCTGTGTGAGTTCTGGGTGAGTTTTTGGGGCTGGCTGTGTGAGTTCTGGGTGAGGGTTTGTTGTTGGCTGTGTGAGTTCTGGGTGAGTGTTTGGTGCTGGCCGTGTGAGTTCTGGGTGAGTGTTTGGGGCTGGTTGTGTGAGTTCTGGGTGAGTGTTTGGGGGTGGCTGTGTGAGTTCTGGGTGAGTATTTTGTGCTGGCCATGTGAGTTCTGGGAGAGTGTTTGGGGCTGGCTGTGTGAGTTCTGGGTGAGTGTTTGGGGCTGGCTGTGTGAGTTCTGGGTGAGGTTTTGGGGCTGGCTGTGTGAGTTCTGGGTGAGTGTTTGGGGCTGGCTGTGTGAGTTCTGGGTGAGTGTTTGGGGCTGGATGTGTGAGTTCTGGGTGAGGGTTTGGGGCTGGCTGTGTGAGTTCTGGGTGAGTGTTTGGGGCTGGCTGTGTGAGTTCTGGGTGAGGGTTTGGAGATGGCTGTATGAGTTCTGGGTGAGAGATTAGGGCTGGCCGTGTGCGTTCTGGGTGAGTGTTTGGGGCTGGCTGTGTGAGTTCTGGGTAAGTATTTGGGGCTGGCTGTGTGAGTTCTGGGTGAGTGTTTGGTGCTGGCCGTGTGAGTTCTGGGTGAGTGTTTGGGGCTGGCTGTGTTATTTCTGGGTGAGTGTTTGGGGCTGGCTGTGTGAGTTCTGGGTGAGGGTTTGGGGCTTGCTGTGTGAGTTCTGGGTGAGTGTTTGGTGCTGGCCGTGTGAGTTCTGGGTGAGTGTTTGGGGCTGGCTGTGTGAGTTCTGGGTGAGTGTTTGGGGCTGGCTGTGTGAGTTCTGGGTGAGGGTTTGTTGTTGGCTGTGTGAGTTCTGGGTGAGTGTTTGGTGCTGGCCGTGTGAGTTCTGGGTGAGTGTTTGGGGCTGGTTGTGTGAGTTCTGGGTGAGTGTTTGGGGGTGGCTGTGTGAGTTCTGGGTGAGTATTTTGTGCTGGCCATGTGAGTTCTGGGAGAGTGTTTGGGGCTGGCTGTGTGAGTTCTGGGTGAGTGTTTGGGGCTGGCTGTGTGAGTTTCTGGGTGAGTGTTTGGGGCTGGCTGTGTGAGTTCTGGGTGAGGTTTTGGGGCTGGCTGTGTGAGTTCTGGGTGAGTGTTTGGGGCTGGCTGTGTGAGTTCTGTGTGAGTGTTTGGGGCTGGATGTGTGAGTTCTGGGTGAGGGATTGGGGCTGGCTGTGTGAGTTCTGGGTGAGGGATTGGGGCTGGCGGTTTGAGTTCTGGGTGAGTGTTTGGGGCTTGCTGTGTGAGTTCTGGGTGAGTGTTTGGGGCTGGCTGTGTTATTTCTGGGTGAGTGTTTGGGGCTGGCTGTGTGAGTTCTGGGTGAGGGTTTGGGGCTTGCTGTGTGAGTTCTGGGTGAGTGTTTGGTGCTGGCCGTGTGAGTTCTGGGTGAGTGTTTGGGGCTGGCTGTGTGAGTTCTGGGTGAGTGTTTGGGGCTGGCTGTGTGAGTTCTGGGTGAGGGTTTGTTGTTGGCTGTGTGAGTTCTGGGTGAGTGTTTGGTGCTGGCCGTGTGAGTTCTGGGTGAGTGTTTGGGGCTGGTTGTGTGAGTTCTGGGTGAGTGTTTGGGGGTGGCTGTGTGAGTTCTGGGTGAGTATTTTGTGCTGGCCATGTGAGTTCTGGGAGAGTGTTTGGGGCTGGCTGTGTGAGTTCTGGGTGAGTGTTTGGGGCTGGCTGTGTGAGTTCTGGGTGAGGTTTTGGGGCTGGCTGTGTGAGTTCTGGGTGAGTGTTTGGGGCTGGCTGTGTGAGTTCTGGGTGAGTGTTTGGGGCTGGCTGTGTGAGTTCTGGGTGAGTGCTGGGGCTGGCTGTGTGAGTTCTGGGTGAGTGTTTGGGGCTGGCTGTGTGAGTTCTGGGTGAGTGTTTGGGGCTCGCTGTGTGAGTTCTAGGTGAGGATTTGGGGCTGGCTGTGTGAGTTCTGGGTGAGGGTTTGGGGCTGGCTGTGTGAGTTCTGGGTGAGTGTTTGGGGCTGGCTGTGTGAGTTCTGGGTGAGGGTTTGGAGATGGCTGTATGAGTTCTGGGTGAGAGAATAGGGCTGGCCGTGTGCGTTCTGGGTGAGTGTTTGGGGCTGGCTGTGTGAGTTCTGGGTAAGTATTTGGGGCTGGCTGTGTGAGTTCTGGGTGAGTGTTTGGTGCTGGCCGTGTGAGTTCTGGGTGAGTGTTTGGGGCTGGCTGTGTTATTTCTGGGTGAGTGTTTGGGGCTGGCTGTGTGAGTTCTGGGTGAGGGTTTGGGGCTTGCTGTGTGAGTTCTGGGTGAGTGTTTGGTGCTGGCCGTGTGAGTTCTGGGTGAGTGTTTGGGGCTGGCTGTGTGAGTTCTGGGTGAGTGTTTGGGGCTGGCTGTGTGAGTTCTGGGTGAGGGTTTGTTGTTGGCTGTGTGAGTTCTGGGTGAGTGTTTGGTGCTGGCCGTGTGAGTTCTGGGTGAGTGTTTGGGGCCGGTTGTGTGAGTTCTGGGTGAGTGTTTGGGGGTGGCTGTGTGAGTTCTGGGTGAGTATTTTGTGCTGGCCATGTGAGTTCTGGGAGAGTGTTTGGGGCTGGCTGTGTGAGTTCTGGGTGAGTGTTTGGGGCTGGCTGTGTGAGTTCTGATTGAGTGCTGGGGCTGGCTGTGTGAGTTCTGGGTGAGTGTTTGGGGCTAGCTGTGTGAGTTCTGGGTGAGTGTTTGGGGCTCGCTGTGTGAGTTCTAGGTGAGGATTTGGGGCTGGCTGTGTGAGTTCTGGGTGAGGGTTTGGGGCTGGCTGTGTGAGTTCTGGGTGAGTGTTTGGGGCTGGCTGTCTGAGTTCTGGGTGAGGGTTTGGAGATGGCTGTATGAGTTCTGGGTGAGAGATTAGGGCTGGCCGTGTGCGTTCTGGGTGAGTGTTTGGGGCTGGCTGTGTGAGTTCTGGGTAAGTATTTGGGGCTGGCTGTGTGAGTTCTGGGTGAGTGTTTGGTGCTGGCCGTGTGAGTTCTGGGTGAGTGTTTGGGGCTGGCTGTGTTATTTCTGGGTGAGTGTTTGGGGCTGGCTGTGTGAGTTCTGGGTGAGGGTTTGGGGCTTGCTGTGTGAGTTCTGGGTGAGTGTTTAGTGCTGGCCGTGTGAGTTCTGGGTGAGTGTTTGGGGCTGGCTGTGTGAGTTCTGGGTGAGTTTTTGGGGCTGGCTGTGTGAGTTCTGGGTGAGGGTTTGTTGTTGGCTGTGTGAGTTCTGGGTGAGTGTTTGGTGCTGGCCGTGTGAGTTCTGGGTGAGTGTTTGGGGCTGGTTGTGTGAGTTCTGGGTGAGTGTTTGGGGGTGGCTGTGTGAGTTCTGGGTGAGTATTTTGTGCTGGCCATGTGAGTTCTGGGAGAGTGTTTGGGGCTGGCTGTGTGAGTTCTGGGTGAGTGTTTGGGGCTGGCTGTGTGAGTTCTGGGTGAGGTTTTGGGGCTGGCTGTGTGAGTTCTGGGTGAGTGTTTGGGGCTGGCTGTGTGAGTTCTGGGTGAGTGTTTGGGGCTGGCTGTGTGAGTTCTGGGTGAGGGTTTGGGGCTGGCTGTGTGAGTTCTGGGTGAGTGTTTGGGGCTGGCTGTGTGAGTTCTGGGTGAGGGTTTGGAGATGGCTGTATGAGTTCTGGGTGAGAGATTAGGGCTGGCCGTGTGCGTTCTGGGTGAGTGTTTGGGGCTGGCTGTGTGAGTTCTGGGTAAGTATTTGGGGCTGGCTGTGTGAGTTCTGGGTGAGTGTTTGGTGCTGGCCGTGTGAGTTCTGGGTGAGTGTTTGGGGCTGGCTGTGTTATTTCTGGGTGAGTGTTTGGGGCTGGCTGTGTGAGTTCTGGGTGAGGGTTTGGGGCTTGCTGTGTGAGTTCTGGGTGAGTGTTTGGTGCTGGCCGTGTGAGTTCTGGGTGAGTGTTTGGGGCTGGCTGTGTGAGTTCTGGGTGAGTGTTTGGGGCTGGCTGTGTGAGTTCTGGGTGAGGGTTTGTTGTTGGCTGTGTGAGTTCTGGGTGAGTGTTTGGTGCTGGCCGTGTGAGTTCTGGGTGAGTGTTTGGGGCTGGTTGTGTGAGTTCTGGGTGAGTGTTTGGGGGTGGCTGTGTGAGTTCTGGGTGAGTATTTTGTGCTGGCCATGTGAGTTCTGGGAGAGTGTTTGGGGCTGGCTGTGTGAGTTCTGGGTGAGTGTTTGGGGCTGGCTGTGTGAGTTTCTGGGTGAGTGTTTGGGGCTGGCTGTGTGAGTTCTGGGTGAGGTTTTGGGGCTGGCTGTGTGAGTTCTGGGTGAGTGTTTGGGGCTGGCTGTGTGAGTTCTGTGTGAGTGTTTGGGGCTGGATGTGTGAGTTCTGGGTGAGGGATTGGGGCTGGCTGTGTGAGTTCTGGGTGAGGGATTGGGGCTGGCGGTTTGAGTTCTGGGTGAGTGTTTGGGGCTTGCTGTGTGAGTTCTGGGTGAGTGTTTGGGGCTGGCTGTGTTATTTCTGGGTGAGTGTTTGGGGCTGGCTGTGTGAGTTCTGGGTGAGGGTTTGGGGCTTGCTGTGTGAGTTCTGGGTGAGTGTTTGGTGCTGGCCGTGTGAGTTCTGGGTGAGTGTTTGGGGCTGGCTGTGTGAGTTCTGGGTGAGTGTTTGGGGCTGGCTGTGTGAGTTCTGGGTGAGGGTTTGTTGTTGGCTGTGTGAGTTCTGGGTGAGTGTTTGGTGCTGGCCGTGTGAGTTCTGGGTGAGTGTTTGGGGCTGGTTGTGTGAGTTCTGGGTGAGTGTTTGGGGGTGGCTGTGTGAGTTCTGGGTGAGTATTTTGTGCTGGCCATGTGAGTTCTGGGAGAGTGTTTGGGGCTGGCTGTGTGAGTTCTGGGTGAGTGTTTGGGGCTGGCTGTGTGAGTTCTGGGTGAGGTTTTGGGGCTGGCTGTGTGAGTTCTGGGTGAGTGTTTGGGGCTGGCTGTGTGAGTTCTGGGTGAGTGTTTGGGGCTGGCTGTGTGAGTTCTGGGTGAGTGCTGGGGCTGGCTGTGTGAGTTCTGGGTGAGTGTTTGGGGCTGGCTGTGTGAGTTCTGGGTGAGTGTTTGGGGCTCGCTGTGTGAGTTCTAGGTGAGGATTTGGGGCTGGCTGTGTGAGTTCTGGGTGAGGGTTTGGGGCTGGCTGTGTGAGTTCTGGGTGAGTGTTTGGGGCTGGCTGTGTGAGTTCTGGGTGAGGGTTTGGAGATGGCTGTATGAGTTCTGGGTGAGAGATTAGGGCTGGCCGTGTGCGTTCTGGGTGAGTGTTTGGGGCTGGCTGTGTGAGTTCTGGGTAAGTATTTGGGGCTGGCTGTGTGAGTTCTGGGTGAGTGTTTGGTGCTGGCCGTGTGAGTTCTGGGTGAGTGTTTGGGGCTGGCTGTGTTATTTCTGGGTGAGTGTTTGGGGCTGGCTGTGTGAGTTCTGGGTGAGGGTTTGGGGCTTGCTGTGTGAGTTCTGGGTGAGTGTTTGGTGCTGGCCGTGTGAGTTCTGGGTGAGTGTTTGGGGCTGGCTGTGTGAGTTCTGGGTGAGTGTTTGGGGCTGGCTGTGTGAGTTCTGGGTGAGGGTTTGTTGTTGGCTGTGTGAGTTCTGGGTGAGTGTTTGGTGCTGGCCGTGTGAGTTCTGGGTGAGTGTTTGGGGCCGGTTGTGTGAGTTCTGGGTGAGTGTTTGGGGGTGGCTGTGTGAGTTCTGGGTGAGTATTTTGTGCTGGCCATGTGAGTTCTGGGAGAGTGTTTGGGGCTGGCTGTGTGAGTTCTGGGTGAGTGTTTGGGGCTGGCTGTGTGAGTTTCTGGGTGAGTGTTTGGGGCTGGCTGTGTGAGTTCTGGGTGAGGTTTTGGGGCTGGCTGTGTGAGTTCTGGGTGAGTGTTTGGGGCTGGCTGTGTGAGTTCTGTGTGAGTGTTTGGGGCTGGATGTGTGAGTTCTGGGTGAGGGATTGGGGCTGGCTGTGTGAGTTCTGGGTGAGGGATTGGGGCTGGCGGTTTGAGTTCTGGGTGAGTGTTTGGGGCTTGCTGTGTGAGTTCTGGGTGAGTGTTTGGGGCTGGCTGTGTTATTTCTGGGTGAGTGTTTGGGGCTGGCTGTGTGAGTTCTGGGTGAGGGTTTGGGGCTTGCTGTGTGAGTTCTGGGTGAGTGTTTGGTGCTGGCCGTGTGAGTTCTGGGTGAGTGTTTGGGGCTGGCTGTGTGAGTTCTGGGTGAGTGTTTGGGGCTGGCTGTGTGAGTTCTGGGTGAGGGTTTGTTGTTGGCTGTGTGAGTTCTGGGTGAGTGTTTGGTGCTGGCCGTGTGAGTTCTGGGTGAGTGTTTGGGGCTGGTTGTGTGAGTTCCGGGTGAGTGTTTGGGGGTGGCTGTGTGAGTTCTGGGTGAGTATTTTGTGCTGGCCATGTGAGTTCTGGGAGAGTGTTTGGGGCTGGCTGTGTGAGTTCTGGGTGAGTGTTTGGGGCTGGC
Source organism: Petromyzon marinus (assembly GCF_048934315.1). NCBI lineage: Eukaryota > Metazoa > Chordata > Hyperoartia > Petromyzontiformes > Petromyzontidae > Petromyzon > Petromyzon marinus. The sequence continues at coordinate 5,770,127 of NC_133690.1, read as the reverse complement.
TGTTTGAGTTTCTGGGTGAGTGTTTGGGGCTGGCTGTGTGAGTTCTGGGTGAGGTTTTGGGGCTGGCTGTGTGAGTTCTGGGTGAGTGTTTGGTGCTGGCCGTGTGAGTTCTGGGTGAGTGTTTGGGGCTGGCTGTGTGAGTTCTGGGTGAGTGTTTCGGGGTGGCTGTGTGAGTTCTGGGTGAGTGTTTGGTGCTGGCCATGTAAGTTCTGGGAGAGTGTTTGGGGCTTTCTGTGTGAGTTCTGGGTGAGTGTTTGGGGCTGGCTGTGTGAGTGCTGGGTGAGGGTTTGGAGCTGGCTGTGTGAGTTCTGGGTGAGGGTTTGGGGCTGGCTGTGTGAGTTCTGGGTGAGTGTTTGGGGCTGGCTGTGTGAATGCTGGGTTAGAGTTTTGGGCTGGCTGTGTGAGTCCTGGGTGAGTGTTTGGGGCTGGCTGTGTGAGTTCTGGGTGAGGGTTTGGGGCTTGCTGTGTGAGTTCTGGGTGAGGGTATGGGGCTGGCTGTGTGAGTTCTGGGTGAGTGTTTGGGGGTGCCTGTGTGAGTTCTGGGTGAGTGCTTGGGGCTGGCTGTGTGAGTTCTGGGTGAGTGTTTGGGGCTGGCCGTGTGAGTTCTGGGTGAGTGTTTGGGGCTGGCTGTGTTATTTCTGGGTGAGTGTTTGGGGCTGGCTGTGTGAGTTCTGGGTGAGGGTTTGGGGCTTGCTGTGTGAGTTCTGGGTGAGTGTTTGGTGCTGGCCGTGTGAGTTCTGGGTGAGTGTTTGGGGCTGGCTGTGTGAGTTCTGGGTGAGTGTTTGGGGCTGGCTGTGTGAGTTCTGGGTGAGGGTTTGTTGTTGGCTGTGTGAGTTCTGGGTGAGTGTTTGGTGCTGGCCGTGTGAGTTCTGGGTGAGTGTTTGGGGCTGGTTGTGTGAGTTCTGGGTGAGTGTTTGGGGGTGGCTGTGTGAGTTCTGGGTGAGTATTTTGTGCTGGCCATGTGAGTTCTGGGAGAGTGTTTGGGGCTGGCTGTGTGAGTTCTGGGTGAGTGTTTGGGGCTGGCTGTGTGAGTTTCTGGGTGAGTGTTTGGGGCTGGCTGTGTGAGTTCTGGGTGAGGTTTTGGGGCTGGCTGTGTGAGTTCTGGGTGAGTGTTTGGGGCTGGCTGTGTGAGTTCTGTGTGAGTGTTTGGGGCTGGATGTGTGAGTTCTGGGTGAGGGATTGGGGCTGGCTGTGTGAGTTCTGGGTGAGGGATTGGGGCTGGCGGTTTGAGTTCTGGGTGAGTGTTTGGGGCTTGCTGTGTGAGTTCTGGGTGAGTGTTTGGGGCTGGCTGTGTTATTTCTGGGTGAGTGTTTGGGGCTGGCTGTGTGAGTTCTGGGTGAGGGTTTGGGGCTTGCTGTGTGAGTTCTGGGTGAGTGTTTGGTGCTGGCCGTGTGAGTTCTGGGTGAGTGTTTGGGGCTGGCTGTGTGAGTTCTGGGTGAGTGTTTGGGGCTGGCTGTGTGAGTTCTGGGTGAGGGTTTGTTGTTGGCTGTGTGAGTTCTGGGTGAGTGTTTGGTGCTGGCCGTGTGAGTTCTGGGTGAGTGTTTGGGGCTGGTTGTGTGAGTTCTGGGTGAGTGTTTGGGGGTGGCTGTGTGAGTTCTGGGTGAGTATTTTGTGCTGGCCATGTGAGTTCTGGGAGAGTGTTTGGGGCTGGCTGTGTGAGTTCTGGGTGAGTGTTTGGGGCTGGCTGTGTGAGTTCTGGGTGAGGTTTTGGGGCTGGCTGTGTGAGTTCTGGGTGAGTGTTTGGGGCTGGCTGTGTGAGTTCTGGGTGAGTGTTTGGGGCTGGCTGTGTGAGTTCTGGGTGAGTGCTGGGGCTGGCTGTGTGAGTTCTGGGTGAGTGTTTGGGGCTGGCTGTGTGAGTTCTGGGTGAGTGTTTGGGGCTCGCTGTGTGAGTTCTAGGTGAGGATTTGGGGCTGGCTGTGTGAGTTCTGGGTGAGGGTTTGGGGCTGGCTGTGTGAGTTCTGGGTGAGTGTTTGGGGCTGGCTGTGTGAGTTCTGGGTGAGGGTTTGGAGATGGCTGTATGAGTTCTGGGTGAGAGATTAGGGCTGGCCGTGTGCGTTCTGGGTGAGTGTTTGGGGCTGGCTGTGTGAGTTCTGGGTAAGTATTTGGGGCTGGCTGTGTGAGTTCTGGGTGAGTGTTTGGTGCTGGCCGTGTGAGTTCTGGGTAAGTGTTTGGGGCTGGCTGTGTTATTTCTGGGTGAGTGTTTGGGGCTGGCTGTGTGAGTTCTGGGTGAGGGTTTGGGGCTTGCTGTGTGAGTTCTGGGTGAGTGTTTGGTGCTGGCCGTGTGAGTTCTGGGTGAGTGTTTGGGGCTGGCTGTGTGAGTTCTGGGTGAGTGTTTGGGGCTGGCTGTGTGAGTTCTGGGTGAGGGTTTGTTGTTGGCTGTGTGAGTTCTGGGTGAGTGTTTGGTGCTGGCCGTGTGAGTTCTGGGTGAGTGTTTGGGGCCGGTTGTGTGAGTTCTGGGTGAGTGTTTGGGGGTGGCTGTGTGAGTTCTGGGTGAGTATTTTGTGCTGGCCATGTGAGTTCTGGGAGAGTGTTTGGGGCTGGCTGTGTGAGTTCTGGGTGAGTGTTTGGGGCTGGCTGTGTGAGTTTCTGGGTGAGTGTTTGGGGCTGGCTGTGTGAGTTCTGGGTGAGGTTTTGGGGCTGGCTGTGTGAGTTCTGGGTGAGTGTTTGGGGCTGGCTGTGTGAGTTCTGTGTGAGTGTTTGGGGCTGGATGTGTGAGTTCTGGGTGAGGGATTGGGGCTGGCTGTGTGATTTCTGGGTGAGGGATTGGGGCTGGCGGTTTGAGTTCTGGGTGAGTGTTTGGGGCTTGCTGTGTGAGTTCTGGGTGAGTGTTTGGGGCTGGCTGTGTTATTTCTGGGTGAGTGTTTGGGGCTGGCTGTGTGAGTTCTGGGTGAGGGTTTGGGGCTTGCTGTGTGAGTTCTGGGTGAGTGTTTGGTGCTGGCCGTGTGAGTTCTGGGTGAGTGTTTGGGGCTGGCTGTGTGAGTTCTGGGTGAGTGTTTGGGGCTGGCTGTGTGAGTTCTGGGTGAGGGTTTGTTGTTGGCTGTGTGAGTTCTGGGTGAGTGTTTGGTGCTGGCCGTGTGAGTTCTGGGTGAGTGTTTGGGGCTGGTTGTGTGAGTTCCGGGTGAGTGTTTGGGGGTGGCTGTGTGAGTTCTGGGTGAGTATTTTGTGCTGGCCATGTGAGTTCTGGGAGAGTGTTTGGGGCTGGCTGTGTGAGTTCTGGGTGAGTGTTTGGGGCTGGCTGTTTGAGTTTCTGGGTGAGTGTTTGGGGCTGGCTGTGTGAGTTCTGGGTGAGGTTTTGGGGCTGGCTGTGTGAGTTCTGGGTGAGTGTTTGGTGCTGGCCGTGTGAGTTCTGGCTGAGTGTTTGGGGCTGGCTGTGTGAGTTCTGGGTGAGTGTTTCGGGGTGGCTGTGTGAGTTCTGGGTGAGTGTTTGGTGCTGGCCATGTAAGTTCTGGGAGAGTGTTTGGGGCTTTCTGTGTGAGTTCTGGGTGAGTGTTTGGGGCTGGCTGTGTGAGTGCTGGGTGAGGGTTTGGAGCTGGCTGTGTGAGTTCTGGGTGAGGGTTTGGGGCTGGCTGTGTGAGTTCTGGGTGAGTGTTTGGGGCTGGCTGTGTGAATGCTGGGTTAGAGTTTTGGGCTGGCTGTGTGAGTCCTGGGTGAGTGTTTGGGGCTGGCTGTGTGAGTTCTGGGTGAGGGTTTGGGGCTTGCTGTGTGAGTTCTGGGTGAGGGTATGGGGCTGGCTGTGTGAGTTCTGGGTGAGTGTTTGGGGGTGCCTGTGTGAGTTCTGGGTGAGTGCTTGGGGCTGGCTGTGTGAGTTCTGGGTGAGTGTTTGGGGCTGGCTGTGTGAGTTCTGGATGAGTGTTTGGGGCTGGCTGTGTGAGTTCTAGGTGAGAGTTTGGGGCTGGCTGTGTGATTTCTGGGTGAGTGTTTGGGGCTGGCTGTGTGAGTTCTGGGTGAGTGTTTGAGGCTGGCTGTGTGAGTTCTGGGTGAGGGTTTGGAGCTGGCTGTGTGAGTTCTGGGTGAGTGTTTGGGGCTGGCTGTGTGAGTTCTGGGTGAGTGGTGGGGCTGGCTGTGTGAGTTCTGGGTGAGTGTTTGGGGCTGGCTGTGTGAGTTCTGGGTGAGTGTTTGGGGCTCGCTGTGTGAGTTCTAGGTGAGGATTTGGGGCTGGCTGTGTGAGTTCTGGGTGAGGGTTTTGGGCTGGCTGTGTGAGTTCTGGGTGAGTGTTTGGGGCTGGCTGTGTGAGTTCTGGGTGAGGGTTTGGAGATGGCTGTATGAGTTCTGGGTGAGAGATTAGGGCTGGCCGTGTGCGTTCTGGGTAAGTGTTTGGGGCTGGCTGTGTGAGTTCTGGGTAAGTATTTGGGGCTGTCTGTGTGAGTTCTGGGTGAGTGTTTGGTGCTGGCCGTGTGAGTTCTGGGTGAGTGTTTGGGGCTGGCTGTGTTATTTCTGGGTGAGTGTTTGGGGCTGGCTGTGTGAGTTCTGGGTGAGGGTTTGGGGCTTGCTGTGTGAGTTCTGGGTGAGTGTTTGGTGCTGGCCGTGTGAGTTCTGGGTGAGTGTTTGGGGCTGGCTGTGTGAGTTCTGGGTGAGTGTTTGGGGCTGGCTGTGTGAGTTCTGGGTGAGGGTTTGTTGTTGGCTGTGTGAGTTCTGGGTGAGTGTTTGGTGCTGGCCGTGTGAGTTCTGGGTGAGTGTTTGGGGCTGGTTGTGTGAGTTCTGGGTGAGTGTTTGGGGGTGGCTGTGTGAGTTCTGGGTGAGTATTTTGTGCTGGCCATGTGAGTTCTGGGATAGTGTTTGGGGCTGGCTGTGTGAGTTCTGGGTGAGTGTTTGGGGCTGGCTGTGTGAGTTTCTGGGTGAGTGTTTGGGGCTGGCTGTGTGAGTTCTGGGTGAGGTTTTGGGGCTGGCTGTGTGAGTTCTGGGTGAGTGTTTGGAGCTGGCTGTGTGAGTTCTGGGTGAGTGTTTGGGGCTGGCTGTGTGAGTTCTGTGTGAGTGTTTGGGGCTGGATGTGTGAGTTCTGGGTGAGGGATTGGGGCTGGCTGTGTGAGTTCTGGGTGAGGGATTGGGGCTGGCGGTTTGAGTTCTGGGTGAGTGTTTGGGGCTGGCTGTGTGAGTTCTGGGTCAGTGTTTGGGGCTGGCTGTGTGAGTTCTGGGTGAGGGTTTGTCGCTATCTGTGTGAGTTCTGGGTGAGTGTTTGGTGCTGGCCGTGTGAGTTCTGGGTGAGTGTTTGGGGCTGGCTGTGTGAGTTCTGGGTTAGTGTTTCGGGGTGGCTGTGTGAGTTCTGGGTGAGTGTTTGGGGCTGGCTGTGTGAGTTCTGGGTGAGTGTTTGGTGCTGGCCGTGTGAGTTCTGGGTGAGTGTTTGGGGCTGGTTGTGTGAGTTCTGGGTGAGTGTTTGGGGGTGGCTGTGTGAGTTCTGGGTGAGTATTTTGTGCTGGCCATGTGAGTTCTGGGAGAGTGTTTGGGGCTGGCTGTGTGAGTTCTGGGTGAGTGTTTGGGGCTGGCTGTGTGAGTTTCTGGGTGAGTGTTTGGGGCTGGCTGTGTGAGTTCTGGGTGTCGTTTTGGGGCTGGCTGTGTGAGTTCTGGGTGAGTGTTTGGAGCTGGCTGTGTGAGTTCTGGGTGAGTGTTTGGGGCTGGCTGTGTGAGTTCTGTGTGAGTGTTTGGGGCTGGATGTGTGAGTTCTGGGTGAGGGATTGGGGCTGGCTGTGTGAGTTCTGGGTGAGGGATTGGGGCTGGCGGTTTGAGTTCTGGGTGAGTGTTTGGGGCTGGCTGTGTGAGTTCTGGGTCAGTGTTTGGGGCTGGCTGTGTGAGTTCTGGGTGAGGGTTTGTCGCTATCTGTGTGAGTTCTGGGTGAGTGTTTGGTGCTGGCCGTGTGAGTTCTGGGTGAGTGTTTGGGGCTGGCTGTGTGAGTTCTGGGTGAGTGTTTGGGGCTGGCTGTGTGAGTTCTGTGTGAGTGTTTGGGGCTGGCTGTGTGAGTTCTGTGTGAGTGTTTGGGGCTGGATGTGTGAGTTCTGGGTGAGGGATTGGGGCTGGCTGTGTGAGTTCTGGGTGAGGGATTGGGGCTGGCGGTTTGAGTTCTGGGTGAGTGTTTGGGGCTGGCTGTGTGAGTTCTGGGTCAGTGTTTGGGGCTGGCTGTGTGAGTTCTGGGTGAGGGTTTGTCGCTATCTGTGTGAGTTCTGGGTGAGTGTTTGGTGCTGGCCGTGTGAGTTCTGGGTGAGTGTTTGGGGCTGGCTGTGTGAGTTCTGGGTGAGTGTTTCGGGGTGGCTGTGTGAGTTCTGGGTGAGTGTTTGGGGCTGGCTCTGTGAGTTCTGGGTGAGTGTTTGGTGCTGGCCGTGTGAGTTCTGAGTGAGTGTTTGGGGCTGGTTGTGTGAGTTCTGGGTGAGTGTTTGGGGGTGGCTGTGTGAGTTCTGGGTGAGTATTTTGTGCTGGCCATGTGAGTTCTGGGAGAGTGTTTGGGGCTGGCTGTGTGAGTTCTGGGTGAGTGTTTGGGGCTGGCTGTGTGAGTTTCTGGGTGAGTGTTTGGGGCTGGCTGTGTGAGTTCTGGGTGTCGTTTTGGGGCTGGCTGTGTGAGTTCTGGGTGAGTGTTTGGAGCTGGCTGTGTGAGTTCTGGGTGAGTGTTTGGGGCTGGCTGTGTGAGTTCTGTGTGAGTGTTTGGGGCTGGATGTGTGAGTTCTGGGTGAGGGATTGGGGCTGGCTGTGTGAGTTCTGGGTGAGGGATTGGGGCTGGCGGTTTGAGTTCTGGGTGAGTGTTTGGGGCTGGCTGTGTGAGTTCTGGGTCAGTGTTTGGGGCTGGCTGTGTGAGTTCTGGGTGAGGGTTTGTCGCTATCTGTGTGAGTTCTGGGTGAGTGTTTGGTGCTGGCCGTGTGAGTTCTGGGTGAGTGTTTGGGGCTGGCTGTGTGAGTTCTGGGTGAGTGTTTGGGGCTGGCTGTGTGAGTTCTGGGTGAGGGTTTGTTGTTGGCTGTGTGAGTTCTGGGTGAGTGTTTGGTGCTGGCCGTGTGAGTTCTGGGTGAGTGTTTGGGGCTGGTTGTGTGAGTTCTGGGTGAGTGTTTGGGTGTGGCTGTGTGAGTTCTGGGTGAGTATTTTGTGCTGGCCATGTGAGTTCTGGGAGAGTGTTTAGGGCTGGCTGTGTGAGTTCTGGGTGAGTGTTTGGGGCTGGCTGTTTGAGTTTCTGGGTGAGTGTTTGGGGCTGGCTGTGTGAGTTCTGGGTGAGGTTTTGGGGCTGGCTGTGTGAGTTCTGGGTGAGTGTTTGGTGCTGGCCGTGTGAGTTCTGGGTGAGTGTTTGGGGCTGGCTGTGTGAGTTCTGGGTGAGTGTTTCGGGGTGGCTGTGTGAGTTCTGGGTGAGTGTTTGGTGCTGGCCATGTAAGTTCTGGGAGAGTGTTTGGGGCTTTCTGTGTGAGTTCTGGGTGAGTGTTTGGGGCTGGCTGTGTGAGTGCTGGGTGAGGGTTTGGAGCTGGCTGTGTGAGTTCTGGGTGAGGGTTTGGGGCTGGCTGTGTGAGTTCTGGGTGAGTGTTTGGGGCTGGCTGTGTGAATGCTGGGTTAGGGTTTTGGGCTGGCTGTGTGAGTCCTGGGTGAGTGTTTGGGGCTGGCTGTGTGAGTTCTGGGTGAGGGTTTGGGGCTTGCTGTGTGAGTTCTGGGTGAGGGTATCGGGCTGGCTGTGTGAGTTCTGGGTGAGTGTTTGGGGGTGCCTGTGTGAGTTCTGGGTGAGTGCTTGGGGCTGGCTGTGTGAGTTCTGGGTGAGTGTTTGGGGCTGGCTGTGTGAGTTCTGGATGAGTGTTTGGGGCTGGCTGTGTGAGTTCTAGGTGAGAGTTTGGGGCTGGCTGTGTGATTTCTGGGTGAGTGTTTGGGGCTGGCTGTGTGAGTTCTGGGTGAGTGTTTGAGGCTGGCTGTGTGAGTTCTGGGTGAGGGTTTGGAGCTGGCTGTGTGAGTTCTGGGTGAGTGTTTGGGGCTGGCTGTGTGAGTTCTGGGTGAGTGCTGGGGCTGGCTGTGTGAGTTCTGGGTGAGTGTTTGGGGCTGGCTGTGTGAGTTCTGGGTGAGTGTTTGGGGCTCGCTGTGTGAGTTCTAGGTGAGGATTTGGGGCTGGCTGTGTGAGTTCTGGGTGAGGGTTTGGGGCTGGCTGTGTGAGTTCTGGGTGAGTGTTTGGGGCTGGCTGTGTGAGTTCTGGGTGAGGGTTTGGAGATGGCTGTATGAGTTCTGGGTGAGAGATTAGGGCTGGCCGTGTGCGTTCTGGGTAAGTGTTTGGGGCTGGCTGTGTGAGTTCTGGGTAAGTATTTGGGGCTGGCTGTGTGAGTTCTGGGTGAGTGTTTGGTGCTGGCCGTGTGAGTTCTGGGTGAGTGTTTGGGGCTGGCTGTGTTATTTCTGGGTGAGTGTTTGGGGCTGGCTGTGTGAGTTCTGGGTGAGGGTTTGGGGCTTGCTGTGTGAGTTCTGGGTGAGTGTTTGGTGCTGGCCGTGTGAGTTCTGGGTGAGTGTTTGGGGCTGGCTGTGTGAGTTCTGGGTGAGTGTTTGGGGCTGGCTGTGTGAGTTCTGGGTGAGGGTTTGTTGTTGGCTGTGTGAGTTCTGGGTGAGTGTTTGGTGCTGGCCGTGTGAGTTCTGGGTGAGTGTTTGGGGCTGGTTGTGTGAGTTCTGGGTGAGTGTTTGGGGGTGGCTGTGTGAGTTCTGGGTGAGTATTTTGTGCTGGCCATGTGAGTTCTGGGAGAGTGTTTGGGGCTGGCTGTGTGAGTTCTGGGTGAGTGTCTGGGGCTGGCTGTGTGAGTTTCTGGGTGAGTGTTTGGGGCTGGCTGTGTGAGTTCTGGGTCAGTGTTTGGGGCTGGCTGTGTGAGTTCTGGGTGAGGGTTTGTCGCTATCTGTGTGAGTTCTGGGTGAGTGTTTGGTGCTGGCCGTGTGAGTTCTGGGTGAGTGTTTGGGGCTGGCTGTGTGAGTTCTGGGTGAGTGTTTCGGGGTGGCTGTGTGAGTTCTGGGTGAGTGTTTGGGGCTGGCTGTGTGAGTTCTGGATGAGTGTTTGGGGCTGGCTGTGTGAGTTCTGGGTGAGGGTTTGTTGTTGGCTGTGTGAGTTCTGGGTGAGTGTTTGGTGCTGGCCGTGTGAGTTCTGGGTGAGTGTTTGGGGCTGGTTGTGTGAGTTCTGGGTGAGTGTTTGGGGGTGGCTGTGTGAGTTCTGGGTGAGTATTTTGTGCTGGCCATGTGAGTTCTGGGAGAGTGTTTGGGGCTGGCTGTGTGAGTTCTGGGTGAGTGTTTGGGGCTGGCTGTGTGAGTTTCTGGGTGAGTGTTTGGGGCTGGCTGTGTGAGTTCTGGGTGAGGTTTTGGGGCTGGCTGTGTGAGTTCTGGGTGAGTGTTTGGAGCTGGCTGTGTGAGTTCTGGGTGAGTGTTTGGGGCTGGCTGTGTGAGTTCTGTGTGAGTGTTTGGGGCTGGATGTGTGAGTTCTGGGTGAGGGATTGGGGCTGGCTGTGTGAGTTCTGGGTGAGGGATTGGGGCTGGCGGTTTGAGTTCTGGGTGAGTGTTTGGGGCTGGCTGTGTGAGTTCTGGATCAGTGTTTGGGGCTGGCTGTGTGAGTTCTAGGTGATGGTTTGTCGCTATCTGTGTGAGTTCTGGGTGAGTGTTTGGTGCTGGCCGTGTGAGTTCTGGGTGAGTGTTTGGGGCTGGCTGTGTGAGTTCTGGGTGAGTGTTTCGGGGTGGCTGTGTGAGTTCTGGGTGAGTGTTTGGTGCTGGCCATGTGAGTTCTGGGAGAGTGTTTGGGGCTTTCTGTGTGAGTTCTGGGTGAGTGTTTGGGGCTGGTTGTGTGAGTTCTGGGTGAGTGTTTGGGGCTGGCTGTGTGAGTTCTGGGTGACTGTTTAGGGCTGGCTGTGTGAGTTCTGGGTGAGTGCTGGGGCTGGCTGTGTGAGTTCTGGGTGAGTGTTTGGGGCTGGCTGTGTAAGTTCTCGGTGAGTGTTTGGGGCTGGCTGTGTGAGTTCTGGGTGAGTGTTTGGGGCTGGCTGTGTGAGTTCTGGGTGAGTGTTTGGGGCTGGCTGAGTGAGTTTTAGGTGAGGATTTGCGGCTGGCTGTGTGAGTTCTGGGTGAGTGTTTGGGGCTGATTGTGTGAGTTCTGGGTGAGTGTTTGGGGCTGGCTGTGTGAGTTCTGGGTGACTGTTTGGAGCTGGCTGTGTGAGTTCTGGGTGAGTGTTTGGGGCTGGCTGTGTGAGTTCTGGGTGACTGTTTGGGGCTGGTTGTGTGAGTTCTGGGTGAGGGTTTGGAGCTGGCTGTGTGAGTTCTGGGTGAGTGTTTGAGGCTGGCTGTGTGAGTTCTGGGTGAGGGTTTGGAGCTGGCTGTGTGAGTTCTGGGTGAGTGTTTGGGGCTGGCTGTGTGAGTGCTGAATGAGGGTTTGGGGCTGGCTGTGTGAGTTCTGGGTGTGGGTTTGGGGCTGGCTGTGTGAGTTCTGGGTGACTGTTTGGGGCTGGTTGTGTGAGTTCTAGGTGAGTGTTTGGGGCTGGCTGTGTGAGTTCTGGGTGAGGGTTTGGAGATGGCTGTATGAGTTCTGGGTGAGAGATTAGGGCTGGCCGTATGCGTTCTGGGTGAGTGTTTGGGGCTGGCTGTGTGAGTTCTGGGTGAGGGTTTGGAGCTGGCTGTGTGAGTTCTGGGTGAGTGTTTGGGGCTGGCTGTGTGAGTTCTGGGTGAGTGCTGGGGCTGGCTGTGTGAGTTCTGGGTGAGTGTTTGGGGCTGGCTGTGTGAGTTCTGGTTGAGTGTTTGGGGCTCGCTGTGTGAGTTCTAGGTGAGGATTTGGGGCTGGCTGTGTGAGTTCTGGGTGAGGGTTTGGGGCTGGCTGTGTGAGTTCTGGGTGAGTGTTTGGGGCTGGCTGTGTGAGTTCTGGGTGAGGGTTTGGAGATGGCTGTATGAGTTCTGGGTGAGAGAATAGGGCTGGCCGTGTGCGTTCTGGGTGAGTGTTTGGGGCTGGCTGTGTGAGTTCTGGGTAAGTATTTGGGGCTGGCTGTGTGAGTTCTGGGTGAGTGTTTGGTGCTGGCCGTGTGAGTTCTGGGTGAGTGTTTGGGACTGGCTGTGTTATTTCTGGGGGAGTGTTTGGGGCTGGCTGTGTGAGTTCTGGGTGAGGGTTTGGGGCTTGCTGTGTGAGTTCTGGGTGAGTGTTTGGTGCTGGCCGTGTGAGTTCTGGGTGAGTGTTTGGGGCTAGCTGTGTGAGTTCTGGGTGAGTGTTTGGGGCTGGCTGTGTGAGTTCTGGGTGATGGTTTGTTGTTGGCTGTGTGAGTTCTGGGTGAGTGTTTGGTGCTGGCCGTGTGAGTTCTGGGTGAGTGTTTGGGGCTGGTTGTGTGAGTTCTGGGTGAGTGTTTGGGGGTGGCTGTGTGAGTTCTGGGTGAGTATTTTGTGCTGGCCATGTGAGTTCTGGGAGAGTGTTTGGGGCTGGCTGTGTGAGTTCTGGGTGAGTGTTTGCGGCTGGCTGTTTGAGTTTCTGGGTGAGTGTTTGGGGCTGGCTGTGTGAGTTCTGGGTGAGGTTTTGGGGCTGTCTGTGTGAGTTCTGGGTGAGTGTTTGGAGCTGGCTGTGTGAGTTCTGGGTGAGTGTTTGGGGCTGGCTGTGTGAGTTCTGGATGAGTGTTTGGGGCTGGCTGTGTGAGTTCTAGGTGAGAGTTTGGGGCTGGCTGTGTGATTTCTGGGTGAGTGTTTGGGGCTGGCTGTGTGAGTTCTGGGTGAGTGTTTGAGGCTGGCTGTGTGAGTTCTGGGTGACGGTTTGGAGCTGGCTGTGTGAGTTCTGGGTGAGTGTTTGGGGCTGGCTGTGTGAGTTCTGGGTGAGTGCTGGGGCTGGCTGTGTGAGTTCTGGGTGAGTGTTTGGGGCTGGCTGTGTGAGTTCTGGGTGAGGGTTTGGGGCTCGCTGTGTGAGTTCTAGGTAAGGATTTGGGGCTGGCCGTGTGAGTTCTGGGTGAGTGTTTGGGGCTGGCTGTGTGAGTTCTGGGTAAGTATTTGGGGCTGGCTGTGTGAGTTCTGGGTGAGTGTTTGGTGCTGGCCGTGTGAGTTCTGGGTGAGTGTTTGGGGCTGGCTGTGTTATTTCTGGGTGAGTGTTTGGGGCTGGCTGTGTGAGTTCTGGGTGAGGGTTTGGGGCTTGCTGTGTGAGTTCTGGGTGAGTGTTTGGTGCTGGCCGTGTGAGTTCTGGGTGAGTGTTTGGGGCTGGCTGTGTGAGTTCTGGTGAGTGTTTGGGGCTGGCTGTGTGAGTTCTGGGTGAGGGTTTGTTGTTGGCTGTGTGAGTTCTGGGTGAGTGTTTGGTGCTGGCCGTGTGAGTTCTGGGTGAGTGTTTGGGGCTGGTTGTGTGAGTTCTGGGTGAGTGTTTGGGGGTGGCTGTGTGAGTTCTGGGTGAGTATTTTGTGCTGGCCATGTGAGTTCTGGGAGAGTGTTTGGGGCTGGCTGTGTGAGTTCTGGGTGAGTGTTTGGGGCTGGCTGTGTGAGTTTCTGGGTGAGTGTTTGGGGCTGGCTGTGTGAGTTCTGGGTGAGGTTTTGGGGCTGGCTGTGTGAGTTCTGGGTGAGTGTTTGGAGCTGGCTGTGTGAGTTCTGGGTGAGTGTTTGGGGCTGGCTGTGTGAGTTCTGTGTGAGTGTTTGGGGCTGGATGTGTGAGTTCTGGGTGAGGGATTGGGGCTGGCTGTGTGAGTTCTGGGTGAGGGATTGGGGCTGGCGGTTTGAGTTCTGGGTGAGTGTTTGGGGCTGGCTGATTGAGTTCTGGGTCAGTGTTTGGGGCTGGCTGTGTGAGTTCTGGGTGAGGGTTTGTCGCTATCTGTGTGAGTTCTGGGTGAGTGTTTGGGGCTGGCTGAGTGAGTTTTAGGTGAGGATTTTGGGGCTGGCTGTGTGAGTTCTAGGTGAGTGTTTGGGGCTGATTGTGTGAGTTCTGGGTGAGTGTTTGGGGCTGGCTGTGTGAGTTCTGGGTGAGGGTTTGGAGCTGGCTGTGTGAGTTCTGGGTGAGTGTTTGGGGCTGGCTGTGTGAGTTCTGGGTGACTGTTTGGGGCTGGTTGTGTGAGTTCTGGGTGAGGGTTTGGAGCTGGCTGTGTGAGTTCTGGGTGAGTGTTTGAGGCTGGCTGTGTGAGTTCTGGGTGAGGGTTTGGAGCTGGCTGTGTGAGTTCTGGGTGAGGGTTTGGGGCTGGCTGTGTGAGTGCTGAATGAGGGTTTGGGGCTGGCTGTGTGAGTTCTGGGTGTGGGTTTGGGGCTGGCTGTGTGAGTTCTGGGTGACTGTTTGGGGCTGGTTGTGTGAGTTCTGGGTGAGTGTTTGGGGCTGGCTGTGTGAGTTCTGGGTGAGGGTTTGGAGATGGCTGTATGAGTTCTGGGTGAGAGATTAGGGCTGGCCGTGTGCGTTCTGGGTGAGTGTTTGGGGCTGGCTGTGTGAGTTCTGGGTGAGGGTTTGGAGCTGGCTGTGTGAGTTCTGGGTGAGTGTTTGGGGCTGGCTGTGTGAGTTCTGGGTGAGTGTTTGGGGCTGGCTGTGTGAGTTCTGGGTCAGTGTTTGGGGCTCGCTGTGTGAGTTCTAGGTGAGGATTTGGGGCTGGCTGTGTGAGTTCTGGGTGAGGGTTTGGGGCTGGCTGTGTGAGTTCTGTGTGAGTGTTTGGGGCTGGATGTGTGAGTTCTGGGTGAGGGATTGGGGCTGGCTGTGTGAGTTCTGGGTGAGGGATTGGGGCTGGCGGTTTGAGTTCTGGGTGAGTGTTTGGGGCTGGCTGATTGAGTTCTGGGTCAGTGTTTGGGGCTGGCTGTGTGAGTTCTGGGTGAGGGTTTGTCGCTATCTGTGTGAGTTCTGGGTGAGTGTTTGGGGCTGGCTGAGTGAGTTTTAGGTGAGGATTTTGGGGCTGGCTGTGTGAGTTCTAGGTGAGTGTTTGGGGCTGATTGTGTGAGTTCTGGGTGAGTGTTTGGGGCTGGCTGTGTGAGTTCTGGGTGAGGGTTTGGAGCTGGCTGTGTGAGTTCTGGGTGAGTGTTTGGGGCTGGCTGTGTGAGTTCTGGGTGACTGTTTGGGGCTGGTTGTGTGAGTTCTGGGTGAGGGTTTGGAGCTGGCTGTGTGAGTTCTGGGTGAGTGTTTGAGGCTGGCTGTGTGAGTTCTGGGTGAGGGTTTGGAGCTGGCTGTGTGAGTTCTGGGTGAGGGTTTGGGGCTGGCTGTGTGAGTGCTGAATGAGGGTTTGGGGCTGGCTGTGTGAGTTCTGGGTGTGGGTTTGGGGCTGGCTGTGTGAGTTCTGGGTGACTGTTTGGGGCTGGTTGTGTGAGTTCTGGGTGAGTGTTTGGGGCTGGCTGTGTGAGTTCTGGGTGAGGGTTTGGAGATGGCTGTATGAGTTCTGGGTGAGAGATTAGGGCTGGCCGTGTGCGTTCTGGGTGAGTGTTTGGGGCTGGCTGTGTGAGTTCTGGGTGAGGGTTTGGAGCTGGCTGTGTGAGTTCTGGGTGAGTGTTTGGGGCTGGCTGTGTGAGTTCTGGGTGAGTGCTGGGGCTGGCTGTGTGAGTTCTGGGTGAGTGTTTGGGGCTGGCTGTGTGAGTTCTGGGTCAGTGTTTGGGGCTCGCTGTGTGAGTTCTAGGTGAGGATTTGGGGCTGGCTGTGTGAGTTCTGGGTGAGGGTTTGGGGCTGGCTGTGTGAGTTCTGGGTGAGTGTTTGGGGCTGGCTGTGTGAGTTCTGGGTGAGTGTTTGGTGCTGGCCGTGTGAGTTCTGGGTGAGTGTTTGGGGCTGGCTGTGTTATTTCTGGGTGAGTGTTTGGGGCTGGCTGTGTGAGTTCTGGGTGAGGGTTTGGGGCTTGCTGTGTGAGTTCTGGGTGAGTGTTTGGGGCTGGCTGTGTGAGTTCTGGGTGAGTGTTTGGGGCTGGCTGTGTGAGTTCTGGGTGAGGGTTTGTTGTTGGCTGTGTGAGTTCTGGGTGAGTGTTTGGTGCTGGCCGTGTGAGTTCTGGGTGAGTGTTTGGGGCTGGTTGTGTGAGTTCTGGGTGAGTGTTTGGGGGTGGCTGTGTGAGTTCTGGGTGAGTATTTTGTGCTGGCCATGTGAGTTCTGGGAGAGTGTTTGGGGCTGGCTGTGTGAGTTCTGGGTGAGTGTTTGGGGCTGGCTGTTTGAGTTTCTGGGTGAGTGTTTGGGGCTGGCTGTGTGAGTTCTGGGTGAGGTTTTGGGGCTGTCTGTGTGAGTTCTGGGTGAGTGTTTGGAGCTGGCTGTGTGAGTTCTGGGTGAGTGTTTGGGGCTGGCTGTGTGAGTTCTGTGTGAGTGTTTGGGGCTGGATGTGTGAGTTCTGGGTGAGGGATTGGGGCTGGCTGTGTGAGTTCTGGGTGAGGGATTGGGGCTGGCGGTTTGAGTTCTGGGTGAGTGTTTGGGGCTGGCTGTGTGAGTTCTGGGTCAGTGTTTGGGGCTGGCTGTGTGAGTTCTGGGTGAGGGTTTGTCGCTATCTGTGTGAGTTCTGGGTGAGTGTTTGGTGCTGGCCGTGTGAGTTCTGGGTGAGTGTTTGGGGCTGGCTGTGTGGGTTCTGGGTGAGTGTTTCGGGGTGGCTGTGTGAGTTCTGGGTGAGTGTTTGGTGCTGGCCATGTGAGTTCTGGGAGAGTGTTTGGTGCTTTCTGTGTGAGTTCTGGGTGAGTGTTTGGGGCTGGTTGTGTGAGTTCTGGGTGAGTGTTTGGGGCTGGCTGTGTGAGTTCTGGGTGACTGGGGCTGGCTGTGTGAGTTCTGGGTGAGTGCTGGGGCTGGCTGTGTGAGTTCTGGGTGAGTGTTTGGGGCTGGCTGTGTAAGTTCTCGGTGAGTGTTTGGGGCTGGCTGTGTGAGTTCTGGGTGAGTGTTTGGGGCTGGCTGTGTGCGTTCTGGGTGAGTGTTTGGGGCTGGCTGTGTGAGTTCTGGGTGAGGGTTTGGAGCTGGCTGTGTGAGTTCTGGGTGAGTGTTTGGGGCTGGCTGTGTGAGTTCTGGGTGACTGTTTGGGGCTGGTTGTGTGAGTTCTGGGTGAGGGTGTGGAGCTGGCTGTGTGAGTTCTGGGTGAGTGTTTGAGGCTGGCTGTGTGAGTTCTGGGTGAGGGTTTGGAGCTGGCTGTGTGAGTTCTGGGTGAGGGTTTGGGGCTGGCTGTTTGAGTTCTGGGTGAGTGTTTGGGGCTGGCTGTGTGAGTGCTGAATGAGGGTTTGGGGCTGGCTGTGTGAGTTCTGGGTGTGGGTTTGGGGCTGGCTGTGTGAGTTCTGGGTGACTGTTTGGGGCTGGTTGTGTGAGTTCTGGGTGAGTGTTTGAGGCTGGCTGTGTGAGTTCTGGGTGAGGGTTTGGAGCTGGCGGTGTGAGTTCTGGGTGAGTGTTTGGGGCTGGCTGTGTGAGTTCTGGGTGAGTGTTTGGGGCTGGCTGTGTGAGTTCTGGGTGAGTGTTTGGGGCTGGCTGTGTGAGTTCTGGGTGAGTGTTTGGGGCTGGCTGTGTGAGTTCTAGGTGAGGATTTGGGGCTGGCTGTGTGAGTTCTGGGTGAGTGTTTGGGGCTGGCTGTGTGAGTTCTGGGTGAGGGTTTGGAGATGGCTGTATGAGTTCTGGGTGAGAGATTAGGGCTGGCCGTGTGCGTTCTGGGTGAGTGTTTGGGGCTGGCTGTGTGAGTTCTGGGTAAGTGTTTGGGGCTGGCTGTGTGAGTTCTGGGTGAGTGTTTGGTGCTGTCCGTGTGAGTTCTGGGTGAGTGTTTGGGGCTGGCTGTGTTATTTCTGGGTGAGTGTTTGGGGCTGGCTGTGTGAGTTCTGGGTGAGGGTTTGGGGCTTGCTGTGTGAGTTCTGGGTGAGTGTTTGGTGCTGGCCCTGTGAGTTCTGGGTGAGTGTTTGGGGCTGGCTGTGTGAGTTCTGGGTGAGTCTTTGGGGCTGGCTGTGTGAGTTCTGGGTGAGGGTTTGTTGTTGGCTGTGTGAGTTCTGGTTGAGTGTTTGGTGCTGGCCGTGTGAGTTCTGGGTGAGTGTTTGGGGCTGGTTGTGTGAGTTCTGGGTGAGTGTTTGGGGGTGGCTGTGTGAGTTCTGGGTGAGTATTTTGTGCTGGCCATGTGAGTTCTGGGAGAGTGTTTGGGGCTGGCTGTGTGAGTTCTGGGTGAGTGTTTGGGGCTGGCTGTTTGAGTTCTGGGTGAGTGCTGGGGCTGGCTGTGTGAGTTCTGGGTGAGTGTTTGGAGCTGGCTGTGTGAGTTCTGGGTGAGTGTTTGGGGCTGGCTGTGTGAGTTCTGTGTGAGTGTTTGGGGCTGGATGTGTGAGTTCTGGGTGAGGGATTGGGGCTGGCTGTGTGAGTTCTGGGTGAGGGATTGGGGCTGGCGGTTTGAGTTCTGGGTGAGTGTTTGGGGCTGGCTGTGTGAGTTCTGGGTCAGTGTTTGGGGCTGGCTGTGTGAGTTCTGGGTGAGGGTTTGTCGCTATCTGTGTGAGTTCTGGGTGAGTGTTTGGGGCTGGCTGAGTGAGTTTTAGGTGAGGATTTTGGGGCTGGCTGTGTGAGTTCTAGGTGAGTGTTTGGGGCTGATTGTGTGAGTTCTGGGTGAGTGTTTGGGGCTGGCTGTGTGAGTTCTGGGTGAGGGTTTGGAGCTGGCTGTGTGAGTTCTGGGTGAGTGTTTGGGGCTGGCTGTGTGAGTTCTGGGTGACTGTTTGGGGCTGGTTGTGTGAGTTCTGGGTGAGGGTTTGGAGCTGGCTGTGTGAGTTCTGGGTGAGTGTTTGAGGCTGGCTGTGTGAGTTCTGGGTGAGGGTTTGGAGCTGGCTGTGTGAGTTCTGGGTGAGGGTTTGGGGCTGGCTGTGTGAGTGCTGAATGAGGGTTTGGGGCTGGCTGTGTGAGTTCTGGGTGTGGGTTTGGGGCTGGCTGTGTGAGTTCTGGGTGACTGTTTGGGGCTGGTTGTGTGAGTTCTGGGTGAGTGTTTGGGGCTGGCTGTGTGAGTTCTGGGTGAGGGTTTGGAGATGGCTGTATGAGTTCTGGGTGAGAGATTAGGGCTGGCCGTGTGCGTTCTGGGTGAGTGTTTGGGGCTGGCTGTGTGAGTTCTGGGTGAGGGTTTGGAGCTGGCTGTGTGAGTTCTGGGTGAGTGTTTGGGGCTGGCTGTGTGAGTTCTGGGTGAGTGCTGGGGCTGGCTGTGTGAGTTCTGGGTGAGTGTTTGGGGCTGGCTGTGTGAGTTCTGGGTCAGTGTTTGGGGCTCGCTGTGTGAGTTCTAGGTGAGGATTTGGGGCTGGCTGTGTGAGTTCTGGGTGAGGGTTTGGGGCTGGCTGTGTGAGTTCTGGGTGAGTGTTTGGGGCTGGCTGTGTGAGTTCTGGGTGAGGGTTTGGAGATGGCTGTATGAGTTCTGGGTGAGAGATTAGGGCTGGCCGTGTGCGTTCTGGGTGAGTGCTTGGGGCTGGCTGTGTGAGTTCTGGGTAAGTATTTGGGGCTGGCTGTGTGAGTTCTGGGTGAGTGTTTGGTGCTGGCCGTGTGAGTTCTGGGTGAGTGTTTGGGGCTGGCTGTGTTATTTCTGGGTGAGTGTTTGGGGCTGGCTGTGTGAGTTCTGGGTTAGGGTTTGGGGCTTGCTGTGTGAGTTCTGGGTGAGTGTTTGGGGCTGGCTGTGTGAGTTCTGGGTGAGTGTTTGGGGCTGGCTGTGTGAGTTCTGGGTGAGGGTTTGTTGTTGGCTGTGTGAGTTCTGGGTGAGTGTTTGGTGCTGGCCGTGTGAGTTCTGGGTGAGTGTTTGGGGCTGGTTGTGTGAGTTCTGGGTGAGTGTTTGGGGGTGGCTGTGTGAGTTCTGGGTGAGTATTTTGTGCTGGCCATGTGAGTTCTGGGAGAGTGTTTGGGGCTGGCTGTGTGAGTTCTGGGTGAGTGTTTGGGGCTGGCTGTTTGAGTTTCTGGGTGAGTGTTTGGGGCTGGCTGTGTGAGTTCTGGGTGAGGTTTTTGGGGCTGTCTGTGTGAGTTCTGGGTGAGTGTTTGGAGCTGGCTGTGTGAGTTCTGGGTGAGTGTTTGGGGCTGGCTGTGTGAGTTCTGTGTGAGTGTTTGGGGCTGGATGTGTGAGTTCTGGGTGAGGGATTGGGGCTGGCTGTGTGAGTTCTGGGTGAGGGATTGGGGCTGGCGGTTTGAGTTCTGGGTGAGTGTTTGGGGCTGGCTGTGTGAGTTCTGGGTCAGTGTTTGGGGCTGGCTGTGTGAGTTCTGGGTGAGGGTTTGTCGCTATCTGTGTGAGTTCTGGGTGAATGTTTGGTGCTGGCCGTGTGAGTTCTGGGTGAGTGTTTGGGGCTGGCTGTGTGGGTTCTGGGTGAGTGTTTCGGGGTGGCTGTGTGAGTTCTGGGTGAGTGTTTGGTGCTGGCCATGTGAGTTCTGGGAGAGTGTTTGGTGCTTTCTGTGTGAGTTCTGGGTGAGTGTTTGGGGCTGGTTGTGTGAGTTCTGGGTGAGTGTTTGGGGCTGGCTGTGTGAGTTCTGGGTGACTGTTTGGGGCTGGCTGTGTGAGTTCTGGGTGAGTGCTGGGGCTGGCTGTGTGAGTTCTGGGTGAGTGTTTGGGGCTGGCTGTGTAAGTTCTCGGTGAGTGTTTGGGGCTGGCTGTGTGAGTTCTGGGTGAGTGTTTGGGGCTGGCTGTGTGCGTTCTGGGTGAGTGTTTTGGGCTGGCTGTGTGAGTTCTGGGTGAGGGTTTGGAGCTGGCTGTGTGAGTTCTGGGTGAGTGTTTGGGGCTGGCTGTGTGAGTTCTGGGTGACTGTTTGGGGCTGGTTGTGTGAGTTCTGGGTGAGGGTTTGGAGCTGGCTGTGTGAGTTCTGGGTGAGTGTTTGAGGCTGGCTGTGTGAGTTCTGGGTGAGGGTTTGGAGCTGGCTGTGTGAGTTCTGGGTGAGGGTTTGGGGCTGGCTGTTTGAGTTCTGGGTGAGTGTTTGGGGGTGGCTGTGTGAGTTCTGGGTGAGTATTTTGTGCTGGCCATGTGAGTTCTGGGAGAGTGTTTGGGGCTGGCTGTGTGAGTTCTGGGTGAGTGTTTGGGGCTGGCTGTTTGAGTTTCTGGGTGAGTGTTTGGGGCTGGCTGTGTGAGTTCTGGGTGAGGTTTTGGGGCTGTCTGTGTGAGTTCTGGGTGAGTGTTTGGAGCTGGCTGTGTGAGTTCTGGGTGAGTGTTTGGGGCTGGCTGTGTGAGTTCTGTGTGAGTGTTTGGGGCTGGATGTGTGAGTTCTGGGTGAGGGATTGGGGCTGGCTGTGTGAGTTCTGGGTGAGGGATTGGGGCTGGCGGTTTGAGTTCTGGGTGAGTGTTTGGGGCTGGCTGTGTGAGTTCTGGGTCAGTGTTTGGGGCTGGCTGTGTGAGTTCTGGGTGAGGGTTTGTCGCTATCTGTGTGAGTTCTGGGTGAGTGTTTGGTGCTGGCCGTGTGAGTTCTGGGTGAGTGTTTGGGGCTGGCTGTGTGGGTTCTGGGTGAGTGTTTCGGGGTGGCTGTGTGAGTTCTGGGTGAGTGTTTGGTGCTGGCCATGTGAGTTCTGGGAGAGTGTTTGGTGCTTTCTGTGTGAGTTCTGGGTGAGTGTTTGGGGCTGGTTGTGTGAGTTCTGGGTGAGTGTTTGGGGCTGGCTGTGTGAGTTCTGGGTGACTGTTTGGGGCTGGCTGTGTGAGTTCTGGGTGAGTGCTGGGGCTGGCTGTGTGAGTTCTGGGTGAGTGTTTGGGGCTGGCTGTGTAAGTTCTCGGTGAGTGTTTGGGGCTGGCTGTGTGAGTTCTGGGTGAGTGTTTGGGGCTGGCTGTGTGCGTTCTGGGTGAGTGTTTGGGGCTGGCTGTGTGAGTTCTGGGTGAGGGTTTGGAGCTGGCTGTGTGAGTTCTGGGTGAGTGTTTGGGGCTGGCTGTGTGAGTTCTGGGTGACTGTTTGGGGCTGGTTGTGTGAGTTCTGGGTGAGGGTTTGGAGCTGGCTGTGTGAGTTCTGGGTGAGTGTTTGAGGCTGGCTGTGTGAGTTCTGGGTGAGGGTTTGGAGCTGGCTGTGTGAGTTCTGGGTGAGGGTTTGGGGCTGGCTGTTTGAGTTCTGGGTGAGTGTTTGGGGGTGGCTGTGTGAGTTCTGGGTGAGTATTTTGTGCTGGCCATGTGAGTTCTGGGAGAGTGTTTGGGGCTGGCTGTGTGAGTTCTGGGTGAGTGTTTGGGGCTGGCTGTTTGAGTTTCTGGGTGAGTGTTTGGGGCTGGCTGTGTGAGTTCTGGGTGAGGTTTTGGGGCTGTCTGTGTGAGTTCTGGGTGAGTGTTTGGAGCTGGCTGTGTGAGTTCTGGGTGAGTGTTTGGGGCTGGCTGTGTGAGTTCTGGGTGAGTGTTTGAGGCTGGCTGTGTGAGTTCTGGGTGAGGGTTTGGAGCTGGCGGTGTGAGTTCTGGGTGAGTGTTTGGGGCTGGCTGTGTGAGTTCTGGGTGAGTGTTTGGGGCTGGCTGTGTGAGTTCTGGGTGAGTGTTTGGGGCTGGCTGTGTGAGTTCTGGGTGAGTGTTTGGGGCTGGCTGTGTGAGTTCTAGGTGAGGATTTGGGGCTGGCTGTGTGAGTTCTGGGTGAGTGTTTGGGGCTGGCTGTGTGAGTTCTGGGTGAGGGTTTGGAGATGGCTGTATGAGTTCTGGGTGAGAGATTAGGGCTGGCCGTGTGCGTTCTGGGTGAGTGTTTGGGGCTGGCTGTGTGAGTTCTGGGTAAGTGTTTGGGGCTGGCTGTGTGAGTTCTGGTTGAGTGTTTGGTGCTGTCCGTGTGAGTTCTGGGTGAGTGTTTGGGGCTGGCTGTGTTATTTCTGGGTGAGTGTTTGGGGCTGGCTGTGTGAGTTCTGGGTGAGGGTTTGGGGCTTGCTGTGTGAGTTCTGGGTGAGTGTTTGGTGCTGGCCCTGTGAGTTCTGGGTGAGTGTTTGGGGCTGGCTGTGTGAGTTCTGGGTGAGTCTTTGGGGCTGGCTGTGTGAGTTCTGGGTGAGGGTTTGTTGTTGGCTGTGTGAGTTCTGGTTGAGTGTTTGGTGCTGGCCGTGTGAGTTCTGGGTGAGTGTTTGGGGTTGGTTGTGTGAGTTCTGGGTGAGTGTTTGGGGGTGGCTGTGTGAGTTCTGGGTGAGTATTTTGTGCTGGCCATGTGAGTTCTGGGAGAGTGTTTGGGGCTGGCTGTGTGAGTTCTGGGTGAGTCTTTGGGGCTGGCTGTGTGAGTTTCTGGGTGAGTGTTTGCGGCTGGCTGTGTGAGTTCTGGGTGAGGTTTTGGGGCTGGCTGTGTGAGTTCTGGGTGAGTGTTTGGAGCTGGCTGTGTGAGTTCTGGGTGAGTGTTTGGGGCTGGCTGTGTGAGTTCTGTGTGAGTGTTTGGGGCTGGATGTGTGAGTTCTGGGTGAGGGATTGGGGCTGGCTGTGTGAGTTCTGGGTGAGGGATTGGGGCTGGCGGTTTGAGTTCTGGGTGAGTGTTTGGGGCTGGCTGTGTGAGTTCTGGGTCAGTGTTTGGGGCTGGCTGTGTGAGTTCTGGGTGAGTGTTTGGTGCTGGCCGTGTGAGTTCTGGGTGAGTGTTTGGGGCTGGCTGTGTGAGTTCTGGGTGAGTGTTTCGGGGTGGCTGTGTGAGTTCTGGGTGAGTGTTTGGTGCTGGCCATGTGAATTCTGGGAGAATGTTTGGGGCTTTCTGTGTGAGTTCTGGGTGAGTGTTTGGGGCTGGTTGTGTGAGTTCTGGGTGAGTGTTTGGGGCTGGCTGTGTGAGTTCTGGGTGACTGTTTGGGGCTGGCTGTGTGAGTTCTGGGTGAGTGCTGGGGCTGGCTGTGTGAGTTCTGGGTGAGTGTTTGGGGCTGGCTGTGTAAGTTCTCGGTGAGTGTTTGGGGCTGGCTGTGTGAGTTCTGGGTGAGTGTTTGGGGCTGGCTGTGTGAGTTCTGGGTGAGTGTTTGGGGCTGGCTGAGTGAGTTTTAGGTGAGGATTTGGGGCTGGCTGTGTGAGTTCTGGGTGAGTGTTTGGGGCTGATTGTGTGAGTTCTGGGTGAGTGTTTGGGGCTGGCTGTGTGAGTTCTGGGTGAGGGTTTGGAGCTGGCTGTGTGAGTTCTGGGTGAGTGTTTGGGGCTGGCTGTGTGAGTTCTGGGTGACTGTTTGGGGCTGGTTGTGTGAGTTCTGGGTGAGGGTTTGGAGCTGGCTGTGTGAGTTCTGGGTGAGTGTTTGAGGCTGGCTGTGTGAGTTCTGGGTGAGGGTTTGGAGCTGGCTGTGTGAGTTCTGGGTGAGGGTTTGGGGCTGGCTGTGTGAGTTCTGGGTGAGTGTTTGGGGCTGGCTGTGTGAGTGCTGAATGAGGGTTTGGGGCTGGCTGTGTGAGTTCTGGGTGTGGGTTTGGGGCTGGCTGTGTGAGTTCTGGGTGACTGTTTGGGGCTGGTTGTGTGAGTTCTGGGTGAGTGTTTGGGGCTGGCTGTGTGAGTTCTGGGTGTTGGTTTGGAGATGGCTGTATGAGTTCTGGGTGAGAGATTAGGGCTGGCCGTGTGCGTTCTGGGTGAGTGTTTGGGGCTTGCTGTGTGAGTTCTGGGTGAGGGTTTGGAGCTGGCTGTGTGAGTTCTGGGTGAGTGTTTGGGGCTGGCTGTGTGAGTTCTGGGTGAGTGCTGGGGCTGGCTGTGTGAGTTCTGGGTGAGTGTTTGGGGCTGGCTGTGTGAGTTCTGGGTGACTGTTTGGGGCTGGCTGTGTGAATTCTGGGTGAGTGCTGGGGCTGGCTGTGTGAGTTCTGGGTGAGTGTTTGGGGCTGGCTGTGTAAGTTCTCGGTGAGTGTTTGGGGCTGGCTGTGTGAGTTCTGGGTGAGTGTTTGGGGCTGGCTGTGTGAGTTCTGGGTGAGTGTTTGGGGCTGGCTGAGTGAGTTTTAGGTGAGGATTTGGGGCTGGCTGTGTGAGTTCTGGGTGAGTGTTTGGGGCTGATTGTGTGAGTTCTGGGTGAGTGTTTGGGGCTGGCTGTGTGAGTTCTGGGTGAGGGTTTGGAGCTGGCTGTGTGAGTTCTGGGTGAGTGTTTGGGGCTGGCTGTGTGAGTTCTGGGTGACTGTTTGGGGCTGGTTGTGTGAGTTCTGGGTGAGGGTTTGGAGCTGGCTGTGTGAGTTCTGGGTGAGTGTTTGAGGCTGGCTGTGTGAGTTCTGGGTGAGTGTTTGGGGCTGGCTGTGTAAGTTCTCGGTGAGTGTTTGGGGCTGGCTGTGTGAGTTCTGGGTGAGTGTTTGGGGCTGGCTGTGTGAGTTCTGGGTGAGTGTTTGGGGCTGGCTGAGTGAGTTTTAGGTGAGGATTTGGGGCTGGCTGTGTGAGTTCTGGGTGAGTGTTTGGGGCTGATTGTGTGAGTTCTGGGTGAGTGTTTGGGGCTGGCTGTGTGAGTTCTGGGTGAGGGTTTGGAGCTGGCTGTGTGAGTTCTGGGTGAGTGTTTGGGGCTGGCTGTGTGAGTTCTGGGTGACTGTTTGGGGCTGGTTGTGTGAGTTCTGGGTGAGGGTTTGGAGCTGGCTGTGTGAGTTCTGGGTGAGTGTTTGAGGCTGGCTGTGTGAGTTCTGGGTGAGGGTTTGGAGCTGGCTGTGTGAGTTCTGGGTGAGGGTTTGGGGCTGGCTGTGTGAGTTCTGGGTGAGTGTTTGCGGCTGGCTGTGTGAGTGCTGAATGAGGGTTTGGGGCTGGCTGTGTGAGTTCTGGGTGTGGGTTTGGGGCTGGCTGTGTGAGTTCTGGGTGACTGTTTGGGGCTGGTTGTGTGAGTTCTGGGTGAGTGTTTGGGGCTGGCTGTGTGAGTTCTGGGTGAGGGTTTGGAGATGGCTGTATGAGTTCTGGGTGAGAGATTAGGGCTGGCCGTGTGCGTTCTGGGTGAGTGTTTGGGGCTGGCTGTGTGAGTTCTGGGTGAGGGTTTGGAGCTGGCTGTGTGAGTTCTGGGTGAGTGTTTGGGGCTGGCTGTGTGAGTTCTGGGTGAGTGCTGGGGCTGGCTGTGTGAGTTCTGGGTGAGTGTTTGGGGCTGGCTGTGTGAGTTCTGGGTGAGTGTTTGGGGCTCGCTGTGTGAGTTCTAGGTGAGGATTTGGGGCTGGCTGTGTGAGTTCTGGGTGAGGGTTTGGGGCTGGCTGTGTGAGTTCTGGGTGAGTGTTTGGGGCTGGCTGTGTGAGTTCTGGGTGAGGGTTTGGAGATGGCTGTATGAGTTCTGGGTGAGAGATTAGGGCTGGCCGTGTGCGTTCTGGGTGAGTGTTTGGGGCTGGCTGTGTGAGTTCTGGGTAAGTATTTGGGGCTGGCTGTGTGAGTTCTGGGTGAGTGTTTGGTGCTGGCCGTGTGAGTTCTGGGTGAGTGTTTGGGGCTGGCTGTGTTATTTCTGGGTGAGTGTTTGGGGATGGCTGTGTGAGTTCTGGGTGAGGGTTTGGGGCTTGCTGTGTGAGTTCTGGGTGAGTGTTTGGTGCTGGCCGTGTGAGTTCTGGGTGAGTGTTTGGGGCTGGCTGTGTGAGTTCTGGGTGAGTGTTTGGGGCTGGCTGAGTGAGTTTTAGGTGAGGATTTGGGGCTGGCTGTGTGAGTTCTGGGTGAGTGTTTGGGGCTGATTGTGTGAGTTCTGGGTGAGTGTTTGGGGCTGGCTGTGTGAGTTCTGGGTGAGGGTTTGGAGCTGGCTGTGTGAGTTCTGGGTGAGTGTTTGGGGCTGGCTGTGTGAGTTCTGGGTGACTGTTTGGGGCTGGTTGTGTGAGTTCTGGGTGAGGGTTTGGAGCTGGCTGTGTGAGTTCTGGGTGAGTGTTTGAGGCTGGCTGTGTGAGTTCTGGGTGAGGGTTTGGAGCTGGCTGTGTGAGTTCTGGGTGAGGGTTTGGGGCTGGCTGTGTGAGTTCTGGGTGAGTGTTTGCGGCTGGCTGTGTTAGTGCTGAATGAGGGTTTGGGGCTGGCTGTGTGAGTTCTGGGTGTGGGTTTGGGGCTGGCTGTGTGAGTTCTGGGTGACTGTTTGGGGCTGGTTGTGTGAGTTCTGGGTGAGTGTTTGGGGCTGGCTGTGTGAGTTCTGGGTGAGGGTTTGGAGATGGCTGTATGAGTTCTGGGTGAGAGATTAGGGCTGGCCGTGTGCGTTCTGGGTGAGTGTTTGGGGCTGGCTGTGTGAGTTCTGGGTGAGGGTTTGGAGCTGGCTGTGTGAGTTCTGGGTGAGTGTTTGGGGCTGGCTGTGTGAGTTCTGGGTGAGTGCTGGGGCTGGCTGTGTGAGTTCTGGGTGAGTGTTTGGGGCTGGCTGTGTGAGTTCTGGGTGAGTGTTTGGGGCTCGCTGTGTGAGTTCTAGGTGAGGATTTGGGGCTGGCTGTGTGAGTTCTGGGTGAGGGTTTGGGGCTGGCTGTGTGAGTTCTGGGTGAGTGTTTGGGGCTGGCTGTGTGAGTTCTGGGTGAGGGTTTGGAGATGGCTGTATGAGTTCTGGGTGAGAGATTAGGGCTGGCCGTGTGCGTTCTGGGTGAGTGTTTGGGGCTGGCTGTGTGAGTTCTGGGTAAGTATTTGGGGCTGGCTGTGTGAGTTCTGGGTGAGTGTTTGGTGCTGGCCGTGTGAGTTCTGGGTGAGTGTTTGGGGCTGGCTGTGTTATTTCTGGGTGAGTGTTTGGGGATGGCTGTGTGAGTTCTGGGTGAGGGTTTGGGGCTTGCTGTGTGAGTTCTGGGTGAGTGTTTGGTGCTGGCCGTGTGAGTTCTGGGTGAGTGTTTGGGGCTGGCTGTGTGAGTTCTGGGTGAGTGTTTGGGGCTGGCTGTGTGAGTTCTGGGTGAGGGTTTGTTGTTGGCTGTGTGAGTTCTGGGTGAGTGTTTGGTGCTGGCCGTGTGAGTTCTGGGTGAGTGTTTGGGGCTGGTTGTGTGAGTTCTGGGTGAGTGTTTGGGGGTGGCTGTGTGAGTTCTGGGTGAGTATTTTGTGCTGGCCATGTGAGTTCTGGGAGAGTGTTTGGGGCTGGCTGTGTGAGTTCTGGGTGAGTGTTTGGGGCTGGCTGTTTGAGTTTCTGGGTGAGTGTTTGGGGCTGGCTGTGTGAGTTCTGGGTGAGGTTTTGGGGCTGTCTGTGTGAGTTCTGGGTGAGTGTTTGGAGCTGGCTGTGTGAGTTCTGGGTGAGTGTTTGGGGCTGGCTGTGTGAGTTCTGTGTGAGTGTTTGGGGCTGGATGTGTGAGTTCTGGGTGAGGGATTGGGGCTGGCTGTGTGAGTTCTGGGTGAGGGATTGGGGCTGGCGGTTTGAGTTCTGGGTGAGTGTTTGGGG
Organism: Petromyzon marinus; assembly: GCF_048934315.1. NCBI lineage: Eukaryota > Metazoa > Chordata > Hyperoartia > Petromyzontiformes > Petromyzontidae > Petromyzon > Petromyzon marinus. Next base: position 5,743,237 of record NC_133690.1, on the reverse strand, counting down.
CTGGCTGTGTGAGTTCTGGGTCAGTGTTTGGGGCTGGCTGTGTGAGTTCTGGGTGAGGGTTTGTCGCTATCTGTGTGGGTTCTGGGTGAGTGTTTGGTGCTGGCCGTGTGAGTTCTGGGTGAGTGTTTGGGGCTGGCTGTGTGAGTTCTGGGTGAGTGTTTCGGGGTGGCTGTGTGAGTTCTGGGTGAGTGTTTGGTGCTGGCCATGTGAGTTCTGGGAGACTGTTTGGGGCTTTCTGTGTGAGTTCTGGGTGAGTGTTTGGGGCTGGTTGTGTGAGTTCTGTGTGAGTGTTTGGGGCTGGCTGTGTGAGTTCTGGGTGACTGTTTGGGGCTGGCTGTGTGAGTTCTGGGTGAGTGCTGGGGCTGGCTGTGTGAGTTCTGGGTGAGTGTTTGGGGCTGGCTGTGTAAGTTCTCGGTGAGTGTTTGGGGCTGGCTGTGTGAGTTCTGGGTGAGTGTTTGGGGCTGGCTGTGTGCGTTCTGGGTGAGTGTTTGGGGCTGGCTGTGTGAGTTCTGGGTGAGGGTTTGGAGCTGGCTGTGTGAGTTCTGGGTGAGTGTTTGGGGCTGGCTGTGTAAGTTCTCGGTGAGTGTTTGGGGCTGGCTGTGTGAGTTCTGGGTGAGTGTTTGGGGCTGGCTGTGTGAGTTCTGGGTGAGTGTTTGGGGCTGGCTGAGTGAGTTTTAGGTGAGGATTTGGGGCTGGCTGTGTGAGTTCTGGGTGAGTGTTTGGGGCTGATTGTGTGAGTTCTGGGTGAGTGTTTGGGGCTGGCTGTGTGAGTTCTGGGTGAGGGTTTGGAGCTGGCTGTGTGAGTTCTGGGTGAGTGTTTGGGGCTGGCTGTGTGAGTTCTGGGTGACTGTTTGGGGCTGGTTGTGTGAGTTCTGGGTGAGGGTTTGGAGCTGGCTGTGTGAGTTCTGGGTGAGTGTTTGAGGCTGGCTGTGTGAGTTCTGGGTGAGTGTTTGGGGCTGGCTGTGTAAGTTCTCGGTGAGTGTTTGGGGCTGGCTGTGTGAGTTCTGGGTGAGTGTTTGGGGCTGGCTGTGTGAGTTCTGGGTGAGTGTTTGGGGCTGGCTGAGTGAGTTTTAGGTGAGGATTTGGGGCTGGCTGTGTGAGTTCTGGGTGAGTGTTTGGGGCTGATTGTGTGAGTTCTGGGTGAGTGTTTGGGGCTGGCTGTGTGAGTTCTGGGTGAGGGTTTGGAGCTGGCTGTGTGAGTTCTGGGTGAGTGTTTGGGGCTGGCTGTGTGAGTTCTGGGTGACTGTTTGGGGCTGGTTGTGTGAGTTCTGGGTGAGGGTTTGGAGCTGGCTGTGTGAGTTCTGGGTGAGTGTTTGAGGCTGGCTGTGTGAGTTCTGGGTGAGGGTTTGGAGCTGGCTGTGTGAGTTCTGGGTGAGGGTTTGGGGCTGGCTGTGTGAGTTCTGGGTGAGTGTTTGGGGCTGGCTGTGTGAGTGCTGAATGAGGGTTTGGGGCTGGCTGTGTGAGTTCTGGGTGTGGGTTTGGGGCTGGCTGTGTGAGTTCTGGGTGACTGTTTGGGGCTGGTTGTGTGAGTTCTGGGTGAGTGTTTGGGGCTGGCTGTGTGAGTTCTGGGTGAGGGTTTGGAGATGGCTGTATGAGTTCTGGGTGAGAGATTAGGGCTGGCCGTGTGCGTTCTGGGTGAGTGTTTGGGGCTGGCTGTGTGAGTTCTGGGTGAGGGTTTGGAGCTGGCTGTGTGAGTTCTGGGTGAGTGTTTGGGGCTGGCTGTGTGAGTTCTGGGTGAGTGCTGGGGCTGGCTGTGTGAGTTCTGGGTGAGTGTTTGGGGCTGGCTGTGTGAGTTCTGGGTGAGTGTTTGGGGCTCGCTGTGTGAGTTCTAGGTGAGGATTTGGGGCTGGCTGTGTGAGTTCTGGGTGAGGGTTTGGGGCTGGCTGTGTGAGTTCTGGGTGAGTGTTTGGGGCTGGCTGTGTGAGTTCTGGGTGAGGGTTTGGAGATGGCTGTATGAGTTCTGGGTGAGAGATTAGGGCTGGCCGTGTGCGTTCTGGGTGAGTGTTTGGGGCTGGCTGTGTGAGTTCTGGGTAAGTATTTGGGGCTGGCTGTGTGAGTTCTGGGTGAGTGTTTGGTGCTGGCCGTGTGAGTTCTGGGTGAGTGTTTGGGGCTGGCTGTGTTATTTCTGGGTGAGTGTTTGGGGATGGCTGTGTGAGTTCAGGGTGAGGGTTTGGGGCTTGCTGTGTGAGTTCTGGGTGAGTGTTTGGTGCTGGCCGTGTGAGTTCTGGGTGAGTGTTTGGGGCTGGCTGTGTGAGTTCTGGGTGAGTGTTTGGGGCTGGCTGTGTGAGTTCTGGGTGAGGGTTTGTTGTTGGCTGTGTGAGTTCTGGGTGAGTGTTTGGTGCTGGCCGTGTGAGTTCTGGGTGAGTGTTTGGGGCTGGTTGTGTGAGTTCTGGGTGAGTGTTTGGGGGTGGCAGTGTGAGTTCTGGGTGAGTATTTTGTGCTGGCCATGTGAGTTCTGGGAGAGTGTTTGGGGCTGGCTGTGTGAGTTCTGGGTGAGTGTTTGGGGCTGGCTGTTTGAGTTTCTGGGTGAGTGTTTGGGGCTGGCTGTGTGAGTTCTGGGTGAGGTTTTGGGGCTGTCTGTGTGAGTTCTGGGTGAGTGTTTGGAGCTGGCTGTGTGAGTTCTGGGTGAGTGTTTGGGGCTGGCTGTGTGAGTTCTGTGTGAGTGTTTGGGGCTGGATGTGTGAGTTCTGGGTGAGGGATTGGGGCTGGCTGTGTGAGTTCTGGGTGAGGGATTGGGGCTGGCGGTTTGAGTTCTGGGTGAGTGTTTGGGGCTGGCTGTGTGAGTTCTGGGTCAGTGTTTGGGGCTGGCTGTGTGAGTTCTGGGTGAGGGTTTGTCGCTATCTGTGTGGGTTCTGGGTGAGTGTTTGGTGCTGGCCGTGTGAGTTCTGGGTGAGTGTTTGGGGCTGGCTGTGTGAGTTCTGGGTGAGTGTTTCGGGGTGGCTGTGTGAGTTCTGGGTGAGTGTTTGGTGCTGGCCATGTGAGTTCTGGGAGACTGTTTGGGGCTTTCTGTGTGAGTTCTGGGTGAGTGTTTGGGGCTGGTTGTGTGAGTTCTGTGTGAGTGTTTGGGGCTGGCTGTGTGAGTTCTGGGTGACTGTTTGGGGCTGGCTGTGTGAGTTCTGGGTGAGTGCTGGGGCTGGCTGTGTGAGTTCTGGGTGAGTGTTTGGGGCTGGCTGTGTAAGTTCTCGGTGAGTGTTTGGGGCTGGCTGTGTGAGTTCTGGGTGAGTGTTTGGGGCTGGCTGTGTGCGTTCTGGGTGAGTGTTTGGGGCTGGCTGTGTGAGTTCTGGGTGAGGGTTTGGAGCTGGCTGTGTGAGTTCTGGGTGAGTGTTTGGGGCTGGCTGTGTGAGTTCTGGGTGACTGTTTGGGGCTGGTTGTGTGAGTTCTGGGTGAGGGTTTGGAGCTGGCTGTGTGAGTTCTGGGTGAGTGTTTGAGGCTGGCTGTGTGAGTTCTGGGTGAGGGTTTGGAGCTGGCTGTGTGAGTTCTGGGTGAGGGTTTGGGGCTGGCTGTGTGAGTTCTGGGTGAGTGTTTGGGGCTGGCTGTGTGAGTGCTGAATGAGGGTTTGGGGCTGGCTGTGTGAGTTCTGGGTGTGGGTTTGGGGCTGGCTGTGTGAGTTCTGGGTGACTGTTTGGGGCTGGTTGTGTGAGTTCTGGGTGAGTGTTTGAGGCTGGCTGTGTGAGTTCTGGGTGAGGGTTTGGACCTGGCGGTGTGAGTTCTGGGTGAGTGTTTGGGGCTGGCTGTGTGAGTTCTGGGTGAGTGTTTGGGGCTGGCTGTGTGAGTTCTGGGTGAGTGTTTGGGGCTGGCTGTGTGAGTTCTGGGTGAGTGATTGGGGCTGGCTGTGTGAGTTCTAGGTGAGGATTTGGGGCTGGCTGTGTGAGTTCTGGGTGAGTGTTTGGGGCTGGCTGTGTGAGTTTTGGGTGAGGGTTTGGAGATGGCTGTATGAGTTCTGGGTGAGAGATTAGGGCTGGCCGTGTGCGTTCTGGGTGAGTGTTTGGGGCTGGCTGTGTGAGTTCTGGGTAAGTGTTTGGGGCTGGCTGTGTGAGTTCTGGGTGAGTGTTTGGTGCTGGCCGTGTGAGTTCTGGGTGAGTGTTTGGGGCTGGCTGTGTTATTTCTGGGTGAGTGTTTGGGGCTGGCTGTGTGAGTTCTGGGTGAGGGTTTGGGGCTTGCTGTGTGAGTTCTGGGTGAGTGTTTGGTGCTGGCCGTGTGAGTTCTGGGTGAGTGTTTGGGGGTGGCTGTGTGAGTTCTGGGTGAGTATTTTGTGCTGGCCATGTGAGTTCTGGGAGAGTGTTTGGGGCTGGCTGTGTGAGTTCTGGGTGAGTGTTTGGGGCTGGCTGTGTGAGTTCTGGGTGAGGTTTTGGGGCTGGCTGTGTGAGTTCTGGGTGAGTGTTTGGAGCTGGCTGTGTGAGTTCTGGGTGAGTGTTTGGGGCTGGCTGTGTGAGTTCTGTGTGAGTGTTTGGGGCTGGATGTGTGAGTTCTGGGTGAGGGATTGGGGCTGGCTGTGTGAGTTCTGGGTGAGGGATTGGGGCTGGCGGTTTGAGTTCTGGGTGAGGGATTGGGGCTGGCGGTTTGAGTTCTGGGTGAGTGTTTGGGGCTGGCTGTGTGAGTTCTGGGTCAGTGTTTGGGGCTGGCTGTGTGAGTTCTGGGTGAGGGTTTGTCGCTATCTGTGTGAGTTCTGGGTGAGTGTTTGGTGCTGGCCGTGTGAGTTCTGGGTGAGTGTTTGGGGCTGGCTGTGTGAGTTCTGGGTGAGTGTTTCGGGGTGGCTGTGTGAGTTCTGGGTGAGTGTTTGGTGCTGGCCATGTGAGTTCTGGGAGAGTGTTTGGGGCTTTCTGTGTGAGTTCTGGGTGAGTGTTTGGGGCTGGTTGTGTGAGATCTGGGTGAGTGTTTGGGGCTGGCTGTGTGAGTTCTGGGTGACTGTTTGGGGCTGGCTGTGTGAGTTCTGGGTGAGTGCTGGGGCTGGCTGTGTGAGTTCTGGGTGAGTGTTTGGGGCTGGCTGTGTAAGTTCTCGGTGAGTGCTTGGGGCTGGCTCTGTGAGTTCTGGGTGAGTGTTTGGGGCTGGCTGTGTGAGTTCTGGGTGAGTGTTTGGGGCTGGCTGAGTGAGTTTTAGGTGAGGATTTGGGGCTGGCTGTGTGAGTTATGGGTGAGTGTTTGGGGCTGATTGTGTGAGTTCTGGGTGAGTGTTTGGGGCTGGCTGTGTGAGTTCTGGGTGAGGGTTTGGAGCTGGCTGTGTGAGTTCTGGGTGAGTGTTTGGGGCTGGCTGTGTGAGTTCTGGGTGACTGTTTGGGGCTGGTTGTGTGAGTTCTGGGTGAGTGTTTGAGGCTGGCTGTGTGATTTCTGGGTGAGGGTTTGGAGCTGGCTGTGTGAGTTCTGGGTGAGGGTTTGGGGCTGGCTGTGTGAGTTCTGGGTAAGTGTTTGGGGCTGGCTGTGCGAGTTCTGGGTGAGTGTTTGGTGCTGGCCGTGTGAGTTCTGGGTGCGTGTTTGGGGCTGGCTGTGTTATTTCTGGGTGAGTGTTTGGGGCTGGCTGTGTGAGTTCTGGGTGAGGGTTTGGGGCTTGCTGTGTGAGTTCTGGGTGAGTGTTTGGTGCTGGCCGTGTGAGTTCTGGGTGAGTGTTTGGGGCTGGCTGTGTTAGTTCTGGGTGAGTGTTTGGGGCTGGCTGTGTGAGTTCTGGGTGAGGGTTTGTTGTTGGCTGTGTGAGTTCTGGGTGAGTGTTTGGTGCTGGCCGTGTGAGTTCTGGGTGAGTGTTTGGGGCTGGTTGTGTGAGTTCTGGGTGAGTGTTTTGGGGTGGCTGTGTGAGTTCTGGGTGAGTATTTTGTGCTGGCCATGTGAGTTCTGGGAGAGTGTTTGGGGCTGGCTGTGTGAGTTCTGGGTGAGTGTTTGGGGCTGGCTGTGTGAGTTCTGGGTGAGTGTTTGGGGCTGGCTGTGTGAGTTCTGGGTGAGTGTTTGGGGCTGGCTGTGTGAGTTTCTGGGTGAGTGTTTGGGGCTGGCTGTGTGAGTTCTGGGTGAGGTTTTGGGGCTGGCTGTGTGAGTTCTGCGTGAGTGTTTGGAGCTGGCTGTGTGAGTTCTGGGTGAGTGTTTGGGGCTGGCTGTGTGAGTTCTGGGTCAGTGTTTGGGGCTTTCTGTGTGAGTTCTGGGTGAGTGTTTGGGGCTGGTTGTGTGAGTTCTGGGTGAGTGTTTGGGGCTGGCTGTGTGAGTTCTGGGTGACTGTTTGGGGCTGGCTGTGTGAGTTCTGGGTGAGTGCTGGGGCTGGCTGTGTGAGTTCTGGGTGAGTGTTTGGGGCTGGCTGTGTAAGTTCTCGGTGAGTGCTTGGGGCTGGCTCTGTGAGTTCTGGGTGAGTGTTTGGGGCTGGCTGTGTGAGTTCTGGGTGAGTGTTTGGGGCTGGCTGAGTGAGTTTTAGGTGAGGATTTGGGGCTGGCTGTGTGAGTTCTGGGTGAGTGTTTGGGGCTGATTGTGTGAGTTCTGGGTGAGTGTTTGGGGCTGGCTGTGTGAGTTCTGGGTGAGGGTTTGGAGCTGGCTGTGTGAGTTCTGGGTGAGTGTTTGGGGCTGGCTGTGTGAGTTCTGGGTGACTGTTTGGGGCTGGTTGTGTGAGTTCTGGGTGAGTGTTTGAGGCTGGCTGTGTGATTTCTGGGTGAGGGTTTGGAGCTGGCTGTGTGAGTTCTGGGTGAGGGTTTGGGGCTGGCTGTGTGAGTTCTGGGTAAGTGTTTGGGGCTGGCTCTGCGAGTTCTGGGTGAGTGTTTGGTGCTGGCCGTGTGAGTTCTGGGTGAGTGTTTGGGGCTGGCTGAGTGAGTTTTAGGTGAGGATTTGGGGCTGGCTGTGTGAGTTCTGGGTGAGTGTTTGGGGCTGATTGTGTGAGTTCTGGGTGAGTGTTTGGGGCTGGCTGTGTGAGTTCTGGGTGAGGGTTTGGAGCTGGCTGTGTGAGTTCTGGGTGAGTGTTTGGGGCTGGCTGTGTGAGTTCTGGGTGACTGTTTGGGGCTGGTTGTGTGAGTTCTGGGTGAGTGTTTGAGGCTGGCTGTGTGATTTCTGGGTGAGGGTTTGGAGCTGGCTGTGTGAGTTCTGGGTGAGGGTTTGGGGCTGGCTGTGTGAGTTCTGGGTGAGGGTTTGGAGCTGGCTGTGTGAGTTCTGGGTGAGTGTTTGGGGCTGGCTGTGTGAGTTCTGGGTCAGTGTTTGGGGCTTTCTGTGTGAGTTCTGGGTGAGTGTTTGGGGCTGGTTGTGTGAGTTCTGGGTGAGTGTTTGGGGCTGGCTGTGTGAGTTCTGGGTGACTGTTTGGGGCTGGCTGTGTGAGTTCTGGGTGAGTGCTGGGGCTGGCTGTGTGAGTTCTGGGTGAGTGTTTGGGGCTGGCTGTGTAAGTTCTCGGTGAGTGCTTGGGGCTGGCTCTGTGAGTTCTGGGTGAGTGTTTGGGGCTGGCTGTGTGAGTTCTGGGTGAGTGTTTGGGGCTGGCTGAGTGAGTTTTAGGTGAGGATTTGGGGCTGGCTGTGTGAGTTCTGGGTGAGTGTTTGGGGCTGATTGTGTGAGTTCTGGGTGAGTGTTTGGGGCTGGCTGTGTGAGTTCTGGGTGAGGGTTTGGAGCTGGCTGTGTGAGTTCTGGGTGAGTGTTTGGGGCTGGCTGTGTGAGTTCTGGGTGACTGTTTGGGGCTGGTTGTGTGAGTTCTGGGTGAGTGTTTGAGGCTGGCTGTGTGATTTCTGGGTGAGGGTTTGGAGCTGGCTGTGTGAGTTCTGGGTGAGGGTTTGGGGCTGGCTGTGTGAGTTCTGGGTAAGTGTTTGGGGCTGGCTCTGCGAGTTCTGGGTGAGTGTTTGGTGCTGGCCGTGTGAGTTCTGGGTGAGTGTTTGGGGCTGGCTGAGTGAGTTTTAGGTGAGGATTTGGGGCTGGCTGTGTGAGTTCTGGGTGAGTGTTTGGGGCTGATTGTGTGAGTTCTGGGTGAGTGTTTGGGGCTGGCTGTGTGAGTTCTGGGTGAGGGTTTGGAGCTGGCTGTGTGAGTTCTGGGTGAGTGTTTGGGGCTGGCTGTGTGAGTTCTGGGTGACTGTTTGGGGCTGGTTGTGTGAGTTCTGGGTGAGTGTTTGAGGCTGGCTGTGTGATTTCTGGGTGAGGGTTTGGAGCTGGCTGTGTGAGTTCTGGGTGAGGGTTTGGGGCTGGCTGTGTGAGTTCTGGGTGAGGGTTTGGAGCTGGCTGTGTGAGTTCTGGGTGAGTGTTTGGGGCTGGCTGTGTTATTTCTGGGTGAGTGTTTGGGGCTGGCTGTGTGAGTTTCTGGGTGAGTGTTTGGGGCTGGCTGTGTGAGTTCTGGGTGAGGTTTTGGGGCTGGCTGTGTGAGTTCTGCGTGAGTGTTTGGAGCTGGCTGTGTGAGTTCTGGGTGAGTGTTTGGGGCTGGCTGTGTGAGTTCTGGGTCAGTGTTTGGGGCTTTCTGTGTGAGTTCTGGGTGAGTGTTTGGGGCTGGTTGTGTGAGTTCTGGGTGAGTGTTTGGGGCTGGCTGTGTGAGTTCTGGGTGACTGTTTGGGGCTGGCTGTGTGAGTTCTGGGTGAGTGCTGGGGCTGGCTGTGTGAGTTCTGGGTGAGTGTTTGGGGCTGGCTGTGTAAGTTCACGGTGAGTGCTTGGGGCTGGCTCTGTGAGTTCTGGGTGAGTGTTTGGGGCTGGCTGTGTGAGTTCTGGGTGAGTGTTTGGGGCTGGCTGAGTGAGTTTTAGGTGAGGATTTGGGGCTGGCTGTGTGAGTTCTGGGTGAGTGTTTGGGGCTGATTGTGTGAGTTCTGGGTGAGTGTTTGGGGCTGGCTGTGTGAGTTCTGGGTGAGGGTTTGGAGCTGGCTGTGTGAGTTCTGGGTGAGTGTTTGGGGCTGGTTGTGTGAGTTCTGGGTGAGTGTTTGAGGCTGGCTGTGTGATTTCTGGGTGAGGGTTTGGAGCTGGCTGTGTGAGTTCTGGGTGAGGGTTTGGGGCTGGCTGTGTGAGTTCTGGGTAAGTGTTTGGGGCTGGCTGTGCGAGTTCTGGGTGAGTGTTTGGTGCTGGCCGTGTGAGTTCTGGGTGAGTGTTTGGGGCTGGCTGTGTTATTTCTGGGTGAGTGTTTGGGGCTGGCTGTGTGAGTTCTGGGTGAGGGTTTGGGGCTTGCTGTGTGAGTTCTGGGTGAGTGTTTGGTGCTGGCCGTGTGAGTTCTGGGTGAGTGTTTGGGGCTGGCTGTGTTAGTTCTGGGTGAGTGTTTGGGGCTGGCTGTGTGAGTTCTGGGTGAGGGTTTGTTGTTGGCTGTGTGAGTTCTGGGTGAGTGTTTGGTGCTGGCCGTGTGAGTTCTGGGTGAGTGTTTGGGGCTGGTTGTGTGAGTTCTGGGTGAGTGTTTGGGGGTGGCTGTGTGAGTTCTGGGTGAGTATTTTGTGCTGGCCATGTGAGTTCTGGGAGAGTGTTTGGGGCTGGCTGTGTGAGTTCTGGGTGAGTGTTTGGGGCTGGCTGTGTGAGTTCTGGGTGAGTGTTTGGGGCTGGCTGTGTGAGTTCTGGGTGAGTGTTTGGGGCTGGCTGTGTGAGTTTCTGGGTGAGTGTTTGGGGCTGGCTGTGTGAGTTCTGGGTGAGGTTTTGGGGCTGGCTGTGTGAGTTCTGCGTGAGTGTTTGGAGCTGGCTGTGTGAGTTCTGTGTGAGTGTTTGGGGCTGGATGTGTGAGTTCTGGGTGAGGGATTGGGGCTGGCTGTGTGAGTTCTGGGTGAGGGATTGGGGCTGGCGGTGTGAGTTCTGGGTGAGTGTTTGGGGCTGGCTGTGTGAGTTCTGGGTCAGTGTTTGGGGCTGGCTGTGTGAGTTCTGGGTGAGGGTTTGTCGCTATCTGTGTGAGTTCTGGGTGAGTGCTTGGTGCTGGCCGTGTGAGTTCTGGGTGAGTGTTTGGGGGTGGCTGTGTGAGTTCTGGGTGAGTATTTTGTGCTGGCCATGTGAGTTCTGGGAGAGTGTTTGGGGCTGGCTGTGTGAGTTCTGGGTGAGTGTTTGGGGCTGGCTGTGTGAGTTCTGGGTGAGTGTTTGGGGCTGGCTGTGTGAGTTCTGGGTGAGTGTTTGGGGTTGGCTGTGTGAGTTTCTGGGTGAGTGTTTGGGGCTGGCTGTGTGAGTTCTGGGTGAGGTTTTGGGGCTGGCTGTGTGAGTTCTGCGTGAGTGTTTGGAGCTGGCTGTGTGAGTTCTGTGTGAGTGTTTGGGGCTGGATGTGTGAGTTCTGGGTGAGGGATTGGGGCTGGCTGTGTGAGTTCTGGGTGAGGGATTGGGGCTGGCGGTGTGAGTTCTGGGTGAGTGTTTGGGGCTGGCTGTGTGAGTTCTGGGTCAGTGTTTGGGGCTGGCTGTGTGAGTTCTGGGTGAGGGTTTGTCGCTATCTGTGTGAGTTCTGGGTGAGTGCTTGGTGCTGGCCGTGTGAGTTCTGGGTGAGTGTTTGGGGCTGGCTGTGTGAGTTCTGGGTGAGTGTTTCGGGGTGGCTGTGTGAGTTCTGGGTGAGTGTTTGGTGCTGGCCATGTGAGTTCTGGGAGAGTGTTTGGGGCTTTCTGTGTGAGTTCTGGGTGAGTGTTTGGGGATGGTTGTGTGAGTTCTGGGTGAGTGTTTGGGGCTGGCTGTGTGAGTTCTGGGTGAGTGTTTGGGGCTGGCTGTGTGAGTTCTGGGTGAGTGCTGGGGCTGGCTGTGTGAGTTCTGGGTGAGTGTTTGGGGGTGCCTGTGTGAGTTCTGGGTGAGTGCTTGGGGCTGGCTGTGTGAGTTCTGGGTGAGTGTTTGGGGCTGGCTGTGTGAGTTCTGGATGAGTGTTTGGGGCTGGCTGTGTGAGTTCTGGGTGAGGGTTTGTCGCTATCTGTGTGAGTTCTGGGTGAGTGCTTGGTGCTGTCCGTGTGAGTTCTGGGTGAGTGTTTGGGGGTGGCTGTGTGAGTTCTGGGTGAGTGTTTGGGGCTGGCTGTGTGAGTTCTGGGTGAGTGTTTGGGGCTGGCTGTGTGAGTTCTGGGTGAGTGTTTGGGGCTGGCCATGTGAGTTCTGGGAGAGTGTTTGGGGCTGGCTGTGTGAGTTCTGGGTGAGTGTTTGGGGCTGGCTGTGTGAGTTCTGGGTGAGTGTTTGGGGCTGGCTGTGTGAGTTCTGGGTGAGTGTTTGGGGCTGGCTGTGTGAGTTTCTGGGTGAGTGTTTGGGGCTGGCTGTGTGAGTTCTGGGTGAGGTTTTGGGGCTGGCTGTGTGAGTTCTGCGTGAGTGTTTGGAGCTGGCTGTGTGAGTTCTGTGTGAGTGTTTGGGGCTGGATGTGTGAGTTCTGGGTGAGGGATTGGGGCTGGCTGTGTGAGTTCTGGGTGAGGGATTGGGGCTGGCGGTGTGAGTTCTGGGTGAGTGTTTGGGGCTGGCTGTGTGAGTTCTGGGTCAGTGTTTGGGGCTGGCTGTGTGAGTTCTGGGTGAGGGTTTGTCGCTATCTGTGTGAGTTCTGGGTGAGTGCTTGGTGCTGGCCGTGTGAGTTCTGGGTGAGTGTTTGTGGCTGGCTGTGTGAGTTCTGGGTGAGTGTTTCAGGGTGGCTGTGTGAGTTCTGGGTGAGTGTTTGGTGCTGGCCATGTGAGTTCTGGGAGAGTGTTTGGGGCTTTCTGTGTGAGTTCTGGGTGAGTGTTTGGGGCTGGTTGTGTGAGTTCTGGGTGAGTGTTTGGGGCTGGCTGTGTGAGTTCTGGGTGAGTGTTTGGGGCTGGCTGTGTGAGTTCTGGGTGAGTGCTGGGGCTGGCTGTGTGAGTTCTGGGTGAGTGTTTGGGGGTGCCTGTGTGAGTTCTGGGTGAGTGCTTGGGGCTGGCTGTGTGAGTTCTGGGTGAGTGTTTGGGGCTGGCTGTGTGAGTTCTGGATGAGTGTTTGGGGCTGGCTGTGTGAGTTCTAGGTGAGAGTTTGGGGCTGACTGTGTGATTTCTGGGTGAGTGTTTGGGGCTGGCTGTGTGAGTTCTGGGTGAGTGCTTGAGGCTGGCTGTGTGAGTTCTGGGTGAGGGTTTGGAGCTGGCTGTGTGAGTTCTGGGTGAGTGTTTGGGGCTGGCTGTGTGAGTTCTGGGTGAGTGTTTGGGGCTCGCTGTGTGAGTTCTAGGTGAGGATTTGGGGCTGGCTGTGTGAGTTCTGGGTGAGGGTTTGGGGCTGGCTGTGTGAGTTCTGGGTGAGTGTTTGGGGCTGGCTGTGTGAGTTCTGGGTGAGGGTTTGGAGATGGCTGTATGAGTTCTGGGTGAGAGATTAGGGCTGGCCGTGTGCGTTCTGGGTGAGTGTTTGGGGCTGGCTGTGTGAGTTCTGGGTGAGTGTTTGGTGCTGGCCGTGTGAGTTCTGGGTGAGTGTTTGGGGCTGGCTGTGTTATTTCTGGGTGAGTGTTTGGGGCTGGCTGTGTGAGTTCTGGGTGAGGGTTTGGGGCTTGCTGTGTGAGTTCTGGGTGAGTGTTTGGTGCTGGCCGTGTGAGTTCTGGGTGAGTGTTTGGGGCTGGCTGTGTGAGTTCTGGGTGAGTGTTTGGGGCTGGCTGTGTGAGTTCTGGGTGAGGGTTTGTTGTTGGCTGTGTGAGTTCTGGGTGAGTGTTTGGTGCTGGCCGTGTGAGTTCTGGGTGAGTGTTTGGGGCTGGTTGTGTGAGTTCTGGGTGAATGTTTGGGGGTGGCTGTGTGAGTTCTGGGTGAGTATTTTGTGCTGGCCATGTGAGTTCTGGGAGAGTGTTTGGGGCTGGCTGTGTGAGTTCTGGGTGAGGGTTTGTTGTTGGCTGTGTGAGTTCTGGGTGAGTGTTTGGTGCTGGCCGTGTGAGTTCTGGGTGAGTGTTTGGGGCTGGATGTGTGAGTTCTGGGTGAGGGATTGGGGCTGGCTGTGTGAGTTCTGGGTGAGGGATTGGGGCTGGCGGTGTGAGTTCTGGGTGAGTGTTTGGGGCTGGCTGTGTGAGTTCTGGGTCAGTGTTTGGGGCTGGCTGTGTGAGTTCTGGGTGAGGGTTTGTCGCTATCTGTGTGAGTTCTGGGTGAGTGTTTGGTGCTGGCCGTGTGAGTTCTGGGTGAGTGTTTGGGGCTGGCTGTGTGAGCTCTGGGTGAGTGTTTCGGGGTGGCTGTGTGAGTTCTGGGTGAGTGTTTGGTGCTGGCCATGTGAGTTCTGGGAGAGTGTTTGGGGCTTTCTGTGTGAGTTCTGGGTGAGTGTTTGGGGCTGGTTGTGTGAGTTCTGGGTGAGTGTTTGGGGCTGGCTGTGTGAGTTCTGGGTGAGTGTTTGGGGCTGGCTGTGTGAGTTCTGGGTGAGTGCTGGGGCTGGCTGTGTGAGTTCTGGGTGAGTGTTTGGGGGTGCCTGTGTGAGTTCTGGGTGAGTGCTTGGGGCTGGCTGTGTGAGTTCTGGGTGAGTGTTTGGGGCTGGCCATGTGAGTTCTGGGAGAGTGTTTGGGGCTGGCTGTGTGAGTTCTGGGTGAGTGTTTGGGGCTGGCTGTGTGAGTTCTGGGTGAGTGTTTGGGGCTGGCTGTGTGAGTTCTGGGTGAGTGTTTGGGGCTGGCTGTGTGAGTTTCTGGGTGAGTGTTTGGGGCTGGCTGTGTGAGTTCTGGGTGAGGTTTTGGGGCTGGCTGTGTGAGTTCTGCGTGAGTGTTTGGAGCTGGCTGTGTGAGTTCTGTGTGAGTGTTTGGGGCTGGATGTGTGAGTTCTGGGTGAGGGATTGGGGCTGGCTGTGTGAGTTCTGGGTGAGGGATTGGGGCTGGCGGTGTGAGTTCTGGGTGAGTGTTTGGGGCTGGCTGTGTGAGTTCTGGGTCAGTGTTTGGGGCTGGCTGTGTGAGTTCTGGGTGAGGGTTTGTCGCTATCTGTGTGAGTTCTGGGTGAGTGCTTGGTGCTGGCCGTGTGAGTTCTGGGTGAGTGTTTGTGGCTGGCTGTGTGAGTTCTGGGTGAGTGTTTCAGGGTGGCTGTGTGAGTTCTGGGTGAGTGTTTGGTGCTGGCCATGTGAGTTCTGGGAGAGTGTTTGGGGCTTTCTGTGTGAGTTCTGGGTGAGTGTTTGGGGCTGGTTGTGTGAGTTCTGGGTGAGTGTTTGGGGCTGGCTGTGTGAGTTCTGGGTGAGTGTTTGGGGCTGGCTGTGTGAGTTCTGGGTGAGTGCTGGGGCTGGCTGTGTGAGTTCTGGGTGAGTGTTTGGGGGTGCCTGTGTGAGTTCTGGGTGAGTGCTTGGGGCTGGCTGTGTGAGTTCTGGGTGAGTGTTTGGGGCTGGCTGTGTGAGTTCTGGATGAGTGTTTGGGGCTGGCTGTGTGAGTTCTAGGTGAGAGTTTGGGGCTGACTGTGTGATTTCTGGGTGAGTGTTTGGGGCTGGCTGTGTGAGTTCTGGGTGAGTGCTTGAGGCTGGCTGTGTGAGTTCTGGGTGAGGGTTTGGAGCTGGCTGTGTGAGTTCTGGGTGAGTGTTTGGGGCTGGCTGTGTGAGTTCTGGGTGAGTGTTTGGGGCTCGCTGTGTGAGTTCTAGGTGAGGATTTGGGGCTGGCTGTGTGAGTTCTGGGTGAGGGTTTGGGGCTGGCTGTGTGAGTTCTGGGTGAGTGTTTGGGGCTGGCTGTGTGAGTTCTGGGTGAGGGTTTGGAGATGGCTGTATGAGTTCTGGGTGAGAGATTAGGGCTGGCCGTGTGCGTTCTGGGTGAGTGTTTGGGGCTGGCTGTGTGAGTTCTGGGTGAGTGTTTGGTGCTGGCCGTGTGAGTTCTGGGTGAGTGTTTGGGGCTGGCTGTGTTATTTCTGGGTGAGTGTTTGGGGCTGGCTGTGTGAGTTCTGGGTGAGGGTTTGGGGCTTGCTGTGTGAGTTCTGGGTGAGTGTTTGGTGCTGGCCGTGTGAGTTCTGGGTGAGTGTTTGGGGCTGGCTGTGTGAGTTCTGGGTGAGTGTTTGGGGCTGGCTGTGTGAGTTCTGGGTGAGGGTTTGTTGTTGGCTGTGTGAGTTCTGGGTGAGTGTTTGGTGCTGGCCGTGTGAGTTCTGGGTGAGTGTTTGGGGCTGGTTGTGTGAGTTCTGGGTGAATGTTTGGGGGTGGCTGTGTGAGTTCTGGGTGAGTATTTTGTGCTGGCCATGTGAGTTCTGGGAGAGTGTTTGGGGCTGGCTGTGTGAGTTCTGGGTGAGGGTTTGTTGTTGGCTGTGTGAGTTCTGGGTGAGTGTTTGGTGCTGGCCGTGTGAGTTCTGGGTGAGTGTTTGGGGCTGGATGTGTGAGTTCTGGGTGAGGGATTGGGGCTGGCTGTGTGAGTTCTGGGTGAGGGATTGGGGCTGGCGGTGTGAGTTCTGGGTGAGTGTTTGGGGCTGGCTGTGTGAGTTCTGGGTCAGTGTTTGGGGCTGGCTGTGTGAGTTCTGGGTGAGGGTTTGTCGCTATCTGTGTGAGTTCTGGGTGAGTGTTTGGTGCTGGCCGTGTGAGTTCTGGGTGAGTGTTTGGGGCTGGCTGTGTGAGCTCTGGGTGAGTGTTTCGGGGTGGCTGTGTGAGTTCTGGGTGAGTGTTTGGTGCTGGCCATGTGAGTTCTGGGAGAGTGTTTGGGGCTTTCTGTGTGAGTTCTGGGTGAGTGTTTGGGGCTGGTTGTGTGAGTTCTGGGTGAGTGTTTGGGGCTGGCTGTGTGAGTTCTGGGTGAGTGTTTGGGGCTGGCTGTGTGAGTTCTGGGTGAGTGCTGGGGCTGGCTGTGTGAGTTCTGGGTGAGTGTTTGGGGGTGCCTGTGTGAGTTCTGGGTGAGTGCTTGGGGCTGGCTGTGTGAGTTCTGGGTGAGTGTTTGGGGCTGGCTGTGTGAGTTCTGGATGAGTGTTTGGGGCTGGCTGTGTGAGTTCTAGGTGAGAGTTTGGGGCTGGCTGTGTGATTTCTGGGTGAGTGTTTGGGGCTGGCTGTGTGAGTTCTGGGTGAGTGCTTGAGGCTGGCTGTGTGAGTTCTGGGTGAGGGTTTGGAGCTGGCTGTGTGAGTTCTGGGTGAGTGTTTGGGGCTGGCTGTGTGAGTTCTGGGTGAGTGTTTGGGGCTCGCTGTGTGAGTTCTAGGTGAGGATTTGGGGCTGGCTGTGTGAGTTCTGGGTGAGGGATTGGGGCTGGCTGTGTGAGTTCTAGGTGAGGGATTGGGGCTGGTTGTGTGAGTTCTGGTTGAGTGTTTGGGGGTGGCTGTGTGAGTTCTGGGTGAGTATTTTGTGCTGGCCATGTGAGTTCTGGGAGAGTGTTTGGGGCTGGCTGTGTGAGTTCTGGGTGAGGGTTTGTTGTTGGCTGTGTGAGTTCTGGGTGAGTGTTTGGTGCTGGCCGTGTGAGTTCTGGGTGAGTGTTTGGGGCTGGATGTGTGAGTTCTGGGTGAGGGATTGGGGCTGGCTGTGTGAGTTCTGGGTGAGGGATTGGGGCTGGCGGTGTGAGTTCTGGGTGAGTGTTTGGGGCTGGCTGTGTGAGTTCTGGGTCAGTGTTTGGGGCTGGCTGTGTGAGTTCTGGGTGAGGGTTTGTCGCTATCTGTGTGAGTTCTGGGTGAGTGTTTGGTGCTGGCCGTGTGAGTTCTGGGTGAGTGTTTGGGGCTGGCTGTGTGAGTTCTGGGTGAGTGTTTCGGGGTGGCTGTGTGAGTTCTGGGTGAGTGTTTGGTGCTGGCCATGTGAGTTCTGGGAGAGTGTTTGGGGCTTTCTGTGTGAGTTCTGGGTGAGTGTTTGGGGCTGGTTGTGTGAGTTCTGGGTGAGTGTTTGGGGCTGGCTGTGTGAGTTCTGGGTGAGTGTTTGGGGCTGGCTGTGTGAGTTCTGGGTGAGTGCTGGGCTGGCTGTGTGAGTTCTGGGTGAGTGTATGGGGGTGCCTGTGTGAGTTCTGGGTGAGTGCTTGGGGCTGGCTGTGTGAGTTCTGGGTGAGTGTTTGGGGCTGGCTGTGTGAGTTCTGGATGAGTGTTTGGGGCTGGCTGTGTGAGTTCTAGGTGAGAGTTTGGGGCTGGCTGTGTGATTTCTGGGTGAGTGTTTGGGGCTGGCTGTGTGAGTTCTGGGTGAGTGCTTGAGGCTGGCTGTGTGAGTTCTGGGTGAGGGTTTGGAGCTGGCTGTGTGAGTTCTGGGTGAGTGTTTGGGGCTGGCTGTGTGAGTTCTGGGTGAGTGTTTGGGGCTCGCTGTGTGAGTTCTAGGTGAGGATTTGGGGCTGGCTGTGTGAGTTCTGGGTGAGGGTTTGGGGCTGGCTGTGTGAGTTCTGGGTGAGTGTTTGGGGCTGGCTGTGTGAGTTCTGGGTGAGGGTTTGGAGATGGCTGTATGAGTTCTGGGTGAGAGATTAGGGCTGGCCGTGTGCGTTCTGGGAGAGTGTTTGGGGCTGGCTGTGTGAGTTCTGGGTGAGTGTTTGGTGCTGGCCGTGTGAGTTCTGGGTGAGTGTTTGGGGCTGGCTGTGTTATTTCTGGGTGAGTGTTTGGGGCTGGCTGTGTGAGTTCTGGGTGAGGGTTTGGGGCTTGCTGTGTGAGTTCTGGGTGAGTGTTTGGTGCTGGCCGTGTGAGTTCTGGGTGAGTGTTTGGGGCTGGCTGTGTGAGTTCTGGGTGAGTGTTTGGGGCTGGCTGTGTGAGTTCTGGGTGAGGTTTTGTTGTTGGCTGTGTGAGTTCTGGGTGAGTGTTTGGTGCTGGCCGTGTGAGTTCTGGGTGAGTGTTTGGGGCTGGTTGTGTGAGTTCTGGGTGAGTGTTTGGGGGTGGCTGTGTGAGTTCTGGGTGAGTATTTTGTGCTGGCCATGTGAGTTCTGGGAGAGTGTTTGGGGCTGGCTGTGTGAGTTCTGGGTGAGGGTTTGTTGTTGGCTGTGTGAGTTCTGGGTGAGTGTTTGGTGCTGGCCGTGTGAGTTCTGGGTGAGTGTTTGGGGCTGGTTGTCTGAATTCTGGGTGAGTGTTTGGGGGTGGCTGTGTGAGTTCTGGGTGAGTATTTTGTGCTGGCCATGTGAGTTCTGGAAGAGTGTTTGGGGCTGGCTGTGTGAGTTCTGGGTGAGTGTTTGGGGCTGGCTGTGTGAGTTCTGGGTGAGTGTTTGGGGCTGGCTGTGTGAGTTCTGTGTGAGTGTTTGGGGCTGGCTGTGTGAGTTTCTGGGTGAGTGTTTGGGGCTGGCTGTGTGAGTTCTGGATGAGGTTTTGGGGCTGGCTGTGTGAGTTCTGGGTGAGTGTTTGGAGCTGGCTGTGTGAGTTCTGTGTGAGTGTTTGGGGCTGGATGTGTGAGTTCTGGGTGAGGGATTGGGGCTGGCTGTGTGAGTTCTGGGTGAGGGATTGGGGCTGGCGGTGTGAGTTCTGGGTGAGTGTTTGGGGCTGGCTGTGTGAGTTCTGGGTCAGTGTTTGTGGCTGGCTGTGTGAGTTCTGGGTGAGGGTTTGTCGCTATCTGTGTGAGTTCTGGGTGAGTGTTTGGTGCTGGCCGTGTGAGTTCTGGGTTAGTGTTTGGGGCTGGCTGTGTGAATTCTGGGTGAGTGTTTCGGGGTAGCTGTGTGAGTTCTGGGTGAGTGTTTGGTGCTGGCCATGTGAGTTCTGGGAGAGTGTTTGGGGCTTTCTGTGTGAGTTCTGGGTGAGTGTTTGGGGCTGGTTGTGTGAGTTCTGGGTGAGTGTTTGGGGCTGGCTGTGTGAGTTCTGGGTGAGTGTTTGGGGCTGGCTGTGTGAGTTCTGGGTGAGTGCTGGGGCTGGCTGTGTGAGTTCTGGGTGAGTGTTTGGGGCTGGCTGTGTGAGTTCTCGGTGAGTGTTTGGGGCTGGCTGTGTGAGTTTTGGGTGAGTGTTTGGGGCTGGCTGTGTGAGTTCTGGGTGAGTGTTTGGGGCTGGCTGAGTGAGTTTTAGGTGAGTGTTTGGAGCTGGCTGTGTGAGTTCTGTGTGAGTGTTTGGGGCTGGATGTGTGAGTTCTGGGTGAGGGATTGGGGCTGGCTGTGTGAGTTCTGGGTGAGGGATTGGGGCTGGCGGTGTGAGTTCTGGGTGAGTGTTTGGGGCTGGCTGTGTGAGTTCTGGGTCAGTGTTTGGGGCTGGCTGTGTGAGTTCTGGGTGAGGGTTTGTCGCTATCTGTGTGAGTTCTGGGTGAGTGTTTGGTGCTGGCCGTGTGAGTTCTGGGTGAGTGTTTGGGGCTGGCTGTGTGAGTTCTGGGTGAGTGTTTCGGGGTGGCTGTGTGAGTTCTGGGTGAGTGTTTGGTGCTGGCCATGTGAGTTCTGGGAGAGTGTTTGGGGCTTTCTGTGTGAGTTCTGGGTGAGTGTTTGGGGCTGGTTGTGTGAGTTCTGGGTGAGTGTTTGGGGCTGGCTGTGTGAGTTCTGGGTGAGTGTTTGGGGCTGGCTGTGTGAGTTCTTGGTGAGTGCTGGGGCTGGCTGTGTGAGTTCTGGGTGAGTGTTTGGGGCTGGCTGTGTGAGTTCTCGGTGAGTGTTTGGGGCTGGCTGTGTGAGTTCTGGGTGAGTGTTTGGGGCTGGCTGAGTGAGTTTTAGGTGAGGATTTGGGGCTGGCTGTGTGAGTTCTGGGTGAGTGTTTGGGGCTGATTGTGTGAGTTCTGGGTGAGTGTTTGGGGCTGGCTCTGTGAGTTCTGGGTGAGGGTTTGGAGCTGGCTGTGTGAGTTCTGGGTGAGTGTTTGGGGCTGGCTGTGTGAGTTCTGGGTGACTGTTTGGGGCTGGTTGTGTGAGTTCTGGGTGAGTGTTTGAGGCTGGCAGTGTGAGTTCTGGGTGAGGGTTTGGGGCTGGCTGTGTGAGTTCTGGGTGAGTGTTTGGGGCTGGCTGTGTGAGTGCTGAATGAGGGTTTGGGGCTGGCTGTGTGAGTTCTCGGTGTGGGTTTGGGGCTGGCTGTGTGAGTTCTGGGTGATGGTTTGATGCTTGCTGTGTGAATCCTGGGTGAGTGTATGGGGCTGGCTGTGTGAGTTCTGGGTGAGGGTTTGGGGCTGGCTGTGTGAGTTCTGGATGAGTGTTTGGGGCTGGCTGTGTGAGTTCTAGGTGAGAGTATGGGGCTGGCTGTGTGATTTCTGGGTGAGTGTTTGGGGCTGGCTGTGTGAGTTCTGGATGAGTGTTTGGGGCTGGCTGTGTGAGTTCTAGGTGAGAGTTTGGGGCTGGCTGTGTGATTTCTGGGTGAGTGTTTGGGGCTGGCTGTGTGAGTTCTGGATGAGTGTTTGGGGCTGGCTGTGTGAGTTCTAGGTGAGAGTTTGGGGCTGGCTGTGTGATTTCTGGGTGAGTGTTTGGGGCTGGCTGTGTGAGTTCTGGATGAGTGCTTGAGGCTGGCTGTGTGAGTTCTGGGTGAGGGTTTGGAGCTGGCTGTGTGAGTTCTGGGTGAGTGTTTGGGGCTGGCTGTGTGAGTTCTGGGTGAGTGTTTGGGGCTCGCTGTGTGAGTTCTAGGTGAGGATTTCGGGGTGGCTGTGTGAGTTCTGGGTGAGTGTTTGGTGCTGGCCATGTGAGTTCTGGGAGAGTGTTTGGGGCTTTCTGTGTGAGTTCTGGGTGAGTGTTTGGGGCTGGTTGTGTGAGTTCTGGGTGAGTGTTTGGGGCTGGCTGTGTGAGTTCTTGGTGAGTGTTTGGGGCTGGCTGTGTGAGTTCTTGGTGAGTGCTGGGGCTGGCTGTGTAAGTTCTGGGTGAGTGTTTGGGGCTGGCTGTGTGAGTTCTCGGTGAGTGTTTGGGGCTGGCTGTGTGAGTTCTGGGTGAGTGTTTGGGGCTGGCTGAGTGAGTTTTAGGTGAGGATTTGGGGCTGGCTGTGTGAGTTCTGGGTGAGTGTTTGGGGCTGATTGTGTGAGTTCTGGGTGAGTGTTTGGGGCTGGCTCTGTGAGTTCTGGGTGAGGGTTTGGAGCTGGCTGTGTGAGTTCTGGGTGAGTGTTTGGGGCTGGCTGTGTGAGTTCTGGGTGACTGTTTGGGGCTGGTTGTGTGAGTTCTGGGTGAGTGTTTGAGGCTGGCAGTGTGAGTTCTGGGTGAGGGTTTGGGGCTGGCTGTGTGAGTTCTGGGTGAGTGTTTGGGGCTGGCTGTGTGAGTGCTGAATGAGGGTTTGGGGCTGGCTGTGTGAGTTCTGGGTGTGGGTTTGGGGCTGGCTGTGTGAGTTCTGGGTGATGGTTTGATGCTTGCTGTGTGAATCCTGGGTGAGTGTATGGGGCTGGCTGTGTGAGTTCTGGGTGAGGGTTTGGGGCTGGCTGTGTGAGTTCTGGATGAGTGTTTGGGGCTGGCTGTGTGAGTTCTAGGTGAGAGTATGGGGCTGGCTGTGTGATTTCTGGGTGAGTGTTTGGGGCTGGCTGTGTGAGTTCTGGATGAGTGTTTGGGGCTGGCTGTGTGAGTTCTAGGTGAGAGTTTGGGGCTGGCTGTGTGATTTCTGGGTGAGTGTTTGGGGCTGGCTGTGTGAGTTCTGGATGAGTGCTTGAGGCTGGCTGTGTGAGTTCTGGGTGAGGGTTTGGAGCTGGCTGTGTGAGTTCTGGGTGAGTGTTTGGGGCTGGCTGTGTGAGTTCTGGGTGAGTGTTTGGGGCTCGCTGTGTGAGTTCTAGGTGAGGATTTGGGGCTGGCTGTGTGAGTTCTGGGTGAGGGTTTGGGGCTGGCTGTGTGAGTTCTGGGTGAGTGTTTGGGGCTGGCTGTGTGAGTGCTGAATGAGGGTTTGGGGCTGGCTGTGTGAGTTCTCGGTGTGGGTTTGGGGCTGGCTGTGTGAGTTCTAGGTGATGGTTTGATGCTTGCTGTGTGAATCCTGGGTGAGTGTATGGGGCTGGCTGTGTGAGTTCTGGGTGAGGGTTTGGGGCTGGCTGTGTGAGTTCTGGATGAGTGTTTGGGGCTGGCTGTGTGAGTTCTAGGTGAGAGTATGGGGCTGGCTGTGTGATTTCTGGGTGAGTGTTTGGGGCTGGCTGTGTGAGTTCTGGATGAGTGTTTGGGGCTGGCTGTGGGAGTTCTAGGTGAGAGTTTGGGGCTGGCTGTGTGATTTCTGGGTGAGTGTTTGGGGCTGGCTGTGTGAGTTCTGGATGAGTGTTTGGGGCTGGCTGTGTGAGTTCTAGGTGAGAGTTTGGGGCTGGCTGTGTGATTTCTGGGTGAGTGTTTGGGGCTGGCTGTGTGAGTTCTGGATGAGTGCTTGAGGCTGGCTGTGTGAGTTCTGGGTGAGGGTTTGGAGCTGGCTGTGTGAGTTCTGGGTGAGTGTTTGGGGCTGGCTGTGTGAGTTCTGGGTGAGTGTTTGGGGCTCGCTGTGTGAGTTCTAGGTGAGGATTTCGGGGTGGCTGTGTGAGTTCTGGGTGAGTGTTTGGTGCTGGCCATGTGAGTTCTGGGAGAGTGTTTGGGGCTTTCTGTGTGAGTTCTGGGTGAGTGTTTGGGGCTGGTTGTGTGAGTTCTGGGTGAGTGTTTGGGGCTGGCTGTGTGAGTTCTTGGTGAGTGTTTGGGGCTGGCTGTGTGAGTTCTTGGTGAGTGCTGGGGCTGGCTGTGTAAGTTCTGGGTGAGTGTTTGGGGCTGGCTGTGTGAGTTCTCGGTGAGTGTTTGGGGCTGGCTGTGTGAGTTCTGGGTGAGTGTTTGGGGCTGGCTGAGTGAGTTTTAGGTGAGGATTTGGGGCTGGCTGTGTGAGTTCTGGGTGAGTGTTTGGGGCTGATTGTGTGAGTTCTGGGTGAGTGTTTGGGGCTGGCTCTGTGAGTTCTGGGTGAGGGTTTGGAGCTGGCTGTGTGAGTTCTGGGTGAGTGTTTGGGGCTGGCTGTGTGAGTTCTGGGTGACTGTTTGGGGCTGGTTGTGTGAGTTCTGGGTGAGTGTTTGAGGCTGGCAGTGTGAGTTCTGGGTGAGGGTTTGGGGCTGGCTGTGTGAGTTCTGGGTGAGTGTTTGGGGCTGGCTGTGTGAGTGCTGAATGAGGGTTTGGGGCTGGCTGTGTGAGTTCTGGGTGTGGGTTTGGGGCTGGCTGTGTGAGTTCTGGGTGATGGTTTGATGCTTGCTGTGTGAATCCTGGGTGAGTGTATGGGGCTGGCTGTGTGAGTTCTGGGTGAGGGTTTGGGGCTGGCTGTGTGAGTTCTGGATGAGTGTTTGGGGCTGGCTGTGTGAGTTCTAGGTGAGAGTATGGGGCTGGCTGTGTGATTTCTGGGTGAGTGTTTGGGGCTGGCTGTGTGAGTTCTGGATGAGTGTTTGGGGCTGGCTGTGTGAGTTCTAGGTGAGAGTTTGGGGCTGGCTGTGTGATTTCTGGGTGAGTGTTTGGGGCTGGCTGTGTGAGTTCTGGATGAGTGCTTGAGGCTGGCTGTGTGAGTTCTGGGTGAGGGTTTGGAGCTGGCTGTGTGAGTTCTGGGTGAGTGTTTGGGGCTGGCTGTGTGAGTTCTGGGTGAGTGTTTGGGGCTCGCTGTGTGAGTTCTAGGTGAGGATTTGGGGCTGGCTGTGTGAGTTCTGGGTGAGGGTTTGGGGCTGGCTGTGTGAGTTCTGGGTGAGTGTTTTGGGCTGGCTGTGTGAGTTCTGGGTGAGGGTTTGGAGATGGCTGTATGAGTTCTGGGTGAGAGATTAGGGCTGGCCGTGTGCGTTCTGGGAGAGTGTTTGGGGCTGGCTGTGTGAGTTCTGGGTGAGTGTTTGGTGCTGGCCGTGTGAGTTCTGGGTGAGTGTTTGGGGCTGGCTGTGTTATTTCTGGGTGAGTGTTTGGGGCTGGCTGTGTGAGTTCTGGGTGAGGGTTTGGGGCTTGCTGTGTGAGTTCTGGGTGAGTGTTTGGTGCTGGCCGTGTGAGTTCTGGGTGAGTGTTTGGGGCTGGCTGTGTGAGTTCTGGGTGAGTGTTTGGGGCTGGCTGTGTGAGTTCTGGATGAGGGTTTGTTGTTGGCTGTGTGAGTTCTTGGTGAGTGTTTGGTGCTGGCCGTGTGAGTTCTGGGTGAGTGTTTGGGGCTGGTTGTGTGAGTTCTGGGTGAGTGTTTGGGGGTGGCTGTGTGAGTTCTGGGTGAGTATTTTGTGCTGGCCATGTGAGTTCTGGGAGAGTGTTTGGGGCTGGCTGTGTGAGTTCTGGGTGAGGGTTTGTTGTTGGCTGTGTGAGTTCTGGGTGAGTGTTTGGTGCTGGCCGTGTGAGTTCTGGGTGAGTGTTTGGGGCTGGTTGTCTGAGTTCTGGGTGAGTGTTTGGGGGTGGCTGTGTGAGTTCTGGGTGAGTATTTTGTGCTGGCCATGTGAGTTCTGGGAGAGTGTTTGGGGCTGGCTGTGTGAGTTCTGGGTGAGTGTTTGGGGCTGGCTGTGTGAGTTCTGGGTGAGTGTTTGGGGCTGGCTGTGTGAGTTCTGTGTGAGTGTTTGGGGCTGGCTGTGTGAGTTTCTGGGTGAGTGTTTGGGGCTGGCTGTTTGAGTTCTGGGTGAGGTTTTGGGGCTGGCTGTGTGAGTTCTGGGTGAGTGTTTGGAGCTGGCTGTGTGAGTTCTGTGTGAGTGTTTGGGGCTGGATGTGTGAGTTCTGGGTGAGGGATTGGGGCTGGCTGTGTGAGTTCTGGGTGAGGGATTGGGGCTGGCGGTGTGAGTTCTGGGTGAGTGTTTGGGGCTGGCTGTGTGAGTTCTGGGTCAGTGTTTGGGGCTGGCTGTGTGAGTTCTGGGTGAGGGTTTGTCGCTATTTGTGTGAGTTCTGGGTGAGTGTTTGGTGCTGGCCGTGTGAGTTCTCGGTGAGTGTTTGGGGCTGGCTGTGTGAGTTCTGGGTGAGTGTTTGGTGCTGGCCATGTGAGTTCTGGGAGAGTGTTTGGGGCTTTCTGTGTGAGTTCTGGGTGAGTGTTTGGGGCTGGTTGTGTGAGTTCTGGGTGAGTGTTTGTGGCTGGCTGTGTGAGTTCTGGGTGAGTGTTTGGGGCTGGCTGTGTGAGTTCTGGGTGAGTGCTGGGGCTGGCTGTGTGAGTTCTGGGTGAGTGTTTGGGGCAGGCTGTGTGAGTTCTCGGTAAGTGTTTGGGGCTGGCTGTGTGAGTTCTGGGTGAGTGTTTGGGGCTGGCTGTGTGAGTTCTGGGTGAGTGTTTGGGGCTGGCTGAGTGAGTTTTAGGTGAGTGTTTGGAGCTGGCTGTGTGAGTTCTGTGTGAGTGTTTGGGGCTGGATGTGTGAGTTCTGGGTGAGGGATTGGGGCTGGCTGTGTGAGTTCTGGGTGAGGGATTGGGGCTGGCGGTGTGAGTTCTGGGTGAGTGTTTGGGGCTGGCTGTGTGAGTTCTGGGTCAGTGTTTGGGGCTGGCTGTGTGAGTTCTGGGTGAGGGTTTGTCGCTATCTGTGTGAGTTCTGGGTGAGTGTTTGGTGCTGGCCGTGTGAGTTTTGGGGTGAGTGTTTGGGGCTGGCTGTGTGAGTTCTGGGTGAGTGTTTCGGGGTGGCTGTGTGAGTTCTGGGTGAGTGTTTGGTGCTGGCCATGTGAGTTCTGGGAGAGTGTTTGGGGCTTTCTGTGTGAGTTCTGGGTGAGTGTTTGGGGCTGGTTGTGTGAGTTCTGGGTGAGTGTTTGGGGCTGGCTGTGTGAGTTCTGGGTGAGTGTTTGGGGCTGGCTGTGTGAGTTCTGGGTGAGTGCTGGGGCTGGCTGTGTGAGTTTTAGGTGAGGATTTGGGGCTGGCTGTGTGAGTTCTGGGTGAGTGTTTGGGGCTGATTGTGTGAGTTCTGGGTGAGTGTTTGGGGCTGGCTGTGTGAGTTCTGGGTGAGGGTTTGGAGCTGGCTGTGTGAGTTCTGGGTGAGTGTTTGGGGCTGGCTGTGTGAGTTCTGGGTGACTGTTTGGGGCTGGTTGTGTGAGTTCTGGGTGAGTGTTTGAGGTTGGCAGTGTGAGTTCTGGGTGAGGGTTTGGGGCTGGCTGTGTGAGTTCTGGGTGAGTGTTTGGGGCTTGCTGTGTGAGTGCTGAATGAGGGTTTGGGGCTGGCTGTGTGAGTTCTGGGTGTGGGTTTGGGGCTGGCTGTGTGAGTTCTGGGTGATGGTTTGATGCTTGCTGTGTGAATCCTGGGTGAGTGTATGGGGCTGGCTGTGTGAGTTCTGGGTGAGGGTTTGGGGCTGGCTGTGTGAGTTCTGGATTAGTGTTTGGGGCTGGCTGTGTGAATTCTAGGTGAGAGTTTGGGGCTGGCTGTGTGATTTCTGGGTGAGTGTTTGGGGCTGGCTGTGTGAGTTCTGGATGAGTGTTTGGGGCTGGCTGTGTGAGTTCTAGGTGAGAGTTTGGGGCTGGCTGTGTGATTTCTGGGTGAGTGTTTGGGGCTGGCTGTGTGAGTTCTGGGTGACTGCTTGAGGATGGCTGTGTGAGTTCTGGGTGAGGGTTTGGAGCTGGCTGTGTGAGTTCTGGGTGAGTGTTTGGGGCTGGCTGTATGAGTTCTGGGTTAGTGTTTGGGGCTCGCTGTGTGAGTTCTAGGTGAGGATTTGGGGCTGGCTGTGTGAGTTCTGGGTGAGTGTTTGGGGCTGGCTGTGTGAGTTCTGGGTGAGGGTTTGGAGATGGCTGTATGAGTTCTGGGTGAGAGATTAGGGCTGGCCGTGTGCGTTCTGGGAGAGTGTTTGGGGCTGGCTGTGTGAGTTCTGGGTGAGTGTTTGGTGCTGGCCGTGTGAGTTCTGGGTGAGTGTTTGGGGCTGGCTGTGTTATTTCTGGGTGAGTGTTTGGGGCTGGCTGTGTGAGTTCTGGGTGAGGGTTTGGGGCTTGCTGTATGAGTTCTGGGTGAGTGTTTGGTGCTGGCCGTGTGAGTTCTGGGTCAGTGTTTGGGGCTGGCTGTGTGAGTTCTGGGTGAGTGTTTGGGGCTGGCTGTGTGAGTTCTGGGTGAGGGTTTGTTGTTGGCTGTGTGAGTTCTGGGTGAGTGTTTGGTGCTGGCCGTGTGAGTTCTGGGTGAGTGTTTGGGGCTGGTTGTGTGAGTTCTGGGTGAGTGTTTGGGGGTGGCTGTGTGAGTTCTGGGTGAGTATTTTGTGCTGGCCATGTGAGTTCTGGGAGAGTGTTTGGGGCTGGCTGTGTGAGTTCTGGGTGAGGGTTTGTTGTTGGCTGTGTGAGTTCTGGGTGAGTGTTTGGTGCTGGCCGTGTGAGTTCTGGGTGAGTGTTTGGGGCTGGTTGTCTGAGTTCTGGGTGAGTGTTTGGGGGTGGCTGTGTGAGTTCTGGGTGAGTGTTTGGGGCTGGCTGTGTGAGTTCTGTGTGAGTGTTTGGGGCTGGCTGTGTGAGTTTCTGGGTGAGTGTTTGGGGCTGGCTGTGTGAGTTCTGGGTGAGGTTTTGGGGCTGGCTGTGTGAGTTCTGGGTGAGTGTTTGGAGCTGGCTGTGTGAGTTCTGTGTGAGTGTTTGGGGCTGGATGTGTGAGTTCTGGGTGAGGGATTGGGGCTGGCTGTGTGAGTTCTGGGTGAGGGATTGGGGCTGGCGGTGTGAGTTCTGGGTGAGTGTTTGGGGCTGGCTGTGTGAGTTCTGGGTCAGTGTTTGGGGCTGGCTGTGTGAGTTCTGGGTGAGGGTTTGTCGCTATCTGTGTGAGTTCTGGGTGAGTGTTTGGTGCTGGCCGTGTGAGTTCTGGGTGAGTGTTTGGGGCTGGCTGTGTGAGTTCTGGGTGAGTGTTTCGGGGTGGCTGTGTGAGTTCTGGGTGAGTGTTTGGTGCTGGCCATGTGAGTTCTGGGAAAGTGTTTGGGGCTGGCTGTGTGAGTTCTAGGTGAGAGTTTGGGGCTGGCTGTGTGATTTCTGGGTGAGTGTTTGGGGCTGGCTGTGTGAGTTCTGGATGAGTGTTTGGGGCTGGCTGTGTGAGTTCTAGGTGAGAGTTTGGGGCTGGCTGTGTGATTTCTGGGTGAGTGTTTGGGGCTGGCTGCGTGAGTTCTGGATGAGTGCTTGAGGCTGGCTGTGTGAGTTCTGGGTGAGGGTTTGGAGCTGGCTGTGTGAGTTCTGGGTGAGTGTTTGGGGCTGGCTGTGTGAGTTCTGGGTGAGTGTTTGGGGCTCGCTGTGTGAGTTCTAGGTGAGGATTTCGGGGTGGCTGTGTGAGTTCTGGGTGAGTGTTTGGTGCTGGCCATGTGAGTTCTGGGAGAGTGTTTGGGGCTTTCTGTGTGAGTTCTGGGTGAGTGTTTGGGGCTGGTTGTGTGAGTTCTGGGTGAGTGTTTGGGGCTGGCTGTGTGAGTTCTTGGTGAGTGTTTGGGGCTGGCTGTGTGAGTTCTTGGTGAGTGCTGGGGCTGGCTGTGTAAGTTCTGGGTGAGTGTTTGGGGCTGGCTGTGTGAGTTCTCGGTGAGTGTTTGGGGCTGGCTGTGTGAGTTCTGGGTGAGTGTTTGGGGCTGGCTGAGTGAGTTTTAGGTGAGGATTTGGGGCTGGCTGTGTGAGTTCTGGGTGAGTGTTTGGGGCTGATTGTGTGAGTTCTGGGTGAGTGTTTGGGGCTGGCTCTGTGAGTTCTGGGTGAGGGTTTGGAGCTGGCTGTGTGAGTTCTGGGTGAGTGTTTGGGGCTGGCTGTGTGAGTTCTGGGTGACTGTTTGGGGCTGGTTGTGTGAGTTCTGGGTGAGTGTTTGAGGCTGGCAGTGTGAGTTCTGGGTGAGGGTTTGGGGCTGGCTGTGTGAGTTCTGGGTGAGTGTTTGGGGCTGGCTGTGTGAGTGCTGAATGAGGGTTTGGGGCTGGCTGTGTGAGTTCTGGGTGTGGGTTTGGGGCTGGCTGTGTGAGTTCTGGGTGATGGTTTGATGCTTGCTGTGTGAATCCTGGGTGAGTGTATGGGGCTGGCTGTGTGAGTTCTGGGTGAGGGTTTGGGGCTGGCTGTGTGAGTTCTGGATGAGTGTTTGGGGCTGGCTGTGTGAGTTCTAGGTGAGAGTATGGGGCTGGCTGTGTGATTTCTGGGTGAGTGTTTGGGGCTGGCTGTGTGAGTTCTGGATGAGTGTTTGGGGCTGGCTGTGTGAGTTCTAGGTGAGAGTTTGGGGCTGGCTGTGTGATTTCTGGGTGAGTGTTTGGGGCTGGCTGTGTGAGTTCTGGATGAGTGCTTGAGGCTGGCTGTGTGAGTTCTGGGTGAGGGTTTGGAGCTGGCTGTGTGAGTTCTGGGTGAGTGTTTGGGGCTGGCTGTGTGAGTTCTGGGTGAGTGTTTGGGGCTCGCTGTGTGAGTTCTAGGTGAGGATTTGGGGCTGGCTGTGTGAGTTCTGGGTGAGGGTTTGGGGCTGGCTGTGTGAGTTCTGGGTGAGTGTTTGGGGCTGGCTGTGTGAGTGCTGAATGAGGGTTTGGGGCTGGCTGTGTGAGTTCTCGGTGTGGGTTTGGGGCTGGCTGTGTGAGTTCTGGGTGATGGTTTGATGCTTGCTGTGTGAATCCTGGGTGAGTGTATGGGGCTGGCTGTGTGAGTTCTGGGTGAGGGTTTGGGGCTGGCTGTGTGAGTTCTGGATGAGTGTTTGGGGCTGGCTGTGTGAGTTCTAGGTGAGAGTATGGGGCTGGCTGTGTGATTTCTGGGTGAGTGTTTGGGGCTGGCTGTGTGAGTTCTGGATGAGTGTTTGGGGCTGGCTGTGTGAGTTCTAGGTGAGAGTTTGGGGCTGGCTGTGTGATTTCTGGGTGAGTGTTTGGGGCTGGCTGTGTGAGTTCTGGATGAGTGTTTGGGGCTGGCTGTGTGAGTTCTAGGTGAGAGTTTGGGGCTGGCTGTGTGATTTCTGGGTGAGTGTTTGGGGCTGGCTGTGTGAGTTCTGGATGAGTGCTTGAGGCTGGCTGTGTGAGTTCTGGGTGAGGGTTTGGAGCTGGCTGTGTGAGTTCTGGGTGAGTGTTTGGGGCTGGCTGTGTGAGTTCTGGGTGAGTGTTTGGGGCTCGCTGTGTGAGTTCTAGGTGAGGATTTCGGGGTGGCTGTGTGAGTTCTGGGTGAGTGTTTGGTGCTGGCCATGTGAGTTCTGGGAGAGTGTTTGGGGCTTTCTGTGTGAGTTCTGGGTGAGTGTTTGGGGCTGGTTGTGTGAGTTCTGGGTGAGTGTTTGGGGCTGGCTGTGTGAGTTCTTGGTGAGTGTTTGGGGCTGGCTGTGTGAGTTCTTGGTGAGTGCTGGGGCTGGCTGTGTAAGTTCTGGGTGAGTGTTTGGGGCTGGCTGTGTGAGTTCTCGGTGAGTGTTTGGGGCTGGCTGTGTGAGTTCTGGGTGAGTGTTTGGGGCTGGCTGAGTGAGTTTTAGGTGAGGATTTGGGGCTGGCTGTGTGAGTTCTGGGTGAGTGTTTGGGGCTGATTGTGTGAGTTCTGGGTGAGTGTTTGGGGCTGGCTCTGTGAGTTCTGGGTGAGGGTTTGGAGCTGGCTGTGTGAGTTCTGGGTGAGTGTTTGGGGCTGGCTGTGTGAGTTCTGGGTGACTGTTTGGGGCTGGTTGTGTGAGTTCTGGGTGAGTGTTTGAGGCTGGCAGTGTGAGTTCTGGGTGAGGGTTTGGGGCTGGCTGTGTGAGTTCTGGGTGAGTGTTTGGGGCTGGCTGTGTGAGTGCTGAATGAGGGTTTGGGGCTGGCTGTGTGAGTTCTGGGTGTGGGTTTGGGGCTGGCTGTGTGAGTTCTGGGTGATGGTTTGATGCTTGCTGTGTGAATCCTGGGTGAGTGTATGGGGCTGGCTGTGTGAGTTCTGGGTGAGGGTTTGGGGCTGGCTGTGTGAGTTCTGGATGAGTGTTTGGGGCTGGCTGTGTGAGTTCTAGGTGAGAGTATGGGGCTGGCTGTGTGATTTCTGGGTGAGTGTTTGGGGCTGGCTGTGTGAGTTCTGGATGAGTGTTTGGGGCTGGCTGTGTGAGTTCTAGGTGAGAGTTTGGGGCTGGCTGTGTGATTTCTGGGTGAGTGTTTGGGGCTGGCTGTGTGAGTTCTGGATGAGTGCTTGAGGCTGGGTGTGTGAGTTCTGGGTGAGGGTTTGGAGCTGGCTGTGTGAGTTCTGGGTGAGTGTTTGGGGCTGGCTGTGTGAGTTCTGGGTGAGTGTTTGGGGCTCGCTGTGTGAGTTCTAGGTGAGGATTTGGGGCTGGCTGTGTGAGTTCTGGGTGAGGGTTTGGGGCTGGCTGTGTGAGTTCTGGGTGAGTGTTTTGGGCTGGCTGTGTGAGTTCTGGGTGAGGGTTTGGAGATGGCTGTATGAGTTCTGGGTGAGAGATTAGGGCTGGCCGTGTGCGTTCTGGGAGAGTGTTTGGGGCTGGCTGTGTGAGTTCTGGGTGAGTGTTTGGTGCTGGCCGTGTGAGTTCTGGGTGAGTGTTTGGGGCTGGCTGTGTTATTTCTGGGTGAGTGTTTGGGGCTGGCTGTGTGAGTTCTGGGTGAGGGTTTGGGGCTTGCTGTGTGAGTTCTGGGTGAGTGTTTGGTGCTGGCCGTGTGAGTTCTGGGTGAGTGTTTGGGGCTGGCTGTGTGAGTTCTGGGTGAGTGTTTGGGGCTGGCTGTGTGAGTTCTGGATGAGGGTTTGTTGTTGGCTGTGTGAGTTCTGGGTGAGTGTTTGGTGCTGGCCGTGTGAGTTCTGGGTGAGTGTTTGGGGCTGGTTGTGTGAGTTCTGGGTGAGTGTTTGGGGGTGGCTGTGTGAGTTCTGGGTGAGTATTTTGTGCTGGCCATGTGAGTTCTGGGAGAGTGTTTGGGGCTGGCTGTGTGAGTTCTGGGTGAGGGTTTGTTGTTGGCTGTGTGAGTTCTGGGTGAGTGTTTGGTGCTGGCCGTGTGAGTTCTGGGTGAGTGTTTGGGGCTGGTTGTCTGAGTTCTGGGTGAGTGTTTGGGGGTGGCTGTGTGAGTTCTGGGTGAGTATTTTGTGCTGGCCATGTGAGTTCTGGGAGAGTGTTTGGGGCTGGCTGTGTGAGTTCTGGGTGAGTGTTTGGGGCTGGCTGTGTGAGTTCTGGGTGAGTGTTTGGGGCTGGCTGTGTGAGTTCTGTGTGAGTGTTTGGGGCTGGCTGTGTGAGTTTCTGGGTGAGTGTTTGGGGCTGGCTGTTTGAGTTCTGGGTGAGGTTTTGGGGCTGGCTGTGTGAGTTCTGGGTGAGTGTTTGGAGCTGGCTGTGTGAGTTCTGTGTGAGTGTTTGGGGCTGGATGTGTGAGTTCTGGGTGAGGGATTGGGGCTGGCTGTGTGAGTTCTGGGTGAGGGATTGGGGCTGGCGGTGTGAGTTCTGGGTGAGTGTTTGGGGCTGGCTGTGTGAGTTCTGGGTCAGTGTTTGGGGCTGGCTGTGTGAGTTCTGGGTGAGGGTTTGTCGCTATCTGTGTGAGTTCTGGGTGAGTGTTTGGTGCTGGCCGTGTGAGTTCTGGGTGAGTGTTTGGGGCTGGCTGTGTGAGTTCTGGGTGAGTGTTTGGTGCTGGCCATGTGAGTTCTGGGAGAGTGTTTGGGGCTTTCTGTGTGAGTTCTGGGTGAGTGTTTGGGGCTGGTTGTGTGAGTTCTGGGTGAGTGTTTGTGGCTGGCTGTGTGAGTTCTGGGTGTTTGGGGCTGGCTGTGTGAGTTCTGGGTGAGTGCTGGGGCTGGCTGTGTGAGTTCTGGGTGAGTGTTTGGGGCAGGCTGTGTGAGTTCTCGGTAAGTGTTTGGGGCTGGCTGTGTGAGTTCTGGGTGAGTGTTTGGGGCTGGCTGTGTGAGTTCTGGGTGAGTGTTTGGGGCTGGCTGAGTGAGTTTTAGGTGAGTGTTTGGAGCTGGCTGTGTGAGTTCTGTGTGAGTGTTTGGGGCTGGATGTGTGAGTTCTGGGTGAGGGATTGGGGCTGGCTGTGTGAGTTCTGGGTGAGGGATTGGGGCTGGCGGTGTGAGTTCTGGGTGAGTGTTTGGGGCTGGCTGTGTGAGTTCTGGGTCAGTGTTTGGGGCTGGCTGTGTGAGTTCTGGGTGAGGGTTTGTCGCTATCTGTGTGAGTTCTGGGTGAGTGTTTGGTGCTGGCCGTGTGAGTTTTGGGGTGAGTGTTTGGGGCTGGCTGTGTGAGTTCTGGGTGAGTGTTTCGGGGTGGCTGTGTGAGTTCTGGGTGAGTGTTTGGTGCTGGCCATGTGAGTTCTGGGAGAGTGTTTGGGGCTTTCTGTGTGAGTTCTGGGTGAGTGTTTGGGGCTGGTTGTGTGAGTTCTGGGTGAGTGTTTGGGGCTGGCTGTGTGAGTTCTGGGTGAGTGTTTGGGGCTGGCTGTGTGAGTTCTGGGTGAGTGCTGGGGCTGGCTGTGTGAGTTTTAGGTGAGGATTTGGGGCTGGCTGTGTGAGTTCTGGGTGAGTGTTTGGGGCTGATTGTGTGAGTTCTGGGTGAGTGTTTGGGGCTGGCTGTGTGAGTTCTGGGTGAGGGTTTGGAGCTGGCTGTGTGAGTTCTGGGTGAGTGTTTGGGGCTGGCTGTGTGAGTTCTGGGTGACTGTTTGGGGCTGGTTGTGTGAGTTCTGGGTGAGTGTTTGAGGTTGGCAGTGTGAGTTCTGGGTGAGGGTTTGGGGCTGGCTGTGTGAGTTCTGGGTGAGTGTTTGGGGCTGGCTGTGTGAGTGCTGAATGAGGGTTTGGGGCTGGCTGTGTGAGTTCTGGGTGTGGGTTTGGGGCTGGCTGTGTGAGTTCTGGGTGATGGTTTGATGCTTGATGTGTGAATCCTGGGTGAGTGTATGGGGCTGGCTGTGTGAGTTCTGGGTGAGGGTTTGGGGCTGGCTGTGTGAGTTCTGGATGAGTGTTTGGGGCTGGCTGTGTGAGTTCTAGGTGAGAGTTTGGGGCTGGCTGTGTGATTTCTGGGTGAGTGTTTGGGGCTGGCTGTGTGAGTTCTGGATGAGTGTTTGGGGCTGGCTGTGTGAGTTCTAGGTGAGAGTTTGGGGCTGGCTGTGTGATTTCTGGGTGAGTGTTTGGGGCTGGCTGTGTGAGTTCTGGGTGAGTGCTTGAGGATGGCTGTGTGAGTTCTGGGTGAGGGTTTGGAGCTGGCTGTGTGAGTTCTGGGTGAGTGTTTGGGGCTGGCTGTATGAGTTCTGAGTTAGTGTTTGGGGCTCGCTGTGTGAGTTCTAGGTGAGGATTTGGGGCTGGCTGTGTGAGTTCTGGGTGAGTGTTTGGAGCTGGCTGTGTGAGTTCTGTGTGAGTGTTTGGGGCTGGATGTGTGAGTTCTGTGTGAGTGTTTGGGGCTGGATGTGTGAGTTCTGGGTGAGGGATTGTCGCTATCTGTGTGAGTTCTGGGTGAGTGTTTGGTGCTGGCCGTGTGAGTTTTGGGGTGAGTGTTTGGGGCTGGCTGTGTGAGTTCTGGGTGAGTGTTTCGGGGTGGCTGTGTGAGTTCTGGGTGAGTGTTTGGTGCTGGCCATGTGAGTTCTGGGAGAGTGTTTGGGGCTTTCTGTGTGAGTTCTGGGTGAGTGTTTGGGGCTGGTTGTGTGAGTTCTGGGTGAGTGTTTGGGGCTGGCTGTGTGAGTTCTGGGTGAGTGTTTGGGGCTGGCTGTGTGAGTTCTGGGTGAGTGCTGGGGCTGGCTGTGTGAGTTTTAGGTGAGGATTTGGGGCTGGCTGTGTGAGTTCTGGGTGAGTGTTTGGGGCTGATTGTGTGAGTTCTGGGTGAGTGTTTGGGGCTGGCTGTGTGAGTTCTGGGTGAGGGTTTGGAGCTGGCTGTGTGAGTTCTGGGTGAGTGTTTGGGGCTGGCTGTGTGAGTTCTGGGTGACTGTTTGGGGCTGGTTGTGTGAGTTCTGGGTGAGTGTTTGAGGTTGGCAGTGTGAGTTCTGGGTGAGGGTTTGGGGCTGGCTGTGTGAGTTCTGGGTGAGTGTTTGGGGCTGGCTGTGTGAGTGCTGAATGAGGGTTTGGGGCTGGCTGTGTGAGTTCTGGGTGTGGGTTTGGGGCTGGCTGTGTGAGTTCTGGGTGATGGTTTGATGCTTGCTGTGTGAATCCTGGGTGAGTGTATGGGGCTGGCTGTGTGAGTTCTGGGTGAGGGTTTGGGGCTGGCTGTGTGAGTTCTGGATGAGTGTTTGGGGCTGGCTGTGTGAGTTCTAGGTGAGAGTTTGGGGCTGGCTGTGTGATTTCTGGGTGAGTGTTTGGGGCTGGCTGTGTGAGTTCTGGATGAGTGTTTGGGGCTGGCTGTGTGAGTTCTAGGTGAGAGTTTGGGGCTGGCTGTGTGATTTCTGGGTGAGTGTTTGGGGCTGGCTGTGTGAGTTCTGGGTGAGTGCTTGAGGATGGCTGTGTGAGTTCTGGGTGAGGGTTTGGAGCTGGCTGTGTGAGTTCTGGGTGAGTGTTTGGGGCTGGCTGTATGAGTTCTGAGTTAGTGTTTGGGGCTCGCTGTGTGAGTTCTAGGTGAGGATTTGGGGCTGGCTGTGTGAGTTCTGGGTGAGTGTTTGGAGCTGGCTGTGTGAGTTCTGTGTGAGTGTTTGGGGCTGGATGTGTGAGTTCTGTGTGAGTGTTTGGGGCTGGATGTGTGAGTTCTGGGTGAGGGATTGGGGCTGGCTGTGTGAGTTCTGGGTGAGGGATTGGGGCTGGCGGTGTGAGTTCTGGGTGAGTGTTTGGGGCTGGCTGTGTGAGTTCTGGGTCAGTGTTTGGGGCTGGCTGTGTGAGTTCTGGGTGAGGGTTTGTCGCTATCTGTGTGAGTTCTGGGTGAGTGTTTGGTGCTGGCCGTGTGAGTTCTGGGTGAGTGTTTGGGGCTGGCTGTGTGAGTTCTGGGTGAGTGTTTGGTGCTGGCCATGTGAGTTCTGGGAGAGTGTTTGGGGCTTTCTGTGTGAGTTCTGGGTGAGTGTTTGGGGCTGGTTGTGTGAGTTCTGGGTGAGTGTTTGTGGCTGGCTGTGTGAGTTCTGGGTGTTTGGGGCTGGCTGTGTGAGTTCTGGGTGAGTGCTGGGGCTGGCTGTGTGAGTTCTGGGTGAGTGTTTGGGGCAGGCTGTGTGAGTTCTCGGTAAGTGTTTGGGGCTGGCTGTGTGAGTTCTGGGTGAGTGTTTGGGGCTGGCTGTGTGAGTTCTGGGTGAGTGTTTGGGGCTGGCTGAGTGAGTTTTAGGTGAGTGTTTGGAGCTGGCTGTGTGAGTTCTGTGTGAGTGTTTGGGGCTGGATGTGTGAGTTCTGGGTGAGGGATTGGGGCTGGCTGTGTGAGTTCTGGGTGAGGGATTGGGGCTGGCGGTGTGAGTTCTGGGTGAGTGTTTGGGGCTGGCTGTGTGAGTTCTGGGTCAGTGTTTGGGGCTGGCTGTGTGAGTTCTGGGTGAGGGTTTGTCGCTATCTGTGTGAGTTCTGGGTGAGTGTTTGGTGCTGGCCGTGTGAGTTTTGGGGTGAGTGTTTGGGGCTGGCTGTGTGAGTTCTGGGTGAGTGTTTCGGGGTGGCTGTGTGAGTTCTGGGTGAGTGTTTGGTGCTGGCCATGTGAGTTCTGGGAGAGTGTTTGGGGCTTTCTGTGTGAGTTCTGGGTGAGTGTTTGGGGCTGGTTGTGTGAGTTCTGGGTGAGTGTTTGGGGCTGGCTGTGTGAGTTCTGGGTGAGTGTTTGGGGCTGGCTGTGTGAGTTCTGGGTGAGTGCTGGGGCTGGCTGTGTGAGTTTTAGGTGAGGATTTGGGGCTGGCTGTGTGAGTTCTGGGTGAGTGTTTGGGGCTGATTGTGTGAGTTCTGGGTGAGTGTTTGGGGCTGGCTGTGTGAGTTCTGGGTGAGGGTTTGGAGCTGGCTGTGTGAGTTCTGGGTGAGTGTTTGGGGCTGGCTGTGTGAGTTCTGGGTGACTGTTTGGGGCTGGTTGTGTGAGTTCTGGGTGAGTGTTTGAGGTTGGCAGTGTGAGTTCTGGGTGAGGGTTTGGGGCTGGCTGTGTGAGTTCTGGGTGAGTGTTTGGGGCTGGCTGTGTGAGTGCTGAATGAGGGTTTGGGGCTGGCTGTGTGAGTTCTGGGTGTGGGTTTGGGGCTGGCTGTGTGAGTTCTGGGTGATGGTTTGATGCTTGCTGTGTGAATCCTGGGTGAGTGTATGGGGCTGGCTGTGTGAGTTCTGGGTGAGGGTTTGGGGCTGGCTGTGTGAGTTCTGGATGAGTGTTTGGGGCTGGCTGTGTGAGTTCTAGGTGAGAGTTTGGGGCTGGCTGTGTGATTTCTGGGTGAGTGTTTGGGGCTGGCTGTGTGAGTTCTGGATGAGTGTTTGGGGCTGGCTGTGTGAGTTCTAGGTGAGAGTTTGGGGCTGGCTGTGTGATTTCTGGGTGAGTGTTTGGGGCTGGCTGTGTGAGTTCTGGGTGAGTGCTTGAGGATGGCTGTGTGAGTTCTGGGTGAGGGTTTGGAGCTGGCTGTGTGAGTTCTGGGTGAGTGTTTGGGGCTGGCTGTATGAGTTCTGGGTTAGTGTTTGGGGCTCGCTGTGTGAGTTCTAGGTGAGGATTTGGGGCTGGCTGTGTGAGTTCTGGGTGAGGGTTTGGGGCTGGCTGTGTGAGTTCTGGGTGAGTGTTTGGGGCTGGCTGTGTGAGTTCTGGGTGAGGGTTTGGAGATGGCTGTATGAGTTCTGGGTGAGAGATTAGGGCTGGCCGTGTGCGTTCTGGGAGAGTGTTTGGGGCTGGCTGTGTGAGTTCTGGGTGAGTGTTTGGTGCTGGCCGTGTGAGTTCTGGGTGAGTGTTTGGGGCTGGCTGTGTTATTTCTGGGTGAGTGTTTGGGGCTGGCTGT
This sequence comes from Petromyzon marinus, assembly GCF_048934315.1. Lineage (NCBI taxonomy): Eukaryota > Metazoa > Chordata > Hyperoartia > Petromyzontiformes > Petromyzontidae > Petromyzon > Petromyzon marinus. Next base: position 5,706,289 of record NC_133690.1, on the reverse strand, counting down.
GTGAGTTCTGGGTGAGGGTTTGGGGCTTGCTGTATGAGTTCTGGGTGAGTGTTTGGTGCTGGCCGTGTGAGTTCTGGGTGAGTGTTTGGGGCTGGCTGTGTGAGTTCTGGGTGAGTGTTTGGGGCTGGCTGTGTGAGTTCTGGGTGAGGGTTTGTTGTTGGCTGTGTGAGTTCTGGGTGAGTGTTTGGTGCTGGCCGTGTGAGTTCTGGGTGAGTGTTTGGGGCTGGTTGTGTGAGTTCTGGGTGAGTGTTTGGGGGTGGCTGTGTGAGTTCTGGGTGAGTATTTTGTGCTGGCCATGTGAGTTCTGGGAGAGTGTTTGGGGCTGGCTGTGTGAGTTCTGGGTGAGGGTTTGTTGTTGGCTGTGTGAGTTCTGGGTGAGTGTTTGGTGCTGGCCGTGTGAGTTCTGGGTGAGTGTTTGGGGCTGGTTGTCTGAGTTCTGGGTGAGTGTTTGGGGGTGGCTGTGTGAGTTCTGGGTGAGTATTTTGTGCTGGCCATGTGAGTTCTGGGAGAGTGTTTGGGGCTGGCTGTGTGAGTTCTGGGTGAGTGTTTGGGGCTGGCTGTGTGAGTTCTGGGTGAGTGTTTGGGGCTGGCTGTGTGAGTTCTGTGTGAGTGTTTGGGGCTGGCTGTGTGAGTTTCTGGGTGAGTGTTTGGGGCTGGCTGTGTGAGTTCTGGGTGAGGTTTTGGGGCTGGCTGTGTGAGTTCTGGGTGAGTGTTTGGAGCTGGCTGTGTGAGTTCTGTGTGAGTGTTTGGGGCTGGATGTGTGAGTTCTGGGTGAGGGATTGGGGCTGGCTGTGTGAGTTCTGGGTGAGGGATTGGGGCTGGCGGTGTGAGTTCTGGGTGAGTGTTTGGGGCTGGCTGTGTGAGTTCTGGGTCAGTGTTTGGGGCTGGCTGTGTGAGTTCTGGGTGAGGATTTGTCGCTATCTGTGTGAGTTCTGGGTGAGTGTTTGGTGCTGGCCGTGTGAGTTCTGGGTGAGTGTTTGGGGCTGGCTGTGTGAGTTCTGGGTGAGTGTTTCGGGGTGGCTGTGTGAGTTCTGGGTGAGTGTTTGGTGCTGGCCATGTGAGTTCTGGGAAAGTGTTTGGGGCTTTCTGTGTGAGTTCTGGGTGAGTGTTTGGGGCTGGTTGTGTGAGTTCTGGGTGAGTGTTTGGGGCTGGCTGTGTGAGTTCTGGGTGAGTGTTTGGGGCTGGCTGTGTGAGTTCTGGGTGAGTGCTGGGGCTGGCTGTGTGAGTTCTGGGTGAGTGTTTGGGGCTGGCTGTGTGAGTTCTCGGTGAGTGTTTGGGGCTGGCTGTGTGAGTTCTGGGTGAGTGTTTGGGGCTGGCTGTGTGAGTTGTGGGTGAGTGTTTGGGGCTGGCTGAGTGAGTTTTAGGTGAGTGTTTGGAGCTGGCTGTGTGAGTTCTGTGTGAGTGTTTGGGGCTGGATGTGTGAGTTCTGGGTGAGGGATTGGGGCTGGCTGTGTGAGTTCTGGGTGAGGGATTGGGGCTGGCGGTGTGAGTTCTGGGTGAGTGTTTGGGGCTGGCTGTGTGAGTTCTGGGTCAGTGTTTGGGGCTGGCTGTGTGAGTTCTGGGTGAGTGTTTGGAGCTATCTGTGTGAGTTCTGGGTGAGTGTTTGGTGCTGGCCGTGTGAGTTCTGGGTGAGTGTTTGGGGCTGGCTGTGTGAGTTCTGGGTGAGTGTTTCGGGGTGGCTGTGTGAGTTCTGGGTAAGTGTTTGGTGCTGGCCATGTGAGTTCTGGGAGAGTGTTTGGGGCTTTCTGTGTGAGTTCTGGGTGAGTGTTTGGGGCTGGTTGTGTGAGTTCTGGGTGAGTGTTTGGGGCTGGCTGTGTGAGTTCTGGGTGAGTGTTTGGGGCTGGCTGTGTGAGTTCTGGGTGAGTGCTGGGGCTGGCTGTGTGAGTTCTGGGTGAGTGTTTGGGCCTGGCTGTGTGAGTTCTCGGTGAGTGTTTGGGGCTGGCTGTGTGAGTTCTGGGTGAGTGTTTGGGGCTGGCTGTGTGAGTTCTGGGTGAGTGTTTGGGGCTGGCTGAGTGAGTTTTAGGTGAGGATTTGGGGCTGGCTGTGTGAGTTCTGGGTGAGTGTTTGGGGCTGATTGTGTGAGTTCTGGGTGAGTGTTTGGGGCTGGCTGTGTGAGTTCTGGGTGAGGGTTTGGAGCTGGCTGTGTGAGTTCTGGGTGAGTGTTTGGGGCTGGCTGTGTGAGTTCTGGGTGACTGTTTGGGGCTGGTTGTGTGAGTTCTGGGTGAGTGTTTGAGGCTGGCAGTGTCAGTTCTGGGTGAGGGTTTGGGGCTGGCTGTGTGAGTTCTGGGTGAGGGTTTGGGGCTGGCTGTGTGAGTGCTGAATGAGGGTTTGGGGCTGGCTGTGTGAGTTCTGGGTGTGGGTTTGGGGCTGGCTGTGTGAGTTCTGGGTGAGGGTTTGGGGCTGACTGTGTTAGTTCTGGGTGATGGTTTGATGCTTGCTGTGTGAATCCTGGGTGAGTGTATGGGGCTGGCTGTGTGAGTTCTGGGTGAGGGTTTGGGGCTGGCTGTGTGAGTTCAGGGTGAGTGTTTGTGGGTGGCTGTGTGAGTTCTGGGTGAGTGTTTTGTTGGTGGCTGTGTGAGTTCTGGGTGTGTGTTTGGTGCAGGCCGTGTGAGTTCTGGGTGAGTGCTTGGGGCTGGCTGTGTGAGTTCTGGGTGAGTGTTTGGTGCTGGCCATGTGAGTTCTGGGAGAGTGTTTGGGGCTTTCTGTGTGAGTTCTGGGTGAGTGTTTGGGGCTGCTTGTGTGAGTTCTGGGTGAGTGTTTGGGGCTGGCTGTGTGAGTTCTGGGTGAGTGTTTGGGGCTGGCTGTGTGAGTTCTGGGTGAGTGCTGGGGCTGGCTGTGTGAGTTCTGGGTGAGTGTTTGGGGATGGCTGTGTGAGTTTTCGGTGAGTGTTTGGGGCTGGCTGTGTGAGTTCTGGGTGAGTGTTTGGGGCTGGCTGTGTGAGTTCTGGGTGAGTGTTTGGGGCTGGCTGAGTGAGTTTTAGGTGAGGATTTGGGGCTGGCTGTGTGAGTTCTGGGTGAGTGTTTGGGGCTGATTGTGTGAGTTCTGGGTGAGTGTTTGGGGCTGGCTGTGTGAGTTCTGGGTGAGGGTTTGGAGCTGGCTGTGTGAGTTCTGGGTGAGTGTTTGGGGCTGGCTGTGTGAGTTCTGGGTGACTGTTTGGGGCTGGTTGTGTGAGTTCTGGGTGAGTGTTTGAGGCTGGCAGTGTGAGTTCTGGGTGAGGGTTTGGGGCTGGCTGTGTGAGTTCTGGGTGAGTGTTTGGGGCTGGCTGTGTGAGTGCTGGGTGTGGGTTTGGGGCTGGCTGTGTGAGTTCTGGGTGAGGGTTTGGGGCTGGCTGTGTGAGTTCTGGGTGAGTGTTTGGGCCTGGCTGTGTGAGTTCTCGGTGAGTGTTTGGGGCTGGCTGTGTGAGTTCTGGGTGAGTGTTTGGGGCTGGCTGTGTGAGTTCTGGGTGAGTGTTTGGGGCTGGCTGAGTGAGTTTTAGGTGAGGATTTGGGGCTGGCTGTGTGAGTTCTGGGTGAGTGTTTGGGGCTGATTGTGTGAGTTCTGGGTGAGTGTTTGGGGCTGGCTGTGTGAGTTCTGGGTGAGGGTTTGGAGCTGGCTGTGTGAGTTCTGGGTGAGTGTTTGGGGCTGGCTGTGTGAGTTCTGGGTGACTGTTTGGGGCTGGTTGTGTGAGTTCTGGGTGAGTGTTTGAGGCTGGCAGTGTCAGTTCTGGGTGAGGGTTTGGGGCTGGCTGTGTGAGTTCTGGGTGAGGGTTTGGGGCTGGCTGTGTGAGTGCTGAATGAGGGTTTGGGGCTGGCTGTGTGAGTTCTGGGTGTGGGTTTGGGGCTGGCTGTGTGAGTTCTGGGTGAGGGTTTGGGGCTGACTGTGTTAGTTCTGGGTGATGGTTTGATGCTTGCTGTGTGAATCCTGGGTGAGTGTATGGGGCTGGCTGTGTGAGTTCTGGGTGAGGGTTTGGGGCTGGCTGTGTGAGTTCAGGGTGAGTGTTTGTGGGTGGCTGTGTGAGTTCTGGGTGAGTGTTTTGTTGGTGGCTGTGTGAGTTCTGGGTGTGTGTTTGGTGCAGGCCGTGTGAGTTCTGGGTGAGTGCTTGGGGCTGGCTGTGTGAGTTCTGGGTGAGTGTTTGGTGCTGGCCATGTGAGTTCTGGGAGAGTGTTTGGGGCTTTCTGTGTGAGTTCTGGGTGAGTGTTTGGGGCTGGTTGTGTGAGTTCTGGGTGAGTGTTTGGGGCTGGCTGTGTGAGTTCTGGGTGAGTGTTTGGGGCTGGCTGTGTGAGTTCTGGGTGAGTGCTGGGGCTGGCTGTGTGAGTTCTGGGTGAGTGTTTGGGGATGGCTGTGTGAGTTTTCGGTGAGTGTTTGGGGCTGGCTGTGTGAGTTCTGGGTGAGTGTTTGGGGCTGGCTGTGTGAGTTCTGGGTGAGTGTTTGGGGCTGGCTGAGTGAGTTTTAGGTGAGGATTTGGGGCTGGCTGTGTGAGTTCTGGGTGAGTGTTTGGGGCTGATTGTGTGAGTTCTGGGTGAGTGTTTGGGGCTGGCTGTGTGAGTTCTGGGTGAGGGTTTGGAGCTGGCTGTGTGAGTTCTGGGTGAGTGTTTGGGGCTGGCTGTGTGAGTTCTGGGTGACTGTTTGGGGCTGGTTGTGTGAGTTCTGGGTGAGTGTTTGAGGCTGGCAGTGTGAGTTCTGGGTGAGGGTTTGGGGCTGGCTGTGTGAGTTCTGGGTGAGTGTTTGGGGCTGGCTGTGTGAGTGCTGGGTGTGGGTTTGGGGCTGGCTGTGTGAGTTCTGGGTGAGGGTTTGGGGCTGGCTGTGTGAGTTCTGGGTGAGGGTTTGGGGCTGGCTGTGTGAGTTCTGGGTGATGGTTTGATGCTTGCTGTGTGAATCCTGGGTGAGTGTATGGGGCTGGCTGTGTGAGTTCTGGTTGAGGGTTTGGGGCTGGCTGTGTGAGTTCAGGGTGAGTGTTTGTGGGTGGCTGTGTGAGTTCTGGGTGAGTGTTTTGTTGGTGGCTGTGTGAGTTCTGGGTGTGTGTTTGGTGCAGGCCGTGTGAGTTCTGGGTGAGTGCTTGGGGCTGGCTGTGTGAGTTCTGGGTGAGTGTTTGGGGCTGGCTGTGTGAGTTCTGGGTGAGTGTTTGGGGTTGGCTGTGGGAGTTCTGGGTGAGTGTTTGGGGCTGGCTGTGTGAGTTTTGGGTGAGTGTTGGGGCTGGCTGTTTGAGTTTTAGATGAGGATTTGGGGCTGGCTGTGTGAGTTCTGGGTGAGGGTTTGGGGCTGACTGTGTGAGTTCTGGGTGAGGGTTTGGAGCTGGCTGTGTGAGTTCTGGGTGAGTGTTTGAGGCTGGCTGTGTGAGTTGTGGGTGAGGGTTTGGGGCTGGCTGTGTGAGTTCTGGGTGACTGTTTGGGGCTGGTTGTGTGAGTTCTGGGTGAGTGTTTGAGATTGGCTGTGTGAGTTCTGGGTGAGGGTTTGGAGCTGGCTGTGTGAGTGCTGAGTGAGGGTTTGGGGCTGGCTGTGTGAGTTCTGGGTGAGTGTTTGGTGCTGGCCGTGTGAGTTCTGGGTGAGTGTTTGAGGCTGGCTGTGTGAGTTCTGGGTGAGTGTTTAGGGCTGGCTGTGTGAGTTCTGGGTGAGTGTTTGGTGCTAGCCGTGTGAGTTCTGGGTGAGTGTTTGAGGCTGGCTGTGTGAGTTCTGGGTGAGTGTTTGGGGCTGGCTGTGTGAGTTCTGGGTGAGTGTTTGGGGCTGGCTGTGTGAGTTCTGGGTGAGGGTTTGGGGCTGGCTGTGTGAGTTCTGGGTGAGTGTTTGGGGCTGGCTGTGTGAGTTCTGGGTGAGTGTTTGGCGGAGGCTGTGTGAGTTCTGGGTGAGGGATTGGGGCTGGCTGTGTGAGTTCTGGGAGAGTATTTGGGGCTGGCTGTGTGAGTTCTGGGTTAGTGTTTGGGGCTGGCTGTGTGAGTTCTGGGTGAGTGTTTGGGGCTGGCTGTGTTTGTTCTGGGTGAGTGTTTGGGGCTGGCTGTGTGAGTTTCTGGGTGAGTGTTTGGGGCTGGCTGTGTGAGTTCTGGGTGAGGTTTTGGGGCTGGCTGTGTGAGTTCTGGGCGAGTGTTTGGAGCTGGCTGTGTGATTTCTGGGTGAGTGTTTGGGGCTGGCTGTGTGAGTTCTGGGTGAGTGTTTGGGGCTGGTTGTGTGAGTTCTGGGTGAGGGATTGGGGCTGGCTGTGTGAGTTCTGGGTGAGGGATTGGGGCTGGCGGTGTGAGTTCTGGGTGAGTGTTTGGTGCTGGCTGTGTAAGTTCTGCGTCAGTGTTTGGGGCTGGCTGTGTGAGTTCTGGGTGAGGGTTTGGGGCTTGCTGTGTGAGTTCTGGGTGAGGGTTTGTCGCTGTCTGTGTGAGTTCTGGGTGAGTGTTTGGTGCTGGCCGTGTGAGTTCTGGGTGAGTGTTTGGGGCTGGCTGTGTGAGTTCTGGGTGAGTGTTTTGGGCTGGCTGTGTGAGTTCTGGGTGAGTGTTTGGGGCTGGCTGTGTGAGTTCTGGGTGAGTGTTTGGGGCTGGCTGTGTGAGTTCTGTGTGAGTGTTTGGGGCTGGTTGTGTGAGTTCTGGGTGAGTGTTTGGGGCTGGCTGTGTGAGTTCTGGGTGAGTGTTTGGGGCTGGCTGTGTGAGTTCTGGGTGAGTGCTGGGGCTGGCTGTGTGAGTTCCTGGTGAGTGTTTAGGGCTGGCTGTGTGAGTTCTCGGTGAGTGTTTGGGGCTGGCTGTGTGAGTTCTGGGTGAATGTTTGGAGCTGGCTGTGTGAGTTCTGGGTGAGTGTTTGGGGCTGGCTGTGTGAGTTTTAGGTGAGGATTTGGGGCTGGATGTGTGAGTTCTGGGTGAGTGTTTGGGGCTGACTGTGTGAGTTCTGGGTGAGTGTTTGGGGCTGGCTGTGTGAGTTCTGGGTGAGGGTTTGGAGCTGGCTGTGTGAGTTCTGGGTGAGTGTTTGGGGCTGGCTGTGTGAGTTCTGGGTGACTGTTTGGGGCTGGTTGTGTGAGTTCTGGGTGAGTGTTTGAGGCTGGCTGTGTGAGTTCTGGGTGTGGGTTTGGGGCTGGCTGTGTGAGTTCTGGGTGACTGTTTGGGGCTGGTTGTGTGAGTTCTGGGTGAGTGTTTGAGGCTGGCTGTGTGAGCTCTGGGTGAGGGTTTGGAGCTGGCTGTGTGAGTTCTGGGTGAGTGTTTGGGGCTGGCTGTGTGAGTCCTGGGTGAGGGTTTGGAGCTGGCTGTGTGAGTTCTGGGTGAGGGTTTGGGGCTGGCTGTGTGAGTTCTGGGTGAGGGTTTGGGGCTGGCTGTGTGAGTTCTGGGTGATGGTTTGGTGCTTGCTGTGTGAGTCATGGGTGAGTGTTTGGGGCTGGCTTTGTGAGTTCTGGGTGAGGGTTTGGGGCTGGCTGTGTGAGTTCTGGGTGAGTGTTTGTGGGTGGCTGTGTGAGTTCTGGGTGAGTGTTTGTGGGTGGCTGTGTGAGTTCTGGGTGAGTGTTTTGGGGATGGCTGTGTGAGTTCTGGGTGAGTGTTTGGTGCAGGCCGTGTGAGTTCTGGGTGAGTGTTTGGGGCTGGCTGTGTGAGTTCTGGGTGAGTGTTTGGGGCTGGCTGTGTGAGTTCTGGGTGAGTGTTTTGGGCTGGCTGTGTGAGTTCTGGGTGAGTGTTTGGGGCTGGCTGTGTGAGTTCTGGGTGAGTGTTTGGGGCTGGCTGTGTGAGTTCTGTGTGAGTGTTTGGGGCTGGTTGTGTGAGTTCTGGGTGAGTGTTTGGGGCTGGCTGTGTGAGTTCTGGGTGAGTGTTTGGGGCTGGCTGTGTGAGTTCTGGGTGAGTGCTGGGGCTGGCTGTGTGAGTTCCTGGTGAGTGTTTGGGGCTGGCTGTGTGAGTTCTCGGTGAGTGTTTGGGGCTGGCTGTGTGTGTTCTGGGTGAATGTTTGGGGCTGGCTGTGTGAGTTCTGGGTGAGTGTTTGGGGCTGGCTGTGTGAGTTTTAGGTGAGGATTTGGGGCTGGCTGTGTGAGTTCTGGGTGAGTGTTTGGGGCTGACTGTGTGAGTTCTGGGTGAGTGTTTGGGGCTGGCTGTGTGAGTTCTGGGTGAGGGTTTGCAGCTGGCTGTGTGAGTTCTGGGTGAGTGTTTGGGGCTGGCTGTGTGAGTTCTGGGTGACTGTTTGGGGCTGGTTGTGTGAGTTCTGGGTGAGTGTTTGAGGCTGGCTGTGTGAGTTCTGGGTGTGGGTTTGGGGCTGGCTGTGTGAGTTCTGGGTGACTGTTTGGGGCTGGTTGTGTGAGTTCTGGGTGAGTGTTTGAGGCTGGCTGTGTGAGCTCTGGGTGAGGGTTTGGAGCTGGCTGTGTGAGTTCTGGGTGAGTGTTTGGGGCTGGCTGTGTGAGTCCTGGGTGAGGGTTTGGAGCTGGCTGTGTGAGTTCTGGGTGAGGGTTTGGGGCTGGCTGTGTGAGTTCTGGGTGAGGGTTTGGGGCTGGCTGTGTGAGTTCTGGGTGATGGTTTGGTGCTTGCTGTGTGAGTCCTGGGTGAGTGTTTGGGGCTGGCTGTGTGAGTTCTGGGTGAGGGTTTGGGGCTGGCTGTGTGAGTTCTGGGTGAGTGTTTGTGGGTGGCTGTGTGAGTTCTGGGTGAGTGTTTTGGGGATGGCTGTGTGAGTTCTGGGTGAGTGTTTGGTGCAGGCCGTGTGAGTTCTGGGTGAGTGTTTGGGGCTGGCTGTGTGAGTTCTGGGTGAGTGTTTGGGGCTGGTTGTGTGAGTTCTGGGTGAGTGTTTGGGGCTGGCTGTGTGAGTTCTGGGTGAGTGTTTGAGGCTGGCTGTGTGAGTTCTGGGTGTGGGTTTGGGGCTGGCTGTGTGAGTTCTGGGTGACTGTTTGGGGCTGGTTGTGTGAGTTCTGGGTGAGTGTTTGAGGCTGGCTGTGTGAGCTCTGGGTGAGGGTTTGGAGCTGGCTGTGTGAGTTCTGGGTGAGTGTTTGGGGCTGGCTGTGTGAGTCCTGGGGGAGGGTTTGGAGCTGGCTGTGTGAGTTCTGGGTGAGGGTTTGGGGCTGGCTGTGTGAGTTCTGGGTGAGGGTTTGGGGCTGGCTGTGTGAGTTCTGGGTGATGGTTTGGTGCTTGCTGTGTGAGTCCTGGGTGAGTGTTTGGGGCTGGCTGTGTGAGTTCTGGGTGAGGGTTTGGGGCTGGCTGTGTGAGTTCTGGGTGAGTGTTTGTGGGTGGCTGTGTGAGTTCTGGGTGAGTGTTTTGGGGATGGCTGTGTGAGTTCTGGGTGAGTGTTTGGTGCAGGCCGTGTGAGTTCTGGGTGAGTGTTTGGGGCTGGCTGTGTGAGTTCTGGGTGAGTGTTTGGGGCTGGCTGTGTGAGTTCTGGGTGAGTGTTTTGGGCTGGCTGTGTGAGTTCTGGGTGAGTGTTTGGGGCTGGCTGTGTGAGTTCTGGGTGAGTGTTTGGGGCTGGCTGTGTGAGTTCTGTGTGAGTGTTTGGGGCTGGTTGTGTGAGTTCTGGGTGAGTGTTTGGGGCTGGCTGTGTGAGTTCTGGGTGAGTGTTTGGGGCTAGCTGTGTGAGTTCTGGGTGAGTGCTGGGGCTGGCTGTGTGAGTTCCTGGTGAGTGTTTGGGGCTGGCTGTGTGAGTTCTCGGTGAGTGTTTGGGTCTGGCTGTGTGTGTTCTGGGTGAATGTTTGGGGCTGGCTGTGTGAGTTCTGGGTGAGTGTTTGGGGCTGGCTGTGTGAGTTTTAGGTGAGGATTTGGGACTGGCTGTGTGAGTTCTGGGTGAGTATTTGGGGCTGGCTGTGTGTGTGCTGGATGAGGGTTTGGGGCTGGCTGTGTGAGTCCTGGGTGAGGGTTTGGAGCTGGCTGTGTGAGTTCTGGGTGAGGGTTTGGGGCTGGCTGTGTGAGTTCTGGGTGAGGGTTTGGGGCTGGCTGTGTGAGTTCTGGGTGATGGTTTGGTGCTTGCTGTGTGAGTCCTGGGTGAGTGTTTGGGGCTGGCTGTGTGAGTTCTGGGTGAGGGTTTGGGGCTGGCTGTGTGAGTTCTGGGTGAGTGTTTTGGGGATGGCTGTGTGAGTTCTGGGTGAGTGTTTGGTGCAGGCCGTGTGAGTTCTGGGTGAGTGTTTGGGGCTGGCTGTGTGAGTTCTGGGTGAGTGTTTGGGGCTGGTTGTGTGAGTTCTGGGTGAGTGTTTGGGGCTGGCTGTGTGAGTTCTGGGTGAATGTTTGAGGCTGGCTGTGTGAGTTCTGGGTGTGGGTTTGGGGCTGGCTGTGTGAGTTCTGGGTGACAGTTTGGGGCTGGTTGTGTGAGTTCTGGGTGAGTGTTTGAGGCTGGCTGTGTGAGCTCTGGGTGAGGGTTTGGAGCTGGCTGTGTGAGTTCTGGGTGAGTGTTTGGGGCTGGCTGTGTGAGTCCTGGGTGAGGGTTTGGAGCTGGCTGTGTGAGTTCTGGGTGAGGGTTTGGGGCTGGCTGTGTGAGTTCTGGGTGAGGGTTTGGGGCTGGCTGTGTGAGTTCTGGGTGATGGTTTGGTGCTTGCTGTGTGAGTCCTGGGTGAGTGTTTGGGGCTGGCTGTGTGAGTTCTTGGTGAGGGTTTGGGGCTGGCTGTGTGAGTTCTGGGTGAGTGTTTGTGGGTGGCTGTGTGAGTTCTGGGTGTGGGTTTGGGGCTGGCTGTGTGAGTTCTGGGTGACTGTTTGGGGCTGGTTGTGTGAGTTCTGGGTGAGTGTTTGAGGCTGGCTGTGTGAGCTCTGGGTGAGGGTTTGGAGCTGGCTGTGTGAGTTCTGGGTGAGTGTTTGGGGCTGGCTGTGTGAGTCCTGGGTGAGGGTTTGGAGCTGGCTGTGTGAGTTCTGGGTGAGGGTTTGGGGCTGGCTGTGTGAGTTCTGGGTGAGGGTTTGGGGCTGGCTGTGTGAGTTCTGGGTGATGGTTTGGTGCTTGCTGTGTGAGTCCTGGGTGAGTGTTTGGGGCTGGCTGTGTGAGTTCTTGGTGAGGGTTTGGGGCTGGCTGTGTGAGTTCTGGGTGAGTGTTTTGGGGATGGCTGTGTGAGTTCTGGGTGAGTGTTTGGTGCAGGCCGTGTGAGTTCTGGGTGAGTGTTTGGGGCTGGCTGTGTGAGTTCTGGGTGAGTGTTTGGGGCTGGCTGTGTTAGTTCTGGGTGAGTGTTTTGGGGTGGCTGTGTGAGTTCTGGGTGAGTGTTTGGGGCTGGCTGTGTGAGTTCTGGGTGAGGGTTTGGGGCTGGCTGTGTGAGTTCTGGGTGAGTGTTTGTGGGTGGCTGTGTGAGTTCTGGGTGAGGGTTTGGGGCTGGCTGTGTGAGTTCTGGGTGAGTGTTTGTGGGTGGCTGTGTGAGTTCTGGGTGAGTGTTTTGGGGATGGCTGTGTGAGTTCTGGGTGAGTGTTTGGTGCAGGCCGTGTGAGTTCTGGGTGAGTGTTTGGGGCTGGCTGTGTGAGTTCTGGGTGAGTGTTTGGGGCTGGCTGTGTGAGTTCTGGGTGAGTGTTTTGGGCTGGCTGTGTGAGTTCTGGGTGAGTGTTTGGGGCTGGCTGTGTGAGTTCTGGGTGAGTGTTTGGGGCTGGCTGTGTGAGTTCTGTGTGAGTGTTTGGGGCTGGTTGTGTGAGTTCTGGGTGAGTGTTTGGGGCTGGCTGTGTGAGTTCTGGGTGAGTGTTTGGGGCTGGCTGTGTGAGTTCTGGGTGAGTGCTGGGGCTGGCTGTGTGAGTTCCTGGTGAGTGTTTGGGGCTGGCTGTGTGAGTTCTCGGTGAGTGTTTGGGTCTGGCTGTGTGTGTTCTGGGTGAATGTTTGGGGCTGGCTGTGCGAGTTCTGGGTGAGTGTTTGGGGCTGGCTGTATGAGTTTTAGGTGAGGATTTGGGACTGGCTGTGTGAGTTCTGGGTGAGTATTTGGGGCTGGCTGTGTGTGTGCTGGATGAGGGTTTGGGGCTGGCTGTGTGAGTCCTGGGTGAGGGTTTGGAGCTGGCTGTGTGAGTTCTGGGTGAGGGTTTGGGGCTGGCTGTGTGAGTTCTGGGTGAGGGTTTGGGGCTGGCTGTGTGAGTTCTGGGTGATGGTTTGGTGCTTGCTGTGTGAGTCCTGGGTGAGTGTTTGGGGCTGGCTGTGTGAGTTCTGGGTGAGGGTTTGGGGCTGGCTGTGTGAGTTCTGGGTGAGTGTTTTGTGGATGGCTGTGTGAGTTCTGGGTGAGTGTTTGGTGCAGGCCGTGTGAGTTCTGGGTGAGTGTTTGGGGCTGGCTGTGTGAGTTCTGGGTGAGTGCTGGGGCTGGCTGTGTGAGTTCCTGGTGAGTGTTTGGGGCTGGCTGTGTGAGTTCTCGGTGAGTGTTTGGGTCTGGCTGTGTGTGTTCTGGGTGAATGTTTGGGGCTGGCTGTGTGAGTTCTGGGTGAGTGTTTGGGGCTGGCTGTGTGAGTTCTGGGTGAGTGCTGGGGCTGGCTGTGTGAGTTCCTGGTGAGTGTTTGGGGCTGGCTGTGTGAGTTCTCGGTGAGTGTTTGGGTCTGGCTGTGTGTGTTCTGGGTGAATGTTTGGGGCTGGCTGTGCGAGTTCTGGGTGAGTGTTTGGGGCTGGCTGTGTGAGTTTTAGGTGAGGATTTGGGACTGGCTGTGTGAGTTCTGGGTGAGTATTTGGGGCTGGCTGTGTGTGTGCTGGATGAGGGTTTGGGGCTGGCTGTGTGAGCTCTGGGTGAGGGTTTGGAGCTGGCTGTGTGAGTTCTGGGTGATGGTTTGGTGCTTGCTGTGTGAGTCCTGGGTGAGTGTTTGGGGCTGGCTGTGTGAGTTCTGGGTGAGGGTTTGGGGCTGGCTGTGTGAGTTCTGGGTGAGTGTTTTGGGGATGGCTGTGTGAGTTCTGGGTGAGTGTTTGGTGCAGGCCGTGTGAGTTCTGGGTGAGTGTTTGGGGCTGGCTGTGTGAGTTCTGGGTGAGTGTTTGGGGCTGGTTGTGTGAGTTCTGGGTGAGTGTTTGGGGCTGGCTGTGTGAGTTCTGGGTGAATGTTTGAGGCTGGCTGTGTGAGTTCTGGGTGTGGGTTTGGGGCTGGCTGTGTGAGTTCTGGGTGACTGTTTGGGGCTGGTTGTGTGAGTTCTGGGTGAGTGTTTGAGGCTGGCTGTGTGAGCTCTGGGTGAGGGTTTGGAGCTGGCTGTGTGAGTTCTGGGTGAGTGTTTGGGGCTGGCTGTGTGAGTCCTGGGTGAGGGTTTGGAGCTGGCTGTGTGAGTTCTGGGTGAGGGTTTGGGGCTGGCTGTGTGAGTTCTGGGTGAGGGTTTGGGGCTGGCTGTGTGAGTTCTGGGTGATGGTTTGGTGCTTGCTGTGTGAGTCCTGGGTGAGTGTTCTGCGCTGGCTGTGTGAGTTCTGGGTGAGGGTTTGGGGCTGGCTGTGTGAGTTCTGGGTGAGTGTTTGTGGGTGGCTGTGTGAGTTCTGGGTGAGTGTTTTGGGGATGGCTGTGTGAGTTCTGGGTGAGTGTTTGGTGCAGGCCGTGTGAGTTCTGGGTGAGTGTTTGGGGCTGGCTGTGTGTTTTCTGGGTGAGTGTTTGGGGCTGGTTGTGTGAGTTCTGGGTGAGTGTTTGGGGCTGGCTGTGTGAGTTCTGGGTGAGTGTTTGAGGCTGGCTGTGTGAGTTCTGGGTGTGGGTTTGGGGCTGGCTGTGTGAGTTCTGGGTGACTGTTTGGGGCTGGTTGTGTGAGTTCTGGGTGAGTGTTTGAGGCTGGCTGTGTGAGCTCTGGGTGAGGGTTTGGAGCTGGCTGTGTGAGTTCTGGGTGAGTGTTTGGGGCTGGCTGTGTGAGTCCTGGGTGAGGGTTTGGAGCTGGCTGTGTGAGTTCTGGGTGAGGGTTTGGGGCTGGCTGTGTGAGTTATGGGTGAGGGTTTGGGGCTGGCTGTGTGAGTTCTGGGTGATGGTTTGGTGCTTGCTGTGTGAGTCCTGGGTGAGTGTTTGGGGCTGGCTGTGTGAGTTCTGGGTGAGGGTTTGGGGCTGGCTGTGTGAGTTCTGGGTGAGTGTTTGTGGGTGGCTGTGTGAGTTCTGGGTGAGTGTTTTGGGGATGGCTGTGTGAGTTCTGGGTGAGTGTTTGGTGCAGGCCGTGTGAGTTCTGGGTGAGTGTTTGGGGCTGGCTGTGTGAGTTCTGGGTGAGTGTTTGGGGCTGGCTGTGTGAGTTCTGGGTGAGTGTTTTGGGCTGGCTGTGTGAGTTCTGGGTGAGTGTTTGGGGCTGGCTGTGTGAGTTCTGGGTGAGTGTTTGGGGCTGGCTGTGTGAGTTCTGTGTGAGTGTTTGGGGCTGGTTGTGTGAGTTCTGGGTGAGTGTTTGGGGCTGGCTGTGTGAGTTCTGGGTGAGTGTTTGGGGCTGGCTGTGTGAGTTCTGGGTGAGTGCTGGGGCTGGCTGTGTGAGTTCCTGGTGAGTGTTTGGGGCTGGCTGTGTGAGTTCTCGGTGAGTGTTTGGGTCTGGCTGTGTGTGTTCTGGGTGAATGTTTGGGGCTGGCTGTGTGAGTTCTGGGTGAGTGTTTGGGGCTGGCTGTGTGAGTTTTAGGTGAGGATTTGGGACTGGCTGTGTGAGTTCTGGGTGAGTATTTGGGGCTGGCTGTGTGTGTGCTGGATGAGGGTTTGGGGCTGGCTGTGTGAGTCCTGGGTGAGGGTTTGGAGCTGGCTGTGTGAGTTCTGGGTGAGGGTTTGGGGCTGGCTGTGTGAGTTCTGGGTGAGGGTTTGGGGCTGGCTGTGTGAGTTCTGGGTGATGGTTTGGTGCTTGCTGTGTGAGTCCTGGGTGAGTGTTTGGGGCTGGCTGTGTGAGTTCTGGGTGAGGGTTTGGGGCTGGCTGTGTGAGTTCTGGGTGAGTGTTTTGGGGATGGCTGTGTGAGTTCTGGGTGAGTGTTTGGTGCAGGCCGTGTGAGTTCTGGGTGAGTGTTTGGGGCTGGCTGTGTGAGTTCTGGGTGAGTGTTTGGGGCTGGTTGTGTGAGTTCTGGGTGAGTGTTTGGGGCTGGCTGTGTGAGTTCTGGGTGAGTGTTTGAGGCTGGCTGTGTGAGTTCTGGGTGTGGGTTTGGGGCTGGCTGTGTGAGTTCTGGGTGACTGTTTGGGGCTGGTTGTGTGAGTTCTGGGTGAGTGTTTGAGGCTGGCTGTGTGAGCTCTGGGTGAGGGTTTGGAGCTGGCTGTGTGAGTTCTGGGTGAGGGTTTGGGGCTGGCTGTGTGAGTTCTGGGTGAGGGTTTGGGGCTGGCTGTGTGAGTTCTGGGTGATGGTTTGGTGCTTGCTGTGTGAGTCCTGGGTGAGTGTTTGGGGCTGGCTGTGTGAGTTCTGGGTGAGGGTTTGGGGCTGGCTGTGTGAGTTCTGGGTGAGTGTTTTGGGGATGGCTGTGTGAGTTCTGGGTGAGTGTTTGGTGCAGGCCGTGTGAGTTCTGGGTGAGTGTTTGGGGCTGGCTGTGTGAGTTCTGGGTGAGTGTTTGGGGCTGGTTGTGTGAGTTCTGGGTGAGTGTTTGGGGCTGGCTGTGTGAGTTCTGGGTGAATGTTTGAGGCTGGCTGTGTGAGTTCTGGGTGTGGGTTTGGGGCTGGCTGTGTGAGTTCTGGGTGACTGTTTGGGGCTGGTTGTGTTAGTTCTGGGTGAGTGTTTGAGGCTGGCTGTGTGAGCTCTGGGTGAGGGTTTGGAGCTGGCTGTGTGAGTTCTGGGTGAGTGTTTGGGGCTGGCTGTGTGAGTCCTGGGTGAGGGTTTGGAGCTGGCTGTGTGAGTTCTGGGTGAGGGTTTGGGGCTGGCTGTGTGAGTTCTGGGTGAGGGTTTGGGGCTGGCTGTGTGAGTTCTGGGTGATGGTTTGGTGCTTGCTGTGTGAGTCCTGGGTGAGTGTTTTGCGCTGGCTGTGTGAGTTCTGGGTGAGGGTTTGGGGCTGGCTGTGTGAGTTCTGGGTGAGTGTTTGTGGGTGGCTGTGTGAGTTCTGGGTGAGTGTTTTGGGGATGGCTGTGTGAGTTCTGGGTGAGTGTTTGGTGCAGGCCGTGTGAGTTCTGGGTGAGTGTTTGGGGCTGGCTGTGTGTTTTCTGGGTGAGTGTTTGGGGCTGGTTGTGTGAGTTCTGGGTGAGTGTTTGGGGCTGGCTGTGTGAGTTCTGGGTGAGTGTTTGGGGCTGGCTGTGTGAGTTCTGGGTGAGGGTTTGGAGCTGGCTGTGTGAGTTCTGGGTGAGTGTTTGAGGCTGGCTGTGTGAGTTCTGGGTGTGGGTTTGGGGCTGGCTGTGTGAGTTCTGGGTGACTGTTTGGGGCTGGTTGTGTGAGTTCTGGGTGAGTGTTTGGGGCTGGCTGTGTGAGCTCTGGGTGAGGGTTTGGAGCTGGCTGTGTGAGTTCTGGGTGAGTGTTTGGGGCTGGCTGTGTGAGTCCTGGGTGAGGGTTTGGAGCTGGCTGTGTGAGTTCTGGGTGAGGGTTTGGGGCTGGCTGTGTGAGTTCTGGGTGAGGGTTTGGGGCTGGCTGTGTGAGTTCTGGGTGATGGTTTGGTGCTTGCTGTGTGAGTCCTGGGTGAGTGTTTGGGGCTGGCTGTGTGAGTTCTTGGTGAGGGTTTGGGGCTGGCTGTGTGAGTTCTGGGTGAGTGTTTTGGGGATGGCTGTGTGAGTTCTGGGTGAGTGTTTGGTGCAGGCCGTGTGAGTTCTGGGTGAGTGTTTGGGGCTGGCTGTGTGAGTTCTGGGTGAGTGTTTGGGGCTGGCTGTGTTAGTTCTGGGTGAGTGTTTTGGGGTGGCTGTGTGAGTTCTGGGTGAGTGTTTGGGGCTGGCTGTGTGAGTTCTGGGTGAAGGTTTGGGGCTGGCTGTGTGAGTTCTGGGTGAGTGTTTGTGGGTGGCTGTGTGAGTTCTGGGTGAGGGTTTGGGGCTGGCTGTGTGAGTTCTGGGTGAGTGTTTGTGGGTGGCTGTGTGAGTTCTGGGTGAGTGTTTTGGGGATGGCTGTGTGAGTTCTGGGTGAGTGTTTGGTGCAGGCCGTGTGAGTTCTGGGTGAGTGTTTGGGGCTGGCTGTGTGAGTTCTGGGTGAGTGTTTGGGGCTGGCTGTGTGAGTTCTGGGTGAGTGTTTTGGGCTGGCTGTGTGAGTTCTGGGTGAGTGTTTGGGGCTGGCTGTGTGAGTTCTGGGTGAGTGTTTGGGGCTGGCTGTGTGAGTTCTGTGTGAGTGTTTGGGGCTGGTTGTGTGAGTTCTGGGTGAGTGTTTGGGGCTGGCTGTGTGAGTTCTGGGTGAGTGTTTGGGGCTGGCTGTGTGAGTTCTGGGTGAGTGCTGGGGCTGGCTGTGTGAGTTCCTGGTGAGTGTTTGGGGCTGGCTGTGTGAGTTCTCGGTGAGTGTTTGGGTCTGGCTGTGTGTGTTCTGGGTGAATGTTTGGGGCTGGCTGTGCGAGTTCTGGGTGAGTGTTTGGGGCTGGCTGTGTGAGTTTTAGGTGAGGATTTGGGACTGGCTGTGTGAGTTCTGGGTGAGTATTTGGGGCTGGCTGTGTGTGTGCTGGATGAGGGTTTGGGGCTGGCTGTGTGAGTCCTGGGTGAGGGTTTGGAGCTGGCTGTGTGAGTTCTGGGTGAGGGTTTGGGGCTGGCTGTGTGAGTTCTGGGTGATGGTTTGGTGCTTGCTGTGTGAGTCCTGGGTGAGTGTTTGGGGCTGGCTGTGTGAGTTCTGGGTGAGGGTTTGGGGCTGGCTGTGTGAGTTCTGGGTGAGTGTTTTGGGGATGGCTGTGTGAGTTCTGGGTGAGTGTTTGGTGCAGGCCGTGTGAGTTCTGGGTGAGTGTTTGGGGCTGGCTGTGTGAGTTCTGGGTGAGTGTTTGGGGCTGGTTGTGTGAGTTCTGGGTGAGTGTTTGGGGCTGGCTGTGTGAGTTCTGGGTGAATGTTTGAGGCTGGCTGTGTGAGTTCTGGGTGTGGGTTTGGGGCTGGCTGTGTGAGTTCTGGGTGACTGTTTGGGGCTGGTTGTGTGAGTTCTGGGTGAGTGTTTGAGGCTGGCTGTGTGAGCTCTGGGTGAGGGTTTGGAGCTGGCTGTGTGAGTTCTGGGTGAGTGTTTGGGGCTGGCTGTGTGAGTCCTGGGTGAGGGTTTGGAGCTGGCTGTGTGAGTTCTGGGTGAGGGTTTGGGGCTGGCTGTGTGAGTTCTGGGTGAGGGTTTGGGGCTGGCTGTGTGAGTTCTGGGTGATGGTTTGGTGCTTGCTGTGTGAGTCCTGGGTGAGTGTTCTGCGCTGGCTGTGTGAGTTCTGGGTGAGGGTTTGGGGCTGGCTGTGTGAGTTCTGGGTGAGTGTTTGTGGGTGGCTGTGTGAGTTCTGGGTGAGTGTTTTGGGGATGGCTGTGTGAGTTCTGGGTGAGTGTTTGGTGCAGGCCGTGTGAGTTCTGGGTGAGTGTTTGGGGCTGGCTGTGTGTTTTCTGGGTGAGTGTTTGGGGCTGGTTGTGTGAGTTCTGGGTGAGTGTTTGGGGCTGGCTGTGTGAGTTCTGGGTGAGTGTTTGAGGCTGGCTGTGTGAGTTCTGGGTGTGGGTTTGGGGCTGGCTGTGTGAGTTCTGGGTGACTGTTTGGGGCTGGTTGTGTGAGTTCTGGGTGAGTGTTTGAGGCTGGCTGTGTGAGCTCTGGGTGAGGGTTTGGAGCTGGCTGTGTGAGTTCTGGGTGAGTGTTTGGGGCTGGCTGTGTGAGTCCTGGGTGAGGGTTTGGAGCTGGCTGTGTGAGTTCTGGGTGAGGGTTTGGGGCTGGCTGTGTGAGTTATGGGTGAGGGTTTGGGGCTGGCTGTGTGAGTTCTGGGTGATGGTTTGGTGCTTGCTGTGTGAGTCCTGGGTGAGTGTTTGGGGCTGGCTGTGTGAGTTCTGGGTGAGGGTTTGGGGCTGGCTGTGTGAGTTCTGGGTGAGTGTTTGTGGGTGGCTGTGTGAGTTCTGGGTGAGTGTTTTGGGGATGGCTGTGTGAGTTCTGGGTGAGTGTTTGGTGCAGGCCGTGTGAGTTCTGGGTGAGTGTTTGGGGCTGGCTGTGTGAGTTCTGGGTGAGTGTTTGGGGCTGGCTGTGTGAGTTCTGGGTGAGTGTTTTGGGCTGGCTGTGTGAGTTCTGGGTGAGTGTTTGGGGCTGGCTGTGTGAGTTCTGGGTGAGTGTTTGGGGCTGGCTGTGTGAGTTCTGTGTGAGTGTTTGGGGCTGGTTGTGTGAGTTCTGGGTGAGTGTTTGGGGCTGGCTGTGTGAGTTCTGGGTGAGTGTTTGGGGCTGGCTGTGTGAGTTCTGGGTGAGTGCTGGGGCTGGCTGTGTGAGTTCCTGGTGAGTGTTTGGGGCTGGCTGTGTGAGTTCTCGGTGAGTGTTTGGGTCTGGCTGTGTGTGTTCTGGGTGAATGTTTGGGGCTGGCTGTGTGAGTTCTGGGTGAGTGTTTGGGGCTGGCTGTGTGAGTTTTAGGTGAGGATTTGGGACTGGCTGTGTGATTTCTGGGTGAGTATTTGGGGCTGGCTGTGTGTGTGCTGGATGAGGGTTTGGGGCTGGCTGTGTGAGTCCTGGGTGAGGGTTTGGAGCTGGCTGTGTGAGTTCTGGGTGAGGGTTTGGGGCTGGCTGTGTGAGTTCTGGGTGAGGGTTTGGGGCTGGCTGTGTGAGTTCTGGGTGATGGTTTGGTGCTTGCTGTGTGAGTCCTGGGTGAGTGTTTGGGGCTGGCTGTGTGAGTTCTGGGTGAGGGTTTGGGGCTGGCTGTGTGAGTTCTGGGTGAGTGTTTTGGGGATG
Organism: Petromyzon marinus; assembly: GCF_048934315.1. Lineage (NCBI taxonomy): Eukaryota > Metazoa > Chordata > Hyperoartia > Petromyzontiformes > Petromyzontidae > Petromyzon > Petromyzon marinus. The sequence continues at coordinate 5,686,814 of NC_133690.1, read as the reverse complement.
GCTGTGTGAGTTCTGGGTGAGTGTTTGGTGCAGGCCGTGTGAGTTCTGGGTGAGTGTTTGGGGCTGGCTGTGTGAGTTCTGGGTGAGTGTTTGGGGCTGGTTGTGTGAGTTCTGGGTGAGTGTTTGGGGCTGGCTGTGTGAGTTCTGGGTGAGTGTTTGAGGCTGGCTGTGTGAGTTCTTGGTGTGGGTTTGGGGCTGGCTGTGTGAGTTCTGGGTGACTGTTTGGGGCTGGTTGTGTGAGTTCTGGGTGAGTGTTTGAGGCTGGCTGTGTGAGCTCTGGGTGAGGGTTTGGAGCTGGCTGTGTGAGTTCTGGGTGAGGGTTTGGGGCTGGCTGTGTGAGTTCTGGGTGAGGGTTTGGGGCTGGCTGTGTGAGTTCTGGGTGATGGTTTGGTGCTTGCTGTGTGAGTCCTGGGTGAGTGTTTGGGGCTGGCTGTGTGAGTTCTGGGTGAGGGTTTGGGGCTGGCTGTGTGAGTTCTGGGTGAGTGTTTTGGGGATGGCTGTGTGAGTTCTGGGTGAGTGTTTGGTGCAGGCCGTGTGAGTTCTGGGTGAGTGTTTGGGGCTGGCTGTGTGAGTTCTGGGTGAGTGTTTGGGGCTGGTTGTGTGAGTTCTGGGTGAGTGTTTGGGGCTGGCTGTGTGAGTTCTGGGTGAATGTTTGAGGCTGGCTGTGTGAGTTCTGGGTGTGGGTTTGGGGCTGGCTGTGTGAGTTCTGGGTGACTGTTTGGGGCTGGTTGTGTTAGTTCTGGGTGAGTGTTTGAGGCTGGCTGTGTGAGCTCTGGGTGAGGGTTTGGAGCTGGCTGTGTGAGTTCTGGGTGAGTGTTTGGGGCTGGCTGTGTGAGTCCAGGGTGAGGGTTTGGAGCTGGCTGTGTGAGTTCTGGGTGAGGGTTTGGGGCTGGCTGTGTGAGTTCTGGGTGAGGGTTTGGGGCTGGCTGTGTGAGTTCTGGGTGATGGTTTGGTGCTTGCTGTGTGAGTCCTGGGTGAGTGTTTTGCGCTGGCTGTGTGAGTTCTGGGTGAGGGTTTGGGGCTGGCTGTGTGAGTTCTGGGTGAGTGTTTGTGGGTGGCTGTGTGAGTTCTGGGTGAGTGTTTTGGGGATGGCTGTGTGAGTTCTGGGTGAGTGTTTGGTGCAGGCCGTGTGAGTTCTGGGTGAGTGTTTGGGGCTGGCTGTGTGTTTTCTGGGTGAGTGTTTGGGGCTGGTTGTGTGAGTTCTGGGTGAGTGTTTGGGGCTGGCTGTGTGAGTTCTGGGTGAGTGTTTGGGGCTGGCTGTGTGAGTTCTGGGTGACTGTTTGGGGCTGGTTGTGTGAGTTCTGGGTGAGGGTTTGGAGCTGGCTGTGTGAGTTCTGGGTGAGTGTTTGAGGCTGGCTGTGTGAGTTCTGGGTGTGGGTTTGGGGCTGGCTGTGTGAGTTCGGGGTGACTGTTTGGGGCTGGTTGTGTGAGTTCTGGGTGAGTGTTTGAGGCTGGCTGTGTGAGCTCTGGGTGAGGGTTTGGAGCTGGCTGTGTGAGTTCTGGGTGAGGGTTTGGGGCTGGCTGTGTGAGTTCTGGGTGAGGGTTTGGGGCTGGCTGTGTGAGTTCTGGGTGATGGTTTGGTGCTTGCTGTGTGAGTCCTGGGTGAGTGTTTGGGGCTGGCTGTGTGAGTTCTGGGTGAGGGTTTGGGGCTGGCTGTGTGAGTTCTGGGTGAGTGTTTTGGGGATGGCTGTGTGAGTTCTGGGTGAGTGTTTGGTGCAGGCCGTGTGAGTTCTGGGTGAGTGTTTGGGGCTGGCTGTGTGAGTTCTGGGTGAGTGTTTGGGGCTGGTTGTGTGAGTTCTGGGTGAGTGTTTGAGGCTGGCTGTGTGAGCTCTGGGTGAGGGTTTGGAGCTGGCTGTGTGAGTTCTGGGTGAGGGTTTGGGGCTGGCTGTGTGAGTTCTGGGTGAGGGTTTGGGGCTGGCTGTGTGAGTTCTGGGTGATGGTTTGGTGCTTGCTGTGTGAGTCCTGGGTGAGTGTTTGGGGCTGGCTGTGTGAGTTCTGGGTGAGGGTTTGGGGCTGGCTGTGTGAGTTCTGGGTGAGTGTTTTGGGGATGGCTGTGTGAGTTCTGGGTGAGTGTTTGGTGCAGGCCGTGTGAGTTCTGGGTGAGTGTTTGGGGCTGGCTGTGTGAGTTCCTGGTGAGTGTTTGGGGCTGGCTGTGTGAGTTCTCGGTGAGTCTTTGGGTCTGGCTGTGTGTGTTCTGGGTGAATGTTTGGGGCTGGCTGTGTGAGTTCTGGGTGAGTGTTTGGGGCTGGCTGTGTGAGTTTTAGGTGAGGATTTGGGACTGGCTGTGTGAGTTCTGGGTGAGTATTTGGGGCTGGCTGTGTGTGTGCTGGATGAGGGTTTGGGGCTGGCTGTGTGAGTCCTGGGTGAGGGTTTGGAGCTGGCTGTGTGAGTTCTGGGTGAGGGTTTGGGGCTGGCTGTGTGAGTTCTGGGTGAGGGTTTGGGGCTGGCTGTGTGAGTTCTGGGTGATGGTTTGGTGCTTGCTGTGTGAGTCCTGGGTGAGTGTTTGGGGCTGGCTGTGTGAGTTCTGGGTGAGGGTTTGGGGCTGGCTGTGTGAGTTCTGGGTGAGTGTTTTGGGGATGGCTGTGTGAGTTCTGGGTGAGTGTTTGGTGCAGGCCGTGTGAGTTCTGGGTGAGTGTTTGGGGCTGGCTGTGTGAGTTCTGGGTGAGTGTTTGGGGCTGGTTGTGTGAGTTCTGGGTGAGTGTTTGGGGCTGGCTGTGTGAGTTCTGGGTGAATGTTTGAGGCTGGCTGTGTGAGTTCTGGGTGTGGGTTTGGGGCTGGCTGTGTGAGTTCTGGGTGACAGTTTGGGGCTGGTTGTGTGAGTTCTGGGTGAGTGTTTGAGGCTGGCTGTGTGAGCTCTGGGTGAGGGTTTGGAGCTGGCTGTGTGAGTTCTGGGTGAGTGTTTGGGGCTGGCTGTGTGAGTCCTGGGTGAGGGTTTGGAGCTGGCTGTGTGAGTTCTGGGTGAGGGTTTGGGGCTGGCTGTGTGAGTTCTGGGTGAGGGTTTGGGGCTGGCTGTGTGAGTTCTGGGTGATGGTTTGGTGCTTGCTGTGTGAGTCCTGGGTGAGTGTTTGGGGCTGGCTGTGTGAGTTCTTGGTGAGGGTTTGGGGCTGGCTGTGTGAGTTCTGGGTGAGTGTTTGTGGGTGGCTGTGTGAGTTCTGGGTGTGGGTTTGGGGCTGGCTGTGTGAGTTCTGGGTGACTGTTTGGGGCTGGTTGTGTGAGTTCTGGGTGAGTGTTTGAGGCTGGCTGTGTGAGCTCTGGGTGAGGGTTTGGAGCTGGCTGTGTGAGTTCTGGGTGAGTGTTTGGGGCTGGCTGTGTGAGTCCTGGGTGAGGGTTTGGAGCTGGCTGTGTGAGTTCTGGGTGAGGGTTTGGGGCTGGCTGTGTGAGTTCTGGGTGAGGGTTTGGGGCTGGCTGTGTGAGTTCTGGGTGATGGTTTGGTGCTTGCTGTGTGAGTCCTGGGTGAGTGTTTGGGGCTGGCTGTGTGAGTTCTTGGTGAGGGTTTGGGGCTGGCTGTGTGAGTTCTGGGTGAGTGTTTTGGGGATGGCTGTGTGAGTTCTGGGTGAGTGTTTGGTGCAGGCCGTGTGAGTTCTGGGTGAGTGTTTGGGGCTGGCTGTGTGAGTTCTGGGTGAGTGTTTGGGGCTGGCTGTGTTAGTTCTGGGTGAGTGTTTTGGGGTGGCTGTGTGAGTTCTGGGTGAGTGTTTGGGGCTGGCTGTGTGAGTTCTGGGTGAGGGTTTGGGGCTGGCTGTGTGAGTTCTGGGTGAGTGTTTGTGGGTGGCTGTGTGAGTTCTGGGTGAGGGTTTGGGGCTGGCTGTGTGAGTTCTGGGTGAGTGTTTGTGGGTGGCTGTGTGAGTTCTGGGTGAGTGTTTTGGGGATGGCTGTGTGAGTTCTGGGTGAGTGTTTGGTGCAGGCCGTGTGAGTTCTGGGTGAGTGTTTGGGGCTGGCTGTGTGAGTTCTGGGTGAGTGTTTGGGGCTGGCTGTGTGAGTTCTGGGTGAGTGTTTTGGGCTGGCTGTGTGAGTTCTGGGTGAGTGTTTGGGGCTGGCTGTGTGAGTTCTGGGTGAGTGTTTGGGGCTGGCTGTGTGAGTTCTGTGTGAGTGTTTGGGGCTGGTTGTGTGAGTTCTGGGTGAGTGTTTGGGGCTGGCTGTGTGAGTTCTGGGTGAGTGTTTGGGGCTGGCTGTGTGAGTTCTGGGTGAGTGCTGGGGCTGGCTGTGTGAGTTCCTGGTGAGTGTTTGGGGCTGGCTGTGTGAGTTCTCGGTGAGTGTTTGGGTCTGGCTGTGTGTGTTCTGGGTGAATGTTTGGGGCTGGCTGTGCGAGTTCTGGGTGAGTGTTTGGGGCTGGCTGTGTGAGTTTTAGGTGAGGATTTGGGACTGGCTGTGTGAGTTCTGGGTGAGTATTTGGGGCTGGCTGTGTGTGTGCTGGATGAGGGTTTGGGGCTGGCTGTGTGAGTCCTGGGTGAGGGTTTGGAGCTGGCTGTGTGAGTTCTGGGTGAGGGTTTGGGGCTGGCTGTGTGAGTTCTGGGTGAGGGTTTGGGGCTGGCTGTGTGAGTTCTGGGTAATGGTTTGGTGCTTGCTGTGTGAGTCCTGGGTGAGTGTTTGGGGCTGGCTGTGTGAGTTCTGGGTGAGGGTTTGGGGCTGGCTGTGTGAGTTCTGGGTGAGTGTTTTGTGGATGGCTGTGTGAGTTCTGGGTGAGTGTTTGGTGCAGGCCGGGTGAGTTCTGGGTGAGTGTTTGGGGCTGGCTGTGTGAGTTCTGGGTGAGTGTTTGGGGCTGGTTGTGTGAGTTCTGGGTGAGTGTTTGGGGCTGGCTGTGTGAGTTCTGGGTGAATGTTTGAGGCTGGCTGTGTGAGTTCTGGGTGTGGGTTTGGGGCTGGCTGTGTGAGTTCTGGGTGACTGTTTGGGGCTGGTTGTGTGAGTTCTGGGTGAGTGTTTGAGGCTGGCTGTGTGAGCTCTGGGTGAGGGTTTGGAGCTGGCTGTGTGAGTTCTGGGTGATGGTTTGGTGCTTGCTGTGTGAGTCCTGGGTGAGTGTTTGGGGCTGGCTGTGTGAGTTCTGGGTGAGGGTTTGGGGCTGGCTGTGTGAGTTCTGGGTGAGTGTTTTGGGGATGGCTGTGTGAGTTCTGGGTGAGTGTTTGGTGCAGGCCGTGTGAGTTCTGGGTGATTGTTTGGGGCTGGCTGTGTGAGTTCTGGGTGAGTGTTTGGGGCTGGTTGTGTGAGTTCTGGGTGAGTGTTTGGGGCTGGCTGTGTGAGTTCTGGGTGAATGTTTGAGGCTGGCTGTGTGAGTTCTGGGTGTGGGTTTGGGGCTGGCTGTGTGAGTTCTGGGTGACTGTTTGGGGCTGGTTGTGTGAGTTCTGGGTGAGTGTTTGAGGCTGGCTGTGTGAGCTCTGGGTGAGGGTTTGGAGCTGGCTGTGTGAGTTCTGGGTGAGTGTTTGGGGCTGGCTGTGTGAGTCCTGGGTGAGGGTTTGGAGCTGGCTGTGTGAGTTCTGGGTGAGGGTTTGGGGCTGGCTGTGTGAGTTCTGGGTGAGGGTTTGGGGCTGGCTGTGTGAGTTCTGGGTGATGGTTTGGTGCTTGCTGTGTGAGTCCTGGGTGAGTGTTCTGCGCTGGCTGTGTGAGTTCTGGGTGAGGGTTTGGGGCTGGCTGTGTGAGTTCTGGGTGAGTGTTTGGGGCTGGCTGTGTGAGTTCTGGGTGAGTGTTTTGGGCTGGCTGTGTGAGTTCTGGGTGAGTGTTTGGGGCTGGCTGTGTGAGTTCTGGGTGAGTGTTTGGGGCTGGCTGTGTGAGTTCTGTGTGAGTGTTTGGGGCTGGTTGTGTGAGTTCTGGGTGAGTGTTTGGGGCTGGCTGTGTGAGTTCTGGGTGAGTGTTTGGGGCTGGCTGTGTGAGTTCTGGGTGAGTGCTGGGGCTGGCTGTGTGAGTTCCTGGTGAGTGTTTGGGGCTGGCTGTGTGAGTTCTCGGTGAGTGTTTGGGTCTGGCTGTGTGTGTTCTGGGTGAATGTTTGGGGCTGGCTGTGCGAGTTCTGGGTGAGTGTTTGGGGCTGGCTGTGTGAGTTTTAGGTGAGGATTTGGGACTGGCTGTGTGAGTTCTGGGTGAGTATTTGGGGCTGGCTGTGTGTGTGCTGGATGAGGGTTTGGGGCTGGCTGTGTGAGTCCTGGGTGAGGGTTTGGAGCTGGCTGTGTGAGTTCTGGGTGAGGGTTTGGGGCTGGCTGTGTGAGTTCTGGGTGAGGGTTTGGGGCTGGCTGTGTGAGTTCTGGGTAATGGTTTGGTGCTTGCTGTGTGAGTCCTGGGTGAGTGTTTGGGGCTGGCTGTGTGAGTTCTGGGTGAGGGTTTGGGGCTGGCTGTGTGAGTTCTGGGTGAGTGTTTTGTGGATGGCTGTGTGAGTTCTGGGTGAGTGTTTGGTGCAGGCCGTGTGAGTTCTGGGTGAGTGTTTGGGGCTGGCTGTGTGAGTTCTGGGTGAGTGTTTGGGGCTGGTTGTGTGAGTTCTGGGTGAGTGTTTGGGGCTGGCTGTGTGAGTTCTGGGTGAATGTTTGAGGCTGGCTGTGTGAGTTCTGGGTGTGGGTTTGGGGCTGGCTGTGTGAGTTCTGGGTGACTGTTTGGGGCTGGTTGTGTGAGTTCTGGGTGAGTGTTTGAGGCTGGCTGTGTGAGCTCTGGGTGAGGGTTTGGAGCTGGCTGTGTGAGTTCTGGGTGATGGTTTGGTGCTTGCTGTGTGAGTCCTGGGTGAGTGTTTGGGGCTGGCTGTGTGAGTTCTGGGTGAGGGTTTGGGGCTGGCTGTGTGAGTTCTGGGTGAGTGTTTTGGGGATGGCTGTGTGAGTTCTGGGTGAGTGTTTGGTGCAGGCCGTGTGAGTTCTGGGTGAGTGTTTGGGGCTGGCTGTGTGAGTTCTGGGTGAGTGTTTGGGGCTGGTTGTGTGAGTTCTGGGTGAGTGTTTGGGGCTGGCTGTGTGAGTTCTGGGTGAATGTTTGAGGCTGGCTGTGTGAGTTCTGGGTGTGGGTTTGGGGCTGGCTGTGTGAGTTCTGGGTGACTGTTTGGGGCTGGTTGTGTGAGTTCTGGGTGAGTGTTTGAGGCTGGCTGTGTGAGCTCTGGGTGAGGGTTTGGAGCTGGCTGTGTGAGTTCTGGGTGAGTGTTTGGGGCTGGCTGTGTGAGTCCTGGGTGAGGGTTTGGAGCTGGCTGTGTGAGTTCTGGGTGAGGGTTTGGGGCTGGCTGTGTGAGTTCTGGGTGAGGGTTTGGGGCTGGCTGTGTGAGTTCTGGGTGATGGTTTGGTGCTTGCTGTGTGAGTCCTGGGTGAGTGTTCTGCGCTGGCTGTGTGAGTTCTGGGTGAGGGTTTGGGGCTGGCTGTGTGAGTTCTGGGTGAGTGTTTGTGGGTGGCTGTGTGAGTTCTGGGTGAGTGTTTTGGGGATGGCTGTGTGAGTTCTGGGTGAGTGTTTGGTGCAGGCCGTGTGAGTTCTGGGTGAGTGTTTGGGGCTGGCTGTGTGTTTTCTGGGTGAGTGTTTGGGGCTGGTTGTGTGAGTTCTGGGTGAGTGTTTGGGGCTGGCTGTGTGAGTTCTGGGTGAGTGTTTGAGGCTGGCTGTGTGAGTTCTGGGTGTGGGTTTGGGGCTGGCTGTGTGAGTTCTGGGTGACTGTTTGGGGCTGGTTGTGTGAGTTCTGGGTGAGTGTTTGAGGCTGGCTGTGTGAGCTCTGGGTGAGGGTTTGGAGCTGGCTGTGTGAGTTCTGGGTGAGTATTTGGGGCTGGCTGTGTGAGTCCTGGGTGAGGGTTTGGAGCTGGCTGTGTGAGTTCTGGGTGAGGGTTTGGGGCTGGCTGTGTGAGTTATGGGTGAGGGTTTGGGGCTGGCTGTGTGAGTTCTGGGTGATGGTTTGGTGCTTGCTGTGTGAGTCCTGGGTGAGTGTTTGGGGCTGGCTGTGTGAGTTCTGGGTGAGGGTTTGGGGCTGGCTGTGTGAGTTCTGGGTGAGTGTTTGTGGGTGGCTGTGTGAGTTCTGGGTGAGTGTTTTGGGGATGGCTGTGTGAGTTCTGGGTGAGTGTTTGGTGCAGGCCGTGTGAGTTCTGGGTAAGTGTTTGGGGCTGGCTGTGTGAGTTCTGGGTGAGTGTTTGGGGCTGGCTGTGTGAGTTCTGGGTGAGTGTTTTGGGCTGGCTGTGTGAGTTCTGGGTGAGTGTTTGGGGCTGGCTGTGTGAGTTCTGGGTGAGTGTTTGGGGCTGGCTGTGTGAGTTCTGTGTGAGTGTTTGGGGCTGGTTGTGTGAGTTCTGGGTGAGTGTTTGGGGCTGGCTGTGTGAGTTCTGGGTGAGTGTTTGGGGCTGGCTGTGTGAGTTCTGGGTGAGTGCTGGGGCTGGCTGTGTGAGTTCCTGGTGAGTGTTTGGGGCTGGCTGTGTGAGTTCTCGGTGAGTGTTTGGGTCTGGCTGTGTGTGTTCTGGGTGAATGTTTGGGGCTGGCTGTGTGAGTTCTGGGTGAGTGTTTGGGGCTGGCTGTGTGAGTTTTAGGTGAGGATTTGGGACTGGCTGTGTGAGTTCTGGGTGAGTATTTGGGGCTGGCTGTGTGTGTGCTGGATGAGGGTTTGGGGCTGGCTGTGTGAGTCCTGGGTGAGGGTTTGGAGCTGGCTGTGTGAGTTCTGGGTGAGGGTTTGGGGCTGGCTGTGTGAGTTCTGGGTGAGGGTTTGGGGCTGGCTGTGTGAGTTCTGGGTGATGGTTTGGTGCTTGCTGTGTGAGTCCTGGGTGAGTGTTTGGGGCTGGCTGTGTGAGTTCTGGGTGAGGGTTTGGGGCTGGCTGTGTGAGTTCTGGGTGAGTGTTTTGGGGATGGCTGTGTGAGTTCTGGGTGAGTGTTTGGTGCAGGCCGTGTGAGTTCTGGGTGAGTGTTTGGGGCTGGCTGTGTGAGTTCTGGGTGAGTGTTTGGGGCTGGTTGTGTGAGTTCTGGGTGAGTGTTTGGGGCTGGCTGTGTGAGTTCTGGGTGAGTGTTTGAGGCTGGCTGTGTGAGTTCTGGGTGTGGGTTTGGGGCTGGCTGTGTGAGTTCTGGGTGACTGTTTGGGGCTGGTTGTGTGAGTTCTGGGTGAGTGTTTGAGGCTGGCTGTGTGAGCTCTGGGTGAGGGTTTGGAGCTGGCTGTGTGAGTTCTGGGTGAGGGTTTGGGGCTGGCTGTGTGAGTTCTGGGTGAGGGTTTGGGGCTGGCTGTGTGAGTTCTGGGTGATGGTTTGGTGCTTGCTGTGTGAGTCCTGGGTGAGTGTTTGGGGCTGGCTGTGTGAGTTCTGGGTGAGGGTTTGGGGCTGGCTGTGTGAGTTCTGGGTGAGTGTTTTGGGGATGGCTGTGTGAGTTCTGGGTGAGTGTTTGGTGCAGGCCGTGTGAGTTCTGGGTGAGTGTTTGGGGCTGGCTGTGTGAGTTCTGGGTGAGTGTTTGGGGCTGGTTGTGTGAGTTCTGGGTGAGTGTTTGGGGCTGGCTGTGTGAGTTCTGGGTGAATGTTTGAGGCTGGCTGTGTGAGTTCTGGGTGTGGGTTTGGGGCTGGCTGTGTGAGTTCTGGGTGACTGTTTGGGGCTGGTTGTGTTAGTTCTGGGTGAGTGTTTGAGGCTGGCTGTGTGAGCTCTGGGTGAGGGTTTGGAGCTGGCTGTGTGAGTTCTGGGTGAGTGTTTGGGGCTGGCTGTGTGAGTCCTGGGTGAGGGTTTGGAGCTGGCTGTGTGAGCTCTGGGTGAGGGTTTGGGGCTGGCTGTGTGAGTTCTGGGTGAGGGTTTAGGGCTGGCTGTGTGAGTTCTGGGTGATGGTTTGGTGCTTGCTGTGTGAGTCCTGGGTGAGTGTTTTGCGCTGGCTGTGTGAGTTCTGGGTGAGGGTTTGGGGCTGGCTGTGTGAGTTCTGGGTGAGTGTTTGTGGGTGGCTGTGTGAGTTCTGGGTGAGTGTTTTGGGGATGGCTGTGTGAGTTCTGGGTGAGTGTTTGGTGCAGGCCGTGTGAGTTCTGGGTGAGTGTTTGGGGCTGGCTGTGTGTTTTCTGGGTGAGTGTTTGGGGCTGGTTGTGTGAGTTCTGGGTGAGTGTTTGGGGCTGGCTGTGTGAGTTCTGGGTGAGTGTTTGGGGCTGGCTGTGTGAGTTCTGGGTGACTGTTTGGGGCTGGTTGTGTGAGTTCTGGGTGAGGGTTTGGAGCTGGCTGTGTGAGTTCTGGGTGAGTGTTTGAGGCTGGCTGTGTGAGTTCTGGGTGTGGGTTTGGGGCTGGCTGTGTGAGTTCTGGGTGACTGTTTGGGGCTGGTTGTGTGAGTTCTGGGTGAGTGTTTGAGGCTGGCTGTGTGAGCTCTGGGTGAGGGTTTGGAGCTGGCTGTGTGAGTTCTGGGTGAGGGTTTGGGGCTGGCTGTGTGAGTTCTGGGTGAGGGTTTGGGGCTGGCTGTGTGAGTTCTGGGTGATGGTTTGGTGCTTGCTGTGTGAGTCCTGGGTGAGTGTTTGGGGCTGGCTGTGTGAGTTCTGGGTGAGGGTTTGGGGCTGGCTGTGTGAGTTCTGGGTGAGTGTTTTGGGGATGGCTGTGTGAGTTCTGGGTGAGTGTTTGGTGCAGGCCGTGTGAGTTCTGGGTGAGTGTTTGGGGCTGGCTGTGTGAGTTCTGGGTGAGTGTTTGGGGCTGGTTGTGTGAGTTCTGGGTGAGTGTTTGAGGCTGGCTGTGTGAGCTCTGGGTGAGGGTTTGGAGCTGGCTGTGTGAGTTCTGGGTGAGGGTTTGGGGCTGGCTGTGTGAGTTCTGGGTGAGGGTTTGGGGCTGGCTGTGTGAGTTCTGGGTGATGGTTTGGTGCTTGCTGTGTGAGTCCTGGGTGAGTGTTTGGGGCTGGCTGTGTGAGTTCTGGGTGAGGGTTTGGGGCTGGCTGTGTGAGTTCTGGGTGAGTGTTTTGGGGATGGCTGTGTGAGTTCTGGGTGAGTGTTTGGTGCAGGCCGTGTGAGTTCTGGGTGAGTGTTTGGGGCTGGCTGTGTGAGTTCTGGGTGAGTGTTTGGGGCTGGTTGTGTGAGTTCTGGGTGAGTGTTTGGGGCTGGCTGTGTGAGTTCTGGGTGAATGTTTGAGGCTGGCTGTGTGAGTTCTGGGTGTGGGTTTGGGGCTGGCTGTGTGAGTTCTGGGTGACTGTTTGGGGCTGGTTGTGTGAGTTCTGGGTGAGTGTTTGAGGCTGGCTGTGTGAGCTCTGGGTGAGGGTTTGGAGCTGGCTGTGTGAGTTCTGGGTGAGTGTTTGGGGCTGGCTGTGTGAGTCCTGGGTGAGGGTTTGGAGCTGGCTGTGTGAGTTCTGGGTGAGGGTTTGGGGCTGGCTGTGTGAGTTCTGGGTGAGGGTTTGGGGCTGGCTGTGTGAGTTCTGGGTGATGGTTTGGTGCTTGCTGTGTGAGTCCTGGGTGAGTGTTTTGCGCTGGCTGTGTGAGTTCTGGGTGAGGGTTTGGGGCTGGCTGTGTGAGTTCTGGGTGAGTGTTTGTGGGTGGCTGTGTGAGTTCTGGGTGAGTGTTTTGGGGATGGCTGTGTGAGTTCTGGGTGAGTGTTTGGTGCAGGCCGTGTGAGTTCTGGGTGAGTGTTTGGGGCTGGCTGTGTGTTTTCTGGGTGAGTGTTTGGGGCTGGTTGTGTGAGTTCTGGGTGAGTGTTTGGGGCTGGCTGTGTGAGTTCTGGGTGAGTGTTTGAGGTTGGCTGTGTGAGTTCTGGGTGTGGGTTTGGGGCTGGCTGTGTGAGTTCTGGGTGACTGTTTGGGGCTGGTTGTGTGAGTTCTGGGTGAGTGTTTGAGGCTGGCTGTGTGAGCTCTGGGTGAGGGTTTGGAGCTGGCTGTGTGAGTTCTGGGTGAGTGTTTGGGGCTGGCTGTGTGAGTCCTGGGTGAGGGTTTGGAGCTGGCTGTGTGAGTTCTGGGTGAGGGTTTGGGGCTGGCTGTGTGAGTTATGGGTGAGGGTTTGGGGCTGGCTGTGTGAGTTCTGGGTGATGGTTTGGTGCTTGCTGTGTGAGTCCTGGGTGAGTGTTTGGGGCTGGCTGTGTGAGTTCTGGGTGAGGGTTTGGGGCTGGCTGTGTGAGTTCTGGGTGAGTGTTTGTGGGTGGCTGTGTGAGTTCTGGGTGAGTGTTTTGGGGATGGCTGTGTGAGTTCTGGGTGAGTGTTTGGTGCAGGCCGTGTGAGTTCTGGGTGAGTGTTTGGGGCTGGCTGTGTGAGTTCTGGGTGAGTGTTTGGGGCTGGCTGTGTGAGTTCTGGGTGAGTGTTTTGGGCTGGCTGTGTGAGTTCTGGGTGAGTGTTTGGGGCTGGCTGTGTGAGTTCTGGGTGAGTGTTTGGGGCTGGCTGTGTGAGTTCTGTGTGAGTGTTTGGGGCTGGTTGTGTGAGTTCTGGGTGAGTGTTTGGGGCTGGCTGTGTGAGTTCTGGGTGAGTGTTTGGGGCTGGCTGTGTGAGTTCTGGGTGAGTGCTGGGGCTGGCTGTGTGAGTTCCTGGTGAGTGTTTGGGGCTGGCTGTGTGAGTTCTCGGTGAGTGTTTGGGTCTGGCTGTGTGTGTTCTGGGTGAATGTTTGGGGCTGGCTGTGTGAGTTCTGGGTGAGTGTTTGGGGCTGGCTGTGTGAGTTTTAGGTGAGGATTTGGGACTGGCTGTGTGAGTTCTGGGTGAGTATTTGGGGCTGGCTGTGTGTGTGCTGGATGAGGGTTTGGGGCTGGCTGTGTGAGTCCTGGGTGAGGGTTTGGAGCTGGCTGCGTGAGTTCTGGGTGAGGGTTTGGGGCTGGCTGTGTGAGTTCTGGGTGAGGGTTTGGGGCTGGCTGTGTGAGTTCTGGGTGATGGTTTGGTGCTTGCTGTGTGAGTCCTGGGTGAGTGTTTGGGGCTGGCTGTGTGAGTTCTGGGTGAGGGTTTGGGGCTGGCTGTGTGAGTTCTGGGTGAGTGTTTTGGGGATGGCTGTGTGAGTTCTGGGTGAGTGTTTGGTGCAGGCCGTGTGAGTTCTGGGTGAGTGTTTGGGGCTGGCTGTGTGAGTTCTGGGTGAGTGTTTGGGGCTGGTTGTGTGAGTTCTGGGTGAGTGTTTGGGGCTGGCTGTGTGAGTTCTGGGTGAGTGTTTGAGGCTGGCTGTGTGAGTTCTGGGTGTGGGTTTGGGGCTGGCTGTGTGAGTTCTGGGTGACTGTTTGGGGCTGGTTGTGTGAGTTCTGGGTGAGTGTTTGAGGCTGGCTGTGTGAGCTCTGGGTGAGGGTTTGGAGCTGGCTGTGTGAGTTCTGGGTGAGTGTTTGGGGCTGGCTGTGTGAGTCCTGGGTGAGGGTTTGGAGCTGGCTGTGTGAGTTCTGGGTGAGGGTTTGGGGCTGGCTGTGTGAGTTCTGGGTGAGGGTTTGGGGCTGGCTGTGTGAGTTCTGGGTGATGGTTTGGTGCTTGCTGTGTGAGTCCTGGGTGAGTGTTTGGGGCTGGCTGTGTGAGTTCTTGGTGAGGGTTTGGGGCTGGCTGTGTGAGTTCTGGGTGAGTGTTTGTGGGTGGCTGTGTGAGTTCTGGGTGAGTGTTTTGGGGATGGCTGTGTGAGTTCTGGGTGAGTGTTTGGTGCAGGCCGTGTGAGTTCTGGGTGAGTGTTTGGGGCTGGCTGTGTGAGTTCTGGGTGAGTGTTTGGGGCTGGCTGTGTGAGTTCTGGGTGAGTGTTTTGGGGTGGCTGTGTGAGTTCTGGGTGAGTGTTTGGGGCTGGCTGTGTGAGTTCTGGGTGAGTGTTTGGGGCTGGCTGTGTGAGTTCTGTGTGAGTGTTTGGGGCTGGTTGTGTGAGTTCTGGGTGAGTGTTTGGGGCTGGCTGTGTGAGTTCTGGGTGAGTGTTTGGGGCTGGCTGTGTGAGTTCTGGGTGAGTGCTGGGGCTGGCTGTGTGAGTTCCTGGTGAGTGTTTGGGGCTGGCTGTGTGAGTTCTCGGTGAGTGTTTGGGGCTGGCTGTGTGTGTTCTGGGTGAATGTTTGGGGCTGGCTGTGTGAGTTCTGGGTGAGTGTTTGGGGCTGGCTGTGTGAGTTTTAGGTGAGGATTTGGGGCTGGCTGTGTGAGTTCTGGGTGAGTGTTTGGGGCTGACTGTGTGAGTTCTGGGTGAGTGTTTGGGGCTGGCTGTGTGAGTTCTGGGTGAGGGTTTGGAGCTGGCTGTGTGAGTTCTGGGTGAGTGTTTGGGGCTGGCTGTGTGAGTTCTGGGGTGACTGTTTGGGGCTGGTTGTGTGAGTTCTGGGTGAGTGTTTGAGGCTGGCTGTGTGAGTTCTGGGCGTGGGTTTGGGGCTGGCTGTGTGAGTTCTGGGTGACTGTTTGGGGCTGGTTGTGTGAGTTCTGGGTGAGTGTTTGAGGCTGGCTGTGTGAGCTCTGGGTGAGGGTTTGGAGCTGGCTGTGTGAGTTCTGGGTGAGTGTTTGGGGCTGGCTGTGTGAGTCCTGGGTGAGGGTTTGGAGCTGGCTGTGTGAGTTCTGGGTGAGGGTTTGGGGCTGGCTGTGTGAGTTCTGGGTGAGGGTTTGGGGCTGGCTGTGTGAGTTCTGGGTGATGGTTTGGTGCTTGCTGTGTGAGTCCTGGGTGAGTGTTTGGAGCTGGCTGTGTGAGTTCTGGGTGAGGGTTTGGGGCTGGCTGTGTGAGTTCTGGGTGAGTGTTTGTGGGTGGCTGTGTGAGTTCTGGGTGAGTGTTTTGGGGATGGCTGTGTGAGTTCTGGGTGAGTGTTTGGTGCAGGCCGTGTGAGTTCTGGGTGAGTGTTTGGGGCTGGCTGTGTGAGTTCTGGGTGAGTGTTTGGGGCTGGTTGTGTGAGTTCTGGGTGAGTGTTTGGGGCTGGCTGTGTGAGTTCTGGGTGAGTGTTTGGGGCTGGCTGTGTGAGTTCTGGGTGAGTGCTGGGGCTGGCTGTGTGAGTTCTCGATGAGTGTTTGGGGCTAGCTGTGTGAGTTCTCGGTGAGTGTTTGGGGCTGGCTGTGTGAGTTCTGGGTGAGTGTTTGGGGCTGGCTGTGTGAGTTTTGGGTGAGTGTTTGGGGCTGGCTGTGTGAGTTTTAGATGAGGGTTTGGGGCTGGCTGTGTGAGTTCTGGGTGAGTGTTTGGGGCTGACTGTGTGAGTTCTGGGTGAGTGTTTGGGGCTGGCTGTGTGAGTTCTGGGTGAGGGTTTGGAGCTGGCTGTGTGAGTTCTGGGTGAGTGTTTGAGATTGGCTGTGTGAGTTCTTGGTGAGGGTTTGGAGGTGGCTGTGTGAGTGCTGAGTGAGGGTTTGGGTCTGGCTGTGTGAGTTCTGGGTGAGAGTTTGGGGCTGGCTGTGTGAGTTCTGGGTGACTGTTTAGGGCTGGCTGTGTGAGTTCTGGGTGAGTGTTTGGGGCTGGCTGTGTGAGTTCTGGGTGAGTGTTTGGGGCTGGCTGTGTGAGTTCTGGGTGAGGGTTTGGGGCTTGCTGTGTGAGTTCTGGGTGAGTGTTTGGTGCTGGCCGTGTGAGTTCTGGGTGAGTGTTTGGGGCTGGCTGTGTTAGTTCTGGGTGAGTGTGTTGGGGCTGACTGTGTGAGTTCTGGATGAGTGTTTGGGGCTGGCTGTGTGAGTTCTGGGTGAGTGTTTGGTGCTGGCCGTGTGAGTTCTGGGTGAGTGTTTGGGGCTGGCTGTGTGAGTTCTGGGTGAGGGTTTGGGGCTGGCTGTGTGAGTTCTGGGTGAGTGTTTGTGGGTGGCTGTGTGAGTTCTGGGTGAGTGTTTTGGGGATGGCTGTGTGAGTTCTGGGTGAGTGTTTGGTGCAGGCCTTGTGAGTTCTGGGTGAGTGTTTGGGGCTGGCTGTGTGAGTTCTGGGTGAGTGTTTGGGGGTGGTTGTGTGAGTTCTGGGTGAGTGTTTGGGGCTGGCTGTGTGAGTTCTGGGTGAGTGTTTGGGGCTGGCTGTGTGAGTTCTGGTTGAGTGCTGGGGCTGGCTGTGTGAGTTCTGGATGAGTGTTTGGGGCTAGCTGTGTGAGTTCTCGGTGAGTGTTTGGGGCTGGCTGTGTGAGTTCTGGGTGAGTGTTTGGGGCTGGCTGTGTGAGTTTTGGGTGAGTGTTTGGGGCTGGCTGTGTGAGTTTTAGATGAGGGTTTGGGGCTGGCTGTGTGAGTTCTGGGTGAGTGTTTGGGGCTGACTGTGTGAGTTCTGGGTGAGTGTTTGGGGCTGGCTGTGTGAGTTCTGGGTGAGGGTTTGGAGCTGGCTGTGTGAGTTCTGGGTGAGTGTTTGAGATTGGCTGTGTGAGTTCTTGGTGAGGGTTTGGAGGTGGCTGTGTGAGTGCTGAGTGAGGGTTTGGGTCTGGCTGTGTGAGTTCTGGGTGAGAGTTTGGGGCTGGCTGTGTGAGTTCTGGGTGACTGTTTAGGGCTGGCTGTGTGAGTTCTGGGTGAGTGTTTGGGGCTGGCTGTGTGAGTTCTGGGTGAGTGTTTGGGGCTGGCTGTGTGAGTTCTGGGTGAGGGTTTGGGGCTTGCTGTGTGAGTTCTGGGTGAGTGTTTGGTGCTGGCCGTGTGAGTTCTGGGTGAGTGTTTGGGGCTGGCTGTGTTAGTTCTGGGTGAGTGTGTTGGGGCTGACTGTGTGAGTTCTGGATGAGTGTTTGCGGCTGGCTGTGTGAGTTCTGGGTGAGTGTTTGGTGCTGGCCGTGTGAGTTCTGGGTGAGTGTTTGGGGCTGGTTGTGTGAGTTCTGGGTGAGTGTTTGGTGCTGGCCATGTGAGTTCTGGGAGAGTGTTTGGGGCTGGCTGTGTGAGTTCTGGGTGAGTGTTTGGGGCTGGCTGTGTGAGTTCAGGGTTAGTGTTTGGGGCTGGCTGTGTGAATTCTGGGTCAGTGTTTGGGGCTGGCTGTATGAGTTCTGGGTGAGTGTTTGGGGCTGGTTGTTTGAGTTCTGGGTGAGTGCTTGGGGCTGGCTGTGTGAGTTCTGGGTGAGTGTTTGGGGCTGGCTGTGTGAGTTCTGGGTGAGTGTTTGGGGCTGGCTGTGTGAGTTCTGGGTGAGTGTTTGGAGCATTTGATTGGAACATTGTAGATAACATGACTGCTTCTTCTGCCGCAACAATGTCCTGCAAATGAAAGGTTAACCTTATTGCTAAATTCAATAGCTTGTCAAAAAATAAACCAGATCCACACATTAAAAAGCTAGATGGTAACAAGACTGTTATCAATCAGAGTAGCAGCACAATCTCCGATAGCCTAAAATCGGAACTAGCTAGAGGGCTGAATTTTGCTGTCACCCCCAAACACATCCCAGTGGATGATATAATTGCCCAGGTAGATGTAGCCCTCAAAGGCTTGGGACACATCCGACAAACGTGGCAAGATCTGAAATTGCCACCATCCTTAAAAATGCGAAAAACCCATTAGTAATATCAGCAAAGACGAGCGCTTTGAACTCGGCAAATTGAAAAAGAGAGATGACATAGTCATCTTCTCATCCGACAAGGGCAATGCTACTGTCATCATGGATAAAACCACATACAACAACAAAATCCAGGACCTTCTTAATGATGGCAGTTACACCAAAATCAACAAAGATCCCACCAACCGCCTGGCTACAAAACCAACAATATCATTACCAGTTCGACTTCTCTAATAGAGCCATTCAAACTGCTCTCCCTAAAACCTTCTGCTACTAGACCACCCAGATTCTATGGTCTTCCAAATATCCACAAAGAAGGTACTCCACTTCGGCCCATCGTTTCCACTATCAACTCACCTACCTACAAACTGGCCCATTTTCTGTCTGATACCTTGCTTCCTTTCACGGGCAAGACTACCTCAGCAGTTCATAACTCAACTCACTTGGTCTCTCTAATCAAGGGCATTTCATTGTCCGCAGATGATTTGCTCATCAGCTTTGATGTAGTTTCTCTGTTCACCAAGGTTCCTGTACCTGACACCTTAGCAATCATTGAAGACTTAGTCCAGCATGGACTGAATCCTGATGTACCTACACTGGTTATGCACTGCCTTACCAACACTTACTTAAACTGGAATGGTACTTTCTACAAACAAAATGAAGGTACCCCCGTGGGTTCCCCCTTATCACCAGTGATAACGAATGTTTTCATGGATAAATTTGAAACAGATGCCATCCAAACATCCACCCTACGTCCTTCCTTGTGGAAGAGATATGTAGATGACACTCGTCATTTGGCCACATGGCCTGCCAGCACTGAACCAATTTCTCAACCACATCAATTCCATACACCCATCCATCAAATTCACCATGGAAGTGGACAAGGATGGTAAGCTACCATTCCTGGATGTTTTGTTTGAGAAGAGACCTGACGGCTCGTTGGGACACTGTCTACAGGAAAGCCACCAACACAGATTCCTATTTGAAACCTGATCCCCACCACCATCCGGCACAGAAAAATTCCCTCATCAAAACACTACACCATAGGGCCCACTGCATTTCCGACCAACACCACCTAGCCAGTGATCCAGGTCCGGTTCAATACAGTGCACAAAATCCGTGATCTAATCCCATCTGTGAAGGATGTTATTCCTGACATGAAATATCCTGGAGTTTACAAACTGAGTTGTACCTGCGGCTTGGACCGTGTTCGCGAACACAAGGCAGATCTGAAACACGGCAGAACCAATACCTCTGCCGTGGCTGACCATTGTTATAACGCTGTGGGCTCGCATTATATTGTTTATTCCGAGACCAACGTACTCTGCAAACCTTCCGGCTATTATCAAAGTTTTGTTAATGAAGCTATCCAAAATTTTTAACATAGACGTAACTTCAACCGAGAAGATGGATACAAATTGAGCAATCATTGGAAGGATGTTATTAATCCAGGTAAAATTGTAACTGTTTATGGTTGTTTCCCTCATATCTGCCGGGTCCTAGCCTATTTTTCCAAATTAATTTCTCCCCGCATCCCAAGCTTTCCCAGCTTTCCACTTCCAGCCCCGCCCACTTCCAGCCCCGCCCACTTCCAGCCCCGCCCACTCCCCCCGGCCTCTCGTCCTCTCTCCCCCGAGTGCTCACGCAGCGCCCACCTACCCTACACCCCACCTCTCTCTCCCCCCTTGCTCCTCCCCCTTTCTTACCTATATAACCTCTTGCCACTGCAGCTCTCTCGCCTACTTCAGCAAATGTTTTCTTGCTGTGGTTGTCCCGCCTGATTACGGACGCTTGTGTTGCGCCCGAAACGTCGTGATTGTTTTTATTTTATTTCTAACTACGTGACTTTACCGAAAGAACCAAAGAGTGTGGATTCCTGCAGTCACGGAAGCTTCAAATCAAGATTCAGTAATACATCTTTAGTACCAGATATTCGTTTTTGTATTTTGTGTACTGCGCTAAATCTGATTCGGATGTTTTGTTTGTCAAAAAATCTGGCTAGTATATGTATGGTATTTTAGTAGTTTGAATTGCTTGGTCAGTTTCAATGCGTGTTATTAATTAAAACTATTAAAAAATACCGTACATTGTGGGAGTAATGGTTAACTAGTGACATTTTTGGAAAAACAAAACATCCGAGTCAGATTTGGCATGGTACACAAAATACATAAACTAATATCTGATACTGAAGATTTATTAACGAAGCAATCAACAGAAGGTGTGTAACCGATGAATTGCACTTGTGCCAATTGCTATGTTGAGCAGACAGGACGAATGATCAGCACGAGACTAAAAGAACACCGAAGAAATATGAAATACTCCCAAATACAACTGTCAGCATTGGCAGAACACACATGCCAACAAGGACACTCAATTGATTCTGATAATTTTGACATTCTCTGCAAAACTAGTTACTACTGGCCATGACAAATTAGAGAATCTATCGAAATGGAGATCAATACAAATAATCTTAATCATTCGGAGAGCTACAGCCTTAGTGCTGCTCAGAAGTGAATCTTCAAATAATTGTTTAAATGCATGCCTATACAGATCACCATTCATAAATGGGGATCACCTGCATGCAGACAATAACAGGAACTGTTCTTTTATTGCACTCAAACAACAGGAGGTACAATAATAATGTGCATGCATAATGTATGTTGATTAACATATCAATAACCCAACCGGCAATAGATAACTATTGTTATTCATATGCATGCATTAATCCACCCCTCCCCCTTCGCACAAGAATGGCTCACAAGTGACGTCATCACATATATCCCTCTTTAAGAAATGAAACAGGAGGATTTGTACACAAATCTGGCTGTCGCCTGATTAACCTATTTGTAATTACTGGCCAAACGTCGTATTCAGATTGCAAATGTTGAGGATTTGCTCTCCAACACACCGGTGTGCTGTACTAGTAATGAATTGGCATGTTCTATTTACTTGACAAACCTTACTATGTCGGGTGGTGGCGTGTTTCACGACACATTTATATTTATGCAATCTAACTCATAAAACCTATATTATGTATTACCAACTGTGGATAAATTGTCTTGATAATTCACATTGACTCGACTTCGTTTGTATGTATGTTGAATTTCTTTCGCATAGCCAACCGTGCTAATCAGAGTAGCAATTTGCATTGCTATTCTTTTTGCATTGCTACTCAGGCCCTAGGGGCTTCTCTGCTGCATCATCACGGCACCAACCCAGTCACTCTTGCACATTTGACTCATTCTGGACATTTTCATCATCAAGTTTTATAAATGACGGTGACTTTGTTGGACATTTTTAAGAGGAGGGTAAGCTTAGGAATTTCGAGAGTTTGAGGGAGTGTGGGGGGAGGGATCACAAGGTAGTTACCGGTAATATGAAATAGAAATCACTTTATTGAACAACAAGAATAAACGGAAGTGACTGAAAAATGAGTCGCCTTGGGTTTTCCTCGAAAGTGAAATTGAAAAGCTATTTGATCAAAAAGGCCCACGTGAATTTGAGTGGGAAAAATGTTATACATCACGAACGGGTTAAACACGGTAAAATGTTTGACACCAGCAGCTCACAGGCAAGAGGCAAATTGACCTCTTGCAAAGGGGCTCATTAACAATTTTATACTTGGCGCCATCGCACAGGCTGAGTGGCTGCTTGCTGAGTGTTACGTCACGTATGCATGCCCTGTAAACGTGAAGATACAAACTTCCGATAAATAAAGGTGAGACCCTATCTATGAAATAATTAATAATCCTGTGCTGCAAAAAAGCGACGTTATTTTTCAACTCGCCGTCATAACACTTTACGGCCAGTCCCCGCTTCACAAACAGGCTGCGTGCCTGAGGCCCGTTCATTGATCCAACTCATTTGTAAGTTGACACTCAGTGGACGAAAGCCCCACTTATGACAACACGGAGATAACACATTCCGTGAGAAAAAACTTTCAGTAACAGCTTGAAAACGCCGACTCGCACTGGTGAAACGAACCACCCAACTCTTTAGTTTGGCCGAGCCAGCTGTAATGAGTCCTAACATCACCGCTGAGAGTGTGTGTTGAGTGTACGTGTGAGCGTGTGTATAAAGTGAGGGAAAAAAGTATGTGATCGCCTGCTGATTTTGTACGTTTGCCCACTGACAAAGAAATGATCAGTCTATAATTTTAATGGTAGGTTTATTTGAACAGTGAGAGACAGAATAACAACAAAAAAATCCAGAAAAACGCATGTCAAAAATGTTATAAATTGATTTGCATTTTATTGAGGGAAATAAGTATTTGACCCCCTCTCAATCAGAAAGATTTCTGGCTCCCAGGTGTCTTTTATACAGGTAACGAGCTGATATTAGGAGCACACTCTTAAAGGGAGTGCTCCTAATCTCAGCTTGTTATCTGTATAAAAGACACCTGTCCACAAGCAATCAATCAGATTCCAAACTCTCCACCATGGCCAAAGACCAAAGAGCTCTCCAAGGATGTCAGGGACAAGATTGTAGACCTACACAAGGCTGGAATGGGCTACAAGACCATTGCCAAGCAGCTTGGTGAGAAGGTGACAACAGTTGGTGCAATTATTCGCAAATGGAAGAAACACAAAAGAACTGTCAATCTCCTTCGGCCTGGGGCACCATGCAAGATCTCACCTCGTGGAGTTGCAATGATCATGAGAACGATGAGTAATCAGCCTAAGGGGACAGGACAACTTCACCGCATCAAAGGGACGATGGACGGGGCCACGTACCGTCAAATTTTGGGTGAGAACCTCCTTCCCTCAGCCAGGGCATTGAAAATGGGTCGTGGATGGGTATTCCAGCATGGAAATGACCAAAAACACACGGCCAAGGCAACAAAGGAGTGGCTCAAGAAGAAGCACATTAAGGTCCTGGAGTGTCCTAGCCAGTCTCCAGACCTTAATCCCATAGAAAATCTGTGGAGGGAGCTGAAGGTTCGAGTTGCCAAACGTCAGCCTCGAAACCTTCATGACTTGGAGAAGATCTGCAAAGAGGAACGGGACAAAATCCCTCTTGAGATGTGTGCAAACCTGGTGGCCAACTACAAGAAACGTCTGACCTCTGTGATTGCCAACAAGGGTTTTGCCACCAAGTACTAAGACATGTTTTGCAGAGGGCTCATATACTTATTTCCCTCATTAAAATGCAAATCAATTTATAAGATTTTTGACATGCGTTTTTCTGGATTTTGTTGTTGTTATTCTGTCTCTCACTGTTCAAATAAACCTACCATTAAAATTATAGACTGATCATTTATTTGTCAGTGGGCAAACGTACAAAATAAGCAGGGGATCAAATACTTTTTTCCCTCTGTATGTGGGACAGGGATGTTCTCCAGCTCCCACACTATTGAGTTAATCTTCTATATGAATACAAAATTTAAATGCTCGTTTGTTCAAAATCTTAAATCTCCGAATGTTCTTCACCGATTGCTTTGAAATTTTGACACAATGTTGCATTCGAATACACGCATGTTTTTATATACCTACTATGTTTTTATATACCTACTATTATATGGATGTCACAACTGTGACAGGTAAAAATATACTCATTGGCTTTTTCGGTAAAAATATGCTTTTTTTGAATAACAGCGCCATCTGTTGGACGTAAAAGCAACACACGCTATACTAAATATTTTACGATTCCATTTCATATTCTTTGGTTCTATTCGGTAAAGTCACGTAGGTAAAAAAATAAAACAACAAAAATCACGACGTTTCGGCCACAACACAAGCGGCCTTCATCAGGTGAAGGGACCAGCCTGTCTCGGAGACTGTGCTGGAGTGAAACAGAGCCAAGCTCAGACTACGACCTTTAAGCTGTGTGAGAGGGATTAAGGTGCCTCGACAAAGGAATTAGCATAAAAAATAGCATTTAATTGGCGGACTTAGCATGATGAAAGGTGTAGCACGCGGCAGTGCACCTTTAAGCTGCGTGAGAGGGATTAAGGTGCCTTGACAAAAGAATTAGCGTAAAAATTAGCATTTGATTGGTGGACTTATCATGATGAAAGGTGTAGCACAGTGATCGGCACCGGCAGTGGACCCGCCTGTGCTGCGAAAGTTTGGGGTACCACTACTTGAAAAAATATACTGCACCAATGAAAATTAGTTTAATGTTTGGTTCGATTTAGAACATCTTTCCAATGGTTGCTTAATTTGAAACCATCTTCTCGGGTTGAAATTGTGTCTGTGTTTGTAGATCTGAATTGCCTCGTGAACAAATCTCTGATAAAAACCTGTGGGTTTGCAAAGAACCTTGGTGTCGGAGAAAAGTATATTGTGATCACCCACACCGTTGTAACAGTGATCAGCCACGGCAGAAGAATTCGTTCTGCCGTGTTTCAAATCTGATTTGTGCTCGGGAATTCGGTCAGAGACATGTCGCTTCGTCTCCCCGATATAGCAATCACCGCAGGTACAACTCAATTTGTAAACCCCGGGGTACTGTGAGTCAGGAATGACATCCTTCACGGATGGGATCAGATCACGAATTTTATGTACTGTATTGAACCGGACCTGGATCTTGTGTTTATTTAGAATTTTGGAAATCTTTTCAGTAACGCCTGCTATATATGGTAGTGTGATGGTTTTGACCGGAGTATCAAGTGGTTGTTTCTGTATGGAGGGAGAAACAGTTTGGCGGATGGTACGGTCAGAGTATCCATTCCTTTTGAGGGCCAGGTGTACATGTTTTAATTCACTGGTCAGGTGGTGTTGGTCCAAAATGCAATGAGCCCTATGGTATAAAGTTGCGTGCTGAAGAAGGAAAACGAATGCATGTAAATGTAAAACATTAGAATTATCTGAGATTGAAAACATCGCTAGACCTGCTGCTGGCGGATGGTTCGTAGGGACGCAGTTATGCAGCCCACCAGAAATTTAATTCGTCACGATTCAGAATTTACAATTTCATTTATTATTTGCTCATGCCTCGTTGTTTTTACCGTCTCCTGTGTACACACGCACACAACAAAAGCTGGGCGCTGGCGGCTACGCTGCTGCACGTGGCTGCTGCACTGTGGAGGCAGCAGCGAGGGTCGGTGGATCACCGCACTTCGATGTTGTGAAACTCCCTTGCCGTGGGCGTCGAGGAGGTGCCATGCCCTGGCTATGCCAGGAGAAGGCGGTAAAGGAAGAATGTGGACTGCATGGGATTGAGTGTTTGCCCCCTTCGCACGCATGGGCGCCACGGTGGTGAGATGTTAACTACCTCGCCTGGTATACAGGAGGTCGTGGATTCGATCCCGACCCAGACGCCTGCTGTATATTTGGAGTTTGCATGTCTCTGTCTCCCCGTGGTCGCGTGGATTTTTTCTGGGTCCTCCGGTTTTTACCTCCTCATATACAGAAAAAACGAGCGTTTTGAGTATTTGACTGCTGTAAATTTCCACAAGATAAGCCACTTCGTTGAGCTATCATTTGGGGCCAGGTCGCTTCTGCAAAGCTGTATAGCTGAGTGAGCTGCACCTGGTAAACATTTTTTTAATTTAGTTATTCTTCAGGTGCTCCGGTTTCCTCCCACATTAATTGGCCCACACCACCTCAAACTGTAGAGGACCGCAGAGCTTGGGCAATCGTTGGCGCCGACTCGTCGCCTGGCTGCTGCCTTCCCGCTCATCTGTGGTTCCTCCTCGCGCCTCCGAGTCGTTGTCCTCTCTGCGAGAGCGAGCGAGTAATGTGCGGTAGCGGCGTATTGAAAGTTGACATTGTTATTATTGACACACACACTAGAGGACGGATAAGGTGGCGTGACCTCACATGCATGACAACTAACCCATCGCCAGACACCGCTCACCATGCGGGCACTCACCACTCACCAGATATCATTCACCTGGCACACACATGATATACTCATCAACCACCACGCACCACTCACCTGATCCGAACCACACACTCCAGGCATTTGCCATTCACTCGCACACAAACTCACACCATTCTCACCAATTCGTCCATAACATTGACAAAAAACACATCTCATTCACAATCCTGTATCTGTCTCATCGCATAAAACAACAAAATCAATGTTTTTTTTCATCCCATCAGCCCCACGCTCTTCTTGGAGTGCATAATGTCAGCAGCATTAGTTCAAGATAAAGTAAGCTATGGGCTCGCTTCGACATTCAGTGTTTCATCAGCAGTCAGGCTTGCCCCAACCAACGTTGGTGAATCGCAAGATACTAAAGATGCTAATAAGCAAAGACGCCCCACCCCCGAAAACTTCAAGATAATGGGCCCGAGTTTTCACGCAAAATGGTATAGTGTACTGTAATGTATTCTGATATAAAGTACACATTACTCAATTGGGATTATACATAGCCACCCCCTACTTTGAAAACTGGTAGGACCCTCCTGAAAAAGAGCCACGAGGCTCACTCAGTGAGGCAGCGGCGGCCCTGGACCCGCTGCTGCCAGCAATCGGCGCCCCCAAACCCCAGGGGCAGATCGAGGCTGAGTTTTTTGGTAAACTGGGAAACATGTTTCCCTATTTTACGTTTAATGTTTTTTTAAAGAGGCATAATTATTCGGGTTGTCCGTCCGCCTGTCCATTCAATCGTCAGAAATGTTGAGAAATTATTTTTTCCTCGAATTTGGCACCCCACTTAACTTTACGCCCTAGACGACCGCCTAGATAGCCTACATGGACGTGTCGCGCCTGCAGTGAGGCTTTCCTGGGTAAACAAGCCTCATAATAATCATCATGATCACACTTGACACCACTCGCTTGTGGCCGTCTGATACGTATTGTCTCCGCGGCACAGTAGCGTATTTAGTCCAGCAGGGGGTGCTGCGGCAATGTTGTTGACGCATGTGTTGGCTTCACGTGCTATGAAGAAGAACAATTGACCAAATGTCGCGTATTAAAAAATAAAGACTTTTAAGCCCACAGTTTGTTATTTACGAATTGTCGCTGAGTAGTCATTGCACTGCAGCACGTGACTTGTTTTTTTATCTCGATCAAGAGTCATAACATAGGCAATGTGCAATTCCAAAGACCCCCATGGATGATTATGGTGGGTGTTTCAGATTGCCATCAAACACCCTATCTGTGTCACGCACTGGATTATATATTTTTTAATCTGAGATAAAATTCATACGTCGTACAAAGTTAACATTTAATACCACAGCCAGCTGGATTAATACGGTCAAAATGAGTTATCTTTCGACTCTGTACGTTGAGAACTACTCAAATTAATTCTGCCAAAACACACCGGCTTATGTGAGCCGATTCATAATCTGCGCCATAACTCACACACGTGTCTCCCTTGTTGCCTCTCTCTCCAGAGGCTGTCCCCACTCCTTCCCTTGGCCTCGCCCCTCCACCAGTTGACCCTGTTCAGCTCCATCCACCACATGAACCACAGATGTTTCTTTAATCTAGTTTAGAGGCTATATGCAGTTGTTATAGGTCATTACCAGTGCCATAGGTTATCGGTTTCTGGTTAAAATCAGCTGGACCTGTGAAATAAAAATTACAGGAAGCCCTCGACTTACGAACACCCGACTTAGGAACACCTGACTTACGAACACCTGCACTTACGAACACCCGACTTAGGATCACCTGACTTACGAACACTAGCACTTAAGACTCGGCCTAAAATGAGTACCAGTAAACATCGCCATTTGGGAGACAAAGGCGGTCCGCCGTGGTGCTGGCCACCCACCCTCTTGTGTGCCGTGTCGGCCTTCAGTGTTGCTCGCTAGCTGCACTCGCCCCAATAGTCTGTTAAAGCTATGTGAGGGATCTTAGTCTGTGTGCATGTGAATGTCCCTTAATAGCTGTGTCGATTATCCCCGAGCACCTAGGTCTACTTAGTCTGAAATGCCTACCTGGTGCGGTGTGCAAACAACTCCACTGGGGAGACAAAGGTGGCCGGGCGTGGTGCTGGCCACCCACCTCCTTGTGTGCCATTAGGTCCTTCAGATGTGCTGCTCGCTAACAGCACTTGCCCCAACAGTCTGTTAAGGCTATAGGGGGATCTTTGTCTTTTTTTTGTGTACGTGAAAGGAAAGTTGGGTCGGGAGCGGTAGTGTAGTCGTTAGCGCGCTGCACTACGAAGCCGGCGACCCGAGTTCGATTCTCGCTCACGGCCAACACCAGTGAGGATTATGTGAATGCGTCCTGGGCCTCCCCTTTGGTCGACTCAGCCTGAAATGAGTACCTGGTGTGGTGTGTAAACATCGCTACTGGGGAGACAAAGGTGGCCGGGCGTGGTACTGGCCACCCACCCACTCGTGTGCCGTGCCGGCCTTCATAGGTGCTCACTAACAGCACTTGCCCCGACAGTCTATCAAGGCTACATGGGGATCTTTGTCTTTCTCTTTGTATGTCTTTAGAACAGGTTCCCTTCGTAAATCGAGGACTGCCCAAATCCTCGCCGAAGTTTCGCGGGTTCCTGCTGGTATTGATAGCAGTACCGCAATTAAATGTGACCCGCCCGTACTGGACATCTGTAAAGAAGAGCTTCATAGCTCATCGGATTCCTCCAGCCTCAATAAAGATTATGATTCTGATGTTATGGAATTTATAGTAATGGTGCAATTAAAGTTTATATTATTGATGCATTTTTCGTGCATAAGAACAATGAACAAAGAGGCTCTCCACTCGTCAACAATGACCCCGTGTGGCCTGAACAACAACACAAACACGTGTTATTGTTATGGAACAACAACACAAACACGTGTTATTGTTATGGAACAACAACACAAACACGTCTTATTGTTATGGAACAACAACACAAACACGTGTTATTGTTATGGAACAACAACACGAACACGTGCTATTGTTATGGAACAATAACACAAACACGTGTTATTGTTATCGAACAACAACACAAACACGTGGCATTGTTATGGAACAACAACACAAAAACGTGTTATTGTTATGGAACAACAATAACACAAACACGTGTTATGTTGTTATGGAACAACAACAACAACACAAACACGTGTTATTGTTATGGAACAACAACACAAACACGTGTTATTCTTATGGAACAACAATAACACAAACACGCGTTATTGTTATGGAACTACAACAACACAAACACGTGTTATTTTATGGAACAACACAAACACGTGTTATTATTATGGAACAATAACAGAAACACGTGTTATTGTTATGGAACAACAATAACACAAACACGTATTATTGTTATGGAACAACAACAACATAAACAGGCGTTATTGTTATGGAACAACAACACAAACACGTGTTATTGTTATGGAACAACAATAACACAAACACGTGTTATTGTTATGGAACAACAACAACACAAACACGTGTTATTGTTATGGAACAACAACACAAACACGTGTTGTTGTTATGGAACAACAATAACAACAACAACACAAACACGTGTTATTGTTATGGAACAACAATAACACAAACACGCGTTATTGTTATGGAACTACAACAACACAAACACGTGTTATTATTATGGAACAATAACAGAAACACGTGTTATTGTTATGGAACAACAATAACACAAACACGTATTATTGTTATGGAACAACAACAACATAAACAGGCGTTATTGTTATGGAACAACAACACAAACACGTGTTATTGTTATGGAACAACAACACAAAAACGTGTTATTGTTATGGAACAACAATAACACAAACACGTGTTATTGTTATGGAACAACAACAACACAAACACGTGTTATTGTTATGGAACAACAACAACACAAACACGTGTTATTGTTATGGAACAACAACACAAACACGTGTTATTGTTATGGAACAACAACAACATAAACAGGCGTTATTGTTATGGAACAACAACACAAACACGTGTTATTGTTATGGAACAACAACACAAAAACGTGTTATTGTTATGGAACAACAACAACACAAACACGTGTTATTGTTATGGAACAACAAAAACACGCTGTTATTGTTATGGAACAACAACACAAACACGTGTTGTTGTTATGGAACAACAACAACACAAACACGTGTTATTGTTATGGAACAACAACAACACAAACACGTGTTATTGTTATGGAACAAACAAACACGCTGTTATTGTTATGGAACAACAACACAAACACGTGTTATTGTTAAGGAGCAACAACAACACAAACACGTGTTATTGTTATGGAACAACAACAACACAAACACGCTGTTATTGTTATGGAACAACAACACAAACACGTGTTATTGTTATGGAGCAACAACACAAACACGTGTTATTGTTATGGAACAACAACAACACAAACACGTGTTATTGTTATGAAACAACAAAACAAACACGTGTTATTGTTATGGAACAACAACACAAA
The DNA here is from genome assembly GCF_048934315.1 of Petromyzon marinus. NCBI lineage: Eukaryota > Metazoa > Chordata > Hyperoartia > Petromyzontiformes > Petromyzontidae > Petromyzon > Petromyzon marinus. Next base: position 5,657,390 of record NC_133690.1, on the reverse strand, counting down.
CACGTGTTATTGTTATGGAACAATAACACAAACACGTGTTATTGCTATGGAACAACAACACAAACACGTGTTTTTGGTATGGAACAACAACACAAACACGTGTTATTGTTATGGAACAACAACACAAACACGTGTTATTGTTATGGAACAATAACACAAACACGTGTTATTGTTATGGAACAACAACACAAAAACGTGTTATTGTTATGGAACAACAATAACACAAACACGTGTTATTGTTATGGAACAACAACAACACAAACACGTGTTATTGTTATGGAACAACAAAAACACGCTGTTATTGTTATGGAACAACAACACAAACACGTGTTGTTGTTATGGAACAACAACAACACAAACACGTGTTATTGTTATGGAACAACAACAACACAAACACGTGTTATTGTTATGGAACAAAACAAACACGCTGTTATTGTTATGGAACAACAACACAAACACGTGTTATTGTTAAGGAGCAACAACAACACAAACACGTGTTATTGTTATGGAACAACAACAACACAAACACGCTGTTATTGTTATGGAACAACAACACAAACACGTGTTATTGTTATGGAGCAACAACACAAACACGTGTTATTGTTATGGAACAACAACAACACAAACACGTGTTATTGTTATGAAACAACAAAACAAACACGTGTTATTGTTATGGAACAACAACACAAACACGTGTTATTGTTATGGAACAATAACACAAACACGTGTTATTGCTATGGAACAACAACACAAACACGTGTTTTTGGTATGGAACAACAACACAAACACGTGTTATTGTTATGGAACAACAACACAAACACGTGTTATTGTTATGGAACAATAACACAAACACGTGTTATTGTTATGGAACAACAACAACACAAACACGTGTTATTGTTATGGAACAACAACAACACAAACACGTGTTATTGTTATGGAACAACAACACAAACACGTGTTATTGTTATGGAACAACAACATAAACACGTGTTATTGTTATGGAACAAGACCACAAACACGTGTTATTGTTATGGAACAACAACAACACAAACACGTGTTATTGTTATGGAACAACAACACAAACACGTGTTATTGTTATGGAACAACAACACAAACACGTGTTGTTGTTATGGAACAACAACAACACAAACACGTGTTATTGTTATGGAACAACAACAACACAAACACGTGTTATTGTTATGGAACAACAACACAAACACGTGTTATTGTTATGGAACAACAACACAAACACGTGTTGTTGTTATGGAACAACAACAACACAAACACGTGTTATTGTTATGGAACAACAACACAAAAACGTGTTATTGTTATGGAACAACAATAACACAAACACGTGTTATTGTTATGGAACAACAACAACACAAACACGTGTTATTGTTATGGAACAACAAAAACACGCTGTTATTGTTATGGAACAACAACACAAACACGTGTTGTTGTTATGGAACAACAACAACACAAACACGTGTTATTGTTATGGAACAACAACAACACAAACACGTGTTATTGTTATGGAACAAAACAAACACGCTGTTATTGTTATGGAACAACAACACAAACACGTGTTATTGTTAAGGAGCAACAACAACACAAACACGTGTTATTGTTATGGAACAACAACAACACAAACACGCTGTTATTGTTATGGAACAACAACACAAACACGTGTTATTGTTATGGAGCAACAACACAAACACGTGTTATTGTTATGGAACAACAACAACACAAACACGTGTTATTGTTATGGAACAAGACCACAAACACGTGTTATTGTTATGGAACAACAACAACACAAACACGTGTTATTGTTATGGAACAACAACACAAACACGTGTTATTGTTATGGAACAACAACACAAACACGTGTTGTTGTTATGGAACAACAACAACACAAACACGTGTTATTGTTATGGAACAACAACAACACAAACACGTGTTATTGTTATGGAACAACAACACAAACACGTGTTATTGTTATGGAACAACAACACAAACACGTGTTGTTGTTATGGAACAACAACAACAACACAAACACGTGTTATTGTTATGGAGCAACAACAACACAAACACGTGTTATTGTTATGGAACAACAACAACACAAACTCGTGTTATTGTTATGGAACAACAACAACACAAACACGTGTTATTGTTATGGAACAACAACAACACAAACACGTGTTATTGTTATGGAACAACAACAACACAAACTCGCTGTTGGGGGCGCTTGGTGCATCGCCCGTTGGAGAGCCCCGCCCCGCACGCCCCCCATCCCCCTCACGCCCCTCCCCCCAATCCCCCGCGCCCCTATCCCGCGCGCCCCTCCCCCCTACAGACACAGGCCACGCCCACCGTCGCGTGACGTCACGACCAACTGCCGCCCGATCGTAATGTTACAGTGGAGGCGTCCGGTACAGTAGGTGCGCTCCGAGACTCACCCCGAGACTCACCTCTCTCTGAGACCCTCTCACTCGACTCGCTCTCCCAGCTTCAGTGAAGAACCTTCTCGCCGAGTTGCTGCCGCGACGGTCGAAGCATGGAAACATCTCCGAGGTGAGTGTGAGACGGCACTGGGGAGAGACAAAGACGGCTGTGACATGTGTGCAGTGGGTGAGTGAGACGGCCCTGTACACTACACACGCCGACTGTACTTGTGGCCGAGTCTTCGTCAGATCGGTCGTTGCTTTCATAGGGACAAACATTTATACAAACCGTGAGGGAGACACTTGGACAGAAGGGAGACACGGACACATAGACACAATGTAGGCACACGGGGACACAACATAGACACAGAAGGTAGACACAAGTTGATTTTCTATTGGGAGCGAACACTCCACACCAACACACGGAGACAGGCAATCCCTCCTTCACACACAACTCTCTCTCCTCATCCGTTGCTCTCTCCTCATCATCCGCTGCTCTTTGCTCCTCATCCGTTGCTCTCTCCTCATCCGCTGCTCACTCCTCCTCATCCACTGCTCTCTCCTCCTCATCCGCTGCTCACTCCTCATCCGCTGCTCTCTCCACCTCATCCACTGCTCTCTCCTCCTCATCCGCTGCTCACTCCTCCTCATCCGTTGCTCTCTCCTCCTCATCCGTTGCTCTCTCCTCATCCGCTGTTCTCTCATCCGCTGCTCTCTCCTTCTCATCCGTTGCTCTCTCCTCCTCATTCGTTGCTCTCTCCTCATCAGCTGCTCTCTCCTCCTCATCAGCTGCTCACTCCTCCTCATCCGTTGCTCTCTCCTCATCCGCTGCTCTCTCCTCATCCGTTGCTCTCTCCTCCTCATCCGTTGCTCTCTCCTCCTCATCCGCTGTTCTCTCCTCCTCATCCGCTGCTCTCTCCTCCTCATCCGCTGCTCTCTCCTCATCCGCTGCTCTCTCCTCCTCATCCCCTGCTCCCTTTCATTCACACCTCCTGCCGACATCCCCTCTCATCCCTACGGCCCCCTCTATCATTTGTGGCTATCTTGCTTCTGAAAACAATCTAATAGCTCAGTAGGCTTTAGCTGGTAGCATGAACCTAGTTGAGTTTCATTTGTACAGTGGTACCCCGGAGATCGAACTTAATTCGTTCCAGAAGGCCATTCCAACACCGATTTGTTCGAACACCGAATTAATTTTCCCCATCAGAATTAATGTAAATGACATTAATTGGTTCCAGACACAAGAAATCTCTCATTATAAAGCAGTTTTTACACGCAGTTTACAGTAATTACATGCATAAAATCATACCAAAAAAACAAGAAACACAATAAATAAATGGAATAAATGAATGAGTATATGGAATAAATTAAGTAAATGAACATTGAACTTCACTTTACCTGTAGTAAGGAGAGTTGATGGCTTGAGGGGAAGGTGGTGAGGAGGAGGAGGAGGTGGTGGTGTCATTGTTTGGAAGGGGAGTCCTGTTTGTCTGGGCAAGCGTCATGCACGCTGCTGGCCATACGCTTCTCAGCCGTACAGGTTCTTTCAAGTCGCGATTGGCCGTTCGACCTCCGAATTTCGTTCGGTTTCCGGGGCAAAAAATGTTGGGAAATGCTAAATATCGTTCGAACACCGATTTGTTCGAGTTCTGGTGCGTTCGATCTCCGAGGTTCTACTGTATATATTTTTGAAGTGAATTGCTTACCTTTCCTGTACTCTGCACTCCTATCGTGTTTTTGTATTGTTGTAACTTTTTGACCAATCCCCAACTAGACATCTGTGAAAAGGGGCCGTCCATAAATGACGTCACGCGATTTTGGCCGATTTTTGACCCCCCCCCCCCCCTCAATCTTTGTTTTTTTTTGGTAAAGTCACGTATGAATATGAAATAATAAAATAACACAATAGCGTACGACGTTTCGGTTGCAACACAAGCAGCCACCACCAGGCACAGAAGAGCTAAATTCACGAGAGAGGGGAAACACACAACCCCTCGTCACACGGCGTCACAAAAAGTCATACCCCCCTCAAATATGACGTCACAAGGCTCTGCCCCCCCCCCAACCATATTTACATTTTGAAAATAAAACATGCTTCAAATCACTTTAAACTATTGTCATTGTTGCACGTATTTAATGTGGCGCTGCACTCTGATGTTGTAGGCGAAAACGTATTAAAAAGGAGGCGTTTGAAAGCTGAAATTTAGCACAAAATTCACTTGAAAATATTCAACGTCTAAATGAAACTGCAGATGTTCAGAATATTTCTTGAAATTCTCTTATAATTATAAAAAAATGAAAGTAATTATAACTTTAAAATAGACTTGAAACTTAGTAGTAGAACGAAGCAAAATGGAGAGTATAATTAAAACATTCACATGGATTCCACAGAATGAAAAGCCCTGGTCGAATCATTGGAATAAAAATGTTTAATAACAGTCATTCAAATTTTTTTCTAAATGTATGTTTGTCCATTCTCCCATGGAGAAGCAAAATGCTCCTTCATGGAATAAATAAAAGGTGACCTTAGTCAATTTAAATAATCAAATAGTTAATAATGAAAATTAATCAAAATTAGTGTTATAACAATTATATTTAATTACGTTTATTTAAAGTTGCGCATTTTGATGTGACGTCACATTTCTCTTACCCCCCCTCGTCACACATCGTCACAAATGTCTGACCCCCCTCCCCCCCCTCTGTGCGTGACATTATTTATGGACGGCCCCAAAATAGCTTCATACCTAATCGGATTCCTCCAATATTAATAAAGATTCTGATTTCACTTGACTCGAGTGTGAATGGAAAGTGACAGAAGCTCGTGACTGTTGGCGCGACGGCTGCGAGCATCTGTGACCCCAAATTACGCTCCGTCTGCCTTTGCAGACAAGTGGATATTGATCACATTCCGACCACGACACGTTACAACCTGTCGCCCGACGACGGCCTGCTGGAGAAGGAGGAGAGCAGCCTGTTCTGCTGCGGCGTTTTTAGTGGGAAGGGGTCGCGTCGGTCGGCGGCGGACAAAGCCCTCTTCAAGGCTCAAGGAAAGCTCGCCAAAACCCAGGTGAGGGCGCGCCAAGTCCTGCAGCAGCTGTGGCGGGACGCCACCGCGGTCGATGCCGCCAAGAAGCGGAAGGAGGAGGAGGAGAAGGAGAAGAAGAAGGGGAGCATGGAAGATGTCAAGAAGGCGCTCAGCAGATGGAGGTGCACGATGGACTTGCCTGTCAAGGGTAGGATACCAGGTGAGGGGATTGAGCTCGGCATGGCTGCGAGGGATGGGGGGGGGGCACGCGTTGAGAGACTCGCCCGGTCTAAGGTGTTGCTAAACACGTGATGTTAATTCTAAATGTGGAGGGAAAAACCAGAGGACCGTGAGAAAAATATACGTGACCACAGGGAGAGAGACGTGCAAATTCCCAATATACAACAGGTGTCAGGGTTGGGATCGAACTCTTCACCACCTGTATACCAGGTGAGATAGTTAACATCTCGGTACCGTGGCACCCTTAAAGGTAAGACGTGTTGAAGCAGTGCCTTTAATGCGGACAGAGGCTCTCGTCCATACGGCTTTGAAAGTGTTTCTGCGATGCCACCTTCTCGGGCGCTGCGAGTGCGCGTGAGTCACGAGGGGGGGGTCCTTCTGTCGCAGAAACAACCGCCCCGCGAGGGATAGACCGGGATAAGCTGTTCGAGCTCGTGGATGAGGCGATGAGCTTCCTCCCCGTCCCCACTGCGGACGCGCTGCTCTTCGAGAGAAACAGCAACAGTGTGAGAACGAGCCTCGCCAGCATCAGCATGTGCCTCAACAGCGGTCGCAGCATCTACAAAAGCAACAGCAGCACCGGCGCCAGCAGCGGAGGAAGCAGTGGCTACCTGCCACAGTCCGAGTCTGACATGTTGACGGACTCCACGCCCATCGATACGGATGATGATGGCCTCCTCTACGACGACCCTTGTGCCCCTCCGCCTCTCAAGATGGTGAATATATCTCTCTGTATCTCTTGCAGTAGTGTTTCTCAAACTTTTTTGTCCCTCCAACCACTAGGCCGATATAAAGATTTTCGCGGACTGCACAGCTTCCCCTTCTGACAAAGAAGGGCCATTGCCCGAAACGTCGCCGATTACACATACAGTGAGGGAAAAAAGTATTTGATCCCCTGCTGATTTTGTACGTTTGCCCACTGACAAAGAAATTATCAGTCTATAATTTTAATGGTAGGTTTATTTGAACAGTGAGAGACAGAATAACAAAAAATCCAGAAAAACGCATGTCAAAAATGTTATAAATTGATTTGCATTTTAATGAGGGAAATAAGTATTTGACCCTTCTGCTGCTGACTCACTCACACATCATACACTGGGAGTGTCGTGCTGCCAGCTATGGCTGCAGTTTTTTGTCGTCCGTGTTATATATGTCGTTTATTGTTAAATTTAAAATCACAGTTCCTATGATTACTGTTGTTACATTGTTTTCTTAGCTTTATTTTGGTGATTCGAAAACATATGGTTAATCCAAATTGTCTTATGGTTGTTGTTGTTGGCTTGCACCACATTGATTTTTGCACACAGCGTTTTAATACGTTTTTTTTTGTGTGGAATATTTGCTGTTTTTTTCCAGAATGTTTCTGTTACGCGTTGTCGCTTTAAGATGTTCTGTGTTCATATTTTGTTTGTTGCGGTTGCACCCGACTTAAGAGTCGCATGGCTCACAGGGCTATACCTAATAAATGAAACTTGAACTTGAGTACTTGGTGGCAAAACCCTTGTTGGCAATCACAGAGGTCAGACGTTTCTTGTAGTTGGCCACCAGGTTTGCACACATCTCAAGAGGGATTTTGTCCCACTCCTCTTTGCAGATCTTCTCCAAGTCATTAAGGTTTCGAGGCTGACGTTTGGCAACTCGAACCTTCAGCTCCCTCCACAGATTTTCTATGGGATTAAGGTCTGGAGACTGGCTAGGCCACTCCAGGACCTTAATGTGCTTCTTCTTGAGCCACTCCTTTGTTGCCTTGGCCGTGTGTTTTGGGTCATTGTCATACTGGAATACCCATCCTTGACCCATTTTCAATGCCCTGGCTGAGGGAAGGAGGTTCTCACTCAAGATTTGACGGTACATGGCCCCGTCCATCGTCCCTTTGATGCGGTGAAGTTGTCCTGTCCCCTTAGCAGAAAAACACCCCCAAAGCATAATGTTTCCACCTCCATGCTTGACGGTGGGGATGGTGTTATTGGGGTCATAGGCAGCATTCCTCCTCCTCCAAACATGGCGAGTTGAGTTGATGCCAAAGAGCTCCATTTTGGTCTCATCTGACCACAACACTTTCACCCAGTTGTCCTTTGAATCATTCAGATGTTAATTGTGCTCCTAATCTCAGCTCGTTACCTGTATAAAAGACACCTGGGAGCCAGAAATTTTTCTCATTGAGAGGGGATAAAATACTTATTTCCCTCATTAAAATACCAATCAATTTATAACATTTTTGACATGCGTTTTTCTGCTTTTTTTGTTGTTGCTATTCTGTCTCTCACTGTTCAACTAAACCTACCATTAAAATTATAGACTGATCATTTCTTTGTCAGTGGGCAAATGTACAAAACCCGCAGGGGATCAAATACTTTTTTCCCTCACTGTATATGTATTTTATGTTTTTTTTATTTCAAGGCCACAGTATCGTTGATGAGTGTGAGTTAATTTTTCTTCTCAAGAGCAGCGCGTTATCCGCTACACTACTGCTCCGCACGTACATGCACACGCGTACAAGTACCAACATATGCGTACACACACATGCAATGACAGCCATGTTAAGGTGTTCGCTGTAAAGCCCAGCGCATGGGTTTAGGATGTGCGAGCGAATCGCTCGTTTGCCTCGGGCGTTCTCGACGAGCTGATGTTCATGGCGGTCTCCTTCACAGGTCTCCCAGCCCCGGGGGGGAAATGTTTCCCCAATGTATGACAACCAACAGCCACCGGGGTTCGTGCAGCAGAAGGACGGTCACAGGTGAGACGCACGCGCGCATACACACAAACGAACGCACGGTCACGAGAGCATCGCCGTTCACACCCGGCGCCACATCCCGTCCAGGCACGGACACGGACCTCTTTCTGTCTCACCCCCGTGCCGTGCCCCCCCTGCGCTGACTCAGCTTGCGTGTGCCAGGTGGGAAAGATGGGAGGGGCGGGTACCAACGGACTGCGCGGCTTAACGCTCGTTTTCTTCCGCAGGTTTATCAACGTTGCGCCTTGCGCCAACCAACTGTGACAAGCAGGCACGAGCGTCCGCCCCACCCCGACCCCGCCGCCTCCGAGATTGAGTATGCTCCTGGCTCGGCACCTCCTGTGAACACGGTTCTTCCGCTGGGGACCTCTGGGAGATGGCTCCTCATCCTCCTCTCTCCAATCACGTAAATATAAATCTGTTGTTAAACCCGCAACCACCCGACAAAGGTTTATCACGTAAACAGAACATGGCAATTTGTTACTAGTACAGCACACCAGTGTGTTGGAGAGCAAATCTACAACATTTACAATCCGAGTACGACGTTTCAGCAGTTATTACAACTAGCTTATCATCATGAAGCTACCACCTGTTTTGTTGATGACGTCACTTGTAAGCGCTTCTTGTGCGAAGGGGGATTAATGAATGCATATACATTTTAATGGGTATCTAGTGCGGGTTGCGTTATATATGGTAATAATCAGCGTACATTATGCATGCACATGTATGCACATTGTTCTTGAACCGCTTGTAGTTTGCGAGCAATCAATGAGTACCTGTTATTGTCTTTGTACAGGTAATCCCCATTTATGTATGGTGACCTGTATGGGCATGCATTTAAACAATGTATTATCTGATTATTCACTTCTTAGCAGCACTAAGCCTGTAGTTATTGGAATGGTTACAATTTTTTTATCAATTTCGATAGATTCTTTCATTAGTCTTGACCGGTAGTAACTAGTTTTGCACAGACCTTTGAAATTATCAGAATCACTTGAGTGTCATTGTTGGCATGCGTATTCTGCCACTGCTGACAGTTGTTTTTGGGAATATTTGATATTGATTTGGTGTTCTTTTGGTCATGCTGATCATTCGTCATGTCTGCCCAATATAGCATTTGCCACAAGTGCAATTAATCTGTTGCACACCTGTTGGTGATAGCTTCGGTAATACATACTCTTTGGTTCTTTCGGTAAAGTCACGTAGTTAGAAATAAAATGAAACAAATCACGACGTTTTGGGCGCAACACAAGTGTCCGTCATCAGGTGGGACAACCACAGCAAGAAAAAAATTGATGAAGTGGGCGAGAGAGCTGCCGTGGCAAGCGGTTATATAGGTGATAAAGGGGGAGGAGCAAGGGGGGAGAGAGAGAGGGGGGGTGGTGTGAAGTAGGGGGAGGGGGGCGCTGCGTGAGCGCTCTGGGTAGAGAGAACGTGAGGCAGGGGGGGGGAAGTGGGCGGGGCTGGAAGTGGGAGGCTGTGAAAGCCGGGAAAGCTGAGGCTGCGGGGAGAAATTAAGTAGGAAAAATATGCTAGTACCCGGCAGATATGATGGAAATAACCATAAACAGTTTAGGTTTTACCTGGTTAATAACATCCTTCCAATGATTGGTCAATTTGTATCCATCTTTTCGGTTGAAGTTAGGTCTGTTTATACATCTGGATGGATTCATGAACAAACCTTTAATAGTACCCGGAAGTAGGAATAGGTTTTACCCTTTTAACTGGCACAAAAACTGACACCTTTATTCAAGGCATCATGTTTGCAATGACCACAATACAAGCAGTCAAAATGCAAACAAAAAAGACAACTCTGATAATAATATGCACTGTCCTTGAATTTGATTGGTCCACACCCGAGACAGCTTTTCTTAGAGCCTAGTCTCCATTGGTGTTGGACCAGAAGACGCCAAAAGGCGTACAACTCAAAAACAGCGCACTATCAGAGTATTGAGGGCTCGGGGTGAGCATTTACATTATGAGACCTCCTTTGCCAGAAACAAGATATAGGAATAGGTTTTACCCTTTTAACTGGCACAAAAACTGACACCTTTTGTTAATGTTAAGTGTGATTGTAGTAGACATTTGTCTAAATTATCAAGTTTAAGACGGAGTATTCTTATCCTCTCTGAGATTAGAGAAAGGCTAGCTCTGAATAAGATCCGTTTGGCGTTAGGAGAAGTGACATTTGTGTTGCGCCCAAAACGTCGTGATTTTTTAAATTGTATTTCTAACTACGTGACTTTACCGAAAGAACCAACGAGTATGGATTCCTGCAGTCACGAAAGCTTCAAATCAAGATTCAGTAATACATCTTTAGTACCAGATATTCGTTTTTGTATTTTGTGTACTGCGCTAAATCTGATTAGGATGTTTTATTTTTCAAAGAATCTGGCTAGTATATGTATGGTATTTTATCAGTTTAAATTGCTTGGTCAGTTTCAGCTCGTGTTATAAATTAAAACTATTAAAAAATACCGTACATTGTGGGAGTAATGGTTAACTAGTGACATTTTTTGAAAAACAAAACATCCAAGTCAGATTTGGCATGGTACATAAAATACATAAACTAATATCTGATACTGAAGATTTATTAACGAAGCAATCAACAGAAGGTGTGTAACCGATGAATTGCACTTGTGCCAAATGCTATGTTGAGCAGACAGGACGAATGATCAGCATGAGACTAAAAGAACACCGAAGAAATATGAAATACTCCCAAATACAACTGTCAGCAGTGGCAGAACATGCATGCCAACAAGGACACTCAATTGATTCTGATAATTTTTACATTCTCTGCAAAACTAGTTACTACTGGCCATGATTAATTAGAGAATCTATCGAAATGGAGATCAATACAAATAATCTTAACCATTCGGATAGCTACAGAATTAGTGCTGCTCAGAAGTGAATCTTCATGTAATTGTTTAAATGCATGCCTTACAGGTCACCATACATAAATGGGGATCACCTGTATGCAGACAATAACAGGTACTGTTATTTTATTGCACTCAAACAACAGAAGGTACAAGAATAATGTGCATACATAATGTACGTTGATTAACATATCAATAACCCAACCGGCAATGGATAACCATTGCTATTCATATGCATACATTCATCCACCCCCTTCGCACAAGAAGGTCCCACAAGTGACGTCATCACATCTATCCCTCTTTAAGAAATGAAACAGGAGAATTTGTACACAAATCTGGCTGTCGCCTGTTGAAGCTATTTGTAATTACTGGCCAAACGTCATATTCAGATTGTAAATGTTGTTTATTTGCTCTCCAACACACCGAGGTGCTTGTAATGAATTGGCATTTCTGTTTACGTGACAAACCTTACTGTGTCGGGTGGTGGTGTGTTGCATGACACATTTATATTTACGCAATCTAACTTAACAGGTCCCTGCAGGGTGGGCTGGTAGGAACATTGGAATTTTGCGCAATTTTATTACACCCAACAGCACGAGATTTCACTTAAAGTATTGAAAGGGGACGGACGGACGGACACATTAATCTATTGCAGGCTGGTACACTCAGTTTACAACTTCGTTCCTACCAGTATAAGTCGATGTTTAAGATAAGTCGATGTTTAAGATAAGTAAATGTTTAAGATAATTCGATGTTTAAGATAGGTAAATGTTCAAGATAAGTCGATGTTTAAGATAAGTCGATGTTTAAGATAAGTCGATATTCAAGATAAGTAAATGTTTTTAGATAAGTCGATGTTGAAGATAAGTCGATGTTGAAGATAAATCGATGTTTAAGATAAGTAGATGTTTAAGATAAGTCAATGATTAAGATAAATCAATGTTTAAGATAAGTGGATGTTTAAGATAAGTGGATGTTTAAGATAAGTTGATGTTTAAGTAAATGTGTAAGATAAGTCGATGTTTAAGATAAGTAAATGTTGAAGATAAGTCGATGTTTAAGATAAGTAAATGTTGAAGATAAGTCGATGTTTAACATAAGTCGATGTTTAAGATAAATCGATGTTCATGATAAGTCGATGTTTAAGATAAGTCAATGTTTAACATAAGTGGATGTTTAAGATAAGTTGATGTTTAAGATAAATCGATGTTTAAGATAAGTAAATGTTGAAGATAAGTCGATGCTTAACATAAGTCGATGTTTAACATAAGTCAATGTTTAAGATAAATCGATGTTTATGATAAGTCGATGTTTAAGATAAGTCGATGTTTAAGATAAGTTGATGTTTAAGTAAATGTTTAAGATAAGTCGATGTTTAAGATAAGTAAATGTTGAAGATAAGTCGATGTTTAACATAAGTCGATGTTTAAGATAAATCGATGTTTAAAATAAGTCGATGTTTTTGATAAGTCGATGTTTAAGATAAGTCTGTTTAAGATAAATCGATGTTCAAGTAAATGTTTAAGATAAATCGATGTTTAAGTCGATGTTTAAGATAAGTAAATGTTTAAGATAAGTAAATGTTTAAGATAAATCGATGTTTAAGATAAGTCGATGTTTAAGATAAGTCGATGTTTAAGATAAGTCGATGTTTAAGATAAGTCGTTGTTTAAGATAAGTAAATGTTTAAGATAAGTAAATGTTTAAGATAAGTAAATGTTTAAGATAAGTAAATGTTTAAGATAAGTAAATGTTTAAGATAAGTAAATGTTTAAGATAAGTAAATGTTTAAGATAAGTAAATGTTTAAGATAAGTAAATGTTTAAGATAAGTAAATGTTTAAGATAAGTCGATGTTTAAGATAAGTCGATGTTTAAGATATGTAAATGTTTAAGATAAGTCGATGTTTAAGATAAGTAAATGTTTAAGATAAGTCGATGTTCAAGATAAGTAAATGTTTAAGAACAGCACGAGATTTCACTTCGTTAAAGTATTGAAAGGGGACGGACGGACACATTAATCTATTGCAGGCTGGTACACTCAGTTTACAACTTCGTTCCTACCAGTATAAAACCTATATTATGTATTACCAACTGTGAATAAATTGTCTTGATAATTCACATTGACTCGACTTCGTTTGTTTGTATGTATGTATGTTGAATTTCTTTCGCATCGCCAACCGTGCTAATCAGAATAGCAATTTGCATTGCTATTCTTTTTGCATTGCTACTCAGGCCCTAGGGGCTTCTCTGCTGCATCATCACGGCACCAACCCAGTCACTCTTGCACATTTGACTCATTCTAGGCATTTTTATCATCAAGTTTATAAATGACGGTGACTTTGTTGGACATTTTTAAGAAGAGGGTAAGCTTAGGAATTTCGAGAGTTTGAGGGAGTGTGGGAGGAGGGATCACAAGGTAGTTACCGGTAACATGAAATAGAAATCACTTTATTGAACAACACGAATAAACGGAAGTGACTGAAAAATGAGTCGCCTTGGATTTTCCTTGAAAGTGAAATTGAAAAGCTATTTGATCAAAAAGGCCCACGTGAATTTGAGTGGGAAAAATGTTATACATCACGAACGGGTTACACACGGTAAAATGTTTGACACCAGCAGCTCACAGGCAAGAGGCAAATTGACCTCTTGCAACGGGGCTCATTAACAATTTTATACTTGGCGCCATCGCACAGGCTGAGTGGCTGCTTGCTGAGTGTTACGTCACGTATGCATGCCCTGTAAACGTGAAGATTCAAACTTCCGATAAATAAAGGTGAGACCCTATCTATGAAATAATTAATAATCCTGTGCTGCAAAAAAGCGACGTTATTTTTCAACTCGCCGTCATAACACTTTACGGCCAGTCCCCGCTTCACGAACAGGCTGCGTGCCTGAGGCCCGTTCATTGATCCAACTCATTTGTAAGTTGACACTCAGTGGACGAAAGCCCCACTTATGACAACACGGAGATAACACATTCCGTGAGAAAAAAAAACTTTCAGTAACAGCTTGAAAACGCCGACTCGCACTGGTGAAACGAACCACCCAACTCTTTGGTTTGGCAGAGCCAGCTGTAATGAGTCCTAACATCACCGCTGAGAGTGTGTGTTGAGTGTACGTGTGAGCGTATGTATAAAGTGGGGGAAAAAAGTATTTGATCCCCTGCTGATTTTGTACGTTTGCCCACTGACAAAGAAATGATCAGTCTATAATTTTAATGGTAGGTTTAGTTGAACAGTGAGAGACAGAATAACAACAAAAAAATCCAGAAAAACGCATGTCAAAAATGTTATAAATTGATTTGCATTTTACTGAGGGAAATAAGTATTTGACCCCCTCTCAATCAGAAAGATTTCTGGCTCCCAGGTGTCTTTTATACAGGTAACGAGCTGATATTAGGAGCACACTCTTAAAGGGAGTGCTCCTAATCTCAGCTTGTTACCTGTATAAAAGACACCTGTCCACAAGCAATCAATCAGATTCCAAACTCTCCACCATGGCCAAAGACCAAAGAGCTCTCCAAGGATGTCAGGGACAAGATTGTAGACCTACACAAGGCTGGAATGGGCTACAAGACCATTGCCAAGCAGCTTGGTGAGAAGGTGACAACAGTTGGTGCGATTATTCGCAAATGGAAGAAACACAAAAGAACTGCCAATCTCCTTCGGCCTGGGGCTCCATGCGAGATCTCACCTCGTGGAGTTGCAATGATCATGATAACAGTGAGTAATCAGCCCAGAACTACACGGGAGAATCTTGTCAATGATCTCAAGGCAGCTGGGACCATAGTCATCAAAAAAACAATTGCCGTGAAGGACTAAAATCCTGCAGCGCCCGCAAGGTCCCCCTGCTCAAGAAAGCACATATACATGCCTGTCTGAAGTTTGCCAATGAACATCTGAATGATTCAGAGGACAACTGGGTGAAAGTGTTGTGGTCAGATGAGACCAGAATGGAGCTCTTTGGCATCAACTCAACTCGCCGTGTTTGGAGGAGGAGGAATGCTGCCTATGACCCCAAGAACACCATCCCCACCGTCAAACATGGAGGTAAAACATTATGCTTTGGGGGTGTTTTTCTGCTAAGGGGACAGGACAACTTCACCGCATCAAAGGGACGATGGACGGGGCCATGTACCGTCAAATTTTGGGTGAGAACCTCCTTCCCTCAGCCAGGGCATTGAAAATGGGTCGTGGATGGGTATTCCAGCATGACAATGACCCAAAACACACGGCCAAGGCAACAAAGGAGTGGCTCAAGAAGAAGCACATTAAGGTCCTGGAGTGTCCTAGCCAGTCTCCAGACCTTAATCCCATAGAAAATCTGTGGAGGTAGCTGAAGGTTCGAGTTGCCAAACGTCAGCCTCGAAACCTTAATGACTTGGAGAAGATCTGCAAAGAGGAGTGGGACAAAATCCCTCTTGAGATGTGTGCAAACCTGGTGGCCAACTACAAGAAACGTCTGACCTCTGTGATTGCCAACAAGGGTTTTGCCACCAAGTACTAAGTCATGTTTTGCAGAGGGCTCAAATACTTATTTCCATCATTAAAATGCAAATCAATTTATAAGATTTTTGACATGCGTTTTTCTGGATTTTGTTGTTGTTATTCTGTCTCTCACTGTTCAAATAAACCTACCATTAAAATTATAGACTGATCATTTATTTGTCAGTGGGCAAACGTACAAAATAAGCAGGGGATCAAATATTTTTTTCCCTCTGTATGTGGGACAGGGATGTTCTCCAGCTCCCACATTATTGAGTTAATCTTCTATATGAATAAAAATTTAAATGCTCGTTTGTTCAAAATCTTAAATCTCCGAATGTTCTTCACCGATTGCTTTGAAATTTTGACACAACGTTGCATTCGAATGCACGCATGTTTCTATATACCTACTATGTTTTATATACCTACTATATTTTTTATATACCTACTATTATATAGATGTCACACCTGTGACAGGTATTATTGTGTTATTTTGTTTTATCAATTTATTATTTTATTCTCATTCTACGTGACTTTACCGAAAGAACCAAAGAAGAAGAAAAATATACTCATTGGCTTTTTCGGTAAAAATATGCTTTTTTGAATAACAGCGCCATCTGTTGGACGTAAAAGCAACACACGCTATACTAAATATTTTACGATTCCATTTCGTATTCTTTGGTTCTATTCGGTAAAGTCACGTAGGTAAAAAACATAAAACAACAAAAATCACGACGTTTCGGCCACAACACAAGCGGCCTTCATCAGGTGAAGGGACCAGCCTGTCTCGAAGACTGCGCTGGAGTGAAACAGAGCCAAGCTCAGACTACGACCTTTAAGCTGTGTGAGAGGGATTAAGGTGCCTCGACAAAGGAATTAGCATAAAAAATAGCATTTGATTGGCGGACTTAGCATGATGAAAGGTGTAGCACGCGGCAGTGCACCTTTAAGCTGCGTGAGAGGGATTAAGGTGCCTTGACAAAGGAATTAGCGTAAAAATTAGCATTTGATTGGCGGACTTATCATGATGAAAGGTGTAGCACAGTGATCGGCACCGGCAGTGCACGCGCCTGTGCTGCGAAAGTTTGGGGTACCACTACTTGAAAAAATATACTGCACCAATGAAAATTAGTTTAATGTTTGGTTCGATTTAGAACATCTTTCCAATGGTTGCTTAATTTGAAACCATCTTCTCGGGTTGAAATTGTGTCTGTGTTTGTAGATCTGAATTGCCTCGTGAACAAATCTCTGATAAAAAAAAAAACCTGTGGGTTTCCAAAGAACCTTGGTGTCGGAGAAAATTATATCGTGATCACCCACAGTGTTGTAACAGTGATCAGCCACGGCAGAAAAATTCGTTCTGCCGTGTTTCAAATCTGATTTGTGCTCGCGAATGCGGTCAGAGACATGTCGCTTCGTCTCCCCGATATAGCAATCACCGCAGGTACAACTCAATTTGTAAAACCCCGGGGTACTGTGAGTCATGAATGACATCCTTCACGGATGGGATCAGATCACGAATTTTATGTACTGTATTGAAACGGAACTAGATCTTGTGTTTATTTAGAATTTTGGAAATCTTTTTAGTAACGCATGCAATATATGGTAGTGTGATGGTTTTGACCGGAGTATCAAGTGGTTGTTTCTGTATGGAGGGAGAAACAGCTTCGCGGATGGTACGGTCAGAGTATCCATTCCTTTTGAGGGCCAGGTGTACATGTTTTAATTCACTGGTCAGGTGGTGTTGGTCCGAAATGCAATGCGCCCTATGGTATGAAGTTGCGTGCTGAAGAAGGAAAACGAATGCATGGAAATGTAAAACATTACAATTATCTGAGATTGAAAACATCGCTAGACCTCTATTTAAAGCTTTCGTGACTGCAAGGATTCATCTTTTTTGGTTATTTCGGTAAAGTCACGTAGAATGAGAATAAAATAATAAATTGACAAAATAAAATAACACAATAATATTCTCACGACGTTTCGGCCACAACACAAGCGGCCTTCATCAGGTGAAGGGACGAGACTGTCTGGAGGACAGCGCTGGAGTGAAAAAACCATGCTCAGATTGCGACCTTTAAGCTGTGTGAGAAGAAACAAAGCGCCTTGACAAAGGAATTAGCATATAATTTAGCATTGAAATGGCTGAGTGATTAGCTTGTGACTGGTCACAGAAATGGCTATGTTAAAGTTAAAGCATACACATCCGCAGAGGCACCCCTTGACAAAGGAATTAGCATAGAATTTAGCATTGAAATAGCTGAGTGATTAGCTTATAACTGGTCACAGAAATAGCTATGTTAAAGTCAGAGCATATACATTCACAGAGGCACCTAGTACAAATCAAACAGGAGAATTTAGCATTGAAATAACTAGGCGAATTCCGAGATAAGAGCGAAGCTAGTTCTAGCTAGAATTCGTTTTGCATTGAGAGAAGTTGCAGCAGCAGAGGTTAGTGTAAATGCGGTTGGTATTACCTTAGAGTCGCGGCATCTCTTCTGAAAGGTGAGAGACTCGATTAGTTGAGCCTTCTAATCCCGGAGTCTGTTGAATGATCTTAAGGTTGTGTGGAATCCCTCCCCGTAGAGGTGGTTAAATTTCGATTTAAAGCTTTCGTGACTGCAAGGATTCATCTTCTTTGGTTCTTTCGGTAAAGTCATGTAGAATGAGAATAAAATAATACATTGATAAAATAAAATAACACAATAATATTCTCACGACGTTTCGGCCACAACACAAGCGCCTTCATCAGGTGAAGGGATGAGACTGTCTGGAGGACAGCGCTGGAGTGATTAGCTTGTGACCAGTCACAAGCTAATCACTCAGCCATTTCAATGCTAAATTCTATGCTAATTCCTTTGTCAAGGCGCTTTGTTTCTTCTCACACAGCTTAAAGGTCGCGATCTGAGCGTGGCTTTTTCACTCCAGCGCTGTCCTCCAGACAGTCTCGTCCCTTGACCTGATGAAGGCGCTTGTGTTGTGGCCGACACGTCGTGAGAATATTATTGTGTTATTTTATCAATTTATTATTTTATTCTCATTCTACGTGACATTACCGAAAGAACCAAAGAAGATCGTTAGACCTGCTGCTGGCGGATGGTTCGTAGGGAAGCAGTTATGTAGCCCACCAGTAATTTAATTCGTCACGATTCAGAATTTACAATTTCATTTATTATTTGGTCATGCCTCGTTTTTACCGTCTCCTGTATACACACGCACACAACAAAAGCTGGGCGCTGGCGGCTACGCTGCTGCACGTGGCTGCTGCACTGTGGAGGCAGCAGCGAGGGTCGGTGGATCACCGCACTTCGATGTTGTGAAACTCCCTTGCCGTGGGCGTCGAGGAGGTGCCATGCCCTGGCTATGCCAGGAGAAGGCGGTAAAGGAAGAATGTGGACTGCATGGGATTGAGTGTTTGCCCCCTTCGCACGCATGGGCGCCACGGTGGTGAGATGTTAACTACCTCGCAAGGTATACAGGAGGTCGTGGATTCGATCCCGACCCAGACGCCTGCTGTATATTCGGAATTTGCATGTCTCTGTCTCCCCGTGGTCGCGTGGATTTTTTCCGAGTCCTCCGGTTTTTACCTCCTCAGATACAAAATAAACGAGCGTTTTGAGTATTTGACTGCTGTAAATTTCCACAAGATAAGCCACTTCGTTGAGCTATCATTTGGGGCCAGGTCGTTTCTGCAAAAAAAGAGCTGTATAGCTGAGTGAGCTTCACCTGGTAAACATTTTTTTATTTAGTTATTCTTCAGGTGCTCCGGTTTCCTCCCACAATAATTGGCCCACACCACCTCAAACTGTAGAGGACCGCAGAGCTTGGGCAATCGTTGGCGCCGACTCGTCGCCTGGCTGCTGCCTTCCCGCTCATCTGTGGTTCCTCCTCGCGCCTCCGAGTCGTTGTCCTCTCTGCGAGAGCGAGCAAGTGATGTGCGGTAGCAGCGTGTTGAAAGTTGACATTGTTATTATTGACACACACACTAGAGGACGGATAAGGTGGCGTGACCTCACATGCATGACAACTGACCCATCGCCAGACACCGCTCACCATGCGGGCACTCACCACTCACCAGATATCATTCACCTGGCACACACATGATATACAGTGAGGGAACAAAGTATTTGATCCCCTGCTGATTTTGTACGTTTGCCCACTGACAAAGAAATGATCAGTCTATAATTTTAATGGTAGGTGTATTTGAACAGTGAGAGACATAATCACACACAAAAAATCCAGAAAAATGCATGTCAAAAATGTTATAAATTGATTTGCATTTTAATGAGGGAAATAAGTATTTGACCCTCTCTCAATGAGAAAGATTTCTGGCCCCCAGGTGTCTTTCATACTGGTAACGAGCTGAGATTAGGAGCACACTCTTAAAGGGAGTGCTCCTAATCTCAGCTTGTTACCTGTATAAAAGGTACCTGTCCACAGAAGCAATCAATCAATCAGATTCCAAACTCTCCACCGTGGCCAAGACAAAAGAGCGATCCAAGGATGTCAGGGACAAGATTGTAGACCTACACAAGGCTGGAATGGGCTACAAGACCATTGCCAAGCAGCTTGGTGAGAAGGTGACAACAGTTGGTGCGATTATTCGCAAATGGAAGAAACACAAAAGAACTGTCAATCTTTTCTAGATTTAAAGCTTTCGTGACTGCTAGGATCCATACTCTTTGGTTCTATTGGGTAAAGTCACGTAGGTGAAAATAAAATAACAAAAAATCACGACGTTTCGGCCACCACACAAGCGGCCTTCATCAGGTGAAGGGACGAGACTGTCTGGAGGACAGCGCTGGAGTGGAAGAAGCCACGCTTAGATCACGACCTTTAAGCTGTGTGAGAAGAAAAAGACCAAGCACCTTGACAAAGGAATTAGCATATAATTTAGCATTGAAATGGCTCATTGAAATAGCTAAGTTAAAGTATACACATCCGCAGAGGTACCCCTTGACAAAGGAATTAGCATAGAATTTAGCATTGAAATAGCTGAGTGATTAGCTTGTAACTGGTCACAGAAATAGCTGTGTTAAAGTTAGAGCATATGCATTCACCGAGGCACCTAGTACTCATCAAACAGGAGAATTTAGCGAAACACAACCACGCTCAGATATCCGACCTGTGTGCGAGCAAACAAGGTGTTCTGACAAAGAAATTAGCATAAAAATTAGCATTTGATTGGCGGATTTTAGGAAAGAGGTGATGTACGTGCCGGTGGACTTGCAGTTTGGCGCGGGGGGGGGAAGGGGGGAGGGGGAGTTTACCTATTGATGGTGTGAAAAGGGGGAATTTATGAGAGCTGCGAAAGTTTGGGGTACCACTACTTGAAAAAATATACTGTACCATTGAAATTAGTTTAATGTTTAGTTCGATTTAGAACATCTTTCCAGTACTGTTTTCAGATTGTCCGAAATCGGGGTGCTACTCTGATTAATGACGATTTTGTTAACATCTAGTTTTGTTATATGTGGAACTGGGTTCTTCTTTGATAGGTGGTTGAATTTAGAAATCAGATTAGCTTTATATTTGACTGACAGTGACTCAGCAGAAGAAGCAGTCATGTTGTCTACGTGATTCCAATCAGAAGTTGACATTTTTTGTGTTAACATTAAATGAGCTTGTAGGAGAGTCCTGTCTAAAGTATCGAGTTCAAATCGGAGTAGCCTTATCCTCTCTGAGATCAGTTACAAGCTAATCACTCAGCTATTTCAATGCTAAATTCAATGCTAATTCCTTTGTCAAGGGGTAACTCTGTGGATGTGTATACTTTAACTTAGCTATTTCAATGAGCCATTTCAATGCTAAATTATATGCTAATTCCTTTGTCAAGGCGCTTGGTCTTTTTCTTCTCACACAGCTTAAAGGTCGTGATCTAAGCGTGGCTTCTTCCACTCCAGCGCTGTCCTCCAGACAGTCTCGTCCCTTCACCTGATGAAGGCCGCTTGTGTTGTGACCAAAACGTCGTGATTTTTTGTTATTTTATTTTCACCTACGTGACTTTACCCAATAGAACCAAAGAGCATGGATCCTAGCAGTCACGAAAGCTTTAAATCTATAATTATGAGGCTTGTTTACCCAGGAAAGCCTCACTGCAGGCGCGACACGTCCATGTAGGCTATCTAGGCGGTCGTCTAGGGCGTAAAGTTAAGTGGGGTGCCAAATTCGAGGAAAAAAAACCTGTAACTAATTTCTCAACATTTCTGACAATTGATTAATTGGACAGACGGACGGACAAACCGAATAATTATGCCTCTTTAAATAAATAAATAAATATCTTTGAACGCAAAATAGGGGCAAAATGTTTCCCAGTTTACCAAAAAAACTCAGCCTCGATCTGCCCCTGGGGTTTGGGGGCGCCGATTGCTGGCAGCAGCGGGTCCAGGGCCGCCGCTGCCTCACTGAGTGAGCCTCGTGGCTCTTTTTCAGGAGGGTCCTGCCAGTTTTCACAATAGGGGGGTGGCTATGTATAATCCCAATTGAGTAATGTGTACTTTATATCAGAATACATTACAGTACACTATACCATTTTGCGTGAAAACTCGGGCCCATTATCTTGAAGTTATCGGGGGTGGGGCGTCTTTGCTTATTAGCATCTTTAGTATCTTGCGATTCACCAACGTTGGTTGGGGCAAGCCTGACTGCTGATGAGACACTGAATGTCGAAGCGAGCCCATAGCTTGCTTTGTATTGAACTAATACTGCTGACATTATGCACTCCAAGTTTTTGGCTCTTATGAAACATTTTTTCATTTTCCATCTACGTGACTTTACCGAAAGAACCAAATAATATGAATTCCTGCAGTCAACGAAAGTTTGAAGTCACTGATGCAAGTGTTTGATGATGTACGTATGTGCTCAGAATCATTAGCCGTACTTGACTGCTATAGAGCATAAAACTGTCATTACCCACTAGATGGCAGTCAAATTATGCGGATGTAATTCCGGCTATGCACGACAGACAGACAGACAAATAATCCCTGGTGGGCAGTGTGGAATCTCTTCTGGGTTCTTTCGGTAAAGTCACGTTGAATGGAGATAAAATAATAAACAAAAAAAATAACAGAATAAAATTCTCACGACGTTTCGGCCACAACACAAGTAGCCTTCCTCAGGTGAAGAAACAGGACTGTCCGGAAGACAGCGCTTGAGTGAACCCTGCCAAGCTTGGAAGCGTCTTTTAAGCTGTGTGGGAGGAACAGAGCATCTTGACAAAGGAGTTTACATATGAATTAGCATGTAACTGGGGGATTAGCATGATGTTGGTGTGATGGATGAGCACCACGGAGAGCGACGAGTTTTGTTCAGACGGACGAGTCCATCTATGTACGGAACGGAGGAGGGGGGAGAGGAGTTTACATATCAACAGTAAATTAGCATGTAACTGGGGGATTAGCATGATGTTAGTATGAGGGATTAACACCACGGAGAGCGACGAGCTTTGTTCAGACGGACGAGTCCATCTATGTTCGGAACGGAGGAGGGGGGGAAGAGGAGGAAACAGCCACGGTGCGCTGCTCTGTCCTGTGTTGCGTTATAACTATGCTACAAACTAGACTACTATACATTACAATATTATACCTTCCAATCTAAACTACATTGTATGATATCGTATACATAGACAAACCCCACCCTTGAATTATACAATGCGTTACTATATACTACCCTATACTTTAGACTATAAAATATTAGACTTGTAGTATTACACTACGTATTATTCTACTAACCCTACTGTATACCACACTGCTGTATATTCACTATACAATTACGGTACTATATATTGCCTTATGAATTATATTTAACATTACACTGTTATACTATTTATTATTATGCAAAATGCTATAAACTAAACTATTGACCGTCGTGTGAAAGGTACTAAGAGGCAGTGCCAGCAAATGGACTGCAGTCTGAAAGTCACCGCAAAATACAATCAATCAAAAACCGAAATGGTTTATAACGTCTTTCCAATGGTTTTCTAAGCCGGAATCCATCTTCTCGGTTGAAATTGTCTCTGTGTTTGTATATGTGGATAGCCTCATGAACGGATCTCTCATGGTAGCCAGGTGGCTTGCAGAGAACCTCCGTCTTGGAGAAGTCAATGTCAAGTGAGCCCACTGAATAATAACAGTGATCTGCCACGGCTGAGGTGTTCGTCCTACCGTGTTTCAAGTCTGCTTTATGTTCACGGATGCGGTCTGAGATATGTCGTTTGGTTTCTCCAATGTAGCTGCTACCACAGAGGCAACTTAGTTTGTAGACGCCCGGGTACTGTATGTCTGGAACATATCTTTTACAGATGGATAGGCAGTGCCTAACCAGTGCAGGTGTGTCAGGGTCTAGTCCATGTTGGACCAAATTTTCAATTATTTCAATGGTATCAGGTACTGGGACCGTGGTGAACAAAGAGACCACATCGAAGCTGACAAGGATATAGTCAGGGGACAGTACAACGTCTTTGACCATATAGCCAATTGGGCTGAGTTAAGTACTGCTGAGGCGGTCTTGCCAGTGACAGGCAGCAAGGTATCTGACAGAAAACGGGCTAGTCTATAGGTAGGGGAGTTGATCGTGGATGCGATGGGTCGAAGTGGGGTGCCTTCTTTATTAATCTTGGGAAGACCATAGAATCTAGGGGGTCTTGCAGCAGAAGGTTTTAGGGAGGGACGTTTAGACTATTGGTAGGGTCATTTTAAATTTTTGAGTAACTACCATCATTGAGTAGGTACTGAATTTTATTGTTGTATGAGTTTTTATCCATAATTGCAGTGGCATTGCCCTTGTCGGCTGAGAGGATGACTATATCATGTCTCTCTTTTAATTTCGCGAGTTCAGAGCGTTCATCTTTGCTGATGTTGCTAACGGGTTTCTTAGCATTCTTAATAGTGGCTATTTCAGCTCTCACGACGTCTGCTTGGATCTGTCCTATACCTTTGAGCGCTACATCGACCTGAGAAATTATATCATCTATCGGTATATGTTTTGGGGTGACAGCGAAATTTGGTCCTTTAGCCAATACTGTTTTCAGATTGTCTGAAATCGGGGTGCTACTCTGATTGATAACAATTTTGTTAGCGTCTAGTTTTGTGATCTGTGGAACCGGGTTTTTCTTTGATAGGTGATTGAATTTAGCAATTAGGTTAGCTTTGCAATTGATTGAAAGTGAATCGGCAGAAGAAGAGTCATGTTGTCTACGTGGTTCCAATCAGAAGGTGACATGTTTTGTGTTAACGTTAAATGAGCTTGTAGGAGAGTCCTGTCTAAAGTATCGAGTACAAAACGGAGTAGTCTTATCCTCTCTGAGATTGAAGAGAGGCTGGCCTTAAACAGAATCTGTTTAGAGTTCGGTGAGGACACAGCAGCAGAAGTGAGTGTGAAGGCGATGGGTATTACCTTGTGGTCGCGGCATCTTTTGAGGAAGGTCAGCGTCTCGATGAGCTGTGACTTCTTGTCCCATTGTCTGTTAAAAGCTCTAACAGATAGGTGAAAACCCTCCCCGTAGAGGCTATCAATTCTAGATTTGAAGCTTTCGTGACTGCAAGGATCCATACTCTTTGGTTCTATTCGGTAAAGTCACGTAGGTAAAAAAATAAAACAACAAAAATCACGACGTTTCGGCCACAACACAAGCGGCCACACAGCTTAAAGGTGCACTGCCGCGTGCTACACCTTTCATCATGCTAAGTCCGCCAATCAAATGCTAATTTTTATGCTAATTCCTTTGTCGAGGCACCTTAATCCCTCTCACACAGCTTAATGGTCGTAGTCTGAGCTTGGCTCTGTTTCATTCCAGCGCATTCTTCGAGACAGGCTGGTCCCTTCACCTGATGAAGGCCGCTTGTGTTGTGGCCGAAACGTCGTGATTTTTGTTGTTTAAATGTTTTACCTACGTGACTTTACCGAATAGAACCAAAGAGTATGGATCCTTGCAGTCACGAAAGCTTCAAATCTAGAATTGAATATTATTCAGTCTAACATTCAAAGCGAGGCAGTCACATACAAGTCCGTCGACACTGTTGTGGAAGCAGATGAAGCGGTTAATTATCCTAAATAATTTTTGAATTCACTCGATCTGCCAGGGATGCCACCGCACGTACTGCAATTGAAAATCGGCGTGCCAATTATCATGTTGCGAAATATCAACCAGCCAAAGCTTTGCAACGGCACGCGGCTTGCAGTAAAACAATTAATGAGCGACGTCGTTGAAGCAACAATCTTGACAGGACCTTTCAAAGGTGAAGATGTCCTCATTCCTCGCATTCCTATGATTCCAACGGATATGCCATTTCAATTTAAGAGATTGCAATTCCCAATTCGATTGGCGTTTGCAATCACCATCAACAAAGCTCAGGGCCAATCTTTAGAATTGTGCGGTTTAGATCTAGACACGGATTGCTTCTCACATGGACAATTATATGTTGCGTGTTCTAGAGTCGGCAAACCAGACAATCTCTATATCTACACAGACAATGGAACAACACAAACTATTGTATACCCACAAGCATTGTGAAATTAAATATTTTAGAAACGTGCGCTTTCTCTTTTCTTTCTTTGCCATTTAACCAGACTGAGCCACAGCAACGCGTGGCCGGGTACAGCTAGTATCTAATAAAAAAATAATTTTGATTTAAAGCTTTCGTGACTGCAGTAATTCATGTTCTTAGTTTTTTCGGTAAAGTCACGTTGAAGAGAAACAACAAAATAATAAAATATATATAAAACAATAAAAAATTCTCACGACGTTTCGACCATAACTCAAACGGTCATCTTCAGGTGTGTTGGTTTGCATAAATTTATTTTTAAACGGCGCATTTACTCAAGCACGTACACCAAGCTCTTAGGGCTAATGGTTACTCCGACTATACAATCCGCAAAGCTATCACTCAAACCATGAAGAAGAACCCTCTTGAGGAGCTTTTCAAAACCATCACTTTACCCTACATTGCTGGGATCACAAAAAAGATCTCCAAAATCTTGAATAAACACAAGATCCAGGTCCGTTTCAACACATTACATAAAATCCGTGATCTGGTTCCGTCTGTAAAAGATGTGATTCCGGACATACAATACCCTGGTGTCTACAAACTAAGTTGCCTCTGTGGTAGTAGTTACATTGGAGAAACCAAACGCCATGTCTCGGACCGCATTCGTGAACATAAAGCAGACCTTAAACACGGTAGGACCAACACCTCGGCCGTAGCAGATCATTGTTCTAATTCAGTAGGCTCACATGCCATTGACTTTTCCAAGACGGAGGTTCTTTGTAAGCCATCTGGCTTCCATGAGAGATTCGTTCATGAGGCTATCCACATATACAAGCACAGAGACAATTTCAACCGAGAAGATGGATTCTATCTTAGCAATCATTGGAAAGATTTGATAAACCATTTCAGTGCTTAATTGATTGTTCACGCTTACAGTGGCTTTCAGACAGCATACATTATAAAAAATTTCGTCTCCCCCCTCCTCTTTTCAAAAAATATAGATGGACTAGTCCTGGGCAAACTGCCAAATCGCTGCGCGTGACGCTAACGTTTTTTATAAATAAATAAATGCGCCGTTTAAAAATATATTTATGCAAACCAACACACCTGAAAATGACCGTTTGAGTTATGGTCGAAACGTCGTGAGAATTTTTTATTGTTTTATATATATTTTATTATTTTGTTGTTTCTCTTCAACGTGACTTTACCGAAAAAACTAAGAATAAAAAAATAAATATTTAATATAATAAAGAATAATTATTTCATATTTTAATAGCAAATGCTAAGACATACATATTCACCATCATTTTACAAGAAAAACTGAAGGCACCCAATGGGTTCTCTCTTATCTCCGGTTGTGGCCAATATTTTCATGGAAATATCTGAGACGGACGCCATCCAGGCATGCACTCTACGCCCGTCCTTGTGGAAGAGGTACGTGGATGACACGTTTGTCATCTGGCCACATGGCCGACCGGCTCAACCACATCAATTCCATACACCCAGCCATCAAATTCACCATGGAGGTAGAAAAGGATGGCATGCTAACTTTCTTCGATGTCTTAATCAAAAAGAGAACAGATGGCTCAATGAGCCACTCTGTCTACAGGAAAGTAACCCATACTGACGCCTACCTAAAACCTGATTCCCACCACCATCCATCCCAGAAGAATTCCCTCATCAAAACGCTACACATAGAGCTCAGTGTATCTCCGACCATGAACACCTAACCAGGGAACTAAAACACGTACACCAAGCTCTCAAGGTGAATGGATATTCTGACTAAACAATCCACAAAGCCTTCACCCCAAGCGTGAGGAAGGAGCCATCTGAGGATCCAATCAAAACCATCACCCTGCCATACATTGCAGGGGTAACCACAAATATTTATAAAATCATGAACAAACACAAGATCCAGGTCCGATTTTACACAGTACATAAAATTCGTGACCTGATCCCATCTGTGAAGGACAAGATTCCTGACATGCAATATCCCGGCGTCTACAAACTAAGCTGTATCTGCGGCAGCAGTGACATTGGCGAAACCAAACGACATGTCTCGGACCGTGTTCGTGAACATAAGGCAGATCTGAAACACGCAGGACCAATACTTCTGCTGTGGCTGATCATTACTTTAATGCGCCATAATAAGGCGCTGTAGGCAGCTGACCTGCCACCACGCTCATGGGCCGACAGGGGGCAGCCGAGAGAGAGCGAGGTGTGTAGGGGTAGACCGAAGGTCAAACCCCCGCCCCTCCGTGACCGGAGGTTGACACCCCAGACCTCCCAGGGGCTGGGGGCTGAGGGGGATGGGGACCCCCACCACTTCCTAAACCCCCTTAAGAATTAAGACCTACTAAGACCTTCTAGAAGGTTCATGAGGGGAGGGGTGACCTCGACCTTGGGATAAAAGGCCGGCCCTCGGGACGGGCCAGGGAGTGTTCGCCAACTCAAGCTTGAAAACATCTGAAGACCTGAAGACTGGACCAGCACCCGGGGACCCTCCCCGAGGCTCTCGCTAGAGCCGGGGTTGCAGCGGACCAGGGCGAGTCCCGTACCCCGGGGTGGGTCGGTCGGTCCAGTCTTCCCCTAGCCGCCGTCGCAAGGGACCGGCGTGTAGCGTAGCCCGGCGTGTGTAGGACACGCTAGAAGGGAGGCTGTCTCTCCCTTAGGCTATCGGGTGTTACAGTAGTGTTTAACAGAGTAGTGTTTAACAGAGTAGTCTTAACAGAGTGTTAAGAGTTGTTACAATAAACGCGTTGCCTCCAGCAGACGTCTCCGTGTGGTTAGTTAAAGACACAACACTTGTATGTCACTGTCTCTCTCTCTGCATCTCTCTTTATGTCTCTGTCTCTCTATCTGTTTCTATCTCAGTCTGTGTATCTCTCTGTGTCTGTCTCTCTCTCCTTATGTCTCTGTATTAATGTTTCGTGTGTCTCTCTGTACTGCTTTTTTTGAATGTCCCTCTCTATCTCTGTGTCTGTCTCTATATATCTGTGGAACTTTTTTCGTACCGTACGTTGCCAACCGTGCTAATCGGAGGTGCGAGGGAAAGACAGCCTACTAAACACAAAAATAAGTTATAAAGAAATTAGTTTTCAATCTAAATTTAAAATTGCATAGCTCCAGTGGCTTCCTAATATCGGGACAGCGTTCCAGACGGCCGTAAAACTGCATCAGAAAACACGTGATGCGGTGGCCATCTTTGTTCTATGGCCAGCCAAAAGCCACTGTGAGGATGACCGGAGTCTGCATGATGGTTTTTCTCTGCGTCTGTGTCCCTTTGTGTGTGTGTGTGTTTGTAGGCCTGGGCTCTGGGTTGTTCTTCATGCTTTCGGAGTCCCTGTCCCTCTGCTCATGATCATTAAGGACCTTCATGATGGTGAGCGGGCCTGGGTAAAACTATGTGGCCGGGAGTCAGAGCTATTCCCTGTACACCTTGGGGTGCGACAGGGATGTCCTCTGGCTCCCACATTATTTAACATCTATTTTGACCACGTAGTTCGTGAAGCCTTCAATAGCTGTACCGGAGGAATCTCCATTTGGTACGGATACAATGGGAGGCTGAAAGATGCCTGGGTAATTGCTGTTCACTCAGAGGAGGAGTTGGAGGCTCTGCTGCTGAACCTGGAGCTTTCCACCAAGAGGTGGGGAGTTACCATCAGCCCAACCAAAACTAAGCACCTGCCTGGGTATTTGTACCATCGGACACTCCACACCCACAACTCCAAATTGGTGATAGGGTAGTTGTGGAGAGAGTGGAGAGCTTCCCATACCTTGGCAATGTGCTCATGACCGGCTCCGCTTTAACAGCAGAGGTCTCACTCCGAATCAGTCAAGCGGCATTATATTTTCATTGGTTGCGTAACGCTGTGTGGAAGCTACCTGGTCTATCACTCCGCACAAAGCCTCAGGTCTTCTCGGCCACGGTCATTCCCTCCCTTCTCTACGCTTGCAAAACGTGGACCCCCCTAATGGAACATTGTCGCCGGTTAGAAACAATTATGCTGGCCTGCCTACGATCCATCCTGGGTTTAACCAGGCTAGATTGTGTGAGGAGCTCACAAATCGTTGAAAGATGTGGACAAAGTCCCATTGGTGAGCTACTCCGGCAGGCAAGGCTTCGTTGGCTTGATCATGTAGCCCGCATGCCCAGCCACCGCATGCCTAAACAGCTTTTGTTCAGCCGGATCGAGGTGGTGAAACGGGCGCGGACGGGCTAGAGAAGAGATGGATTGATGTGGTACATGAGGATGTGGACTTGCCGATGACTTGTACCAGCGGTGTCAAGATCGGCCTCGGTGGAAGAGGCTCGTGAAGGACGCTGCTACTGGGCAGTTGGAGGCAGTCACCCTCCAACAACAACGGACGGCAGAGGAGCGACGCTCACAACAACGAGCGGAGTGCCGGGTGGCTAAAGCACAGCAAGTTGGCACAGTAGGGGGCACAGGTGGTGCATCAGCCAGTCGTCTCAGTCAGTAGACCCGTGGCATCTAGGTCTGCCCCGTGACCTCCTGCCAGCGGGTTTTCGACACTTCACGTGACCTCAAGGTGCACATAGCCTGGCACATGCATCGTGGTGACGTCACCGCCACTTAGTGGCGAATGGCGGTTGTTGTTGTGTTTGTTTCTCACTTTACTCCTATGTCTCTCACTGCCTATTTCTGTGTCTATCTTTCGCTGTGTGTGTTTCTCTCCGTGTCTTTCTCTCTACCCCTATTTGCCCATGGCGATGCCCTCATTATTTTCCATTACAGATTTTCGCCCATGAGCAGCCGCCCCGATCGTCCATTCCTAAGTCCAGTCCTGACTTTAGTGCTAAAACATTTTACAATACGAGAATCACAGTCACATCCACCTCATGTAAATACTGTACCATATACTTAGCATGAAGACGTACCTAATCAGGCCTATTGACCATGTAGAGTGGTGAAAGTTTCCGTGGAAAAATATTGCAAAAGTCATTGTAGCTCCCTGTGGAATCAATGTTGGAGGAACTAGAATATGCATGCTCATATGTATACCTAGGGGAGTTATTGAAGGCAGACTGGGATCATAGACAGGACGTAAGAAAGGGGGGCGACGTCAGATCGGAGTGCTTCTGCATATCAACATAGCTATGTGCTCAGGGAATCACGTTTACAAAAGGTGTATCTATCACCTGCTGTGACGTATGGCTCAGACACACCGACATATCAAACGAGTGCAGCTAATACTTGGACGAGGAAGACAATGACAATGATCTCTGGATTAATGTATCAGCATCTGCGTGCTGAAGAAGGAAAACGAATGCATGGAAATGTAAAACATTAGAATGATCTGAGATTGAAAACATCGCTAGACCTGCTGCTGGCGGATGGTTCGTAGGGACGCAGTTATGTAGCCCACCAGTAATTTAATTCGTCACGATTCAGAATTTACAATTTCATTTGTTAGGAGCCATCCATAAATGACGTCACGCGATTTTGGACGATTTTTTACCCCCTCCTCCATTCGTCACAAAAAGTCAGACCCCCCCCAAAATATGACGTCACAAAGATCTGCCCCCCCCCACAAAAAAATAAAACATGCTCCAAATCGCTTTAAACTATTGTCATTGTAGTGCGTACAATGACACTCTGATGTTGTAGGAGAAAACATTTATCAAAAAGTCTATGTAATTAAGTAGAACGTGTTGTCTATATTCATTTAAAGTTTCCAATTTTGATGTGACGTCACATTTCTCACCCCCCCCCCCTTGTCACACATCGTCACAAATGTCTGACCCCCCCCCCCCAGGTGCGTGACGTCATTTATGGACGGCCCCTTATTTGCTCATGCCTCGTTGTTTTTACCGTCTCCTGTGTACACACGCACACAACAAAAGCTGGGCGGTGGCGGCTACGCTGCTGCACGTGGCTGCTGCACTGTGGAGGCAGCAGCGAGGGTCGGTGGATCACCGCACTTCGATGTTGTGAAACTCCCTTGCCGTGGGCGTCGAGGAGGTGCCATGCCCTGGCTATGCCAGGAGAAGGCGGTAAAGGAAGAATGTGGACTGCATGGGATTGAGTGTTTGCTCCCTTCGCACGCATGGGCGCCGCGGTGGTGAGATGTTAACTACCTCCCCGTGCTCGCGTGGATTTTTTCCGGGTCCTCCGGTTTTTACCTCCTCAGATACAGAATAAACGAGCGTTTTGAGTATTTGACTGCTGTAAATTTCCACAATATAAGCCACTTCGTTGAGCTATGATTTGGGGCCAGGTCGTTTCTGAAAAAAATAGCTGTATAACTGAATGAGCTTTACCTGGTAAACATTTTTGTTCAGTTATTATTCAGGTGCTCCGGTTTCCTCCCACATTAATTGGCCCACACCACCTCAAACTGTAGAGGACCGCAGAGCTTGGGCAATCGTTGGCGCCGACTCGTCACCTGGCTGCTGCCTTCCCGCTCATCTGTGGTTCCTCCTCGCGCCTCCGAGTCATTGTCCTCTCTGCGAGAGCGAGCGAGTGATGCGCGGTAGCGGCGTGTTGCAAGTTGACATTGTTATTATTGACACACACACTAGAGGACGGATAAGGTGGCGTGACCTCACATGCATGACAACTGACCCATCGCCAGACACCGATCACCATGTGGGCACTCACCACTCACCAGATATCATTCACCTGGCACACACATGATATACAATGAGGGAAAAAAGTATTTGATCCCCTGCTGATTTTGTACGTTTGCCCACTGACAAATAAATGATCAGTCTATAATTTTAATGGTAGGTTTATTTGAACAGTGAGAGACAGAATAACAACAACAAAAATTCAGAAAAACGCATGTCAAAAATGTTATGAATTGGTTTGCATTTTAATGATGGAAATAAGTATTTGACCCATTCACAATCAGAAAGATTTCTGGCCCCCAGGTGTCTTTTATACAGGTAACGAGCTGAGATTTAGGAGCACACTCTTAAAGGGAGTGCTCCTAATCTCAGCTTGTGTAACAGGTACCTGTCCACAGAAGCAACAAATCAATCAGATTCCAAACTTTCCACCATGGCCAAGACCAAAGAGCCCTCCAAGGATGTCAGGGACAAGATTGTAGACCTACACAAGGCTGGAATGGGCTACAAGACCATTGCCAAGCAGCTTGGTGAAGAGGTGACAACAGTTGGTGCGATTATTCGCAAATGGAGGAAACATAAAAGAACTGTCAATCTCCCTCGGCCTGGGGCTCCATGCAAGATCTCACCTCGTGGAGTTGCAATGATCATGAGAACGGTGAGGAATCAGCCCAGAACTACACGGGAGGATCTTGTCAATGATCTCAAGGCAGCTGGGACCATAGTTACCAAGAAAACAATTGGTAACACACTGCGCCGTGAAGGACTGAAATCCTGCAGCACCTGAAAGGTTCCCTTGCTCAAGAAAGCACATATACATGCCCGTCTGAAGTTTGCCAATGAACATCTGAATGATTCAGAGCACAACTGGGTGAATGTGTTGTGGTCAGATGAGACCAAAATGGAGCTCTTTGGCATCAACTCAACTCGCCGTCTTTGGAGGAGGAAGAATGCTGCCTATGACCCCAAGAACACCATCCCCACCGTCAAACATGGAGGTGGAAACATTATGCTTTGGGGGTGTTTTTCTGCTAAGGGGACAGAACAACTTCACCGCATCAATGGGACGATTAACAGGGCCATGTACCGTCAAATATTGGGTGAGAAACTCCTTCCCTCAGCCAGGGCTTTGAAAATAGGTCGGGGATGGGTATTCCAGCATGACAATGACCCAAAACACACGGCCAAGGCAACAAAGGAGTGGCTCAAGAAGAAGCACATTCAGGTCCTGGAGTGGCCTAGCCAATCTCCAGACCTTAATCACATAGAAAATCTGTGGAGGAAGCTGAAGGTTCGAGTTGCCAAACGTCAGCCTCGAAATCTTAATGACTTGGAGAAGATCTGCAAAGAGGAGAGGGACAAAATCCCTCCTGAGATGTGTGCAAACCTGGTGGCCAACTACAAGAAACGTCTGACCTCTGATTGCCAACAAGGGTTTTACCACCATGTACTAAGTCTTGTTTTATAGAGGTCAAATACTTATTTCCCTCATTAAAATGCAGATCAATTTATAACATTTTTGACATGCGTTTTTCTGGATTTTTGTTGTTATTCTGTCTCTCACTGTTCAAATAAACCTACCATTAAAATTATAGACTGATCATTTCTTTGTCAGTGGGCAAACGTACAAAATCAGCAGGGGATCAAATACTTTTTTTCCCTCACTGTACTCATCAACCAACACACACCACTCACCTGATCCGAACCACACACTCCAGGCATTTGCCATTCACTCGCACACAAACTCACACCATTCTCACCTATTCGTCCATAACATTGACAAAAAAAACACATCTCATTCACAATCCTGTATCTGTCTCATCGCATAAAACAACAAAATCAATGTTTTTTTTATCCCATCTGCCCCACGGTCTTGTTGGAGTGCATAATGTCAGCAGTATTAGTTCAAGACAAAGCAAGCTATGGGCTCGCTTCGACATTCAGTGTCTCATCAGCAGTCAGGCTTTCCCCAACCAACGTTGGTGAATCGCAAGATACTAAAGATGCTAATAAGCAAAGACGCCCCACTCCCGATAACTTCAAGATAATGGGTCCGAGTTTTCACGCAAAATGGTATAGTGTACTGCAGGGGTGTCCAAACTACGGCCCGCGGGCCAACTGCGGCCCGCCATCCATTTTTAATTGGCCCGTATTAAAGTCTAAAAATATAATGGACTATGGCCCACTGTATTGCATTTCTTAATTTAAACACTAGATGTCGCTATTGTCTTGAACAAGGCAGCGTCTCCACAAAGCAAGCAATCGAAGAAAACAATTGCTCAGGGTCACCAGAAATGCCGGAACTGAAGAGACGCAAGATTGCAAGCGAGTGCAGAAAATTTCAGACTCGGTGGAAAAATGATTTTTTTTTTCATAGAAACCAAGGGGAAGTGTGTTTGTTTGATTTGTAATGAGAGTGTTGCCGTGATTAAAGAGTACAATGTACGACGGCATTATGAAACGAAACATCAGACCTTCACGTCCTACACTGGCGCCGAGCGGAGAGAGAAGGTAAAGCAAATGGCAAGCTAGCCTGCTAACGCAGCAGCAGGGTTTTTTTCCGGGCTAACAAAGCTCAAGAAAATGCAACAATAGCCAGCAATGAAGTAGCTCAACTCATTGCCCTACACGGGAAACCTTTCTCAGACGGTGGCTTCATCAAACAGTGCCTCACTAAAGTCTTGGGAATAATGTGCCTGGAGAAAATGCAGGATTTCAACGATGTTAGTATGTCCAGAAATAAGGTTGTGCGGTGAATTGAAGACTTGTCGGCTAACTTAAAACAGCAAGTGTCAGATAAAGCTTGTGCTTTCGATTTTTACTCGATTGCATGTGATGAGAGCACAGATGCCACGGACACTGCACGGCTGTTATTTTTTTTGCGGGGAGTTGATGATAATTTTTGCATTACGGAGGAACTGCTTGATCTTCGGAGTCTAAAGGGGACAACAACTGGGAAGGACATGTTTTGAAGCTGTGTCAGATTCAATTAACCAGGCTGGACTTAAATGGGACAAGCTGTGTTGAATTACAACGGATGGGGCTCCAGCAATGACAGGCGAGCGCAAAGGAATGGCTTCTATGGCGAGTGCCAAGGTGCAGGAGAGCGGAGGTGAGGCTGTTAAAATGCACTGTATCATCTACCAAGAAGCCCTCTGTGCCAAGATAATCCAGCTTGGCGATGTGATGAACACAGTTGTGAAAAATGTCAAAAAAATAATGGCCCGAGGGCTTTACCACCGAGAATTGCAAGCGTTCCTCTCTGATGTCGATGCTGAATACGGGGACCTACTCTACCATTCGCAAGTGCGCTGGCTCAGTCGCGGCTCCGTGCTGCAGCGGTTTTATTTCCTGAGATCAAATGTCGACAAGTTTTTGAAAGAAAAGGGCAGACCTCTCCATGAGATCAGTGACCCTTTATGGTTGGCAGGCCTGGCTTTTTTAGTTGATCTCACTGATCATCTCAACACCCCGAACAAGAGACTACAAGGCAAAGAGCAGCTGGTACCACAGCTGTATGTGCACATGAAAGCATTCCGTGCGAAGCTCCGTCTCTTCGAGTAACAAACTGCGCAACTTCAATGTAGCTCACTTCCCTACGCTGACCGAGATCAATGCGCATTTCCAAATGCCAAGCTCTCTGCAAAAATGGGAGAATATGTGTCTGTGATCACATCTCTCATGACAGAATTCAGTCAGTGCTTCCAAGATTTTTCTGTTATTGAGAAGGAAATCACACTGTTTGCGGCTCCATTTTCAATGGGTGCAAAAGAAGTGGAGGAGAGTGTGCAATTAGAACTGATCGAAATTCAGTGTGATGATTCTTTGAAGAATCAGCATCAGCTTCTCTCCCTACCTGACTTCTACCGGAGTTTGGAAAAGGCCAAGTTTCCTCTGATGAGACGCCATGCAAAACGAATGATGAGTCTGTTCGGCTCAACATACATATGTGAGCAGACATTCTCTCTGTTAACGCTGAACAAAAGCAGGCTGAGAACCAGAACGACCGACAGCCACCTCCGTGACGTCCTTCGCATCTCAACCACCAAACTTACTCCTGACCTGCCAGCTATCCTTCACACCAAAGCGCCGCATCACTGCTCCCACTGAGCGCAACATTCTTCCCATTACAGGTGAGTTAAAAATATACACACCGTTTTCATTTGTTAATAAGCCCAATTACTTAATCAATTCAGTTAATTAAAGTTGATGACAATTTTTTTAACAAACGTTAGTTGATGTGTTAATAAGCCCAATAATTTATTTGTGTAATAGGCTTGAAATATCCACATCCCCTATTTCTCTTCTTGTCTCTCCCTTCATACAGGACAATGAAGGGGGATCAGCACCCTAAGAACCAATCTGAGGCTGTCACTGAGAGAATGACCTGCCAACCTTTTTGTAAAAAATAAAGTGAAAATCTACTTATGAAGAGCTATGATGGAGGCTTTTTTTCTTCAAACATGTTCAATAATCAAACGTAATTTACCTGCATCTGATTGATTTTGACAATATTAGTGCATGAGAAGTGAGGCAGTATACCTCACGTCTGTATGTGGCCCTCGGGTAAAAAAAGTTTGGACACCCCTGGTGTAACTGTAATGTATTCTGATATAAATTACACATTACTCAATTGGGATTATACATAGCCACCCACCTACTGTGAAAACTGGCAGGACCCTCCTGAAAAAGAGCCACGAGGCTCACTCAGTGAGGCAGCGGCGGCCCTGGACCCGCTGCTGCCAGCAATCGGCGCCCCCAAACCCCAGGGGCAGATAGAGGCTGAGTTTTTTGGTAAACTGGGAAACATTTTGCCCCTATTTTCCGTTCAATGTTATTTTTTTTAAAGAGGCATAATACTGGTAGGAACGAAGTTGTAAACTGAGTGTACCAGCCTGCAATAGATTAATCCGTCCGTCCGTCCCCTTTCAATACTTTAACGAAGTGAAATCTCGTGCTGTTGGGTGTAAAATCAGCAATAGACAGCGCAGAGACTTGTCCTACCAGCCCCCCCTGCAGGGACCTGTTTATTCGGATTGTCCGTCCGTCTGTCCAATCAATCAATTGTCAGAAATGTTGAGAAATTAATTATAATTTTTTTGGTATTTGTATTTTTTTTGTACTTTTACCTCGAATTTGGCACTCCACTTAACTTGGCGCCCTAGACGACCGCCTAGATAGCCTACATGGACGTGTTGCGCCTGCAGTGAGGCTTTCCTGGGTAAACAAGCCTCATAATAATCATCATGATCACACTTGACACCACTCGCTAGTGGCCGTCTGATACGTAGTCTCCGCGGCACAGTAGCGTGTTTAGTCCAGCAGGGGGTGCTGCGGCAATGTTGTTGACGCACGTGTTGGCTTTACGTGCTATGAAGAAGAACAATTGAAGCAATTGGCGGGACCCCGGGGTCCCATCACTGCCCCGGGGTGGGAAAAACCGCGTAGCGACACGAGTCTTGCCTTACCGACAACACAACTAGTGTCAATCGATTGGCCTCGTCGAGAGCTACTCGGGGCACTAAGTTTCGTAAAAAGTTTAAAAATTACATAAACACGTTAAATTCACTGCCTGGGGGGCGGTGGGCTCGCCTTGGCAAAGAAGCCGAGGATCGACGGCTGACCGGAGGGCGTCGTCGCCCCCCGGGGCTCGCGTTTGGCCGGTGGGGTGGCGCCCATCGTGTCGATCGCCGCCTGCTGCTGCTGGCGCTTGTTGGTGCGAGTCTGGGCGGGCGGCTCGTTGCTGTCGGGGTCACGAGTGGGCGGACTGAAAAATAATAATTATTGACCTGATCTTTTGCGGGACCCCGGGGTCCCGCCAAATAATTCAATTGACCAAATGTCGCATCTTCTTTGGTTCTTTCGGTAAAGTCACGTAGAATGAGAGCAAAATAATAAATTGATAAAATAAAATAACACAATAAAATTCTCATGACGTTTCGGCCACAACACAAGCGGCCTTCATCAGGTGAAGGGACGAGACTGCCTGGAGGACTGATGAAGGCCACTTGTTTTGTGGCCGAAACGTCGTGAGAATTTTATTGTGTTATTTTATTTTATCAATTTATTATTTTATTCTCATTCTACGTGACTTTACCGAAAGAACCAAAGAAGATTAATCCTTGCAGTCACGAAAGCTTTAAATCCAAATGTCGTGTATTAAAAATAAATACTTTTAAGACCACAGTTTGTTGTTACGAATTGTCGCTGAGTAGTCATTGCACTGCAGCACGTGACTTGCTTTTTGTTTTATCTAAATCAAGAGTCATAACATAGGCAATGTGCAATTCCAAAGACCCCCATGGATGAGTATGGTGGGTGTTTCAGATTGCCATCAAACACCCTAACTGTGTCACACACTGGATTATAATTTTTAAAATCTGAGATAAATTCATACGTCGTACAAAGTTCACATTTAATACCATAGCCAGCTGGATTAATACGGTCAAAATGAGTTATCTTTCGACTCTGTACGTTGAGAACTACTCAAATTAATGCTGCGAAAACACACCGGCTTATGTGAGCCTATTCATCATCTGTGCCATAACTCACACACGTGTCTCCCTTGTTGCCTCTCTCTCCAGAGGCTGTCCCCACTCCTTCCCTTGTGTTGTATATGAGCCTTTTCCAAAATTGATATTAACAATAATATTTGCCGTTATATATCATATATTTTTTTAACAAATGAAAAAAATCAATAAAACCCGTAAGCCAGGCACACGATAAACCAGATGTCGGTCATAAACAGGCCATTAATAAATAAAGAAATAATAAAACTCTCGAGGCGAGGATGTTAGCAGCTATCTGCGAAGATCTCCAGATGAACAAGAGTTTGATGTGCCCTAAGGGAGGTCACGCAGAGGGAAGCCCTCCGCAAGCCAGAAACGAGGACGCCCACGGGTTAAACCATATATATATTTTCCTCTGTCATTAAAACAACGGTTCAAAATTAAAATGCAATAACAAGAATAAACTAAAGTTAGCGGTCCTCGCGCTCACTCCAATTAAGACCAGGCCACCAGATACATCAGTGAATTATTATCCAATAATTAATTCGCTATCAAATGATTTTCACCTTTAATACTTTTACTGTTAAAACAAAGCTTGGAGACAAAATACAGAGTCACATCAAAGGTTTTCGAGAAGGAATGAGACAACGGGCAAACTTGCGAAAGAGTTTAAACAATATCCCAAGCAACCCCGACCACCTTTGTCTCTCTCACAGCGCGGAGAAGCAGGAATTACACCTTATCACAAGGGGCCATCTGGAAAAGCCAGCCGGGTTTGATGAGACACACCCCACCCCACACACGGCAACCAGGCAAACAAGTTTTAAAGAAATTGCAATTTAACATTAATAATAATGTGTTAACCTTAAACGATATTCCATTATATAATCTTACATAACCAAGGAATATGGATTCCAACAATCAAGAAACGGACCTCTTAAACTCAGGATGAAAATTATTTTTCTTTTTAATAATTCCATCATAACAATGCGAACCTCGGTAAACCGAGAGGTGTCGGGAGGACGTAGTTACAAACACGAGTTTTGGCGAACATGGGACCAAATGGCATTTGAGAAATATAAAGTCGAAAGTATAAGAAGATAGGTGCTCCCGACCACCTTTGTCTCTCCCGAAGAGCGCGAGAGAGGAATTTCACGCCAGGGCAAACAGATCGTTATCGCAGGAGCCATCTGTACACACACACACGAACTCACACACACAGACCCCGCCCCCCCCCCCCTTTTCCACTGCGCAGAGAGAATTGTCTTTGAATATAACGGTCAGCCGCATTTTTCAAAAGTTCAGTGAAGTTAAGTCAAGAGTCAAGACAGATCAGCGAGTCAAGACGTCCACAGGACGAGCAGTCGCATGGAGCGGCTGGCTCCGAGCCTCGCTGAGAGTAGCGAGGATCACTGAGTCGCGATGTATCAACAAAAGTGAGTCATACAGCAGTGGAGGAAACCTGCTGTCAGCGAATCAGCACGGGCGCGTTCGCGCATCTTCGAGGAGAAAGAGCGCGGCCAGCAAGGCCAAGCAAGAGCGTGCAGCAGCTCAGCCAGCAGTGGAGAGAAACTGCTATCAGCGAACCAGCACGGGCGCGTTCGCGCATCTTCAAGGAGAGGGAGCGCGCGCCACCAGCGTGCCATCAGCATCAGCACCAGCGCGTGCCAACAGCGCGCCACCAGCGTGCCACCAGCACCAGCACCAGCGCGTGACAACAGCGTGCCACCAGCGTGCTACAGCGCGCAACTTCGCGTCACCATGGCTGAGAGGGCAGCGGTCCTGCACTCAACACCCATCGGCGCGACGACGGCGAGCGTCGTGCTGACTCATCCAGCCAGCGGTGGACAGAAACTGGCAGTCGTTCGTATGCCCCCCACACTCTCCCCCCCTCCTCACTCCCCCACCGCTACACAACGAACAAACATTTTTTTTGACAAGGAAATCAACCTAGGCGTTTGCTCAACGCAAGAAATCAACAACCCTCCCATTAAACATACAAGACATGATAACTGCGTCAACTATTAGCTGATAACGAAAAACATCGCCACCCATTGAGTTACGTTGATGAGGCAATCCGAATTATTTCAGTCGAACGCTTTAATTGCATAATCGTTGATGAATCAATGAACGAACATCGCCGTGGTACTGTGCTGACGATTTCAAGCATAATAATTTCGCATATCAGAATGTGTTAAGGATTGGATACGAATCAAAGACCGAGTGCCGTGTTGTGTAATCATTCAAGAATACGAGTTTGCATATTATAAGGTTAAGGTTTTGATAGAATAGTTCGCTTGTTTTTAATCTCTCTCTCAACAACCGATCGATTGCGTTACGCGTCGGGAATTAACCACAGGTGCCGCTATCGAGGTGAAACAACGCAATCGTGATGGTATCATGTTAACGCTGTGTTGAAATTCCAACATCCCGAGATTGAGTTTTCGTATTATCCAAAGATTAAAGTTAGCTAGCAAATAAAATTGATCAAAGCAGAAGGTTTGTGTGTGATTCTTCCTGAAATTCTGCATAATATTGTTCTGCGTATGAGATCTGAATCCTGGGGACCTATCATAAGCACACTATCACCACACATAATCCATAACACACATAATCCATAATGTTCAATCGAGAGTAATCGTATCCTTATCGATAATACGGAATTAAAGAGCAGAGTCGAATCGACTCTCTCTCATTCACGCTCACAACGCCTGCGTCACTGCATACGATTAATTGCGTTATTCCAATTCATAACACAATCCTCGTCACCGAAGCTCGACCTGATAATCCATAACGCCCTGCATTATCATAACCACGCCCACTCGCATAAATTAATACGATTATCTCTCGAATCAGCATAATTTATGCGCATAATTATTAACATAATTTCGGATAAATTATGCAAATCTCAAATTTCATTTAATTTTCATTATTTTCATCAATTTTCATAACACCTATATATACAACATATTGGGGGCGTCGTCCGGGATCTCTCGCAGACAGTTTATGCTCGAATTAAGGAACAAATCACTGTTGTATTAACCAAGGTATTATGATCTACATTGCCCTGTGACTGTAACGGGTGTAAAACAAACAAAAAATTCCAGAGTAAGCAGAGTATAACAAAGACAGTTGAAGTAAGATTATTTGCTCGAGTCAAACTGACCACATTCTGTGATACAAGTGTTTTTATACGTCCTCTGAAGTGAATACCAGAGTTACACGAGTCGAACTGATGCATTCTGGATACAACTGTTTTGATATGCACTCTGAAGTGAAATTCCAGAGATGCTTGTATTAAGAGGAATTTTTGAGTGGATTGCGGGATATTGGGAACTTGTACCAAAACGGTCAGGCCGATCTGCTACAGAGCAAACAAATCAGGGAGACACATGGAAAGGGAGCTGTATTGATGACATTGGGACACTGCTTAAGAACTGGATAAAATGGGACAAAAGCGAACACGATGTAAAAACCTCAGGAATAGCTACGCTGAACTCAGACCCTCTCGCACAGACAGATAAACAGAGATTATGGAATGAGGAAAAATTCGGAAAAGAAACGGGTGGGGCTGATTACCCCGAAGTCAGAGTGAGACAGAATATTAAAACCAAGTCACTAGGGGATTTTGTACTGATAACGCGAGAAAGCGCGGAGCTGAAGCTCCGAGGCAACTCTCCAGGAAAACGCACACCACGCACAGACGGCCGACACAAACATCGCGACAGGCACGACGCACCAGACAAATATAAAGCAAACACCCCACAAAAACCACATAAGTATGAGTCATGGGACAAACATGGGTCACCGAGCAAAGTTGACCCACGTTACAGGCGCAAAATACACTACAAAAATCATGTTAAGCAACGCCACCGTGATGTTAATGACTCATCCGAATCTAACTCGGATGACGATGATCAACTTTCCGAATACTCGTTCAGTAGTAACACTCTGAAATTGATGGACAAAGCTCTCGTCAGAATTCCCTATGTTGATCCACACAATAAGAACAGGGACATTCACACTCACATCGCAACGGTAGAAGCAGAAGCAATGATCAGGGGTCTGAGGAAAAC
The DNA here is from genome assembly GCF_048934315.1 of Petromyzon marinus. Taxonomy (NCBI): domain Eukaryota; kingdom Metazoa; phylum Chordata; class Hyperoartia; order Petromyzontiformes; family Petromyzontidae; genus Petromyzon; species Petromyzon marinus. Next base: position 5,613,927 of record NC_133690.1, on the reverse strand, counting down.
GGATGAAAAAGCGAGTTTGCTGAAACGCAGCTTGCATGGACAGTCCATATCATGGGTAAAGTCGCTACCATACGAGGTTCGGAACGATTTTAAAAAGCTGAGCCTGGCAGTGATTCGGAAGTTTGGAGAATATCTAACACTGTCTGAGGGATTTAACGCTGCAAAATCTATGACCCAGTGTGCAGACGAGGATCCTCGGGATTACCTCATGCGATTTAAAAGAGCGTACTATGCGGGCGATGTGGATCAGTATCACGAAGGTGACAAAAGGTTCAAAATTATGTTTTTTGGATCTTTGAGTCCAGAGATTACAGAAATTGTGGGAATGGTCTTGAATCCAGAGACAGCCTCCTTAGACCACATAGTGGATCGGGCACACATGGCTTGGCTGTACCGGGCTAAAAACAATGATTTCACAGCACACAGTGAATGGGGCAAGGTAACCAGCCTATCAGAGGAAAAGAAAAAACATGTGAGGCATTTGATGCACGCAGGCCCACAGTGCAGAAAACAAAAAGCACCCACGGATTACCAACATAATTACATACACGGGTGGTCAAATAACAATTACACGAGACAATGGCACACAGACCAGGAGCGATCGCAGCATGCAGGGACGCGTATTTGCGAGAATCGCAATGCGTGGAGACCACGAGCAAAGTCAGACCAGTGCCCAATTCCACGGCACACAGACCGAGAGCGTTCGCAGCGTGCAGAGACGCGTATTTGTGACAATCGCCACGGGTGGAAGCAAAGTGCAGGACCATATCTTCACCCAATGCAGCGGCACACAGCCGGCCAAAATTACCCACACAGATGGCGAGATAACAATTACGGTCGACAGTGGCACATAGAGAATGGGCGGCCACGACACACAAAGACACATAATCGCGAGAATCACGGCGTGTATAGGCCAAGAGCAGAATCACGCCGATTCCCCATTCCACGATACACAAGGGGCACACATGGCTTGGCTGTAACAAAGAGGGTGACATGGGCACGTGATAAATCGCTCACACTGGTTGAGAGGAAAATGACAGGGAAAGAGGTGTCCGCTGATCTGAAAAAAAATCACAGCCCTTTGAAAAAATCAAGCAGGCTGGAGGTTACAAACAGAACCAGGAGGGGAACCATGATTGTGGAAAACTAAATGCGTCATGCACCCGCTCTGATAATGTGGTGGAGAACGCGAGAGTCGCTCCCGTGGTGAACACACCTATTGAACAGAAAAAAATAACCATTAAGTGTAATCCAACAGGAAATGATAACCAACAGGATCAGGAGGAGAAACATGCCTGTTTGGTAAATGGAAACGCAATCAATTGTGTCGCAAAATTGCATAAGAGTACTGTGAAAGTGCCAGGGAAACGCGTTACGGAGACAAAAATCCATGATGGATTGGGGAATGTGTGGAAATCCAGCACACGCAAAAACATGGAATAGAATCGAGGCACGGAATCGAATCGTGGTACGGAGTCAGCAAATCTGCACATGGCTGCGGAGAAGGCAAATGACCCCAACAGTCGAGCACGGAAACTCGTGTTGTGTACTAATCCTGGTGGCGTACGACATGGCTTCACGCCACATAAACCCACAGGGAAGGCGAGGGATAAAAAAAATTACAGATACGAACCAAGGAACCGTGCTCATTTGGCTAAAGCCATACCGACGATGAACCAAAACGACGATGTGATGATGTTGCATGGAAAGGTCACAGGTTACTCTAAAATACCTGGCCATGAGAAAAATTATTCTGCACTCTTGACCAAAGGTGGCAGTAAGGTTGCCAATAACTTGGTAAACAGAAAACAAAAAGGTGAATGGAGGGAAACGGTGTACCACTGAGCTCAAAACCGCTATCCAGTGTTTCCCAGGAACTGAAACAAAAATCAAAGTAGCAATAATTGATAACAACCGATGTAACATGTTGCCTTAATTTTTTTTCTTTTCCTGTTCTTTTATTTTCTTATTTCAAATGTAATCGTGCTAAGTTGTGACACGTACGCGCGTTGTAAGAAAAAATTAGTCAACTCGAGGAATGTCGATGGTTCGAGATGGAAAAGGCATTTTCTTTTATTTTTAAAAATAATCTGTGGCAGACCACCGATCATTTTTAAAAGGGTGGTGTGTTGTATATGAACCTTTTACAAAATTGATATTAACAATAATATTTGCCGTTATATATCATATTTTTTTTTTACAAACGAAAAAATAATAATAAATAAAACCAGTAAGCCAGGCACACGATAAACCAGATGTCGGTCATAAACAGGCCATTAATAAATAAAGAAATAATAAAACTCTCGAGGCGAGGATGTTAGCAGCTATCTGCGAAGATCTCCAGATGAACAATAGTTTGATGTGCCCTAAGGGAGGTCACGCAGAGGGAAGCCCTCCGCAAGCCAGAAACGAGGACGCCCACGGGTTAAACCATATATATATTTTCCTCTGTCATTAAAACAACGGTTCAAAATTAAAATGCAATAACAAGAATAAGCTAAAGTTAGCGGTCCTCGCGCTCACTCCAATTAAGACCAGGCCACCAGATACATCAGTGAATTATTATCCAATGATTAATTCGCTATCAAATGATTTTCACCTTTAATACTTTTACTGTTAAAACAAAGCTTGGAGACAAAATACAGAGTCACATCAAAGGTTTTGGAGAAGGAATGAGACAACGGGCAAACTTGCGAAAGAGTTTAAACAATATCCCAAGCAACCCCGACCACCTTTGTCTCTCTCACAGCGCGGAGAAGCAGGAATTACACCTTATCACAAGGGGCCATCTGGAAAAGCCAGCCGGGTTTGATGAGGAGACACACCCCACCCCACACACGGCAACCAGGCAAACAAGTTTTAAAGAAATTGCAATATAACATTAATAATAACGTGTTAACCTTAAACGATATTCCATTATAGAACCTTACAGAACCAAGGGATATGGATTCCAACAATCAAGAAACGGACCTCTTAAACTCAGGATGAAAATTATTTTTCTTTTTAATAATTCCATCATAACAATGCGAACCTCGGTAAACCGAGAGGTGTCGGGAGGACGTAGTTACAAACACGAGTTTTGGCGAACATGGGACCAAATGGCATTTGAGAAATATAAAGTCGAAAGTATAAGAAGATAGGTGCTCCCGACCACCTTTGTCTCTCCCGAAGAGCGCGAGAGAGGAATTTCACGCCAGGGCAAACAAATCGTTATCGCAGGAGCCATCTGTACACACACACACGAACTCACACACACAGACCCCGCCCCCCTTTTCCACTGCGCAGAGAGAATTGTCTTTGAATATAACGGTCAGCCGCATTTTTCAAAAGTTCAGTGAAGTTAAGTCAAGAGTCAAGACAGATCAGCGAGTCAAGACGTCCACAGGACGAGCAGTCGCATGGAGCGGCTGGCTCCGAGCCTCGCTGAGAGTAGCGAGGATCACTGAGTCGCGATGTATCAACAAAAGTGAGTCATACAGCAGTGGAGGAAACCTGCTGTCAGCGAACCGGCACGGGCGCGTTCGCGCATCTTCGAGGAGAAAGAGCGCGGCCAGCAACGCCAAGCAAGAGCGTGCAGCAGCTCAGCCAGCAGTGGAGAGAAACTGCTATCAGCGAACCAGCACGGGCGCGTTCGCGCATCTTCAAGGAGAGGGAGCGCGCGCCACCAGCGTGCCATCAGCATCAGCACCAGCGCATGCCAACAGCGCGCCACCAGCGTGCCACCAGCACCAGCACCAGCGCGTGACAACAGCGTGCCACCAGCGTGCTACAGTGCGCAACTTCGCGTCACCAGGGCTGAGAGGGCAGCGGTCCTGCACTCAACACCCATCGGCGCGACGACGGCGAGCGTCGTGCTGACTCATCCAGCCAGCGGTGGACAGAAACTGGCAGTCGTTCGTATGCCCCCCACACTCTCCCCCCCTCCTCACTCCCCCACCGCTACACAACGAACAAACATTTTTTTTGACAAGGAAATCAACCTAGGCGTTTGCTCAACGCAAGAAATCAACAACCCTCCCATTAAACATACAAGACTCATGATAACTGCGTCAACTATTAGCTGATAACGAAAAACATCGCCACCCATTGAGTTACGTTGATGAGGCAATCCGAATTATTTCAGTCGAACGCTTTAATTGCATAATCGTTGATGAATCAATGAACGAACATCGCCGTGGTACTGTGCTGACGATTTCAAGCATAATAATTTCGCATATCAGAATGTGTTAAGGATTGGATACGAATCAAAGACCGAGTGCCGTGTTGGGTAATCATTCAAGAATACGAGTTTGCATATTATAAGGTTAAGGTTTTGATAGAATAGTTCGCTTGTTTTTAATCTCTCTCAACAACCGATCGATTGCTTTACGCGTCGGGAATTAACCACAGGTGCCGCTATCGAGGTGAAACAACGCAATCGTGATGGTATCATGTTAACGCTGTGTTGAAATTCCAACATCCCGAGATTGAGTTTTCGTATTATCCAAAAATTAAAGTTAGCTAGCAAATAAAATTGATCAAAGCAGAAGGTTTGTGTGTGATTCTTCCTGAAATTCTGCATAATATTGTGCTGCGTATGAGATCTGAATCCTGGGGACCTATCATAAGCACACTATCACCACACATAATCCATAACACACATAATCCATAATGTTCAATCGAGAGTAGTCGTATTCATAACACCTATATATACAACACTTGGCCTCGCCCCTCCACCAGTTGGCCCTGTTCAGCTCCATCCACCACATGAACCACAGATGTTTCTTTAATCTAGTTAAGAGGCTATATGCAGTTGTTATAGGTCATTACCAGTGCCATAGGTTATCGGTTTCTGGTTAAAATCAGCTGGACCTGTAAAATAAAAATTACAGGAAGCCCTCGACTTACGAACACCCGACTTAAGAATACCCGCCTTAGGAATACCCGTATTACGAACACCTGACTTAGGAACACCTGCACTTACCAACACTAGCACTTAAGACTCGGCCTAAAATGAGTACCAGTAAACATCGTCACTGGGGAGACAAAGGCGGTCCGCCGTGGTGCTGGCCACCCACCCTCTTGTGTGCCGTGTCGGCCTTCATTGTTGCTCGCTAGCTGCACTCGCCCCAATAGTCTGTTAAAGCTATGTGAGGGATCTTTGTCTGTGTGCATGTGAATGTGCCTTAACAGCTGTGACGATTATCCCCGAGCACCTAGATCTACTTAGTCTGAAATGCCTACCTGGTGCGGTGTGTAAACAACTCCACTGGGGAGACAAAGGTGGCCGGGCGTGGTGCTGGCCACCCACCCCCTCGTGTGCCATTCGGTCCTTCAGATGTGCTGCTCGCTAACAGCACTTGCCCCAACAGTCTGTTAAGGCTATAGGGGGATCTTTGTCTTTTTTTGTGTACGTGAAAGTTGGGTCGGGAGCGGTAGTGTAGTCATTAGCGCGCTGCACTACAAACCCGGCGACCCGAGTTTGATTCTCGCTCACGGCCAACACCAGTGAGGATTATGTGAATGCGTCCTGGGCCTCCCCTAGGTCGACTCAGCCTGAAATGAGTACCTGGTGTGGTGTGAAAACTTTGCTACTTGGGGAGACAAAGGTGGCCGGGCGTGGAACTGGCCACCCACCCACTCGTGTGCCGTGCTGGCCTTCATAGGTGCTCACTAACAGCACTTGCCCCGACAGTCTATCAAGGCTACACGGGGGATCTTTGTCTTTCTCTTTGTATGTCTTTAGAACAGGTTCCCTTCGTATATCGAGGACTGCCCAAATCCTCGCCGAAGTTTCGCGGGTTCCTGCTGGTATTGATAGCAACACCGCAATTAAATGTGACCCGCCCCTACTGGACATCTGTAAAGAAGAGCTTCATAGCTCATCGGATGTTGGAGGAACTGGAAAATGAATGATCTGAGATTTAAAACATCGCTAGACCTGCTGCTGGCGGATGGTTCGTAGGGACGCAGTTATGTAGCCCACCAGTAATTTAATTCGTCACGATTCAGAATTAAAATTTAATTTATTATTTGCCCATGCCTCGTTGTTTTTACGGTCTCCTGTGTACACACGCACACAACAAAAGCTGGGCGCTGGCGGCTACGCTGCTGCACGTGGCTGCTGCACTGTGGAGGCAGCAGCGAGGGTCGGTGGATCACCGCACTTCGATGTTGTGAAACTCCCTTGCCGTGGGCGTCGAGGAGGTGCCATGGCCTGGCTATGCCAGGAGAGGGCGGTAAAGGAAGAATGTGGACTGCATGGGATTGAGTGTTTGCCCCCTTCGCACGCATGGGCGCCACGGTGGTGAGATGTTAACTACCTCGCCTGGTATACACGAGGTCGTGGATTCGATCCCGACCCAGACGCCTGCTGTATATTTGGAGTTTGCATGTCTCTGTCTCCCCGTGGTCGCGTGGATTTTTTCCGGGTCCTCTGGTTTTTACCTCCTCAGATACAGAATAAACGAGTGTTTTGAGTATTTGACTGCTGTAAATTTCCACAAGATAAGCCACTTCGTAGAGCTATCATTTGGGGCCAGGTCGTTTCTGAAAAAAAAAAGCTGTATAACTGAGTGAGCTTTACCTGGTAAACATTTTTGTTCAGTTATTATTCAGGTGCTCCGGTTTCCTCCCACATTAATTGGCCCACACCACCTCAAACTGTAGAGGACCGCAGAGCTTGGGCAATCGTTGGCGCCGACTCGTCGCCTGGCTGCTGCCTTCCCGCTCATCTGTGGTTCCTCCTCGCGCCTCCGAGTCGTTGTCCTCTCTGCGAGAGCGAGCGAGTGATGTGCGGTAGCGGCGTGTTGCAAGTTGACATTGTTATTATTGACACACACACTAGAGGACGGATAAGGTGGCGTGACCTCACATGCATGACAACTGACCCATCGCCAGACACCGCTCACCATACGGGCACTCACCACTCACCAGATATTATTCACCTGGCACACACATGATATACAGTGAGGGAAAAAAGTATTTGATCTCCTGCTGATTTTGTACGTTTGCCCACTGGCAAAGAAATGATCAGTCTATAATTTTAATGGTAGGTTTATTTGAACAGTGAGAGAAAGAATAACAACAACAAAAAATCCAGAAAAACGCATGTCAAAAATGTTATAAATTGATTTGCATTTTAATGATGGAAATAAGTATTTGACCCCCTCTCAATCAGAAAGACTTCTGGCCCCCAGGTGTCTTTTATACAGGTAACGAGCTGAGATTTAGGAGCACACTCTTAAAGGGAGTGCTCCTAATCTCAGCTTGTGTAACAGGTACCTGTCCACAGAAGCAACAAATCAATCAGATTCCAAACTTTCCACCATGGCCAAGACCAAAGAGCTCTCCAAGGATGTCAGGGACAAGATTGTAGACCTACGCAAGGCTGGAATGGGCTACAAGACCATTGCCAAGCAGCTTGGTGAGAAGGTGACAACAGTTGGTGCGATTATTCGCAAATGGAAGAAACATAAAAGAACTGTCAATCTCCCTCGGCCTGGGGCTCCATTCAAGATCTCACCTCGTGGAGTTGCAATGATCATGAGAACGGTGAGGAATAAGCCCAGAACTACATGGGAGGATCTTGTCAATGATCTCAAGGCAGCTGGGACCATAGTTACCAAGAAAACAATTGGTAACACACTACGCCGTGAAGGACTAAAATCCTGCAGCGCCCGAAAGGCCCCCCTGCTCAAGAAAGCACATATACATGCCCGTCTGAAGTTTGCCAATGAACATCTGAATGATTCAGAGGACAACTGGGTGAAAATGTTGTGGTCAGATGAGACCAAAATGGAGCTCTTTGGCATCAACTCAACTCGCCGTCTTTGGAGGAGGAATGCTGCCTATGACCCCAATAACACCATCCCCACTGTCAAACATGGAGGTGGAAACATTATGCTTTGGGGGTGTTTTTCTGCTAAGGGGACAGGACAACTTCACCGCATCAAAGGGACGATGAACAGGGCCATGTACCGTCAAATCTTGGGTGAGAAACTCCTTCCCTCAGCCAGGGCTTTGAAAATGGGTCGGGGATGGGTATTCCAGCATGACAATGGCCCAAAACACACGGCCAAGGCAACAAAGGAGTGGCTCAAGAAGAAGCACATTCAGGTCCTGGAGTGGCCTAGCCAGTCTCCAGACCTTAATCCCATAGAAAATCTATGGAGGGAGCTGAAGGTTCGAGTTGCCAAACGTCATCCTCGAAACCTTAATGACTTTGAGAAGATCTGCAAAGAGGAGTGGGTCAAAATCCCTCCTGAGATGTGTGCAAACCTGGTGGCCAACTACAAGAAACGTCTGACCTCTGATTGCCAACAAGGGTTTTGCCACCATGTACTAAGTCATGTTTTGCAGAGGGGTCAAATACTTATTTCCCTCATTAAAATGCAAATCAATTTATAACATTTTTGACATGTGTTTTTCTGGATTTTTTTTGTTGTTATTCTGTCTCTCACTGTTCAAATAAACCTACCATTAAAATTATAGACTAATCATTTCTTTGTCAGTGGGCAAACGTACAAAATCAGCAGGGGATCAAATACTTTTTTCCCTCACTGTACTCATCAACCACCACACACCACTCACCTGATCCGAACCACACACTCCAGGCATTTGCCATTCACTCGCACACAAACTCACACCATTCTCACCTATTCGTCCATAACATTGACAAAAAACACGTCTCATTCACAATCCTGTATCTGTCTCATCGCATAAAACAACAAAATCAATGTTTTTTTTTATCCCATCAGCCCCACGGTCTTCTTGGAGTGCATAATGTCAGCAGTATTAGTTCAAGACAAAGCAAGCTATGGGCTCGCTTTGACATTCAGCGTCTCATCAGCAGATAGGCTTGCCCCAACCAACGTTGGTGAATCGCAAGATACTAAAGATGCTAATAAGCAAAGACGCCCCACCCCCGATAACTTCAAGATAATGGGTCCGAGTTTTCACGCAAAATGGTATAGTGTACTGTAATGTATTCTGATATAAAGTACACATTACTCAATTGGGATTATACATAGCCACCCCCTACTGTGAAAACTGGCAGGACCCTCCTGAAAAAGAGCCACGAGGCTCACTCAGTGAGGCAGCGGCGGCCCTGGACCAGCTGCTGCCAGCAATCGGCGCCCCCAAGTCCCAGGGGCAGGTCGAGGCTGAGTTTTTTTGGTAAACTGGGAAACATTTTGCCCCTATTGTCCGTTCAATGTTATTTATTTATTTATTTAAAGCGGCATAATTATTCGGTTTGTCCGTCCGTCTGTCCAATCAATCGTCAGAAATGTTGAGAAATTAATTATATTTTTTTGGTATTTGTATTTTTTTTTACTTTTTCCTCGAATTTGGCACCCCACTTAACTTGGCGCCCTAGACGACCGCCTAGATAGCCTACATGGACGTGTCGCACCTGCAGTGAGGCTTTCCTGGGTAAACAAGCCTCATAATAAACACATTCCTGCGGAGGGAGCTGGTAGGAACGTTGGGTTGCTCGGTCAGTGGCCAGGTCAACGGAGGCACCACGTGGTGTATTCCGCAAATATGCCCGACTGTGAGGGCGGGCACAAGCCGGCGTGATTAGGTGAAACGTTGAGTTTTATAAGGGCACCACGGGGTGACCAGCCCCTCCCCACCCAGCCCCTCCCCTCCCCTCCCCACTCTCCTCACCCAGCCCCTCCCCTCCCCACCCTCCCCACCCAGCCCCTCCCCACCCAGCCCCTCCCCACCCTCCCCTCTCCACCAAGCCCCACCCCTCACATTTTTGAATGGACGATGGACGGGCACAATAATCCCCTGTGGGCTGGTGTAACCAGAGGTTCCTACCAGTATCATCATGATCACACTTGACACCACTCGCTAGTGGCCGTCTGATACGTATTGTCTCCGCGGCACAGTAGCGTGTTTAGTCCAGCAGGGGGTGCTGCGGCAATGTTGTTGACGCACGTGTTGGCTTCACGTGCTATGAAGAAGAACAATTGAAGCAATTGGCGGGACCCCGGGGTCCCATCACTGCCCCGGGGTGGGAAAAACCGCGTAGCGACACGAGTCTTGCCTTACCGACAACACAACTAGCGTCAATCGATTGGCCTCGTCGAGAGCTACTCGGGGCACTAAGCTTCGTAAAAAGTAGGAAAATTACATAAACACGTTAAATTCACTGCCTGGGGGGCGGGCTCGCCTTGGCAAAGAAGCCGAGGATCGACGGCTGACCGGAGGGCGTCGTCGCCCCCCGGGGCTCGCGTTTGCCCGGTGGGGTGGCGCCCATCGTGTCGATCGCCGCCTGCTGCTGCTGGCGCTTGTTGGTGCGAGTCTGGGCGGGCGGCGCGTTGCTGTCGGGGTCACGAGTGGGCGGACTAAAAAATAATAATTATTGACCTGATTTTTGCGGGACCCCGGGGTCCCGCCAAATAATTCAATCGACCAAATGTCGCGTATTAAAAAGTAAATACTTTTAAGACCACAGTTTGTTATTTACAAATTGTCGCTGAGTAGTCATTGCACTGCAGCACGTGACTTGTTTTTTCTTTTATTTCGGTCAAGAGTCATAACATAGGCAATGTGTAATTCCAAAGACCCCCATGGATGATTATGGTGGGTGTTTCAGATTGCCATAAAACACTCTACCTGTGTCACGCACTGGATTATATATTTTTTAAATCTGAGATAAAATTCATACGTCGTACAAAGTTCACATTTAATACCATAGCCAGCTGGATTAATACGGTCAAAATGAGTTATCTTTCGACTCTGTACGTTGAGAACTACTCAAATTAATGCTGCGAAAACACACCGGCTTATGTGACCCGATTCATAATCTGTGCCATAACTCACACAACGTGTCTCCCTTGTTGCCTCTCTCTCCAGAGGCTGTCCCCACTCCTTCCCTTGGCCTCGCCCCTCCACCAGTTGGCCCTGTTCAGCTCCATCCACCACATGAACCACAGATGTTTCTTTAATCTAGTTTAGAGGCTATATGCAGTTGTTATAGGTCAGTACCAATGCCATAGGTTATCGGTTTCTGGTTAAAATCAGCTGGACCTGTAAAATTAAAATTACAGGAAGCCCTCGACTTACGAACACCCGACTTAAGAATACCCGACTTAGGAACACCCGACTAACGAACACTAGTACTTAAGAATCCGCGAAATTTCGTGAAACTGAACGTTCCTAAATCGAGGGATACCTGTATAGAGTGAGAGACAAGGTAGGGGCGATGAGAAGTTTCCTGTTGCCCGGCAAAGCAAACGCGGTGTGGAAGGCAGGGCATGTGGAAGGAGGGAAGTTGTGAAATGTGATGAGGCTGAGGTTGACTCAGCCTCAAATTATTACCTGGTGCGATGTGTAAATATCGTCACTGGGGAGATAAAGACGGCCGGGCGTGGTGCTGGCCACCCATCCCTCGTGTGCCGTTCAGGCCTTCAAATGTGCTTGCTTATAGCACTTGCCCCAACAGTATGTTAAGGCTATACGGGTGATCTTTGTCTGTATAATGAATGCCATGGATTTGGGCATAGGCAAAGGAATCTAGCATTTTTTTTATCAATCCATGCACTTCCTCCCACCACTCTCCCTAAAATAAGAATAATTAATGAATATGCACAACGTTAATTACCCACGTGGGGAGCCATATCAGCGCTATAAATCCGTCTTGCAGCTTGTGGACTGTGTAGCGTGGTGTCCCGCACCACAAGGGCCCTGCATTGCACCACAAACTAACTTTGCTTCTGCCTCCTACAAGGTGTAGGGCGTGATGTGCATGTAGGGGGAAGAAGAGTCTGGGGCCAGATTCATGGAATGTGGGATGTGGGCAGGAAGAAGGTTGTGTATTGGAGATCCTGGCTCTGAGATAATGTGGAGGTTTGGGTAGGCTGTGTGCGCTGAGTGTTGGGGCGAGTGGTCGGTGGTATGTGGACTGGACAAAGAGGCTGATCGGATGTTGCAGGGTGTGTATGAGGCTGGGTATAGGAGTTGGGAGGTGTGCAAGGTGTGTACGAGGATGGGTGTTGGTATTCGAGTTGGGTGTATGGGCTGTAGATTAGACTATCTGGCTGTTTGATTGCTGGTTGGGTATAGGGCTGGCTGTGTGAGTTCTGGGTGAGTGTTTGGTGCTGGCTGTGTGAGTTCTGGGTGAGTGTTTGGGGCTGGCTGTGTGAGTTCTGGGTGAGTGTTTGGTGCTGGCTGTGTGAGTTCTGGGTGAGTGTTTGGGGCTGGCTGTGTGAGTTCTGGGTGAATATTTGTAGCTGGCTGTGTGAGTTCTGGGTGAGTGTTTGGGGCTGGCTGTGTGAGTTCTGGGTGAGTGTTTGGGGCTGGCTGTGTGAGTTCTGGGTGAATGTTTGGGGCTGGCCGTGTGAGTTCTGGGTGAGGGTTTTGAGCTGGCTGTGTGAGTTCTGGGTGAGTGTTTGGGGCTGGCTGTGTGAGTTCTGGGTGAGTGTTTGGGGCTGGCTGTGTGAGTTCTGGGTGAGTGTTTGGGGCTGGCTGTGTGAGTTCTGGGTGAGTGTTTGAGGCTGGCTGTGTGAGTACTGGGTGAGTGTTTGGGGCTGGCTGTGTGAGTTCTGGGTGAGTGTTTGAGGGTGGTTGTGTGAGTTCTGGGTGAGTGTTTGGGGCTGGCTGTGTGAGTTCTGGGTGAGTGTTTGGGGCTGGCTGTGTGAGTTCTAGGTGAATCTTGGGACTGGCTGTGTGAGTTCTGGGTGAGTGTTTGGGGCTGGCTGTGTGAGTTCTGGGTGAGTGTTTGGGACTGGCTGTGTGAGTTCTGGGTGAGTGTTTGGGTCTGGCTGTGTGAGTTCTGGGTGAGTGTTTGGGGCTGGCTGTATGAGTTCTGGATGAGTGTTTAGGGCTGGCTGTGTGAGTTCTGGGTGAGTGTTTGTGGCTGGCTTTGTGAGTTCTGGGTGAGTGTTTGTGGCTGGCTGTGTGAGTTCTGGGTGAGGGTTTTGGGCTGGCTGTGTGAGTTCTGGGTGAGTGTTTGGGGTCGGCTGTGTGAATTCTGGGTGAGTGTTTGTGGCTGGCTGTGTGAGTTCTGGGTGAGTGTTTGTGGCTGGCTGTGTGAGTTCTGGGTGAGTGTTTGGGGCTGGCTGTTTGAGTTCTGGATGAGTGTTTGGGGCAGGCTGTGTGAGTTCTGGGTGAGTGTTTGTGGCTGGCTGTGTGAGTTCAGGGTGAGTGTTTGGGGCTGGCTGTGTGAGTTCTGGGTGAGTGTTGGGGCTGGCTGTTGTGAGTTCTGGGTGAGTGTTTGGGGCTTGCTGTGTGAGTTCTGGGTGAGTGTTTGGGGCTGGCTGTGTGAGTTCTGGGTGAGTGTTTGGGGCTGGCTGTGTGAGTTCTGGGTGAGTGTTTGGGGCTGGCTGTGTGAGTTCTGGGTGAGTATGATAAGGTAATTAAAGCTTTCGTGACTGCATAAAATGACTAATTGGTTTTTTCGGTAAAGTCACGTATGTAGAAATACAATAAAATTACATTAAAACAAAACAATCACGACGCCTCGATCACAACATAAGCGATCTTCATCAGGTGTCAAGAACAAATCATGGAAAGAACAAATCACGGAGGTAAATACAACAAAAAAAATGAGAGACGAGAATTTAACAAACCTAAAAAACATCATGTGAAGCACAACCAATCAGGCCAACAACACAGTTAGACACTTCCTGGCAGACCACGAATTTCAGAAGAGCGTTAAATTTCGTGTTCAACTTCTGGATTGCAAAAAACAGGATAGACAGAGTGAAAATACGAGGTACATGGTCAGTAGGAAAGACGGACAGAGAGGCAAGGAGAGAAAGGGATGAACAGCAGCTTAAATAGGAAATAAGGTTGGGGGGGGGGGCAGAAAGAGAGTGGCAGCTCATCTTGCGGCAGCTCAAAAACAGCAAATCTTACATATACACAGAAGCGGGGGGTGGGAACAGGTTTGGGGTGCACATTTAGGACAGAAATGCAACGGTAACTTCCCCGTAGAAGTGTGTTGATAAGGTAATTAAAGCTTTCGTGACTGCATAAATTACTCATTGGTTTTTTCAGTCAAGTCACGTATGTAGAAATACGATAAAATTATATTAAAATAAATCAATCACGACGTTTCGACCGCAACCATGTAAAAAACAAATAGCGAGGGAGCACATAGGGTGACATCAACGCAACACATAGAGAGCGTTAAACTGCACGGAGGTAAATACAACAAGAAGATGAGAGACGAGAATTCAACAAACCTAAGAAAAAATTACGTGATGCAAAACCAGTCGGCCAACAACACACTTAGACACTTGCCTGGCAGACTACGAATTTCAGAAGAGTGCTAAATTTCGTGTTCATCCTCTGGGTTGAACATACCAGCATAGACAGAGTGAACAAATACGAGGTACAAGGTAGCAGAAATACATGTACAGGGACACCGGTCGAAAGGTCGTGATTGATTTATTTTAATATAATTTTATGGTATTTCTACATACGTGACTTTACCGAAAAAACAATGAGTAATGTATGCAGTCACGAAAGCTTTAATTATTTATTAACACACTTCTACGGGGAAGTTACCTTTACAATTCTGTCCTAAACCTATTGCGCCCCTTGCTTTCTCCTACCCCTCCCCCCTCTTCTGCTGCCGTGCCCCCTTGCTCTCTTCGGCCCCTCCCCCCACCTCTGCTGCTTATTTTAAGCCTCTGTCTGTTCATCCCTCTGGCCCTTTTTCTTGCTTCTCTGTCCGTCTTTCCTCTTCTTGCCGCTTGGTGTCCCTGTATATGTATTTCTGCTACCTTGTACCTCGTATTTGTTCACTCTGTCGATGCTGGTATGTTCAACCCAGAGGATGAACACGAAATTTAGCACTCTTCTGAAATTCGTGGTCCGCCAGGCAAGTGTCTAACTGTGTCGTTGGTCGACTGGTTTTGCATCACGTAATTTTTTCTTAGGTTTGTTGAATTCTCGTCTCTCATCTTCTTGTTGTATTTACCTCCGTGCAGTTTAACGCTCTCTATGTGTTGCGTTGATGTCACCCTATGTGCTATTTGTTTTTTACACCTGATGAAGATCGCTTGTGTTGCGGTCGAAACGTCGTGATTGATTTATTTTAATATAATTGTATGGTATTTCTACATACGTGACTTTACCGAAAAAAACAATGAGTAATGAGGAGGCTTACCGCAGCCTTCGCTCAGAGATTTAGAGAGCCGTGAGGCGCTGCAAGGATGGGTGGTGGTCGCGGGTTGCTGAGGAAATGGAGTCTGCCTCAATGGCCCGCGATCACAAATCCCTATTTAACTCCATCAAAAAGTAACCTGCAGCACCACACCTATTACCATCATTAGGGGAAAGAAACAGGTTCGCAGATTTTCTGAGAATTTATGTGAGGTCCTGGAGGAGGGGGAATCCCTCAGCCTGGAAAACATCATGGGATAAAGTGGGGATGACCCTGCTGAGGCTGCGGTGCCTCAAATATTGGAGGAAGAAGTCACCCACTGTGAGTGGCTGGCTGAGGTGCCATCCGTTGAGGAGGTACTGAAGGCGATCCAGAGTATGAGACCAGGAAATGCAACGGGCAGAGATGCTCTCCCAAGCAAAATGCTGAGGGAGGGTGGCGTTTGTGCGCAGACTGCCCTACATGATATCATAACAACAGTCTGGGCCACTGGACGGGTTCCACAGGATTGGAAGAATCCCCTGGTGGTCCCCCTCTTTAAGAAGGGGGACCACGCAGACTGTAACAACTACAGGGGCATCTCACTCCTCAGTGTGCCGGGAAAAGTACTGGCAAGGATTTTTCCACATCGTTGCTAGGCACGCTGAGGAGAGGCTTGTGGAGCCCCAATGCGGTTTCAGGAAAGGGCGGTCCTGTACAGATGCCATATTTTCTGTCCATCTGCTACAGCAGAGGTGTAGGGAATTCCAACAAGACCTACATCTCTGCTTTATTGAGCTGGTCAAGGCCCATGATACCATCAGTAGGCCTGGGCTCTGGGTTGTTCTTCATGCTTTCGGAGTCACTGACCCTCTGCTCACGCTCATTAAAGACCTTCATGATGGTGAGCAGGCCCAGGTAAAACTACGTGGCCGGGAGTCAGAGCCATTCCCTGTACACCTTGGGGTGCGACAGGGATGTCATCTGGCTCCAACATTATTTAACATCTATTTTGACCACGTAGATCGTGAAGCCTTCGGTAGCTGTACCGTAGGAATTTCCATCTGGTACAGATACAATGGGAGGCTCACTGATGCCCGGATGCGGTCAAGGGATGGCTCGCTAATGGTCAACCACGTTATGTATGCCGACGACCTGGTAATTGCGGCTCACTCAGAGGAGGAATTGGAGGCGCTGCTGAAACTGGAGTGTGCCACCCATCGGTGAGCTCCTCCGGCAGGCAAGGCTGCGTTGGCTGGGCCATGTAGCCCGCATGCCCAATCACCGCATGCCCAAATAGCTTTTGTTCGGTCGGATCGAGGGGGCTAAACGGGCGCGGCACGAGCTAGAGAAGAGATGAAGTGATGTGGTACAGGAGGATATGGAGCTGAGTGGACTTGCCGATCACTGGTACCAGCATTGTCTAGATCGCCTCTGTGGAGTAGGCTCGTGAAGGAAGCTACTGTGCAGTTGGAGGCAGTCGCCCTCCAAAAACAACAGAGGGCGGATGAGCGACGCTCACAACAACGAGCGGAGCGCCGGGTAACTAAAGCACAGCAGGTTGGTACAGTAGGGGGCACAGGTGGTGCATCAGCCAGTCATCTCAGTCATCTCAGTCAGTCGACCCGTGGCACCTGGGACTGCCCCGTGACCTCCTGCCAGCGGGCGTTCGACACTTCACGTGGCCTCAAGGTGCACATAGCCTGGCACAAGCGTCGTGGTCACGTCACCGCCACTTAGTGGCTAATGTCGGTTATTGTTGTTGTGTTTGTTTCTCACTGTACTCCTACGTCTCTCACTGCCTATTTCTGTGTCTATCTTTCGCCGTGTGTGTTTCTCTCCGTGTCTTTCTCTCTACCCCTATTTGCCCATGGCGATGTCCTCATTATTTTCCATTACAAATTTTCGCCCATGAGTAGCCGCCCCGATCGTCCATTCCTAAGTCCAGTCCTGACTTTAGTGCTAAAACATTTTACAATACGACAATCACAGTCACATCCATCTCATGTAAATATTGTACCATATACTTAGCATGAAGACGTACCTAATCAGGCCTATTGACCATGTAGAGTGGTGAAAGTTTCTGTGGAAAAATATTGTAAAATCATTGTAGCTCCCTATGGAATCAATGTTAGAGGAACTGGAAAATGCAATGCTCACATGTATACCTAGGGGAGTTATTGAAGGCAGACCGGGATCATAGACAGGACATAAGAGAGGGGGACGACGTTAGATCGGAGTGCTTCTGAATAGCAACATAGCTATGTGCTCAGGGAATCACGTTTACAAACGGTGCATCTATCACCTGCTGTGACGTATGGCTAAGACACACCGACATATCAAAGGAGTGCAGCTAATACTTGGACGAGGAAGACAATGACATATGATCTCTGGATTAATGTATCAGCATCTGCCTGCTAAAGAAGGAAAACGAATGCATGGAAATGTAAAACATTAGAATGATCTGAGATTGAAAACATCGCTAGACCTGCTGCTGGCGGATGGTTCGTAGGGACGCAGTTATGTAGCCCACCAGTAATTTAATTCGTCACGAATCAGAATTTACAATTTCATTCATTATTTGCTCATGCCTCGTTGTTTTTACCGTCTCCTGTATACACACGCACACAACAAAAGCTGGGCGCTGGCGGCTACGCTGCTGCACGTGGCTGCTGCACTGTGGAGGCAGCAGCGAGGGTCGGTGGATCACCGCACTTCGATGTTGTGAAACTCCCTTGCCGTGGGCGTCGAGGAGGTGCCATGCCCTGGCTATGCCAGAAGGCGGTAAAGGAAGAATGTGGACTGCATGGGATTGAGTGTTTGCCCCCTTCGCACGCATGGGCGCCACGGTGGTGAGATGTTAACTACCTCGCCTGGTATACACGAGGTCGTGGATTCGATCCCGACCCAGACGCCTGCTGTATATTTGGAGTTTGCATGTCTCTGTCTCCCCGTGGTCGCGTGGATTTTTTCCGGGTCCTCTGGTTTTTACCTCCTCAGATACAGAATAAACGAGTGTTTTGAGTATTTGACTGCTGTAAATTTCCACAAGATAAGCCACTTCGTAGAGCTATCATTTGGGGCCAGGTCGTTTCTGAAAAAAAAAGCTGTATAACTGAGTGAGCTTTACCTGGTAAACATTTTTGTTCAGTTATTATTCAGGTGCTCCGGTTTCCTCCCACATTAATTGGCCCACACCACCTCAAACTGTAGAGGACCGCAGAGCTTGGGCAATCGTTGGCGCCGACTCGTCGCCTGGCTGCTGCCTTCCCGCTCATCTGTGGTTCCTCCTCGCGCCTCCGAGTCGTTGTCCTCTCTGCTAGAGCGAGCGAGTGATGTGTGGTAGCGGCGTGTTGAAAGTTGACATTGTTATTATTGACACACACACTAGAGGACGGATAAGGTGGCGTGACCTCACATGCATGACAACTGACCCATCGCCAGACACCGCTCACCATGCGGGCACTCACCACTCACCAGATATCATTCACCTGGCACACACATGATATACTCATCAACCACCACGCACCACTCACCTGATCCGAACCACACACTCCAGGCATTTGCCATTCACTCGCACACAAACTCACACCATTCTCACCAATTCGTCCATAACATTGACAAAAAACACATCTCATTCACAATCCTGTATCTGTCTCATCGCATAAAACAACAAAATCAATGTTTTTTTTCATCCCATCAGCCCCACGGTCTTCTTGGAGTGCATAATGTCAGCAGCATTAGTTCAAGACAAAGCAAGCTATGAGCTCGCTTCGACATTCAGCGTCTCATCAGCAGTCAGGCTTGCCCCAACCAACGTTGGTGAATCGCAAGATACTAAAGATGCTAATAAGCAAATACGCCCCACCCCCGATAACTTCAAAATAATAGGCCCGAGTTTTCACGCAAAATGGTATAGTGTACTGTAATGTATTCTGATATAAAGTACACATTACTCAATTGAGATTATACATAGCCACCCCCTACTGTGAAAACTGGCAGGACCCTCCTGAAAAAGAGCCACGAGGCTCACTCAGTGAGGCAGCGGCGGCCCTGGACCCGCTGCTGCCAGCAATCGGCGCCCCCAAACCCCAGGGGCAGATCGAGGCTGAGTTTTTTGGTAAACTGGGAAACATGTTTCCCTATTTTACGTTTAATGTTTTTTTAAAGAGGCATAATTATTCGGGTTGTCCGTCAGTCTGTCCAATCAATCGTCAGAAATGTTGAGAAATTATTTTTTCCTCGAATTTGGCACCCCACTTAACTTTACGCCCTAGACGACCGCCTAGATAGCCTACATGGACGTGTCGCGCCTGCAGTGAGGCTTTCCTGGGTAAACAAGCCTCATAATAATCATCATGATCACACTTGACACCACACGCTTGTGGCCGTCTGATGCGTAGTCTCCGCGGCACAGTAGCGTGTTTAGTCCAGCAGGGGGTGCTGCGGCAATGTTGTTGACGCACGTGTTGGCTTCACGTGCTATGAAGAAGAGCAATTGACCAAATGTCGCGTATTAAAAATATAAGGACTTTTAAGACCACAGTTTGTTATTTACGAATTGTCGCTGAGTAGTCATTACACTGCAGCACGTGACTTGTTTTTTTTATCTCGGTCAAGAGTCATAACATAGGCAATGTGCAATTCCAAAGACCCCCATGGATGATTATGGTGGGTGTTTCAGATTGCCATCAAACACCCTACCTGTGTCACACACTGGATAATAATTGTTTTAATCTGAGATAAAATTCATACGTCGTACAAAATTCACATTTAATACCACAGCCAGCTGGATTAATACGGTCAAAATGAGTTATCTTTCGACTCTGTACGTTGAGAACTACTCAAATTAATGCTGCGAAAACACACCGGCTTATGTGAGCCGATTCATAATCTGTGCCATAACTCACACAACGTGTCTCCCTTGTTGCCTCTCTCTCCAGAGGCTGTCCCCACTCCTTCCCTTGGCCTCGCCCCTCCACCAGTTGGCCCTGTTCAGCTCCATCCACCACATGAACCACAGATGTTTCTTTAATCTAGTTTAGAGGCTATATGCAGTTGTTATAGGTCATTACCAGTGCCATAGGTTATCGGTTTCTGGTTAAAATCAACTGGACCTGTGAAATGAAAATTACAGGAAGCCCTCGACTTACGAACACCCGACTTAGGAACACCTGCACTTACGAACACCTGCACTTACAAACACCCGACTTAGGATCACCTGACTTACGAACACTAGCACTTAAGACTCGGCCTAAAATGAGTGCCAGTAAACATCGCCATTTGGGAGACAAAGGCGGTCCGCCGTGGTGCTGGCCACCCACCCTCTTGTGTGCCGTGTCGGCCTTCATTGTTGCTCCCTAGCTGCACTCGCCCCAATAGTCTGTTAAAGCTATGTTAGGGATCTTAGTCTGTGTGCATGTGAATGTCCCTTAACAGCTGTGTCGATTATCCCCGAGCACCTAGGTCTACTTAGTCTGAAATGCCTACCTGGTGCGGTGTGCAAACAACTCCACTGGGGAGACAAAGGTGGCCGGGCGTGGTGCTGGCTACCCACCTCCTCGTGTGCCATTCGGTCCTTCAGATGTGCTGCTCGCTAACAGCACTTGCCCCAACAGTCTGTTAAGGCTATAGGGGGATCTTTGTCTTTTTTTGTGTACGTCAAAGGAAAGTTGGGTCGGGAGCGGTAGTGTAGTCGTTAGCGCGCTGCACTACGAAGCCGGCGACCCGAGTTCGATTCTCGCTCACGGCCAACACCAGTGAGGATTATGTGAATGCGTCCTGGGCCTCCCCTTTGGTCTACTCAGCCTGAAATGAGTACCTGGTGTGGTGTGTAAACATCGCTACTGGGGAGACAAAGGTGGCCGGGCGTGGTACTGGCCACCCACCCACTCGTGTGCCGTGCCGGCCTTCATAGGTGCTCACTAACAGCACTTGCCCCGATAGTCTATCAAGGCTACATGGGGGATCTTTGTCTTTCTCTTTGTATGTCTTTAGAACAGGTTCCCTTCGTAAATCGAGGACTGCCCAAATCCTCGCCGAAGTTTCGCGGGTTCCTGCTGGTATTGATAGCAGTACCGCAATTAAATGTGACCCGCCCGTACTGGACATCTGTAAAGACGAGCTTCATAGCTCATCGGATTCCTCCAGCCTCAATAAAGATTATGATTCTGATGTTATGGAATTTATAGTAATGGTGCAATTAAAGTTTATATTATTGATGCATTTTTCGTGCATAAGAACAATGAACAAAGAGGCTCTCCACTCGACAACAATGACCCCGTGTGGCCTGAACAACAACACAAACACGTGTTATTGTTATGGAACAACAACACAAACACGTGGTATTGTTATGGAACAACAACACAAACACGTGTTATTGTTATGGAACAACAACACGAACACGTGGCATTGTTATGGAACAACAACAACACAAACACGTGTTATTGTTATGGAACAACAACACAAACACGTGTTATTGTTATGGAACAACAAAACAAAAACGTGTTATTGTTATTGAACACAAACACGCTGTTATTGTTATGGAACAATAACACAAACACGCTGTTATTGTTATGGAACAATAACACAAACACGGGCTATTATTATGGAACAACAACACAAACACGTGTCATTGTTATGAAACAACAACACAAACACGTGTTATTGTTATGGAACAACAATAACACAAAAACGCGTTATTGTTATGGAACAACAATAACACAAACACGTGTTATTATTATGGAACAACACAAACACGTGTTATCGTTATGGAACAATAACACAAACACGTGTCATTGTTATGGAACAACAACACAAACACGTTTTATTGTTATGAAACAACACAAACACGTGTTATTGTTATGGAACAACAACACAAACATGTGTTATTGTTATGGAACAACAACACAAACACGTGTTATTGTTATGGAACAACAACACGAACACGTGGTATTGTTATGGAACAACAACACAAACACGTGTTATTGCTATGGAACAACAACACGAACACGTGGCATTGTTATGGAACAACAACAACACAAACACGTGTTATTGTTATGGAACAACAACACAAACACGTGTTATTGTTATGGAACAACAAAACAAAAACGTGTTATTGTTATTGAACACAAACACGCTGTTATTGTTATGGAACAATAACACAAACACGCTGTTATTGTTATGGAACAATAACACAAACACGGGCTATTATTATGGAACAACAACACAAACACGTGTCATTGTTATGAAACAACAACACAAACACGTGTTATTGTTATGGAACAACAATAACACAAAAACGCGTTATTGTTATGGAACAACAATAACACAAACACGTGTTATTATTATGGAACAACACAAACACGTGTTATCGTTATGGAACAATAACACAAACACGTGTCATTGTTATGGAACAACAACACAAACACGTTTTATTGTTATGAAACAACACAAACACGTGTTATTGTTATGGAACAACAACACAAACACGTGTTATTGTTATGGAACAACAACACAAACACGTATTATTGTTATGGAACAACAACAACAACACAAACACGTGTTATTGTTATGGAACAACAACACAAACACGTGTTATTGTTATGGAACAACAACAACATAAACAGGCGTTATTGTTATGGAACAACAACACAAACACGTGTTATTGTTATGGAACAACAACAACAACACAAACACGTGTTATTGTTATGGAACAACAACAACACAAACTCGCTGTTGGGGGCGCTTGGTGCATCGCCCGTTGGAGAGCCCCGCCCCGCACGCCTCTCGCCCCATCCCCTGCGCCCCTCCCCCATACAGTCACAGGCCACGCCCACCGTCGCGTGACGTCACGACCAACTGCCGCCCGATCGTAATGTTACAGTGGAGGCGTCCGGTACAGTAGGTGCGCTCCGAGACTCACCCCGAGACTCACCTCTCTCTGAGATCCTCTCACTCGACTCGCTCTCCCAGCTTCAGTGAAGAACCTTCTCGCCGAGTTGCTGCCGCGACGGTCGAAGCATGGAAACATCTCCGAGGTGAGTGTGAGACGGCACTGGGGAGAGACAAAGACGGCTGTGACATGTGTGCAGTGGGTGAGTGTGACGGCCCTGTACACTACACACGCCGACTGTACTTGTGGCCGAGTCTTCGTCAGATCGGTCGTTGCTTTCATAGGGACAAACATTTATACAAACCGTGAGGGAGACACTTGGACAGAAGGGAGACACGGACACATAGACACAATGTAGGCACACGGGGACACAACATAGACACAGAAGGTAGACACAAGTTGATTTTCTATTGGGAGCGAACACTCCACACCAACACACGGAGACAGGCAATCCCTCCTTCACACACAACTCTCTCCTCCTCATCCGTAGCTCTCTCCTCCTCATCCGTTGCTCTCTCCTCATCCGTTGCTCTCTCCTCCTCATCCGCTGCTCTCTCCTCCTCATCCGCTGCTCACTCCTCATCTGTTGCTCTCTCCTCCTCATCCGTTGCTCTCTCCTCCTCATCCGCTGCTCACTCCTCATCCGCTGCTCTCTCCTCCTCATCAGCTGCTCTCTCCTCATCCGCTGCTCACTCCTCCTCATCCGTTGCTCACTCCTCCTCATCCGCTGCTCTTTCCTCCTCATCCGCTGCTCTCTCCTCCTCATCCGCTGCTCTCTCCTCATCCGTTGCTCTCTCCTCCTCATCCGCTGCTCTCTCCTCCTCATCCGCTGCTCTCTCCTCCTCATCCGCTGCTCTCTCTCCTCATCCGTTGCTCTCTCCTCATCCGTTGCTCTCTCCTCATCCGTTGCTATCTCCTCCTCATCCGCTGCTCTCTCCTCCTCATCTGCTGCTCTCTCTCCTCATCCGTTGCTCTCTCCTCCTCATCCGCTGCTCTCTCCTCATCCGCTGCTCTCTCCTCATCCCCTGCTCCCTTTCATTCACACCTCCTGCCGACACCCCCTCTCATCCCGACGGCCCCCTCTATCATTTGTGGCTATCTTGCTTCTGAAAACAATCTAATAGCTCAGTAGGCTTTAGCTGGTAGCATGAACCTAGTTGAGTTTCATTTGTACAGTGGTACCCCGGAGATCGAACTTAATTCGTTCCAGAAGGCCATTCCAACACCGATTTGTTCGAACACCGAATTTATTTTCCCCATCAGAATTAATGTAAATGACATTAATTGGTTCCAGACACAAGAGATCTCTCATTATAAAGCAGTTTTTACACGCAGTTTACAGTAATTACATGCATAAAATCATACAAAAAAAAAGAAACACAATAAATAAATGGAATAAATGAATGAGTATATGGAATAAATTAAATAAATGAACATTGAACTTCACTTTACCTGTAGTAAGGAGAGTTGATGGCTTGAGTGGAAGGTGGTGAGGAGGAGGTGGTGGTGTCATTGTTTGGAAGGGGAGTCCTGTTTGTCTGGGCAAGTGTCATGCACGCTGCTGGCCATACGCTTCTCAGCCGTACAGGTTCTTTCAAGTCGCGATTGGCCGTTCGACCTCCGAATTTCGTTCGGTTTCCGGGGCAAAAAATGTTGGGAAATACTAAATATCGTTCGAACACCGATTTGTTCGAGTTCTGGTGCGTTCGATCTCCGAGGTTCTACTGTATATATTTTTGAAGTGAATTGCTTACCTTTTCTGTACTCTGCACTCCTATTGTGTTTTTGTATTGTTGTAACTTTTTGACCAATCCCCAACTAGACATCTGTGAAAAGGGGCCGTCCATAAATGACGTCACGCGATTTTGGCCGATTTTTGACCCCCCCCCTCAATCTTTGTTTTTTTTCGGTAAAGTCACGTATAAATAAGAAATAATAAAATAACACAATAGCGTACGACGTTTCGGTTGCAACACAAGCAGCCACCACCAGGCACAGAAGAGCTAAATTCACGAGAGAGGGGAAACACACAACCCCTCGTCACACGGCGTCACAAAAAGTCATACCCCCCTCAAATATGACGTCACAAGGCTCTGCCCCCCCCCAACCATATTTACATTTTGAAAATAAAACATGCTTCAAATCACTTGAAACTATTGTCATTGTTGCACGTATTTAATGTGGCGCTGCACTCTGATGTTGTAGGAGAAAACATGTATTAAAAAGGAGGCGTTGGAAAGCTGAAATTTAGCATAAAATTCACTTTAAAATATTCAACGTCTAAATGAAACTGCAGATGTTCAGAATATTTCTTGAAATTCTCTTATAATTATAAAAAAAATTGAAAGTAATTATAACTATAAAATAGACTTGAAACTTAGTAGTAGAACGAAGCAAAATGGAGAGTATAATTAAAACATTCACATGGATTCCACAGAATGAAAAGCCCTGGTCGAATCATTGGAATAAAAATGTTTAATAACAGTCATTCAAATTTTTTTCTAAATGTATGTTTGTCCATTCTCCCATGGAGAAGCAAAATGCTCCTTCATGGAATAAATAAAAGGTGACCTTAGTCAATTTAAATAATCAAATAGTTAATAATGAAAATTAATCAAAATTAGTGTTGTTATAACAATTATATTTAATTAAGTTTATTTAAAGTTGCGCATTTTGATGTGACGTCACATTTCTCTTACCCCCCCTCGTCACACATCGTCACAAATGTCTGACCCCCCTCCCCCCCCTCTGTGCGTGACATTATTTATGGACGGCCCCAAAATAGCTTCATACCTAATCGGATTCCTCCAATATTAATAAAGATTCTGATTTCACTTGACTCGAGTGCGAATGCAAAGTGACAGAAGCTCGTGACTGTTGGCGCGACGGCTGCGAGCATCTGTGACCCCAAATTACGCTCCGTCTGCCTTTGCAGACAAGTGGATATTGATCACATTCCGACCGCGACGCGTTACAACCTGTCGCCCGACGACGGCCTGCTGGAGAAGGAGGAGAGCAGCCTGTTCTGCTGCGGCGTTTTTAGTGGGAAGGGGTCGCGTCGGTCGGCGGCGGACAAAGCCCTCTTCAAGGCTCAAGGAAAGCTCGCCAAAACCCAGGTGAGGGCGCGCCAAGTCCTGGAGCAGCTGTGGCGGGACGCCGCCGCGGTCGATGCCGCCAAGAAGCGGAAGGAGGAGGAGGAGAAGGAGAAGAAGAAGGGGAGCATGGAAGATGTCAAGAAGGCGCTCAGCAGATGGAGGTGCACGATGGACTTGTCTGTAAAGGGTAGGAGACCAGGTGAGGGGATTGAGCTCGGCATGGCTGCGAGGGATGGGGGGGGGGGGGCACGCGGTGAGAGACTCGCCCGGTCTAAGGTGTTGCTAAACATGTGATGTTAATTCTAAATGTGGAGGGAAAAACCAGAGGACCGTGAGAAAAATATACGTGACCACAGGGAGAGAGACGTGCAAATTCCCAATATACAACAGGTGTCAGGGTTGGGATCGAACTCTTCACCACCTGTATACCAGGTGAGATAGTTAACATCTCGGTACCGTGGCACCCTTAAAGGTAAGACGTGTTGAAGCAGTGCCTTTAATGCGGACAGAGGCTCTCGTCCAAACGGCTTTGAAAGTAGTTCTGCGATGCCACCTTCTCGGGCACTGCGAGTGCGCGTGAGTCACGAGGGGGGGGTCCTTCTGTCGCAGAAACAACCGCCCCGCGAGGGATAGACCGGGATAAGCTGTTCGAGCTCGTGGATGAGGCGATGAGCTTCCTCCCCGTCCCCACTGCGGACGCGCTGCTCTTCGAGAGAAACAGCAACAGTGTGAGAACGAGCCTCGCCAGCATCAGCATGTGCCTCAGCAGTGGTCGCAGCATCTACAAAAGCAACAGCAGCACCGGCGCCAGCAGCGGAGGAAGCAGTGGCTACCTGCCACAGTCCGAGTCTGACATGTTGACGGACTCCACGCCCATCGATACGGATGATGATGGCCTCCTCTACGACGACCCTTGTGCCCCTCCGCCTCTCAAGATGGTGAATATATCTCTCTGTATCTGTTGCAGTAGTGTTTCTCAAACTTTTTTGTCCCTCCAACCACTAGGCCGATATAAAGATTTTCGCGGACTGCACAGCTTCCCCTTCTGACAAAGAAGGGCCATTGCCCGAAACGTCGCCGATTACACATACAGTGAGGGAAAAAAGTATTTGATCCCCTGCTGATTTTGTACGTTTGCCCACTGACAAAGAAATTATCTGTCTATAATTTTAATGGTAGGTTTATTTGAACAGTGAGAGACAATAACAAAAAATCCAGAAAGACGCATGTCAAAAATGTTATAAATTGATTTGCATTTTAATGAGGGAAATAAGTATTTGACCCTTCTGCTGCTGACTCACTCACACATCATACACTGGGAGTGTCGTGCTGCCAGCTATGGCTGCAGTTTTTTGTCGTCCGTGTTATATATGTCGTTTATTGTTAAATTTAAAATCACAGTTCCTATGATTACTGTTGTTACATTGTTTTCTTAGCTTTATTTTGGTGATTCGAAAACATGGTTAATCCAAATTGTCTCATGGTTGTTGTTGTTGGCTTGCACCACATTGATTTTTGCACACAGCGTTTTAATCCGTTTTTTTGTGTGGAATATTTGCTGGTTTATTCCAGAATGTTTCTGTTACGCGTTGTCGCTTTAAGATGTTCTGTGTTCAAATTTTGTTTGTTGCGGTTGCACCCGACTTAAGAGTCGCATGGCTCACAGGGCTATACCTAATAAATGAAACTTGAACTTGAAACTTGTGTACTTGGTGGCAAAACCCTTGTTGGCAATCACAGAGGTCAGACGTTTCTTGTAGTTGGCCACCAGGTTTGCACACATCTCAAGAGGGATTTTGTCCCACTCCTCTTTGCAGATCTTCTCTAAGTCATTAAGGTTTCGAGGCTGACGTTTGGCAACTCGAACCTTCAGCTCCCTCCACAGATTTTCTATGGGATTAAGGTCTGGAGACTGGCTAGGCCACTCCAGGACCTTAATGTGCTTCTTCTTGAGCCACTCCTTTGTTGCCTTGGCCGTGTGTTTTGGGTCATTGTCATGCTGGAATACCCATCCATGACCCATTTTCAATGTCCTGGCTGAGGGAAGGAGGTTCTCACTCAAGATTTGACGGTACATGGCCCCGTCCATCGTCCCTTTGATGCGGTGAAGTTGTCCTGTCCCCTTAGCAGAAAAACACCCCCAAAGCATAATGTTTCCACCTCCATGCTTGACGGTGGGGATGGTGTTATTGGGGTCATAGGCAGCATTCCTCCTCCAAACATGGCGAGTTGAGTTGATGCCAAAGAGCTCCATTTTGTACTCATCTGACCACAACACTTTCACCCAGTTGTCCTTTGAATCATTCAGATGTTAATTGTGCTCCTAATCTCAGCTCGTTACCTGTATAAAAGACACCTGGGAGCCAGAAATTTTTCTCATTGAGAGGGGATAAAATACTTATTTCCCTCATTAAAATACCAATCAATTTATAACATTTTTGACATGCGTTTTCTGCTTTTTTTGTTGTTGCTATTCTGTCTCTCACTGTTCAACTAAACCTACCATTAAAATTATAGACTGATCATTTCTTTGTCAGTGGGCAAATGTACAAAACCAGCAGGGGATCAAATACTTTTTTCCCTCACTGTATATGTATTTTATGTTTTTTTATTTCAAGGCCACAGTATCGTTGATGAGTGTGAGTTAATTTTTCTTCTCAAGAGCAGCGCGCTATCCACTACACTACTGCTCCGCACGTACATGCACACGCGTACAAGTACCAACATATGCGTACACACACATGCAATGACAGCCATGCTAAGGTGTTCGCTGTAAAGCCCAGAGCATGGGTTTAGGATGTGCGAGCGAATCGCTCGTTTGCCTCGGGCGTTCTCGACGAGCTGATGTTCATGGCGGTCTCCTTCACAGGTCTCCCAGCCCCGGGGGGGAAATGTTTCCCCAATGTATGACAACCAACACCCACCGGGGTTCGTGCAGCAGAAGGACGGTCACAGGTGAGATGCACGCGCGCATACACACAAACGAACGCACGGTCACGAGAGCATCGCCGTTCACACCCGGCGCCACATCCCGTCCAGGCACGGACACGGACCTCTTTCTGTCTCACCCCCGTGCCGTGCCCCCCCTGCGCTGACTCAGCTTGCGTGTGCCAGGTGGGAAAGATGGGAGGGGCGGGTACCAACGGACTGCGCGGCTTAACGCTCGTTTTCTTCCGCAGGTTTATCAACGTTGCGCCTTGCAACGAGCGTCCGCCCCACCCCGACCCCGCCGCCTGCGAGATGTGAGAGTGTGCTGCTGGCTCGGCACCTCCTGTTCTTCCGCTGGGGACCTCTGGGAGATGGCTTCGTAAATATAAATCTGTCGTTAAACCCGCCACCACCCGACAAAGGTTTATCACGTAAACAGAACATGGCAATTTGTTACTAGTACAGCATACCAGTGTGTTGGAGAGCAAATCCACAACATTTACAATCTGAGTACGACGTTTCAGCAGTTATTACAACTAGCTTCATCATCATAAAGCTTCCACCTGTTTTGTTGATGACGTCACTTGTGAGCGCTTCTTGTGCGAAGGGGGAGGGGATTAATGAATGCATATACATTTTAATGGGTATCCATTGCGCGTTGCGTCATATATATATATATATGTGGTAATTATCAAGGTACATTATGCATGCACATTATGTATGCACATTGTTCTTGAACCGCCTGTGGTTTGCGAGCAATCAATGAGTACCTGTTATTGTCTGTGTACACGTAATCCCCTTTTATGTATGGTGACCTGTATGGGCATGCATTTAAACAATATATTATCTGATGATTCGCTTCTTAGCAGCACTAAGCCTGTAGCTATCGGAATGGTTACAATTATTTTTTATAAATTTCGATAGATTCTTTAATTAGTCTTGGCCGGTAGTAACTAGTTTTGCACAGACCTTCGAAATTATCAGAATCACTTGAGTGTCATTGTTGGCATGCGTATTCTGCCACTGCTGACAGTTGCATTTGGGAGTTTTTGATATTGATTTGGTGTTCTTTTGGTCATGCTGATCATTCGTCATGTCTGCCCAATATAGCATTTGCCACAAGTGCAATTAATCCGTTGCACACCTGCTGGTGATAGCTTCGGTAATACATACTCTTTGGTTCTTTCGGTAAAGTCACGGAGTTAGAAATAAAATGAAACAAATCACGACGTTTCGGGCGCAACACAAGCGTCCGTCATCAGGTGGGACAACCACAGCAAGAAAAAAATTGCTGAAGTGGGCGAGAGAGCTGCCGTGGCAAGCGGTTATATAGGTAATAAAGGGGGAGGAGCAAGGGGGGAGAGAGAGGGTGGGGGGTGGTGTGAAGTAGGGGGAGGGGGGCGCTGCGTGAGCGCTCTGGGTAGAGAGAACGTGAGGCAGGGGGGGGAAGTGGGCGGGGCTGGAAGTGGGAGGCTGGGAAAGCCGGGAAAGCTGAGGATGCGGGGAGAAATTAATTCAGAAAAATAGGCTAGTACCCGGCAAATACGATGGAAATAACCATAAACAGTTAAGGTTTTACCTGGTTAATAACATCCTTCCAATGATTGCTCAATTTGTATCCATCTTTTCGGTTGAAGTTATGTCTGTTTATATATCTGGATGGATTCATGAACAAACTTTTAATAGTACCCGGAAGGTTTGCACAGTACCTTGGTCTCGGAAAAAACAATATCATGCGAGCCCACAATGGTATAACAATGGTAAGCCACGGCAGAGGGATTGGTTGTGCCGTGTTTCAGATCTGCCTTGTGTTCGCGAACACGGTCCGACACATGTCGTTTCGTTTCCCCAATGTAACCGCTACCGCAGGTACAACTTAGTTTGTAAACTCCAGGATATTGCATGTCAGGAATGACATCTTTCACAGATGGGATAAGATCACGGATTTTGTGTACTGTATTGAATCGGACTTGGATCTTGTGTTTGTTTAAGATTTTGAAAATCTTTTTGGTAACACCTGCTATGTATGGTAACGTGATGGTTTTGATCGGCTTCTCAGGGGGTTGTTTCTCCATGGTTGTAGAAACAGCTTTGCGAATAATGCGGTCCGAGCACCCATTCATCTTGGGGGCCTGGTGTACGTGTTTCAGTTCACTGGCTAGGTGGTGTTGGTCGGAAATGCAGTGGGCCCCATGGTGTAGTGTTTTGACGAGGGAATTATTCTGTGCCGGATGATAGTCGGAATCAGGTTTCAAATAGGAATCTGTGTGGGTGGCTTTCCTGTAGATAGTGTCCCAACGAGCCATCAGGTCTCTTCTCAAACAAAACATCCAGGAATGGTAGCTTACCATCCTTCTCCACTTCCGTGGTGAATTTGATGGATGGGTGTATGGAATTGATGTGGTTGAGAAATTGGTTCAATGCTGGCAGGCCATGTGGCCCAATGACGAGAGTGTCACCTGCATATCTCTTCCACAAGGAAATACGTAGGGTGGATGTCTGCATGGTATCTGTTTCAAATTTATCCATGAAAACATTCGCTATCACTGATGATAAGGGGGAACCCATGGGTGTACCTTCATTTTTTGTAGAAAGTACCATTCCAGGTGAAGTAAGTGTTGGTAAGGCAGGGCTTAACCAGAGTAGGTACATCAGTATTCAGTTCATGTTGGACTTAGTCTTCAATTATTGCTAAGGTGTCAGGTACAGGAACCTTGGTGAACAGAGAAACTACATCAAAGCTGACCAGCAAATCATCTGCTAACAGTGAAATGCCCTTGATTAGAGAGACCAAGTGAGTTGAGTTATGAACTGCTGAGGTAGTCTTGCCCGTGAAAGGAAGCAAGGTATCAGACAGAAAACGGGCCAGTTTGTAGGTAGGTGAGTTGATAGTGGAAACGATGGGCCGAAGTGGAGTACCTTCTTTATGGATTTTTGGAAGACCATAGAATCTGGGTGGTCTAGCAAATGTTTTCTTGCTGTGGTTGTCCCACCTGATTACAGATGCTTGTGTTGCGCCCAAAACGTCGTAATTTGTTTTATTTTATTTCTAACTACGTGACTTTACCGAAAGAACCAACGAGTATGTATTCCTGCAGTCACGAAAGCTTCAAATCAAGATTCAGTAATACATCTTTAGTACCAGACATTCGTTTTTGTATTTTGTGTACTGCGCTAAATCTGATTCGGATGTTTTGTTTTTCAAAAAATCTGGCTAGTATATGTATGGTATTTTAGTAGTTTGAATTGCTTGGTCAGTTTCAACTCGTGTTATGAATTAAAACTATTAAAAAATACCGTACATTGTGGGAGTAATGGATAAACTAGTGACATTTTTGGAAAAACAAAACATCCGAGTCAGATTTGGCATGGTACATAAAATACATAAACTAATATCTGATACTGAAGATTTATTAACGAAGCAATCAACAGAAGGTGTGTAACCGATGAATTGCACTTGTGCCAAATGCTATGTTGAGCAGACAGGACGAATGATCAGCACGAGACTAAAAGAACACTGAAGAAATATGAAATACTCCCAAATGCAACTGTCAGCAGTGGCAGAATACGCATGCCAACAATGACACTCAAGTGATTCTGATAATTTCGAAGGTCTGTGCAAAACTAGTTACTACCGGCCAAGACTAATTAAAGAATCTATCGAAATTTATAAAAAATAATTGTAACCATTCCGATAGCTACAGGCTTAGTGCTGCTAAGAAGCGAATCATCAGATAATATATTGTTTAAATGCATGCCTTACAGGTCACCATACATAAATGGGGATCACCTGTATGCAGACAATAACAGGTACTGTTATTTTATTGCACTCAAACAACATGAGGTACAAGAATAATGTGCATACATAATGTACGTTGATTAACATATCAACCCAACCGGCAATGGATATCCATTGTTATTCATATGCATACATTCATCCACCCCCTCCCCCTTCGCACAAGAAGGTCCCACAAGTGACGTCATCACATATATCCCTCTTTAAGAAATGAAACAGGAGAATTTGTACACAAATCTGGCTGTCGCCTGATGAAGCTATTTGTAATTACTGGCCAAACGTCATATTCAGATTGTAAATGTTGTGGATTTGCTCTCCAACACACCGGTGTGCTGTACTTGTAATGAATTGGCATTTCTGTTTACGTGACAAACCTTACTGTGTCGGGTGGTGGTGTGTTGCATGACACATTTATATTTACACAATCTAACTTAACAGGTCCCTGCAGGGTGGGCTGGTAGGAACATTGGAATTTTGCGCAATTTTATTACACCCAACAGCACGAGATTTCACTTAAAGTATTGAAAGGGGACGGACGGACGGACACATTAATCTATTGCAGGCTGGTACACTCAGTTTACAACTTCGTTCCTACCAGTATAAGTCGATGTTTAAGATAAGTCGATGTTTAAGATAAGTCGATGTTTTTAAACAAGTAAATGTTCAAGATAAGTCGATGTTTAAGATAAGTAAATGTTCAAGATAAGTCGATGTTTAAGATAAGTCGATGTTTAAGATAAGTCAATGTTGAAGATAAGTCGATGTTTAAGATAAATCGATGTTTAAGATAAGTCAATGATTAAGATAAATCGATGTTTAAGATAAGTAGATGTTTAAGATAAGTCAATGATTAAGATAAATCGATGTTTAAGATAAGTCAATTATTAAGATAAATCGATGTTTAAGATAAGTAAATGTTTAAGATAAGTGGATGTTTAAGATAAGTTGATGTTTAAGTAAATGTTTAAGATAAGTCGATGTTTAAGATAAGTAAATGTTTAAGATAAGTGGATGTTTAAGATAAGTTGATGTTTAAGTAAATGTTTAAGATAAGTCGATGTGTAAGAAAAGTAAATGTTTAAGATAAGTCGATGTTTAAGATAAGTAAATGTTGAAGATAAGTCGATGTTTAACATAAGTCGATGTTTAAGATAAGTAAATGTTTAAGATAAGTAAATGTTTAAGATAAGTAAATGTTTAAGATAAGTAGATGTTTAAGATAAGTAAATGTTTAAGATAAGTAGATGTTTAAGATAAGTCGATGTTTAAGATAAGTCGATGTTTAAGTAAATGTTTAAGATAAGTCGATGTTTAAGATAAGTAAATGTTTAAGAACAGCACGAGATTTCACTTCGTTAAAGTATTGAAAGGGGACGGACGGACACATTAATCTATTGCAGGCTGGTACACTCAGTTTACAACTTCGTTCCTACCAGTATAAAACCTATATTATGTATTACCAACTGTGAATAAATTGTCTTGATAATTCACATTGACTCGACTTCGTTTGTTTGTATGTATGTTGAATTTCTTTCGCATCGCCAACCGTGCTAATCAGAATAGCAATTTGCATTGCTATTTCGATTTAAAGCTTTCGTGACTGCAATGATTCATCTTCTTTGGTTCTTTCGGTAAAGTCATGTAGAATGAGAATAAAATAAGAAATGTATAAAATAAAATAACACAATAATATTCTCACGACGTTTCGGCCACAACACAAGCGGCCTTCATCAGGTGAAGGGACGAGGCTGTCTGGTAGGACAGCGCTGGAGTGAAAGAGCCACGTTCAGATCACGACCTTTAAGCTGTGTGAGAGGAAACAAAGCGCCTTGACAAAGGAATTAGCATATAATTTAGCATTGAAATGGCTGAGTGATTAGCTTGTGACTGGTCACAGAAATAGCTATGTTAAAAGTTAAAGCATACACATCCGCAGAGGCACCCCTTGACAAAGGAATTAGCATAGAATTTAGCATTGAAATCGCTACACATCCGCAGAGGCACCCCTTGACAAAGGAATTAGCATAGAATTTAGCATTGAAAGAGCTGAGTGATTAGCTTGTAACTGGTCACAGAAATAGCTACGTTGAAGTCAGAGCATACACATTCACCGAGGCACTTAGGACAAATCAAACAGGAGAATTTAGCATTGAAATAACTAGGCGAATTTAGCATTGAAATAACTGAGTGATTAGCTAGTGACTGGTCACAGAAATGACTATGTTGAAGTCAAGGCCTACACATCTGAGCTATTCACAGTACTATATAGTGAACCAATAAAAAACTAAAATATAAATTACCTTAATGTTATCAATAAACTCTATATTCTCCAATCAGCTAAGCTACCAACAATAAGTCGTTATATATCACAATGCTATATGGCGAAAAAATGGGTGGATTCTTACCCTCAACTTTAGAGGCACCCCTTTGTCAAGGGATGCCTCTGCGGATGTGTAGCTATTTCAATGCTAAATTCTATGCTAATTCCTTTGTCAAGAGGTGCCTCTGATGAAGGCCGCTTGTGTTGTGGCCGAAACGTCGTGAGAATATTATTGTGTTATTTTATTTTATCAATGTATTATTTTATTCTCATTCTACGTGACTTTACCGAAAGAACCAAAGAAGTTGCATTGCAATTCTTCTTGCATTGCTACTCAGGCCCTAGGGGCTTCTCTGCTGCATCATCACGGCACCAACCCAGTCACTCTTGCACATTTGACTCATTCTGGGCATTTTTATCATCAAGTTTATAAATGACGGTGACTTTGTTGGACATTTTTAAGAGGAGGGTAAGCTTAGGAATTTCGAGAGTTTGAGGGAGTGTGGGGGGAGGGATCACAAGGTAGTTACCGGTAACATGAAATAGAAATCACTTTTATTGAACAACACGAATAAACGGAAGTGACTGAAAAATGAGTCGCCTTGGATTTTCCTTGAAAGTGAAATTGAAAAACTATTTTATCAAAAAGGCCCACGTGAATTTGAGTGGGACAAATGTTATACATCACGAACGGGTTAAACACGGTAAAATGTTTGACACCAGCAGCTCACAGGCAAGAGGCAAATTGACCTCTTGCAACGGGGCTCATTAACAATTTTATACTTGGCGCCATCGCACAGGCTGAGTGGCTGCTTGCTGAGTGTTACGTCACGTATGCATGCCCTGTAAACGTGAAGATACAAACTTCCGATGAATAAAGGTGAGACCCTATCCATTAAATAATTAATAATCCTGTGCTGCAAAAAAGCGACGTTATTTTTCAACTCGCCGTCATAACACTTTACGGCCAGTCCCCGCTTCACGAACAGGCTGCGTGCCTGAAGCCCGTTCATTGATCCAACTCATTTGTAAGTTGACACTCAGTGGACGAAAGCCCCACTTATGACAACACGGAGATAACACATTCCGTGAGAAAAAAAACTTTCAGTAACAGCTTGAAAACGCCGACTTGCACTGGTGAAACGAACCACCCAACTCTTTGGTTTGACGGAGCCAGCTGTAATGAGTTCTAACATCACCGCTGAGAGTGTGTGTTGAGTGTACGTGTGAGCGTATATAAAGTGAGGGAAAAAAGTATTTGATCCCCTGCTGATTTTGTACGTTTGCCCACTGCCAAAGAAATGATCAGTCTATAATTTTAATGGTAGGTTTATTTGAACAGTGAGAGACAGAATAACAGCAACAAAATCCAGAAAATGCATGTCAAAAATGTTATAAATTGATTTGCATTTTATTGAGGGAAACAAGTACTTGACCCCCTCTCAATCAGAAAGATTTCTGTCTCCCATGTGTCTTTTATACAGGTAACGAGCTGATATTAGGAGCACACTCTTAAAGGGAGTGCTCCTAATCACAGCTTGTTACCTGTATAAAAGACACCTGTCCACAAGCAATCAATTAGATTCCGAACTCTCCACCATGGCCAAGACCAAAGAGCTCTCCAAGGATGTCAGGGACAAGATTCTAGACCTACACAAGGCTGGAATGGGCTACAAGACCATTGCCAAGCAGCTTGGTGAGAAGGTGACAACAGTTGGTGCGATTATTCGCAAACGGAAGAAACACAAATGAACTGTCAATCTCCTTCGGCCTGGGGCTCCATGTAAAATGTCACCTCGTGGAGTTGCAATGATCATGAGAACGGTGAGGAATCAGCCCAGAACTACACGGGAGGATCTTGTCAATGATCTCAAGGCAGCTGGGACCATAGTCATCAAGAAAACAATTGCCGTGAAGGACTGAAATCCTGCAGCGACCGCAAGGTCCCCCTGCTCAAGAAAGCACATATACATGCCCGTCTGAAGTTTGCCAATGAACATCTGAATGATTCAGAGGACAACTGGGTGAAAGTGTTGTGGTCAGATGAGACCAAAATGGAGCTCTTTGACATCAACTCAACTCGCCGTGTTTGGAGGAGGAGGAATGCTGCCTATGACCCCAAGAACACCATCCCCACCGTCAAACATGGAGGTGGAAACATTATGCTTTGGGGGTGTTTTTCTGCAAAGGGGACAGGACAACTTCACCGCATCAAAGGGACGATGGACGAGGCCATGTACCGTCAAATCTTGGGTGAGAACCTCTTTCCCTCAGCGAGGACATTGAAAATGGGTCGTGGATGGGTATTCCAGCATGACAATGGCCCAAAACACACGGCCAAGGCAACAAAGGAGTGGCTCAAGAAGAAGCACATTAAGGTCCTGGAGTGGCCTAGCCAGTCTCCAGACCGTAATCCCATAGAAAATCTGTGAAGGGAGCTGAAGGTTCGAGTTGCCAAACGTCAGCCTCGAAACCTTAATGACTTGGAGAAGATCTGCAAAGAGGAGTGGGACAAAATCCCTCTTGAGATGTGTGCAAACCTGGTGGCCAACTACAAGAAACGTCTGACCTCTGTGATTGCCAACAAGGGTTTTGCCACAAAGTACTAAGTCATGTTTTTCAGAGGGGTCAAATACTTATTCCCCTCGTTAAAATGCAAATCAATTTATAACATTTTTACATGCGTTTTTCTAGATCTTTTTGTTGTTATTCTGTCTCTCACTGTTCAAATAAACCTACCATTAAAATTATAGACTGATCATTTATTTGTCAGTTGGCAAACGTACAAAATAAGCAGGGGATCAAATACTTGTTTCCCTCTGTATGTGGGACAGGGATGTTCTCCAGCTCCCACATTATTGAGTTAATCTTCTATATGAATAAAAATTTAAATGCTCGTTTGTTCAAAATCTTAAATCTCCGAATGTTCTTCACCGATTGCTTTGAAATGTTGGCATAACGTTACATTCAAATACACGCATGTTTTTATATACCTACTATGTTTTTATATACCTACTATTATATAGATGTCACACCTGTGACAGGTAAAAATATACTCATTGGATTTTTCGGTAAAAATATGCTTTTTTTGAATAACAGCGCCATCTGTTGGACGTAAAAGCAACACGCGCTATACTAAATATTTGACGATTCCATTTCATATTCTTTGGTTCTATTCGGTAAAGTCACGTAGGTAAAAAAATAAAACAACAAAAATCACGACGTTTCGGCCACAACACAAGCGGCCTTCATCAGGTGAAGGGACCAGCCTGTCTCGAAGACTGCGCTGGAGTGAAACAGAGCCAAGCTCAGACTACGACCTTTAAGCTGTGTGAGAGGGATTAAGGTGCCTCGACAAAGGAATTAGCATAAAAAATAGCATTTGATTGGCGGACTTAGCATGATGAAAGGTGTAGCACAGTGATCGGCACCGGCAGTGCACCCGCCTGTGCTGCGAAAGTTTGGGGTACCACTACTTGAAAAAATATACTGCACCAATGAAAATTAGTTTAATGTTTGGTTCGATTTAGAACATCTTTCCAATTGTTGCTTAATTTGAAACCATCTTCTCGGTTGAAATTGTGTCTGTGTTTGTA
Organism: Petromyzon marinus; assembly: GCF_048934315.1. Classification (NCBI taxonomy): domain Eukaryota; kingdom Metazoa; phylum Chordata; class Hyperoartia; order Petromyzontiformes; family Petromyzontidae; genus Petromyzon; species Petromyzon marinus. The sequence goes on along the minus strand of NC_133690.1, from coordinate 5,575,213 downwards.
GATCTGAATTGCCTCGTGAACAAATCTCTGATAAAAACCTGTGGGTTTGCAAAGAACCTTGGTGTCGGAGAAAATTATATCGTGATCACCCACAGCGTTGTAACAGTGATCAGCCACGGCAGAATAATTCGTTCTGCCGTGTTTCAAATCTGATTTGTGCTCGCGAATTCGGTCAGAGACATGTCGCTTCGTCTCCCCGATATAGCAATCACCGCAGGTACAACTCAATTTGTAAAGCCCGGGGTGCTGTGAGTCAGGAATGACATCCTTCACGGATGGGATCAGATCACGAATTTTATGTACTGTATTGAACCGGACCTGGATCTTGTGTTTGTTTAGAATTTTGAAAATCTTTTTTGTAACTCCTGCTATATATGTGATGGTTTTGACCGGAGTATCAAGTGGTTGTTTCTGTATGGAGGGAGAAACAGCTTGGCGGATGGTACGGTCAGAGTATCCATTCCTTTTGAGGGCCAGGTGTACATGTTTTAATTCACTGGTCAGGTGGTGTTGGTCCGAAATGCAATGAGCCCTATGGTATAAAGTTTTGATGGGAGAATTATTTTGGGCTGGGTGTTGGTGGGAATCAGGCTTCAAGTAGGAATCTGTGTGGGTGGGTTTCCTGTAGACAGAATGCCCCAATGAGCCATCAGGTCTCCTCTCAAACAGAGCATCCAAGAATGGTAGCTTGCCATTTTTATCCACTTCCATGGTGAATTTGATGGCGGGATGTCTGGAATTGATGTGGTGTAGGAAAAGGTTCAGAGCTGGGAGGCCATGTGGCCAAATGACGAAAGTGTCATCCACATATCTCTTCCACAGGGAAGGTCTGAGGGTGGAAGTCTGGATGGCGTCCGATTAAAATCTCTCCATGAAAACATTGGCTATCACTGGTGACAAGGGGGAACCCATGGGAGTACCCTCATTTTGCTTGTAGAAGGAACCATTCCAAGTGAAGTAGGTGTTGGTGAGGCAGTGCCTGACCAGCGTAGGTACCTCGGGGTTTAGTCCATGTTGTACCACATTTTCAATTATATCAATGGTATCAGGTACCGGGACCTTGCTGAACAAGGAGACCACATCGAAGCTGACAAGGATATCGTCAGGGGACAGTACAAGGTCTTTGACCATAGAAACCAATTGGGCTGAGTTAAGTACTGCTGAGGAGGTCTTGCCAGTGAAAGGTAGCAAGGTATCCGACAGAAAACGTGCTAGCTTATAGGTAGGGGAGTTGATCGTGGATACGATGGGTCGTAGTGGGGTGCCTTCTTTATGAATCTTTGGAAGACCATAGAATCTAGGGGGTCTTGCAGCAGAAGGTTTTAGGGAGGGACGTTTAGTTGGTTCAATTAGGGAGGTCGAACTTGTGATGATCTTGTTGGTTTTCATAGTTCGACTATTGGTAGGGTCATTTTAAATTTTTGAGTAACTACCATCATTGAGTAGATCCTGAATTTTATCGTTGTATGAGTTTTTATCCATAATTACAGTGGCATTGCCCTTGTCGGCTGAGAGGATGACTATATCATGTCTCTCTTTTAATTTCGCGAGTTCAGAGCGTTCATCTTTGCTGATGTTGCTAACGGGTTTCTTAGCATTCTTAATAGTGGCTATTTCAGCTCTCGCGACGTCTGCTTGGATGTGTCCTATACCTTTGAGGGCTACATCGACCTGAGAAATTATATCATCTATCGGTATATGTTTTGGGGTGACAGCGAAATTTGGTCCTTTAGCCAATACTGTTTTCAGATTGTCCAAAATCGGGGTGCTACTCTGATTGATAACAAATTTGTTAGCGTCTAGTTTTGTGATCTGTGGAACCGGGTTTTTCTTTGATAGGTGATTGAATTTAGCAATTAGGTTAGCTTTGCAATTGATTGAAAGTGAATCGGCAGAAGAAGCAGTCATGTTGTCTACGTGGTTCCAATCAGAAGGTGACATGTTTTGTGTTAACGTTAAATGAGCTTGTAGGAGAGTCCTGTCTAAAGTATCGAGTACAAAACGGAGTAGTCTTATCCTCTCTGAGATTGAAGAGAGGCTGGCCTTAAACAGAATCTGTTTAGAGTTCGGTGAGGACACAGCAGCAGAAGTGAGTGTGAAGGCGATGGGTATTACCTTGTGGTCGCGGCATCTTTTGAGGAAGGTCAGCGTCTCGATGAGCTGTGACTTCTTGTCCCGTTGTCTGTTAAAAGCTCTAACAGATAGGTGAAAACCCTCCCCGTAGAGGCTATCAATTCTAGATTTGAAGCTTTCGTGACTGCAAGGATCCATACTCTTTGGTTCTATTCGGTAAAGTCACGTAGGTAAAAAAATAAAACAACAAAAATCACGACGTTTCGGCCACAACACAAGCGGCCACACAGCTTAAAGGTGCACTGCCGCGTGCTACATCTTTCATCATGCTAAGTCCGCCAATCAAATGCTAATTTTTATGCTAATTCCTTTGTCGAGGCACCTTAATCCCTCTCACACAGCTTAAAGGTCGTAGTCTGAGCTTGGCTCTGTTTCATTCCAGCGCAGTCTTCGAGACAGGCTGGCCCCTTCACCTGATGAAGGCCGCTTTGTGTTGTGGCCGAAACGTCGTGATTTTTGTTGTTTAAATGTTTTACCTACGTGACTTTACCGAATAGAACCAAAGAGTATGGATCCTTGCAGTCACGAAAGCTTCAAATCTAGAATTGAATATTATTCAGTCTAACATTCAAAGCGAGGCAGTCACATACAAGTCCGTCGACACTGTTGTGGAAGCAGATGAAGCGGTTAATTATCCTAAATAATTTTTGAATTCACTCGATCTGCCAGGGATGCCACCGCACGTACTGCAATTGAAAATCGGCGTGCCAATTATCATGTTGCGAAATATCAACCAGCCAAAGCTTTGCAACGGCACGCGGCTTGCAGTAAAAAAATTAATGAGCGACGTCGTTGAAGCAACAATCTTGACAGGACCTTTCAAAGGTCAAGATGTCCTCATTCCTCGCATCCCTATGATTTCAACGGATATGCCATTTCAATTTAAGAGATTGCAATTCCCAATTCGATTGGCGTTTGCAATCACCATCAACAAAGCTCAGGGCCAATCTTTAGAATTGTGCGGTTTAGATCTAGACACGGATTGCTTCTCACATGGACAATTATATGTTGCGTGTTCTAGAGTCGGCAAACCAGACAATCTCTATATCTACACAGACAATGGAACAACAAAAACTATTGTATACCCACAAGCATTGTGAAATTAAATATTTTAGAAACGTGCGCTTTCTCTTTTCTTTCTTTGCCATTTAACCAGACTGAGCCACAGCAACGCGTGGCCGGGTACAGCTAGTATCTAATAAAAAAATAATTATTTAATCTAATAAAGAATAATTATTTCATATTTTAATAGCAAATGCTTAGACATACATATTCACCATCATTTTACAAGAAAAACTGAAGGCACCCAATGGGGTCTCCCTTATCTCCGGTTGGGGCCAATATTTTCATGGAAATATCTGAGACGGACGCCATCCAGGCATCCACTCTACGCCCGTCCTTGTGGAAGAGGTACGTGGATGACACGTTTGTCATCTGGCCACATGGCGACCGCCTCAACCACATCAATTCCATACACCCAGCCATCAAATTCACCATGGAGGTAGAAAAGGATGGCATGCTAACTTTCTTGGATGTCTTAATCAAAAAGAGACCAGATGGCTCAATGAGCCACTCTGTCTACAGGAAAGTAACCCATACTGACGCCTACCTAAAACCTGATTCCCACCACCATCCATCCCAGAAGAATTCCCTCATCAAAACGCTACACATTGAGCTCAGTGTATCTCCGACCATGAACACCTAACCAGTGAACTAAAACACGTACACCAAGCTCTCAAGGCGAATGGATATTCTGACTAAACAATCCGCAAAGCCTTCACCCCAACCGTGAGGAAGGAGCCATCTGAGGATCCAATTAAAACCATCACCCTGCCATACATAGCAGGGGTAACCACAAATATCTATAAAATCATGAACAAACACAAGATCCAGGTCCGATTTAACACAGTACATAAAATTCGTGACCTGATCCCATCTGTGAAGGACAAGATTCCTGACATGCAATATCCCGGCGTCTACAAACTAAGCTGTATCTGCGGCAGCAGTTACATTGGGGAAACCAAACGACATGTCTCGGACCGTGTTCGTGAACATAAGGCACATCTGAAACACGGCAGGACCAATACTTCTGCTGTGGCTGATCATTACTTTAATGCGCCATAATAAGGCGCTGTAGGCAGCTGACCTGCCACCACGCTCATGGGCCGACAGGGGGCAGCCGAGAGAGAGCGAGGTGTGTAGGGGTTGACCGAAGGTCAAACCCCCGCCCCTCCGTGACCGGAGGTTGACACCCCAGACCCCCCAGGGGCTGGGGGCTGAGGGGGATGGGGACCCCCACCACTTCCTAAACCCCCTTAAGAATTAAGACCTACCAAGACCTTCTAGAAGGTGAATGAGGGGAGGGGTGACCTCGACCTGGGGATAAAAGGCCGGCCCTCGGGACGGGCCAAGGAGTGTTCGCCAACTCAAGCTTGAAGACATCTGAAGACCTGAAGACTGGACCAGCACCCGGGGACCCTCCCCGAGGCTCTCGCTAGATCCGGGGTTGCAGCGGACCAGGGCGAGTCCCGTACCCCGGGGTGGGTCGGTCGGTCCAGTCTTCCCCTAGCCGCCGTCGCAAGGGACCGGCGTGTAGCGTAGCCCGGCACGTGTAGGACACGCTAGAAGGGAGGTTGTCTCTCCCTTAGGCTATCGGGTGTGACAGTAGTGTTTAACAGAGTAGTGTTTAACAGAGTAGTCTTAACAGAGTGTTAAGAGTTGTTACAATAAACGCGTTGCCTCCAACAGACGTCTCCGTGTGGTTAGTTACAGACACACCACTTGTATGTCACTGTCTCTCTCTCTGCATCTCTCTTTATGTCTCTGTCTCTCTATCTGTTTCTATCTCAGTCTGTGTATCTCTCTGTGTCTGTCTCTCTCTCCCTATGTCTCTGTATTAATGTTTCGTGTCTCTCTGTACTGCTTTTTTTGAATGTCCCTCTCTATCTCTGAGTCTGTCTCTATATATCTGTGGAACTTCTTTCCTACCGTACATTGCCAACCGTGCTAATCGGAGGTGCTGGGGAAAGACAGCCTACTAAACACAAAAAGAAGTTATAAAGAAATTAGTTTTCAATCTATATTTAAAATTGCATAGCTCCAGTGGCTTCCTAATATCGGGACAGCGTTCCAGACGGCCGTAAAACTGCATCAGAAAACACGTAATGCGGTGGCCGTCTTTGTTTTATGTCCAGCCAAAAGCCACTGTGAGGATGACCGGAGTCTGCATGATGGTTTTTCTCTGTGTCTGTGTCCCTTTGTGTGTGTGTTTGTAGGCCTGGGCTCTGGGTTGTTCTACATGCTTTCAGAGTCCCTGTCCCTCTGCTCACGATCATTAAGGACCTTCATGATGGTGAGCGGGCCTGGGTAAAACTACGTGGCCGGGAGTCAGAGCTATTCCCTGTACACCTTGGGGTGCGACAGGGATGTCCTCTGGCTCCCACATTATTTAACATCTATTTTGACCACGTAGTTCGTGAAGCCTTCAATAGCTGTACTGGAGGAATTTCCATTTGGTACGGATACAATGGGAGGCTGATCGATGCCCGGGTAATTGGTGCTCACTCAGAGGAAGAGTTGCAGGCTCTGCTGCTGAACCTGGAGCTTGCCACGAAGAGGTGGGGCGTTACCATCAGCCCCACCAAAACTAAGCACCTGCCTGGGTATTTTGTACCATCGGACACTCCACCCCCACAACTCCCAATTGGTGATAGGGCAGTTGTGGAGAGAGTAGAGAGTTTCCCATACCTTGGCAATGTGCTCATGACCGGCTCCGCTTTAACAGCAGAGGTCTCACTCCGAATCAGTCGAGCGGTATTATATTTTCATCGGTTGCGCAACGCTGTGTGGAAGCTCGCTGGTCTTTCACTCCGCACAAAGCTTCAGGTCTTCTCGGCCACGGTCATTCCCTCCCTTCTCTACGCTTGAGAAACGTGGACCTCCCTAATGGAACATCGTCGCTGGTTAGAAACATTTATGCTGGCCTGCCTACGATCCATCCTGGGTTTAACCAGGCTGGATTGTGTGAGGAGCTCACAAATCGTTGAAAGATGTGGACAAAATCCCATTGGTGAACTCCTCCGGCAGGCAAGGCTGCGTTGGCTGGACCATGTAGCCCGCATGCCCAGCCAATGCACACCTAAACAGCTTTTGTTCAGCCGGATCGAGGGGGTGAAACTGGCGCGGACGGGCTAGAGAAGAGATGGATTGATGTGGTACATGAGGATGTGGAGCTGAGTGGACTTGCCGATGACTGGTACCAGCGGTGTCAAGATCGGCCTCTGTGGAGGAGGCTCGTGAAGGACGCTGCTACGGGGCAGTTGGAGGCAGTCGCCCTCCAACAACAACGGAGGGTGGAGGAGCGACGCTCACAACAACGAGCGGAGTGCCGGGTGGATAAAAGACTGCAAGTTGGCACAGAAGGGGGCACAGGTGGTGCATGAGCCAGTCATCTCAGTCAGTAGACCCGTGGCACCTGGGTCTGCCCCGTGACCTCCAGCCAACGGGCTTTCGACACTTCACGTGGCCTCAAGGTGCACATAGCCTGGCACAAGCATCGTGGTGACGTAACCGCCACTTAGTAGCGAATGGCGGTTGTTGTTGTGTTTGTTTCTCACTTTACTCCTATGTCTCTCACTGCCTATTTCTGTGTCTATCTTTCGCTGTGTGTGTTTCTCTCCGTGTTTTTCTCTCTACCCCTATTTGCCCATGGCGATGCCCTCATTATTTTCCATTACAGATTTTCGCCCATGAGTAGCCGCCCCGATCGTCCATTCCTAAGTCCAGTCCTGACTTTAGTGCTAAAACATTTTACAATACGAGAATCACAGTCACATCCACCTCATGTAAATACTGTACCATATACTTAGCATGAAGACGTAACTAATCAGGCCTATTGACCATGGAGAGTGGTGAAAGTTTCTGTGGAAAAATATTGTAAAATCATTGTAGCTCCCTATGGAATCAATGTTGGAGGAACTAGAAAATGCAATGCTCACATGTATACCTAGGGGAGTTATTGAAGGCAGACCGGGATCATAGACAGGACATAAGAGAGGGGGACGACGTTAGATCGGAGTGCTTCTGAATATCAACATAGCTATGTGCTCAGGGAATCACGTTTACAAAAGGTGCGTCTATCACCTGCTGTGACGTATGGCTCAGACACACCGATATATCAAATGAGTGCAGCTAAAACTTGGACGAGGAAGACAATGACAATGATCTCTGGATTAATGTATCAGCATCTGCGTGCTGAAGAAGGAAAACGAATGCATGGAAATGTAAAACATTAGAATTATCTGAGATTGAAAACATCGCTAGACCTGCTGCTGTCGGATGGTTCGTAGGGACGCAGTTATGTAGCCCACCAGAAATTAAATTCATCACGATTCAGAATTTACAATTTCATTTATTATTTGCTCATGCCTCGTTGTTTTTACCGTCTCCTGTGTACACACGCACACAACAAAAGCTGGGCGGTGGCGGCTACGCTGCTGCACGTGGCTGCTGCACTGTGGAGGCAGCAGCGAGGGTCGGTGGATCACCGAACTTCGATGTTGTGAAACTCCCTTGCCGTGGGCGTCGAGGAGGTGCCATGCCCTGGCTATGCCAGGAGAAGGCGGTAAAGGAAGAATGTGGACTGCATGGGATTGAGTGTTTGCCCCCTTCGCACGCATGGGCGCCACGGTGGTGAGATGTTAACTACCTCGCCTGGTATACAGGAGGTCGTGGATTCGACCCCGACCCAGACGCCTGCTGTATATTTGGAGTTTTCATGTCTCTGTCTCCCCGTGGTCGCGTGGATTTTTTCCGGGTCCTCCGGTTTTTACCTCCTCAGATACAGAATAAACGAGCGTTTTGAGTATTTGACTGATGTAAATTTCCACAAGATAAGCCATTTCGTTGAGCTATCATTTGGGGCCAGGTCGTTTCTGAAAAAAAGAGCTGTATAGCTGAGTGAGCTCTATCTGGTAAACATTTTTTATTTAGTTATTATTCAGGTGCTCCGGTTTCCTCCCACATTAATTGGCCCACACCACCTCAAACTGTAGAGGACCGCAGAGCTTGGGCAATCATTGACGCCGACTCGTCGCCTGGCTGCTGCCTTCCCGCTCATCTGTGGTTCCTCCTCGCGCCTCCGAGTTGTTGTCCTCTCTGCGAGAGCGAGCGAGTGATGTGCGGTAGCGGCGTGTTGAAAGGTGACATTGTTATTATTGACACACACACTAGAGGACGGATAAGGTGGCGTGACCTCACATGCATGACAACTGACCCATCGCCAGACGCCGCTCACCATGCGGGCACTCACCACTCACCAGATATCATTCACCTGGCACACACATGATATACGGTGAGGGAAAAAAGTATTTGATCCCCTGCTGATTTTGTACGTTTGCCCACTGACAAAGAAATTATCAGTCTAAAATTTTAATGGTAGGTTTATTTGAACAGTGAGAGACAGAATAACAACAACAAAAATTCAGAAAAACGTATGTCAAAAATGTTATGAATTGGTTTGGATTTAATGATGGAAATGAGTATTTGACCCGTTCACAATCAGAAAGATTTCTGGCCCCCAGGTGTCATTTATACAGGTAACGAGCTGATATTAGGAGCACACTCTTAAAGGGAGTGCTCCTAATCACAGCTTGTTACCTGTATAAAAGACACCTGTCCACAAGCAATCAATCAGATTCCAAACTTTCCACCATGGCCAAGACCAAAGAGCTCTCCAAGGATGTCAGGGACAAGATTGTAGACCTACACAAGGCTGGAATGGGCTACAAGACCATTGCCAAGCAGCTTGGTGAGAAGGTGACAACAGTTGGTGCGATTATTCGCAAATGGAAGAAACACAAAAGAACTGTCAATCTTTTCTAGATTTAAAGCTTTCGTGACTGCTAGGATCCATACTCTTTGGTTCTATTGGGTAAAGTCACGTAGGTGAAAATAAAATAACAAAAAATCACGACGTTTCGGCCACCACACAAGCGGCCTTCATCAGGTGAAGGGACGAGACTGTCTGGAGGACAGCGCTGGAGTGGAAGAAGCCACGCTTAGATCACGACCTTTAAGCTGTGTGAGAAGAAAAAGACCAAGCACCTTGACAAAGGAATTAGCATATAATTTAGCATTGAAATGGCTCATTGAAATAGCTAAGTTAAAGTATACACATCCGCAGAGGTACCCCTTGACAAAGGAATTAGCATAGAATTTAGCATTGAAATAGCTGAGTGATTAGCTTGTAACTGGTCACAGAAATAGCTGTGTTAAAGTTAGAGCATATGCATTCACCGAGGCACCTAGTACTCATCAAACAGGAGAATTTAGCGAAACACAACCACGCTCAGATATCCGACCTGTGTGCGAGCAAACAAGGTGTTCTGACAAAGAAATTAGCATAAAAATTAGCATTTGATTGGCGGATTTTAGGAAAGAGGTGATGTACGTGCCGGTGGACTTGCAGTTTGACAACAGTTGGTGCGATTATTCGCAAATGGAAGAAACATAAAAGAACTGTCAATCTCCCTTGGCCTGGGGCACCATGCAAGATCTCACCTCGTGGAGTTGCAATGATCATGAGAACAGTGAGGAATCAGCCCAGAACTACACGGGAGGATCTTGTCAATGATCTCAAGGCAGCTGGGACCATAGTTACCAAGAAAACAATTGGTAACACACTGCGCCGTGAAGGACTGAAATCCTGCAGCGCCCGAAAGGTTCCCTTGCTCAAGAAAGCACATATGCATGCCCGTCTGAAGTTTGCCAATGAACATCTGAATGATTCAGAGCACAACTGGGTGAAAGTGTTGTGGTCAGATGAGACCAAAATGGAGCTCTTTGGCATCAACTCAACTCGCCGTCTTTGGAGGAGGAGGAGGAATGCTGCCTATGACCCCAAGAACACCATCCCCACCGTCAAACATGGAGGTGGAAACATTATGCTTTGGGGGTGTTTTTCTGCTAAGGGGACAGAACAACTTCACTGCATCAAAGGGACGATGAACAGGGCCATGTACCGTCAAATCTTGGGTGAGAAACTCCTTCCCTCAGCCACGGCTTTGAAAATGGGTCGGGGATGGGTATTCCAGCATGACAATGGCCCAAAACACACGGCCAAGGCAACAAAGGAGTGGCTCAAGAAGAAGCACATTCAGGTCCTGGAGTGGCCTAGCCAGTCTCCAGACCTTAATCCCATAGAAAATCTGTGGAGGGAGCTGAAGGTTCGAGTTGCCAAACGTCAGCCTCGAAATCTTAATGACTTGGAGAAGATCTGCAAAGAGGAGTGGGACAAAATGCCTCCTGAGATGTGTGCAAACCTGGTGGCCAACTACAAGAAACGTCTGACCTCTGATTGCCAACAAGGGTTTTACCACCATGTACTAAGTCTTGTTTTATAGAGGTCAAATACTTATTTCCCTCATTAAAATGCAGATCAATTTATAACATTTTTGACATGCGTTTTTCTGGATTTTTTGTTGTTGTTATTCTGTCTCTCACTGTTCAAATAAACCTACCATTAAAATTATAGACTGATCATTTCGTTGTCAGTGGGCAAACGTACAAAATCAGCAGGGGATCAAATATTTTTTTTCCCTCACTGTACTCATCAACCAACACACACCACTCACCTGATCCGAACCACACACTCCAGGCATTTGCCATTCACTTGCACACAAACTCACACCATTCTCACCTATTCGTCCATAACATTGACAAAAAAACACGTCTCATTCACAATCCTGTATCTGTCTCATCGCATAAAACAACAAAATCAATGTTTTTTTTTATCCCGTCAGCCCCACGGTCTTCTTGGAGTGCATAATATCAGCAGTATTAGTTCAATACAAAGCAAGCTATGGGCTCGCTTCGACATTCAGTGTCTCATCAGCAGTCAGGCTTGCCCCAACCAACGTTGGTGAATCGCAAGATACTAAAGATGCTAATAAGCAAAGACGCCCCACCCCCGATAACTTCAAGATAATGGGTCCGAGTTTTCATGCAAAATGGTATCGTGTACTGCAGGGGTGTCCAAACTACGGCCCGCGGGCCAACTGCGGCCCGCCATCCATTTTTAATTGGCCCGTATCAAAGTCTAAAAATATAATGGACTATGGCCCACTGTATTGCATTTCTTAATTTAAACACGAGATGGCGCTATTGTCTTGAACAAGGCAGCGTCTCCACAAAGCAAGCAATCGAAGAAAACAATTGCTCAGGGTCACCAGAAATGCCGGAACTGAAGAGACGCAAGATTGCAAGCGAGTGCAGAAAATTTCAGACTCGGTGGAAAAATGAATTTTTTTTCATAGAAACCAAGGGGAAGTGTGTTTGTTTGATTTGTAATGAGAGTGTTGCCGTGATTAAAGAGTACAATGTACGACGGCATTATGAAACGAAACATCAGACCTTCACGTCCTACACTGGCGCCGAGCGGAGAGAGAAGGTAAAGCAAATGGCAAGCTAGCCTGCTAACGCAGCAGCAGGGTTTTTTTCCGTGCTAACAAAGCTCAAGAAAATGCAACAATAGCCAGCAATGAAGTAGCTCAACTCATTGCCCTACACGGGAAACCTTTCTCAGGCGGTGACTTCATCAAACAGTGCCTCACTAAAGTCGTGGGAATAATGTGCCTGGAGAAAATGCAGGATTTCAACGATGTTAGTATGTCCAGAAATAAGGTTGTGCGGCGAATTGAAGACTTGTCGGCTAACTTAAAACAGCAAGTGTCAGATAAAGCTTGTGCTTTCGATTTTTACTCGATTGCATGTGATGAGAGCACATGCCACGGACACTGCACGGCTGTTAATTTTTTTTGCGGGGAGTTGATGATAATTTTTGCATTACGGAGGAACTGCTTGATCTTCGGAGTCTAAAGGGGACAACAAGTGGGAAGGACATGTTTTGAAGCTGTGTCAGATTCAATTAACCAGGCTGGACTTAAATGGGACAAGCTGTGTGGAATTACAACGGATGGGGCTCCAGCAATGACAGGCGAGCGCAAAGGAATGGCTTCTATGGTGAGTGCCAAGGTGCAGGAGAGCGGAGGTGAGGCTGTTAAAATGCACTGTATCATCTACCAAGAAGCCCTCTGTGCCAAGATAATCCAGCTTGGCGATGTGATGAACACAGTTGTGAAAAATGTCAAAAAAAATAATGGCCCGAGGGCTTTACCACAGAGAATTGCAAGCGTTCCTCTCTGATGTCGATGCTGAATACGGGGACCTACTCTACCATTCTCAAGTGTGCTGGCTCAGTCGCGGCTCCGTGCGGCAGCGGTTTTATTCCCTGAGATCAAATATCGACAAGTTGTTGAAAGAAAAGGGCAGACCTCTCCATGAGATCAGTGACCCTTTATGGTTGGCAGGCCTGGCTTTTTTAGTTGATCTCACTGATCATCTCAACACCCCGAACAAGAGACTACAAGGCAAAGAGCAGCTGGTAGCACAGCTGTATGTGCACATGAAAGCATTCCGTGCGAAGCTCCGTCTCTTCGAGTCACAACTGCGCAACTTCAATGTAGCGCACTTCCCCACGCTGACCGAAATCAATGCGCATTTCCAAATGCCAAGCTCTCTGCAAAAATGGGAGAATGTGTCTGTGATCACATCTCTCATGACAGAATTCAGTCAGCGCTTCCAAGATTTTTCTGTTATTGAGAAGGAAATCACACTATTTGCGGCTCCGTTTTCAATGGATGCAAAAGAAGTGGAGGAGAGTGTGCAATTAGAACTGATCGAAATTCAGTGTGATGATTCTTTGAAGAATCAGCATCAGCTTCTCTCCCTACCTGACTTCTACCGGAGTTTGGAAAAGGCCAAGTTTCCTCTGACTAGACGCCATGCAAAACGAATGATGAATCTGTTCGGCTCAACATACATCTGTGAGCAGACATTCTCTCTGTTAACGCTGAACAAAAGCAGGCTGAGAACCAGAACGACCGACAGCCATCTCCGTGACGTCCTTCGCATCTCAACCACCAAACTTACTCCTGACCTGCCAGCTATCCTTCACACCAAAGCGCAGCATCACTGCTCCCACTGAGCGTAACATTCTTCCCATTACAGGTGAGTTAAAATATGCACACCGTTTTCATTTGTTAATAAGCCCAATTACTTAATAAATTCAGTTAATTAAAGTTGATGACAATTTTCTTAACAAACGTTAGTTGATGTGTAAACAAGCCCAATAATGTATTTGTGTAATAGGCTTGAAATATCCACATCCCCTATTTCTCTTCTTGTCTCTCCCTTCATACAGGACAATGAAGGGGGATCAGCACCCTAAGAACCAATCTGAGGCTGTCACTGAGAGAATGACCTGCCAACCTTTTTGTAAAAAATAAAGTGAAAATCTACTTATGAAGAGCTATGATGGAGGCTTTTTTTCTTCAAACATGTTCAATAATCAAACGTAATGTACCTGCATCTGATTGATTTTGACAATATTAGTGCATGAGAAGTGAGGCAGTATACCTCATGTCTGTATGTGGCCCTCGGGTAAAAAAGTTTGGACACCCCTGGTGTACTGTAATGTATTCTGATATAAAGTACACATTACTCAATTGGGATTATACATAGCCACCCACCTACTGTGAAAACTGGCAGGACCCTCCTGAAAAAGAGCCACGAGGCTCACTCAGTGAGGCAGCGGCGGCCCTGGACCCGCTGCTGCCAGCAATCGGCGCCCCCAAACCCCGGGGGCAGATCGAGGCTGAGTTTTTTTGGTAAACTGGGAAACATTTTGCCCCTATTTTCCGCTCAATTTTATTTATTTCTTTATTTAAAGAGGCATAATACTGATAGGAACGAAGTTGTAAACTGAGTGTACCAGCCTGCAATAGATTAATCCGTCCGTCCCCTTTCAATACTTTAACGAAGTGAAATCTCGTGCTGTTGGGTGTAAAATCAGCAATAGACAGCGCAGAGACTTGTCCTACCAGCCCACCCTGCAGGGACCTGTTTATTCGGATTGTCCGTCCGTCTGTCCAATCAATCAATTGTCAGAAATGTTGAGAAATTAATTATAATTTTTTTGGTATTTGTATTTTTTTTGTACTTTTACCTCGAATTTGGCACCCCACTTAACTTGGCGCCCTAGACGACCACCTAGATAGCCTACATGGTCGTGTCGCGCCTGCAGTGAGGCTTTCCTGGGTAAACAAGCCTCATAATAAACACATTCCTGCGGAGGGAACTGGTAGGAACGTTGGGTTGCTAGGTCAGTGGCCAGGGTCAACGGCGGCACCACGTGGTGTATTCCGCAAATATGCCCGACTGTGAGGGCGGGCACAAGCCGGCGTGATTAGGTGAAACGTTGAGTTTTATAAGGGCACCACGGGGTGACCAGCCCCTCCCCACCCAGCCCCTCCCCTCCCACCCCCCACCCAGCCCCACCCTCCCCACCCAGCCCCTCCCCACCCTCCCCACCCAGCCCCTCCCCAACCAGCCCCACCCCTCACATTTTTGGATGGACGATGGACGGACACAATAATCCCCTGTGGGCTGGTGTAACCAGAGGTTCCTACCAGTATCATCATGATCACAATTGACACCACTCGCTTGTGGCCGTCTGATACGTATTGTCTCCGCGGCACAGTAGCGTGTTTAGTCCAGCAGGGGGTGCTGCGGCAATGTTGTTGACGCACGTGTTGGCTTCACGTGCTATGAAGAAGAACAATTGAAGCAATTGGCGGGACCCCGGGGTCCCATCACTGCCCCGGGGTGGGAAAAACCGCGTAGCGACACGAGTCTTGCCTTACCGACAGCACAACTAGTGTCAATCGATTGGCCTCGTCGAGAGCTACTCGGGGCACTAAGTTTCGTAAAAAGTTGAAAAATTACATAAACACGTTAAATTCACTGCCTGGGGGGCGGGGCTCGCCTTGGCAAAGAAGCCGAGGATCGACGGCTGACCGGAGGGCGTCGTCGCCCCCCGGGGCTCGCGTTTGCCCGGTGGGGTGGCGCCCATCGTGTCGATCGCCGCCTGCTGCTGCTGCTGCTGGCGCTTGTTGGTGCGAGTCTGGGTGGGCGGCGCGTTGCTGTCGGGGTCACGAGTGGGCGGACTGAAAAATAATAATTATTGACCTGATTTTTGAGGGACCCCGGGGTCCCGCCAAATAATTAAATTGACCAAATGTCGCGTATTAAAAATAAAGACTTTTAAGACCACAGTTTGTTGTTACGAATTGTCGCTGAGTTGTCATTGCACTGCAGCACGTGACTTGTTTTTTCATCTCGGTCAAGAGTCATAACATAGGCAATGTGTAATTCCAAAGACCCCCATGGATGATTATGGTGGGTGTTTCAGATTTCCATCAAACACCCTACCTGTGTCACACACTGGATTATAATTTTTAAATTCTGAGAAAAAATTCATACGTCGTACGAAGTTCACATTTAATACCATAGCCAGCTGGATTAAAACGGTCAAAATGAGTTATCTTTCGACTCTGTACGTTGAGAACTACTCAAATTAATGCTGCGAAAACACACCGGCTTATGTGAGCCGATTCATAATCTGTGCCATAACTCACACACGTGTCTCCCTTGTTGCCTCTCTCTCCAGAGGCTGTCCCCACTCCTTCCCTTGGCCTTGCCCCTCCACCAGTTGGCCCTGTTCAGTTCCATCCACCACATGAACCACAGATGTTTCTTTAATCTAGTTTATAGGCTATATGCAGTTGTTATAGGTCAGTACCAATGCCATAGGTTTTCGGTTTCTGGTTAAAATCAGCTGGACCTGTAAAATTAAAATTACAGGCAGCCCTCGACTTACGAACACCCGACTTAAGAATACCCGACTTAGGAACACCCGACTAACGAACACTAGTACTTAAGAATCCGCGAAATTTCGTGAAACTGAACGTTCGTAAATCGAGGGATACCTGTATAGAGTGAGAGACAAGGTAGGGGCGATGAGAAGTTTCCTGTTGCCCGGGAAAGCAAACGCGGTATGGAAGGCAGGGCATGTGGAAGGAGGGAAGTTGTGAGATGTGATGAGGCTGAGGTTGACTCAGCCTCAAATTATTACCTGGTGCGATGTGTAAATATCGTCACTGGGGAGATAAAGACGGCCGGGCGTGGTGCTGGCCACCCATCCCTCGTGTGCCGTTCATGCCTTCATAGGTGCTTGCTTATAGCACTTGCCCCAACAGTCTGTTAAGGCTATACGGGTGATCTTTGTCTGTATAATGAAGGCCATGGATTTGGGCATAGGCAAAGGAATCTAGCATTTCTTATCAATCCATGCACTTCCTCCCACCACTCTCCCTAAAATAAGAATAATTACTGAACATGCACACCGTTAATTACCCACGTGGGGAGCCATATCAGCGCTATAAATCCGTCTTGCAGCTTGTGGACTGTGTAGCGTGGTGTCCCGCACCACCAGGGCCCTGCTTTGCACCACAAACTAACTTTGCTTCTGCCACCTACAAGGTGTAGGGCGTGATGTGCATGTAGGGGGAAGAAGAGTCTGGGGCCAGATACATGGAATGGGGGATGTGGGCAGGAAGAAGGTTGTGTATTGGAGATCCTGGCTCTGAGATAATGTGGAGGTTTTGGTAGGCTGTGTGCGCTGAGTGTTGGGGCGTGTGGTCGGTGGTATGTGGACTGGACAAAGAGGCTGTTCGTATGTTGATGGGTGTGTATGAGGCTGGGTATAGGAGTTGGGGCGTGTGCAAGGTGTGTACGAGGATGGGTGTTGGTATTCGTGTTGGGTGTATGGGCTGTAGATTAGACTATCTGGCTGTTTGATTGGTGGGTGGGTATAGGGCTGGCTGTGTGAGGTCTGGGTGAGTGTTTGTGGCTGGCTGTGTGAGTTCTGGGTGAATGCTTGGGGCTGGCTGTGTGAGTTCTGGGTGAGTGTTTGGGGCTGGCTGTGTGAGTTTTGGGTGAATGCTTGGGGCTGGCTGTGTGAGTTCTGGGTGAGTGTTTGGGGCTGACAGTGTGAGTTCTGGGTGAGTGTTTGGGGCTGGCTGTGTGAGTTCTGGGTGAGTGTTTGGGGCTGGCTGTGTGAGTGCTGGGTGAGGGTTTGGGGCTGGCTGTGTGAGTTCAGGGTGAATGTTTGGGGCTGGCTGTGTGAGTTCTGGGTGAGTGTTTGGGGCTAAGGATTTGATACTCATTTCAGGTCTTAATTGATTGTTCACGCTTACAGTGGCTTTCAGACAGCATACATTAATTTTTCGTGTCCCCCCTCCTCTTTTCAGAACATAGATGGACTAGTCCTTCTAAATAAACTGCCAAATCACTGTGCATGGCGCTGACGGTTTTTTTTATAAATAAATACACCTTTTTAAAATAAATAAATTAATGCAAACCGACGCACCTGATGACGACCGTTTGTGTTATGGTCGAAACGTCGTGAGAATTTTTATTGTTTTATATATATTATTATTTTATTGTTTCCCTTCAACGTGACTTTAACGAAAGAGCTAATAATATGAGGGAGGGGGGTGTTTGAGAAATGTGACGTCACATCAAAATGGGCAACTTTATAAATAATTATAGACAACACGTTCTGCTTAATTAAATAGACTTTTTTATACATTTTTTCTCCTACAACATCAGAGTGCAGCGCCACATTAAATACGCACTACAATGACAATAGTTTAAAGCGATTTGAAGCATGTTTAATATTTTTATATTTTTGTGACGTCATGTTTGAGGGGGGGGTCTGACTTTTTGCGACGCCGTGTGACGAGGGGGGGTCAAAAATCGTCCAAAATCGCGTGACGTCATTTATGGACAGCCCCTTTTAACTTTATATATATTTTAATTCTCATCGTCGTCGTGTGTGTGGAAATGTATAGCAGCCAAATGCTCTAAACGCGTTTTTCTACGGAATCTTCGAGACCCATAGACCCACAGCGACCCACAGAGACCCATAGAGACCCACAGAGACCCACAGAGACCCATAGAGACCCACAGAGACCCATAGAGACCCACAGAGACCCACAGAGACCCGCAGAGACCCACAGAGACCAATATACCCATAGAGACCCACAGAAACCCATAGAAACCCACAGAACCACATAGAGACCCATAGAGACCCACAGAGACCCCATAGACCCATAGAGAACCGTAGACCCATACTCATAGAGACCCATAGACCCGCAGAGACCCACAGAGACCCATAGACTCACAGAAACCCTTCGACCCACAGAGACCTACAGACCCACAGAGACCCAGAGACTCGTATAGGCCCACAGAGACCCACAGAAATGCATAGCAGCATCGAAATAATTTAAACGCACTGACATTTTAAATGGACCCGGACAAAATCCACCACGTGGAAAGAGACGCAGACTCGGAATATACAGCAGCAGCAGGCAGGGTCGGGATCGAAACCATGACCTCCTGCACACCTGGCGAGGTAGTCAACATCTCATAGCCACCGTGGTGATGATGAGAGAGACGCAATTTGTACCTCCACACACATGGCACGGTTGACTACGTACGGTGCGAAAAAAAGTTCAAGCCAAAGACAAAGATCCCCCGTATAGCCTTAACTGACTGTTGGGGCAATTGCTATTAGCGAGTAGCACCTATGTTGTAGTGGGTTTAACTCTCCAACACACAGCAACCGGTTAATGCTGTACTAGTAACGAATTGTAAATGTTGTAGTGGGTTTAACTCTCCAACACACAGCAACCGGTGAGTGCTGTACTAGTAACGAATTGTGAATGTTGCAGTGGGTTTAACTCTCCAACACACAGCAACCGGTTAGTGCTGTACTAGTAACGAATTGTAAATGTTGTAGTGGGTTTAACTCTCCAACACACAACTTAGTGCTGTACTAGTAACGAATTGGCCACGTTCTGTTGATGTGACACAAACCCCCCATGAACATTTACTGGCCTTTCACGACATGTGGCAATTTTAGATTCACCCCTCAAATGATGACTAAACCCATCGCCAGGGCAAAGCGGCGATTCCCCCACCCACAACCCACCCCTGCCCACCCACTACCCACCACTACCCACCCCTACCCACCCACTACCTACCCCGACCCACCCCCTACCTACCCCCTACCCACCCCCTACCCACAACCACTCCCTACCCACCTACAACCCACCCCCTACCCACCCACAACCCACCCCTACCCACCTCCTACCCACCCACTAGCCACCCCTACCCACCCCTACCCACCCCTTACCCACCCCCTACCCACCCCCTACCCACCCACAACCCACCCTTGCCCACTCACAACCCACCCACAACCCACCCCCTACTCACCCACGCGCGCGCGACAGTGATGGAGATGCCGTCTCCTGCTCCTGCTGCTGCTGTCTCTGATGCTGGGGGTGGTGCCGATGACCCCGCGTGGCCGAGCCGAGCGGCGTGCCTGTCGCTCGCCCTCTGCGCCTTCCAGGCGCGCGCGGCCCTCGCTCTGTCGCGGGTGGTGGGAGGCCGCCTGCAGCTGCTGCCCGAAGAGCGATGGGTCGTGGCCTGGCTGCTCTATGACGCAGTGGTTCATATCACACTGGTGAGTGAGTGGGTGAGTGGGTGGTGGTGGTGGTGGTGTAGTTACACTGCAGCGCCACACCTATTTACCATCATTAGGGGAAAGAACGGTGATCCAATCTCCGACCCCCCGCAAGGAACAGGTTTGCAGATTTTGCTGCGCATTTCTGTGAAGTCCTGGGGGTGGGGGACATCCCTCAGCCAGGAAACATCGTGAGGCACAAAGTGGGGATGACCCTGCTGAGGCTGCAGTGGTTCAAATATTGGAAGAAGTCACCCCCTGTGAGTGGCTGGCTGAAGAACCATCTGTTGAGGAAGTACTGAAGGCGATCCGGAGTCTGAGACCAGGAAAGGCACCGGGTAGAGATGATCTCCCAATCGAAATGCTGAGGGAGGGTGGCGTTTGTGCACAGACTGTCCTACATGACATCATAACAAACAGTCTGGACCACTGGACCGGTTCCGCAGGACTCGAAGGATGCCCTGGTGGTCCCCATATTTAAGAAGGGAGACCGCACAGACTGTAACAACTACAGAGGCATCTCACTCCTCAGTGTGCTAGGAAAGGTCCTGGCAAGAATTATTCAACATCGCCTTGCCAGGCGCGCTGAGGAGAGGCTTGTGGAGCCCCAATGCGGTTTCAGGAAAGGGCGGTCCTGCACAGATACTATATTTTCTGTCCGTTTACTACAGCAGAGGTGTAGGGAATTCCAACAAGACCTACATCTCTGCTTTATTGACCTGGTCAAAGCCTATGATACCACCAGTATACCTGGGCTCTGGGTTGTTCTTAGCGCTTTCGGAGTCCCTAACCCGCTGCTCACGATCATTAAGGACCTTCATGATGGTGAGCGGGCCCGGATAAAACTACGTGCCGGGAATCGGAGCCATTCCCTGTTCACCTTGGGGTGCGACAGGGATGTCCTCTGGCTCCAATATTATTTAACATCTATTTCGACCACGTAGTTCGTGAAGCCTTCAGTAGCTGTACCGGAGGAATTTCCATCTGGTACAGATACAATGTGAGGCTGATCGATGCCAGGGTACGGTCAAGGGATGGCTCCCTATTGGTCAACCATGCTACGTATGCCGACGACCTGGTAATTGCGGCTCACTCAGAGGAGGAGTTGGAGGCGCTGCGGCTGAAACTGGAGTGTGCCACTAAGAGGTGGCGCCTTACCATCAGCCCCACCAAAACGAAGTACCTGCCTGGGTATTTTGTACGATCGGACACTCCACCCCCACAATTCCCAATCGGTGATGGGGCAGTTGTCGAGAGAGTGGAAAGTTTCCCATACCTGGGCAGTGTGGTCATGACCGGCTCCGGTTTAACAGCAGAGGTCTCACTCCGAATCAGTCGAGCGGCAATATCTTTTAATTGATGCGTAACGCTGCGTGGAAGCTACGTGGTCTGTCGCTCCGTACGAAGCTTCGGGTCTTCTCAGCCACAGTCATTCCCTCTGTTCTCTACGCTTGCGAAATGTGGACCCCCCTAATGGAACATCTTCGTCGGTTAGAAACATTTAGACTGGCCTGCCTACGATCAATCTTGGGTTTAACCAGGCTGGATTGTGTGAGGAGCTCACAAATCCTCGAAAGATCTGGACAAAGTCTCATCGGTGAGCACCTCCGGCAAGCAAGGCTGTGTTGGCTGGGCCATGTTGCCCGCATGCCCAGCCACCGCATGCCGAAACAGCTTTTGTTCTGCCGGATCGAGGGGGCTAAACGGGCGCGGCATAGGCTAGAGAAGAGTTGGAGTGATGTGGTACAGGAGGATGTGGAGCTGGTACCAGCGGTGTCAAGATCGGCCTCTGTGGAGGAGGCTCGTGAAGGACGCTACTGGGCAGTTGGAGGCAGTCGCTCACAACAACGAGCGGAGCGCCGGGTGGCTAAAGCACAGCAAGTTGGCACAGTAGGGGGCACAGGTGGTGCATCAGCCAGTCATCTCGGTCATCTCAGTCAGTATACCCGTGGCACCTGCTGGGTCTGCCCCATGACATCCTGCCAGCGGGCGTTCGACACTTCACGTGGTAGCCTCAAGGTGCACATAGCCTGGCACAAGCGTCGTGGTGACGTCACCGCCACTGAGTGGCGAATGGCGGTTGTCGTTATTATTGGTAATGGTGGTGCTGATGGTGGTGATGGTGGTGGTGATGGTGGTGGTGATGATGGTGGTGGTGGTGATGGTGAGTGATGGTGTAGCTACACTGGGTGAGTGATGGTGTTGCTACGCTGGTGATGGTGTAGCTACGCTGGTGATGGTGTGGCTATGCTGGGTGAGTGATGGTGTAGCTACACTGGGTAATGGTGTAGCTACACTGGCGATGGTGTAGCTACACTGGGTGAGTGATGGTGTAGCTACGCTGGGTGAGTGATGGTGTAGCTACGCTGGTGATGGTGTAGCTACACTGGGTGAGTGTTGGTGTAGCTACACTGGTGATGGTGTAGCTACACTGGGTGATGGTGTAGCTACACTGGGTGAGTGATGGTGTAGCTACGCTGGTGATGGTGTAGCTACACTGGGTGAGTGATGGTGTAGCTACGCTGGTGATGGTGTAGCTACACTGGTGATGGTGTAGCTACACTGGGTGAGTGATGGTGTTGCTACGTTGGTGATGGTGTAGCTACGCTGGTGATGGTGTAGCTACACTGGGTGAGTGATGGTGTAGCTACACTGGTGATGGTGTAGCTACACTGGGTGGGTGATGCTGTTGCTACACTGGGTGATGGTGTAGCTTTGCTGGTGATGGTGTAGCTACACTGGGTGAGTGATGGTGTAGCTACACTGGTGATGGTGTAGCTACACTGGGTGAGTGATGGTGTAGCTACGCTGGTGATGGTGTAGCTACACTGGGTGAGTGATTGTGTAGCTACACTGGGTGAGTGTTGGTGTAGCTACACTGGGTGGGTGATGCTGTAGCTACGCTGGTGATGGTGTAGCTACACTGGGTGAGTGATGGTGTAGCTACACTGGGTGAGTGATGGTGTAGCTACACTGGTGATGGTGTAGCTACATTGGGTGAGTGATGGTGTAGCTACGCTGGTGATGGTGTAGCTACACTGGTGATGGTGTAGCTACACTGGGTGAGTGATGGTGTAGCTACACTGGTGATGGTGTAGCTACACTGGGTGAGTGATGGTGTAGCTACACTGGTGATGGTGTAGCTACACTGGGTGGGCGATGCTGTTGCTACACTGGGTGATGGTGTAGCTTTGCTGGTGATGGTGTAGCTACACTGGGTGAGTGATGGTGTAGCTACGCTGGTGATGGTGTAGCTACACTGGGTGAGTGATGGTGTAGCTACGCTGGTGATGGTGTAGCTACACTGGGTTAGTGATGGTGTAGCTACGCTGGTGATGGTGTAGCTACACTGGGTGAGTGATGGTGTAGCTACACTGGTGATGGTGTAGCTACACTGGGTAAGTGATGGTGTAGCTACACTGGGTGAGTGTTGGTGTAGCTACGCTGGTGATGGTGTAGCTACACTGGGTGAGTGATGGTGTAGCTACACTGGTGATGGTGAAGCTACGCTGGTGATGGTGTAGCTACACTGGGTGATGGTGTAGCTACACTGGGTGAGTGTTGGTGTAGCTACGCTGGTGATGGTGTAGCTACACTGGGTGAGTGATGGTGGAGCTACACTGGTGATGGTGTAGCTACACTGGGTGAGTGATGGTGTAGCTACGCTGGTGATGGTGTAGCTACACTGGGTGAGTGATGGTGTAGCTACACTGGGTGAGTGATGGTGTAGCTACACTGGGTGAGTGATGGTGTAGCTACACTGGTGATGGTGTAGCTACACTGGGTAAGTGATGGTGTAGCTACACTGGGTGATGGTGTAGCTACACTGGGTGAGTGATGGTGTAGCTACACTGGGTGAGTGATGGTGAAGCTACGCTGGTGATGGTGTAGCTACACGGGGTGAGTGATGGTGTAGCTACACTGGTGATGGTGTAGCTACACTGGTGATGGTGTAGCTACACTGGTGATGGTGTAGCTACGCTGGTGATGGTGTAGCTACACTGGGTGATGGTGT
Source organism: Petromyzon marinus (assembly GCF_048934315.1). Lineage (NCBI taxonomy): Eukaryota > Metazoa > Chordata > Hyperoartia > Petromyzontiformes > Petromyzontidae > Petromyzon > Petromyzon marinus. The sequence continues at coordinate 5,551,577 of NC_133690.1, read as the reverse complement.
AGCTACACTGGGTGAGTGATGGTGTAGCTACACTCTGTGAGTGATGGTGTAGCTACACTCTGTGAGTGATGGTGTAGCTACACTCTGTGAGTGATGGTGTAGCTACACCGGCCTGCGTTGTTGGTGTTGCTACACAGCACTTGCCCCAACAGTCTGTCTGAGGCTACACGGTGGGGGTGGGGGGGACCTTTGTCTTTGTGCCTGCAGGAGGGTCCCTTCGTCTGCATCTCGCTGGTGAGCTCTGTGGCGGAGTCGGACAGCGTCCACTCCATGCTGTGTAAGCCAACTGTTCACCGGGGTTCACGTCCACGCCAGCTCTCTGTGTTGTGTTGCATCGTGTTTCTAAGTTTACTGTGTGCTTGTTTTCTCGTTCACCCTTTCCTGATGACGGTTGGAGCTCTGTCGGGACGACAGAGCTCCAATGAGCTCCAATGAGCTCTGTCGTCCCGACAGTTTTTTGTTCCTTCACCTGAAGACGGCCGCTCGCGTTGTGGCCGAAACGTCGTGAGAATTTTATTGTTTTATTTTATTATTTCATTCTCATTCTACGTGGTGGTGACTTTACCGAAAGAACCCAAGAAGATGAATCCTTGCAGTCACGAAAGCTTTCAATCGAAAGATTTCCCCCTCGTTCACACCTGAGGACGGTTGCTTGCGTTGGTCTATTTAGTTTTTTCTCCCCGCTTACCACGTGATGACTTTACTTGAAGGGAACGAAGAGCGTGGATTCCTGCAGTCGCAAAAGCTTCAAATCAAGATGGCACTATTGCGTCCTTGCTTGCTGACGAAAAGTGTTACCGGCAGCGCGTGGCAGCACCGCACATCAGCAGGCGACGGTAGATACGGGGAGAAAGACAGCGAAGGGAAAGCTCTGGAAGGGGTCCATCTGGAAGCCCCCGGGAACCTGCTGGTAGGTTCCAAAAGGGGGGCGTGGCCAGGGCGGGGCGAGGCCACGCCCTGAGGCGGGAGCTCGGGGCTGTTGCTTAAAGTGGATCTCCTCGCCGTTCGTCACCGTAGTCGCCGCCGCCATCTTCACCATCGCCGGCAGGGGCGGAGCCATGGGGGGGGGGCTGGGGGGGGGGGCTCGGCCCCCCCTGAAATTTTGGGAAAGTCGGTAATCGGGATAACCGGATATCCGGCTGCTGCAAAATGCTGCAGGCTGCCACCTTGTGCTGCCCTGCAGGCTGCCACCTTGTGTGCTGCCCTGCAGGCTGCCATCTTGTGCTGCCCTGCAGGCTGCCACCTTGTGCTGCCCGGCAGGCTGCTTGAGCGGCAGCCTTTCGAACTCATCGAACTTATCAGCCACATCAGCGGCTCCGACCTATTAATAAACTCCGAGTTCAAATCCAAGACAATTTGTTTTACCATTGGAAAACATTACACTGGATATCTCAGAATATTGAAGTCAACCCCCCCCCCCCGCTCCCCCCCCCCCCCTCAAAGTCAACATCCTGGCTCAACCCCTGATCACCGGGCCCCGCTAGCTCGACAGCCTGCCAACTGTACTAGCTAGGTAGTGCCACTGAGAGTAGGCACGGTTGTGTGTGAGATATACATAAAGAGTGTGCACCCACGTAGGGTGCGTGCAGTCCCCTTCGCGTGCAAGAGTAAAGAAGGCGCCTCCAATGATTCCTGTCTCCGAACTGCATCACGACACTGACGTAATGACGACTCGACACACTTCCCTTGAGATGGCATCTCATTGAAGACACGTTCACTTGGCATCAGGCGGAGACCTCCACCGCAACAGCCCCGAGTCTCCCGCGCATCTCCCTTATATACCAACACGAGGCCACGCCCCTTTTCTCGATCATTCTCGCCGACTCTGGACGCTCGCTCCACCGGGGGACTCCACAGGTGCCGTGGGTTGATTGCTGTGCCAGGATAGGTGCAGGAGGAGGTCACGGGACAAACCCAGCAGGTGCCGTGGGTTTACTGCTGTGCCAGGCTAGGTGCAGGAGGAGGTCACGGGACAGACCCAGCAGGTGCTGTGGGTTGACTGTTGTGCCAGGCTAGGTGCAGGAGGAGGTCACGGGACAGACCCAGCAGGTGCCCATGGGTTGACTGCTGTGCCAGGCTAGGTGCAGGAGGAGGTCACGGGACAGACCCAGCAGGTGCCCATGGGTTGACTGCTGTGCCAGGCTAGGTGCAGGAAGAGGTCACGGGACAGACCCAGCAGGTGCCGTGGGTTGACTGCTGTGCCAGGCTAGGTGCAGGACGAGGTCACGGGACAGACCCAGCAGGTGCCGTGGGTTGACTGCTGTGCCAGGCTAGGTGCAGGAGGAGGTCACGGGACAGACCCAGCAGCTGCCGAGCATATTCACGGGAACGCGTGCGTGTGTGTGTCTGTGTGTGTGTCTGTGTGTGTCTGTGTGTCTGTGTGTGTCTGTGAGTGTGTGTGTCTGTGTGTATGTCTGTGTGTGTGTGTGTCTGTGTGAGTCAAGGCCTATGCTACCATCAGTAGGCCTGGGCTCTGGGTTGTTCTTCGTGCTTTCGGAGTCCTTGACCCTCTGCTCATGCTCATTAAGGACCTTCATGATGGTGAGCGGGCCTGGGTAAAACTACGTGGCCGGCGTCAGAGCCATTGCCTGTACACCTTGGGGTGCGACAGGGATGTCCTCTGGCTCCAACATTATTTAACATCTATTTCGATCACGTAGTTCGTGAAGCCTTCAGTAGCTGTACCCGATGAATTTCCATCTGGTACAGATACAATGGGAGGCTGATCGATGCCCGGGTGCGGTCAAGGGATGGCTCCCTATTGGTCAACCACGTTACGTATGCCGGAGACTTGGTAATTTCGGCATACTCAGAGGAGGAGATGGAGATGCTGCTGCTGAGACTGGAGTGTGCCACTAAGAGGTGCGGCCTTACCATCAGCCCCACCAAAACTAAGCAACTGCCTGGGTATGTTGTACCATCGGGCACTCTACCCCCACAACTCCCAATTGGTGATGGGGCAATTGTGGAGAGAGTGGAGAGTTTCCCATACCTGGGTAGTGTGCTTATAACCGGCTCCAGTTTAACAGCAGAGGTCTCACTCCGAAACAGTCGAGCGGCAATATCTTTTCATCGGTTGCGTAACGCTGTGTGGAAGCTACCTAGTCTGTCGCTCCGCACTAAGCTTCAGGTCTTCTCGGCCACGGTCATTCCCTCCCTTCTCTACCCTTGCGAAACGTGGACCCCCCTAATGGAACATCTTCGCCGGTTAGAAACATTTAGGCTGGCCTGCCTACGATCCATCCTGGGTTTAACCAGGCTGGATTGTGTGAGGAGCTCACAAATCCTTGAAAGATCTGGGCACGGTCCTATCGGTGAGCTCCTCCGGCAGGCAAGGCTGCGTTGGCTGGGTCATGTAGCCCGCATGCCCAGCCACCGCATGCCGAAACAGCTTTTGTTCGGCCGGATTGAGGGGGCTAAACGGGCGCGGCACGGGCTAGATAAGAGATGGAGTGATCTGGTACAGGAGGACGTGGAGCTGAGTGGACTTGCCGATGACTGGTACCAGTGGTGTCAAGATCGGCCTCTGTGTAGGAGGCTCGTGAAGGACGCTACTGGGCAGTTGGAGGTAGTCACCCTCCAACAAGAACGGAGGGCGGAGGAGCGACGCTCACAACAACGAGCGGAGCGCCGGGTGGCTAATGCACAGCAGGTTGGCACAGTAGGGGGCACAGGTGGTGCATCAGTCATCTCAGTCATCTCAGTCAGTCGACCCGTGGCACTTGGGTCTGCCCCGTGACCTCCTGCCCGCTGGCGTTCGACACTTCACGTGGCCTCAAGGTGCACATGGCCTGGCACAAGTGTCGTGGTGACGTCACCGCCACTTAGTGGCGAATGGCGGTTGTTGTTGTTGTGTGTTTGTGTGTCAGTGTGTGTGTGGTGTGTGTGTGTCAGTGTAGCGGTTAGCGCTACGCTGTGCTACGAACCCGGCGACCCGAATTCGATTCCCGCTCACGGCCAACACCGCCAGTGACGATTATCTAAACCGGTCCAGGGCCTCCCCCTAGGTTGACTCAGCCTCAAATGAGTACCTGCTGCGATGTGCAGTAAACATCGCCACTGGGGAGACAAAGGCGGTCGGGCCTGGTGCTGGCCACCCACCCCCTCGTGTGCCACAGTGCCGGTAGCCTTCACAGGTGCTGCTACTCGCTAACAGCACTTGCCACTACAGCCTGTTAGAGGCTACACGGGGGACCTTTGTCTGTGTGTCTATAGGTGCTGCTCGCTACTCACAGCACTTGCCCCTACAGCCCTGTTAGAGGCTACACGGGGGACCTTTGTCTGTGTCTACAGCTGCTGCTCGCTACACACAGCACTTGCCCCCTACAGCCCTGTTATGTCTGTAGGGGCAGTTTAACGCGAACGAGACGACAACAACAACAACAATCACAAAGCCAACGGCGACTCGAACGATGCTTTATTAATCCGCGGGGCCGCCCTCAGTCATCCCAGAGCAGGATCAGCTCCTCGTCGTCCTCGTCCCACGGGAAGGGTTCCATCCAGCGCAGGTCGCCGGCGTTCTGCTGGAAGCGCACCAAGTCGCCAAAGTCGCGGTCGGGGTGGACGACCATGCCACCACCACCACGCTCCTCTTGCTCCCCCTGCTCCTCCTCGTCGAGGAAGACGAAGATTCCGTCGCCGTGCCCGCCGTGGTGGAAGAAGTGGCGCTCTGGTGGTGTTGGGAAGGTAGAGGGGGAGGAGGGGAGAGGGAGGTGAGGGGGTAGGAGGAGGAGGGGGGAGGAAGAGGTGGAGGTGGAGGAAAGTAGGGGTGGGAAGGAGGAGGTCAAACACGTGTCGTTACACAGAGACACACAGAGACCCATAGAGACACACAGAGACCCATAGAGACACACAGAGACCCATAGAGACACACAGAGACCCAAAGATACACAGAGACCCAAAGATACAAAGAGACACATAGAGACACACAGAGACCCATAGAGATACACAGAGACCAATAGAGACACACAGACACCCATAGAGATACAGAAAAAGAGAGACATACAGAGACCCATAGAGACATACAGAGACCCATAGAGATATAGAGACCCATAGATACACACAGATCAATAGAGACACACAGAGACACACAGAGACCCACAGAGACCCATAGAGACACAGAAAAACAGAGACATACAGAGACCCATAGAGGCACACAGAGACCCATAGAGATACACAGGGACCCATAGTTACACACAGATCCATAGAGACACACAGAGACCCATAGAGACACACAGAAAAACAGAGACATACAGAAACTCATAGAGACACACAGAGATCCATAGAGATACACAGAGACCCAGAGATACACACAGATCCATAGAGACACACAGAGACCCATAGATACACACAGATCCATAGAGACACACAGAGACCCAAAGAGACCCACAGAGACCCATTGAGACACAGAAAAGCAGAGACATACAGAGACCCATAGAGGCACACAGAGACCCATAGAGATACACAGGGACCCATAGTTACACACAGATCCATAGAGACACACAGAGACCCATAGAGACACACAGAAAAACAGAGACATACAGAGACTAATAGAGACACACAGAGACCCATAGAGACACACAGAGACCCATAGAGATACACAGGGACCCATAGATACACACAGATCCATAGAGACACACAGAGACCCATAGATACACACAGATCCATAGAGACACACAGAGACACACAGAGACCCACAGAGACCCATAGAGACACAGAAAAACAGAGACATACAGGGACCCATAGATACACACAGATCCATAGAGACACACAGAGACCCACAGAGACCCACAGAGACCCATTGAGACACAGAAAAGCAGAGACATACAGAGACCCATAGAGACACACAGAGACCCATAGAGATACACAGGGACCCATAGATACACACAGATCCATAGAGACACACAAAGACCCATAGAGACACACAGAAAAACAGAGACATACAGAGACTCATAGAGACACACAGAGACCCATAGAGATACACAGAGACCCAGAGATACACACAGATCCATAGAGACACACAGAGACCCATAGAGACACACAGAGACCCATAGATACACACAGATCCACAGAGACCCACAGAGACCCACAGAGACCCACAGAGACCCATTGAGACACAGAAAAACAGAGACATACAGAGACCCATAGAGACACACAGAGACCCATAGAGATACACAGAGACCCATAGATAAACACAGATCCATAGAGACACACAGAGACCCATAGAGACACGGAAAAACAGAGACCCATGGAGATCCATGGAGATCTATGGAGCCCGTGAAGGCGTTCCTGCCGTAGGCCGCGAGACCAAAACGTCGCTTACCCTGCATGAGCACCATGGGATCTGGCACCGTCCGTCTCTGGAGGAAGTAGAGGCAGCAGGCGAGCTACAGGCAGACAGGAACTCACACACACACACACAGACACACACAGACACACACACACACACACAGACAGACACACACACAGACACACACAGACACACAGACACACACACAGAGACACACACAGACACACACACAGACACACACAGACACACACACACAGACACACACACACACAGACACACACACAGACACACAGACACACACAAAGACACACACACAGACACACACAGACACACACACAGTGGGGGGTGAGTTTGTGTGGTGATTGAGGAAGTGAGTGGCTGAGTGAGTGAGCGAGTGTTGAGTGAGCGGTGAGTGAATGAGCGAGTGGTGAGTGAGCGAGTGGGAGAGTGGGTGAGTGATCAAGTGGTGAGCGAGTGGTGAGCGAGTGGTGAGCGAGTGTGCGATTGGTGAGCGATTGAGCGAGTGGGTGAGTGGGCAAGCGGCCGAGTGAACGAGTGGTGAGCGAGTGTACGAGTGGTGAGCGGGCGGGCGAGTTTGCTGTTCGCGTGCATTACCCACCAATCCAAGGGAAATCCCGGCGAGTGACGTCACAAAGACGATGACGTTGCATGACCTGGTGCAGGATGCGCACTGAGACACGGTCAGCCACAGGTGGAAGTCCTGGGGCAGAACGCAGAGGCAAAGACAAAGACGAAGGTCGATTCCAAACGTGTTCTACGGCATGTACTGTACTACACTACATGATACACTACTATATGCTACACTACATTATACACTACGACAGTACATTATATACTACTACACTACATTATATACTACTACACTACTATATACTACTACACTACATTATATACTACTACACTACATTATATACTACTACACTACATTATATACTACTACACTACACTATATACTACTACACTACATTATATACTACTACTACACTACATTATATACTACACTACATTATATACTGCTACACTACTATATACTACTACACTACTATATACTACTACACTACTATATACTACTACAATACATTATATACTGCTACACTACTATATACTACTACACTACATTATATACTACTACACTACAATATATACTACTACACTATATACTACTACGCTACATTATATACTACTACTACACTACATTCTATACTACTACACTACATTATATACTGCTACACTACTATATACTACTACACTACTATATATTACTACACTACTATATACTACTACAATACATTATATACTGCTACACTACATTATACACCACTACACTACATTATAAACTACTACACTACATCATATACTACTACATTATAAACTACTACACTACATTATGTACTACTACACTACATTATATACTACTACACTATACACTACTATACTACATTATATACTACTACATTATATACTACTACACTGCATTATGTACTACTACACCACATTAAATACTACTACACTACATTATACACTGCTACACTACATTATATACTACTACACTACATTATATACTACTACACTATACACTACTACACTACATTATACACTACTATATACTAAACTACATTATACACTACTACACTACATTATATACTACTACACTACATTATATACTACTACACTATACACTACTACACTACATTATATACTACTACACTACATTATACACTACTCCACTACTATATACTACACTACATTACACACTACTACACTACATTATACACTACTACACTACATTATACACTACTATACACGTAATACACTACTATATACTACTATATACTACACTACATTATACACTACCATACACATTATACACTACTATATACAACACTACATTATACACTACTATACACATTATACACTACTGTATACTATACTACATTATATACTACTAAACACATTATATACTACTATATACTACGCTACATTATATACTACTACACTACATTATATACTACTACACTACATTATATACTACTACACTATACACTACTACACTACATTATATACTACTACACTACATTATATACTACTACACTACATTATGCACTACTACACTTCATTATATACTACACTACATTATATACTACTACACTACATTATACACTACTACACAACATTATATACTACTACACTACGTCACGGCCTGGGACAGACAGAGAGACACAGAGACACGGCATGGGACAGACAGAGAGACACAGAGAGACATACAGAGAGACACAGAGACACGACATGGGACAGACAGAGAGACACAGAGAGACAGACAGAGAGACACAGAGACACGACATGGGACATACAGAGAGACGAAGAGACACGACATGGGACAGAGAGACACGGCCTGGGAGAGACAGAGAGACACAGAGACATACAGAGAGACACAGAGACACGGAATGGGACAGAGAGATACGGCCTGGGACAGACAGAGAGACAAAGAGACAGAGAGACACAGAGACACGGCATGGGACAGAGAGATACGGCCTGGGACAGAGAAAGAGAGACACAGAGACAAACAGAGAGACACAGAGACATACAGAGAGACACAGAGACACGGCATTGGACAGAGAGACACGGCCTGGGACAAACAGAGAGACACAGAGACAAAAAGAGAGACACAGAGACACGGCCTGGGACAGACAGAGAGACACGACATGGGACAGACAGAGACACACAGAGACACGGCCTGGGACAGACAGAGAGACACAGAGACGCGGCATGGGACAGAGATACACGGCCTGGGACAGACAGAGAGACACAGAGACAGACACAGAGAGACACAGAGACAGATACAGAGAGACACAGATACAGACACAGAGAGACACGACATGGGACAAAAACAGACACAGAGAGATACGGCATGGGACAGAGACAGACACAGAGAGACACGGCCTGGGACAGATAGACAGACACAAAGACAAACAGAGAGACATAGAGACAGACACAGAGAGACACGGCATGGGACAGAGACAGACACAGAGAGACACGGCATGGGACAAAGACAGACAGAGAGACACAGAGACAGACACAGAGAGATACAGAGACAGACACAGAGAGACACGGCATGGGACAGAGACAGACAGAGAGACACGGCCTGGGACAGACAGAGAGACACAGAGACAGACACAGAGAGATACAGAAACAGACACAGAGAGACACGGCATGGGACAGAGACAGACACAGAGAGACACGACATGGGACAGAGACAGAAACACAGAGAGAAACGGGACGGGACAGAGACAGACACAGAGATACACAGAGACAGACACAGAGAGACACGGGACGGGATAGAGACAGACACAGAGAGACACGACATGGGACAGAGACAGACACAGAGAGACACGGGACGGGACAGAGACATAAACACAGAGAGACACAGAGACAGACACAGAGAGATACAGAGAGATACAGAGACATACAGAGAGAAACAGAGACACGGCATGGGACAGAGACAGACACAGAGAGACACGGCCTGGGACAGACAGACAGACACAGAGACAAACAGAGAGACACAGAGAGACACGGGACGGGACAGACAGAGAGACACAGAGACATACAGAGAGACACAGAGAGACACGGCATGGGACAGAGACAGACACAGAGAGACACGGCTTGGGACAGAGACAGAAACAGAGACAAACAGAGAGACACAGAGACAGACACAGAGAGACACAGAGACAAACAGAGAGACACAGAGAGACACGGCCTGGGACAGACAGAGAGACACAAAGACAAACAGAGACAGACACAGAGAGACAGGGCTTGGGACAGAGACAGAAACAGAGACAAACAGAGAGACACAGAGACAGATTCAGAGAGACACAGAGAGACACGGCCTGGGACAGACAGAGAGACACAAAGACAAACAGAGACAGACACAGAGAGACACGGCATGGGACAGAGACAGAAACACAGAGACAGACACAGAGAGATACAGAGACAGACACAGAGAGACACAGAGACAGATTCAGAGAGACACAGAGACAGACACAGAGAGACACGACATGGGACAGAGACATACACAGAGAGACACGGCATGGGACAGAAACATACACAGAGAGACACGGCCTGGGACAGACAGAGAGACACAAAGACACAGAGACAGACACAGAGAGACACGGCATGGGACAGAGACAGAAACACAGAGACAGACACAGAGAGATACAGAGACAGACACAGAGAGACACAGAGACAGACACAGAGAGACACGACATGGAACAGAGACATACACAGAGAGACAGGGCATGGGACAGACAGAGAGACACAGAGACAAACAGAGAGACACAGAGACAGACAGAGAGAGACACGGCATGGGACAGAGACAGAGACAGAGACATACAGAGAGACACAGAGACAGACAGAGAGACACAGAGACAGACACAGAGAGACACAGAGACAGACACAGAGAGACACGACATGGGACAGAGACAGAAACACAGAGACAGACACAGAGAGACACAGAGAGACACAGAGACAGGCACAGAGAGACACAGAGAGACACAGAGACAGAGAGACACAGAGACAGACACAGAGAGACACAGAGACAGACACAGAGACAGACACAGAGACAGAGAGACACAGAGACAGAGACACACAGACACAGAGACAGAGAGACACGGGACGGGAGTCTCACCTGAATTGTCACGCTGAGCCATGACAGCCACGCCGTGGAGCTTCCCCTGAAACACAGGGGGGGGGGGGGAGACGTGGGGGGAGGGGTGGGGGGAGGGGTGGGGGGACGTGGTTGGAGGGGTGGGGGGCGACGTGGGGGGAGGGGTGGGGGGAGACGTGGGGGGAGGGGTGGGGGGGAGACGTGGGGGGAGGGGTGGGGGGAGGGGTGGGGGGGAGAGGTGGGGGGAGTGGTGTCAGGATGACCAACGCAATGATTATAATATATATGATTATAATATATATGATTATAATATATCAATAATTAAGGTTTGTTTGATGTTAGATCGCGTTAATATGAATTACTGTGTCGTTAAAGCCGCCACCACCCGACGTGGCCAATTATTTAAGGGGTTTGCGTTACGTAAACAGAACGTGGCCAATTCGTTACTAGTACAGCACTAACCGGTTGCTGTGTGTTGCAGAGTTAAATCCACTACAATATTTACAATTCGTTACTAGTACAGCACTAACCAGTTACTGTGTGTTGGAAAGTTAAACCCACTACAACATTTACAATTCGTTACTAATACAGTACTAACCGGTTGCTGTGTGTCGGAGAGTTAAACCCACTACTACATTTAGAATGTGTTACTAGTACAGCACTAACCGGTTGCTGTGTGTTGGAGGGTTAAACCCACTACAACATTTACAATTCGTTACTAGTACAGCACTAACCGGTTGCTGTGTGTTGGAGAGTTAAACCCACTGCAACATTTACAATTCGTTACTAGTACAGCACTAACCGGTTGCTGTGTGTTGGAGAGTTAAACCCACTGCAACATTTACAATTCGTTACTAGTACAGCACTAACCGGTTGCTGTGTGTTGGAGAGTTAAACCCACTGCAACATTTACAATTCGTTACTGGTACAGCACTAACCGGTTGCTGTGTGTTGGAGAGTTAAACCCACTGTGACATTTACAATTCGTTACTAGTACAGCACTAACCGGTTGCTGTGTGTTGGATAGTTAAACCCACTACTACATTTACAATTCGTTACTAGTACAGCACTAACCGGTTGTTGTGTGTTGGAAAGTTAAACCTACTACGACATTTACTATTCATTACTAGTACAGCACTAACCCGTTGCTGTGTGTTGGAGAGTTAAACCCACTACAACATTATCAATTCGTTACTAGTACCGCACTAACCGGTTGCTGTGTGTTGGAGAGTTAAACCCACTACTACTTTTACAATTCGTTACTAGTACAGCATTAACCGGTTGCTGTGTGTTGGAGAGTTAAACCCACTAGTACATTTACAATTCGTTACTAGTACAGCACTAACCGGTTGCTGTGTGTTGGAGAGTTAAACCCACTGCAACATTTACAATTCGTTACTAGTACAGCACTAACCGGTTGCTGTGTGTTGGATAGTTAAACCCACTACAACATTTACAATTCGTTACTAGTACAGCACTAACCGGTTGTTGTGTGTTGGAAAGTTAAACCTACTACGACATTTACTATTCATTACTAGTACAGCACTAACCGGTTGCTGTGTGTTGGAGAGCTAAACCCACTACGACATTTACAATTCCTTACTTTTACAGCACTAACCCGTTGCTGTGTGTTTGAGAGTTAAACCCACTACAACATTATCAATTCGTTACTAGTACCGCACTAACCGGTTGCTGTGTGTTGGAGAGTTAAACCCACTGCAACATTTACAATTCGTTAATAGTACAGCACTAACCGGTTGCTGTGTGTTGGAGAGTTAAACCCACTGCAACATTTACAATTCATTACTAGTACAGCACTAACCGGTTGCTGTGTGTTGGAGAGTTAAACCCACTGTGACATTTACAATTCGTTACTAGTACAGCACTAACCGGTTGCTGTTTGTTGGAGAGTTAAACCCACTACAACATTTACAATTCGTTACTAGTACAGCACTAACCGGTTGCTGTGTGTTGGAGAGTTAACCACTACAACATTTACAATTCGTTACTAGTACAGCACTAACCGGTTGCTGTGTGTTGGAGAGTTAAACCCACTACAACATTTACAATTCGTTACTAGTACAGCACTAACCGGTTGCTGTGTGTTGGAGAGTTAAACCCACTGCAACATTTACAATTCGTTACTAGTACAGCACTAACCGGTTGCTGTGTGTTGGAGAGTTAAACCCACTGCAACATTTACAATTCGTTAATAGTACAGCACTAACCGGTTGCTGTGTGTTGGAGAGTTAAACCCACTGCAACATTTACAATTCATTACTAGTACAGCACTAACCGGTTGCTGTGTGTTGGAGAGTTAAACCCACTGTGACATTTACAATTCGTTACTAGTACAGCACTAACCGGTTGCTGTGTGTTGGAGAGTTAAACCCACTGCAACATTTACAATTCGTTAATAGTACAGCACTAACCGGTTGCTGTGTGTTGGAGAGTTAAACCCACTGCAACATTTACAATTCATTACTAGTACAGCACTAACCGGTTGCTGTGTGTTGGAGAGTTAAACCCACTGTGACATTTACAATTCGTTACTAGTACAGCACTAACCGGTTGCTGTTTGTTGGAGAGTTAAACCCACTACAACATTTACAATTCGTTACTAGTACAGCACTAACCGGTTGCTGTGTGTTGGAGAGTTAACCACTACAACATTTACAATTCGTTACTAGTACAGCACTAACCGGTTGCTGTGTGTTGGAGAGTTAAACCCACTACAACATTTACAATTCGTTACTAGTACAGCACTAACCGGTTGCTGTGTGTTGGAGTTTTAAATCCACTACTACTTTTACAATTCGTTACTAGTACAGCACTAACCGGTTGCTGTGTGTTGGAGAGTTAAACCCACTACAACATTCACAATTCGTTACTAGTACAGTGCTAACCGGTTGCTGTGTGTTGGAGAGTTAAACCCACTGCTACATTTACAATTCGTTACTAGTACAGTGCTAACCGGTTGCTGTGTGTTGGAGAGTTAAACCCACTGCTACATTTACAATTCGTTACTAGTACAGCACTAACTGGTTGCTGTGTGTTGGAGAGTTAAACCCACTACAACATTCACAATTCGTTACTAGTACAGCACTAACCGGTTGCTGTGTGTTGGAGAGTTTAACCCACTACAACATTCACAATTCGTTACTAGTACTGCACTAACCGGTTGCTGTGTGTTGGAGAGCTTAACCCACTACAACATTTACAATTCGTTACTAGTACAGCACTAACCGGTTTGCTGTGTGTTGTGTGTTTTTTTGTTTATTTTGACTAATTTTGAACCTATCAAGGTGACTTTACCGAAAGACCCAAACAATTTGAATTCCTGCAGTCACGACAACAAGAAGCACTTTCGCAGAAATGAGTTTGTCGATCTCGGTGATGATTTCAAAGTGGCATCAAAGCTCCCAGCGGCTTCCTAATAACGGAAGGAAGACAGCGTTCCAGACAGCCACGGAAGCGCGCCTTACCCGGCTAAAACATTTTAGATGAATATATAACAAAAAAGTTAAAAGGGGCCGTCCATAAATGACGTCACACGGCGTCACAAAAAGTCAGACCCCCCCTCAAATATGACGTCACAAAGCTCTGCCCCCCCCCCCCCCACAAAAATATTTCCAATTTTAAAATAAAACATGCTTCAAATCGCTTTAAACTATTGTCATTGTAGTGCGTATTTAATGTGGCGCTGCACTCTGATGTTGTAGGAGAAAACATTTATTTAAAAATATATATCTATTTAATTAAGTAGAACGTTTTGATTTAAAGATTTCGTGACTGCAGGGATTCATATTCTTGGTTCTTTCGGTAAAGTCACCACCACGTGGAAGGGAAACAATAAAATAATAAAAATATAAAACAATAAAATTCTCACGACGTTTCAACTGCAACACAAGCAGCAATCATCATCAGGTGTGAAAACCACATCAAGCAAATTTTAAAAAAAGTTGCGGGTTATTTTTAACGTTAGCACCACGGAGAGCGATTTGGCAGTTATTCAGATGGACGAGTCCATCTATTTTGATTTAAAGCTTTCGTGACTGCAATAATTATTATTCTTAACTCTTTCGGTAAAGTCACATTGAAGGGAAACAATAGAATAATAAAATATATATAAAACAATAAACATTCTCACGACGTTTCGACCATAACACACGTCGTGAGATTTTTTATTGTTTTATATATATTTTATTATTTTATTGTTTCCCTTCAACGTGACTTTACCGAAAGAGCTAAGAATATGAGTCCATCTATGTTCGGAAAAGAGTAGGGGGGGAGACGAAAATAATGGATGCGGTCTGAAAGCCACCATAAGCGTGAACAATCATTTATGGACGACCCCTTAACACAACTCGTCCATATGAATAACTGCCAAATCGCTCTCCGTGGTGCTAACGTTAAAATAAAACGCCACTTTTTACAATTATTTCCTGCTGTGGTTTTCACACCTGATGATGATTGCTCGTGTTGCAGTCGAAACGTCGTGATAATTTTATTGTTTGATATTTTTATTATTTTATTGTTTCCCTTCTACGTGGTGACTTGACCGAAAGAACTAACAATATAAGCAGAACGTGTTGTCTATATTTATTTAAAGTTGCGCATTTTGATGCGACGTCACATTTCTCAAACCCTCCCACCCCTCCTCCTCGTCACACATCGTCACAAATGTCTGACCCATCCTCCACCCCCACCCCCACCTAGGCGCGTGACGTCATTTATGGACGGCCCCAAGTCGTTTCAGGTTTACTTACCAGCGCCAAATCGCCGTGAGCAGAGAATGCGGCCTCCAAACGCCCGACGCTACGAGCGGCGGTGGCATTGTAACGGGGAGCGAGGCCAACGGAGGGTCCACCTCCATGCCTGGGCTCAGCAGCAGCAGAAGCAGCAGAGGCAGCAGCAGCAGCAGGCAGACGAGCCACGTGCGCTGAGATAGCATGGCGGATCTTCTCCCTCTGAAGCAACCTCACCCTCCTTATCCCTCCGCTCGGCGTCAATGAAGGGAATGAGCCGTGTGGGTGAGCGTTGCGAGATAGCGTGTCAGTGTTTTCGAGGTAGTGTGTGAGAGTGTGGGAGCGTGTATGTGTGTGAGAGAGTATGGGAGCATGTGTGTGTGTGTGAGAGTGTGTGTGTGTGTGAGAGTGTGTGTGTGAGAGTGTGTGTGTGAGAGAGTGTGTGAGAGTGTGTGTGTGTGAGAGTGAGTGTGTGAGAGAGTGTGTGTGTGTGAGAGTGTGTGTGAGAGTGTGAGAGAGAGTGTGTGTGTGAGTGTGTGAGAGAGTGTGTGTGAGAGTGTGAGAGTGTGTGTGTGAGAGTGTGTGTGAGACTCTGAGAGAGTGTGTGTGTGAGTGTGTGTGTGAGAGTGTGTGTGTGAGTGTGTGTGAGAGTGTGTGTGTGAGAGTGTATGTGAGAGTGTGTGTGTGAGAGTGTGTGTGTGAGAGAGAGTGTGTGTGTGAGAGAGTGTGTGTGAGAGAGTGTGTGTGTGTGAGAGAGAGTGAGTGTGTGAGAGTGTGTGAGAGTGTGATAGAGTGTGTGAGAGTGTGTGTGTGTGAGAGAGAGAGTGAGAGAGTGTATTTAGATTTTTTTTAGAGCGTGTGAAAAAGCGTGCGTCCTTGTCAGAGTTCGTCTCATAATGACGTAGCTAGTCACGTGTCAGTTCTACGCGCGTCACGATGAGCGTTACGTAACCAACGCACCACGTGACCGCCGCGCCAACGCGCGCGTGCGCACTGGCCGTTTCCGTTTCAACGGCTCGGCGAACACTGCCCATAGACTCAACACTGCCCATAGACTCAGCACTGCCCATAGACTCAACCCTGCCCATAGACTCAACACTGCCCATAGACTCAGCACTGCCCATAGACTCAGCACTGCCCATAGACTCAACACTGCCCATAGACTCAGCACTGCCCATAGACTCAGCACTGCCCATAGACTCAACACTGCCCATAGACTCAGCACTGCCCATAGACTCAACACTGCCCATAGACTCAACACTGCCCATAGACTCAGCACTGCCCATAGACTCAACACTGCCCATAGACTCAACCCTGCCCATAGACTCAACACTGCCCATAGACTCAGCACTGCCCATAGACTCAGCACTGCCCATAGACTCAACACTGCCCATAGACTCAGCACTGCCCATAGACTCAACACTGCCCATAGACTCAGCACTGCCCATAGACTAACATTGCCCATAGACTCAGCACTGCCCATAGACTCAGCACTGCCCATAGACTCAACACTGCCCATAGACTCAGCACTGCCTATAGACTAACACTGCCCATAAACTCAGCACTGCCCATAGACTCAGCACTGCCCATAGACTCAGCACTGCCCATAGACTCAACACTGCCCCATAGACTCAGCACTGCCCATAGACTCAACACTGCTCATAGACTCAACACTGCCCATAGACTCAGCACTGCCCATAGACTCAACACTGCCCATAGACTGAACACTGCCCCTTCGACTTAATACTGCACCATAGACTCAGCACTGCCCATAGACTTCTTCATGGTTTGAGTGATAGCTTTGCGAATTGTATAGTCGGAGTAACCATTAGCTTTAAGAGCTTGGTGTACCTGCTTGAGTTCACTGCCTATGTGTTCCTGGTCGGATATGCATTGGGCTCTAAGGTACAGAGTCTTGATGAGAGAATTCTTCTGTGATGGATGGTGGTGGGAATCCGGTTTCAGATAAGCATCCGTATGGGTAGCTTTCCTGTAGACAGAGTGGCTCATTGAACCATCAGGTCTCTTTTTTATTAGGACATCCAAAAAAGGTAGCTTGCCATCTTTTCGACTTCCATGGTAAATCTGATGGCTGGGTGTATGGAATTGATGTGGTCGAAGAATTGGTCTAGAGCTGGCCGGCCATGTGGCCAGATGACAAAAGTGTCATCCACTTACCTCTTCCATAAGGTGAGGCACAGAGTGGCAGTCTGGATGGCGTCAGTCTCAAATTTCTCCATGAAAATGTTAGCTATAACCGGAGATAGGGGGAGCCCATTGGGGTGCCCTCACTTTGTTTGTAGAAAGTTCCATTCCAAGTGAAGTATGTATTGGTTAAACAGTGTCTCACCAGGGGGGGTACCTAAGTGTTTAGTCCTTGATGAACCAAGTCTTCAATCATTCGCGATGGTGTCAGGTACAGGAACCTTGGTGAATAAGGAAACTACATCAAAACTGACAAGCAGGTCGTCTGGGGAAAGGGAAATACCCTTGATTGTCGATTCCAGGTGAGTAGAATTTTGTACCGCAGAGGTGGTTTTTCCAGTGAAAGGACGCAGGATTTCAGACAAAAAACGAGCTAGTTTGTAGGTGGGGGAGTTGATAGTAGAGACGATGGGACGAAGGGGTGTATCTACTTTATGTTTTTTTTGGTAAGCCGTATAATCTTGGTGGCCTGGCAGCAGAAGTTTTCAATGAAAACTGTTTAGATTGATCCATTAATGCGGTTGAATCAGCCTCATCACACAAACCAACAGTACCCTGGTGTCTACAAACTAAGTTGCCTCTGTGGTAGTAGTTACATTGGAGAAACCAAACGCCATGTCTCGGACCGCATTCGTGAACACAAAGCAGACCTTAAACACAGTAGGACCAACACCTCAGCCGTGGTAGATCATTGTTATAATTCAGTAGGCTCACATGACATTGACTTTTCCAAGACAGAGGTTCTTTGTAAGCCATCTGGCTACCATAAGAGATTCGTTCATGAGGCTATCCACATATACAAGCACAGAGACAATTTCAACCGAGAAGATGGATTCTGGCTTAGCAATCATTGGAAGGATTTGATAAACCATTTCAGGTCTTAATTGATTGTTCACGCTTACAGTGGCTTTCAGACAGCATACAATAATTTTTCGTCTCCCCCCTCCTCTTTTCAGAACATAGATGGACTAGTCCTTCTAAATAAACTGCCAAATTGCTGCGCGTGGCGCTGACGCTTTTAAGTAAATAAATAAATACACCGTTTACAAATAAATAAATTAATGCAACCTGACACACCTGATGACGACCGTTTGTGTTATGGTCGAAACGTCGTGAGAGTTTTTATTGTTTTATATATATTTTATTATTTATTGTTTCCCTTCAACGTGACTTTACCGAAAGAGCTAAGAATATGAGGGAGGGGGGTGTTTGAGAAATGTGACGTCACATCAAAATGGGCAACTTTCAATAATTATAGACAACCCGTTCTGCTTAATTAAATAGACTTTTTTTTATAAATGTTTTCTTCTACAACATCAGAGTGCAGCGCCACATTAAATACGCACCACAATGACAATAGTTTAAAGCGATTTGAAGCATATTTTATATATATATTTGCGTGACGTCATGTTTGAGGGGGGGCGTCTGACTTTTTGTGACGCCGTGTGACGAGGGGGGGGGGTCAAAAATCATCCAAAATCGCGTGACGTCATTTATGGACGGCCCCATACGCTGTGTAACAAAACAATATACATTTTAATTATCATCGTCGTCGTGTCTGTGGAAATGTATAGCAGCCAAATACTCTAAACGCGTTTTTCTACGGAATCTTCGAGACCCATAGACCCACATAGACCCACAGATACCGATAGAGACCCATATAGACCCGCAGAGACCCACAGAGACCCATAGAGACCCACAGAGACCCATAGAGACCCACAGAGACCCACAGAGACCAATATACCCATAGAGACCCACAGATTACCCATAGAGACCCACATAACCCCATAGAGACCCATAGAGACACACAGAGACCCCATAGACCCATAGAGACCCGTAGACCCATACTCATAGAGACCCATAGACCCCATAGACCCATAGAGACCCATAGACCCATACTCATAGAGACCCATAGACCCGCAGAGACCCACAGAGACCCATAGACTCACAGAAACCCTTCGACCCACAGAGACCTACAGACCCACAGAGACCCAGAGACTCGTATAGACCCGCAGAGACCCACAGAAATGCATAGCAGCATCGAAAGAATTTAAACGCACTGACATTTTAAATGGACCCGGACAAAAATCCACCACGTGGAGAGAGACGCAGACTCGGAATATACAGCAGCAGCAGGCAGGGTCGGGATCGAACCCACGACCTCCTGCACACCTGGCGAGGTAGTCAACATCTCATAGCCACCGTGGTGATGATGAGAGATACGCAATTTTTACCTCCACACACATGGCACGGTTGACTACGTACGGTGCGAAAAAAAGTTCAAGCCAAAGACAAAGATCCTCCGTATAGCCTTAACAGACTGTTGGGGCAAGTGCTATTAGCGAGTAGCACCTATGTTGTAGTGGGTTTAACTCTCCAACACACAGTAACCGGTTAGTGCTGTACTAGTAACGAATTGTAAATGTTGTAGTGGGTTTAACTCTCCAACACACAGCAACCCGTTAGTGCTGTACTAGTAACGAATTGTAAATGTTGCAGTGGGTTTAACTCTCCAACACACAGCAACCGGTTAGTGCTGTACTAGTAACGAATTGTGAATGTTGCAGTGGGTTTAACTCTCCAACACACAGCAACCGGTTAGTGCTGTACTAGTAACGAATTGTAAATGTTGTAGTGGGTTTAACTCTCCAACACACAGCAACCGGTTTGCGCTGTACTAGTAACGAATTGTAAATGTTGTAGAGGGTTTAACTCTCAACACACAGCAACCGGTTAGTGCTGTACTAGTAACGAATTGTAAATGTTGTAGTGGGTTTAACTCTCCAACACACAGCAACCGGTTAGTGCTGTACTAGTAACGAATTGTAAATGTAGTAGTGGGTTTAACTCTCCAACACACAACTTAGTGCTGTACTAGTAACGAATTGGCCACGTTCTGTTGATGTGACACAAACCCCCCATGAACATATACTGGCCTTTCACGACATGTGGCAATTTTAGATTCACCCCTCAAATGATGACTAAACCCATCGCCAGGGCAAAGCGGCGATTCCCCCACCCACAACCCACCCCTGCCCACCCACTACCCACCACTACCCACCCCTACCCACCCACTACCTACCCCGATCCACCCCCTACCCACCCACAACCAACCCCTACCCACCACCTACCCACCCACTAGCCACCCCTACCCACCCCTACCCACCCCTTACCCACCCCCTACCCACCCCCTACCCACCCACAACCCACCCTTACCCACCCACAACCCACCCCCTACCCACCCCCTACCCACCCACGCGCGCGCGACAGTGATGGAGATGCCGTCTCCTGCTCCTGCTGCTCCTGCTGCTGCTGCTGTCTCTGATGCTGGGGGTGGTGCCGATGACCCCGCGTGGCCGAGCCGAGCGGCGTGCCTGTCGCTCGCCCTCTGCGCCTTCCAGGCGCGCGCGGCCCTCGCTCTGTCGCGGGTGGTGGGAGGCCGCCTGCAGCTGCCGCCCGCAGAGTGATGGGTCGTGGCCTGGCTGCTCTATGACGCAGTGGTTCACATCACACTGGTGAGTGAGTGGGTGAGTGGGTGGTGGTGGTGGTGGTGTAGTTACACTGCAGCGCCACACCTATTTACCATCATTAGGGGAAAGAACGGTGATCCAATCTCCGACCCCCCGCAAGGAACAGGTTTGCAGATTTTGCTGCGCATTTCTGTGAAGTCCTGGGGGTGGGGGAAATCCCTCAGCCAGGAAAACATCGTGAGGCACAAAGTGGGGATGACCCTGCTGAGGCTGCAGTGGTTCAAATATTGGAAGAAGTCACCCCCTGTGAGTGGCTGGCTGAAGAACCATCTGTTGAGGAAGTGCTGAAGGCGATCCGGAGTCTGAGACCAGGAAAGGCACCGGGTAGAGATGATCTCCCAATCGAAATGCTGAGGGAGGGTGGCGTTTGTGCACAGACTGTCCTACATGACATCATAACAAACAGTCTGGACCACTGGACCAGTTCCGCAGGACTCGAAGGATGCCCTGGTGGTCCCCATATTTAAGAAGGTGAGACCACACAGACTGTAACAACTACAGAGGCATCTCACTCCTCAGTGTGCCAGGAAAGGTCCTGGCAAGAATTATTCAACATCGCCTTGCCAGGCGCGCTGAGGAGAGGCTTGTGGAGCCCCAATGCGGTTTCAGGAAAGGGCGGTCCTGCACAGATGCCATATTTTCTGTCCGTTTACTACAGCAGAGGTGTAGGGAATTCCAACAAGACCTACATCTCTGCTTTATTGACCTGGTCAAAGCCTATGATACCACCAGTATACCTGGGCTCTGGGTTGTTCTTCGCGCTTTCGGAGTCCCTAACCGCTGCTCACGATCATTAAGGACCGTCATGATGGTGAGCGGGCCCGGATAAAACTACGTGCCGGGAATCGGAGCCATTCCCTGTTCACCTTGGGGTGCGACAGGGATGTCCTCTGGCTCCAATATTATTTAACATCTATTTCGACCACGTAGTTCGTGAAGCCTTCAGTAGCTGTACCGGAGGAATTTCCATCTGGTACAGATACAATGTGAGGCTGACCGATGCCAGGGTACGGTCAAGGGATGGCTCCCTATTGGTCAACCACGTTACGTATGCCGACGACCTGGTAATTGCGGCTCACTCAGAGGAGGAGTTGGAGGCGCTGCGGCTGAAACTGGAGTGTGCCACTAAGAGGTGGCGCCTTACCATCAGCCCCACCAAAACGAAGAACCTGCCTGGGTATTTTGTACCATCGGACACTCCACCCCCACAATTCCCAATATGTGATGGGGCAGTTGTCGAGAGAGTGGAAAGTTTCCCATACCTGGGCAGTGTGCTCATGACCGGCTCCGGTTTAACAGCAGAGGTCTCACTCCGAATCAGTCGAGCGGCAATATCTTTTAATTGGATGCGTAACGCTGTGTGGAAGCTACGTGGTCTGTCGCTCCGCACGAAGCTTCGGGTCTTCTCAGCCACAGTCATTCCCTCTGTTCTCTACGCTTGCGAAACGTGGACCCCCCTAATGGAACATCTTCGTCGGTTAGAAACATTTAGACTGGCCTGCCTACGATCAATCTTGGGTTTAACCAGGCTGGATTGTGTGAGGAGCTCACAAATCCTCGAAAGATCTGGACAAAGTCCCATCGGTGAGCACCTCCGGCAAGCAAGGCTGCGTTGGCTGGGCCATGTTGCCCGCATGTCCAGCCACCGCATGCCTAAACAGCTTTTGTTCTGCCGGATCGAGGGGGCTAAACGGGCGCGGCATGGGCTAGAGAAGAGATGGAGTGATGTGGTACAGGAGGATGTGGAGCTGGTACCAGCGGTGTCAAGATCGGCTTCTGTGGAGGAGGCTCGTGAAGGACGCTACTGGGCAGTTGGAGGCAGTCGCTCACAACAACGAGCGGAGCGCCGGGTGGCTAAAGCACAGCAAGTTGGCACAGTAGGGGGCACAGGTGGTGCATGAGCCAGTCATCTCGGTCATCTCAGTCAGTATACCCGTGGCACCTGCTGGGTCTGCCTCATTACATCCTGCCAGCGGGCGTTCGACACTTCACGTGGTAGCCTCAAGGTGCACATAGCCTGGCACAAGCGTCGTGGTGACGTCACCGCCACTGAGTGGCGAATGGCGGTTGTCGTTATTGATGATGGTAATGGTGGTGCTGATGGTGGTGCTGATGGTGGTGATGGTGGTGGTGATGATGGTGGTGGTGGTGATGGTGAGTGATGGTGTAGCTACGCTGGGTGAGTGATGGTGATGCTACGCTGGTGATGGTGTAGCTACGCTGGTGATGGTGTGGCTATGCTGGGTGAGTGATGGTGTAGCTACACTGGGTAATGGTGTAGCTACACTTGTGATGGTGTAGCTACACTGGGTGAGTGATGGTGTAGCTACACTGGGTTATGGTGTAGCTACGCTGGTGATGGTGTAGCTACACTGGGTGAGTGATGGTGTAGCTACACTGGGTGATGGTGTAGCTACACTGGGTGAGTGATGGTGTAGCTACGCTGGTAATGGTGTAGCTACACTGGGTGGGTGATGCTGTAGCTACACTGGTGATGGTGTAGCTACACTGGGTGAGTGATGGTGTAGCTATGCTGGTGATGGTGTAGCTACACTGGTGGTGGTGTAGATACACTGGGTGAGTGATGGTGTAGCTACACTGGGTGAGTGAAGGTGTAGCTACACTGGGTGAGTGATGGTGTAGCTACACTGGGTGAGTGATGGTGTAGCTACACTGGGTGATGGTGTAGCTACACTGGGTGAGTGATGGTGTAGCTACGCTGGTGATGTTGTAGCTACACTGGGTGAGTGATGGTGTAGCTATGCTGGTGATGGTGTAGCTACACTGGGTGAGTGATGGTGTAGCTACGCTGGTGATGGTGTAGCTACACTGGGTGAGTGATGGTGTAGCTACACTGGTGATGGTGTAGCTACACTGGGTGAGTGATGGTGTAGCTACACTAGGTGAGTGATGGTGTAGCTACGCTGGTGATGGTGTAGCTACACTAGGTGAATGATGGTGTAGCTACACTGGTGATGGTGTAGCTACACTGGGTGAGTGATGGTGTAGCTACACTGGTGATGGTGTAGCTACACTGGGTGGGTGATGCTGTAGCTACACTGGGTGATGGTGTAGCTTTGCTGGTGATGGTGTAGCTACACTGGGTGAGTGATGGTGTAGCTACGCTGGTGATGGTGTAGCTACACTGGGTGAGTGATGGTGTAGCTACGCTGGTGATGGTGTAGCTACACTGGGTGAGTGATGGTGTAGCTACACTGGGTGATGGTGTAGCTACACTAGGTGAGTGATGGTGTAGCTACACTGGTGATGGTGTAGCTACACTGGGTGAGTGATGGTGTAGCTACGCTGGTGATGGTGTAGCTACACTGGGTGAGTGATGGTGTAGCTACACTGGGTGATGGTGTAGCTACACTGGGTGAGTGATGGTGTAGCTACACTGGTGATGGTGTAGCTACACTGGGTGAGTGATGGTGTAGCTACACTGGTGATGGTGTAGCTACACTGGGTTGGTGATGCTGTAGCTACACTGGGTGATGGTGTAGCTATGCTGGTGATGGTGTAGCTACACTGGGTGGGTGATGGTGTAGCTACACTGGTGATGGTGTAGCTACACTGGGTGGGTGATGCTGTAGCTTCACTGGGTGATGGTGTAGCTATGCTGGTGATGGTGTAGCTACACTGGGTGAGTGATGGTGTAGCTACGCTGGTGATGGTGTAGCTACACTGGATGAGTGATAGTGTAGCTACACTGGTGATGGTGTAGCTACACTGGGTGAGTGATGGTGTAGCTACACTGGGTGAGTGATGGTGTAGCTACACTGATTGGGTGATGGTGTAGCTACGCTGGTGATGGTGTAGCTACACTGGGTGAGTGATGGTGTAGCTACACTGGGTGAGTGATGGTGTAGCTACACTGGTGAAGGTGTAGCTACACTGGGTGATGGTGCAAATACACTGGGTGAGTGATGGTGTAGCTACGCTGGTGATGGTGTAGCTACACTGGGTGAGTGATTGTGTAGCTACACTGGTGATGGTGTAGCTACACTTGTGATGGTTTAGCTACACTGATTGGGTGATGGTCTAGGTACACTGGTGATGGTGTAGCTACACTGGGTGAGTGATGGTGTAGCTACACTGGTGATGGTGTAGCTACACTGGGTGATGGTGTAGCTACACTGGGTGAGTGATGGTGTAGCTACGCTGGTGATGTTGTAGCTACACTGGGTGAGTGATGGTGTAGCTACACTGGTGATGGTGTAGCTACACTTGTGATGGTGTAGCTACACTGGTGATTGTGTAGCTATGCTGGTGATGGTGTAGCTACACTGGGTGGGTGATGGTGTAGCTACACTGGTGATGGTGTAGCTACAGTGGGTGAGTGATGGTGTAGCTACGCTGGTGATGGTGTAGCTACACTGGGTGAGTGAAGGTGTAGCTACACTGGTGATGGTGTAGCTACACTGGGTGAGTGATGGTGTAGCTACACTGGTGATGGTGTAGCTACACTGGGTGAGTGATGGTGTAGCTACGCTGGTGATGGTGTAGCTACACTGGGTGAGTGATCGTTTAGCTACACTGGGTGAGTGTTGGTGTAGCTACACTGGTGATGGTGTAGCCACACTGGGTGATGGTGTAGCTACACTGGATGAGTGATGGTGTAGCTACGCTGGTGATGGTGTAGCTACACTGGGTGAGTGATGGTGTAGCTACACTGGTGATGGTGTAGCTACACTGGTGATGGTGCAGCTATGCTGGTGATGGTGTAGCTACACTGGGTGGGTGATGGTGTAGCTACACTGGTGATGGTGTAGCTACACTGGGTGAGTGATGGTGTTGCTACGTTGGTGATGGTGTAGCTACGCTGGTGATGGTGTGGCTATGCTGGGTGAGTGATGGTGTAGCTACACTGGGTAATGGTGTAGCTACACTGGTGATGGTGTAGCTACACTGGGTGAGTGATGGTGTAGCTACACTGGTGATGGTGTAGCTACACTGGGTGAGTGATGGTGTAGCTACACTGGGTGAGTGATGGTGTAGCTACGCTGGTGATGGTGTAGCTACACTGGGTGAGTGATGGTGTAGCTACACTGGTGATGGTGTAGCTACACTGGGTGGGTGATGCTGTAGCTTCACTGGGTGATGGTGTAGCTTTGCTGGTGATGGTGTAGCTACACTGGGTGAGTGATGGTGTAGCTACGCTGGTGATGGTGTAGCTACACTGGGTGAGTGATGGTGTAGCTACACTGGGTGATGGTGTAGCTACACTAGGTGAGTGATGGTGTAGCTACACTGGGTGAGTGATGGTGTAGCTACGCTGGTGATAGTGTAGCAACACTGGTGATGGTGTAGCTACACTGGGTGAGTGATGGTGTAGCTACACTGGTGATGGTGTAGCTACACTTGTGATGGTGTAGCTACACTGGGTGAGTGATGGTGTAGCTACACTGGTGATGGTGTAGCTACACTGGGTTGGTGATGCTGTAGCTACACTGGGTGATGGTGTAGCTATGCTGGTGATGGTGTAGCTACACTGGGTGGGTGATGGTGTAGCTACACTGGTGATGGTGTAGCTACACTGGGTGGGTGATGCTGTAGCTACACTGGGTGATGGTGTAGCTATGCTGGTGATGGTGTAGCTACACTGGGTGAGTGATGGTGTAGCTACGCTGGTGATGGTGTAGCTACACTGGGTGAGTGATGGTGTAGCTACACTGGGTGAGTGATGGTGTAGCTACACTAGTGATGGTGTAGCTACACTGGGTGAGTGATGGTGTAGCTACACTGGTGATGGTGTAGCTACACTGGGTGGGTGATGCTGTAGCTACACTGGGTGATGGTGTAGCTTTGCTGGTGATGGTGTAGCTACACTGGGTGAGTGATGGTGTAGCTACGCTGGTGATGGTGTAGCTACACTGGGTGAGTGATGGTGTAGCTACGCTGGTGATGGTGTAGCTACACTGGGTGAGTGATGGTGTAGCTACACTGGGTGATGGTGTAGCTACACTAGGTGAGTGATGGTGTAGCTACACTGGTGATGGTGTAGCTACACTGGGTGAGTGATGGTGTAGCTACGCTGGTGATGGTGTAGCTACACTGGGTGAGTGATGGTGTAGCTACACTGGGTGATGGTGTAGCTACACTGGGTGAGTGATGGTGTAGCTACACTGGTGATGGTGTAGCTACACTGGGTTGGTGATGCTGTAGCTACACTGGGTGATGGTGTAGCTATGCTGGTGATGGTGTAGCTACACTGGGTGGGTGATGGTGTAGCTACACTGGTGATGGTGTAGCTACACTGGGTGGGTGATGCTGTAGCTTCACTGGGTGATGGTGTAGCTATGCTGGTGATGGTGTAGCTACACTGGGTGAGTGATGGTGTAGCTACGCTGGTGATGGTGTAGCTACACTGGGTGAGTGATAGTGTAGCTACACTGGTGATGGTGTAGCTACACTGGGTGAGTGATGGTGTAGCTACACTGGGTGAGTGATGGTGTAGCTACACTGATTGGGTGATGGTGTAGCTACGCTGGTGATGGTGTAGCTACACTGGGTGAGTGATGGTGTAGCTAGACTGGGTGATGGTGTAGCTACACTGGGTGAGTGATGGTGTAGCTACACTGGTGATGGTGTAGCTACACTGGGTTGGTGATGCTGTAGCTACACTGGGTGATGGTGTAGCTATGCTGGTGATGGTGTAGCTACACTGGGTGGGTGATGGTGTAGCTACACTGGTGATGGTGTAGCTACACTGGGTGGGTGATGCTGTAGCTTCACTGGGTGATGGTGTAGCTATGCTGGTGATGGTGTAGCTACACTGGGTGAGTGATGGTGTAGCTACGCTGGTGATGGTGTAGCTACACTGGGTGAGTGATAGTGTAGCTACACTGGTGATGGTGTAGCTACACTGGGTGAGTGATGGTGTAGCTACACTGGGTGAGTGATGGTGTAGCTACACTGATTGGGTGATGGTGTAGCTACGCTGGTGATGGTGTAGCTACACTGGGTGAGTGATGGTGTAGCTACACTGGGTGAGTGATGGTGTAGCTACACTGGTGATGGTGTAGCTACACTGGGTGATGGTGCAAATACACTGGGTGAGTGATGGTGTAGCTACGCTGGTGATGGTGTAGCTACACTGGGTGAGTGATTGTGTAGCTACACTGGTGATGGTGTAGCTACACTTGTGATGGTGTAGCTACACTGATTGGGTGATGGTCTAGGTACACTAGTGATGGTGTAGCTACACTGGGTGAGTGATGGTGTAGCTACACTGGTGATGGTGTAGCTACACTGGGTGATGGTGTAGCTACACTGGGTGAGTGATGGTGTAGCTACGCTGGTGATGTTGTAGCTACACTGGGTGAGTGATGGTGTAGCTACACTGGTGATGGTGTAGCTACACTTGTGATGGTGTAGCTACACTGGTGATTGTGTAGCTATGCTGGTGATGGTGTAGCTACACTGGGTGGGTGATGGTGTAGCTACACTGGTGATGGTGTAGCTACAGTGGGTGAGTGATGGTGTAGCTACGCTGGTGATGGTGTAGCTACACTGGGTGAGTGAAGGTGTAGCTACACTGGTGATGGTGTAGCTACACTGGGTGAGTGATGGTGTAGCTACACTGGTGATGGTGTAGCTACACTGGGTGAGTGATGGTGTAGCTACGCTGGTGATGGTGTAGCTACACTGGGTGAGTGATCGTCTAGCTACACTGGGTGAGTGTTGGTGTAGCTACACTGGTGATGGTGTAGCCACACTGGGTGATGGTGTAGCTACACTGGATGAGTGATGGTGTAGCTACGCTGGTGATGGTGTAGCTACACTGGGTGAGTGATGGTGTAGCTACACTGGTGATGGTGTAGCTACACTGGTGATGGTGTAGCTATGCTGGTGATGGTGTAGCTACACTGGGTGGGTGATGGTGTAGCTACACTGGTGATGGTGTAGCTACACTGGGTGAGTGATGGTGTTGCTACGTTGGTGATGGTGTAGCTACGCTGGTGATGGTGTGGCTATGCTGGGTGAGTGATGGTGTAGCTACACTGGGTAATGGTGTAGCTACACTGGTGATGGTGTAGCTACACTGGGTGAGTGATGGTGTAGCTACACTGGTGATGGTGTAGCTACACTGGGTGAGTGATGGTGTAGCTACACTGGGTGAGTGATGGTGTAGCTACGCTGGTGATGGTGTAGCTACACTGGGTGAGTGATGGTGTAGCTACACTGGTGATGGTGTAGCTACACTGGGTGGGTGATGCTGTAGCTTCACTGGGTGATGGTGTAGCTTTGCTGGTGATGGTGTAGCTACACTGGGTGAGTGATGGTGTAGCTACGCTGGTGATGGTGTAGCTACACTGGGTGAGTGATGGTGTAGCTACACTGGGTGATGGTGTAGCTACACTAGGTGAGTGATGGTGTAGCTACACTGGGTGAGTGATGGTGTAGCTACGCTGGTGATAGTGTAGCAACACTGGTGATGGTGTAGCTACACTGGGTGAGTGATGGTGTAGCTACACTGGTGATGGTGTAGCTACACTTGTGATGGTGTAGCTACACTGGGTGAGTGATGGTGTAGCTACACTGGTGATGGTGTAGCTACACTGGGTTGGTGATGCTGTAGCTACACTGGGTGATGGTGTAGCTATGCTGGTGATGGTGTAGCTACACTGGGTGGGTGATGGTGTAGCTACACTGGTGATGGTGTAGCTACACTGGGTGGGTGATGCTGTAGCTACACTGGGTGATGGTGTAGCTATGCTGGTGATGGTGTAGCTACACTGGGTGAGTGATGGTGTAGCTACGCTGGTGATGGTGTAGCTACACTGGGTGAGTGATGGTGTAGCTACACTGGGTGAGTGATGGTGTAGCTACACTGGTGACGGTATAGCTACACTTGTGATGGTGTAGCTACACTGATTGGGTGATGGTGTAGGTACACTGGTGATGGTGTAGCTACACTGGGTGAGTGATGGTGTAGCTACACTGGTGATGGTGTAGCTACACTGGGTGAGTGATGGTGTAGCTACGCTCTTGATGGTGTAGCTACACTGGGTGAGTGATGGTGTAGCTACACTGGGTGAGTGATGGTGTAGCTACACTGGGTTGGTGATGCTGTAGCTACACTGGGTGATGGTGTAGCTATGCTGGAGATGGTGTAGCTACACTGGGTGGGTGATGGTGTAGCTACACTGGTGATGGTGTAGCTACACTGGGTGGGTGATGCTGTAGCTTCACTGGGTGATGGTGTAGCTATGCTGGTGATGGTGTAGCTACACTGGGTGAGTGATGGTGTAGCTACGCTGGTGATGGTGTAGCTACACTGGGTGAGTGATAGTGTAGCTACACTGGTGATGGTGTAGCTACACTGGGTGAGTGATGGTGTAGCTACACTGGGTGAGTGATGGTGTAGCTACACTGATTGGGTGATGGTGTAGCTACGCTGGTGATGGTGTAGCTACACTGGGTGAGTGATGGTGTAGCTACACTGGGTGAGTGATGGTGTAGCTACACTGGTCATGGTGTAGCTACACTGGGTGATGGTGTAAATACACTGGGTGAGTGATGGTGTAGCTACGCTGGTGATGGTGTAGCTACACTGGGTGAGTGATTGTGTAGCTACACTGGTGATGGTGTAGCTACACTTGTGATGGTGTAGCTACACTGATTGGGTGATGGTCTAGGTACACTGGTGATGGTGTAGCTACACTGGGTGAGTGATGGTGTAGCTACACTGGTGATGGTGTAGCTACACTGGGTGATGGTGTAGCTACACTGGTTGAGTGATGGTGTAGCTACGCTGGTGATGTTGTAGCTACACTGGGTGAGTGATGGTGTAGCTACACTGGTGATTGTGTAGCTACACTTGTGATGGTGTAGCTACACTGGTGATTGTGTAGCTATGCTGGTGATGGTGTAGCTGCACTGGGTGGGTGATGGTGTAGCTACACTGGTGATGGTGTAGCTACAGTGGGTGAGTGATGGTGTAGCTACGCTGGTGATGGTGTAGCTACACTGGGTGAGTGAAGGTGTAGCTACACTGGTGATGGTGTAGCTACACTGGGTGAGTGATGGTGTAGCTACACTGGTGATGGTGTAGCTACACTGGGTGAGTGATGGTGTAGCTACGCTGGTGATGGTGTAGCTACACTGGGTGAGTGATCGTCTAGCTACACTGGGTGAGTGTTGGTGTAGCTACACTGGTGATGGTGTAGCCACACTGGGTGATGGTGTAGCTACACTGGATGAGTGATGGTGTAGCTACGCTGGTGATGGTGTAGCTACACTGGGTGAGTGATGGTGTAGCTACACTGGTGATGGTGTAGCTACACTGGTGATGGTGTAGCTATGCTGGTGATGGTGTAGCTACACTGGGTGGGTGATGGTGTAGCTACACTGGTGATGGTGTAGCTACACTGGGTGAGTGATGGTGTTGCTACGTTGGTGATGGTGTAGCTACGCTGGTGATGGTGTGGCTATGCTGGGTGAGTGATGGTGTAGCTACACTGGGTAATGGTGTAGCTACACTGGTGATGGTGTAGCTACACTGGGTGAGTGATGGTGTAGCTACACTGGTGATGGTGTAGCTACACTGGGTGAGTGATGGTGTAGCTACACTGGGTGAGTGATGGTGTAGCTACGCTGGTGATGGTGTAGCTACACTGGGTGAGTGATGGTGTAGCTACACTGGTGATGGTGTAGCTACACTGGGTGGGTGATGCTGTAGCTTCACTGGGTGATGGTGTAGCTTTGCTGGTGATGGTGTAGCTACACTGGGTGAGTGATGGTGTAGCTACGCTGGTGATGGTGTAGCTACACTGGGTGAGTGATGGTGTAGCTACACTGGGTGATGGTGTAGCTACACTAGGTGAGTGATGGTGTAGCTACACTGGGTGAGTGATGGTGTAGCTACGCTGGTGATAGTGTAGCAACACTGGTGATGGTGTAGCTACACTGGGTGAGTGATGGTGTAGCTACACTGGTGATGGTGTAGCTACACTTGTGATGGTGTAGCTACACTGGGTGAGTGATGGTGTAGCTACACTGGTGATGGTGTAGCTACACTGGGTTGGTGATGCTGTAGCTACACTTGGTGATGGTGTAGCTATGCTGGTGATGGTGTAGCTACACTGGGTGGGTGATGGTGTAGCTACACTGGTGATGGTGTAGCTACACTGGGTGGGTGATGCTGTAGCTACACTGGGTGATGGTGTAGCTATGCTGGTGATGGTGTAGCTACACTGGGTGAGTGATGGTGTAGCTACGCTGGTGATGGTGTAGCTACACTGGGTGAGTGATGGTGTAGCTACACTGGGTGAGTGATGGTGTAGCTACACTGGTGATGGTGTAGCTACACTTGTGATGGTGTAGCTACACTGATTGGGTGATGGTGTAGGTACACTGGTGATGGTGTAGCTACACTGGGTGAGTGATGGTGTAGCTACACTGGTGATTGTGTAGCTACACTGGGTGAGTGATGGTGTAGCTACGCTCTTGATGGTGTAGCTACACTGGGTGAGTGATGGTGTAGCTACACTGGGTGAGTGATGGTGTAGCTACACTGGGTGAGTGATGGTGTAGCTACACTGGTGATGGTGTAGCTACACTGGGTGAGTGATGGTATAGCTACACTGGTGATGGTGTAGCTACGCTGGTGATGGTGTAGCTACACTGGGTGAGTGATGGTGTAGCTACACTGGTGATGGTGTAGCTACACTGGGTGAGTGATGGTGTAGCTACACTGGGTGAGTGTTGGTGTAGCTACACTGGTGATGGTGTAGCTACACTGGGTGATGGTGTAGATACACTGGGTGATTGATGGTGTAGCTACGCTGGTGATGGTGTAGCTACACTGGGTGAGTGATGGTGTAGCTACACTGGTGATGGTGTAGCTACACTTGTGATGGTGTAGCTACACTGATTGGGTGATGGTGTAGGTACACTGATGATGGTGTAGCTACACTGGGTGGGTGATGGTGTAGCTACACTGGTGATGGTGTAGCTACACTGGTGATGGTGTAGCTACACTGGGTGAGTCATGGCGTAGCTACACTGGGTGAGTGATGGTGTAGCTACACTGGGTGAGTGATGGTGTAGCTACGCTCTTGATGGTGTAGCTACACTGAGTGAGTGATGGTGTAGCTACACTGGTGATGGTGTAGCTACACTGGGTGGGTGATGGTGTAGCTACACTGGTGATGGTTTAGCTACTCTGGTGATGGTGTAGCTACACTGGGTGAGTGATGGTGTAGCTACACTGGTGATGGTGTAGCTACACTGGGTGAGTGATGGTGTAGCTACACTGGGTGAGTGATGGTGTAGCTACACTGAGTGGGTGATGGTGTAGCTACGCTCTTGATGGTGTAGCTACACTGAGTGAGTGATGGTGTA
This sequence comes from Petromyzon marinus, assembly GCF_048934315.1. Lineage (NCBI taxonomy): Eukaryota > Metazoa > Chordata > Hyperoartia > Petromyzontiformes > Petromyzontidae > Petromyzon > Petromyzon marinus. The sequence goes on along the minus strand of NC_133690.1, from coordinate 5,517,776 downwards.
GCTACACTGGGTGAGTGATGGTGTAGCTACACTGGTGATGGTGTAGTTACACTGGTGATGGTGTAGCTACACTGGGTGAGTGATGGTGTTGCTACACTGATTGGGTGATGGTGTAGCTACACTGGTGATGGTGTATCTACACTGGGTGAGTGATGGTGTAGCTACACTGGTGATGGTTTAGCTACTCTGGTGATGGTGTAGCTACACTGGGTGAGTGATGGTGTAGCTACACTGGTGATGGTGTAGCTACACTGGGTGAGTGATGGTGTAGCTACGCTGGTGATGGTGTAGCTACACTGGGTGAGTGATGGTGTAGCTACACTGGGTGAGTGATGGTGTAGCTACACTGGGTGAGTGATGGTGTAGCTACACTGGGTGATGGTGTAGCTACACTGGGTGAGTGATGGTGTAGCTACGCTGGTAATGGTGTAGCTACACTGGGTGGGTGATGCTGTAGCTACACTGGTGATGGTGTAGCTACACTGGGTGAGTGATGGTGTAGCTACGCTGGTGATGGTGTAGCTACACTGGGTGGGTGATGGTGTAGCAACACTGGTGATGGTGTAGCTACAGTGGGTGAGTGATGGTGTAGCTACGCTGGTGATGGTGTAGCTACACTGGGTGAGTGAAGGTGTAGCTACACTGGTGATGGTGTAGCTACACTGGGTGAGTGATGGTGTAGCTACACTGGTGATGGTGTAGCTACACTGGGTGAGTGATGGTGTAGCTACGCTGGTGATGGTGTAGCTACACTGGGTGAGTGATCGTCTAGCTACACTGGGTGAGTGTTGGTGTAGCTATACTGGTGATGGTGTAGCCACACTGGGTGATGGTGTAGCTACACTGGGTGAGTGATGGTGTAGCTACGCTGGTGATGGTGTAGCTACACTGGGTGAGTGATGGTGTAGCTACACTGGTGATGGTGTAGCTACACTGGTGATGGTGTAGCTATGCTGGTGATGGTGTAGCTACACTGGGTGGGTGATGGTGTAGCTACACTGGTGATGGTGTAGCTACACTGGGTGAGTGATGGTGTTGCTACGTTGGTGATGGTGTAGCTACGCTGGTGATGGTGTGGCTATGCTGGGTGAGTGATGGTGTAGCTACACTGGGTAATGGTGTAGCTACACTGGTGAAAGTGTAGCTACACTGGGTGAGTGATGGTGTAGCTACAATGGTGATGGTGTAGCTACACTGGGTGAGTGATGGTGTAGCTACACTGGGTGAGTGATGGTGTAGCTACGCTGGTGATGGTGTAGCTACACTGGGTGAGTGATGGTGTAGCTACACTGGTGATGGTGTAGCTACACTGGGTGGGTGATGCTGTAGCTTCACTGGGTGATGGTGTAGCTTTGCTGGTGATGGTGTAGCTACACTGGGTGAGTGATGGTGTAGCTACGCTGGTGATGGTGTAGCTACACTGGGTGAGTGATCGTCTAGCTACACTGGGTGAGTGATGGTGTAGCTACACTGGGTGATGGTGTAGCTACACTAGGTGAGTGATGGTGTAGCTACACTGGGTGAGTGATGGTGTAGCTACGCTGGTGATAGTGTAGCAACACTGGTGATGGTGTAGCTACACTGGGTGAGTGATGGTGTAGCTACACTGGTGATGGTGTAGCTACACTTGTGATGGTGTAGCTACACTGGGTGAGTGATGGTGTAGCTACACTGGTGATGGTGTAGCTACACTGGGTTGGTGATGCTGTAGCTACACTGGGTGATGGTGTAGCTATGCTGGTGATGGTGTAGCTTCACTCGGTGGGTGATGGTGTAGCTACACTGGTGATGGTGTAGCTACACTGGGTGGGTGATGCTGTAGCTACACTGGGTGATGGTGTAGCTATGCTGGTGATGGTGTAGCTACACTGGGTGAGTGATGGTGTAGCTACGCTGGTGATGGTGTAGCTACACTGGGTGAGTGATGGTGTAGCTACACTGGGTGAGTGATGGTGTAGCTACACTGGTGATGGTGTAGCTACACTTGTGATGGTGTAGCTACACTGATTGGGTGATGGTGTAGGTACACTGGTGATGGTGTAGCTACACTGGGTGAGTGATGGTGTAGCTACACTGGTGATGGTGTAGCTACACTGGGTGGGTGATGGTGTAGCTACACTGGGTGAGTGATGGTGTAGCTACACTGGGTGAGTGATGGTGTAGCTACACTGGGTGAGTGATGGTGTAGCTACGCTCTTGATGGTGTAGCTACACTGGGTGAGTGATGGTGTAGCTACACTGGTGATGGTGTAGCTACACTGGGTGAGTGATGGTGTAGCTACACTGGTGATGGTGTAGCTACGCTGGTGATGGTGTAGCTACACTGGGTGAGTGATGGTGTAGCTACACTGGTGATGGTGTAGCTACACTGGGTGAGTGATGGTGTAGCTACACTGGGTGAGTGTTGGTGTAGCTACACTGGTGATGGTGTAGCTACACTGGGTGATGGTGTAGATACACTGGGTGATTGATGGTGTAGCTACGCTGGTGATGGTGTAGCTACACTGGGTGAGTGATGGTGTAGCTACACTGGTGATGGTGTAGCTACACTTGTGATGGTGTAGCTACACTGATTGGGTGATGGTGTAGGTACACTGGTGATGGTGTAGCTACACTGGGTGGGTGATGGTGTAGCTACACTGGTGATGGTTTAGAAACTCTGGTGATGGTGTAGCTACACTGGGTGGGTGATGGTGTAGCTACACTGGTGATGGTGTAGCTACACTGGTGATGGTGTAGCTACACTGGGTGAGTCATGGCGTAGCTACACTGGGTGAGTGATGGTGTAGCTACACTGGGTGAGTGATGGTGTAGCTACGCTCTTGATGGTGTAGCTACACTGGTGATGGTGTAGCTACACTGGGTGGGTGATGGTGTAGCTACACTGGTGATGGTTTAGCTACTCTGGTGATGGTGTAGCTACACTGGGTGAGTGATGGTGTAGCTACACTGGTGATGGCGTAGCTACACTGGGTGAGTGATGGTGTAGCTACACTGGGTGAGTGATGGTGTAGCTACACTGAGTGGGTGATGGTGTAGCTACGCTCTTGATGGTGTAGCTACACTGAGTGAGTGATGGTGTAGCTACACTGGGTGAGTGATGGTGTAGCTACACTGGTGATGGTGTAGCTACACTGGGTGAGTGATGGTGTAGCTACACTGGTGATGGTGTAGCTACGCTGGTGATGGTGTAGCTACACTGGGTGAGTGATGGTGTAGCTACACTGATTGGGTGATGGTGTAGCTACACTGGTGATGGTGTAGCTACACTGGGTGAGTGATGGTGTAGCTACACTGGTGATGGTTTAGCTACTCTGGTGATGGTGTAGCTACACTGGGTGAGTAATGGTGTAGCTACACTGGTGATGGTGTAGCTACACTGGGTGAGTGATGGTGTAGCTACGCTGGTGATGGTGTAGCTACACTGGGTGAGTGATGGTGTAGCTACACTGGTGATGGTGTAGCTACACTGGGTGAGTGATGGTGTAGCTACACTGGGTGAGTGATGGTGTAGCTACACTGGCTGATGGTGTAGCTACACTGGGTGAGTGATGGTGTAGCTATGCTGGTAATGGTGTAGCTACACTGGGTGGGTGATGCTGTAGCTACACTGGTGATGGTGTAGCTACACTGGGTGAGTGATGGTGTAGCTACGCTGGTGATGGTGTAGCTACACTGGGTGAGTGATGGTGTAGCTACACTGGTGATGGTGTTGCTACACTGGGTGGGTGATGCTGTAGCTACACTGAGTGATGGTGTAGCTATGCTGGTGATGGTGTAGCTACACTGGGTGAGTGATGGTGTAGCTACGCTGGTGATGGTGTAGCTACACTGGTTGAGTGATGGTGTAGCTACGCTGGTGATGGTGTAGCTACACTGGTGATGGTGTAGCTACACTGGGTGAGTGATGGTGTAGCTACACTGATTGGGTGATGGTGTAGCTACACTGGTGATGGTGTAGCTACACTGGGTGAGTGATGGTGTAGCTACACTGGTGATGGTTTAGCTACTCTGGTGATGGTGTAGCTACACTGGGTGAGTGATGGTGTAGCTACACTGGTGATGGTGTAGCTACACTGGGTGAGTGATGGTGTAGCTACGCTGGTGATGGTGTAGCTACACTGGGTGAGTGATGGTGTAGCTACACTGGTGATGGTGTAGCTACACTGGGTGAGTGATGGTGTAGCTACACTTGGTGAGTGATGGTGTAGCTACACTGGGTGATGGTGTAGCTACACTGGGTGAGTGATGGTGTAGCTACGCTGGTAATGGTGTAGCTACACTGGGTGGGTGATGCTGTAGCTACACTGGTGATGGTGTAGCTACAGTGGGTGAGTGATGGTGTAGCTACGCTGGTGATGGTGTAGCTACACTGGGTGAGTGAAGGTGTAGCTACACTGGTGATGGTGTAGCTACACTGGGTGAGTGATGGTGTAGCTACACTGGTGATGGTGTAGCTACACTGGGTGAGTGATGGTGTAGCTACGCTGGTGATGGTGTAGCTACACTGGGTGAGTGATCGTCTAGCTACACTGGGTGATTGTTGGTGTAGCTATACTGGTGATGGTGTAGCCACACTGGGTGATGGTGTAGCTACACTGGGTGAGTGATGGTGTAGCTACGCTGGTGATGGTGTAGCTACACTGGGTGAGTGATGGTGTAGCTACACTGGTGATAGTGTAGCTACTCTGGTGATGGTGTAGCTATGCTGGTGATGGTGTAGCTACACTGGGTGGGTGATGGTGTAGCTACACTGGTGATGGTGTAGCTACACTGGGTGAGTGATGGTGTTGCTACGTTGGTGATGGTGTAGCTACGCTGGTGATGGTGTGGCTATGCTGGGTGAGTGATGGTGTAGCTACACTGGGTAATGGTGTAGCTACACTGGTGAAAGTGTAGCTACACTGGGTGAGTGATGGTGTAGCTACACTGGTGATGGTGTAGCTACACTGGGTGAGTGATGGTGTAGCTACACTGGGTGAATGATGGTGTAGCTACGCTGGTGATGGTGTAGCTACACTGGGTGAGTGATGGTGTAGCTACACTGGTGATGGTGTAGCTACACTGGGTGGGTGATGCTGTAGCTTCACTGGGTGATGGCGTAGCTTTGCTGGTGATGGTGTAGCTACACTGGGTGAGTGATGGTGTAGCTACGCTGGTGATGGTGTAGCTACACTGGGTGAGTGATGGTGTAGCTACACTGGTTGATGGTGTAGCTACACTAGGTGAGTGATGGTGTAGCTACACTGGGTGAGTGATGGTGTAGCTACGCTGGTGATAGTGTAGCAACACTGGTGATGGTGTAGCTACACTGGGTGAGTGATGGTGTAGCTACACTGGTGATGGTGTAGCTACACTTGTGATGGTGTAGCTACACTGGGTGAGTGATGGTGTAGCTACACTGGTGATGGTGTAGCTACACTGGGTTGGTGATGCTGTAGCTACACTGGGTGATGGTGTAGCTATGCTGGTGATGGTGTAGCTACACTCGGTGGGTGATGGTGTAGCTACACTGGTGATGGTGTAGCTACACTGGGTGGTTGATGCTGTAGCTACACTGGGTGATGGTGTAGCTATGCTGGTGATGGTGTAGCTACACTGGGTGAGTGATGGTGTAGCTACGCTGGTGATGGTGTAGCTACACTGGGTGAGTGATGGTGTAGCTACACTGGGTGAGTGATGGTGTAGCTACACTGGTGATGGTGTAGCTACACTTGTGATGGTGTAGCTACACTGATTGGGTGATGGTGTAGGTACACTGGTGATGGTGTAGCTACACTGGGTGAGTGATGGTGTTGCTACACTGGTGATGGTGTAGCTACACTGGGTGGGTGATGGTGTAGCTACACTGGGTGAGTGATGGTGTAGCTACACTGGGTGAGTGATGGTGTAGCTACACTGGGTGAGTGATGGTGTAGCTACGCTCTTGATGGTGTAGCTACACTGGGTGAGTGATGGTGTAGCTACACTGGTGATGGTGTAGCTACACTGGGTGAGTGATGGTGTAGCTACACTGGTGATGGTGTAGCTACGCTGGTGATGGTGTAGCTACACTGGGTGAGTGATGGTGTAGCTACACTGGTGATGGTGCAGCTACACTGGGTGAGTGATGGTGTAGCTACACTGGGTGAGTGTTGGTGTAGCTACACTGGTGATGGTGTAGCTACACTGGGTGATGGTGTAGATACACTGGGTGATTGATGGTGTAGCTACGCTGGTGATGGTGTAGCTACACTGGGTGAGTGATGGTGTAGCTACACTGGTGATGGTGTAGCTACACTTGTGATGGTGTAGCTACACTGATTGGGTGATGGTGTAGGTACACTGGTGATGGTGTAGCTACACTGGGTGGGTGATGGTGTAGCTACACTGGTGATGGTTTAGCTACTCTGGTGATGGTGTAGCTACACTGGGTGGGTGATGGTGTAGCTACACTGGTGATGGTGTAGCTACACTGGTGATGGTGTAGCTACACTGGGTGAGTCATGGCGTAGCTACACTGGGTGAGTGATGGTGTAGCTACACTGGGTGAGTGATGGTGTAGCTACGCTCTTGATGGTGTAGCTACACTGAGTGAGTGATGGTGTAGCTACACTGGTGATGGTGTAGCTACACTGGGTGGGTGATGGTGTAGCTACACTGGTGATGGTTTAGCTACTCTGGTGATGGTGTAGCTACACTGGGTGAGTGATGGTGTAGCTACACTGGTGATGGTGTAGCTACACTGGGTGAGTGATGGTGTAGCTACACTGGGTGAGTGATGGTGTAGCTACACTGAGTGGGTGATGGTGTAGCTACGCTCTTGATGGTGTAGCTACACTGAGTGAGTGATGGTGTAGCTACACTGGGTGAGTGATGGTGTAGCTACACTGGTGATGGTGTAGCTACACTGGGTGAGTGATGGTGTAGCTACACTGGTGATGGTGTAGCTACGCTGGTGATGGTGTAGCTACACTGGGTGAGTGATGGTGTAGCTACACTGATTGGGTGATGGTGTAGCTACACTGGTGATGGTGTAGCTACACTGGGTGGTTGATGCTGTAGCTACACTGGGTGATGGTGTAGCTATGCTGGTGATGGTGTAGCTACACTGGGTGAGTGATGGTGTAGCTACGCTGGTGATGGTGTAGCTACACTGGGTGAGTGATGGTGTAGCTACACTGGGTGAGTGATGGTGTAGCTACACTGGTGATGGTGTAGCTACACTTGTGATGGTGTAGCTACACTGATTGGGTGATGGTGTAGGTACACTGGTGATGGTGTAGCTACACTGGGTGAGTGATGGTGTTGCTACACTGGTGATGGTGTAGCTACACTGGGTGGGTGATGGTGTAGCTACACTGGGTGAGTGATGGTGTAGCTACACTGGGTGAGTGATGGTGTAGCTACACTGGGTGAGTGATGGTGTAGCTACGCTCTTGATGGTGTAGCTACACTGGGTGAGTGATGGTGTAGCTACACTGGTGATGGTGTAGCTACACTGGGTGAGTGATGGTGTAGCTACACTGGTGATGGTGTAGCTACGCTGGTGATGGTGTAGCTACACTGGGTGAGTGATGGTGTAGCTACACTGGTGATGGTGCAGCTACACTGGGTGAGTGATGGTGTAGCTACACTGGGTGAGTGTTGGTGTAGCTACACTGGTGATGGTGTAGCTACACTGGGTGATGGTGTAGATACACTGGGTGATTGATGGTGTAGCTACGCTGGTGATGGTGTAGCTACACTGGGTGAGTGATGGTGTAGCTACACTGGTGATGGTGTAGCTACACTTGTGATGGTGTAGCTACACTGATTGGGTGATGGTGTAGGTACACTGGTGATGGTGTAGCTACACTGGGTGGGTGATGGTGTAGCTACACTGGTGATGGTTTAGCTACTCTGGTGATGGTGTAGCTACACTGGGTGGGTGATGGTGTAGCTACACTGGTGATGGTGTAGCTACACTGGTGATGGTGTAGCTACACTGGGTGAGTCATGGCGTAGCTACACTGGGTGAGTGATGGTGTAGCTACACTGGGTGAGTGATGGTGTAGCTACGCTCTTGATGGTGTAGCTACACTGAGTGAGTGATGGTGTAGCTACACTGGTGATGGTGTAGCTACACTGGGTGGGTGATGGTGTAGCTACACTGGTGATGGTTTAGCTACTCTGGTGATGGTGTAGCTACACTGGGTGAGTGATGGTGTAGCTACACTGGTGATGGTGTAGCTACACTGGGTGAGTGATGGTGTAGCTACACTGGGTGAGTGATGGTGTAGCTACACTGAGTGGGTGATGGTGTAGCTACGCTCTTGATGGTGTAGCTACACTGAGTGAGTGATGGTGTAGCTACACTGGGTGAGTGATGGTGTAGCTACACTGGTGATGGTGTAGCTACACTGGGTGAGTGATGGTGTAGCTACACTGGTGATGGTGTAGCTACGCTGGTGATGGTGTAGCTACACTGGGTGAGTGATGGTGTAGCTACACTGATTGGGTGATGGTGTAGCTACACTGGTGATGGTGTAGCTACACTGGGTGAGTGATGGTGTAGCTACACTGGTGATGGTTTAGCTACTCTGGTGATGGTGTAGCTACACTGGGTGAGTAATGGTGTAGCTACACTGGTGATGGTGTAGCTACACTGGGTGAGTGATGGTGTAGCTACGCTGGTGATGGTGTAGCTACACTGGGTGAGTGATGGTGTAGCTACACTGGTGATGGTGTAGCTACACTGGGTGAGTGATGGTGTAGCTACACTGGGTGAGTGATGGTGTAGCTACACTGGGTGATGGTGTAGCTACACTGGGTGAGTGATGGTGTAGCTACGCTGGTGATGGCGTTGCTACCTTGGGTGGGTGATGCTGTAGCTACACTGAGTGATGGTGTAGCTATGCTGGTGATGGTGTAGCTACACTGGGTGAGTGATGGTGTAGCTACGCTGGTGATGGTGTAGCTACACTGGTTGAGTGATGGTGTAGCTACGCTGGTGATGGTGTAGCTACACTGGGTGAGTGAAGGTGTAGCTACACTGGGTGAGTGATGGTGTAGCTACGCTGGTGATGGTGTAGCTACACTGGGTGAGTGATGGTGTAGCTACACTTGTGATGGTGTAGCTACACTGGTGATGGTGTAGCTATGCTGGTGATGGTGTAGCTACACTGGGTGGGTGATGGCGTAGCTACACTGGTGATGGTGTAGCTACACTGGGTGAGTGATGGTGTAGCTACACTGGGTGAGTGATGGTGTAGCTACGTTGGTGATGGTGTAGCTACACTGGTGATGGTGTGGCTATGCTGGGTGAGTGATGGTGTAGCTACACTGGCTGAGTGATGGTGTAGCTACGCTGGTGATGGTGTAGCTACACTGGGTGAGTGATGGTGTAGCTATACTGGTGATGGTGTAGCTACACTTGTGATGGTGTAGCTACACTGGTGATGGTGTAGCTATGCTGGTGATGGTGTAGCTACACTGGGTGGGTTATGGTGTAGCTACACTGGTGATGGTGTAGCTACACTGGGTGAGTGATGGTGTTGCTACGTTGGTGATGGTGTAGCTACGCTGGTGATGGTGTAGCTATGCTGGGTGAGTGATGGTGTAGCTACACTGGGTTATGGTGTAGCTACACTGGTGATTGTGTAGCTACACTGGGTGAGTGATGGTGTAGCTACGCTGGTGATGGTGTAGCTACACTGGTGATGGTGTAGCTACACTGGGTGAGTGATGGTGTAGCTACACTGGTGATGGTGTAGCTACACTGGTGATGGTGTAGCTACACTTGTGATGGTGTAGCTACACTGGGTGAGTGATGGTGTAGCTACACTGGGTGATGGTGTAGCTACACTGGGTGGGTGATGGTGTAGCTACACTGGTGATGGTGTAGCTACACTGGGTGGGTGATGCTGTAGCTACACTGGGTAATGGTATAGCTACACTGGTGATGGTGTAGCTACACTGGGTGAGTGATGGTGTAGCTACACTGGTGATGGTGTAGCTACACTGGGTGAGTGATGGTGTAGCTACACTGGTGATGGTGTAGCTACACTGGGTGAGTGATGGTGCAGCTACACTGGGTGAGTGATGGTGTAGCTACACTAGGTGAGTGATGGTGTAGCTACGCTGGTGATGGTGTAGCTACACTGGGTGAGTGATGGTGTAGCTACACTGGGTGAGTGATGGTGTAGCTACACTAGGTGAGTGATGGTGTAGCTACGCTGGTGATGGTGTAGCTACACTGGGTGAGTGATGGTGTAGCTACACTGGTGATGGTGTAGCTACACTGGGTGAGTGATGGTGTAGCTACACTGGTGATGGTGTAGCTACACTGGGTGGGTGATGCTGTAGCTACACTGGGTGATGGTGTAGCTTTGCTGGTGATGGTGTAGCTACACTGGGTGAGTGATGGTGTAGCTACGCTGGTGATGGTGTAGCTACACTGGGTGAGTGATGGTGTAGCTACGCTGGTGATGGTGTAGCTACACTGGGTGAGTGATGGTGTAGCTACGCTGGTGATGGTGTAGCTACACTGGGTGAATGATGGTGTAGCTACACTGGGTGATGGTGTAGCTACACTAGGTGAGTGATGGTGTAGCTACACTGGTGATGGTGTAGCTACGCTGGTGATGGTGTAGCTACACTGGGTGAGTGATGGTGTAGTTACGCTGATGATGGTGTAGCTACACTGGTGATGGTGTAGCTACACTGGGTGAGTGATGGTGTAGCTACACTGGGTGAGTGATCGTGTAGCTACACTTGTGATGGTGTAGCTACACTGGGTTGGTGATGCTGTAGCTACACTGGGTGATGGTGTAGCTATGCTGGTGATGGTGTAGCTACACTGGGTGGGTGATGGTGTAGCTACACTGGTGATGGTGTAGCTACACTGGGTGGGTGATGCTGTAGCTTCACTGGGTGATGGTGTAGCTATGCTGGTGATGGTGTAGCTACAACTGGGTGAGTGATGGTGTAGCTACGCTGGTGATGGTGTAGCTACACTGGGTGAGTGATAGTGTAGCTACACTGGTGATGGTGTAGCTACACTGGGTGAGTGATGGTGTAGCTACACTGGGTGAGTGATGGTGTAGCTACACTGATTGGGTGATGGTGTAGCTACGCTGGTGATGGTGTAGCTACACTGGGTGAGTGATGGTGTAGCTACACTGGGTGAGTGATGGTGTAGCTACACTGGGTGATGGTGTAGCTACACTTGTGATGGTGTAGCTACACTGATTGGGTGATGGTCTAGGTACACTGGTGATGGTGTAGCTACACTGGGTGAGTGATGGTGTAGCTACGCTGGTGATGGTGTAGCTACACTGGTGATGGTGTAGCTACACTGGGTGAGTGATGGTGTAGCTATGCTGGTGATGGTGTAGCTACACTGGGTGAGTGATCGTCTAGCTACACTGGGTGAGTGTTGGTGTAGCTACACTGGTGATGGTGTAGCCACACTGGGTGATGGTGTAGCTACGTTGGTGATGGTGTAGCTACGCTGGTGATGGTGTGGCTATGCTGGGTGAGTGATGGTGTAGCTACACTGGGTAATGGTGTAGCTACACTGGTGATGGTGTAGCTACACTGGGTGAGTGATGGTGTAGCTACACTGGGTGAGTGATGGTGTAGCTACACTGGGTGAGTGATGGTGTTGCTACACTGGGTGAGTGATGGTGTAGCTACACTGGTGATGGTGTAGCTACACTGGGTGGGTGATGCTGTAGCTTCACTGGGTGATGGTGTAGCTTTGCTGGTGATGGTGCAGCTACACTGGGTGAGTGATGGTGTAGCTACGCTGGTGATGGTGTAGCTACACTGGGTGAGTGATGGTGTAGCTACGCTGGTGATGGTGTAGCTACACTGGTGATGGTGTAGCTACACTGGTGATGGTGTAGCTACACTTGTGATGGTGTAGCTACACTGGTTGAGTGATTGTGTAGCTACACTGGTGATGGTGTAGCTACACTGGGTTGGTGATGCTGTAGCTACACTGGGTGATGGTGTAGCTATGCTGGTGATGGTGTAGCTACACTGGGTGGGTGATGGTGTAGCTACACTGGTGATGGTGTAGCTACACTGGGTGGGTGATGCTGTAGCTACACTGGGTGATGGTGTAGCTATGCTGGTGATGGTGTAGCTACACTGGGTGAGTGATGGTGTAGCTACACTGGGTGAGTGATGGTGTAGCTACACTGGTGATGGTGTAGCTACACTGGTGATGGTGTAGCAACACTGGTGATGGTGTAGCTACGCTGGTGATGGTGTAGCTACACTGGGTGATGGTGTAGCTACACTGGGTGGGTGATGCTGTAGCTACGCTGGTGATGGTGTAGCTACACTGGGTGAGTGATGGTGTAGCTACACTGGGTGAGTGATGGTGTAGCTACACTGGGTGAGTGATGGTGTAGCTACACTGGTGATGGTGTAGCTACACTGGTGATGGTGTAGCTACACTGGGTGAGTGATGGTGTAGCTACGCTGGTGATGGTGTAGCTACACTGGGTGAGTGATCGTGTAGCTACACTGGGTGAGTGTTGGTGTAGCTACACTGGTGATGGTGTAGCTACACTGGGTGATGGTGTAGATACACTGGGTGAGTGATGGTGTAGCTACGCTGGTGATGGTGTAGCTACACTGGGTGAGTGATGGTGTAGCTACACTGGTGATGGTGTAGCTACACTTGTGATGGTGTAGCTACACTGATTGGGTGATGGTGTAGGTACACTGGTGATGGTGTAGCTACACTGGGTGGGTGATGGTGTAGCTACACTGGTGATGGTTTAGCTACTCTGGTGATGGTGTAGCTACACTGGGTGAGTGATGGTGTAGCTACACTGGTGATGGTGTAGCTACACTTGGTGAGTGATGGCGTAGCTACACTGGGTGAGTGATGGTGTAGCTACACTGGTGATGGTGTAGCTACACTGAGTGAGTGATGGTGTAGCTACACTGGTGATGGTGTAGCTACACTGGGTGGGTGATGGTGTAGCTACACTGGTGATGGTTTAGCTACTCTGGTGATGGTGTAGCTACACTGGGTGAGTGATGGTGTAGCTACACTGGTGATGGTGTAGCTACACTGGGTGAGTGATGGTGTAGCTACACTGGTGATGGTGTAGCTACGCTGGTGATGGTGTAGCTACACTGGGTGAGTGATGGTGTAGCTACGCTGGTGATGGTGTAGCTACACTGGGTGAGTGATGGTGTAGCTACACTGGTGATGGTGTAGCTACACTGGGTGAGTGATGGTGTAGCTACGCTGGTGATGGTGTAGCTACACTGGGTGAGTGATGGTGTAGCTACGCTGGTGATGGTGTAGCTACACTGGGTGAGTGATGGTGTAGCTACGCTGGTGATGGTGTAGCTACACTGGGTGAATGATGGTGTAGCTACACTGGGTGATGGTGTAGCTACACTAGGTGAGTGATGGTGTAGCTACACTGGTGATGGTGTAGCTACGCTGGTGATGGTGTAGCTACACTGGGTGAGTGATGGTGTAGTTACGCTGGTGATGGTGTAGCTACACTGGTGATGGTGTAGCTACACTGGGTGAGTGATGGTGTAGCTACACTGGGTGAGTGATCGTGTAGCTACACTTGTGATGGTGTAGCTACACTGGGTTGGTGATGCTGTAGCTACACTGGGTGATGGTGTAGCTATGCTGGTGATGGTGTAGCTACACTGGGTGGGTGATGGTGTAGCTACACTGGTGATGGTGTAGCTACACTGGGTGGGTGATGCTGTAGCTTCACTGGGTGATGGTGTAGCTATGCTGGTGATGGTGTAGCTACAACTGGGTGAGTGATGGTGTAGCTACGCTGGTGATGGTGTAGCTACACTGGGTGAGTGATAGTGTAGCTACACTGGTGATGGTGTAGCTACACTGGGTGAGTGATGGTGTAGCTACACTGGGTGAGTGATGGTGTAGCTACACTGATTGGGTGATGGTGTAGCTACGCTGGTGATGGTGTAGCTACACTGGGTGAGTGATGGTGTAGCTACACTGGGTGAGTGATGGTGTAGCTACACTGGGTGATGGTGTAGCTACACTTGTGATGGTGTAGCTACACTGATTGGGTGATGGTCTAGGTACACTGGTGATGGTGTAGCTACACTGGGTGAGTGATGGTGTAGCTACGCTGGTGATGCTGTAGCTACACTGGTGATGGTGTAGCTACACTGGGTGAGTGATGGTGTAGCTACGCTGGTGATGGTGTAGCTACACTGGGTGAGTGATCGTCTAGCTACACTGGGTGAGTGTTGGTGTAGCTACACTGGTGATGGTGTAGCCACACTGGGTGATGGTGTAGCTACGTTGGTGATGGTGTAGCTACGCTGGTGATGGTGTGGCTATGCTGGGTGAGTGATGGTGTAGCTACACTGGGTAATGGTGTAGCTACACTGATGATGGTGTAGCTACACTGGGTGAGTGATGGTGTAGCTACACTGGGTGAGTGATGGTGTAGCTACACTGGGTGAGTGATGGTGTAGCTACACTGGGTGAGTGATGGTGTAGCTACACTGGTGATGGTGTAGCTACACTGGGTGGGTGATGCTGTAGCTTCACTGGGTGATGGTGTAGCTTTGCTGGTGATGGTGTAGCTACACTGGGTGAGTGATGGTGTAGCTACGCTGGTGATGGTGTAGCTACACTGGGTGAGTGATGGTGTAGCTACGCTGGTGATGGTGTAGCTACACTGGTGATGGTGTAGCTACACTGGTGATGGTGTAGCTACACTTGTGATGGTGTAGCTACACTGGTTGAGTGATTGTGTAGCTACACTGGTGATGGTGTAGCTACACTGGGTTGGTGATGCTGTAGCTACACTGGGTGATGGTGTAGCTATGCTGGTGATGGTGTAGCTACACTGGGTGGGTGATGGTGTAGCTACACTGGTGATGGTGTAGCTACACTGGGTGGGTGATGCTGTAGCTACACTGGGTGATGGTGTAGCTATTTTGGTGATGGTGTAGCTACACTGGGTGAGTGATGGTGTAGCTACGCTGGTGATGGTGTAGCTACACTGGGTGAGTGATGGTGTAGCTACACTGGGTGAGTGATGGTGTAGCTACACTGGTGATGGTGTAGCTACACTGGTGATGGTGTAGCTACGCTGGTGATGGTGTAGCTACACTGGGTGATGGTGTAGCTACACTGGGTGGGTGATGCTGTAGCTACGCTGGTGATGGTGTAGCTACAGTGGGTGAGTGATGGTGTAGCTACACTGGGTGAGTGATGGTGTAGCTACACTGGGTGAGTGATGGTGTAGCTACACTGGTGATGGTGTAGCTACGCTGGTGATGGTGTAGCTACACTGGGTGAGTGATGGTGTAGCTACGCTGGTGATGGTGTAGCTACACTGGCTGAGTGATCGTGTAGCTACACTGGGTGAGTGATGGTGTAGCTACACTGGTGATGGTGTAGCTACACTGGGTGATGGTGTAGATACACTGGGTGAGTGATGGTGTAGCTACGCTGGTGATGGTGTAGCTACACTGGGTGAGTGATGGTGTAGCTACACTGGTGATGGTGTAGCTACACTTGTGATGGTGTAGCTACACTGATTGGTTGATGGTGTAGGTACACTGGTGATGGTGTAGCTACACTGGGTGGGTGATGGTGTAGCTACACTGGTGATGGTTTAGCTACTCTGGTGATGGTGTAGCTACACTGGGTGAGTGATGGTGTAGCTACACTGGTGATGGTGTAGCTACACTGGGTGAGTGATGGCGTAGCTACACTGGGTGAGTGATGGTGTAGCTACACTGGTGATGGTGTAGCTACACTGAGTGAGTGATGGTGTAGCTACACTGGTGATGGTGTAGCTACACTGGGTGGGTGATGGTGTCGCTACACTGGTGATGGTTTAGCTACTCTGGTGATGGTGTAGCTACACTGGGTGAGTGATGGTGTAGCTACACTGGTGATGGTGTAGCTACACTGGGTGAGTGATGGTGTAGCTACACTGGTGATGGTGTAGCTACGCTGGTGATGGTGTAGCTACACTGGGTGAGTGATGGTGTAGCTACGCTGGTGATGGTGTAGCTACACTGGGTGAGTGATGGTGTAGCTACACTGGTGATGGTGTAGCTACACTGGGTGAGTGATGGTGTAGCTACGCTGGTGATGGTGTAGCTACACTGGGTGATGGTGTAGATACACTGGGTGAGTGATGGTGTAGCTACACTGGTGATGGTGTAGCTACACTTGTGATGGTGTAGCTACACTGATTGGGTGATGGTGTAGGTACACTGGTGATGGTGTAGCTACACTGGGTGAGTGATGGTGTAGCTACACTGGTGATGGTGTAGCTACACTTGTGATGGTGTAGCTACACTGATTGGGTGATGGTGTAGGTACACTGGTGATGGTGTAGCTACACTGGGTGAGTGATGGTGTAGCTACACTGGTGATGGTGTAGCTACACTGGGTTGGTGATGCTGTAGCTACACTGGGTGATGGTGTAGCTATGCTGGTGATGGTGTAGCTACACTGGGTGGGTGATGGTGTAGCTACACTGGTGATGGTGTAGCTACACTGGGTGGGTGATGCTGTAGCTACACTGGGTGATGGTGTAGCTATGCTGGTGATGGTGTAGCTACACTGGGTGAGTGATGGTGTAGCTACGCTGGTGATGGTGTAGCTACACTGGGTGAGTGATGGTGTAGCTACACTGGGTGAGTGATGGTGTAGCTACACTGGTGATGGTGTAGCTACACTGGTGATGGTGTAGCTACGCTGGTGATGGTGTAGCTACACTGGGTGATGGTGTAGCTACACTGGGTGGGTGATGCTGTAGCTACGCTGGTGATGGTGTAGCTACACTGGGTGAGTGATGGTGTAGCTACACTGGGTGAGTGATGGTGTAGCTACACTGGGTGAGTGATGGTGTAGCTACACTGGTGATGGTGTAGCTACGCTGGTGATGGTGTAGCTACACTGGGTGAGTGATGGTGTAGCTACGCTGGTGATGGTGTAGCTACACTGGGTGAGTGATCGTGTAGCTACACTGGGTGAGTGTTGGTGTAGCTACACTGGTGATGGTGTAGCTACACTGGGTGATGGTGTAGATACACTGGGTGAGTGATGGTGTAGCTACGCTGGTGATGGTGTAGCTACACTGGGTGAGTGATCGTGTAGCTACACTGGGTGAGTGTTTGTGTAGCTACACTGGTGATGGTGTAGCTACACTGGGTGATGGTGTAGATACACTGGTGAGTGATGGTGTAGCTACGTTGGTGATGGTGTAGCTACACTGGGTGAGTGATGGTGTAGCTACACTGGTGATGGTGTAGCTACACTTGTGATGGTGTAGCTACACTGATTGGGTGATGGTGTAGGTACACTGGTGATGGTGTAGCTACACTGGGTGGGTGATGGTGTAGCTACACTGGTGATGGTTTAGCTACTCTGGTGATGGTGTAGCTACACTGGGTGAGTGATGGTGTAGCTACACTGGTGATGGTGTAGCTACACTGGGTGAGTGATGGCGTAGCTACACTGGGTGAGTGATGGTGTAGCTACACTGGTGATGGTGTAGCTACACTGAGTGAGTGATGGTGTAGCTACACTGGTGATGGTGTAGCTACACTGGGTGGGTGATGGTGTAGCTACACTGGTGATGGTTTAGCTACTCTGGTGATGGTGTAGCTACACTGGGTGAGTGATGGTGTAGCTACACTGGTGATGGTGTAGCTACACTGGGTGAGTGATGGTGTAGCTACACTGGTGATGGTGTAGCTACGCTGGTGATGGTGTAGCTACACTGGGTGAGTGATGGTGTAGCTACGCTGGTGATGGTGTAGCTACACTGGGTGAGTGATGGTGTAGCTACACTGGTGATGGTGTAGCTACACTGGGTGAGTGATGGTGTAGCTACGCTGGTGATGGTGTAGCTACACTGGGTGATGGTGTAGATACACTGGGTGAGTGATGGTGTAGCTACACTGGTGATGGTGTAGCTACACTTGTGATGGTGTAGCTACACTGATTGGGTGATGGTGTAGGTACACTGGTGATGGTGTAGCTACACTGGGTGAGTGATGGTGTAGCTACACTGGTGATGGTGTAGCTACACTTGTGATGGTGTAGCTACACTGATTGGGTGATGGTGTAGGTACACTGGTGATGGTGTAGCTACACTGGGTGAGTGATGGTGTAGCTACACTGGTGATGGTGTAGATACACTGGGTGGGTGATGGTGTAGCTACACTGGTGATGGTTTAGCTACTCTGGTGATGGTGTAGCTACACTGGGTGAGTGATGGTGTAGCTACGCTGGTGATGGTGTTGCTACACTGGGTGAGTGATGGTGTAGCTACACTGGTGATGGTGTAGCTACGCTGGTGACGGTGTAGCTACACTGGGTGAGTGATGGTGTAGCTACACTGAGTGAGTGATGGTGTAGCTACGCTGGTGATGGTGTAGCTACACTGGGTGAGTGATGGTGTAGCTACACTGAGTGAGTGATGGTGTAGCTACGCTGGTGATGGTGTAGATACACTGGGTGAGTGATGGTGTAGCTACACTGGTGATGGTGTAGCTACGCTGGTGATGGTGTAGCTAGACTGGGTGAGTGATGGTGTAGCTACGCTTGTGATGGTGTAGCTACACTGGGTGAGTGATGGTGTAGCTACACTGGTGATGGTGTAGCTACGCTGGTGATGGTGTAACTACACTGAGTGAGTGATGGTGTAGCTACGCTTGTGATGGTGTAGCTACACTGGGTGAGTGATGGTGTAGCTACACTGGGTGATTGATGGTGTAGCTACACTGGTGATGGTGTAGCTACACTTGTGATGGTGTATCTACACTGATTGGGTGATGGTCTAGGTACACTGGTGATGGTGTAGCTACGCTGGTGATGGTGTAGCTACACTGGGTGAGTGATGGTGTAGCTACTCTGGTGATGGTGTAGCTACACTGGGTGAGTGATGGTGTAGCTACACTGGGTGAGTGATGGTGTAGCTACACTGGGTGAGTGATGGTGTAGCTACGCTGGTGATGGTGTAGCTACACTGGGTGATGGTGTAGCTACACTGGTGATGGTGTAGCTACACTGGTGATGGTGTAGCTACACTGGTGATGGTGTAGCTACACTGGGTGAGTGATCGTGTAGCTACACTGGGTGAGTGTTGGTGTAGCTACACTGGGTGATGGTGTAGATACACTGGGTGAGTGATGGTGTAGCTACATTGGTGATGGTGTAGCTACACTTGTGATGGTGTAGCTACACTGATTGGGTGATGGTGTAGGTACACTGGTGATGGTGTAGCTACACTGGGTGAGTGATGGTGTAGCTACACTGGTGATGGTGTAGCTACAATGGGTGGGTGATGGTGTAGCTACACTGGTGATGGTTTAGCTACTCTGGTGATGGTGTAGCTACACTGGGTGAGTGATGGTGTAGCTACACTGGTGATGGTGTAGCTACACTGGGTGAGTGATGGTGTAGCTACACTGGTGATGGTGTTGCTACACTGGGTGAGTGATGGTGTAGCTACACTGGTGATGGTGTAGCTACGCTGGTGATGGTGTTGCTACACTGGGTGAGTGATGGTGTAGCTACACTGGTGATGGTGTAGCTACACTGGTGATGGTGTTGCTACACTGGGTGAGTGATGGTGTAGCTACACTGGTGATGCTGTAGCTACACTGGTGATGGTGTAGCTACACTGAGTGAGTGATGGTGTAGCTACGCTGGTGATGGTGTTGCTACACTGGTGATGGTGTAGCTACACTGGGTGAGTGATGGTGTAGCTACACTGAGTGAGTGATGGTGTAGCTACGCTGGTGATGGTGTAGCTACACTGGGTTAGTGATGGTGTAGCTACATTGGTGATGGTGTAGCTACGCTGGTGATGGTGTAGCTACACTGGGTGAGTGATGGTGTAACTACACTGGTGATGGTGTAGCTACACTGGGTGAGTGATGGTGTAACTACACTAGTGAGTGATGGTGTAGCTACGCTTGTGATGGTGTAGCTACACTGGGTGAGTGATGGTGTAGCTACACTGGTGATGGTGTAGCTACACTGGGTGATTGATGGTGTAGCTACACTGGTGATGGTGTAGCTACACTGGTGGTGTAGCTACGCTGGTGATGGTGTAGCTACACTGGGTGAGTGATGGTGTAGCTACGCTGGTGATGGTGTAGCTACACTCTGTGAGTGATGGTGTAGCTACACTCTGTGAGTGATGGTGTAGCTACACCAGCCTGCGATGTTGGTGTTGCTACACAGCACTTGCCCCAACAGTCTGTCTGAGGCTACACGGTGGGGGTGGGGGGGACCTTTGTCTTTGTGCCTGCAGGAGGGTCCCTTCGTCTGCATCTCGCTGGTGAGATCTCTGCCTGAGTCGGACAGCGTCCACTCCATGCTGTGTAAGCCAACTGCTCACCGGGGTTCACGTCCATGCCAGCTCTCTGTGTTGTGTTGCATCGTGTTTCTAAGTTTGCTGTGTGCTTGTTTTCTCGTTCACTGTTACCTGATGACGGTTGCTTGTGTTGCAATCGAAACGTCAGATTTTATTATTATTGTTTGATTTAATTTCCTACGTGACTTTACCGAAAGAACCACGGAGCAAAAATAGTTTAGTTTTGTAGATGAGATGTAGAGAGGTCAGTGGGACCTTACCTGGTTGCAATAAAAATAGTTTATATTCATATTCTTATTTCTTTCGGTAAAGTCACGTTATTGTTTCCCTTCAACGTGACTTAAC
Source organism: Petromyzon marinus (assembly GCF_048934315.1). NCBI lineage: Eukaryota > Metazoa > Chordata > Hyperoartia > Petromyzontiformes > Petromyzontidae > Petromyzon > Petromyzon marinus. The sequence goes on along the minus strand of NC_133690.1, from coordinate 5,497,083 downwards.
CGAAAAAACTAAGAATATGAATTACTGCAGTCACGAAAGCTTTATATAAAAAAAATAGTTTAGTTTGTAGATGAGATGTAGAGACCTCAGTGGGACCTTACCTGGTTACAATAAAAATAGTTTAGTTTGTAGATGAGATGTTGAGACCTCAGTGGGACCTTACCTGGTTACAATAAAAATAGTTTAGTTTGTAGATGAGATGTTGAGACCTCAGTGGGACTTTACCTGGTAAAATAATAATAGTTTAGTTTGTAGATGACATGGAGAGAGCCCAGTGGGACCTTGCCTAGTACAATAAAAATAGTTTAGTTTGTAGATGAGATGTAGAGACCTCAGTGGGACCTTACCTGGTACAATAAAAATGACATCTGAAACGGCGCCTTGCGGCGACCGTGCCGTGCCGACGCCGTGCCCCGGCGTGCCGCAGGGAAGGAGTACGGTCGCGCCGACAGCCGCTGGCTTCACTCGGACCCCACCGTGGTGGCGCTCGAGATCCTGATGGTGGCGGTTGCGGGGCCCCTGGCGCTGCTGCTGGTGTTCGCCATCGTCCAGGACAAGCACTACTGGTAGAGGTCACGCCGCACTACTGGTAGGGGTCACGCCGCTCTACCTGTAGGGGTCACGCCGCTCTACCGGTAGGGGTCACGCCGCTCGACCGGTAGGGGTCACGCCACTCTACCGGTAGGGGGTCACGCCGCACTACCAGTAGGGGTAACGCCACACTACCGTTAGGGGGTAACGCCACACTACCGGTAAGGGTCACGTCGCTCTACCGGTAGGGGTCACGCCGCTGTACCGGTAGGGGTCACGCCGCTCTACCAGTAGGGGTCAAGCCACTCTACCGGTAGGGGGTAACGCCACACTACCGGTAGGGGTCATGCCGCACTACCGCTGGGGGGCGCTGTGGGTGTCACCGTATCCGTGACGACGCTGTGGGGTGTCCATGTAACGACGCATCTCCACCAGCACCACTAACCACGTTGTCTCCACCGCGCACTCACTCACCCACACCACCATCACCACCTCCGCCCACACCACCATCACCACCTCCGCCCACACCACTAACCCGCATCACCACTTCCGCCCACACCACCACCACCATCACCGCCTCCGCTCACACCATCACCACCACCGCCTCCGCTCACACCACTAACCCACATCGCCGTCAACACAACTGCCCGCACCACTAGCCCGCATCGCCGCCGCCTCCACCCACACCACCGCCACGCTCCCCCCTCCCCTCCCCCGCCCGCCCGTAGCCACTTTGTACAGGTGTGCCTGTGCGTGTGTGAGCTGTACGTAGCCACTTTGTACAGGTGTGCCTGTGCGTGTGTGAGCTGTACGTAGCCACTTTGTACAGGTGTGCCTGTGCGTGTGCGAGCTGTACGTAGCCACTTTGTACAGGTGTGCCTGTGCGTGTGCGAGCTGTACGTAGCCACTTTGTACAGGTGTGCCTGTGCGTGTGCGAGCTGTACGTAGCCACAGTGTACAGGTGTGCCTGTGCGTGTGCGAGCTGTACGTAGCCACTTTGTACAGGTGTGCCTGTGCGTGTGCGAGCTGTACGTAGCCACTTTGTACAGGTGTGCCTGTGCGTGTGCGGCGGCTGGATGACGTCCGCCCCCGAGTGGCTGGCGGGCAGCGCCAGCCTGCGCACCGACAGCGCCGACCTCCTCTGGCTCTACCTCGTCTTCTTCGACGGCCTCTGGGTGCTGCTGCCCATTGTGCTGCTCGCCCAGTCCTGGGGGGCGCTCGCCGTCGCTCACCGGCCGCACGTGGCCAAGGCCGCCGGTGACGGCGGCGGCAAGCGGAAGTGGCGATGAGCCGAGCCGAAAGTCGGTGCTGGCGTGACCGTTGGAGGAGATTTCCCGTCGTCCGTCCGCCCGCCCAATTTTTTTTTGATTGGCGCGAGAGAAATGAAAATTAAAAAAAGTAAAAAAAACGAGCGATCGAATGCCGACGGGTACCAACCACCCTTCGTCTCCCCAATCGAAACATTTCCCCGCCCCCCCTCCCCCCACCCCAGCGGTGCCCTCGCCAAAATGCACATCGGAAGAGCTGCGGTGAAAGAGAGGAGGGCGGGGAGAGAGGAGAGAGAGAGAGAGACGTTTTTGCTGAAAATAACGTGCGCGTTACGCCGTGCCGCATTGCCGTGAGTAAAAAACGCCCGACGTGGTTCTTTCGGTAAAAGTTCACGCAGGTAGGATACAAAAAATTGAAATAGATCTCGACGTAAATCGCTCGCGACAAATTTGTGAGCCACGGCTCTCGCCGAGCTCACGTTTAATGTCGGCTGCCCCGCCCACATTTAATGTCGGCTGCCCCGCCCACATTTAATGTCGGCTGCCCCGCCCACATTTAATGTCGGCTGCCCCGCCCACATTTAAAGTCGGCTGCCCCGCCCATCTCTAAACCTTCATAAACAGGCGGCCTCAGCAGATTTCCCCCTCTTCTTTGGTTCTTTCGGTAAAGTCACCACGTAGAACGAGAACTAAATAATAAAATAAAACAATAAAATTCTCACGACGTTTCGGCCACAACGCAAGCGGCCTTCTTCAGGTGAAGGAACAAAAAAACTGTCGGGACGACAGAGCTCCAATGAGCTCCAATGAGCTCTGTCGTCCCGACAGTTTTTTGTTCCTTCACCTGAAGAAGGCCGCTCGCGTTGTGGCCAAAACGTCGTGAGAATTTTATTGTTTTATTTTATTATTTCATTCTCATTCTACGTGGTGGTGACTTTACCGAAAGGACCCAAGAAGATGAATCCTTGCAGTCACGAAAGCTTTCAATCGAAAGATTTCCCCCTCGTTCACACCTGAGGACGGTCGCTTGCGTTGGTCTATTTAGTTTTTTCTCCCCGCTTACCACGTGATGACTTTACTTGAAGGGAATGAAGAGCGTGGATTCCTGCAGTCACGAAAGCTTCAAATCAAGATGGCACTATTGCGTCCTTGCTTGCTGACGAAAAGTGTTACCGGCAGAGCGTGGCAGCACCGCACGTCAGCAGGCGAAAGTAGATACGGGGAGTAAGACAGCGAAGGGAAAGCTCTGGAAGGGGTCCATCTGGAAGCCCTCGGGAACCTGCTGGTAGGTTCCAAAAGGGGGGCGTGGCCAGGGCGGGGCGAGGCCACGCCCTGAGGCGGGAGCTCGGGGCTGTTGCTAAAAGTGGATCTCCTCGCCGTTCGTCACCGTCGTCGCCGCCGCCATCTTCACCATCGCCGGCAGGGGCGGAGCCATGGGGGGGGGGCTGGGGGGGGGGCTCGGCCCCCCCTTAAATTTTGGGAAAGTCGGTAATCGGGATAACCGGATATCCGGCTGCTGCAAAATGCTGCAGGCTGCCACCTTGTGCTGCCCTGCAGGCTGCCACCTTGTGTGCTGCCCTGCAGGCTGCCACCTTGTGTGCTGCCCTGCAGGCTGCCACCTCGTGCTGGCCTGCAGGCTGCCATTTTGTGCTGCCCGGCAGGCTGCTTGAGCGGCAGCCTTTCGAACTCATCGAACTTATCAGCCACATCAGCGGCTCCGACCTATTAATAAACTCCGAGTTCAAATCCAAGACAATTTGTTTTACGCATTTTGTGGCGCCCATTGGAAAACATTACACTGGATATCTCAGAATATTGAAGTCAACCCCCCCCCGCTCCCCCCCCCCCCCAAAGTCAACATCCTGGCTCCGCCCCTAATCACCGGGCCCCGCTAGCTCGACAGCCTGCCAACTGTACTAGCTAGGTAGTACCGCTGAGAGTAGGCACGGCTGTGTGTGAGATATACATAAAGAGTGTGCACCCACGTAGGGTGCGTGCAGTCCCCTTCGCGTGCAAGAGTAAAGAAGGCACCTCCAATGATTCCTGTCTCCGAACTGCGTCACGACACTGACGCAATGACGACTCGACACACTTCCCTTGAGATGGCATCTCATTGAAGACACGTTCACTTGGCATCAGGCGGAGACCTCCACCGCAACAGCCCCGAGTCTCCCGCGCATCTCCCTTATATACCAACACGAGGCCACGCCCCTTTTCTCGATCATTCTCGCCGACTCTGGATGCTCGCTCCACCGGGGGACTCCACCGTTCCCTTCAGTCACATGACCATGCCCCCCTTCCCGAACCTTCTCGCTGACTCTGGACGCTCGCTCTCCCAGTAGACTCCACCGTTCTCTTCCGTCACATGACCACGCCCCCTTCATCGATGATTCCCGTAGCTACCGGTCCCTTCGTACACCACGACTGGTTCACTTCACAAGGGCCGATTAACTTCCACAAGCTCGACCGATCCCCACCACGGACGGTGCAACTTAGGCGATGTCTGCAGCTGCACCTGCGGACAATGCCCCGACAGCCCAGAGAGGCACGTGCTGGCACCGCTTTGCGCCCCACTCATTAGCGGCCCGTGGCCCCCGGCCGGTGATTTCCCTCGCCGCAGCACGTGCCTTTGACACTCGCCCCGAGCGCAACCTGCCGCATTTGTTTTCCTCGAAGCCACAACCAGTTCAGCGCTATGGGTGCTCCCGCTCGCACATCGGAGAGGGGACGAAGGAAAGAAACTCGACAATGCGTCCAAAGACTCGCCCGCACGCGGAAGTGGCATGCGCCGGCCACCGTCACCCCGTTCGGTTTACGGAAGCCGACACAGATGCCCCAGGACTACCGTCTGACTTCTCCACCAGCACCACGGGGGGCAATCCCGCGGAACGGTCGACGGTGGAATTGTGTCCGCCGTCGACAGCGCGCCCACCGCCTGTTCACACGTCCCTCCTCATCCGATGTGAGTTCACGCGAGCAGGGCTGCGCGTTCCGTATCAACGTGGTGCAGCGATATTTGAATGTGGGTGAAAGGACGGCTGTGGCCCCGGCGGGTACCGTGTTGGCCCATGTGATGCCCGCGGGTCAGATGGAACGTGGGCAGAGGCCCTTCGTAACGAGAATCCCGATTTGGCTAAGGCACAACCGGGCAAATTGAAGTCGCCGTCGCTGCAATTTCAGATGTCCCGGCAAGAGCAAGTTCGACATCGGTCGCACTTCGGAAACGGCTCTTGGCCCGCTTTTAGGATCGTCTGTGCCAGGCTAGGTGCAGGAAGAGGTCACGTGACAGACCCAGCAGGTGTCCTGGGTTGACTGCTGTGCCAGGCTAGGTGCAGGAAGAGGTCACGGGGCAGAACCAGCAGGTGCCCATGGGTTGACTGCTGTGCCAGGATAGGTGCAGGAGGAGGTCACGGGACAGACCCAGCAGGTGCCGTGGGTTGACTGCTGTGCCAGGCTAGGTGCAGGAGGAGGTCACGGGACAGACCCTGCAGTGCCCGTGGTTGACTGCTGTGCCAGGCTAGGTGCAGGAGGAGGTTACGGGACAGACCCTGTAGGTGCCGTGGGTTGACTGCTGTGGCAGGCTAGGTGCAGGAGGAGGTCACGGGACAGACCCTGTAGGTACCAGTGGGTTGACTGCTGTGCCATGCTAGGTGCAGGAGGAGGTCACGGGACAGACCCAGCAGGTGCTGTGGGTTGACTGCTGTGCCAGGCTAGGTGCAGGAGGAGGTCACGGGACAGACCCTGCAGGTGCCGTGGGTTGGCTGCTGTGCCAGGCTAGGTGCAGGACGAGGTCACGGGACAGACCCAGCAGGTGCCCATGGGTTGACTGCTGTGCCAGGCTAGGTGCAGGAGGAGGTCACGGGGCAGATCCAGCAGGTGCTGTGGGTTGACTGCTGTGCCAGGCTAGGTGCAGGAGGAGGTCACGGGACAGACCCTGTAGGTGCCGTGGATTGATTGCTGTGCCAGGATAGGTGCAGGAGGAGGTCACGGGACAGACCCAGCAGGTGCCCATGGGTTGACTGCTGTGCCAGGCTAGGTGCTGGAGGAGGTCACGGGACAGACCCAGCAGCTGCCGTGGGTTGACTGCTGTGCCAGGCTAGGTGCAGGAGGAGGTCACGGGACAGACCCAGCAGGTGCCGTGGGTTGACTGCTGTGCCAGGCTAGGTGCAGGAGGAGGTCACGGGACAGACCCAGCAGGTGCTGTGGGTTGACTGTTGTGCCAGGCTAGGTGCAGGAGGAGGTCACGGGACAGACCCAGCAGGTGCTGTGGGTTGACTGTTGTGCCAGGCTAGGTGCAGGAGGAGGTCACGGGACAGACCCAGCAGGTGCCCATGGGTTGACTGCTGTGCCAGGCTAGGTGCAGGAAGAGGTCACGGGACAGACCCAGCAGGTGCCCTGGGTTGACTGCTGTGCCAGGCTAGGTGCAGGACGAGGTCACGGGACAGACCCAGCAGGTGCCCTGGGTTGACTGCTGTGCCAGGCTAGGTGCAGGAGGAGGTCACGGGACAGACCCAGCAGGTGCCTTGGGTTGACTGTTGTGCCAGGCTAGGTGCAGAAGGAGGTCACGGGACAGACCCAGCAGCTGCCGAGCATATTCACGGGAACGCGTGCGTGTGTGTGTCTGTGTGTGTGTCTGTGTGTCTGTGTGTGTCTGTGTGTCTGTGTGTGTCTGTGAGTGTGTGTGTCTGTGTGTATGTCTGTGTGTGTGTGTCGTGTGAGTCAAGGCCTATGCTACCATCAGTAGGCCTGGGCTCTGGGTTGTTCTTCGTGCTTTCAGAGTCCTTGACCCTCTGCTCATGCTCATTAAGGACCTTCATGATGGTGAGCTGGCCTGGGTAAAACTACGTGGCCGGCGTCAGAGCCGTTGCCTGTACACCTTGGGATGCGACAGGGATGTCCTCTGGCTCCAACATTATTTAACATCTATTTCGATCACGTAGTTCGTGAAGCCTTCAGTAGCTGTACCCGATGAATTTCCATCTGGTACAGATACAATGGGAGGCTGATCGATGCCCGGGTGCGGTCAAGGGATGGCTCCCTATTGGCCAACCACGTTACGTATGCCGGAGACTTGGTAATTTCGGCATACTCAGAGGAGGAGATGGAGATGCTGCTGCTGAGACTGGAGTGTGCCACTAAGAGGTGCGGCCTTACCATCAGCCCCACCAAAACTAAGCAACTGCCTGGGTATTTTGTACCATCGGGAACTCTACCCCCACAACTCCCAATTGGTGATGGGGCAGTTGTGGAGAGAGTGGATAGTTTCCCATACCTGGGTAGTGTGCTTATGACCGGCTCCAGTTTAACAGCAGAGGTCTCACTCCGAAACAGTCGAGCGGCAATATATTTTCATCGGTTGCGTAACGCTGTGTGGAAGCTACCTAGTCTGTCGCTCCGCACTAAGCTTCAGGTCTTCTCGGCCACGGTCATTCCCTCCCTTCTCTACCCTTGCGAAACGTGGACCCCCCTAATGGAACATCTTCGCCGGTTAGAAACATTTAGGCTGGCCTGCCTACGATCCATCCTGGGTTTAACCAGGCTGGATTGTGTGAGGAGCTCACAAATCCTTGAAAGATCTGGGCAAGGTCCCATCGGTGAGCTCCTCCGGCAGGCAAGGCTGCGTTGGCTGGGTCATGTAGCCCGCATGCCCAGCCACCGCATGCCGAAACAGCTTTTGTTCGGCCGGATTGAGGGGCCTAAACGGGCGCGGCACGGGCTAGATAAGAGATGGAGTGATCTGGTACAGGAGGACGTGGAGCTGAGTGGACTTGCCGATGACTGGTACCAGTGGTGTCAAGATCGGCCTCTGTGTAGGAGGCTCGTGAAGGACGCTACAGGGCAGTTGGAGGTAGTCACCCTCCAACAACAACGGAGGGCGGAGGAGCGACGCTCACAACAACGAGCGGAGCGCCGGGTGGCTAAAGCACAGCAGGTTGGCACAGTAGGGGGCACAGGTGGTGCATCAGTCATCTCAGTCATCTCAGTCAGTCGACCCGTGGCACTTGGGTCTGCCCCGTGACCTCCTGCCCGCTGGCGTTCGACACTTCACGTGGCCTCAAGGTGCACATGGCCTGGCACAAGTGTCGTGGTGACGTCACCGCCACTTAGTGGCGAATGGCGGTTGTTGTTGTGTGTGTCTGTGTGTCAGTGTGTGTGTGGTGTGTGTGTGTGGTGTGTGTGTCAGTGTAGCGGTTAGCGCTACGCTGTGCTACGAACCCGGCGACCCGAATTCGATTCCCGCTCACGGCCAACACCGCCAGTGACGATTATCTAAACCGGTCCAGGGTCTCCCCCTAGGTTGACTCAGCCTCAAACGAGTACCTGCTGCGATGTGCAGTAAACATCGCCACTGGGGAGACAAAGGCGGTCGGGCCTGGTGCTGGCCACCCACCCCCTCGTGTGCCATAGGGCCGGTAGCCATAACAGGTGCTGCTACTCGCTAACAGCACTTGCCCCTTACAGCCCTGTTAGAGGCTACACGGGGGACCTTTGTCTGTGTGTCTACAGCTGCTGCTCGCTACACACAGCCACTTGCCCCCTACAGCCCTGTTAGAGGCTACACGGGGGACCTTTGTCTGTGTGTCTACAGCTGCTGCTCGCTACACACAGCCACTTGCCCCCTACAGCCCTGTTAGAGGCTACACGGGGGACCTTTGTCTGTGTCTATAGCTGCTGCTCGCTACACACAGCCACTTGACCCTACAGCCCTGTTATGTCTGTAGGGGCAGTTTAACGCGAACGAGAGGACAACAACAACAACAATCACAAAGCCAACGGCGACTCGAACGATGCTTTATTAATCCGCGGGGCCGCCCTCAGTCATCCCAGAGCAGGATCAGCTCCTCGTCGTCCTCGTCCCACGGGAAGGGTTCCATCCAGCGCAGGTCGCCGGCGTTCTGCTGGAAGCGCACCAAGTCGCCAAAGTCGCGGTCGGGGTGGACGACCATGCCACCACCACCACGCTCCTCTTGCTCCCCCTGCTCCTCCTCGTCGAGGAAGACGAAGATTCCGTCGCCGTGACCGCCGTGGTGGAAGAAGTGGCGCTCTGGTGGTGTTGGGAAGGTAGAGGGAGAGGAGGGGAGAGGGGGGTGAGGGGGGAGGAGGAGGAGGGGGGAGGAAGAGGTGGAGGTGGAGGAAGGTGGGGGTGGGAAGGAGGAGGTCAAACACGTGTCGTTACACAGAGACACACAGAGACCCATAGAGACACAGAGACCCATAGAGACACACAGAGACAAATAGAGACACACAGAGACCCATAGAGACAGACAGAGACCCATAGAGACACACAGAGACCCATATATACACAGAGACCCATAGATACACAGAGACACATAGAGACACACAGAGACCCACAGAGACCCATAGTGACACAGAAAAACAGAGACATAGAGAGACCTATAGAGACACACAGAGACCCATAGAGATACACAGGGACCCATAGATACACATAGATCCATAGAGACACACAGAGACCCATAGAAACACACAGAGACACATAGATACACACAGATCCATAGAACCACACAGAGACCCACAGAGACACACAGAGACCCATAGAGACACACAGAAAAACAGAGACATACAGAGACTCATAGAGACACACAGAGACCCATAGAGATACACAGAGACCCAGAGATACACACAGATCCATAGAGACACACAGAGACCCATTGAGACACACAGAGATCCATAGATACACACAGATCCATAGAGATACACAGAGACCCCTAGAGACAAACAGAAAAACAGAGACATACAGAGACCCATATAGATATACAGAGACCCATAGATACACACAGATCCATAGAAACACACAGAGACACACAGAGACCCATAGAGATACAGAAAAACAGAGACATACAGAGACCCATAGAGAAACACAGAGACCCATAGAGACACACAGAGACCCATAGAGATACACAGAGACCCATAGATACACACAGATCCATAGAGACACACAGAGACACACAGAGACCCACAGAGACCCATAAAGACACAGAAAAACAGAGACCCACAGAGACCCATAGAGACACACAGAGACCCAGAGAGATACACAGAGACCCATAGATACACACAGATCCATAGAGACACACAGAGACCCATAGAGACCCACAGAGATCCATAGAAACACAGAAAAACAGAGACATACAGAGACCCATAGAGACCCACAGAGACCCATAGAGACACACAGAGACCCATAGAGACATACAGAGACCCATAGATTCACACATATCCATAGAGACACATAGAGACACACAGAGACCCACAGAGACTCATAGAGATACAGAAAAACAGAGACATACAGAGACCCACAGAGACACACAGAGACCCATAGAGATACACAGAGACCTATAGATACACACAGATCCATAGAGACACACAGAGACCCACAGAGACCCACAGAGACCCATAGAGACAGAAAAACAGAGACATACAGAGACCCATAGAGACACACAGAGACCCATAGAGACACACAGAGATCCATAGATACACACAGATCCATAGAGACACACAGAGACCCACAGAGACCCACAGAGACCCATAGTGACACAGAAAAACAGAGACATAGAGAGACCTATAGAGACACACAGAGACCCATAGAGACACACAGGGACCCATAGATACACACAGATCGATAGAGACACACAGAGACCCACAGAGACACACAGAGACCCATAGAGATACACAGAGACCCAGAGATACACACATATCCATAGAGACACACAGAGACCCATTGAGACACACAGAGACCCATAGATACACACAGATCCATAGAGATACACAGAGACCCCTAGAGACACACAGAAAAACAGAGACATACAGAGACCCATAGAGACATACAGAGACCCATAGAGATATACAGACCCATAGATACACACAGATCCATAGAGACACACAGAGACCCACAGAGACCCATAGAGACACAGAAAAACAGAGACATACAGAGACCCATAGAGACACACAGAGACCTATAGATACACACAGATCCATAGAGACACACAGAGACCCACAGAGTCCCATTGACACACAGAAAAACAGAGACATACAGAGACCCATAGAGACACACAGAGACCCATAGAGATACACAGGGATCCATAGATACACACAGATCCATAGAGACACACAGAGACCCACAGAGACACACAGACAAACAGAGACATACAGAGACTCATAGAGACACACAGAGACCCATAGAGATACACAGAGACCCAGAGATACACACAGATCCATAGAGACACACAGAGACCCACAGAGACCCACAGAGGCCCATTGAGACACAGAAAAGCAGAGACATACAGAGACCCATAGAGACACACAGAGACCCATAGAGATACACAGGGACTCATAGATACACACAGGTCCATAGAGACACACAGAGACCCATAGAGACACACATTAAAACAGAGACACACAGAGACCCATAGAGATACACAGAGACCCAGAGATACACACAGATCCGTAGAGACACAGACAGACCCATAGAGATACACAGAGACCCATAGATAAACACAGATCCATAGAGACACACAGAGACCCATAGAGACACGGAAAAACAGAGACCCATGGAGATCCATGGAGATCTATGGAGCCCGTGAAGGCGTTCCTGCCGTAGGCCGCGAGACCAAAACGTCGCTTACCCTGCATGAGCACCATGGGATCTGGTACCGTCCGTCTCTGGAGGAAGTAGAGGCAGCAGGCGAGCTACAGGCAGACAGGAACTCACACACACACACACAGACACACACACACACAGAGACACACAGACACACACAGACACACACACAGACACACACAGAGACACACAGTGGGGGTTAGTTTGTGTGGTGAGTGAGGAAGTGAGTGGCTGAGTGAGTGAGCGAGTGCTGAGTGAGCGGTGAGTGAAAGAGCGAGTGGGAGAGTGGGTGAGTGATCAAGTGGTGAGCGAGTGGTGAGCGAGTGGTGAGCGAGTGTGCGATTGGTGAGCGATTGAGCGAATGGGTGAGTGGGCAAGCGGCCGAGTGAGCGAGTGGTGAGCGAGTGTACGAGTGGTGAGCGGGCGGGCGAGTTTGCTGTTCGCGTGCATTACCCACCAATCCAAGGGAAATCCCGGCGAGTGACGTCACAAAGACGATGCCGTTGCATGACCTGGTGCAGGATGCGCAGTGAGACACGGTCAGCCACAGGTGGAAGTCCTGGGGCAGAACGCGGAGGCAAAGACAAAGACGAAGGTCGATTCCAAACGTGTTCTACGGCATGTACTGTACTACACTACATTATACACTACTATATGCTACACTACATTATACACTACGACAGTACATTATATACTACTACACTACATTATACACTACAATATACTACGCAACATTATACACTACTACACTACATTATACACTACCATATACTACACTACATTATACACTACTACCCTACATTATATACTACTACACTACTATATACTACTACACTACTATATACTACTACACTACAATATACTACAATACATTATATACTGCTACACTACTATATACTACTACACTACATTATATACTACTACACTACAATATATACTACACTATATACTACTACACTACATTATATACTACTACTACACTACATTATATACTACTACACTACTATATACTACTACACTACTATATACTACTACACTACATTATATACTACTACACTACATTATATACTACCACACTACATTATATACTACTACACTACACTATATACTACTACACTACATTATATACTACTACTACACTACATTCTATACTACTACACTACATTATATACTGCTACACTACTATATACTACTACACTACATTATATACTACTACACTACAATATATACTACTACACTATATACTACTACACTACATTCTATACTACTACACTACATTATATACTGCTACACTACTATATACTGCTACACTACTATATACTACTACACTACTTTATACTACTACAATACATTATATACTGCTACACTACATTATACACCACTACACTACATTATAAACTACTACACTACATCATATACTACTACATTATATACTACTACACTACATTACGTACTACTACACTACATTATATACTACTACACTATACACTACTACACTACATTATATACTACTATATTATATACTACTACACTGCATTATGTACTACTACACCACATTAAATACTACTACACTACATTATACACTGCTACACTACATTATATACTACTACACTACATTATATACTACTACACTACATTATACACTACTACACTTCATTATATACTACACTACATTATATACTACTACACTACATTATATACTACTACACTACATTATACACTACTACACTACGCCAGGGCCTGGGACAGACAGAGAGAAACAGAGACACGGCATGGGACAGACAGAGAGACACAGAGAGACATACAGAGAGACACAGAGACACGACATGGGACAGACAGAGAGACACAGAGAGACAGACAGAGAGACACAGAGACACGGCATGGGACAGAGAGATACGGCCTGGGACAGACAGAGAGACACAGAGACAGAGAGACACAGAGACACGGCATGGGACAGAGAGATATGGCCTGGGACAGAGAAAGAAAGACACAAAGACAAACAGAGAGACACAGAGACATACAGAGAGACACAGAGACACGGCATTGGACAGAGAGACACGGCCTAGAACAAACAGAGAGACACAGAAACAAAAAGAGAGACACAGAGACACGGCTTGGGACAGACAGAGAGACACGTAATGGGACAGACAGAGACACACAGAGACACGGCCTGGGACAGACAGAGAGACACAGAGACGCGGCATGGGACAGAGATACACGGCATGGGACAGACAGAGAGACACAGAGACAGACACAGAGAGACACAGAGACAGACACAGAGAGACACAGATACAGACACAGAGAGACACGACATGGGACAGAAACAGACACAGAGAGATACGCCATGGGACAGAGACAGACACAGAGAGACACGACCTGGGACAGATAGACAGACACAAAGACAAACAGAGAGACATAGAGACAGACACAGAGAGACACGGCATGGAACAGAGACAGACACAGAGAGACACGGCATGGGACAAAGACAGACAGAGAGACACAGAGACAGACACAGAGAGATACAGAGACAGACACAGAGAGAGACGGCATGGGACAGAGACAGACAGAGAGACACGGCCTGGGACAGACAGAGAGACACAAAGACAGACACAGAGAGATACAGAAACAGACACAGAGAGACACGGCATGGGACAGAGACAGACACAGAGAGACACGGGACGGGACAGAGACAGACACAGAGAGACACGACATGGGACAGATACAGAAACACAGAGAGAAACGGGACGGGACAGAGACAGACACAGAGAGACACAGAGACAGACACAGAGAGACACGGGACGGGATAGAGACAGACACAGAGAGACACGACATGGGACAGAGACAGACACAGAGAGACACGGGACGGGACAGAGACATAAACACAGAGAGACACAGAGACAGACACAGAGACAGACACAGAGAGATACAGAGACATACAGAGAGAAACAGAGACACGGCATGGGACAGAGACAGACACAGAGAGACACGGCCTGGGACAGACAGACAGACACAGAGACAAACAGAGAGACACAGATACAGACACAGAGAGACACGGGACGGGATAGACAGAGAGACACAGAGACATACAGAGAGACACAGAGAGACACGGCATGGGACAGAGACAGACACAGAGAGACACGGCTTGGGACAGAGACAGAAACAGAGACAAACAGAGAGACACAGAGACAGACACAGAGAGACACAGAGACAAACAGAGAGACACAGAGAGACACGGCCTGGGACAGACAGAGAGACACAAAGACAAACAGAGACAGACACAGAGAGACACGGCATGGGACAGAGACAGAAACACAGAGACAGACACAGAGAGATACAGAGACAGACACAGCGAGACACAGAGACAGATTCAAAGAGACACAGAGACAGACACAGAGAGACACGACATGGGACAGAGACATACACAGAGAGACACGGCATGGGACAGAGACATACACAGAGAGACACGGCCTGGGACAGACAGAGAGACACAGAGACACAGAGACAGACACAGAGAGACACGGCATGGGACAGAGACAGAAACACAGAGACAGACACAGAGAGATACAGAGACAGACACAGAGAGACACAGAGAGAGACACAGAGAGACACGACATGGAACAGAGACATACACAGAGAGACACGGCATGGGACAGACAGAGAGACACAGAGACAAACAGAGAGACACAGAGACAGACAGAGAGAGACACGGCATGGGACAGAGACAGACACAGAGACATACAGAGAGACACAGAGACAGACAGAGAGACACAGAGACAGACACAGAGATACACAGAGACAGACAGAGACACGGCCTGGGACAGAGACAGACACAGAGACAGACACAGAGAGACACAGAGAGACACAGAGACAGACACAGAGAGACACAGAGAGACACAGAGACAGACACAGAGACAGACACAGAGAGACACAGACACAGAGAGACACAGAGACAGAGAGACAGACACAGACACAGAGAGACACAGAGACAGACACAGAGAGACACAGAGACAGACACAGAGAGACACAGAGACAGACACAGAGACAGAAACACAGAGACACAGAGATACACAGAGACAGACAGAGACACGGCCTGGGACAGAGACAGACACAGAGACAGACACAGAGAGACACAGCGAGACACAGAGACAGACACAGAGACAGACACAGAGACAGACACAGAGAGACACAGAGAGACACGGGACGGGACAGAGACAGACAGAGAGACACGGGACGGGACAGAGACAGACACAGAGAGACACAGACAGAGACAGAGAGACACAGAGACAGAGAGACACAGAGACAGACAGAGAGACACAGAGAGACACAGAGACAGACACAGAGACAGACACAGAGAGACACAGAGACAGAGACAGACACAGAGACAGACACAGAGACAGAGACAGAGAGACACAGAAAGACACAGAGACAGACACAGAGAGACACAGAGACAGAGAGACACGGGACGGGACAGAGACAGACACAGAGAGACACAGAGACAGAGAGACACGGGACGGGACAGAGACAGACACAGAGACACAGAGACAGAGAGACACGGGACGGGAGTCTCACCTGAATTGTCACGCTGAGCCATGACAGCCACGCCGTGGAGCTACCCCTGAAACACAGAGGGGGGGGGGAGACGTGGGGGGAAGGGTGGGGGGGAGACGTGGGGGGAGGGGTGGGGGGAGAGGTGGGGGGAGTGGTGTCGGGGTGACCGACGCAATGATTATAATATATATGATTATAATATATATGATTAAAATATATATGATTATAATATATCAATAATTAAGGTTTGTTTGGGGTTAGATCGCGTTAATATGAATTACTGTGTCGTTAAAGCCGCCACCACCCGACATGGCCAATTATTTAAGGGGTTTGCGTTACGTAAACAGAACGTGGCCAATTCGTTACTAGTACAGCACTAACCGGTTGTTGTATGTTGCAGAGTTAAATCCACTATAGCATTTACAATTCGTTACTAGTACAGCACTAACCAGTTACTGTGTGTTGGAGAGTTAAACCCACTACAACATTTACAATTCGTTACTAATACAGTACTAACCGGTTGCTGTGTGTCGGAGAGTTAAACCCACTGCAACATTTACAATTCGTTACTAGTACAGCACTAACCGGTTGCTGTGTGTTGGAGAGTAAAACCAACTACTACATTTACAATTCGTTACTAGAACAGCACTAACCGGTTGTTGTGTGTTGGAAAGTTAAACCTACTACGACATTTACTATTCATTACTAGTACAGCACTAACCCGTTGCTGTGTGTTTGAGAGTTAAACCCACTACAACATTTACAATTCGTTACTAGTACAGCACTAACCGGTTGCTGTGTGTTGGAGAGTTAAACTCACTACAACATTATCAATTCGTTACTAGTACCGCACTAACCGGTTGCTGTGTGTTGGAGAGTCAAACCAACTACTACATTTACAATTCGTTACTAGTACAGCACTAACCGGTTGTTGTGTGTTGGAAAGTTAAACCTACTACGACATTTACTATTCATTACTAGTACAGCACTAACCCGTTGCTGTGTGTTTGAGAGTTAAACCCACTACAACATTATAAATTCGTTACTAGTACCGCACTAACCGGTTGCTGTGTGCTGGAGAGTTAAACCCACTACTACATTTACAATTCGTTACTAGTACAGCACTAACCGGTTGCTGTGTGTTGGAGAGTTAAACCCACTGCAACATTTACAATTCGTTACTAGTACAGCACTAATCGGTTGCTGTGTGTTGGAGAGTTAAACCCACTGCAACATTTACAATTCGTTACTAGTACAGCACTAACCGGTTGCTGTGTGTTGGAGAGTTAAACCCACTGCAACATTTACAATTCGTTACTAGTACAGCACTAACCGGTTGCTGTGTGTTGGATAGTTAAACCCACTACGACATTTACAATTCGTTACTAGTACAGCACTAACCGGTTGCTGTGTGTTGGAGAGTTAAACCCACTGTGACATTTACAATTCGTTACTAGTACAGCACTAACCGGTTGCTGTGTGTTGGAGAGTTAAACCCACTACAACATTTACAATTCGTTACTAGTACAGCACTAACCGGTTGCTGTGTGTTGGAGAGCTAAACCCACTACGACATTTACAATTCGTTACTAGTACAGCACTAACCGGTTGCTGTGTGTTGGAGAGTTAATCCCACTACAACATTTACAATTCGTTACTAGTACAGCACTAACCGGTTGCTGTGTGTTGGAGAGCTAAACCCACTACGACATTTACAATTCGTTACTAGTACAGCACTAACCGGTTGCTGTGTGTTGGAGAGTTAATCCCACTACAACATTTACAATTCGTTACTAGTACAGCACTAACCGGTTGCTGTGTGTTGGAGAGTTAAACCCACTACTACATTTACAATTCGTTACTAGTACAGCACTAACCGGTTGCTGTGTGTTGGAGTTTTAAATCCACTACTACTTTTACAATTCGTTACTAGTACAGCACTAACCGGTTGGTGTGTGTTGGAGAGTTAAACCCACTACTACATTTGCAATTCGTTACTAGTACAGCACTAACCGGTTGCTGTGTGTTGGAGAGTTAAACCCACTACTACATTTACAATTCGTTACTCGTACAGCACTAACCGGTTGCTGTGTGTTGGATAGTTAAACCCACTACGACATTTACAATTCGTTACTAGTACAGCACTAACCGGTTGCTGTGTGTTGGAGAGTTAAACCCACTGTGACATTTACAATTCGTTACTAGTACAGCACTAACCGGTTGCTGTGTGTTGGAGAGTTAAACCCACTACAACATTTACAATTCGTTACTAGTACAGCACTAACCGGTTGCTGTGTGTTGGAGAGCTAAACCCACTACGACATTTACAATTCGTTACTAGTACAGCACTAACCGGTTGCTGTGTGTTGGAGTTTTAAATCCACTACTACTTTTACAATTCGTTACTAGTACAGCACTAACCGGTTGCTGTGTGTTGGAGTTTTAAATCCACTACTACTTTTACAATTCGTTACTAGTACAGCACTAACCGGTTGCTGTGTGTTGGAGAGTTAAACCCACTACTACATTTGCAATTCGTTACTAGTACAGCACTAACCGGTTGCTGTGTGTTGGAGAGTTAAACCCACTACTACATTTACAATTCGTTACTCGTACAGCACTAACCGGTTGCTGTGTGTTGGAGAGTTAATCCCACTACAACATTTACAATTCGTTACTAGTACAGCACTAACCGGTTGATGTGTGTTGGAGAGTTAAACCCACTACAACATTCACAATTCGTTACTAGTACAGCACTAACCGGTTTGCTGTGTGTTGTGTTTTTTGTTTATTTTTACTAATTTTGAACCTATCAAGGTGACTTTACCGAAAGACCCAAACAATTTGAATTCTTGCAGTCACGACAACAACAAGAAGCACTTTCGAAGAAATGAGTTTGTCGATCTCGGTGATGATTTCAAAGTGGCATCAAAGTTCCCAGCGGCTTCCTAATAACGGAAGGAAGACAGCGTTCCAGACGGCCACGGAAGCGCGCCTTACCCGGCTAAAACATTTTAGATGAATATATAACAAAAAAAGTTAAAAGGGGCCGTGCATAAATGACGTCACGCGATTTTGGTCGCGTGACGTCACACGGCGTCAGAAAAAGTCAGACCCCCCCCCCTCAAATAAGACGTCATAAAGCTCTGCCCCCCCCCCCCCCACAAAAAAAAATATTTCCATTTTTAAAATAAAACATGCTTCAAATCGCTTTAAACTATCGTCATTGTAGTTGCGTATTTAATGTGGCGCTGCACTCTGATGTTGTAGGAGAAAACATTTATTTAAAAAACAAAATCTATTTAATTAAGTAGAACGTTTTGATTTAAAGCTTTCGTGACTGCAGGGATTCATATTTTTGGTTCTTTCGGTAAAGTCACCACCACGTGGAAAGGAAACAATAAAATAAAATATATATAAAACAACAAAAATTCTCACGACGTTTCGACCATAACACACGTCGTGAGAATTTTTATTGTTTTATATATATTTTATTATTTTATTGTTTCCCTTCAACGTGACTTTACCGAAAGAGCTAAGAATATGAGTCCATCTATGTTCGGAAAAGAGGAGGGGGGGAGACGAAAATAATGGATGCGGTCTGAAAGCTACCGTAAGCGTGAACAATCATTTATGGACGACCCCTTAACACAACTCGTCCATTTGAATAACTGCCAAATCGCTCTCCGTGGTGCTAACGTTAAAATAAAACGCCACTTTTTATCAATGATTTCCTGCTGTGGTTTTCACACCTGATGATGATTGCTCGTATTGCAGTCGAAACGTCGTGATAATTTTATTGTTTTATATTTTTATTATTTTATTGTTTCCGTTCTACGTGGTGACTTTACCGAAAGAACCAAGAATATAAGCAGAACGTGTTGTCTATATTTATTTAAAGTTGCGCATTTTGATGCGACGTCACATTTCTCAAACCCTCCCACCCCTCCTCCTCGTCACATATCGTCACAAATGTCTGACCCAACCTCCACCCCCACCTAGGCGCGTGACGTCATTTATGGACGGCCCCAAGTCGTTTCAGGTTTACTTACCAGCGCCAAATCGCCGTGAGCAGAGAATGCGGCCTCCAAACGCCCGACGCTACGAGCGGCGGTGGCATTGTAACGGGGAGCGAGGCCAACGGAGGGTCCACCTCCATGCCTGGGCTCAGCAGCAGCAGAAGCAGCAGAGGCAGCAGCAGCAGCAGGCAGACGAGCCACGTGCGCTGAGATAGCATGGCGGATCTTCTCCCTCTGAAGCAACCTCACCCTCCTTATCCCTCCGCTCGGCGTCAACGAAGGGAATGAGTCGTGTGGGTGAGCGTTGCGAGATAGCGTGTCAGTGTTCGCGAGGTAGTGTGGGAGAGTGTGGGAGCGTGTATGTGTGTGAGGGTGTGTGTGTGTGTGAGAGTGTGTGAGGGTGTGTGTGTGTGAGAGAGTGAGAGAGTGTGTGTGTGTGAGAGTGTGTGAGAGTGTGAGAGAGTGAGAGTGTGTGTGTGTGAGAGAGTGTGTGTGTGTGTGAGAGTGTGTGAGAGTGTGTGTGAGAGAGTGTGAGAGAGTGAGAGAGTGTGTGTGTGAGAGAGAGAGAGTGAGAGAGTGTATTTAGATTTTTTTTAGAGCGTGTGAAAAAGCGTGCGTCCTTGTCAGAGTTCGTCTCATAATGACGTAGCTAGTCACGTGTCAGTTCTACGCGCGTCACGAAGAGCGTTACGTAACCAACGCACCACGTGACCGCCGCGCCAACGCGCGCGTGCGCACTGGCTGTTTCCGTTTCAACGGCTCGGCGAACACTGCCCATAGACTCAGCACTGCCCATAGACTCAACACTGCCCATAGACTCAGCACTGCCCATAGACTCAACCCTGCCCATAGACTCAGCACTGCCCATAGACTCAACCCTGCCCATAGACTCAACACTGCCCATAGACTCAGCACTGCCCATAGACTCAGCACTGCCCATAGACTCAACCCTGCCCATAGACTCAACACTGCCCATAGACTCAGCACTGCCCATAGACTCAACACTGCCCATAGACTCAACACTGCCCATAGACTCAGCACTGCCCATAGACTCAACACTGCCCATAGACTCAACCCTGCCCATAGACTCAACACTGCCCATAGACTCAGCACTGCCCATAGACTCAGCACTGCCCATAGACTCAACAGTGCCCATAGACTCAGCACTGCCCATAGACTCAACACTGCCCATAGACTCAGCACTGCCCATAGACTAACATTGCCCATAGACTCAGCACTGCCCATAGACTCAGCACTGCCCATAGACTCAACACTGCCCATAGACTCAGCACTGCCCATAGACTAACATTGCCCATAGACTCAGCACTGCCCATAAGACTCAGCACTGCCCATTGACTCAGCACTGCCCATAGACTCAACACTGCCCATAGACTCAGCACTGCCCATAGACTAACACTGCCCATAAACTCAGCACTGCCCATAGACTCAGCACTGCCCATAGACTCAGCACTGCCCATAGACTCAACACTGCCCCATAGACTCAGCACTGCCCATAGACTCAACACTGCCCATAGACTCAACACTGCCCATAGACTCAGCACTGCCCATAGACTCAACACTGCCCATAGACTGAACACTGCCCCTTCGACTTAATACTGCACCATAGACTCAGCACTGCCCATAGACTTCTTCATGGTTTGAGTGATAGCTTTGCGAATTGTATAGTCGGAGTAACCATTAGCTTTAAGAGCTTGGTGTACCTGCTTGAGTTCACTGCCTATGTGTGCCTGGTCGGATATGCATTGGGCTCTAAGGTACAGAGTCTTGATGAGAGAATTCTTCTGTGATGGATAGTGGTGGGAATCCGGTTTCAGATAAGCATCCGTATGGGTAGCTTTCCTGTAGACAGAGTGGCTCATTCAACCATCAGGTCTCTTTTTTATTAGGACATCCAACAAAGGTAGCTTGCCATCTTTTTCGACTTCCATGGTAAATCTGATGGCTGGGTGTATGGAATTGATGTGGTTGAAGAATTGGTCTAGAGCTGGCCGGCCATGTGGCCAGATGACAAAAGTGTCATCCACTTACCTCTTCCATAAGGTGAGGCACAGAGTGGCAGTCTGGATGGCGTCAGTCTCAAATTTCTCCATGAAAATGTTAGCTATAACCGGAGATAGGGGGGAGCCCATTGGGGTGCCCTCAGTTTGTAGAAAGTTCCATTCCAAGTGAAGTATGTATTGGTTAAACAGTGTCTCACCAGGGGGGGTAACTAAGTGTTTAGTCCTTGATGAACCAAGTCTTCAATCATTGGCGATGGTGTCAGGTACAGGAACCTTGGTGAATAAGGAAACTACATCAAAACTGACAAGCAGGTCGTCTGGGGACAGGGAAATACCCTTGATTGTCGATTCCAGGTGAGTAGAATTTTGTACCGCAGAGGTGGTTTTTCCAGTGAAAGGACGCAGGATTTCAGACAAAAAACGAGCCAGTTTGTAGGTGGGGGAGTTGATAGTAGAGACGATGGGACGAAGGGGTGTATCTACTTTATGTTTTTTTGGTAAGCCGTATAATCTTGGTGGCCTGGCAGCAGAAGTTTTCAATGAAAACTGTTTAGATTGATCAATTAATGCGGTTGAATCAGCCTCGTCACACAAACCAACAGTACCCTGGTGTCTACAAACTAAGTTGCTTCTGTGGTAGTAGTTACATTGGAGAAACCAAACGCCATGTCTCGGACCGCATTCGTGAACACAAAGCAGACCTTAAACACGGTAGGACCAACACCTCGGCCGTGGTAGATCATTGTTATAATTCAGTAGGCTCACATGACATTGACTTTTCCAAGACAGAGGTTCTTTGTAAGCCATCTGGCTACCATGAGAGATTCGTTCATGAGGCTATCCACATATACAAGCACAGAGAAAATTTCAACCGAGAAGATGGATTCTGGCTTAGCAATCATTGGAAGGATTTGATAAACCATTTCAGGTCTTAATTGATTGTTCACGCTTACAGTGGCTTTCAGACAGCATACAATAATTTTTCGTCTCCCCCCTCCTCTTTTCAGAACATAGATGGACTAGTCCTTCTAAATAAACTGCCAAATTGCTGCGCGTGGCGCTGACGCTTTTAAGTAAATAAATAAATACACCGTTTACAAATAAATAAATTAATGCAACCTGACACACCTGATGACGACCGTTTGTGTTATGGTCGAAACGTCGTGAGAATTTTTATTGTTTTATATATTTTTTATTATTTATTGTTTCCCTTCAACGTGACTTTACCGAAAGAGCTAAGAATATGAGGGAGGGGGGTGTTTGAGAAATGTGACGTCAAATCAAAATGGGCAACTTTAAATAATTATAGACAACACGTTCTGCTTAATTAAATAGACTTTTTTAAAAATAAATGTTCTCTCCTACAACATCAGAGTGCAGCGCCACATTAAATACGCACTACAATGACAATAGTTTAAAGCGATTTGAAGCATGTTTTATATATATTTGCGTGACGTCATGTTTGGGGGGGGGGTCTGACTTTTTGTGACGCCGTGTGACGAGGGGGGGGGGCAAAAATCGTCCAAAATTGCGTGACGTCATTTATGGACGGCCCCATACGCTGTGTAACAAAAATATATATTTTAATTATCATCGTCGTCGTGTCTGTGGAAATATATAGCAGCCAAATACTCTAAACGCGTTTTTATACAGAATCTTCGAGACCCATAGACCCACAGAGACCCATAGAGACCCATATAGACCCGCAGAGACCCACAGAGACCCACAGAGACCCACAGAGACCAATATACCCATAGAGACCCACAGATTACCCATAGAGACCCACAGAACCTCATAGAGACCCATAGAGACACACAGAGACCCCATAGACCTATAGAGACCCGTAGACCCATACTCATAGAGACCCATAGACCCCATAGACTCATAGAAACCCATAGACCCATACTCATAGAGACCCATAGACCCGCAGAGACCCACAGAGACCCATAGACTCACAGAAACCCTTCAACCCACAGAGACCTACAGACCCACAGAGACCCAGAGACTCGTATAGACCCGCAGAGACCCACAGAAATGCATAGCAGCATCGAAATAATTTAAACGCACTGACATTTTAAATGGATCCGGACAAAATGGAGAGAGACGCAGACTCGGAATATACAGCAGCAGCAGGCAGGGTCGGGATCGAACCCACGACCTCCTGCACACCTGGCGAGGTAGTCAACATCTCATAGCCACCGTGGTGATGATGAGCGAGACGCAATTGGTACCTCAACACACATGGCACGGTTGACTACGTACGGTGCGAAAAAAAGTTCAAGCCAAAGACAAAGATCCTCCGTATAGCCTTAACAGACTGTTGGGACAAGTGCTATTAGCGAGTAGCACCTATGTTGTAGTGGGTTTAACTCTCCAACACACAGCAACAGGTTAGTGCTGCACTAGTAACGAATTGTAAATGTTGCAGTGGGTTTAACTCTCCAACACACAGCAACCGGTTAGTGCTGTACTAGTAACGAATTGTGAATGTTGCAGTGGGTTTAACTCTCCAACACACAGCAACCGGTTAGTGCTGTACTAGTAACGAATTGTAAATGTTGTAGTGGGTTTAACTCTCCAACACACAGCAACCGGTTTGCGCTGTACTAGTAACGAATTGTAAATGTTGTAGAGGGTTTAACTCTCAAACACACAGCAACCGGTTAGTGCTGTACTAGTAACGAATTGTAAATGTTGTAGTGGGTTTAACTCTCCAACACACAGCAACCGGTTAGTGCTGTACTAGTAACGAATTGTAAATGTAGTAGTGGGTTTAACTCTCCAACACACAACTTAGTGCTGTACTAGTAACGAATTGGCCACGTTCTGTTGATGTGACACAAACCCCCCATGACCATATACTGGCCTTTCACGACATGTGGCAATTTTAGATTCACCCCTTAAATGATGACTAAACCCATCGCCAGGGCAAAGCGGCGATTCCCCCACCCACAACCCACCCCTGCCCACCCACTACCCACCACTACCCACCCCTACCCACCCACTACCTACCCCGACCCACCCCCTACCCACCCACAACCAACCCCTACCCACCACCTACCCACCCACTAGCCACCCCTACCCACCCCTACCCACCCCTTACCCACCCCCTACCCACCCCCTACCCACCCACAACCCACCCTTACCCACCCACAACCCACCCCCTACCCACCCCCTACCCACCCACGCGCGCGCGACAGTGATGGAGATGCCGTCTCCTGCTCCTGCTGCTCCTGCTGCTGCTGCTGTCTCTGATGCTGGGGGTGGTGCCGATGACCCCGCGTGGCCGAGCCGAGCGGCGTGCCTGTCGCTCGCCCTCTGCGCCTTCCAGGCGCGCGCGGCCCTCGCTCTGTCGCGGGTGGTGGGAGGCCGCCTGCAGCTGCCGCCCGCAGAGCGATGGGTCGTGGCCTGGCTGCTCTATGACGCAGTGGTTCACATCACACTGGTGAGTGAGTGGGTGAGTGGGTGGTGGTGGTGGTGGTGTAGTTACACTGCAGCGCCACACCTATTTACCATCATTAGGGGAAAGAACAGTGATCCAATCTCCGACCCCCCGCAAGAAACAGGTTTGCAGATTTTGCTGCGCATTTCTGTGAAGTCCTGGGGGTGGGGGAAATCCCTCAGCCAGGAAAACATCGTGAGGCACAAAGTGGGGATGACCCTGCTGAGGCTGCAGTGGTTCAAATATTGGAAGAAGTCACCCCCTGTGAGTGGCTGGCTGAAGAACCATCTGTTGAGGAAGTGCTGAAGGCGATCCGGAGTCTGAGACCAGGAAAGGCACCGGGTAGAGATGATCTCCCAATCGAAATGCTGAGGGAGGGTGGCGTTTGTGCACAGACTGTCCTACATGACATCATAACAAACAGTCTGGACCACTGGACCAGTTCCGCAGGACTCGAAGGATGCCCTGGTGGTCCCCATATTTAAGAAGGTGAGACCACACAGACTGTAACAACTACAGAGGCATCTCACTCCTCAGTGTGCCAGGAAAGGTCCTGGCAAGAATTATTCAACATCGCCTTGCCAGGCGCGCTGAGGAGAGGCTTGTGGAGCCCCAATGCGGTTTCAGGAAAGGGCGGTCCTGCACAGATGCCATATTTTCTGTCCGTTTACTACAGCAGAGGTGTAGGGAATTCCAACAAGACCTACATCTCTGCTTTATTGACCTGGTCAAAGCCTATGATACCACCAGTATACCTGGGCTCTGGGTTGTTCTTCGCGCTTTCGGAGTCCCTAACCGCTGCTCACGATCATTAAGGACCGTCATGATGGTGAGCGGGCCCGGATAAAACTACATGCCGGGAATCGGAGCCATTCCCTGTTCACCTTGGGGTGCGACAGGGATGTCCTCTGGCTCCAATATTATTTAACATCTATTTCGACCACGTAGTTCGTGAAGCCTTCAGTAGCTGTACCGGAGGAATTTCCATCTGGTACAGATACAATGTGAGGCTGACCGATGCCAGGGTACGGTCAAGGGATGGCTCCCTATTGGTCAACCACGTTACGTATGCCGACGACCTGGTAATTGCGGCTCACTCAGAGGAGGAGTTGGAGGCGCTGCGGCTGAAACTGGAGTGTGCCACTAAGAGGTGGCGCCTTACCATCAGCCCCACCAAAACGAAGAACCTGCCTGGGTATTTTGTACCATCGGACACTCCACCCCCACAATTCCCAATATGTGATGGGGCAGTTGTCGAGAGAGTGGAAAGTTTCCCATACCTGGGCAGTGTGCTCATGACCGGCTCCGGTTTAACAGCAGAGGTCTCACTCCGAATCAGTCGAGCGGCAATATCTTTTAATTGGATGCGTAACGCTGTGTGGAAGCTACGTGGTCTGTCGCTCCGCACGAAGCTTCGGGTCTTCTCAGCCACAGTCATTCCCTCTGTTCTCTACGCTTGCGAAACGTGGACCCCCCTAATGGAACATCTTCGTCGGTTAGAAACATTTAGACTGGCCTGCCTACGATCAATCTTGGGTTTAACCAGGCTGGATTGTGTGAGGAGCTCACAAATCCTCGAAAGATCTGGACAAAGTCCCATCGGTGAGCACCTCCGGCAAGCAAGGCTGCGTTGGCTGGGCCATGTTGCCCGCATGTCCAGCCACCGCATGCCTAAACAGCTTTTGTTCTGCCGGATCGAGGGGGCTAAACGGGCGCGGCATGGGCTAGAGAAGAGATGGAGTGATGTGGTACAGGAGGATGTGGAGCTGGTACCAGCGGTGTCAAGATCGGCCTCTGTGGAGGAGGCTCGTGAAGGACGCTACTGGGCAGTTGGAGGCAGTCGCTCACAACAACGAGCGGAGCGCCGGGTGGCTAAAGCACAGCAAGTTGGCACAGTAGGGGGCACAGGTGGTGCATGAGCCAGTCATCTCGGTCATCTCAGTCAGTATACCCGTGGCACCTGCTGGGTCTGCCTCATTACATCCTGCCAGCGGGCGTTCGACACTTCACGTGGTAGCCTCAAGGTGCACATAGCCTGGCACAAGCGTCGTGGTGACGTCACCGCCACTGAGTGGCGAATGGCGGTTGTCGTTATTGATGATGGTAATGGTGGTGCTGATGGTGGTGCTGATGGTGGTGATGGTGGTGGTGATGATGGTGGTGGTGGTGATGGTGAGTGATGGTGTAGCTACGCTGGGTGAGTGATGGTGTTGCTACGCTGGTGATGGTGTAGCTACGCTGGTGATGGTGTGGCTATGCTGGGTGAGTGATGGTGTAGCTACACTGGGTAATGGTGTAGCTACACTTGTGATGGTGTAGCTACACTGGGTGAGTGATGGTGTAGCTACACTGGGTTATGGTGTAGCTACGCTGGTGATGGTGTAGCTACACTGGGTGAGTGATGGTGTAGCTACACTGGGTGATGGTGTAGCTACACTGGGTGAGTGATGGTGTAGCTACGCTGGTAATGGTGTAGCTACACTGGGTGGGTGATGCTGTAGCTACACTGGTGATGGTGTAGCTACACTGGGTGAGTGATGGTGTAGCTATGCTGGTGATGGTGTAGCTACACTGGTGGTGGTGTAGATACACTGGGTGAGTGATGGTGTAGCTACACTGGGTGAGTGAAGGTGTAGCTACACTGGGTGAGTGATGGTGTAGCTACACTGGGTGAGTGATGGTGTAGCTACACTGGGTGATGGTGTAGCTACACTGGGTGAGTGATGGTGTAGCTACACTGGGTGAGTGATGGTGTAGCTATGCTGGTGATGGTGTAGCTACACTGGGTGAGTGATGGTGTAGCTACGCTGGTGATGGTGTAGCTACACTGGGTGAGTGATGGTGTAGCTACACTGGTGATGGTGTAGCTACACTGGGTGATGGTGTAAATACACTGGGTGAGTGATGGTGTAGCTACGCTGGTGATGGTGTAGCTACACTGGGTGAGTGATTGTGTAGCTACACTGGGGATGGTGTAGCTACACTTGTGATGGTGTAGCTACACTGATTGGGTGATGGTCTAGGTACACTGGTGATGGTGTAGCTACACTGGGTGAGTGATGGTGTAGCTACACTGGTGATGGTGTAGCTACACTGGGTGATGGTGTAGCTACACTGGGTGAGTGATGGTGTAGCTACGCTGGTGATGTTGTAGCTACACTGGGTGAGTGATGGTGTAGCTACACTGGTGATGGTGTAGCTACACTTGTGATGGTGCAGCTACACTGGTGATTGTGTAGCTATGCTGGTGATGGTGTAGCTACACTGGGTGGGTGATGGTGTAGCTACACTGGTGATGGTGTAGCTACAGTGGGTGAGTGATGGTGTAGCTACACTGGTGATGGTGTAGCTACACTGGGTGGGTGATGGTGTAGCTACACTGGTGATGGTGTAGCTACACTGGGTGAGTGAAGGTGTAGCTACACTGGTGATGGTGTAGCTACACTGGGTGAGTGATGGTGTAGCTACACTGGTGATGGTGTAGCTACACTGGGTGAGTGATGGTGTAGCTACGCTGGTGATGGTGTAGCTACACTGGGTGAGTGATCGTCTAGCTACACTGGGTGAGTGTTGGTGTAGCTACACTGGTGATGGTGTAGCCACACTGGGTGATGGTGTAGCTACACTGGGTGAGTGATGGTGTAGCTACGCT
Source organism: Petromyzon marinus (assembly GCF_048934315.1). Classification (NCBI taxonomy): domain Eukaryota; kingdom Metazoa; phylum Chordata; class Hyperoartia; order Petromyzontiformes; family Petromyzontidae; genus Petromyzon; species Petromyzon marinus. Next base: position 5,467,989 of record NC_133690.1, on the reverse strand, counting down.
GGTGATGGTGTAGCTACACTGGGTGAGTGATGGTGTAGCTACACTGGTGATGGTGTAGCTACACTGGTGATGGTGTAGCTATGCTGGTGATGGTGTAGCTACACTGGGTGGGTGATGGTGTAGCTACACTGGTGATGGTGTAGCTACACTGGGTGAGTGATGGTGTTGCTACGTTGGTGATGGTGTAGCTACGCTGGTGATGGTGTGGCTATGCTGGGTGAGTGATGGTGTAGCTACACAGGGTAATGGTGTAGCTACACTGGTGATGGTGTAGCTACACTGGGTGAGTGATGGTGTAGCTACACTGGTGATGGTGTAGCTACACTGGGTGAGTGATGGTGTAGCTACACTGGGTGAGTGATGGTGTAGCTACGCTGGTGATGGTGTAGCTACACTGGGTGAGTGATGGTGTAGCTACACTGGTGATGGTGTAGCTATACTGGGTGGGTGATGCTGTAGCTTCACTGGGTGATGGTGTAGCTTTGCTGGTGATGGTGTAGCTACACTGGGTGAGTGATGGTGTAGCTACGCTGGTGATGGTGTAGCTACACTGGGTGAGTGATGGTGTAGCTACACTGGGTGATGGTGTAGCTACACTAGGTGAGTGATGGTGTAGCTACACTGGGTGAGTGATGGTGTAGCTACGCTGGTGATAGTGTAGCAACACTGGTGATGGTGTAGCTACACTGGGTGAGTGATGGTGTAGCTACACTGGTGATGGTGTAGCTACACTTGTGATGGTGTAGCTACACTGGGTGAGTGATGGTGTAGCTACACTGGTGATGGTGTAGCTACACTGGGTTGGTGATGCTGTAGCTACACTGGGTGATGGTGTAGCTATGCTGGTGATGGTGTAGCTACACTGGGTGGGTGATGGTGTAGCTACACTGGTGATGGTGTAGCTACACAGGGTGGGTGATGCTGTAGCTACACTGGGTGATGGTGTAGCTATGCTGGTGATGGTGTAGCTACACTGGGTGAGTGATGGTGTAGCTACGCTGGTGATGGTGTAGCTACACTGGGTGAGTGATGGTGTAGCTACACTGGGTGAGTGATGGTGTAGCTACACTGGTGATGGTGTAGCTACACTTGTGATGGTGTAGCTACACTGATTGGGTGATGGTGTAGGTACACTAGTGATGGTGTAGGTACACTGGGTGGGTGATGGTGTAGCTACACTGGTGATGGTTTAGCTACTCTGGTGATGGTGTAGCTACACTGGGTGGGTGAAGGTGTAGCTACACTGGTGATGGTGTAGCTACACTGGTGATGGTGTAGCTACACTGGGTGAGTCATGGCGTAGCTACACTGGGTGAGTGATGGTGTAGCTACACTGGGTGAGTGATGGTGTAGCTACGCTCTTGATGGTGTAGCTACACTGAGTGAGTGATGGTGTAGCTACACTGGTGATGGTGTAGCTACACTGGGTGGGTGATGGTGTAGCTACACTGGTGATGGTTTAGCTACTCTGGTGATGGTGTAGCTACACTGGGTGAGTGATGGTGTAGCTACACTGGTGATGGTGTAGCTACACTGGGTGAGTGATGGTGTAGCTACACTGGGTGAGTGATGGTGTAGCTACACTGAGTGGGTGATGGTGTAGCTACGCTCTTGATGGTGTAGCTACACTGAGTGAGTGATGGTGTAGCTACACTGGGTGAGTGATGGTGTAGCTACACTGGTGATGGTGTAGCTACACTGGTGATGGTGTAGCTACACTGGGTGAGTGATGGTGTAGCTACACTGATTGGGTGATGGTGTAGCTACACTGGTGATGGTGTAGCTACACTGGGTGAGTGATGGTGTAGCTACACTGGTGATGGTTTAGCTACTCTGGTGATGGTGTAGCTACACTGGGTGAGTGATGGTGTAGCTACACTGGTGATGGTGTAGCTACACTGGGTGAGTGATGGTGTAGCTACGCTGGTGATGGTGTAGCTACACTGGGTGAGTGATGGTGTAGCTACACTGGTGATGGTGTAGCTACACTGGGTGAGTGATGGTGTAGCTACACTGGGTGAGTGATGGTGTAGCTACACTGGGTGATGGTGTAGCTACACTGGGTGAGTGATGGTGTAGCTACGCTGGTAATGGTGTAGCTACACTGGGTGGGTGATGCTGTAGCTACACTGGTGATGGTGTAGCTACACTGGGTGAGTGATGGTGTAGCTACGCTGGTGATGGTGTAGCTACACTGGGTGGGTGATGGTGTAGCTACACTGGTGATGGTGTAGCTACAGTGGGTGAGTAATGGTGTAGCTACACTGGTGATGGTGTAGCTACACTGGGTGAGTGAAGGTGTAGCTACACTGGTGATGGTGTAGCAACACTGGGTGAGTGATTGTGTAGCTACACTGGTGATGGTGTAGCTACACTGGGTGAGTGATGGTGTAGCTACGCTGGTGATGGTGTAGCTACACTGGGTGAGTGATCGTCTAGCTACACTGGGTGAGTGTTGGTGTAGCTATACTGGTGATGGTGTAGCCACACTGGGTGATGGTGTAGCTACACTGGGTGAGTGATGGTGTAGCTACGCTGGTGATGGTGTAGCTACACTGGGTGAGTGATGGTGTAGCTACACTGGTGATGGTGTAGCTACACTGGTGATGGTGTAGCTATGCTGGTGATGGTGTAGCTACACTGGGTGGGTGATGGTGTAGCTACACTGGTGATGGTGTAGCTACACTGGGTGAGTGATGGTGTTGCTACGTTGGTGATGGTGTAGCTACGCTGGTGATGGTGTGGCTATGCTGGGTGAGTGATGGTGTAGCTACACTGGGTAATGGTGTAGCTACACTGGTGATGGTGTAGCTACACTGGGTGAGTGATGGTGTAGCTACACTGGTGATGGTGTAGCTACACTGGGTGAGTGATGGTGTAGCTACACTGGGTGAGTGATGGTGTAGCTACGCTGGTGATGGTGTAGCTACACTGGGTGAGTGATGGTGTAGCTACACTGGTGATGGTGTAGCTACACGTGATGGTGTAGCTACACTGGGTGAGTGATGGTGTAGCTACACTGGTGATGGTGTAGCTACACTGGGTTGGTGATGCTGTAGCTACACTGGGTGATGGTGTAGCTATGCTGGTGATGGTGTAGCTACACTGGGTGGGTGATGGTGTAGCTACACTGGTGATGGTGTAGCTACACTGGGTGGGTGATGCTGTAGCTACACTGGGTGATGGTGTAGCTATGCTGGTGATGGTGTAGCTACACTGGGTGAGTGATGGTGTAGCTACACTGGGTGAGTGATGGTGTAGCTACACTGGTGATGGTGTAGCTACACTTGTGATGGTGTAGCTACACTGATTGGGTGATGGTGTAGGTACACTGGTGATGGTGTAGCTACACTGGGTGAGTGATGGTGTAGCTACACTGGTGATGGTGTAGCTACACTGGGTGAGTGATGGTGTAGCTACACTGGGTGAGTGATGGTGTAGCTACACTGGGTGAGTGATGGTGTAGCTACGCTCTTGATGGTGTAGCTACACTGGGTGAGTGATGGTGTAGCTACACTGGTGATGGTGTAGCTACACTGGGTGAGTGATGGTGTAGCTACCCTGGTGATGGTGTAGCTACGCTGGTGATGGTGTAGCTACACTGGGTGAGTGATGGTGTAGCTACACTGGTGATGGTGTAGCTACACTGGGTGAGTGATGGTGTAGCTACACTGGGTGAGTGTTGGTGTAGCTACACTGGTGATGGTGTAGCTACACTGGGTGATGGTGTAGATACACTGGGTGATTGATGGTGTAGCTACACTGATTGGGTGATGGTGTAGGTACACTGGTGATGGTGTAGCTACACTGGGTGGGTGATGGTGTAGCTACACTGGTGATGGTTTAGCTACTCTGGTGATGGTGTAGCTACACTGGGTGGGTGATGGTGTAGCTACACTGGTGATGGTGTAGCTACACTGGTGATGGTGTAGCTACACTGGGTGAGTCATGGCGTAGCTACACTGGGTGAGTGATGGTGTAGCTACACTGGGTGAGTGATGGTGTAGCTACGCTCTTGATGGTGTAGCTACACTGAGTGAGTGATGGTGTAGCTACACTGGTGATGGTGTAGCTACACTGGGTGGGTGATGGTGTAGCTACACTGGTGATGGTTTAGCTACTCTGGTGATGGTGTAGCTACACTGGGTGAGTGATGGTGTAGCTACACTGGTGATGGTGTAGCTACACTGGGTGAGTGATGGTGTAGCTACACTGGGTGAGTGATGGTGTAGCTACACTGAGTGGGTGATGGTGTAGCTACGCTCTTGATGGTGTAGCTACACTGAGTGAGTGATGGTGTAGCTACACTGGGTGAGTGATGGTGTAGCTACACTGGTGATGGTGTAGCTACACTGGGTGAGTGATGGTGTAGCTACACTGGTGATGGTGTAGCTACGCTGGTGATGGTGTAGCTACACTGGGTGAGTGATGGTGTAGCTACACTGATTGGGTGATGGTGTAGCTACACTGGTGATGGTGTAGCTACACTGGGTGAGTGATGGTGTAGCTACACTGGTGATGGTTTAGCTACTCTGGTGATGGTGTAGCTACACTGGGTGAGTGATGGTGTAGCTACACTGGTGATGGTGTAGCTACACTGGGTGAGTGATGGTGTAGCTACGCTGGTGATGGTGTAGCTACCCTGGGTGAGTGATGGTGTAGCTACACTGGTGATGGTGTAGCTACACTGGGTGAGTGATGGTGTAGCTACACTGGGTGAGTGATGGTGTAGCTACACTGGGTGATGGTGTAGCTACACTGGGTGAGTGATGGTGTAGCTACGCTGGTAATGGTGTAGCTACACTGGGTGGGTGATGCTGTAGCTACACTGGTGATGGTGTAGCTACACTGGGTGAGTGATGGTGTAGCTACGCTGGTGATGGTGTAGCTACACTGGGTGAGTGATGGTGTAGCTACACTGGTGATGGTGTTGCTACACTTGGTGCGTGATGCTGTAGCTACACTTGTGATGGTGTAGCTACACTGGTGATGGTGTAGCTACACTGGGTGAGTCATGGCGTAGCTACACTGGGTGAGTGATGGTGTAGCTACACTGGGTGAGTGATGGTGTAGCTACGCTCTTGATGGTGTAGCTACACTGAGTGAGTGATGGTGTAGCTACACTGGTGATGGTGTAGCTACACTGGGTGGGTGATGGTGTAGCTACACTGGTGATGGTTTAGCTACTCTGGTGATGGTGTAGCTACACTGGGTGAGTGATGGTGTAGCTACACTGGTGATGGTGTAGCTACACTGGGTGAGTGATGGTGTAGCTACACTGGGTGAGTGATGGTGTAGCTACACTGAGTGGGTGATGGTGTAGCTACGCTCTTGATGGTGTAGCTACACTGAGTGAGTGATGGTGTAGCTACACTGGGTGAGTGATGGTGTAGCTACACTGGTGATGGTGTAGCTACACTGGTGATGGTGTAGCTACACTGGGTGAGTGATGGTGTAGCTACACTGATTGGGTGATGGTGTAGCTACACTGGTGATGGTGTAGCTACACTGGGTGAGTGATGGTGTAGCTACACTGGTGATGGTTTAGCTACTCTGGTGATGGTGTAGCTACACTGGGTGAGTGATGGTGTAGCTACACTGGTGATGGTGTAGCTACACTGGGTGAGTGATGGTGTAGCTACGCTGGTGATGGTGTAGCTACACTGGGTGAGTGATGGTGTAGCTACACTGGTGATGGTGTAGCTACACTGGGTGAGTGATGGTGTAGCTACACTGGGTGAGTGATGGTGTAGCTACACTGGGTGATGGTGTAGCTACACTGGGTGAGTGATGGTGTAGCTACGCTGGTAATGGTGTAGCTACACTGGGTGGGTGATGCTGTAGCTACACTGGTGATGGTGTAGCTACACTGGGTGAGTGATGGTGTAGCTACGCTGGTGATGGTGTAGCTACACTGGGTGGGTGATGGTGTAGCTACACTGGTGATGGTGTAGCTACAGTGGGTGAGTGATGGTGTAGCTACGCTGGTGATGGTGTAGCTACACTGGGTGAGTGAAGGTGTAGCTACACTGGTGATGGTGTAGCTACACTGGGTGAGTGATGGTGTAGCTACACTGGTGATGGTGTAGCTACACTGGGTGAGTGATGGTGTAGCTACGCTGGTGATGGTGTAGCTACACTGGGTGAGTGATCGTCTAGCTACACTGGGTGAGTGTTGGTGTAGCTATACTGGTGATGGTGTAGCCACACTGGGTGATGGTGTAGCTACACTGGGTGAGTGATGGTGTAGCTACGCTGGTGATGGTGTAGCTACACTGGGTGAGTGATGGTGTAGCTACACTGGTGATGGTGTAGCTACACTGGTGATGGTGTAGCTATGCTGGTGATGGTGTAGCTACACTGGGTGGGTGATGGTGTAGCTACACTGGTGATGGTGTAGCTACACTGGGTGAGTGATGGTGTTGCTACGTTGGTGATGGTGTAGCTACGCTGGTGATGGTGTGGCTATGCTGGGTGAGTGATGGTGTAGCTACACTGGGTAATGGTGTAGCTACACTGGTGATGGTGTAGCTACACTGGGTGAGTGATGGTGTAGCTACACTGGTGATGGTGTAGCTACACTGGGTGAGTGATGGTGTAGCTACACTGGGTGAGTGATGGTGTAGCTACGCTGGTGATGGTGTAGCTACACTGGGTGAGTGATGGTGTAGCTACACTGGGTAATGGTGTAGCTACACTGGTGATGGTGTAGCTACACTGGGTGAGTGATGGTGTAGCTACACTGGTGATGGTGTAGCTACACTGGGTGAGTGATGGTGTAGCTACACTGGGTGAGTGATGGTGTAGCTACGCTGGTGATGGTGTAGCTACACTGGGTGAGTGATGGTGTAGCTACACTGGTGATGGTGTAGCTACACTGGTGATGGTGTAGCTACACTGGGTGAGTCATGGCGTAGCTACACTGGGTGAGTGATGGTGTAGCTACACTGGGTGAGTGATGGTGTAGCTACGCTCTTGATGGTGTAGCTACACTGAGTGAGTGATGGTGTAGCTACACTGGTGATGGTGTAGCTACACTGGGTGGGTGATGGTGTAGCTACACTGGTGATGGTTTAGCTACTCTGGTGATGGTGTAGCTACACTGGGTGAGTGATGGTGTAGCTACACTGGTGATGGTGTAGCTACACTGGGTGAGTGATGGTGTAGCTACACTGGGTGAGTGATGGTGTAGCTACACTGAGTGGGTGATGGTGTAGCTACGCTCTTGATGGTGTAGCTACACTGAGTGAGTGATGGTGTAGCTACACTGGGTGAGTGATGGTGTAGCTACACTGGTGATGGTGTAGCTACACTGGGTGAGTGATGGTGTAGCTACACTGGTGATGGTGTAGCTACGCTGGTGATGGTGTAGCTACACTGGGTGAGTGATGGTGTAGCTACACTGATTGGGTGATGGTGTAGCTACACTGGTGATGGTGTAGCTACACTGGGTGAGTGATGGTGTAGCTACACTGGTGATGGTTTAGCTACTCTGGTGATGGTGTAGCTACACTGGGTGAGTGATGGTGTAGCTACACTGGTGATGGTGTAGCTACACTGGGTGAGTGATGGTGTAGCTACGCTGGTGATGGTGTAGCTACCCTGGGTGAGTGATGGTGTAGCTACACTGGTGATGGTGTAGCTACACTGGGTGAGTGATGGTGTAGCTACACTGGGTGAGTGATGGTGTAGCTACACTGGGTGATGGTGTAGCTACACTGGGTGAGTGATGGTGTAGCTACGCTGGTAATGGTGTAGCTACACTGGGTGGGTGATGCTGTAGCTACACTGGTGATGGTGTAGCTACACTGGGTGAGTGATGGTGTAGCTACGCTGGTGATGGTGTAGCTACACTGGGTGAGTGATGGTGTAGCTACACTGGTGATGGTGTTGCTACACTTGGTGCGTGATGCTGTAGCTACACTTGTGATGGTGTAGCTACACTGGTGATGGTGTAGCTACACTGGGTGAGTCATGGCGTAGCTACACTGGGTGAGTGATGGTGTAGCTACACTGGGTGAGTGATGGTGTAGCTACGCTCTTGATGGTGTAGCTACACTGAGTGAGTGATGGTGTAGCTACACTGGTGATGGTGTAGCTACACTGGGTGGGTGATGGTGTAGCTACACTGGTGATGGTTTAGCTACTCTGGTGATGGTGTAGCTACACTGGGTGAGTGATGGTGTAGCTACACTGGTGATGGTGTAGCTACACTGGGTGAGTGATGGTGTAGCTACACTGGGTGAGTGATGGTGTAGCTACACTGAGTGGGTGATGGTGTAGCTACGCTCTTGATGGTGTAGCTACACTGAGTGAGTGATGGTGTAGCTACACTGGGTGAGTGATGGTGTAGCTACACTGGTGATGGTGTAGCTACACTGGTGATGGTGTAGCTACACTGGGTGAGTGATGGTGTAGCTACACTGATTGGGTGATGGTGTAGCTACACTGGTGATGGTGTAGCTACACTGGGTGAGTGATGGTGTAGCTACACTGGTGATGGTTTAGCTACTCTGGTGATGGTGTAGCTACACTGGGTGAGTGATGGTGTAGCTACACTGGTGATGGTGTAGCTACACTGGGTGAGTGATGGTGTAGCTACGCTGGTGATGGTGTAGCTACACTGGGTGAGTGATGGTGTAGCTACACTGGTGATGGTGTAGCTACACTGGGTGAGTGATGGTGTAGCTACACTGGGTGAGTGATGGTGTAGCTACACTGGGTGATGGTGTAGCTACACTGGGTGAGTGATGGTGTAGCTACGCTGGTAATGGTGTAGCTACACTGGGTGGGTGATGCTGTAGCTACACTGGTGATGGTGTAGCTACACTGGGTGAGTGATGGTGTAGCTACGCTGGTGATGGTGTAGCTACACTGGGTGGGTGATGGTGTAGCTACACTGGTGATGGTGTAGCTACAGTGGGTGAGTGATGGTGTAGCTACGCTGGTGATGGTGTAGCTACACTGGGTGAGTGAAGGTGTAGCTACACTGGTGATGGTGTAGCTACACTGGGTGAGTGATGGTGTAGCTACACTGGTGATGGTGTAGCTACACTGGGTGAGTGATGGTGTAGCTACGCTGGTGATGGTGTAGCTACACTGGGTGAGTGATCGTCTAGCTACACTGGGTGAGTGTTGGTGTAGCTATACTGGTGATGGTGTAGCCACACTGGGTGATGGTGTAGCTACACTGGGTGAGTGATGGTGTAGCTACGCTGGTGATGGTGTAGCTACACTGGGTGAGTGATGGTGTAGCTACACTGGTGATGGTGTAGCTACACTGGTGATGGTGTAGCTATGCTGGTGATGGTGTAGCTACACTGGGTGGGTGATGGTGTAGCTACACTGGTGATGGTGTAGCTACACTGGGTGAGTGATGGTGTTGCTACGTTGGTGATGGTGTAGCTACGCTGGTGATGGTGTGGCTATGCTGGGTGAGTGATGGTGTAGCTACACTGGGTAATGGTGTAGCTACACTGGTGATGGTGTAGCTACACTGGGTGAGTGATGGTGTAGCTACACTGGTGATGGTGTAGCTACACTGGGTGAGTGATGGTGTAGCTACACTGGGTGAGTGATGGTGTAGCTACGCTGGTGATGGTGTAGCTACACTGGGTGAGTGATGGTGTAGCTACACTGGGTAATGGTGTAGCTACACTGGTGATGGTGTAGCTACACTGGGTGAGTGATGGTGTAGCTACACTGGTGATGGTGTAGCTACACTGGGTGAGTGATGGTGTAGCTACACTGGGTGAGTGATGGTGTAGCTACGCTGGTGATGGTGTAGCTACACTGGGTGAGTGATGGTGTAGCTACACTGGTGATGGTGTAGCTACACTGGGTGGGTGATGCTGTAGCTTCACTGGGTGATGGTGTAGCTTTGCTGGTGATGGTGTAGCTACACTGGGTGAGTGATGGTGTAGCTACGCTGGTGATGGTGTAGCTACACTGGGTGAGTGATGGTGTAGCTACACTGGGTGATGGTGTAGCTACACTAGGTGAGTGATGGTGTAGCTACACTGGGTGAGTGATGGTGTAGCTACGCTGGTGATAGTGTAGCAACACTGGTGATGGTGTAGCTACACTGGGTGAGTGATGGTGTAGCTACACTGGTGATGGTGTAGCTACACGTGATGGTGTAGCTACACTGGGTGAGTGATGGTGTAGCTACACTGGTGATGGTGTAGCTACACTGGGTTGGTGATGCTGTAGCTACACTGGGTGATGGTGTAGCTAAGCTGGTGATGGTGTAGCTACACTGGGTGGGTGATGGTGTAGCTACACTGGTGATGGTGTAGCTACACTGGGTGGGTGATGCTGTAGCTACACTGGGTGATGGTGTAGCTATGCTGGTGATGGTGTAGCTACACTGGGTGAGTGATGGTGTAGCTACACTGGGTGAGTGATGGTGTAGCTACACTGGTGATGGTGTAGCTACACTTGTGATGGTGTAGCTACACTGATTGGGTGATGGTGTAGGTACACTGGTGATGGTGTAGCTACACTGGGTGAGTGATGGTGTAGCTACACTGGTGATGGTGTAGCTACACTGGGTGAGTGATGGTGTAGCTACACTGGGTGAGTGATGGTGTAGCTACACTGGGTGAGTGATGGTGTAGCTACGCTCTTGATGGTGTAGCTACACTGGGTGAGTGATGGTGTAGCTACACTGGTGATGGTGTAGCTACACTGGGTGAGTGATGGTGTAGCTACACTGGTGATGGTGTAGCTACGCTGGTGATGGTGTAGCTACACTGGGTGAGTGATGGTGTAGCTACACTGGTGATGGTGTAGCTACACTGGGTGAGTGATGGTGTAGCTACACTGGGTGAGTGTTGGTGTAGCTACACTGGTGATGGTGTAGCTACACTGGGTGATGGTGTAGATACACTGGGTGATTGATGGTGTAGCTACGCTGGTGATGGTGTAGCTACACTGGGTGAGTGATGGTGTAGCTACACTGGTGATGGTGTAGCTACACTTGTGATGGTGTAGCTACACTGATTGGGTGATGGTGTAGGTACACTGGTGATGGTGTAGCTACACTGGGTGGGTGATGGTGTAGCTACACTGGTGATGGTTTAGCTACTCTGGTGATGGTGTAGCTACACTGGGTGGGTGATGGTGTAGCTACACTGGTGATGGTGTAGCTACACTGGTGATGGTGTAGCTACACTGGGTGAGTCATGGCGTAGCTACACTGGGTGAGTGATGGTGTAGCTACACTGGGTGAGTGATGGTGTAGCTACGCTCTTGATGGTGTAGCTACACTGAGTGAGTGATGGTGTAGCTACACTGGTGATGGTGTAGCTACACTGGGTGGGTGATGGTGTAGCTACACTGGTGATGGTTTAGCTACTCTGGTGATGGTGTAGCTCCACTGGGTGAGTGATGGTGTAGCTACACTGGTGATGGTGTAGCTACACTGGGTGAGTGATGGTGTAGCTACACTGGGTGAGTGATGGTGTAGCTACACTGAGTGGGTGATGGTGTAGCTACGCTCTTGATGGTGTAGCTACACTGAGTGAGTGATGGTGTAGCTACACTGGGTGAGTGATGGTGTAGCTACACTGGTGATGGTGTAGCTACACTGGGTGAGTGATGGTGTAGCTACACTGGTGATGGTGTAGCTACGCTGGTGATGGTGTAGCTACACTGGGTGAGTGATGGTGTAGCTACACTGATTGGGTGATGGTGTAGCTACACTGGTGATGGTGTAGCTACACTGGGTGAGTGATGGTGTAGCTACACTGGTGATGGTTTAGCTACTCTGGTGATGGTGTAGCTACACTGGGTGAGTGATGGTGTAGCTACACTGGTGATGGTGTAGCTACACTGGGTGAGTGATGGTGTAGCTACGCTGGTGATGGTGTAGCTACACTGGGTGAGTGATGGTGTAGCTACACTGGTGATGGTGTAGCTACACTGGGTGAGTGATGGTGTAGCTACACTGGGTGAGTGATGGTGTAGCTACACTGGGTGATGGTGTAGCTACACTGGGTGAGTGATGGTGTAGCTACGCTGGTAATGGTGTAGCTACACTGGGTGGGTGATGCTGTAGCTACACTGGTGATGGTGTAGCTACACTGGGTGAGTGATGGTGTAGCTACGCTGGTGATGGTGTAGCTACACTGGGTGAGTGATGGTGTAGCTACACTGGTGATGGTGTTGCTACACTGGGTGGGTGATGCTGTAGCTACACTGGTGATGGTGTAGCTATGCTGGTGATGGTGTAGCTACACTGGGTGGGTGATGGTGTAGCTACACTGGTGATGGTGTAGCTACACTGGGTGAGTGATGGTGTAGCTACACTGGATGAGTGATGGTGTAGCTACGTTGGTGATGGTGTAGCTACGCTGGTGATGGTGTGCCTATGCTGGGTGAGTGATGGTGTAGCTACACTGGCTGAGTGATGGTGTAGCTACGCTGGTGATGGTGTAGCTACACTGGGTGAGTGATGGTGTAGCTATACTGGTGATGGTGTAGCTACACTTGTGATGGTGTAGCTACACTGGTGATGGTGTAGCTATGCTGGTGATGGTGTAGCTACACTGGGTGGGTGATGGTGTAGCTACACTGGTGATGGTGTAGCTACACTGGGTGAGTGATGGTGTTGCTACGTTGGTGATGGTGTAGCTACGCTGGTGATGGTGTAGCTATGCTGGGTGAGTGATGGTGTAGCTACACTGGGTTATGGTGTAGCTACACTGGTGATGGTGTAGCTACACTGGGTGAGTGATGGTGTAGCTACGCTGGTGATGGTGTAGCTACACTGGTGATGGTGTAGCTACACTGGGTGAGTGATGGTGTAGCTACACTGGTGATGGTGTAGCTACACTGGTGATGGTGTAGCTACACTTGTGATGGTGTAGCTACACTGGGTGAGTGATGGTGTAGCTACACTGGGTGATGGTGTAGCTACACTGGGTGGGTGATGGTGTAGCTACACTGGTGATGGTGTAGCTACACTGGGTGGGTGATGCTGTAGCTACACTGGGTAATGGTATAGCTACACTGGTGATGGTGTAGCTACACTGGGTGAGTGATGGTGTAGCTACACTGGTGATGGTGTAGCTACACTGGGTGAGTGATGGTGTAGCTACACTGGTGATGGTGTAGCTACACTGGGTGAGTGATGGTGCAGCTACACTGGGTGAGTGATGGTGTAGCTACACTAGGTGAGTGATGGTGTAGCTACGCTGGTGATGGTGTAGCTACACTGGGTGAGTGATGGTGTAGCTACACTGGGTGAGTGATGGTGTAGCTACACTAGGTGAGTGATGGTGTAGCTACGCTGGTGATGGTGTAGCTACACTGGGTGAGTGATGGTGTAGCTACACTGGTGATGGTGTAGCTACACTGGGTGAGTGATGGTGTAGCTACACTGGTGATGGTGTAGCTACACTGGGTGGGTGATGCTGTAGCTACACTGGGTGATGGTGTAGCTTTGCTGGTGATGGTGTAGCTACACTGGGTGAGTGATGGTGTAGCTACGCTGGTGATGGTGTAGCTACACTGGGTGAGTGATGGTGTAGCTACGCTGGTGATGGTGTAGCTACACTGGGTGAGTGATGGTGTAGCTACGCTGGTGATGGTGTAGCTACACTGGGTGAATGATGGTGTAGCTACACTGGGTGATGGTGTAGCTACACTAGGTGAGTGATGGTGTAGCTACACTGGTGATGGTGTAGCTACGCTGGTGATGGTGTAGCTACACTGGGTGAGTGATGGTGTAGTTACGCTGGTGATGGTGTAGCTACACAGGTGATGGTGTAGCTACACTGGGTGAGTGATGGTGTAGCTACACTGGGTGAGTGATCGTGTAGCTACACTTGTGATGGTGTAGCTACACTGGGTGAGTGATTGTGTAGCTACACTGGTGATGGTGTAGCTACACTGGGTTGGTGATGCTGTAGCTACACTGGGTGATGGTGTAGCTATGCTGGTGATGGTGTAGCTACACTGGGTGGGTGATGGTGTAGCTACACTGGTGATGGTGTAGCTACACTGGGTGGGTGATGCTGTAGCTTCACTGGGTGATGGTGTAGCTATGCTGGTGATGGTGTAGCTACAACTGGGTGAGTGATGGTGTAGCTACGCTGGTGATGGTGTAGCTACACTGGGTGAGTGATAGTGTAGCTACACTGGTGATGGTGTAGCTACACTGGGTGAGTGATGGTGTAGCTACACTGGGTGAGTGATGGTGTAGCTACACTGATTGGGTGATGGTGTAGCTACGCTGGTGATGGTGTAGCTACACTGGGTGAGTGATGGTGTAGCTACACTGGGTGAGTGATGGTGTAGCTACACTGGGTGATGGTGTAGCTACACTTGTGATGGTGTAGCTACACTGATTGGGTGATGGTCTAGGTACACTGGTGATGGTGTAGCTACACTGGGTGAGTGATGGTGTAGCTACGCTGGTGATGGTGTAGCTACACTGGTGATGGTGTAGCTACACTGGGTGAGTGATGGTGTAGCTACGCTGGTGATGGTGTAGCTACACTGGGTGAGTGATCGTCTAGCTACACTGGGTGAGTGTTGGTGTAGCTACACTGGTGATGGTGTAGCCACACTGGGTGATGGTGTAGCTACACTGGGTGAGTGATGGTGTAGCTACGCTGGTGATGGTGTAGCTACACTGGGTGAGTGATGGTGTAGCTACACTGGTGATGGTGTAGCTACACTTGTGATGGTGTAGCTACAATGGTGATGGTGTAGCTATGCTGGTGATGGTGTAGCTACACTGGGTGGGTGATGGTGTAGCTACACTGGTGATGGTGTAGCTACACTGGTGATGGTGTAGCTACACTGGGTGAGTGATGGTGTAGCTACGCTGGTGATGGTGTAGCTACACTGGTGATGGTGTAGCTACACTGGGTGAGTGATGGTGTAGCTACACTGGTGATGGTGTAGCTACACTGGTGATGGTGTAGCTACACTTGTGATGGTGTAGCTACACTGGGTGAGTGATGGTGTAGCTACACTGGGTGGGTGATGGTGTAGCTACACTGGTGATGGTGTAGCTACACTGGGTGGGTGATGCTGTAGCTACACTGGGTAATGGTATAGCTACACTGGTGATGGTGTAGCTACACTGGGTGAGTGATGGTCTAGCTACACTGGTGATGGTGTAGCTACACTGGGTGAGTGATGGTGTAGCTACACTGGTGATGGTGTAGCTACACTGGGTGAGTGATGGTGCAGCTACACTGGGTGAGTGATGGTGTAGCTACACTAGGTGAGTGATGGTGTAGCTACGCTGGTGATGGTGTAGCTACACTGGGTGAGTGATGGTGTAGCTACACTGGGTGAGTGATGGTGTAGCTACACTAGGTGAGTGATGGTGTAGCTACGCTGGTGATGGTGTAGCCACACTGGGTGATGGTGTAGCTACACTGGGTGAGTGATGGTGTAGCTACGCTGGTGATGGTGTAGCTACACTGGTGATGGTGTAGCTACACTTGTGATGGTGTAGCTACACTGGTTGAGTGATTGTGTAGCTACACTGGTGATGGTGTAGCTACACTGGGTTGGTGATGCTGTAGCTACACTGGGTGATGGTGTAGCTATGCTGGTGATGGTGTAGCTACACTGGGTGGGTGATGGTGTAGCTACACTGGTGATGGTGTAGCAACACTGGGTGGGTGATGCTGTAGCTACACTGGGTGATGGTGTAGCTATGCTGGTGATGGTGTAGCTACACTGGGTGAGTGATGGTGTAGCTACGCTGGTGATGGTGTAGCTACACTGGGTGAGTGATGGTGTAGCTACACTGGGTGAGTGATGGTGTAGCTACACTGGTGATGGTGTAGCTACACTGGGTGATGGTGTAAATACACTGGGTGAGTGATGGTGTAGCTACGCTGGTGATGGTGTAGCTACACTGGGTGAGTGATTGTGTAGCTACACTGGTGATGGTGTAGCTACACTTGTGATGGTGTAGCTACACTGATTGGGTGATGGTCTAGGTACACTGGTGATGGTGTAGCTACACTGGGTAAGTGATGGTGTAGCTACACTGGTGATGGTGTAGCTACACTGGGTGATGGTGTAGCTACACTGGGTGAGTGATGGTGTAGCTACGCTGGTGATGTTGTAGCTACACTGGGTGAGTGATGGTGTAGCTACACTGGTGATGGTGTAGCTACACTTGTGATGGTGTAGCTACACTGGTGATTGTGTAGCTATGCTGGTGATGGTGTAGCTACACTGGGTGGGTGATGGTGTAGCTACACTGGTGATGGTGTAGCTACAGTGGGTGAGTGATGGTGTAGCTACGCTGGTGATGGTGTAGCTACACTGGGTGAGTGAAGGTGTAGCTACACTGGTGATGGTGTAGCTACACTGGGTGAGTGATGGTGTAGCTACACTGGTGATGGTGTAGCTACACTGGGTGAGTGATGGTGTAGCTACGCTGGTGATGGTGTAGCTACACTGGGTGAGTGATCGTCTAGCTACACTGGGTGAGTGTTGGTGTAGCTACACTGGTGATGGTGTAGCCACACTGGGTGATGGTGTAGCTACACTGGGTGAGTGATGGTGTAGCTACGCTGGTGATGGTGTAGCTACACTGGGTGAGTGATGGTGTAGCTACACTGGTGATGGTGTAGCTACACTGGTGACGGTGTAGCTATGCTGGTGATGGTGTAGCTACACTTGGTGGGTGATGGTGTAGCTACACTGGTGATGGTGTAGCTACACTGGGTGAGTGATGGTGTTGCTACGTTGGTGATGGTGTAGCTACGCTGGTGATGGTGTGGCTATGCTGGGTGAGTGATGGTGTAGCTACACAGGGTAATGGTGTAGCTACACTGGTGATGGTGTAGCTACACTGGGTGAGTGATGGTGTAGCTACACTGGTGATGGTGTAGCTACACTGGGTGAGTGATGGTGTAGCTACACTGGGTGAGTGATGGTGTAGCTACGCTGGTGATGGTGTAGCTACACTGGGTGAGTGATGGTGTAGCTACACTGGTGATGGTGTAGCTACACTGGGTGGGTGATGCTGTAGCTTCACTGGGTGATGGTGTAGCTTTGCTGGTGATGGTGTAGCTACACTGGGTGAGTGATGGTGTAGCTACGCTGGTGATGGTGTAGCTACACTGGGTGAGTGATGGTGTAGCTACACTGGGTGAGTGATGGTGTAGCTACACTGGGTGATGGTGTAGCTACACTTGTGATGGTGTAGCTACACTGATTGGGTGATGGTCTAGGTACACTGGTGATGGTGTAGCTACACTGGGTGAGTGATGGTGTAGCTACACTGGTGATGGTGTAGCTACACTGGGTGAGTGATGGTGTAGCTACGCTGGTGATGGTGTAGCTACACTGGGTGAGTGATCGTCTAGCTACACTGGGTGAGTGTTGGTGTAGCTACACTGGTGATGGTGTAGCCACACTGGGTGATGGTGTAGCTACACTGGGTGAGTGATGGTGTAGCTACGCTGGTGATGGTGTAGCTACACTGGGTGAGTGATGGTGTAGCTACACTGGTGATGGTGTAGCTACACTTGTGATGGTGTAGCTACAATGGTGATGGTGTAGCTATGCTGGTGATGGTGTAGCTACACTGGGTGGGTGATGGTGTAGCTACACTGGTGATGGTGTAGCTACACTGGTGATGGTGTAGCTACACTGGGTGAGTGATGGTGTAGCTACACTGGTGATGGTGTAGCTATGCTGGTGATGGTGTAGCTACACTGGGTGGGTGATGGTGTAGCTACACTGGTGATGGTGTAGCTACACTGGGTGAGTGATGGTGTTGCTACGTTGGTGATGGTGTAGCTACGCTGGTGATGGTGTGGCTATGCTGGGTGAGTGATGGTGTAGCTACACAGGGTAATGGTGTAGCTACACTGGTGATGGTGTAGCTACACTGGGTGAGTGATGGTGTAGCTACACTGGTGATGGTGTAGCTACACTGGGTGAGTGATGGTGTAGCTACACTGGGTGAGTGATG
The DNA here is from genome assembly GCF_048934315.1 of Petromyzon marinus. NCBI lineage: Eukaryota > Metazoa > Chordata > Hyperoartia > Petromyzontiformes > Petromyzontidae > Petromyzon > Petromyzon marinus. The sequence continues at coordinate 5,450,027 of NC_133690.1, read as the reverse complement.
GTGTAGCTACGCTGGTGATGGTGTAGCTACACTGGGTGAGTGATGGTGTAGCTACACTGGTGATGGTGTAGCTACACTGGGTGGGTGATGCTGTAGCTTCACTGGGTGATGGTGTATCTTTGCTGGTGATGGTGTAGCTACACTGGGTGAGTGATGGTGTAGCTACGCTGGTGATGGTGTAGCTACACTGGGTGAGTGATGGTGTAGCTACACTGGGTGAGTGATGGTGTAGCTACACTGGGTGATGGTGTAGCTACACTTGTGATGGTGTAGCTACACTGATTGGGTGATGGTCTAGGTACACTGGTGATGGTGTAGCTACACTGGGTGAGTGATGGTGTAGCTACGCTGGTGATGGTGTAGCTACACTGGTGATGGTGTAGCTACACTGGGTGAGTGATGGTGTAGCTACGCTGGTGATGGTGTAGCTACACTGGGTGAGTGATCGTCTAGCTACACTGGGTGAGTGTTGGTGTAGCTACACTGGTGATGGTGTAGCCACACTGGGTGATGGTGTAGCTACACTGGGTGAGTGATGGTGTAGCTACGCTGGTGATGGTGTAGCTACACTGGGTGAGTGATGGTGTAGCTACACTGGTGATGGTGTAGCTACACTTGTGATGGTGTAGCTACAATGGTGATGGTGTAGCTATGCTGGTGATGGTGTAGCTACACTGGGTGGGTGATGGTGTAGCTACACTGGTGATGGTGTAGCTACACTGGTGATGGTGTAGCTACACTGGGTGAGTGATGGTGTAGCTACACTGGTGATGGTGTAGCTATGCTGGTGATGGTGTAGCTACACTGGGTGGGTGATGGTGTAGCTACACTGGTGATGGTGTAGCTACACTGGGTGAGTGATGGTGTTGCTACGTTGGTGATGGTGTAGCTACGCTGGTGATGGTGTGGCTATGCTGGGTGAGTGATGGTGTAGCTACACAGGGTAATGGTGTAGCTACACTGGTGATGGTGTAGCTACACTGGGTGAGTGATGGTGTAGCTACACTGGTGATGGTGTAGCTACACTGGGTGAGTGATGGTGTAGCTACACTGGGTGAGTGATGGTGTAGCTACGCTGGTGATGGTGTAGCTACACTGGGTGAGTGATGGTGTAGCTACACTGGTGATGGTGTAGCTACACTGGGTGGGTGATGCTGTAGCTTCACTGGGTGATGGTGTAGCTTTGCTGGTGATGGTGTAGCTACACTGGGTGAGTGATGGTGTAGCTACGCTGGTGATGGTGTAGCTACACTGGGTGAGTGATGGTGTAGCTACACTGGGTGAGTGATGGTGTAGCTACACTGGGTGATGGTGTAGCTACACTTGTGATGGTGTAGCTACACTGATTGGGTGATGGTCTAGGTACACTGGTGATGGTGTAGCTACACTGGGTGAGTGATGGTGTAGCTACGCTGGTGATGGTGTAGCTACACTGGTGATGGTGTAGCTACACTGGGTGAGTGATGGTGTAGCTACGCTGGTGATGGTGTAGCTACACTGGGTGAGTGATCGTCTAGCTACACTGGGTGAGTGTTGGTGTAGCTACACTGGTGATGGTGTAGCCACACTGGGTGATGGTGTAGCTACACTGGGTGAGTGATGGTGTAGCTACGCTGGTGATGGTGTAGCTACACTGGGTGAGTGATGGTGTAGCTACACTGGTGATGGTGTAGCTACACTTGTGATGGTGTAGCTACAATGGTGATGGTGTAGCTATGCTGGTGATGGTGTAGCTACACTGGGTGGGTGATGGTGTAGCTACACTGGTGATGGTGTAGCTACACTGGTGATGGTGTAGCTACACTGGGTGAGTGATGGTGTAGCTACGCTGGTGATGGTGTAGCTACACTGGTGATGGTGTAGCTACACTGGGTGAGTGATGGTGTAGCTACACTGGTGATGGTGTAGCTACACTGGTGATGGTGTAGCTACACTTGTGATGGTGTAGCTACACTGGGTGAGTGATGGTGTAGCTACACTGGGTAATGGTGTAGCTACACTGGGTGGGTGATGGTGTAGCTACACTGGTGATGGTGTAGCTACACTGGGTGGGTGATGCTGTAGCTACACTGGGTCATGGTATAGCTACACTGGTGATGGTGTAGCTACACTGGGTGAGTGATGGTGTAGCTACACTGGTGATGGTGTAGCTACACTGGGTGAGTGATGGTGTAGCTACACTGGGTGAGTGATGGTGTAGCTACACTAGGTGAGTGATGGTGTAGCTACGCTGGTGATGGTGTAGCCACACTGGGTGATGGTGTAGCTACACTGGGTGAGTGATGGTGTAGCTACGCTGGTGATGGTGTAGCTACACTGGGTGAGTGATGGTGTAGCTACACTGGTGATGGTGTAGCTACACTGGTGATGGTGTAGCTACACTGGGTGAGTGATTGTGTAGCTACACTGGTGATGGTGTAGCTACACTGGTGATGGTGTAGCTACACTTGTGATGGTGTAGCTACACTGGGTGAGTGATGGTGTAGCTACACTGGGTGGGTGATGGTGTAGCTACACTGGTGATGGTGTAGCTACACTGGGTGGGTGATGCTGTAGCTACACTGGGTAATGGTATAGCTACACTGGTGATGGTGTAGCTATACTGGGTGAGTGATGGTGTAGCTACACTGGTGATGGTGTAGCTACACTGGGTGAGTGATGGTGTAGCTACACTGGTGATGGTGTAGCTACACTGGGTGAGTGATGGTGCAGCTACACTGGGTGAGTGATGGTGTAGCTACACTAGGTGAGTGATGGTGTAGCTACGCTGGTGATGGTGTAGCTACACTGGGTGAGTGATGGTGTAGCTACACTGGGTGAGTGATGGTGTAGCTACACTAGGTGAGTGATGGTGTAGCTACGCTGGTGATGGTGTAGCTACACTGGGTGAGTGATGGTGTAGCTACACTGGTGATGGTGTAGCTACACTGGGTGAGTGATGGTGTAGCTACACTGGTGATGGTGTAGCTACACTGGGTGGGTGATGCTGTAGCTACACTGGGTGATGGTGTAGCTTTGCTGGTGATGGTGTAGCTACACTGGGTGAGTGATGGTGTAGCTACGCTGGTGATGGTGTAGCTACACTGGGTGAGTGATGGTGTAGCTACGCTGGTGATGGTGTAGCTACACTGGGTGAGTGATGGTGTAGCTACGCTGGTGATGGTGTAGCTACACTGGGTGAATGATGGTGTAGCTACACTGGGTGATGGTGTAGCTACACTAGGTGAGTGATGGTGTAGCTACACTGGTGATGGTGTAGCTACGCTGGTGATGGTGTAGCTACACTGGGTGAGTGATGGTGTAGTTACGCTGGTGATGGTGTAGCTACACTGGTGATGGTGTAGCTACACTGGGTGAGTGATCGTGTAGCTACACTTGTGATGGTGTAGCTACACTGGGTGAGTGATTGTGTAGCTACACTGGTGATGGTGTAGCTACACTGGGTGAGTGATCGTCTAGCTACACTGGGTGAGTGTTGGTGTAGCTACACTGGTGATGGTGTAGCCACACTGGGTGATGGTGTAGCTACACTGGTGATGGTGTAGCTACACTGGGTGGGTGATGCTGTAGCTTCACTGGGTGATGGTGTAGCTTTGCTGGTGATGGTGTAGCTACACTGGGTGAGTGATGGTGTAGCTACGCTGGTGATGGTGTAGCTACACTGGGTGAGTGATGGTGTAGCTACACTGGGTGAGTGATGGTGTAGCTACACTGGGTGATGGTGTAGCTACACTTGTGATGGTGTAGCTACACTGATTGGGTGATGGTCTAGGTACACTGGTGATGGTGTAGCTACACTGGGTGAGTGATGGTGTAGCTACGCTGGTGATGGTGTAGCTACACTGGTGATGGTGTAGCTACACTGGGTGAGTGATGGTGTAGCTACGCTGGTGATGGTGTAGCTACACTGGGTGAGTGATCGTCTAGCTACACTGGGTGAGTGTTGGTGTAGCTACACTGGTGATGGTGTAGCCACACTGGGTGATGGTGTAGCTACACTGGGTGAGTGATGGTGTAGCTACGCTGGTGATGGTGTAGCTACACTGGGTGAGTGATGGTGTAGCTACACTGGTGATGGTGTAGCTACACTTGTGATGGTGTAGCTACAATGGTGATGGTGTAGCTATGCTGGTGATGGTGTAGCTACACTGGGTGGGTGATGGTGTAGCTACACTGGTGATGGTGTAGCTACACTGGTGATGGTGTAGCTACACTGGGTGAGTGATGGTGTAGCTACGCTGGTGATGGTGTAGCTACACTGGTGATGGTGTAGCTACACTGGGTGAGTGATGGTGTAGCTACACTGGTGATGGTGTAGCTACACTGGTGATGGTGTAGCTACACTTGTGATGGTGTAGCTACACTGGGTGAGTGATGGTGTAGCTACACTGGGTAATGGTGTAGCTACACTGGGTGGGTGATGGTGTAGCTACACTGGTGATGGTGTAGCTACACTGGGTGGGTGATGCTGTAGCTACACTGGGTCATGGTATAGCTACACTGGTGATGGTGTAGCTACACTGGGTGAGTGATGGTGTAGCTACACTGGTGATGGTGTAGCTACACTGGGTGAGTGATGGTGTAGCTACACTGGGTGAGTGATGGTGTAGCTACACTAGGTGAGTGATGGTGTAGCTACGCTGGTGATGGTGTAGCCACACTGGGTGATGGTGTAGCTACACTGGGTGAGTGATGGTGTAGCTACGCTGGTGATGGTGTAGCTACACTGGGTGAGTGATGGTGTAGCTACACTGGTGATGGTGTAGCTACACTGGTGATGGTGTAGCTACACTGGGTGAGTGATTGTGTAGCTACACTGGTGATGGTGTAGCTACACTGGTGATGGTGTAGCTACACTTGTGATGGTGTAGCTACACTGGGTGAGTGATGGTGTAGCTACACTGGGTGGGTGATGGTGTAGCTACACTGGTGATGGTGTAGCTACACTGGGTGGGTGATGCTGTAGCTACACTGGGTAATGGTATAGCTACACTGGTGATGGTGTAGCTACACTGGGTGAGTGATGGTGTAGCTACACTGGTGATGGTGTAGCTACACTGGGTGAGTGATGGTGTAGCTACACTGGTGATGGTGTAGCTACACTGGGTGAGTGATGGTGCAGCTACACTGGGTGAGTGATGGTGTAGCTACACTAGGTGAGTGATGGTGTAGCTACGCTGGTGATGGTGTAGCTACACTGGGTGAGTGATGGTGTAGCTACACTGGGTGAGTGATGGTGTAGCTACACTAGGTGAGTGATGGTGTAGCTACGCTGGTGATGGTGTAGCTACACTGGGTGAGTGATGGTGTAGCTACACTGGTGATGGTGTAGCTACACTGGGTGAGTGATGGTGTAGCTACACTGGTGATGGTGTAGCTACACTGGGTGGGTGATGCTGTAGCTACACTGGGTGATGGTGTAGCTTTGCTGGTGATGGTGTAGCTACACTGGGTGAGTGATGGTGTAGCTACGCTGGTGATGGTGTAGCTACACTGGGTGAGTGATGGTGTAGCTACGCTGGTGATGGTGTAGCTACACTGGGTGAGTGATGGTGTAGCTACGCTGGTGATGGTGTAGCTACACTGGGTGAATGATGGTGTAGCTACACTGGGTGATGGTGTAGCTACACTAGGTGAGTGATGGTGTAGCTACACTGGTGATGGTGTAGCTACGCTGGTGATGGTGTAGCTACACTGGGTGAGTGATGGTGTAGTTACGCTGGTGATGGTGTAGCTACACTGGTGATGGTGTAGCTACACTGGGTGAGTGATCGTGTAGCTACACTTGTGATGGTGTAGCTACACTGGGTGAGTGATTGTGTAGCTACACTGGTGATGGTGTAGCTACACTGGGTGAGTGATCGTCTAGCTACACTGGGTGAGTGTTGGTGTAGCTACACTGGTGATGGTGTAGCCACACTGGGTGATGGTGTAGCTACACTGGGTGAGTGATGGTGTAGCTACGCTGGTGATGGTGTAGCTACACTGGGTGAGTGATGGTGTAGCTACACTGGTGATGGTGTAGCTACACTTGTGATGGTGTAGCTATGCTGGTGATGGTGTAGCTACACTGGGTGGGTGATGGTGTAGCTACACTGGTGATGGTGTAGCTACACTGGTGATGGTGTAGCTACACTGGGTGAGTGATGGTGTAGCTACGCTGGTGATGGTGTAGCTACACTGGTGATGGTGTAGCTACACTGGGTGAGTGATGGTGTAGCTACACTGGTGATGGTGTAGCTACACTGGTGATGGTGTAGCTACACTTGTGATGGTGTAGCTACACTGGGTGAGTGATGGTGTAGCTACACTGGGTGGGTGATGGTGTAGCTACACTGGTGATGGTGTAGCTACACTGGTGATGGTGTAGCTACACTGGGTGGGTGATGCTGTAGCTACACTGGGTAATGGTATAGCTACACTGGTGATGGTGTAGCTACACTGGGTGAGTGATGGTGTAGCTACACTGGTGATGGTGTAGCTACACTGGGTGAGTGATGGTGTAGCTACACTGGTGATGGTGTAGCTACACTGGGTGAGTGATGGTGCAGCTACACTGGGTGAGTGATGGTGTAGCTACACTAGGTGAGTGATGGTGTAGCTACGCTGGTGATGGTGTAGCTACACTGGGTGAGTGATGGTGTAGCTACACTGGGTGAGTGATGGTGTAGCTACACTAGGTGAGTGATGGTGTAGCTACGCTGGTGATGGTGTAGCCACACTGGGTGATGGTGTAGCTACACTGGGTGAGTGATGGTGTAGCTACGCTGGTGATGGTGTAGCTACACTGGGTGAGTGATGGTGTAGCTACACTGGTGATGGTGTAGCTACACTGGTGATGGTGTAGCTACACTGGGTGAGTGATGGTGTAGCTACACTGGTGATGGTGTAGCTACACTGGTGATGGTGTAGCTACACTTGTGATGGTGTAGCTACACTGGGTGAGTGATGGTGTAGCTACACTGGGTGGGTGATGGTGTAGCTACACTGGTGATGGTGTAGCTACACTGGGTGGGTGATGCTGTAGCTACACTGGGTAATGGTATAGCTACACTGGTGATGGTGTAGCTACACTGGGTGAGTGATGGTGTAGCTACACTGGTGATGGTGTAGCTACACTGGGTGAGTGATGGTGTAGCTACACTGGTGATGGTGTAGCTACACTGGGTGAGTGATGGTGCAGCTACACTGGGTGAGTGATGGTGTAGCTACACTAGGTGAGTGATGGTGTAGCTACGCTGGTGATGGTGTAGCTACACTGGGTGAGTGATGGTGTAGCTACACTGGGTGAGTGATGGTGTAGCTACACTAGGTGAGTGATGGTGTAGCTACGCTGGTGATGGTGTAGCTACACTGGGTGAGTGATGGTGTAGCTACACTGGTGATGGTGTAGCTACACTGGGTGAGTGATGGTGTAGCTACACTGGTGATGGTGTAGCTACACTGGGTGGGTGATGCTGTAGCTACACTGGGTGATGGTGTAGCTTTGCTGGTGATGGTGTAGCTACACTGGGTGAGTGATGGTGTAGCTACGCTGGTGATGGTGTAGCTACACTGGGTGAGTGATGGTGTAGCTACGCTGGTGATGGTGTAGCTACACTGGGTGAGTGATGGTGTAGCTACGCTGGTGATGGTGTAGCTACACTGGGTGAATGATGGTGTAGCTACACTGGGTGATGGTGTAGCTACACTAGGTGAGTGATGGTGTAGCTACACTGGTGATGGTGTAGCTACGCTGGTGATGGTGTAGCTACACTGGGTGAGTGATGGTGTAGTTACGCTGGTGATGGTGTAGCTACACTGGTGATGGTGTAGCTACACTGGGTGAGTGATCGTGTAGCTACACTTGTGATGGTGTAGCTACACTGGGTGAGTGATTGTGTAGCTACACTGGTGATGGTGTAGCTACACTGGGTTGGTGATGCTGTAGCTACACTGGGTGATGGTGTAGCTATGCTGGTGATGGTGTAGCTACACTGGGTGGGTGATGGTGTAGCTACACTGGTGATGGTGTAGCTACACTGGGTGGGTGATGCTGTAGCTTCACTGGGTGATGGTGTAGCTATGCTGGTGATGGTGTAGCTACAACTGGGTGAGTGATGGTGTAGCTACGCTGGTGATGGTGTAGCTACACTGGGTGAGTGATAGTGTAGCTACACTGGTGATGGTGTAGCTACACTGGGTGAGTGATGGTGTAGCTACACTGGGTGAGTGATGGTGTAGCTACACTGATTGGGTGATGGTGTAGCTACGCTGGGATGGTGTAGCTACACTGGGTGAGTGATGGTGTAGCTACACTGGGTGAGTGATGGTGTAGCTACACTGGGTGATGGTGTAGCTACACTTGTGATGGTGTAGCTACACTGATTGGGTGATGGTCTAGGTACACTGGTGATGGTGTAGCTACACTGGGTGAGTGATGGTGTAGCTACGCTGGTGATGGTGTAGCTACACTGGTGATGGTGTAGCTACACTGGGTGAGTGATGGTGTAGCTACGCTGGTGATGGTGTAGCTACACTGGGTGAGTGATCGTCTAGCTACACTGGGTGAGTGTTGGTGTAGCTACACTGGTGATGGTGTAGCCACACTGGGTGATGGTGTAGCTACACTGGGTGAGTGATGGTGTAGCTACGCTGGTGATGGTGTAGCTACACTGGGTGAGTGATGGTGTAGCTACACTGGTGATGGTGTAGCTACACTTGTGATGGTGTAGCTACAATGGTGATGGTGTAGCTATGCTGGTGATGGTGTAGCTACACTGGGTGGGTGATGGTGTAGCTACACTGGTGATGGTGTAGCTATACTGGGTGAGTGATGGTGTTTTGCTACGTTGGTGATGGTGTAGCTACGCTGGTGATGGTGTAGCTACACTGGGTGGGTGATGCTGTAGCTTCACTGGGTGATGGTGTAGCTTTGCTGGTGATGGTGTAGCTACACTGGGTGAGTGATGGTGTAGCTACGCTGGTGATGGTGTAGCTACACTGGGTGAGTGATGGTGTAGCTACGCTGGTGATGGTGTAGCTACACTGGTGATGGTGTAGCTACACTTGTGATGGTGTAGCTACACTGGTTGAGTGATTGTGTAGCTACACTGGTGATGGTGTAGCTACACTGGGTTGGTGATGCTGTAGCTACACTGGGTGATGGTGTAGCTATGCTGGTGATGGTGTAGCTACACTGGGTGGGTGATGGTGTAGCTACACTGGTGATGGTGTAGCAACACTGGGTGGGTGATGCTGTAGCTACACTGGGTGATGGTGTAGCTATGCTGGTGATGGTGTAGCTACACTGGGTGAGTGATGGTGTAGCTACGCTGGTGATGGTGTAGCTACACTGGGTGAGTGATGGTGTAGCTACACTGGGTGAGTGATGGTGTAGCTACACTGGTGATGGTGTAGCTACACTGGGTGATGGTGTAAATACACTGGGTGAGTGATGGTGTAGCTACGCTGGTGATGGTGTAGCTACACTGGGTGAGTGATTGTGTAGCTACACTGGTGATGGTGTAGCTACACTTGTGATGGTGTAGCTACACTGATTGGGTGATGGTCTAGGTACACTGGTGATGGTGTAGCTACACTGGGTGAGTGATGGTGTAGCTACACTGGTGATGGTGTAGCTACACTGGGTGATGGTGTAGCTACACTGGGTGAGTGATGGTGTAGCTACGCTGGTGATGTTGTAGCTACACTGGGTGAGTGATGGTGTAGCTACACTGGTGATGGTGTAGCTACACTTGTGATGGTGTAGCTACACTGGTGATTGTGTAGCTATGCTGGTGATGGTGTAGCTACACTGGGTGGGTGATGGTGTAGCTACACTGGTGATGGTGTAGCTACAGTGGGTGAGTGATGGTGTAGCTACGCTGGTGATGGTGTAGCTACACTGGGTGAGTGAAGGTGTAGCTACACTGGTGATGGTGTAGCTACACTGGGTGAGTGATGGTGTAGCTACATTGGTGATGGTGTAGCTACACTGGGTGAGTGATGGTGTAGCTACGCTGGTGATGGTGTAGCTACACTGGGTGAGTGATCGTCTAGCTACACTGGGTGAGTGTTGGTGTAGCTACACTGGTGATGGTGTAGCCACACTGGGTGATGGTGTAGCTACACTGGGTGAGTGATGGAGTTGCTACGTTGGTGATGGTGTAGCTACGCTGGTGATGGTGTGGCTATGCTGGGTGAGTGATGGTGTAGCTACACAGGGTAATGGTGTAGCTACACTGGTGATGGTGTAGCTACACTGGGTGAGTGATGGTGTAGCTACACTGGTGATGGTGTAGCTACACTGGGTGAGTGATGGTGTAGCTACACTGGGTGAGTGATGGTGTAGCTACGCTGGTGATGGTGTAGCTACACTGGGTGAGTGATGGTGTAGCTACACTGGTGATGGTGTAGCTACACTGGGTGGGTGATGCTGTAGCTTCACTGGGTGATGGTGTAGCTTTGCTGGTGATGGTGTAGCTACACTGGGTGAGTGATGGTGTAGCTACGCTGGTGATGGTGTAGCTACACTGGGTGAGTGATGGTGTAGCTACACTGGGTGAGTGATGGTGTAGCTACACTGGGTGATGGTGTAGCTACACTTGTGATGGTGTAGCTACACTGATTGGGTGATGGTCTAGGTACACTGGTGATGGTGTAGCTACACTGGGTGAGTGATGGTGTAGCTACGCTGGTGATGGTGTAGCTACACTGGTGATGGTGTAGCTACACTGGGTGAGTGATGGTGTAGCTACGCTGGTGATGGTGTAGCTACACTGGGTGAGTGATTGTGTAGCTACACTGGTGATGGTGTAGCTACACTGGGTTGGTGATGCTGTAGCTACACTGGGTGATGGTGTAGCTATGCTGGTGATGGTGTAGCTACACTGGGTGGGTGATGGTGTAGCTACACTGGTGATGGTGTAGCTACACTGGGTGGGTGATGCTGTAGCTTCACTGGGTGATGGTGTAGCTATGCTGGTGATGGTGTAGCTACAACTGGGTGAGTGATGGTGTAGCTACGCTGGTGATGGTGTAGCTACACTGGGTGGGTGATGGTGTAGCTACACTGGTGATGGTGTAGCTACACTGGTGATGGTGTAGCTACACTGGGTGAGTGATGGTGTAGCTACACTGGTGATGGTGTAGCTATGCTGGTGATGGTGTAGCTACACTGGGTGGGTGATGGTGTAGCTACACTGGTGATGGTGTAGCTACACTGGGTGATGGTGTAGCTACACTTGTGATGGTGTAGCTACGCTGGTGATGGTGTGGCTATGCTGGGTGAGTGATGGTGTAGCTACACAGGGTAATGGTGTAGCTACACTGGTGATGGTGTAGCTACACTGGGTGAGTGATGGTGTAGCTACACTGGTGATGGTGTAGCTACACTGGGTGAGTGATGGTGTAGCTACACTGGGTGAGTGATGGTGTAGCTACGCTGGTGATGGTGTAGCTACACTGGGTGAGTGATGGTGTAGCTACACTGGTGATGGTGTAGCTACACTGGGTGGGTGATGCTGTAGCTTCACTGGGTGATGGTGTAGCTTTGCTGGTGATGGTGTAGCTACACTGGGTGAGTGATGGTGTAGCTACGCTGGTGATGGTGTAGCTACACTGGGTGAGTGATGGTGTAGCTACACTGGGTGAGTGATGGTGTAGCTACACTGGGTGATGGTGTAGCTACACTTGTGATGGTGTAGCTACACTGATTGGGTGATGGTCTAGGTACACTGGTGATGGTGTAGCTACACTGGGTGAGTGATGGTGTAGCTACGCTGGTGATGGTGTAGCTACACTGGTGATGGTGTAGCTACACTGGGTGAGTGATGGTGTAGCTACGCTGGTGATGGTGTAGCTACACTGGGTGAGTGATCGTCTAGCTACACTGGGTGAGTGTTGGTGTAGCTACACTGGTGATGGTGTAGCCACACTGGGTGATGGTGTAGCTACACTGGGTGAGTGATGGTGTAGCTACGCTGGTGATGGTGTAGCTACACTGGGTGAGTGATGGTGTAGCTACACTGGTGATGGTGTAGCTACACTTGTGATGGTGTAGCTACAATGGTGATGGTGTAGCTATGCTGGTGATGGTGTAGCTACACTGGGTGGGTGATGGTGTAGCTACACTGGTGATGGTGTAGCTACACTGGTGATGGTGTAGCTACACTGGGTGAGTGATGGTGTAGCTACGCTGGTGATGGTGTAGCTACACTGGTGATGGTGTAGCTACACTGGGTGAGTGATGGTGTAGCTACACTGGTGATGGTGTAGCTACACTGGTGATGGTGTAGCTACACTTGTGATGGTGTAGCTACACTGGGTGAGTGATGGTGTAGCTACACTGGGTAATGGTGTAGCTACACTGGGTGGGTGATGGTGTAGCTACACTGGTGATGGTGTAGCTACACTGGGTGGGTGATGCTGTAGCTACACTGGGTAATGGTATAGCTACACTGGTGATGGTGTAGCTACACTGGGTGAGTGATGGTGTAGCTACACTGGTGATGGTGTAGCTACACTGGGTGAGTGATGGTGTAGCTACACTGGTGATGGTGTAGCTACACTGGGTGAGTGATGGTGCAGCTACACTGGGTGAGTGATGGTGTAGCTACACTAGGTGAGTGATGGTGTAGCTACGCTGGTGATGGTGTAGCTACACTGGGTGAGTGATGGTGTAGCTACACTGGGTGAGTGATGGTGTAGCTACACTAGGTGAGTGATGGTGTAGCTACGCTGGTGATGGTGTAGCTACACTGGGTGAGTGATGGTGTAGCTACACTGGTGATGGTGTAGCTACACTGGGTGAGTGATGGTGTAGCTACACTGGTGATGGTGTAGCTACACTGGGTGGGTGATGCTGTAGCTACACTGGGTGATGGTGTAGCTTTGCTGGTGATGGTGTAGCTACACTGGGTGAGTGATGGTGTAGCTACGCTGGTGATGGTGTAGCTACACTGGGTGAGTGATGGTGTAGCTACGCTGGTGATGGTGTAGCTACACTGGGTGAGTGATGGTGTAGCTACGCTGGTGATGGTGTAGCTACACTGGGTGAATGATGGTGTAGCTACACTGGGTGATGGTGTAGCTACACTAGGTGAGTGATGGTGTAGCTACACTGGTGATGGTGTAGTTACGCTGGTGATGGTGTAGCTACACTGGGTGAGTGATGGTGTAGTTACGCTGGTGATGGTGTAGCTACACTGGTGATGGTGTAGCTACACTGGGTGAGTGATCGTGTAGCTACACTTGTGATGGTGTAGCTACACTGGGTGAGTGATTGTGTAGCTACACTGGTGATGGTGTAGCTACACTGGGTTGGTGATGCTGTAGCTACACTGGGTGATGGTGTAGCTATGCTGGTGATGGTGTAGCTACACTGGGTGGGTGATGGTGTAGCTACACTGGTGATGGTGTAGCTACACTGGGTGGGTGATGCTGTAGCTTCACTGGGTGATGGTGTAGCTATGCTGGTGATGGTGTAGCTACAACTGGGTGAGTGATGGTGTAGCTACGCTGGTGATGGTGTAGCTACACTGGGTGAGTGATAGTGTAGCTACACTGGTGATGGTGTAGCTACACTGGGTGAGTGATGGTGTAGCTACACTGGGTGAGTGATGGTGTAGCTACACTGATTGGGTGATGGTGTAGCTACGCTGGGATGGTGTAGCTACACTGGGTGAGTGATGGTGTAGCTACACTGGTGATGGTGTAGCTACGCTGGTGATGGTGTAGCTACACTGGGTGAGTGATGGTGTAGTTACGCTGGTGATGGTGTAGCTACACTGGTGATGGTGTAGCTACACTGGGTGAGTGATCGTGTAGCTACACTTGTGATGGTGTAGCTACACTGGGTGAGTGATTGTGTAGCTACACTGGTGATGGTGTAGCTACACTGGGTTGGTGATGCTGTAGCTACACTGGGTGATGGTGTAGCTATGCTGGTGATGGTGTAGCTACACTGGGTGGGTGATGGTGTAGCTGCACTGGTGATGGTGTAGCTACACTGGGTGGGTGATGCTGTAGCTTCACTGGGTGATGGTGTAGCTATGCTGGTGATGGTGTAGCTACAACTGGGTGAGTGATGGTGTAGCTACGCTGGTGATGGTGTAGCTACACTGGGTGAGTGATAGTGTAGCTACACTGGTGATGGTGTAGCTACACTGGGTGAGTGATGGTGTAGCTACACTGGGTGAGTGATGGTGTAGCTACACTGATTGGGTGATGGTGTAGCTACGCTGGGATGGTGTAGCTACACTGGGTGAGTGATGGTGTAGCTACACTGGTGATGGTGTAGCTACGCTGGTGATGGTGTAGCTACACTGGGTGAGTGATGGTGTAGTTACGCTGGTGATGGTGTAGCTACACTGGTGATGGTGTAGCTACACTGTGTGAGTGATCGTGTAGCTACACTTGTGATGGTGTAGCTACACTGGGTGAGTGATTGTGTAGCTACACTGGTGATGGTGTAGCTACACTGGGTTGGTGATGCTGTAGCTACACTGGGTGATGGTGTAGCTATGCTGGTGATGGTGTAGCTACACTGGGTGGGTGATGGTGTAGCTACACTGGTGATGGTGTAGCTACACTGGGTGGGTGATGCTGTAGCTTCACTGGGTGATGGTGTAGCTATGCTGGTGATGGTGTAGCTACAACTGGGTGAGTGATGGTGTAGCTACGCTGGTGATGGTGTAGCTACACTGGGTGAGTGATAGTGTAGCTACACTGGTGATGGTGTAGCTACACTGGGTGAGTGATGGTGTAGCTACACTGGGTGAGTGATGGTGTAGCTACACTGATTGGGTGATGGTGTAGCTACGCTGGGATGGTGTAGCTACACTGGGTGAGTGATGGTGTAGCTACACTGGGTGAGTGATGGTGTAGCTACACTGGGTGATGGTGTAGCTACACTTGTGATGGTGTAGCTACACTGGGTGAGTGATGGTGTAGCTACGCTGGTGATGGTGTAGCTACACTGGTGATGGTGTAGCTACACTGGGTGAGTGATGGTGTAGCTACGCTGGTGATGGTGTAGCTACACTGGGTGAGTGATCGTCTAGCTACACTGGGTGAGTGTTGGTGTAGCTACACTGGTGATGGTGTAGCCACACTGGGTGATGGTGTAGCTACACTGGGTGAGTGATGGTGTAGCTACGCTGGTGATGGTGTAGCTACACTGGGTGAGTGATGGTGTAGCTACACTGGTGATGGTGTAGCTACACTTGTGATGGTGTAGCTACAATGGTGATGGTGTAGCTATGCTGGTGATGGTGTAGCTACACTGGGTGGGTGATGGTGTAGCTACACTGGTGATGGTGTAGCTACACTGGGTGAGTGATGGTGTTTTGCTACGTTGGTGATGGTGTAGCTACGCTGGTGATGGTGTGGCTATGCTGGGTGAGTGATGGTGTAGCTACACTGGGTAATGGTGTAGCTACACTGGTGATGGTGTAGCTACACTGGGTGAGTGATGGTGTAGCTACACTGGGTGAGTGATGGTGTAGCTACACTGGGTGAGTGATGGTGTAGCTACACTGGGTGAGTGATGGTGTAGCTACACTGGTGATGGTGTAGCTACACTGGGTGGGTGATGCTGTAGCTTCACTGGGTGATGGTGTAGCTTTGCTGGTGATGGTGTAGCTACACTGGGTGAGTGATGGTGTAGCTACGCTGGTGATGGTGTAGCTACACTGGGTGAGTGATGGTGTAGCTACGCTGGTGATGGTGTAGCTACACTGGTGATGGTGTAGCTACACTTGTGATGGTGTAGCTACACTGGTTGAGTGATTGTGTAGCTACACTGGTGATGGTGTAGCTACACTGGGTTGGTGATGCTGTAGCTACACTGGGTGATGGTGTAGCTATGCTGGTGATGGTGTAGCTACACTGGGTGGGTGATGGTGTAGCTACACTGGTGATGGTGTAGCTACACTGGGTGGGTGATGCTGTAGCTACACTGGGTGATGGTGTAGCTATGCTGGTGATGGTGTAGCTACACTGGGTGAGTGATGGTGTAGCTACGCTGGTGATGGTGTAGCTACACTGGGTGTTTGATGGTGTAGCTACACTGGGTGAGTGATGGTGTAGCTACACTGGTGATGGTGTAGCTACACTGGGTGATGGTGTAAATACACTGGGTGAGTGATGGTGTAGCTACGCTGGTGATGGTGTAGCTACACTGGGTGAGTGATTGTGTAGCTACACTGGTGATGGTGTAGCTACACTTGTGATGGTGTAGCTACACTGATTGGGTAATGGTCTAGGTACACTGGTGATGGTGTAGCTACACTGGGTGAGTGATGGTGTAGCTACACTGGTGATGGTGTAGCTACACTGGGTGATGGTGTAGCTACACTGGGTGAGTGATGGTGTAGCTACGCTGGTGATGTTGTAGCTACACTGGGTGAGTGATGGTGTAGCTACACTGGTGATGGTGTAGCTACACTTGTGATGGTGTAGCTACACTGGTGATTGTGTAGCTATGCTGGTGATGGTGTAGCTACACTGGGTGGGTGATGGTGTAGCTACACTGGTGATGGTGTAGCTACAGTGGGTGAGTGATGGTGTAGCTACGCTGGTGATGGTGTAGCTACACTGGGTGAGTGAAGGTGTAGCTACACTGGTGATGGTGTAGCTACACTGGGTGAGTGATGGTGTAGCTACACTGGTGATGGTGTAGCTACACTGGGTGAGTGATGGTGTAGCTACGCTGGTGATGGTGTAGCTACACTGGGTGAGTGATCGTCTAGCTACACTGGGTGAGTGTTGGTGTAGCTACACTGGTGATGGTGTAGCCACACTGGGTGATGGTGTAGCTACACTGGGTGAGTGATGGTGTAGCTACGCTGGTGATGGTGTAGCTACACTGGGTGAGTGATGGTGTAGCTACACTGGTGATGGTGTAGCTACACTGGTGATGGTGTAGCTATGCTGGTGATGGTGTAGCTACACTGGGTGGGTGATGGTGTAGCTACACTGGTGATGGTGTAGCTACACAGGGTGAGTGATGGTGTTGCTACGTTGGTGATGGTGTAGCTACGCTGGTGATGGTGTGGCTATGCTGGGTGAGTGATGTTGTAGCTACACAAGGTAATGGTGTAGCTACACTGGTGATGGTGTAGCTACACTGGGTGAGTGATGGTGTAGCTACACTGGTGATGGTGTAGCTACACTGGGTGAGTGATGGTGTAGCTACACTGGGTGAGTGATGGTGTAGCTACGCTGGTGATGGTGTAGCTACACTGGGTGAGTGATGGTGTAGCTACACTGGTGATGGTGTAGCTACACTGGGTGGGTGATGCTGTAGCTTCACTGGGTGATGGTGTAGCTTTGCTGGTGATGGTGTAGCTACACTGGGTGAGTGATGGTGTAGCTACGCTGGTGATGGTGTAGCTACACTGGGTGAGTGATGGTGTAGCTACACTGGGTGATGGTGTAGCTACACTAGGTGAGTGATGGTGTAGCTACACTGGGTGAGTGATGGTGTAGCTACGCTGGTGATAGTGTAGCAACACTGGTGATGGTGTAGCTACACTGGGTGAGTGATGGTGTAGCTACACTGGTGATGGTGTAGCTATACTTGTGATGGTGTAGCTACACTGGGTGAGTGATGGTGTAGCTACACTGGTGATGGTGTAGCTACACTGGGTTGGTGATGCTGTAGCTACACTGGGTGATGGTGTAGCTATGCTGGTGATGGTGTAGCTACACTGGGTGGGTGATGGTGTAGCTACACTGGTGATGGTGTAGCTACACTGGGTGGGTGATGCTGTAGCTACACTGGGTGATGGTCTAGCTATGCTGGTGATGGTGTAGCTACACTGGGTGAGTGATGGTGTAGCTACGCTGGTGATGGTGTAGCTACACTGGGTGAGTGATGGTGTAGCTACACTGGGTGAGTGATGGTGTAGCTACACTGGTGATTGTGTAGCTACACTTGTGATGGTGTAGCTACACTGATTGGGTGATGGTGTAGGTACACTGGTGATGGTGTAGCTACACTGGGTGGGTGATGGTGTAGCTACACTGGTGATGGTTTAGCTACTCTGGTGATAGTGTAGCTACACTGGGTGGGTGATGGTGTAGCTACACTGGTGATGGTGTAGCTACACTGGTGATGGTGTAGCTACACTGGGTGAGTCATGGCGTAGCTACACTGGGTGAGTGATGGTGTAGCTACACTGGGTGAGTGATGGTGTAGCTACGCTCTTGATGGTGTAGCTACACTGAGTGAGTGATGGTGTAGCTACACTGGTGATGGTGTAGCTACACTGGGTGGGTGATGGTGTAGCTACACTGGTGATGGTTTAGCTACTCTGGTGATGGTGTAGCTACACTGGGTGAGTGATGGTGTAGCTACACTGGTGATGGTGTAGCTACACTGGGTGAGTGATGGTGTAGCTACACTGGGTGAGTGATGGTGTAGCTACACTGAGTGGGTGATGGTATAGCTACGCTCTTGATGGTGTAGCTACACTGAGTGAGTGATGGTGTAGCTACACTGGGTGAGTGATGGTGAGCTACACTGGTGATGGTGTAGCTACACTGGTGATGGTGTAGCTACACTGGGTGAGTGATGGTGTAGCTACACTGATTGGGTGATGGTGTAGCTACACTGGTGATGGTGTAGCTACACTGGGTGAGTGATGGTGTAGCTACACTGGTGATGGTTTAGCTACTCTGGTGATGGTGTAGCTACACTGGGTGAGTGATGGTGTAGCTACACTGGTGATGGTGTAGCTACACTGGGTGAGTGATGGTGTAGCTACGCTGGTGATGGTGTAGCTACACTGGGTGAGTGATGGTGTAGCTACACTGGTGATGGTGTAGCTACACTGGGTGAGTGATGGTTTAGCTACACTGGGTGAGTGATGGTGTAGCTACACTGGGTGATGGTGTAGCTACACTGGGTGAGTGATGGTGTAGCTAGCTGGTAATGGTGTAGCTACACTGGGTGGGTGATGCTGTAGCTACACTGGTGATGGTGTAGCTACACTGGGTGAGTGATGGTGTAGCTACGCTGGTGATGGTGTAGCTACACTGGGTGGGTGATGGTGTAGCTACACTGGTGATGGTGTAGCTACAGTGGGTGAGTGATGGTGTAGCTACGCTGGTGATGGTGTAGCTACACTGGGTGAGTGAAGGTGTAGCTACACTGGTGATGGTGTAGCTACACTGGGTGAGTGATGGTGTAGCTACACTGGTGATGGTGTAGCTACACTGGGTGAGTGATGGTGTAGCTACGCTGGTGATGGTGTAGCTACACTGGGTGAGTGATCGTCTAGCTACACTGGGTGAGTGTTGGTGTAGCTATACTGGTGATGGTGTAGCCACACTGGGTGATGGTGTAGCTACACTGGGTGAGTGATGGTGTAGCTACGCTGGTGATGGTGTAGCTACACTGGGTGAGTGATGGTGTAGCTACACTGGTGATGGTGTAGCTACACTGGTGATGGTGTAGCTATGCTGGTGATGGTGTAGCTACACTGGGTGGGTGATGGTGTAGCTACACTGGTGATGGTGTAGCTACACTGGGTGAGTGATGGTGTTGCTACGTTGGTGATGGTGTAGCTACGCTGGTGATGGTGTGGCTATGCTGGGTGAGTGATGGTGTAGCTACACTGGGTAATGGTGTAGCTACACTGGTGATGGTGTAGCTACACTGGGTGAGTGATGGTGTAGCTACACTGGTGATGGTGTAGCTACACTGGGTGAGTGATGGTGTAGCTACACTGGGTGAGTGATGGTGTAGCTACGCTGGTGATGGTGTAGCTACACTGGGTGAGTGATGGTGTAGCTACACTGGTGATGGTGTAGCTACACTGGGTGGGTGATGCTGTAGCTTCACTGGGTGATGGTGTAGCTTTGCTGGTGATGGTGTAGCTACACTGGGTGAGTGATGGTGTAGCTACGCTGGTGATGGTGTAGCTACACTGGGTGAGTGATGGTGTAGCTACACTGGGTGATGGTTTAGCTACACTAGGTGAGTGATGGTGTAGCTACACTGGGTGAGTGATGGTGTAGCTACGCTGGTGATAGTGTAGCAACACTGGTGATGGTGTAGCTACACTGGGTGAGTGATGGTGTAGCTACACTGGTGATGGTGTAGCTACACGTGATGGTGTAGCTACACTGGGTGAGTGATGGTGTAGCTACACTGGTGATGGTGTAGCTACACTGGGTTGGTGATGCTGTAGCTACACTGGGTGATGGTGTAGCTATGCTGGTGATGGTGTAGCTACACTGGGTGGGTGATGGTGTAGCTACACTGGTGATGGTGTAGCTACACTGGGTGGGTGATGCTGTAGCTACACTGGGTGATGGTGTAGCTATGCTGGTGATGGTGTAGCTACACTGGGTGAGTGATGGTGTAGCTACACTGGGTGAGTGATGGTGTAGCTACACTGGTGATGGTGTAGCTACACTTGTGATGGTGTAGCTACACTGATTGGGTGATGGTGTAGGTACACTGGTGATGGTGTAGCTACACTGGGTGAGTGATGGTGTAGCTACACTGGTGATGGTGTAGCTACACTGGGTGAGTGATGGTGTAGCTACACTGGGTGAGTGATGGTGTAGCTACACTGGGTGAGTGATGGTGTAGCTACGCTCTTGATGGTGTAGCTACACTGGGTGAGTGATGGTGTAGCTACACTGGTGATGGTGTAGCTACACTGGGTGAGTGATGGTGTAGCTACACTGGTGATGGTGTAGCTACGCTGGTGATGGTGTAGCTACACTGGGTGAATGATGGTGTAGCTACACTGGTGATGGTGTAGCTACACTGGGTGAGTGATGGTGTAGCTACACTGGGTGAGTGTTGGTGTAGCTACACTGGTGATGGTGTAGCTACACTGGGTGATGGTGTAGATACACTGGGTGATTGATGGTGTAGCTACGCTGGTGATGGTGTAGCTACACTGGGTGAGTGATGGTGTAGCTACACTGGTGATGGTGTAGCTACACTTGTGATGGTGTAGCTACACTGATTGGGTGATGGTGTAGGTACACTGGTGATGGTGTAGCTACACTGGGTGGGTGATGGTGTAGCTACACTGGTGATGGTTTAGCTACTCTGGTGATGGTGTAGCTACACTGGGTGGGTGATGGTGTAGCTACACTGGTGATGGTGTAGCTACACTGGTGATGGTGTAGCTACACTGGGTGAGTCATGGCGTAGCTACACTGGGTGAGTGATGGTGTAGCTACACTGGGTGAGTGATGGTGTAGCTACGCTCTTGATGGTGTAGCTACACTGAGTGAGTGATGGTGTAGCTACACTGGTGATGGTGTAGCTACACTGGGTGGGTGATGGTGTAGCTACACTGGTGATGGTTTAGCTACTCTGGTGATGGTGTAGCTACACTGGGTGAGTGATGGTGTAGCTACACTGGTGATGGTGTAGCTACACTGGGTGAGTGATGGTGTAGCTACACTGGGTGAGTGATGGTGTAGCTACACTGAGTGGGTGATGGTGTAGCTACGCTCTTGATGGTGTAGCTACACTGAGTGAGTGATGGTGTAGCTACACTGGGTGAGTGATGGTGTAGCTACACTGGTGATGGTGTAGCTACACTGGGTGAGTGATGGTGTAGCTACACTGGTGATGGTGTAGCTACGCTGGTGATGGTGTAGCTACACTGGGTGAGTGATGGTGTAGCTACACTGATTGGGTGATGGTGTAGCTACACTGGTGATGGTGTAGCTACACTGGGTGAGTGATGGTGTAGCTACACTGGGTGAGTGATGGTGTAGCTACACTGGTGATGGTTTAGCTACTCTGGTGATGGTGTAGCTACACTGGGTGAGTGATGGTGTAGCTACACTGGTGATGGTGTAGCTACACTGGGTGAGTGATGGTGTAGCTACGCTGGTGATGGTGTAGCTACACTGGGTGAGTGATGGTGTAGCTACACTGGTGATGGTGTAGCTACACTGGGTGAGGGATGGTGTAGCTACACTGGGTGAGTGATGGTGTAGCTACACTGGGTGATGGTGTAGCTACACTGGGTGAGTGATGGTGTAGCTACGCTGGTAATGGTGTAGCTACACTGGGTGGGTGATGCTGTAGCTACACTGGTGATGGTGTAGCTACACTGGGTGAGTGATGGTGTAGCTACGCTGGTGATGGTGTAGCTACACTGGGTGAGTGATGGTGTAGCTACACTGGTGATGGTGTTGCTACACTGGGTGGGTGATGCTGTAGCTACACTTGTGATGGTGTAGCTACACTGATGATGGTGTAGCTATGCTGGTGATGGTGTAGCTACACTGGGTGGGTGATGGTGTAGCTACACTGGTGATGGTGTAGCTACACTGGGTGAGTGATGGTGTAGCTACACTGGGTGAGTGATGGTGTAGCTACGTTGGTGATGGTGTAGCTACGCTGGTGATGGTGTGGCTATGCTGGGTGAGTGATGGTGTAGCTACACTGGCTGAGTGATGGTGTAGCTACGCTGGTGATGGTGTAGCTACACTGGGTGAGTGATGGTGTAGCTATACTGGTGATGGTGTAGCTACACTTGTGATGGTGTAGCTACACTGGTGATGGTGTAGCTATGCTGGTGATGGTGTAGCTACACTGGGTGGGTGATGGTGTAGCTACACTGGTGATGGTGTAGCTACACTGGGTGAGTGATGGTGTTGCTACGTTGGTGATGGTGTAGCTACGCTGGTGATGGTGTAGCTATGCTGGGTGAGTGATGGTGTAGCTACACTGGGTTATGGTGTAGCTACACTGGTGATGGTGTAGCTACACTGGGTGAGTGATGGTGTAGCTACGCTGGTGATGGTGTAGCTACACTAGTGATGGTGTAGCTACACTGGGTGAGTGATGGTGTAGCTACACTGGTGATGGTGTAGCTACACTGGTGATGGTGTAGCTTCACTTGTGATGGTGTAGCTACACTGGGTGAGTGATGGTGTAGCTACACTGGGTGATGGTGTAGCTACACTGGGTGGGTGATGGTGTAGCTACACTGGTGATGGTGTAGCTACACTGGGTGGGTGATGCTGTAGCTACACTGGTGATGGTGTAGCTACACTGGGTGAGTGATGGTGTAGCTACGCTGGTGATGGTGTAGCTACACTGGGTGAGTGATGGTGTAGCTACACTGGTGATGGTGTTGCTACACTGGGTGGGTGATGCTGTAGCTACACTTGTGATGGTGTAGCTACACTGATGATGGTGTAGCTATGCTGGTGATGGTGTAGCTACACTGGGTGGGTGATGGTGTAGCTACACTGGTGATGGTGTAGCTACACTGGGTGAGTGATGGTGTAGCTACACTGGGTGAGTGATGGTGTAGCTACGTTGGTGATGGTGTAGCTACGCTGGTGATGGTGTGGCTATGCTGGGTGAGTGATGGTGTAGCTACACTGGCTGAGTGATGGTGTAGCTACGCTGGTGATGGTGTAGCTACACTGGGTGAGTGATGGTGTAGCTATACTGGTGATGGTGTAGCTACACTTGTGATGGTGTAGCTACACTGGTGATGGTGTAGCTATGCTGGTGATGGTGTAGCTACACTGGGTGGGTGATGGTGTAGCTACACTGGTGATGGTGTAGCTACACTGGGTGAGTGATGGTGTTGCTACGTTGGTGATGGTGTAGCTACGCTGGTGATGGTGTAGCTATGCTGGGTGAGTGATGGTGTAGCTACACTGGGTTATGGTGTAGCTACACTGGTGATGGTGTAGCTACACTGGGTGAGTGATGGTGTAGCTACGCTGGTGATGGTGTAGCTACACTAGTGATGGTGTAGCTACACTGGGTGAGTGATGGTGTAGCTACACTGGTGATGGTGTAGCTACACTGGTGATGGTGTAGCTTCACTTGTGATGGTGTAGCTACACTGGGTGAGTGATGGTGTAGCTACACTGGGTGATGGTGTAGCTACACTGGGTGGGTGATGGTGTAGCTACACTGGTGATGGTGTAGCTACACTGGGTGGGTGATGCTGTAGCTACACTGGGTAATGGTATAGCTACACTGGTGATGGTGTAGCTACACTGGGTGAGTGATGGTGTAGCTACACTGGTGATGGTGTAGCTACACTGGGTGAGTGATGGTGTAGCTACACTGGTGATGGTGTAGCTACACTGGGTGAGTGATGGTGCAGCTACACTGGGTGAGTGATGGTGTAGCTACACTAGGTGAGTGATGGTGTTGCTACGCTGGTGATGGTGTAGCTACACTGGGTGAGTGATGGTGTAGCTACACTGGTGATGGTGTAGCTTCACTGGGTGAGTGATGGTGTAGCTACACTGGTGATGGTGTAGCTACACTGGGTGGGTGATGCTGTAGCTACACTGGGTGATGGTGTAGCTTTGCTGGTGATGGTGTAGCTACACTGGGTGAGTGATGGTGTAGCTACGCTGGTGATGGTGTAGCTACACTGGGTGAGTGATGGTGTAGCTACGCTGGTGATGGTGTAGCTACACTGGGTGAGTGATGGTGTAGCTACGCTGGTGATGGTGTAGCTACACTGGGTGAATGATGGTGTAGCTACACTGGGTGATGGTGTAGCTACACTAGGTGAGTGATGGTGTAGCTACACTGGTGATGGTGTAGCTACGCTGGTGATGGTGTAGCTACACTGGGTGAGTGATGGTGTAGTTACGCTGGTGATGGTGTAGCTACACTGGTGATGGTGTAGCTACACTGGGTGAGTGATGGTGTAGCTACACTGGGTGAGTGATCGTGTAGCTACACTTGTGATGGTGTAGCTACACTGGGTGAGTGATTGTGTAGCTACACTGGTGATGGTGTAGCTACACTGGGTTGGTGATGCTGTAGCTACACTGGGTGATGGTGTAGCTATGCTGGTGATGGTGTAGCTACACTGGGTGGGTGATGCTGTAGCTACACTGGTGATGGTGTAGCTACACTGGGTGAGTGATGGTGTAGCTACGCTGGTGATGGTGTAGCTACACTGGGTGAGTGATGGTGTAGCTACACTGGTGATGGTGTTGCTACACTGGGTGGGTGATGCTGTAGCTACACTTGTGATGGTGTAGCTACACTGATGATGGTGTAGCTATGCTGGTGATGGTGTAGCTACACTGGGTGGGTGATGGTGTAGCTACACTGGTGATGGTGTAGCTACACTGGGTGAGTGATGGTGTAGCTACACTGGGTGAGTGATGGTGTAGCTACGTTGGTGATGGTGTAGCTACGCTGGTGATGGTGTGGCTATGCTGGGTGAGTGATGGTGTAGCTACACTGGCTGAGTGATGGTGTAGCTACGCTGGTGATGGTGTAGCTACACTGGGTGAGTGATGGTGTAGCTATACTGGTGATGGTGTAGCTACACTTGTGATGGTGTAGCTACACTGGTGATGGTGTAGCTATGCTGGTGATGGTGTAGCTACACTGGGTGGGTGATGGTGTAGCTACACTGGTGATGGTGTAGCTACACTGGGTGAGTGATGGTGTTGCTACGTTGGTGATGGTGTAGCTACGCTGGTGATGGTGTAGCTATGCTGGGTGAGTGATGGTGTAGCTACACTGGGTTATGGTGTAGCTACACTGGTGATGGTGTAGCTACACTGGGTGAGTGATGGTGTAGCTACGCTGGTGATGGTGTAGCTACACTAGTGATGGTGTAGCTACACTGGGTGAGTGATGGTGTAGCTACACTGGTGATGGTGTAGCTACACTGGTGATGGTGTAGCTTCACTTGTGATGGTGTAGCTACACTGGGTGAGTGATGGTGTAGCTACACTGGGTGATGGTGTAGCTACACTGGGTGGGTGATGGTGTAGCTACACTGGTGATGGTGTAGCTACACTGGGTGGGTGATGCTGTAGCTACACTGGTGATGGTGTAGCTACACTGGGTGAGTGATGGTGTAGCTACGCTGGTGATGGTGTAGCTACACTGGGTGAGTGATGGTGTAGCTACACTGGTGATGGTGTTGCTACACTGGGTGGGTGATGCTGTAGCTACACTTGTGATGGTGTAGCTACACTGATGATGGTGTAGCTATGCTGGTGATGGTGTAGCTACACTGGGTGGGTGATGGTGTAGCTACACTGGTGATGGTGTAGCTACACTGGGTGAGTGATGGTGTAGCTACACTGGGTGAGTGATGGTGTAGCTACGTTGGTGATGGTGTAGCTACGCTGGTGATGGTGTGGCTATGCTGGGTGAGTGATGGTGTAGCTACACTGGCTGAGTGATGGTGTAGCTACGCTGGTGATGGTGTAGCTACACTGGGTGAGTGATGGTGTAGCTATACTGGTGATGGTGTAGCTACACTTGTGATGGTGTAGCTACACTGGTGATGGTGTAGCTATGCTGGTGATGGTGTAGCTACACTGGGTGGGTGATGGTGTAGCTACACTGGTGATGGTGTAGCTACACTGGGTGAGTGATGGTGTTGCTACGTTGGTGATGGTGTAGCTACGCTGGTGATGGTGTAGCTATGCTGGGTGAGTGATGGTGTAGCTACACTGGGTTATGGTGTAGCTACACTGGTGATGGTGTAGCTACACTGGGTGAGTGATGGTGTAGCTACGCTGGTGATGGTGTAGCTACACTAGTGATGGTGTAGCTACACTGGGTGAGTGATGGTGTAGCTACACTGGTGATGGTGTAGCTACACTGGTGATGGTGTAGCTTCACTTGTGATGGTGTAGCTACACTGGGTGAGTGATGGTGTAGCTACACTGGGTGATGGTGTAGCTACACTGGGTGGGTGATGGTGTAGCTACACTGGTGATGGTGTAGCTACACTGGGTGGGTGATGCTGTAGCTACACTGGGTAATGGTATAGCTACACTGGTGATGGTGTAGCTACACTGGGTGAGTGATGGTGTAGCTACACTGGTGATGGTGTAGCTACACTGGGTGAGTGATGGTGTAGCTACACTGGTGATGGTGTAGCTACACTGGGTGAGTGATGGTGCAGCTACACTGGGTGAGTGATGGTGTAGCTACACTAGGTGAGTGATGGTGTTGCTACGCTGGTGATGGTGTAGCTACACTGGGTGAGTGATGGTGTAGCTACACTGGTGATGGTGTAGCTTCACTGGGTGAGTGATGGTGTAGCTACACTGGTGATGGTGTAGCTACACTGGGTGGGTGATGCTGTAGCTACACTGGGTGATGGTGTAGCTTTGCTGGTGATGGTGTAGCTACACTGGGTGAGTGATGGTGTAGCTACGCTGGTGATGGTGTAGCTACACTGGGTGAGTGATGGTGTAGCTACGCTGGTGATGGTGTAGCTACACTGGGTGAGTGATGGTGTAGCTACGCTGGTGATGGTGTAGCTACACTGGGTGAATGATGGTGTAGCTACACTGGGTGATGGTGTAGCTACACTAGGTGAGTGATGGTGTAGCTACACTGGTGATGGTGTAGCTACGCTGGTGATGGTGTAGCTACACTGGGTGAGTGATGGTGTAGTTACGCTGGTGATGGTGTAGCTACACTGGTGATGGTGTAGCTACACTGGGTGAGTGATGGTGTAGCTACACTGGGTGAGTGATCGTGTAGCTACACTTGTGATGGTGTAGCTACACTGGGTGAGTGATTGTGTAGCTACACTGGTGATGGTGTAGCTACACTGGGTTGGTGATGCTGTAGCTACACTGGGTGATGGTGTAGCTATGCTGGTGATGGTGTAGCTACACTGGGTGGGTGATGGTGTAGCTACACTGGTGATGGTGTAGCTACACTGGGTGGGTGATGCTGTAGCTTCACTGGGTGATGGTGTAGCTATGCTGGTGATGGTGTAGCTACAACTGGGTGAGTGATGGTGTAGCTACGCTGGTGATGGTGTAGCTACACTGGGTGAGTGATAGTGTAGCTACACTGGTGATGGTGTAGCTACACTGGGTGAGTGATGGTGTAGCTACACTGGGTGATGGTGTAGCTACACTTGTGATGGTGTAGCTACACTGATTGGGTGATGGTCTAGGTACACTGGTGATGGTGTAGCTACACTGGGTGAGTGATGGTGTAGCTACGCTGGTGATGGTGTAGCTACACTGGTGATGGTGTAGCTACACTGGGTGAGTGATGGTGTAGCTACGCTGGTGATGGTGTAGCTACACTGGGTGAGTGATCGTCTAGCTACACTGGGTGAGTGTTGGTGTAGCTACACTGGTGATGGTGTAGCCACACTGGGTGATGGTGTAGCTACACTGGGTGAGTGATGGTGTAGCTACGCTGGTGATGGTGTAGCTACACTGGGTGAGTGATGGTGTAGCTACACTGGTGATGGTGTAGCTACACTTGTGATGGTGTAGCTACACTGGTGATGGTGTAGCTATGCTGGTGATGGTGTAGCTACACTGGGTGGGTGATGGTGTAGCTACACTGGTGATGGTGTAGCTACACTGGGTGAGTGATGGTGTTGCTACGTTGGTGATGGTGTAGCTACGCTGGTGATGGTGTGGCTATGCTGGGTGAGTGATGGTGTAGCTACACTGGGTAATGGTGTAGCTACACTGGTGATGGTGTAGCTACACTGGGTGAGTGATGGTGTAGCTACACTGGGTGAGTGATGGTGTAGCTACACTGGGTGAGTGATGGTGTAGCTACACTGGGTGAGTGATGGTGTAGCTACACTGGTGATGGTGTAGCTACACTGGGTGGGTGATGCTGTAGCTTCACTGGGTGATGGTGTAGCTTAGCTGGTGATGGTGTAGCTACACTGGGTGAGTGATGGTGTAGCTACGCTGGTGATGGTGTAGCTACACTGGGTGAGTGATGGTGTAGCTACGCTGGTGATGGTGTAGCTACACTGGTGATGGTGTAGCTACACTTGTGATGGTGTAGCTACACTGGTTGAGTGATTGTGTAGCTACACTGGTGATGGTGTAGCTACACTGGGTTGGTGATGCTGTAGCTACACTGGGTGATGGTGTAGCTATGCTGGTGATGGTGTAGCTACACTGGGTGGGTGATGGTGTAGCTACACTGGTGATGGTGTAGCTACACTGGGTGGGTGATGCTGTAGCTACACTGGGTGATGGTGTAGCTATGCTGGTGATGGTGTAGCTACACTGGGTGAGTGATGGTGTAGCTACGCTGGTGATGGTGTAGCTACACTGGGTGAGTGATGGTGTAGCTACGCTGGTGATGGTGTAGCTACACTGGGTGAGTGATGGTGTAGCTACACTGGTGATGGTGTAGCTACACTGGTGATGGTGTAGCTACGCTGGTGATGGTGTAGCTACACTGGGTGATGGTGTAGCTACACTGGGTGGGTGATGCTGTAGCTACGCTGGTGATGGTGTAGCTACACTGGGTGAGTGATGGTGTAGCTACACTGGGTGAGTGATGGTGTAGCTACACTGGGTGAGTGATGGTGTAGCTACACTGGTGATGGTGTAGCTACGCTGGTGATGGTGTAGCTACACTGGGTGAGTGATGGTGTAGCTACGCTGGTGATGGTGTAGCTACACTGGGTGAGTGATCGTGTAGCTACACTGGGTGAGTGTTGGTGTAGCTACACTGGGTGATGGTGTAGATACACTGGGTGAGTGATGGTGTAGCTACGCTGGTGATGGTGTAGCTACGCTGGTGATGGTGTAGCTACACTGGGTGAGTGATGGTGTAGCTACACTGGGTGAGTGATGGTGTAGCTACACTGGGTGAGTGATGGTGTAGCTACACTGATTGGGTGATGGTGTAGCTACGCTGGTGATGGTGTAGCTTCACTGGGTGAGTGATGGTGTAGCTACACTGGGTGAGTGATGGTGTAGCTACACTGGGTGATGGTGTAGCTACACTTGTGATGGTGTAGCTACACTGATTGGCTGATGGTCTAGGTACACTGGTGATGGTGTAGCTACACTGGGTGAGTGATGGTGTAGCTACGCTGGTGATGGTGTAGCTACACTGGTGATGGTGTAGCTACACTGGGTGAGTGATGGTGTAGCTACGCTGGTGATGGTGTAGCTACACTGGGTGAGTGATGGTGTAGCTACACTGGTGATGGTGTAGCTACACTTGTGATGGTGTAGCTACACTGGTGATGGTGTAGCTATGCTGGTGATGGTGTAGCTACACTGGGTGGGTGATGGTGTAGCTACACTGGTGATGGTGTAGCTACACTGGGTGAGTGATGGTGTTGCTACGTTGGTGATGGTGTAGCTACGCTGGTGATGGTGTGGCTATGCTGGGTGAGTGATGGTGTAGCTACACTGGGTAATGGTGTAGCTACACTGGGTGAGTGATGGTGTAGCTACACTGGGTGAGTGATGGTGTAGCTACACTGGGTGAGTGATGGTGTAGCTACACTGGGTGAGTGATGGTGTAGCTACACTGGGTGATGGTGTAGCTTTGCTGGTGATGGTGTAGCTACACTGGGTGAGTGATGGTGTAGCTACGCTGGTGATGGTGTAGCTACACTGGGTGAGTGATGGTGTAGCTACGCTGGTGATGGTGTAGCTACACTGGTGATGGTGTAGCTACACTTGTGATGGTGTAGTTACACTGGTTGAGTGATTGTGTAGCTACACTGGTGATGGTGTAGCTACACTGGGTGAGTGATGGTGTAGCTACACTGGTGATGGTGTAGCTACACTGGGTTGGTGATGCTGTAGCTACACTGGGTGATGGTGTAGCTATGCTGGTGATGGTGTAGCTACACTGGGTGGGTGATGGTGTAGCTACACTGGTGATGGTGTAGCTACACTGGGTGGGTGATGCTGTAGCTACACTGGGTGATGGTGTAGCTATGCTGGTGATGGTGTAGCTACACTGGGTGAGTGATGGTGTAGCTACGCTGGTGATGGTGTAGCTACACTGGGTGAGTGATGGTGTAGCTACACTGGGTGAGTGATGGTGTAGCTACACTGGTGATGGTGTAGCTACACTGGTGATGGTGTAGCTACGCTGGTGATGGTGTAGCTACACTGGGTGATGGTGTAGCTACACTGGGTGGGTGATGCTGTAGCTACGCTGGTGATGGTGTAGCTACACTGGGTGAGTGATGGTGTAGCTACACTGGGTGAGTGATGGTGTAGCTACACTGGGTGAGTGATGGTGTAGCTACACTGGTGATGGTGTAGCTACGCTGGTGATGGTGTAGCTACACTGGGTGAGTGATGGTGTAGCTACGCTGGTGATGGTGTAGCTACACTGGGTGAGTGATCGTGTAGCTACACTGGGTGAGTGTTGGTGTAGCTACACTGGGTGGGTGATGGTGTAGCTACACTGGGTGAGTGATGGTGTAGCTACACTGGGTGATGGTGTAGATACACTGGGTGAGTGATGGTGTAGCTACACTGGGTGAGTGATCGTGTAGCTACACTGGTGATGGTGTAGCTACACTGGGTGAGTGTTGGTGTAGCTACACTGGTGATGGTGTAGCTACACTGGGTGATGGTGTAGATACACTGGGTGAGTGATGGTGTAGCTACGCTGGTGATGGTGTAGCTACACTGGGTGAGTGATGGTGTAGCTACACTGGTGATGGTGTAGCTACACTTGTGATGGTGTAGCTACACTGATTGGGTGATGGTGTAGGTACACTGGTGATGGTGTAGCTACACTGGGTGGGTGATGGTGTAGCTACACTGGTGATGGTTTAGCTACTCTGGTGATGGTGTAGCTACACTGGGTGAGTGATGGTGTAGCTACACTGGTGATGGTGTAGCTACACTGGGTGAGTGATGGCGTAGCTACACTGGGTGAGTGATGGTGTAGCTACACTGGTGATGGTGTAGCTACACTGAGTGAGTGATGGTGTAGCTACACTGGTGATGGTGTAGCTACACTGTGTGGGTTATGGTGTAGCTACACTGGTGATGGTTTAGCTACTCTGGTGATGGTGTAGCTACACTGGGTGGGTGATGGTGTAGCTACACTGGTGATGGTGTAGCTACACTGGGTGAGTGATGGTGTAGCTACACTGGTGATGGTGTAGCTACGCTGGTGATGGTGTAGCTACACTGGGTGAGTGATGGTGTAGCTACGCTGGTGATGGTGTAGCTACACTGGGTGAGTGATGGTGTAGCTACGCTGGTGATGGTGTAGCTACACTGGGTGATGGTGTAGATACACTGGGTGAGTGATGGTGTAGCTACACTGGTGATGGTGTAGCTACACTTGTGATGGTGTAGCTACACTGATTGGGTGATGGTGTAGGTACACTGGTGATGGTGTTGCTACACTGGGTGAGTGATGGTGTAGCTACACTGGTGATGGTGTAGCTACACTTGTGATGGTGTAGCTACACTGATTGGGTGATGGTGTAGGTACACTGGTGATGGTGTAGCTACCCTGGGTGAGTGATGGTTTAGCTACACTGGTGATGGTGTAGCTACACTGGGTGCGTGATGGTGTAGCTACACTGGTGATGGTTTAGCTACTCTGGTGATGGTGTAGCTACACTGGGTGAGTGATGGTGTAGCTACGCTGGTGATGGTGTTGCTACACTGGGTGAGTGATGGTGTAGCTACACTGGTGATGGTGTAGCTACGCTGGTGACGGTGTAGCTACACTGGGTGAGTGATGGTGTAGCTACACTGAGTGAGTGATGGTGTAGCTACGCTGGTGATGGTGTAGCTACACTGGGTGAGTGATGGTGTAGCTACACTGAGTGAGTGATGGTGTAGCTACGCTGGTGATGGTGTAGATACACTGGGTGAGTGATGGTGTAGCTACACTGGTGATGGTGTAGCTACGCTGGTGATGGTGTAGCTACACTGGGTGAGTGATGGTGTAGCTACGCTTGTGATGGTGTAGCTACACTGGGTGAGTGATGGTGTAGCTACACTGGTGATGGTGTAGCTACGCTGGTGATGGTGTAGCTACACTGGGTGAGTGATGGTGTAGCTACACTGGGTGAGTGATGGTGTAGCTACACTGGGTGATGGTGTAGCTACACTGGGTGAGTGATGGTGTAGCTACGCTGGTAATGGTGTAGCTACACTGGGTGGGTGATGCTGTAGCTACACTGGTGATGGTGTAGCTACACTGGGTGAGTGATGGTGTAGCTACGCTGGTGATGGTGTAGCTACACTGGGTGAGTGATGGTGTAGCTACACTGGTGATGGTGTTGCTACACTGGGTGGGTGATGCTGTAGCTACACTTGTGATGGTGTAGCTACACTGGTGATGGTGTAGCTATGCTGGTGATGGTGTAGCTACACTGGGTGGGTGATGGTGTAGCTACACTGGTGATGGTGTAGCTACACTGGGTGAGTGATGGTGTAGCTACACTGGGTGAGTGATGGTGTAGCTACGTTGGTGATGGTGTAGCTACGCTGGTGATGGTGTGGCTATGCTGGGTGAGTGATGGTGTAGCTACACTGGCTGAGTGATGGTGTAGCTACGCTGGTGATGGTGTAGCTACACTGGGTGAGTGATGGTGTAGCTATACTGGTGATGGTGTAGCTACACTTGTGATGGTGTAGCTACACTTGTGATGGTGTAGCTACACTGGTGATGGTGTAGCTATGCTGGTGATGGTGTAGCTACACTGGGTGGGTGATGGTGTAGCTACACTGGTGATGGTGTAGCTACACTGGGTGAGTGATGGTGTTGCTACGTTGGTGATGGTGTAGCTACGCTGGTGATGGTGTAGCTATGCTGGGTGAGTGATGGTGTAGCTACACTGGGTTATGGTGTAGCTACACTGGTGATGGTGTAGCTACACTGGGTGAGTGATGGTGTAGCTACACTGGTGATGGTGTAGCTACACTGGTGATGGTGTAGCTACACTTGTGATGGTGTAGCTACACTGGGTGAGTGATGGTGTAGCTACACTGGGTGATGGTGTAGCTACACTGGGTGGGTGATGGTGTAGCTACACTGGTGATGGTGTAGCTACACTGGGTGGGTGATGCTGTAGCTACACTGGGTAATGGTATAGCTACACTGGTGATGGTGTAGCTACACTGGGTGAGTGATGGTGTAGCTACACTGGTGATGGTGTAGCTACACTGGGTGAGTGATGGTGTAGCTACACTGGTGATGGTGTAGCTACACTGGGTGAGTGATGGTGCAGCTACACTGGGTGAGTGATGGTGTAGCTACACTAGGTGAGTGATGGTGTAGCTACGCTGGTGATGGTGTAGCTACACTGGGTGAGTGATGGTGTAGCTACACTGGTGATGGTGTAGCTACACTGGGTGAGTGATGGTGTAGCTACACTGGTGATGGTGTAGCTACACTGGGTGGGTGATGCTGTAGCTACACTGGGTGATGGTGTAGCTTTGCTGGTGATGGTGTAGCTACACTGGGTGAGTGATGGTGTAGCTACGCTGGTGATGGTGTAGCTACACTGGGTGAGTGATGGTGTAGCTACGCTGGTGATGGTGTAGCTACACTGGGTGAGTGATGGTGTAGCTACGCTGGTGATGGTGTAGCTACACTGGGTGAATGATGGTGTAGCTACACTGGGTGATGGTGTAGCTACACTAGGTGAGTGATGGTGTAGCTACACTGGTGATGGTGTAGCTACGCTGGTGATGGTGTAGCTACACTGGGTGAGTGATGGTGTAGTTACGCTGGTGATGGTGTAGCTACACTGGTGATGGTGTAGCTACACTGGGTGAGTGATGGTGTAGCTACACTGGGTGAGTGATCGTGTAGCTACACTTGTGATGGTGTAGCTACACTGGGTGAGTGATTGTGTAGCTACACTGGTGATGGTGTAGCTACACTGGGTTGGTGATGCTGTAGCTACACTGGGTGATGGTGTAGCTATGCTGGTGATGGTGTAGCTACACTGGGTGGGTGATGGTGTAGCTACACTGGTGATGGTGTAGCTACACTGGGTGGGTGATGCTGTAGCTTCACTGGGTGATGGTGTAGCTATGCTGGTGATGGTGTAGCTACAACTGGGTGAGTGATGGTGTAGCTACGCTGGTGATGGTGTAGCTACACTGGGTGAGTGATAGTGTAGCTACACTGGTGATGGTGTAGCTACACTGGGTGAGTGATGATGTAGCTACACTGGGTGATGGTGTAGCTACACTTGTGATGGTGTAGCTACACTGATTGGGTGATGGTCTAGGTACACTGGTGATGGTGTAGCTACACTGGGTGAGTGATGGTGTAGCTACGCTGGTGATGGTGTAGCTACACTGGTGATGGTGTAGCTACACTGGGTGAGTGATGGTGTAGCTACGCTGGTGATGGTGTAGCTACACTGGGTGAGTGATCGTCTAGCTACACTGGGTGAGTGTTGGTGTAGCTACACTGGTGATGGTGTAGCCACACTGGGTGATGGTGTAGCTACACTGGGTGAGTGATGGTGTAGCTACGCTGGTGATGGTGTAGCTACACTGGGTGAGTGATGGTGTAGCTACACTGGTGATGGTGTAGCTACACTTGTGATGGTGTAGCTACACTGGTGATGGTGTAGCTATGCTGGTGATGGTGTAGCTACACTGGGTGGGTGATGGTGTAGCTACACTGGTGATGGTGTAGCTACACTGGGTGAGTGATGGTGTTGCTACGTTGGTGATGGTGTAGCTACGCTGGTGATGGTGTGGCTATGCTGGGTGAGTGATGGTGTAGCTACACTGGGTAATGGTGTAGCTACACTGGTGATGGTGTAGCTACACTGGGTGAGTGATGGTGTAGCTACACTGGGTGAGTGATGGTGTAGCTACACTGGGTGAGTGATGGTGTAGCTACACTGGGTGAGTGATGGTGTAGCTACACTGGTGATGGTGTGGCTACACTGGGTGGGTGATGCTGTAGCTTCACTGGGTGATGGTGTAGCTTAGCTGGTGATGGTGTAGCTACACTGGGTGAGTGATGGTGTAGCTACGCTGGTGATGGTGTAGCTACACTGGGTGAGTGATGGTGTAGCTACGCTGGTGATGGTGTAGCTACACTGGTGATGGTGTAGCTACACTTGTGATGGTGTAGCTACACTGGTTGAGTGATTGTGTAGCTACACTGGTGATGGTGTAGCTACACTGGGTTGGTGATGCTGTAGCTACACTGGGTGATGGTGTAGCTATGCTGGTGATGGTGTAGCTACACTGGGTGGGTGATGGTGTAGCTACACTGGTGATGGTGTAGCTACACTGGGTGGGTGATGCTGTAGCTACACTGGGTGATGGTGTAGCTATGCTGGTGATAGTGTAGCTACACTGGGTGAGTGATGGTGTAGCTACGCTGGTGATGGTGTAGCTACACTGGGTGAGTGATGGTGTAGCTACGCTGGTGATGGTGTAGCTACACTGGGTGAGTGATGGTGTAGCTACACTGGTGATGGTGTAGATACACTGGTGATGGTGTAGCTACGCTGGTGATGGTGTAGCTACACTGGGTGATGGTGTAGCTACACTGGGTGGGTGATGCTGTAGCTACGCTGGTGATGGTGTAGCTACACTGGGTGAGTGATGGTGTAGCTACACTGGGTGAGTGATGGTGTAGCTACACTGGGTGAGTGATGGTGTAGCTACACTGGTGATGGTGTAGCTACGCTGGTGATGGTGTAGCTACACTGGGTGAGTGATGGTGTAGCTACGCTGGTGATGGTGTAGCTACACTGGGTGAGTGATCGTGTAGCTACACTGGGTGAGTGTTGGTGTAGCTACACTGGGTGATGGTGTAGATACACTGGGTGAGTGATGGTGTAGCTACGCTGGTGATGGTGTAGCTACGCTGGTGATGGTGTAGCTACACTGGGTGAGTGATGGTGTAGCTACACTGGGTGAGTGATGGTGTAGCTACACTGGGTGAGTGATGGTGTAGCTACACTGATTGGGTGATGGTGTAGCTACGCTGGTGATGGTGTAGCTACACTGGGTGAGTGATGGTGTAGCTACACTGGGTGAGTGATGGTGTAGCTACACTGGGTGATGGTGTAGCTACACTTGTGATGGTGTAGCTACACTGATTGGGTGATGGTCTAGGTACACTGGTGATGGTGTAGCTACACTGGGTGAGTGATGGTGTAGCTACGCTGGTGATGGTGTAGCTACACTGGTGATGGTGTAGCTACACTGGGTGAGTGATGGTGTAGCTACGCTGGTGATGGTGTAGCTACACTGGGTGAGTGATGGTGTAGCTACACTGGTGATGGTGTAGCTATGCTGGTGATGGTGTAGCTACACTGGTGATGGTGTAGCTATGCTGGTGATGGTGTAGCTACACTGGGTGGGTGATGGTGTAGCTACACTGGTGATGGTGTAGCTACACTGGGTGAGTGATGGTGTTGCTACGTTGGTGATGGTGTAGCTACGCTGGTGTTGGTGTGGCTATGCTGGGTGAGTGATGGTGTAGCTACACTGGGTAATGGTGTAGCTACACTGGGTGAGTGATGGTGTAGCTACACTGGGTGAGTGATGGTGTAGCTACACTGGGTGAGTGATGGTGTAGCTACACTGGGTGAGTGATGGTGTAGCTACACTGGGTGATGGTGTAGCTTTGCTGGTGATGGTGTAGCTACACTGGGTGAGTGATGGTGTAGCTACGCTGGTGATGGTGTAGCTACACTGGGTGAGTGATGGTGTAGCTACGCTGGTGATGGTGTAGCTACACTGGTGATGGTGTAGCTACACTTGTGATGGTGTAGCTACACTGGTTGAGTGATTGTGTAGCTACACTGGTGATGGTGTAGCTACACTGGGTGAGTGATGGTGTAGCTAACTGGTGATGGTGTAGCTACACTGGGTTGGTGATGCTGTAGCTACACTGGGTGATGGTGTAGCTATGCTGGTGATGGTGTAGCTACACTGGGTGGGTGATGGTGTAGCTACACTGGTGATGGTGTAGCTACACTGGGTGGGTGATGCTGTAGCTACACTGGGTGATGGTGTAGCTATGCTGGTGATGGTGTAGCTACACTGGGTGAGTGATGGTGTAGCTACGCTGGTGATGGTGTAGCTACACTGGGTGAGTGATGGTGTAGCTACACTGGGTGAGTGATGGTGTAGCTACACTGGTGATGGTGTAGCTACACTGGTGATGGTGTAGCTACGCTGGTGATGGTGTAGCTACACTGGGTGGGTGATGGTGTAGCTACACTGGTGATGGTGTAGCTACACTGGGTGGGTGATGCTGTAGCTACACTGGGTGATGGTGTAGCTATGCTGGTGATGGTGTAGCTACACTGGGTGAGTGATGGTGTAGCTACGCTGGTGATGGTGTAGCTACACTGGGTGAGTGATGGTGTAGCTACACTGGGTGAGTGATGGTGTAGCTACACTGGTGATGGTGTAGCTACACTGGTGATGGTGTAGCTACGCTGGTGATGGTGTAGCTACACTGGGTGAGTGATCGTGTAGCTACACTGGGTGAGTGTTGGTGTAGCTACACTGGGTGGGTGATGGTGTAGCTACACTGGGTGAGTGATGGTGTAGCTACACTGGGTGATGGTGTAGATACACTGGGTGAGTGATGGTGTAGCTACACTGGGTGAGTGATCGTGTAGCTACACTGGTGATGGTGTAGCTACACTGGGTGAGTGTTGGTGTAGCTACACTGGTGATGGTGTAGCTACACTGGGTGATGGTGTAGATACACTGGGTGAGTGATGGTGTAGCTACGCTGGTGATGGTGTAGCTACACTGGGTGAGTGATGGTGTAGCTTCACTGGTGATGGTGTAGCTACACTTGTGATGGTGTAGCTACACTGATTGGGTGATGGTGTAGGTACACTGGTGATGGTGTAGCTACACTGGGTGGGTGATGGTGTAGCTACACTGGTGATGGTTTAGCTACTCTGGTGATGGTGTAGCTACACTGGGTGAGTGATGGTGTAGCTACACTGGTGATGGTGTAGCTACACTGGGTGAGTGATGGCGTAGCTACACTGGGTGAGTGATGGTGTAGCTACACTGGTGATGGTGTAGCTACACTGAGTGAGTGATGGTGTAGCTACACTGGTGATGGTGTAGCTACACTGGGTGGGTGATGGTGTAGCTACACTGGTGATGGTTTAGCTACTCTGGTGATGGTGTAGCTACACTGGGTGAGTGATGGTGTAGCTACACTGGTGATGGTGTAGCTACACTGGGTGAGTGATTGTGTAGCTACACTGGTGATGGTGTAGCTACGCTGGTGATGGTGTAGCTACACTGGGTGAGTGATGGTGTAGCTACGCTGGTGATGGTGTAGCTACACTGGGTGAGTGATGGTGTAGCTACGCTGGTGATGGTGTAGCTACACTGGGTGATGGTGTAGATACACTGGGTGAGTGATGGTGTAGCTACACTGGTGATGGTGTAGCTACACTTGTGATGGTGTAGCTACACTGATTGGGTGATGGTGTAGGTACACTGGTGATGGTGTAGCTACACTTGTGATGGTGTAGCTACACTGATTGGGTGATGGTGTAGGTACACTGGTGATGGTGTAGCTACACTGGG
This sequence comes from Petromyzon marinus, assembly GCF_048934315.1. Taxonomy (NCBI): domain Eukaryota; kingdom Metazoa; phylum Chordata; class Hyperoartia; order Petromyzontiformes; family Petromyzontidae; genus Petromyzon; species Petromyzon marinus. Next base: position 5,410,748 of record NC_133690.1, on the reverse strand, counting down.
TGAGTGATTGTGTAGCTACACTGGTGATGGTGTAGCTACGCTGGTGATGGTGTAGCTACACTGGGTGAGTGATGGTGTAGCTACGCTGGTGATGGTGTAGCTACACTGGGTGAGTGATGGTGTAGCTACGCTGGTGATGGTGTAGCTACACTGGGTGATGGTGTAGATAAACTGGGTGAGTGATGGTGTAGCTACACTGGTGATGGTGTAGCTACACTTGTGATGGTGTAGCTACACTGGGTGAGTGATGGTGTAGCTACACTGGTGATGGTGTAGCTACACTTGTGATGGTGTAGCTACACTGATTGGGTGATGGTGTAGGTACACTGGTGATGGTGTAGCTACACTGGGTGAGTGATGGTGTAGCTACACTGGTGATGGTGTAGCTACACTGGGTGCGTGATAGTGTAGCTACACTGGTGATGGTTTAGCTACTCTGGTGATGGTGTAGCTACACTGGGTGAGTGATGGTGTAGCTACGCTGGTGATGGTGTTGCTACACTGGGTGAGTGATGGTGTAGCTACACTGGTGATGGTGTAGCTACGCTGGTGACGGTGTAGCTACACTGGGTGAGTGATGGTGTAGCTACACTGAGTGAGTGATGGTGTAGCTACGCTGGTGATGGTGTAGCTACACTGGGTGAGTGATGGTGTAGCTACACTGAGTGAGTGATGGTGTAGCTACGCTGGTGATGGTGTAGATACACTGGGTGAGTGATGGTGTAGCTACACTGGTGATGGTGTAGCTACGCTGGTGATGGTGTAGCTACACTGGGTGAGTGATGGTGTAGCTACGCTTGTGATGGTGTAGCTACACTGGGTGAGTGATGGTGTAGCTACACTGGTGATGGTGTAGCTACGCTGGTGATGGTGTAACTACACTGAGTGAGTGATGGTGTAGCTACGCTTGTGATGGTGTAGCTACACTGGGTGAGTGATGGTGTAGCTACACTGGGTGATTGATGGTGTAGCTACACTGGTGATGGTGTAGCTACACTTGTGATGGTGTAGCTACACTGATTGGGTGATGGTCTAGGTACACTGGTGATGGTGTAGCTACGCTGGTGATGGTGTAGCTACACTGGGTGAGTGATGGTGTAGCTACTCTGGTGATGGTGTAGCTACACTGGGTGAGTGATGGTGTAGCTACACTGGGTGAGTGATGGTGTAGCTACACTGGGTGAGTGATGGTGTAGCTACGCTGGTGATGGTGTAGCTACACTGGGTGATGGTGTAGCTACACTGGTGATGGTGTAGCTACACTGGTGATGGTGTAGCTACACTGGGTGAGTGATCGTGTAGCTACACTGGGTGAGTGTTGGTGTAGCTACACTGGGTGATGGTGTAGATACACTGGGTGAGTGATGGTGTAGCTACATTGGTGATGGTGTAGCTACACTTGTGATGGTGTAGCTACACTGATTGGGTGATGGTGTAGGTACACTGGTGATGGTGTAGCTACACTGGGTGAGTGATGGTGTAGCTACACTGGTGATGGTGTAGCTACACTGGGTGAGTGATGGTGTAACTACACTGGTGATGGTGTTGCTACACTGGGTGAGTGATGGTGTAGCTACACTGGTGATGGTGTAGCTACGCTGGTGATGGTGTTGCTACACTGGGTGAGTGATGGTGTAGCTACACTGGTGATGGTGTAGCTACACTGGTGATGGTGTTGCTACACTGGGTGAGTGATGGTGTAGCTACACTGGTGATGGTGTAGCTACACTGGTGATGGTGTAGCTACACTGAGTGAGTGATGGTGTAGCTACGCTGGTGATGGTGTTGCTACACTGGGTGAGTGATGGTGTAGCTACACTGGTGATGGTGTAGCTACGCTGGTGATGGTGTAGCTACACTGGGTGAGTGATGGTGTAGCTACACTGAGTGAGTGATGGTGTAGCTACGCTGGTGATGGTGTAGCTACACTGGGTTAGTGATGGTGTAGCTACATTGGTGATGGTGTAGCTACGCTGGTGATGGTGTAGCTACACTGGGTGAGTGATGGTGTAACTACACTGGTGATGGTGTAGCTACACTGGGTGAGTGATGGTGTAACTACACTAGTGAGTGATGGTGTAGCTACGCTTGTGATGGTGTAGCTACACTGGGTGAGTGATGGTGTAGCTACACTGGTGATGGTGTAGCTACACTGGGTGATTGATGGTGTAGCTACACTGGTGATGGTGTAGCTACACTGGTGGTGTAGCTACGCTGGTGATGGTGTAGCTACACTGGGTGAGTGATGGTGTAGCTACGCTGGTGATGGTGTAGCTACACTCTGTGAGTGATGGTGTAGCTACACTCTGTGAGTGATGGTGTAGCTACACCAGCCTGCGATGTTGGTGTTGCTACACAGCACTTGCCCCAACAGTCTGTCTGAGGCTACACGGTGGGGGTGGGGGGGACCTTTGTCTTTGTGCCTGCAGGAGGGTCCCTTCGTCTGCATCTCGCTGGTGAGATCTCTGCCTGAGTCGGACAGCGTCCACTCCATGCTGTGTAAGCCAACTGCTCACCGGGGTTCACGTCCACGCCAGCTCTCTGTGTTGTGTTGCATCGTGTTTCTAAGTTTGCTGTGTGCTTGTTTTCTCGTTCACTGTTACCTGATGACGGTTGCTTGTGTTGCAATCGAAACGTCAGATTCTATTATTATTGTTTGATTTAATTTCCTACGTGACTTTACCGAAAGAACCACGGAGCAAAAATAGTTTAGTTTTGTAGATGAGATATAGAGAGGTCAGTGGGACCTTACCTGGTTGCAATAAAAATAGTTTATATTCATATTCTTATTTCTTTCGGTAAAGTCACGTTATTGTTTCCCTTCAACGTGACTTAACCGAAAAAACTAAGAATATGAATTACTGCAGTCACGAAAGCTTTATATAAAAAAAATAGTTTAGTTTGTAGATGAGATGTAGAGACCTCAGTGGGACCTTACCTGGTTACAATAAAAAATAGTTTAGTTTGTAGATGAGATGTTGAGACCTCAGTGGGACCTTACCTGGTTACAATAAAAATAGTTTAGTTTGTAGATGAGATGTTGAGACCTCAGTGGGACTTTACCTGGTAAAATAATAATAGTTTAGTTTGTAGATGACATGGAGAGAGCCCAGTGGGACCTTGCCTAGTACAATAAAAATAGTTTAGTTTGTAGATGAGATGTAGAGACCTCAGTGGGACCTTACCTGGTACAATAAAAATGACATCTGAAACGGCGCCTTGCGGCGACCGTGCCGTGCCGACGCCGTGCCCCGGCGTGCCGCAGGGAAGGAGTACGGTCGCGCCGACAGCCGCTGGCTTCACTCGGACCCCACCGTGGTGGCGCTCGAGATCCTGATGGTGGCGGTTGCGGGGCCCCTGGCGCTGCTGCTGGTGTTCGCCATCGTCCAGGACAAGCACTACTGGTAGGGGTCACGCCGCACTACTGGTAGGGGTCACGCCGCTCTACCTGTAGGGGTCACGCCGCTCTACCGGTAGGGGTCACGCCGCTCGACCGGTAGGGGTCACGCCACTCTACCGGTAGGGGGTCACGCCGCACTACCGGTAGGGGTAACGCCACACTACCGTTAGGGGGTAACGCCACACTACCGGTAAGGGTCACGTCGCTCTACCGGTAGGGGTCACGCCGCTGTACCGGTAGGGGTCACGCCGCTCTACCAGTAGGGGTCACGCCACTCTACCGGTAGGGGGTAACGCCACACTACCGGTAGGGGTCATGCCGCACTACCGCTGGGGGGCGCTGTGGGTGTCACCGTATCCGTGACGACGCTGTGGGGTGTCCATGTAACGACGCATCTCCACCAACACCACTAACCACGTTGTCTCCACCGCGCACTCACTCACCCACACCACCATCACCACCTCCGCCCACACCACCATCACCACCTCCGCCCACACCACTAACCCGCATCACCACTTCCGCCCACACCACCACCACCATCACCGCCTCCGCTCACACCATCACCACCACCGCCTCCGCTCACACCACTAACCCACATCGCCGTCAACACAACTGCCCGCACCACTAGCCCGCATCGCCGCCGCCTCCACCCACACCACCGCCACGCTTCCCCCTCCCCTCCCCCGCCCGCCCGTAGCCACTTTGTACAGGTGTGCCTGTGCGTGTGTGAGCTGTACGTAGCCACTTTGTACAGGTGTGCCTGTGCGTGTGTGAGCTGTACGTAGCCACTTTGTACAGGTGTGCCTGTGCGTGTGCGAGCTGTACGTAGCCACTTTGTACAGGTGTGCCTGTGCGTGTGCGAGCTGTACGTAGCCACTTTGTACAGGTGTGCCTGTGCGTGTGCGAGCTGTACGTAGCCACTTTGTACAAGTGTGCCTGTGCGTGTGCGAGCTGTACGTAGCCACTTTGTACAGGTGTGCCTGTGCGTGTGCGAGCTGTACGTAGCCACTTTGTACAGGTGTGCCTGTGCGTGTGCGAGCTGTACGTAGCCACTTTGTACAGGTGTGCCTGTGCGTGTGCGAGCTGTACGTAGCCACAGTGTACAGGTGTGCCTGTGCGTGTGCGAGCTGTACGTAGCCACTTTGTACAGGTGTGCCTGTGCGTGTGCGAGCTGTACGTAGCCACAGTGTACAGGTGTGCCTGTGCGTGTGCGAGCTGTACGTAGCCACTTTGTACAGGTGTGCCTGTGCGTGTGCGAGCTGTACGGCGGCTGGATGACGTCCGCCCCCGAGTGGCTGGCGGGCAGCGCCAGCCTGCGCACCGACAGCGCCGACCTCCTCTGGCTCTACCTCGTCTTCTTCGACGGCCTCTGGGTGCTGCTGCCCATTGTGCTGCTCGCCCAGTCCTGGGGGGCGCTCGCCGTCGCTCACCGGCCGCACGTGGCCAAGGCCGCCGGCGACGGCAGCGGCAAGCGGAAGTGGCGATGAGCCGAGCCGGAAGTCGGTGCTGGCGCGACCGTTGGAGGAGATTTCCCGTCGTCCGTCCGCCCGCCCAATTTTTTTTTGATTGGCGCGAGAGAAATGAAAATTTAAAAAAGTAAAAAAAACGAGCGATCGAATGCCGACGGGTACCAACCACCCTTCGTCTCCCCAATCGAAACATTTCCCCGCCCCCCCTCCCCCCACCCCAGCGGTGCCCTCGCCAAAATGCACATCGGAAGAGCTGTGGTGAAAGAGAGGAGGGCGGGGAGAGAGGAGAGAGGAGAGAGAGAGAGACGATTTTGCTGAAAATAACGTGCGCGTTACGCCGTGCCGCATTTCCGCGAGTAAAAAACGCCCGACGTGAATCGCCTCGACATCGTGATGGGACTGTTGTGCTCTTTGTGGTTCTTTCGGTAAAAGTTCACGCAGGTAGGATAAAAAAATTGAAATAGATCTCGACGTAAATCGCTCGCGACAAATTTGTGAGCCACGGCCCTCGCCGAGCTCACGTTTAATGTCGGCTGCCCCGCCCACATTTAATGTCGGCTGCCCCGCCCACATTTAATGTCGGCTGCCCCGCCCACATTTAATGTCGGCTGCCCCACCCACATTTAATGTCGGCTGCCCCGCCCACATTTAATGTCGGCTGCCCCGCCCACATTTAATGTCAGCTGCCCCGCCCACATTTAATGTCGGCTGCCCCACCCACATTTAATGTCAGCTGCCCCGCTCATCTCTAAACCTTCATAAACAGGCGGCCTCAGCAGATTTCCCCCTCTCGGCCCCCCCTGAAATTTTGGGAAAGTCGGTAATCGGGATAACCGGATATCCGGCTGCTGCAAAATGCTGCAGGCTGCCACCTTGTGCTGCCCTGCAGGCTGCCACCTTGTGTGCTGCCCTGCAGGCTGCCACCTTGTGTGCTGCCCTGCAGACTGCCACCTTGTGTGCTGCCCTGCAGGCTGCCACCTCGTGCTGGCCTGCAGGCTGCCATCTTGTGCTGCCCTGCAGACTGCCACCTTGTGTGCTGCCCTGCAGGCTGCCACCTTGTGTGCTGCCCTGCAGACTGCCACCTTGTGTGCTGCCCTGCAGGCTGCCACCTCGTGCTGGCCTGCAGGCTGCCATCTTGTGCTGCCCTGCAGGCTGCTTGAGCGGCAGCCTTTCGAACTCATCGAACTTATCAGCCACATCAGCGGCTCCGACCTATTAATAAACTCCGAGTTCAAATCCAAGACAATTTGTTTTACGCATTTTGTGGCGCCCACTGGAAAACATTACACTGGATATCTCAGAATATTGAAGTCAACCCCCCCCCGCTCCCCCCCCCCCCCCCAAAGTCAACATCCTGGCTCCGCCCCTGATCACCGGGCCCCGCTAGCTCGACAGCCTGTCAACTGTACTAGCTAGGTAGTGCCGCTGAGAGTAGGCACGGCTGTGTGTGAGATATACATAAAGAGTGTGCACCCACGTAGGGTGCGTGCAGTCCCCTTCGCGTGCAAGAGTAAAGAAGGCGCCTCCAATGATTCCTGTCTCCGAACTGCGTCACGACACTGACGTAATGACGACTCGACACACTTCCCTTGAGATGGCATCTCATTGAAGACACGTTCACTTGGCATCAGGCGGAGACCTCCACCGCAACAGCCCCGAGTCTCCCGCGCATCTCCCTTATATACCAACACGAGGCCACGCCCCTTTTCTCGATCATTCTCGCCGACTCTGGACGCTCCATCTACCGGGGGACTCCACCGTTCACTTCAGTCACATGACCATGCCCCCCTTCCCGAACCTTCTCGCTGACTCTGGACGCTCGCTCTCCCGGTAGACTCCACCGTTCTCTTCCGTCACATGACCACGCCCCCCCTCATCGATGATTCCCGTAGCTACCGGTCCCTTCGTACACCACGACTGGTTCACTTCACAAGGGCCAATTAACTTCCACAAGCTCGACCGATCCCCACCACGGACGGTGCAACTTAGGCGATGTCTGCAGCTGCACCCGCGGACAATGCCCCGACAGCCCAGAGAGGCACGTGCTGGCACCGCTTTGCGCCCCACTCATTAGCGGCCCGTGGCCCCCGGCCGGTGATTTCCCTCGCCGCAGCACGTGCCTTCGACACCCGCCCCGAGCGCAACCTGCCGCATTTGTTTTCCTCGAAGCCACAACCAGTTCAGCGCTATGGGTGCTCCCGCGCGCACATCGGAGAGGGGACGAAGGAAAGAAACTCGACAACGCATCCAAAGACTCGCCCACACGCGGAAGTGGCATGCGCCGGCCACCGTCACCCCGTTCAGTTTACGGAAGCCGACACAGATGCCCCAGGACTACCGTCTGACTTCTCCACCAGCACCACGGGGGGCATTCCCGCGGAACGGTCGACGGCGGAATTGTGTCCGCCGTCGACAGCGTGCCCACCGCCTGTTCACACGTCCCTCCTCATCCGATGTGAGTTCCGCGAGCAGGGCTGCGGACCCGTATCAATGTGGTGCAGCGATATTTGAATGTGGGTGAAAGGACAGCTGTGGCCCCGGCGGGTACCGTGTTGGCCCATGTGATGCCCGCGGGTGAGATGGAACGTGGGCAGAGGCCCTTCATAACGAGAATCCCGATTTGGCTAAGGCACAACCGGGCGAATTGAAGTCGCAGTCGCTGCAATTTCAGATGTCCCGGCAAGAGCAAGTTCGACATCGGTCGCACTTCGGAAACGGCTCTTGGCCCGCTTTTAGGATCGTCTGTGCCAGGCTAGGTGCAGGAAGAGGTCACGTGACAGACCCAGCAGGTGTCCTGGGTTGACTGCTGTGCCAGGCTAGGTGCAGGAAGAGGTCACGGGGCAGATCCAGCAGGTGCCCATGGGTTGACTGCTGTGCCAGGATAGGTGCAGGAGGAGGTCACGGGACAGACCCAGCAGGTGCCGTGGGTTGACTGCTGTGCCAGGCTAGGTGCAGGAGGAGGTCACGGGACAGACCCTGCAGGTGCCCGTGGTTGACTGCTGTGCCAGGCTAGGTGCAGGAGGAGGTTACGGGACAGACCCTGTAGGTGCCGTGGGTTGACTGCTGTGGCAGGCTAGGTGCAGGAGGAGGTCACGGGACAGACCCTGTAGGTGCCAGTGGGTTGACTGCTGTGCCAGGCTAGGTGCAGGAGGAGGTCACGGAACAGACCATGCAGGTGCCCGTGGGTTGACTGCTGTGCCAGGCTAGGTGCAGGAGGATGTCACGGGACAGACCCTGCAGGTGCCCGTGGGTTGACTGCTGTGCCAGGCTAGGTGCAGGAGGAGGTCACTGGACAGACCCAGCAGGTGCCGTGGGTTGACTGCTGTGCCAGTCTAGGTGCAGGAGGAGGTCACGGGACAGACCCTGCAGGTGCCCGTGGGTTGACTGCTGTGCCAGGCTAGGTGCAGGACGAGGTCACGGGACAGACCCTGCAGGTGCTGTGGGTTGGCTGCTGTGCCAGGCTAGGTGCAGGACGAGGTCACGGGACAGACCCAGCAGGTGCCCATGGGTTGACTGCTGTGCCAGGCTAGGTGCAGGAGGAGGTCACGGGGCAGATCCAGCAGGTGCTGTGGGTTGACTGCTGTGCCAGGCTAGGTGCAGGAGGAGGTCGCGGGACAGATCCTGCAGGTGCCGTGGGTTGACTGCTGTGCAAGTCTAGGTGCAGGAGGAGGTCACGGGCAGACCCTGCAGGTGCCCGTGGGTTGACTGCTGTGCGAGGCTAGGTGCAGGAGGAGGTTACGGGACAGACCCTGTAGGTGCCGTGGGTTGACTGCTGTGGCAGGATAGGTGCAGGAGGAGGTCACGGGACAGACCCTGCAGGTGCCAGTGGGTTGACAGCGTGCCAGGCTAGGTGCAGGAGGATGTCACGGGACAGACCCTGCAGGTGCCCGTGGGTTAACTGCTGTGCCAGGTTAGGTGCAGGAGGAGGTCACTGGACAGACCCTGCAGGTGCCCGTGGGTTGACTGCTGTGCCAGGTTAGGTGCAGGAGGAGGTCACTGGACAGATCCAGCAGGTGCCGTGGGTTGACTGCTGTGCCAGTCTAGGTGCAGGAGGAGGTCACGGGACAGACCCTGCAGGTGCCCGTGGGTTGACTGCTGTGCCAGGCTAGGTGCAGGAGGAGGTCACGGGACAGACCCTGCAGGTGCCGTGGGTTGGCTGCTGTGCCAGGCTAGGTGCAGGAGGAGGTCACGGGACAGACCCTGCAGGTGCCGTGGGTTGTCTGCTGTGCCAGGCTAGGTGCAGGAGGAGGTCACGGGACAGACCCTGCAGGTGCCGTGGGTTGACTGCTGTGCCAGTCTAGGTGCAGGAGGAGGTCACGGGACAGACCCTGCAGGTGCCCGTGGGTTGACTGCTGTGCCAGGCTAGGTGCAGGAGGAGGTTACGGGACAGACCCTGTAGGTGCCGTGGGTTGACTGCTGTGGCAGGCTAGGTGCAGGAAGAGGTCACGGGACAGACCCTGTAGGTGCCGTGGGTTGACTGCTGTGGCAGGCTAGGTGCAGGAGGAGGTCACGGGACAGACCCTGCAGGTGCCAGTGGGTTGACTGCGTGCCAGGCTAGGTGCAGGAGGAGGTCACGGGACAGACCATGCAGGTGCCCGTGGGTTGACTGCTGTGCCAGGCTAGGTGCAGGAGGATGTCACGGGACAGACCCTGCAGGTGCCCGTGGGTTGACTGCTGTGCCAGGCTAGGTGCAGGAGGAGGTCACTGGACAGACCCAGCAGGTGCCGTGGGTTGATTTCTGTGCCAGGCTAGGTGCAGGAGGAGGTCACGGGACAGACCCTGCAGGTGCCGTGGGTTGGCTGCTGTGCCAGGCTAGGTGCAGGACGAGGTCATGGGACAGACACAGCAGGTGCCCATGGGTTGACTGCTGTGCCAGGCTAGGTGCAGGAGGAGGTCACGGGGCAGATCCAGCAGGTGCTGTGGGTTGACTGCTGTGCCAGGCTAGGTGCAGGAGGAGGTCGCGGGACAGATCCTGCAGGTGCCCGTGGGTTGACTGCTGTGCCAGGCTAGGTGCTTGAGGAGGTCACGGGACAGATCCAGCAGGTGCCGTGGGTTTACTGCTGTGCCAGGCTAGGTGCAGGAGGAGGTCACGGGACAGACCCAGCAGGTGCCCATGGGTTGACTGCTGTGCCAGGCTAGGTGCAGGAGGAGGTCACGGGACAGACCCAGCAACTGCCGTTGGTTGACTGCTGTGCCAGGCTAGGTGCAGGAGGAGGTCACGGGACAGACCGAGCAGGTGCCGTGGGTTGACTGCTGTGCCAGGCTAGGTGCAGGAGGAGGTCACTGGACAGACCCAGCAGGTGCTGTGGGTTGACTGTTGTGCCAGGCTAGGTGCAGGAGGAGGTCACGGGACAGACCCAGCAGGTGCCCATGGGTTGACTGCTGTGCCAGGCTAGGTGCAGGAAGAGGTCACGGGACAGACCCAGCAGGTGCCTTGGGTTGACTGCTGTGCCAGGCTAGGTGCAAGAGGAGGTCACGGGACAGACCCAGCAGCTGCCGAGCATATTCACGGGAACGCGTGCGTGTGTGTGCCTGTGTGTGTGTCTGTGTTTGTGTGTGTCTGTGTGTCTGTGTGTGTTCATGATGGTGAGCGGGCCTGGGTAAAACTACGTGGTCGGCGTCAGAGCCATTGCCTGTACACCTTGGGGTGCGACAGGGATGTCCTCTGGCTCCAACATTATTTAACATCTATTTCGATCACGTAGTTCGTGAAGCCTTCAGTAGCTGTACCCGATGAATTTCCATCTGGTACAGATACAATGGGAGGCTGATCGATGCCCGGGTGCGGTCAAGGGATGGCTCCCTATTGGTCAACCACGTTACGTATGCCGGAGACTTGGTAATTTCGGCATACTCAGAGGAGGAGATGAGATGCTGCTGCTGAGACTGGAGTGTGCCACTAAGAGGTGCGGCCTTACCATCAACCCCACCAAAACTAAGCAACTGCCTGGGTATTTTGTACAATCGGGCACTCTACCCCCACAACTCCCAATTGGTGATGGGGCAGTTGTGGAGAGAGTGGAGAGTTTCCCATACCTGGGTAGTGTGCTTATGACCGGCTCCAGTTTAACAGCAGAGGTCTCACTCCGAAACAGTCGAGCGGCAATATCTTTTCATCGGTTGCGTAACGCTGTGTGGAAGCTACCTAGTCTGTCGCTCCGCACTAAGCTTCAGGTCTTCTCGGCCACGGTCATTCCCTCCCTTCTCTACCCTTGCGAAACGTGGACCCCCCTAATGGAACATCTTCGACGGTTAGAAACATTTAGGCTGGCCTGCCTACGATCCATCCTGGGTTTAACCAGGCTGGATTGTGTGAGGAGCTCACAAATCCTTGAAAGATCTGGGCAAGGTCCCATCGGTGAGCGCCTCCGGCAGGCAAGGCTGCGTTGGCTGGGTCATGTAGCCCGCATGCCCAGCCACCGCATGCCGAAACAGCTTTTGTTCGGCCGGATTGAGGGGGCTAAACGGGCGCGGCACGGGCTAGATAAGAGATGGAGTGATCTGGTACAGGAGGACGTGGAGCTGAGTGGACTTGCCGATGACTGGTCCCAGTGGTGTCAAGATCGGCCTCTGTGTAGGAGGCTCGTGAAGGACGCAACTGGGCAGTTGGAGGTAGTCACCCTCCAACAACAACGGAGGGCGGAGGAGCGACGCTCACAACGAGCGGAGCGCCGGGTGGCTAAAGCACAGCAGGTTGGCACAGTAGGGGGCACAGGTGGTGCATCAGTCAGTCATCTCAGTCATCTCAGTCGACCCGTGGCACCTGGGTCTGCCCCGTGACCTCCTGCCAGTGGGCGTTCGACACTTCACGTGGGCTCTAGGTGCACATGGCCTGGCACAAGTGTCGTGGTGACGTCACCGCCACTTAGTGGCGAATGGCGGTTGTTGTTGTTGTGTGTGTCTGTGTGTCAGTGTGTGTGTGTCTGTGGGGAGCGATAGTGTAGCGGTTAGCGCGCTGCACTATGAACCTGGCCACCCGGGTTCGATTCCCGCTCACGGCTAACACCAGTGACGATTATCTGAACCGACTCAGCCTCAAATGAGTACCTGGTGCGGTGTGTAAGCATTGCCACTAGGGAGACAAAGGCGGTCGGGCGTGGTGCTGGCCACCCACCCCTTCGTGTACCGTTCCGGCCTTCATAGGTGCTCGCTAACAGCACTTGCCCCTACAGTCTGGTAAGGCTATATGGGGGATCTTTATCTTTGTGTGGTGCGTGTGTGTCAGTGTAGCGGTTAGCGCTACGCTGTGCTACGAACCCGGCGACCCGAATTCGATTCCCGCTCACTGCCAACACCGCCAGTGACGATTATCTGAACCGGTCCAGGGCCTCCCCCTAGCCTCAAATGAGTACCTGCTGCGATGTGCAGTAAACATCGCCACTGGGGAGACAAAGGCGGTCGGGCCTGGTGCTGGCCACCCACCCCCTCGTGTGCCACAGTGCCGGTAGCCTTCACAGGTGCTGCTACTCGCTAACAGCACTTGCCCCTACAGCCTGTTAGAGGCTACACGGGGGACCTTTGTCTGTGTGTCTATAGGTACCGCTCGCTACTCACAGCACTTGCCCCTACAGCCCTGTTAGAGGCTACACGGGGGACCTTTGCCTGTGTGTCTATAGCTGCTGCTCGCTACACACAGCCACTTGCCCCTACAGCCCTGTTAGAGGCTACACGGGGGACCTTTGTCTGTGTCTACAGCTGCTGCTCGCTACACACAGCCACTTGACCCTACAGCCCTGTTATGTCTGTAGGGGCAGTTTAACGCGAACGAGACGACAACAACAACAACAATCACAAAGCCAACGGCGACTCGAACGATGCTTTATTAATCCGCGGGGCCGCCCTCAGTCATCCCAGAGCAGGATCAGCTCCTCGTCGTCCTCGTCCCACGGGAAGGGTTCCATCCAGCGCAGGTCGCCGGCGTTCTGCTGGAAGCGCACCAAGTCGCCAAAGTCGCGGTCGGGGTGGACGACCATGCCACCACCACGCTCCTCTTGCTCCCCCTGCTCCTCCTCGTCGAGGAAGACGAAGATTCCGTCGCCGTGCCCGCCGTGGTGGAAGAAGTGGCGCTCTGGTGGTGTTGGGAAGGTAGAGGGGGAGGAGGGGAGAGGGAGGTGAGGGGGGAGGAGGAGGAGGGGGGAGGAAGAGGTGGAGGTGGAGGAAAGTAGGGGTGGGAAGGAGGAGGTCAAACACGTGTCGTTACACAGAGACACACAGAGACCCATAGAGACACACAGAGACCCATAGAGACACACAGAGACCCATAGAGACACACAGAGACCCAAAGATACACAGAGACCCAAAGATACAAAGAGACACATAGAGACACACAGAGACCCATAGAGATACACAGAGACCAATAGAGACACACAGACACCCATAGAGATACAGAAAAAGAGAGACATACAGAGACCCATAGAGACATACAGAGACCCATAGAGATATAGAGACCCATAGATACACACAGATCAATAGAGACACACAGAGACACACAGAGACCCACAGAGACCCATAGAGACACAGAAAAACAGAGACATACAGAGACCCATAGAGGCACACAGAGACCCATAGAGATACACAGGGACCCATAGTTACACACAGATCCATAGAGACACACAGAGACCCATAGAGACACACAGAAAAACAGAGACATACAGAAACTCATAGAGACACACAGAGATCCATAGAGATACACAGAGACCCAGAGATACACACAGATCCATAGAGACACACAGAGACCCATAGATACACACAGATCCATAGAGACACACAGAGACCCAAAGAGACCCACAGAGACCCATTGAGACACAGAAAAGCAGAGACATACAGAGACCCATAGAGGCACACAGAGACCCATAGAGATACACAGGGACCCATAGTTACACACAGATCCATAGAGACACACAGAGACCCATAGAGACACACAGAAAAACAGAGACATACAGAGACTAATAGAGACACACAGAGACCCATAGAGACACACAGAGACCCATAGAGATACACAGGGACCCATAGATACACACAGATCCATAGAGACACACAGAGACCCATAGATACACACAGATCCATAGAGACACACAGAGACACACAGAGACTCACAGAGACCCATAGAGACACAGAAAAACAGAGACATACAGGGACCCATAGATACACACAGATCCATAGAGACACACAGAGACCCACAGAGACCCACAGAGACCCATTGAGACACAGAAAAGCAGAGACATACAGAGACCCATAGAGACACACAGAGACCCATAGAGATACACAGGGACCCATAGATACACACAGATCCATAGAGACACACAAAGACCCATAGAGACACACAGAAAAACAGAGACATACAGAGACTCATAGAGACACACAGAGACCCATAGAGATACACAGAGACCCAGAGATACACACAGATCCATAGAGACACACAGAGACCCATAGAGACACACAGAGACCCATAGATACACACAGATCCACAGAGACCCACAGAGACCCACAGAGACCCACAGAGACCCATTGAGACACAGAAAAACAGAGACATACAGAGACCCATAGAGACACACAGAGACCCATAGAGATACACAGAGACTCATAGATAAACACAGATCCATAGAGACACACAGAGACCCATAGAGACACGGAAAAACAGAGACCCATGGAGATCCATGGAGATCTATGGAGCCCGTGAAGGCGTTCCTGCCGTAGGCCGCGAGACCAAAACGTCGCTTACCCTGCATGAGCACCATGGGATCTGGCACCGTCCGTCTCTGGAGGAAGTAGAGGCAGCAGGCGAGCTACAGGCAGACAGGAACTCACACACACACACACACAGACACACACACACACAGACACACACACACAGACAGACACACACACAGACACACACAGACACACAGACACACACACAGAGACACACACAGACACACACACAGACACACACAGACACACACACACAGACACACACACACACAGACACACACACAGACACACAGACACACACACAGACACACACAGACACACACACAGACACACACAGACACACACACAGTGGGGGGTGAGTTTGTGTGGTGATTGAGGAAGTGAGTGGCTGAGTGAGTGAGCGAGTGTTGAGTGAGCGGTGAGTGAATGAGCGAGTGGTGAGTGAGCGAGTGGGAGAGTGGGTGAGTGATCAAGTGGTGAGCGAGTGGTGAGCGAGTGGTGAGCGAGTGTGCGATTGGTGAGCGATTGAGCGAGTGGGTGAGTGGGCAAGCGGCCGAGTGAGCGAGTGGTGAGCGAGTGTACGAGTGGTGAGCGGGCGGGCGAGTTTGCTGTTCGCGTGCATTACCCACCAATCCAAGGGAAATCCCGGCGAGTGACGTCACAAAGACGATGACGTTGCATGACCTGGTGCAGGATGCGCACTGAGACACGGTCAGCCACAGGTGGAAGTCCTGGGGCAGAACGCGGAGGCAAAGACAAAGACGAAGGTCGATTCCAAACGTGTTCTAAGGCATGTACTGTACTACACTACATGATACACTACTATATGCTACACTACATTATACACTACGACAGTACATTATATACTACTACACTACATTATATACTACACTACTATATACTACTACACTACATTATATACTACTACACTACATTATATACTACTACACTACATTATATACTACTACACTACACTATATACTACTACACTACATTATATACTACTACTACACTACATTCTATACTACTACACTACATTATATACTGCTACACTACTATATACTACTACACTACTATATACTACTACACTACTATATACTACTACAATACATTATATACTGCTACACTACTATATACTACTACACTACATTATATACTACTACACTACAATATATACTACTACACTATATACTACTACGCTACATTATATACTACTACTACACTACATTCTATACTACTACACTACATTATATACTGCTACACTACTATATACTACTACACTACTATATACTACTACACTACTATATACTACTACAATACATTATATACTGCTACACTACATTATACACCACTACACTACATTATAAACTACTACACTACATCATATACTACTACATTATAAACTACTACACTACATTATGTACTACTACACTACATTATATACTACTACACTATACACTACTATACTACATTATATACTACTACATTATATACTACTACACTGCATTATGTACTACTACACCACATTAAATACTACTACACTACATTATACACTGCTACACTACATTATATACTACTACACTACATTATATACTACTACACTATACACTACTACACTTCATTATACACTACTATATACTAAACTACATTATACACTACTACACTACATTATATACTACTACACTACATTATATACTACTACACTATACACTACTACACTACATTATATACTACTACACTACATTATACACTACTCCACTACTATATACTACACTACATTACACACTACTACACTACATTATACACTACTACACTACATTATACACTACTATACACGTAATACACTACTATATACTACTATATACTACACTACATTATACACTACCATACACATTATACACTACTATATACAACACTACATTATACACTACTATACACATTATACACTACTGTATACTATACTACATTATATACTACTAAACACATTATATACTACTATATACTACGCTACATTATATACTACTACACTACATTATATACTACTACACTACATTATATACTACTACACTATACACTACTACACTACATTATATACTACTACACTACATTATATACTACTACACTACATTATACACTACTACACAACATTATATACTACACTACATTATATACTACTACACTACATTATACACTACTACACAACATTATATACTACTACACTACGTCACGGCCTGGGACAGACAGAGAGACACAGAGACACGGCATGGGACAGACAGAGAGACACAGAGAGACATACAGAGAGACACAGAGACACGACATGGGACAGACAGAGAGACACAGAGAGACAGACAGAGAGACACAGAGACACGACATGGGACATACAGAGAGACGAAGAGACACGACATGGGACAGAGAGACACGGCCTGGGAGAGACAGAGAGACACAGAGACATACAGAGAGACACAGAGACACGGCATGGGACAGAGAGATACGGCCTGGGACAGACAGAGAGACAAAGAGACAGAGAGACACAGAGACACGGCATGGGACAGAGAGATACGGCCTGGGACAGAGAAAGAGAGACACAGAGACAAACAGAGAGACACAGAGACATACAGAGAGACACAGAGACACGGCATTGGACAGAGAGACACGGCCTGGGACAAACAGAGAGACACAGAGACAAAAAGAGAGACACAGAGACACGGCCTGGGACAGACAGAGAGACACGACATGGGACAGACAGAGACACACAGAGACACGGCCTGGGACAGACAGAGAGACACAGAGACGCGGCATGGGACAGAGATACACGGCCTGAGACAGACAGAGAGACACAGAGACAGGCACAGAGAGACACAGAGACAGATACAGAGAGACACAGATACAGACACAGAGAGACACGACATGGGACAGAAACAGACACAGAGAGATACGGCATGGGACAGAGACAGACACAGAGAGACACGGCCTGGGACAGATAGACAGACACAAAGACAAACAGAGAGACATAGAGACAGACACAGAGAGACACGGCATGGGACAGAGACAGACACAGAGAGACACGGCATGGGACAAAGACAGACAGAGAGACACAGAGACAGACACAGAGAGATACAGAGACAGACACAGAGAGACACGGCATGGGACAGAGACAGACAGAGAGACACGGCCTGGGACAGACAGAGAGACACAGAGACAGACACAGAGAGATACAGAAACAGACACAGAGAGACACGGCATGGGACAGAGACAGACACAGAGAGACACGACATGGGACAGAGACAGAAACACAGAGAGAAACGGGACGGGACAGAGACAGACACAGAGATACACAGAGACAGACACAGAGAGACACGGGACGGGATAGAGACAGACACAGAGAGACACGACATGGGACAGAGACAGACACAGAGAGACACGGGACGGGACAGAGACATAAACACAGAGAGACACAGAGACAGACACAGAGAGATACAGAGAGATACAGAGACATACAGAGAGAAACAGAGACACGGCATGGGACAGAGACAAACACAGAGAGACACGGCCTGGGACAGACAGACAGACACAGAGACAAACAGAGAGACACAGAGAGACACGGGACGGGACAGACAGAGAGACACAGAGACATACAGAGAGACACAGAGAGACACGGCATGGGACAGAGATAGACACAGAGAGACACGGCTTGGGACAGAGACAGAAACAGAGACAAACAGAGAGACACAGAGACAGACACAGAGAGACACAGAGACAAACAGAGAGACACAGAGAGACACGGCCTGGGACAGACAGAGAGACACAAAGACAAACAGAGACAGACACAGAGAGACAGGGCTTGGGACAGAGACAGAAACAGAGACAAACAGAGAGACACAGAGACAGATTCAGAGAGACACAGAGAGACACGGCCTGGGACAGACAGAGAGACACAAAGACAAACAGAGACAGACACAGAGAGACACGGCATGGGACAGAGACAGAAACACAGAGACAGACACAGAGAGATACAGAGACAGACACAGAGAGACACAGAGACAGATTCAGAGAGACACAGAGACAGACACAGAGAGACACGACATGGGACAGAGACATACACAGAGAGACACGGCATGGGACAGAAACATACACAGAGAGACACGGCCTGGGACAGACAGAGAGACACAGAGACACAGAGACAGACACAGAGAGACACGGCATGGGACAGAGACAGAAACACAGAGACAGACACAGAGAGATACAGAGACAGACACAGAGAGACAAACAGAGAGACACAGAGAGACACGGCCTGGGACAGACAGAGAGACACAAAGACAAACAGAGACAGACACAGAGAGACAGGGCTTGGGACAGAGACAGAAACAGAGACAAACAGAGAGACAAAGAGACAGATTCAGAGAGACACAGAGAGACACGGCCTGGGACAGACAGAGAGACACAAAGACAAACAGAGACAGACACAGAGAGACACGGCATGGGACAGAGACAGAAACACAGAGACAGACACAGAGAGATACAGAGACAGACACAGAGAGACACAGAGACAGATTCAGAGAGACACAGAGACAGACACAGAGAGACACGACATGGGACAGAGACATACACAGAGAGACACGGCATGGGACAGAAACATACACAGAGAGACACGGCCTGGGACAGACAGAGAGACACAGAGACACAGAGACAGACACAGAGAGACACGGCATGGGACAGAGACAGAAACACAGAGACAGACACAGAGAGATACAGAGACAGACACAGAGAGACACAGAGACAGACACAGAGAGACACGACATGGAACAGAGACATACACAGAGAGACAGGGCATGGGACAGACAGAGAGACACAGAGACAAACAGAGAGACACAGAGACAGACAGAGAGAGACACGGCATGGGACAGAGACAGAGACAGAGACATACAGAGAGACACAGAGACAGACAGAGAGACACAGAGACAGACACAGAGAGACACAGAGACAGACACAGAGAGACACGACATGGGACAGAGACAGAAACACAGAGACACAGAGATACACAGAGACAGACAGAGACACGGCCTGGGACAGAGACAGACACAGAGACAGACACAGAGAGACACAGAGAGACACAGAGACAGGCACAGAGAGACACAGAGAGACACAGAGAGACACAGAGACAGAGAGACACAGAGACAGACACAGAGAGACACAGAGACAGACACAGAGACAGACACAGAGACAGAGAGACACAGAGACAGAGACAGAGAGACACAGAGACAGAGAGACACGGGACGGGAGTCTCACCTGAATTGTCACGCTGAGCCATGACAGCCACGCCGTGGAGCTTCCCCTGAAACACAGAGGGGGGGGGGGAGACGTGGGGGGAGGGGTGGGGGGAGACGTGGGGGGAGGGGTGGGGGGAGACGTGGGGGGAGGGGTGGGGGGGAGACGTGGGGGGAGGGGTGGGGGGAGGGGTGGGGGGGAGAGGTGGGGGGAGTGGTGTCGGGATGACCAACGCAATGATTATAATATATATGATTATAATATATATGATTATAATATATCAATAATTAAGGTTTGTTTGATGTTAGATCGCGTTAATATGAATTACTGTGTCGTTAAAGCCGCCACCACCCGACATGGCCAATTATTTAAGGGGTTTGCGTTACGTAAACAGAACGTGGCCAATTCGTTACTAGTACAGCACTAACCGGTTGCTGTATGTTGCAGAGTTAAATCCACTACAATATTTACAATTCGTTACTAGTACAGCACTAACCAGTTACTGTGTGTTGGAAAGTTAAACCCACTACAACATTTACAATTCGTTACTAATACAGCACTAACCGGTTGCTGTGTGTTGGAGGGTTAAACCCACTACAACATTTACAATTCGTTACTAGTACAGCACTAACCGGTTGCTGTGTGTTGGAGAGTTAAACCCACTGCAACATTTACAATTCGTTACTAGTACAGCACTAACCGGTTGCTGTGTGTTGGAGAGTTAAACCCACTGCAACATTTACAATTCGTTACTGGTACAGCACTAACCGGTTGCTGTGTGTTGGAGAGTTAAACCCACTGTGACATTTACAATTCGTTACTAGTACAGCACTAACCGGTTGCTGTGTGTTGGATAGTTAAACCCACTACGACATTTACAATTCGTTACTAGTACAGCACTAACCGGTTGCTGTGTGTTGCAGAGTCAAACCAACTACTACATTTACAATTCGTTACTAGTACAGCACTAACCGGTTGTTGTGTGTTGGAAAGTTAAACCTACTACGACATTTACTATTCATTACTAGTACAGCACTAACCCGTTGCTGTGTGTTGGAGAGTTAAACCCACTACAACATTATCAATTCGTTACTAGTACCGCACTAACCGGTTGCTGTGTGTTGGAGAGTTAAACCCACTACTACTTTTACAATTCGTTACTAGTACAGCATTAACGGGTTGCTGTGTGTTGGAGAGTTAAACCCACTACTACATTTACAATTCGTTACTAGTACAGCACTAACCGGTTGCTGTGTGTTGGAGAGTTAAACCCACTGCAACATTTACAATTCGTTACTAGTACAGCACTAACCGGTTGCTGTGTGTTGGATAGTTAAACCCACTACAACATTTACAATTCGTTACTAGTACAGCACTAACCGGTTGTTGTGTGTTGGAAAGTTAAACCTACTACGACATTTACTATTCATTACTAGTACAGCACTAACCGGTTGCTGTGTGTTGGAGAGCTAAACCCACTACGACATTTACAATTCCTTACTTTTACAGCACTAACCCGTTGCTGTGTGTTTGAGAGTTAAACCCACTACAACATTATCAATTCGTTACTAGTACCGCACTAACCGGTTGCTGTGTGTTGGAGAGTTAAACCCACTACTACATTTACAATTCGTTACTAGTACAGCACTAACCGGTTGCTGTGTGTTGGAGAGTTAAACCCACTGCAACATTTACAATTCGTTACTAGTACAGCACTAACCGGTTGCTGTGTGTTGGAGAGTTAAACCCACTGCAACATTTACCATTCGTTAATAGTACAGCACTAACCGGTTGCTGTGTGTTGGAGAGTTAAACCCACTGCAACATTTACAATTCATTACTAGTACAGCACTAACCGGTTGCTGTGTGTTGGAGAGTTAAACCCACTGTGACATTTACAATTCGTTACTAGTACAGCACTAACCGGTTGCTGTTTGTTGGAGAGTTAAACCCACTACAACATTTACAATTCGTTACTAGTACAGCACTAACCGGTTGCTGTGTGTTGGAGAGTTAACCACTACAACATTTACAATTCGTTACTAGTACAGCACTAACCGGTTGCTGTGTGTTGGAGAGTTAAACCCACTACAACATTTACAATTCGTTACTAGTACAGCACTAACCGGTTGCTGTGTGTTGGAGTTTTAAATCCACTACTACTTTTACAATTCGTTACTAGTACAGCACTAACCGGTTGCTGTGTGTTGGAGAGTTAAACCCACTACAACATTCACAATTCGTTACTAGTACAGTGCTAACCGGTTGCTGTGTGTTGGAGAGTTAAACCCACTGCTACATTTACAATTCGTTACTAGTACAGTGCTAACCGGTTGCTGTGTGTTGGAGAGTTAAACCCACTGCTACATTTACAATTCGTTACTAGTACAGCACTAACTGGTTGCTGTGTGTTGGAGAGTTAAACCCACTACAACATTCACAATTTGTTACTAGTACAGCACTAACCGGTTGCTGTGTGTTGGAGAGTTTAACCCACTACAACATTCACAATTCGTTACTAGTACTGCACTAACCGGTTGCTGTGTGTTGGAGAGCTTAACCCACTACAACATTTACAATTCGTTACTAGTACAGCACTAACCGGTTTGCTGTGTGTTGTGTTTTTTTTGTTTATTTTGACTAATTTTGAACCTATCAAGGTGACTTTACCGAAAGACCCAAACAATTTGAATTCCTGCAGTCACGACAACAAGAAGCACTTTCGCAGAAATGAGTTTGTCGATCTCGGTGATGATTTCAAAGTGGCATCAAAGCTCCCAGCGGCTTCCTAATAACGGAAGGAAGACAGCGTTCCAGACAGCCACGGAAGCGCGCCTTACCCGGCTAAAACATTTTAGATGAATATATAACATAAAAGTTAAAAGGGGCCGTCCATAAATGACGTCACACGGCGTCACAAAAAGTCAGACCCCCCCTCAAATATGACGTCACAAAGCTCTGCCCCCCCCCCCCACAAAAATATTTCCAATTTTAAAATAAAACATGCTTCAAATCGCTTTAAACTATTGTCATTGTAGTGTGTATTTAATGTGGCGCTGCACTCTGATGTTGTAGGAGAAAACATGTATTTAAAAATATATATCTATTTAATTAAGTAGAACGTTTTGATTTAAAGCTTTCGTGACTGCAGGGATTCATATTCTTGGTTCTTTCGGTAAAGTCACCACCACGTGGAAGGGAAACAATAAAATAATAAAAATATAAAACAATAAAATTCTCACGACGTTTCAACTGCAACACAAGCAGCAATCATCATCAGGTGTGAAAACCACATCAAGCAAATTTAAAAAAAAGTTGCGGGTTATTTTTAACGTTAGCACCACGGAGAGCGATTTGGCAGTTATTCAGATGGACGAGTCCATCTATTTTGATTTAAAGCTTTCGTGACTGCAATAATTATTATTCTTAACTCTTTCGGTAAAGTCACATTGAAGGGAAACAATAGAATAATAAAATATATATAAAACAATAAACATTCTCACGACGTTTCGACCATAACACACGTCGTGAGATTTTTTATTGTTTTATATATATTTTATTATTTTATTGTTTCCCTTCAACGTGACTTTACCGAAAGAGCTAAGAATATGAGTCCATCTATGTTCGGAAAAGAGTAGGGGGGGAGACGAAAATAATGGATGCGGTCTGAAAGCCACCATAAGCGTGAACAATCATTTATGGACGACCCCTTAACACAACTCGTCCATATGAATAACTGCCAAATCGCTCTCCGTGGTGCTAACGTTAAAATAAAACGCCACTTTTTTACAATTATTTCCTGCTGTGGTTTTCACACCTGATGATGATTGCTCGTGTTGCAGTCGAAACGTCGTGATAATTTTATTGTTTGATATTTTTATTATTTTATTGTTTCCCTTCTACGTGGTGACTTGACCGAAAGAACTAACAATATAAGCAGAACGTGTTGTCTATATTTATTTAAAGTTGCGCATTTTGATGCGACGTCACATTTCTCAAACCCTCCCACCCCTCCTCCTCGTCACACATCGTCACAAATGTCTGACCCATCCTCCACCCCCACCCCCACCTAGGCGCGTGACGTCATTTATGGACGGCCCCAAGTCGTTTCAGGTTTACTTACCAGCGCCAAATCGCCGTGAGCAGAGAATGCGGCCTCCAAACGCCCGACGCTACGAGCGGCGGTGGCATTGTAACGGGGAGCGAGGCCAACGGAGGGTCCACCTCCATGCCTGGGCTCAGCAGCAGCAGAAGCAGCAGAGGCAGCAGCAGCAGCAGGCAGACGAGCCACGTGCGCTGAGATAGCATGGCGGATCTTCTCCCTCTGAAGCAACCTCACCCTCCTTATCCCTCCACTCGGCGTCAATGAAGGGAATGAGCCGTGTGGGTGAGCGTTGCGAGATAGCGTGTCAGTGTTTTCGAGGTAGTGTGTGAGAGTGTGGGAGCGTGTATGTGTGTGAGAGAGTATGGGAGCGTGTGTGTGTGTGTGAGAGTGTGTGTGTGTGAGAGAGTGTGTGAGAGTGTGTGTGAGAGTGAGTGTGTGAGAGAGTGTGTGTGTGTGAGAGTGTGTGTGAGAGTGTGAGAGAGAGTGTGTGTGTGAGTGTGTGAGAGAGTGTGTGTGAGAGTGTGTGTATGTGAGAGTGAGTGTGTGAGAGAGTGAGAGGGAGTGTGAGAGTGTGTGTGAGACTCTGAGAGAGTGTGTGTGTGAGTGTGTGTGAGAGAGTGTGTGTGTGTGAGAGTGTGAAAGAGAGTGTGTGTGTGAGAGTGTGTGTGTGTGAGAGTGTGTGTGTGAGAGTGTGTGTGAGAGAGAGTAAGTGTGTGAGAGTGTGAGAGAGTGTGTGAGAGTGTGTGTGTGTGAGAGAGAGAGTGAGAGAGTGTATTTAGATTTTTTTTAGAGCGTGTGAAAAAGCGTGCGTCCTTGTCAGAGTTCGTCTCATAATGACGTAGCTAGTCACGTGTCAGTTCTACGCGCGTCACGAAGAGCGTTACGTAACCAACGCACCACGTGACCGCCGCGCCAACGCGCGCGTGCGCACTGGCCGTTTCCGTTTCAACGGCTCGGCGAACACTGCCCATAGACTCAGCACTGCCCATAGACTCAACACTGCCCATAGACTCAGCACTGCCCATAGACTCAACCCTGCCCATAGACTCAACACTGCCCATAGACTCAGCACTGCCCATAGACTCAGCACTGCCCATAGACTCAACACTGCCCATAGACTCAGCACTGCCCATAGACTCAGCATTGCCCATAGACTCAACACTGCCCATAGACTCAGCACTGCCCATAGACTCAACACTGCCCATAGACTCAACACTGCCCATAGACTCAGCACTGCCCATAGACTCAACACTGCCCATAGACTCAACCCTGCCCATAGACTCAACACTGCCCATAGACTCAGCACTGCCCATAGACTCAGCACTGCCCATAGACTCAACACTGCCCATAGACTCAGCACTGCCCATAGACTCAACACTGCCCATAGACTCAGCACTGCCCATAGACTAACATTGCCCATAGACTCAGCACTGCCCATAGACTCAGCACTGCCCATAGACTCAACACTGCCCATAGACTCAGCACTGCCTATAGACTAACACTGCCCATAAACTCAGCACTGCCCATAGACTCAGCACTGCCCATAGACTCAGCACTGCCCATAGACTCAACACTGCCCCATAGACTCAGCACTGCCCATAGACTCAACACTGCTCATAGACTCAACACTGCCCATAGACTCAGCACTGCCCATAGACTCAACACTGCCCATAGACTGAACACTGCCCCTTCGACTTAATACTGCACCATAGACTCAGCACTGCCCATAGACTTCTTCATGGTTTGAGTGATAGCTTTGCGAATTGTATAGTCGGAGTAACCATTAGCTTTAAGAGCTTGGTGTACCTGCTTGAGTTCACTGCCTATGTGTTCCTGGTCGGATATGCATTGGGCTCTAAGGTACAGAGTCTTGATGAGAGAATTCTTCTGTGATGGATGGTGGTGGGAATCCGGTTTCAGATAAGCATCCGTATGGGTAGCTTTCCTGTAGACAGAGTGGCTCATTGAACCATCAGGTCTCTTTTTTATTAGGACATCCAAAAAAGGTAGCTTGCCATCTTTTCGACTTCCATGGTAAATCTGATGGCTGGGTGTATAGAATTGATGTGGTCGAAGAATTGGTCTAGAGCTGGCCGGCCATGTGGCCAGATGACAAAAGTGTCATCCACTTACCTCTTCCATAAGGTGAGGCACAGAGTGGCAGTCTGGATGGCGTCAGTCTCAAATTTCTCCATGAAAATGTTAGCTATAACCGGAGATAGGGGGAGCCCATTGGGGTGCCCTCACTTTGTTTGTAGAAAGTTCCATTCCAAGTGAAGTATGTATTGGTTAAACAGTGTCTCACCAGGGGGGGTACCTAAGTGTTTAGTCCTTGATGAACCAAGTCTTCAATCATTCGCGATGGTGTCAGGTACAGGAACCTTGGTGAATAAGGAAACTACATCAAAACTGACAAGCAGGTCGTCTGGGGAAAGGGAAATACCCTTGATTGTCGATTCCAGGTGAGTAGAATTTTGTACCGCAGAGGTGGTTTTTCCAGTGAAAGGACGCAGGATTTCAGACAAAAAACGAGCTAGTTTGTAGGTGGGGGAGTTGATAGTAGAGACGATGGGACGAAGGGGTGTATCTACTTTATGTTTTTTTTGGTAAGCCGTATAATCTTGGTGGCCTGGCAGCAGAAGTTTTCAATGAAAACTGTTTAGATTGATCCATTAATGCGGTTGAATCAGCCTCATCACACAAACCAACAGTACCCTGGTGTCTACAAACTAAGTTGCCTCTGTGGTAGTAGTTACATTGGAGAAACCAAACGCCATGTCTCGGACCGCATTCGTGAACACAAAGCAGACCTTAAACACAGTAGGACCAACACCTCAGCCGTGGTAGATCATTGTTATAATTCAGTAGGCTCACATGACATTGACTTTTCCAAGACAGAGGTTCTTTGTAAGCCATCTGGCTACCATAAGAGATTCGTTCATGAGGCTATCCACATATACAAGCACAGAGACAATTTCAACCGAGAAGATGGATTCTGGCTTAGCAATCATTGGAAGGATTTGATAAACCATTTCAGGTCTTAATTGATTGTTCACGCTTACAGTGGCTTTCAGACAGCATACAATAATTTTTCGTCTCCCCCCTCCTCTTTTCAGAACATAGATGGACTAGTCCTTCTAAATAAACTGCCAAATCGCTGCGCGTGGCGCTGACGCTTTTAAGTAAATAAATAAATACACCCTTTACAAATAAATAAATTAATGCAACCTGACACACCTGATGACGACCGTTTGTGTTATGGTCGAAACGTCGTGAGAATTTTTATTGTTTTATATATATTTTATTATTTATTGTTTCCCTTCAACGTGACTTTACCGAAAGAGCTAAGAATATGAGGGAGGGGGGTGTTTGAGAAATGTGACGTCACATCAAAATGGGCAACTTTCAATAATTATATACAACCCGTTCTGCTTAATTAAATAGACTTTTTTTTTTATAAATGTTTTCTCCTACAACATCAGAGTGCAGCGCCACATTAAATACGCACCACAATGACAATAGTTTAAAGCGATTTGAAGCATATTTTATATATATATTTGCGTGACGTCATGTTTGAGGGGGGGGGTCTGACTATTTGTGACGCCGTGTGACGAGGGGGGGGGGTCAAAAATCGTCCAAAATCGCGTGACGTCATTTATGGACGGCCCCATACGCTGTGTAACAAAAAAATATACATTTTAATTATCATCGTCGTCGTGTCTGTGGAAATGTATAGCAGCCAAATACTCTAAACGCGTTTTTCTACGGAATCTTCGAGACCCATAGACCCACATAGACCCACAGATACCCATAGAGACCCATATAGACCCGCAGAGACCCACAGAGACCCATAGAGACCCACAGAGACCCATAGAGACCCACAGAGACCCACAGAGACCAATATACCCATAGAGACCCACAGATTACCCATAGAGACCCACATAACCCCATAGAGACCCATAGAGACACACAGAGACCCCATAGACCCATAGAGACCCGTAGACCCATACTCATAGAGACCCATAGACCCCATAGACCCATAGAGACCCATAGACCCATACTCATATAGACCCGCAGAGACCCACAGAGACCCATAGACTCACAGAAACCCTTCGACCCACAGAGACCTACAAACCCACAGAGACCCAGAGACTCGTATAGACCCGCAGAGACCCACAGAAATGCATAGCAGCATCGAAATAATTTAAACGCACTGACATTTTAAATGGACCCGGACAAAAATCCACCACGTGGAGAGAGACGCAGACTCGGAATATACAACAGCAGCAGGCAGGGTCGGGATCGAACCCACGACCTCCTGCACACCTGGCGAGGTAGTCAACATCTCATAGCCACCGTGGTGATGATGAGAGATACGCAATTTGTACCTCCACACACATGGCACGGTTGACTACGTACGGTGCGAAAAAAAGTTCAAGCCAAAGACAAAGATCCTCCGTATAGCCTTAACAGACTGTTGGGGCAAGTGCTATTAGCGAGTAGCACCTATGTTGTAGTGGGTTTAACTCTCCAACACACAGCAACAGGTTAGTGCTGTACTAGTAACGAATTGTAAATGTTGTAGTGGGTTTAACTCTCCAACACAGAGAAACCGGTTAGTGCTGTACTAGTAACGAAATGGCCACGTTCTGTTGATGTGACACAAACCCCCCATGAACATATACTGGCCTTTCACAATGTGTGGCAATTTTAGATTCACCCCTCAAATGATGAATAAACCCATCCCCAGGGCAAGCGGCGATTCTCCCACCCACAACCCACCCCTGCCCACCCACTACCCACCCACTATCCCACCCCTACCCACCCACTACCCACCCACTGCCAACCCCCAACCACTCCCTACTCACCTACAACCCACCCCCTACCCACCCACTACCCACCCCTACCCACCGACTACCCACCCCTACCCACCCACTA
The DNA here is from genome assembly GCF_048934315.1 of Petromyzon marinus. NCBI lineage: Eukaryota > Metazoa > Chordata > Hyperoartia > Petromyzontiformes > Petromyzontidae > Petromyzon > Petromyzon marinus. Next base: position 5,381,881 of record NC_133690.1, on the reverse strand, counting down.
CCCACTCACTAGCCACCCCCTACCCACCTACAACCCACCCCCTACCCACCCACTACCCACCCCCTACCAACCCACTACCCACCCCCTACCCACAACCACTCCCTACCCACCTACAACCCACCCCCTACCCACCCACGTGCGCGCGACAGTGATGGAGATGCCGTCTCCTGCTCCTGCTGCTCCTGCTGCTGCTGTCTCTGATGCTGGGGGTGGTGCCGATGACCCCGCGTGGCCGAGCCGAGCGGCGTGCCTGTCGCTCGCCCTCTGCGCCTTCCAGGCCGCCGCGGCCCTCGCTCTGTCGCGGGTGGTGGGAGGCCGCCTGCAGCTGCTGCCCACAGAGCGATGGGTCGTGGCCTGGCTGCTCTATGACGCAGTGGTTCACATCACACTGGTGAGTGAGTGAGTGGGTGGTGGTGTAGTTACACTGCAGCGCCACACCTATTTACCATCATTAGGGGAAAGAACGGTGATCCAATCTCCGACCCCCCCGCAAGGAACAGGTTTGCAGATTCTTCTGCGCGTATCTGTGAAGTCCAGAGGATGGGGGAAATCCCTCAGCCAGGAAAACATCGTGGCACAAAGTGAGGATGACCCTGCTGAGGCTGCGGTGCCTCAAATATTGGAGGAAGAAGTCACCCCCTGTGAGTGGCTGGCTGAGGTGCCATCTGTTGAGGAAGTACTGAAGGCGATCCGGAGTCTGAGACCAGGAAAGGCACCGGTTAGAGACGATCTCCCAAGCGAAAGCATGAGGGAGGGTGGCGTTTGTGCACAGACTGCCCTATAGGACATCATATCAACAGTCTGGACCACTGGACGGGTTCCGCAGGACTGGAAGGATGCCCTGGTGGTCCCCCTCTTTAAGAAGGGGGACCGCACAGACTGTAACAACTACAGGGGCATCTCACTCCTCAGTGTGCCTTGAAAAGTCCTGGCAAAGATTATTCAACATCGCCTTGCTACACACGCTGAGGAGAGGCTTACGGAGCCCCAATGCGGTGTCAGGAAAGGGCGGTCCTGCACAGATGCCGTATTTTCTGTCCATTTACTACAGGAGAGTTGTAGGGAATTCCAACAAGACCTACATCTCTGCTTTATTGACCTGGTCAAGGCCTATGATACCATCAGTATACCTGGGCTCTGGGTTGTTCTTCGTGCTTTCGGAGTCCCTGACCCGCTGCTCATGATCATTAAGGACCTTCATGATGGTGAGCGGGCCCGGATAAAACTACGTGCCGGGAATCGGAGCCATTCCCTGTTTACCTTGGGGTGCGACAGCGATATCATCTGGCTCCAACATTATTTAACATCTATTTCGACCACGTAGTTCGTGAAGCCTTCAGTAGCTGTACCGGAGGAATTTCCATCTGGTACAGATACAATGGGAGGCTGATCGATGCCCGGGTGCGGTCAAGGGATGGCTCCCTATTGCTCAACCACGTTATGTATGCCGATGATTTGGTAATAGCTGCTCATTCAGAGGAGGAGTTGGAGACGCAGCTGCTGAAACTGGAGTGTGCCACTAAGAGATAGGGCCTTACCATCAGCCCTACCAAAACGAAGCACCTGCCTGGGTATTTTGTACCATCAGGTACTCCACCCCCACAACTCCTAATCGGTGATGGGGCAGTTGTGGAGAGAGTGGAGAGTTTCCCATACCTGGGCAATGTGCTCATGACCAGATCCGGTTTAACAGTAGAGGTCTCACTCTGAATCAGTCGAGCGGCAATATCTTTTCATCGGTTGCGTAACGCTGTGTGGAAGCTACCTGGTCTGTCGCTCCGCACAAAGCTTCGGGTCTTCTAGGCCACAGTCATTCCCTCCCTTCTCTACGCTTGCGAAACGTGGACCCCCTAATGGAACATCTTCGCCGGTTAAAAACATTTAGACTGGCCTGCCTACGATCAATCTTGGGTTTAACCAGGCTGGATTGTGTGAGGAGCTCACAAATCCTCGAAAGATCTGGACAAAGTCCCATCGGCGAGCTCCTCCGGCAAGTAAGGCTGCGTTGGCTGGGCCATGTTGCCCGCATGCCAAGCCACCGCATGCCTAAACAGCTTTTGTTCTGCGACTGTGTGAGTTCTGGGAGAGGGTTTGGGGCTGGCTGTGTGAGTTCTGGGTGACTGTTTGGGGCTGGCTGTGTGAGTGCTGGGTGAGGGTTTGGAGCTGGCTGTGTGAGTTCTGGGTGAGGGTTTGGGGCTGGCTGTGTGAGTTCTGGGTGAGTGTTTGGGGCTGGCTGTGTGAATGCTGGGTTAGGGTTTTGGGCTGGCTGTGTGAGTCCTGGGTGAGTGTTTGGGGCTGGCTGTGTGAGTTCTGGGTGAGGGTTTGGGGCTTGCTGTGTGAGTTCTGGGTGAGGGTATGGGGCTGGCTGTGTGAGTTCTGGGTGAGTGTTTGGGGGTGCCTGTGTGAGTTCTGGGTGAGTGCTTGGGGCTGGCTGTGTGAGTTCTGGGTGAGTGTTTGGGGCTGGCTGTGTGAGTTCTGGATGAGTGTTTGGGGCTGGCTGTGTGAGTTCTAGGTGAGAGTTTGGGGCTGGCTGTGTGATTTCTGGGTGAGTGTTTGGGGCTGACTGTGTGAGTTCTGGGTGAGTGTTTGACGCTGGCTGTGTGAGTTCTGGGTGAGGGTTTGGAGCTGGCTGTGTGAGTTCTGGGTGAGTGTTTGGGGCTGGCTGTGTGAGTTCTGGGTGAGTGCTGGGGCTGGGTGTGTGAGTTCTGGGTGAGTGTTTGGGGCTGGCTGTGTGAGTTCTGGGTGAGTGTTTGGGGCTCGCTGTGTGAGTTCTAGGTGAGGATTTGGGGCTGGCTGTGTGAGTTCTGGGTGAGGGTTTGGGGCTGGCTGTGTGAGTTCTGGGTGAGTGTTTGGGGCTGGCTGTGTGAGTTCTGGGTGAGGGTTTGGAGATGGCTGTATGAGTTCTGGGTGAGAGATTAGGGCTGGCCGTGTGCGTTCTGGGTGAGTGTTTGGGGCTGGCTGTGTGAGTTCTGGGAAAGTATTTGGGGCTGGCTGTGTGAGTTCTGGGTGAGTTTTGGTGCTGGCCGTGTGAGTTCTGGGTGAGTGTTTGGGGCTGGCTGTGTTATTTCTGGGTGAGTGTTTGGGGCTGGCTGTGTGAGTTCTGGGTGAGGGTTTGGGGCTTGCTGTGTGAGTTCTGGGTGAGTGTTTGGTGCTGGCCATGTGAGTTCTGGGTGAGTGTTTGGGGCTGGCTGTGTGAGTTCTGGGTGAGTGTTTGGGGCTGGCTGTGTGAGTTCTGGGTGAGGGTTTGTTGTTGGCTGTGTGAGTTCTGGGTGAGTGTTTGGTGCTGGCCGTGTGAGTTCTGGGTGAGTGTTTGGGGCTGGTTGTGTGAGTTCTGGGTGAGTGTTTGGGAGTGGCTGTGTGAGTTCTGGGTGAGTATTTTGTGCTGGCCATGTGAGTTCTGGGAGAGTGTTTGGGGCTGGCTGTGTGAGTTCTGGGTGAGTGTTTGGGGCTGGCTTTGTGAGTTTCTGGGTGAGTGTTTGGGGCTGGCTGTGTGAATTCTGGGTGAGGTTTTGGGGCTGGCTGTGTGAGTTCTGGGTGAGTGTTTGGAGCTGGCTGTGTGAGTTCTGGGTGAGTGTTTGGGGCTGTCTGTGTGAGTTCTGTGTGAGTGTTTGGGGCTGGATGTGTGAGTTCTGGGTGAGGGATTGGGGCTGGCTGTGTGAGTTCTGGGTGAGGGATTGGGGCTGGCGGTTTGAGTTCTGGGTGAGTGTTTGGGGCTGGCTGTGTGAGTTCTGGGTCAGTGTTTGGGGCTGGCTGTGTGAGTTCTGGGTGAGTGTTTGGTGCTGGCCGTGTGAGTTCTGGGTGAGTGTTTGGGGCTGGCTGTGTGAGTTCTGGGTGAGTGTTTCGGGGTGGCTGTGTGAGTTCTGGGTGAGTGTTTGGTGCTGGCCATGTGAGTTCTGGGAGAGTGTTTGGGGCTTTCTGTGTGAGTTCTGGGTGAGTGTTTGGGGCTGGTTGTGTGAGTTCTGGGTGAGTGTTTGGGGCTGGCTGTGTGAGTTCTGGGTGACTGTTTGGGGCTGGCTGTGTGAGTTCTGGGTGAGTGCTGGGGCTGGCTGTGTGAGTTCTGGGTGAGTGTTTGGGGCTGGCTGTGTAAGTTCTCGGTGAGTGTTTGGGGCTGGCTGTGTGAGTTCTGGGTGAGTGTTTGGGGCTGGCTGTGTGAGTTCTGGGTGAGTGTTTGGGGCTGGCTGAGTGAGTTTTAGGTGAGGATTTGGGGCTGGCTGTGTGAGTTCTGGGTGAGTTTTTGGGGCTGATTGTGTGAGTTCTGGGTGAGTGTTTGGGGCTGGCTGTGTGAGTTCTGGGTGAGGGTTTGGAGCTGGCTGTGTGAGTTCTGGGTGAGTGTTTGGGGCTGGCTGTGTGAGTTCTGGGTGACTGTTTGGGGCTGGTTGTGTGAGTTCTGGGTGAGGGTTTGGAGCTGGCTGTGTGAGTTCTGGGTGAGTGTTTGAGGCTGGCTGTGTGAGTTCTGGGTGAGGGTTTGGAGCTGGCTGTGTGAGTTCTGGGTGAGGGTTTGGGGCTGGCTGTGTGAGTTCTGGGTGAGTGTTTGGGGCTGGCTGTGTGAGTGCTGAATGAGGGTTTGGGGCTGGCTATGTGAGTTCTGGGTGTGGGTTTGGGGCTGGCTGTGTGAGTTCTGGGTGACTGTTTGGGGCTGGTTGTGTGAGTTCTGGGTGAGTGTTTGGGGCTGGCTGTGTGAGTTCTGGGTGAGGGTTTGGAGATGGCTGTATGAGTTCTGGGTGAGAGATTAGGGCTGGCCGTGTGCGTTCTGGGTGAGTGTTTGGGGCTGGCTGTGTGAGTTCTGGGTGAGGGTTTGGAGCTGGCTGTGTGAGTTCTGGGTGAGTGTTTGGGGCTGGCTGTGTGAGTTCTGGGTGAGTGCTGGGGCTGGCTGTGTGAGTTCTGGGTGAGTGTTTGGGGCTGGCAGTGTGAGTTCTGGGTGAGTGTTTGGGGCTCGCTGTGTGAGTTCTAGGTGAGGATTTGGGGCTGGCTGTGTGAGTTCTGGGTGAGGGTTTGGGGCTGGCTGTGTGAGTTCTGGGTGAGTGTTTGGGGCTGGCTGTGTGAGTTCTGGGTGAGGGTTTGGAGATGGCTGTATGAGTTCTGGGTGAGAGATTAGGGCTGGCCGTGTGCGTTCTGGGTGAGTGTTTGGGGCTGGCTGTGTGAGTTCTGGGTAAGTATTTGGGGCTGGCTGTGTGAGTTCTGGGTGAGTGTTTGGTGCTGGCCGTGTGAGTTCTGGGTGAGTGTTTGGGGCTGGCTGTGTGAGTTCTGGGTGAGTGTTTGGTGCTGGCCGTGTGAGTTCTGGGTGAGTGTTTGGGGCTGGCTGTGTGAGTTCTGGGTGAGGGTTTGTTGTTGGCTGTGTGAGTTCTGGGTGAGTGTTTGGTGCTGGCCGTGTGAGTTCTGGGTGAGTGTTTGGGGCTGGTTGTGTGAGTTCTGGGTGAGTGTTTGGGGGTGGCTGTGTGAGTTCTGGGTGAGTATTTTGTGCTGGCCATGTGAGTTCTGTGTGAGTGTTTGGGGCTGGATGTGTGAGTTCTGGGTGAGGGATTGGGGCTGGCTGTGTGAATTCTGGGTGAGGGATTGGGGCTGGCGGTTTGAGTTCTGGGTGAGTGTTTGGGGCTGGCTGTGTGAGTTCTGGGTCAGTGTTTGGGGCTGGCTGTGTGAGTTCTGGGTGAGGGTTTGTCGCTATCTGTGTGAGTTCTGGATGAGTGTTTGGTGCTGGCCGTGTGAGTTCTGGGTGAGTGTTTGGGGCTGGCTGTGTGAGTTCTGGGTGAGTGTTTCGGGGTGGCTGTGTGAGTTCTGGGTGAGTGTTTGGTGCTGGCCATGTGAGTTCTGGGAGAGTGTTTGGGGCTTTCTGTGTGAGTTCTGGGTGAGTGTTTGGGGCTGGTTGTGTGAGTTCTGGGTGAGTGTTTGGGGCTGGCTGTGTGAGTTCTGGGTTACTGTTTGGGGCTGGCTGTGTGAGTTCTGGGTGAGTGCTGGGGCTGGCTGTGTGAGTTCTGGGTGAGTGTTTGGGGCTGGCTGTGTAAGTTCTCGGTGAGTGTTTGGGGCTGGCTGTGTGAGTTCTGGGTGAGTGTTTTGGGCTGGCTGTGTGAGTTCTGGGTGAGTGTTTGGGGCTGGCTGAGTGAGTTTTAGGTGAGGATTTGGGGCTGGCTGTGTGAGTTCTGGGTGAGTGTTTGGGGCTGATTGTGTGAGTTCTGGGTGAGTGTTTGGGGCTGGCTGTGTGAGTTCTGGGTGAGGGTTTGGAGCTGGCTATGTGAGTTCTGGGTGAGTGTTTGGGGCTGGCTGTGTGAGTTCTGGGTGACTGTTTGGGGCTGGTTGTGTGAGTTCTGGGTGAGGGTTTGGAGCTGGCTGTGTGAGTTCTGGGTGAGTGTTTGAGGCTGGCTGTGTGAGTTCTGGGTGAGGGTTTGGAGCTGGCTGTGTGAGTTCTGGGTGAGGGTTTGGGGCTGGCTGTGTGAGTTCTGGGTGAGTGTTTGGGGCTGGCTGTGTGAGTGCTGAATGAGGGTTTGGGGCTGGCTATGTGAGTTCTGGGTGTGGGTTTGGGGCTGGCTGTGTGAGTTCTGGGTGACTGTTTGGGGCTGGTTGTGTGAGTTCTGGGTGAGTGTTTGGGGCTGGCTGTGTGAGTTCTGGGTGAGGGTTTGGAGATGGCTGTATGAGTTCTGGGTGAGAGATTAGGGCTGGCCGTGTGCGTTCTGGGTGAGTGTTTGGGGCTGGCTGTGTGAGTTCTGGGTGAGGGTGTGGAGCTGGCTGTGTGAGTTCTGGGTGAGTGTTTGGGGCTGGCTGTGTGAGTTCTGGGTGAGTGCTGGGGCTGGCTGTGTGAGTTCTGGGTGAGTGTTTGGGGCTGGCTGTGTGAGTTCTGGGTGAGTGTTTGGGGCTCGCTGTGTGAGTTCTAGGTGAGGATTTGGGGCTGGCTGTGTGAGTTCTGGGTGAGGGTTTGGGGCTGGCTGTGTGAGTTCTGGGTGAGTGTTTGGGGCTGGCTGTGTGAGTTCTGGGTGAGGGTTTGGAGATGGCTGTATGAGTTCTGGGTGAGAGATTAGGGCTGGCCGTGTGCGTTCTGGGTGAGTGTTTGGGGCTGGCTGTGTGAGTTCTGGGTGAGTGTTTGGTGCTGGCCGTGTGAGTTCTGGGTGAGTGTTTGGGGCTGGTTGTGTGAGTTCTGGGTGAGTGTTTGGGGGTGGCTGTGTGAGTTCTGGGTGAGTGTTTGGAGCTGGCTGTGTGAGTTCTGGGTGAGTGTTTGGGGCTGGCTGTGTGAGTTCTGTGTGAGTGTTTGGGGCTGGATGTGTGAGTTCTGGGTGAGGGATTGGGGCTGGCTGTGTGAGTTCTGGGTGAGGGATTGGGGCTGGCGGTTTGAGTTCTGGGTGAGTGTTTGGGGCTGGCTGTGTGAGTTCTGGGTCAGTGTTTGGGGCTGGCTGTGTGAGTTCTGGGTGAGGGTTTGTCGCTATCTGTGTGAGTTCTGGGTGAGTGTTTGGTGCTGGCCGTGTGAGTTCTGGGTGAGTGTTTGGGGCTGGCTGTGTGAGTTCTGGGTGAGTGTTTCGGGGTGGCTGTGTGAGTTCTGGGTGAGTGTTTGGTGCTGGCCATGTGAGTTCTGGGAGAGTGTTTGGGGCTTTCTGTGTGAGTTCTGGGTGAGTGTTTGGGGCTGGTTGTGTGAGTTCTGGGTGAGTGTTTGGGGCTGGCTGTGTGAGTTCTGGGTGACTGTTTGGGGCTGGCTGTTTGAGTTCTGGGTGAGTGCTGGGGCTGGCTGTGTGAGTTCTGGGTGAGTGTTTGGGGCTGGCTGTGTAAGTTCTCGGTGAGTGTTTGGGGCTGGCTGTGTGAGTTCTGGGTGAGTGTTTGGGGCTGGCTGTGTGAGTTCTGGGTGAGTGTTTGGGGCTGGCTGAGTGAGTTTTAGGTGAGGATTTGGGGCTGGCTGTGTGAGTTCTGGGTGAGTGTTTGGGGCTGATTGTGTGAGTTCTGGGTGAGTGTTTGGGGCTGGCTGTGTGAGTTCTGGGTGAGGGTTTGGAGCTGGCTGTGTGAGTTCTGGGTGAGTGTTTGGGGCTGGCTGTGTGAGTTCTGGGTGACTGTTTGGGGCTGGTTGTGTGAGTTCTGGGTGAGGGTTTGGAGCTGGCTGTGTGAGTTCTGGGTGAGTGTTTGAGGCTGGCTGTGTGAGTTCTGGGTGAGGGTTTGGAGCTGGCTGTGTGAGTTCTGGGTGAGGGTTTGGGGCTGGCTGTGTGAGTTCTGGGTGAGTGTTTGGGGCTGGCTGTGTGAGTGCTGAATGAGGGTTTGGGGCTGGCTATGTGAGTTCTGGGTGTGGGTTTGGGGCTGGCTGTGTGAGTTCTGGGTGACTGTTTGGGGCTGGCTGTGTGAGTTCTGGGTGAGTGTTTGGGGCTGGCTGTGTGAGTTCTGGGTGAGTGTTTGGGGCTGGCTGTGTGAGTTCTGGGTGAGGGTTTGGAGATGGCTGTATGAGTTCTGGGTGAGAGATTAGGGCTGGCCGTGTGCGTTCTGGGTGAGTGTTTGGGGCTGGCTGTGTGAGTTCTGGGTAAGTATTTGGGGCTGGCTGTGTGAGTTCTGGGTGAGTGTTTGGTGCTGGCCGTGTGAGTTCTGGGTGAGTGTTTGGGGCTGGCTGTGTGAGTTCTGGGTGAGTGTTTGGGGCTGGCTGTGTGAGTTCTGGGTGAGGGTTTGTTGTTGGCTGTGTGAGTTCTGGGTGAGTGTTTGGTGCTGGCCGTGTGAGTTCTGGGTGAGTGTTTGGGGCTGGTTGTGTGAGTTCTGGGTGAGTGTTTGGGGGTGGCTGTGTGAGTTCTGGGTGAGTATTTTGTGCTGGCCATGTGAGTTCTGGTAGAGTGTTTGGGGCTGGCTGTGTGAGTTCTGGGTGAGTATTTGGGGCTGGCTGTTTGAGTTTCTGGGTGAGTGTTTGGGGCTGGCTGTGTGAGTTCTGGGTGAGTGTTTGGGGCTGGCTGTGTGAGTTCTGGGTGAGTGTTTGGGGCTGGCTGAGTGAGTTTTAGGTGAGGATTTGGGGCTGGCTGTGTGAGTTCTGGGTGAGTGTTTGGGGCTGATTGTGTGAGTTCTGGGTGAGTGTTTGGGGCTGGCTGTGTGAGTTCTGGGTGAGGGTTTGGAGCTGGCTGTGTGAGTTCTGGGTGAGTGTTTGGGGCTGGCTGTGTGAGTTCTGGGTGACTGTTTGGGGCTGGTTGTGTGAGTTCTGGGTGAGGGTTTGGAGCTGGCTGTGTGAGTTCTGGGTGAGTGTTTGAGGCTGGCTGTGTGAGTTCTGGGTGAGGGTTTGGAGCTGGCTGTGTGAGTTCTGGGTGAGGGTTTGGGGCTGGCTGTGTGAGTTCTGGGTGAGTGTTTGGGGCTGGCTGTGTGAGTGCTGAATGAGGGTTTGGGGCTGGCTATGTGAGTTCTGGGTGTGGGTTTGGGGCTGGCTGTGTGAGTTCTGGGTGACTGTTTGGGGCTGGTTGTGTGAGTTCTGGGTGAGTGTTTGGGGCTGGCTGTGTGATTTCTGGGTGAGGGTTTGGAGATGGCTGTATGAGTTCTGGGTGAGAGATTAGAGCTGGCCGTGTGCGTTCTGGGTGAGTGTTTGGGGCTGGCTGTGTGAGTTCTGGGTGAGGGTTTGGAGCTGGCTGTGTGAGTTCTGGGTGAGTGTTTGGGTCTGGCTGTGTGAGTTCTGGGTGAGTGCTGGGGCTGGCTGTGTGAGTTCTGGGTGAGTGTTTGGGGCTGGCTGTGTGAGTTCTGGGTGAGTGTTTGGGGCTCGCTGTGTGAGTTCTAGGTGAGGATTTGGGGCTGGCTGTGTGAGTTCTGGGTGAGGGTTTGGGGCTGGCTGTGTGAGTTCTGGGTGAGTGTTTGGGGCTGGCTGTGTGAGTTCTGGGTGAGGGTTTGGAGATGGCTGTATGAGTTCTGGGTGAGAGATTAGGGCTGGCCGTGTGCGTTCTGGGTGAGTGTTTGGGGCTGGCTGTGTGAGTTCTGGGTAAGTATTTGGGGCTGGCTGTGTGAGTTCTGGGTGAGTGTTTGGTGCTGGCCGTGTGAGTTCTGGGTGAGTGTTTGGGGCTGGCTGTGTGAGTTCTGGGTGAGTGTTTGGTGCTGGCCGTGTGAGTTCTGGGTGAGTGTTTGGGGCTGGCTGTGTGAGTTCTGGGTGAGTGTTTGGGGCTGGCTGTGTGAGTTCTGGGTGAGGGTTTGTTGTTGGCTATGTGAGTTCTGGGTGAGTGTTTGGTGCTGGCCGTGTGAGTTCTGGGTGAGTGTTTGGGGCTGGTTGTGTGAGTTCTGGGTGAGTGTTTGGGGGTGGCTGTGTGAGTTCTGGGTGAGTATTTTGTGCTGGCCATGTGAGTTCTGGTAGAGTGTTTGGGGCTGGCTGTGTGAGTTCTGGGTGAGTGTTTGGGGCTGGCTGTTTGAGTTTCTGGGTGAGTGTTTGGGGCTGGCTGTGTGAGTTCTGGGTGAGGTTTTGGGGCTGGCTGTGTGAGTTCTGGGTGAGTGTTTGGAGCTGGCTGTGTGAGTTCTGGGTGAGTGTTTAGGGCTGGCTGTGTGAGTTCTGTGTGAGTGTTTGGGGCTGGATGTGTGAGTTCTGGGTGAGGGATTGGGGCTGGCTGTGTGAGTTCTGGGTGAGGGATTGGGGCTGGCGGTTTGAGTTCTGGGTGAGTGTTTGGGGCTGGCTGTGTGAGTTCTGGGTCAGTGTTTGGGGCTGGCTGTGTGAGTTCTGGGTGAGGGTTTGTCGCTATCTGTGTGAGTTCTGGGTGAGTGTTTGGTGCTGGCCGTGTGAGTTCTGGGTGAGTGTTTGGGGCTGGCTGTGTGAGTTCTGGGTGAGTGTTTCGGGGTGGCTGTGTGAGTTCTGGGTGAGTGTTTGGTGCTGGCCATGTGAGTTCTGGGAGAGTGTTTGGGGCTTTCTGTGTGAGTTCTGGGTGAGTGTTTGGGGCTGGCTGTGTGAGTGCTGGGTGAGGGTTTGGAGCTGGCTGTGTGAGTTCTGGGTGAGGGTTTGGGGCTGGCTGTGTGAGTTCTGGGTGAGTGTTTGGGGCTGGCTGTGTGAATGCTGGGTTAGGGTTTTGGGCTGGCTGTGTGAGTCCTGGGTGAGTGTTTGGGGCTGGCTGTGTGAGTTCTGGGTGAGGGTTTGGGGCTTGCTGTGTGAGTTCTGGGTGAGGGTATGGGGCTGGCTGTGTGAGTTCTGGGTGAGTGTTTGGGGGTGCCTGTGTGAGTTCTGGGTGAGTGCTTGGGGCTGGCTGTGTGAGTTCTGGGTGAGTGTTTGGGGCTGGCTGTGTGAGTTCTGGATGAGTGTTTGGGGCTGGCTGTGTGAGTTCTAGGTGAGAGTTTGGGGCTGGCTGTGTGATTTCTGGGTGAGTGTTTGGGGCTGGCTGTGTGAGTTCTGGGTGAGTGTTTGAGGCTGGCTGTGTGAGTTCTGGGTGAGGGTTTGGAGCTGGCTGTGTGAGTTCTGGGTGAGTGTTTGGGGCTGGCTGTGTGAGTTCTGGGTGAGTGCTGGGGCTGGCTGTGTGAGTTCTGGGTGAGTGTTTGGGGCTGGCTGTGTGAGTTCTGGGTGAGTGTTTGGGGCTCGCTGTGTGAGTTCTAGGTGAGGATTTGGGGCTGGCTGTGTGAGTTCTGGGTGAGGGTTTGGGGCTGGCTGTGTGAGTTCTGGGTGAGTGTTTGGGGCTGGCTGTGTGAGTTCTGGGTGAGGGTTTGGAGATGGCTGTATGAGTTCTGGGTGAGAGATTAGGGCTGGCCGTGTGCGTTCTGGGTGAGTGTTTGGGGCTGGCTGTGTGAGTTCTGGGTAAGTATTTGGGGCTGGCTGTGTGAGTTCTGGGTGAGTGTTTGGTGCTGGCCGTGTGAGTTCTGAGTGAGTGTTTGGGGCTGGCTGTGTTATTTCTGGGTGAGTGTTTGGGGCTGGCTGTGTGAGTTCTGGGTGAGGGTTTGGGGCTTGCTGTGTGAGTTCTGGGTGAGTGTTTGGTGCTGGCCGTGTGAGTTCTGGGTGAGTGTTTGGGGCTGGCTGTGTGAGTTCTGGGTGAGTGTTTGGGGCTGGCTGTGTGAGTTCTGGGTGAGGGTTTGTTGTTGGCTGTGTGAGTTCTGGGTGAGTGTTTGGTGCTGGCCGTGTGAGTTCTGGGTGAGGTTTTGGGGCTGGCTGTGTGAGTTCTGGGTGAGTGTTTGGAGCTGGCTGTGTGAGTTCTGGGTGAGTGTTTAGGGCTGGCTGTGTGAGTTCTGTGTGAGTGTTTGGGGCTGGATGTGTGAGTTCTGGGTGAGGGATTGGGGCTGGCTGTGTGAGTTCTGGGTGAGGGATTGGGGCTGGCGGTTTGAGTTCTGGGTGAGTGTTTGGGGCTGGCTGTGTGAGTTCTGGGTCAGTGTTTGGGGCTGGCTGTGTGAGTTCTGGGTGAGGGTTTGTCGCTATCTGTGTGAGTTCTGGGTGAGTGTTTGGTGCTGGCCGTGTGAGTTCTGGGTGAGTGTTTGGGGCTGGCTGTGTGAGTTCTGGGTGAGTGTTTCGGGGTGGCTGTGTGAGTTCTGGGTGAGTGTTTGGTGCTGGCCATGTGAGTTCTGGGAGAGTGTTTGGGGCTTTCTGTGTGAGTTCTGGGTGAGTGTTTGGGGCTGGCTGTGTGAGTGCTGGGTGAGGGTTTGGAGCTGGCTGTGTGAGTTCTGGGTGAGGGTTTGGGGCTGGCTGTGTGAGTTCTGGGTGAGTGTTTGGGGCTGGCTGTGTGAATGCTGGGTTAGGGTTTTGGGCTGGCTGTGTGAGTCCTGGGTGAGTGTTTGGGGCTGGCTGTGTGAGTTCTGGGTGAGGGTTTGGGGCTTGCTGTGTGAGTTCTGGGTGAGGGTATGGGGCTGGCTGTGTGAGTTCTGGGTGAGTGTTTGGGGGTGCCTGTGTGAGTTCTGGGTGAGTGCTTGGGGCTGGCTGTGTGAGTTCTGGGTGAGTGTTTGGGGCTGGCTGTGTGAGTTCTGGATGAGTGTTTGGGGCTGGCTGTGTGAGTTCTAGGTGAGAGTTTGGGGCTGGCTGTGTGATTTCTGGGTGAGTGTTTGGGGCTGGCTGTGTGAGTTCTGGGTGAGTGTTTGAGGCTGGCTGTGTGAGTTCTGGGTGAGGGTTTGGAGCTGGCTGTGTGAGTTCTGGGTGAGTGTTTGGGGCTGGCTGTGTGAGTTCTGGGTGAGTGCTGGGGCTGGCTGTGTGAGTTCTGGGTGAGTGTTTGGGGCTGGCTGTGTGAGTTCTGGGTGAGTGTTTGGGGCTCGCTGTGTGAGTTCTAGGTGAGGATTTGGGGCTGGCTGTGTGAGTTCTGGGTGAGGGTTTGGGGCTGGCTGTGTGAGTTATGGGTGAGTGTTTGGGGCTGGCTGTGTGAGTTCTGGGTGAGGGTTTGGAGATGGCTGTATGAGTTCTGGGTGAGAGATTAGGGCTGGCCGTGTGCGTTCTGGGTGAGTGTTTGGGGCTGGCTGTGTGAGTTCTGGGTAAGTATTTGGGGCTGGCTGTGTGAGTTCTGGGTGAGTGTTTGGTGCTGGCCGTGTGAGTTCTGAGTGAGTGTTTGGGGCTGGCTGTGTTATTTCTGGGTGAGTGTTTGGGGCTGGCTGTGTGAGTTCTGGGTGAGGGTTTGGGGCTTGCTGTGTGAGTTCTGGGTGAGTGTTTGGTGCTGGCCGTGTGAGTTCTGGGTGAGTGTTTGGGGCTGGCTGTGTGAGTTCTGGGTGAGTGTTTGGGGCTGGCTGTGTGAGTTCTGGGTGAGGGTTTGTTGTTGGCTGTGTGAGTTCTGGGTGAGTGTTTGGTGCTGGCCGTGTGAGTTCTGGGTGAGTGTTTGGGGCTGGTTGTGTGAGTTCTGGGTGAGTGTTTGGGGGTGGCTGTGTGAGTTATGGGTGAGTATTTTGTGCTGGCCATGTGAGTTCTGGGAGAGTGTTTGGGGCTGGCTATGTGAGTTTCTGGGTGAGTGTTTGGGGCTGGCTGTGTGAGTTCTGGGTGAGGTTTTGGGGCTGGCTGTGTGAGTTCTGGGTGAGTGTTTGGAGCTGGCTGTGTGAGTTCTGGGTGAGGGATTGGGGCTGGCTGTGTGAGTTCTGGGTGAGGGATTGGGGCTGGCGGTTTGAGTTCTGGGTGAGTGTTTGGGGCTGGCTGTGTGAGTTCTGGGTCAGTGTTTGGGGCTGGCTGTGTGAGTTCTGGGTGAGGGTTTGTCGCTATCTGTGTGAGTTCTGGGTGAGGGTTTGGGGCTGGCTGTGTGAGTTCTGGGTGAGTGTTTGGGGCTGGCTGTGTGAGTTCTGGGTGAGGGTTTGGAGATGGCTGTATGAGTTCTGGGTGAGATATTAGGGCTGGCCGTGTGCGTTCTGGGTGAGTGTTTGGGGCTGGATGTGTGAGTTCTGGGTAAGTATTTGGGGCTGGCTGTGTGAGTTCTGGGTGAGTGTTTGGGGCTGGCTGTGTGAGTTCTGGGTGAGGGTTTGGAGATGGCTGTATGAGTTCTGGGTGAGAGATTAGGGCTGGCCGTGTGCGTTCTGGGTGAGTGTTTGGGGCTGGCTGTGTGAATTCTGTGTGAGTGTTTGGGGCTGGATGTGTGAGTTCTGGGTGAGGGATTGGGGCTGGCTGTGTGAGTTCTGGGTGAGGGATTGGGGCTGGCGGTTTGAGTTCTGGGTGAGTGTTTGGGGCTGGCTGTGTGAGTTCTGGGTCAGTGTTTGGGGCTGGCTGTGTGAGTTCTGGTTGAGGGTTTGTCGCTATCTGTGTGAGTTCTGGGTGAGTGTTTGGTGCTGGCCGTGTGAGTTCTGGGTGAGTGTTTGGGGCTGGCTGTGTGAGTTCTGGGTGAGTGTTTCGGGGTGGCTGTGTGAGTTCTGGGTGAGTGTTTGGTGCTGGCCATGTGAGTTCTGGGAGAGTGTTTGGGGCTTTCTGTGTGAGTTCTGGGTGAGTGTTTGGGGCTGGTTGTGTGAGTTCTGGGTGAGTGTTTGGGGCTGGCTGTGTGAGTTCTGGGTGACTGTTTGGGGCTGGCTGTGTGAGTTCTGGGTGAGTGCTGGGGCTGGCTGTGTGAGTTCTGGGTGAGTGTTTGGGGCTGGCTGTGTAAGTTCTCGGTGAGTGTTTGGGGCTGGCTGTGTGAGTTCTGGGTGAGTGTTTGGGGCTGGCTGTGTGAGTTCTGGGTGAGTGTTTGGGGCTGGCTGAGTGAGTTTTAGGTGAGGATTTGGGGCTGGCTGTGTGAGTTCTGGGTGAGTGTTTGGGGCTGATTGTGTGAGTTCTGGGTGAGTGTTTGGGGCTGGCTGTGTGAGTTCTGGGTGAGGTTTTGGAGCTGGCTGTGTGAGTTCTGGGTGAGTGTTTGGGGCTGGCTGTGTGAGTTCTGGGTGACTGTTTGGGGCTGGTTGTGTGAGTTCTGGGTGAGGGTTTGGAGCTGGCTGTGTGAGTTCTGGGTGAGTGTTTGAGGCTGGCTGTGTGAGTTCTGGGTGAGGGTTTGGAGCTGGCTGTGTGAGTTCTGGGTGAGGGTTTGGGGCTGGCTGTGTGAGTTCTGGGTGAGTGTTTGGGGCTGGCTGTGTGAGTGCTGAATGAGGGTTTGGGGCTGGCTATGTGAGTTCTGGGTGTGGGTTTGGGGCTGGCTGTGTGAGTTCTGGGTGACTGTTTGGGGCTGGTTGTGTGAGTTCTGGGTGAGTGTTTGGGGCTGGCTGTGTGAGTTCTGGGTGAGGGTTTGGAGATGGCTGTATGAGTTCTGGGTGAGAGATTAGGGCTGGCCGTGTGCGTTCTGGGTGAGTGTTTGGGGCTGGCTGTGTGAGTTCTGGGTGAGGGTTTGGAGCTGGCTGTGTGAGTTCTGGGTGAGTGTTTGGGGCTGGCTGTGTGAGTTCTGGGTGAGTGCTGGGGCTGGCTGTGTGAGTTCTGGGTGAGTGTTTGGGGCTGGCTGTGTGAGTTCTGGGTGAGTGTTTGGGGCTCGCTGTGTGAGTTCTAGGGGAGGATTTGGGGCTGGCTGTGTGAGTTCTGGGTGAGGGTTTGGGGCTGGCTGTGTGAGTTCTGGGTGAGTGTTTGGGGCTGGCTGTGTGAGTTCTGGGTGAGGGTTTGGAGATGGCTGTATGAGTTCTGGGTGAGAGATTAGGGCTGGCCGTGTGCGTTCTGGGTGAGTGTTTGGGGCTGGCTGTGTGAGTTCTGGGTAAGTATTTGGGGCTGGCTGTGTGAGTACTGGGTGAGTGTTTGGTGCTGGCCGTGTGAGTTCTGGGTGAGTGTTTGGGGCTGGCTGTGTGAGTTCTGGGTGAGTGTTTGGTGCTGGCCGTGTGAGTTCTGGGTGAGTGTTTGGGGCTGGCTGTGTGAGTTCTGGGTGAGTGTTTGGGGCTGGCTGTGTGAGTTCTGGGTGAGGGTTTGTTGTTGGCTGTGTGAGTTCTGGGTGAGTGTTTGGTGCTGGCCGTGTGAGTTCTGGGTGAGTGTTTGGGGCTGGTTGTGTGAGTTCTGGGTGAGTGTTTGGGGGTGGCTGTGCGAGTTCTGGGTGAGTATTTTGTGCTGGCCATGTGAGTTCTGGTAGAGTGTTTGGGGCTGGCTGTGTGAGTTCTGGGTGAGTGTTTGGGGCTGGCTGTTTGAGTTTCTGGGTGAGTGTTTGGGGCTGGCTGTGTGAGTTCTGGGTGAGGTTTTGGGGCTGGCTGTGTGAGTTCTGGGTGAGTGTTTGGAGCTGGCTGTGTGAGTTCTGGGTGAGTGTTTGGGGCTGGCTGTGTGAGTTCTGTGTGAGTGTTTGGGGCTGGCTGTGTGAGTTCTGGGTGAGGGTTTGGAGATGGCTGTATGAGTTCTGGGTGAGAGATTAGGGCTGGCCGTGTGCGTTCTGGGTGAGTGTTTGGGGCTGGCTGTGTGAGTTCTGGGTGAGGGTTTGGAGATGGCTGTATGAGTTCTGGGTGAGAGATTAGGGCTGGCCGTGTGCGTTCTGGGTGAGTGTTTGGGGCTGGCTGTGTGAATTCTGTGTGAGTGTTTGGGGCTGGATGTGTGAGTTCTGGGTGAGGGATTGGGGCTGGCTGTGTGAGTTCTGGGTGAGGGATTGGGGCTGGCGGTTTGAGTTCTGGGTGAGTGTTTGGGGCTGGCTGTGTGAGTTCTGGGTCAGTGTTTGGGGCTGGCTGTGTGAGTTCTGGTTGAGGGTTTGTCGCTATCTGTGTGAGTTCTGGGTTAGTGTTTGGTGCTGGCCGTGTGAGTTCTGGGTGAGTGTTTGGGGCTGGCTGTGTGAGTTCTGGGTGAGTGTTTCGGGGTGGCTGTGTGAGTTCTGGGTGAGTGTTTGGTGCTGGCCATGTGAGTTCTGGGAGAGTGTTTGGGGCTTTCTGTGTGAGTTCTGGGTGAGTGTTTGGGGCTGGCTGTGTGAGTTCTGGGTGAGTGCTGGGGCTGGCTGTGTGAGTTCTGGGTGAGTGTTTGGGGCTAGCTGTGTAAGTTCTCGGTGAGTGTTTGGGGCTGGCTGTGTGAGTTCTGGGTGAGTGTTTGGGGCTGGCTGTGTGAGTTCTGGGTGAGTGTTTGGGGCTGGCTGAGTGAGTTTTAGGTGAGGATTTGGGGCTGGCTGTGTGAGTTCTGGGTGAGTGTTTGGGGCTGATTGTGTGAGTTCTGGGTGAGTGTTTGGGGCTGGCTGTGTGAGTTCTGGGTGAGGGTTTGGAGCTGGCTGTGTGAGTTCTGGGTGAGTGTTTGGGGCTGGCTGTGTGAGTTCTGGGTGACTGTTTGGGGCTGGTTGTGTGAGTTCTGGGTGAGGGTTTGGAGCTGGCTGTGTGAGTTCTGGGTGAGTGTTTGAGGCTGGCTGTGTGAGTTCTGGGTGAGGGTTTGGAGCTGGCTGTGTGAGTTCTGGGTGAGGGTTTGGGGCTGGCTGTGTGAGTTCTGGGTGAGTGTTTGGGGCTGGCTGTGTGAGTGCTGAATGAGGGTTTGGGGCTGGCTATGTGAGTTCTGGGTGTGGGTTTGGGGCTGGCTGTGTGAGTTCTGGGTGACTGTTTGGGGCTGGTTGTGTGAGTTCTGGGTGAGTGTTTGGGGCTGGCTGTGTGAGTTCTGGGTGAGGGTTTCGGGGTGGCTGTGTGAGTTCTGGGTGAGTGTTTGGTGCTGGCCATGTGAGTTCTGGGAGAGTGTTTGGGGCTTTCTGTGTGAGTTCTGGGTGAGTGTTTGGGGCTGGTTGTGTGAGTTCTGGGTGAGTGTTTGGGGCTGGCTGTGTGAGTTCTGGGTGACTGTTTGGGGCTGGCTGTGTGAGTTCTGGGTGAGTGCTGGGGCTGGCTGTGTGAGTTCTGGGTGAGTGTTTGGGGCTAGCTGTGTAAGTTCTCGGTGAGTGTTTGGGGCTGGCTGTGTGAGTTCTGGGTGAGTGTTTGGGGCTGGCTGTGTGAGTTCTGGGTGAGTGTTTGGGGCTGGCTGAGTGAGTTTTAGGTGAGGATTTGGGGCTGGCTGTGTGAGTTCTGGGTGAGTGTTTGGGGCTGATTGTGTGAGTTCTGGGTGAGTGTTTGGGGCTGGCTGTGTGAGTTCTGGGTGAGGGTTTGGAGCTGGCTGTGTGAGTTCTGGGTGAGTGTTTGGGGCTGGCTGTGTGAGTTCTGGGTGACTGTTTGGGGCTGGTTGTGTGAGTTCTGGGTGAGGGTTTGGAGCTGGCTGTGTGAGTTCTGGGTGAGTGTTTGAGGCTGGCTGTGTGAGTTCTGGGTGAGGGTTTGGAGCTGGCTGTGTGAGTTCTGGGTGAGGGTTTGGGGCTGGCTGTGTGAGTTCTGGGTGAGTGTTTGGGGCTGGCTGTGTGAGTGCTGAATGAGGGTTTGGGGCTGGCTATGTGAGTTCTGGGTGTGGGTTTGGGGCTGGCTGTGTGAGTTCTGGGTGACTGTTTGGGGCTGGTTGTGTGAGTTCTGGGTGAGTGTTTGGGGCTGGCTGTGTGAGTTCTGGGTGAGGGTTTGGAGATGGCTGTATGAGTTCTGGGTGAGAGATTAGGGCTGGCCGTGTGCGTTCTGGGTGAGTGTTTGGGGCTGGCTGTGTGAGTTCTGGGTGAGGGTTTGGAGCTGGCTGTGTGAGTTCTGGGTGAGTGTTTGGGGCTGGCTGTGTGAGTTCTGGGTGAGTGCTGGGGCTGGCTGTGTGAGTTCTGGGTGAGTGTTTGGGGCTGGCTGTGTGAGTTCTGGGTGAGTGTTTGGGGCTCGCTGTGTGAGTTCTAGGTGAGGATTTGGGGCTGGCTGTGTGAGTTCTGGGTGAGGGTTTGGGGCTGGCTGTGTGAGTTCTGGGTGAGTGTTTGGGGCTGGCTGTGTGAGTTCTGGGTGAGGGTTTGGAGATGGCTGTATGAGTTCTGGGTGAGAGATTAGGGCTGGCCGTGTGGGTTCTGGGTGAGTGTTTGGGGCTGGCTGTGTGAGTTCTGGGTAAGTATTTGGGGCTGGCTGTGTGAGTTCTGGGTGAGTGTTTGGTGCTGGCCGTGTGAGTTCTGGGTGAGTGTTTGGGGCTGGCTGTGTGAGTTCTGGGTGAGTGTTTGGTGCTGGCCGTGTGAGTTCTGGGTGAGTGTTTGGGGCTGGCTGTGTGAGTTCTGGGTGAGTGTTTGGGGCTGGCTGTGTGAGTTCTGGGTGAGGGTTTGTTGTTGGCTGTGTGAGTTCTGGGTGAGTGTTTGGTGCTGGCCGTGTGAGTTCTGGGTGAGTGTTTGGGGCTGGTTGTGTGAGTTCTGGGTGAGTGTTTGGGGGTGGCTGTGTGAGTTCTGGGTGAGTATTTTGTGCTGGCCATGTGAGTTCTGGTAGAGTGTTTGGGGCTGGCTGTGTGAGTTCTGGGTGAGTGTTTGGGGCTGGCTGTTTGAGTTTCTGGGTGAGTGTTTGGGGCTGGCTGTGTGAGTTCTGGGTGAGGTTTTGGGGCTGGCTGTGTGAGTTCTGGGTGAGTGTTTGGAGCTGGCTGTGTGAGTTCTGGGTGAGTGTTTGGGGCTGGCTGTGTGAGTTCTGTGTGAGTGTTTGGGGCTGGATGTGTGAGTTCTGGGTGAGGGATTGGGGCTGGCTGTGTGAGTTCTGGGTGAGGGATTGGGGCTGGCGGTTTGAGTTCTGGGTGAGTGTTTGGCGCTGGCTGTGTGAGTTCTGGGTCAGTGTTTGGGGCTGGCTGTGTGAGTTCTGGGTGAGGGTTTGTCGCTATCTGTGTGAGTTCTGGGTGAGTGTTTGGTGCTGGCCGTGTGAGTTCTGGGTGAGTGTTTGGGGCTGGCTGTGTGAGTTCTGGGTGAGTGTTTCGGGGTGGCTGTGTGAGTTCTGGGTGAGTGTTTGGTGCTGGCCATGTGAGTTCTGGGAGAGTGTTTGGGGCTTTCTGTGTGAGTTCTGGGTGAGTGTTTGGGGCTGGCTGTGTGAGTGCTGGGTGAGGGTTTGGAGCTGGCTGTGTGAGTTCTGGGTGAGGGTTTGGGGCTGGCTGTGTGAGCTCTGGGTGAGTGTTTGGGGCTGGCTGTGTGAATGCTGGGTTAGGGTTTTGGGCTGGCTGTGTGAGTCCTGGGTGAGTGTTTGGGGCTGGCTGTGTGAGTTCTGGGTGAGGGTTTGGGGCTTGCTGTGTGAGTTCTGGGTGAGGGTATGGGGCTGGCTGTGTGAGTTCTGGGTGAGTGTTTGGGGGTGCCTGTGTGAGTTCTGGGTGAGTGCTTGGGGCTGGCTGTGTGAGTTCTGGGTGAGTGTTTGGGGCTGGCTGTGTGAGTTCTGGATGAGTGTTTGGGGCTGGCTGTGTGAGTTCTAGGTGAGAGTTTGGGGCTGGCTGTGTGATTTCTGGGTGAGTGTTTGGGGCTGGCTGTGTGAGTTCTGGGTGAGTGTTTGAGGCTGGCTGTGTGAGTTCTGGGTGAGGGTTTGGAGCTGGCTGTGTGAGTTCTGGGTGAGTGTTTGGGGCTGGCTGTGTGAGTTCTGGGTGAGTGCTGGGGCTGGCTGTGTGAGTTCTGGGTGAGTGTTTGGGGCTGGCTGTGTGAGTTCTGGGTGAGTGTTTGGGGCTCGCTGTGTGAGTTCTAGGTGAGGATTTGGGGCTGGCTGTGTGAGTTCTGGGTGAGGGTTTGGGGCTGGCTGTGTGAGTTCTGGGTGAGTGTTTGGGGCTGGCTGTGTGAGTTCTGGGTGAGGGTTTGGAGATGGCTGTATGAGTTCTGGGTGAGAGATTAGGGCTGGCCGTGTGCGTTCTGGGTGAGTGTTTGGGGCTGGCTGTGTGAGTTCTGGGTAAGTATTTGGGGCTGGCTGTGTGAGTTCTGGGTGAGTGTTTGGTGCTGGCCGTGTGAGTTCTGGGTGAGTGTTTGGGGCTGGCTGTGTTATTTCTGGGTGAGTGTTTGGGGCTGGCTGTGTGAGTTCTGGGTGAGGGTTTGGGGCTTGCTGTGTGAGTTCTGGGTGAGTGTTTGGTGCTGGCCGTGTGAGTTCTGGGTGAGTGTTTGGGGCTGGCTGTGTGAGTTCTGGGTGAGTGTTTGGGGCTGGCTGTGTGAGTTCTGGGTGAGGGTTTGTTGTTGGCTGTGTGAGTTCTGGGTGAGTGTTTGGTGCTGGCCGTGTGAGTTCTGGGTGAGTGTTTGGGGCTGGTTGTGTGAGTTCTGGGTGAGTGTTTGGGGGTGGCTGTGTGAGTTATGGGTGAGTATTTTGTGCTGGCCATGTGAGTTCTGGGAGAGTGTTTGGGGCTGGCTATGTGAGTTTCTGGGTGAGTGTTTGGGGCTGGCTGTGTGAGTTCTGGGTGAGTGTTTGGAGCTGGCTGTGTGAGTTCTGGGTGAGTGTTTGGGGCTGGCTGTGTGAGTTCTGTGTGAGTGTTTGGGGCTGGATGTGTGAGTTCTGGGTGAGGGATTGGGGCTGGCTGTGTGAGTTCTGGGTGAGGGATTGGGGCTGGCGGTTTGAGTTCTGGGTGAGTGTTTGGGGCTGGCTGTGTGAGTTCTGGGTCAGTGTTTGGGGCTGGCTGTGTGAGTTCTGGGTGAGGGTTTGTCGCTATCTGTGTGAGTTCTGGGTGAGGGTTTGGGGCTGGCTGTGTGAGTTCTGGGTGAGTGTTTGGGGCTGGCTGTGTGAGTTCTGGGTGAGGGTTTGGAGATGGCTGTATGAGTTCTGGGTGAGAGATTAGGGCTGGCCGTGTGCGTTCTGGGTGAGTGTTTGGGGCTGGCTGTGTGAGTTCTGGGTAAGTATTTGGGGCTGGCTGTGTGAGTTCTGGGTGAGTGTTTGGTGCTGGCCGTGTGAGTTCTGGGTGAGTGTTTGGGGCTGGCTGTGTTATTTCTGGGTGAGTGTTTGGGGCTGGCTGTGTGAGTTCTGGGTGAGGGTTTGGGGCTTGCTGTGTGAGTTCTGGGTGAGTGTTTGGTGCTGGCCGTGTGAGTTCTGGGTGAGTGTTTGGGGCTGGCTGTGTGAGTTCTGGGTGAGTGTTTGGGGCTGGCTGTGTGAGTTCTGGGTGAGGGTTTGTTGTTGGCTGTGTGAGTTCTGGGTGAGTGTTTGGTGCTGGCCGTGTGAGTTCTGGGTGAGTGTTTGGGGCTGGTTGTGTGAGTTCTGGGTGAGTGTTTGGGGGTTGCTGTGTGAGTTCTGGGTGAGTATTTTGTCCTGGCCATGTGAGTTCTGGGAGAGTGTTTGGGGCTGGCTGTGTGAGTTCTGGGTGAGTGTTTGGGGCTGGCTGTTTGAGTTTCTGGGTGAGTGTTTGGGGCTGGCTGTGTGAGTTCTGGGTGAGGTTTTGGGGCTGGCTGTGTGAGTTCTGGGTGAGTGTTTGGTGCTGGCCGTGTGAGTTCTGGGTGAGTGTTTGGGGCTGGCTGTGTGAGTTCTGGGTGAGTGTTTCGGGGTGGCTGTGTGAGTTCTGGGTGAGTGTTTGGTGCTGGCCATGTAAGTTCTGGGAGAGTGTTTGGGGCTTTCTGTGTGAGTTCTGGGTGAGTGTTTGGGGCTGGCTGTGTGAGTGCTGGGTGAGGGTTTGGAGCTGGCTGTGTGAGTTCTGGGTGAGGGTTTGGGGCTGGCTGTGTGAGTTCTGGGTGAGTGTTTGGGGCTGGCTGTGTGAATGCTGGGTTAGGGTTTTGGGCTGGCTGTGTGAGTCCTGGGTGAGTGTTTGGGGCTGGCTGTGTGAGTTCTGGGTGAGTGTTTGGGGGTGCCTGTGTGAGTTCTGGGTGAGTGCTTGGGGCTGGCTGTGTGAGTTCTGGGTGAGTGTTTGGGGCTGGCTGTGTGAGTTCTGGATGAGTGTTTGGGGCTGGCTGTGTGAGTTCTAGGTGAGAGTTTGGGGCTGGCTGTTTGAGTTTCTGGGTGAGTGTTTGGGGCTGGCTGTGTGAGTTCTGGGTGAGGTTTTGGGGCTGGCTGTGTGAGTTCTGGGTGAGTGTTTGGTGCTGGCCGTGTGAGTTCTGGGTGAGTGTTTGGGGCTGGCTGTGTGAGTTCTGGGTGAGTGTTTCGGGGTGGCTGTGTGAGTTCTGGGTGAGTGTTTGGTGCTGGCCATGTAAGTTCTGGGAGAGTGTTTGGGGCTTTCTGTGTGAGTTCTGGGTGAGTGTTTGGGGCTGGCTGTGTGAGTGCTGGGTGAGGGTTTGGAGCTGGCTGTGTGAGTTCTGGGTGAGGGTTTGGGGCTGGCTGTGTGAGTTCTGGGTGAGTGTTTGGGGCTGGCTGTGTGAATGCTGGGTTAGGGTTTTGGGCTGGCTGTGTGAGTCCTGGGTGAGTGTTTGGGGCTGGCTGTGTGAGTTCTGGGTGAGCGTTTGGGGCTTGCTGTGTGAGTTCTGGGTGAGGGTATGGGGCTGGCTGTGTGAGTTCTGGGTGAGTGTTTGGGGGTGCCTGTGTGAGTTCTGGGTGAGTGCTTGGGGCTGGCTGTGTGAGTTCTGGGTGAGTGTTTGGGGCTGGCTGTGTGAGTTCTGGATGAGTGTTTGGGGCTGGCTGTGTGAGTTCTAGATGAGAGTTTGGGGCTGGCTGTGTGATTTCTGGGTGAGTGTTTGGGGCTGGCTGTGTGAGTTCTGGGTGAGTGTTTGAGGCTGGCTGTGTGAGTTCTGGATGAGGGTTTGGAGCTGGCTGTGTGAGTTCTGGGTGAGTGTTTGGGGCTGGCTGTGTGAGTTCTGGGTGAGTGCTGGGGCTGGCTGTGTGAGTTCTGGGTGAGTGTTTGGGGCTAGCTGTGTGAGTTCTGGGTGAGTGTTTGGGGCTCGCTGTGTGAGTTCTAGGTGAGGATTTGGGGCTGGCTGTGTGAGTTCTGGGTGAGGGTTTGGGGCTGGTTGTGTGAGTTCTGGGTGAGTGTTTGGGGCTGGCTGTCTGAGTTCTGGGTGAGGGTTTGGAGATGGCTGTATGAGTTCTGGGTGAGAGATTAGGGCTGGCCGTGTGCGTTCTGGGTGAGTGTTTGGGGCTGGCTGTGTGAGTTCTGGGTAAGTATTTGGGGCTGGCTGTGTGAGTTCTGGGTGAGTGTTTGGTGCTGGCCGTGTGAGTTCTGGGTGATTGTTTGGGGCTGGTTGTGTGAGTTCTGGGTGAGTGTTTGGGGGTGGCTGTGTGAGTTATGGGTGAGTATTTTGTGCTGGCCATGTGAGTTCTGGGAGAGTGTTTGGGGCTGGCTATGTGAGTTTCTGGGTGAGTGTTTGGGGCTGGCTGTGTGAGTTCTGGGTGAGGTTTTGGGGCTGGCTGTGTGAGTTCTGGGTGAGTGTTTGGAGCTGGCTGTGTGAGTTCTGGGTGAGTGTTTGGGGCTGGCTGTGTGAGTTCTGTGTGAGTGTTTGGGGCTGGATGTGTGAGTTCTGGGTGAGGGATTGGGGCTGGCTGTGTGAGTTCTGGGTGAGGGATTGGGGCTGGCGGTTTGAGTTCTGGGTGAGTGTTTGGAGCTGGCTGTGTGAGTTCTGGGTCAGTGTTTGGGGCTGGCTGTGTGAGTTCTGGGTGAGGGTTTGTCGCTATCTGTGTGAGTTCTGGGTGAGGGTTTGGGGCTGGCTGTGTGAGTTCTGGGTGAGTGTTTGGGGCTGGCTGTGTGAGTTCTGGGTGAGGGTTTGGAGATGGCTGTATGAGTTCTGGGTGAGAGATTAGGGCTGGCCGTGTGCGTTCTGGGTGAGTGTTTGGGGCTGGCTGTGTGAGTTCTGGGTAAGTATTTGGGGCTGGCTGTGTGAGTTCTGGGTGAGTTTTTGGTGCTGGCCGTGTGAGTTCTGGGTGAGTGTTTGGGGCTGGCTGTGTTATTTCTGGGTGAGTGTTTGGGGCTGGCTGTGTGAGTTCTGGGTGAGGGTTTGGGGCTTGCTGTGTGAGTTCTGGGTGAGTGTTTGGTGCTGGCCGTGTGAGTTCTGGGTGAGTGTTTGGGGCTGGCTGTGTGAGTTCTGGGTGAGTGTTTGGGGCTGGCTGTGTGAGTTCTGGGTGAGGGTTTGTTGTTGGCTGTGTGAGTTCTGGGTGAGTGTTTGGTGCTGGCCGTGTGAGTTCTGGGTGAGTGTTTGGGGCTGGTTGTGTGAGTTCTGGGTGAGTGTTTGGGGGTGGCTGTGTGAGTTCTGGGTGAGTATTTTGTGCTGGCCATGTGAGTTCTGGGAGAGTGTTTGGGGCTGGCTGTGTGAGTTCTGGGTGAGTGTTTGGGGCTGGCTGTTTGAGTTTCTGGGTGAGTGTTTGGGGCTGGCTGTGTGAGTTCTGGGTGAGGTTTTGGGGCTGGCTGTGTGAGTTCTGGGTGAGTGTTTGGTGCTGGCCGTGTGAGTTCTGGGTGAGTGTTTGGGGCTGGCTGTGTGAGTTCTGGGTGAGTGTTTCGGGGTGGCTGTGTGAGTTCTGGGTGAGTGTTTGGTGCTGGCCATGTAAGTTCTGGGAGAGTGTTTGGGGCTTTCTGTGTGAGTTCTGGGTGAGTGTTTGGGGCTGGCTGTGTGAGTGCTGGGTGAGGGTTTGGAGCTGGCTGTGTGAGTTCTGGGTGAGGGTTTGGGGCTGGCTGTGTGAGTTCTGGGTGAGTGTTTGGGGCTGGCTGTGTGAATGCTGGGTTAGGGTTTTGGGCTGGCTGTGTGAGTCCTGGGTGAGTGTTTGGGGCTGGCTGTGTGAGTTCTGGGTGAGGGTTTGGGGCTTGCTGTGTGAGTTCTGGGTGAGGGTATGGGGCTGGCTGTGTGAGTTCTGGGTGAGTGTTTGGGGGTGCCTGTGTGAGTTCTGGGTGAGTGCTTGGGGCTGGCTGTGTGAGTTCTGGGTGAGTGTTTGGGGCTGGCTGTGTGAGTTCTGGATGAGTGTTTGGGGCTGGCTGTGTGAGTTCTAGGTGAGAGTTTGGGGCTGGCTGTTTGAGTTTCTGGGTGAGTGTTTGGGGCTGGCTGTGTGAGTTCTGGGTGAGGTTTTGGGGCTGGCTGTGTGAGTTCTGGGTGAGTGTTTGGTGCTGGCCGTGTGAGTTCTGGGTGAGTGTTTGGGGCTGGCTGTGTGAGTTCTGGGTGAGTGTTTCGGGGTGGCTGTGTGAGTTCTGGGTGAGTGTTTGGTGCTGGCCATGTAAGTTCTGGGAGAGTGTTTGGGGCTTTCTGTGTGAGTTCTGGGTGAGTGTTTGGGGCTGGCTGTGTGAGTGCTGGGTGAGGGTTTGGAGCTGGCTGTGTGAGTTCTGGGTGAGGGTTTGGGGCTGGCTGTGTGAGTTCTGGGTGAGTGTTTGGGGCTGGCTGTGTGAATGCTGGGTTAGGGTTTTGGGCTGGCTGTGTGAGTCCTGGGTGAGTGTTTGGTGCTGGCCGTGTGAGTTCTGGGTGAGTGTTTGGGGCTGGTTGTGTGAGTTCTGGGTGAGTGTTTGGGGGTGGCTGTGTGAGTTATGGGTGAGTATTTTGTGCTGGCCATGTGAGTTCTGGGAGAGTGTTTGGGGCTGGCTATGTGAGTTTCTGGGTGAGTGTTTGGGGCTGGCTGTGTGAGTTCTGGATGAGGTTTTGGGGCTGGCTGTGTGAGTTCTGGGTGAGTGTTTGGAGCTGGCTGTGTGAGTTCTGGGTGAGTGTTTGCGGCTGGCTGTGTGAGTTCTGTGTGAGTGTTTGGGGCTGGATGTGTGAGTTCTGGGTGAGGGATTGGGGCTGGCTGTGTGAGTTCTGGGTGAGGGATTGGGGCTGGCGGTTTGAGTTCTGGGTGAGTGTTTGGGGCTGGCTGTGTGAGTTCTGGGTGAGTGCTGGGGCTGGCTGTGTGAGTTCTGGGTGAGTGTTTGGGGCTCGCTGTGTGAGTTCTGGGTGAGGATTTGGGGCTGGCTGTGTGAGTTCTGGGTGAGGGTTTGGGGCTGGTTGTGTGAGTTCTGGGTGAGTGTTTGGGGCTGGCTGTCTGAGTTCTGGGTGAGGGTTTGGAGATGGCTGTATGAGTTCTGGGTGAGAGATTAGGGCTGGCCGTGTGCGTTCTGGGTGAGTGTTTGGGGCTGGCTGTGTGAGTTCTGGGTAAGTATTTGGGGCTGGCTGTGTGAGTTCTGGGTGAGTGTTTGGTGCTGGCCGTGTGAGTTCTGGGTGAGTGTTTGGGGCTGGTTGTGTGAGTTCTGGGTGAGTGTTTGGGGGTGGCTGTGTGAGTTATGGGTGAGTATTTTGTGCTGGCCATGTGAGTTCTGGGAGAGTGTTTGGGGCTGGCTGTGTGAGTTCTGGGTGAGGGTTTGGAGATGGCTGTATGAGTTCTGGGTGAGAGATTAGGGCTGGCCGTGTGCGTTCTGGGTGAGTGTTTGGGGCTGGCTGTGTGAGTTCTGGGTAAGTATTTGGGGCTGGCTGTGTGAGTTCTGGGTGAGTGTTTGGTGCTGGCCGTGTGAGTTCTGGGTGAGTGTTTGGGGCTGGCTGTGTTATTTCTGGGTGAGTGTTTGGGGCTGGCTGTATGAGTTCTGGGTGAGGGTTTGGGGCTTGCTGTGTGAGTTCTGGGTGAGTGTTTGGTGCTGGCCGTGTGAGTTCTGGGTGAGTGTTTGGGGCTGGCTGTGTGAGTTCTGGGTGAGTGTTTGGGGCTGGCTGTGTGAGTTCTGGGTGAGGGTTTGTTGTTGGCTGTGTGAGTTCTGGGTGAGTGTTTGGTGCTGGCCGTGTGAGTTCTGGGTGAGTGTTTGGGGCTGGTTGTGTGAGTTCTGGGTGAGTGTTTGGGGGTGGCTGTGTGAGTTATGGGTGAGTATTTTGTGCTGGCCATGTGAGTTCTGGGAGAGTGTTTGGGGCTGGCTATGTGAGTTTCTGGGTGAGTGTTTGGGGCTGGCTGTGTGAGTTCTGGGTGAGGTTTTGGGGCTGGCTGTGTGAGTTCTGGGTGAGTGTTTGGAGCTGGCTGTGTGAGTTCTGGGTGAGTGTTTGGGGCTGGCTGTGTGAGTTCTGTGTGAGTGTTTGGGGCTGGATGTGTGAGTTCTGGGTGAGGGATTGGGGCTGGCTGTGTGAGTTCTGGGTGAGGGATTGGGGCTGGCGGTTTGAGTTCTGGGTGAGTGTTTGGGGCTGGCTGTGTGAGTTCTGGGTCAGTGTTTGGGGCTGGCTGTGTGAGTTCTGGGTGAGGGTTTGGGGCTGGCTGTGTGAGTTCTGGGTCAGTGTTTGGGGCTGGCTGTGTGTGTTCTGGGTGAGGGTTTGTCGCTATCTGTGTGAGTTCTGGGTGAGGGTTTGGGGCTGGCTGTGTGAGTTCTGGGTGAGTGTTTGGGGCTGGCTGTGTGAGTTCTGGGTGAGGGTTTGGAGATGGCTGTATGAGTTCTGGGTGAGAGATTAGGGCTGGCCGTGTGCGTTCTGGGTGAGTGTTTGGGGCTGGCTGTGTGAGTTCTGGGTAAGTATTTGGGGCTGGCTGTGTGAGTTCTGGGTGAGTGTTTGGTGCTGGCCGTGTGAGTTCTGGGTGAGTGTTTGGGGCTGGCTGTGTTATTTCTGGGTGAGTGTTTGGGGCTGGCTGTGTGAGTTCTGGGTGAGGGTTTGGGGCTTGCTGTGTGAGTTCTGGGTGAGTGTTTGGTGCTGGCCGTGTGAGTTCTGGGTGAGTGTTTGGGGCTGGCTGTGTGAGTTCTGGGTGAGTGTTTGGGGCTGGCTGTGTGAGTTCTGGGTGAGGGTTTGTTGTTGGCTGTGTGAGTTCTGGGTGAGTGTTTGGTGCTGGCCGTGTGAGTTCTGGGTGAGTGTTTGGGGCTGGTTGTGTGAGTTCTGGGTGAGTGTTTGGGGGTGGCTGTGTGAGTTCTGGGTGAGTATTTTGTGCTGGCCATGTGAGTTCTGGGAGAGTGTTTGGGGCTGGCTGTGTGAGTTCTGGGTGAGTGTTTGGGGCTGGCTGTTTGAGTTTCTGGGTGAGTGTTTGGGGCTGGCTGTGTGAGTTCTGGGTGAGGTTTTGGGGCTGGCTGTGTGAGTTCTGGGTGAGTGTTTGGTGCTGGCCGTGTGAGTTCTGGGTGAGTGTTTGGGGCTGGCTGTGTGAGTTCTGGGTGAGTGTTTCGGGGTGGCTGTGTGAGTTCTGGGTGAGTGTTTGGTGCTGGCCAAGTAAGTTCTGGGAGAGTGTTTGGGGCTTTCTGTGTGAGTTCTGGGTGAGTGTTTGGGGCTGGCTGTGTGAGTGCTGGGTGAGGGTTTGGAGCTGGCTGTGTGAGTTCTGGGTGAGGGTTTGGGGCTGGCTGTGTGAGTTCTGGGTGAGTGTTTGGGGCTGGCTGTGTGAATGCTGGGTTAGGGTTTTGGGCTGGCTGTGTGAGTCCTGGGTGAGTGTTTGGGGCTGGCTGTGTGAGTTCTGGATGAGGGTTTGGGGCTTGCTGTGTGAGTTCTGGGTGAGGGTATGGGGCTGGCTGTGTGAGTTCTGGGTGAGTGTTTGGGGGTGCCTGTGTGAGTTCTGGGTGAGTGCTTGGGGCTGGCTGTGTGAGTTCTGGGTGAGTGTTTGGGGCTGGCTGTGTGAGTTCTGGATGAGTGTTTGGGGCTGGCTGTGTGAGTTCTAGGTGAGAGTTTGGGGCTGGCTGTTTGAGTTTCTGGGTGAGTGTTTGGGGCTGGCTGTGTGAGTTCTGGGTGAGGTTTTGGGGCTGGCTGTGTGAGTTCTGGGTGAGTGTTTGGTGCTGGCCGTGTGAGTTCTGGGTGAGTGTTTGGGGCTCGTTGTGTGAGTTCTAGGTGAGGATTTGGGGCTGGCTGTGTGAGTTCTGGGTGAGGGTTTGGGGCTGGTTGTGTGAGTTCTGGGTGAGTGTTTGGGGCTGGCTGTCTGAGTTCTGGGTGAGGGTTTGGAGATGGCTGTATGAGTTCTGGGTGAGAGATTAGGGCTGGCCGTGTGCGTTCTGGGTGAGTGTTTGGGGCTGGCTGTGTGAGTTCTGGGTAAGTATTTGGGGCTGGCTGTGTGAGTTCTGGGTGAGTGTTTGGTGCTGGCCGTGTGAGTTCTGGGTGAGTGTTTGGGGCTGGTTGTGTGAGTTCTGGGTGAGTGTTTGGGGGTGGCTGTGTGAGTTATGGGTGAGTATTTTGTGCTGGCCATGTGAGTTCTGGGTGAGTGTTTGGGGCTGGCTGTGTGAGTTCTGGGTGAGTGTTTGAGGCTGGCTGTGTGAGTTCTGGGTGAGGGTTTGGAGCTGGCTGTGTGAGTTCTGGGTGAGTGTTTGGGGCTGGCTGTGTGAGTTCTGGGTAAGTATTTGGGGCTGGCTGTGTGAGTTCTGGGTGAGTGTTTGGTGCTGGCCGTGTGAGTTCTGGGTGAGTGTTTGGGGCTGGCTGTGTTATTTCTGGGTGAGTGTTTGGGGCTGGCTGTATGAGTTCTGGGTGAGGGTTTGGGGCTTGCTGTGTGAGTTCTGGGTGAGTGTTTGGTGCTGGCCGTGTGAGTTCTGGGTGAGTGTTTGGGGCTGGCTGTGTGAGTTCTGGGTGAGTGTTTGGGGCTGGCTGTGTGAGTTCTGGGTGAGGGTTTGTTGTTGGCTGTGTGAGTTCTGGGTGAGTGTTTGGTGCTGGCCGTGTGAGTTCTGGGTGAGTGTTTGGGGCTGGTTGTGTGAGTTCTGGGTGAGTGTTTGGGGGTGGCTGTGTGAGTTATGGGTGAGTATTTTGTGCTGGCCATGTGAGTTCTGGGAGAGTGTTTGGGGCTGGCTATGTGAGTTTCTGGGTGAGTGTTTGGGGCTGGCTGTGTGAGTTCTGGGTGAGGTTTTGGGGCTGGCTGTGTGAGTTCTGGGTGAGTGTTTGGAGCTGGCTGTGTGAGTTCTGGGTGAGTGTTTGGGGCTGGCTGTGTGAGTTCTGTGTGAGTGTTTGGGGCTGGATGTGTGAGTTCTGGGTGAGGGATTGGGGCTGGCTGTGTGAGTTCTGGGTGAGGGATTGGGGCTGGCGGTTTGAGTTCTGGGTGAGTGTTTGGGGCTGGCTGTGTGAGTTCTGGGTCAGTGTTTGGGGCTGGCTGTGTGAGTTCTGGGTGAGGGTTTGGGGCTGGCTGTGTGAGTTCTGGGTCAGTGTTTGGGGCTGGCTGTGTGTGTTCTGGGTGAGGGTTTGTCGCTATCTGTGTGAGTTCTGGGTGAGGGTTTGGGGCTGGCTGTGTGAGTTCTGGGTGAGTGTTTGGGGCTGGCTGTGTGAGTTCTGGGTGAGGGTTTGGAGATGGCTGTATGAGTTCTGGGTGAGAGATTAGGGCTGGCCGTGTGCGTTCTGGGTGAGTGTTTGGGGCTGGCTGTGTGAGTTCTGGGTAAGTATTTGGGGCTGGCTGTGTGAGTTCTGGGTGAGTGTTTGGTGCTGGCCGTGTGAGTTCTGGGTGAGTGTTTGGGGCTGGCTGTGTTATTTCTGGGTGAGTGTTTGGGGCTGGCTGTGTGAGTTCTGGGTGAGGGTTTGGGGCTTGCTGTGTGAGTTCTGGGTGAGTGTTTGGTGCTGGCCGTGTGAGTTCTGGGTGAGTGTTTGGGGCTGGCTGTGTGAGTTCTGGGTGAGTGTTTGGGGCTGGCTGTGTGAGTTCTGGGTGAGGGTTTGTTGTTGGCTGTGTGAGTTCTGGGTGAGTGTTTGGTGCTGGCCGTGTGAGTTCTGGGTGAGTGTTTGGGGCTGGTTGTGTGAGTTCTGGGTGAGTGTTTGGGGGTGGCTGTGTGAGTTCTGGGTGAGTATTTTGTGCTGGCCATGTGAGTTCTGGGAGAGTGTTTGGGGCTGGCTGTGTGAGTTCTGGGTGAGTGTTTGGGGCTGGCTGTTTGAGTTTCTGGGTGAGTGTTTGGGGCTGGCTGTGTGAGTTCTGGGTGAGGTTTTGGGGCTGGCTGTGTGAGTTCTGGGTGAGTGTTTGGTGCTGGCCGTGTGAGTTCTGGGTGAGTGTTTGGGGCTGGCTGTGTGAGTTCTGGGTGAGTGTTTCGGGGTGGCTGTGTGAGTTCTGGGTGAGTGTTTGGTGCTGGCCATGTAAGTTCTGGGAGAGTGTTTGGGGCTTTCTGTGTGAGTTCTGGGTGAGTGTTTGGGGCTGGCTGTGTGAGTGCTGGGTGAGGGTTTGGAGCTGGCTGTGTGAGTTCTGGGTGAGGGTTTGGGGCTGGCTGTGTGAGTTCTGGGTGAGTGTTTGGGGCTGGCTGTGTGAATGCTGGGTTAGGGTTTTGGGCTGGCTGTGTGAGTCCTGGGTGAGTGTTTGGGGCTGGCTGTGTGAGTTCTGGATGAGGGTTTGGGGCTTGCTGTGTGAGTTCTGGGTGAGGGTATGGGGCTGGCTGTGTGAGTTCTGGGTGAGTGTTTGGGGGTGCCTGTGTGAGTTCTGGGTGAGTGCTTGGGGCTGGCTGTGTGAGTTCTGGGTGAGTGTTTGGGGCTGGCTGTGTGAGTTCTGGATGAGTGTTTGGGGCTGGCTGTGTGAGTTCTAGGTGAGAGTTTGGGGCTGGCTGTTTGAGTTTCTGGGTGAGTGTTTGGGGCTGGCTGTGTGAGTTCTGGGTGAGGTTTTGGGGCTGGCTGTGTGAGTTCTGGGTGAGTGTTTGGTGCTGGCCGTGTGAGTTCTGGGTGAGTGTTTGGGGCTGGCTGTGTGAGTTCTGGGTGAGTGTTTCGGGGTGGCTGTGTGAGTTCTGGGTGAGTGTTTGGTGCTGGCCATGTAAGTTCTGGGAGAGTGTTTGGGGCTTTCTGTGTGAGTTCTAGGTGAGTGTTTGGGGCTGGCTGTGTGAGTGCTGGGTGAGGGTTTGGAGCTGGCTGTGTGAGTTCTGGGTGAGGGTTTGGGGCTGGCTGTGTGAGTTCTGGGTGAGTGTTTGGGGCTGGTTGTGTGAATGCTGGGTTAGGGTTTTGGGCTGGCTGTGTGAGTCCTGGGTGAGTGTTTGGGGCTGGCTGTGTGAGTTCTGGGTGAGGGTTTGGGGCTTGCTGTGTGAGTTCTGGGTGAGGGTATGGGGCTGGCTGTGTGAGTTCTGGGTGAGTGTTTGGGGGTGCCTGTGTGAGTTCTGGGTGAGTGCTTGGGGCTGGCTGTGTGAGTTCTGGGTGAGTGTTTGGGGCTGGCTGTGTGAGTTCTGGATGAGTGTTTGGGGCTGGCTGTGTGAGTTCTAGGTGAGAGTTTGGGGCTGGCTGTGTGATTTCTGGGTGAGTGTTTGGGGCTGGCTGTGTGAGTTCTGGGTGAGTGTTTGAGGCTGGCTGTGTGAGTTCTGGGTGAGGGTTTGGAGCTGGCTGTGTGAGTTCTGGGTGAGTGTTTGGGGCTGGCTGTGTGAGTTCTGGGTGAGTGCTGGGGCTGGCTGTGTGAGTTCTGGGTGAGTGTTTGGGGCTAGCTGTGTGAGTTCTGGGTGAGTGTTTGGGGCTCGCTGTGTGAGTTCTAGGTGAGGATTTGGGGCTGGCTGTGTGAGTTCTGGGTGAGGGTTTGGGGCTGGTTGTGTGAGTTCTGGGTGAGTGTTTGGGGCTGGCTGTCTGAGTTCTGGGTGAGGGTTTGGAGATGGCTGTATGAGTTCTGGGTGAGAGATTAGGGCTGGCCGTGTGCGTTCTGGGTGAGTGTTTGGGGCTGGCTGTGTGAGTTCTGGGTAAGTATTTGGGGCTGGCTGTGTGAGTTCTGGGTGAGTGTTTGGTGCTGGCCGTGTGAGTTCTGGGTGAGTGTTTGGGGCTGGCTGTGTTATTTCTGGGTGAGTGTTTGGGGCTGGCTGTGTGAGTTCTGGGTGAGGGTTTGGGGCTTGCTGTGTGAGTTCTGGGTGAGTGTTTGGTGCTGGCCGTGTGAGTTCTGGGTGAGTGTTTGGGGCTGGCTGTGTGAGTTCTGGGTGAGTGTTTGGGGCTGGCTGTGTGAGTTCTGGGTGAGGGTTTGTTGTTGGCTGTGTGAGTTCTGGGTGAGTGTTTGGTGCTGGCCGTGTGATTTCTGGGTGAGTGTTTGGGGCTGGTTTTGTGAGTTCTGGGTGAGTGTTTGGGGGTGGCTGTGTGAGTTCTGGGTGAGTATTTTGTGCTGGCCATGTGAGTTCTGGGAGAGTGTTTGGGGCTGGCTGTGTGAGTTCTGGGTGAGTGTTTGGGGCTGGCTGTGTGAGTTTCTGGGTGAGTGTTTGGGGCTGGCTGTGTGAGTTCTGGGTGAGGTTTTGGGGCTGGCTGTGTGAGTTCTGGGTGAGTGTTTGGAGCTGGCTGTGTGAGTTCTGGGTGAGTGTTTGGGGCTGGCTGTGTGAGTTCTGGGTGAGTGCTGGGGCTGGCTGTGTGAGTTCTGGGTGAGTGTTTGGGGCTGGCTGTGTGAGTTCTGGGTGAGTGTTTGGGGCTCGCTGTGTGAGTTCTAGGTGAGGATTTGGGGCTGGCTGTGTGAGTTCTGGGTGAGGGTTTGGGGCTGGCTGTGTGAGTTCTGGGTGAGTGTTTGTGGCTGGCTGTGTGAGTTCTGGGTGAGGGTTTGGAGATGGCTGTATGAGTTCTGGGTGAGAGATTAGGGCTGGACGTGTGCGTTCTGGGTGAGTGTTTGGGGCTGGCTGTGTGAGTTCTGGGTAAGTATTTGGGGCTGGCTGTGTGAGTTCTGGGTGAGTGTTTGGTGCTGGCCGTGTGAGTTCTGGGTGAGTGTTTGGGGCTGGCTGTGTTATTTCTGGGTGAGTGTTTGGGGCTGGCTGTGTGAGTTCTGGGTGAGGGTTTGGGGCTTGCTGTGTGAGTTCTGGGTGAGTGTTTGGTGCTGGCCGTGTGAGTTCTGGGTGAGTGTTTGGGGCTGGCTGTGTGAGTTCTGGGTGAGTGTTTGGGGCTGGCTGTGTGAGTTCTGGGTGAGGGTTTGTTGTTGGCTGTGTGAGTTCTGGGTGAGTGTTTGGTGCTGGCCGTGTGAGTTCTGGGTGAGTATTTTGTGCTGGCCATGTGAGTTCTGGGAGAGTGTTTGGGGCTGGCTGTGTGAGTTCTGGGTGAGTGTTTGGGGCTGGCTGTGTGAGTTTCTGGGTGAGTGTTTGGGGCTGGCTGTGTGAGTTCTGGGTGAGGTTTTGGGGCTGGCTGTGTGAGTTCTGGGTGAGTGTTTGGGGCTGGCTGTGTGAGTTCTGTGTGAGTGTTTGGGGCTGGATGTGTGAGTTCTGGGTGAGGGATTGGGGCTGGCTGTGTGAGTTCTGGGTGAGGGATTGGGGCTGGCGGTTTGAGTTCTGGGTGAGTGTTTGGGGCTGGCTGTGTGAGTTCTGGGTCAGTGTTTGGGGCTGGCTGTGTGAGTTCTGGGTGAGGGTTTGTCGCTATCTGTGTGAGTTCTGGGTGAGTGTTTGGTGCTGGCTGTGTGAGTTCTGGGTGAGTGTTTGGTGCTGGCCGTGTGAGTTCTGGGTGAGTGTTTGGGGCTGGCTGTGTTATTTCTGGGTGAGTGTTTGGGGCTGGCTGTGTGAGTTCTGGGTGAGGGTTTGGGGCTTGCTGTGTGAGTTCTGGGTGAGTGTTTGGTGCTGGCCGTGTGAGTTCTGGGTGAGTGTTTGGGGCTGGCTGTGTGAGTTCTGGGTGAGTGTTTGGGGCTGGCTGTGTGAGTTCTGGGTGAGGGTTTGTTGTTGGCTGTGTGAGTTCTGGGTGAGTGTTTGGTGCTGGCCGTGTGAGTTCTGGGTGAGTGTTTGGGGCTGGTTGTGTGAGTTCTGGGTGAGTGTTTGGGGGTGGCTGTGTGAGTTCTGGGTGAGTATTTTGTGCTGGCCATGTGAGTTCTGGGAGAGTGTTTGGGGCTGGCTGTGTGAGTTCTGGGTGAGTGTTTGGGGCTGGCTGTTTGAGTTTCTGGGTGAGTGTTTGGGGCTGGCTGTGTGAGTTCTGGGTGAGGTTTTGGGGCTGGCTGTGTGAGTTCTGGGTGAGTGTTTGGTGCTGGCCGTGTGAGTTCTGGGTGAGTGTTTGGGGCTGGCTGTGTGAGTTCTGGGTGAGTGTTTCGGGGTGGCTGTGTGAGTTCTGGGTGAGTGTTTGGTGCTGGCCATGTAAGTTCTGGGAGAGTGTTTGGGGCTTTCTGTGTGAGTTCTGGGTGAGTGTTTGGGGCTGGCTGTGTGAGTGCTGGGTGAGGGTTTGGAGCTGGCTGTGTGAGTTCTGGGTGAGGGTTTGGGGCTGGCTGTGTGAGTTCTGGGTGAGTGTTTGGGGCTGGCTGTGTGAATGCTGGGTTAGGGTTTTGGGCTGGCTGTGTGAGTCCTGGGTGAGTGTTTGGGGCTGGCTGTGTGAGTTCTGGGTGAGGGTTTGGGGCTTGCTGTATGAGTTCTGGGTGAGGGTATGGGGCTGGCTGTGTGAGTTCTGGGTGAGTGTTTGGGGGTGCCTGTGTGAGTTCTGGGTGAGTGCTTGGGGCTGGCTGTGTGAGTTCTGGGTGAGTGTTTGGGGCTGGCTGTGTGAGTTCTGGATGAGTGTTTGGGGCTGGCTGTGTGAGTTCTAGGTGAGAGTTTGGGGCTGGCTGTGTGATTTCTGGGTGAGTGTTTGGGGCTGGCTGTGTGAGTTCTGGGTGAGTGTTTGAGGCTGGCTGTGTGAGTTCTGGGTGAGGGTTTGGAGCTGGCTGTGTGAGTTCTGGGTGAGTGTTTGGGGCTGGCTGTGTGAGTTCTGGGTGAGTGCTGGGGCTGGCTGTGTGAGTTCTGGGTGAGTGTTTGGGGCTGGCTGTGTGAGTTCTGGGTGAGTGTTTGGGGCTCGCTGTGTGAGTTCTAGGTGAGGATTTGGGGCTGGCTGTGTGAGTTCTGGGTGAGGGTTTGGGGCTGGCTGTGTGAGTTCTGGGTGAGTGTTTGGGGCTGGCTGTGAGTTTTGGGTGAGGGTTTGGAGATGGCTGTATGAGTTCTGGGTGAGAGATTAGGGCTGGCCGTGTGCGTTCTGGGTAAGTGTTTGGGGCTGGCTGTGTGAGTTCTGGGTAAGTATTTGGGGCTGGCTGTGTGAGTTCTGGGTGAGTGTTTGGTGCTGGCCGTGTGAGTTCTGGGTGAGTGT
The DNA here is from genome assembly GCF_048934315.1 of Petromyzon marinus. Classification (NCBI taxonomy): domain Eukaryota; kingdom Metazoa; phylum Chordata; class Hyperoartia; order Petromyzontiformes; family Petromyzontidae; genus Petromyzon; species Petromyzon marinus. The sequence goes on along the minus strand of NC_133690.1, from coordinate 5,345,240 downwards.
TTGGGGCTGGCTGTGTTATTTCTGGGTGAGTGTTTGGGGCTGGCTGTGTGAGTTCTGGGTGAGGGTTTGGGGCTTGCTGTGTGAGTTCTGGGTGAGTGTTTGGTGCTGGCCGTGTGAGTTCTGGGTGAGTGTTTGGGGCTGGCTGTGTGAGTTCTGGGTGAGTGTTTGGGGCTGGCTGTGTGAGTTCTGGGTGAGGGTTTGTTGTTGGCTGTGTGAGTTCTGGGTGAGTGTTTGGTGCTGGCCGTGTGAGTTCTGGGTGAGTGTTTGGGGCTGGTTGTGTGAGTTCTGGGTGAGTGTTTGGGGGTGGCTGTGTGAGTTCTGGGTGAGTATTTTGTGCTGGCCATGTGAGTTCTGGGAGAGTGTTTGGGGCTGGCTGTGTGAGTTCTGGGTGAGTGTTTGGGGCTGGCTGTGTGAGTTTCTGGGTGAGTGTTTGGGGCTGGCTGTGTGAGTTCTGGGTGAGGTTTTGGAGCTGGCTGTGTGAGTTCTGGGTGAGTGTTTGGGGCTGGCTGTGTGAGTTCTGTGTGAGTGTTTGGGGCTGGATGTGTGAGTTCTGGGTGAGGGATTGGGGCTGGCTGTGTGAGTTCTGGGTGAGGGATTGGGGCTGGCGGTTTGAGTTCTGGGTGAGTGTTTGGGGCTGGCTGTGTGAGTTCTGGGTCAGTGTTTGGGGCTGGCTGTGTGAGTTCTGGGTGAGGGTTTGTTGTTGGCTGTGTGAGTTCTGGGTGAGTGTTTGGTGCTGGCCGTGTGAGTTCTGGGTGAGTGTTTGGGGCTGGTTGTGTGAGTTCTGGGTGAGTGTTTGGGGGTGGCTGTGTGAGTTCTGGGTGAGTATTTTGTGCTGGCCATGTGAGTTCTGGGAGAGTGGTTGGGGCTGGCTGTGTGAGTTCTGGGTGAATGTTTGAGGCTGGCTGTTTGAGTTTCTGGGTGAGTGTTTGGGGCTGGCTGTGTGAGTTCTGGGTGAGGTTTTGGGGCTGGCTGTGTGAGTTCTGGGTGAGTGTTTGGTGCTGGCCGTGTGAGTTCTGGGTGAGTGTTTGGGGCTGGTTGTGTGAGTTCTGGGTGAGTGTTTTGGGTGGCTGTGTGAGTTCTGGGTGAGTATTTTGTGCTGGCCATGTGAGTTCTGGGAGAGTGTTTGGGGCTGGCTGTGTGAGTTCTGGGTGAGTGTTTGGGGCTGGCTGTTTGAGTTTCTGGGTGAGTGTTTGGGGCTGGCTGTGTGAGTTCTGGGTGAGGTTTTGGGGCTGGCTGTGTGAGTTCTGGGTGAGTGTTTGGTGCTGGCCGTGTGAGTTCTGGGTGAGTGTTTGGGGCTGGCTGTGTGAGTTCTGGGTGAGTGTTTCGGGGTGGCTGTGTGAGTTCTGGGTGAGTGTTTGGTGCTGGCCATGTAAGTTCTGGGAGAGTGTTTGGGGCTTTCTGTGTGAGTTCTGGGTGAGTGTTTGGGGCTGGCTGTGTGAGTTCTGGGTAAGTATTTGGGGCTGGCTGTGTGAGTTCTGGGTGAGTGTTTGGTGCTGGCCGTGTGAGTTCTGGGTGAGTGTTTGGGGCTGGCTGTGTTATTTCTGGGTGAGTGTTTGGGGCTTGCTGTGTGAGTTCTGGGTGAGGGTTTGGGGCTTGCTGTGTGAGTTCTGGGTGAGTGTTTGGTGCTGGCCGTGTGAGTTCTGGGTGAGTGTTTGGGGCTGGCTGTGGGAGTTCTGGGTGAGTGTTTTGGGCTGGCTGTGTGAGTTCTGGGTGAGGGTTTGTTGTTGGCTGTGTGAGTTCTGGGTGAGTGTTTGGTGCTGGCCGTGTGAGTTCTGGGTGAGTGTTTGGGGCTGGTTGTGTGAGTTCTGGGTGAGTGTTTGGGGGTGGCTGTGTGAGTTCTGGGTGAGTATTTTGTGCTGGCCATGTGAGTTCTGGGAGAGTGTTTGGGGCTGGCTGTGTGAGTTCTGGGTGAGTGTTTGGGGCTGGCTGTGTGAGTTTCTGGGTGAGTGTTTGGGGCTGGCTGTGTGAGTTCTGGGTGAGGTTTTGGGGCTGGCTGTGTGAGTTCTGGGTGAGTGTTTGGAGCTGGCTGTGTGAGTTCTGGGTGAGTGTTTGGGGCTGGCTGTGTGAGTTCTGGGTGAGTGCTGGGGCTGGCTGTGTGAGTTCTGGGTGAGTGTTTGGGGCTGGCTGTGTGAGTTCTGGGTGAGTGTTTGGGGCTCGCTGTGTGAGTTCTAGGTGAGGATTTGGGGCTGGCTGTGTGAGTTCTGGGTGAGGGTTTGGGGCTGGCTGTGTGAGTTCTGGGTGAGTGTTTGGGGCTGGCTGTGTGAGTTCTGGGTGAGGGTTGGAGATGGCTGTATGAGTTCTGGGTGAGAGATTAGGGCTGGCCGTGTGCGTTCTGGGTGAGTGTTTGGGGCTGGCTGTGTGAGTTCTGGGTAAGTATTTGGGGCTGGCTGTGTGAGTTTTGGGTGAGTGTTTGGTGCTGGCCGTGTGAGTTCTGGGTGAGTGTTTGGGGCTGGCTGTGTTATTTCTGGGTGAGTGTTTGGGGCTGGCTGTGTGAGTTCTGGGTGAGGGTTTGGGGCTTGCTGTGTGAGTTCTGGGTGAGTGTTTGGTGCTGGCCGTGTGAGTTCTGGGTGAGTGTTTGGGGCTTGCTGTGTGAGTTCTGGGTGAGTGTTTGGGGCTGGCTGTGTGAGTTCTGGGTGAGGGTTTGTTGTTGGCTGTGTGAGTTCTGGGTGAGTGTTTGGTGCTGGCCGTGTGAGTTCTGGGTGAGTGTTTGGGGCTGGTTGTGTGAGTTCTGGGTGAGTGTTTGGGGGTGGCTGTGTGAGTTCTGGGTGAGTATTTTGTGCTGGCCATGTGAGTTCTGGGAGAGTGTTTGGGGCTGGCTGTGTGAGTTCTGGGTGAGTGTTTGGGGCTGGCTGTGTGAGTTTCTGGGTGAGTGTTTGGGGCTGGCTGTGTGAGTTCTGGGTGAGGTTTTGGGGCTGGCTGTGTGAGTTCTGGGTGAGTGTTTGGGGCTGGCTGTGTGAGTTCTGTGTGAGTGTTTGGGGCTGGATGTGTGAGTTCTGGGTGAGGGATTGGGGCTGGCTGTGTGAGTTCTGGGTGAGGGATTAGGGCTGGCGGTTTGAGTTCTGGGTGAGTGTTTGGGGCTGGCTGTGTGAGTTCTGGGTCAGTGTTTGGGGCTGGCTGTGTGAGTTCTGGGTGAGGGTTTGTCGCTATCTGTGTGAGTTCTGGGTGAGTGTTTGGTGCTGGCTGTGTGAGTTCTGGGTGAGTGTTTGGTGCTGGCCGTGTGAGTTCTGGGTGAGTGTTTGGGGCTGGCTGTGTTATTTCTGGGTGAGTGTTTGGGGCTGGCTGTGTGAGTTCTGGGTGAGGGTTTGGGGCTTGCTGTGTGAGTTCTGGGTGAGTGTTTGGTGCTGGCCGTGTGAGTTCTGGGTGAGTGTTTGGGGCTGGCTGTGTGAGTTCTGGGTGAGTGTTTGGGGCTGGCTGTGTGAGTTCTGGGTGAGGGTTTGTTTTTGGCTGTGTGAGTTCTGGGTGAGTGTTTGGTGCTGGCCGTGTGAGTTCTGGGTGAGTGTTTGGGGCTGGTTGTGTGAGTTCTGGGTGAGTGTTTGGGGGTGGCTGTGTGAGTTCTGGGTGAGTATTTTGTGCTGGCCATGTGAGTTCTGGGAGAGTGTTTGGGGCTGGCTGTGTGAGTTCTGGGTGAGTGTTTGGGGCTGGCTGTTTGAGTTTCTGGGTGAGTGTTTGGGGCTGGCTGTGTGAGTTCTGGGTGAGGTTTTGGGGCTGGCTGTGTGAGTTCTGGGTGAGTGTTTGGTGCTGGCCGTGTGAGTTCTGGGTGAGTGTTTGGGGCTGGCTGTGTGAGTTCTGGGTGAGTGTTTCGGGGTGGCTGTGTGAGTTCTGGGTGAGTGTTTGGTGCTGGCCATGTAAGTTCTGGGAGAGTGTTTGGGGCTTTCTGTGTGAGTTCTGGGTGAGTGTTTGGGGCTGGCTGTGTGAGTGCTGGGTGAGGGTTTGGAGCTGGCTGTGTGAGTTCTGGGTGAGGGTTTGGGGCTGGCTGTGTGAGTTCTGGGTGAGTGTTTGGGGCTGGCTGTGTGAATGCTGGGTTAGGGTTTTGGGCTGGCTGTGTGAGTCCTGGGTGAGTGTTTGGGGCTGGCTGTGTGAGTTCTGGGTGAGGGTTTGGGGCTTGCTGTGTGAGTTCTGGGTGAGGGTATGGGGCTGGCTGTGTGAGTTCTGGGTGAGTGTTTGGGGGTGCCTGTGTGAGTTCTGGGTGAGTGCTTGGGGCTGGCTGTGTGAGTTCTGGGTGAGTGTTTGGGGCTGGCTGTGTGAGTTCTGGATGAGTGTTTGGGGCTGGCTGTGTGAGTTCTAGGTGAGAGTTTGGGGCTGGCTGTGTGATTTCTGGGTGAGTGTTTGGGGCTGGCTGTGTGAGTTCTGGGTGAGTGTTTGAGGCTGGCTGTGTGAGTTCTGGGTGAGGGTTTGGAGCTGGCTGTGTGAGTTCTGGGTGAGTGTTTGGGGCTGGCTGTGTGAGTTCTGGGTGAGTGCTGGGGCTGGCTGTGTGAGTTCTGGGTGAGTGTTTGGGGCTGGCTGTGTGAGTTCTGGGTGAGTGTTTGGGGCTCGCTGTGTGAGTTCTAGGTGAGGATTTGGGGCTGGCTGTGTGAGTTCTGGCTGAGGGTTTGGGGCTGGCTGTGTGAGTTCTGGGTGAGTGTTTGGGGCTGGCTGTGTGAGTTCTGGGTGAGGGTTTGGAGATGGCTGTATGAGTTCTGGGTGAGAGATTAGGGCTGGCCGTGTGCGTTCTGGGTAAGTGTTTGGGGCTGGCTGTGTGAGTTCTGGGTGAGTGTTTGGGGCTGGCTGTTTGAGTTTCTGGGTGAGTGTTTGGGGCTGGCTGTGTGAGTTCTGGGTGAGGTTTTGGGGCTGGCTGTGTGAGTTCTGGGTGAGTGTTTGGTGCTGGCCGTGTGAGTTCTGGGTGAGTGTTTGGGGCTGGCTGTGTGAGTTCTGGGTGAGTGTTTCGGGGTGGCTGTGTGAGTTCTGGGTGAGTGTTTGGTGCTGGCCATGTAAGTTCTGGGAGAGTGTTTGGGGCTTTCTGTGTGAGTTCTGGGTGAGTGTTTGGGGCTGGCTGTGTGAGTGCTGGGTGAGGGTTTGGAGCTGGCTGTGTGAGTTCTGGGTGAGGGTTTGGGGCTGGCTGTGTGAGTTCTGGGTGAGTGTTTGGGGCTGGCTGTGTGAATGCTGGGTTAGGGTTTTGGGCTGGCTGTGTGAGTCCTGGGTGAGTGTTTGGGGCTGGCTGTGTGAGTTCTGGGTGAGGGTTTGGGGCTTGAGGTGTGAGTTCTGGGTGAGGGTATGGGGCTGGCTGTGTGAGTTCTGGGTGAGTGTTTGGGGGTGCCTGTGTGAGTTCTGGGTGAGTGCTTGGGGCTGGCTGTGTGAGTTCTGGGTGAGTGTTTGGGGCTGGCTGTGTGAGTTCTGGATGAGTGTTTGGGGCTGGCTGTGTGAGTTCTAGGTGAGAGTTTGGGGCTGGCTGTGTGATTTCTGGGTGAGTGTTTGGGGCTGGCTGTGTGAGTTCTGGGTGAGTGTTTGAGGCTGGCTGTGTGAGTTCTGGGTGAGGGTTTGGAGCTGGCTGTGTGAGTTCTGGGTGAGTGTTTGGGGCTGGCTGTGTGAGTTCTGGGTGAGTGCTGGGGCTGGCTGTGTGAGTTCTGGGTGAGTGTTTGGGGCTAGCTGTGTGAGTTCTGGGTGAGTGTTTGGGGCTCGCTGTGTGAGTTCTAGGTGAGGATTTGGGGCTGGCTGTGTGAGTTCTGGGTGAGGGTTTGGGGCTGGCTGTGTGAGTTCTGGGTGAGTGTTTGGGGCTGGCTGTCTGAGTTCTGGGTGAGGGTTTGGAGATGGCTGTATGAGTTCTGGGTGAGAGATTAGGGCTGGCCGTGTGCGTTCTGGGTGAGTGTTTGGGGCTGGCTGTGTGAGTTCTGGGTAAGTATTTGGGGCTGGCTGTGTGAGTTCTGGGTGAGTGTTTGGTGCTGGCCGTGTGAGTTCTGGGTGAGTGTTTGGGGCTGGCTGTGTTATTTCTGGGTGAGTGTTTGGGGCTGGCTGTGTGAGTTCTGGGTGAGGGTTTGGGGCTTGCTGTGTGAGTTCTGGGTGAGTGTTTGGTGCTGGCCGTGTGAGTTCTGGGTGAGTGTTTGGGGCTGGCTGTGTGAGTTCTGGGTGAGTTTTTGGGGCTGGCTGTGTGAGTTCTGGGTGAGGGTTTGTTGTTGGCTGTGTGAGTTCTGGGTGAGTGTTTGGTGCTGGCCGTGTGAGTTCTGGGTGAGTGTTTGGGGCTGGTTGAGTGAGTTCTGGGTGAGTGTTTGGGGGTGGCTGTGTGAGTTCTGGGTGAGTATTTTGTGCTGGCCATGTGAGTTCTGGGAGAGTGTTTGGGGCTGGCTGTGTGAGTTCTGGGTGAGTGTTTGGGGCTGGCTGTGTGAGTTTCTGGGTGAGTGTTTGGGGCTGGCTGTGTGAGTTCTGGGTGAGGTTTTGGGGCTGGCTGTGTGAGTTCTGGGTGAGTGTTTGGAGCTGGCTGTGTGAGTTCTGGGTGAGTGTTTGGGGCTGGCTGTGTGAGTTCTGGGTGAGTGCTGGGGCTGGCTGTGTGAGTTCTGGGTGAGTGTTTGGGGCTGGCTGTGTGAGTTCTGGGTGAGTGTTTGGGGCTCGCTGTGTGAGTTCTAGGTGAGGATTTGGGGCTGGCTGTGTGAGTTCTGGGTGAGGGTTTGGGGCTGGCTGTGTGAGTTCTGGGTGAGTGTTTGGGGCTGGCTGTGTGAGTTCTGGGTGAGGGTTTGGAGATGGCTGTATGAGTTCTGGGTGAGAGATTAGGGCTGGCCGTGTGCGTTCTGGGTGAGTGTTTGGGGCTGGCTGTGTGAGTTCTGGGTAAGTATTTGGGGCTGGCTGTGTGAGTTCTGGGTGAGTGTTTGGTGCTGGCCGTGTGAGTTCTGGGTGAGTGTTTGGGGCTGGCTGTGTTATTTCTGGGTGAGTGTTTGGGGCTGGCTGTGTGAGTTCTGGGTGAGGGTTTGGGGCTTGCTGTGTGAGTTCTGGGTGAGTGTTTGGTGCTGGCCGTGTGAGTTCTGGGTGAGTGTTTGGGGCTGGCTGTGTGAGTTCTGGGTGAGTGTTTGGGGCTGGCTGTGTGAGTTCTGGGTGAGGGTTTGGTGCTGGCCGTGTGAGTTCTGGGTGAGTGTTTGGGGCTGGCTGTGTGAGTTCTGGGTGAGTGTTTGGGGCTGGCTGTGTGAGTTCTGGGTGAGGGTTTGTCGCTATCTGTGTGAGTTCTGGGTGAGTGCTTGGTGCTGGCCGTGTGAGTTCTGGGTGAGTGTTTGGGGGTGGCTGTGTGAGTTCTGGGTGAGTATTTTGTGCTGGCCATGTGAGTTCTGGGAGAGTGTTTGGGGCTGGCTGTGTGAGTTCTGGGTGAGTGTTTGGTGCTGGCCGTGTGAGTTCTGGGTGAGTGTTTGGGGCTGGTTGTGTGAGTTCTGGGTGAGTGTTTGGGGGTGGCTGTGTGAGTTCTGGGTGAGTATTTTGTGCTGGCCATGTGAGTTCTGGGAGAGTGTTTGGGGCTGGCTGTGTGAGTTCTGGGTGAGTGTTTGGGGCTGGCTGTTTGAGTTTCTGGGTGAGTGTTTGGGGCTGGCTGTGTGAGTTCTGGGTGAGGTTTTGGGGCTGGCTGTGTGAGTTCTGGGTGAGTGTTTGGTGCAGGCCGTGTGAGTTCTGGGTGAGTGTTTGGGGCTGGCTGTGTGAGTTCTGGGTGAGTGTTTCGGGGTGGCTGTGTGAGTTCTGGGTGAGTGTTTGGTGCTGGCCATGTAAGTTCTGGGAGAGTGTTTGGGGCTTTCTGTGTGAGTTCTGGGTGAGTGTTTGGGGCTGGCTGTGTGAGTGCTGGGTGAGGGTTTGGAGCTGGCTGTTTGAGTTCTGGGTGAGGGTTTGGGGCTGGCTGTGTGAGTTCTGGGTGAGTGTTTGGGGCTGGCTGTGTGAATGCTGGGTTAGGGTTTTGGGCTGGCTGTGTGAGTCCTGGGTGAGTGTTTGGGGCTGGCTGTGTGAGTTCTGGGTGAGGGTTTGGGGCTTGCTGTGTGAGTTCTGGGTGAGGGTATGGGGCTGGCTGTGTGAGTTCTGGGTGAGTGTTTGGGGGTGCCTGTGTGAGTTCTGGGTGAGTGCTTGGGGCTGGCTGTGTGAGTTCTGGGTGAGTGTTTGGGGCTGGCTGTGTGAGTTCTGGATGAGTGTTTGGGGCTGGCTGTGTGAGTTCTAGGTGAGAGTTTGGGGCTGGCTGTGTGATTTCTGGGTGAGTGTTTGGGGCTGGCTGTGTGAGTTCTGGGTGAGTGTTTGAGGCTGGTTGTGTGAGTTCTGGGTGAGGGTTTGGAGCTGGCTGTGTGAGTTCTGGGTGAGTGTTTGGGGCTGGCTGTGTGAGTTCTGGGTGAGTGCTGGGGCTGGCTGTGTGAGTTCTGGGTGAGTGTTTGGGGCTGGCTGTGTGAGTTCTGGGTGAGTGTTTGGGGCTCGCTGTGTGAGTTCTAGGTGAGGATTTGGGGCTGGCTGTGTGAGTTCTGGGTGAGGGTTTGGGGCTGGCTGTGTGAGTTCTGGGTGAGTGTTTGGGGCTGGCTGTGTGAGTTCTGGGTGAAGGTTTGGAGATGGCTGTATGAGTTCTGGGTGAGAGATTAGGGCTGGCCGTGTGCGTTCTGGGTAAGTGTTTGGGGCTGGCTGTGTGAGTTCTGGGTAAGTATTTGGGGCTGGCTGTGTGAGTTCTGGGTGAGTGTTTGGTGCTGGCCGTGTGAGTTCTGGGTGAGTGTTTGGGGCTGGCTGTGTTATTTCTGGGTGAGTGTTTGGGGCTGGCTGTGTGAGTTCTGGGTGAGGGTTTGGGGCTTGCTGTGTGAGTTCTGGGTGAGTGTTTGGTGCTGGCCGTGTGAGTTCTGGATGAATGTTTGGGGCTGGCTGTGTGAGTTCTGGGTGAGTGTTTGGGGCTGGCTGTGTGAGTTCTGGGTGAGGGTTTGTTGTTGGCTGTGTGAGTTCTGGGTGAGTGTTTGGTGCTGGCCGTGTGAGTTCTGGGTGAGTGTTTGGGGCTGGTTGTGTGAGTTCTGGGTGAGTGTTTGGGGGTGGCTGTGTGAGTTCTGGGTGAGTATTTTGTGCTGGCCATGTGAGTTCTGGGAGAGTGTTTGGGGCTGGCTGTGTGAGTTCTGGGTGAGTGTTTGGGGCTGGCTGTGTGAGTTTCTGGGTGAGTGTTTGGGGCTGGCTGTGTGAGTTCTGGGTGAGGTTTTGGGGCTGGCTGTGTGAGTTCTGGGTGAGTGTTTGGAGCTGGCTGTGTGAGTTCTGGGTGAGTGTTTGGGGCTGGCTGTGTGAGTTCTGTGTGAGTGTTTGGGGCTGGATGTGTGAGTTCTGGGTGAGGGATTGGGGCTGGCTGTGTGAGTTCTGGGTGAGGGATTGGGGCTGGCGGTTTGAGTTCTGGGTGAGTGTTTGGGGCTGGCTGTGTGAGTTCTGGGTCAGTGTTTGGGGCTGGCTGTGTGAGTTCTGGGTGAGGGTTTGTTGTTGGCTGTGTGAGTTCTGGGTGAGTGTTTGGTGCTGGCCGTGTGAGTTCTGGGTGAGTGTTTGGGGCTGGTTGTGTGAGTTCTGGGTGAGTGTTTGGGGGTGGCTGTGTGAGTTCTGGGTGAGTATTTTGTGCTGGCCATGTGAGTTCTGGGAGAGTATTTGGGGCTGGCTGTGTGAGTTCTGGGTGAGTGTTTGGGGCTGGCTGTTTGAGTTTCTGGGTGAGTGTTTGGGGCTGGCTGTGTGAGTTCTGGGTGAGGTTTTGGGGCTGGCTGTGTGAGTTCTGGGTGAGTGTTTGGTGCTGGCCGTGTGAGTTCTGGGTGAGTGTTTGGGGCTGGCTGTGTGAGTTCTGGGTGAGTGTTTCGGGGTGGCTGTGTGAGTTCTGGGTGAGTGTTTGGTGCTGGCCATGTAAGTTCTGGGAGAGTGTTTGGGGCTTTCTGTGTGACTTCTGGGTGAGTGTTTGGGACTGGCTGTGTGAGTGCTGGGTGAGGGTTTGGAGCTGGCTGTGTGAGTTCTGGGTGAGGGTTTGGGGCTGGCTGTGTGAGTTCTGGGTGAGTGTTTGGGGCTGGCTGTGTGAATGCTGGGTTAGGGTTTTGGGCTGGCTGTGTGAGTCCTGGGTGTGTGTTTGGGGCTGGCTGTGTGAGTTCTGGGTGAGGGTTTGGGGCTTGATTTGTGAGTTCTGGGTGAGGGTATGGGGCTGGCTGTGTGAGTTCTGGGTGAGTGTTTGGGGGTGCCTGTGTGAGTTCTGGGTGAGTGCTTGGGGCTGGCTGTGTGAGTTCTGGGTGAGTGTTTGGGGCTGGCTGTGTGAGTTCTGGATGAGTGTTTGGGGCTGGCTGTGTGAGTTCTAGGTGAGAGTTTGGGGCTGGCTGTGTGATTTCTGGGTGAGTGTTTGGGGCTGGCTGTGTGAGTTCTGGGTGAGTGTTTGAGGCTGGCTGTGTGAGTTCTGGGTGAGGGTTTGGAGCTGGCTGTGTGAGTTCTGGGTGAGTGTTTGGGGCTGGCTGTGTGAGTTCTGGGTGAGTGCTGGGGCTGGCTGTGTGAGTTCTGGGTGAGTGTTTGGGGCTAGCTGTGTGAGTTCTGGGTGAGTGTTTGGGGCTCGCTGTGTGAGTTCTAGGTGAGGATTTGGGGCTGGCTGTGTGAGTTCTGGGTGAGGGTTTGTGGCTGGCTGTGTGAGTTCTGGGTGAGTGTTTGGGGCTGGCTGTCTGAGTTCTGGGTGAGGGTTTGGAGATGGCTGTATGAGTTCTGGGTGAGAGATTAGGGCTGGCCGTGTGCGTTCTGGGTGAGTGTTTGGGGCTGGCTGTGTGAGTTCTGGGTAAGTATTTGGGGCTGGCTGTGTGAGTTCTGGGTGAGTGTTTGGTGCTGGCCGTGTGAGTTCTGGGTGAGTGTTTGGGGCTGGCTGTGTTATTTCTGGGTGAGTGTTTGGGGCTGGCTGTGTGAGTTCTGGGTGAGGGTTTGGGGCTTGCTGTGTGAGTTCTGGGTGAGTGTTTGGTGCTGGCCGTGTGAGTTCTGGGTGAGTGTTTGGGGCTGGCTGTGTGAGTTCTGGGTGAGTTTTTGGGGCTGGCTGTGTGAGTTCTGGGTGAGGGTTTGTTGTTGGCTGTGTGAGTTCTGGGTGAGTGTTTGGTGCTGGCCGTGTGAGTTCTGGGTGAGTGTTTGGGGCTGGTTGTGTGAGTTCTGGGTGAGTGTTTGGGGGTGGCTGTGTGAGTTCTGGGTGAGTATTTTGTGCTGGCCATGTGAGTTCTGGGAGAGTGTTTGGGGCTGGCTGTGTGAGTTCTGGGTGAGTGTTTGGGGCTGGCTGTGTGAGTTTCTGGGTGAGTGTTTGGGGCTGGCTGTGTAAGTTCTGGGTGAGGTTTTGGGGCTGGCTGTGTGAGTTCTGGGTGAGTGTTTGGAGCTGGCTGTGTGAGTTCTGGGTGAGTGTTTGGGGCTGGCTGTGTGAGTTCTGGGTGAGTGCTGGGGCTGGCTGTGTGAGTTCTGGGTGAGTGTTTGGGGCTGGCTGTGTGAGTTCTGGGTGAGTGTTTGGGGCTCGCTGTGTGAGTTCTAGGTGAGGATTTGGGGCTGGCTGTGTGAGTTCTGGGTGAGGGTTTGGGGCTGGCTGTGTGAGTTCTGGGTGAGTGTTTGGGGCTGGCTGTGTGAGTTCTGGGTGAGGGTTTGGAGATGGCTGTATGAGTTCTGGGTGAGAGATTAGGGCTGGCCGTGTGCGTTCTGGGTGAGTGTTTGGGGCTTGCTGTGTGAGTTCTGGGTAAGTATTTGGGGCTGGCTGTGTGAGTTCTGGGTGAGTGTTTGGTGCTGGCCGTGTGAGTTCTGGGTGAGTGTTTGGGGCTGGCTGTGTTATTTCTGGGTGAGTGTTTGGGGCTGGCTGTGTGAGTTCTGGGTGAGGGTTTGGGGCTTGCTGTGTGAGTTCTGGGTGAGTGTTTGGTGCTGGCCGTGTGAGTTCTGGGTGAGTGTTTGGGGCTGGCTGTGTGAGTTCTGGGTGAGTGTTTGGGGCTGGTTGTGTGAGTTCTGGGTGAGTGTTTGGGGGTGGCTGTGTGAGTTCTGGGTGAGTATTTTGTGCTGGCCATGTGAGTTCTGGGAGAGTGTTTGGGGCTGGCTGTGTGAGTTCTGGGTGAGTGTTTGGGGCTGGCTGTGTGAGTTTCTGGGTGAGTGTTTGGGGCTGGCTGTGTGAGTTCTGGGTGAGGTTTTGGGGCTGGCTGTGTGAGTTCTGGGTGAGTGTTTGGGGCTGGCTGTGTGAGTTCTGAGTGAGTGTTTGGGGCTGGATGTGTGAGTTCTGGGTGAGGGATTGGGGCTGGCTGTGTGAGTTCTGGGTGAGGGATTGGGGCTGGCGGTTTGAGTTCTGGGTGAGTGTTTGGGGCTTGCTGTGTGAGTTCTGGGTGAGTGTTTGGGGCTGGCTGTGTTATTTCTGGGTGAGTGTTTGGGGCTGGCTGTGTGAGTTCTGGGTGAGGGTTTGGGGCTTGCTGTGTGAGTTCTGGGTGAGTGTTTGGTGCTGGCCGTGTGAGTTCTGGGTGAGTGTTTGGGGCTGGCTGTGTGAGTTCTGGGTGAGTGTTTGGGGCTGGCTGTGTGAGTTCTGGGTGAGGGTTTGTTGTTGGCTGTGTGAGTTCTGGGTGAGTGTTTGGTGCTGGCCGTGTGAGTTCTGGGTGAGTGTTTGGGGCTGGTTGTGTGAGTTCCGGGTGAGTGTTTGGGGGTGGCTGTGTGAGTTCTGGGTGAGTATTTTGTGCTGGCCATGTGAGTTCTGGGAGAGTGTTTGGGGCTGGCTGTGTGAGTTCTGGGTGAGTGTTTGGGGCTGGCTGTTTGAGTTTCTGGGTGAGTGTTTGGGGCTGGCTGTGTGAGTTCTGGGTGAGGTTTTGGGGCTGGCTGTGTGAGTTCTGGGTGAGTGTTTGGTGCTGGCCGTGTGAGTTCTGGGTGAGTGTTTGGGGCTGGCTGTGTGAGTTCTGGGTGAGTGTTTCGGGGTGGCTGTGTGAGTTCTGGGTGAGTGTTTGGTGCTGGCCATGTAAGTTCTGGGAGAGTGTTTGGGGCTTTCTGTGTGAGTTCTGGGTGAGTGTTTGGGGCTGGCTGTGTGAGTTCTGGGTGAGGGTTTGGGGCTGGCTGTGTGAGTTCTGGGTGAGTGTTTGGGGCTGGCTGTGTGAATGCTGGGTTAGAGTTTTGGGCTGGCTGTGTGAGTCCTGGGTGAGTGTTTGGGGCTGGCTGTGTGAGTTCTGGGTGAGGGTTTGGGGCTTGCTGTGTGAGTTCTGGGTGAGGGTATGGGGCTGGCTGTGTGAGTTCTGGGTGAGTGTTTGGGGGTGCCTGTGTGAGTTCTGGGTGAGTGCTTGGGGCTGGCTGTGTGAGTTCTGGGTGAGTGTTTGGGGCTGGCTGTGTGAGTTCTGGATGAGTGTTTGGGGCTGGCTGTGTGAGTTCTAGGTGAGAGTTTGGGGCTGGCTGTGTGATTTCTGGGTGAGTGTTTGGGGCTGGCTGTGTGAGTTCTGGGTGAGTGTTTGAGGCTGGCTGTGTGAGTTCTGGGTGAGGGTTTGGAGCTGGCTGTGTGAGTTCTGGGTGAGTGTTTGGGGCTGGCTGTGTGAGTTCTGGGTGAGTGGTGGGGCTGGCTGTGTGAGTTCTGGGTGAGTGTTTGGGGCTGGCTGTGTGAGTTCTGGGTGAGTGTTTGGGGCTCGCTGTGTGAGTTCTAGGTGAGGATTTGGGGCTGGCTGTGTGAGTTCTGGGTGAGGGTTTTGGGCTGGCTGTGTGAGTTCTGGGTGAGTGTTTGGGGCTGGCTGTGTGAGTTCTGGGTGAGGGTTTGGAGATGGCTGTATGAGTTCTGGGTGAGAGATTAGGGCTGGCCGTGTGCGTTCTGGGTAAGTGTTTGGGGCTGGCTGTGTGAGTTCTGGGTAAGTATTTGGGGCTGTCTGTGTGAGTTCTGGGTGAGTGTTTGGTGCTGGCCGTGTGAGTTCTGGGTGAGTGTTTGGGGCTGGCTGTGTTATTTCTGGGTGAGTGTTTGGGGCTGGCTGTGTGAGTTCTGGGTGAGGGTTTGGGGCTTGCTGTGTGAGTTCTGGGTGAGTGTTTGGTGCTGGCCGTGTGAGTTCTGGGTGAGTGTTTGGGGCTGGCTGTGTGAGTTCTGGGTGAGTGTTTGGGGCTGGCTGTGTGAGTTCTGGGTGAGGGTTTGTTGTTGGCTGTGTGAGTTCTGGGTGAGTGTTTGGTGCTGGCCGTGTGAGTTCTGGGTGAGTGTTTGGGGCTGGTTGTGTGAGTTCTGGGTGAGTGTTTGGGGGTGGCTGTGTGAGTTCTGGGTGAGTATTTTGTGCTGGCCATGTGAGTTCTGGGATAGTGTTTGGGGCTGGCTGTGTGAGTTCTGGGTGAGTGTTTGGGGCTGGCTGTGTGAGTTTCTGGGTGAGTGTTTGGGGCTGGCTGTGTGAGTTCTGGGTGAGGTTTTGGGGCTGGCTGTGTGAGTTCTGGGTGAGTGTTTGGAGCTGGCTGTGTGAGTTCTGGGTGAGTGTTTGGGGCTGGCTGTGTGAGTTCTGGGTGAGTGTTTGAGGCTGGCTGTGTGAGTTCTGGGTGAGGGTTTGGAGCTGGCTGTGTGAGTTCTGGGTGAGTGTTTGGGGCTGGCTGTGTGAGTTCTGGGTGAGTGGTGGGGCTGGCTGTGTGAGTTCTGGGTGAGTGTTTGGGGCTGGCTGTGTGAGTTCTGGGTGAGTGTTTGGGGCTCGCTGTGTGAGTTCTAGGTGAGGATTTGGGGCTGGCTGTGTGAGTTCTGGGTGAGGGTTTTGGGCTGGCTGTGTGAGTTCTGGGTGAGTGTTTGGGGCTGGCTGTGTGAGTTCTGGGTGAGGGTTTGGAGATGGCTGTATGAGTTCTGGGTGAGAGATTAGGGCTGGCCGTGTGCGTTCTGGGTAAGTGTTTGGGGCTGGCTGTGTGAGTTCTGGGTAAGTATTTGGGGCTGTCTGTGTGAGTTCTGGGTGAGTGTTTGGTGCTGGCCGTGTGAGTTCTGGGTGAGTGTTTGGGGCTGGCTGTGTTATTTCTGGGTGAGTGTTTGGGGCTGGCTGTGTGAGTTCTGGGTGAGGGTTTGGGGCTTGCTGTGTGAGTTCTGGGTGAGTGTTTGGTGCTGGCCGTGTGAGTTCTGGGTGAGTGTTTGGGGCTGGCTGTGTGAGTTCTGGGTGAGTGTTTGGGGCTGGCTGTGTGAGTTCTGGGTGAGGGTTTGTTGTTGGCTGTGTGAGTTCTGGGTGAGTGTTTGGTGCTGGCCGTGTGAGTTCTGGGTGAGTGTTTGGGGCTGGTTGTGTGAGTTCTGGGTGAGTGTTTGGGGGTGGCTGTGTGAGTTCTGGGTGAGTATTTTGTGCTGGCCATGTGAGTTCTGGGATAGTGTTTGGGGCTGGCTGTGTGAGTTCTGGGTGAGTGTTTGGGGCTGGCTGTGTGAGTTTCTGGGTGAGTGTTTGGGGCTGGCTGTGTGAGTTCTGGGTGAGGTTTTGGGGCTGGCTGTGTGAGTTCTGGGTGAGTGTTTGGAGCTGGCTGTGTGAGTTCTGGGTGAGTGTTTGGGGCTGGCTGTGTGAGTTCTGTGTGAGTGTTTGGGGCTGGATGTGTGAGTTCTGGGTGAGGGATTGGGGCTGGCTGTGTGAGTTCTGGGTGAGGGATTGGGGCTGGCGGTTTGAGTTCTGGGTGAGTGTTTGGGGCTGGCTGTGTGAGTTCTGGGTCAGTGTTTGGGGCTGGCTGTGTGAGTTCTGGGTGAGGGTTTGTCGCTATCTGTGTGAGTTCTGGGTGAGTGTTTGGTGCTGGCCGTGTGAGTTCTGGGTGTGTGTTTGGGGCTGGCTGTGTGAGTTCTGGGTGAGTGTTTCGGGGTGGCTGTGTGAGTTCTGGGTGAGTGTTTGGGGCTGGCTGTGTGAGTTCTGGGTGAGTGTTTGGTGCTGGCCGTGTGAGTTCTGGGTGAGTGTTTGGGGCTGGTTGTGTGAGTTCTGGGTGAGTGTTTGGGGGTGGCTGTGTGAGTTCTGGGTGAGTATTTTGTGCTGGCCATGTGAGTTCTGGGAGAGTGTTTGGGGCTGGCTGTGTGAGTTCTGGGTGAGTGTTTGGGGCTGGCTGTGTGAGTTTCTGGGTGAGTGTTTGGGGCTGGCTGTGTGAGTTCTGGGTGTCGTTTTGGGGCTGGCTGTGTGAGTTCTGGGTGAGTGTTTGGAGCTGGCTGTGTGAGTTCTGGGTGAGTGTTTGGGGCTGGCTGTGTGAGTTCTGTGTGAGTGTTTGGGGCTGGATGTGTGAGTTCTGGGTGAGGGATTGGGGCTGGCTGTGTGAGTTCTGGGTGAGGGATTGGGGCTGGCGGTTTGAGTTCTGGGTGAGTGTTTGGGGCTGGCTGTGTGAGTTCTGGGTCAGTGTTTGGGGCTGGCTGTGTGAGTTCTGGGTGAGGGTTTGTCGCTATCTGTGTGAGTTCTGGGTGAGTGTTTGGTGCTGGCCGTGTGAGTTCTGGGTGAGTGTTTGGGGCTGGCTGTGTGAGTTCTGGGTGAGTGTTTGGGGCTGGCTGTGTGAGTTCTGGGTGAGTGTTTGGGGCTGGCTGTGTGAGTTCTGTGTGAGTGTTTGGGGCTGGATGTGTGAGTTCTGGGTGAGGGATTGGGGCTGGCTGTGTGAGTTCTGGGTGAGGGATTGGGGCTGGCGGTTTGAGTTCTGGGTGAGTGTTTGGGGCTGGCTGTGTGAGTTCTGGGTCAGTGTTTGGGGCTGGCTGTGTGAGTTCTGGGTGAGGGTTTGTCGCTATCTGTGTGAGTTCTGGGTGAGTGTTTGGTGCTGGCCGTGTGAGTTCTGGGTGAGTGTTTGGGGCTGGCTGTGTGAGTTCTGGGTGAGTGTTT
Organism: Petromyzon marinus; assembly: GCF_048934315.1. Taxonomy (NCBI): domain Eukaryota; kingdom Metazoa; phylum Chordata; class Hyperoartia; order Petromyzontiformes; family Petromyzontidae; genus Petromyzon; species Petromyzon marinus. Next base: position 5,328,567 of record NC_133690.1, on the reverse strand, counting down.
CGGGGTGGCTGTGTGAGTTCTGGGTGAGTGTTTGGGGCTGGCTGTGTGAGTTCTGGGTGAGTGTTTGGTGCTGGCCGTGTGAGTTCTGGGTGAGTGTTTGGGGCTGGTTGTGTGAGTTCTGGGTGAGTGTTTGGGGGTGGCTGTGTGAGTTCTGGGTGAGTATTTTGTGCTGGCCATGTGAGTTCTGGGAGAGTGTTTGGGGCTGGCTGTGTGAGTTCTGGGTGAGTGTTTGGGGCTGGCTGTGTGAGTTTCTGGGTGAGTGTTTGGGGCTGGCTGTGTGAGTTCTGGGTGTCGTTTTGGGGCTGGCTTATGTGAGTTCTGGGTGAGTGTTTGGAGCTGGCTGTGTGAGTTCTGGGTGAGTGTTTGGGGCTGGCTGTGTGAGTTCTGTGTGAGTGTTTGGGGCTGGATGTGTGAGTTCTGGGTGAGGGATTGGGGCTGGCTGTGTGAGTTCTGGGTGAGGGATTGGGGCTGGCGGTTTGAGTTCTGGGTGAGTGTTTGGGGCTGGCTGTGTGAGTTCTGGGTCAGTGTTTGGGGCTGGCTGTGTGAGTTCTGGGTGAGGGTTTGTCGCTATCTGTGTGAGTTCTGGGTGAGTGTTTGGTGCTGGCCGTGTGAGTTCTGGGTGAGTGTTTGGGGCTGGCTGTGTGAGTTCTGGGTGAGTGTTTGGGGCTGGCTGTGTGAGTTCTGGGTGAGGGTTTGTTGTTGGCTGTGTGAGTTCTGGGTGAGTGTTTGGTGCTGGCCGTGTGAGTTCTGGGTGAGTGTTTGGGGCTGGTTGTGTGAGTTCTGGGTGAGTGTTTGGGTGTGGCTGTGTGAGTTCTGGGTGAGTATTTTGTGCTGGCCATGTGAGTTCTGGGAGAGTGTTTAGGGCTGGCTGTGTGAGTTCTGGGTGAGTGTTTGGGGCTGGCTGTTTGAGTTTCTGGGTGAGTGTTTGGGGCTGGCTGTGTGAGTTCTGGGTGAGGTTTTGGGGCTGGCTGTGTGAGTTCTGGGTGAGTGTTTGGTGCTGGCCGTGTGAGTTCTGGGTGAGTGTTTGGGGCTGGCTGTGTGAGTTCTGGGTGAGTGTTTCGGGGTGGCTGTGTGAGTTCTGGGTGAGTGTTTGGTGCTGGCCATGTAAGTTCTGGGAGAGTGTTTGGGGCTTTCTGTGTGAGTTCTGGGTGAGTGTTTGGGGCTGGCTGTGTGAGTGCTGGGTGAGGGTTTGGAGCTGGCTGTGTGAGTTCTGGGTGAGGGTTTGGGGCTGGCTGTGTGAGTTCTGGGTGAGTGTTTGGGGCTGGCTGTGTGAATGCTGGGTTAGGGTTTTGGGCTGGCTGTGTGAGTCCTGGGTGAGTGTTTGGGGCTGGCTGTGTGAGTTCTGGGTGAGGGTTTGGGGCTTGCTGTGTGAGTTCTGGGTGAGGGTATGGGGCTGGCTGTGTGAGTTCTGGGTGAGTGTTTGGGGGTGCCTGTGTGAGTTCTGGGTGAGTGCTTGGGGCTGGCTGTGTGAGTTCTGGGTGAGTGTTTGGGGCTGGCTGTGTGAGTTCTGGATGAGTGTTTGGGGCTGGCTGTGTGAGTTCTAGGTGAGAGTTTGGGGCTGGCTGTGTGATTTCTGGGTGAGTGTTTGGGGCTGGCTGTGTGAGTTCTGGGTGAGTGTTTGAGGCTGGCTGTGTGAGTTCTGGGTGAGGGTTTGGAGCTGGCTGTGTGAGTTCTGGGTGAGTGTTTGGGGCTGGCTGTGTGAGTTCTGGGTGAGTGCTGGGACTGGCTGTGTGAGTTCTGGGTGAGTGTTTGGGGCTGGCTGTGTGAGTTCTGGGTGAGTGTTTGGGGCTCGCTGTGTGAGTTCTAGGTGAGGATTTGGGGCTGGCTGTGTGAGTTCTGGGTGAGGGTTTGGGGCTGGCTGTGTGAGTTCTGGGTAAGTATTTGGGGCTGGCTGTGTGAGTTCTGGGTGAGTGTTTGGTGCTGGCCGTGTGAGTTCTGGGTGAGTGTTTGGGGCTGGCTGTGTTATTTCTGGGTGAGTGTTTGGGGCTGGCTGTGTGAGTTCTGGGTGAGGGTTTGGGGCTTGCTGTGTGAGTTCTGGGTGAGTGTTTGGTGCTGGCCGTGTGAGTTCTGGGTGAGTGTTTGGGGCTGGCTGTGTGAGTTCTGGGTGAGTGTTTGGGGCTGGCTGTGTGAGTTCTGGGTGAGGGTTTGTTGTTGGCTGTGTGAGTTCTGGGTGAGTGTTTGGTGCTGGCCGTGTGAGTTCTGGGTGAGTGTTTGGGGCTGGTTGTGTGAGTTCTGGGTGAGTGTTTGGGGGTGGCTGTGTGAGTTCTGGGTGAGTATTTTGTGCTGGCCATGTGAGTTCTGGGAGAGTGTTTGGGGCTGGCTGTGTGAGTTCTGGGTGAGTGTCTGGGGCTGGCTGTGTGAGTTTCTGGGTGAGTGTTTGGGGCTGGCTGTGTGAGTTCTGGGTCAGTGTTTGGGGCTGGCTGTGTGAGTTCTGGGTGAGGGTTTGTCGCTATCTGTGTGAGTTCTGGGTGAGTGTTTGGTGCTGGCCGTGTGAGTTCTGGGTGAGTGTTTGGGGCTGGCTGTGTGAGTTCTGGGTGAGTGTTTCGGGGTGGCTGTGTGAGTTCTGGGTGAGTGTTTGGGGCTGGCTGTGTGAGTTCTGGATGAGTGTTTGGGGCTGGCTGTGTGAGTTCTGGGTGAGGGTTTGTTGTTGGCTGTGTGAGTTCTGGGTGAGTGTTTGGTGCTGGCCGTGTGAGTTCTGGGTGAGTGTTTGGGGCTGGTTGTGTGAGTTCTGGGTGAGTGTTTGGGGGTGGCTGTGTGAGTTCTGGGTGAGTATTTTGTGCTGGCCATGTGAGTTCTGGGAGAGTGTTTGGGGCTGGCTGTGTGAGTTCTGGGTGAGTGTTTGGGGCTGGCTGTGTGAGTTTCTGGGTGAGTGTTTGGGGCTGGCTGTGTGAGTTCTGGGTGAGGTTTTGGGGCTGGCTGTGTGAGTTCTGGGTGAGTGTTTGGAGCTGGCTGTGTGAGTTCTGGGTGAGTGTTTGGGGCTGGCTGTGTGAGTTCTGTGTGAGTGTTTGGGGCTGGATGTGTGAGTTCTGGGTGAGGGATTGGGGCTGGCTGTGTGAGTTCTGGGTGAGGGATTGGGGCTGGCGGTTTGAGTTCTGGGTGAGTGTTTGGGGCTGGCTGTGTGAGTTCTGGATCAGTGTTTGGGGCTGGCTGTGTGAGTTCTAGGTGAGGGTTTGTCGCTATCTGTGTGAGTTCTGGGTGAATGTTTGGTGCTGGCCGTGTGAGTTCTGGGTGAGTGTTTGGGGCTGGCTGTGTGAGTTCTGGGTGAGTGTTTCGGGGTGGCTGTGTGAGTTCTGGGTGAGTGTTTGGTGCTGGCCATGTGAGTTCTGGGAGAGTGTTTGGGGCTTTCTGTGTGAGTTCTGGGTGAGTGTTTGGGGCTGGTTGTGTGAGTTCTGGGTGAGTGTTTGGGGCTGGCTGTGTGAGTTCTGGGTGACTGTTTAGGGCTGGCTGTGTGAGTTCTGGGTGAGTGCTGGGGCTGGCTGTGTGAGTTCTGGGTGAGTGTTTGGGGCTGGCTGTGTAAGTTCTCGGTGAGTGTTTGGGGCTGGCTGTGTGAGTTCTGGGTGAGTGTTTGGGGCTGGCTGTGTGAGTTCTGGGTGAGTGTTTGGGGCTGGCTGAGTGAGTTTTAGGTGAGGATTTGCGGCTGGCTGTGTGAGTTCTGGGTGAGTGTTTGGGGCTGATTGTGTGAGTTCTGGGTGAGTGTTTGGGGCTGGCTGTGTGAGTTCTGGGTGACTGTTTGGAGCTGGCTGTGTGAGTTCTGGGTGAGTGTTTGGGGCTGGCTGTGTGAGTTCTGGGTGACTGTTTGGGGCTGGTTGTGTGAGTTCTGGGTGAGGGTTTGGAGCTGGCTGTGTGAGTTCTGGGTGAGTGTTTGAGGCTGGCTGTGTGAGTTCTGGGTGAAGGTTTGGAGCTGGCTGTGTGAGTTCTGGGTGAGTGTTTGGGGCTGGCTGTGTGAGTGCTGAATGAGGGTTTGGGGCTGGCTGTGTGAGTTCTGGGTGTGGGTTTGGGGCTGGCTGTGTGAGTTCTGGGTGACTGTTTGGGGCTGGTTGTGTGAGTTCTAGGTGAGTGTTTGGGGCTGGCTGTGTGAGTTCTGGGTGAGGGTTTGAAGATGGCTGTATGAGTTCTGGGTGAGAGATTAGGGCTGGCCGTATGCGTTCTGGGTGAGTGTTTGGGGCTGGCTGTGTGAGTTCTGGGTGAGGGTTTGGAGCTGGCTGTGTGAGTTCTGGGTGAGTGTTTGGGGCTGGCTGTGTGAGTTCTGGGTGAGTGCTGGGGCTGGCTGTGTGAGTTCTGGGTGAGTGTTTGGGGCTGGCTGTGTGAGTTCTGGTTGAGTGTTTGGGGCTCGCTGTGTGAGTTCTAGGTGAGGATTTGGGGCTGGCTGTCTGAGTTCTGGGTGAGGGTTTGGGGCTGGCTGTGTGAGTTCTGGGTGAGTGTTTGGGGCTGGCTGTGTGAGTTCTGGGTGAGGGTTTGGAGATGGCTGTATGAGTTCTGGGTGAGAGAATAGGGCTGGCCGTGTGCATTCTGGGTGAGTGTTTGGGGCTGGCTGTGTGAGTTCTGGGTAAGTATTTGGGGCTGGCTGTGTGAGTTCTGGGTGAGTGTTTGGTGCTGGCCGTGTGAGTTCTGGGTGAGTGTTTGGGACTGGCTGTGTTATTTCTGGGTGAGTGTTTGGGGCTGGCTGTGTGAGTTCTGGGTGAGGGTTTGGGGCTTGCTGTGTGAGTTCTGGGTGAGTGTTTGGTGCTGGCCGTGTGAGTTCTGGGTGAGTGTTTGGGGCTAGCTGTGTGAGTTCTGGGTGAGTGTTTGGGGCTGGCTGTGTGAGTTCTGGGTGAGGGTTTGTTGTTGGCTGTGTGAGTTCTGGGTGAGTGTTTGGTGCTGGCCGTGTGAGTTCTGGGTGAGTGTTTGGGGCTGGTTGTGTGAGTTCTGGGTGAGTGTTTGGGGGTGGCTGTGTGAGTTCTGGGTGAGTATTTTGTGCTGGCCATGTGAGTTCTGGGAGAGTGTTTGGGGCTGGCTGTGTGAGTTCTGGGTGAGTGTTTGCGGCTGGCTGTTTGAGTTTCTGGGTGAGTGTTTGGGGCTGGCTGTGTGAGTTCTGGGTGAGGTTTTGGGGCTGTCTGTGTGAGTTCTGGGTGAGTGTTTGGAGCTGGCTGTGTGAGTTCTGGGTGAGTGTTTGGGGCTGGCTGTGTGAGTTCTGGATGAGTGTTTGGGGCTGGCTGTGTGAGTTCTAGGTGAGAGTTTGGGGCTGGCTGTGTGATTTCTGGGTGAGTGTTTGGGGCTGGCTGTGTGAGTTCTGGGTGAGTGTTTGAGGCTGGCTGTGTGAGTTCTGGGTGAGGGTTTGGAGCTGGCTGTGTGAGTTCTGGGTGAGTGTTTGGGGCTGGCTGTGTGAGTTCTGGGTGAGTGCTGGGGCTGGCTGTGTGAGTTCTGGGTGAGTGTTTGGGGCTGGCTGTGTGAGTTCTGGGTGAGTGTTTGGGGCTCGCTGTGTGAGTTCTAGGTGAGGATTTGGGGCTGGCCGTGTGAGTTCTGGGTGAGTGTTTGGGGCTGGCTGTGTGAGTTCTGGGTAAGTATTTGGGGCTGGCTGTGTGAGTTCTGGGTGAGTGTTTGGTGCTGGCCGTGTGAGTTCTGGGTGAGCGTTTGGGGCTCGCTGTGTGAGTTCTAGGTGAGGATTTGGGGCTGGCCGTGTGAGTTCTGGGTGAGTGTTTGGGGCTGGCTGTGTGAGTTCTGGGTAAGTATTTGGGGCTGGCTGTGTGAGTTCTGGGTGAGTGTTTGGTGCTGGCCGTGTGAGTTCTGGGTGAGTGTTTGGGGCTGGCTGTGTTATTTCTGGGTGAGTGTTTGGGGCTGGCTGTGTGAGTTCTGGGTGAGGGTTTTGGGCTTGCTGTGTGAGTTCTGGGTGAGTGTTTGGTGCTGGCCGTGTGAGTTCTGGGTGAGTGTTTGGGGCTGGCTGTGTGAGTTCTGGTGAGTGTTTGGGGCTGGCTGTGTGAGTTCTGGGTGAGGGTTTGTTGTTGGCTGTGTGAGTTCTGGGTGAGTGTTTGGTGCTGGCCGTGTGAGTTCTGGGTGAGTGTTTGGGGCTGGTTGTGTGAGTTCTGGGTGAGTGTTTGGGGGTGGCTGTGTGAGTTCTGGGTGAGTATTTTGTGCTGGCCATGTGAGTTCTGGGAGAGTGTTTGGGGCTGGCTGTGTGAGTTCTGGGTGAGTGTTTGGGGCTGGCTGTGTGAGTTTCTGGGTGAGTGTTTGGGGCTGGCTGTGTGAGTTCTGGGTGAGGTTTTGGGGCTGGCTGTGTGAGTTCTGGGTGAGTGTTTGGAGCTGGCTGTGTGAGTTCTGGGTGAGTGTTTGGGGCTGGCTGTGTGAGTTCTGTGTGAGTGTTTGGGGCTGGATGTGTGAGTTCTGGGTGAGGGATTGGGGCTGGCTGTGTGAGTTCTGGGTGAGGGATTGGGGCTGGCGGTTTGAGTTCTGGGTGAGTGTTTGGGGCTGGCTGTGTGAGTTCTGGGTCAGTGTTTGGGGCTGGCTGTGTGAGTTCTGGGTGAGGGTTTGTCGCTATCTGTGTGAGTTCTGAGTGAGTGTTTGGGGCTGGCTGAGTGAGTTTTAGGTGAGGATTTGGGGCTGGCTGTGTGAGTTCTAGGTGAGTGTTTGGGGCTGATTGTGTGAGTTCTGGGTGAGTGTTTGGGGCTGGCTGTGTGAGTTCTGGGTGAGGGTTTGGAGCTGGCTGTGTGAGTTCTGGGTGAGTGTTTGGGGCTGGCTGTGTGAGTTCTGGGTGACTGTTTGGGGCTGGTTGTGTGAGTTCTGGGTGAGGGTTTGGAGCTGGCTGTGTGAGTTCTGGGTGAGTGTTTGAGGCTGGCTGTGTGAGTTCTGGGTGAGGGTTTGGAGCTGGCTGTGTGAGTTCTGGGTGAGGGTTTGGGGCTGGCTGTGTGAGTGCTGAATGAGGGTTTGGGGCTGGCTGTGTGAGTTCTGGGTGTGGGTTTGGGGCTGGCTGTGTGAGTTCTGGGTGACTGTTTGGGGCTGGTTGTGTGAGTTCTGGGTGAGTGTTTGGGGCTGGCTGTGTGAGTTCTGGGTGAGGGTTTGGAGATGGCTGTGTGAGTTCTGGGTGAGTGTTTGGGGCTCGCTGTGTGAGTTCTGTGTGAGTGTTTGGGGCTGGATGTGTGAGTTCTGGGTGAGGGATTGGGGCTGGCTGTGTGAGTTCTGGGTGAGGGATTGGGGCTGGCGGTTTGAGTTCTGGGTGAGTGTTTGGGGCTGGCTGTGTGAGTTCTGGGTCAGTGTTTGGGGCTGGCTGTGTGAGTTCTGGGTGAGGGTTTGTCGCTATCTGTGTGAGTTCTGAGTGAGTGTTTGGGGCTGGCTGAGTGAGTTTTAGGTGAGGATTTGGGGCTGGCTGTGTGAGTTCTAGGTGAGTGTTTGGGGCTGATTGTGTGAGTTCTGGGTGAGTGTTTGGGGCTGGCTGTGTGAGTTCTGGGTGAGGGTTTGGAGCTGGCTGTGTGAGTTCTGGGTGAGTGTTTGGGGCTGGCTGTGTGAGTTCTGGGTGACTGTTTGGGGCTGGTTGTGTGAGTTCTGGGTGAGGGTTTGGAGCTGGCTGTGTGAGTTCTGGGTGAGTGTTTGAGGCTGGCTGTGTGAGTTCTGGGTGAGGGTTTGGAGCTGGCTGTGTGAGTTCTGGGTGAGGGTTTGGGGCTGGCTGTGTGAGTGCTGAATGAGGGTTTGGGGCTGGCTGTGTGAGTTCTGGGTGTGGGTTTGGGGCTGGCTGTGTGAGTTCTGGGTGACTGTTTGGGGCTGGTTGTGTGAGTTCTGGGTGAGTGTTTGGGGCTGGCTGTGTGAGTTCTGGGTGAGGGTTTGGAGATGGCTGTGTGAGTTCTGGGTGAGTGTTTGGGGCTGGCTGTGTGAGTTCTGTGTGAGTGTTTGGGGATGGATGTGTGAGTTCTGGGTGAGGGATTGGGGCTGGCTGTGTGAGTTCTGGGTGAGGGATTGGGGCTGGCGGTTTGAGTTCTGGGTGAGTGTTTGGGGCTGGCTGTGTGAGTTCTGGGTCAGTGTTTGGGGCTGGCTGTGTGAGTTCTGGGTGAGGGTTTGTCGCTATCTGTGTGAGTTCTGAGTGAGTGTTTGGGGCTGGCTGAGTGAGTTTTAGGTGAGGATTTGGGGCTGGCTGTGTGAGTTCTAGGTGAGTGTTTGGGGCTGATTGTGTGAGTTCTGGGTGAGTGTTTGGGGCTGGCTGTGTGAGTTCTGGGTGAGGGTTTGGAGCTGGCTGTGTGAGTTCTGGGTGAGTGTTTGGGGCTGGCTGTGTGAGTTCTGGGTGACTGTTTGGGGCTGGTTGTGTGAGTTCTGGGTGAGGGTTTGGAGCTGGCTGTGTGAGTTCTGGGTGAGTGTTTGAGGCTGGCTGTGTGAGTTCTGGGTGAGGGTTTGGAGCTGGCTGTGTGAGTTCTGGGTGAGGGTTTGGGGCTGGCTGTGTGAGTGCTGAATGAGGGTTTGGGGCTGGCTGTGTGAGTTCTGGGTGTGGGTTTGGGGCTGGCTGTGTGAGTTCTGGGTGACTGTTTGGGGCTGGTTGTGTGAGTTCTGGGTGAGTGTTTGGGGCTGGCTGTGTGAGTTCTGGGTGAGGGTTTGGAGATGGCTGTATGAGTTCTGGGTGAGAGATTAGGGCTGGCCGTGTGCGTTCTGGGTGAGTGTTTGGGGCTGGCTGTGTGAGTTCTGGGTGAGGGTTTGGAGCTGGCTGTGTGAGTTCTGGGTGAGTGTTTGGGGCTGGCTGTGTGAGTTCTGGGTGAGTGCTGGGGCTGGCTGTGTGAGTTCTGGGTGAGTGTTTGGGGCTGGCTGTGTGAGTTCTGGGTCAGTGTTTGGGGCTCGCTGTGTGAGTTCTAGGTGAGGATTTGGGGCTGGCTGTGTGAGTTCTGGGTGAGGGTTTGGGGCTGGCTGTGTGAGTTCTGGGTGAGTGTTTGGGGCTGGCTGTGTGAGTTCTGGGTGAGGGTTTGGAGATGGCTGTATGAGTTCTGGGTGAGAGATTAGGGCTGGCCGTGTGCGTTCTGGGTGAGTGTTTGGGGCTGGCTGTGTGAGTTCTGGGTAAGTATTTGGGGCTGGCTGTGTGAGTTCTGGGTGAGTGTTTGGTGCTGGCCGTGTGAGTTCTGGGTGAGTGTTTGGGGCTGGCTGTGTTATTTCTGGGTGAGTGTTTGGGGCTGGCTGTGTGAGTTCTGGGTGAGGGTTTGGGGCTTGCTGTGTGAGTTCTGGGTGAGTGTTTGGTGCTGGCCATGTGAGTTCTGGGTGAGTGTTTGGGGCTGGCTGTGTGAGTTCTGGGTGAGTGTTTGGGGCTGGCTGTGTGAGTTCTGGGTGAGGGTTTGTTGTTGGCTGTGTGAGTTCTGGGTGAGTGTTTGGTGCTGGCCGTGTGAGTTCTGGGTGAGTGTTTGGGGCTGGTTGTGTGAGTTCTGGGTGAGTGTTTGGGGGTGGCTGTGTGAGTTCTGGGTGAGTATTTTGTGCTGGCCATGTGAGTTCTGGGAGAGTGTTTGGGGCTGGCTGTGTGAGTTCTGGGTGAGTGTTTGGGGCTGGCTGTTTGAGTTTCTGGGTGAGTGTTTGGGGCTGGCTGTGTGAGTTCTGGGTGAGGTTTTGGGGCTGTCTGTGTGAGTTCTGGGTGAGTGTTTGGAGCTGGCTGTGTGAGTTCTGGGTGAGTGTTTGGGGCTGGCTGTGTGAGTTCTGTGTGAGTGTTTGGGGCTGGATGTGTGAGTTCTGGGTGAGGGATTGGGGCTGGCTGTGTGAGTTCTGGGTGAGGGATTGGGGCTGGCGGTTTGAGTTCTGGGTGAGTGTTTGGGGCTGGCTGTGTGAGTTCTGGGTCAGTGTTTGGGGCTGGCTGTGTGAGTTCTGGGTGAGGGTTTGTCGCTATCTGTGTGAGTTCTGGGTGAGTGTTTGGTGCTGGCCGTGTGAGTTCTGGGTGAGTGTTTGGGGCTGGCTGTGTGGGTTCTGGGTGAGTGTTTCGGGGTGGCTGTGTGAGTTCTGGGTGAGTGTTTGGTGCTGGCCATGTGAGTTCTGGGAGAGTGTTTGGGGCTTTCTGTGTGAGTTCTGGGTGAGTGTTTGGGGCTGGTTGTGTGAGTTCTGGGTGAGTGTTTGGGGCTGGCTGTGTGAGTTCTGGGTGACTGTTTGGGGCTGGCTGTGTGAGTTCTGGGTGAGTGCTGGGGCTGGCTGTGTGAGTTCTGGGTGAGTGTTTGGGGCTGGCTGTGTAAGTTCTCGGTGAGTGTTTGGGGCTGGCTGTGTGAGTTCTGGGTGAGTGTTTGGGGCTGGCTGTGTGCGTTCTGGGTGAGTGTTTGGGGCTGGCTGTGTGAGTTCTGGGTGAGGGTTTGGAGCTGGCTGTGTGAGTTCTGGGTGAGTGTTTGGGGCTGGCTGTGTGAGTTCTGGGTGACTGTTTGGGGCTGGTTGTGTGAGTTCTGGGTGAGGGTTTGGAGCTGGCTGTGTGAGTTCTGGGTGAGTGTTTGAGGCTGGCTGTGTGAGTTCTGGGTGAGGGTTTGGAGCTGGCTGTGTGAGTTCTGGGTGAGGGTTTGGGGCTGGCTGTTTGAGTTCTGGGTGAGTGTTTGGGGCTGGCTGTGTGAGTGCTGAATGAGGGTTTGGGGCTGGCTGTGTGAGTTCTGGGTGTGGGTTTGGGGCTGGCTGTGTGAGTTCTGGGTGACTGTTTGGGGCTGGTTGTGTGAGTTCTGGGTGAGTGTTTGAGGCTGGCTGTGTGAGTTCTGGGTGAGGGTTTGGAGCTGGCGGTGTGAGTTCTGGGTGAGTGTTTGGGGCTGGCTGTGTGAGTTCTGGGTGAGTGTTTGGGGCTGGCTGTGTGAGTTCTGGGTGAGTGTTTGGGGCTGGCTGTGTGAGTTCTGGGTGAGTGTTTGGGGCTGGCTGTGTGAGTTCTAGGTGAGGATTTGGGGCTGGCTGTGTGAGTTCTGGGTGAGTGTTTGGGGCTGGCTGTGTGAGTTCTGGGTGAGGGTTTGGAGATGGCTGTATGAGTTCTGGGTGAGAGATTAGGGCTGGCCGTGTGCGTTCTGGGTGAGTGTTTGGGGCTGGCTGTGTGAGTTCTGGGTAAGTGTTTGGGGCTGGCTGTGTGAGTTCTGGGTGAGTGTTTGGTGCTGTACGTGTGAGTTCTGGGTGAGTGTTTGGGGCTGGCTGTGTTATTTCTGGGTGAGTGTTTGGGGCTGGCTGTGTGAGTTCTGGGTGAGGGTTTGGGGCTTGCTGTGTGAGTTCTGGGTGAGTGTTTGGTGCTGGCCCTGTGAGTTCTGGGTGAGTGTTTGGGGCTGGCTGTGTGAGTTCTGGGTGAGTCTTTGGGGCTGGCTGTGTGAGTTCTGGGTGAGGGTTTGTTGTTGGCTGTGTGAGTTCTGGTTGAGTGTTTGGTGCTGGCCGTGTGAGTTCTGGGTGAGTATTTGGGGCTGGTTGTGTGAGTTCTGGGTGAGTGTTTGGGGGTGGCTGTGTGAGTTCTGGGTGAGTATTTTGTGCTGGCCATGTGAGTTCTGGGAGAGTGTTTGGGGCTGGCTGTGTGAGTTCTGGGTGAGTGTTTGGGGCTGGCTGTGTGAGTTTCTGGGTGAGTGTTTGCGGCTGGCTGTGTGAGTTCTGGGTGAGGGTTTGTCGCTATCTGTGTGAGTTCTGAGTGAGTGTTTGGGGCTGGCTGAGTGAGTTTTAGGTGAGGATTTGGGGCTGGCTGTGTGAGTTCTAGGTGAGTGTTTGGGGCTGATTGTGTGAGTTCTGGGTGAGTGTTTGGGGCTGGCTGTGTGAGTTCTGGGTGAGGGTTTGGAGCTGGCTGTGTGAGTTCTGGGTGAGTGTTTGGGGCTGGCTGTGTGAGTTCTGGGTGACTGTTTGGGGCTGGTTGTGTGAGTTCTGGGTGAGGGTTTGGAGCTGGCTGTGTGAGTTCTGGGTGAGTGTTTGAGGCTGGCTGTGTGAGTTCTGGGTGAGGGTTTGGAGCTGGCTGTGTGAGTTCTGGGTGAGGGTTTGGGGCTGGCTGTGTGAGTGCTGAATGAGGGTTTGGGGCTGGCTGTGTGAGTTCTGGGTGTGGGTTTGGGGCTGGCTGTGTGAGTTCTGGGTGACTGTTTGGGGCTGGTTGTGTGAGTTCTGGGTGAGTGTTTGGGGCTGGCTGTGTGAGTTCTGGGTGAGGGTTTGGAGATGGCTGTGTGAGTTCTGGGTGAGTGTTTGGGGCTCGCTGTGTGAGTTCTGTGTGAGTGTTTGGGGCTGGATGTGTGAGTTCTGGGTGAGGGATTGGGGCTGGCTGTGTGAGTTCTGGGTGAGGGATTGGGGCTGGCGGTTTGAGTTCTGGGTGAGTGTTTGGGGCTGGCTGTGTGAGTTCTGGGTCAGTGTTTGGGGCTGGCTGTGTGAGTTCTGGGTGAGGGTTTGTCGCTATCTGTGTGAGTTCTGAGTGAGTGTTTGGGGCTGGCTGAGTGAGTTTTAGGTGAGGATTTGGGGCTGGCTGTGTGAGTTCTAGGTGAGTGTTTGGGGCTGATTGTGTGAGTTCTGGGTGAGTGTTTGGGGCTGGCTGTGTGAGTTCTGGGTGAGGGTTTGGAGCTGGCTGTGTGAGTTCTGGGTGAGTGTTTGGGGCTGGCTGTGTGAGTTCTGGGTGACTGTTTGGGGCTGGTTGTGTGAGTTCTGGGTGAGGGTTTGGAGCTGGCTGTGTGAGTTCTGGGTGAGTGTTTGAGGCTGGCTGTGTGAGTTCTGGGTGAGGGTTTGGAGCTGGCTGTGTGAGTTCTGGGTGAGGGTTTGGGGCTGGCTGTGTGAGTGCTGAATGAGGGTTTGGGGCTGGCTGTGTGAGTTCTGGGTGTGGGTTTGGGGCTGGCTGTGTGAGTTCTGGGTGACTGTTTGGGGCTGGTTGTGTGAGTTCTGGGTGAGTGTTTGGGGCTGGCTGTGTGAGTTCTGGGTGAGGGTTTGGAGATGGCTGTGTGAGTTCTGGGTGAGTGTTTGGGGCTGGCTGTGTGAGTTCTGTGTGAGTGTTTGGGGATGGATGTGTGAGTTCTGGGTGAGGGATTGGGGCTGGCTGTGTGAGTTCTGGGTGAGGGATTGGGGCTGGCGGTTTGAGTTCTGGGTGAGTGTTTGGGGCTGGCTGTGTGAGTTCTGGGTCAGTGTTTGGGGCTGGCTGTGTGAGTTCTGGGTGAGGGTTTGTCGCTATCTGTGTGAGTTCTGAGTGAGTGTTTGGGGCTGGCTGAGTGAGTTTTAGGTGAGGATTTGGGGCTGGCTGTGTGAGTTCTAGGTGAGTGTTTGGGGCTGATTGTGTGAGTTCTGGGTGAGTGTTTGGGGCTGGCTGTGTGAGTTCTGGGTGAGGGTTTGGAGCTGGCTGTGTGAGTTCTGGGTGAGTGTTTGGGGCTGGCTGTGTGAGTTCTGGGTGACTGTTTGGGGCTGGTTGTGTGAGTTCTGGGTGAGGGTTTGGAGCTGGCTGTGTGAGTTCTGGGTGAGTGTTTGAGGCTGGCTGTGTGAGTTCTGGGTGAGGGTTTGGAGCTGGCTGTGTGAGTTCTGGGTGAGGGTTTGGGGCTGGCTGTGTGAGTGCTGAATGAGGGTTTGGGGCTGGCTGTGTGAGTTCTGGGTGTGGGTTTGGGGCTGGCTGTGTGAGTTCTGGGTGACTGTTTGGGGCTGGTTGTGTGAGTTCTGGGTGAGTGTTTGGGGCTGGCTGTGTGAGTTCTGGGTGAGGGTTTGGAGATGGCTGTATGAGTTCTGGGTGAGAGATTAGGGCTGGCCGTGTGCGTTCTGGGTGAGTGTTTGGGGCTGGCTGTGTGAGTTCTGGGTGAGGGTTTGGAGCTGGCTGTGTGAGTTCTGGGTGAGTGTTTGGGGCTGGCTGTGTGAGTTCTGGGTGAGTGCTGGGGCTGGCTGTGTGAGTTCTGGGTGAGTGTTTGGGGCTGGCTGTGTGAGTTCTGGGTCAGTGTTTGGGGCTCGCTGTGTGAGTTCTAGGTGAGGATTTGGGGCTGGCTGTGTGAGTTCTGGGTGAGGGTTTGGGGCTGGCTGTGTGAGTTCTGGGTGAGTGTTTGGGGCTGGCTGTGTGAGTTCTGGGTGAGGGTTTGGAGATGGCTGTATGAGTTCTGGGTGAGAGATTAGGGCTGGCCGTGTGCGTTCTGGGTGAGTGTTTGGGGCTGGCTGTGTGAGTTCTGGGTAAGTATTTGGGGCTGGCTGTGTGAGTTCTGGGTGAGTGTTTGGTGCTGGCCGTGTGAGTTCTGGGTGAGTGTTTGGGGCTGGCTGTGTTATTTCTGGGTGAGTGTTTGGGGCTGGCTGTGTGAGTTCTGGGTGAGGGTTTGGGGCTTGCTGTGTGAGTTCTGGGTGAGTGTTTGGTGCTGGCCATGTGAGTTCTGGGTGAGTGTTTGGGGCTGGCTGTGTGAGTTCTGGGTGAGTGTTTGGGGCTGGCTGTGTGAGTTCTGGGTGAGGGTTTGTTGTTGGCTGTGTGAGTTCTGGGTGAGTGTTTGGTGCTGGCCGTGTGAGTTCTGGGTGAGTGTTTGGGGCTGGTTGTGTGAGTTCTGGGTGAGTGTTTGGGGGTGGCTGTGTGAGTTCTGGGTGAGTATTTTGTGCTGGCCATGTGAGTTCTGGGAGAGTGTTTGGGGCTGGCTGTGTGAGTTCTGGGTGAGTGTTTGGGGCTGGCTGTTTGAGTTTCTGGGTGAGTGTTTGGGGCTGGCTGTGTGAGTTCTGGGTGAGGTTTTGGGGCTGTCTGTGTGAGTTCTGGGTGAGTGTTTGGAGCTGGCTGTGTGAGTTCTGGGTGAGTGTTTGGGGCTGGCTGTGTGAGTTCTGTGTGAGTGTTTGGGGCTGGATGTGTGAGTTCTGGGTGAGGGATTGGGGCTGGCTGTGTGAGTTCTGGGTGAGGGATTGGGGCTGGCGGTTTGAGTTCTGGGTGAGTGTTTGGGGCTGGCTGTGTGAGTTCTGGGTCAGTGTTTGGGGCTGGCTGTGTGAGTTCTGGGTGAGGGTTTGTCGCTATCTGTGTGAGTTCTGGGTGAGTGTTTGGTGCTGGCCGTGTGAGTTCTGGGTGAGTGTTTGGGGCTGGCTGTGTGGGTTCTGGGTGAGTGTTTCGGGGTGGCTGTGTGAGTTCTGGGTGAGTGTTTGGTGCTGGCCATGTGAGTTCTGGGAGAGTGTTTGGGGCTTTCTGTGTGAGTTCTGGGTGAGTGTTTGGGGCTGGTTGTGTGAGTTCTGGGTGAGTGTTTGGGGCTGGCTGTGTGAGTTCTGGGTGACTGTTTGGGGCTGGCTGTGTGAGTTCTGGGTGAGTGCTGGGGCTGGCTGTGTGAGTTCTGGGTGAGTGTTTGGGGCTGGCTGTGTAAGTTCTCGGTGAGTGTTTGGGGCTGGCTGTGTGAGTTCTGGGTGAGTGTTTGGGGCTGGCTGTGTGCGTTCTGGGTGAGTGTTTGGGGCTGGCTGTGTGAGTTCTGGGTGAGGGTTTGGAGCTGGCTGTGTGAGTTCTGGGTGAGTGTTTGGGGCTGGCTGTGTGAGTTCTGGGTGACTGTTTGGGGCTGGTTGTGTGAGTTCTGGGTGAGGGTTTGGAGCTGGCTGTGTGAGTTCTGGGTGAGTGTTTGAGGCTGGCTGTGTGAGTTCTGGGTGAGGGTTTGGAGCTGGCTGTGTGAGTTCTGGGTGAGGGTTTGGGGCTGGCTGTTTGAGTTCTGGGTGAGTGTTTGGGGCTGGCTGTGTGAGTGCTGAATGAGGGTTTGGGGCTGGCTGTGTGAGTTCTGGGTGTGGGTTTGGGGCTGGCTGTGTGAGTTCTGGGTGACTGTTTGGGGCTGGTTGTGTGAGTTCTGGGTGAGTGTTTGAGGCTGGCTGTGTGAGTTCTGGGTGAGGGTTTGGAGCTGGCGGTGTGAGTTCTGGGTGAGTGTTTGGGGCTGGCTGTGTGAGTTCTGGGTGAGTGTTTGGGGCTGGCTGTGTGAGTTCTGGGTGAGTGTTTGGGGCTGGCTGTGTGAGTTCTGGGTGAGTGTTTGGGGCTGGCTGTGTGAGTTCTAGGTGAGGATTTGGGGCTGGCTGTGTGAGTTCTGGGTGAGTGTTTGGGGCTGGCTGTGTGAGTTCTGGGTGAGGGTTTGGAGATGGCTGTATGAGTTCTGGGTGAGAGATTAGGGCTGGCCGTGTGCGTTCTGGGTGAGTGTTTGGGGCTGGCTGTGTGAGTTCTGGGTAAGTGTTTGGGGCTGGCTGTGTGAGTTCTGGGTGAGTGTTTGGTGCTGTACGTGTGAGTTCTGGGTGAGTGTTTGGGGCTGGCTGTGTTATTTCTGGGTGAGTGTTTGGGGCTGGCTGTGTGAGTTCTGGGTGAGGGTTTGGGGCTTGCTGTGTGAGTTCTGGGTGAGTGTTTGGTGCTGGCCCTGTGAGTTCTGGGTGAGTGTTTGGGGCTGGCTGTGTGAGTTCTGGGTGAGTCTTTGGGGCTGGCTGTGTGAGTTCTGGGTGAGGGTTTGTTGTTGGCTGTGTGAGTTCTGGTTGAGTGTTTGGTGCTGGCCGTGTGAGTTCTGGGTGAGTATTTGGGGCTGGTTGTGTGAGTTCTGGGTGAGTGTTTGGGGGTGGCTGTGTGAGTTCTGGGTGAGTATTTTGTGCTGGCCATGTGAGTTCTGGGAGAGTGTTTGGGGCTGGCTGTGTGAGTTCTGGGTGAGTGTTTGGGGCTGGCTGTGTGAGTTTCTGGGTGAGTGTTTGCGGCTGGCTGTGTGAGTTCTGGGTGAGGTTTTGGGGCTGGCTGTGTGAGTTCTGGGTGAGTGTTTGGAGCTGGCTGTGTGAGTTCTGGGTGAGTGTTTGGGGCTGGCTGTGTGAGTTCTGTGTGAGTGTTTGGGGCTGGATGTGTGAGTTCTGGGTGAGGGATTGGGGCTGGCTGTGTGAGTTCTGGGTGAGGGATTGGGGCTGGCCGTTTGAGTTCTGGGTGAGTGTTTGGGGCTGGCTGTGTGAGTTCTGGGTCAGTGTTTGGGGCTGGCTGTGTGAGTTCTGGGTGAGTGTTTGGTGCTGGCCGTGTGAGTTCTGGGTGAGTGTTTGGGGCTGGCTGTGTGAGTTCTGGGTGAGTGTTTCGGGGTGGCTGTGTGAGTTCTGGGTGAGTGTTTGGTGCTGGCCATGTGAATTCTGGGAGAATGTTTGGGGCTTTCTGTGTGAGTTCTGGGTGAGTGTTTGGGGCTGGTTGTGTGAGTTCTGGGTGAGTGTTTGGGGCTGGCTGTGTGAGTTCTGGGTGACTGTTTGGGGCTGCCTGTGTGAGTTCTGGGTGAGTGCTGGGGCTGGCTGTGTGAGTTCTGGGTGAGTGTTTGGGGCTGGCTGTGTAAGTTCTCGGTGAGTGTTTGGGGCTGGCTGTGTGAGTTCTGGGTGAGTGTTTGGGGCTGGCTGTGTGAGTTCTGGGTTAGTGTTTGGGGCTGGCTGAGTGAGTTTTAGGTGAGGATTTGGGGCTGGCTGTGTGAGTTCTGGGTGAGTGTTTGGGGCTGATTGTGTGAGTTCTGGGTGAGTGTTTGGGGCTGGCTGTGTGAGTTCTGGGTGAAGGTTTGGAGCTGGTTGTGTGAGTTCTGGGTGAGTGTTTGGGGCTGGCTGTGTGAGTTCTGGGTGACTGTTTGGGGCTGGTTGTGTGAGTTCTGGGTGAGGGTTTGGAGCTGGCTGTGTGAGTTCTGGGTGAGTGTTTGAGGCTGGCTGTGTGAGTTCTGGGTGAGGGTTTGGAGCTGGCTGTGTGAGTTCTGGGTGAGGGTTTGGGGCTGGCTGTGTGAGTTCTGGGTGAGTGTTTGGGGCTGGCTGTGTGAGTGCTGAATGAGGGTTTGGGGCTGGCTGTGTGAGTTCTGGGTGTGGGTTTGGGGCTGGCTGTGTGAGTTCTGGGTGACTGTTTGGGGCTGGTTGTGTGAGTTCTGGGTGAGTGTTTGGGGCTGGCTGTGTGAGTTCTGGGTGAGGGTTTGGAGATGGCTGTATGAGTTCTGGGTGAGAGATTAGGGCTGGCCGTGTGCGTTCTGGGTGAGTGTTTGGGGCTGGCTGTGTGAGTTCTGGGTGAGGGTTTGGAGATGGCTGTGTGAGTTCTGGGTGAGTGTTTGGGGCTGGCTGTGTGAGTTCTGGGTGAGTGCTGGGGCTGGCTGTGTGAGTTCTGGGTGAGTGTTTGGGGCTGGCTGTTTGAGTTCTGGGTGACTGTTTGGGGCTGGCTGTGTGAGTTCTGGGTGAGTGCTGGGGCTGGCTGTGTGAGTTCTGGGTGAGTGTTTGGGGCTGGCTGTGTAAGTTCTCGGTGAGTGTTTGGGGCTGGCTGTGTGAGTTCTGGGTGAGTGTTTGGGGCTGGCTGTGTGAGTTCTGGGTGAGTGTTTGGGGCTGGCTGAGTGAGTTTTAGGTGAGGATTTGGGGCTGGCTGTGTGAGTTCTGGGTGAGTGTTTGGGGCTGATTGTGTGAGTTCTGGGTGAGTGTTTGGGGCTGGCTGTGTGAGTTCTGGGTGAGGGTTTGGAGCTGGCTGTGTGAGTTCTGGGTGAGTGTTTGGGGCTGGCTGTGTGAGTTCTGGGTGACTGTTTGGGGCTGGTTGTGTGAGTTCTGGGTGAGGGTTTGGAGCTGGCTGTGTGAGTTCTGGGTGAGTGTTTGAGGCTGGCTGTGTGAGTTCTGGGTGAGTGTTTGGGGCTGGCTGTGTAAGTTCTCGGTGAGTGTTTGGGGCTGGCTGTGTGAGTTCTGGGTGAGTGTTTGGGGCTGGCTGTGTGAGTTCTGGGTGAGTGTTTGGGGCTGGCTGAGTGAGTTTTAGGTGAGGATTTGGGGCTGGCTGTGTGAGTTCTGGGTGAGTGTTTGGGGCTGATTGTGTGAGTTCTGGGTGAGTGTTTGGGGCTGGCTGTGTGAGTTCTGGGTGAGGGTTTGGAGCTGGCTGTGTGAGTTCTGGGTGAGTGTTTGGGGCTGGCTGTGTGAGTTCTGGGTGACTGTTTGGGGCTGGTTGTGTGAGTTCTGGGTGAGGGTTTGGAGCTGGCTGTGTGAGTTCTGGGTGAGTGTTTGAGGCTGGCTGTGTGAGTTCTGGGTGAGGGTTTGGAGCTGGCTGTGTGAGTTCTGGGTGAGGGTTTGGGGCTGGCTGTGTGAGTTCTGGGTGAGTGTTTGGGGCTGGCTGTGTGAGTGCTGAATGAGGGTTTGGGGCTGGCTGTGTGAGTTCTGGGTGTGGGTTTGGGGCTGGCTGTGTGAGTTCTGGGTGACTGTTTGGGGCTGGTTGTGTGAGTTCTGGGTGAGTGTTTGGGGCTGGCTGTGTGAGTTCTGGGTGAGGGTTTGGAGATGGCTGTATGAGTTCTGGGTGAGAGATTAGGGCTGGCCGTGTGCGTTCTGGGTGAGTGTTTGGGGCTGGCTGTGTGAGTTCTGGGTGAGGGTTTGGAGCTGGCTGTGTGAGTTCTGGGTGAGTGTTTGGGGCTGGCTGTGTGAGTTCTGGGTGAGTGCTGGGGCTGGCTGTGTGAGTTCTGGGTGAGTGTTTGGGGCTGGCTGTGTGAGTTCTGGGTGAGTGTTTGGGGCTCGCTGTGTGAGTTCTAGGTGAGGATTTGGGGCTGGCTGTGTGAGTTCTGGGTGAGGGTTTGGGGCTGGCTGTGTGAGTTCTGGGTGAGTGTTTGGGGCTGGCTGTGTGAGTTCTGGGTGAGGGTTTGGAGATGGCTGTATGAGTTCTGGGTGAGAGATTAGGGCTGGCCGTGTGCGTTCTGGGTGAGTGTTTGGGGCTGGCTGTGTGAGTTCTGGGTAAGTATTTGGGGCTGGCTGTGTGAGTTCTGGGTGAGTGTTTGGTGCTGGCCGTGTGAGTTCTGGGTGAGTGTTTGGGGCTGGCTGTGTTATTTCTGGGTGAGTGTTTGGGGATGGCTGTGTGAGTTCTGGGTGAGGGTTTGGGGCTTGCTGTGTGAGTTCTGGGTGAGTGTTTGGTGCTGGCCGTGTGAGTTCTGGGTGAGTGTTTGGGGCTGGCTGTGTGAGTTCTGGGTGAGTGTTTGGGGCTGGCTGTGTGAGTTCTGGGTGAGGGTTTGTTGTTGGCTGTGTGAGTTCTGGGTGAGTGTTTGGTGCTGGCCGTGTGAGTTCTGGGTGAGTGTTTGGGGCTGGTTGTGTGAGTTCTGGGTGAGTGTTTGGGGGTGGCTGTGTGAGTTCTGGGTGAGTATTTTGTGCTGGCCATGTGAGTTCTGGGAGAGTGTTTGGGGCTGGCTGTGTGAGTTCTGGGTGAGTGTTTGGGGCTGGCTGTTTGAGTTTCTGGGTGAGTGTTTGGGGCTGGCTGTGTGAGTTCTGGGTGAGGTTTTGGGGCTGTCTGTGTGAGTTCTGGGTGAGTGTTTGGAGCTGGCTGTGTGAGTTCTGGGTGAGTGTTTGGGGCTGGCTGTGTGAGTTCTGTGTGAGTGTTTGGGGCTGGATGTGTGAGTTCTGGGTGAGGGATTGGGGATGGCTGTGTGAGTTCTGGGTGAGGGATTGGGGCTGGCGGTTTGAGTTCTGGGTGAGTGTTTGGGGCTGGCTGTGTGAGTTCTGGGTCAGTGTTTGGGGCTGGCTGTGTGAGTTCTGGGTGAGGGTTTGTCGCTATCTGTGTGGGTTCTGGGTGAGTGTTTGGTGCTGGCCGTGTGAGTTCTGGGTGAGTGTTTGGGGCTGGCTGTGTGAGTTCTGGGTGAGTGTTTCGGGGTGGCTGTGTGAGTTCTGGGTGAGTGTTTGGTGCTGGCCATGTGAGTTCTGGGAGACTGTTTGGGGCTTTCTGTGTGAGTTCTGGGTGAGTGTTTGGGGCTGGTTGTGTGAGTTCTGTGTGAGTGTTTGGGGCTGGCTGTGTGAGTTCTGGGTGACTGTTTGGGGCTGGCTGTGTGAGTTCTGGGTGAGTGCTGGAGCTGGCTGTGTGAGTTCTGGGTGAGTGTTTGGGGCTGGCTGTGTAAGTTCTCGGTGAGTGTTTGGGGCTGGCTGTGTGAGTTCTGGGTGAGTGTTTGGGGCTGGCTGTGTGCGTTCTGGGTGAGTGTTTGGGGCTGGCTGTGTGAGTTCTGGGTGAGGGTTTGGAGCTGGCTGTGTGAGTTCTGGGTGAGTGTTTGGGGCTGGCTGTGTAAGTTCTCGGTGAGTGTTTGGGGCTGGCTGTGTGAGTTCTGGGTGAGTGTTTGGGGCTGGCTGTGTGAGTTCTGGGTGAGTGTTTGGGGCTGGCTGAGTGAGTTTTAGGTGAGGATTTGGGGCTGGCTGTGTGAGTTCTGGGTGAGTGTTTGGGGCTGATTGTGTGAGTTCTGGGTGAGTGTTTGGGGCTGGCTGTGTGAGTTCTGGGTGAGGGTTTGGAGCTGGCTGTGTGAGTTCTGGGTGAGTGTTTGGGGCTGGCTGTGTGAGTTCTGGGTGACTGTTTGGGGCTGGTTGTGTGAGTTCTGGGTGAGGGTTTGGAGCTGGCTGTGTGAGTTCTGGGTGAGTGTTTGAGGCTGGCTGTGTGAGTTCTGGGTGAGGGTTTGGAGCTGGCTGTGTGAGTTCTGGGTGAGGGTTTGGGGCTGGCTGTGTGAGTTCTGGGTGAGTGTTTGGGGCTGGCTGTGTGAGTGCTGAATGAGGGTTTGGGGCTGGCTGTGTGAGTTCTGGGTGTGGGTTTGGGGCTGGCTGTGTGAGTTCTGGGTGAGTGTTTGGGGCTGGCTGTGTGAGTTCTGGGTGAGGGTTTGGAGATGGCTGTATGAGTTCTGGGTGAGAGATTAGGGCTGGCCGTGTGGGTTCTGGGTGAGTGTTTGGGGCTGGCTGTGTGAGTTCTGGGTGAGGGTTTGGAGCTGGCTGTGTGAGTTCTGGGTGAGTGTTTGGGGCTGGCTGTGTGAGTTCTGGGTGAGTGCTGGGGCTGGCTGTGTGAGTTCTGGGTGAGTGTTTGGGGCTGGCTGTGTGAGTTCTGGGTGAGTGTTTGGGGCTCGCTGTGTGAGTTCTAGGTGAGGATTTGGGGCTGGCTGTGTGAGTTCTGGGTGAGGGTTTGGGGCTGGCTGTGTGAATTCTGGGTGAGTGTTTTGGGCTGGCTGTGTGAGTTCTGGGTGAGGGTTTGGAGATGGCTGTATGAGTTCTGGGTGAGAGATTAGGGCTGGCCGTGTGCGTTCTGGGTGAGTGTTTGGGGCTGGCTGTGTGAGTTCTGGGTAAGTATTTGGGGCTGGCTGTGTGAGTTCTGGGTGAGTGTTTGGTGCTGGCCGTGTGAGTTCTGGGTGAGTGTTTGGGGCTGGCTGTGTTATTTCTGGGTGAGTGTTTGGGGATGGCTGTGTGAGTTCTGGGTGAGGGTTTGGGGCTTGCTGTGTGAGTTCTGGGTGAGTGTTTGGTGCTGGCCGTGTGAGTTCTGGGTGAGTGTTTGGGGCTGGCTGTGTGAGTTCTGGGTGAGTGTTTGGGGCTGGCTGTGTGAGTTCTGGGTGAGGGTTTGTTGTTGGCTGTGTGAGTTCTGGGTGAGTGTTTGGTGCTGGCCGTGTGAGTTCTGGGTGAGTGTTTGGGGCTGGTTGTGTGAGTTCTGGGTGAGTGTTTGGGGGTGGCTGTGTGAGTTCTGGGTGAGTATTTTGTGCTGGCCATGTGAGTTCTGGGAGAGTGTTTGGGGCTGGCTGTGTGAGTTCTGGGTGAGTGTTTGGGGCTGGCTGTTTGAGTTTCTGGGTGAGTGTTTGGGGCTAGCTGTGTGAGTTCTGGGTGAGGTTTTGGGGCTGTCTGTGTGAGTTCTGGGTGAGTGTTTGGAGCTGGGTGTGTGAGTTCTGGGTGAGTGTTTGGGGCTGGCTGTGTGAGTTCTGTGTGAGTGTTTGGGGCTGGATGTGTGAGTTCTGGGTGAGGGATTGGGGCTGGCTGTGTGAGTTCTGGGTGAGGGATTGGGGCTGGCGGTTTGAGTTCTGGGTGAGTGTTTGGGGCTGGCTGTGTGAGTTCTGGGTCAGTGTTTGGGGCTGGCTGTGTGAGTTCTGGGTGAGGGTCTGTCGCCATCTGTGTGGGTTCTGGGTGAGTGTTTGGTGCTGGCCGTGTGAGTTCTGGGTGAGTGTTTGGGGCTGGCTGTGTGAGTTCTGGGTGAGTGTTTCGGGGTGGCTGTGTGAGTTCTGGGTGAGTGTTTGGTGCTGGCCATGTGAGTTCTGGGAGACTGTTTGGGGCTTTCTGTGTGAGTTCTGGGTGAGTGTTTGGGGCTGGTTGTGTGAGTTCTGTGTGAGTGTTTGGGGATGGCTGTGTGAGTTCTGGGTGACTGTTTGGGGCTGGCTGTGTGAGTTCTGGGTGAGTGCTGGGGCTGGCTGTGTGAGTTCTGGGTGAGTGTTTGGGGCTGGCTGTGTAAGTTCTCGGTGAGTGTTTGGGGCTGGCTGTGTGAGTTCTGGGTGAGTGTTTGGGGCTGGCTGTGTGCGTTCTGGGTGAGTGTTTGGGGCTGGCTGTGTGAGTTCTGGGTGAGGGTTTGGAGCTGGCTGTGTGAGTTCTGGGTGAGTGTTTGGGGCTGGCTGTGTGAGTTCTGGGTGACTGTTTGGGGCTGGTTGTGTGAGTTCTGGGTGAGGGTTTGGAGCTGGCTGTGTGAGTTCTGGGTGAGTGTTTGAGGCTGGCTGTGTGAGTTCTGGGTGAGGGTTTGGAGCTGGCTGTGTGAGTTCTGGGTGAGGGTTTGGGGCTGGCTGTGTGAGTTCTGGGTGAGTGTTTGGGGCTGGCTGTGTGAGTGCTGAATGAGGGTTTGGGGCTGGCTGTGTGAGTTCTGGGTGTGGGTTTGGGGCTGGCTGTGTGAGTTCTGGGTGACTGTTTGGGGCTGGTTGTGTGAGTTCTGGGTGAGTGTTTGAGGCTGGCTGTGTGAGTTCTGGGTGAGGGTTTGGAGCTGGCGGTGTGAGTTCTGGGTGAGTGTTTGGGGCTGGCTGTGTGAGTTCTGGGTGAGTGTTTGGGGCTGGCTGTGTGAGTTCTGGGTGAGTGTTTGGGGCTGGCTGTGTGAGTTCTGGGTGAGTGATTGGGGCTGGCTGTGTGAGTTCTGGGTAAGTGTTTGGGGCTGGCTGTGTGAGTTCTGGGTGAGTGTTTGGTGCTGGCCGTGTGAGTTCTGGGTGAGTGTTTGGGGCTGGCTGTGTTATTTCTGGGTGAGTGTTTGGGGCTGGCTGTGTGAGTTCTGGGTGAGGGTTTGGGGCTTGCTGTGTGAGTTCTGGGTGAGTGTTTGGTGCTGGCCGTGTGAGTTCTGGGTGAGTGTTTGGGGGTGGCTGTGTGAGTTCTGGGTGAGTATTTTGTGCTGGCCATGTGAGTTCTGGGAGAGTGTTTGGGGCTGGCTGTGTGAGTTCTGGGTGAGTGTTTGGGGCTGGCTGTGTGAGTTCTGGGTGAGGTTTTGGGGCTGGCTGTGTGAGTTCTGGGTGAGTGTTTGGAGCTGGCTGTGTGAGTTCTGGGTGAGTGTTTGGGGCTGGCTGTGTGAGTTCTGTGTGAGTGTTTGGGGCTGGATGTGTGAGTTCTGGGTGAGGGATTGGGGCTGGCTGTGTGAGTTCTGGGTGAGGGATTGGGGCTGGCGGTTTGAGTTCTGGGTGAGGGATTGGGGCTGGCGGTTTGAGTTCTGGGTGAGTGTTTGGGGCTGGCTGTGTGAGTTCTGGGTCAGTGTTTGGGGCTGGCTGTGTGAGTTCTGGGTGAGGGTTTGTCGCTATCTGTGTGAGTTCTGGGTGAGTGTTTGGTGCTGGCCGTGTGAGTTCTGGGTGAGTGTTTGGGGCTGGCTGTGTGAGTTCTGGGTGAGTGTTTCGGGGTGGCTGTGTGAGTTCTGGGTGAGTGTTTGGTGCTGGCCATGTGAGTTCTGGGAGAGTGTTTGGGGCTTTCTGTGTGAGTTCTGGGTGAGTGTTTGGGGCTGGTTGTGTGAGTTCTGGGTGAGTGTTTGGGGCTGGCTGTGTGAGTTCTGGGTGACTGTTTGGGGCTGGCTGTGTGAGTTCTGGGTGAGTGCTGGGGCTGGCTGTGTGAGTTCTGGGTGAGTGTTTGGGGCTGGCTGTGTAAGTTCTCGGTGAGTGCTTGGGGCTGGCTCTGTGAGTTCTGGGTGAGTGTTTGGGGCTGGCTGTGTGAGTTCTGGGTGAGTGTTTGGGGCTGGCTGAGTGAGTTTTAGGTGAGGATTTGGGGCTGGCTGTTTGAGTTCTGGGTGAGTGTTTGGGGCTGATTGTGTGAGTTCTGGGTGAGTGTTTGGGGCTGGCTGTGTGAGTTCTGGGTGAGGGTTTGGAGCTGGCTGTGTGAGTTCTGGGTGAGTGTTTGGGGCTGGCTGTGTGAGTTCTGGGTGACTGTTTGGGGCTGGTTGTGTGAGTTCTGGGTGAGTGTTTGAGGCTGGCTGTGTGATTTCTGGGTGAGGGTTTGGAGCTGGCTGTGTGAGTTCTGGGTGAGGGTTTGGGGCTGGCTGTGTGAGTTCTGGGTAAGTGTTTGGGGCTGGCTGTGCGAGTTCTGGGTGAGTGTTTGGTGCTGGCCGTGTGAGTTCTGGGTGAGTGTTTGGGGCTGGCTGTGTTATTTCTGGGTGAGTGTTTGGGGCTGGCTGTGTGAGTTCTGGGTGAGGGTTTGGGGCTTGCTGTGTGAGTTCTGGGTGAGTGTTTGGTGCTGGCCGTGTGAGTTCTGGGTGAGTGTTTGGGGCTGGCTGTGTTAGTTCTGGGTGAGTGTTTGGGGCTGGCTGTGTGAGTTCTGGGTGAGGGTTTGTTGTTGGCTGTGTGAGTTCTGGGTGAGTGTTTGGTGCTGGCCGTGTGAGTTCTGGGTGAGTGTTTGGGGCTGGTTGTGTGAGTTCTGGGTGAGTGTTTGGGGGTGGCTGTGTGAGTTCTGGGTGAGTATTTTGTGCTGGCCATGTGAGTTCTGGGAGAGTGTTTGGGGCTGGCTGTGTGAGTTCTGGGTGAGTGTTTGGGGCTGGCTGTGTGAGTTCTGGGTGAGTGTTTGGGGCTGGCTGTGTGAGTTATGGGTGAGTGTTTGGGGCTGGCTGTGTGAGTTTCTGGGTGAGTGTTTGGGGCTGGCTGTGTGAGTTCTGGGTGAGGTTTTGGGGCTGGCTGTGTGAGTTCTGCGTGAGTGTTTGGAGCTGGCTGTGTGAGTTCTGTGTGAGTGTTTGGGGCTGGATGTGTGAGTTCTGGGTGAGGGATTGGGGCTGGCTGTGTGAGTTCTGGGTGAGGGATTGGGGCTGGCGGTGTGAGTTCTGGGTGAGTGTTTGGGGCTGGCTGTGTGAGTTCTGGGTCAGTGTTTGGGGCTTTCTGTGTGAGTTCTGGGTGAGTGTTTGGGGCTGGTTGTGTGAGTTCTGGGTGAGTGTTTGGGGCTGGCTGTGTGAGTTCTGGGTGACTGTTTGGGGCTGGCTGTGTGAGTTCTGGGTGAGTGCTGGGGCTGGCTGTGTGAGTTCTGGGTGAGTGTTTGGGGCTGGCTGTGTAAGTTCTCGGTGAGTGCTTGGGGCTGGCTCTGTGAGTTCTGGGTGAGTGTTTGCGGCTGGCTGTGTGAGTTCTGGGTGAGTGTTTGGGGCTGGCTGAGTGAGTTTTAGGTGAGGATTTGGGGCTGGCTGTGTGAGTTCTGGGTGAGTGTTTGGGGCTGATTGTGTGAGTTCTGGGTGAGTGTTTGGGGCTGGCTGTGTGAGTTCTGGGTGAGGGTTTGGAGCTGGCTGTGTGAGTTCTGGGTGAGTGTTTGGGGCTGGCTGTGTGAGTTCTGGGTGACTGTTTGGGGCTGGTTGTGTGAGTTCTGGGTGAGTGTTTGAGGCTGGCTGTGTGATTTCTGGGTGAGGGTTTGGAGCTGGCTGTGTGAGTTCTGGGTGAGGGTTTGGGGCTGGCTGTGTGAGTTCTGGGTAAGTGTTTGGGGCTGGCTGTGCGAGTTCTGGGTGAGTGTTTGGTGCTGGCCGTGTGAGTTCTGGGTGAGTGTTTGGGGCTGGCTGTGTTATTTCTGGGTGAGTGTTTGGGGCTGGCTGTGTGAGTTCTGGGTGAGGGTTTGGGGCTTGCTGTGTGAGTTCTGGGTGAGTGTTTGGTGCTGGCCGTGTGAGTTCTGGGTGAGTGTTTGGGTCTGGCTGTGTTAGTTCTGGGTGAGTGTTTGGGGCTGGCTGTGTGAGTTCTGGGTGAGGGTTTGTTGTTGGCTGTGTGAGTTCTGGGTGAGTGTTTGGTGCTGGCCGTGTGAGTTCTGGGTGAGTGTTTGGGGCTGGTTGTGTGAGTTCTGGGTGAGTGTTTGGGGGTGGCTGTGTGAGTTCTGGGTGAGTATTTTGTGCTGGCCATGTGAGTTCTGGGAGAGTGTTTGGGGCTGGCTGTGTGAGTTCTGGGTGAGTGTTTGGGGCTGGCTGTGTGAGTTCTGGGTGAGTGTTTGGGGCTGGCTGTGTGAGTTCTGGGTGAGTGTTTGGGGCTGGCTGTGTGAGTTTCTGGGTGAGTGTTTGGGGCTGGCTGTGTGAGTTCTGGGTGAGGTTTTGGGGCTGGCTGTGTGAGTTCTGCGTGAGTGTTTGGAGCTGGCTGTGTGAGTTCTGTGTGAGTGTTTGGGGCTGGATGTGTGAGTTCTGGGTGAGGGATTGGGGCTGGCTGTGTGAGTTCTGGGTGAGGGATTGGGGCTGGCGGTGTGAGTTCTGGGTGAGTGTTTGGGGCTGGCTGTGTGAGTTCTGGGTCAGTGTTTGGGGCTGGCTGTGTGAGTTCTGGGTGAGGGTTTGTCGCTATCTGTGTGAGTTCTGGGTGAGTGCTTGGTGCTGGCCGTGTGAGTTCTGGGTGAGTGTTTGGGGGTGGCTGTGTGAGTTCTGGGTGAGTATTTTGTGCTGGCCATGTGAGTTCTGGGAGAGTGTTTGGGGCTGGGTGTGTGAGTTCTGGGTGAGTGTTTGGGGCTGGCTGTGTGAGTTCTGGGTGAGTGTTTGGGGCTGGCTGTGTGAGTTCTGGGTGAGTGTTTGGGGTTGGCTGTGTGAGTTTCTGGGTGAGTGTTTGGGGCTGGCTGTGTGAGTTCTGGGTGAGGTTTTGGGGCTGGCTGTGTGAGTTCTGCGTGAGTGTTTGGAGCTGGCTGTGTGAGTTCTGTGTGAGTGTTTGGGGCTGGATGTGTGAGTTCTGGGTGAGGGATTGGGGCTGGCTGTGTGAGTTCTGGGTGAGGGATTGGGGCTGGCGGTGTGAGTTCTGGGTGAGTGTTTGGGGCTGGCTGTGTGAGTTCTGGGTCAGTGTTTGGGGCTGGCTGTGTGAGTTCTGGGTGAGGGTTTGTCGCTATCTGTGTGAGTTCTGGGTGAGTGCTTGGTGCTGGCCGTGTGAGTTCTGGGTGAGTGTTTGGGGCTGGCTGTGTGAGTTCTGGGTGAGTGTTTCGGGGTGGCTGTGTGAGTTCTGGGTGAGTGTTTGGTGCTGGCCATGTGAGTTCTGGGAGAGTGTTTGGGGCTTTCTGTGTGAGTTCTGGGTGAGTGTTTGGGGCTGGTTGTGTGAGTTCTGGGTGAGTGTTTGGGGCTGGCTGTGTGAGTTCTGGGTGAGTGTTTGGGGCTGGCTGTGTGAGTTCTGGGTGAGTGCTGGGGCTGGCTGTGTGAGTTCTGGGTGAGTGTTTGGGGGTGCCTGTGTGAGTTCTGGGTGAGTGCTTGGGGCTGGCTGTGTGAGTTCTGGGTGAGTGTTTGGGGCTGGCTGTGTGAGTTCTGGATGAGTGTTTGGGGCTGGCTGTGTGAGTTCTGGGTGAGGGTTTGTCGCTATCTGTGTGAGTTCTGGGTGAGTGCTTGGTGCTGGCCGTGTGAGTTCTGGGTGAGTGTTTGGGGGTGGCTGTGTGAGTTCTGGGTGAGTATTTTGTGCTGGCCATGTGAGTTCTGTGAGAGTGTTTGGGGCTGGCTGTGTGAGTTCTGGGTGAGTGTTTGGGGCTGGCTGTGTGAGTTCTGGGTGAGTGTTTGGGGCTGGCTGTGTGAGTTCTGGGTGAGTGTTTGGGGCTGGCTGTGTGAGTTTCTGGGTGAGTGTTTGGGGCTGGCTGTGTGAGTTCTGGGTGAGGTTTTGGGGCTGGCTGTGTGAGTTCTGCGTGAGTGTTTGGAGCTGGCTGTGTGAGTTCTGTGTGAGTGTTTGGGGCTGGATGTGTGAGTTCTGGGTGAGGGATTGGGGCTGGCTGTGTGAGTTCTGGGTGAGGGATTGGGGCTGGCGGTGTGAGTTCTGGGTGATTGTTTGGGGCTGCCTGTGTGAGTTCTGGGTCAGTGTTTGGGGCTGGCTGTGTGAGTTCTGGGTGAGGGTTTGTCGCTATCTGTGTGAGTTCTGGGTGAGTGCTTGGTGCTGGCCGTGTGAGTTCTGGGTGAGTGTTTGTGGCTGGCTGTGTGAGTTCTGGGTGAGTGTTTCGGGGTGGCTGTGTGAGTTCTGGGTGAGTGTTTAGTGCTGGCCATGTGAGTTCTGGGAGAGTGTTTGGGGCTTTCTGTGTGAGTTCTGGGTGAGTGTTTGGGGCTGGTTGTGTGAGTTCTGGGTGAGTGTTTGGGGCTGGCTGTGTGAGTTCTGGGTGAGTGTTTGGGGCTGGCTGTGTGAGTTCTGGGTGAGTGCTGGGGCTGGCTGTGTGAGTTCTGGGTGAGTGCTTGGGGCTGGCTGTGTGAGTTCTGGGTGAGTGTTTGGGGCTGGCGGTGTGAGTTCTGGGTGATTGTTTGGGGCTGGCTGTGTGAGTTCTGGGTCAGTGTTTGGGGCTGGCTGTGTGAGTTCTGGGTGAGGGTTTGTCGCTATCTGTGTGAGTTCTGGGTGAGTGCTTGGTGCTGGCCGTGTGAGTTCTGGGTGAGTGTTTGTGGCTGGCTGTGTGAGTTCTGGGTGAGTGTTTCGGGGTGGCTGTGTGAGTTCTGGGTGAGTGTTTGGTGCTGGCCATGTGAGTTCTGGGAGAGTGTTTGGGGCTTTCTGTGTGAGTTCTGGGTGAGTGTTTGGGGCTGGTTGTGTGAGTTCTGGGTGAGTGTTTGGGGCTGGCTGTGTGAGTTCTGGGTGAGTGTTTGGGGCTGGCTGTGTGAGTTCTGGGTGAGTGGTGGGGCTGGCTGTGTGAGTTCTGGGTGAGTGCTTGGGGCTGGCTGTGTGAGTTCTGGGTGAGTGTTTGGGGCTGGCTGTGTGAGTTCTGGATGAGTGTTTGGGGCTGGCTGTGTGAGTTCTAGGTGAGAGTTTGGGGCTGACTGTGTGATTTCTGGGTGAGTGTTTGGGGCTGGCTGTGTGAGTTCTGGGTGAGTGCTTGAGGCTGGCTGTGTGAGTTCTGGGTGAGGGTTTGGAGCTGGCTGTGTGAGTTCTGGGTGAGTGTTTGGGGCTGGCTGTGTGAGTTCTGGGTGAGTGTTTGGGGCTCGCTGTGTGAGTTCTAGGTGAGGATTTGGGGCTGGCTGTGTGAGTTCTGGGTGAGGGTTTGGGGCTGGCTGTGTGAGTTCTGGGTGAGTGTTTGGGGCTGGCTGTGTGAGTTCTGGGTGAGGGTTTGGAGATGGCTGTATGAGTTCTGGGTGAGAGATTAGGGCTGGCCGTGTGCGTTCTGGGTGAGTGTTTGGGGCTGGCTGTGTGAGTTCTGGGTGAGTGTTTGGTGCTGGCCGTGTGAGTTCTGGGTGAGTGTTTGGGGCTGGCTGTGTTATTTCTGGGTGAGTGTTTGGGGCTGGCTGTGTGAGTTCTGGGTGAGGGTTTGGGGCTTGCTGTGTGAGTTCTGGGTGAGTGTTTGGTGCTGGCCGTGTGAGTTCTGGGTGAGTGTTTGGGGCTGGCTGTGTGAGTTCTGGGTGAGTGTTTGGGGCTGGCTGTGTGAGTTCTGGGTGAGGGTTTGTTGTTGGCTGTGTGAGTTCTGGGTGAGTGTTTGGTGCTGGCCGTGTGAGTTCTGGGTGAGTGTTTGGGGCTGGTTGTGTGAGTTCTGGGTGAGTGTTTGGGGGTGGCTGTGTGAGTTCTGGGTGAGTATTTTGTGCTGGCCATGTGAGTTCTGGGAGAGTGTTTGGGGCTGGCTGTGTGAGTTCTGGGTGAGGGTTTGTTGTTGGCTGTGTGAGTTCTGGGTGAGTGTTTGGTGCTGGCCGTGTGAGTTCTGGGTGAGTGTTTGGGGCTGGATGTGTGAGTTCTGGGTGAGGGATTGGGGCTGGCTGTGTGAGTTCTGGGTGAGGGATTGGGGCTGGCGGTGTGAGTTCTGGGTGAGTGTTTGGGGCTGGCTGTGTGAGTTCTGGGTGAGTGCTTGGGGCTGGCTGTGTGAGTTCTGGGTGAGTGTTTGGGGCTGGCGGTGTGAGTTCTGGGTGATTGTTTGGGGCTGGCTGTGTGAGTTCTGGGTCAGTGTTTGGGGCTGGCTGTGTGAGTTCTGGGTGAGGGTTTGTCGCTATCTGTGTGAGTTCTGGGTGAGTGCTTGGTGCTGGCCGTGTGAGTTCTGGGTGAGTGTTTGTGGCTGGCTGTGTGAGTTCTGGGTGAGTGTTTCGGGGTGGCTGTGTGAGTTCTGGGTGAGTGTTTGGTGCTGGCCATGTGAGTTCTGGGAGAGTGTTTGGGGCTTTCTGTGTGAGTTCTGGGTGAGTGTTTGGGGCTGGTTGTGTGAGTTCTGGGTGAGTGTTTGGGGCTGGCTGTGTGAGTTCTGGGTGAGTGTTTGGGGCTGGCTGTGTGAGTTCTGGGTGAGTGCTGGGGCTGGCTGTGTGAGTTCTGGGTGAGTGCTTGGGGCTGGCTGTGTGAGTTCTGGGTGAGTGTTTGGGGCTGGCTGTGTGAGTTCTGGATGAGTGTTTGGGGCTGGCTGTGTGAGTTCTAGGTGAGAGTTTGGGGCTGACTGTGTGATTTCTGGGTGAGTGTTTGGGGCTGGCTGTGTGAGTTCTGGGTGAGTGCTTGAGGCTGGCTGTGTGAGTTCTGGGTGAGGGTTTGGAGCTGGCTGTGTGAGTTCTGGGTGAGTGTTTGGGGCTGGCTGTGTGAGTTCTGGGTGAGTGTTTGGGGCTCGCTGTGTGAGTTCTAGGTGAGGATTTGGGGCTGGCTGTGTGAGTTCTGGGTGAGGGTTTGGGGCTGGCTGTGTGAGTTCTGGGTGAGTGTTTGGGGCTGGCTGTGTGAGTTCTGGGTGAGGGTTTGGAGATGGCTGTATGAGTTCTGGGTGAGAGATTAGGGCTGGCCGTGTGCGTTCTGGGTGAGTGTTTGGGGCTGGCTGTGTGAGTTCTGGGTGAGTGTTTGGTGCTGGCCGTGTGAGTTCTGGGTGAGTGTTTGGGGCTGGCTGTGTTATTTCTGGGTGAGTGTTTGGGGCTGGCTGTGTGAGTTCTGGGTGAGGGTTTGGGGCTTGCTGTGTGAGTTCTGGGTGAGTGTTTGGTGCTGGCCGTGTGAGTTCTGGGTGAGTGTTTGGGGCTGGCTGTGTGAGTTCTGGGTGAGTGTTTGGGGCTGGCTGTGTGAGTTCTGGGTGAGGGTTTGTTGTTGGCTGTGTGAGTTCTGGGTGAGTGTTTGGTGCTGGCCGTGTGAGTTCTGGGTGAGTGTTTGGGGCTGGTTGTGTGAGTTCTGGGTGAGTGTTTGGGGGTGGCTGTGTGAGTTCTGGGTGAGTATTTTGTGCTGGCCATGTGAGTTCTGGGAGAGTGTTTGGGGCTGGCTGTGTGAGTTCTGGGTGAGGGTTTGTTGTTGGCTGTGTGAGTTCTGGGTGAGTGTTTGGTGCTGGCCGTGTGAGTTCTGGGTGAGTGTTTGGGGCTGGATGTGTGAGTTCTGGGTGAGGGATTGGGGCTGGCTGTGTGAGTTCTGGGTGAGGGATTGGGGCTGGCGGTGTGAGTTCTGGGTGAGTGTTTGGGGCTGGCTGTGTGAGTTCTGGGTCAGTGTTTGGGGCTGGCTGTGTGAGTTCTGGGTGAGGGTTTGTCGCTATCTGTGTGAGTTCTGGGTGAGTGTTTGGTGCTGGCCGTGTGAGTTCTGGGTGAGTGTTTGGGGCTGGCTGTGTGAGTTCTGGGTGAGTGTTTCGGGGTGGCTGTGTGAGTTCTGGGTGAGTGTTTGGTGCTGGCCATGTGAGTTCTGGGAGAGTGTTTGGGGCTTTCTGTGTGAGTTCTGGGTGAGTGTTTGGGGCTGGTTGTGTGAGTTCTGGGTGAGTGTTTGGGGCTGGCTGTGTGAGTTCTGGGTGAGTGTTTGGGGCTGGCTGTGTGAGTTCTGGGTGAGTGCTGGGGCTGGCTGTGTGAGTTCTGGGTGAGTGTTTGGGGGCGCCTGTGTGAGTTCTGGGTGAGTGCTTGGGGCTGGCTGTGTGAGTTCTGGGTGAGTGTTTGGGGCTGGCTGTGTGAGTTCTGGATGAGTGTTTGGGGCTGGCTGTGTGAGTTCTAGGTGAGAGTTTGGGGCTGGCTGTGTGATTTCTGGGTGAGTGTTTGGGGCTGGCTGTGTGAGTTCTGGGTGAGTGCTTGAGGCTGGCTGTGTGAGTTCTGGGTGAGGGTTTGGAGCTGGCTGTGTGAGTTCTGGGTGAGTGTTTGGGGCTGGCTGTGTGAGTTCTGGGTGAGTGTTTGGGGCTCGCTGTGTGAGTTCTAGGTGAGGATTTGGGGCTGGCTGTGTGAGTTCTGGGTGAGGGATTGGGGCTGGCTGTGTGAGTTCTGGGTGAGGGATTGGGGCTGGTTGTGTGAGTTCTGGGTGAGTGTTTGGGGGTGGCTGTGTGAGTTCTGGGTGAGTATTTTGTGCTGGCCATGTGAGTTCTGGGAGAGTGTTTGGGGCTGGCTGTGTGAGTTCTGGGTGAGTGTTTGGGGCTGGCTGTGTGAGTTCTGGGTGAGTGTTTGGGGCTGGCTGTGTGAGTTCTGGGTGAGTGTTTGGGGCTGGCTGTGTGAGTTTCTGGGTGAGTGTTTGGGGCTGGCTGTGTGAGTTCTGGGTGAGGTTTTGGGGCTGGCTGTGTGAGTTCTGCGTGAGTGTTTGGAGCTGGCTGTGTGAGTTCTGTGTGAGTGTTTGGGGCTGGATGTGTGAGTTCTGGGTGAGGGATTGGGGCTGGCTGTGTGAGTTCTGGGTGAGGGATTGGGGCTGGCGGTGTGAGTTCTGGGTGAGTGTTTGGGGCTGGCTGTGTGAGTTCTGGGTCAGTGTTTGGGGCTGGCTGTGTGAGTTCTGGGTGAGGGTTTGTCGCTATCTGTGTGAGTTCTGGGTGAGTGCTTGGTGCTGGCCGTGTGAGTTCTGGGTGAGTGTTTGTGGCTGGCTGTGTGAGTTCTGGGTGAGTGTTTCGGGGTGGCTGTGTGAGTTCTGGGTGAGTGTTTGGTGCTGGCCATGTGAGTTCTGGGAGAGTGTTTGGGGCTTTCTGTGTGAGTTCTGGGTGAGTGTTTGGGGCTGGTTGTGTGAGTTCTGGGTGAGTGTTTGGGGCTGGCTGTGTGAGTTCTGGGTGAGTGTTTGGGGCTGGCTGTGTGAGTTCTGGGTGAGTGCTGGGGCTGGCTGTGTGAGTTCTGGGTGAGTGTTTGGGGGTGCCTGTGTGAGTTCTGCGTGAGTGCTTGGGGCTGGCTGTGTGAGTTCTGGGTGAGTGTTTGGGGCTGGCTGTGTGAGTTCTGGATGAGTGTTTGGGGCTGGCTGTGTGAGTTCTAGGTGAGAGTTTGGGGCTGACTGTGTGATTTCTGGGTGAGTGTTTGGGTCTGGCTGTGTGAGTTCTGGGTGAGTGCTTGAGGCTGGCTGTGTGAGTTCTGGGTGAGGGTTTGGAGCTGGCTGTGTGAGTTCTGGGTGAGTGTTTGGGGCTGGCTGTGTGAGTTCTGGGTGAGTGTTTGGGGCTCGCTGTGTGAGTTCTAGGTGAGGATTTGGGGCTGGCTGTGTGAGTTCTGGGTGAGGGTTTGGGGCTGGCTGTGTGAGTTCTGGGTGAGTGTTTGGGGCTGGCTGTGTGAGTTCTGGGTGAGGGTTTGGAGATGGCTGTATGAGTTCTGGGTGAGAGATTAGGGCTGGCCGTGTGCGTTCTGGGTGAGTGTTTGGGGCTGGCTGTGTGAGTTCTGGGTGAGTGTTTGGTGCTGGCCGTGTGAGTTCTGGGTGAGTGTTTGGGGCTGGCTGTGTTATTTCTGGGTGAGTGTTTGGGGCTGGCTGTGTGAGTTCTGGGTGAGGGTTTGGGGCTTGCTGTGTGAGTTCTGGGTGAGTGTTTGGTGCTGGCCGTGTGAGTTCTGGGTGAGTGTTTGGGGCTGGCTGTGTGAGTTCTGGGTGAGTGTTTGGGGCTGGCTGTGTGAGTTCTGGGTGAGGGTTTGTTGTTGGCTGTGTGAGTTCTGGGTGAGTGTTTGGTGCTGGCCGTGTGAGTTCTGGGTGAGTGTTTGGGGCTGGTTGTGTGAGTTCTGGGTGAGTGTTTGGGGGTGGCTGTGTGAGTTCTGGGTGAGTATTTTGTGCTGGCCATGTGAGTTCTGGGAGAGTGTTTGGGGCTGGCTGTGTGAGTTCTGGGTGAGGGTTTGTTGTTGGCTGTGTGAGTTCTGGGTGAGTGTTTGGTGCTGGCCGTGTGAGTTCTGGGTGAGTGTTTGGGGCTGGATGTGTGAGTTCTGGGTGAGGGATTGGGGCTGGCTGTGTGAGTTCTGGGTGTGGGATTGGGGCTGGCTGTGTTAGTTCTGGGTGAGTGTTTGGGGCTGGCTGTGTGAGTTCTGGGTCAGTGTTTGGGGCTGGCTGTGTGAGTTCTGGGTGAGGGTTTGTCGCTATCTGTGTGAGTTCTGGGTGAGTGTTTGGTGCTGGCCGTGTGAGTTCTGGGTGAGTGTTTGGGGCTGGCTGTGTGAGTTCTGGGTGAGTGTTTCGGGGTGGCTGTGTGAGTTCTGGGTGAGTGTTTGGTGCTGGCCATGTGAGTTCTGGGAGAGTGTTTGGGGCTTTCTGTGTGAGTTCTGGGTGAGTGTTTGGGGCTGGTTGTGTGAGTTCTGGGTGAGTGTTTGGGGCTGGCTGTGTGAGTTCTGGGTGAGTGTTTGGGGCTGGCTGTGTGAGTTCTGGGTGAGTGCTGGGGCTGGCTGTGTGAGTTCTGGGTGAGTGTTTGGGGGTGCCTGTGTGAGTTCTGGGTGAGTGCTTGGGGCTGGCTGTGTGAGTTCTGGGTGAGTGTTTGGGGCTGGCTGTGTGAGTTCTGGATGAGTGTTTGGGGCTGGCTGTGTGAGTTCTACGTGAGAGTTTGGGGCTGGCTGTGTGATTTCTGGGTGAGTGTTTGGGGCTGGCTGTGTGAGTTCTGGGTGAGTGCTTGAGGCTGGCTGTGTGAGTTCTGGGTGAGGGTTTGGAGCTGGCTGTGTGAGTTCTGGGTGAGTGTTTGGGGCTGGCTGTGTGAGTTCTGGGTGAGTGTTTGGGGCTCGCTGTGTGAGTTCTAGGTGAGGATTTGGGGCTGGCTGTGTGAGTTCTGGGTGAGGGATTGGGGCTGGCTGTGTGAGTTCTGGGTGAGGGATTGGGGCTGGTTGTGTGAGTTCTGGGTGAGTGTTTGGGGGTGGCTGTGTGAGTTCTGGGTGAGTATTTTGTGCTGGCCATGTGAGTTCTGGGAGAGTGTTTGGGGCTGGCTGTGTGAGTTCTGGGTGAGGGTTTGTTGTTGGCTGTGTGAGTTCTGGGTGAGTGTTTGGTGCTGGCCGTGTGAGTTCTGGGTCAGTGTTTGGGGCTGGATGTGTGAGTTCTGGGTGAGGGATTGGGGCTGGCTGTGTGAGTTCTGGGTGAGGGATTGGGGCTGGCGGTGTGAGTTCTGGGTGAGTGTTTGGGGCTGGCTGTGTGAGTTCTGGGTCAGTGTTTGGGGCTGGCTGTGTGAGTTCTGGGTGAGGGTTTGTCGCTATCTGTGTGAGTTCTGGGTGAGTGTTTGGTGCTGGCCGTGTGAGTTCTGGGTGAGTGTTTGGGGCTGGCTGTGTGAGTTCTGGGTGAGTGTTTCGGGGTGGCTGTGTGAGTTCTGGGTGAGTGTTTGGTGCTGGCCATGTGAGTTCTGGGAGAGTGTTTGGGGCTTTCTGTGTGAGTTCTGGGTGAGTGTTTGGGGCTGGTTGTGTGAGTTCTGGGTGAGTGTTTGGGGCTGGCTGTGTGAGTTCTGGGTGAGTGTTTGGGGCTGGCTGTGTGAGTTCTGGGTGAGTGCTGGGGCTGGCTGTGTGAGTTCTGGGTGAGTGTTTGGGGGTGCCTGTGTGAGTTCTGGGTGAGTGCTTGGGGCTGGCTGTGTGAGTTCTGGGTGAGTGTTTGGGGCTGGCTGTGTGAGTTCTGGATGAGTGTTTGGGGCTGGCTGTGTGAGTTCTAGGTGAGAGTTTGGGGCTGGCTGTGTGATTTCTGGGTGAGTGTTTGGGGCTGGCTGTGTGAGTTCTGGGTGAGTGCTTGAGGCTGGCTGTGTGAGTTCTGGGTGAGGGTTTGGAGCTGGCTGTGTGAGTTCTGGGTGAGTGTTTGGGGCTGGCTGTGTGAGTTCTGGGTGAGTGTTTGGGGCTCGCTGTGTGAGTTCTAGGTGAGGATTTGGGGCTGGCTGTGTGAGTTCTGGGTGAGGGTTTGGGGCTGGCTGTGTGAGTTCTGGGTGAGTGTTTGGGGCTGGCTGTGTGAGTTCTGGGTGAGGGTTTGGAGATGGCTGTATGAGTTCTGGGTGAGAGATTAGGGCTGGCCGTGTGCGTTCTGGGAGAGTGATTGGGGCTGGCTGTGTGAGTTCTGGGTGAGTGTTTGGTGCTGGCCGTGTGAGTTCTGGGTGAGTGTTTGGGGCTGGCTGTGTTATTTCTGGGTGAGTGTTTGGGGCTGGCTGTGTGAGTTCTGGGTGAGGGTTTGGGGCTTGCTGTGTGAGTTCTGGGTGAGTGTTTGGTGCTGGCCGTGTGAGTTCTGGGTGAGTGTTTGGGGCTGGCTGTGTGAGTTCTGGGTGAGTGTTTGGGGCTGGCTGTGTGAGTTCTGGGTGAGGTTTTGTTGTTGGCTGTGTGAGTTCTGGGTGAGTGTTTGGTGCTGGCCGTGTGAGTTCTGGGTGAGTGTTTGGGGCTGGTTGTGTGAGTTCTGGGTGAGTGTTTGGGGGTGGCTGTGTGAGTTCTGGGTGAGTATTTTGTGCTGGCCATGTGAGTTCTGGGAGAGTGTTTGGGGCTGGCTGTGTGAGTTCTGGGTGAGGGTTTGTTGTTGGCTGTGTGAGTTCTGGGTGAGTGTTTGGTGCTGGCCGTGTGAGTTCTGGGTGAGTGTTTGGGGCTGGTTGTCTGAGTTCTGGGTGAGTGTTTGGGGGTGGCTGTGTGAGTTCTGGGTGAGTATTTTGTGCTGGCCATGTGAGTTCTGGAAGAGTGTTTGGGGCTGGCTGTGTGAGTTCTGGGTGAGTGTTTGGGGCTGGCTGTGTGAGTTCTGGGTGAGTGTTTGGGGCTGGCTGTGTGAGTTCTGTGTGAGTGTTTGGGGCTGGCTGTGTGAGTTTCTGGGTGAGTGTTTGGGGCTGGCTGTGTGAGTTCTGGATGAGGTTTTGGGGCTGGCTGTATGAGTTCTGGGTGAGTGTTTGGAGCTGGCTGTGTGAGTTCTGTGTGAGTGTTTGGGGCTGGATGTGTGAGTTCTGGGTGAGGGATTGGGGCTGGCTGTGTGAGTTCTGGGTGAGGGATTGGGGCTGGCGGTGTGAGTTCTGGGTGAGTGTTTGGGGCTGGCTGTGTGAGTTCTGGGTCAGTGTTTGGGGCTGGCTGTGTGAGTTCTGGGTGAGGGTTTGTCGCTATCTGTGTGAGTTCTGGGTGAGTGTTTGGTGCTGGCCGTGTGAGTTCTGGGTGAGTGTTTGGGGCTGGCTGTGTGAGTTCTGGGTGAGTGTTTCGGGGTGGCTGTGTGAGTTCTGGGTGAGTGTTTGGTGCTGGCCATGTGAGTTCTGGGAGAGTGTTTGGGGCTTTCTGTGTGAGTTCTGGGTGAGTGTTTGGGGCTGGTTGTGTGAGTTCTGGGTGAGTGTTTGGGGCTGGCTGTGTGAGTTCTGGGTGAGTGCTGGGGCTGGCTGTGTGAGTTCTGGGTGAGTGTTTGGGGCTGGCTGTGTGAGTTCTCGGTGAGTGTTTGGGGCTGGCTGTGTGAGTTTTGGGTGAGTGTTTGGGGCTGGCTGTGTGAGTTCTGGGTGAGTGTTTGGGGCTGGCTGAGTGAGTTTTAGGTCAGTGTTTGGAGCTGGCTGTGTGAGTTCTGTGTGAGTGTTTGGGGCTGGATGTGTGAGTTCTGGGTGAGGGATTGGGGCTGGCTGTGTGAGTTCTGGGTGAGGGATTGGGGCTGGCGGTGTGAGTTCTGGGTGAGTGTTTGGGGCTGGCTGTGTGAGTTCTGGGTCAGTGTTTGGGGCTGGCTGTGTGAGTTCTGGGTGAGGGTTTGTCGCTATCTGTGTGAGTTCTGGGTGAGTGTTTGGTGCTGGCCGTGTGAGTTCTGGGTGAGTGTTTGGGGCTGGCTGTGTGAGTTCTGGGTGAGTGTTTCGGGGTGGCTGTGTGAGTTCTGGGTGAGTGTTTGGTGCTGGCCATGTGAGTTCTGGGAGACTGTTTGGGGCTTTCTGTGTGAGTTCTGGGTGAGTGTTTGGGGCTGGTTGTGTGAGTTCTGGGTGAGTGTTTGGGGCTGGCTGTGTGAGTTCTGGGTGAGTGTTTGGGGCTGGCTGTGTGAGTTCTTGGTGAGTGCTGGGGCTGGCTGTGTGAGTTTCTGGGTGAGTGTTTGGGGCTGGCTGTGTGAGTTCTGGATGAGGTTTTGGGGCTGGCTGTATGAGTTCTGGGTGAGTGTTTGGAGCTGGCTGTGTGAGTTCTGTGTGAGTGTTTGGGGCTGGATGTGTGAGTTCTGGGTGAGGGATTGGGGCTGGCTGTGTGAGTTCTGGGTGAGGGATTGGGGCTGGCGGTGTGAGTTCTGGGTGAGTGTTTGGGGCTGGCTGTGTGAGTTCTGGGTCAGTGTTTGGGGCTGGCTGTGTGAGTTCTGGGTGAGGGTTTGTCGCTATCTGTGTGAGTTCTGGGTGAGTGTTTGGTGCTGGCCGTGTGAGTTCTGGGTGAGTGTTTGGGGCTGGCTGTGTGAGTTCTGGGTGAGTGTTTCGGGGTGGCTGTGTGAGTTCTGGGTGA
Source organism: Petromyzon marinus (assembly GCF_048934315.1). Lineage (NCBI taxonomy): Eukaryota > Metazoa > Chordata > Hyperoartia > Petromyzontiformes > Petromyzontidae > Petromyzon > Petromyzon marinus. The sequence continues at coordinate 5,289,245 of NC_133690.1, read as the reverse complement.
GTGTTTGGTGCTGGCCATGTGAGTTCTGGGAGAGTGTTTGGGGCTTTCTGTGTGAGTTCTGGGTGAGTGTTTGGGGCTGGTTGTGTGAGTTCTGGGTGAGTGTTTGGGGCTGGCTGTGTGAGTTCTGGGTGAGTGCTGGGGCTGGCTGTGTGAGTTCTGGGTGAGTGTTTGGGGCTGGCTGTGTGAGTTCTCGGTGAGTGTTTGGGGCTGGCTGTGTGAGTTTTGGGTGAGTGTTTGGGGCTGGCTGTGTGAGTTCTGGGTGAGTGTTTGGGGCTGGCTGAGTGAGTTTTAGGTCAGTGTTTGGAGCTGGCTGTGTGAGTTCTGTGTGAGTGTTTGGGGCTGGATGTGTGAGTTCTGGGTGAGGGATTGGGGCTGGCTGTGTGAGTTCTGGGTGAGGGATTGGGGCTGGCGGTGTGAGTTCTGGGTGAGTGTTTGGGGCTGGCTGTGTGAGTTCTGGGTCAGTGTTTGGGGCTGGCTGTGTGAGTTCTGGGTGAGGGTTTGTCGCTATCTGTGTGAGTTCTGTGTGAGTGTTTGGTGCTGGCCGTGTGAGTTCTGGGTGAGTGTTTGGGGCTGGCTGTGTGAGTTCTGGGTGAGTGTTTCGGGGTGGCTGTGTGAGTTCTGGGTGAGTGTTTGGTGCTGGCCATGTGAGTTCTGGGAGACTGTTTGGGGCTTTCTGTGTGAGTTCTGGGTGAGTGTTTGGGGCTGGTTGTGTGAGTTCTGGGTGAGTGTTTGGGGCTGGCTGTGTGAGTTCTGGGTGAGTGTTTGGGGCTGGCTGTGTGAGTTCTTGGTGAGTGCTGGGGCTGGCTGTGTGAGTTCTGGGTGAGTGTTTGGGGCTGGCTGTGTGAGTTCTCGGTGAGTGTTTGGGGCTGGCTGTGTGAGTTCTGGGTGAGTGTTTGGGGCTGGCTGAGTGAGTTTTAGGTGAGGATTTGGGGCTGGCTGTGTGAGTTCTGGGTGAGTGTTTGGGGCTGATTGTTTGAGTTCTGGGTGACTGTTTGGGGCTGGTTGTGTGAGTTCTGGGTGAGTGTTTGAGGCTGGCAGTGTGAGTTCTGGGTGAGGGTTTGGGGCTGGCTGTGTGAGTTCTGGGTGAGTGTTTGGGGCTGGCTGTGTGAGTGCTGAATGAGGGTTTGGGGCTGGCTGTGTGAGTTCTGGGTGTGGGTTTGGGGCTGGCTGTGTGAGTTCTGGGTGATGGTTTGATGCTTGCTGTGTGAATCCTGGGTGAGTGTATGGGGCTGGCTGTGTGAGTTCTGGGTGAGGGTTTGGGGCTGGCTGTGTGAGTTCTGGATGAGTGTTTGGGGCTGGCTGTGTGAGTTCTAGGTGAGAGTATGGGGCTGGCTGTGTGATTTCTGGGTGAGTGTTTGGGGCTGGCTGTGTGAGTTCTGGATGAGTGTTTGGGGCTGGCTGTGTGAGTTCTAGGTGAGAGTTTGGGGCTGGCTGTGTGATTTCTGGGTGAGTGTTTGGGGCTGGCTGTGTGAGTTCTGGATGAGTGTTTGGGGCTGGCTGTGTGAGTTCTAGGTGAGAGTTTGGGGCTGGCTGTGTGATTTCTGGGTGAATGTTTGGGGCTGGCTGTGTGAGTTCTGGATGAGTGCTTGAGGCTGGCTGTGTGAGTTCTGGGTGAGGGTTTGGAGCTGGCTGTGTGAGTTCTGGGTGAGTGTTTGGGGCTGGCTGTGTGAGTTCTGGGTGAGTGTTTGGGGCTCGCTGTGTGAGTTCTAGGTGAGGATTTCGGGGTGGCTGTGTGAGTTCTGGGTGAGTGTTTGGTGCTGGCCATGTGAGTTCTGGGAGAGTGTTTGGGGCTTTCTGTGTGAGTTCTGGGTGAGTGTTTGGGGCTGGTTGTGTGAGTTCTGGGTGAGTGTTTGGGGCTGGCTGTGTGAGTTCTGGGTGAGTGTTTGGGGCTGGCTGTGTGAGTTCTTGGTGAGTGCTGGGGCTGGCTGTGTGAGTTCTGGGTGAGTGTTTGGGGCTGGCTGTGTGAGTTCTCGGTGAGTGTTTGGGGCTGGCTGTGTGAGTTCTGGGTGAGTGTTTGGGGCTGGCTGTGTGAGTTTTAGGTGAGGATTTGGGGCTGGCTGTGTGAGTTCTGGGTGAGTGTTTGGGGCTGATTGTGTGAGTTCTGGGTGAGTGTTTGGGGCTGGCTCTGTGAGTTCTGGGTGAGGGTTTGGAGCTGGCTGTGTGAGTTCTGGGTGAGTGTTGGGGGCTGGCTGTGTGAGTTCTGGGTGACTGTTTGGGGCTGGTTGTGTGAGTTCTGGGTGAGTGTTTGAGGCTGGCAGTGTGAGTTCTGGGTGAGGGTTTGGGGCTGGCTGTGTGAGTTCTGGGTGAGTGTTTGGGGCTGGCTGTGTGAGTGCTGAATGAGGGTTTGGGGCTGGCTGTGTGAGTTCTGGGTGTGGGTTTGGGGCTGGCTGTGTGAGTTCTGGGTGATGGTTTGATGCTTGCTGTGTGAATCCTGGGTGAGTGTATGGGGCTGGCTGTGTGAGTTCTGGGTGAGGGTTTGGGGCTGGCTGTGTGAGTTCTGGATGAGTGTTTGGGGCTGGCTGTGTGAGTTCTAGGTGAGAGTATGGGGCTGGCTGTGTGATTTCTGGGTGAGTGTTTGGGGCTGGCTGTGTGAGTTCTGGATGAGTGTTTGGGGCTGGCTGTGTGAGTTCTAGGTGAGAGTTTGGGGCTGGCTGTGTGATTTCTGGGTGAGTGTTTGGGGCTGGCTGTGTGAGTTCTGGATGAGTGCTTGAGGCTGGCTGTGTGAGTTCTGGGTGAGGGTTTGGAGCTGGCTGTGTGAGTTCTGGGTGAGTGTTTGGGGCTGGCTGTGTGAGTTCTGGGTGAGTGTTTGGGGCTCGCTGTGTGAGTTCTAGGTGAGGATTTGGGGCTGGCTGTGTGAGTTCTGGGTGAGGGTTTGGGGCTGGCTGTGTGAGTTCTGGGTGAGTGTTTTGGGCTGGCTGTGTGAGTTCTGGGTGAGGGTTTGGAGATGGCTGTATGAGTTCTGGGTGAGAGATTAGGGCTGGCCGTGTGCGTTCTGGGAGAGTGTTTGGGGCTGGCTGTGTGAGTTCTGGGTGAGTGTTTGGTGCTGGCCGTGTGAGTTCTGGGTGAGTGTTTGGGGCTGGCTGTGTTATTTCTGGGTGAGTGTTTGGGGCTGGCTGTGTGAGTTCTGGGTGAGGGTTTGGGGCTTGCTGTGTGAGTTCTGGGTGAGTGTTTGGTGCTGGCCGTGTGAGTTCTGGGTGAGTGTTTGGGGCTGGCTGTGTGAGTTCTGGGTGAGTGTTTGGGGCTGGCTGTGTGAGTTCTGGGTGAGGGTTTGTTGTTGGCTGTGTGAGTTCTGGGTGAGTGTTTGGTGCTGGCCGTGTGAGTTCTGGGTGAGTGTTTGGGGCTGGTTGTGTGAGTTCTGGGTGAGTGTTTGGGGGTGGCTGTGTGAGTTCTGGGTGAGTATTTTGTGCTGGCCATGTGAGTTCTGGGAGAGTGTTTGGGGCTGGCTGTGTGAGTTCTGGGTGAGGGTTTGTTGTTGGCTGTGTGAGTTCTGGGTGAGTGTTTGGTGCTGGCCGTGTGAGTTCTGGGTGAGTGTTTGGGGCTGGTTGTCTGAGTTCTGGGTGAGTGTTTGGGGGTGGCTGTGTGAGTTCTGGGTGAGTATTTTGTGCTGGCCATGTGAGTTCTGGGAGAGTGTTTGGGGCTGGCTGTGTGAGTTCTGGGTGAGTGTTTGGGGCTGGCTGTGTGAGTTCTGGGTGAGTGTTTGGGGCTGGCTGTGTGAGTTCTGTGTGAGTGTTTGGGGCTGGCTGTGTGAGTTTCTGGGTGAGTGTTTGGGGCTGGCTGTTTGAGTTCTGGGTGAGGTTTTGGGGCTGGCTGTGTGAGTTCTGGGTGAGTGTTTGGAGCTGGCTGTGTGAGTTCTGTGTGAGTGTTTGGGGCTGGATGTGTGAGTTCTGGGTGAGGGATTGGGGCTGGCTGTGTGAGTTCTGGGTGAGGGATTGGGGCTGGCGGTGTGAGTTCTGGGTGAGTGTTTGGGGCTGGCTGTGTGAGTTCTGGGTCAGTGTTTGGGGCTGGCTGTGTGAGTTCTGGGTGAGGGTTTGTCGCTATCTGTGTGAGTTCTGGGTGAGTGTTTGGTGCTGGCCATGTGAGTTCTGGGTGAGTGTTTGGGGCTGGCTGTGTGAGTTCTGGGTGAGTGTTTGGTGCTGGCCATGTGAGTTCTGGGAGAGTGTTTGGGGCTTTCTGTGTGAGTTCTGGGTGAGTGTTTGGGGCTGGTTGTGTGAGTTCTGGGTGAGTGTTTGTGGCTGGCTGTGTGAGTTCTGGGTGAGTGTTTGGGGCTGGCTGTGTGAGTTCTGGGTGAGTGCTGGGGCTGGCTGTGTGAGTTCTGGGTGAGTGTTTGGGGCTGGCTGTGTGAGTTCTCGGTGAGTGTTTGGGGCTGGCTGTGTGAGTTCTGGGTGAGTGTTTGGGGCTGGCTGTGTGAGTTCTGGGTGAGTGTTTGGGGCTGGCTGAGTGAGTTTTAGGTGAGTGTTTGGAGCTGGCTGTGTGAGTTCTGTGTGAGCGTTTGGGGCTGGATGTGTGAGTTCTGGGTGAGGGATTGGGGCTGGCTGTGTGAGTTCTGGGTGAGGGATTGGGGCTGGCGGTGTGAGTTCTGGGTGAGTGTTTGGGGTTGGCTGTGTGAGTTCTGGGTCAGTGTTTGGGGCTGGCTGTGTGAGTTCTGGGTGAGGGTTTGTCGGATCTGTGTGAGTTCTGGGTGAGTGTTTGGTGCTGGCCGTGTGAGTTCTGGGTGAGTGTTTGGGGCTGGCTGTGTGAGTTCTGGGTGAGTGTTTCGGGGTGGCTGTGTGAGTTCTGGGTGAGTGTTTGGTGCTGGCCATGTGAGTTCTGGGAGAGTGTTTGGGGCTTTCTGTGTGAGTTCTGGGTGAGTGTTTGGGGCTGGTTGTGTGAGTTCTGGGTGAGTGTTTGGGGCTGGCTGTGTGAGTTCTGGGTGAGTGTTTGGGGCTGGCTGTGTGAGTTCTGGGTGAGTGCTGGGGCTGGCTGTGTGAGTTTTAGGTGAGGATTTGGGGCTGGCTGTGTGAGTTCTGGGTGAGTGTTTGGGGCTGATTGTGTGAGTTCTGGGTGAGTGTTTGGGGCTGGCTGTGTGAGTTCTGGGTGAGGGTTTGGAGCTGGCTGTGTGAGTTCTGGGTGAGTGTTTGGGGCTGGCTGTGTGAGTTCTGGGTGACTGTTTGGGGCTGGTTGTGTGAGTTCTGGGTGAGTGTTTGAGGCTGGCAGTGTGAGTTCTGGGTGAGGGTTTGGGGCTGGCTGTGTGAGTTCTGGGTGAGTGTTTGGGGCTGGCTGTGTGAGTGCTGAATGAGGGTTTGGGGCTGGCTGTGTGAGTTCTGGGTGTGGGTTTGGGGCTGGCTGTGTGAGTTCTGGGTGATGGTTTGATGCTTGCTGTGTGAATCCTGGGTGAGTGTATGGGGCTGGCTGTGTGAGTTCTGGGTGAGGGTTTGGGGCTGGCTGTGTGAGTTCTGGATGAGTGTTTGGGGCTGGCTGTGTGAGTTCTAGGTGAGAGTTTGGGGCTGGCTGTGTGATTTCTGGGTGAGTGTTTGGGGCTGGCTGTGTGAGTTCTGGATGAGTGTTTGGGGCTGGCTGTGTGAGTTCTAGGTGAGAGTTTGGGGCTGGCTGTGTGATTTCTGGGTGAGTGTTTGGGGCTGGCTGTGTGAGTTCTGGGTGAGTGCTTGAGGATGGCTGTGTGAGTTCTGGGTGAGGGTTTGGAGCTGGCTGTGTGAGTTCTGGGTGAGTGTTTGGGGCTGGCTGTATGAGTTCTGGGTTAGTGTTTGGGGCTCGCTGTGTGAGTTCTAGGTGAGGATTTGGGGCTGGCTGTGTGAGTTCTGGGTGAGGGTTTGGGGCTGGCTGTGTGAGTTCTGGGTGAGTGTTTGGGGCTGGCTGTGTGAGTTCTGGGTGAGGGTTTGGAGATGGCTGTATGAGTTCTGGGTGAGAGATTAGGGCTGGCCGTGTGCGTTCTGGGAGAGTGTTTGGGGCTGGCTGTGTGAGTTCTGTGTGAGTGTTTGGTGCTGGCCGTGTGAGTTCTGGGTGAGTGTTTGGGGCTGGCTGTGTTATTTCTGGGTGAGTGTTTGGGGCTGGCTGTGTGAGTTCTGGGTGAGGGTTTGGGGCTTGCTGTATGAATTCTGGGTGAGTGTTTGGTGCTGGCCGTGTGAGTTCTGGGTGAGTGTTTGGGGCTGGCTGTGTGAGTTCTGGGTGAGTGTTTGGGGCTGGCTGTGTGAGTTCTGGGTGAGGGTTTGTTGTTGGCTGTGTGAGTTCTGGGTGAGTGTTTGGTGCTGCCCGTGTGAGTTCTGGGTGAGTGTTTGGGGCTGGTTGTGTGAGTTCTGGGTGAGTGTTTGGGGGTGGCTGTGTGAGTTCTGGGTGAGTATTTTGTGCTGGCCATGTGAGTTCTGGGAGAGTGTTTGGGGCTGGCTGTGTGAGTTCTGGGTGAGGGTTTGTTGTTGGCTGTGTGAGTTCTGGGTGAGTGTTTGGTGCTGGCCGTGTGAGTTCTGGGTGAGTGTTTGGGGCTGGTTGTCTGAGTTCTGGGTGAGTGTTTGGGGGTGGCTGTGTGAGTTCTGGGTGAGTATTTTGTGCTGGCCATGTGAGTTCTGGGAGAGTGTTTGGGGCTGGCTGTGTGAGTTCTGGGTGAGTGTTTGGGGCTGGCTGTGTGAGTTCTGGGTGAGTGTTTGGGGCTGGCTGTGTGAGTTCTGTGTGAGTGTTTGGGGCTGGCTGTGTGAGTTTCTGGGTGAGTGTTTGGGGCTGGCTGTGTGAGTTCTGGGTGAGGTTTTGGGGCTGGCTGTGTGAGTTCTGGGTGAGTGTTTGGAGCTGGCTGTGTGAGTTCTGTGTGAGTGTTTGGGGCTGGATGTGTGAGTTCTGGGTGAGGGATTGGGGCTGGCTGTGTGAGTTCTGGGTGAGGGATTGGGGCTGGCGGTGTGAGTTCTGGGTGAGTGTTTGGGGCTGGCTGTGTGAGTTCTGGGTCAGTGTTTGGGGCTGGCTGTGTGAGTTCTGGGTGAGGGTTTGTCGCTATCTGTGTGAGTTCTGGGTGAGTGTTTGGTGCTGGCCGTGTGAGTTCTGGGCGAGTGTTTGGGGCTGGCTGTGTGAGTTCTGGGTGAGTGTTTCGGGGTGGCTGTGTGAGTTCTGGGTGAGTGTTTGGTCCTGGCCATGTGAGTTCTGGGAAAGTGTTTGGGGCTTTCTGTGTGAGTTCTGGGTGAGTGTTTGGGGCTGGTTGTGTGAGTTCTGGGTGAGTGTTTGGGGCTGGCTGTGTGAGTTCTGGGTGAGTGTTTGGGGCTGGCTGTGTGAGTTCTGGGTGAGTGCTGGGGCTGGCTGTGTGAGTTCTGGGTGAGTGTTTGGGGCTGGCTGTGTGAGTTCTCGGTGAGTGTTTGGGGCTGGCTGTGTGAGTTCTGGGTGAGTGTTTGGGGCTGGCTGTGTGAGTTGTGGGTGAGTGTTTGGGGCTGGCTGAGTGAGTTTTAGGTGAGTGTTTGGAGCTGGCTGTGTGAGTTCTGTGTGAGTGTTTGGGGCTGGATGTGTGAGTTCTGGGTGAGGGATTGGGGCTGGCTGTGTGAGTTCTGGGTGAGGGATTGTGGCTGGCGGTGTGAGTTCTGGGTGAGTGTTTGGGGCTGGCTGTGTGAGTTCTGGGTCAGTGTTTGGGGCTGGCTGTGTGAGTTCTGGGTGAGTGTTTGGAGCTATCTGTGTGAGTTCTGGGTGAGTGTTTGGTGCTGGCCGTGTGAGTTCTGGGTCAGTGTTTGGGGCTGGCTGTGTGAGTTCTGGGTGAGTGTTTCGGGGTGGCTGTGTGAGTTCTGGGTGAGTGTTTGGTGCTGGCCATGTGAGTTCTGGGAGAGTGTTTGGGGCTTTCTGTGTGAGTTCTGGGTGAGTGTTTGGGGCTGGTTGTGTGAGTTCTGGGTGAGTGTTTGGGGCTGGCTGTGTGAGTTCTGGGTGAGTGTTTGGGGCTGGCTGTGTGAGTTCTGGGTGAGTGCTGGGGCTGGCTGTGTGAGTTCTGGGTGAGTGTTTGGGCCTGGCTGTGTGAGTTCTCGGTGAGTGTTTGGGGCTGGCTGTGTGAGTTCTGGGTGAGGGTTTGGGGCTGGCTGTGTGAGTTCTGGGTGAGTGTTTGGGGCTGGCTGAGTGAGTTTTAGGTGAGGATTTGGGGCTGGCTGTGTGAGTTCTGGGTGAGTGTTTGGGGCTGATTGTGTGAGTTCTGGGTGAGTGTTTGGGGCTGGCTGTGTGAGTTCTGGGTGAGGGTTTGGAGCTGGCTGTGTGAGTTCTGGGTGAGTGTTTGGGGCTGGCTGTGTGAGTTCTGGGTGACTGTTTGGGGCTGGTTGTGTGAGTTCTGGGTGAGTGTTTGAGGCTGGCAGTGTCAGTTCTGGGTGAGGGTTTGGGGCTGGCTGTGTGAGTTCTGGGTGAGGGTTTGGGGCTGGCTGTGTGAGTGCTGAATGAGGGTTTGGGGCTGGCTGTGTGAGTTCTGGGTGTGGGTTTGGGGCTGGCTGTGTGAGTTCTGGGTGAGGGTTTGGGGCTGGCTGTGTTAGTTCTGGGTGATGGTTTGATGCTTGCTGTGTGAATCCTGGGTGAGTGTATGGGGCTGGCTGTGTGAGTTCTGGGTGAGGGTTTGGGGCTGGCTGTGTGAGTTCAGGGTGAGTGTTTGTGGGTGGCTGTGTGAGTTCTGGGTGAGTGTTTTGTTGGTGGCTGTGTGAGTTCTGGGTGTGTGTTTGGTGCAGGCCGTGTGAGTTCTGGGTGAGTGCTTGGGGCTGGCTGTGTGAGTTCTGGGTGAGTGTTTGGTGCTGGCCATGTGAGTTCTGGGAGAGTGTTTGGGGCTTTCTGTGTGAGTTCTGGGTGAGTGTTTGGGGCTGGTTGTGTGAGTTCTGGGTGAGTGTTTGGGGCTGGCTGTGTGAGTTCTGGGTGAGTGTTTGGGGCTGGCTGTGTGAGTTCTGGGTGAGTGCTGGGGCTGGCTGTGTGAGTTCTGGGTGAGTGTTTGGGGATGGCTGTGTGAGTTTTCGGTGAGTGTTTGGGGATGGCTGTGTGAGTTCTGGGTGAGTGTTTGGGGCTGGCTGTGTGAGTTCTGGGTGAGTGTTTGGGGCTGGCTGAGTGAGTTTTAGGTGAGGATTTGGGGCTGGCTGTGTGAGTTCTGGGTGAGTGTTTGGGGCTGATTGTGTGAGTTCTGGGTGAGTGTTTGGAGCTGGCTGTGTGAGTTCTGTGTGAGTGTTTGGGGCTGGATGTGTGAGTTCTGGGTGAGGGATTGGGGCTGGCTGTGTGAGTTCTGGGTGAGGGATTGGGGCTGGCGGTGTGAGTTCTGGGTGAGTGTTTGGGGCTGGCTGTGTGAGTTCTGGGTCAGTGTTTGGGGCTGGCTGTGTGAGTTCTGGGTGAGGGTTTGTCGCTATCTGTGTGAGTTCTGGGTGAGTGTTTGGTGCTGGCCGTGTGAGTTCTGGGTGAGTGTTTGGGGCTGGCTGTGTGAGTTCTGGATGAGTGTTTCGGGGTGGCTGTGTGAGTTCTGGGTGAGTGTTTGGTGCTGGCCATGTGAGTTCTGGGAAAGTGTTTGGGGCTTTCTGTGTGAGTTCTGGGTGAGTGTTTGGGGCTGGTTGTGTGAGTTCTGGGTGAGTGTTTGGGGCTGGCTGTGTGAGTTCTGGGTGAGTGTTTGGGGCTGGCTGTGTGAGTTCTGGGTGAGTGCTGGGGCTGGCTGTGTGAGTTCTGGGTGAGTGTTTGGGGCTGGCTGTGTGAGTTGTGGGTGAGTGTTTGGGGCTGGCTGAGTGAGTTTTAGGTGAGTGTTTGGAGCTGGCTGTGTGAGTTCTGTGTGAGTGTTTGGGGCTGGATGTGTGAGTTCTGGGTGAGGGATTGGGGCTGGCTGTGTGAGTTCTGGGTGAGGGATTGGGGCTGGCGGTGTGAGTTCTGGGTGAGTGTTTGGGGCTGGCTGTGTGAGTTCTGGGTCAGTGTTTGGGGCTGGCTGTGTGAGTTCTGGGTGAGTGTTTGGAGCTATCTGTGTGAGTTCTGGGTGAGTGTTTGGTGCTGGCCGTGTGAGTTCTGGGTGAGTGTTTGGGGCTGGCTGTGTGAGTTCTGGGTGAGTGTTTCGGGGTGGCTGTGTGAGTTCTGGGTGAGTGTTTGGTGCTGGCCATGTGAGTTCTGGGAGAGTGTTTGGGGCTTTCTGTGTGAGTTCTGGGTGAGTGTTTGGGGCTGGTTGTGTGAGTTCTTGGTGAGTGTTTGGGGCTGGCTGTGTGAGTTCTGGGTGAGTGTTTGGGGCTGGCTGTGTGAGTTCTGGGTGAGTGCTGGGGCTGGCTGTGTGAGTTCTGGGTGAGTGTTTGGGCCTGGCTGTGTGAGTTCTCGGTGAGTGTTTGGGGCTGGCTGTGTGAGTTCTGGGTGAGTGTTTGGGGCTGGCTGTGTGAGTTCTGGGTGAGTGTTTGGGGCTGGCTGAGTGAGTTTTAGGTGAGGATTTGGGGCTGGCTGTGTGAGTTCTGGGTGAGTGTTTGGGGCTGATTGTGTGAGTTCTGGGTGAGTGTTTGGGGCTGGCTGTGTGAGTTCTGGGTGAGGGTTTGGAGCTGGCTGTGTGAGTTCTGGGTGAGTGTTTGGGGCTGGCTGTGTGAGTTCTGGGTGACTGTTTGGGGCTGGTTGTGTGAGTTCTGGGTGAGTGTTTGAGGCTGGCAGTGTCAGTTCTGGGTGAGGGTTTGGGGCTGGCTGTGTGAGTTCTGGGTGAGGGTTTGGGGCTGGCTGTGTGAGTGCTGAATGAGGGTTTGGGGCTGGCTGTGTGAGTTCTGGGTGTGGGTTTGGGGCTGGCTGTGTGAGTTCTGGGTGAGGGTTTGGGGCTGGCTGTGTTAGTTCTGGGTGATGGTTTGATGCTTGCTGTGTGAATCCTGGGTGAGTGTATGGGGCTGGCTGTGTGAGTTCTGGGTGAGGGTTTGGGGCTGGCTGTGTGAGTTCAGGGTGAGTGTTTGTGGGTGGCTGTGTGAGTTCTGGGTGAGTGTTTTGTTGGTGGCTGTGTGAGTTCTGGGTGTGTGTTTGGTGCAGGCCGTGTGAGTTCTGGGTGAGTGCTTGGGGCTGGCTGTGTGAGTTCTGGGTGAGTGTTTGGTGCTGGCCATGTGAGTTCTGGGAGAGTGTTTGGGGCTTTCTGTGTGAGTTCTGGGTGAGTGTTTGGGGCTGGTTGTGTGAGTTCTGGGTGAGTGTTTGGGGCTGGCTGTGTGAGTTCTGGGTGAGTGTTTGGGGCTGGCTGTGTGAGTTCTGGGTGAGTGCTGGGGCTGGCTGTGTGAGTTCTGGGTGAGTGTTTGGGGATGGCTGTGTGAGTTTTCGGTGAGTGTTTGGGGATGGCTGTGTGAGTTCTGGGTGAGTGTTTGGGGCTGGCTGTGTGAGTTCTGGGTGAGTGTTTGGGGCTGGCTGAGTGAGTTTTAGGTGAGGATTTGGGGCTGGCTGTGTGAGTTCTGGGTGAGTGTTTGGGGCTGATTGTGTGAGTTCTGGGTGAGTGTTTGGGGCTGGCTGTGTGAGTTCTGGGTGAGGGTTTGGAGCTGGCTGTGTGAGTTCTGGGTGAGTGTTTGGGGCTGGCTGTGTGAGTTCTGGGTGACTGTTTGGGGCTGGTTGTGTGAGTTCTGGGTGAGTGTTTGAGGCTGGCAGTGTGAGTTCTGGGTGAGGGTTTGGGGCTGGCTGTGTGAGTTCTGGGTGAGTGTTTGGGGCTGGCTGTGTGAGTGCTGGGTGTGGGTTTGGGGCTGGCTGTGTGAGTTCTGGGTGAGGGTTTGGGGCTGGTTGTGTGAGTTCTGGGTGAGGGTTTGGGGCTGGCTGTGTGAGTTCTGGGTGATGGTTTGATGCTTGCTGTGTGAATCCTGGGTGAGTGTATGGGGCTGGCTGTGTGAGTTCTGGTTGAGGGTTTGGGGCTGGCTGTGTGAGTTCAGGGTGAGTGTTTGTGGGTGGCTGTGTGAGTTCTGGGTGAGTGTTTTGTTGGTGGCTGTGTGAGTTCTGGGTGTGTGTTTGGTGCAGGCCGTGTGAGTTCTGGGTGAGTGCTTGGGGCTGGCTGTGTGAGTTCTGGGTGAGTGTTTGGGGCTGGCTGTGTGAGTTCTGGGTGAGTGTTTGGGGTTGGCTGTGGGAGTTCTGGGTGAGTGTTTGGGGCTGGCTGTGTGAGTTTTGGGTGAGTGTTGGGGCTGGCTGTTTGAGTTTTAGATGAGGATTTGGGGCTGGCTGTGTGAGTTCTGGGTGAGGGTTTGGGGCTGACTGTGTGAGTTCTGGGTGAGGGTTTGGAGCTGGCTGTGTGAGTTCTGGGTGAGTGTTTGAGGCTGGCTGTGTGAGTTGTGGGTGAGGGTTTGGGGCTGGCTGTGTGAGTTCTGGGTGACTGTTTGGGGCTGGTTGTGTGAGTTCTGGGTGAGTGTTTGAGATTGGCTGTGTGAGTTCTGGGTGAGGGTTTGGAGCTGGCTGTGTGAGTGCTGAGTGAGGGTTTGGGGCTGGCTGTGTGAGTTCTGGGTGAGTGTTTGGTGCTGGCCGTGTGAGTTCTGGGTGAGTGTTTGAGGCTGGCTGTGTGAGTTCTGGGTGAGTGTTTAGGGCTGGCTGTGTGAGTTCTGGGTGAGTGTTTAGGGCTGGCTGTGTGAGTTCTGCGTGAGTGTTTGGGGCTGGCTGTGTGAGTTCTGGGTGAGTGTTTGGTGCTGGCCGTGTGAGTTCTGGGTGAGTGTTTGAGGCTGGCTGTGTGAGTTCTGGGTGAGTGTTTGGGGCTGGCTGTGTGAGTTCTGGGTGAGTGTTTGGGGCTGGCTGTGTGAGTTCTGGGTGAGGGTTTGGGGCTGGCTGTGTGAGTTCTGGGTGAGTGTTTGGGGCTGGCTGTGTGAGTTCTGGGTGAGTGTTTGGTGGAGGCTGTGTGAGTTCTGGGTGAGGGACTGGGGCTGGCTGTGTGAGTTCTGGGAGAGTATTTGGGGCTGGCTGTGTGAGTTCTGGGTGAGTGTTTGGGGCTGGCTGTGTGAGTTCTGGGTGAGTGTTTGGGGCTGGCTGTGTTTGTTCTGGGTGAGTGTTTGGGGCTGGCTGTGTGAGTTTCTGGGTGAGTGTTTGGGGCTGGCTGTGTGAGTTCTGGGTGAGGTTTTGGGGCTGGCTGTGTGAGTTCTGGGCGAGTGTTTGGAGCTGGCTGTGTGATTTCTGGGTGAGTGTTTGGGGCTGGCTGTGTGAGTTCTGGGTGAGTGTTTGGGGCTGGTTGTGTGAGTTCTGGGTGAGGGATTGGGGCTGGCTGTGTGAGTTCTGGGTGAGGGATTGGGGCTGGCGGTGTGAGTTCTGGGTGAGTGTTTGGGGCTGGCTGTGTAAGTTCTGCGTCAGTGTTTGGGGCTGGCTGTGTGAGTTCTGGGTGAGGGTTTGGGGCTTGCTGTGTGAGTTCTGGGTGAGGGTTTGTCGCTGTCTGTGTGAGTTCTGGGTGAGTGTTTGGTGCTGGCCGTGTGAGTTCTGGGTGAGTGTTTGGGGCTGGCTGTGTGAGTTCTGGGTGAGTGTTTTGGGCTGGCTGTGTGAGTTCTGGGTGAGTGTTTGGGGCTGGCTGTGTGAGTTCTGGGTGAGTGTTTGGGGCTGGCTGTGTGAGTTCTGTGTAAGTGTTTGGGGCTGGTTGTGTGAGTTCTGGGTGAGTGTTTGGGGCTGGCTGTGTGAGTTCTGGGTGAGTGTTTGGGGCTGGCTGTGTGAGTTCTGGGTGAGTGCTGGGGCTGGCTGTGTGAGTTCCTGGTGAGTGTTTGGGGCTGGCTGTGTGAGTTCTCGGTGAGTGTTTGGGGCTGGCTGTGTGAGTTCTGGGTGAATGTTTGGAGCTGGCTGTGTGAGTTCTGGGTGAGTGTTTGGGGCTGGCTGTGTGAGTTTTAGGTGAGGATTTGGGGCTGGATGTGTGAGTTCTGGGTGAGTGTTTGGGGCTGACTGTGTGAGTTCTGGGTGAGTGTTTGGGGCTGGCTGTGTGAGTTCTGGGTGAGGGTTTGGAGCTGGCTGTGTGAGTTCTGGGTGAGTGTTTGGGGCTGGCTGTGTGAGTTCTGGGTGACTGTTTGGGGCTGGTTGTGTGAGTTCTGGGTGAGTGTTTGAGGCTGGCTGTGTGAGTTCTGGGTGTGGGTTTGGGGCTGGCTGTGTGAGTTCTGGGTGACTGTTTGGGGCTGGTTGTGTGAGTTCTGGGTGAGTGTTTGAGGCTGGCTGTGTGAGCTCTGGGTGAGGGTTTGGAGCTGGCTGTGTGAGTTCTGGGTGAGTGTTTGGGGCTGGCTGTGTGAGTCCTGGGTGAGGGTTTGGAGCTGGCTGTGTGAGTTCTGGGTGAGGGTTTGGGGCAGGCTGTGTGAGTTCTGGGTGAGGGTTTGGGGCTGGCTGTGTGAGTTCTGGGTGATGGTTTGGTGCTTGCTGTGTGAGTCATGGGTGAGTGTTTGGGGCTGGCTTTGTGAGTTCTGGGTGAGGGTTTGGGGCTGGCTGTGTGAGTTCTGGGTGAGTGTTTGTGGGTGGCTGTGTGAGTTCTGGGTGAGTGTTTGTGGGTGGCTGTGTGAGTTCTGGGTGAGTGTTTTGGGGATGGCTGTGTGAGTTCTGGGTGAGTGTTTGGTGCAGGCCGTGTGAGTTCTGGGTGAGTGTTTGGGGCTGGCTGTGTGAGTTCTGGGTGAGTGTTTGGGGCTGGCTGTGTGAGTTCTGGGTGAGTGTTTTGGGCTGGCTGTGTGAGTTCTGGGTGAGTGTTTGGGGCTGGCTGTGTGAGTTCTGGGTGAGTGTTTGGGGCTGGCTGTGTGAGTTCTGTGTGAGTGTTTGGGGCTGGTTGTGTGAGTTCTGGGTGAGTGTTTGGGGCTGGCTGTGTGAGTTCTGGGTGAGTGTTTGGGGCTGGCTGTGTGAGTTCTGGGTGAGTGCTGGGGCTGGCTGTGTGAGTTCCTGGTGAGTGTTTGGGGCTGGCTGTGTGAGTTCTCGGTGAGTGTTTGGGGCTGGCTGTGTGTGTTCTGGGTGAATGTTTGGGGCTGGCTGTGTGAGTTCTGGGTGAGTGTTTGGGGCTGGCTGTGTGAGTTTTAGGTGAGGATTTGGGGCTGGCTGTGTGAGTTCTGGGTGAGTGTTTGGGGCTGACTGTGTGAGTTCTGGGTGAGTGTTTGGGGCTGGCTGTGTGAGTTCTGGGTGAGGGTTTGGAGCTGGCTGTGTGAGTTCTGGGTGAGTGTTTGGGGCTGGCTGTGTGAGTTCTGGGTGACTGTTTGGGGCTGGTTGTGTGAGTTCTGGGTGAGTGTTTGAGGCTGGCTGTGTGAGTTCTGGGTGTGGGTTTGGGGCTGGCTGTGTGAGTTCTGGGTGACTGTTTGGGGCTGGTTGTGTGAGTTCTGGGTGAGTGTTTGAGGCTGGCTTTGTGAGCTCTGGGTGAGGGTTTGGAGCTGGCTGTGTGAGTTCTGGGTGAGTGTTTGGGGCTGGCTGTGTGAGTCCTGGGTGAGGGTTTGGAGCTGGCTGTGTGAGTTCTGGGTGAGGGTTTGGGGCTGGCTGTGTGAGTTCTGGGTGAGGGTTTGGGGCTGGCTGTGTGAGTTCTGGGTGATGGTTTGGTGCTTGCTGTGTGAGTCCTGGGTGAGTGTTTGGGGCTGGCTGTGTGAGTTCTGGGTGAGGGTTTGGGGCTGGCTGTGTGAGTTCTGGGTGAGTGTTTGTGGGTGGCTGTGTGAGTTCTGGGTGAGTGTTTTTGGGATGGCTGTGTGAGTTCTGGGTGAGTGTTTGGTGCAGGCCGTGTGAGTTCTGGGTGAGTGTTTGGGGCTGGCTGTGTGAGTTCTGGGTGAGTGTTTGGGGCTGGTTGTGTGAGTTCTGGGTGAGTGTTTGGGGCTGGCTGTGTGAGTTCTGGGTGAGTGTTTGAGGCTGGCTGTGTGAGTTCTGGGTGTGGGTTTGGGGCTGGCTGTGTGAGTTCTGGGTGACTGTTTGGGGCTGGTTGTGTGAGTTCTGGGTGAGTGTTTGAGGCTGGCTGTGTGAGCTCTGGGTGAGGGTTTGGAGCTGGCTGTGTGAGTTCTGGGTGAGTGTTTGGGGCTGGCTGTGTGAGTCCTGGGGGAGGGTTTGGAGCTGGCTGTGTGAGTTCTGGGTGAGGGTTTGGGGCTGGCTGTGTGAGTTCTGGGTGAGGGTTTGGGGCTGGCTGTGTGAGTTCTGGGTGATGGTTTGGTGCTTGCTGTGTGAGTCCTGGGTGAGTGTTTGGGGCTGGCTGTGTGAGTTCTGGGTGAGGGTTTGGGGCTGGCTGTGTGAGTTCTGGGTGAGTGTTTGTGGGTGGCTGTGTGAGTTCTGGGTGAGTGTTTTGGGGATGGCTGTGTGAGTTCTGGGTGAGTGTTTGGTGCAGGCCGTGTGAGTTCTGGGTGAGTGTTTGGGGCTGGCTGTGTGAGTTCTGGGTGAGTGTTTGGGGCTGGCTGTGTGAGTTCTGGGTGAGTGTTTTGGGCTGGCTGTGTGAGTTCTGGGTGAGTGTTTGCGGTTGGCTGTGTGAGTTCTGGGTGAGTGTTTGGGGCTGGCTGTGTGAGTTCTGTGTGAGTGTTTGGGGCTGGTTGTGTGAGTTCTGGGTGAGTGTTTGGGGCTGGCTGTGTGAGTTCTGGGTGAGTGTTTGGGGCTGGCTGTGTGAGTTCTGGGTGAGTGCTGGGGCTGGCTGTGTGAGTTCCTGGTGAGTGTTTGGGGCTGGCTGTGTGAGTTCTCGGTGAGTGTTTGGGTCTGGCTGTGTGTGTTCTGGGTGAATGTTTGGGGCTGGCTGTGTGAGTTCTGGGTGAGTGTTTGGGGCTGGCTGTGTGAGTTTTAGGTGAGGATTTGGGACTGGCTGTGTGAGTTCTGGGTGAGTATTTGGGGCTGGCTGTGTGTGTGCTGGATGAGGGTTTGGGGCTGGCTGTGTGAGTCCTGGGTGAGGGTTTGGAGCTGGCTGTGTGAGTTCTGGGTGAGGGTTTGGGGCTGGCTGTGTGAGTTCTGGGTGAGGGTTTGGGGCTGGCTGTGTGAGTTCTGGGTGATGGTTTGGTGCTTGCTGTGTGAGTCCTGGGTGAGTGTTTGGGGCTGGCTGTGTGAGTTCTGGGTGAGGGTTTGGGGCTGGCTGTGTGAGTTCTGGGTGAGTGTTTTGGGGATGGCTGTGTGAGTTCTGGGTGAGTGTTTGGTGCAGGCCGTGTGAGTTCTGGGTGAGTGTTTGGGGCTGGCTGTGTGAGTTCTGGGTGAGTGTTTGGGGCTGGTTGTGTGAGTTCTGGGTGAGTGTTTGGGGCTGGCTGTGTGAGTTCTGGGTGAATGTTTGAGGCTGGCTGTGTGAGTTCTGGGTGTGGGTTTGGGGCTGGCTGTGTGAGTTCTGGGTGACTGTTTGGGGCTGGTTGTGTGAGTTCTGGGTGAGTGTTTGAGGCTGGCTGTGTGAGCTCTGGGTGAGGGTTTGGAGCTGGCTGTGTGAGTTCTGGGTGAGTGTTTGGGGCTGGCTGTGTGAGTCCTGGGTGAGGGTTTGGAGCTGGCTGTGTGAGTTCTGGGTGAGGGTTTGGGGCTGGCTGTGTGAGTTCTGGGTGAGGGTTTGGGGCTGGCTGTGTGAGTTCTGGGTGATGGTTTGGTGCTTGCTGTGTGAGTCCTGGGTGAGTGTTTGGGGCTGGCTGTGTGAGTTCTTGGTGAGGATTTGGGGCTGGCTGTGTGAGTTCTGGGTGAGTGTTTGTGGGTGGCTGTGTGAGTTCTGGGTGAGTGTTTTGGGGATGGCTGTGTGAGTTCTGGGTGAGTGTTTGGTGCAGGCCGTGTGAGTTCTGGGTGAGTGTTTGGGGCTGGCTGTGTGAGTTCTGGGTGAGTGTTTGGGGCTGGCTGTGTTAGTTCTGGGTGAGTGTTTTGGGGTGGCTGTGTGAGTTCTGGGTGAGTGTTTGGGGCTGGCTGTGTGAGTTCTGGGTGAGGGTTTGGGGCTGGCTGTGTGAGTTCTGGGTGAGTGTTTGTGGGTGGCTGTGTGAGTTCTGGGTGAGGGTTTGGGGCTGGCTGTGTGAGTTCTGGGTGAGTGTTTGTGGGTGGCTGTGTGAGTTCTGGGTGAGTGTTTTGGGGATGGCTGTGTGAGTTCTGGGTGAGTGTTTGGTGCAGGCCGTGTGAGTTCTGGGTGAGTGTTTGGGGCTGGCTGTGTGAGTTCTGGGTGAGTGTTTGGGGCTGGCTGTGTGAGTTCTGGGTGAGTGTTTTGGGCTGGCTGTGTGAGTTCTGGGTGAGTGTTTGGGGCTGGCTGTGTGAGTTCTGGGTGAGTGTTTGGGGCTGGCTGTGTGAGTTCTGTGTGAGTGTTTGGGGCTGGTTGTGTGAGTTCTGGGTGAGTGTTTGGGGCTGGCTGTGTGAGTTCTGGGTGAGTGTTTGGGGCTGGCTGTGTGAGTTCTGGGTGAGTGCTGGGGCTGGCTGTGTGAGTTCCTGGTGAGTGTTTGGGGCTGGCTGTGTGAGTTCTCGGTGAGTGTTTGGGTCTGGCTGTGTGTGTTCTGGGTGAATGTTTGGGGCTGGCTGTGTGAGTTCTGGGTGAGTGTTTGGGGCTGGCTGTGTGAGTTTTAGGTGAGGATTTGGGACTGGCTGTGTGAGTTCTGGGTGAGTATTTGGGGCTGGCTGTGTGTGTGCTGGATGAGGGTTTGGGGCTGGCTGTGTGAGTCCTGGGTGAGGGTTTGGAGCTGGCTGTGTGAGTTCTGGGTGAGGGTTTGGGGCTGGCTGTGTGAGTTCTGGGTGAGGGTTTGGGGCTGGCTGTGTGAGTTCTGGGTGATGGTTTGGTGCTTTCTGTGTGAGTCCTGGGTGAGTGTTTGGGGCTGGCTGTGTGAGTTCTGGGTGAGGGTTTGGGGCTGGCTGTGTGAGTTCTGGGTGAGTGTTTTGGGGATGGCTGTGTGAGTTCTGGGTGAGTGTTTGGTGCAGGCCGTGTGAGTTCTGGGTGAGTGTTTGGGGCTGGCTGTGTGAGTTCTGGGTGAGTGTTTGGGGCTGGTTGTGTGAGTTCTGGGTGAGTGTTTGGGGCTGGCTGTGTGAGTTCTGGGTGAATGTTTGAGGCTGGCTGTGTGAGTTCTGGGTGTGGGTTTGGGGCTGGCTGTGTGAGTTCTGGGTGACTGTTTGGGGCTGGTTGTGTGAGTTCTGGGTGAGTCTTTGAGGCTGGCTGTGTGAGCTCTGGGTGAGGGTTTGGAGCTGGCTGTGTGAGTTCTGGGTGAGTGTTTGGGGCTGGCTGTGTGAGTCCTGGGTGAGGGTTTGGAGCTGGCTGTGTGAGTTCTGGGTGAGGGTTTGGGGCTGGCTGTGTGAGTTCTGGGTGAGGGTTTGGGGCTGGCTGTGTGAGTTCTGGGTGATGGTTTGGTGCTTGCTGTGTGAGTCCTGGGTGAGTGTTTGGGGCTGGCTGTGTGAGTTCTTGGTGAGGATTTGGGGCTGGCTGTGTGAGTTCTGGGTGAGTGTTTGTGGGTGGCTGTGTGAGTTCTGGGTGAGTGTTTTGGGGATGGCTGTGTGAGTTCTGGGTGAGTGTTTGGTGCAGGCCGTGTGAGTTCTGGGTGAGTGTTTGGGGCTGGCTGTGTGAGTTCTGGGTGAGTGTTTGGGGCTGGCTGTGTTAGTTCTGGGTGAGTGTTTTGGGGTGGCTGTGTGAGTTCTGGGTGAGTGTTTGGGGCTGGCTGTGTGAGTTCTGGGTGAGGGTTTGGGGCTGGCTGTGTGAGTTCTGGGTGAGTGTTTGTGGGTGGCTGTGTGAGTTCTGGGTGAGGGTTTGGGGCTGGCTGTGTGAGTTCTGGGTGAGTGTTTGTGGGTGGCTGTGTGAGTTCTGGGTGAGTGTTTTGGGGATGGCTGTGTGAGTTCTGGGTGAGTGTTTGGTGCAGGCCGTGTGAGTTCTGGGTGAGTGTTTGGGGCTGGCTGTGTGAGTTCTGGGTGAGTGTTTGGGGCTGGCTGTGTGAGTTCTGGGTGAGTGTTTTGGGCTGGCTGTGTGAGTTCTGGGTGAGTGTTTGGGGCTGGCTGTGTGAGTTCTGGGTGAGTGTTTGGGGCTGGCTGTGTGAGTTCTGTGTGAGTGTTTGGGGCTGGTTGTGTGAGTTCTGGGTGAGTGTTTGGGGCTGGCTGTGTGAGTTCTGGGTGAGTGTTTGGGGCTGGCTGTGTGAGTTCTGGGTGAGTGCTGGGGCTGGCTGTGTGAGTTCCTGGTGAGTGTTTGGGGCTGGCTGTGTGAGTTCTCGGTGAGTGTTTGGGTCTGGCTGTGTGTGTTCTGGGTGAATGTTTGGGGCTGGCTGTGTGAGTTCTGGGTGAGTGTTTGGGGCTGGCTGTGTGAGTTTTAGGTGAGGATTTGGGACTGGCTGTGTGAGTTCTGGGTGAGTATTTGGGGCTGGCTGTGTGTGTGCTGGATGAGGGTTTGGGGCTGGCTGTGTGAGTCCTGGGTGAGGGTTTGGAGCTGGCTGTGTGAGTTCTGGGTGAGGGTTTGGGGCTGGCTGTGTGAGTTCTGGGTGAGGGTTTGGGGCTGGCTGTGTGAGTTCTGGGTGATGGTTTGGTGCTTTCTGTGTGAGTCCTGGGTGAGTGTTTGGGGCTGGCTGTGTGAGTTCTGGGTGAGGGTTTGGGGCTGGCTGTGTGAGTTCTGGGTGAGTGTTTTGGGGATGGCTGTGTGAGTTCTGGGTGAGTGTTTGGTGCAGGCCGTGTGAGTTCTGGGTGAGTGTTTGGGGCTGGCTGTGTGAGTTCTGGGTGAGTGTTTGGGGCTGGTTGTGTGAGTTCTGGGTGAGTGTTTGGGGCTGGCTGTGTGAGTTCTGGGTGAATGTTTGAGGCTGGCTGTGTGAGTTCTGGGTGTGGGTTTGGGGCTGGCTGTGTGAGTTCTGGGTGACTGTTTGGGGCTGGTTGTGTGAGTTCTGGGTGAGTGTTTGAGGCTGGCTGTGTGAGCTCTGGGTGAGGGTTTGGAGCTGGCTGTGTGAGTTCTGGGTGAGTGTTTGGGGCTGGCTGTGTGAGTCCTGGGTGAGGGTTTGGAGCTGGCTGTGTGAGTTCTGGGTGAGGGTTTGGGGCTGGCTGTGTGAGTTCTGGGTGAGGGTTTGGGGCTGGCTGTGTGAGTTCTGGGTGATGGTTTGGTGCTTGCTGTGTGAGTCCTGGGTGAGTGTTTTGCGCTGGCTGTGTGAGTTCTGGGTGAGGGTTTGGGGCTGGCTGTGTGAGTTCTGGGTGAGTGTTTGTGGGTGGCTGTGTGAGTTCTGGGTGAGTGTTTTGGGGATGACTGTGTGAGTTCTGGGTGAGTGTTTGGTGCAGGCCGTGTGAGTTCTGGGTGAGTGTTTGGGGCTGGCTGTGTGTTTTCTGGGTGAGTGTTTGGGGCTGGTTGTGTGAGTTCTGGGTGAGTGTTTGGGGCTGGCTGTGTGAGTTCTGGGTGAGTGTTTGAGGCTGGCTGTGTGAGTTCTGGGTGTGGGTTTGGGGCTGGCTGTGTGAGTTCTGGGTGACTGTTTGGGGCTGGTTGTGTGAGTTCTGGGTGAGTGTTTGAGGCTGGCTGTGTGAGCTCTGGGTGAGGGTTTGGAGCTGGCTGTGTGAGTTCTGGGTGAGTGTTTGGGGCTGGCTGTGTGAGTCCTGGGTGAGGGTTTGGAGCTGGCTGTGTGAGTTCTGGGTGAGGGTTTGGGGCTGGCTGTGTGAGTTATGGGTGAGGGTTTGGGGCTGGCTGTGTGAGTTCTGGGTGATGGTTTGGTGCTTGCTGTGTGAGTCCTGGGTGAGTGTTTGGGGCTGGCTGTGTGAGTTCTGGGTGAGGGTTTGGGGCTGGCTGTGTGAGTTCTGGGTGAGTGTTTGTGGGTGGCTGTGTGAGTTCTGGGTGAGTGTTTTGGTGATGGCTGTGTGAGTTCTGGGTGAGTGTTTGGTGCAGGCCGTGTGAGTTCTGGGTGAGTGTTTGGGGCTGGCTGTGTGAGTTCTGGGTGAGTGTTTGGGGCTGGCTGTGTGAGTTCTGGGTGAGTGTTTTGGGCTGGCTGTGTGAGTTCTGGGTGAGTGTTTGGGGCTGGCTGTGTGAGTTCTGGGTGAGTGTTTGGGGCTGGCTGTGTGAGTTCTGTGTGAGTGTTTGGGGCTGGTTGTGTGAGTTCTGGGTGAGTGTTTGGGGCTGGCTGTGTGAGTTCTGGGTGAGTGTTTGGGGCTGGCTGTGTGAGTTCTGGGTGAGTGCTGGGGCTGGCTGTGTGAGTTCCTGGTGAGTGTTTGGGGCTGGCTGTGTGAGTTCTCGGTGAGTGTTTGGGTCTGGCTGTGTGTGTTCTGGGTGAATGTTTGGGGCTGGCTGTGTGAGTTCTGGGTGAGTGTTTGGGGCTGGCTGTGTGAGTTTTAGGTGAGGATTTGGGACTGGCTGTGTGAGTTCTGGGTGAGTATTTGGGGCTGGCTGTGTGTGTGCTGGATGAGGGTTTGGGGCTGGCTGTGTGAGTCCTGGGTGAGGGTTTGGAGCTGGCTGTGTGAGTTCTGGGTGAGGGTTTGGGGCTGGCTGTGTGAGTTCTGGGTGAGGGTTTGGGGCTGGCTGTGTGAGTTCTGGGTGACTGTTTGGGGCTGGTTGTGTGAGTTCTGGGTGAGTGTTTGAGGCTGGCTGTGTGAGCTCTGGGTGAGGGTTTGGAGCTGGCTGTGTGAGTTCTGGGTGAGTGTTTGGGGCTGGCTGTGTGAGTCCTGGGTGAGGGTTTGGAGCTGGCTGTGTGAGTTCTGGGTGAGGGTTTGGGGCTGGCTGTGTGAGTTCTGGGTGAGGGTTTGGGGCTGGCTGTGTGAGTTCTGGGTGATGGTTTGGTGCTTGCTGTGTGAGTCCTGGGTGAGTGTTTTGCGCTGGCTGTGTGAGTTCTGGGTGAGGGTTTGGGGCTGGCTGTGTGAGTTCTGGGTGAGTGTTTGTGGGTGGCTGTGTGAGTTCTGGGTGAGTGTTTTGGGGATGACTGTGTGAGTTCTGGGTGAGTGTTTGGTGCAGGCCGTGTGAGTTCTGGGTGAGTGTTTGGGGCTGGCTGTGTGTTTTCTGGGTGAGTGTTTGGGGCTGGTTGTGTGAGTTCTGGGTGAGTGTTTGGGGCTGGCTGTGTGAGTTCTGGGTGAGTGTTTGAGGCTGGCTGTGTGAGTTCTGGGTGTGGGTTTGGGGCTGGCTGTGTGAGTTCTGGGTGACTGTTTGGGGCTGGTTGTGTGAGTTCTGGGTGAGTGTTTGAGGCTGGCTGTGTGAGCTCTGGGTGAGGGTTTGGAGCTGGCTGTGTGAGTTCTGGGTGAGTGTTTGGGGCTGGCTGTGTGAGTCCTGGGTGAGGGTTTGGAGCTGGCTGTGTGAGTTCTGGGTGAGGGTTTGGGGCTGGCTGTGTGAGTTATGGGTGAGGGTTTGGGGCTGGCTGTGTGAGTTCTGGGTGATGGTTTGGTGCTTGCTGTGTGAGTCCTGGGTGAGTGTTTGGGGCTGGCTGTGTGAGTTCTGGGTGAGGGTTTGGGGCTGGCTGTGTGAGTTCTGGGTGAGTGTTTGTGGGTGGCTGTGTGAGTTCTGGGTGAGTGTTTTGGTGATGGCTGTGTGAGTTCTGGGTGAGTGTTTGGTGCAGGCCGTGTGAGTTCTGGGTGAGTGTTTGGGGCTGGCTGTGTGAGTTCTGGGTGAGTGTTTGGGGCTGGCTGTGTGAGTTCTGGGTGAGTGTTTTGGGCTGGCTGTGTGAGTTCTGGGTGAGTGTTTGGGGCTGGCTGTGTGAGTTCTGGGTGAGTGTTTGGGGCTGGCTGTGTGAGTTCTGTGTGAGTGTTTGGGGCTGGTTGTGTGAGTTCTGGGTGAGTGTTTGGGGCTGGCTGTGTGAGTTCTGGGTGAGTGTTTGGGGCTGGCTGTGTGAGTTCTGGGTGAGTGCTGGGGCTGGCTGTGTGAGTTCCTGGTGAGTGTTTGGGGCTGGCTGTGTGAGTTCTCGGTGAGTGTTTGGGTCTGGCTGTGTGTGTTCTGGGTGAATGTTTGGGGCTGGCTGTGTGAGTTCTGGGTGAGTGTTTGGGGCTGGCTGTGTGAGTTTTAGGTGAGGATTTGGGACTGGCTGTGTGAGTTCTGGGTGAGTATTTGGGGCTGGCTGTGTGTGTGCTGGATGAGGGTTTGGGGCTGGCTGTGTGAGTCCTGGGTGAGGGTTTGGAGCTGGCTGTGTGAGTTCTGGGTGAGGGTTTGGGGCTGGCTGTGTGAGTTCTGGGTGAGGGTTTGGGGCTGGCTGTGTGAGTTCTGGGTGATGGTTTGGTGCTTGCTGTGTGAGTCCTGGGTGAGTGTTTGGGGCTGGCTGTGTGAGTTCTGGGTGAGGGTTTGGGGCTGGCTGTGTGAGTTCTGGGTGAGTGTTTTGGGGATGGCTGTGTGAGTTCTGGGTGAGTGTTTGGTGCAGGCCGTGTGAGTTCTGGGTGAGTGTTTGGGGCTGGCTGTGTGAGTTCTGGGTGAGTGTTTGGGGCTGGTTGTGTGAGTTCTGGGTGAGTGTTTGGGGCTGGCTGTGTGAGTTCTGGGTGAGTGTTTGAGGCTGGCTGTGTGAGTTCTGGGTGTGGGTTTGGGGCTGGCTGTGTGAGTTCTGGGTGACTGTTTGGGGCTGGTTGTGTGAGTTCTGGGTGAGTGTTTGAGGCTGGCTGTGTGAGCTCTGGGTGAGGGTTTGGAGCTGGCTGTGTGAGTTCTGGGTGAGTGTTTGGGGCTGGCTGTGTGAGTCCTGGGTGAGGGTTTGGAGCTGGCTGTGTGAGTTCTGGGTGAGGGTTTGGGGCTGGCTGTGTGAGTTCTGGGTGAGGGTTTGGGGCTGGCTGTGTGAGTTCTGGGTGATGGTTTGGTGCTTGCTGTGTGAGTCCTGGGTGAGTGTTTGGGGCTGGCTGTGTGAGTTCTTGGTGAGGGTTTGGGGCTGGCTGTGTGAGTTCTGGGTGAGTGTTTGTGGGTGGCTGTGTGAGTTCTGGGTGAGTGTTTTGGGGATGGCTGTGTGAGTTCTGGGTGAGTGTTTGGTGCAGGCCGTGTGAGTTCTGGGTGAGTGTTTGGGGCTGGCTGTGTGAGTTCTGGGTGAGTGTTTGGGGCTGGCTGTGTGAGTTCTGGGTGAGTGTTTTGGGGTGGCTGTGTGAGTTCTGGGTGAGTGTTTGGGGCTGGCTGTGTGAGTTCTGGGTGAGTGTTTGGGGCTGGCTGTGTGAGTTCTGGGTGACTGTTTGGGGCTGGTTGTGTGAGTTCTGGGTGAGTGTTTGAGGCTGGCTGTGTGAGCTCTGGGTGAGGGTTTGGAGCTGGCTGTGTGAGTTCTGGGTGAGTGTTTGGGGCTGGCTGTGTGAGTCCTGGGTGAGGGTTTGGAGCTGGCTGTGTGAGTTCTGGGTGAGGGTTTGGGGCTGGCTGTGTGAGTTATGGGTGAGGGTTTGGGGCTGGCTGTGTGAGTTCTGGGTGATGGTTTGGTGCTTGCTGTGTGAGTCCTGGGTGAGTGTTTGGGGCTGGCTGTGTGAGTTCTGGGTGAGGGTTTGGGGCTGGCTGTGTGAGTTCTGGGTGAGTGTTTGTGGGTGGCTGTGTGAGTTCTGGGTGAGTGTTTTGGTGATGGCTGTGTGAGTTCTGGGTGAGTGTTTGGTGCAGGCCGTGTGAGTTCTGGGTGAGTGTTTGGGGCTGGCTGTGTGAGTTCTGGGTGAGTGTTTGGGGCTGGCTGTGTGAGTTCTGGGTGAGTGTTTTGGGCTGGCTGTGTGAGTTCTGGGTGAGTGTTTGGGGCTGGCTGTGTGAGTTCTGGGTGAGTGTTTGGGGCTGGCTGTGTGAGTTCTGTGTGAGTGTTTGGGGCTGGTTGTGTGAGTTCTGGGTGAGTGTTTGGGGCTGGCTGTGTGAGTTCTGGGTGAGTGTTTGGGGCTGGCTGTGTGAGTTCTGGGTGAGTGCTGGGGCTGGCTGTGTGAGTTCCTGGTGAGTGTTTGGGGCTGGCTGTGTGAGTTCTCGGTGAGTGTTTGGGTCTGGCTGTGTGTGTTCTGGGTGAATGTTTGGGGCTGGCTGTGTGAGTTCTGGGTGAGTGTTTGGGGCTGGCTGTGTGAGTTTTAGGTGAGGATTTGGGACTGGCTGTGTGAGTTCTGGGTGAGTATTTGGGGCTGGCTGTGTGTGTGCTGGATGAGGGTTTGGGGCTGGCTGTGTGAGTCCTGGGTGAGGGTTTGGAGCTGGCTGTGTGAGTTCTGGGTGAGGGTTTGGGGCTGGCTGTGTGAGTTCTGGGTGAGGGTTTGGGGCTGGCTGTGTGAGTTCTGGGTGATGGTTTGGTGCTTGCTGTGTGAGTCCTGGGTGAGTGTTTGGGGCTGGCTGTGTGAGTTCTGGGTGAGGGTTTGGGGCTGGCTGTGTGAGTTCTGGGTGAGTGTTTTGGGGATGGCTGTGTGAGTTCTGGGTGAGTGTTTGGTGCAGGCCGTGTGAGTTCTGGGTGAGTGTTTGGGGCTGGCTGTGTGAGTTCTGGGTGAGTGTTTGGGGCTGGTTGTGTGAGTTCTGGGTGAGTGTTTGGGGCTGGCTGTGTGAGTTCTGGGTGAGTGTTTGAGGCTGGCTGTGTGAGTTCTGGGTGTGGGTTTGGGGCTGGCTGTGTGAGTTCTGGGTGACTGTTTGGGGCTGGTTGTGTGAGTTCTGGGTGAGTGTTTGAGGCTGGCTGTGTGAGCTCTGGGTGAGGGTTTGGAGCTGGCTGTGTGAGTTCTGGGTGAGTGTTTGGGGCTGGCTGTGTGAGTCCTGGGTGAGGGTTTGGAGCTGGCTGTGTGAGTTCTGGGTGAGGGTTTGGGGCTGGCTGTGTGAGTTCTGGGTGAGGGTTTGGGGCTGGCTGTGTGAGTTCTGGGTGATGGTTTGGTGCTTGCTGTGTGAGTCCTGGGTGAGTGTTTGGGGCTGGCTGTGTGAGTTCTTGGTGAGGGTTTGGGGCTGGCTGTGTGAGTTCTGGGTGAGTGTTTGTGGGTGGCTGTGTGAGTTCTGGGTGAGTGTTTTGGGGATGGCTGTGTGAGTTCTGGGTGAGTGTTTGGTGCAGGCCGTGTGAGTTCTGGGTGAGTGTTTGGGGCTGGCTGTGTGAGTTCTGGGTGAGTGTTTGGGGCTGGCTGTGTGAGTTCTGGGTGAGTGTTTTGGGGTGGCTGTGTGAGTTCTGGGTGAGTGTTTGGGGCTGGCTGTGTGAGTTCTGGGTGAGTGTTTGGGGCTGGCTGTGTGAGTTCTGGGTGAGTGTTTGAGGCTGGCTGTGTGAGCTCTGGGTGAGGGTTTGGAGCTGGCTGTGTGAGTTCTGGGTGAGTGTTTGGGGCTGGCTGTGTGAGTCCTGGGTGAGGGTTTGGAGCTGGCTGTGTGAGTTCTGGGTGAGGGTTTGGGGCTGGCTGTGTGAGTTCTGGGTGAGGGTTTGGGGCTGGCTGTGTGAGTTCTGGGTGATGGTTTGGTGCTTGCTGTGTGAGTCCTGGGTGAGTGTTTGGGGCTGGCTGTGTGAGTTCTTGGTGAGGGTTTGGGGCTGGCTGTGTGAGTTCTGGGTGAGTGTTTGTGGGTGGCTGTGTGAGTTCTGGGTGAGTGTTTTGGGGATGGCTGTGTGAGTTCTGGGTGAGTGTTTGGTGCAGGCCGTGTGAGTTCTGGGTGAGTGTTTGGGGCTGGCTGTGTGAGTTCTGGGTGAGTGTTTGGGGCTGGCTGTGTGAGTTCTGGGTGAGTGTTTTGGGGTGGCTGTGTGAGTTCTGGGTGAGTGTTTGGGGCTGGCTGTGTGAGTTCTGGGTGAGTGTTTGGGGCTGGCTGTGTGAGTTCTGTGTGAGTGTTTGGGGCTGGTTGTGTGAGTTCTGGGTGAGTGTTTGGGGCTGGCTGTGTGAGTTCTGGGTGAGTGTTTGGGGCTGGCTGTGTGAGTTCTGGGTGAGTGCTGGGGCTGGCTGTGTGAGTTCCTGGTGAGTGTTTGGGGCTGGCTGTGTGAGTTCTCGGTGAGTGTTTGGGTCTGGCTGTGTGTGTTCTGGGTGAATGTTTGGGGCTGGCTGTGTGAGTTCTGGGTGAGTGTTTGGGGCTGGCTGTGTGAGTTTTAGGTGAGGATTTGGGACTGGCTGTGTGAGTTCTGGGTGAGTATTTGGGGCTGGCTGTGTGTGTGCTGGATGAGGGTTTGGGGCTGGCTGTGTGAGTCCTGGGTGAGGGTTTGGAGCTGGCTGTGTGAGTTCTGGGTGAGGGTTTGGGGCTGGCTGTGTGAGTTCTGGGTGAGGGTTTGGGGCTGGCTGTGTGAGTTCTGGGTGATGGTTTGGTGCTTGCTGTGTGAGTCCTGGGTGAGTGTTTGGGGCTGGCTGTGTGAGTTCTGGGTGAGGGTTTGGGGCTGGCTGTGTGAGTTCTGGGTGAGTGTTTTGGGGATGGCTGTGTGAGTTCTGGGTGAGTGTTTGGTGCAGGCCGTGTGAGTTCTGGGTGAGTGTTTGGGGCTGGCTGTGTGAGTTCTGGGTGAGTGTTTGGGGCTGGTTGTGTGAGTTCTGGGTGAGTGTTTGGGGCTGGCTGTGTGAGTTCTGGGTGAGTGTTTGAGGCTGGCTGTGTGAGTTCTGGGTGTGGGTTTGGGGCTGGCTGTGTGAGTTCTGGGTGACTGTTTGGGGCTGGTTGTGTGAGTTCTGGGTGAGTGTTTGAGGCTGGCTGTGTGAGCTCTGGGTGAGGGTTTGGAGCTGGCTGTGTGAGTTCTGGGTGAGTGTTTGGGGCTGGCTGTGTGAGTCCTGGGTGAGGGTTTGGAGCTGGCTGTGTGAGTTCTGGGTGAGGGTTTGGGGCTGGCTGTGTGAGTTCTGGGTGAGGGTTTGGGGCTGGCTGTGTGAGTTCTGGGTGATGGTTTGGTGCTTGCTGTGTGAGTCCTGGGTGAGTGTTTGGGGCTGGCTGTGTGAGTTCTTGGTGAGGGTTTGGGGCTGGCTGTGTGAGTTCTGGGTGAGTGTTTGTGGGTGGCTGTGTGAGTTCTGGGTGAGTGTTTTGGGGATGGCTGTGTGAGTTCTGGGTGAGTGTTTGGTGCAGGCCGTGTGAGTTCTGGGTGAGTGTTTGGGGCTGGCTGTGTGAGTTCTGGGTGAGTGTTTGGGGCTGGCTGTGTGAGTTCTGGGTGAGTGTTTTGGAGTGGCTGTGTGAGTTCTGGGTGAGTGTTTGGGGCTGGCTGTGTGAGTTCTGGGTGAGTGTTTGGGGCTGGCTGTGTGAGTTCTGTGTGAGTGTTTGGGGCTGGTTGTGTGAGTTCTGGGTGAGTGTTTGGGGCTGGCTGTGTGAGTTCTGGGTGAGTGTTTGGGGCTGGCTGTGTGAGTTCTGGGTGAGTGCTAGGGCTGGCTGTGTGAGTTCCTGGTGAGTGTTTGGGGCTGGCTGTGTGAGTTCTCGGTGAGTGTTTGGGGCTGGCTGTGTGTGTTCTGGGTGAATGTTTGGGGCTGGCTGTGTGAGTTCTGGGTGAGTGTTTGGGGCTGGCTGTGTGAGTTTTAGGTGAGGATTTGGGGCTGGCTGTGTGAGTTCTGGGTGAGTGTTTGGGGCTGACTGTGTGAGTTCTGGGTGAGTGTTTGGGGCTGGCTGTGTGAGTTCTGGGTGAGGGTTTGGAGCTGGCTGTGTGAGTTCTGGGTGAGTGTTTGGGGCTGGCTGTGTGAGTTCTGGGTGACTGTTTGGGGCTGGTTGTGTGAGTTCTGGGTGAGTGTTTGAGGCTGGCTGTGTGAGTTCTGGGCGTGGGTTTGGGGCTGGCTGTGTGAGTTCTGGGTGACTGTTTGGGGCTGGTTGTGTGAGTTCTGGGTGAGTGTTTGAGGCTGGCTGTGTGAGCTCTGGGTGAGGGTTTGGAGCTGGCTGTGTGAGTTCTGGGTGAGTGTTTGGGGCTGGCTGTGTGAGTCCTGGGTGAGGGTTTGGAGCTGGCTGTGTGAGTTCTGGGTGAGGGTTTGGGGCTGGCTGTGTGAGTTCTGGGTGAGGGTTTGGGGCTGGCTGTGTGAGTTCTGGGTGATGGTTTGGTGCTTGCTGTGTGAGTCCTGGGTGAGTGTTTGGGGCTGGCTGTGTGAGTTCTGGGTGAGGGTTTGGGGCTGGCTGTGTGAGTTCTGGGTGAGTGTTTGTGGGTGGCTGTGTGAGTTCTGGGTGAGTGTTTTGGGGATGGCTGTGTGAGTTCTGGGTGAGTGTTTGGTGCAGGCCGTGTGAGTTCTGGGTGAGTGTTTGGGGCTGGCTGTGTGAGTTCTGGGTGAGTGTTTGGGGCTGGTTGTGTGAGTTCTGGGTGAGTGTTTGGGGCTGGCTGTGTGAGTTCTGGGTGAGTGTTTGGGGCTGGCTGTGTGAGTTCTGGGTGAGTGCTGGGGCTGGCTGTGTGAGTTCTCGATGAGTGTTTGGGGCTAGCTGTGTGAGTTCTCGGTGAGTGTTTGGGGCTGGCTGTGTGAGTTCTGGGTGAGTGTTTGGGGCTGGCTGTGTGAGTTTTGGGTGAGTGTTTGGGGCTGGCTGTGTGAGTTTTAGATGAGGGTTTGGGGCTGGATGTGTGAGTTCTGGGTGAGTGTTTGGGGCTGGCTGTGTGAGTTCTGGGTGAGGGTTTGGAGCTGGCTGTGTGAGTTCTGGGTGAGTGTTTGAGATTGGCTGTGTGAGTTCTTGGTGAGGGTTTGGAGGTGGCTGTGTGAGTGCTGAGTGAGGGTTTGGGTCTGGCTGTGTGAGTTCTGGGTGAGAGTTTGGGGCTGGCTGTGTGAGTTCTGGGTGACTGTTTAGGGCTGGCTGTGTGAGTTCTGGGTGAGTGTTTGGGGCTGGCTGTGTGAGTTCTGGGTGAGTGTTTGGGGCTGGCTGTGTGAGTTCTGGGTGAGGGTTTGGGGCTTGCTGTGTGAGTTCTGGGTGAGTGTTTGGTGCTGGCCGTGTGAGTTCTGGGTGAGTGTTTGGGGCTGGCTGTGTTAGTTCTGGGTGAGTGTGTTGGGGCTGACTGTGTGAGTTCTGGATGAGTGTTTGGGGCTGGCTGTGTGAGTTCTGGGTGAGTGTTTGGTGCTGGCCGTGTGAGTTCTGGGTGAGTGTTTGGGGCTGGCTGTGTGAGTTCTGGGTGAGGGTTTGGGGCTGGCTGTGTGAGTTCTGGGTGAGTGTTTGTGGGTGGCTGTGTGAGTTCTGGGTGAGTGTTTTGGGGATGGCTGTGTGAGTTCTGGGTGAGTGTTTGGTGCAGGCCGTGTGAGTTCTGGGTGAGTGTTTGGGGCTGGCTGTGTGAGTTCTGGGTGAGTGTTTGGGGCTGGTTGTGTGAGTTCTGGGTGAGTGTTTGGGGCTGGCTGTGTGAGTTCTGGGTGAGTGTTTGGGGCTGGCTGTGTGAGTTCTGGGTGAGTGCTGGGGCTGGCTGTGTGAGTTCTGGATGAGTGTTTGGGGCTAGCTGTGTGAGTTCTCGGTGAGTGTTTGGGGCTGGCTGTGTGAGTTCTGGGTGAGTGTTTGGGGCTGGCTGTGTGAGTTTTGGGTGAGTGTTTGGGGCTGGCTGTGTGAGTTTTAGATGAGGGTTTGGGGCTGGCTGTGTGAGTTCTGGGTGAGTGTTTGGGGCTGACTGTGTGAGTTCTGGGTGAGTGTTTGGGGCTGGCTGTGTGAGTTCTGGGTGAGGGTTTGGAGCCGGCTGTGTGAGTTCTGGGTGAGTGTTTGAGATTGGCTGTGTGAGTTCTTGGTGAGGGTTTGGAGGTGGCTGTGTGAGTGCTGAGTGAGGGTTTGGGTCTGGCTGTGTGAGTTCTGGGTGAGAGTTTGGGGCTGGCTGTGTGAGTTCTGGGTGACTGTTTAGGGCTGGCTGTGTGAGTTCTGGGTGAGTGTTTGGGGCTGGCTGTGTGAGTTCTGGGTGAGTGTTTGGGGCTGGCTGTGTGAGTTCTGGGTGAGGGTTTGGGGCTTGCTGTGTGAGTTCTGGGTGAGTGTTTGGTGCTGGCCGTGTGAGTTCTGGGTGAGTGTTTGGGGCTGGCTGTGTTAGTTCTGGGTGAGTGTGTTGGGGCTGACTGTGTGAGTTCTGGATGAGTGTTTGCGGCTGGCTGTGTGAGTTCTGGGTGAGTGTTTGGTGCTGGCCGTGTGAGTTCTGGGTGAGTGTTTGGGGCTGGTTGTGTGAGTTCTGGGTGAGTGTTTGGTGCTGGCCATGTGAGTTCTGGGAGAGTGTTTGGGGCTGGCTGTGTGAGTTCTGGGTGAGTGTTTGGGGCTGGCTGTGTGAGTTCAGGGTTAGTGTTTGGGGCTGGCTGTGTGAATTCTGGGTCAGTGTTTGGGGCTGGCTGTATGAGTTCTGGGTGAGTGTTTGGGGCTGGTTGTTTGAGTTCTGGGTGAGTGCTTGGGGCTGGCTGTGTGAGTTCTGGGTGAGTGTTTGGGGCTGGCTGTGTGAGTTCTGGGTGAGTGTTTGGGGCTGGCTGTGTGAGTTCTGGGTGAGTGTTTGGAGCATTTGATTGGAACATTGTAGATAACATGACTGCTTCTTCTGCCGCAACAATGTCCTGCAAATGAAAGGTTAACCTTATTGCTAAATTCAATAGCTTGTCAAAAAATAAACCAGATCCACACATTAAAAAGCTAGATGGTAACAAGACTGTTATCAATCAGAGTAGCAGCACAATCTCCGATAGCCTAAAATCGGAACTAGCTAGAGGGCTGAATTTTGCTGTCACCCCCAAACACATCCCAGTGGATGATATAATTGCCCAGGTAGATGTAGCCCTCAAAGGCTTGGGACACATCCGACAAACGTGGCAAGATCTGAAATTGCCACCATCCTTAAAAATGCGAAAAACCCATTAGTAATATCAGCAAAGACGAGCGCTTTGAACTCGGCAAATTGAAAAAGAGAGATGACATAGTCATCTTCTCATCCGACAAGGGCAATGCTACTGTCATCATGGATAAAACCACATACAACAACAAAATCCAGGACCTTCTTAATGATGGCAGTTACACCAAAATCAACAAAGATCCCACCAACCGCCTGGCTACAAAACCAACAATATCATTACCAGTTCGACTTCTCTAATAGAGCCATTCAAACTGCTCTCCCTAAAACCTTCTGCTACTAGACCACCCAGATTCTATGGTCTTCCAAATATCCACAAAGAAGGTACTCCACTTCGGCCCATCGTTTCCACTATCAACTCACCTACCTACAAACTGGCCCATTTTCTGTCTGATACCTTGCTTCCTTTCACGGGCAAGACTACCTCAGCAGTTCATAACTCAACTCACTTGGTCTCTCTAATCAAGGGCATTTCATTGTCCGCAGATGATTTGCTCATCAGCTTTGATGTAGTTTCTCTGTTCACCAAGGTTCCTGTACCTGACACCTTAGCAATCATTGAAGACTTAGTCCAGCATGGACTGAATCCTGATGTACCTACTCTGGTTATGCACTGCCTTACCAACACTTACTTAAACTGGAATGGTACTTTCTACAAACAAAATGAAGGTACCCCCGTGGGTTCCCCCTTATCACCAGTGATAACGAATGTTTTCATGGATAAATTTGAAACAGATGCCATCCAAACATCCACCCTACGTCCTTCCTTGTGGAAGAGATATGTAGATGACACTCGTCATTTGGCCACATGGCCTGCCAGCACTGAACCAATTTCTCAACCACATCAATTCCATACACCCATCCATCAAATTCACCATGGAAGTGGACAAGGATGGTAAGCTACCATTCCTGGATGTTTTGTTTGAGAAGAGACCTGACGGCTCGTTGGGACACTGTCTACAGGAAAGCCACCAACACAGATTCCTATTTGAAACCTGATCCCCACCACCATCCGGCACAGAAAAATTCCCTCATCAAAACACTACACCATAGGGCCCACTGCATTTCCGACCAACACCACCTAGCCAGTGATCCAGGTCCGGTTCAATACAGTGCACAAAATCCGTGATCTAATCCCATCTGTGAAGGATGTTATTCCTGACATGAAATATCCTGGAGTTTACAAACTGAGTTGTACCTGCGGCTTGGACCGTGTTCGCGAACACAAGGCAGATCTGAAACACGGCAGAACCAATACCTCTGCCGTGGCTGACCATTGTTATAACGCTGTGGGCTCGCATTATATTGTTTATTCCGAGACCAACGTACTCTGCAAACCTTCCGGCTATTATCAAAGTTTTGTTAATGAAGCTATCCAAAATTTTTAACATAGACGTAACTTCAACCGAGAAGATGGATACAAATTGAGCAATCATTGGAAGGATGTTATTAATCCAGGTAAAATTGTAACTGTTTATGGTTGTTTCCCTCATATCTGCCGGGTCCTAGCCTATTTTTCCAAATTAATTTCTCCCCGCATCCCAAGCTTTCCCAGCTTTCCACTTCCAGCCCCGCCCACTTCCAGCCCCGCCCACTTCCAGCCCCGCCCACTCCCCCCGGCCTCTCGTCCTCTCTCCCCCGAGTGCTCACGCAGCGCCCACCTACCCTACACCCCACCTCTCTCTCCCCCCTTGCTCCTCCCCCTTTCTTACCTATATAACCTCTTGCCACTGCAGCTCTCTCGCCTACTTCAGCAAATGTTTTCTTGCTGTGGTTGTCCCGCCTGATTACGGACGCTTGTGTTGCGCCCGAAACGTCGTGATTGTTTTTATTTTATTTCTAACTACGTGACTTTACCGAAAGAACCAAAGAGTGTGGATTCCTGCAGTCACGGAAGCTTCAAATCAAGATTCAGTAATACATCTTTAGTACCAGATATTCGTTTTTGTATTTTGTGTACTGCGCTAAATCTGATTCGGATGTTTTGTTTGTCAAAAAATCTGGCTAGTATATGTATGGTATTTTAGTAGTTTGAATTGCTTGGTCAGTTTCAACGCGTGTTATTAATTAAAACTATTAAAAAATACCGTACATTGTGGGAGTAATGGTTAACTAGTGACATTTTTGGAAAAACAAAACATCCGAGTCAGATTTGGCATGGTACACAAAATACATAAACTAATATCTGATACTGAAGATTTATTAACGAAGCAATCAACAGAAGGTGTGTAACCGATGAATTGCACTTGTGCCAATTGCTATGTTGAGCAGACAGGACGAATGATCAGCACGAGACTAAAAGAACACCGAAGAAATATGAAATACTCCCAAATACAACTGTCAGCATTGGCAGAACACACATGCCAACAAGGACACTCAATTGATTCTGATAATTTTGACATTCTCTGCAAAACTAGTTACTACTGGCCATGACAAATTAGAGAATCTATCGAAATGGAGATCAATACAAATAATCTTAATCATTCGGAGAGCTACAGCCTTAGTGCTGCTCAGAAGTGAATCTTCAAATAATTGTTTAAATGCATGCCTATACAGATCACCATTCATAAATGGGGATCACCTGCATGCAGACAATAACAGGAACTGTTCTTTTATTGCACTCAAACAACAGGAGGTACAATAATAATGTGCATGCATAATGTATGTTGATTAACATATCAATAACCCAACCGGCAATAGATAACTATTGTTATTCATATGCATGCATTAATCCACCCCTCCCCCTTCGCACAAGAATGGCTCACAAGTGACGTCATCACATATATCCCTCTTTAAGAAATGAAACAGGAGGATTTGTACACAAATCTGGCTGTCGCCTGATTAACCTATTTGTAATTACTGGCCAAACGTCGTATTCAGATTGCAAATGTTGAGGATTTGCTCTCCAACACACCGGTGTGCTGTACTAGTAATGAATTGGCATGTTCTATTTACTTGACAAACCTTACTATGTCGGGTGGTGGCGTGTTTCACGACACATTTATATTTATGCAATCTAACTCATAAAACCTATATTATGTATTACCAACTGTGGATAAATTGTCTTGATAATTCACATTGACTCGACTTCGTTTGTATGTATGTTGAATTTCTTTCGCATAGCCAACCGTGCTAATCAGAGTAGCAATTTGCATTGCTATTCTTTTTGCATTGCTACTCAGGCCCTAGGGGCTTCTCTGCTGCATCATCACGGCACCAACCCAGTCACTCTTGCACATTTGACTCATTCTGGACATTTTCATCATCAAGTTTTATAAATGACGGTGACTTTGTTGGACATTTTTAAGAGGAGGGTAAGCTTAGGAATTTCGAGAGTTTGAGGGAGTGTGGGGGGAGGGATCACAAGGTAGTTACCGGTAATATGAAATAGAAATCACTTTATTGAACAACAAGAATAAACGGAAGTGACTGAAAAATGAGTCGCCTTGGGTTTTCCTCGAAAGTGAAATTGAAAAGCTATTTGATCAAAAAGGCCCACGTGAATTTGAGTGGGAAAAATGTTATACATCACGAACGGGTTAAACACGGTAAAATGTTTGACACCAGCAGCTCACAGGCAAGAGGCAAATTGACCTCTTGCAAAGGGGCTCATTAACAATTTTATACTTGGCGCCATCGCACAGGCTGAGTGGCTGCTTGCTGAGTGTTACGTCACGTATGCATGCCCTGTAAACGTGAAGATACAAACTTCCGATAAATAAAGGTGAGACCCTATCTATGAAATAATTAATAATCCTGTGCTGCAAAAAAGCGACGTTATTTTTCAACTCGCCGTCATAACACTTTACGGCCAGTCCCCGCTTCACAAACAGGCTGCGTGCCTGAGGCCCGTTCATTGATCCAACTCATTTGTAAGTTGACACTCAGTGGACGAAAGCCCCACTTATGACAACACGGAGATAACACATTCCGTGAGAAAAAACTTTCAGTAACAGCTTGAAAACGCCGACTCGCACTGGTGAAACGAACCACCCAACTCTTTAGTTTGGCCGAGCCAGCTGTAATGAGTCCTAACATCACCGCTGAGAGTGTGTGTTGAGTGTACGTGTGAGCGTGTGTATAAAGTGAGGGAAAAAAGTATGTGATCGCCTGCTGATTTTGTACGTTTGCCCACTGACAAAGAAATGATCAGTCTATAATTTTAATGGTAGGTTTATTTGAACAGTGAGAGACAGAATAACAACAAAAAAATCCAGAAAAACGCATGTCAAAAATGTTATAAATTGATTTGCATTTTATTGAGGGAAATAAGTATTTGACCCCCTCTCAATCAGAAAGATTTCTGGCTCCCAGGTGTCTTTTATACAGGTAACGAGCTGATATTAGGAGCACACTCTTAAAGGGAGTGCTCCTAATCTCAGCTTGTTATCTGTATAAAAGACACCTGTCCACAAGCAATCAATCAGATTCCAAACTCTCCACCATGGCCAAAGACCAAAGAGCTCTCCAAGGATGTCAGGGACAAGATTGTAGACCTACACAAGGCTGGAATGGGCTACAAGACCATTGCCAAGCAGCTTGGTGAGAAGGTGACAACAGTTGGTGCAATTATTCGCAAATGGAAGAAACACAAAAGAACTGTCAATCTCCTTCGGCCTGGGGCACCATGCAAGATCTCACCTCGTGGAGTTGCAATGATCATGAGAACGATGAGTAATCAGCCTAAGGGGACAGGACAACTTCACCGCATCAAAGGGACGATGGACGGGGCCACGTACCGTCAAATTTTGGGTGAGAACCTCCTTCCCTCAGCCAGGGCATTGAAAATGGGTCGTGGATGGGTATTCCAGCATGGAAATGACCAAAAACACACGGCCAAGGCAACAAAGGAGTGGCTCAAGAAGAAGCACATTAAGGTCCTGGAGTGTCCTAGCCAGACTCCAGACCTTAATCCCATAGAAAATCTGTGGAGGGAGCTGAAGGTTCGAGTTGCCAAACGTCAGCCTCGAAACCTTAATGACTTGGAGAAGATCTGCAAAGAGGAACGGGACAAAATCCCTCTTGAGATGTGTGCAAACCTGGTGGCCAACTACAAGAAACGTCTGACCTCTGTGATTGCCAACAAGGGTTTTGCCACCAAGTACTAAGACATGTTTTGCAGAGGGCTCATATACTTATTTCCCTCATTAAAATGCAAATCAATTTATAAGATTTTTGACATGCGTTTTTCTGGATTTTGTTGTTGTTATTCTGTCTCTCACTGTTCAAATAAACCTACCATTAAAATTATAGACTGATCATTTATTTGTCAGTGGGCAAACGTACAAAATAAGCAGGGGATCAAATACTTTTTTCCCTCTGTATGTGGGACAGGGATGTTCTCCAGCTCCCACACTATTGAGTTAATCTTCTATATGAATAAAAAATTAAATGCTCGTTTGTTCAAAATCTTAAATCTCCGAATGTTCTTCACCGATTGCTTTGAAATTTTGACACAATGTTGCATTCGAATACACGCATGTTTTTATATACCTACTATGTTTTTATATACCTACTATTATATGGATGTCACAACTGTGACAGGTAAAAATATACTCATTGGCTTTTTCGGTAAAAATATGCTTTTTTTGAATAACAGCGCCATCTGTTGGACGTAAAAGCAACACACGCTATACTAAATATTTTACGATTCCATTTCATATTCTTTGGTTCTATTCGGTAAAGTCACGTAGGTAAAAAAATAAAACAACAAAAATCACGACGTTTCGGCCACAACACAAGCGGCCTTCATCAGGTGAAGGGACCAGCCTGTCTCGGAGACTGCGCTGGAGTGAAACAGAGCCAAGCTCAGACTACGACCTTTAAGCTGTGTGAGAGGGATAAAGGTGCCTCGACAAAGGAATTAGCATAAAAAATAGCATTTAATTGGCGGACTTAGCATGATGAAAGGTGTAGCACGCGGCAGTGCACCTTTAAGCTGCGTGAGAGGGATTAAGGTGCCTTGACAAAGGAATTAGCGTAAAAATTAGCATTTGATTGGTGGACTTATCATGATGAAAGGTGTAGCACAGTGATCGGCACCGGCAGTGGACCCGCCTGTGCTGCGAAAGTTTGGGGTACCACTACTTGAAAAAATATACTGCACCAATGAAAATTAGTTTAATGTTTGGTTCGATTTAGAACATCTTTCCAATGGTTGCTTAATTTGAAACCATCTTCTCGGGATGAAATTGTGTCTGTGTTTGTAGATCTGAATTGCCTCGTGAACAAATCTCTGATAAAAACCTGTGGGTTTGCAAAGAACCTTGGTGTCGGAGAAAAGTATATTGTGATCACCCACACCGTTGTAACAGTGATCAGCCACGGCAGAAGAATTCGTTCTGCCGTGTTTCAAATCTGATTTGTGCTCGGGAATTCGGTCAGAGACATGTCGCTTCGTCTCCCCGATATAGCAATCACCGCAGGTACAACTCAATTTGTAAACCCCGGGGTACTGTGAGTCAGGAATGACATCCTTCACGGATGGGATCAGATCACGAATTTTATGTACTGTATTGAACCGGACCTGGATCTTGTGTTTATTTAGAATTTTGGAAATCTTTTCAGTAACGCCTGCTATATATGGTAGTGTGATGGTTTTGACCGGAGTATCAAGTGGTTGTTTCTGTATGGAGGGAGAAACAGTTTGGCGGATGGTACGGTCAGAGTATCCATTCCTTTTGAGGGCCAGGTGTACATGTTTTAATTCACTGGTCAGGTGGTGTTGGTCCAAAATGCAATGAGCCCTATGGTATAAAGTTGCGTGCTGAAGAAGGAAAACGAATGCATGTAAATGTAAAACATTAGAATTATCTGAGATTGAAAACATCGCTAGACCTGCTGCTGGCGGATGGTTCGTAGGGACGCAGTTATGCAGCCCACCAGAAATTTAATTCGTCACGATTCAGAATTTACAATTTCATTTATTATTTGCTCATGCCTCGTTGTTTTTACCGTCTCCTGTGTACACACGCACACAACAAAAGCTGGGCGCTGGCGGCTACGCTGCTGCACGTGGCTGCTGCACTGTGGAGGCAGCAGCGAGGGTCGGTGGATCACCGCACTTCGATGTTGTGAAACTCCCTTGCCGTGGGCGTCGAGGAGGTGCCATGCCCTGGCTATGCCAGGAGAAGGCGGTAAAGGAAGAATGTGGACTGCATGGGATTGAGTGTTTGCCCCCTTCGCACGCATGGGCGCCACGGTGGTGAGATGTTAACTACCTCGCCTGGTATACAGGAGGTCGTGGATTCGATCCCGACCCAGACGCCTGCTGTATATTTGGAGTTTGCATGTCTCTGTCTCCCCGTGGTCGCGTGGATTTTTTCTGGGTCCTCCGGTTTTTACCTCCTCATATACAGAAAAAACGAGCGTTTTGAGTATTTGACTGCTGTAAATTTCCACAAGATAAGCCACTTCGTTGAGCTATCATTTGGGGCCAGGTCGCTTCTGCAAAGCTGTATAGCTGAGTGAGCTGCACCTGGTAAACATTTTTTTAATTTAGTTATTCTTCAGGTGCTCCGGTTTCCTCCCACATTAATTGGCCCACACCACCTCAAACTGTAGAGGACCGCAGAGCTTGGGCAATCGTTGGCGCCGACTCGTCGCCTGGCTGCTGCCTTCCCGCTCATCTGTGGTTCCTCCTCGCGCCTCCGAGTCGTTGTCCTCTCTGCGAGAGCGAGCGAGTAATGTGCGGTAGCGGCGTATTGAAAGTTGACATTGTTATTATTGACACACACACTAGAGGACGGATAAGGTGGCGTGACCTCACATGCATGACAACTAACCCATCGCCAGACACCGCTCACCATGCGGGCACTCACCACTCACCAGATATCATTCACCTGGCACACACATGATATACTCATCAACCACCACGCACCACTCACCTGATCCGAACCACACACTCCAGGCATTTGCCATTCACTCGCACACAAACTCACACCATTCTCACCAATTCGTCCATAACATTGACAAAAAACACATCTCATTCACAATCCTGTATCTGTCTCATCGCATAAAACAACAAAATCAATGTTTTTTTTCATCCCATCAGCCCCACGCTCTTCTTGGAGTGCATAATGTCAGCAGCATTAGTTCAAGACAAAGTAAGCTATGGGCTCGCTTCGACATTCAGTGTTTCATCAGCAGTCAGGCTTGCCCCAACCAACGTTGGTGAATCGCAAGATACTAAAGATGCTAATAAGCAAAGACGCCCCACCCCCGAAAACTTCAAGATAATGGGCCCGAGTTTTCACGCAAAATGGTATAGTGTACTGTAATGTATTCTGATATAAAGTACACATTACTCAATTGGGATTATACATAGCCACCCCCTACTTTGAAAACTGGTAGGACCCTCCTGAAAAAGAGCCACGAGGCTCACTCAGTGAGGCAGCGGCGGCCCTGGACCCGCTGCTGCCAGCAATCGGCGCCCCCAAACCCCAGGGGCAGATCGAGGCTGAGTTTTTTGGTAAACTGGGAAACATGTTTCCCTATTTTACGTTTAATGTTTTTTTAAAGAGGCATAATTATTCGGGTTGTCCGTCCGCCTGTCCATTCAATCGTCAGAAATGTTGAGAAATTATTTTTTCCTCGAATTTGGCACCCCACTTAACTTTACGCCCTAGACGACCGCCTAGATAGCCTACATGGACGTGTCGCGCCTGCAGTGAGGCTTTCCTGGGTAAACAAGCCTCATAATAATCATCATGATCACACTTGACACCACTCGCTTGTGGCCGTCTGATACGTATTGTCTCCGCGGCACAGTAGCGTATTTAGTCCAGCAGGGGGTGCTGCGGCAATGTTGTTGACGCACGTGTTGGCTTCACGTGCTATGAAGAAGAACAATTGACCAAATGTCGCGTATTAAAAAATAAAGACTTTTAAGCCCACAGTTTGTTATTTACGAATTGTCGCTGAGTAGTCATTGCACTGCAGCACGTGACTTGTTTTTTTATCTCGATCAAGAGTCATAACATAGGCAATGTGCAATTCCAAAGACCCCCATGGATGATTATGGTGGGTGTTTCAGATTGCCATCAAACACCCTATCTGTGTCACGCACTGGATTATATATTTTTTAATCTGAGATAAAATTCATACGTCGTACAAAGTTCACATTTAATACCACAGCCAGCTGGATTAATACGGTCAAAATGAGTTATCTTTCGACTCTGTACGTTGAGAACTACTCAAATTAATTCAGCCAAAACACACCGGCTTATGTGAGCCGATTCATAATCTGCGCCATAACTCACACACGTGTCTCCCTTGTTGCCTCTCTCTCCAGAGGCTGTCCCCACTCCTTCCCTTGGCCTCGCCCCTCCACCAGTTGACCCTGTTCAGCTCCATCCACCACATGAACCACAGATGTTTCTTTAATCTAGTTTAGAGGCTATATGCAGTTGTTATAGGTCATTACCAGTGCCATAGGTTATCGGTTTCTGGTTAAAATCAGCTGGACCTGTGAAATAAAAATTACAGGAAGCCCTCGACTTACGAACACCCGACTTAAGAACACCTGACTTACGAACACCTGCACTTACGAACACCCGACTTAGGATCACCTGACTTACGAACACTAGCACTTAAGACTCGGCCTAAAATGAGTACCAGTAAACATCGCCATTTGGGAGACAAAGGCGGTCCGCCGTGGTGCTGGCCACCCACCCTCTTGTGTGCCGTGTCGGCCTTCAGTGTTGCTCGCTAGCTGCACTCGCCCCAATAGTCTGTTAAAGCTATGTGAGGGATCTTAGTCTGTGTGCATGTGAATGTCCCTTAATAGCTGTGTCGATTATCCCCGAGCACCTAGGTCTACTTAGTCTGAAATGCCTACCTGGTGCGGTGTGCAAACAACTCCACTGGGGAGACAAAGGTGGCCGGGCGTGGTGCTGGCCACCCACCTCCTTGTGTGCCATTAGGTCCTTCAGATGTGCTGCTCGCTAACAGCACTTGCCCCA
The DNA here is from genome assembly GCF_048934315.1 of Petromyzon marinus. NCBI lineage: Eukaryota > Metazoa > Chordata > Hyperoartia > Petromyzontiformes > Petromyzontidae > Petromyzon > Petromyzon marinus. The sequence continues at coordinate 5,247,076 of NC_133690.1, read as the reverse complement.
ACAGTCTGTTAAGGCTATAGGGGGATCTTTGTCTTTTTTTTGTGTACGTGAAAGGAAAGTTGGGTCGGGAGCGGTAGTGTAGTCGTTAGCGCGCTGCACTACGAAGCCGGCGACCCGAGTTCGATTCTCGCTCACGGCCAACACCAGTGAGGATTATGTGAATGCGTCCTGGGCCTCCCCTTTGGTCGACTCAGCCTGAAATGAGTACCTGGTGTGGTGTGTAAACATCGCTACTGGGGAGGCAAAGGTGGCCGGGCGTGGTACTGGCCACCCACCCACTCGTGTGCCGTGCCGGCCTTCATAGGTGCTCACTAACAGCACTTGCCCCGACAGTCTATCAAGGCTACATGGGGGATCTTTGTCTTTCTCTTTGTATGTCTTTAGAACAGGTTCCCTTCGTAAATCGAGGACTGCCCAAATCCTCGCCGAAGTTTCGCGGGTTCCTGCTGGTATTGATAGCAGTACCGCAATTAAATGTGACCCGCCCGTACTGGACATCTGTAAAGAAGAGCTTCATAGCTCATCGGATTCCTCCAGCCTCAATAAAGATTATGATTCTGATGTTATGGAATTTATAGTAATGGTGCAATTAAAGTTTATATTATTGATGCATTTTTCGTGCATAAGAACAATGAACAAAGAGGCTCTCCACTCGTCAACAATGACCCCGTGTGGCCTGAACAACAACACAAACACGTGTTATTGTTATGGAACAACAACACAAACACGTGTTATTGTTATGGAACAACAACACAAACACGTCTTATTGTTATGGAACAACAACACAAACACGTGTTATTGTTATGGAACAACAACACGAACACGTGCTATTGTTATGGAACAATAACACAAACACGTGTTATTGTTATCGAACAACAACACAAACACAGGGCATTGTTATGGAACAACAACACAAACACGTGTTATTGTTATGGAACAACAATAACACAAACACGTGTTATGTTGTTATGGAACAACAACAACAACACAAACACGTGTTATTGTTATGGAACAACAACACAAACACGTGTTATTCTTATGGAACAACAATAACACAAACACGCGTTATTGTTATGGAACTACAACAACACAAACACGTGTTATTTTATGGAACAACACAAACAAGTGTTATTATTATGGAACAATAACAGAAACACGTGTTATTGTTATGGAACAACAATAACACAAACACGTATTATTGTTATGGAACAACAACAACATAAACAGGCGTTATTGTTATGGAACCACAACACAAACACGTGTTATTGTTATGGAACAACAATAACACAAACACGTGTTATTGTTATGGAACAACAACAACACAAACACGTGTTATTGTTATGGAACAACAACACAAACACGTGTTGTTGTTATGGAACAACAACAACAACAACAACACAAACACGTGTTATTGTTATGGAACAACAATAACACAAACACGCGTTATTGTTATGGAACTACAACAACACAAACACGTGTTATTATTATGGAACAATAACAGAAACACGTGTTATTGTTATGGAACAACAATAACACAAACACGTATTATTGTTATGGAACAACAACAACATAAACAGGCGTTATTGTTATGGAACAACAACACAAACACGTGTTATTGTTATGGAACAACAACACAAAAACGTGTTATTGTTATGGAACAACAATAACACAAACACGTGTTATTGTTATGGAACAACAACAACACAAACACGTGTTATTGTTATGGAACAACAAAAACACGCTGTTATTGTTATGGAACAACAACACAAACACGTGTTGTTGTTATGGAACAACAACAACACAAACACGTGTTATTGTTATGGAACAACAACAACACAAACACGTGTTATTGTTATGGAACAAAACAAACACGCTGTTATTGTTATGGAACAACAACACAAACACGTGTTATTGTTAAGGAGCAACAACAACACAAACACGTGTTATTGTTATGGAACAACAACAACACAAACACGCTGTTATTGTTATGGAACAACAACACAAACACGTGTTATTGTTATGGAGCAACAACACAAACACGTGTTATTGTTATGGAACAACAACAACACAAACACGTGTTATTGTTATGAAACAACAAAACAAACACGTGTTATTGTTATGGAACAACAACACAAACACGTGTTATTGTTATGGAACAATAACACAAACACGTGTTATTGCTATGGAACAACAACACAAACACGTGTTTTTGGTATGGAACAACAACACAAACACGTGTTATTGTTATGGAACAACAACACAAACACGTGTTATTGTTATGGAACAATAACACAAACACGTGTTATTGTTATGGAACAACAACAACACAAACACGTGTTATTGTTATGGAACAACAACAACACAAACACGTGTTATTGTTATGGAACAACAACACAAACACGTGTTATTGTTATGGAACAACAACACAAACACGTGTTATTGTTATGGAACAAGACCACAAACACGTGTTATTGTTATGGAACAACAACAACACAAACACGTGTTATTGTTATGGAACAACAACAACACAAACACGTGTTATTGTTATGGAACAACAACACAAAAACGTGTTATTGTTATGGAACAACAATAACACAAACACGTGTTATTGTTATGGAACAACAACAACACAAACACGTGTTATTGTTATGGAACAACAAAAACACGCTGTTATTGTTATGGAACAACAACACAAACACGTGTTGTTGTTATGGAACAACAACAACACAAACACGTGTTATTGTTATGGAACAACAACAACACAAACACGTGTTATTGTTATGGAACAAAACAAACACGCTGTTATTGTTATGGAACAACAACACAAACACGTGTTATTGTTAAGGAGCAACAACAACACAAACACGTGTTATTGTTATGGAACAACAACAACACAAACACGCTGTTATTGTTATGGAACAACAACACAAACACGTGTTATTGTTATGGAGCAACAACACAAACACGTGTTATTGTTATGGAACAACAACAACACAAACACGTGTTATTGTTATGAAACAACAAAACAAACACGTGTTATTGTTATGGAACAACAACACAAACACGTGTTATTGTTATGGAACAATAACACAAACACGTGTTATTGCTATGGAACAACAACACAAACACGTGTTTTTGGTATGGAACAACAACACAAACACGTGTTATTGTTATGGAACAACAACACAAACACGTGTTATTGTTATGGAACAATAACACAAACACGTGTTATTGTTATGGAACAACAACAACACAAACACGTGTTATTGTTATGGAACAACAACAACACAAACACGTGTTATTGTTATGGAACAACAACACAAACACGTGTTATTGTTATGGAACAACAACACAAACACGTGTTGTTGTTATGGAACAACAACACAAACACGTGTTATTGTTATGGAGCAACAACAACACAAACACGTGTTATTGTTATGGAACAACAACAACACAAACACGTGTTATTGTTATGGAACAACAACACAAACACGTGTTATTGTTATGGAACAACAACACAAACACGTGTTATTGTTATGGAACAATAACACAAACACGTGTTATTGCTATGGAACAACAACACAAACACGTGTTTTTGGTATGGAACAACAACACAAACACGTGTTATTGTTATGGAACAACAACACAAACACGTGTTATTGTTATGGAACAATAACACAAACACGTGTTATTGTTATGGAACAACAACAACACAAACACGTGTTATTGTTATGGAACAACAACAACACAAACACGTGTTATTGTTATGGAACAACAACACAAACACGTGTTATTGTTATGGAACAACAACACAAACACGTGTTGTTGTTATGGAACAACAACAACACAAACACGTGTTATTGTTATGGAACAACAACACAAACACGTGTTATTGTTATGGAACAACAACACAAACACGTGTTGTTGTTATGGAACAACAACAACACAAACACGTGTTATTGTTATGGAACAACAACAACACAAACACGTGTTATTGTTATGGAACAACAACACAAACACGTGTTATTGTTATGGAACAACAACACAAACACGTGTTGTTGTTATGGAACAACAACAACAACACAAACACGTGTTATTGTTATGGAGCAACAACAACACAAACACGTGTTATTGTTATGGAACAACAACAACACAAACTCGTGTTATTGTTATGGAACAACAACAACACAAACACGTGTTATTGTTATGGAACAACAACAACACAAACACGTGTTATTGTTATGAAACAACAAAACAAACACGTGTTATTGTTATGGAACAACAACACAAACACGTGTTATTGTTATGGAACAATAACACAAACACGTGTTATTGCTATGGAACAACAACACAAACACGTGTTTTTGGTATGGAACAACAACACAAACACGTGTTATTGTTATGGAACAACAACACAAACACGTGTTATTGTTATGGAACAATAACACAAACACGTGTTATTGTTATGGAACAACAACAACACAAACACGTGTTATTGTTATGGAACAACAACAACACAAACACGTGTTATTGTTATGGAACAACAACACAAACACGTGTTATTGTTATGGAACAACAACACAAACACGTGTTGTTGTTATGGAACAACAACAACACAAACACGTGTTATTGTTATGGAACAACAACAACACAAACACGTGTTATTGTTATGGAACAACAACACAAACACGTGTTATTGTTATGGAACAACAACACAAACACGTGTTGTTGTTATGGAACAACAACAACACAAACACGTGTTATTGTTATGGAGCAACAACAACACAAACACGTGTTATTGTTATGGAACAACAACAACACAAACTCGTGTTATTGTTATGGAACAACAACAACACAAACACGTGTTATTGTTATGGAACAACAACAACACAAACACGTGTTATTGTTACGGAACAACAACAACACAAACTCGCTGTTGGGGGCGCTTGGTGCATCGCCCGTTGGAGAGCCCCGCCCCGCACGCCCCCCATCCCCCTCACGCCCCTCCCCCCAATCCCCCGCGCCCCTATCCCGCGCGCCCCTCCCCCCTACAGACACAGGCCACGCCCACCGCCGCGTGACGTCACGACCAACTGCCGCCCGATCGTAATGTTACAGTGGAGGCGTCCGGTACAGTAGGTGCGCTCCGAGACTCACCCCGAGACTCACCTCTCTCTGAGACCCTCTCACTCGACTCGCTCTCCCAGCTTCAGTGAAGAACCTTCTCGCCGAGTTGCTGCCGCGACGGTCGAAGCATGGAAACATCTCCGAGGTGAGTGTGAGACGGCACTGGGGAGAGACAAAGACGGCTGTGACATGTGTGCAGTGGGTGAGTGAGACGGCCCTGTACACTACACACGCCGACTGTACTTGTGGCCGAGTCTTCGTCAGATCGGTCGTTGCTTTCATAGGGACAAACATTTATACAAACCGTGAGGGAGACACTTGGACAGAAGGGAGACACGGACACATAGACACAATGTAGGCACACGGGGACACAACATAGACACAGAAGGTAGACACAAGTTGATTTTCTATTGGGAGCGAACACTCCACACCAACACACAGAGACAGGCAATCCCTCCTTCACACACAACTCTCTCTCCTCATCCGTTGCTCTCTCCTCATCATCCGCTGCTCTTTGCTCCTCATCCGTTGCTCTCTCCTCATCCGCTGCTCACTCCTCCTCATCCACTGCTCTCTCCTCCTCATCCGCTGCTCACTCCTCATCCGCTGCTCTCTCCACCTCATCCACTGCTCTCTCCTCCTCATCCGCTGCTCACTCCTCCTCATCCGTTGCTCTCTCCTCCTCATCCGTTGCTCTCTCCTCATCCGCTGTTCTCTCATCCGCTGCTCTCTCCTTCTCATCCGTTGCTCTCTCCTCCTCATCCGTTGCTCTCTCCTCATCAGCTGCTCTCTCCTCCTCATCAGCTGCTCACTCCTCCTCATCCGTTGCTCTCTCCTCATCCGCTGCTCTCTCCTCATCCGTTGCTCTCTCCTCCTCATCCGTTGCTCTCTCCTCCTCATCCGCTGCTCTCTCCTCCTCATCCGCTGCTCTCTCCTCCTCATCCGCTGCTCTCTCCTCATCCGCTGCTCTCTCCTCCTCATCCCCTGCTCCCTTTCATTCACACCTCCTGCCGACATCCCCTCTCATCCCTACGGCCCCCTCTATCATTTGTGGCTATCTTGCTTCTGAAAACAATCTAATAGCTCAGTAGGCTTTAGCTGGTAGCATGAACCTAGTTGAGTTTCATTTGTACAGTGGTACCCCGGAGATCGAACTTAATTCGTTCCAGAAGGCCATTCCAACACCGATTTGTTCGAACACCGAATTAATTTTCCCCATCAGAATTAATGTAAATGACATTAATTGGTTCCAGACACAAGAAATCTCTCATTATAAAGCAGTTTTTACACGCAGTTTACAGTAATTACATGCATAAAATCATACCAAAAAAACAAGAAACACAATAAATAAATGGAATAAATGAATGAGTATATGGAATAAATTAAGTAAATGAACATTGAACTTCACTTTACCTGTAGTAAGGAGAGTTGATGGCTTGAGGGGAAGGTGGTGAGGAGGAGGAGGAGGTGGTGGTGTCATTGTTTGGAAGGGGAGTCCTGTTTGTCTGGGCAAGCGTCATGCACGCTGCTGGCCATACGCTTCTCAGCCGTACAGGTTCTTTCAAGTCGCGATTGGCCGTTCGACCTCCGAATTTCGTTCGGTTTCCGGGGCAAAAAATGTTGGGAAATGCTAAATATCGTTCGAACACCGATTTGTTCGAGTTCTGGTGCGTTCGATCTCCGAGGTTCTACTGTATATATTTTTGAAGTGAATTGCTTACCTTTCCTGTACTCTGCACTCCTATCGTGTTTTTGTATTGTTGTAACTTTTTGACCAATCCCCAACTAGACATCTGTGAAAAGGGGCCGTCCATAAATGACGTCACGCGATTTTGGCCGATTTTTGACCCCCCGCCCCTCAATCTTTGTTTTTTTTTGGTAAAGTCACGTATGAATATGAAATAATAAAATAACACAATAGCGTACGACGTTTCGGTTGCAACACAAGCAGCCACCACCAGGCACAGAAGAGCTAAATTCACGAGAGAGGGGAAACACACAACCCCTCGTCACACGGCGTCACAAAAAGTCATACCCCCCTCAAATATGACGTCACAAGGCTCTGCCCCCCCCCCCCAACCATATTTACATTTTGAAAATAAAACATGCTTCAAATCACTTTAAACTATTGTCATTGTTGCACTATTTAATGTGGCGCTGCACTCTGATGTTGTAGGCGAAAACGTATTAAAAAGGAGGCGTTTGAAAGCTGAAATTTAGCACAAAATTCACTTGAAAATATTCAACGTCTAAATGAAACTGCAGATGTTCAGAATATTTCTTGAAATTCTCTTATAATTATAAAAAAATGAAAGTAATTATAACTTTAAAATAGACTTGAAACTTAGTAGTAGAACGAAGCAAAATGGAGAGTATAATTAAAACATTCACATGGATTCCACAGAATGAAAAGCCCTGGTCGAATCATTGGAATAAAAATGTTTAATAACAGTCATTCAAATTTTTTTCTAAATGTATGTTTGTCCATTCTCCCATGGAGAAGCAAAATGCTCCTTCATGGAATAAATAAAAGGTGACCTTAGTCAATTTAAATAATCAAATAGTTAATAATGAAAATTAATCAAAATTAGTGTTGTTATAACAATTATATTTAATTACGTTTATTTAAAGTTGCGCATTTTGATGTGACGTCACATTTCTCTTACCCCCCCTCGTCACACATCGTCACAAATGTCTGACCCCCCTCCCCCCCCTCTGTGCGTGACATTATTTATGGACGGCCCCAAAATAGCTTCATACCTAATCGGATTCCTCCAATATTAATAAAGATTCTGATTTCACTTGACTCGAGTGTGAATGGAAAGTGACAGAAGCTCGTGACTGTTGGCGCGACGGCTGCGAGCATCTGTGACCCCAAATTACGCTCCGTCTGCCTTTGCAGACAAGTGGATATTGATCACATTCCGACCACGACACGTTACAACCTGTCGCCCGACGACGGCCTGCTGGAGAAGGAGGAGAGCAGCCTGTTCTGCTGCGGCGTTTTTAGTGGGAAGGGGTCGCGTCGGTCGGCGGCGGACAAAGCCCTCTTCAAGGCTCAAGGAAAGCTCGCCAAAACCCAGGTGAGGGCGCGCCAAGTCCTGCAGCAGCTGTGGCGGGACGCCGCCGCGGTCGATGCCGCCAAGAAGCGGAAGGAGGAGGAGGAGAAGGAGAAGAAGAAGGGGAGCATGGAAGATGTCAAGAAGGCGCTCAGCAGATGGAGGTGCACGATGGACTTGCCTGTCAAGGGTAGGATACCAGGTGAGGGGATTGAGCTCGGCATGGCTGCGAGGGATGGGGGGGGGGCACGCGGTGAGAGACTCGCCCGGTCTAAGGTGTTGCTAAACACGTGATGTTAATTCTAAATGTGGAGGGAAAAACCAGAGGACCGTGAGAAAAATATACGTGACCACAGGGAGAGAGACGTGCAAATTCCCAATATACAACAGGTGTCAGGGTTGGGATCGAACTCTTCACCACCTGTATACCAGGTGAGATAGTTAACATCTCGGTACCGTGGCACCCTTAAAGGTAAGACGTGTTGAAGCAGTGCCTTTAATGCGGACAGAGGCTCTCGTCCATACGGCTTTGAAAGTGTTTCTGCGATGCCACCTTCTCGGGCGCTGCGAGTGCGCGTGAGTCACGAGGGGGGGGTCCTTCTGTCGCAGAAACAACCGCCCCGCGAGGGATAGACCGGGATAAGCTGTTCGAGCTCGTGGATGAGGCGATGAGCTTCCTCCCCGTCCCCACTGCGGACGCGCTGCTCTTCGAGAGAAACAGCAACAGTGTGAGAACGAGCCTCGCCAGCATCAGCATGTGCCTCAACAGCGGTCGCAGCATCTACAAAAGCAACAGCAGCACCGGCGCCAGCAGCGGAGGAAGCAGTGGCTACCTGCCACAGTCCGAGTCTGACATGTTGACGGACTCCACGCCCATCGATACGGATGATGATGGCCTCCTCTACGACGACCCTTGTGCCCCTCCGCCTCTCAAGATGGTGAATATATCTCTCTGTATCTCTTGCAGTAGTGTTTCTCAAACTTTTTTGTCCCTCCAACCACTAGGCCGATATAAAGATTTTCGCGGACTGCACAGCTTCCCCTTCTGACAAAGAAGGGCCATTGCCCGAAACGTCGCCGATTACACATACAGTGAGGGAAAAAAGTATTTGATCCCCTGCTGATTTTGTACGTTTGCCCACTGACAAAGAAATTATCAGTCTATAATTTTAATGGTAGGTTTATTTGAACAGTGAGAGACAGAATAACAAAAAATCCAGAAAAACGCATGTCAAAAATGTTATAAATTGATTTGCATTTTAATGAGGGAAATAAGTATTTGACCCTTCTGCTGCTGACTCACTCACACATCATACACTGGGAGTGTCGTGCTGCCAGCTATGGCTGCAGTTTTTTGTCGTCCGTGTTATATATGTCGTTTATTGTTAAATTTAAAATCACAGTTCCTATGATTACTGTTGTTACATTGTTTTCTTAGCTTTATTTTGGTGATTCGAAAACATATGGTTAATCCAAATTGTCTTATGGTTGTTGTTGTTGGCTTGCACCACATTGATTTTTGCACACAGCGTTTTAATACGTTTTTTTGTGTGGAATATTTGCTGTTTTTTTCCAGAATGTTTCTGTTACGCGTTGTCGCTTTAAGATGTTCTGTGTTCATATTTTGTTTGTTGCGGTTGCACCCGACTTAAGAGTCGCATGGCTCACAGGGCTATACCTAATAAATGAAACTTGAAACTTGAGTACTTGGTGGCAAAACCCTTGTTGGCAATCACAGAGGTCAGACGTTTCTTGTAGTTGGCCACCAGGTTTGCACACATCTCAAGAGGGATTTTGTCCCACTCCTCTTTGCAGATCTTCTCCAAGTCATTAAGGTTTCGAGGCTGACGTTTGGCAACTCGAACCTTCAGCTCCCTCCACAGATTTTCTATGGGATTAAGGTCTGGAGACTGGCTAGGCCACTCCAGGACCTTAATGTGCTTCTTCTTGAGCCACTCCTTTGTTGCCTTGGCCGTGTGTTTTGGGTCATTGTCATACTGGAATACCCATCCATGACCCATTTTCAATGCCCTGGCTGAGGGAAGGAGGTTCTCACTCAAGATTTGACGGTACATGGCCCCGTCCATCGTCCCTTTGATGCGGTGAAGTTGTCCTGTCCCCTTAGCAGAAAAACACCCCCAAAGCATAATGTTTCCACCTCCATGCTTGACGGTGGGGATGGTGTTATTGGGGTCATAGGCAGCATTCCTCCTCCTCCAAACATGGCGAGTTGAGTTGATGCCAAAGAGCTCCATTTTGGTCTCATCTGACCACAACACTTTCACCCAGTTGTCCTTTGAATCATTCAGATGTTAATTGTGCTCCTAATCTCAGCTCGTTACCTGTATAAAAGACACCTGGGAGCCAGAAATTTTTCTCATTGAGAGGGGATAAAATACTTATTTCCCTCATTAAAATACCAATCAATTTATAACATTTTTGACATGCGTTTTTCTGCTTTTTTTGTTGTTGCTATTCTGTCTCTCACTGTTCAACTAAACCTACCATTAAAATTATAGACTGATCATTTCTTTGTCAGTGGGCAAATGTACAAAACCCGCAGGGGATCAAATACTTTTTTCCCTCACTGTATATGTATTTTATGTTTTTTTTATTTCAAGGCCACAGTATCGTTGATGAGTGTGAGTTAATTTTTCTTCTCAAGAGCAGCGCGTTATCCGCTACACTACTGCTCCGCACGTACATGCACACGCGTACAAGTACCAACATATGCGTACACACACATGCAATGACAGCCATGTTAAGGTGTTCGCTGTAAAGCCCAGCGCATGGGTTTAGGATGTGCGAGCGAATCGCTCGTTTGCCTCGGGCGTTCTCGACGAGCTGATGTTCATGGCGGTCTCCTTCACAGGTCTCCCAGCCCCGGGGGGGAAATGTTTCCCCAATGTATGACAACCAACAGCCACCGGGGTTCGTGCAGCAGAAGGACGGTCACAGGTGAGACGCACGCGCGCATACACACAAACGAACGCACGGTCACGAGAGCATCGCCGTTCACACCCGGCGCCACATCCCGTCCAGGCACGGACACGGACCTCTTTCTGTCTCACCCCCGTGCCGTGCCCCCCCTGCGCTGACTCAGCTTGCGTGTGCCAGGTGGGAAAGATGGGAGGGGCGGATACCAACGGACTGCGCGGCTTAACGCTCGTTTTCTTCCGCAGGTTTATCAACGTTGCGCCTTGCGCCAACCAACTGTGACAAGCAGGCACGAGCGTCCGCCCCACCCCGACCCCGCCGCCTCCGAGATTGAGTATGCTCCTGGCTCGGCACCTCCTGTGAACACGGTTCTTCCGCTGGGGACCTCTGGGAGATGGCTCCTCATCCTCCTCTCTCCAATCACGTAAATATAAATCTGTTGTTAAACCCGCAACCACCCGACAAAGGTTTATCACGTAAACAGAACATGGCAATTTGTTACTAGTACAGCACACCAGTGTGTTGGAGAGCAAATCTACAACATTTACAATCCGAGTACGACGTTTCAGCAGTTATTACAACTAGCTTATCATCATGAAGCTACCACCTGTTTTGTTGATGACGTCACTTGTAAGCGCTTCTTGTGCGAAGGGGGATTAATGAATGCATATACATTTTAATGGGTATCTAGTGCGGGTTGCGTTATATATGGTAATAATCAGCATACATTATGCATGCACATGTATGCACATTGTTCTTGAACCGCTTGTAGTTTGCGAGCAATCAATGAGTACCTGTTATTGTCTTTGTACAGGTAATCCCCATTTATGTATGGTGACCTGTATGGGCATGCATTTAAACAATGTATTATCTGATTATTCACTTCTTAGCAGCACTAAGCCTGTAGTTATTGGAATGGTTACAATTTTTTTATCAATTTCGATAGATTCTTTCATTAGTCTTGACCGGTAGTAACTAGTTTTGCACAGACCTTTGAAATTATCAGAATCACTTGAGTGTCATTGTTGGCATGCGTATTCTGCCACTGCTGACAGTTGTTTTTGGGAATATTTGATATTGATTTGGTGTTCTTTTGGTCATGCTGATCATTCGTCATGTCTGCCCAATATAGCATTTGCCACAAGTGCAATTAATCTGTTGCACACCTGTTGGTGATAGCTTCGGTAATACATACTCTTTGGTTCTTTCGGTAAAGTCACGTAGTTAGAAATAAAATGAAACAAATCACGACGTTTTAGGCGCAACACAAGTGTCCGTCATCAGGTGGGACAACCACAGCAAGAAAAAAATTGATGAAGTGGGCGAGAGAGCTGCCGTGGCAAGCGGTTATATAGGTGATAAAGGGGGAGGAGCAAGGGGGGAGAGAGAGAGGGGGGGTGGTGTGAAGTAGGGGGAGGGGGGCGCTGCGTGAGCGCTCTGGGTAGAGAGAACGTGAGGCAGGGGGGGGGAAGTGGGCGGGGCTGGAAGTGGGAGGCTGTGAAAGCCGGAAAAGCTGAGGCTGCGGGGAGAAATTAAGTAGGAAAAATATGCTAGTACCCGGCAGATATGATGGAAATAACCATAAACAGTTTAGGTTTTACCTGGTTAATAACATCCTTCCAATGATTGGTCAATTTGTATCCATCTTTTCGGTTGAAGTTAGGTCTGTTTATACATCTGGATGGATTCATGAACAAACCTTTAATAGTACCCGGAAGTAGGAATATGTTTTACCCTTTTAACTGGCACAAAAACTGACACCTTTATTCAAGGCATCATGTTTGCAATGACCACAATACAAGCAGTCAAAATGCAAACAAAAAAGACAACTCTGATAATAATATGCACTGTCCTTGAATTTGATTGGTCCACACCCGAGACAGCTTTTCTTAGAGCCTAGTCTCCATTGGTGTTGGACCAGAAGACGCCAAAAGGCGTACAACTCAAAAACAGCGCACTATCAGAGTATTGAGGGCTCGGGGTGAGCATTTACATTATGAGACCTCCTTTGCCAGAAACAAGATATAGGAATAGGTTTTACCCTTTTAACTGGCACAAAAACTGACACCTTTTGTTAATGTTAAGTGTGATTGTAGTAGACATTTGTCTAAATTATCAAGTTTAAGACGGAGTATTCTTATCCTCTCTGAGATTAGAGAAAGGCTAGCTCTGAATAAGATCCGTTTGGCATTAGGAGAAGTGACATTTGTGTTGCGCCCAAAACGTCGTGATTTTTTAAATTGTATTTCTAACTACGTGACTTTACCGAAAGAACCAACGAGTATGGATTCCTGCAGTCACGAAAGCTTCAAATCAAGATTCAGTAATACATCTTTAGTACCAGATATTCGTTTTTGTATTTTGTGTACTGCGCTAAATCTGATTAGGATGTTTTATTTTTCAAAGAATCTGGCTAGTATATGTATGGTATTTTATCAGTTTAAATTGCTTGGTCAGTTTCAGCTCGTGTTATAAATTAAAACTATTAAAAAATACCGTACATTGTGGGAGTAATGGTTAACTAGTGACATTTTTTGAAAAACAAAACATCCAAGTCAGATTTGGCATGGTACATAAAATACATAAACTAATATCTGATACTGAAGATTTATTAACGAAGCAATCAACAGAAGGTGTGTAACCGATGAATTGCACTTGTGCCAAATGCTATGTTGAGCAGACAGGACGAATGATCAGCATGAGACTAAAAGAACACCGAAGAAATATGAAATACTCCCAAATACAACTGTCAGCAGTGGCAGAACATGCATGCCAACAAGGACACTCAATTGATTCTGATAATTTTTACATTCTCTGCAAAACTAGTTACTACTGGCCATGATTAATTAGAGAATCTATCGAAATGGAGATCAATACAAATAATCTTAACCATTCGGATAGCTACAGAATTAGTGCTGCTCAGAAGTGAATCTTCATGTAATTGTTTAAATGCATGCCTTACAGGTCACCATACATAAATGGGGATCACCTGTATGCAGACAATAACAGGTACTGTTATTTTATTGCACTCAAACAACAGAAGGTACAAGAATAATGTGCATACATAATGTACGTTGATTAACATATCAATAACCCAACCGGCAATGGATAACCATTGCTATTCATATGCATACATTCATCCACCCCCTTCGCACAAGAAGGTCCCACAAGTGACGTCATCACATCTATCCCTCTTTAAGAAATGAAACAGGAGAATTTGTACACAAATCTGGCTGTCGCCTGTTGAAGCTATTTGTAATTACTGGCCAAACGTCATATTCAGATTGTAAATGTTGTTTATTTGCTCTCCAACACACCGGGGTGCTTGTAATGAATTGGCATTTCTGTTTACGTGACAAACCTTACTGTGTCGGGTGGTGGTGTGTTGCATGACACATTTATATTTACGCAATCTAACTTAACAGGTCCCTGCAGGGTGGGCTGGTAGGAACATTGGAATTTTGCGCAATTTTATTACACCCAACAGCACGAGATTTCACTTAAAGTATTGAAAGGGGACGGACGGACGGACACATTAATCTATTGCAGGCTGGTACACTCAGTTTACAACTTCGTTCCTACCAGTATAAGTCGATGTTTAAGATAAGTCGATGTTTAAGATAAGTAAATGTTTAAGATAATTCGATGTTTAAGATAGGTAAATGTTCAAGATAAGTCGATGTTTAAGATAAGTCGATGTTTAAGATAAGTCGATATTAAAGATAAGTAAATGTTTTTAGATAAGTCGATGTTGAAGATAAGTCGATGTTGAAGATAAATCGATGTTTAAGATAAGTAGATGTTTAAGATAAGTCAATGATTAAGATAAATCAATGTTTAAGATAAGTGGATGTTTAAGATAAGTGGATGTTTAAGATAAGTTGATGTTTAAGTAAATGTTTAAGATAAGTCGATGTTTAAGATAAGTAAATGTTGAAGATAAGTCGATGTTTAAGATAAGTAAATGTTGAAGATAAGTCGATGTTTAACATAAGTCGATGTTTAAGATAAATCGATGTTCATGATAAGTCGATGTTTAAGATAAGTCAATGTTTAACATAAGTGGATGTTTAAGATAAGTTGATGTTTAAGATAAATCGATGTTTAAGATAAGTAAATGTTGAAGATAAGTCGATGCTTAACATAAGTCGATGTTTAACATAAGTCAATGTTTAAGATAAATCGATGTTTATGATAAGTCGATGTTTAAGATAAGTCGATGTTTAAGATAAGTTGATGTTTAAGTAAATGTTTAAGATAAGTCGATGTTTAAGATAAGTAAATGTTGAAGATAAGTCGATGTTTAACATAAGTCGATGTTTAAGATAAATCGATGTTTAAAATAAGTCGATGTTTTTGATAAGTCGATGTTTAAGATAAGTCTGTTTAAGATAAATCGATGTTCAAGTAAATGTTTAAGATAAATCGATGTTTAAGTCGATGTTTAAGATAAGTAAATGTTTAAGATAAGTAAATGTTTAAGATAAATCGATGTTTAAGATAAGTCGATGTTTAAGATAAGTCGATGTTTAAGATAAGTCGATGTTTAAGATAAGTCGTTGTTTAAGATAAGTAAATGTTTAAGATAAGTAAATGTTTAAGATAAGTAAATGTTTAAGATAAGTAAATGTTTAAGATAAGTAAATGTTTAAGATAAGTAAATGTTTAAGATAAGTAAATGTTTAAGATAAGTAAATGTTTAAGATAAGTAAATGTTTAAGATAAGTAAATGTTTAAGATAAGTAAATGTTTAAGATAAGTAAATGTTTAAGATAAGTAAATGTTTAAGATAAGTACATGTTTTAGATAAGTACATGTTTAAGATAAGTAAATGTTTAAGATAAGTAAATGTTTAAGATAAGTAAATGTTTAAGATAAATCGATGTTTAAGATAAGTCGATGTTTAAGATAAGTCGATGTTTAAGATAAGTCGATGTTTAAGATATGTAAATGTTTAAGATAAGTCGATGTTTAAGATAAGTAAATGTTTAAGATAAGTCGATGTTCAAGATAAGTAAATGTTTAAGATAAGTAAATGTTTAAGATAAGTAAATGTTTAAGATAAGTAAATGTTTAAGATAAGTAAATGTTTAAGATAAGTAAATGTTTAAGATAAGTAAATGTTTAAGATAAGTAAATGTTTAAGATAAGTCGATGTTTAAGATAAGTCGATGTTTAAGATAAGTCGATGTTTAAGATATGTAAATGTTTAAGATAAGTCGATGTTTAAGATAAGTAAATGTTTAAGATAAGTCGATGTTCAAGATAAGTAAATGTTTAAGATAAGTAAATGTTTAAGATAAGTAAATGTTTAAGATAAGTAAATGTTTAAGATAAGTAAATGTTTAAGATAAGTAAATGTTTAAGATAAGTAAATGTTTAAGATAAGTAAATGTTTAAGATAAGTAAATGTTTAAGATAAGTCGATGTTTAAGATAAGTCGATGTTTAAGATAAGTCGATGTTTAAGATAAGTCGATGTTTAAGATATGTAAATGTTTAAGATAAGTCGATGTTTAAGATAAGTAAATGTTTAAGATAAGTCGATGTTCAAGATAAGTAAATGTTTAAGAACAGCACGAGATTTCACTTCGTTAAAGTATTGAAAGGGGACGGACGGACACATTAATCTATTGCAGGCTGGTACACTCAGTTTACAACTTCGTTCCTACCAGTATAAAACCTATATTATGTATTACCAACTGTGAATAAATTGTCTTGATAATTCACATTGACTCGACTTCGTTTGTTTGTATGTATGTATGTTGAATTTCTTTCGCATCGCCAACCGTGCTAATCAGAATAGCAATTTGCATTGCTATTCTTTTTGCATTGCTACTCAGGCCCTAGGGGCTTCTCTGCTGCATCATCACGGCACCAACCCAGTCACTCTTGCACATTTGACTCATTCTAGGCATTTTTATCATCAAGTTTATAAATGACGGTGACTTTGTTGGACATTTTTAAGAAGAGGGTAAGCTTAGGAATTTCGAGAGTTTGAGGGAGTGTGGGAGGAGGGATTACAAGGTAGTTACCGGTAACATGAAATAGAAATCACTTTATTGAACAACACGAATAAACGGAAGTGACTGAAAAATGAGTCGCCTTGGATTTTCCTTGAAAGTGAAATTGAAAAGCTATTTGATCAAAAAGGCCCACGTGAATTTAAGTGGGAAAAATGTTATACATCACGAACGGGTTACACACGGTAAAATGTTTGACACCAGCAGCTCACAGGCAAGAGGCAAATTGACCTCTTGCAATGGGGCTCATTAACAATTTTATACTTGGCGCCATCGCACAGGCTGAGTGGCTGCTTGCTGAGTGTTACGTCACGTATGCATGCCCTGTAAACGTGAAGATTCAAACTTCCGATAAATAAAGGTGAGACCCTATCTATGAAATAATTAATAATCCTGTGCTGCAAAAAAGCGACGTTATTTTTCAACTCGCCGTCATAACACTTTACGGCCAGTCCCCGCTTCACGAACAGGCTGCGTGCCTGAGGCCCGTTCATTGATCCAACTCATTTGTAAGTTGACACTCAGTGGACGAAAGCCCCACTTATGACAACACGGAGTAAACACATTCCGTGAGAAAAAAAACTTTCAGTAACAGCTTGAAAACGCCGACTCGCACTGGTGAAACGAACCACCCAACTCTTTGGTTTGGCAGAGCCAGCTGTAATGAGTCCTAACATCACCGCTGAGAGTGTGTGTTGAGTGTACGTGTGAGCGTATGTATAAAGTGGGGGAAAAAAGTATTTGATCCCCTGCTGATTTTGTACGTTTGCCCACTGACAAAGAAATGATCAGTCTATAATTTTAATGGTAGGTTTAGTTGAACAGTGAGAGACAGAATAACAACAAAAAAATCCAGAAAAACGCATGTCAAAAATGTTATAAATTGATTTGCATTTTATTGAGGGAAATAAGTATTTGACCCCCTCTCAATCAGAAAGATTTCTGGCTCCCAGGTGTCTTTTATACAGGTAACGAGCTGATATTAGGAGCACACTCTTAAAGGGAGTGCTCCTAATCTCAGCTTGTTACCTGTATAAAAGACACCTGTCCACAAGCAATCAATCAGATTCCAAACTCTCCACCATGGCCAAAGACCAAAGAGCTCTCCAAGGATGTCAGGGACAAGATTGTAGACCTACACAAGGCTGGAATGGGCTACAAGACCATTGCCAAGCAGCTTGGTGAGAAGGTGACAACAGTTGGTGCGATTATTCGCAAATGGAAGAAACACAAAAGAACTGCCAATCTCCTTCGGCCTGGGGCTCCATGCGAGATCTCACCTCGTGGAGTTGCAATGATCATGATAACAGTGAGTAATCAGCCCAGAACTACACGGGAGAATCTTGTCAATGATCTCAAGGCAGCTGGGACCATAGTCATCAAAAAAACAATTGCCGTGAAGGACTAAAATCCTGCAGCGCCCGCAAGGTCCCCCTGCTCAAGAAAGCACATATACATGCCTGTCTGAAGTTTGCCAATGAACATCTGAATGATTCAGAGGACAACTGGGTGAAAGTGTTGTGGTCAGATGAGACCAGAATGGAGCTCTTTGGCATCAACTCAACTCGCCGTGTTTGGAGGAGGAGGAATGCTGCCTATGACCCCAAGAACACCATCCCCACCGTCAAACATGGAGGTAAAACATTATGCTTTGGGGGTGTTTTTCTGCTAAGGGGACAGGACAACTTCACCGCATCAAAGGGACGATGGACGGGGCCATGTACCGTCAAATTTTGGGTGAGAACCTCCTTCCCTCAGCCAGGGCATTGAAAATGGGTCGTGGATGGGTATTCCAGCATGACAATGACCCAAAACACACGGCCAAGGCAACAAAGGAGTGGCTCAAGAAGAAGCACATTAAGGTCCTGGAGTGTCCTAGCCAGTCTCCAGACCTTAATCCCATAGAAAATCTGTGGAGGTAGCTGAAGGTTCGAGTTGCCAAACGTCAGCCTCGAAACCTTAATGACTTGGAGAAGATCTGCAAAGAGGAGTGGGACAAAATCCCTCTTGAGATGTGTGCAAACCTGGTGGCCAACTACAAGAAACGTCTGACCTCTGTGATTGCCAACAAGGGCTTTGCCACCAAGTACTAAGTCATGTTTTGCAGAGGGCTCAAATACTTATTTCCATCATTAAAATGCAAATCAATTTATAAGATTTTTGACATGCGTTTTTCTGGATTTTGTTGTTGTTATTCTGTCTCTCACTGTTCAAATAAACCTACCATTAAAATTATAGACTGATCATTTATTTGTCAGTGGGCAAACGTACAAAATAAGCAGGGGATCAAATATTTTTTTCCCTCTGTATGTGGGACAGGGATGTTCTCCAGCTCCCACATTATTGAGTTAATCTTCTATATGAATAAAAATTTAAATGCTCGTTTGTTCAAAATCTTAAATCTCCGAATGTTCTTCACCGATTGCTTTGAAATTTTGACACAACGTTGCATTCGAATGCACGCATGTTTCTATATACCTACTATGTTTTATATACCTACTATATTTTTTATATACCTACTATTATATAGATGTCACACCTGTGACAGGTATTATTGTGTTATTTTGTTTTATCAATTTATTATTTTATTCTCATTCTACGTGACTTTACCGAAAGAACCAAAGAAGAAGAAAAATATACTCATTGTCTTTTTCGGTAAAAATATGCTTTTTTGAATAACAGCGCCATATGTTGGACGTAAAAGCAACACACGCTATACTAAATATTTTACGATTCCATTTCGTATTCTTTGGTTCTATTCGGTAAAGTCACGTAGGTAAAAAACATAAAACAACAAAAATCACGACGTTTCGGCCACAACACAAGCGGCCTTCATCAGGTGAAGGGACCAGCCTGTCTCGAAGACTGCGCTGGAGTGAAACAGAGCCAAGCTCAGACTACGACCTTTAAGCTGTGTGAGAGGGATTAAGGTGCCTCGACAAAGGAATTAGCATAAAAAATAGCATTTGATTGGCGGACTTAGCATGATGAAAGGTGTAGCACGCGGCAGTGCACCTTTAAGCTGCGTGAGAGGGATTAAGGTGCCTTGACAAAGGAATTAGCGTAAAAATTAGCATTTGATTGGCGGACTTATCATGATGAAAGGTGTAGCACAGTGATCGGCACCGGCAGTGCACCCGCCTGTGCTGCGAAAGTGTGGGGTACCACTACCTGAAAAAATATACTGCACCAATGAAAATTAGTTTAATGTTTGGTTCGATTTAGAACATCTTTCCAATGGTTGCTTAATTTGAAACCATCTTCTCGGGTTGAAATTGTGTCTGTGTTTGTAGATCTGAATTGCCTCGTGAACAAATCTCTGATAAAAAAAAAACCTGTGGGTTTCCAAAGAACCTTGGTGTCGGAGAAAATTATATCGTGATCACCCACAGTGTTGTAACAGTGATCAGCCACGGCAGAAAAATTCGTTCTGCCGTGTTTCAAATCTGATTTGTGCTCGCGAATGCGGTCAGAGACATGTCGCTTCGTCTCCCCGATATAGCAATCACCGCAGGTACAACTCAATTTGTAAAACCCCGGGGTACTGTGAGTCATGAATGACATCCTTCACGGATGGGATCAGATCACGAATTTTATGTACTGTATTGAAACGGAACTAGATCTTGTGTTTATTTAGAATTTTGGAAATCTTTTTAGTAACGCATGCAATATATGGTAGTGTGATGGTTTTGACCGGAGTATCAAGTGGTTGTTTCTGTATGGAGGGAGAAACAGCTTCGCGGATGGTACGGTCAGAGTATCCATTCCTTTTGAGGGCCAGGTGTACATGTTTTAATTCACTGGTCAGGTGGTGTTGGTCCGAAATGCAATGCGCCCTATGGTATGAAGTTGCGTGCTGAAGAAGGAAAACGAATGCATGGAAATGTAAAACATTACAATTATCTGAGATTGAAAACATCGCTAGACCTCTATTTAAAGCTTTCGTGACTGCAAGGATTCATCTTTTTTGGTTATTTCGGTAAAGTCACGTAGAATGAGAATAAAATAATAAATTGACAAAATAAAATAACACAATAATATTCTCACGACGTTTCGGCCACAACACAAGCGGCCTTCATCAGGTGAAGGGACGAGACTGTCTGGAGGACAGCGCTGGAGTGAAAAAACCATGCTCAGATTGCGACCTTTAAGCTGTGTGAGAAGAAACAAAGCGCCTTGACAAAGGAATTAGCATATAATTTAGCATTGAAATGGCTGAGTGATTAGCTTGTGACTGGTCACAGAAATGGCTATGTTAAAGTTAAAGCATACACATCCGCAGAGGCACCCCTTGACAAAGGAATTAGCATAGAATTTAGCATTGAAATAGCTGAGTGATTAGCTTATAACTGGTCACAGAAATAGCTATGTTAAAGTCAGAGCATATACATTCACAGAGGCACCTAGTACAAATCAAACAGGAGAATTTAGCATTGAAATAACTAGGCGAATTCCGAGATAAGAGCGAAGCTAGTTCTAGCTAGAATTCGTTTTGCATTGAGAGAAGTTGCAGCAGCAGAGGTTAGTGTAAATGCGGTTGGTATTACCTTAGAGTCGCGGCATCTCTTCTGAAAGGTGAGAGACTCGATTAGTTGAGCCTTCTAATCCCGGAGTCTGTTGAATGATCTTAAGGTTGTGTGGAATCCCTCCCCGTAGAGGTGGTTAAATTTCGATTTAAAGCTTTCGTGACTGCAAGGATTCATCTTCTTTGGTTCTTTCGGTAAAGTCATGTAGAATGAGAATAAAATAATACATTGATAAAATAAAATAACACAATAATATTCTCACGACGTTTCGGCCACAACACAAGCGCCTTCATCAGGTGAAGGGATGAGACTGTCTGGAGGACAGCGCTGGAGTGATTAGCTTGTGACCAGTCACAAGCTAATCACTCAGCCATTTCAATGCTAAATTCTATGCTAATTCCTTTGTCAAGGCGCTTTGTTTCTTCTCACACAGCTTAAAGGTCGCGATCTGAGCGTGGCTTTTTCACTCCAGCGCTGTCCTCCAGACAGTCTCGTCCCTTGACCTGATGAAGGCGCTTGTGTTGTGGCCGACACGTCGTGAGAATATTATTGTGTTATTTTATCAATTTATTATTTTATTCTCATTCTACGTGACATTACCGAAAGAACCAAAGAAGATCGTTAGACCTGCTGCTGGCGGATGGTTCGTAGGGAAGCAGTTATGTAGCCCACCAGTAATTTAATTCGTCACGATTCAGAATTTACAATTTCATTTATTATTTGGTCATGCCTCGTTTTTACCGTCTCCTGTATACACACGCACACAACAAAAGCTGGGCGCTGGCGGCTACGCTGCTGCACGTGGCTGCTGCACTGTGGAGGCAGCAGCGAGGGTCGGTGGATCACCGCACTTCGATGTTGTGAAACTCCCTTGCCGTGGGCGTCGAGGAGGTGCCATGCCCTGGCTATGCCAGGAGAAGGCGGTAAAGGAAGAATGTGGACTGCATGGGATTGAGTGTTTGCCCTTCGCACGCATGGGCGCCACGGTGGTGAGATGTTAACTACCTCGCAAGGTATACAGGAGGTCGTGGATTCGATCCCGACCCAGACGCCTGCTGTATATTCGGAATTTGCATGTCTCTGTCTCCCCGTGGTCGCGTGGATTTTTTCCGAGTCCTCCGGTTTTTACCTCCTCAGATACAAAATAAACGAGCGTTTTGAGTATTTGACTGCTGTAAATTTCCACAAGATAAGCCACTTCGTTGAGCTATCATTTGGGGCCAGGTCGTTTCTGCAAAAAAAGAGCTGTATAGCTGAGTGAGCTTCACCTGGTAAACATTTTTTTATTTAGTTATTCTTCAGGTGCTCCGGTTTCCTCCCACAATAATTGGCCCACACCACCTCAAACTGTAGAGGACCGCAGAGCTTGGGCAATCGTTGGCGCCGACTCGTCGCCTGGCTGCTGCCTTCCCGCTCATCTGTGGTTCCTCCTCGCGCCTCCGAGTCGTTGTCCTCTCTGCGAGAGCGAGCAAGTGATGTGCGGTAGCAGCGTGTTGAAAGTTGACATTGTTATTATTGACACACACACTAGAGGACGGATAAGGTGGCGTGACCTCACATGCATGACAACTGACCCATCGCCAGACACCGCTCACCATGCGGGCACTCACCACTCACCAGATATCATTCACCTGGCACACACATGATATACAGTGAGGGAACAAAGTATTTGATCCCCTGCTGATTTTGTACGTTTGCCCACTGACAAAGAAATGATAAGTCTATAATTTTAATGGTAGGTGTATTTGAACAGTGAGAGACATAATCACACAAAAAAAATCCAGAAAAATGCATGTCAAAAATGTTATAAATTGATTTGCATTTTAATGAGGGAAATAAGTATTTGACCCTCTCTCAATGAGAAAGATTTCTGGCCCCCAGGTGTCTTTCATACTGGTAACGAGCTGAGATTAGGAGCACACTCTTAAAGGGAGTGCTCCTAATCTCAGCTTGTTACCTGTATAAAAGGTACCTGTCCACAGAAGCAATCAATCAATCAGATTCCAAACTCTCCACCGTGGCCAAGACAAAAGAGCGATCCAAGGATGTCAGGGACAAGATTGTAGACCTACACAAGGCTGGAATGGGCTACAAGACCATTGCCAAGCAGCTTGGTGAGAAGGTGACAACAGTTGGTGCGATTATTCGCAAATGGAAGAAACACAAAAGAACTGTCAATCTTTTCTAGATTTAAAGCTTTCGTGACTGCTAGGATCCATACTCTTTGGTTCTATTGGGTAAAGTCACGTAGGTGAAAATAAAATAACAAAAAATCACGACGTTTCGGCCACCACACAAGCGGCCTTCATCAGGTGAAGGGACGAGACTGTCTGGAGGACAGCGCTGGAGTGGAAGAAGCCACGCTTAGATCACGACCTTTAAGCTGTGTGAGAAGAAAAAGACCAAGCACCTTGACAAAGGAATTAGCATATAATTTAGCATTGAAATGGCTCATTGAAATAGCTAAGTTAAAGTATACACATCCGCAGAGGTACCCCTTGACAAAGGAATTAGCATAGAATTTAGCATTGAAATAGCTGAGTGATTAGCTTGTAACTGGTCACAGAAATAGCTGTGTTAAAGTTAGAGCATATGCATTCACCGAGGCACCTAGTACTCATCAAACAGGAGAATTTAGCGAAACACAACCACGCTCAGATATCCGACCTGTGTGCGAGCAAACAAGGTGTTCTGACAAAGAAATTAGCATAAAAATTAGCATTTGATTGGCGGATTTTAGGAAAGAGGTGATGTACGTGCCGGTGGACTTGCAGTTTGGCGCGGGGGGGGGGAAGGGGGGAGGGGGAGTTTACCTATTGATGGTGTGAAAAGGGGGAATTTATGAGAGCTGCGAAAGTTTGGGGTACCACTACTTGAAAAAATATACTGTACCATTGAAATTAGTTTAATGTTTAGTTCGATTTAGAACATCTTTCCAGTACTGTTTTCAGATTGTCCGAAATCGGGGTGCTACTCTGATTAATGACGATTTTGTTAACATCTAGTTTTGTTATATGTGGAACTGGGTTCTTCTTTGATAGGTGGTTGAATTTAGAAATCAGGTTAGCTTTATATTTGACTGACAGTGACTCAGCAGAAGAAGCAGTCATGTTGTCTACGTGATTCCAATCAGAAGTTGACATTTTTTGTGTTAACATTAAATGAGCTTGTAGGAGAGTCCTGTCTAAAGTATCGAGTTCAAATCGGAGTAGCCTTATCCTCTCTGAGATCAGTTACAAGCTAATCACTCAGCTATTTCAATGCTAAATTCGATGCTAATTCCTTTGTCAAGGGGTAACTCTGTGGATGTGTATACTTTAACTTAGCTATTTCAATGAGCCATTTCAATGCTAAATTATATGCTAATTCCTTTGTCAAGGCGCTTGGTCTTTTTCTTCTCACACAGCTTAAAGGTCGTGATCTAAGCGTGGCTTCTTCCACTCCAGCGCTGTCCTCCAGACAGTCTCGTCCCTTCACCTGATGAAGGCCGCTTGTGTTGTGACCAAAACGTCGTGATTTTTTGTTATTTTATTTTCACCTACGTGACTTTACCCAATAGAACCAAAGAGCATGGATCCTAGCAGTCACGAAAGCTTTAAATCTATAATTATGAGGCTTGTTTACCCAGGAAAGCCTCACTGCAGGCGCGACACGTCCATGTAGGCTATCTAGGCGGTCGTCTAGGGCGTAAAGTTAAGTGGGGTACCAAATTCGAGGAAAAAAAACCTGTAACTAATTTCTCAACATTTCTGACAATTGATTAATTGGACAGACGGACGGACAAACCGAATAATTATGCCTCTTTAAATAAATAAATAAATATCTTTGAACGCAAAATAGGGGCAAAATGTTTCCCAGTTTACCAAAAAAACTCAGCCTCGATCTGCCCCTGGGGTTTGGGGGCGCCGATTGCTGGCAGCAGCGGGTCCAGGGCCGCCGCTGCCTCACTGAGTGAGCCTCGTGGCTCTTTTTCAGGAGGGTCCTGCCAGTTTTCACAATAGGGGGGTGGCTATGTATAATCCCAATTGAGTAATGTGTACTTTATATCAGAATACATTACAGTACACTATACCATTTTGCGTGAAAACTCGGGCCCATTATCTTGAAGTTATCGGGGGTGGGGCGTCTTTGCTTATTAGCATCTTTAGTATCTTGCGATTCACCAACGTTGGTTGGGGCAAGCCTGACTGCTGATGAGACACTGAATGTCGAAGCGAGCCCATAGCTTGCTTTGTATTGAACTAATACTGCTGACATTATGCACTCCAAGTTTTTGGCTCTTATGAAACATTTTTTCATTTTCCATCTACGTGACTTTACCGAAAGAACCAAATAATATGAATTCCTGCAGTCAACGAAAGTTTGAAGTCACTGATGCAAGTGTTTGATGATGTACGTATGTGCTCAGAATCATTAGCCGTACTTGACTGCTATAGAGCATAAAACTGTCATTACCCACTAGATGGCAGTCAAATTATGCGGATGTAATTCCGGCTATGCACGACAGACAGACAGACAAATAATCCCTGGTGGGCAGTGTGGAATCTCTTCTGGGTTCTTTCGGTAAAGTCACGTTGAATGGAGATAAAATAATAAACAAAAAAAATAACAGAATAAAATTCTCACGACGTTTCGGCCACAACACAAGTAGCCTTCCTCAGGTGAAGAAACAGGACTGTCCGGAAGACAGCGCTTGAGTGAACCCTGCCAAGCTTGGAAGCGTCTTTTAAGCTGTGTGGGAGGAACAGAGCATCTTGACAAAGGAGTTTACATATGAATTAGCATGTAACTGGGGGATTAGCATGATGTTGGTGTGATGGATGAGCACCACGGAGAGCGACGAGTTTTGTTCAGACGGACGAGTCCATCTATGTACGGAACGGAGGAGGGGGGAGAGGAGTTTACATATCAACAGTAAATTAGCATGTAACTGGGGGATTAGCATGATGTTAGTATGATGGATTAACACCACGGAGAGCGACGAGCTTTGTTCAGACGGACGAGTCCATCTATGTTCGGAACGGAGGAGGGGGGGAAGAGGAGGAAACAGCCACGGTGCGCTGCTCTGTCCTGTGTTGCGTTATAACTATGCTACAAACTAGACTACTATACATTACAATATTATACCTTCCAATCTAAACTACATTGTATGATATCGTATACTTAGACAAACCCCACCCTTGAATTATACAATGCGTTACTATATACTACCCTATACTTTAGACTATAAAATATTAGACTTGTAGTATTACACTACGTATTATTCTACTAACCCTACTGTATACCACACTGCTGTATATTCACTATACAATTACGGTACTATATATTGCCTTATGAATTATATTTAACATTACACTGTTATACTATTTATTATTATGCAAAATGCTATAAACTAAACTATTGACCGTCGTGTGAAAGGTACTAAGAGGCAGTGCCAGCAAATGGACTGCAGTCTGAAAGTCACCGCAAAATACAATCAATCAAAAACCGAAATGGTTTATAACGTCTTTCCAATGGTTTTCTAAGCCGGAATCCATCTTCTCGGTTGAAATTGTCTCTGTGTTTGTATATGTGGATAGCCTCATGAACGGATCTCTCATGGTAGCCAGGTGGCTTGCAGAGAACCTCCGTCTTGGAGAAGTCAATGTCAAGTGAGCCCACTGAATAATAACAGTGATCTGCCACGGCTGAGGTGTTCGTCCTACCGTGTTTCAAGTCTGCTTTATGTTCACGGATGCGGTCTGAGATATGTCGTTTGGTTTCTCCAATGTAGCTGCTACCACAGAGGCAACTTAGTTTGTAGACGCCCGGGTACTGTATGTCTGGAACATATCTTTTACAGATGGATAGGCAGTGCCTAACCAGTGCAGGTGTGTCAGGGTCTAGTCCATGTTGGACCAAATTTTCAATTATTTCAATGGTATCAGGTACTGGGACCGTGGTGAACAAAGAGACCACATCGAAGCTGACAAGGATATAGTCAGGGGACAGTACAACGTCTTTGACCATATAGCCAATTGGGCTGAGTTAAGTACTGCTGAGGCGGTCTTGCCAGTGACAGGCAGCAAGGTATCTGACAGAAAACGGGCTAGTCTATAGGTAGGGGAGTTGATCGTGGATGCGATGGGTCGAAGTGGGGTGCCTTCTTTATTAATCTTGGGAAGACCATAGAATCTAGGGGGTCTTGCAGCAGAAGGTTTTAGGGAGGGACGTTTAGACTATTGGTAGGGTCATTTTAAATTTTTGAGTAACTACCATCATTGAGTAGGTACTGAATTTTATTGTTGTATGAGTTTTTATCCATAATTGCAGTGGCATTGCCCTTGTCGGCTGAGAGGATGACTATATCATGTCTCTCTTTTAATTTCGCGAGTTCAGAGCGTTCATCTTTGCTGATGTTGCTAACGGGTTTCTTAGCATTCTTAATAGTGGCTATTTCAGCTCTCGCGACGTCTGCTTGGATGTGTCCTATACCTTTGAGCGCTACATCGACCTGAGAAATTATATCATCTATCGGTATATGTTTTGGGGTGACAGCGAAATTTGGTCCTTTAGCCAATACTGTTTTCAGATTGTCCGAAATCGGGGTGCTACTCTGATTGATAACAATTTTGTTAGCGTCTAGTTTTGTGATCTGTGGAACCGGGTTTTTCTTTGATAGGTGATTGAATTTAGCAATTAGGTTAGCTTTGCAATTGATTGAAAGTGAATCGGCAGAAGAAGAGTCATGTTGTCTACGTGGTTCCAATCAGAAGGTGACATGTTTTGTGTTAACGTTAAATGAGCTTGTAGGAGAGTCCTGTCTAAAGTATCGAGTACAAAACGGAGTAGTCTTATCCTCTCTGAGATTGAAGAGAGGCTGGCCTTAAACAGAATCTGTTTAGAGTTCGGTGAGGACACAGCAGCAGAAGTGAGTGTGAAGGCGATGGGTATTACCTTGTGGTCGCGGCATCTTTTGAGGAAGGTCAGCGTCTCGATGAGCTGTGACTTCTTGTCCCGTTGTCTGTTAAAAGCTCTAACAGATAGGTGAAAACCCTCCCCGTAGAGGCTATCAATTCTAGATTTGAAGCTTTCGTGACTGCAAGGATCCATACTCTTTGGTTCTATTCGGTAAAGTCACGTAGGTAAAAAAATAAAACAACAAAAATCACGACGTTTCGGCCACAACACAAGCGGCCACACAGCTTAAAGGTGCACTGCCGCGTGCTACACCTTTCATCATGCTAAGTCCGCCAATCAAATGCTAATTTTTATGCTAATTCCTTTGTCGAGGCACCTTAATCCCTCTCACACAGCTTAATGGTCGTAGTCTGAGCTTGGCTCTGTTTCATTCCAGCGCAGTCTTCGAGACAGGCTGGTCCCTTCACCTGATGAAGGCCGCTTGTGTTGTGGCCGAAACGTCGTCATTTTTGTTGTTTAAATGTTTTACCTACGTGACTTTACCGAATAGAACCAAAGAGTATGGATCCTTGCAGTCACGAAAGCTTCAAATCTAGAATTGAATATTATTCAGTCTAACATTCAAAGCGAGGCAGTCACATACAAGTCCGTCGACACTGTTGTGGAAGCAGATGAAGCGGTTAATTATCCTAAATAATTTTTGAATTCACTCGATCTGCCAGGGATGCCACCGCACGTACTGCAATTGAAAATCGGCGTGCCAATTATCATGTTGCGAAATATCAACCAGCCAAAGCTTTGCAACGGCACGCGGCTTGCAGTAAAACAATTAATGAGCGACGTCGTTGAAGCAACAATCTTGACAGGACCTTTCAAAGGTGAAGATGTCCTCATTCCTCGCATTCCTATGATTCCAACGGATATGCCATTTCAATTTAAGAGATTGCAATTCCCAATTCGATTGGCGTTTGCAATCACCATCAACAAAGCTCAGGGCCAATCTTTAGAATTGTGCGGTTTAGATCTAGACACGGATTGCTTCTCACATGGACAATTATATGTTGCGTGTTCTAGAGTCGGCAAACCAGACAATCTCTATATCTACACAGACAATGGAACAACACAAACTATTGTATACCCACAAGCATTGTGAAATTAAATATTTTAGAAACGTGCACTTTCTCTTTTCTTTCTTTGCCATTTAACCAGACTGAGCCACAGCAACGCGTGGCCGGGTACAGCTAGTATCTAATAAAAAAATAATTTTGATTTAAAGCTTTCGTGACTGCAGTAATTCATGTTCTTAGTTTTTTCGGTAAAGTCACGTTGAAGAGAAACAACAAAATAATAAAATATATATAAAACAATAAAAAATTCTCACGACGTTTCGACCATAACTCAAACGGTCATCTTCAGGTGTGTTGGTTTGCATAAATTTATTTTTAAACGGCGCATTTACTCAAGCACGTACACCAAGCTCTTAGGGCTAATGGTTACTCCGACTATACAATCCGCAAAGCTATCACTCAAACCATGAAGAAGAACCCTCTTGAGGAGCTTTTCAAAACCATCACTTTACCCTACATTGCTGGGATCACAAAAAAGATCTCCAAAATCTTGAATAAACACAAGATCCAGGTCCGTTTCAACACATTACATAAAATCCGTGATCTGGTTCCGTCTGTAAAAGATGTGATTCCGGACATACAATACCCTGGTGTCTACAAACTAAGTTGCCTCTGTGGTAGTAGTTACATTGGAGAAACCAAACGCCATGTCTCGGACCGCATTCGTGAACATAAAGCAGACCTTAAACACGGTAGGACCAACACCTCGGCCGTAGCAGATCATTGTTCTAATTCAGTAGGCTCACATGCCATTGACTTTTCCAAGACGGAGGTTCTTTGTAAGCCATCTGGCTTCCATGAGAGATTCGTTCATGAGGCTATCCACATATACAAGCA
This sequence comes from Petromyzon marinus, assembly GCF_048934315.1. Classification (NCBI taxonomy): domain Eukaryota; kingdom Metazoa; phylum Chordata; class Hyperoartia; order Petromyzontiformes; family Petromyzontidae; genus Petromyzon; species Petromyzon marinus. The sequence continues at coordinate 5,216,541 of NC_133690.1, read as the reverse complement.
CAGAGACAATTTCAACCGAGAAGATGGATTCTATCTTAGCAATCATTGGAAAGATTTGATAAACCATTTCAGTGCTTAATTGATTGTTCACGCTTACAGTGGCTTTCAGACAGCATACATTATAAAAAATTTCGTCTCCCCCCTCCTCTGTTCAAAAAATATAGATGGACTAGTCCTGGGCAAACTGCCAAATCGCTGCGCGTGACGCTAACGTTTTTTTATAAATAAATAAATGCGCCGTTTAAAAATATATTTATGCAAACCAACACACCTGAAGATGACCGTTTGAGTTATGGTCGAAACGTCGTGAGAATTTTTTATTGTTTTATATATATTTTATTATTTTGTTGTTTCTCTTCAACGTGACTTTACCGAAAAAACTAAGAATAAAAAAATAAATATTTAATATAATAAAGAATAATTATTTCATATTTTAATAGCAAATGCTAAGACATACATATTCACCATCATTTTACAAGAAAAACTGAAGGCACCCAATGGGTTCTCTCTTATCTCCGGTTGTGGCCAATATTTTCATGGAAATATCTGAGACGGACGCCATCCAGGCATGCACTCTACGCCCGTCCTTGTGGAAGAGGTACGTGGATGACACGTTTGTCATCTGGCCACATGGCCGACCGGCTCAACCACATCAATTCCATACACCCAGCCATCAAATTCACCATGGAGGTAGAAAAGGATGGCATGCTAACTTTCTTCGATGTCTTAATCAAAAAGAGAACAGATGGCTCAATGAGCCACTCTGTCTACAGGAAAGTAACCCATACTGACGCCTACCTAAAACCTGATTCCCACCACCATCCATCCCAGAAGAATTCCCTCATCAAAACGCTACACATAGAGCTCAGTGTATCTCCGACCATGAACACCTAACCAGGGAACTAAAACACGTACACCAAGCTCTCAAGGTGAATGGATATTCTGACTAAACAATCCACAAAGCCTTCACCCCAAGCGTGAGGAAGGAGCCATCTGAGGATCCAATCAAAACCATCACCCTGCCATACATTGCAGGGGTAACCACAAATATTTATAAAATCATGAACAAACACAAGATCCAGGTCCGATTTTACACAGTACATAAAATTCGTGACCTGATCCCATCTGTGAAGGACAAGATTCCTGACATGCAATATCCCGGCGTCTACAAACTAAGCTGTATCTGCGGCAGCAGTGACATTGGCGAAACCAAACGACATGTCTCGGACCGTGTTCGTGAACATAAGGCAGATCTGAAACACGCAGGACCAATACTTCTGCTGTGGCTGATCATTACTTTAATGCGCCATAATAAGGCGCTGTAGGCAGCTGACCTGCCACCACGCTCATGGGCCGACAGGGGGCAGCCGAGAGAGAGCGAGGTGTGTAGGGGTAGACCGAAGGTCAAACCCCCGCCCCTCCGTGACCGGAGGTTGACACCCCAGACCTCCCAGGGGCTGGGGGCTGAGGGGGATGGGGACCCCCACCACTTCCTAAACCCCCTTAAGAATTAAGACCTACTAAGACCTTCTAGAAGGTTCATGAGGGGAGGGGTGACCTCGACCTTGGGATAAAAGGCCGGCCCTCGGGACGGGCCAGGGAGTGTTCGCCAACTCAAGCTTGAAAACATCTGAAGACCTGAAGACTGGACCAGCACCCGGGGACCCTCCCCGAGGCTCTCGCTAGAGCCGGGGTTGCAGCGGACCAGGGCGAGTCCCGTACCCCGGGGTGGGTCGGTCGGTCCAGTCTTCCCCTAGCCGCCGTCGCAAGGGACCGGCGTGTAGCGTAGCCCGGCGTGTGTAGGACACGCTAGAAGGGAGGCTGTCTCTCCCTTAGGCTATCGGGTGTTACAGTAGTGTTTAACAGAGTAGTGTTTAACAGAGTAGTCTTAACAGAGTGTTAAGAGTTGTTACAATAAACGCGTTGCCTCCAGCAGACGTCTCCGTGTGGTTAGTTAAAGACACAACACTTGTATGTCACTGTCTCTCTCTCTGCATCTCTCTTTATGTCTCTGTCTCTCTATCTGTTTCTATCTCAGTCTGTGTATCTCTCTGTGTCTGTCTCTCTCTCCTTATGTCTCTGTATTAATGTTTCGTGTGTCTCTCTGTACTGCTTTTTTTGAATGTCCCTCTCTATCTCTGTGTCTGTCTCTATATATCTGTGGAACTTTTTTCGTACCGTACATTGCCAACCGTGCTAATCGGAGGTGCGAGGGAAAGACAGCCTACTAAACACAAAAATAAGTTATAAAGAAATTAGTTTTCAATCTAAATTTAAAATTGCATAGCTCCAGTGGCTTCCTAATATCGGGACAGCGTTCCAGACGGCCGTAAAACTGCATCAGAAAACACGTGATGCGGTGGCCATCTTTGTTCTATGGCCAGCCAAAAGCCACTGTGAGGATGACCGGAGTCTGCATGATGGTTTTTCTCTGCGTCTGTGTCCCTTTGTGTGTGTGTGTGTTTGTAGGCCTGGGCTCTGGGTTGTTCTTCATGCTTTCGGAGTCCCTGTCCCTCTGCTCATGATCATTAAGGACCTTCATGATGGTGAGCGGGCCTGGGTAAAACTATGTGGCCGGGAGTCAGAGCTATTCCCTGTACACCTTGGGGTGCGACAGGGATGTCCTCTGGCTCCCACATTATTTAACATCTATTTTGACCACGTAGTTCGTGAAGCCTTCAATAGCTGTACCGGAGGAATCTCCATTTGGTACGGATACAATGGGAGGCTGAAAGATGCCTGGGTAATTGCTGTTCACTCAGAGGAGGAGTTGGAGGCTCTGCTGCTGAACCTGGAGCTTTCCACCAAGAGGTGGGGAGTTACCATCAGCCCAACCAAAACTAAGCACCTGCCTGGGTATTTGTACCATCGGACACTCCACACCCACAACTCCAAATTGGTGATAGGGTAGTTGTGGAGAGAGTGGAGAGCTTCCCATACCTTGGCAATGTGCTCATGACCGGCTCCGCTTTAACAGCAGAGGTCTCACTCCGAATCAGTCAAGCGGCATTATATTTTCATTGGTTGCGTAACGCTGTGTGGAAGCTACCTGGTCTATCACTCCGCACAAAGCCTCAGGTCTTCTCGGCCACGGTCATTCCCTCCCTTCTCTACGCTTGCAAAACGTGGACCCCCCTAATGGAACATTGTCGCCGGTTAGAAACAATTATGCTGGCCTGCCTACGATCCATCCTGGGTTTAACCAGGCTAGATTGTGTGAGGAGCTCACAAATCGTTGAAAGATGTGGACAAAGTCCCATTGGTGAGCTACTCCGGCAGGCAAGGCTTCGTTGGCTTGATCATGTAGCCCGCATGCCCAGCCACCGCATGCCTAAACAGCTTTTGTTCAGCCGGATCGAGGTGGTGAAACGGGCGCGGACGGGCTAGAGAAGAGATGGATTGATGTGGTACATGAGGATGTGGACTTGCCGATGACTTGTACCAGCGGTGTCAAGATCGGCCTCGGTGGAAGAGGCTCGTGAAGGACGCTGCTACTGGGCAGTTGGAGGCAGTCACCCTCCAACAACAACGGACGGCAGAGGAGCGACGCTCACAACAACGAGCGGAGTGCCGGGTGGCTAAAGCACAGCAAGTTGGCACAGTAGGGGGCACAGGTGGTGCATCAGCCAGTCGTCTCAGTCAGTAGACCCGTGGCATCTAGGTCTGCCCCGTGACCTCCTGCCAGCGGGTTTTCGACACTTCACGTGACCTCAAGGTGCACATAGCCTGGCACATGCATCGTGGTGACGTCACCGCCACTTAGTGGCGAATGGCGGTTGTTGTTGTGTTTGTTTCTCACTTTACTCCTATGTCTCTCACTGCCTATTTCTGTGTCTATCTTTCGCTGTGTGTGTTTCTCTCCGTGTCTTTCTCTCTACCCCTATTTGCCCATGGCGATGCCCTCATTATTTTCCATTACAGATTTTCGCCCATGAGCAGCCGCCCCGATCGTCCATTCCTAAGTCCAGTCCTGACTTTAGTGCTAAAACATTTTACAATACGAGAATCACAGTCACATCCACCTCATGTAAATACTGTACCATATACTTAGCATGAAGACGTACCTAATCAGGCCTATTGACCATGTAGAGTGGTGAAAGTTTCCGTGGAAAAATATTGCAAAAGTCATTGTAGCTCCCTGTGGAATCAATGTTGGAGGAACTAGAATATGCATGCTCATATGTATACCTAGGGGAGTTATTGAAGGCAGACTGGGATCATAGACAGGACGTAAGAAAGGGGGGCGACGTCAGATCGGAGTGCTTCTGCATATCAACATAGCTATGTGCTCAGGGAATCACGTTTACAAAAGGTGTATCTATCACCTGCTGTGACGTATGGCTCAGACACACCGACATATCAAACGAGTGCAGCTAATACTTGGACGAGGAAGACAATGACAATGATCTCTGGATTAATGTATCAGCATCTGCGTGCTGAAGAAGGAAAACGAATGCATGGAAATGTAAAACATTAGAATGATCTGAGATTGAAAACATCGCTAGACCTGCTGCTGGCGGATGGTTCGTAGGGACGCAGTTATGTAGCCCACCAGTAATTTAATTCGTCACGATTCAGAATTTACAATTTCATTTGTTAGGAGCCATCCATAAATGACGTCACGCGATTTTGGACGATTTTTTACCCCCTCCTCCATTCGTCACAAAAAGTCAGACCCCCCCCAAAATATGACGTCACAAAGATCTGCCCCCCCCCACAAAAAAATAAAACATGCTCCAAATCGCTTTAAACTATTGTCATTGTAGTGCGTACAATGACACTCTGATGTTGTAGGAGAAAACATTTATCAAAAAGTCTATGTAATTAAGTAGAACGTGTTGTCTATATTCATTTAAAGTTTCCAATTTTGATGTGACGTCACATTTCTCACCCCCCCCCCCTTGTCACACATCGTCACAAATGTCTGACCCCCCCCCCCCCAGGTGCGTGACGTCATTTATGGACGGCCCCTTATTTGCTCATGCCTCGTTGTTTTTACCGTCTCCTGTGTACACACGCACACAACAAAAGCTGGGCGGTGGCGGCTACGCTGCTGCACGTGGCTGCTGCACTGTGGAGGCAGCAGCGAGGGTCGGTGGATCACCGCACTTCGATGTTGTGAAACTCCCTTGCCGTGGGCGTCGAGGAGGTGCCATGCCCTGGCTATGCCAGGAGAAGGCGGTAAAGGAAGAATGTGGACTGCATGGGATTGAGTGTTTGCTCCCTTCGCACGCATGGGCGCCGCGGTGGTGAGATGTTAACTACCTCCCCGTGCTCGCGTGGATTTTTTCCGGGTCCTCCGGTTTTTACCTCCTCAGATACAGAATAAACGAGCGTTTTGAGTATTTGACTGCTGTAAATTTCCACAATATAAGCCACTTCGTTGAGCTATGATTTGGGGCCAGGTCGTTTCTGAAAAAAATAGCTGTATAACTGAATGAGCTTTACCTGGTAAACATTTTTGTTCAGTTATTATTCAGGTGCTCCGGTTTCCTCCCACATTAATTGGCCCACACCACCTCAAACTGTAGAGGACCGCAGAGCTTGGGCAATCGTTGGCGCCGACTCGTCACCTGGCTGCTGCCTTCCCGCTCATCTGTGGTTCCTCCTCGCGCCTCCGAGTCATTGTCCTCTCTGCGAGAGCGAGCGAGTGATGCGCGGTAGCGGCGTGTTGCAAGTTGACATTGTTATTATTGACACACACACTAGAGGACGGATAAGGTGGCGTGACCTCACATGCATGACAACTGACCCATCGCCAGACACCGATCACCATGTGGGCACTCACCACTCACCAGATATCATTCACCTGGCACACACATGATATACAATGAGGGAAAAAAGTATTTGATCCCCTGCTGATTTTGTACGTTTGCCCACTGACAAATAAATGATCAGTCTATAATTTTAATGGTAGGTTTATTTGAACAGTGAGAGACAGAATAACAACAACAAAAATTCAGAAAAACGCATGTCAAAAATGTTATGAATTGGTTTGCATTTTAATGATGGAAATAAGTATTTGACCCATTCACAATCAGAAAGATTTCTGGCCCCCAGGTGTCTTTTATACAGGTAACGAGCTGAGATTTAGGAGCACACTCTTAAAGGGAGTGCTCCTAATCTCAGCTTGTGTAACAGGTACCTGTCCACAGAAGCAACAAATCAATCAGATTCCAAACTTTCCACCATGGCCAAGACCAAAGAGCCCTCCAAGGATGTCAGGGACAAGATTGTAGACCTACACAAGGCTGGAATGGGCTACAAGACCATTGCCAAGCAGCTTGGTGAGAAGGTGACAACAGTTGGTGCGATTATTCGCAAATGGAGGAAACATAAAAGAACTGTCAATCTCCCTCGGCCTGGGGCTCCATGCAAGATCTCACCTCGTGGAGTTGCAATGATCATGAGAACGGTGAGGAATCAGCCCAGAACTACACGGGAGGATCTTGTCAATGATCTCAAGGCAGCTGGGACCATAGTTACCAAGAAAACAATTGGTAACACACTGCGCCGTGAAGGACTGAAATCCTGCAGCACCTGAAAGGTTCCCTTGCTCAAGAAAGCACATATACATGCCCGTCTGAAGTTTGCCAATGAACATCTGAATGATTCAGAGCACAACTGGGTGAATGTGTTGTGGTCAGATGAGACCAAAATGGAGCTCTTTGGCATCAACTCAACTCGCCGTCTTTGGAGGAGGAGGAGGAATGCTGCCTATGACCCCAAGAACACCATCCCCACCGTCAAACATGGAGGTGGAAACATTATGCTTTGGGGGTGTTTTTCTGCTAAGGGGACAGAACAACTTCACCGCATCAATGGGACGATTAACAGGGCCATGTACCGTCAAATATTGGGTGAGAAACTCCTTCCCTCAGCCAGGGCTTTGAAAATAGGTCGGGGATGGGTATTCCAGCATGACAATGACCCAAAACACACGGCCAAGGCAACAAAGGAGTGGCTCAAGAAGAAGCACATTCAGGTCCTGGAGTGGCCTAGCCAATCTCCAGACCTTAATCACATAGAAAATCTGTGGAGGAAGCTGAAGGTTCGAGTTGCCAAACGTCAGCCTCGAAATCTTAATGACTTGGAGAAGATCTGCAAAGAGGAGAGGGACAAAATCCCTCCTGAGATGTGTGCAAACCTGGTGGCCAACTACAAGAAACGTCTGACCTCTGATTGCCAACAAGGGTTTTACCACCATGTACTAAGTCTTGTTTTATAGAGGTCAAATACTTATTTCCCTCATTAAAATGCAGATCAATTTATAACATTTTTGACATGCGTTTTTCTGGATTTTTGTTGTTATTCTGTCTCTCACTGTTCAAATAAACCTACCATTAAAATTATAGACTGATCATTTCTTTGTCAGTGGGCAAACGTACAAAATCAGCAGGGGATCAAATACTTTTTTTCCCTCACTGTACTCATCAACCAACACACACCACTCACCTGATCCGAACCACACACTCCAGGCATTTGCCATTCACTCGCACACAAACTCACACCATTCTCACCTATTCGTCCATAACATTGACAAAAAAAACACATCTCATTCACAATCCTGTATCTGTCTCATCGCATAAAACAACAAAATCAATGTTTTTTTTATCCCATCTGCCCCACGGTCTTGTTGGAGTGCATAATGTCAGCAGTATTAGTTCAAGACAAAGCAAGCTATGGGCTCGCTTCGACATTCAGTGTCTCATCAGCAGTCAGGCTTTCCCCAACCAACGTTGGTGAATCGCAAGATACTAAAGATGCTAATAAGCAAAGACGCCCCACTCCCGATAACTTCAAGATAATGGGTCCGAGTTTTCACGCAAAATGGTATAGTGTACTGCAGGGGTGTCCAAACTACGGCCCGCGGGCCAACTGCGGCCCGCCATCCATTTTTAATTGGCCCGTATTAAAGTCTAAAAATATAATGGACTATGGCCCACTGTATTGCATTTCTTAATTTAAACACTAGATGTCGCTATTGTCTTGAACAAGGCAGCGTCTCCACAAAGCAAGCAATCGAAGAAAACAATTGCTCAGGGTCACCAGAAATGCCGGAACTGAAGAGACGCAAGATTGCAAGCGAGTGCAGAAAATTTCAGACTCGGTGGAAAAATGATTTTTTTTTTCATAGAAACCAAGGGGAAGTGTGTTTGTTTGATTTGTAATGAGAGTGTTGCCGTGATTAAAGAGTACAATGTACGACGGCATTATGAAACGAAACATCAGACCTTCACGTCCTACACTGGCGCCGAGCGGAGAGAGAAGGTAAAGCAAATGGCAAGCTAGCCTGCTAACGCAGCAGCAGGGTTTTTTTCCGGGCTAACAAAGCTCAAGAAAATGCAACAATAGCCAGCAATGAAGTAGCTCAACTCATTGCCCTACACGGGAAACCTTTCTCAGACGGTGGCTTCATCAAACAGTGCCTCACTAAAGTCTTGGGAATAATGTGCCTGGAGAAAATGCAGGATTTCAACGATGTTAGTATGTCCAGAAATAAGGTTGTGCGGTGAATGGAAGACTTGTCGGCTAACTTAAAACAGCAAGTGTCAGATAAAGCTTGTGCTTTCGATTTTTACTCGATTGCATGTGATGAGAGCACAGATGCCACGGACACTGCACGGCTGTTAATTTTTTTGCGGGGAGTTGATGATAATTTTTGCATTACGGAGGAACTGCTTGATCTTCGGAGTCTAAAGGGGACAACAACTGGGAAGGACATGTTTTGAAGCTGTGTCAGATTCAATTAACCAGGCTGGACTTAAATGGGACAAGCTGTGTTGAATTACAACGGATGGGGCTCCAGCAATGACAGGCGAGCGCAAAGGAATGGCTTCTATGGCGAGTGCCAAGGTGCAGGAGAGCGGAGGTGAGGCTGTTAAAATGCACTGTATCATCTACCAAGAAGCCCTCTGTGCCAAGATAATCCAGCTTGGCGATGTGATGAACACAGTTGTGAAAAATGTCAAAAAAATAATGGCCCGAGGGCTTTACCACCGAGAATTGCAAGCGTTCCTCTCTGATGTCGATGCTGAATACGGGGACCTACTCTACCATTCGCAAGTGCGCTGGCTCAGTCGCGGCTCCGTGCTGCAGCGGTTTTATTCCCTGAGATCAAATGTCGACAAGTTTTTGAAAGAAAAGGGCAGACCTCTCCATGAGATCAGTGACCCTTTATGGTTGGCAGGCCTGGCTTTTTTAGTTGATCTCACTGATCATCTCAACACCCCGAACAAGAGACTACAAGGCAAAGAGCAGCTGGTAGCACAGCTGTATGTGCACATGAAAGCATTCCGTGCGAAGCTCCGTCTCTTCGAGTCACAACTGCGCAACTTCAATGTAGCGCACTTCCCCACGCTGACCGAAATCAATGCACATTTCCCAATGCCAAGCTCTCTGCAAAAATGGGAGAATATGTGTCTGTGATCACATCTCTCATGACAGAATTCAGTCAGCGCTTCCAAGATTTTTCTGTTATTGAGAAGGAAATCACACTGTTTGCGGCTCCGTTTTCAATGGATGCAAAAGAAGTGGAGGAGAGTGTGCAATTAGAACTGATCGAAATTCAGTGTGATGATTCTTTGAAGAATCAGCATCAGCTTCTCTCCCTACCTGACTTCTACCGGAGTTTGGAAAAGGCCAAGTTTCCTCTGATGAGACGCCATGCAAAACGAATGATGAGTCTGTTCGGCTCAACATACATATGTGAGCAGACATTCTCTCTGTTAACGCTGAACAAAAGCAGGCTGAGAACCAGAACGACCGACAGCCATCTCCGTGACGTCCTTCGCATCTCAACCACCAAACTTACTCCTGACCTGCCAGCTATCCTTCACACCAAAGCGCAGCATCACTGCTCCCACTGAGCGCAACATTCTTCCCATTACAGGTGAGTTAAAAATATACACACCGTTTTCATTTATTAATAAGCCCAATTACTTAATAAATTAAGTTAATTAAAGTTGATGACAATTTTTTTAACAAACGTTAGTTGATGTGTTAACAAGCCCAATAATTTATTTGTGTAATAGGCTTGAAATATCCACATCCCCTATTTCTCTCTCTTCTTGTCTCTCCCTTCATACAGGACAATGAAGGGGGATCAGCACCCTAAGAACCAATCTGAGGCTGTCACTGAGAGAATGACCTGCCAAACTTTTTGTAAAAAATAAAGTGAAAATCTACTTATGAAGAGCTATGATGGAGGCTTTTTTTCTTCAAACATGTTCAATAATCAAACGTAATTTACCTGCATCTGATTGATTTTGACAATATTAGTGCATGAGAAGTGAGGCAGTATACCTCACGTCTGTATGTGGCCCTCGGGAAAAAAAGTTTGGACACCCCTGGTGTACTGTAATGTATTCTGATATAAAGTACACATTACTCAATTGGGATTATACATAGCCACCCACCTACTGTGAAAACTGGCAGGACCCTCCTGAAAAAGAGCCACGAGGCTCACTCAGTGAGGCAGCGGCGGCCCTGGACCCGCTGCTGCCAGCAATCGGCGCCCCCAAACCCCAGGGGCAGATCGAGGCTGAGTTTTTTGGTAAACTGGGAAACATTTTGCCCCTATTTTCCGTTCAATGTTATTTATTTATTTAAAGAGGCATAATACTGGTAGGAACGAAGTTGTAAACTGAGTGTACCAGCCTGCAATAGATTAATCCGTCCGTCCGTCCCCTTTCAATACTTTAACGAAGTGAAATCTCGTGCTGTTGGGTGTAAAATCAGCAATAGACAGCGCAGAGACTTGTCCTACCAGCCCACCCTGCAGGGACCTGTTTATTCGGATTGTCCGTCCGTCTGTCCAATCAATCAATTGTCAGAAATGTTGAGAAATTAATTATAATTTTTTTGGTATTTGTATTTTTTTGTACTTTTACCTCGAATTTGGCACCCCACTTAACTTGGCGCCCTAGACGACCGCCTAGATAGCCTACATGGACGTGTCGCGCCTGCAGTGAGGCTTTCCTGGGTAAACAAGCCTCATAATGAACACATTCCTGCGGAGGGAGCTGGTAGGAATGTTGGGTTGCTCGGTCAGTGGCCAGGTCAACGGCGGCACCACGTGGTGTATTCCGCAAATATGCCCGACTGTGAGGGCGGGCACAAGCCGGCGTGATTAGGTGAAACGTTGAGTTTTATAAGGGCACCACAGGGTGACCAGTCCCCCCCACCCAGCCCCTCCCCTCCCACCCCCCACCCAGCCCCACCCTCCCCACCCAGCCCCTCCCCACCCAGCCCCTCCTCACCCTCCCCTCCCCACCCTCCCCACCCAGCCCCTCCCCACCCTCCCCACCCAGCCCCACCTCTCACATTTTTGGATGGACGGACACAATAATCCCCTGTGGGCTGGTGTAACCAGAGGTTCCTACCAGTATCATCATGATCACACTTGACACCACTCGCTTGTGGCCGTCTGATACGTAGTCTCCGCGGCACAGTAGCGTGTTTAGTTCAGCAGGGGGTGCTGCGGCAATGTTGTTGACGCACGTGTTGGCTTCACGTGCTATGAAGAAGAGCAATTGACCAACTGTCGCGTATTAAAAATATAAGGACTTTTAAGACCACAGTTTGATATTTACGAATTGTCGCTGAGTAGTCATTACACTGCAGCACGTGACTTGTTTTTTTATCTCGGTCAAGAGTCATAACATAGGCAATGTGCAATTCCAAAGACCCCCATGGATGATTATGGTGGGTGTTTCAGATTGCCATCAAACACCCTACCTGTGTCACACACTGGATTATAATTGTTTTAATCTGAGATAAAATTCATACGTCGTACAAAGTTCACATTTAATACCACAGCCAGCTGGATTAATACGGTCAAAATGAGTTATCTTTCGACTCTGTACGTTGAGAACTACTCAAATTAATGCTGCGAAAACACACCGGCTTATGTGAGCCGATTCATAATCTGTGCCATAACTCACACAACGTGTCTCCCTTGTTGCCTCTCTCTCCAGAGGCTGTCCCCACTCCTTCCCTTGGCCTCGCCACTCCACCAGTTGGCCCTGTTCAGCTCCATCCACCACATGAACCACAGATGTTTCTTTAATCTAGTTTAGAGGCTATATGCAGTTGTTATAGGTCATTACCAGTGCCATAGGTTATCGGTTTCTGGTTAAAATCAGCTGGACCTGTGAAATGAAAATTACAGGAAGCCCTCGACTTACGAACACCCGACTTAGGAACACCTGACTTACGAACACTAGCACTTAAGACTCGGCCTAAAATGAGTACCAGTAAACATCGCCATTTGGGAGACAAAGGCGGTCCGCCGTGGTGCTGGCCACCCACCCTCTTGTGTGCCGTGTCGGCCTTCATTGTTGCTCCCTAGCTGCACTCGCCCCAATAGTCTGTTAAAGCTATGTGAGGGATCTTAGTCTGTGTGCATGTGAATGTCCCTTAACAGCTGTGTCGATTATCCCCGAGCACCTAGGTCTACTTAGTCTGAAATGCCTACCTGGTGCGGTGTGCAAACAACTCCACTGGGGAGACAAAGGTGGCCGGGCGTGGTGCTGGCTACCCACATCCTCGTGTGCCATTCGGTCCTTCAGATGTGCTGCTCGCTAACAGCACTTGCCCCAACAGTCTGTTAAGGCTATAGGGGGATCTTTGTCTTTTTTTTGTGTACGTGAAAGGAAAGTTGGGTCGGGAGCGGTAGTGTAGTCGTTAGCGCGCTGCACTACGAAGCCGGCTACCTGAGTTCGATTCTCGCTCACGGCCAACACCAGTGAGGATTATGTGAACGTGTCCTGGGCCTCCCCTTTGGTCTACTCAGCCTGAAATGAGTACCTGGTGTGGTGTGTAAACATCACTACTGGGGAGACAAAGGTGGCCGGGCGTGGTACTGGCCACCCACCCACTCGTGTGCCGTGCCAGCCTTCATAGGTGCTCACTAACAGCACTTGCCCCGATAGTCTATCAAGGCTACATGGGGGATCTTTGTCTTTCTCTTTGTATGTCTTTAGAACAGGTTCCCTTCGTAAATCGAGGACTGCCCAAATCCTCGCCGAAGTTTCGCGGGTTCCTGCTGGTATTGATAGCAGTACCGCAATTAAATGTGACCCGCCCGTACTGGACATCTGTAAAGACGAGCTTCATAGCTCATCGGATTCCTCCAGCCTCAATAAAGATTATGATTCTGATGTTATGGAATTTATAGTAATGGTGCAATTAAAGTTTATATTATTGATGCATTTTTCGTGCATAAGAACAATGAACAAAGAGGCTCTCCACTCGACAACAATGACCCCGTGTGGCCTGAACAACAACACAAACACGTGTTATTGTTATGGAACAACAACACAAACACGTGTTATTGTTATGGAACAACAACAAAACACGTGTTATTGTTATGGAACAACAACACAAACATGTGTTATTGTTATGGAACAACAACACAAACACGTGTTATTGTTATGGAACAACAACACGAACACGTGGTATTGTTATGGAACAACAACACAAACACGTGTTATTGTTATGGAACAACACAAACACGTGGCATTGTTATGGAACAACAACAACACAAACACGTGTTATTGTTATGGAACATCTACACAAAAACGTGTTATTGTTATTGAACAACACAAACACGCTGTTATTGTTATGGAACAATAACACAAACACGTGTTATTATTATGGAACAACACAAACACGTGTTATTGTTATGGAACAACAACACAAACACGTGTCATTGTTATGAAACAACAACACAAACACGTGTTATTGTTATGGAACAACAATAACACAAACACGCGTTATTGTTATGGAACAACAACACAAACACGTGTTATTATTATGGAACAACACAAACACGTGTTATTGTTATGGAACAACAACACAAACACGTGTTATTGTTATGGAACAACAACAACATAAACAGGCGTTATTGTTATGGAACAACAACACAAACACGTGTTATTGTTATGGAACAACAACACAAACACGTGTTATTGTTATGGAACAACAACAACACAAACACGTGTTATTGTTATGGAACAACAACAACACAAACACGTGTTATTGTTATGGAACAACAACACAAACACGTGTTATTGTTATGGAACAACAACAACAACACAAACACGTGTTATTGTTATGGAACAACAACACAAACACGTGTTATTGTTATGGAACAACAACAACACAAACTCGCTGTTGGGGGCGCTTGGTGCATCGCCCATTGGAGAGCCCCGCCCCGCACGCCTTTCGCCCCATCCCCTGCACCCTCCCCCCCTACAGACACAGGCCACGCCCACCGTGGCATGACGTCACGACCAACTGCCGCCCGATCGTAATGTTACAGTGGAGTCGCCCGGTACAGTAGGTGCGCTCCGAGACTCACCCCGAAACTCACCTCTCTCTGAGACCCTCTCACTCGACTCGCTCTCCCAGCTTCAGTGAAGAACCTTCTCGCCGAGTTGCTGCCGCGACGGTCGAAGCATGGAAACATCTCCGAGGTGAGTGTGAGACGGCACTGGGGAGAGACAAAGACGGCTGTGACATGTGTGCAGTGGGTGAGTGAGACGGCCCTGTACACTACACACGCCGACTGTACTTGTGGCCGAGTCTTCGTCAGATCGGTCGTTGCTTTCATAGGGACAAACATTTATACAAACCGTGAGGGAGACACTTGGACAGAAGGGAGACACGGACACATAGACACAATGTAGGCACACGGGGACACAACATAGACACAGAAGGTAGACAAGTTGATTTTCTATTGGGAGCGAACACTCCACACCAACACACGGAGACGGGCAATCCCTCCTTCACACACAACTCTCTCCTCCTCATCCGTTGCTCTCTCCTCATCCGTTGCTCTCTCCTCCTCATCCGCTGCTCTCTCCTCCTCATCCGCTGCTCACTCCTCATCTGTTGCTCTCTCCTCCTCATCCGTTGCTCTCTCCTCCTCATCCGCTGCTCACTCCTCATCCGCTGCTCTCTCCTCCTCATCAGCTGCTCTCTCCTCATCCGCTGCTCACTCCTCCTCATCCGTTGCTCACTCCTCCTCATCCGCTGCTCTTTCCTCCTCATCCGCTGCTCTCTCCTCCTCATCCGCTGCTCTCTCCTCATCCGTTGCTCCCTCCTCCTCATCCGCTGCTCTCTCCTCCTCATCCGTTGCTCTCTCCTCATCCGTTGCTATCTCCTCCTCATCCGCTGCTCTCTCCTCCTCATCCGCTGCTCTCTCTCCTCATCCGTTGCTCTCTCCTCCTCATCCGCTGCTCTCTCCTCATCCGCTGCTCTCTCCTCATCCCCTGCTCCCTTTCATTCACACCTCCTGCCGACATCCCCTCTCATCCCGACGGCCCCCTCTATCATTTGTGGCTATCTTGCTTCTGAAAACAATCTAATAGCTCAGTAGGCTTTAGCTGGTTGCATGAACCTAGTTGAGTTTCATTTGTACAGTGGTACCCCGGAGATCGAACTTAATTCGTTCCAGAAGGCCATTCCAACACCGATTTGTTCGAACACCGAATTAATTTTCCCCATCAGAATTAATGTAAATGACATTAATTGGTTCCAGACACAAGAAATCTCTCATTATAAAGCAGTTTTTACACGCAGTTTACAGTAATTACATGCATAAATCAAGCAAAAAAAACAAGAAACAATAAATAAATGGAATAAATGAATGAGTATATGGAATAAATTAAATAAATGAACATTGAACTTCACTTTACCTGTAGTAAGGAGAGTTGATGGCTTGAGTGGAAGGTGGTGAGGAGGAGGAGGAGGTGGTGGTGTCATTGTTTGGAAGGGGAGTCCTGTTTGTCTGGGCAAGCGTCATGCACGCTGCTGGCCATACGCTTCTCAGCCGTACAGGTTCTTTCAAGTCGCGATTGGCCGTTCGACCTCCGAATTTCGTTCGGTTTCCGGGGCAAAAAATGTTGGGAAATACTAAATATCGTTCGAACACCGATTTGTTCGAGTTCTGGTGCGTTCGATCTCCGAGGTTCTACTGTATATATTTTTGAAGTGAATTGCTTACCTTTCCTGTACTCTGCACTCCTATCGTGTTTTTGTATTGTTGTAACTTTTTGACCAATCCCCAACTAGACATCTGTGAAAAGGGGCCGTCCATAAATGACGTCACGCGATTTTGGCCGATTTTTGACCCCCCCCCCTCAATCTTTGTTTTTTTTTCGGTAAAGTCACGTATAAATAAGAAATAATAAAATAACACAATAGCATACGACGTTTCGGTTGCAACACAAGCAGCCACCACCAGGCACAGAAGAGCTAAATTCACGAGAGAGGGGAAACACACAACCCCTCGTCACACGGCGTCACAAAAAGTCATACCCCCCTCAAATATGACGTCACAAGGCTCTGCCCCCCCCCAACCATATTTACATTTTGAAAATAAAACATGCTTCAAATCACTTTAAACTATTGTCATTGTTGCACGTATTTAATGTGGCGCTGCACTCTGATGTAGGAGAAAACATGTATTAAAAAGGAGGCGTTGGAAAGCTGAAATTTAGCATAAAATTCACTTTAAAATATTCAACGTCTAAATGAAACTGCAGATGTTCAGAATATTTCTTGAAATTCTCTTATAATTATAAAAAATTGAAAGTAATTATAACTATAAAATAGAATTGAAACTTAGTAGTAGAACGAAGCAAAATGGAGAGTATAATTAAAACATTCACATGGATTCCACAGAATCCATGTGAATGGTCGAATCATTGGAATAAAAATGTTTAATAACAGTCATTCAAATTTTTTTCTAAATGTATGTTTGTCCATTCTCCCATGGAGAAGCAAAATGCTCCTTCATGGAATAAATAAAAGGTGACCTTAGTCAATTTAAATAATCAAATAGTTAATAATGAAAATTAATCAAAATTAGTGTTGTTATAACAATTATATTTAATTAAGTTTATTTAAAGTTGCGCATTTTGATGTGACGTCACATTTCTCTTACCCCCCCTCGTCACACATCGTCACAAATGTCTGACCCCCCTCCCCCCCCTCTGTGCGTGACATCATTTATGGACGGCCCCAAAATAGCTTCATACCTAATCGGATTCCTCCAGTATTAATAAAGATTCTGATTTCACTTGACTCGAGTGTGAATGCAAAGTGACAGAAGCTCGTGACTGTTGGCGCGACGTTTGCGAGCATCTGTGACCCCAAATTACGCTCCGTCTGCCTTTGCAGACAAGTGGATATTGATCACATTCCGACCGCGACGCGTTACAACCTGTCGCCCGACGACGGCCTGCTGGAGAAGGAGGAGAGCAGCCTGTTCTGCTGCGGCGTTTTTAGTGGGAAGGGGTCGCGTCGGTCGGCGGCGGACAAAGCCCTCTTCAAGGCTCAAGGAAAGCTCGCCAAAACCCAGGTGAGGGCGCGCCAAGTCCTGCAGCAGCTGTGGCGGGACGCCGCCGCGGTCGATGCCGCCAAGAAGCGGAAGGAGGAGGAGGAGAAGAAGAAGAAGAAGGGGAGCATGGAAGATGTCAAGAAGGCGCTCAGCAGATGGAGGTGCACGATGGACTTTTCTGTCAAGGGTAGGAGACCAGGTGAGGGGATTGAGCTCGGCATGGCTGCGAGGGATGGGGGGGGGGGGGCACGCGGTGAGAGACTCGCCCGGTCTAAGGTGTTGCTAAACACGTGATGTTAATTCTAAATGTGGAGGGAAAAACCAGAGGACCTTGAGAAAAATATACGTGACCACAGGGAGAGAGACGTGCAAATTCCCAATATACAACAGGTGTCAGGGTTGGGATCGAACTCTTCACCACCTGTATACCAGGTGAGATAGTTAACATCTCGGTACCGTGGCACCCTTAAAGGTAAGACGTGTTGAAGCAGTGTCTTTAATGCGGACAGAGGCTCTCGTCCAAACGGCTTTGAAAGTGTTTCTGCGATGCCACCTTCTCGGGCGCTGCGAGTGCGCGTGAGTCACGAGGGGGGGGTCCTTCTGTCGCAGAAACAACCGCCCCGCGAGGGATAGACCGGGATAAGCTGTTCGAGCTCGTGGATGAGGCGATGAGCTTCCTCCCCGTCCCCACTGCGGACGCGCTGCTCTTCGAGAGAAACGGCAACAGTGTGAGAACGAGCCTCGCCAGCATCAGCATGTGCCTCAGCAGCGGTCGCAGCATCTACAAAAGCAACAGCAGCAGCGGCGCCAGCAGCGAAGGAAGCAGTGGCTACCTGCCACAGTCCGAGTCTGACATGTTGACGGACTCCACGCCCATCGATACGGATGATGATGGCCTCCTCTACGACGACCCTTGTGCCCCTCCGCCTCTCAAGATGGTGAATATATCTCTCTGTATCTCTTGTAGTAGTGTTTCTCAAACTTTTTTGTCCCTCCAACCACTAGGCCGATATAAAGATTTTCGCGGACTGCACAGCTTCCCCTTCTGACAAAGAAGGGCCACATACAGTGAGGGAAAAAAGTATTTGATCCCCTGCTGATTTTGTACGTTTGCCCACTGACAAAGAAATTATCAGTCTATAATTTTAATGGTAGGTTTGTTTGAACAGTGAGAGACAGAATGACAAGAAATCCAGAAAAACGCATGTCAAAAATGTTATAAATTGATTTGCATTTTAATGAGGGAAATAAGTATTTGACCCTTCTGCTGCTGACTCACTCACACATCATACACTGGGAGTGTCGTGCTGCCAGCTATGGCTGCAGTTTTTTGTCGTCCGTGTTATATATGTCGTTTATTATTAAATTTAAAATCACAGTTCCTATGATTACTGTTGTTACATTGTTTTCTTAGCTTTATTTTGGTGATTCGAAAACATATGGTTAATCCAAATTGTCTTATGGTTGTTGTTGTTGGCTTGCACCACATTGATTTTTGCACACAGCGTTTTAATACGTTTTTTTTGTGTGGAATATTTGCTGGTTTATTCCAGAATGTTTCTGTTACGCGTTGTCGCTTTAAGATGTTCTGTGTTCAAATTTTGTTTGTTGCGGTTGCACCCGACTTAAGAGTCGCATGGCTCACAGGGCTATACCTAATAAATGAAACTTGAACTTGAAACTTGAGTACTTGGTGGCAAAACCCTTGTTGGCAATCACAGAGGTCAGACGTTTCTTGTAGTTGGCCACCAGGTTTGCACACATCTCAGGAGCGATTTTGTCCCACTCTTCTTTGCAGATCTTCTCCAAGTCATTAAGGTTTCGAGGCTGACGTTTGGCAACTCGAACCTTCAGCTCCCTCCACAGATTTTCTATGGGATTAAGGTCTGGAGACTGGCTAGGCCACTCCAGGACCTTAATGTGCTTCTTCTTGAGCCACTCCTTTGTTGCCTTGGCCGTGTGTTTTGGGTCATTGTCATGCTGGAATACCCATCCATGACCCATTTTCAATGCCCTGGCTGAGGGAAGGAGGTTCTCACTCAAGATTTGACAGTACATGGCCCCGTCCATCGTCCCTTTGATGCAGTGAAGTTGTCCTGTCCCCTTAGCAGAAAAACACCCCCAAAGCATAATGTTTCCACCTCCATGCTTGACGGTGGGGATGGTGTTATTGGGGTCATAGGCAGCATTCCTCCTCCTCCAAACATGGCGAGTTGAGTTGATGCCAAAGAGCTCCATTTTGGTCTCATCTGACCACAACACTTTCACCCAGTTGTCCTCTGAATCATTCAGATGTTAATTGTGCTCCTAATCTCAGCTTGTTACCTGTATAAAAGACACCTGGGAGCCAGAAATTTTTCTCATTGAGAGGGGATAAAATACTTATTTCCCTCATTAAAATACCAATCAATTTATAACATTTTTGACATGCGTTTTTCTGCTTTTTTTGTTGTTGCTATTCTGTCTCTCACTGTTCAACTAAACCTACCATTAAAATTATAGACTGATCATTTCTTTGTCAGTGGGCAAATGTACAAAACCAGCAGGGGATCAAATACTTTTTTCCCTCACTGTATATGTTTTTTATGTTTTTTTATTTCAAGGCCACAGTATCGTTGATGAGTGTGAGTTAATTTTTCTTCTCAAGAGCAGCGTGCTATCCGCTACACTACTGCTCCGCACGTACATGCACACGCGTACAAGTACCAACATATGCGTACACACACATGCAATGACAGCCATGTTAAGGTGTTCACTGTAAAGCCCAGAGCAGCGCGCTATCCGCTACACTACTGCTCCGCACGTACATGCACACGCGTACAAGTACCAACATATGCGTACACACACATGCAATGACAGCCATGTTAAGGTGTTCACTGTAAAGCCCAGAGCATGGGTTTAGGATGTGCGAGCGAATCGCTCGTTTGCCTCGGGCATTCTCGACGAGCTGATGTTCATGGCGGTCTCCTTCACAGGTCTCCCAGCCCCGGGGGGGAGATGCTTCCCCAATGTATGATAATCAACATCCACCGGGGTTCGTGCAGCAGAAGGACGGTCACAGGTGAGACGCACGCGCGCATACACACAAACGAACGCACGGTCACGAGAGCATCGCCGTTCACACCCGGCGCCACATCCCGTCCAGGCACGGACACGGACCTCTTTCTGTCTCACCCCCGCGCCGTGCCCCCCCTGCGCTGACTCAGCTTGCGTGTGCCAGGTGGGAAAGATGGGAGGGGCGGGTACCAACGGACTGCGCGGCTTAACGCTCGTTTTCTTCCGCAGGTTTATCAACGTTGCACCTTGCAACGAGCGTCCGCCCCACCCCGACCCCGCCGCCTGCGAGATGTGAGATAGAGTGCTGCTGGCTCGGCACCTCCTGTTCTTCCGCTGGGGACCTCTGGGAGATGGCTTCGTAAATATAAATCTGTCGTTAAACCCGCCACCACCCGACAAAGGTTTATCACGTAAACAGAACATGGCAATTTGTTACTAGTACAGCATACCAGTGTGTTGGAGAGCAAATCCACAACATTTACAATCTTGAGTACGACGTTTCAGCAGTTATTACAACTAGCTTCATCATCATGAAGCTTCCACCTGTTTTGTTGACGACGTCACTTGTAAGCGCTTCTTGTGCGAAGGGGGAGGGGATTAATGAATGCATATACATTTTAATGGGTATCCATTGCGCGTTGCGTCATATATATATGTGGTAATTATCAAGGTACATTATGCATGCACATTATGTATGCACATTGTTCTTGAACCGCCTGTGGTTTGCGAGCAATCAATGAGTACCTGTTATTGTTTGTGTATAGGTAATCCCCTTTTATGTATGGTGACCTGTATGGGCATGCATTTAAACAATGTATTATCTGATGATTCGCTTCTTAGCAGCACTAAGCCTGTAGCTATCGGAATGGTTACAATTATTTTTATAAATTTCTGTAGATTCTTTCATTAGTCTTGGCCGGTAGTAACTAGTTTTGCACAGACCTTCGAAATTATCAGAATCACTTGAGTGTCATTGTTGGCATGCGTATTCTGCCACTGCTGACAGTTGCATTTGGGAGTTTTTGATATTGATTTGGTGTTCTTTTGGTCATGCTGATCATTCGTCATGTCTGCCCAATATAGCATTTGCCACAAGTGCAATTAATCTGTTGCACACCTGCTGGTGATAGCTTCGGTAATACATACTCTTTGGTTCTTTCGGTAAAGTCACGGAGTTAGAAAAAAATTGCTGAAGTGGGCGAGAGAGCTGCCGTGGCAAGCGGTTATCTAGGTAATAAAGGGGGGAGGAGCAAGGGGGAGAGAGGGGGGGGTGTGAAGTAGGGGGAGGGGGGCGCTGCGTGAGCGCTCGGGGGAGAGAGAACGTGAGGCAGGGGGGGGGAAGTGGGCGGGGCTGGAAGTGGGAGGCTGTGAAAGCCGGGAAAGCTGAGGATGCGGGGAGAAATGAATTCAGAAAAATAGGCTAGTACCCGGCAGATACGATGGAAATAACCATAAACAGTTAAGGTTTTACCTGGTTAATAACATCCTTCCAATGATTGCTCAATTTGTATCCATCTTTTCGGTTGAAGTTATGTCTGAGGTAGTCTTGCCCGTGAAAGGAAGCAAGGTATCAGACAGAAAACGGGCCAGTTTGTAGGTAGGTGAGTTGATAGTGGAAACGATGGGCCGAAGTGGAGTACCTTCTTTATGGATTTTTGGAAGACCATAGAATCTGGGTGGTCTAGTAGCAGCAGGTTTTAGGGAGAGCCGTTTGAATGGCTCTATTAGAGAAGTCGAACTGGTAATGATATTGTTGGTTTTGTAACCAGGCGGTTGGTGAGATCTTTGTTGATTTTGGTGTAAAGCCATTAAGAAGGTCCTGGATTTTGTTGTTGTATGTGGGTTTATCCATGATGACAGTAGCATTGCCCTTGTCGGCTGAGAGGTTGACTATGTCATCTCTCTTTTTCAATTTGCCGAGTTCAGAGCGCTCGTCTTTGCTGATGTTACTTATGGGTTTCTTAGCATTTTTAAGTATGGTGGCAATTTCAGATCTTGCCACGTTTGTCGGGATGTGTCCCAAGCCTTTGAGGACTACATCTACCTGGGCAATTATATCATCCCCTGGGATGTGTTTGGGGGTGACAGCAAAATTCAGCCCTCTAGCTAGTACCGATTTTAGGCTATTGGAGATTATGCTGCTACTCTGATTGATAACAGTCTTGTTACCATCTAGCTTTTTAATGTGTGGATCTGGTTTCTTTTTTGACAAGTTATTGAATTTAGCAATAAGGTTAACCTTTCATTTGCAGGACATTGTTGCGGCAGAAGAAGCAGTCATGTTATCTACAAGGTTCCAATCAAATGCAGACATTTGATTTGTTAATGTTAAGTGTGATTGTAGTAGATATTTGTCTAAATTATCGAGTTCAAGACTGAGTATTCTTATCCTCTCTGAGATTAGAGAAAGGCTAGCTCTGAATAAGATCCGTTTGGCGTTAGGAGAAGTGACAATTGTGTTGCGCCCGAAACGTCGTCATTTTTTTAATTTTATTTCTAACTACGTGACTTTACCGAAAGAACCAACGAGTATGGATTCCTGCAGTCACGAAAGCTTCACATCAAGATTCAGTAATACATCTTTAGTAACAGATGTTCGTTTTTGTATTTTGTGTACTGCGCTAAATCTGATTCGGATGTTTTGTTTTTCAAAGAATCTGGCTAGTATATGTATGGTATTTTAGCAGTTTAAATTGCTTGGTCAGTTTCAACTCATGTTATAAATTAAAACTATTAAAAATACCGTACATTGTGGGAGTAATGGTTAACTAGTGACATTTTTGGAAAACAAAACATCCGAGTTAGATTTGGCATGGTACATAAAATACATAAACTAATATCTGATACTGAAGATTTATTAACGAAGCAATCAACAGAAGGTGTGTAACCGATGAATTGCACTTGCGCCAAATGCTATGTTGAGCAGACAGGACGAATGATCAGCATGAGACTAAAAGAACACCGAAGAAATATGAAATACTCCCAAATACAACTGTCAGTAGTGGCAGAACACGCATGCCAACAAGGACACTCAATTGATTCTGATAATTTTGACGTTCTCTGCAAAACTAGTTACTACTGGCCATGACTAATTAGAGAATCTATCGAAATGGAGATCAATACAAATAATCTTAACCATTCGGATAGCTACAGAATTAGTGCTGCTCAGAAGTGAATCTTCATATAATTGTTTAAATGCATGCCTTACAGGTCACCATACATAAATGGGGATCACCTGTATGCAGACAATAACAGGTACTGTTATTTTATTGCACTCAAACAACAGGAGGTACAAGAATAATGTACATACATAATGTACGTTGATTAACATATCAAGCCAGCCGGCAATGGATAACCATTGTTATTCATATGCATACATTCATCCACCCCCTCCCCCTTCGCACAAGAAGGTCCCACAAGTGACGTCATCACATATATCCCTCTTTAAGAAATGAAACAGGAGGATTTGTACACAAAGCTGGCTGTCACCTGCTGAAGCTATTTGTAATTACTGGCCAAACGTCGTATTCAGATTGTAAATGTTGTGGATTTGCTCTCCAACACACCGGTGTGCTGTACTAGTAATGAATTGGCATGTTCTGTTTATGTGACAAACCTTACTGTGTCGGGTGGTGGTGTGTTGCATGACACATTTATATTTACGCAATCTAACTTAACAGGTCCCTGCAGGGTGGGCTGGTAGGAACATTGGAATTTTGCGCAATTTTATTACACCCAACAGCACGAGATTTCACTTAAAGTATTGAAAGGGGACGGACGGACGGACACATTAATCTATTGCAGGCTGGTACACTCAGTTTACAACTTCGTTCCTACCAGTATAGGTCGATGTTTAAGATAAGTCGATGTTTAAGATAAGTAAATGTTAAGATAAATCGATGTTTAAGATAAGTCAATGTTTAAGATAAGTCGTTGTTTAAGATAAGTCGATGTTTAAGATAAGTCGATGTTTAAGATAAGTAAATGTTTAAGATAAGTCGATGTTTAAGATAAGTCGATGTTTAAGAGAAGTCGATGTTTAAGAATAGTTAATGATTAAGATAAGTCGATGTTTAAGATAAGTCGATGTTCAAGATAAGTCGATGTTCAAGATAAATCGATGTTTAAGATAAGTCGATGTTTAAGATAAGTAAATGTTTAAGATAAGTCGATGTTTAAGATAAGTAAATGTTGAAGATAAGTCGATGTTTAACATAAGTAAATGTTGAAGATAAGTAAATGTTTAAGATAAATCGATGTTTAAGATAAGTAGATGTTTAAGATAAGTCAATTATTAAGATAAGTCGATGTTTAAGATAAGTCGATATTTAAGATAAGTAAATGTTTAAGATAAGTCGATGTTTAACATAAGTAAATGTTGAAGATAAGTCGATGTTTAATATAAGTCGATGTTTAAGATAAATCGATGTTTAAAATAAGTCGATGTTTATGATAAGTCGATGTTTAAGATAAGTCGATGTTTAAGATAAATCAATGTTTAAGACAAGTTGTTTAAGACAAGTCGTTGTTTAAGACAAGTCGATGTTTAAGACAAGTTGATGTTTAAGACAAGTCGATGTTCAAGATAAGTCGATGTTCAAGATAAGTCGATGTTCAAGATAAGTAAATGTTTAAGACAAGTCGATGTTTAAGACAAGTCGATGTTTAAGATAAGTAAATGTTTAAGATAAGTCGATGTTTAAGATAAGTCGATGTTTAAGTAAATGTTTAAGATAAGTCGATGTTTAAGATAGGTAAATGTTTAAAATAAATCGATGTTTAAGATAAGTAGATGTTTAAGATAAGTCAATGATTAAGATAAATCTATGTTTAAGATAAGTAAATGTTTAAGATAAATCGATGTTTAAGATAAGTAAATGTTTAAGATAAGTAGATGTTTAAGATCAGTCAATGATTAAGATAAGTCGATGTTTAAGATAAGTAAATGTTTAAGAACAGCACGAGATTTCACTTCGTTAAAGTATTGAAAGGGGACGGACGGACACATTAATCTATTGCAGGCTGGTACACTCAGTTTACAACTGTGAATAAATTGTCTTGATAATTCACATTGACTCGACTTCGTTTGTTTGTATGTATGTTGAATTTGTTTCACATTGCCAACCGTGCTAATCAGAATAGCAATTTGCATTGCTATTCTTTTTGCATTGGTACTCAGGCCCTTGGGGCTTCTCTGCTGCATCATCACGGCACCAACCCAGTCACTCTTGCACATTTGACTCATTCTGGGCATTTTTATCATCAAGTTTATAAATTACGGTGACTTTGTTGGACATTTTTAAGAGGAGGGTAAGCTTAGGAATTTCGAGAGTTTGAGGGAGTGTGGGGGGAGGGATCACAAGGTAGTTACCGGTAACATGAAATAGAAATAACTTTATTGAACAACACGAATAAACGGAAGTGACTGAAAAATGAGTCGCCTTGGATTTTCCTTGAAAGTGAAACTGAAAAGCTATTTGATCAAAAAGGCCCACGTGAATTTGAGTGGGAAAAATGTTATACATCACGAACGGGTTAAACACGGTAAAATGTTTGACACCAGCAGCTCACAGGCAAGAGGCAAATTGACCTCTTGCAACGGGGCTCATTAACATTTTTATACTTGGCGCCATCGCACAGGCTGAGTGGCTGCTTGCTGAGTGTTACGTCACGTATGCATGCCCTGTAAACGTGAAGATACAAACTTCTGATGAATAAAGGTGAGACCCTATCCATGAAATAATTAATAATCCTGTGCTGCAAAAAAGCTACGTTATTTTTCAACTTGCCGTCATAACACTTTACGGCCAGTCACCGCTTCACGAACAGGCTGCGTGCCTGAGGCCCGTTCATTGATCCAACTCATTTGTAAGTTGACACTCAGTGGACCAAAGCCCCACTTATGACAACACGGAGATAACACATTTCGTGAGAAAAAACTTTCAGTAACAGCTTGAAAACGCCGACTCGCACTGGCGAAACGAACCACTCAACTCTTTGGTTTGGCGGAGCCAGCTGTAATGAGTCCTAACATCACCGCTGAGAGTGTGTGTTGAGTGTACGTGTGAGCGTATGTATAAAGTGAGGGAAAAAAGTATGTGATCCCCTGCTGATTTTGTACGTTTGCCCACTGACAAATAAATGATCAGTCTATAATTTTAAGGGTAGGTTTATTTGGACAGTGAGAGACAGAATAACAACAACAAAATCCAGAAAAACGCATGTCAAAATATTATAAATTGGTTTGCATTTTAATGATGGAAATAAATATTTGACCCCCTCTCAATCAGAAAGATTTCTGGCCCCCAGGTGTCTTTTATACAGGTAACGAGCTGAGATTAGGAGCACACTCTTAAAGGGAGTGCTCCTAATCTCAGCTTGTTACCTGTGTAACAGGTACCTGTCCACAGAAGCAACAAATCAATCAGATTCCAAACTTTCCACCATGGCCAAGACCAAAGAACTCTCCAAGGATGTCAGGGACAAGATTGTAGACCTACACAAGGCTGTAATGGGCTACAAGACCATTGCCAAGCAGCTTGGTGAGAAGGTGACAACAGTTGGTGCGATTATTCGCAAATGGAAGAAACAAAAGAACTGTCAATCTCCCACGGCCTGGGGCTCCATACAAGATCTCACCTCGTGGAGTTGCAATGATCATGACAACGGTGAGGAATCAGCCCAGAACTACACGGGAGGATCTTGTCAATGATCTCAAGGCAGCTGGGACCATAGTTACCAAGAAAACAATTGGTAACACACTGTGCCGTGAAGGACTGAAATCCTGCAGCGCCCGCAAGGTCCCCCTGCTCAAGAAAGCACATATACATGCCCGTCTGAAGTTTGCCAATTAACATCTGAATGATTCAGAGGACAACTGGGTGAAAGTGTTGTGGTCAGATGAGACCAAAATGGAGCTCTTTGGCATCAACTCAACTCGCCGTCTTTGGAGGAGGAGGAGGAATGCTGCCTATGACCCCAAGAACACCATCCCCACCGTCAAACATGCAGGTGGAAACATTATGCTTTGGGGGTGTTTTTTCTGCTAAGGGGACAGGACAACTTCACCGCATTAAAGGGACGATGAACGGGATCATGTACCGTCAAATCTTGGGTGAGAACCTCCTTCCCTCAGCCAGGGCATTAAAAATGGGTCGTGGATGGGTATTTCAGCATGACAATGGCCCAAAACACACGGCCAAGGCAACAAAGGAGTGGCTCAAGAAGAAGCACATTCAGGTCCTGGAGTGGCCTAGCCAGTCTCCAGACCTTAATCCCATAGAAAATCTGTGGAGGGAGCTGAAGGTTCGAGTTGCCAAACGTCAGTCTCGAAACCTTAATGACTTGGAGAAGATCTGCAAAGAGGAGTGGGACAAAATCCCTCCTGAGATGTGTGCAAACCTGGTGGCCAACTACAAGAAACGTCTGACCTCTGATTGCCAACAAGGGTTTTGCCACCAAGTACTAAGTCATGTTTTGCAGAGGGGTCAACTACTTATTTCCCTCATTGAAATGCAAATCAATTTATAGCATTTTTGACATGCGTTTTTCTAGATTTTTTTGTTGTTATTCTGTCTCTCACTGTTCAAATAAACCTACCATTAAAATTATAGACTGATCATTTCTTTGTCAGTGGGCAAACGTACAAAATCAGCAGGGGATCAAATACTTTTTTCCCTCACTGTACTCATCAACCAACACACACCACTCACCTGATCCGAACCATACACTCCAGGCATTTGCCATTCACTCGCACACAAACTCACACCATTCTCACCTATTCGTCCATAACATTGACAAAAAAACACGTCTCATTCACAATCCCGTATCTGTCTCATCGCATAAAACAACAAAATCAATGTTTTTTTTATCCCATCAGCCCCACGGTCTTCTTGGAGTGCATAATGTCAGCAGTATTAGTTCAATACAAAGCAAGCTATGGGCTCGCTTCAACATTCAGTGTCTCATCAGCAGTCAGGCTTGCCCCAACCAACGTTGGTGAATCGCAAGATACTAAAGATGCTAATAAGCAAAGACGCCCCACCCCCAATAACTTCAAGATAATGGGTCCGGGTTTTCACGCAACATGGTATACTGTACTGTAATTTATTCTGATATAAAGTACACATTACTCAATTGGGATTATATATAGCCACCCGCTACTGTGAAAACTGGCAGGACCCTCCTGAAAAAGAGCCACGAGGCTCACTCAGTGAGGCAGCGGCGGCCCTGGACCCGCTGCTGCCAGCAATCGGCGCCCCCAAACCCCAGGGGCAGATCGAGGCTGAGTTTTTTGGTAAACTGGGAAACATTTTGCCCCTATTTTCCGTTTAATGTTATTTATTTATTTAAAGAGGCATAATTATTCGGGTTGTCCGTCCGTCTGTCCAATCAATCGTCAGAAATGTTGAGAAATTAATTATAATTTTTTTGGTATTTGTATTTTTTTAGTACTTTTTCCTCGAATTTGGCACCTCACTTAACTTGGTGCCCTAGACGACCGCCTAGATAGCCTACATGGACCTGTCGCGCCTGCAGTGAGGCTTTCCTGGATAAACAAGCCTCATAATAAACACATTCCTGCGGAGGGAGCTGGTAGGAACGTTGGGTTGCTCGGTCAGTGGCCAGGTCAACGGCGGCACCACGTGGTGTATTCCGCAAATATGCCCGACTGTGAGGGCGGGCACAAGCCGGCGTGAGTAGGTTAAACGTTGAGTTTTATAAGTGCACCACGGGGTGATCAGCCCCTCCCCACCCAGCCCCTCCCCTCCCACCCCCCACCCAGCCCCTCCCCTCCCCTCCCAACCCAGCCCCACCCTCCCCACCCTCCCCACCCAGCCCCACCCTCTCCACCCTCCCCTCCCCATCCTCCCCACCCAGCCACTCCCCACCCTCCCCTCCCCACCCTCCCCTCCCCACCAAGCCCCTCCCCACCCTCCCCACCCTCCCCACCCAGCCCCTCCCCACCCTCCCCACCAAGCCCCACCCCTCACATTTTTGGATGGACGATGGACGGACACAATAATCCCCTGTGGGCTGGTGTAACCAGAGGTTCCTACCAGTATCATCATGATCACACTTGACACCACTCGCTTGTGGCCGTCTGATGCGTATTGTCTCCGCGGCACAGTAGCGTATTTAGTCCAGCAGGGGGTGCTGCGGCAATGTTGTTGACGCACGTGTTGGCTTCACGTGCTATGAAGAAGAACAATTGAAGCAATTGGCGGGTCCCCGGGGTCCCATCACTGCCCCGGGGTGGGAAAACCCGCGTAGCGACACGAGTCTTGCCTTACCGACAACACAACTAGTGTCAATCGATTGGCCTCGTCGAGAGCTACTCGGGGCACTAAGTTTCGTAAAAAGTTGAAAAATTACATAAACATGTTAAATTCACTGCCTGGGGGGCGGGCTCGCCTTGGCAAAGAAGCCGAGGATCGACGGCTGACCGGAGGGCGTCGTCGCCCCCCGGGGCTCGCGTTTGCCCGGTGGGGTGGCGCCCATCGTGTCGATCGCCGCCTGCTGCTGCTGGCGCTTGTTGGTGCGAGTCTGGGTGGGCGGCGCGTTGCTGTGGGGTCACGAGTGGGCGGACTGAAAAATAATAATTATTGACCTGATTTTTGCGGGACCCAGAGGTCCCGCCAAATAATTCAATTGACCAAATGTCACGTATTAAAAAAGAAAGACTTTTAAGACCACAGTTTGTCGTTACGAATTTTCGCTGAGTAGTCATTGCACTGCAGCACGTGACTTGTTTTTTTTTATCTCGGTCAAGAGTCATAACATAGGCAATGTGCAATTCCAAAGACCCCATGGATGATTATGGTGGGTGTTTCAGATTGCCATCAAACACCCTACCTGTCACACACTGGATTATAATTTTTAAAATCTGAGATAAATTCATACGTCGTACAAAGTTCACATTTAATACCATAGCCAGCTGGATTAATACGGTCAAAATGAGTTATCTTTCGACTCTGTGCGTTGAGAACTACTCAAATGAATGCTGCAAAAACACACCGGCTTATGTGAGCCGATTCTTAATCTGTGCCATAACTCACACAACGTGTCTCCCTTGTTGCCTCTCTCTCCAGAGGCTGTCCCCACTCCTTCCCTTGGCCTCGCCCCTCCACCAGTTGGCCCTGTTCAGCTCCATCCACCACATGAACCACAGATGTTTATTTAATCTAGTTTAGAGGCTATATGCAGCTGTTATAGGTCAGTACCAATGCCATAGGTTATCGGTTTCTGGTTAAAATCAGTTGGACCTGTAAAATTAAAATTACAGGAAGCCCTCGACTTACGAACACCCGACTTAAGAATACCCGACTTAGGAACACCCGACTAACGAACACTAGTACTTAAGAATCCGCGAAATTTCGTGAAACTGAACGTTCGTAAATCGAGGGATACCTGTATAGAGTGAGAGACAAGGTAGGGGCGATGAGAAGTTTCCTGTTGCCCGGGAAAGCAAACGCGGTGTGGAAGGCAGGGCATGTGGAAGGAGGGAAGTTGTGAGATGTGATGAGGCAGAGGTTGACTCAGCCTCAAATTATTACCTGGTGCGATGTGTAAATATCTTCACTGGGGAGATAAAGACGGCCGGGCGTGGTGCTGGCCACCCATCCCTCGTGTGCCGTTCAGGCCTTCATAGGTGCTTGCTTATAGCACTTGCCCCAACAGTCTGTTAAGGCTATACGGGTGATCTTTGTCTGTATAACGAATGCCATGGATTTGGGCATTGGCAAAGGAATCTAGCATTTCTTATCAATCCATGCACTTCCTCCCACCACTCTCCCTAAAATAAGAATAATTAATGAATATGCACACCGTTAATTACCCACGTGGGGAGCCATATCAGCGCTACAAATCCGTCTTGCAGCTTGTGGACTGTGTAGCGTGGTGTCCCACACCACAAGGGCCCTGCATTGCACCACAAACTAACTTTGCTTCTGCCACCTACAAGGTGTAGGGCGTGATGTGCATGTAGGGGGAATAAGAGTCTGGGACCAGATACATGGAATGTGGGATGTGGGCAGGAAGAAGGTTGTGTATTGGAGATCCTGGCTCTGAGATAATGTGGAGGTTTGGGTAGGCTGTGTGCGCTGAGTGTTGGGGCCAGTGGTCGGTGGTATGTGGACTGGACAAAGAGGCTGATCGGATGTTGCAGGGTGTGTATGAGGCTGGGTATAGGAGTTGGGGGGTGTGCAAGGTGTGTACGAGGATGGGTGTTGGTATTCGAGTTGGTTGTATGGGCTGTAGATTAGACTATCTGGCTGTTTGATTGCTGGGTGGGTATAGGGCTGGCTGTGTGAGTTCTGGGTGAGTGTTTGGGGCTGGCTGGGTGAGTTCTGGGTGAGTGATTGGGGCTGGCCGTGTGAGTTCTGGGTGAGTGTTTGGGGCTGGCTGTGTGAGTTCTGGGTGAGTGTTTGGGGCTGGCTGTGTGAGTTCTGGGTGAGTGTTTGGGGCTGGCTGGGTGAGTTCTGGGTGAGGGATTGGGGCTGGCCGTGTGAGTTCTGGGTGAGTGTTTGGAGCTGGCTGTGTGAGTTCTGGGTGAGGATTTGGGGCTTGTTGTGTGAGTTCTGGGTGAGGGTTGGGGCTGGCTGTGTGAGTTCTGGGTGAGTGTTTGGGGCTGGCTGTGTAAGTGCTGGGTGAGGGTTTGGGGCTGGCTGTGTGACTTCTGGGTGAGTGTTTGGGGCTGGCTGTGTAAGTGCTGGGTGAGGGTTTGGGGCTGGCTGTGTGAGTTCTGGGTGAGTGTTTGGGGCTGGCCGTGTGAGTTCTGGGTGAGTGATTGGTGGTGGCTGTGTGAGTTCTGGGTGAGTGTTTGGTGCTGTCCGTGTGAGTTCTGGGTGAGTGTTTGGAGCTGGCTGTGTGAGTTCTTGGTGAGTGTTTGGTGCTGGCCGTGTGAGTTCTGGGTGAGTGTTTGGGGCTGGCTGTGTGAGTTCTGGGTGAGTATTTGGGGCTGGCTGTGTGAGTTCTGGGTGAGTGTTTGGGGCTGGCTGGGTGAATTCTGGGTGAGGGATTGGGGCTGGCCGTGTGAGTTCTGGGTGAGTGTTTGGGGCTGGCTGTGTGAGTTCTGGGTGAGTGTTTGGGGCTGGCTGTGTGAGTTCTGGGGGAGTGATTGGTGCTGGCTGTGTGAGTTCTGGGGGAGTGTTTGGTGCTGGCTGTGTGAGTTCTGGGTGAGTGTTTGGGGCTGGCTGTGTGAGTTCTGGGTGAGGGATTGGGGCTGGCCGTGTGAGTTCTGGGTGAGTGTTTGGGGCTGGCTGTGTGAGTTCTGGGTGAGTGTTTGGTGCTGGCTGTGTGAGTTCTGCGTGAGGGTTTGGGGCTGGCTGTGTGAGTTTTGGGTGAGTGGTTAGGGCTGGCTGTGTGAGTTCTCGGTGAGTGTTTGGAGCTGGCTGTGTGAGTCTGGGTGAGTGTTTGGGGCTGGCTGTGTGAGTTCTGAGTGAGTGTTTGGGGCTAGCCGTGTGAGTTCTGGGTGAGTGTTTGGGGCTGGCTGTGTGAGTTCTGGGTGAGTGTTTGGGGCTGGCTGTGTGAGTTCTGGGTGAGTGTTTGATGCTGGCTGTGTGAGTTCTGGTTGAGGGATTGGGGCTGGCTGTGTGAGTTCTGGGTGAGTGTTTGGGGCTGGCTGTGTGAGTTCTGGGTGAGGGATTGGGGCTGGCTGTGTGAGTTCTGGGTGAGTGTTTGGGGCTGGCTGTGTGAGTTCTGGGTGAGTGTTTGGGGCTGGCTGTGTGAGTTCTGGGTGAGGGATTGGGGCTGGCTGTGTGAGTTCTGGGTTAGTGTTTGGTGCTGGCTGTGTGAGTTCTGGGTGACTGTTTGGGGCTGGCTGTGTGAGTTCTGGGTGAGTTCTAGATTTAAAGCTTTCGTGACTGCTAGGATCCATACTCTTTGGTTCTATTGGGTAAAGTCACGTAGGTGAAAATAAAATAACAAAAAATCACGACGTTTCGGCGACAACACAAGCGGCCTTCATCAGGTGAAGGGACGAGACTGTCTGGAGGACAGCGCTGGAGTGAGAAAAGCCATGCTTAGATCACGACCTTTAAGCTATGTGAGAAGAAAACAAAGCGCCTTGACAAAGGAATTAGCATATAATTTTGCTGTCACCCCAAAACACATACCAATAGATGATATCATCTCTCAGGTCGATGTAGCCCTCAAAGGCGTAGGACACATCCAAGCAGACGTTGCGAGAGCTGAAATAGCCACTATTCTTAAGAATGCTAAGAAACCCATTAGTAACATCAGCAAAAATGAACGCTCTGAACTCGCGAATTAAAAAAACAGAAGTGATATAGTCATCCTCTCAGCCGATAAAGGCAACGCTACTGTTATTATGGATAAAGATTCATACAACAACAAAATCCAGAATCTGCTCAACGATGGAAGTTACTCAAAAATAAAAAAATGACCCTACTAATAGCCGAGCGATAAAAACCAACAAGATCATCACAAGTTCGACCTCCCTAATCGACCAAACTAAACGTCCCTCCCTAAAACCTTCTGCTGCAAGGCCCCCTAGATTCTATGGTCTTCCCAAGATTCATAAAGAAGGCACCCCACTTCGACCCATCGTATCCACGACCAACTCCGCTACCTATAGACTTGCCCGTTTTCTGTCAAATACCTTGCTGCCTTTCACTGGCAAGACCGCCTCAGCAGTACTTAACTCAGCCCAATTGGTTTCTATGGTCAAAGACGTTGTACTGTCCCCTGACGATATCCTTGTCAGCGTCGATGTGGTCTTTTTGTTCCCCAAGGTCCCAGTACCTGATACCATTGAAATAATTGAAAATTTGGTCCAACATGGACTAGACCCCGACACACCTGCACTGGTTAGGCACTGCCTCAACAATACCTACTTTACTTGGAATGGCTCCTTCTACAAACAAATGAGGGTATCCCCATGGGATCCCCTTTATCACCAGTGATAGCCAATATTTTCATGGAGAAATTTGAATCAGACGCCATCCAGACTTCCACCCTCAGACCTTCCCTGTGGAAGAGATATGTGGATGACACTTTCGTGATTTGTCCACATGGCCTCCCAGCTCTGAACCTTTTCCTACACCACATCAATTCCAGATATCCCGCCATCAAATTCACCATGGAAGTGGAGAAAGATGGCAAGCTACCATTCTTAGATGTTCTGTTTGAGAGCAGACCTGATGGCTCATTGGGGCATTCTGTCTACAGGAAACCCACCCACACAGATTCCTAATTGAAACCTGATTCCCACCACCACCCAGCCCAAAATAATTCTCTCATCAAAACTTTATACCATAGGGCTCATTGCATTTCGGACCAACACCACCTGATCAGTGAATTAAAACATGTACACCTGGCCCTCAAGAGGAATGGTTACTCTGACCGTACCATCCGCCAAGCTGTTTCTCCCTCCATACAAAAACAACCACTTGATACTCCGGTCAAAACCATCACAATTCCATATATAGCAGGCGTTACTAAAACGATTTCCAAAATTCTAAACAAACGCAAGATCCAGGTCCGGTTCAATACAGTACACAAAATTCGTGATCTGATCCCATCCGTGAAGGATGTCATTCCTGACTTACAGTACCCCGGGTTTACAAATTGAGTTGTACCTGCGGTGATTGCTATATCGGGGAGACGAAGCGACATGTCTCTGACCGAATTCGCGAGCACAAATCAGATTTGAAACACGGCAAAACGAATTCTTCTGCCGTGGCTGATCACTGTTACAACGCTGTGGGGGATCACGATATAATTTTCTCCGATACCAAGGTTCTTTGCAAACCCACGGGCTTTTATCAGAGATTTGTTCATGAAGCAATTCAGATCTACAAACACAGACACAATTTCAACCGAGAGGATGGTTTCAAATTAAGCAACCATTGGAAAGATGTTCTAAATCGAACTAAACATTAAACTAATTTCAATGGTACAGTATATTTTTTCAAGTAGTGGTACCCCAAACTTTCGCAGCTCTTATAAATTCCCTTTTCACACCATCAAATAGGTAAACTCCCCCCCCCCCCCCCCGCGCCAAAAGGCAAGTCCACCGGCACGTACACCACCTCTTTTCTAAAATCGGCCAATCAAATGCTAATTTTTATGCTAATTTCTTTGTCAGAACACCTTGTTTGCTCGCACACCGGTCTGAGCGTGGTTGTGTTTCGCTAAATTCTCCTGTTTGATTTGTACTAGGTGCCTCGGTGATTGTATATGCTCTGACTTTAACACAGCTATTTCTGTGACCAGTTACAAGCTAATCACTCAGCTATTTCAATGCTAAATTCGATGCTAATTCCTTTGTCAAGGGGTACCTCTGCGGATGTGTATACTTTAACTTAGCTATTCCAATGAGCCATTTCAATGCTAAATTATATGCTAATTCCTTTGTCAAGGCGCTTGGTCTTTTTCTTCTCACACAGCTTAAAGGTCGTGATCTAAGCGTGGCTTCTTCCACTCCAGCGCTGTCCTCCAGACAGTCTCGTCCCTTCACCTGATGAAGGCCGCTTGTGTTGTGGCCGAAACGTCGTGATTTTTTGTTATTTTATTTTCACCTACGTGACTTTACCCAATAGAACCAAAGAGTATGGATCCTAGCAGTCACGAAAGCTTTAAATCTATAATTATGAGGCTTGTTTACCCAGGAAAGCCTCACTGCAGGCGCGACACGTCCATGTAGGCTATCTAGGCGGTCGTCTAGGGCGTAAAGTTAAGTGGGGTGCCAAATTCGAGGGAAAAAAACTGTAATTAATTTCTCAACATTTCTGACAATTGATTAATTGGACAGACGGACGGACAAACCGAATAATTATGCCTCTTTAAATAAATAAATAACATTGAACGGAAAATAGGGGCAAATTTTTTCCCAGTTTACCAAAAAAACTCAGCCTCGATCTGCCCCTGGGGTTTGGGGGCGCCGATTGCTGGCAGCAGCGGGTCCAGGACCGCCGCTGCCTCACTGAGTGAGCCTCGTGGCTCTTTTTCAGGAGGGTCCTGCCAGTTTTCACAGTAGGGGGGTGGCTATATATAATCCCAATTGAGTAATGTGTACTTTATATCAGAACACATTACAGTACACTATACCATTTTGCCTGAAAACTCGGACCCATTATCTTGAAGTTATCGGGGGTGGGGCGTCTTTGCTCATTAGCATCTTTAGTATCTTGCGATTCACCAACGTTGGTTGGGGCAAGCCTGACTGCTGATGAGACACTGAATGTCGAAGCGAGCCCATAGCTTGCTTTGTATTGAACTAATGCTGCTGACATTATGCACTCCAAGTTTTTGGCTCTTATGAAACATTTTTTTTATTTTCCATCTACGTGACTTTACCGAAAGAACCAAATAATATGAATTCCTGCAGTCAACGAAAGTTTGAAGTCACTGATGCAAGTGTTTGATGATGTACGTATGTGCTCAGAATCATTAGCCGTACTTGACTGCTATAGAGCACAAAACTGTCATTACCCGCTAGATGGCAGTCAAATTATGCGGATGTAATTCCGGCTATGCACGACAGACAGACAAATAATCCCTGGTGGGCAGTGTGGAATCTCTTCTGGGTTCTTTCGGTAAAGTCACGTAGAATGGAGATAAAATAATACAAATAATAGCAGTATAAAATTCTCACGACGTTTTGGCCACAACACAAGTAGCCTTCCTCAGGTGAAGAAACAGGACTGTCCGGAAGACAGAGCTTGAGTGAACCCTGCCAAGCTTGGAAGCGTCTTTTAAGCTGTGTGGGAGGAACAGAGCGTCTTGACAAAGGAGTTTACATATGAATTAGCATGTAACTGGGGGATTAGCATGATGTTGGTGTGATGGATGAGCACCACGGAGAGCGACGAGTTTTGTTCAGACGGACGAGTCCATCTATGTACGGAACGGAGGAGGGGGGAGAGGAGTTTACATATCAACAGTAAATTAGCATGTAACTGGGGGATTAGCATGATGTTAGTATGAGGGATTAACACCACGGAGAGCGACGAGCTTTGTTCAGACGGACGAGTCTATCTATGTTCGGAACGGAGGAGGTGGGGGGAGAGGAGGAAACAGCCACGGTGCGCTGCTCTGTCCTGTGTTGCGTTATAACTATGCTACAAACTAGACTACTATACATTACAATATTATACCTTCCAATCTAAACTACATTGTATGATATCGTATACATAGAGCGACGAGCTTTGTTCAGACGGACGAGTCTATCTATATTCGGAACGGAGGAGGGGGGGGGAGAGGAGGAAACAGCCACGGTGCGCTGCTCTGTCCTGTGTTGCGTTATAACTATGCTACAAACTAGACTACTATGCATTACAATATTATACCTTCCAATCTAAACTACATTGTATGATATCGTATACATAGACAAACCCCACCCTTGAATTATACAATGCGTTACTATATACTACCCTATACTTTAGACTATAAAATATTAGACTTGTAGTATTACACTATGTATTATTCTACTAACCCTACTGTATACCACACTGCTGTATATTCACTATACAATTACGGTACTATATATTGCATTATCAATTATATTTAACATTACACTGTTATACTATTTATTATTATACAAAATGCTATAAACTAAACTATTGACCGTCGTGTGAAAGGTACTAAGAGGCAGTGCCAGCAAATGGACTGCAGTCTGAAAGTCACCGTAAAATACAATCCAAAAACCGAAATGGTTTATAACGTCTTTCCAATGGTTACTAAGCCGGAATCCATCTTCTCGGTTGAAATTGTCTCTGTGTTTGTATATGTGGATAGCCTCATGAACGGATCTCTCATGGTAGCCAGGTGGCTTGCAGAGAACCTCCGTCTTGGAGAAGTCAATGTCATGTGAGCCCACTGAATAATAACAGTGATCTGCCACGGCTGAGGTGTTCATCCTACCGTGTTTCAAGTCTGCTTTATGTTCACGGATGCGGTCTGAGATATGTCGTTTGGTTTCTCCAATGTAGCTGCTACCACAGAGGCAACTTAGTTTATAAACACCCGGGTACTGTATGTCTGGAACACATCTTTTACAGACGGAACCAGATCACGGATTTTATGTACTGTGTTGAATCGGACCTGGATCTTGTGTTTATTCAGGATTTTGGAGATATTTTTTGTGACCCCCGCAATGTAGGGTAAGGTGATGGTTTTGAATGGCTCCTCAAGAGGATCCTACTTCATGGTTGGAGTGATGGCTTTGCGGATTGTGTAGTCGGAGTAACCATTAGCCTTTAGAGCTTGGTGTACGTGCTTGAGTTCACTGGCAATGTGTTCCTGGTCGGAAATGCATTGGGCTCTATGGTATAGAGTCTTGATGAGGGAATTCTTCTGGGATGGATGGTGGTGGGAATCCGGTTTTAAGTAAGCATCCGTATGGGTAGCTTTCCTGTAGACAGAGTGGCTCATTGAACGATCAGGTCTCCTTTTAATTAGGACATCTAAAAAGGGTAGCTTGCCATCTTTTTCGTGTGTGGAACCTGTTGTTCCTACCTGTATAATCCCCAGTCATAACCCCCACCATTAAGCCCAAATGCAGATACTTACACTCCGATAAGCCTGGGCGAAAAGGGCACTCTATTAATAAGAATAATTGTTATTATGAATATAAATAACACTACACTTACTTTGAGGATGGAACACATTGCATCTGTAATACACACTTTAATATGACATTACTCAGACCAATCTGATTAATCTTTCTGTTATTTCTTCCCCCAAACATATTTAACTATCATGAGATTAATCATCCATTCAGAACGCTCACAGAGCAGAATAACGTCATCACCATCGCCTCGTGTTACAAAATATCCCTCGGAAGGAGATACCACGACTGTATCTGAAATATCAAGTGGCCATTTTATCCACACCATAAATAGGTTGACACAACAGTTGCTTCATTTGTCTAAATGTTATTTTTGTTTACGCATCCCATCAGACACGTGACCT
This sequence comes from Petromyzon marinus, assembly GCF_048934315.1. NCBI lineage: Eukaryota > Metazoa > Chordata > Hyperoartia > Petromyzontiformes > Petromyzontidae > Petromyzon > Petromyzon marinus. Next base: position 5,177,198 of record NC_133690.1, on the reverse strand, counting down.
TCTGCGACTGCACAACCCACAGCATTGTAAGTTCAACACAAGCAGCCTCTGGAGCGTTTTCGACATGCAGTGTCTCATCAGCAGAGCCAACATCGCTTGAAGCAATGGTGGTAAACTGCCAAATGTGTAGAGGCGAGGACCCTCTCTGTTCGATATGGGTACTAATTGAACACATAATTGTATACAGTAATACATATAACACAATAATTATTATTTTTTATTGTGGAGATTACAAGTAAAAAAATTAAGAAGCTTCGTTTCATATATCTGTCCCTCTGCATAACAATGTAATCGTTTGGTTTTACACATCGCATAAGTATCACGACCATCTAGGAATTTAATAATTGCAGCAACTTTGGTTCAATACAAGCAAACTCTGGACCGGTTTTGGCAATGTCTCAATCAGCACACGAGGAGGCAGTATCTTCACACGCACCCTGCTGGAGAAAAAAAGATTTGCCATGTAACAGTCAAAAATGATATTTATAATTTCGATTTAAAGCTTTCTTGACCTCTCACACCACGGTTAATGGTATGGCTTACAACATGGAGTATAACAGCGCCTCGCAGCTGTCTCTCTCCCCGTCCTCTGTTCCGACCATGGATGAACTCGTCCGCCTGAACGGGGCCCGTAGCTATCCGTGTTGCTAAAGTTGAGGGTAAGAATCCACCCATTTTTTTCGCCATATAGCATTGTGATATATAACGACTTATTGTTGGTAGCTTAGCTGATTGGAGAATATATAGAGTTTATTGATAACATTGAGGTATTCTTAGTTTTTTCGGTAAAGTCACGTTGAAGAGAAACAACAAAATAACAAAATATATATAAAACAATAAAAAATTCTCACGACGTTTCGACCATAACTCAAACCTGATGATGACCGTTTGAGTTATGGTCGAAACGTCGTGAGAATTTTTTATTGTTTTATATATATTTTGTTATTTTGTTGTTTCTCTTCAACGTGACTTTACCGAAAAAACTAAGAATATGAATTACTGCAGTCACGAAAGCTTTAAATCAAAATTTAACATTGAGGTAATTTATATTTTCGTTTTTTATTGGTTCACTATATAGTCTTCTTTGGTTCTTTCGGTAAAGTCACGTAGAATGAGAATAAAATAATAAATTGATAAAATAAAATAACACAATAATATTCTCACGACGTTTCGGCCACAACACAAGCGGCCTTCATCAGGTGAAGGGACGAGACTGTCTGGTAGGACAGCGCTGGAGTGAAAGAGCCACGTTCAGATCACGGCCTTTAAGCTGTGTGAGAGGAACAAAGCGCCTTAGAGTCGCGGCATCTCTTCAGAAAGGTGAGAGACTCGATTAGTTGAGCCTTCTTATCCCGAAGTCTGTTGAATGATCTTAAGGATGTGTGGAATCCCTCCCCGTAGAGGCGGTTAAATTTCGATTTAAAGCTTTCGTGATGAAGGCCGCTTGTGTTGTGGCAGAAACGTCGTGAGAATTTTATTGTGTTATTTTATTTTATCAATTTATTATTTTATTCTCATTCTACGTGACTTTACCGAAAGAACCAAAGAAGATGAATCATTGCAGTCACGAAAGCTTTAAATCGAAATTTAACCGCCTCTACGGGGAGGGATTCCACACATCCTTAAGATCATTCAACAGACTTCGGGATAAGAAGGCTCAACTAATCGAGTCTCTCACCTTTCTGAAGAGATGCCGCGACTCTAAGGCGCTTTGTTCCTCTCACACAGCTTAAAGGCCGTGATCTGAACGTGGCTCTTTCACTCCAGCACTGTCCTACCAGACAGTCTCGTCCCTTCACCTGAAGGCCGCTTGTGTTGTGGCCGAAACGTCGTGAGAATATTATTGTTATTTTATTTTATCAATTTATTATTTTATTCTCATTCTACGTGACTTTACCGAAAGAACCAAAGAAGATGAATCATTGCAGTCACGAAAGCTTTAAATCGAAATTTAACCGCCTCTACGGGGAGGGATTCCACACATCATTAAGATCATTCAACAGACTTCGGGATAAGAAGGCTCAACTAATCGAGTCTCTCACCTTTCTGAAGAGATGCCGCGACTCTAAGGCGCTTTGTTCCTCTCACACAGCTTAAAGGCCGTGATCTGAACGTGGCTCTTTCACTCCAGCGCTGTCCTACCAGACAGTCTCGTCCCTTCACCTGATGAAGGCCGCTTGTGTTGTGGCCGAAACGTCGTGAGAATATTATTGTGTTATTTTATTTTATCAATTTATTATTTTATTCTCATTCTACGTGACTTTACCGAAAGAACCAAAGAAGATTAATCATTGCAGTCACGAAAGCTTTAAATCGAAATTTAACCGCCTCTACGGGGAGGGATTCCACACATCCTTAAGATCATTCAACAGACTTCGGGATAAGAAGGCTCAACTAATCGAGTCTCTCACCTTTCTGAAGAGATGCCGCGACTCTAAGGCGCTTTGTTCCTCTCACACAGCTTAAAGGCCGTGATCTGAACGTGGCTCTTTCACTCCAGCGCTGTCCTACCAGACAGTCTCGTCCCTTCACCTGATGAAGGCCGCTTGTGTTGTGGCCGAAACGTCGTGAGAATATTATTGTGTTATTTTATTTTATCAATTTATTATTTTATTCTCATTCTACGTGACTTTACCGAAAGAACCAAAGAAGATGAATCATTGCAGTCACGAAAGCTTTAAATCGAAATTTAACCGCCTCTACGGGAAGGGATTCCACACATCCTTAAGATCATTCAACAGACTTCGGGATAAGAAGGCTCAACTAATCGAGTCTCTCACCTTTCTGAAGAGATGCCGCGACTCTAAGGCGCTTTGTTCCTCTCACACAGCTTAAAGGCCGTGATCTAAACGTGGCTCTCTCACTCCAGCGCTGTCCTACCAGACAGTCTCGTCTCTTCACCTGATGAAGGCCGCTTGTGTTGTGGCCGAAACGTCGTGAGAATATTATTGTTATTTTATTTTATCAATTTATTATTTTATTCTCATTCTACGTGACTTTACCGAAAGAACCAAAGAAGATGAATCATTGCAGTCACGAAAGCTTTAAATCGAAATTTAACCGCCTCTACGGGGAGGGATTCCACACATCCTTAAGATCATTCAACAGACTTCGGGATAAGAAGGCTCAACTAATCGAGTCTCTCACCTTTCTGAAGAGATGCCGCGACTCTAAGGCGCTTTGTTCCTCTCACACAGCTTAAAGGCCGTGATCTGAACGTGGCTCTTTCACTCCAGCGCTGTCCTACCAGACAGTCTCGTCCCTTCACCTGATGAAGGCCGCTTGTGTTGTGGCCGAAACGTCGTGAGAATATTATTGTGTTATTTTATTTTTATTAATTTATTATTTTATTCTCATTCTACGTGACTTTACCGAAAGAAACAAAGAAGATGAATCATTGCAGTCACGAAAGCTTTAAATCACTATATAGTATTCATTATATAGTGTAGTGTATACCCAGTTACTGTGAATAGCTCAGATGTGTAGATTTCGACTTTAACATAGCCATTTCTGTGACCAGTCACAAGCTAATAACTCAGTTATTTCAATGCTAAATTCGCCTAGTTATTTCAATGCTAAATTCTCCTGTTTGATTTGTACTAGGTGCCTCTGTGAATGTGTATGCTCTGACTTTAACATAGCTATTTCTGTGACCAGTTACAAGCTAATCACTCAGCTATTTCAATTATAAATTCTTTGCTAATTCCTTTGTCAAGGGGTGCCTCTGCGGATGTGTATGCTTTAACTTAGCTATTTCAATGCTAAATTCTATGCTAATTTCTTTGTCAAGGGGTGCCTCTGCAGATGTGTATGCTTTAACTTTAACATAGCCATTTCTGTGACCAGTCACAAGCTAATCATTCAGCCATTTCAATGCTAAAATCTATGCTAATTCCTTTGTCAAGGCGCTTTGTTTCTTCTCACACAGCTTAAAGGCGTGATCTGAGCGTGGCTTTTTTCACTCCAGCGCTGTCCTCCAGACAGTCTCGTCCCTTCACCTGATGAAGGCCGCTTGTGTTGTGGCCGAAACGTCGTGATTTTTGTTATTTAATTTTTTACCTACGTGACTTTACCCAATAGAACCAGAGATTATGGATCCTTGCAGTCACGAAAGCTTTAAATCTTGAACACACGCTATCTATATATAAATAAAAATGTAAATGTTCGTTTGTTCAAAATCTTAAATCTCCGAAAGTTCTTCACCGATTGCTTTGAAATTTTGACACAACGTTGCATTCGAATACACGCATGTTTTTATATACCTACTATGTTTTTATATACCTACTATTATATACATGTCACACCTGTGACAGGTAAAAATATACTCATTGGCTTTTTCGGTAAAAATATGCTTTTTTGAAAAACACCGCCATCTGTTGGACGTAAAAGCAACACACTCTATACTAAATATTTTACGATTCCATTTCAATATTTCAGATTTACGATCCTTTACGATTTCCAAATTTCCAATTTTACGATTCCATTTCAATGTTTCCGATTGCATTGTTAAATTTAATTTTCATAGATTTCGATTTTTTTTCATTTTGATTTAATTATTTCGTGTGACATTGCCTTGGATTTGAGCTGTGGCGTTTACTTTAGCGTTCATTTCGTGAGTTTAGTTTATTTTATTTTATCATTGTTTTTCATTACGTATTTTTAACTGTTTTTCTTATTTTTCAGTCCAATTGGCGGTGGAATTGAGCTGTGTCGATTGATCTGCGTTTACATTGAAATATTTCGTTTATATTTTTTATTTTTTATTTGTTTTTTAGTTCGTGTTTTTTCCTTTTTTTTATGTTTTGCAATTTCACGTGTTTTTGTTATAACTTCCTTTCTTCTTTCTCAGTGCAATCGATCTGCTTTAGTTCACCCAAATAATGCCTCGCGGAAGATCCAATTGAGGTCGTCGTACTCGCGGAGCGGAAGCGGTGCGACGAGTAATTGTGAATCAAACTGAGGAAGAACGGGCATCAGCGAACGAGCGACACAGACAAAGAATGGCTCAAATACGTGCCGAGGAAGCAGCAGAGCGGCGTGCAGCCAGACTTGAAGATGCCACGGTTGCGAGCACGGCGATCGCGTTCTGCAGCTTCAGATCTGCTTCGTTCTCAACAGAATGAACGCGACAGGCTGAGAGTGGCTGAAAGACGTCAACGAGAAACAGCAGATCAGCGTCAAACACGACTACGTGCTCAGCAATCACGCGATTACAATCGCCTTGCATTCCGGTACAACCCAGCTGATGATTATAGTTTGAGCCGGCATGTTCTCATCGGCACTGTGACTGAAGTGTGTCCTTATTGCAAGGCTCTGAAATTGAATGGAGAAACGAAAGGAATGTGTTGCGCCGCCGGAGAAATTAAACTGCCTCAACTTGGAGAACCGCCAGTGCCATTAAAAACTTTGCTTGCCGGATATACCGCCGAATCAAAGCATTTCCTATCTAACATCAGGAAATACAACTCATGCTTTCAAATGACGTCGTTCGGCGCAGAAATCGTAACAGCTCAATTCATGCCAACTTTCAAAGTGAAAGGACAAATTTATCATAAAGCCGGCTCCCTGATTCTGTTTCCAGATGGTCAACATAAATTCCTACAAATGTATTTCATCGGTGATGGCAATGATGAATTGAATGCACGCTGCGGAATTTCTACCGGCATAAAAAAGGTCCATCGTTTCCCAACTGCAAGAACTTCTTCACGAAAAAAATAATTTAGTGCGTTTGTTCAAAACAGTAATTGACATGATGCCATCTGATACACACAAGATTGTTATTCATGCTGACACGTTAAGCTGTGAGGGGGCAAACAGCAAATGCCCTGACAAAGGAAATGAGCATGAAACGCACCACTGACAAAGCTTGGAATTAGCACAAGATGATAATACACCACCCTGGGAGTTTGGAATACCACTACTAGAATAAATATACTGTACCATTGAAATTTAGATTGGAAGCTTTCGTGCCTGCAAGGATCCGTACTCTGCAAGGATCCAAAGAGTATGGATCCTTGCAGGCACGAAAGCTTCAAATCTAAATTTCAATGGTACAGTATATTTATTCTAGTAGTGGTCAGTGGTGCGTTTCATGCTAATTTCCTTTGTCAGGGCGTTTGCTGTTTGCCCCCTCACAGCTTAAAGGGAGGCGACCAGCGCTTGGCTTTCTTCACTCCAACGCTGTCCGCTGGACAGGTTGGTCCCTTCACCTGATGAAGGCCGCTTGTGTTGTGGTCGAAACGTCGTGATTTTTGTTGTTTTAATTTTTTACCTACGTGTCTTTACCGAATAGAACCAAAGAGTATGGATCCTTGCAGTCACGAAAGCTTCAAATCTAGAATTGAATATTATTCAGTCTAACATTCAAAGCGAGGCAGTCACATACAAGTCCGTAGACACTGTTGTGGAAGCAGATGAAGCGGTTAATTATCCTAAATAATTTTTGAATTCACTCGATCTGCCAGGGATGCCACCGCACGTACTGCAATTGAAAATCGGCGTGCCATTTATCATGTTGCGAAATATCAACCAGCCAAAGCTTTGCAACGGCACGCGGCTTGCAGTAAAAAAATTAATGAGCGACGTCGTTGAAGCAACAATCTTGACAGGACCTTTCAAAGGTGAAGATGTCCTCATTCCTCGCATTCCTATGATTCCAACGGATATGCCATTTCAATTTAAGAGATTGCAATTCCCAATTCGATTGGCGTTTGCAATCACCATCAACAAAGCTCAGGGCCAATCTTTAGAACTGTGCGGTTTAGATCTAGACACGGATTGCTTCTCACATGGACAATTATATGTTGCGTGTTCTAGAGTCGGCAAACCAGACACTCTCTATATCTACACAGACAATGGAACAACAAAAACTATTGTATACCCACAAGCATTGTGAAATTAAATATTTTAGAAACGTGCGCTTTCTCTTTTCTTTCTATGCCATTTAACCAGACTGAGCCACAGCAACGCGTGGCCGGGTACAGCTAGTATCTAATAAAACATAATTATTTAATCTAATAAAGAATAATTATTTCATATTTTAATAGCAAATGCTAAGACATACATATTCACCATCATTTTACAAAAAAAAACTGAAGGCACCCAATGGGTTCTCCCTTATCTCCGGTTGTGGCCAATATTTTCATGGAAATATCTGAGACAGACGCCATCCAGGCATCCACTCTACGCCCGTCCTTGTGGAAGAGGTACGTGGATGAAACGTTTGTCATCTGGCCACATGGCCGACCGGCTCAACTACATCAATTCCATACACCCAGCCATCAAATTCACCATGGAGGTAGAAAAGGATGGCATGCTAACTTTCTTGGATGTCTTAATCAAAAAGAGACCAGATGGCTCAATGAGCCACTCTGTCTATAGGAAAGTAACCCATACTGACGCCTACCTAAAACCTGATTCCCACCACCATCCATCCCAGAAGAATTCCCTCATCAAAACGCTACACATAGAGCTCAGTGTATCTCCGACCATGAACACCTAACTAGTGAACTAAAACACGTACACCAAGCTCTCAAGGCGAATGGATATTCTGACTACACACTCCGCAAAGCCTTCACCCCAAGCGTGAGGAAGGAGCCATCTGAGGATCCAATCAAAACCATCACCCTGCCATACATAGCAGGGGTAACCACAAATATTTATAAAATCATGAACAAACACAAGATCTAGGTCCGATTTAACACAGTACATAAAATTCGTGACCTGATCCCATCTGTGAAGGACAAGTATCTTGACATGCAATATCCGGGCGTCTACAAACTAAGCTGTATCTGCGGCAGCAGTTACATTGGGGAAACCAAACGACATGTCTCGGGCCGTGTTCGTGAACATAAGGCAGATCTGAAACACTGCAGAACCAATTCTTCTGCTGTGGCTGATCATTACTTTAATGCACCATAATAAGGCCTGCAGGCAGCTGACCTGCCACCACGCTCATGGGCCGACAGGGGGCAGCCGAGAGAGAGCGAGGTGTGTAGGGGTTGACCGAAGGTCAAACCCCCGCCCCTCCGTGACCGGAGGTTGACACCCCAGACCCCCCAGGGGCTGGGGGCTGAGGGGGATGGGGACCCCCACCACTTCCTAAACCCGCTTAAGAATTAAAACCTACTAAGACCTTCTAGAAGGTTCTGGAGGGGAGGGGTGACCACCACCTGGGGATAAAAGGCCGGCCCTCGGGACGGGCCAGGGAGTGTTCGCCAACTCAAGCTTGAAGACATCTGAAGACCTGAAGACTGGACCAGCACCCGGGGACCCTCCCCGAGGCTCTCGCTAGAGCCGGGGTTGCAGCGGACCAGGGCGAGTCCCGTACCCCGGGGTGGGTCGGTCGGTCCAGTCTTCCCCTAGCCGCCGTCGCAAGGGACCGGCGTGTAGCGTAGCCCGGCGTGTGTAGGACACGCTAGAAGGGAGGCTGTCTCTCCCCTTAGGCTATCGGGTGTTACAGTAGTGTGTAACAGAGTAGTGTTTAACAGAGTAGTCTTAACATAGTGTTAAGAGTTGTTACAATAAACGCGTTGTCTCCAGCAGACGTCTCCGTGTGGTTAGTTAGGGCCACAACACTTGTATGTCACTGTCCCTCTCTCTGCATCTGTCTTTATGTCTCTGTCTCTCTATATGTTTCTATCTCAGTCTGTGTATCTCTCTGTGTCTGTCTCTCTCTCCCTATGTCTCTGTATTAATGTTTCATGTCTCTCTCTCTGTACTGCTTTTTTTGAATGTCCCTCTCTATCTCTGTGTCTGTCTCTATATATCTGTGGAACTTATTTCGTGCCGTACATTGCCAACCGTGCTAATCGGAGGTGCGGGGGAAAGACAGCCTACTAAACACAAAAAGAAGTTATAAAGAAATGGGTTTTCAATCCATATTTAAAATTGCATAGCTCCAGTGTAAAACTGCATCAGAAAACACGTGATGCGGTGGCCGTCTTTGTTCTGTGGCCAGCCAAAAGCCACTGTGAGGATGACCGGAGTCTGCATGATGGTTTTTCTCTGTGTCTGTGTCCCTTTGTGTGTGTGTGTTTGTAGGCCTGGGCTCTGGGTTGTTCTTCATGCTTTCAGAGTCCCTGTCCCTCTGCTCACGATCATTAAGGAGACCCTGTCCCTCTGCTCACGATCATTTAGGACCTTCATGATGGTGAGCGGGCCTGGGTAAAACTACGTGGCCGGGAGTCAGAGCTATTCCCTGTACACCTTGGGGTACGACAGGGATGTCCTCTGGCTCCCACATTATTTAACATCTATTTTGACCACGTAGTTCGTGAAGCCTTCAATAGCTGTACCGGAGGAATTTCCATTTGGTACGGATACAATGGGAGGCTGATCGATGCCCGGGTAATTGCTGCTCACTCAGAGGAAGAGTTGGAGGCTCTGCTGCTGAACCAGGAGCTTGCCACCAAGAGGTGGGGCGTTACCATCAGCCCCACCAAAACTAAGCACCTGCCTGGGTATTTTGTACCATCGGACACTCCACCCCCACAACTCCCAATTGGTGATAGGGCAGTTGTGGAGAGAGTGGAGAGTTTCCCATACCTTGGCAGTGTGCTCATGACCGTCTCCACTTTAACAGCAGAGGTCTCACCCCGAATCAGTCGAGCGGCATTATATTTTCATCGGTTGCGTAACGCTGTGTGGAAGCTTCCTGGTTTATCACTCCGCACAAAGCTTCATGTCTTCTCGGCAACGGCCATTCCCTCACTTCTCTACGCTTGCGAAACGTGGACCCCCCTAATGGAACATGTTCGCCGGTTAGAAACATTTATGCTGGCCTGCCTACGATCCATCCTGGGTTTAACCAGGCTAGGTTGTGTGAGGAGCTCACAAATCGTTGAAAGATGTGGACAAAGTCCCATTGGTGAACTCCTCCGGCAGGCAAGGCTGCGTTGGCTGGGTCATGTAGCCCGCATGCCCAGCCACCGCATACCTAAACAGCTTTTGTTCAGCCGGATCGAGGGGGCTAAACGGGCGTGGCACGGGCTAGAGAAGAGCTGGAGTGATGTGGTACAGGAGGACGTGGAGCTGAGTGGACTTGCCGATGACTGGTACCAGCGGTGTCAAGATCGGACTCTGTGGAGGAGGCTCGTGAAGGACGCTGCTACTGGGCAGTTGGAGGCAGTCGCCCTCCAACAACAACGGAGGGCGGAGGAGCGACGCTCACAACAACGAGCGGAGTGCCGGGTGGCTAAAACAAAGCTAGTTGGTACAATAGGGGGCACAGGTGGTGCATCAGTTAGTCATCTCAGTCAGTAGACCCGTGGCATCTGGGTCTGCCCCGTGACCTCCTGCCAGCGGGCGTTCGACACTTCACGTGGCCTCAAGGTGCACATAGCCTGGCACAAGCGTCGTGGTGACGTCACCGCCACTTAGTGGCGAATGTCGGTTGTTGTTGTTGTGTTTGTTTCTCACTGTACTCCTATGTCTCTCACTGCCTATTTCTGTTTCTATCTTTCGCAGTGTGTGTCTCTCTCCGTGTCTTTCTCTCTACCCCTATTTGCCCATGGCGATGCCCTCATTATTTTCCATTACAAATTTTCGCCCATGAGTAGCCGCCCCGATCGTCCATTCCTAAGTCCAGTCCTGACTTTAGTGCTAAAACATTTTACAATACGAGAATCACAGTCACATCCACCTCATGTAAATACTGTACCATATACTTAGCATGAAGACGTACCTAATCAGGCCTATTGACCATGTAGAGTGGTGAAAGTTTCCGTGGAAAAATATTGTAAAATCATTGTAGCTCCCTATGGAATCAATGTTGGAGGAACTGGAAAATGAATGATCTGAGATTGAAAACATCGCTAGACCTGCTGCTGGTGGATGGTTCGAAGGCACGCAGTTATGTAGCCCACCAGTAATTTAATTCGTCATGATTCAGAATTTACAATTTCAAGTATTATTTGCTCATGCCTCGTTGTTTTTACCGTCTCCTGTGTACACACCCACACAACAAAAGCTGGGCGCTGGCGGCTATGCTGCTGCACGTGGCTGCTGCCCTGTGGAGGCAGCAGCGAGGGTCGGTGGATCACCGCACTTCGATGTTGTGAAACTCCCTTGCCGTGGGCGTCGAGGAGGTGCCATGCCCTGGCTATGCCAGGAGAAGGCAGTAAAGGAAGAATGTGGACTGCATGGGATTGAGTGTTTGCCCCCTTCGCACGCATGGGCGCCACGGTGGTGAGATGTTAACTACCTCGCCTGGTATACAGGAGGTCGTGGATTCGATCCCGACCCAGACGCCTGCTGTATATTTGGAGTTTGCATGTCTCTGTCTCCCCGTGGTCGCGTGGATTTTTTCCGGGTCCTCCGGTTTTTACCTCCTCAGATACAGAATAAACGAGCGTTTTGAGTATTTGACTGCTGTAAATTTCCACAAGATAAGCCACTTCGTTGAGCTATCATTTGGGGCCAGGTCGTTTCTGAAAAAAATAGCTGTATAGCTGAGTGAGCTTTACCTTGTAAACATTTTTTTATTTACTTATTCTTCAGGTGCTCCGGTTTCCTCCCACATTAGTTGGCCCACACCACCTCAAACTGTAGAGGACCGCAGAGCTTGGGCAATCGTTGGCGCCGACTCGTCGCCTGGCTGCTGCCTTCCCGCTCATCTGTGGTTCCTCCTCGCGCGTCCGAGTCGTTGTCCTCTCTGCGAGAGCGAGCGAGTGATGTGCGGTAGCGGCGTGTTGAAAGTTGACATTGTTATTATTGACACGCACACTAGAGGACGGATAAGGTGGAGTGACCTCACATGTATAAAGTGAGGGAAAAAGTATTTGATCCCCTGCTGATTTTGTACGTTTGCCCACTGACAAAGAAATGATCAGTCTATAATTTAATGGTAGGTTTAGTTGAATAGTGAGAGACATAATAACACAAAAAAAATCCAGAAAAATGCATATCAAAAATGTTATAAATTGCTTTGCATTTTAATGAGGGAAATAAGTATTTGACCCTCTCTCAATCAGAAAGATTTCTGGCCCCCAGGTGTCTTTCATACTGGTAACGAGCTGAGATTAGGAGCACACTCTTAAAGGGAGTGCTCCTAATCTCAGCTTGTTACCTGTATAAAAGGTACCTGTCCACAGAAGCAATCAATCAATCAGATTCCAAACTTTCCACCGTGGCCAAGACCAAAGAGCGCTCCAAGGATGTCAGGGACAAGATTGTAGACCTACACAAGGCTGGAATGGGCTACAAGACCATTGCCAAGCAGCTTGGTGAGAAGGTGACAACAGTTGGTGCGATTATTCGCAAATGGAAGAAACACAAAAGAACTGTCAATCTCCCTCGGCCTGGGGCTCCATGCAAGATCTCACTTTGTGGAGTTGCAATGATCATGAGAACGGTGAGGAATCAGCCCATAACTACACGGGAGGATCTTGTGAATGATCTCAAGGCAGCTGGGACCATAGTCACTGAGAAAACAATTGGTAACACTACGCCGTGAAGGACTGAAATCTTGCAGCGCCCGCAAGGTCCCCCTGCTCAAGAAACCACATATACATGCCCGTCTGAAGTTTGTCAATGAACATCTGAATGATTCCGAGCACAACTGGATGAAAGTGTTGTGGTCAGATGAGACCAAAATGGAGCTTTTTGGCATCAACTCAACTTGCCGTGTTTGGAGGAGGAGGAACGCTGCCTATGACCCCAAGAACACCATCCCCACCGTCAAACATGGAGGTAAAAACATTATGCTTTGGGGGTGTTTTTCTGCTAAGGGGACAGGACAACTTCACCGCATCAAAGGGACGATGGACGAGGCCATGTACCGTCAAATATTGGGTGAGAACCTCCTTCCATCAGCCAGGGCATTGAAAATGGGTCGTGGATGGGTATTCCAGCATGACAATGACCCAAAACACACGGCCAAGGCAACAAAGGAGTGGCTCAAGAAGAAGCACATTAAGGTCCTGGAGTGGCCTAGCCAGTCTCCAGACATTAATCCCATAGAAAATCTGTGGAGGGAGCTGAAGGTTCGAGTTGCCAAACGTCAGCCTCGAAACCTTAATGACTTGGAGAAGATCTGCAAAGAGGAGTGGGACAAAATCCTTCCTGAGATGTGTGCAAACCTGGTGGCCAACTACAAGAAACGTCTGACCTCTGATTGCCAACAAGGGTTTTGCCACCAAGTACTCAAGTTTCAAGTTCAAGTTTCATTTATTAGGTATAGCCCTGTGAGCCATGCGACTCTTAAGTCGGGTGCAACCGCAACAAACAAGTCATGTTTTGCAGAGGGGTCAAATACTTATTTCCCTCATTAAAATGCAAATCAATTCATAACCTTTTTTACATGCGTTTTTCTGAATTTTTTTGTTGTTATTCTGTCTCTCACTGTTCAAATAAACCTACCATTAAAATTATAGACTGATAATTTCTTTGTCATTGGAAAAACGTACAAAATCAGCAGGGGATCAAATACTTTTTTCCCTCACTGTACTCATCAACCAACACACACCACTCACCTGATCCGAACCATACACTCCAGGCATTTGCCATTCACTCGCAAACAAACTCACACCATTCTCACCTATTCGTCCTTAACATTGACAATAAAACACGTCTCATTCACAATCATTTATCTGTCTCATCGCATAAAACAACAAAATCAATGTTTTTTTTTAATCCCATCAGCCCCACGGTCTTCTTGGAGTGCATAATGTCAGCAGTATTAGTTCAATACAAAGCAAGCTATGGGCTCGCTTCGACATTCAGTGTCTCATCAGCAGTCAGGCTTGCCCCAACCAACGTTGGTGAATCGCAAGATACTAAAGATGCTAATAAGCAAAGACGCCCCACCCCCGATAACTTCAAGATAATGGGTCCGAGTTTTCACGCAAATGGTATACTGTACTGTAATGTATTCTGATATGAAGTACACATTACTCAATTGGGATTATACATATCCACCCCCTACTGTGAAAACTGGCAGGACCCTCCTGAAAAAGAGCCACGAGGCTCACTCAGTGAGGCAGCGGCGGCCCTGGACCCGCTGCTGCCAGCAATCGGCGCCCCCAAACCCCAGGGGCAGATCGAGGCTGAGATTTTTGGTAAACTGGGAAACATTTTGCCCCTATTTTTCGTTTTATGTTTTTTTAAGAGGCATAATTATTCGGTTTGTCCGTCCGTCCACTCAATCAAATTGTCAGAAATTAATTATAATTTTTTGGCATTTGTATTTTTTTTTTACTTTTTCCTCGAATTTGGCACCCCACTTAACTTGGCGCCCTAGACGACAGCCTAGATAGCCTACATGGACGTGTCGCACCTGCAGTGAGGCTTTCCTGGGTAAACAAGCCTCATAATAATCACATTCCTGCGGAGGGAGCTTGTAAGAACGTTGGGTTGCTCGGTCAGTGGCCAGTGTCAACGGCGGCACCACGTGGTGTATTCCGCAAATATGCCCGACTGTGAGGGCGGGCACAAGCCGGCGTGATTAGGTGAAACGTTGAGTTTTATAAGGGCACCACGGGGTGACCAGCCCCTCCCCACCCAGCCCCACCCCTCCCACCCCCCACCCAGCCCCACCCTCCCCACCCTCCCCACCCAGCCCCTCCCCACCCAGCCCCTCCCCACCCAACCCAGCCCCACCCCTCACATTTTTGGATGAACGATGGACGGACACAATAATCCCCTGTGGGCTGGTGTAACCAGAGGTTCCTACCAGTATCATCATGATCACACTTGACACCACTCGCTTGTGGCCGTCTGATACGTATTGTCTCCGCGGCACAGTAGCGTGTTTAGTCCAGCAGGGGGTGCTGCGGCAATGTTGTTGACGCACGTGTTGGCTGCACGTGCTATGAAGAAGAACAATTGAAGCAATTGGCGGGACCCCGGGGTCCCATCACTGCCCCGGGGTGGGAAAAACCGCGTAGCGACACGAGTCTTGCCTTACCGACAACACAACTAGTGTCAATCGATTGGCCTCGTCGAGAGCTACTCGGGGCACTAAGTTTCATAAAAAGTTGAAAAATTACATAAACACGTTAAATTCACTGCCTGGGGGGCGGGCTCGCCTTGGCAAAGAAGCCGAGGATCGACGGCTGACCGGAGGGCGTCGTCGCCCCCCGGGGCTCGCGTTTGCCCGGTGGGGTGGCGCCCATCGTGTCGATCGCCGCCTGCTGCTGCTGGCGCTTGTTGGTGCGAGTCTGGGCGGGCGGCGCGTTGCTGTCGGGGTAACGAGTGGGCGGACTGAAAAATAATCATTATTGACCTGATTTTTGTGGGACCCCGGGGTCCCGCCAAATAATTCAATCGACCAAATGTCGCGTATTAAAAATAAAGACTTTTAAGACCACAGTTTGTTGTTACGAATTGTCGCTGAGTTGTCATTGCACTGCAGCACGTGACTTGTTTTTTCATCTCGGTCAAGAGTCATAACATAGGCAATGTGTAATTCCAAAGACCCCCATGGATGATTATGGTGGGTGTTTCAGATTTCCATCAAACACCCTACCTGTGTCACACACTGGATTATAATTTTTAAATTCTGAGAAAAAATTCATACGTCGTACGAAGTTCACATTTAATACCATAGCCAGCTGGATTAAAACGGTCAAAATGAGTTATCTTTCGACTCTGTACGTTGAGAACTACTCAAATTAATGCTGCGAAAACACACCGGCTTATGTGAGCCGATTCATAATCTGTGCCATAACTCACACACGTGTCTCCCTTGTTGCCTCTCTCTCCAGAGGCTGTCCCCACTCCTTCCCTTGGCCTTGCCCCTCCACCAGTTGGCCCTGTTCAGTTCCATCCACCACATGAACCACAGATGTTTCTTTAATCTAGTTTATAGGCTATATGCAGTTGTTATAGGTCAGTACCAATGCCATAGGTTTTCGGTTTCTGGTTAAAATCAGCTGGACCTGTAAAATTAAAATTACAGGCAGCCCTCGACTTACGAACACCCGACTTAAGAATACCCGACTTAGGAACACCCGACTAACGAACACTAGTACTTAAGAATCCGCGAAATTTCGTGAAACTGAACGTTCGTAAATCGAGGGATACCTGTATAGAGTGAGAGACAAGGTAGGGGCGATGAGAAGTTTCCTGTTGCCCGGGAAAGCAAACGCGGTATGGAAGGCAGGGCATGTGGAAGGAGGGAAGTTGTGAGATGTGATGAGGCTGAGGTTGGCTCAGCCTCAAATTATTACCTGGTGCGATGTGTAAATATCGTCACTGGGGAGATAAAGACGGCCGGGCGTGGTGCTGGCCACCCATCCCTCGTGTGCCGTTCATGCCTTCATAGGTGCTTGCTTATAGCACTTGCCCCAACAGTCTGTTAAGGCTATACGGGTGATCTTTGTCTGTATAATGAAGGCCATGGATTTGGGCATAGGCAAAGGAATCTAGCATTTCTTATCAATCCATGCACTTCCTCCCACCACTCTCCCTAAAATAAGAATAATTACTGAACATGCACACCGTTAATTACCCACGTGGGGAGCCATATCAGCGCTATAAATCCGTCTTGCAGCTTGTGGACTGTGTAGCGTGGTGTCCCGCACCACCAGGGCCCTGCTTTGCACCACAAACTAACTTTGCTTCTGCCACCTACAAGGTGTAGGGCGTGATGTGCATGTAGGGGGAAGAAGAGTCTGGGGCCAGATACATGGAATGGGGGATGTGGGCAGGAAGAAGGTTGTGTATTGGAGATCCTGGCTCTGAGATAATGTGGAGGTTTGGGTAGGCTGTGTGCGCTGAGTGTTGGGGCGTGTGGTCGGTGGTATGTGGACTGGACAAAGAGGCTGTTCGTATGTTGATGGGTGTGTATGAGGCTGGGTATAGGAGTTGGGGCGTGTGCAAGGTGTGTACGAGGATGGGTGTTGGTATTCGTGTTGGGTGTATGGGCTGTAGATTAGACTATCTGGCTGTTTGATTGGTGGGTGGGTATAGGGCTGGCTGTGTGAGGTCTGGGTGAGTGTTTGTGGCTGGCTGTGTGAGTTCTGGGTGAATGCTTGGGGCTGGCTGTGTGAGTTCTGGGTGAGTGTTTGGGGCTGGCTGTGTGAGTTTTGGGTGAATGCTTGGGGCTGGCTGTGTGAGTTCTGGGTGAGTGTTTGGGGCTGACAGTGTGAGTTCTGGGTGAGTGTTTGGGGCTGGCTGTGTGAGTTCTGGGTGAGTGTTTGGGGCTGGCTGTGTGAGTGCTGGGTGAGGGTTTGGGGCTGGCTGTGTGAGTTCAGGGTGAATGTTTGGGGCTGGCTGTGTGAGTTCTGGGTGAGTGTTTGGGGCTAAGGATTTGATACTCATTTCAGGTCTTAATTGATTGTTCACGCTTACAGTGGCTTTCAGACAGCATACATTAATTTTTCGTGTCCCCCCTCCTCTTTTCAGAACATAGATGGACTAGTCCTTCTAAATAAACTGCCAAATCACTGTGCATGGCGCTGACGGTTTTTTTTATAAATAAATACACCTTTTTAAAATAAATAAATTAATGCAAACCGACGCACCTGATGACGACCGTTTGTGTTATGGTCGAAACGTCGTGAGAATTTTTATTGTTTTATGTATATTTTATTATTTTATTGTTTCCCTTCAACGTGACTTTACCGAAAGAGCTAAGAATATGAGGGAGGGGGGTGTTTGAGAAATGTGACGTCACATCAAAATGGGCAACTTTATAAATAATTATAGACAACACGTTCTGCTTAATTAAATAGACTTTTTTATACATTTTTTCTCCTACAACATCAGAGTGCAGCGCCACATTAAATACGCACTACAATGACAATAGTTTAAAGCGATTTGAAGCATGTTTTATATTTTTATATTTTTGTGACGTCATGTTTGAGGGGGGGGTCTGACTTTTTGCGACGCCGTGTGACGAGGGGGGGTCAAAAATCGTCCAAAATCGCGTGACGTCATTTATGGACAGCCCCTTTTAACTTTATATATATTTTAATTCTCATCGTCGTCGTGTGTGTGGAAATGTATAGCAGCCAAATGCTCTAAACGCGTTTTTCTACGGAATCTTCGAGACCCATAGACCCACAGCGACCCACAGAGACCCATAGAGACCCATAGAGACCCACAGAGACCCACAGAGACCCGCAGAGACCCACAGAGACCAATATACCCATAGAGACCCACAGAAACCCATAGAAACCCACAGAACCACATAGAGACCCATAGAGACCCACAGAGACCCCATAGACCGATAGAGAACCGTAGACCCATACCCATAGAGACCCATAGACCCGCAGAGACCCACAGAGACCCATAGACTCACAGAAACCCTTCGACCCACAGAGACCTACAGACCCACAGAGACCCAGAGACTCGTATAGACCCGCAGAGACCCACAGAAATGCATAGCAGCATCGAAATAATTTAAACGCACTGACATTTTAAATGGACCCGGACCAAATCCACCACGTGGAGAGAGACGCAGACTCGGAATATACAGCAGCAGCAGGCAGGGTCGGGATCGAACCCACGACCTCCTGCACACCTGGCGAGGTAGTCAACATCTCATAGCCACCGTGGTGATGATGAGAGAGACGCAATTTGTACCTCCACACACATGGCACGGTTGACTACGTACGGTGCGAAAACAAGTTCAAGCCAAAGACAAAGATCCCCCGTATAGCCTTAACTGACTGTTGGGGCAATTGCTATTAGCGAGTAGCACCTATGTTGTAGTGGGTTTAACTCTCCAACACACAGTAACCGGTTAGTGCTGTACTAGTAACGAATTGTAAATGTTGTAGTGGGTTTAACTCTCCAACACACAGCAACCCGTTAGTGCTGTACTAGTAACGAATTGTAAATGTTGCAGTGGGTTTAACTCTCCAACACACAGCAACCGGTTAGTGCTGTACTAGTAACGAATTGTGAATGTTGCAGTGGGTTTAACTCTCCAACACACAGCAACCGGTTAGTGCTGTACTAGTAACGAATTGTAAATGTTGTAGTGGGTTTAACTCTCCAACACACAGCAACCGGTTTGCGCTGTACTAGTAACGAATTGTAAATGTTGTAGAGGGTTTAACTCTCAAACACACAGCAACCGGTTAGTGCTGTACTAGTAACGAATTGTAAATGTTGTAGTGGGTTTAACTCTCCAACACACAGCAACCGGTTAGTGCTGTACTAGTAACGAATTGTAAATGTAGTAGTGGGTTTAACTCTCCAACACACAACTTAGTGCTGTACTAGTAACGAATTGGCCACGTTCTGTTGATGTGACACAAACCCCCCATGAACATATACTGGCCTTTCACGACATGTGGCAATTTTAGATTCACCCCTCAAATGATGACTAAACCCATCGCCAGGGCAAAGCGGCGATTCCCCCACCCACAACCCACCCCTGCCCACCCACTACCCACCACTACCCACCCCTACCCACCCACTACCTACCCCGACCCACCCCCTACCCACCCACAACCAACCCCTACCCACCACCTACCCACCCACTAGCCACCCCTACCCACCCCTACCCACCCCTTACCCACCCCCTACCCACCCCCTACCCACCCACAACCCACCCTTACCCACCCACAACCCACCCCCTACCCACCCCCTACCCACCCACGCGCGCGCGACAGTGATGGAGATGCCGTCTCCTGCTCCTGCTGCTCCTGCTGCTGCTGCTGTCTCTGATGCTGGGGGTGGTGCCGATGACCCCGCGTGGCCGAGCCGAGCGGCGTGCCTGTCGCTCGCCCTCTGCGCCTTCCAGGCGCGCGCGGCCCTCGCTCTGTCGCGGGTGGTGGGAGGCCGCCTGCAGCTGCCGCCCGCAGAGCGATGGGTCGTGGCCTGGCTGCTCTATGACGCAGTGGTTCACATCACACTGGTGAGTGAGTGGGTGAGTGGGTGGTGGTGGTGGTGTAGTTACACTGCAGCGCCACACCTATTTACCATCATTAGGGGAAAGAACGGTGATCCAATCTCCGACCCCCCGCAAGGAACAGGTTTGCAGATTTTGCTGCGCATTTCTGTGAAGTCCTGGGGGTGGGGGAAATCCCTCAGCCAGGAAAACATCGTGAGGCACAAAGTGAGGATGACCCTGCTGAGGCTGCAGTGGTTAAAATATTGGAAGAAGTCACCCCCTGTGAGTGGCTGGCTGAAGAACCATCTGTTGAGGAAGTGCTGATGGCGATCCGGAGTCTGAGACCAGGAAAGGCACCGGGTAGAGATGATCTCCCAATCGAAATGCTGAGGGAGGGTGGCGTTTGTGCACAGACTGTCCTACATGACATCATAACAAACAGTCTGGACCACTGGACCAGTTCCGCAGGACTCGAAGGATGCCCTGGTGGTCCCCATATTTAAGAAGGTGAGACCACACAGACTGTAACAACTACAGAGGCATCTCACTCCTCAGTGTGCCAGGAAAGGTCCTGGCAAGAATTATTCAACATCGCCTTGCCAGGCGCGCTAAGGAGAGGCTTGTGGAGCCCCAATGCGGTTTCAGGAAAGGGCGGTCCTGCACAGATGCCATATTTTCTGTCCGTTTACTACAGCAGAGGTGTAGGGAATTCCAACAAGACCTACATCTCTGCTTTATTGACCTGGTCAAAGCCTATGATACCACCAGTATACCTGGGCTCTGGGTTGTTCTTCGCGCTTTCGGAGTCCCTAACCGCTGCTCACGATCATTAAGGACCGTCATGATGGTGAGCGGGCCCGGATAAAACTACGTGCCGGGAATCGGAGCCATTCCCTGTTCACCTTGGGGTGCGACAGGGATGTCCTCTGGCTCCAATATTATTTAACATCTATTTCGACCACGTAGTTCGTGAAGCCTTCAGTAGCTGTACCGGAGGAATTTCCATCTGGTACAGATACAATGTGAGGCTGACCGATGCCAGGGTACGGTCAAGGGATGGCTCCCTATTGGTCAACCACGTTACGTATGCCGACGACCTGGTAATTGCGGCTCACTCAGAGGAGGAGTTGGAGGCGCTGCGGCTGAAACTGGAGTGTGCCACTAAGAGGTGGCGCCTTACCATCAGCCCCACCAAAACGAAGAACCTGCCTGGGTATTTTGTACCATCGGACACTCCACCCCCACAATTCCCAATATGTGATGGGGCAGTTGTCGAGAGAGTGGAAAGTTTCCCATACCTGGGCAGTGTGCTCATGACCGGCTCCGGTTTAACAGCAGAGGTCTCACTCCGAATCAGTCGAGCGGCAATATCTTTTAATTGGATGCGTAACGCTGTGTGGAAGCTACGTGGTCTGTCGCTCCGCACGAAGCTTCGGGTCTTCTCAGCCACAGTCATTCCCTGTGTTCTCTACGCTTGCGAAACGTGGACCCCCCTAATGGAACATCTTCGTCGGTTAGAAACATTTAGACTGGCCTGCCTACGATCAATCTTGGGTTTAACCAGGCTGGATTGTGTGAGGAGCTCACAAATCCTCGAAAGATCTGGACAAAGTCCCATCGGTGAGCACCTCCGGCAAGCAAGGCTGCGTTGGCTGGGCCATGTTGCCCGCATGTCCAGCCACCGCATGCCTAAACAGCTTTTGTTCTGCTGGATCGAGGGGGCTAAACGGGCGCGGCATGGGCTAGAGAAGAGATGGAGTGATGTGGTACAGGAGGATGTGGAGCTGGTACCAGCGGTGTCAAGATCGGCCTCTGTGGAGGAGGCTCGTGAAGGACGCTACTGGGCAGTTGGAGGCAGTCGCTCACAACAACGAGCGGAGCGCCGGGTGGCTAAAGCACAGCAAGTTGGCACAGTAGGGGGCACAGGTGGTGCATGAGCCAGTCATCTCGGTCATCTCAGTCAGTATACCCGTGGCACCTGCTGGGTATGCCTCATTACATCCTGCCAGCGGGCGTTCGACACTTCACGTGGTAGCCTCAAGGTGCACATAGCCTGGCACAAGCGTCGTGGTGACGTCACCGCCACTGAGTGGCGAATGGCGGTTGTCGTTATTGATGATGGTAATGGTGGTGCTGATGGTGGTGCTGATGGTGGTGATGGTGGTGGTGATGATGGTGGTGGTGGTGATGGTGAGTGATGGTGTAGCTACGCTGGGTGAGTGATGGTGTTGCTACGCTGGTGATGGTGTAGCTACGCTGGTGATGGTGTGGCTATGCTGGGTGAGTGATGGTGTAGCTACACTGGGTAATGGTGTAGCTACACTTGTGATGGTGTAGCTACACTGGGTGAGTGATGGTGTAGCTACACTGGGTTATGGTGTAGCTACGCTGGTGATGGTGTAGCTACACTGGGTGAGTGATGGTGTAGCTACACTGGGTGATGGTGTAGCTACACTGGGTGAGTGATGGTGTAGCTACGCTGGTAATGGTGTAGCTACACTGGGTGGGTGATGCTGTAGCTACACTGGTGATGGTGTAGCTACACTGGGTGAGTGATGGTGTAGCTATGCTGGTGATGGTGTAGCTACACTGGTGGTGGTGTAGATACACTGGGTGAGTGATGGTGTAGCTACACTGGGTGAGTGAAGGTGTAGCTACACTGGGTGAGTGATGGTGTAGCTACACTGGGTGAGTGATGGTGTAGCTACACTGGGTGATGGTGTAGCTACACTGGGTGAGTGATGGTGTAGCTGCGCTGGTGATGTTGTAGCTACACTGGGTGAGTGATGGTGTAGCTATGCTGGTGATGGTGTAGCTACACTGGGTGAGTGATGGTGTAGCTACGCTGGTGATGGTGTAGCTACACTGGGTGAGTGATGGTGTAGCTACACTGGTGATGGTGTAGCTACACTGGGTGAGTGATGGTGTTGCTACGCTGGTGATGGTGTAGCTACGCTGGTGATGGTGTGGCTATGCTGGGTGAGTGATGGTGTAGCTACACTGGGTAATGGTGTAGCTACACTTGTGATGGTGTAGCTACACTGGGTGAGTGATGGTGTAGCTACACTGGGTGATGGTGTAGCTACACTGGGTGAGTGATGATGTAGATATGCTGGTGATGGTGTAGCTACACTGGTGGTGGTGTAGATACACTGGGTGAGTGATGGTGTAGCTACACTGGGTCAGTGAAGGTGTAGCTACACTGGGTGAGTGATGGTGTAGCTACACTGGGTGAGTGATGGTGTAGCTACACTGGGTGAGTGATGGTGTAGCTACACTGGGTGATGGTGTAGCTACACTGGGTGAGTGATGGTGTAGCTACGCTGGTGATGTTGTAGCTACACTGGGTGAGTGATGGTGTAGCTACACTGGTGATGGTGTAGCTACACTGGGTGAGTGATGGTGTAGCTACACTGGTGATGGTGTAGCTATGCTGGTGATGGTGTAGCTACACTGGGTGAGTGATGGTGTAGCTACGCTGGTGATGGTGTAGCTACACTGGGTGAGTGATGGTGTAGCTACACTAGGTGAGTGATGGTGTAGCTACGCTGGTGATGGTGTAGCTACACTGGGTGAGTGATGGTGTAGCTACACTAGGTGAGTGATGGTGTAGCTACGCTGGTGATGGTGTAGCTACACTAGGTGAATGATGGTGTAGCTACACTGGTGATGGTGTAGCTACACTGGGTGAGTGATGGTGTAGCTACACTGGTGATGGTGTAGCTACACTGGGTGGGTGATGCTGTAGCTACACTGGGTGATGGTGTAGCTTTGCTGGTGATGGTGTAGCTACACTGGGTGAGTGATGGTGTAGCTACGCTGGTGATGGTGTAGCTACACTGGGTGAGTGATGGTGTAGCTACGCTGGTGATGGTGTAGCTACACTGGGTGAGTGATGGTGTAGCTACACTGGGTGATGGTGTAGCTACACTAGGTGAGTGATGGTGTAGCTACACTGGTGATGGTGTAGCTACACTGGGTGAGTGATGGTCTAGCTACGCTGGTGATGGTGTAGCTACACTGGGTGAGTGATGGTGTAGCTACACTGGTGATGGTGTAGCTACACTGGGTGATGGTGTAGCTACACTGGGTGAGTGATGGTGTAGCTACACTGGTGATGGTGTAGCTACACTGGGTGAGTGATGGTGTAGCTACACTGGTGATGGTGTAGCTACACTGGGTTGGTGATGCTGTAGCTACACTGGGTGATGGTGTAGCTATGCTGGTGATGGTGTAGCTACACTGGGTGGGTGATGGTGTAGCTACACTGGTGATGGTGTAGCTACACTGGGTGGGTGATGCTGTAGCTTCACTGGGTGATGGTGTAGCTATGCTGGTGATGGTGTAGCTACACTGGGTGAGTGATGGTGTAGCTACACTGGTGATGGTGTAGCTACACTGGGTGAGTGATGGTGTAGCTACACTGGGTGAGTGATGGTGTAGCTACACTGATTGGGTGATGGTGTAGCTACGCTGGTGATGGTGTAGCTACACTGGGTGAGTGATGGTGTAGCTACACTGGGTGAGTGATGGTGTAGCTACACTGGTGATGGTGTAGCTACACTGGGTGATGGTGTAAATACACTGGGTGAGTGATGGTGTAGCTACGCTGGTGATGGTGTAGCTACACTGGGTGAGTGATTGTGTAGCTACACTGGTGATGGTGTAGCTACACTTGTGATGGTGTAGCTACACTGATTGGGTGATGGTCTAGGTACACTGGTGATGGTGTAGCTACACTGGGTGAGTGATGGTGTAGCTACACTGGTGATGGTGTAGCTACACTGGGTGATGGTGTAGCTACACTGGGTGAGTGATGGTGTAGCTACGCTGGTGATGTTGTAGCTACACTGGGTGAGTGATGGTGTAGCTACACTGGTGATGGTGTAGCTACACTTGTGATGGTGTAGCTACACTGGTGATTGTGTAGCTATGCTGGTGATGGTGTAGCTACACTGGGTGGGTGATGGTGTAGCTACACTGGTGATGGTGTAGCTACACTGGGTGAGTGATGGTGTAGCTACGCTGGTGATGGTGTAGCTACACTGGGTGAGTGATGGTGTAGCTACACTGGGTGAGTGATGGTGTAGCTACGCTGGTGATGGTGTAGCTACACTGGGTGAGTGATGGTGTAGCTACACTGGTGATGGTGTAGCTACACTGGGTGAGTGATGGTGTAGCTACGCTGGTGATGGTGTAGCTACACTGGGTGAGTGATCGTCTAGCTACACTGGGTGAGTGTTGGTGTAGCTACACTGGTGATGGTGTAGCCACACTGGGTGATGGTGTAGCTACACTGGGTGAGTGATGGTGTAGCTACGCTGGTGATGGTGTAGCTACACTGGGTGAGTGATGGTGTAGCTACACTGGTGATGGTGTAGCTACACTTGTGATGGTGTAGCTACACTGGTGATGGTGTAGCTATGCTGGTGATGGTGTAGCTACACTGGGTGGGTGATGGTGTAGCTACACTGGTGATGGTGTAGCTACACTGGGTGAGTGATGGTGTTGCTACGTTGGTGATGGTGTAGCTACGCTGGTGATGGTGTGGCTATGCTGGGTGAGTGAAGGTGTAGCTACACTGGGTGAGTGATGGTGTAGCTACACTGGGTGAGTGATGGTGTAGCTACACTGGGTGATGGTGTAGCTACACTGGGTGAGTGATGGTGTAGCTACGCTGGTGATGTTGTAGCTACACTGGGTGAGTGATGGTGTAGCTATGCTGGTGATGGTGTAGCTACACTGGGTGAGTGATGGTGTAGCTACGCTGGTGATGGTGTAGCTACACTGGGTGAGTGATGGTGTAGCTACACTGGTGATGGTGTAGCTACACTGGGTGAGTGATGGTGTAGCTACACTGGTGATGTTGTAGCTACACTGGGTTGGTGATGCTGTAGCTACACTGGGTGATGGTGTAGCTATGCTGGTGATGGTGTAGCTACACTGGGTGGGTGATGGTGTAGCTACACTGGTGATGGTGTAGCTACACTGGGTGGGTGATGCTGTAGCTTCACTGGGTGATGGTGTAGCTATGCTGGTGATGGTGTAGCTACACTGGGTGAGTGATGGTGTAGCTACACTGGTGATGGTGTAGCTACACTGGGTGAGTGATGGTGTAGCTACACTGGGTGAGTGATGGTGTAGCTACACTGATTGGGTGATGGTGTAGCTACGCTGGTGATGGTGTAGCTACACTGGGTGAGTGATGGTGTAGCTACACTGGGTGAGTGATGGTGTAGCTACACTGGTGATGGTGTAGCTACACTGGGTGATGGTGTAAATACACTGGGTGAGTGATGGTGTAGCTACGCTGGTGATGGTGTAGCTACACTGGGTGAGTGATTGTGTAGCTACACTGGTGATGGTGTAGCTACACTTGTGATGGTGTAGCTACACTGATTGGGTGATGGTCTAGGTACACTGGTGATGGTGTAGCTACACTGGGTGAGTGATGGTGTAGCTACACTGGTGATGGTGTAGCTACACTGGGTGATGGTGTAGCTACACTGGGTGAGTGATGGTGTAGCTACGCTGGTGATGTTGTAGCTACACTGGGTGAGTGATGGTGTAGCTACACTGGTGATGGTGTAGCTACACTTGTGATGGTGTAGCTACACTGGTGATTGTGTAGCTATGCTGGTGATGGTGTAGCTACACTGGGTGGGTGATGGTGTAGCTACACTGGTGATGGTGTAGCTACACTGGGTGAGTGATGGTGTAGCTACGCTGGTGATGGTGTAGCTACACTGGGTGAGTGATGGTGTAGCTACACTGGGTGAGTGATGGTGTAGCTACGCTGGTGATGGTGTAGCTACACTGGGTGAGTGATGGTGTAGCTACACTGGTGATGGTGTAGCTACACTGGGTGAGTGATGGTGTAGCTACGCTGGTGATGGTGTAGCTACACTGGGTGAGTGATCGTCTAGCTACACTGGGTGAGTGTTGGTGTAGCTACACTGGTGATGGTGTAGCCACACTGGGTGATGGTGTAGCTACACTGGGTGAGTGATGGTGTAGCTACGCTGGTGATGGTGTAGCTACACTGGGTGAGTGATGGTGTAGCTACACTGGTGATGGTGTAGCTACACTTGTGATGGTGTAGCTACACTGGTGATGGTGTAGCTATGCTGGTGATGGTGTAGCTACACTGGGTGGGTGATGGTGTAGCTACACTGGTGATGGTGTAGCTACACTGGGTGAGTGATGGTGTTGCTACGTTGGTGATGGTGTAGCTACGCTGGTGATGGTGTGGCTATGCTGGGTGAGTGAAGGTGTAGCTACACTGGGTGAGTGATGGTGTAGCTACACTGGGTGAGTGATGGTGTAGCTACACTGGGTGATGGTGTAGCTACACTGGGTGAGTGATGGTGTAGCTACGCTGGTGATGTTGTAGCTACACTGGGTGAGTGATGGTGTAGCTATGCTGGTGATGGTGTAGCTACACTGGGTGAGTGATGGTGTAGCTACGCTGGTGATGGTGTAGCTACACTGGGTGAGTGATGGTGTAGCTACACTGGTGATGGTGTAGCTACACTGGGTGAGTGATGGTGTTGCTACGCTGGTGATGGTGTAGCTACGCTGGTGATGGTGTGGCTATGCTGGGTGAGTGATGGTGTAGCTACACTGGGTAATGGTGTAGCTACACTTGTGATGGTGTAGCTACACTGGGTGAGTGATGGTGTAGCTACACTGGGTTATGGTGTAGCTACGCTGGTGATGGTGTAGCTACACTGGGTGAGTGATGGTGTAGCTACACTGGGTGATGGTGTAGCTACACTGGGTGAGTGATGATGTAGCTATGCTGGTGATGGTTTAGCTACACTGGTGGTGGTGTAGATACACTGGGTGAGTGATGGTGTAGCTACACTGGGTCAGTGAAGGTGTAGCTACACTGGGTGAGTGATGGTGTAGCTACACTGGGTGAGTGATGGTGTAGCTACACTGGGTGAGTGATGGTGTAGCTACACTGGGTGATGGTGTAGCTACACTGGGTGAGTGATGGTGTAGCTACGCTGGTGATGTTGTAGCTACACTGGGTGAGTGATGGTGTAGCTACACTGGTGATGGTGTAGCTACACTTGTGATGGTGTAGCTACACTGGTGATTGTGTAGCTATGCTGGTGATGGTGTAGCTACACTGGGTGGGTGATGGTGTAGCTACACTGGTGATGGTGTAGCTACACTGGGTGAGTGATGGTGTAGCTACGCTGGTGATGGTGTAGCTACACTGGGTGAGTGATGGTGTAGCTACACTGGGTGAGTGATGGTGTAGCTACGCTGGTGATGGTGTAGCTACACTGGGTGAGTGATGGTGTAGCTACACTGGTGATGGTGTAGCTACACTGGGTGAGTGATGGTGTAGCTACGCTGGTGATGGTGTAGCTACACTGGGTGAGTGATCGTCTAGCTACACTGGGTGAGTGTTGGTGTAGCTACACTGGTGATGGTGTAGCCACACTGGGTGATGGTGTAGCTACACTGGGTGAGTGATGGTGTAGCTACGCTGGTGATGGTGTAGCTACACTGGGTGAGTGATGGTGTAGCTACACTGGTGATGGTGTAGCTACACTTGTGATGGTGTAGCTACACTGGTGATGGTGTAGCTATGCTGGTGATGGTGTAGCTACACTGGGTGGGTGATGGTGTAGCTACACTGGTGATGGTGTAGCTACACTGGGTGAGTGATGGTGTTGCTACGTTGGTGATGGTGTAGCTACGCTGGTGATGGTGTGGCTATGCTGGGTGAGTGAAGGTGTAGCTACACTGGGTGAGTGATGGTGTAGCTACACTGGGTGAGTGATGGTGTAGCTACACTGGGTGATGGTGTAGCTACACTGGGTGAGTGATGGTGTAGCTACGCTGGTGATGTTGTAGCTACACTGGGTGAGTGATGGTGTAGCTATGCTGGTGATGGTGTAGCTACACTGGGTGAGTGATGGTGTAGCTACGCTGGTGATGGTGTAGCTACACTGGGTGAGTGATGGTGTAGCTACACTGGTGATGGTGTAGCTACACTGGGTGAGTGATGGTGTAGCTACACTGGTGATGTTGTAGCTACACTGGGTTGGTGATGCTGTAGCTACACTGGGTGATGGTGTAGCTATGCTGGTGATGGTGTAGCTACACTGGGTGGGTGATGGTGTAGCTACACTGGTGATGGTGTAGCTACACTGGGTGGGTGATGCTGTAGCTTCACTGGGTGATGGTGTAGCTATGCTGGTGATGGTGTAGCTACACTGGGTGAGTGATGGTGTAGCTACACTGGTGATGGTGTAGCTACACTGGGTGAGTGATGGTGTAGCTACACTGGGTGAGTGATGGTGTAGCTACACTGATTGGGTGATGGTGTAGCTACGCTGGTGATGGTGTAGCTACACTGGGTGAGTGATGGTGTAGCTACACTGGGTGAGTGATGGTGTAGCTACACTGGTGATGGTGTAGCTACACTGGGTGATGGTGTAAATACACTGGGTGAGTGATGGTGTAGCTACGCTGGTGATGGTGTAGCTACACTGGGTGAGTGATTGTGTAGCTACACTGGTGATGGTGTAGCTACACTTGTGATGGTGTAGCTACACTGATTGGGTGATGGTCTAGGTACACTGGTGATGGTGTAGCTACACTGGGTGAGTGATGGTGTAGCTACACTGGTGATGGTGTAGCTACACTGGGTGATGGTGTAGCTACACTGGGTGAGTGATGGTGTAGCTACGCTGGTGATGTTGTAGCTACACTGGGTGAGTGATGGTGTAGCTACACTGGTGATGGTGTAGCTACACTTGTGATGGTGTAGCTACACTGGTGATTGTGTAGCTATGCTGGTGATGGTGTAGCTACACTGGGTGGGTGATGGTGTAGCTACACTGGTGATGGTGTAGCTACACTGGGTGAGTGATGGTGTAGCTACGCTGGTGATGGTGTAGCTACACTGGGTGAGTGATGGTGTAGCTACACTGGGTGAGTGATGGTGTAGCTACGCTGGTGATGGTGTAGCTACACTGGGTGAGTGATGGTGTAGCTACACTGGTGATGGTGTAGCTACACTGGGTGAGTGATGGTGTAGCTACGCTGGTGATGGTGTAGCTACACTGGGTGAGTGATCGTCTAGCAACACTGGGTGAGTGTTGGTGTAGCTACACTGGTGATGGTGTAGCCACACTGGGTGATGGTGTAGCTACACTGTGTGAGTGATGGTGTAGCTACGCTGGTGATGGTGTAGCTACACTGGGTGAGTGATGGTGTAGCTACACTGGTGATGGTGTAGCTACACTTGTGATGGTGTAGCTACACTGGTGATGGTGTAGCTATGCTGGTGATGGTGTAGCTACACTGGGTGGGTGATGGTGTAGCTACACTGGTGATGGTGTAGCTACACTGGGTGAGTGATGGTGTTGCTACGTTGGTGATGGTGTAGCTACGCTGGTGATGGTGTGGCTATGCTGGGTGAGTGATGGTGTAGCTACACTGGGTAATGGTGTAGCTACACTGGTGATGGTGTAGCTACACTGAGTGAGTGATGGTGTAGCTACACTGGTGATGGTGTAGCTACACTGGGTGAGTGATGGTGTGGCTATGCTGGGTGAGTGATGGTGTAGCTACACTGGTGATGGTGTAGCTACACTGGTGATGGTGTAGCTACACTGGTGATGGTGTAGCTACACTGGGTGAGTGATGGTGTAGCTACACTGGTGATGGTGTAGCTACACTGGGTGGGTGATGCTGTAGCTTCACTGGGTGATGGTGTATCTTTGCTGGTGATGGTGTAGCTACACTGGGTGAGTGATGGTGTAGCTACGCTGGTGATGGTGTAGCTACACTGGGTGAGTGATGGTGTAGCTACGCTGGTGATGGTGTAGCTACACTGGGTGAGTGATGGTGTAGCTACACTGGTGATGGTGTAGCTACACTGGGTGATGGTGTAGCTACACTAGGTGAGTGATGGTGTAGCTACACTGGTGATGGTGTAGCTACACTGGGTGAGTGATGGTGTAGCTACGCTGGTGATGGTGTAGCTACACTGGGTGAGTGATGGTGTAGCTACACTGGTGATGGTGTAGCTACACTGGGTGATGGTGTAGCTACACTGGGTGAGTGATGGTGTAGCTACACTGGTGATGGTGTAGCTACACTGGGTGAGTGATGGTGTAGCTACACTGGTGATGGTGTAGCTACACTGGGTTGGTGATGCTGTAGCTACACTGGGTGATGGTGTAGCTATGCTGGTGATGGTGTAGCTACACTGGGTGGGTGATGGTGTAGCTACACTGGTGATGGTGTAGCTACACTGGGTGGGTGATGCTGTAGCTTCACTGGGTGATGGTGTAGCTATGCTGGTGATGGTGTAGCTACACTGGGTGAGTGATGGTGTAGCTACACTGGTGATGGTGTAGCTACACTGGGTGAGTGATGGTGTAGCTACACTGGGTGAGTGATGGTGTAGCTACACTGATTGGGTGATGGTGTAGCTACGCTGGTGATGGTGTAGCTACACTGGGTGAGTGATGGTGTAGCTACACTGGGTGAGTGATGGTGTAGCTACACTGGTGATGGTGTAGCTACACTGGGTGATGGTGTAAATACACTGGGTGAGTGATGGTGTAGCTACGCTGGTGATGGTGTAGCTACACTGGGTGAGTGATTGTGTAGCTACACTGGTGATGGTGTAGCTACACTTGTGATGGTGTAGCTACACTGATTGGGTGATGGTCTAGGTACACTGGTGATGGTGTAGCTACACTGGGTGAGTGATGGTGTAGCTACACTGGTGATGGTGTAGCTACACTGGGTGATGGTGTAGCTACACTGGGTGAGTGATGGTGTAGCTACGCTGGTGATGTTGTAGCTACACTGGGTGAGTGATGGTGTAGCTACACTGGTGATGGTGTAGCTACACTTGTGATGGTGTAGCTACACTGGTGATTGTGTAGCTATGCTGGTGATGGTGTAGCTACACTGGGTGGGTGATGGTGTAGCTACACTGGTGATGGTGTAGCTACACTGGGTGAGTGATGGTGTAGCTACGCTGGTGATGGTGTAGCTACACTGGGTGAGTGATGGTGTAGCTACACTGGGTGAGTGATGGTGTAGCTACGCTGGTGATGGTGTAGCTACACTGGGTGAGTGATGGTGTAGCTACACTGGTGATGGTGTAGCTACACTGGGTGAGTGATGGTGTAGCTACGCTGGTGATGGTGTAGCTACACTGGGTGAGTGATCGTCTAGCTACACTGGGTGAGTGTTGGTGTAGCTACACTGGTGATGGTGTAGCCACACTGGGTGATGGTGTAGCTACACTGGGTGAGTGATGGTGTAGCTACGCTGGTGATGGTGTAGCTACACTGGGTGAGTGATGGTGTAGCTACACTGGTGATGGTGTAGCTACACTTGTGATGGTGTAGCTACACTGGTGATGGTGTAGCTATGCTGGTGATGGTGTAGCTACACTGGGTGGGTGATGGTGTAGCTACACTGGTGAACGTGTAGCTACACTGGGTGAGTGATGGTGTTGCTACGTTGGTGATGGTGTAGCTACGCTGGTGATGGTGTGGCTATGCTGGGTGAGTGATGGTGTAGCTACACTGGGTAATGGTGTAGCTACACTGGTGATGGTGTAGCTACACTGAGTGAGTGATGGTGTAGCTACACTGGTGATGGTGTAGCTACACTGGGTGAGTGATGGTGTGGCTATGCTGGGTGAGTGATGGTGTAGCTACACTGGTGATGGTGTAGCTACACTGGTGATGGTGTAGCTACACTGGTGATGGTGTAGCTACACTGGGTGAGTGATGGTGTAGCTACACTGGTGATGGTGTAGCTACACTGGGTGGGTGATGCTGTAGCTTCACTGGGTGATGGTGTAGCTTTGCTGGTGATGGTGTAGCTACACTGGGTGAGTGATGGTGTAGCTACGCTGGTGATGGTGTAGCTACACTGGGTGAGTGATGGTGTAGCTACACTGGGTGATGGTGTAGCTACACTAGGTGAGTGATGGTGTAGCTACACTGGGTGAGTGATGGTGTAGCTACGCTGGTGATGGTGTAGCAACACTGGTGATGGTGTAGCTACACTGGGTGAGTGATGGTGTAGCTACACTGGTGATGGTGTAGCTACACTTGTGATGGTGTAGCTACACTGGTGATGGTGTAGCTATGCTGGTGATGGTGTAGCTACACTGGGTGGGTGATGGTGTAGCTACACTGGTGATGGTGTAGCTACACTGGGTGAGTGATGGTGTTGCTACGTTGGTGATGGTGTAGCTACGCTGGTGATGGTGTGGCTATGCTGGGTGAGTGATGGTGTAGCTACACTGGGTAATGGTGTAGCTACACTGGTGATGGTGTAGCTACACTGAGTGAGTGATGGTGTAGCTACACTGGTGATGGTGTAGCTACACTGGGTGAGTGATGGTGTGGCTATGCTGGGTGAGTGATGGTGTAGCTACACTGGTGATGGTGTAGCTACACTAGGTGATGGTGTAGCTACACTGGTGATGGTGTAGCTACACTGGGTGAGTGATGGTGTAGCTACACTGGTGATGGTGTAGCTACACTGGGTGGGTGATGCTGTAGCTTCACTGGGTGATGGTGTAGCTTTGCTGGTGATGGTGTAGCTACACTGGGTGAGTGATGGTGTAGCTACGCTGGTGATGGTGTAGCTACACTGGGTGAGTGATGGTGTAGCTACACTGGGTGATGGTGTAGCTACACTAGGTGAGTGATGGTGTAGCTACACTGGGTGAG
The DNA here is from genome assembly GCF_048934315.1 of Petromyzon marinus. NCBI lineage: Eukaryota > Metazoa > Chordata > Hyperoartia > Petromyzontiformes > Petromyzontidae > Petromyzon > Petromyzon marinus. The sequence continues at coordinate 5,143,673 of NC_133690.1, read as the reverse complement.
TGATGGTGCAGCTACGCTGGTGATGGTGTAGCAACACTGGTGATGGTGTAGCTACACTGGGTGAGTGATGGTGTAGCTACACTGGTGATGGTGTAGCTACACTTGTGATGGTGTAGCTACACTGGGTGAGTGATGGTGTAGCTACACTGGGTGAGTGATGGTGTAGCTACACTGGTGATGGTGTAGCTACACTGGGTTGGTGATGCTGTAGCTACACTGGGTGATGGTGTAGCTATGCTGGTGATGGTGTAGCTACACTGGGTGGGTGATGGTGTAGCTACACTGGTGATGGTGTAGCTACACTGGGTGGGTGATGCTGTAGCTACACTGGGTGATGGTGTAGCTATGCTGGTGATGGTGTAGCTACACTGGGTGAGTGATGGTGTAGCTACGCTGGTGATGGTGTAGCTACACTGGGTGAGTGATGGTGTAGCTACACTGGGTGAGTGATGGTGTAGCTACACTGGTGATGGTGTAGCTACACTTGTGATGGTGTAGCTACACTGATTGGGTGATGGTGTAGGTACACTGGTGATGGTGTAGCTACACTGGGTGAGTGATGGTGTAGCTACACTGGTGATGGTGTAGCTACGCTCTTGATGGTGTAGCTACACTGGGTGAGTGATGGTGTAGCTACACTGGTGATGGTGTAGCTACACTGGGTGAGTGATGGTGTAGCTACACTGGTGATGGTGTAGCTACGCTGGTGATGGTGTAGCTACACTGGGTGAGTGATGGTGTAGCTACACTGGTGATGGTGTAGCTACACTGGGTGAGTGATGGTGTAGCTACACTGGGTGAGTGATGGTGTAGCTACACTGGGTGAGTGATGGTGTAGCTACACTGGGTGATGGTGTAGATACACTGGGTGAGTGATGGTGTAGCTACGCTGGTGATGGTGTAGCTACACTGGGTGAGTGATGGTGTAGCTACACTGGTGATGGTGTAGCTACACTTGTGATGGTGTAGCTACACTGATTGGGTGATGGTGTAGGTACACTGGTGATGGTGTAGCTACACTGGGTGAGTGATGGTGTAGCTACACTGGTGATGGTGTAGCTACACTGGGTGGGTGATGGTGTAGCTACACTGGTGATGGTTTAGCTACTCTGGTGATGGTGTAGCTACACTGGGTGGGTGATGGTGTAGCTACACTGGTGATGGTGTAGCTACACTGGTGATGGTGTAGCTACACTGGGTGAGTCATGGCGTAGCTACACTGGGTGAGTGATGGTGTAGCTACACTGGGTGAGTGATGGTGTAGCTACGCTCTTGATGGTGTAGCTACACTGAGTGAGTGATGGTGTAGCTACACTGGTGATGGTGTAGCTACACTGGGTGGGTGATGGTGTAGCTACACTGGTGATGGTTTAGCTACTCTGGTGATGGTGTAGCTACACTGGGTGAGTGATGGTGTAGCTACACTGAGTGGGTGATGGTGTAGCTACACTGGTGATGGTGTAGCTACACTGGGTGGGTGATGGTGTAGCTACACTGGTGATGGTTTAGCTACTCTGGTGATGGTGTAGCTACACTGGGTGAGTGATGGTGTAGCTACACTGAGTGGGTGATGGTGTAGCTACGCTCTTGATGGTGTAGCTACACTGAGTGAGTGATGGTGTAGCTACACTGGGTGAGTGATGGTGTAGCTACACTGGTGATGGTGTAGCTACACTGGGTGAGTGATGGTGTAGCTACACTGGTGATGGTGTAGCTACGCTGGTGATGGTGTAGCTACACTGGGTGAGTGATGGTGTAGCTACACTGATTGGGTGATGGTGTAGCTACGCTGGTGATGGTGTAGCTACACTGGGTGAGTGATGGTGTAGCTACACTGGTGATGGTGTAGCTACACTTGTGATGGTGTAGCTACACTGGGTGAGTGATGGTGTAGCTACACTGGGTGAGTGATGGTGTAGCTACACTGATTGGGTGATGGTGTAGCTACACTGGTGATGGTGTAGCTACACTGGGTGAGTGATGGTGTAGCTACACTGGTGATGGTTTAGCTACTCTGGTGATGGTGTAGCTACACTGGGTGAGTGATGGTGTAGCTACACTGGTGATGGTGTAGCTACGCTGGTGATGGTGTAGCTACACTGGGTGAGTGATGGTGTAGCTACGCTGGTGATGGTGTAGCTACACTGGGTGAGTGATGGTGTAGCTACACTGGGTGATTGATGGTGTAGCTACACTGAGTGAGTGATGGTGTAGCTACGCTGGTGATGGTGTAGCTACACTGGGTGAGTGATGGTGTAGCTACACTGGGTGAGTGATGGTGTAGCTACACTGGTGATGGTGTAGCTACACTGGTGATGGTGTAGCTACACTGGGTGAGTGATGGTGTAGCTACTCTGGTGATGGTGTAGCTACACTGGGTGAGTGATGGTGTAGCTACACTGGTGATGGTGTAGCTACACTGGGTTATGGTGTAGCTACACTGGGTGAGTGATGGTGTAGCTACACTGGGTGAGTGATGGTGTAGTTACGCTGGTGATGGTGTAGCTACACTGAGTGAGTGATGGTGTAGCTACACTGGGTGAGTGATGGTGTAGATACACTGGTGATGGTGTAGCTACACTCTGTGAGTGATGGTGTAGCTACACTCTGTGAGTGATGGTGTAGCTACACCGGCCTGCGATGTTGGTGTTGCTACACAGCACTTGCCCCAACAGTCTGTCTGAGGCTACACGGTGGGGGTGGGGGGGACCTTTGTCTTTGTGCCTGCAGGAGGGTCCCTTCGTCTGCATCTCGCTGGTGAGCTCTGTGGCGGAGTCGGACAGCGTCCACTCCATGCTGTGTAAGCCAACTGCTCACCGGGGTTCACGTCCACGCCAGCTCTCTGTGTTGTGTTGCATTGTGTTTCTAAGTTTACTGTGTGCTTGTTTTCTCGTTCACTCTTACCTGATGACGGTTGCTTGTGTTGCAATCGAAACGTCGGATACTATTATTATTGTTTGATTTTATTTCCTACGTGAATTTACCGAAAGAATCACGGAGCAAAAATTGTTTAGTTTTGTAGATGAGATGTAGGGAGGTCAGTGGGACCTTACCTAGTACGATAAAAATAGTTTAGTTTGTAGATGAGATGTTGAGACCTCAGTGGGACCTTACCTGGTTACAATAAAAATAGTTTATATTCATATTCTTATTTATTTCCGTAAAGTCACGTTATTGTTTCCCTTCAACGTGACTTAACCGAAAAAGAATATGAATTACTGCAGTCACGAAAGCTTTAAATAAAAAAAATAGTTTAGTTTGTAGATGAGATGTAGAGACCTCAGTGGGACCTTACCTGGTACAATAAAAATGACATCTGAAACGGCGCCTTGCGGCGACCGTGCCGACGCCATGCCCCGGTGTGCCGCAGGGAAGGAGTACGGTCGCGCCGACAGCCGCTGGCTTCACTCGGACCCCACCGTGGTGGCGCTCGAGATCCTGACGGTGGCGGTTGCGGGGCCCCTGGCGCTGCTGCTGGTGTTCGCCATCGTCCAGGACAAGCACTACCGGTAGGGGTCATGCCGCTCTACCGGTAGGGGTCACGCCACACTACCGGTATGGGTCACGCCGCTCTACCGGTAGGGGTCACGCCACACTACCGGTATGGGTCACGCCGCTCTACCGGTATGGGTCACGCCGCTCTACCGGTAGGGGGTCACGCCGCTCTACCGGTAGGGGTCATGCCGCACTACCGGTAGGGGTCACGCCACTCTACCGGTAGGGGGTCACGCCGCACTACCGGTAGGGGTCACGCCACACTACCGGTAGGGGTCACGCCACACTACCAGTAGGGGTCACGCCGCTCTACGGGTAGGGGTCACGCCGCACTACCGGTAGGGGTCACGCCACTCTACCGGTAGGGGTCACGCCGCTCTACCGGTAGGGGTCACGCCGCTCTACCGGTAGGGGGTCACGCCGCTCTACCGGTAGGGGTCACGCCGCTCTACCGGTAGGGGTCATGCCGCACTACCGGTAGGGGTCACGCCACTCTACCGGTAGGGGGTCACGCCGCACTACCGGTAGGGGTCACGCCACACTACCGGTAGGGGTCACGCCACACTACCAGTAGGGGTCACGCCTCACTACCGGTAGGGGGTCACGCAGCTCTACCGCTGGGGGGGCGCTGTGGGTGTCACCGTATCCGTGACGACGCTGTGGGGTGTCCATGTAACGACGCATCTCCACCAACACCACTAACCACGTTGTCTCCACCGCGCACTCACTCACCCACACCACCATCACCACCTCCGCCCACACCACTAACCCGCATCACCACTTCCGCCCACACCACCACCACCATCACCGCCTCCGCTCACACCACCACCACCACCACCGCCTCCGCTCACACCACCACCACCACCACCACCGCCTCCACCCACACCACCTCCACCGCCACGCTCCCCCCTCCCCTCCCCCGCCCGCCCGTAGCCACTTTGTACAGGTGTGCCTGTGCGTGTGCGAGCTGTACGTAGCCACTTTGTACAGGTGTGCCTGTGGGTGTGCGAGCTGTACGTAGCCACTTTGTACAGGTGTGCCTGTGCGTGTGCGAGCTGTACGTAGCCACTTTGTACAGGTGTGCCTGTGTGTGTGCGAGCTGTATGTAGCCACTTTGTACAGGTGTGCCTGTGCGTGTGCGAGCTGTACGTAGCCACTTTGTACAGGTGTGCCTGTGCGTGTGCGAGCTGTACGTAGCCACTTTGTACAGGTGTGCCTGTGCGTGTGCGAGCTGTACGTAGCCACTTTGTACAGGTGTGCCTGTGCGTGTGCGAGCTGTACGTAGACACTTTGTACAGGTGTGCCTGTGCGTGTGCGAGCTGTACGTAGCCACTTTGTACAGGTGTGCCTGTGCGTGTGCGAGCTGTACGTAGCCACTTTGTACAGGTGTGCCTGTGCGTGTGCGAGCTGTACGTAGCCACTTTGTACAGGTGTGCCTGTGCGTGAGCGAGCTGTACGTAGACACTTTGTACAGGTGTGCCTGTGCGTGTGCGAGCTGTACGTAGCCACTTTGTACAGGTGTGCCTGTGCGTGTGCGAGCTGTACGTAGCCACTTTGTACAGGTGTGCCTGTGCGTGTGCGAGCTGTACGTAGCCACTTTGTACAGGTGTGCCTGTGCGTGTGCGAGCTGTACGTAGCCACTTTGTACAAGTGTGCCTGTGCGTGTGCGAGCTGTACGTAGCCACTTTGTACAGGTGTGCCTGTGCGTGTGCGAGCTGTACGTAGCCACTTTGTACAGGTGTGCCTGTGCGTGTGCGAGCTGTACGTAGCCACTTTGTACAGGTGTGCCTGTGCGTGTGCGAGCTGTACGTAGCCACAGTGTACAGGTGTGCCTGTGCGTGTGCGAGCTGTACGTAGCCACAGTGTACAGGTGTGCCTGTGCGTGTGCGAGCTGTACGTAGCCACAGTGTACAGGTGTGCCTGTGCGTGTGCGAGCTGTACGTAGCCACTTTGTACAGGTGTGCCTGTGCGTGTGCGAGCTGTACGGCGGCTGGATGACGTCCGCCCCCGAGTGGCTGGCGGGCAGCGCCAGCCTGCGCACCGACAGCGCCGACCTCCTCTGGCTCTACCTCGTCTTCTTCGACGGCCTCTGGGTGCTGCTGCCCATTGTGCTGCTCGCCCAGTCCTGGGGGGCGCTCGCCGTCGCTCACCGGCCGCACGTGGCCAAGGCCGCCGGTGACGGCGGCGGCGGCAAGCGGAAGTGGCGATGAGCCGAGCCGGAAGCCGGTGCTGGCGCGACCGTTGGAGGAGATTTCCCGTAGTCCGTCCGCCCGCCCAATTTTTTTTTGATTGGCGCGAGAGAAATGAAAATTTAAAAAAAGTAAAAAAAACGAGCGATCGAATGCCGACGGGTACCAACCACCCTTCGTCTCCCCAATCGAAACATTTCCCCGCCCCCCCTCCCCCCACCCCAGTGGTGCCCTCGCCAAAATGCACATCGGAAGAGCTGTGGTGAAAGAGAGGAGGGCGGGGAGAGAGGAGAGAGGAGAGAGAGAGAGAGAGACGATTTTGCTGAAAATAACGTGCGCGTTACGCCGTGCCGCATTGCCGCGAGTAAAAAACGCCCGACGTGAATCGCCTCGACATCGTGATGGGACTGTTGTGCTCTTTGTGGTTCTTTCGGTAAAAGTTCACGCAGGTAGGATAAAAAAATTGAAATAGATCTCGACGTAAATCGCTCGCGACAAATTTGTGAGCCACGGCCCTCGCCGAGCTCACGTTTAATGTCGGCTGCCCCGCCCACATTTAATGTCGGCTGCCCCGCCCACATTTAATGTCGGCTGCCCCGCCCACATTTAATGTCGGCTGCCCCACCCACATTTAATGTCGGCTGCCCCGCCCACATTTAATGTCGGCTGCCCCGCCCACATTTAATGTCAGCTGCCCCGCCCACATTTAATGTCGGCTGCCCCACCCACATTTAATGTCAGCTGCCCCGCTCATCTCTAAACCTTCATAAACAGGCGGCCTCAGCAGATTTCCCCCTCTCGGCCCCCCCTGAAATTTTGGGAAAGTCGGTAATCGGGATAACCGGATATCCGGCTGCTGCAAAATGCTGCAGGCTGCCACCTTGTGCTGCCCTGCAGACTGCCACCTTGTGTGCTGCCCTGCAGGCTGCCACCTTGTGCTGCCCTGCAGGCTGCCACCTTGTGCTGCCCTGCAGGCTGCCACCTCGTGCTGGCCTGCAGGCTGCCATCTTGTGCTGCCCTGCAGGCTGCTTGAGCGGCAGCCTTTCGAACTCATCGAACTTATCAGCCACATCAGCGGCTCCGACCTATTAATAAACTCCGAGTTCAAATCCAAGACAATTTGTTTTACGCATTTTGTGGCGCCCACTGGAAAACATTACACTGGATATCTCAGAATATTGAAGTCAACCCCCCCCCGCTCCCCCCCCCCCCCAAAGTCAACATCCTGGCTCCGCCCCTGATCACCGGGCCCCGCTAGCTCGACAGCCTGTCAACTGTACTAGCTAGGTAGTGCCGCTGAGAGTAGGCACGGCTGTGTGTGAGATATACATAAAGAGTGTGCACCCACGTAGGGTGCGTGCAGTCCCCTTCGCGTGCAAGAGTAAAGAAGGCGCCTCCAATGATTCCTGTCTCCGAACTGCGTCACGACACTGACGTAATGACGACTCGACACACTTCCCTTGAGATGGCATCTCATTGAAGACACGTTCACTTGGCATCAGGCGGAGACCTCCACCGCAACAGCCCCGAGTCTCCCGCGCATCTCCCTTATATACCAACACGAGGCCACGCCCCTTTTCTCGATCATTCTCGCCGACTCTGGACGCTCCATCTACCGGGGGACTCCACCGTTCACTTCAGTCACATGACCATGCCCCCCTTCCCGAACCTTCTCGCTGACTCTGGACGCTCGCTCTCCCGGTAGACTCCACCGTTCTCTTCCGTCACATGACCACGCCCCCCCTCATCGATGATTCCCGTAGCTACCGGTCCCTTCGTACACCACGACTGGTTCACTTCACAAGGGCCAATTAACTTCCACAAGCTCGACCGATCCCCACCACGGACGGTGCAACTTAGGCGATGTCTGCAGCTGCACCCGCGGACAATGCCCCGACAGCCCAGAGAGGCACGTGCTGGCACCGCTTTGCGCCCCACTCATTAGCGGCCCGTGGCCCCCGGCCGGTGATTTCCCTCGCCGCAGCACGTGCCTTCGACACCCGCCCCGAGCGCAACCTGCCGCATTTGTTTTCCTCGAAGCCACAACCAGTTCAGCGCTATGGGTGCTCCCGCGCGCACATCGGAGAGGGGACGAAGGAAAGAAACTCGACAACGCATCCAAAGACTCGCCCACACGCGGAAGTGGCATGCGCCGGCCACCGTCACCCCGTTCAGTTTACGGAAGCCGACACAGATGCCCCAGGACTATCGTCTGACTTCTCCATCAGCACCACGGGGGGCATTCCCGCGGAACGGTCGACGGCGGAATTGTGTCCGCCGTCGACAGCGTGCCCACCGCCTGTTCACACGTCCCTCCTCATCCGATGTGAGTTCCGCGAGCAGGGCTGCGGACCCGTATCAATGTGGTGCAGCGATATTTGAATGTGGGTGAAAGGACGGCTGTGGCCCCGGCGGGTACCGTGTTGGCCCATGTGATGTCCGCGGGTCAGATGGAACGTGGGCAGAGGCCCTTCATAACGAGAATCCCGATTTGGCTAAGGCACAACCGGGCGAATTGAAGTCGCAGTCGCTGCAATTTCAGATGTCCCGGCAAGAGCAAGTTCGACATCGGTCGCACTTCGGAAACGGCTCTTGGCCCGCTTTTAGGATCGTCTGTGCCAGGCTAGGTGCAGGAAGAGGTCACGTGACAGACCCAGCAGGTGTCCTGGGTTGACTGCTGTGCCAGGCTAGGTGCAGGAAGAGGTCACGGGGCAGATCCAGCAGGTGCCCATGGGTTGACTGCTGTGCCAGGATAGGTGCAGGAGGAGGTCACGGGACAGACCCAGCAGGTGCCGTGGGTTGACTGCTGTGCCAGGCTAGGTGCAGGAGGAGGTCACGGGACAGACCCTGCAGGTGCCCGTGGTTGACTGCTGTGCCAGGCTAGGTGCAGGAGGAGGTTACGGGACAGACCCTGTAGGTGCCGTGGGTTGACTGCTGTGGCAGGCTAGGTGCAGGAGGAGGTCACGGGACAGACCCTGTAGGTGCCAGTGGGTTGACTGCTGTGCCAGGCTAGGTGCAGGAGGAGGTCACGGAACAGACCATGCAGGTGCCCGTGGGTTGACTGCTGTGCCAGGCTAGGTGCAGGAGGATGTCACGGGACAGACCCTGCAGGTGCCCGTGGGTTGACTGCTGTGCCAGGCTAGGTGCAGGAGGAGGTCACTGGACAGACCCAGCAGGTGCCGTGGGTTGACTGCTGTGCCAGTCTAGGTGCAGGAGGAGGTCACGGAACAGACCCTGCAGGTGCCCGTGGGTTGACTGCTGTGCCAGGCTAGGTGCAGGACGAGGTCACGGGACAGACCCTGCAGGTGCTGTGGGTTGGCTGCTGTGCCAGGCTAGGTGCAGGACGAGGTCACGGGACAGACCCAGCAGGTGCCCATGGGTTGACTGCTGTGCCAGGCTAGGTGCAGGAGGAGGTCACGGGGCAGATCCAGCAGGTGCTGTGGGTTGACTGCTGTGCCAGGCTAGGTGCAGGAGGAGGTCGCGGGACAGATCCTGCAGGTGCCGTGGGTTGACTGCTGTGCAAGTCTAGGTGCAGGAGGAGGTCACTGGACAGACCCAGCAGGTGCCGTGGGTTGACTGCTGTGCCAGTCTAGGTGCAGGAGGAGGTCACGGAACAGACCCTGCAGGTGCCCGTGGGTTGACTGCTGTGCCAGGCTAGGTGCAGGACGAAGTCACGGGACAGACCCTGCAGGTGCTGTGGGTTGGCTGCTGTGCCAGGCTAGGTGCAGGACGAGGTCACGGGACAGACCCAGCAGGTGCCCATGGGTTGACTGCTGTGCCAGGCTAGGTGCAGGAGGAGGTCACGGGGCAGATCCAGCAGGTGCTGTGGGTTGACTGCTGTGCCAGGCTAGGTGCAGGAGGAGGTCGCGGGACAGATCCTGCAGGTGCCGTGGGTTGACTGCTGTGCAAGTCTAGGTGCAGGAGGAGGTCACGGGCAGACCCTGCAGGTGCCAGTGGGTTGACTGCTGTGCGAGGCTAGGTGCAGGAGGAGGTTACGGGACAGACCCTGTAGGTGCCGTGGGTTGACTGCTGTGGCAGGATAGGTGCAGGAGGAGGTCACGGGACAGACCCTGCAGGTGCCAGTGGGTTGACAGCGTGCCAGGCTAGGTGCAGGAGGATGTCACGGGACAGACCCTGCAGGTGCCCGTGGGTTGACTGCTGTGCCAGGTTAGGTGCAGGAGGAGGTCACTGGACAGACCCAGCAGGTGCCGTGGGTTGACTGCTGTGCCAGTCTAGGTGCAGGAGGAGGTCACGGGACAGACCCTGCAGGTGCCCGTGGGTTGACTGCTGTGCCAGGCTAGGTGCAGGAGGAGGTCACGGGACAGACCCTGCAGGTGCCGTGGGTTGGCTGCTGTGCCAGGCTAGGTGCAGGAGGAGGTCACGGGACAGACCCTGCAGGTGCCGTGGGTTGTCTGCTGTGCCAGGCAAGGTGCAGGACGAGGTCACGGGACAGACCCAGCAGGTGCTCATGGGTTGACTGCTGTGCCAGGCTAGGTGCAGGAGGAGGTTGCGGGACAGATCCTGCAGGTGCCGTGGGTTGACTGCTATGCCAGTCTAGGTGCAGGAGGAGGTCACGGGACAGACCCTGCAGGTGCCCGTGGGTTGACTGCTGTGCCAGGCTAGGTGCAGGAGGAGGTTACGGGACAAACCCTGTAGGTGCCGTGGGTTGACTGCTGTGGCAGGCTAGGTGCAGGAAGAGGTCACGGGACAGACCCTGTAGGTGCCGTGGGTTGACTGCTGTGGCAGGCTAGGTGCAGGAGGAGGTCACGGGACAGACCCTGCAGGTGCCAGTGGGTTGACTGCGTGCCAGGCTAGGTGCAGGAGGAGGTCACGGGACAGACCATGCAGGTGCCCGTGGGTTGACTGCTGTGCCAGGCTAGGTGCAGGAGGATGTCACGGGACAGACCCTGCAGGTGCCCGTGGGTTGACTGCTGTGCCAGGCTAGGTGCAGGAGGAGGTCACTGGACAGACCCAGCAGGTGCCGTGGGTTGATTTCTGTGCCAGGCTAGGTGCAGGAGGAGGTCACGGGACAGACCCTGCAGGTGCCGTGGGTTGGCTGCTGTGCCAGGCTAGGTGCAGGACGAGGTCATGGGACAGACCCAGCAGGTGCCCATGGGTTGACTGCTGTGCCAGGCTAGGTGCAGGAGGAGGTCACGGGGCAGATCCAGCAGGTGCTGTGGGTTGACTGCTGTGCCAGGCTAGGTGCAGGAGGAGGTCGCGGGACAGATCCTGCAGGTGCCCGTGGGTTGACTGCTGTTCCAGGCTAGGTGCAGGAGGAGGTCACGGGGCAGATCCTGCAGGTGCCCGTGGGTTGACTGCTGTGCCAGGCTAGGTGCCTGAGGAGGTCACGGGACAGACCCAGCAGGTGCCGTGGGTTTACTGCTGTGCCAGGCTAGGTGCAGGAGGAGGTCACGGGACAGACCCAGCAGGTGCCCATGGGTTGACTGCTGTGCCAGGCTAGGTGCAGGAGGAGGTCACGGGACAGACCCAGCAACTGCCGTTGGTTGACTGCTGTGCCAGGCTAGGTGCAGGAGGAGGTCACGGGACAGACCGAGCAGGTGCCGTGGGTTGACTGCTGTGCCAGGCTAGGTGCAGGAGGAGGTCACTGGACAGACCCAGCAGGTGCTGTGGGTTGACTGTTGTGCCAGGCTAGGTGCAGGAGGAGGTCACGGGACAGACCCAGCAGGTGCCCATGGGTTGACTGCTGTGCCAGGCTAGGTGCAGGAAGAGGTCACGGGACAGACCCAGCAGGTGCCTTGGGTTGACTGCTGTGCCAGGCTAGGTGCAAGAGGAGGTCACGGGACAGACCCAGCAGCTGCCGAGCATATTCACGGGAACGCGTGCGTGTGTGTGCCTGTGTGTGTGTCTGTGTCTGTGTGTGTCTGTGTGTCTGTGTGTGTCTGTGAGTGTGTGTGTCTGTGTGTATGTCTGTGTGTGTGTGTCTGTGTGAGTCAAGGCCTATGCTACCATCAGTAGGCCTGGGCTCTGGGTTGTTCTTCGTGCTTTCGGAGTCCTTGACCCTCTGCTCATGCTCATTAAGGACCTTCATGATGGTGAGCGGGCCTGGGTAAAACTACGTGGTCGGCGTCAGAGCCATTGCCTGTACACCTTGGGGTGCGACAGGGATGTCCTCTGGCTCCAACATTATTTAACATCTATTTCGATCACGTAGTTCGTGAAGCCTTCAGTAGCTGTACCCGATGAATTTCCATCTGGTACAGATACAATGGGAGGCTGATCGATGCCCGGGTGCGGTCAAGGGATGGCTCCCTATTGGTCAACCACGTTACGTATGCCGGAGACTTGGTAATTTCGGCATACTCAGAGGAGGAGATGAGATGCTGCTGCTGAGACTGGAGTGTGCCACTAAGAGGTGCGGCCTTACCATCAACCCCACCAAAACTAAGCAACTGCCTGGGTATTTTGTACAATCGGGCACTCTACCCCCACAACTCCCAATTGGTGATGGGGCAGTTGTGGAGAGAGTGGAGAGTTTCCCATACCTGGGTAGTGTGCTTATGACCGGCTCCAGTTTAACAGCAGAGGTCTCACTCCGAAACAGTCGAGCGGCAATATCTTTTCATCGGTTGCGTAACGCTGTGTGGAAGCTACCTAGTCTGTCGCTCCGCACTAAGCTTCAGGTCTTCTCGGCCACGGTCATTCCCTCCCTTCTCTACCCTTGCGAAACGTGGACCCCCCTAATGGAACATCTTCGACGGTTAGAAACATTTAGGCTGGCCTGCCTACGATCCATCCTGGGTTTAACCAGGCTGGATTGTGTGAGGAGCTCACAAATCCTTGAAAGATCTGGGCAAGGTCCCATCGGTGAGCGCCTCCGGCAGGCAAGGCTGCGTTGGCTGGGTCATGTAGCCCGCATGCCCAGCCACCGCATGCCGAAACAGCTTTTGTTCGGCCGGATTGAGGGGGCTAAACGGGCGCGGCACGGGCTAGATAAGAGATGGAGTGATCTGGTACAGGAGGACGTGGAGCTGAGTGGACTTGCCGATGACTGGTCCCAGTGGTGTCAAGATCGGCCTCTGTGTAGGAGGCTCGTGAAGGACGCAACTGGGCAGTTGGAGGTAGTCACCCTCCAACAACAACGGAGTGCGGAGGAGCGACGCTCACAACGAGTGGAGCGCCGGGTGGCTAAAGCACAGCAGGTTGGCACAGTAGGGGGCACAGGTGGTGCATCAGTCAGTCATCTCAGTCATCTCAGTCGACCCGTGGCACCTGGGTCTGCCCCGTGACCTCCTGCCAGTGGGCGTTCGACACTTCACGTGGCCTCTAGGTGCACATGGCCTGGCACAAGTGTCGTGGTGACGTCACCGCCACTTAGTGGCGAATGGCGGTTGTTGTTGTTGTGTGTGTCTGTGTGTCAGTGTGTGTGTGTCTGTGGGGAGCGATAGTGTAGCGGTTAGCGCGCTGCACTATGAACCTGGCCACCCGGGTTCGATTCCCGCTCACGGCTAACACCAGTGACGATTATCTGAACCGACTCAGCCTCAAATGAGTACCTGGTGCGGTGTGTAAGCATTGCCACTAGGGAGACAAAGGCGGTCGGGCGTGGTGCTGGCCACCCACCCCTTCGTGTACCGTTCCGGCCTTCATAGGTGCTCGCTAACAGCACTTGCCCCTACAGTCTGGTAAGGCTATATGGGGGATCTTTATCTTTGTGTGGTGCGTGTGTGTCAGTGTAGCTGTTAGCGCTACGCTGTGCTACGAACCCGGCGACCCGAATTCGATTCCCGCTCACTGCCAACACCGCCAGTGACGATTATCTGAACCGGTCCAGGGCCTCCCCCTAGCCTCAAATGAGTACCTGCTGCGATGTGCAGTAAACATCGCCACTGGGGAGACAAAGGCGGTCGGGCCTGGTGCTGGCCACCCACCCCCTCGTGTGCCACAGTGCCGGTAGCCTTCACAGGTGCTGCTACTCGCTAACAGCACTTGCCCCTACAGCCTGTTAGAGGCTACACGGGGGACCTTTGTCTGTGTGTCTATAGGTACCGCTCGCTACTCACAGCACTTGCCCCTACAGCCCTGTTAGAGGCTACACGGGGGACCTTTGCCTGTGTGTCTATAGCTGCTGCTCGCTACACACAGCCACTTGACCCTACAGCCCTGTTAGAGGCTACACGGGGGACCTTTGTCTGTGTGTCTACAGCTGCTGCTCGCTACACACAGCCACTTGACCCTACAGCCCTGTTATGTCTGTAGGGGCAGTTTAACGCGAACGAGAGGACAACAACAACAACAATCACAAAGCCAACGGCGACTCGAACGATGCTTTATTAATCCGCGGGGCCGCCCTCAGTCATCCCAGAGCAGGACCAGCTCCTCGTCGTCCTCGTCCCACGGGAAGGGTTCCATCCAGCGCAGGTCGCCGGCGTTCTGCTGGAAGCGCACCAAGTCGCCAAAGTCGCGGTCGGGGTGGACGACCATGCCACCACCACCACGCTCCTCTTGCTCCCCCTGCTCCTCCTCGTCGAGAAAGACGAAGATTCCGTCGCCGTGCCCGCCGTGGTGGAAGAAGTGGCGCTCTGGTGGTGTTGGGAAGGTAGAGGGAGAGGAGGGGAGAGGGAGGTGAGGGGGGAGGAGGAGGAGGGGGGAGGAAGAGGTGGACGTGGAGGAAAGTAGGGGTGGGAAGGAGGAGGTCAAACACGTGTCGTTACACAGAGACACACAGAGACCCATAGATACACAGAGACCCATAGAGACACACAGAGACCCATAGATACACAGAGACCCATAGATACACAGAGACACACAGAGACCCATAGAGATACACAGAGACCCATAGAGACACACAGAGACCCATAGAGATACAGAAAAACAGAGACATACAGAGACCCATAGAGACACACAGAGACCCATAGAGATACAGAAAAAACAGAGACATACAGAGACCCATAGAGACACACAGAGACCCATAGAGACACACAGAGACCCATAGAGATACACAGAGACCCATAGATACACACAGATCCATAGAGACACACAGAGACACACAGAGACCCACAGAGACCCATAGAGACACAGAAAAACAGAGACATACAGAGACCCATAGAGACACACAGAGACCCATAGAGATACACAGAGACCCATAGATACACAGAGACCCATAGAGAAACACTGAGACCCATAGATACACAGAGACACATAGAGACACACAGAGACCCATAGAGACACACATAGACCCATAGAGACACACAGAGAACCATAGAGATACAGAAAAACAGAGACATACAGAGATCCATAGAGACACACAGAGACCCATAGAGATACAGAAAAACAGAGACATACAGAGACCCATAGAGACACACAGAGACCCATAGAGACACACAGAGACCCACAGAGATACACAGAGACCCATAGATACACACAGATCCATAGAGACACACAGAGACACACAGAGACCCACAGAGACCCATAGAGACACAGAAAAACAGAGACATACAGAGACCCATAGAGACACACAGAGACCCAAAGAGATACACAGAGACACACAGAGACCCATAGAGATACACAGAGACCCATAGATACACAGAGACCCATAGAGAAACACTGAGACCCATAGATACACAGAGACCCATAGATACACAGAGACACATAGAGGCACACAGAGACCCATAGAGACACACAGAGACCCATAGAGACACACAGAGAACCATAGAGATACAGAAAAACAGAGACATACAGAGACCCATAGAGACACACAGAGACCCATAGATACAGAAAAACAGAGACATACAGAGACCCATAGAGACACACAGAGGCCCATAGAGACACACAGATACCCATAGAGATACACAGAGACCCATAGATACACAGATCCATAGAGACACACAGAGACACACAGAGACCCACAGAGACCCAAATAGAGAAACACAGAGACCCAGAGAGATACACAGAGACCCATAGATACACACAGATCCATAGAGACACACAGAGACCCATAGAGACCCACAGAGACCCATAGAGACACGGAAAAACAGAGACATACAGAGACCCATAGAGACCCACAGAGACCCATAGAGCCACACAGAGACCCATAGAGACATACAGAGACCCATAGATTCACACAGATCCATAGAGACACACAGAGACACAGAGACCCACAGAGACCCATAGAGATATAGAAAAACAGAGACATACAGAGACCCATAGAGACACACAGAGACTCATAGAGATACACAGAGACCTATAGATACACACAGATCCATAGAGACACACAGAGACCCACAGAGACCCATAGAGACAGAAAAACAGAGACATACAGAGACCCATAGAGACACACAGAGACCCATAGAGACACACAGAGATCCATAGATACACACAGATCCATAGAGACACACAGAGACCCACAGAGACCCACAGAGACCCATAGTGACACGGAAAAACAGAGACATAGAGAGACCTATAGAGACACACAGAGACCCATAGAGATACACAGGGACCCATAGATACACACAGATCCATAGAGGCACACAGAGACCCATAGAGACACACAGAGACACGTAGATACACACAGATCCATAGAGACACACAGAGACCCACAGAGACACACAGAGACCCATAGAGACACACAGAAAAACAGAGACATACAGAGACTCATAGAGACACACAGAGACCCATAGAGATACACAGAGACCCAGAGATACACACAGATCCATAGAGACACACAGAGACCCATTGAGACACACAGAGACCCATAGATACACACAGATCCATAGAGATACACAGAGACCCCTAGAGACACACAGAAAAACAGAGACATACAGAGACCCATAGAGACATACAGAGACCCATAGAGATATAGAGACCCATAGATACACACAGATCCATAGAGACACACAGAGACACACAGAGACCCATAGATACACACAGATCCATAGAGACACACAGAGACCCATAGAGACACACAGAGACCCATAGAGATACACAGGGACCCATAGATACACACAGATCCATAGAGACACACAGAGACCCACAGAGACACACAGAAAAACAGAGACATACAGAGACTCATAGAGACACACAGAGATCCAGAGATACACAGAGACCCAGAGATACACACAAATCCATAGAGACACACAGAGACCCATAGATACACACAGATCCATAGAGACACACAGAGACACACAGAAACCCACAGAGACCCATAGAGACACAGAAAAACAGAGACATACAGGGACCCATAGAGACACACAGAGACCCATAGAGATACACAGAGACCCATAGATACACACAGATCCATAGAGACACACAAAGACCCACAGAGACCCACAGAGATCCATTGAGACACAGAAAAGCAGAGACATCCAGAGACCCATAGAGACACACAGAGGCCCATAGAGACCCACAGAGACCCACAGAGACCCATAGTGACACGGAAAAACAGAGACATAGAGAGACCTATAGAGACACACAGAGACCCATAGAGATACACAGGGACCCATAGATACACACAGATCCATAGAGACACACAGAGACCCATAGAGACACACAGAGACACGTAGATACACACAGATCCATAGAGACACACAGAGACCCACAGAGACACACAGAGACCCATAGAGACACACAGAAAAACAGAGACATACAGAGACTCATAGAGACACACAGAGACCCATAGAGATACACAGAGACCCAGAGATACACACAGATCCATAGAGACACACAGAGACCCATTGAGACACACAGAGACCCATAGATACACACAGATCCATAGAGATACACAGAGACCCCTAGAGACACACAGAAAAACAGAGACATACAGAGACCCATAGAGACATACAGAGACCCATAGAGATATAGAGACCCATAGATACACACATATCCATAGAGACACACAGAGACACACAGAGACCCACAGAGACCCATAGAGACACAGAAAAACAGAGACATACAGAGACCCATAGAGACACACAGAGACCCATAGATACACACAGATCCATAGAGACACACAGAGACCCATAGAGACACACAGAGACCCATAGAGATACACAGGGACCCATAGATACACACAGATCCATAGAGACACACAGAGACCCACAGAGACACACAGAAAAACAGAGACATACAGAGACTCATAGAGACACACAGAGATCCATAGAGATACACAGAGACCCAGAGATACACACAAATCCATAGAGACACACAGAGACCCATAGATACACAGAGATCCATAGAGACACACAGAGACACACAGAAACCCACAGAGACCCATAGAGACACAGAAAAACAGAGACATACAGGGACCCATAGAGACACACAGAGACCCATAGAGATACACAGAGACCCATAGATACACACAGATCCATAGAGACACACAAAGACCCACAGAGACCCACAGAGATCCATTGAGACACAGAAAAGCAGAGACATACAGAGACCCATAGAGACACACAGAGGCCCATAGAGATACACAGGGACCCATAGATACACACAGATCCATAGAGACACACAGAGACCCATAGAGACACACAGAAAAACAGAGACATACAGAGACTCATAGAGACACACAGAGAACCATAGAGATACACAGAGACCCAGAGATACACACAGATCCATAGAGACACACAGAGACCCATAGAGACACACAGAGACCCATAGATACACACAGACCCACAGAGACCCACAGAGACCCACAGAGACCCATTGAGACACAGAAAAACAGAGACATACAGAGACCCATAGAGACACACAGAGACCCATAGAGATACACAGAGACCCATAGATAAACACAGATCCATAGAGACACACAGAGACCCATAGAGACACGGAAAAACAGAGACCCATGGAGATCCATGGAGATCTATGGAGCCCGTGAAGGCATTCCTGCCGTAGGCCGTGAGACCAAAACGTCGCTTACCCTGCATGAGCACCATGGGATCTGGCACCGTCCGTCTCTGGAGGAAGTAGAGGCAGCAGGCGAGCTACAGGCAGACAGGAACTCTCACACACACAGACACACACACACACAGACACACACACAGAGACACACACAGACACACACAGACACACACACAGACACACACACACACACAGACACACACACACAGACACACACAGAGACACACACACAGACACACACACAGACACACAGACACACACACAGACACACACACAGACACACACACAGACACACAGACACACACACAGACACACACAGACACACACAGACACACACACAGACACACAGACACACACAGACACACACACAGTGGGGGGTGAGTTTGTGTGGTGAGTGAGGAAGTGAGTGGCTGAGTGAGTGAGCGAGTGCTGAGTGAGCGGTGAGTGAATGAGCGAGTGGTGAGTGAGCGAGTGGGAGAGTGGGTGAGTGATCAAGTGGTGAGCGAGTGGTGAGCGAGTGGTGAGCGAGTGTGCGATTGGTGAGCGATTGAGCGAGTGGGTGAGTGGGCAAGCGGCCGAGTGAGCGAGTGGTGAGCGAGTGTACGAGTGGTGAGCGGGCGGGCGAGTTTGCTGTTCGCGTGCATTACCCACCAATCCAAGGGAAATCCCGGCGAGTGACGTCACAAAGACGATGCCGTTGCATGACCTGGTGCAGGATGCGCAGTGAGACACGGTCAGCCACAGGTGGAAGTCCTGGGGCAGAACGCGGAGGCAAAGACAAAGACGAAGGTCGATTCCAAACGTGTTCTACGGCATGTACTGTACTACACTACATTATACACTACTATATACTACACTACATTATACACTACGACAGTACATTATATACTACTACACTACATTATACACTACAATATACTACACTACATTATACACTACTACACTACATTATACACTACCATATACTACACTACATTATACACTACTACACTACATTATATACTACTACACTACATTATATACTACTACACTACATTATATACTACTACACTACATTATATACTACTACTACTACTACATAACATTATATACTACTACACTACATTATATACTACTACACTACACTATATACTACTACACTACATTATATACTACTACTACACTACATTCTACACTACTACACTACATTATATACTGCTACACTACTATATACTACTACACTACAATATATACTACTACTACACTACATTCTATACTACTACACTACATTATATACTGCTACACTACTATATACTACTACACTACTATATACTACTACACTACTATATACTACAATACATTATATACTGCTACACTACATTATACACCACTACACTACATTATAAACTACTACACTACATCATATACTACTACATTATATACTACTACACTACATTATGTACTACTACACTACATTATATACTACTACACTATACACTACTACACTACATTATATACTACTACATTATATACTACTACACTGCATTATGTACTACTACACCACATTAAATACTACTACACTACATTATACACTGCTACACTACATTATATACTACTACACTACATTATATACTACTACACTATACACTACTACACTACATTATACACTACTATATACTAAACTACATTATACACTACTACACTACATTATATACTACTACACTACATTATATACTACTACACTATACACTACTACACTACATTATATACTACTACACTACATTATACACTACTCCACTACTATATACTACACTACATTACACACTACTACACTACATTATACACTACTATACACGTAATACACTACTATATACTACACTACATTATACACTACCATACAGATTATACACTACTATATACTACACTACATTATACACTACTATACACAGTATACACTACTACACTACATTATATACTACTACTACACTACATTATATACTACTACACTATACACTACTACACTACATTATATACTACTACACTACATTATATACTACTACACTACATTATACACTACTACACTTAATTATATACTACACTACATTATATACTACTACACTACATTATACACTACTACACAACATTATATACTTCTATGCTACATTATATACTACACTACATTATATACTACTACACTACATTATACACTACTACACAACATTATATACTACTACACTACGTCAGGGCCTGGGACAGACAAAGAGACACAGAGACACGGCATGCGACAGACAGAGAGACACAGAGAGACACAGAGACACGACATGGGACAGACAGAGAGACACAGAGAGACAGACAGAGAGACACAGAGACACGACATGGGACATACAGAGAGATGCAGAGACACGACATGGGACAGAGAGACACGGCCTGGGAGAGACAGAGAGACACAGAGACATACAGAGAGACACAGAGACACGGCATGGAACAGAGAGATACGGCCTGGGACAGACAGAGAGACACAGAGACAGAGAGACACAGAGACACTGCATGGGACAGAGAGATACGGCCTGGGACAGAGAAAGAGAGACACAGAGACAACAGAGAGACACAGAGACATACAGAGAGACACAGAGACACGGCATTGGACAGAGAGACACGGCCTGGAACAAACAGAGAGACACAGAGACAAAAAGAGAGACACAGAGACACGGCCTGGGACAGTCAGAGAGACACGACATGGGACAGACAGAGACACACAGAGACACGGCCTGGGACAGACAGAGAGACACAGAGACGCGGCATGGGACAGAGATACACGGCCTGGGACAGACAGAGAGACACAGAGACAGACACAGAGAGACACAGAGACAGACACAGAGAGACACAGATACAGGCACAGAGAGACACGACATGGGACAGAAACAGACACAGAGAGATACGGCATGGGACAGATAGACAGACACAAAGACAAACAGAGAGACATAGAGACAGACACAGAGAGACACGGCATGGGACAGAGACAGACACAGAGAGACACGGCATGGGACAAAGGCAGACAGAAAGACACAGAGACAGACACAGAGAGATACAGAGACAGACACAGAGAGACACGGCATGGGACAGAGACAGACACAGAGAGACACGGCATGGGACAAAGACAGACAGAAAGACACAGAGACGGACACAGAGAGATACAGAAACAGACACAGAGAGACACGGCATGGGACAGAGACAGACACAGAGAGACACGGGACGGGACAGAGACAGACACAGAGAGACACGACATGGGACAGAGACAGAAATACAGAGAGAAACGGGACGGGACAGAGACAGACACAGAGAGACACAGAGACAGACACAGAGAGACACGGGACGGGATAGAGACAGACACAGAGAGACACGACATGGGACAGAGACAGACACAGAGAGACACGGGACGGGACAGAGACAGAAACACAGAGAGACACAGAGACAGACACAGAGAGATGCAGAGACATACAGAGAGAAACAGAGACACGGCATGGGACAGAGACAGACACAGAGAGACACGGCCTGCGACAGACAGACAGACACAGAGACAAACAGAGAGACACAGAGACAGACACAGAGAGACACGGGACGGGACGGACAAAGAGACACAGAGACATACAGAGAGACACAGAGAGACACGGCATGGGACAGAGACAGACACAGAGAGACACGGCTTGGGACAGAGACAGAAACAGAGACAAACAGAGAGACACAGAGACAGACACAGAGAGACACAGAGACAAACAGAGAGACACAGAGAGACACGGCCTGGGACAGACAGAGAGACACAAAGACAAACAGAGACAGACACAGAGAGACACGGCATGGGACAGAGACAGAAACACAGAGACAGACAGAGAGATACAGAGACAGACACAGAGAGACACAGAGACAGATACAGAGAGACACAGAGACAGACACAGAGAGACACGGCATGGGACAGAGACAGAAACACAGAGACAGACACAGAGAGATACAGAGACAGACACAGAGAGACACAGAGACAGATACAGAGAGACACAGAGACAGACACAGAGAGACACGACATGGGACAGAGACATACACAGAGAGACACGGCATGGGACAGAGACATACACATAGAGACACGGCCTGGGACAGACAGAGAGACACAGAGACACAGAGACAGACACAGAGAGACACGGCATGGGACAGAGACAGAAACACAGAGACAGCCACAGAGAGATACAGAGACAGACACAGAGAGACACAGAGACAGACACAGAGAGACACGACATGGAACAGAGACATACACAGAGAGATACGGCATGGGACAGACAGAGAGACACAGAGACAAACAGAGAGACACAGAGACAGACACAGAGAGACACGGCCTGGGACAAACAGAGAGACACAGAGACACAGAGACAGACACAGAGAGACACGACATAGGACAGAGAGAGACACAGAGACAGACACAGAGAGACACAGAGACATACAGAGAGACACAGAGACACGGCATGGGACAGAGACAGAGAGACACAGAGACAGACACAGAGAGACACGGCATGGGACAGAGACAGAGACAGAGAGACACGGGACGGGACAGAGACAGACAGAGAGAGACACGGCATGGGACAGAGACAGACACAGAGACATACAGAGAGACACAGAGACAGACAGAGAGACACAGAGACAGACACAGAGAGACACAGAGAGACACAGAGACAGATACAGAGATACACAGAGACAGACAGAGACACGGCCTGGGACAGAGACAGACACAGAGAGATACAGAGACAGAGAGACACAGAGACAGACACAGAGACATACAGAGAGAAACAGAGAGACACGGGACGGGACAGAGACAGACACAGAGAGACACGGGACGGGACAGAGACAGACACAGAGAGACACAGAGAGACACAGAGACAGACACAGAGAGACACAGAGACAGAGAGACAGAGACAGAGAGACACAGAGACAGAGAGACACGGGACGGGACAGAGACAGACACAGAGAGACATAGAGACAGAGAGACACAGAGACAGACACAGAAACAGAGACACAGAGACAGAGAGACACGGGACGGGAGTCTCACCTGAATTGTCACGCTGAGCCATGACAGCCACGCCGTGGAGCTTCCCCTGAAACACAGAGGGGGGGGGAGACGTGGGGGGAGGGGTGGGGGGAGGGGTGGGGGGAGGGGTGGGGGGACGTGGTTGGAGGGGTGGGGGGCGACGTGGGGGGAGGGGTGGGGGGAGACGTGGGGGGAGGGGTGGGGGGAGGGGTGGGAGGGAGAGGTGGGGGGAGTGGTGTCGGGATGACCAACGCAATGATTATAATATATATGATTATAATATATATGATTATAATATATATGATTATAATATATCAATAATTAAGGTTTGTTTGATGTTAGATCGCGTTAATATGAATTACTGTGTCGTTAAAGCCGCCACCACCCGACATGGCCAATTATTTAAGGGGTTTGCGTTACGTAAACAGAACGTGGCCAATTCGTTACTAGTACAGCACTAACCGGTTGCTGTGTGTTGCAGAGTTAAATCCACTACAATATTTACAATTCGTTACTAGTACAGCACTAACCAGTTACTGTGTGTTGGAAAGGTAAACCCACTACAACATTTACAATTCGTTACTAATACAGTACTAACCGGTTGCTGTGTGTTGGAGAGTTAAACCCACTGCAACATTTACAATTCGTTACTAGTACAGCACTAACCGGTTGCTGTGTGTTGGAGAGTTAAACCCACTGCAACATTTACAATTCGTTACTAGTACAGCACTAACCGGTTGCTGTGTGTTGGAGAGTTAAACCCACTGCAACATTTAGAATGTGTTACTAGTACAGCACTAACCGGTTGCTGTGTGTTGGAGGGTTAAACCCACTACAACATTTACAATTCGTTACTAGTACAGCACTAACCGGTTGCTGTGTGTTGGAGAGTTAAACCCACTGCAACATTTACAATTCGTTACTAGTACAGCACTAACCGGTTGCTGTGTGTTGGAGAGTTAAACCCACTGCAACATTTACAATTCGTTACTAGTACAGCACTAACCGGTTGCTGTGTGTTGGAGAGTTAAACCCACTGCAACATTTACAATTCGTTACTGGTACAGCACTAACCGGTTGCTGTGTGTTGGAGAGTTAAACCCACTACGACATTTACAATTCGTTACTAGTACAGCACTAACCGGTTGCTGTGTGTTGCAGAGTCAAACCAACTACTACATTTACAATTCGTTACTAGTACAGCACTAACCGGTTGTTGTGTGTTGGAAAGTTAAACCTACTACGACATTTACTATTCATTACTAGTACAGCACTAACCCGTTGCTGTGTGTTGGAGAGTTAAACCCACTACAACATTATCAATTCGTTACTAGTACCGCACTAACCGGTTGCTGTGTGTTGGAGAGTTAAACCCACTACTACTTTTACAATTCGTTACTAGTACAGCATTAACCGGTTGCTGTGTGTTGGAGAGTTAAACCCACTACTACATTTACAATTCGTTACTAGTACAGCACTAACCGGTTGCTGTGTGTTGGAGAGTTAAACCCACTGCAACATTTACAATTCGTTACTAGTACAGCACTAACCGGTTGCTGTGTGTTGGATAGTTAAACCCACTACAACATTTACAATTCGTTACTAGTACAGCACTAACCGGTTGTTGTGTGTTGGAAAGTTAAACCTACTACGACATTTACTATTCATTACTAGTACAGCACTAACCGGTTGCTGTGTGTTGGAGAGCTAAACCCACTACGACATTTACAATTCCTTACTTTTACAGCACTAACCCGTTGCTGTGTGTTTGAGAGTTAAACCCACTACAACATTATCAATTCGTTACTAGTACCGCACTAACCGGTTGCTGTGTGTTGGAGAGTTAAACCCACTACTACATTTACAATTCGTTACTAGTACAGCACTAACCGGTTGCTGTGTGTTGGAGAGTTAAACCCACTGCAACATTTACAATTCGTTACTAGTACAGCACTAACCGGTTGCTGTGTGTTGGAGAGTTAAACCCACTGCAACATTTACAATTCGTTAATAGTACAGCACTAACCGGTTGCTGTGTGTTGGAGAGTTAAACCCACTGCAACATTTACAATTCATTACTAGTACAGCACTAACCGGTTGCTGTGTGTTGGAGAGTTAAACCCACTGTGACATTTACAATTCGTTACTAGTACAGCACTAACCGGTTGCTGTTTGTTGGAGAGTTAAACCCACTACAACATTTACAATTCGTTACTAGTACAGCACTAACCGGTTGCTGTGTGTTGGAGAGTTAACCACTACAACATTTACAATTCGTTACTAGTACAGCACTAACCGGTTGCTGTGTGTTGGAGAGTTAAACCCACTACAACATTTACAATTCGTTACTAGTACAGCACTAACCGGTTGCTGTGTGTTGGAGTTTTAAATCCACTACTACTTTTACAATTCGTTACTAGTACAGCACTAACCGGTTGCTGTGTGTTGGAGAGTTAAACCCACTACAACATTCACAATTCGTTACTAGTACAGTGCTAACCGGTTGCTGTGTGTTGGAGAGTTAAACCCACTGCTACATTTACAATTCGTTACTAGTACAGCACTAACTGGTTGCTGTGTGTTGGAGAGTTAAACCCACTACAACATTCACAATTCGTTACTAGTACAGCACTAACCGGTTGCTGTGTGTTGGAGAGTTTAACCCACTACAACATTCACAATTCGTTACTAGTACTGCACTAACCGGTTGCTGTGTGTTGGAGAGTTAAACCCACTACAACATTATCAATTCGTTACTAGTACCGCACTGACCGGTTGCTGTGTGTTGGAGAGTTAAACCCACTACTACTTTTACAATTCGTTACTAGTACAGCATTAACCGGTTGCTGTGTGTTGGGAGAGTTAAACCCACTACTACATTTACAATTCGTTACTAGTACAGCACTAACCGGTTGCTGTGTGTTGGAGAGTTAAACCCACTGCAACATTTACAATTCGTTACTAGTACAGCACTAACCGGTTGCTGTGTGTTGGATAGTTAAACCCACTACAACATTTACAATTCGTTACTAGTACAGCACTAACCGGTTGTTGTGTGTTGGAAAGTTAAACCTTCTACGACATTTACTATTCATTACTAGTACAGCACTAACCGGTTGCTGTGTGTTGGAGAGCTAAACCCACTACGACATTTACAATTCCTTACTTTTACAGCACTAACCCGTTGCTGTGTGTTTGAGAGTTAAACCCACTACAACATTATCAATTCGTTACTAGTACCGCACTAACCGGTTGCTGTGTGTTGGAGAGTTAAACCCACTACTACATTTACAATTCGTTACTAGTACAGCACTAACCGGTTGCTGTGTGTTGGAGAGTTAAACCCACTGCAACATTTACAATTCGTTACTAGTACAGCACTAACCGGTTGCTGTGTGTTGGAGAGTTAAACCCACTGCAACATTAACAATTCGTTAATAGTACAGCACTAACCGGTTGCTGTGTGTTGGAGAGTTAAACCCACTGCAACATTTACAATTCATTACTAGTACAGCACTAACCGGTTGCTGTGTGTTGGAGAGTTAAACCCACTGTGACATTTACAATTCGTTACTAGTACAGCACTAACCGGTTGCTGTTTGTTGGAGAGTTAAACCCACTACAACATTTACAATTCGTTACTAGTACAGCACTAACCGGTTGCTGTGTGTTAGAGAGTTAACCACTACAACATTTACAATTCGTTACTAGTACAGCACTAACCGGTTGCTGTGTGTTGGAGAGTTAAACCCACTACAACATTTACAATTCGTTACTAGTACAGCACTAACCGGTTGCTGTGTGTTGGAGTTTTAAATCCACTACTACTTTTACAATTCGTTACTAGTACAGCACTAACCGGTTGCTGTGTGTTGGAGAGTTAAACCCACTACAACATTCACAATTCGTTACTAGTACAGTGCTAACCGGTTGCTGTGTGTTGGAGAGTTAAACCCACTGCTACATTTACAATTCGTTACTAGTACAGTGCTAACCGGTTGCTGTGTGTTGGAGAGTTAAACCCACTGCTACATTTACAATTCGTTACTAGTACAGCACTAACTGGTTGCTGTGTGTTGGAGAGTTAAACCCACTACAACATTCACAATTCGTTACTAGTACAGCACTAACCGGTTGCTGTGTGTTGGAGAGTTTAACCCACTACAACATTCACAATTCGTTACTAGTACTGCACTAACCGGTTGCTGTGTGTTGGAGAGCTTAACCCACTACAACATTTACAATTCGTTACTAGTACAGCACTAACCGGTTTGCTGTGTGTTGTGTTTTTTTTGTTTATTTTGACTAATTTTGAACCTATCAAGGTGACTTTACCGAAAGACCCAAACAATTTGAATTCCTGCAGTCACGACAACAAGAAGCACTTTCGCAGAAATGAGTTTGTCGATCTCGGTGATGATTTCAAAGTGGCATCAAAGCTCCCAGCGGCTTCCTAATAACGGAAGGAAGACAGCGTTCCAGACAGCCACGGAAGCGCGCCTTACCCGGCTAAAACATTTTAGATGAATATATAACAAAAAAGTTAAAAGGGGCCGTCCATAAATGACGTCACACGGCGTCACAAAAAGTCAGACCCCCCCTCAAATATGACGTCACAAAGCTCTGCCCCCCCCCCCCCACAAAAATATTTCCAATTTTAAAATAAAACATGCTTCAAATCGCTTTAAACTATTGTCATTGTAGTGTGTATTTAATGTGGCGCTGCACTCTGATGTTGTAGGAGAAAACATGTATTTAAAAATATATATCTATTTAATTAAGTAGAACGTTTTGATTTAAAGCTTTCGTGACTGCAGGGATTCATATTCTTGGTTCTTTCGGTAAAGTCACCACCACGTGGAAGGGAAACAATAAAATAATACAAATATAAAACAATAAAATTCTCACGACGTTTCAACTGCAACACAAGCAGCAATCATCATCAGGTGTGAAAACCACATCAAGCAAATTTTAAAAAAAGTTGCGGGTTATTTTTAACGTTAGCACCACGGAGAGCGATTTGGCAGTTATTCAGATGGACGAGTCCATCTATTTTGATTTAAAGCTTTCGTGACTGCAATAATTATTATTCTTAACTCTTTCGGTAAAGTCACATTGAAGGGAAACAATAGAATAATAAAATATATATAAAACAATAAACATTCTCACGACGTTTCGACCATAACACACGTCGTGAGATTTTTTATTGTTTTATATATATTTTATTATTTTATTGTTTCCCTTCAACGTGACTTTACCGAAAGAGCTAAGAATATGAGTCCATCTATGTTCGGAAAAGAGTAGGGGGGGAGACGAAAATAATGGATGCGGTCTGAAAGCCACCATAAGCGTGAACAATCATTTATGGACGACCCCTTAACACAACTCGTCCATATGAATAACTGCCAAATCGCTCTCCGTGGTGCTAACGTTAAAATAAAACGCCACTTTTTTACAATTATTTCCTGCTGTGGTTTTCACACCTGATGATGATTGCTCGTGTTGCAGTCGAAACGTCGTGATAATTTTATTGTTTGATATTTTTATTATTTTATTGTTTCCCTTCTACGTGGTGACTTGACCGAAAGAACTAACAATATAAGCAGAACGTGTTGTCTATATTTATTTAAAGTTGCGCATTTTGATGCGACGTCACATTTCTCAAACCCTCCCACCCCTCCTCCTCGTCACACATCGTCACAAATGTCTGACCCATCCTCCACCCCCACCCCCACCTAGGCGCGTGACGTCATTTATGGACGGCCCCAAGTCGTTTCAGGTTTGCTTACCAGCGCCAAATCGCCGTGAGCAGAGAATGCGGCCTCCAAACGCCCGACGCTACGAGCGGCGGTGGCATTGTAACGGGGAGCGAGGCCAACGGAGGGTCCACCTCCATGCCTGGGCTCAGCAGCAGCAGAAGCAGCAGCAGCAGCAGGCAGACGAGCCACGTGCGCTGAGATAGTATGGCGGATCTTCTCCCTCTGAAGCAACCTCACCCTCCTTATCCCTCCGCTCGGCGTCAATGAAGGGAATGAGCCGTGTGGGTGAGCGTTGCGAGATAGCGTGTCAGTGTTTTCGAGGTAGTGTGTGAGAGTGTGGGAGCGTGTATGTGTGTGAGAGAGTATGGGAGCGTGTGTGTGTGTGTGAGAGTGTGTGTGTGTGTGTGAGAGAGTGTGTGAGAGTGTGTGTGTGTGAGAATGAGTGTGTGAGAGAGTGTGTGTGTGTGAGAGTGTGTGTGAGAGTGTGAGAGAGAGTGTGTGTGTGAGTGTGTGAGAGAGTGTGTGTGAGAGTGTGTGTATGTGAGAGTGAGTGTGTGAGAGAGTGAGAGGGAGTGTGAGAGTGTGTGTGAGACTCTGAGAGAGTGTGTGTGTGAGTGTGTGTGAGAGAGTGTGTGTGTGTGAGTGTGTGTGAGAGAGTGTGTGTGTGTGAGAGTGTGAAAGAGAGTGTGTGTGTGAGAGTGTGTGTGTGTGAGAGTGTGTGTGTGAGAGTGTGTGTGAGACTCTGAGAGAGTGTGTGTGTGTGTGAGTGTGTGTGAGAGAGTGTGTGTGTGTGAGTGTGTGTGAAAGAGTGTGTGTGTGTGAGAGTGTGAAAGAGAGTGTGTGTGTGAGAGTGTGTGTGTGTGTGTGAGAGTGTGTGTGAGACTCTGAGAGAGTGTGTGTGTGAGTGTGTGTGTGAGGGTGTGTGTGAGAGTGTATGTGAGAGTGTGTGTGTGAGAGTGTGTGTGTGAGAGTGTGTGTGTGAGAGAGTGTGTGTGAGAGAGTGTGTGTGTGTGAGAGAGAGTGAGTGTGTGAGAGTGTGTGAGAGTGTGAGAGAGTGTGTGAGAGTGTGTGTGTGAGAGAGAGAGTGAGAGAGTGTATTTAGATTTTTTTTAGAGCGTGTGAAAAAGCGTGCGTCCTTGTCAGAGTTCGTCTCATAATGACGTAGCTAGTCACGTGTCAGTTCTACGCGCGTCACGAAGAGCGTTACGTAACCAACGCACCACGTGACCGCCGCGCCAACGCGCGCGTGCGCACTGGCCGTTTCCGTTTCAACGGCTCGGCGAACACTGCCCATAGACTCAGCACTGCCCATAGACTCAACACTGCCCATAGACTCAACACTGCCCATAGACTCAGCACTGCCCATAGACTCAGCACTGCCCATAGACTCAACACTGCCCATAGACTCAGCACTGCCCATAGACTCAGCACTGCCCATAGACTCAACACTGCCCATAGACTCAGCACTGCCCATAGACTCAACACTGCCCATAGACTTCATAATAAAGGTTTTTGGGTTAGATCGCGTTTATTTATAAATGTGTCGTAACCCTCCACCACCCGACACGGCCAATCAGCAAAAAAAGTGTCACGTTGACAAAAGACAAATAATTCACCACTTCAGCTCACCGGTGTGTTGAAGAGTTAATCCACATTTACAGTTTGAGTACGACGTTTCGCTGGTAAATACTTCCAGCATCATCGGGCAATTCGCCAGAATGGTAAAGCCCTCGCTTGCTCCCGGTTTTATATAGAGCAGCAGGGTGACGACATCACTTAACTCATCAGGTGCAGTGATTAGAGGCGGAGGGGGGGGGTAATGTAATTATATAATCGATTAGTAATCAGTCATTGGTTATGATTAGTAATGAGTTGTAGATTAGTAATTCTTTAAATCAAAATGTAATGTGTATTATTTAATAATACGCTTCCAGGCCGCACTAAGCCGGTAGCTGTCAGAGCGATTAAAGTTATTCTTGTTCCTCTCAATTTCAATGGATTCTCTAATTAGTCTTTGCCAGTAATAATTAGTTTTACACACCACTGCAACATTGTCAAAATCAATTGAGTGTCCTTGTTGACAAGCATGTTCTGCCACTGCCGACAGTTGTGTTTGAGATAATTTAATATTTCTCTGATGTTCTTTTAGTCTTACGCTGATGTTACGTCCCGTCTGCCCAATGTAGCAGCTGCCACATGAACAATTAATCCGATATACACCTTCTGTTGATAGTTTAGGTAATGCGTCTTTAGTGGAAGATACTAGTTTTTGAATTTTGTGTACTGTACCAAATCTTACTGTAATGTTTTGCTTTTGCAAAACGCGGGCTAATTTGTCAGTTACTCCTGAGATATATGGGATTTTTATTGTTTTAACAATCTGGTCGCTTTCAGTAGTATTGCTTTGCGATCGTGATTTGGCATTCAGTGCTCTGTTAATTTGAGCATTATTGTAGCCATTCTGTCGTAGTGCGTCTTTAACGTGTTTAATCTCTCTCACTAGACTCTCACCATCTGACACCGTTTTCGCCCGATGTACGAGCGTCTTGATAAGAGAGGATTTTTGAGCTGGATGATGATGTGATTCTGCATTCAGATAGGCATCAGTGTGCGTTTGCTTTCTGTAAACGCTGTGTGTTATTTTACCGTTTAGGCCATGTCCAAGCAAAATATCTAGGAATGGGAGTGTGTTATTCACCTCCATTTCCATGGTGAACTGGATGGCCGGGTTTTGTGCATTGAGATGATTTAGAAAATCATTAAGTGTATCTTTACCATGTGGCCAGACAACCAAAGTGTCATCCACATACCTAAACCAAAAGGATGGTTTTAATGTGCTCGAGGCAAGTGCTCTTATTTCAAAGTTTTCCATGTACAAATTTGCTATAGCAGGGGATAAAGGAGAACCCATTGCTGCTCCTTCCTTTTGTTTAAAGAAATCCCCGCTCCATAAGAAGTAAGTGTTATTTAAACAATGGCCAGCAAGTTTCGGAATATCTTTTTGTAAACCGGTATTCTTTACTAGTGTATCAAGTAATTTAAGCGATTCGTCCACTGGAACCTTAGTGAATAGAGAAATAACATCAAAACTTACCAGAATATCATCAGGAGTAAGTTTAATATCTTTAATCACATTCACAAGATGTTCTGAATTTTTTATGAATGAAGATGTCTTACCGATGTAGGGCTGTATTTGTTTGGTTATATATTTTGCTAATTGATATGTGGCAGAGCCAATTGTACTGACTATGGGTCGTAATGGGATGCCGATTTTATGAATCTTTGGTAGCCCATAGAGTCTAGGTGGTTTTGAGGCCCTTGGCTTAATTAGGTATTGCTCATTTTTAGGGATTAATGAATTTGCAATTATTGCAGAGGTCTTACGTTCTAAAGTATTAGTTGGATCTCGTTTAATTTTAATGTAGGTACTTTCCTCTAGTAAATTTCTAATTTTATTATCATAATCGACTCGTGACATCACTACAGTAGTGCGGCCTTTATCAGCTGCTAGGATTTGGATATCCTTATTTACACGCAGCTCTCTTAAGGCTTTTGCCTCGTTAGAGCTAATATTTACTTTTGGAACTTTGCTATTCTCAATTATTTTAGCAACCTCATGTCTAGTCATCTCTGCCTCATTATGTGGAAGGAGTCTAACTGCTGATTCTACCTCAGCAATGATCTCATCCACTGGAATTATGCTTGGGGTAACGGCAAAGTTAAGGCCTTTAGAAAGGATAGAGACCATGTCACCGGTTAATACAGTGTTGGTCAAGTTCAGTACAGTTTTGTTTTTACATTTTTGGTTTTCAGTAGGGATTTGTTTATTTTGTAGTCTAGAAAATTTATTAATTTGGTTAGTTTTTGTTAGTTTAAACACATTATCAGCCGATTGTTGTGTTATGTTATCGATTATATTCCAATAATGCATAGATACACTATTGCTTATATCTAAGTGTAACTGCTTTAGCGATTCCGAAATGTAAGATAATTCACTCCTATTGTGCTGTATTCTCTCTATTAATAATAATTCGCTAGCTTTGTGTAGTATTTGGTTAGCTTTAGAAGACTTTATGTGATGTGTTATTTTAACTGCGTTTGGTATTACCTTTGAATCTCTGCACCTTTTGAGGAACGCCAGTGAAGATATCAATTTCATCCGCTTAATGCAAAGCTTCTCCAATTTTCTGGTTTTAAGAAAAGTATCCTCCCCATAGAGGTTAGTCAGTTTAACACGTAGGCTTTCGCGACCAATATTATTCATAATAAAGGTTTTTGGGTTAGATCGCGTTTATTTATAAATGTGTCGTAACCCTCCACCACCCGACACGGCCAATCAGCAAAAAAAAGTGTCACGTTGACAAAAGACAAATAATTCACCACTTCAGCTCACCGGTGTGTTGAAGAGTTAATCCACATTTACAGTTTGAGTACGACGTTTCGCTTGGACATGGCCTAAACGGTAAAATAACACACAGCGTTTACAGAAAGCAAACGCACACTGATGCCTATCTGAATGCAGAATCACATCATCATCCAGCTCAAAAATCCTCTCTTATCAAGACGCTCGTACATCGGGCGAAAACGGTGTCAGATGGTGAGAGTCTAGTGAGAGAGATTAAACACGTTAAAGACGCACTACGACAGAATGGCTACAATAATGCTCAAATTAACAGAGCACTGAATGCCAAATCACGATCGCAAAGCAATACTACTGAAAGCGACCAGATTGTTAAAACAATAAAAATCCCATATATCTCAGGAGTAACTGACAAATTAGCCCGCGTTTTGCAAAAGCAAAACATTACAGTAAGATTTGGTACAGTACACAAAATTCAAAAACTAGTATCTTGCACTAAAGACGCATTACCTAAACTATCAACAGAAGGTGTATATCGGATTAATTGTTCATGTGGCAGCTGCTACATTGGGCAGACGGGACGTAACATCAGCGTAAGACTAAAAGAACATCAGAGAAATATTAAATTATCTCAAACACAACTGTCGGCAGTGGCAGAACATGCTTGTCAACAAGGACACTCAATTGATTTTGACAATGTTGCAGTGGTGTGTAAAACTAATTATTACTGGCAAAGACTAATTAGAGAATCCATTGAAATTGAGAGGAACAAGAATAACTTTAATCGCTCTGACAGCTACCGGCTTAGTGCGGCCTGGAAGCGTATTATTAAATAATACACATTACATTTTGATTTAAAGAATTACTAATCTACAACTCATTACTAATCATAACCAATGACTGATTACTAATCGATTATATAATTACATTACCCCCCCCCTCCGCCTCTAATCACTGCACCTGATGAGTTAAGTGATGTCGTCACCCTGCTGCTCTATATAAAACCGGGAGCAAGCGAGGGCTTTACCATTCTGGCGAATTGCCCGATGATGCTGGAAGTATTTACCAGCGAAACGTCGTACTCAAACTGTAAATGTGGATTAACTCTTCAACACACCGGTGAGCTGAAGTGGTGAATTATTTGTCTTTTGTCAACGTGACACTTTTTTTGCTGATTGGCCGTGTCGGGTGGTGGAGGGTTACGACACATTTATAAATAAACGCGATCTAACCCAAAAACCTTTATTATGAATAATATTGGTCGCGAAAGCCTACGTGTTAAACTGACTGCCCATAGACTCAACACTGCCCATAGACTCAGCACTGCCCATAGACTCAACACTGCCCATAGACTCAACCCTGCCCATAGACTCAACACTGCCCTTAGACTCAGCACTGCCCATAGACTCAGCACTGCCCATAGACTCAACACTGCCCATAGACTCAGCACTGCCCATAGACTCAACACTGCCCATAGACTCAGCACTGCCCATAGACTAACATTGCCCATAGACTCAGCACTGCCCATAGACTCAGCACTGCCCATAGACTCAACACTGCCCATAGACTCAGCACTGCCTATAGACTAACACTGCCCATAAACTCAGCACTGCCCATAGACTCAGCACTGCCCATAGACTCAGCACTGCCCATAGACTCAACACTGCCCCATAGACTCAGCACTGCCCATAGACTCAACACTGCTCATAGACTCAACACTGCCCATAGACTCAGCACTGCCCATAGACTCAACACTGCCCATAGACTGAACACTGCCCCTTCGACTTAATACTGCACCATAGACTCAGCACTGCCCATAGACTTCTTCATGGTTTGAGTGATAGCTTTGCGAATTGTATAGTCGGAGTAACCATTAGCTTTAAGAGCTTGGTGTACCTGCTTGAGTTCACTGCCTATGTGTTCCTGGTCGGATATGCATTGGGCTCTAAGGTACAGAGTCTTGATGAGAGAATTCTTCTGTGATGGATGGTGGTGGGAATCCGGTTTCAGATAAGCATCCGTATGGGTAGCTTTCCTGTAGACAGAGTGGCTCATTGAACCATCAGGTCTCTTTTTTATTAGGACATCCAAAAAAGGTAGCTTGCCATCTTTTCGACTTCCATGGTAAATCTGATGGCTGGGTGTATGGAATTGATGTGGTCGAAGAATTGGTCTAGAGCTGGCCGGCCATGTGGCCAGATGACAAAAGTGTCATCCACTTACCTCTTCCATAAGGTGAGGCACAGAGTGGCAGTCTGGATGGCGTCAGTCTCAAATTTCTCCATGAAAATGTTAGCTATAACCGGAGATAGGGGGAGCCCATTGGGGTGACCTCACTTTGTTTGTAGAAAGTTCCATTCCAAGTGAAGTATGTATTGGTTAAACAGTGTCTCACCAGGGGGGGTACCTAAGTGTTTAGTCCTTGATGAACCAAGTCTTCAATCATTCGCGATGGTGTCAGGTACAGGAACCTTGGTGAATAAGGAAACTACATCAAAACTGACAAGCAGGTCGTCTGGGGAAAGGGAAATACCCTTGATTGTCGATTCCAGGTGAGTAGAATTTTGTACCGCAGAGGTGGTTTTTCCAGTGAAAGGACGCAGGATTTCAGACAAAAAACGAGCTAGTTTGTAGGTGGGGGAGTTGATAGTAGAGACGATGGGACGAAGGGGTGTATCTACTTTATGTTTTTTTTGGTAAGCCGTATAATCTTGGTGGCCTGGCAGCAGAAGTTTTCAATGAAAACTGTTTAGATTGATCCATTAATGCGGTTGAATCAGCCTCATCACACAAACCAACAGTACCCTGGTGTCTACAAACTAAGTTGCCTCTGTGGTAGTAGTTACATTGGAGAAACCAAACGCCATGTCTCGGACCGCATTCGTGAACACAAAGCAGACCTTAAACACAGTAGGACCAACACCTCAGCCGTGGTAGATCATTGTTATAATTCAGTAGGCTCACATGACATTGACTTTTCCAAGACAGAGGTTCTTTGTAAGCCATCTGGCTACCATAAGAGATTCGTTCATGAGGCTATCCACATATACAAGCACAGAGACAATTTCAACCGAGAAGATGGATTCTGGCTTAGCAATCATTGGAAGGATTTGATAAACCATTTCAGGTCTTAATTGATTGTTCACGCTTACAGTGGTTTTCAGACAGCATACAATAATTTTTCGTCTCCCCCCTCCTCTTTTCAGAACATAGATGGACTAGTCCTTCTAAATAAACTGCCAAATCGCTGCGCGTGGCGCTGACGCTTTTAAGTAAATAAATAAATACACCGTTTACAAATAAATTAATTAATGCAACCTGACACACCTGATGACGACCGTTTGTGTTATGGTCGAAACGTCGTGAGAATTTTTATTGTTTTATATATATTTTATTATTTATTGTTTCCCTTCAACGTGACTTTACCGAAAGAGCTAAGAATATGAGGGAGGGGGGTGTTTGAGAAATGTGACGTCAAATCAAAATGGGCAACTTTAAATAATTATAGACAACACGTTCTGCTTAATTAAATAGACTTTTTTAAAAATAAATGTTCTCTCCTACAACATCAGAGTGCAGCGCCACATTAAATACGCACTACAATGACAATAGTTTAAAGCGATTTGAAGCATGTTTTATATATATTTGCGTGACGTCATGTTTGGGGGGGGGGTCTGACTTTTTGTGACGCCGTGTGACGAGGGGGGGGGGTCAAAAATCGTTCAAAATCGCGTGACGTCATTTATGGACGGCCCCATACGCTGTGTAACAAAAATATATATTTTAATTATCATCGTCGTCGTGTCTGTGGAAATATATAGCAGCCAAATACTCTAAACGCGTTTTTATACAGAATCTTCGAGACCCATAGACCCACAGAGACCCATAGAGACCCATATAGACCCGCAGAGACCCACAGAGACCCACAGAGACCCATAGAGACCCACAGAACCCCATAGAGACCCATAGAGACACACAGAGACCCCATAGACCTATAGAGACCCGTAGACCCATACTCATAGAGACCCATAGACCCCATAGACTCATAGAAACCCATAGACCCATACTCATAGAGACCCATAGACCCGCAGAGACCCACAGAGACCCATAGACTCACAGAAACCCTTCAACCCACAGAGACCTACAGACCCACAGAGACTCAGAGACTCGTATAGACCCGCAGAGACCCACAGAAATGCATAGCAGCATCGAAATAATTTAAACGCACTGACATTTTAAATGGATCCGGACAAAATGGAGAGAGACGCAGACTCGGAATATACAGCAGCAGCAGGCAGGGTCGGGATCGAACCCACGACCTCCTGCACACCTGGCGAGGTAGTCAACATCTCATAGCCACCGTGGTGATGATGAGAGAGACGCAATTGGTACCTCAACACACATGGCACGGTTGACTACGTACGGTGCGAAAAAAAGTTCAAGCCAAAGACAAAGACAAAGATCCTCCGTATAGCCTTAACAGACTGTTGGGACAAGTGCTATTAGCGAGTAGCACCTATGTTGTAGTGGGTTTAACTCTCCAACACACAGCAACAGGTTAGTGCTGCACTAGTAACGAATTGTAAATGTTGTAGTGGGTTTAACTCTCCAACACAGAGAAACCGGTTAATGCTGTACTAGTAACGAATTGGCCACGTTCTGTTGATGTGACACAAACCCCCCATGAACATATACTGGCCTTTCACGATATGTGGCAATTTTAGATTCACCCCTCAAATGATGAATAAACCCATCCCCAGGGCAAAGCGGCGATTCTCCCTCCCACAACCCACCCCTGCCCACCCACTACCCACCCACTACCCACCCCTACCCACCCACTACCCACCCACTACCAACCCCCAACCACTCCCTACTCACCTACAACCCACCCCCTACCCACCCACTACCCACCCTTACCCACCCACTACCCACCCCAACCCACCCACTACCCACTCACTAGCCACCCCCTACCCA
This sequence comes from Petromyzon marinus, assembly GCF_048934315.1. Classification (NCBI taxonomy): domain Eukaryota; kingdom Metazoa; phylum Chordata; class Hyperoartia; order Petromyzontiformes; family Petromyzontidae; genus Petromyzon; species Petromyzon marinus. Next base: position 5,104,994 of record NC_133690.1, on the reverse strand, counting down.
CCTACAACCCACCCCCTACCCACCCACTACCCACCCCCTACCAACCCACTACCCACCCCCTACCCACAACCACTCCCTACCCACCTACAACCCACCCCCTACCCACCCACAACCCACCCCTACCCACCCCTTACCCACCCCCTACCCACCCCCTACCCACCCACAACCCACCCTTACCCACCCACAACCCACCCCCTACTCACCCACAACCCACCCCTACCCACCCCTTACCCACCCCCTACCCACCCCCTACCCACCTACAACCCACCCCCTACCCACCCACAACCCACCCCTACCCACCCCTTACCCACCCCCTACCCACCCCCTACCCACCCACAACCCACCCTTACCCACCCACAACCCACCCCCTAATCACCCACAACCCACCCCCTACCCACCCCCTACCCACCCACGCGCGCGCGACAGTGATGGAGATGCCGTCTTCTGCTCCTGCTGCTCCTGCTGCTGCTGTCTCTGATGCTGGGGGTGGTGCCGATGACCCCGCGTGGCCGAGCCGAGCGGCGTGCCTGTCGCTCGCCCTCTGCGCCTTCCAGGCCGCCGCGGCCCTCGCTGTGTCGCGGGTGGTGGGAGGCCGCTGGCAGCTGCCACCCACAGAGCGATGGGTCGTGGCCTGGCTGCTCTATGACGCAGTGGTTCACATCACACTGGTGAGTGAGTGAGTGGGTGGTGGTGTAGTTACACTGCAGCGCCACACCTATTTACCATCATTAGGGGAAAGAACGGTGATCCAATCTCCGACCCCCCGCAAGGAACAGGTTTGCAGATTCTTCTGCGCGTTTCTGTGAAGTCCAGGGGGTGGGGGAAATCCCTCAGCCAGGAAAACATCGTGGCACAAAGTGAGGATGACCCTGCTGAGGCTGCGGTGCCTCAAATATTGGAGGAAGAAGTCACCCCCTGTGAGTGGCTGGCTGAGGTGCCATCTGTTGAGGAAGTACTGAAGGCGATCCGGAGTCTGAGACCAGGAAAGGCACCGGGTAGAGACGATCTCCCAAGCGAAATGCTGAGGGAGGGTGGCGTTTGTGCACAGACTGCCCTATAGGACATCATATCAACAGTCTGGACCACTGGACGGGTTCCGCAGGACTGGAAGGATGCCCTGGTGGTCCCCCTCTTTAAGAAGGGGGACCGCACAGACTGTAACAACTACAGGGGCATCTCACTCCTCAGTGTGCCTTGAAAGGTCCTGGCAAAGATTATTCAACATCGCCTTGCTAGACACGCTGAGGAGAGGCTTGCGGAGCCCCAATGCGGTTTCAGGAAAGGGCGGTCCTGCACAGATGCCGTATTTTCTGTCCATTTACTACAGGAGAGGTGTAGGGAATTCCAACAAGACCTACATCTCTGCTTTATTGACCTGGTCAAGGCCTATGATACCATCAGTATACCTGGGCTCTGGGTTGTTCTTCGTGCTTTCGGAGTCCCTGACCCGCTGCTCATGATCATTAAGGACCTTCATGATGGTGAGCGGGCCTGGGTAAAACTACATGGCCGGCGTCAGAGCCATTGCCTGTACACCTTGGGGTGCGACAGGTATGTCCTCTGGCTCCAACATTATTTAACATCTATTTCGACCACGTAGTTCGCGAAGCCTTCAGTAGCTGTACCGGAGGAATTTCCATCTGGTACAGATACAATGGGAGGCTGATCGATGCCCGGGTGCGGTCAAAGGATGGCTCCCTATTGCTCAACAACGTTATGTATGCCGATGATTTGGTAATAGCTGCTCATTCAGAGGAGGAGTTGGAGACGCAGCTGCTGAAACTGGAGTGTGCCACTGAGAGATAGGGCCTTACCATCAGCCCTACCAAAACGAAGCACCTGCCTGGGTATTTTGTATCATCAGGTACTCCACCCCCACAACTCCTAATCGGTGATTGGGCAGTTGTGGAGAGAGTGGAGAGTTTCCCATACCTGGGCAATGTGCTCATGACCAGCTCCGGTTTAAGAGCAGAGGTCTCACTCTGAATCAGTCGAGCGGCAATATCTTTTCATCGGTTGCGTAACGCTGTGTGGAAGCTACCTGGTCTGTCGCTCCGCACAAAGCTTCGGGTCTTCTCGGCCACAGTCATTCCCTCCCTTCTCTACGCTTGCGAAACGTGGACCCCCTAATGGAACATCTTCGCCGGTTAAAAACATTTAGACTGGCCTGCCTACGATCAATCTTGGGTTTAACCAGGCTGGATTGTGTGAGGAGCTCACAAATCCTCAAAAGATCTGGACAAAGTCCCATCGGCGAGCTCCTCCGGCAAGTAAGGCTGCGTTGGCTGGGCCATGTTGCCCGCATGCCAAGCCACCGCATGCCTAAACAGCTTTTGTTCTGCGACTGTGTGAGTTCTGGGTGAGGGTTTGGGGTTGGCTGTGTGAATTCTGGGTGAGTGTTTGGGGCTGGCTGTGTGAGTGCTGGGTGAGGGTTTGGAGCTGGCTGTGTGAATTCTGGGTGAGGGTTTGGGGATGGCTGTGTGAGTTCTGGGTGAGTGTTTGGGGCTGGCTGTGTGAATGCTGGGTTAGGGTTTGGGGCTGGCTGTGTGAGTTCTGGGTGAGTGTTTGGTGCTGGCCATGTGAGTTCTGGGTGAGTATTTGGGGCTGGCTGTGTGAGTTCTGGGTGAGGGTTTGGGGCTTGCTGTGTGAGTTCTGGGTGAGTGTTTGGGGCTGGCTGTGTGAATGCTGGGTGAGGGTTTGGGGCTGGCTGTGTGAGTGCTGGGTGAGTGTTTGGGGCTGGCTGTGTGAGTTCTGGGTGAGTGTTTGGGGCTGGCTGTGTGAGTTCAGGGTGAGTGTTTGGGGCTGGCTGTGTGAGTTCTGGGTGAGTGTTTGGGGCTGGCTGTGTGAGTTCTGCGTGAGTGTTTGGGACTGGCTGTGTGAGTTCTGGGTGAGGGATAGGGGCTGGCTGTGTGAGTTCTGGGTGAGTGTTTGGGGCTGGCTGTGTGAGTTCTGGGTGAGGGTTTGTCGCTGGCTGTGTGAGTTCTGGGTGAGTGTTTGGTGCTGGCCGTGTGAGTTCTGGGTGAGTGTTTGGGGCTGGTTGTGTGAGTTCTGGGTGAGTGTTTGGGGGTGGCTGTGTGAGTTCTGGGTGAGTATTTGGTGCTGGCCATGTGAGTTCTGGGAAAGTGTTTGGGGATGGCTGTGTGAGTTCTGGGCGAGTGTTTGGGGCTGGCTGTGTTAGTTCTGGGTGAGTGTTTGGTGCTGGCCGTGTGAGTTCTGGGTGAGTGTTTGGGGCTGGCTGTGTGAGTTCTGGGTGAGTGTTTGGGGCTGGCTGTGTGAGTTTCTGGGTGAGTGTTAGGGGCTGGCTGTGTGAGTTATGGGTGAGTGTTTGGGGCTGGCTGTGTGAGTTCTGGATGAGTGTTTGGGGCTGGCTGTGTGAGTTCTGGGTGAGTGTTTGGGGCTGGATGTGTGAGTTCTGGGTGAGTGTTTGGGGCTGGATGTGTGAGTTCTGGGTGAGGGATTGGGGCTGGCTGTGTGAGTTCTGAGTGAGGGATTAGGGCTGGCGGTGTGAGTTCTGGGTGAGTGTTTGGGGCTGGTTGTGTGAGTTCTGGGTGAGTGTTTGGGGCTGGCTGTGTGAGTTCTGGGTGAGTGTTTGGGGCTGGCTGTGTGAGTTCTGGGTGAGTACTGGGGCTGGCTGTGTGAGTTCTGGGTGAGTGTTTGGGGCTGGCTGTGTGAGTTCTCGGTGAGTGTTTGGGGCTGGCTGTGTGAGTTCTGGGTGAGTGTTTGGGGCTGGATGTGTGAGTTCTGGGTGAGGGATTGGGGCTGGCTGTGTGAGTTCTGAGTGAGGGATTAGGGCTGGCGGTGTGAGTTCTGGGTGAGTGTTTGGGGCTGGCTGTGTGAATTCTGGGTGAGTGTTTGGGGCTCCCTGTGTGAGTTCTGGGTGAGTGTTTGGGGCTGGCTGTGTGAGTTTTAGGTGACGATTTGGGGCTGGCTGTGTGAGTTCTGGGTGAGTGTTTGGAGCTGACTGTGTGATTTCTGGGTGAGTGTTTGGGGCTGGCTGTGTGAGTTCTGGGTGAGAGTTTGGAGCTGGCTGTGTGAGTTCTGGGTGAGGGTTTGGGGCTGGCTGTGTGAGTTCTGGGTGAGGGTTTGGGGCTGGCTGTGTGAGTTCTGGTTGACTGTTTGGGGCTGGTTGTGTGAGTTCTGGGTGAGTGTTTGAGCCTGGCTGTGTGAGTTCTGGGTGAGGGTTTGGAGCTGGCTGTGTGAGTTCTGGGTGAGTGTTTGGGGCTGGCTGTGTGAGTGCTGAGTGAGGGTCTGGGGCTGGCTGTGGGAGTTCTGGGTGAGGGTTTGGGGCTGGCTGTGTGAGTTCTGGGTGACTGTTTGGGGCTGGTTGTGTGAGTTCTGGGTGAGTGTTTGAGCCTGGCTGTGTGAGTTCTGGGTGAGGGTTTGGAGCTGGCTGTGTGAGTTCTGGGTGAGTGTTTGGGGCTGGCTGTGTGAGTTCTGGGTGAGTGTTTGGGGCTGGCTGTGTGAGTGCTGGGTGAGGGTTTGGAGCTGGCTGTGTGAGTTCTGGGTGAGTGTTTGGGGCTGCCGTTGTGAGTTCTGGGTGAGTGTTTGGGGCTGGCTGTGTGAGTTCTGGGTGAGTGTTTGGGGCTAGCTGTGTGAGTTCTGGGTGAGTGTTTGGGGATGGCTGTGTGAGTTTTGGGTGAGTGTTTGGGGCTGGCTGTGTGAGTCCTGGGTGAGTGTTTGGGGCTGGCTGTGTGAGTTCTGGTGATGGTTTGGGGCTGGCTGTGTGAGTTCTGGGTGAGTGTTTGGGGGTGGCAGTGAGATCTGGGTGAGTGTTTGGTGCTGGCCTTGTGAGTTCTGGGTGAGTGTTTGGGGCTGGCTGTGTGAGTTCTGCATGAGTGTTTTGGGGGTGGCTGTGTGAGTTCCTGGTGAGTGTTTGGTGCAGGCCGTGTGAGTTCTGGGTGAGTGTTTGGGGCTGGCTGTGTGAGTTCTGGGTGAGTGTTTGGGGCTGGCTGTGTGAGTTCTGGGTGAGTGTTTGGGGCTGGCTGTGTGAGTTCTGGGTGAGTGTTTGGGGCTTGCTGTGTGAGTTCTGGGTGAGGGATTGGGGCTGGCTGTGTGAGTTCTGGGTGAGGGATTGGGGCTGGCTGTGTGAGTTCTGAGTGAGGGATTAGGGCTGGCGGTGTGAGTTCTGGGTGAGTGTTTGGGGCTGGCTGTGTGAATTCTGGGTGAGTGTTTGGGGCTCCCTGTGTGAGTTCTGGGTGAGTGTTTGGGGCTGGCTGTGTGAGTTTTAGGTGAGGATTTGGGGCTGGCTGTGTGAGTTCTGGGTGAGTGTTTGGAGCTGACTGTGTGATTTCTGGGTGAGTGTTTGGGGCTGGCTGTGTGAGTTCTGGGTGAGAGTTTGGAGCTGGCTGTGTGAGTTCTGGGTGAGGGTTTGGGGCTGGCTGTGTGAGTTCTGGGTGAGGGTTTGGGGCTGGCTGTGTGAGTTCTGGGTGACTGTTTGGGGCTGGTTGTGTGAGTTCTGGGTGAGTGTTTGAGCCTGGCTGTGTGAGTTCTGGGTGAGGGTTTGGAGCTGGCTGTGTGAGTTCTGGGTGAGTGTTTGGGGCTGGCTGTGTGAGTGCTGAGTGAGGGTTTGGGGCTGGCTGTGGGAGTTCTGGGTGAGGGTTTGGGGCTGGCTGTGTGAGTTCTGGGTGACTGTTTGGGGCTGGTTGTGTGAGTTCTGGGTGAGTGTTTGAGCCTGGCTGTGTGAGTTCTGGGTGAGGGTTTGGAGCTGGCTGTGTGAGTTCTGGGTGAGTGTTTGGGGCTGGCTGTGTGAGTTCTGGGTGAGTGTTTGGGGCTGGCTGTGTGAGTGCTGGGTGAGGGTTTGGAGCTGGCTGTGTGAGTTCTGGGTGAGTGTTTGGGGCTGCCTGTGTGAGTTCTGGGTGAGTGTTTGGGGCTGGCTGTGTGAGTTCTGGGTGAGTGTTTGGGGCTAGCTGTGTGAGTTCTGGGTGAGTGTTTGGGGCTGGCTGTGTGAGTCCTGGGTGAGTGTTTGGGGCTGGCTGTGTGAGTTCTGGTGATGGTTTGGGGCTGGCTGTGTGAGTTCTGGGTGAGTGTTTGGGGGTGGCAGTGAGATCTGGGTGAGTGTTTGGTGCTGGCCTTGTGAGTTCTGGGTGAGTGTTTGGGGCTGGCTGTGTGAGTTCTGCATGAGTGTTTTGGGGGTGGCTGTGTGAGTTCCTGGTGAGTGTTTGGTGCAGGCCGTGTGAGTTCTGGGTGAGTGTTTGGGGCTGGCTGTGTGAGTTCTGGGTGAGTGTTTGGGGCTGGCTGTGTGAGTTCTGGGTGAGTGTTTGGGGCTGGCTGTGTGAGTTCTGGGTGAGTGTTTGGGGCTTGCTGTGTGAGTTCTGGGTGAGGGATTGGGGCTGGCTGTGTGAGTTCTGGGTGAGGGATTGGGGCTGGCTGTGTGAGTTCTGGGTGAGGGATTGGGGCTGGCTGTGTGAGTTCTGGTTGAGTGTGTGGGGCTGGCTGTGTGAGTTCTGGTTGAGTGTGTGGGGCTGGCTGTGTGAGTTCTGGGTGAGTGTTTGGGGCTGGCTGTGTGAGTTCTGGGTGAGTGTTTGGGGCTGGTTGTGTGAGTTCTGGGTGAGTGTTTGGGGCTGGCTGTGTGAGTTCTGGGTGAGTGTTTGGGGCTGGCTGTGTGAGTTCTGGGTGAGTGCTGGGGCTGGCTGTGTGAGTTCTGGGTTAGTGTTTGGGGCTGGTTGTGTGAGTTCTGGGTGAGTGTTTGGGGCTGGCTGTGTGAGTTCTGCGTGAGTGTTTGGGGCTGGCTGTGTGAGTTCTGGGTGAGGGATAGGGGCTGGCTGTGTGAGTTCTGGGTGAGTGTTTGGGGCTGGCTGTGTGAGTTCTGGGTGAGGGTTTGTCGCTGGCTGTGTGAGTTCTGGGTGAGTGTTTGGTGCTGGCCGTGTGAGTTCTGGGTGAGTGGTTGGGGATGGTTGTGTGAGTTCTGGGTGAGTGTTTGGGGGTGGCTGTGTGAGTTCTGGGTGAGTATTTGGTGCTGGCCATGTGAGTTCTGGGTGAGTGTTTGGGGGTGGCAGTGAGATCTGGGTGAGTGTTTGGTGCTGGCCTTGTGAGTTCTGGGTGAGTGTTTGGGGCTGGCTGTGTGAGTTCTGCATGAGTGTTTTGGGGGTGGCTGTGTGAGTTCCTGGTGAGTGTTTGGTGCAGGCCGTGTGAGTTCTGGGTGAGTGTTTGGGGATGGCTGTGTGAGTTCTGGGTGAGTGTTTGGGGCTGGCTGTGTGAGTTCTGGGTGAGTGTTTGGGGCTGGCTGTGTGAGTTCTGGGTGAGGGATTGGGGCTGGCTGTGTGAGTTCTGGGTGAGGGATTGGGGCTGGCTGTGTGAGTTCTGGGTGAGGGATTGGGGCTGGCTGTGTGAGTTCTGGTTGAGTGTGTGGGGCTGGCTGTGTGAGTTCTGGGTGAGTGTTTGGTCCTGGCCATGTGAGTTCTGGGAGAGTGTTAGGGCAGGCTGTGTGAGTTCTGGGTGAGTGTTTGGGGAAGGTTGTGTGAGTTCTGGGTGAGTGTTTGGGGCTGGCTGTGTGAGTTCTGGGTGAGTGTTTGGGGCTGGCTGTGTGAGTTCTGGGTGAGTGCTGGGGCTGGCTGTGTGAGTTCTGGGTTAGTGTTTGGGGCTGGTTGTGTGAGTTCTGGGTGAGTGTTTGGGGCTGGCTGTGTGAGTTCTGCGTGAGTGTTTGGGGCTGGCTGTGTGAGTTCTGGGTGAGGGATAGGGGCTGGCTGTGTGAGTTCTGGGTGAGTGTTTGGGGCTGGCTGTGTGAGTTCTGGGTGAGGGTTTGTCGCTGGCTGTGTGAGTTCTGGGTGAGTGTTTGGTGCTGGCCGTGTGAGTTCTGGGTGAGTGGTTGGGGATGGTTGTGTGAGTTCTGGGTGAGTGTTTGGGGGTGGCTGTGTGAGTTCTGGGTTAGTATTTGGTGCTGGCCATGTGAGTTCTGGGAAAGTGTTTGGGGATGGCTGTGTGAGTTCTGGGCGAGTGTTTGGGGCTGGCTGTGTTAGTTCTGGGTGAGTGTTTGGTGCTGGCCGTGTGAGTTCTGGGTGAGTGTTTGGGGCTGGCTGTGTGAGTTCTGGGTGAGTGTTTGGGGCTCGTTGTGTGAGTTTCTGGGTGAGTGTTTGGGGCTGGCTGTGTGAGTTATGGGTGAGTGTTTGGGGCTGGCTGTGTGAGTTCTGGGTGAGTGTTTGGGGCTGGCTGTGTGAGTTCTGGGTGAGTGTTTGGGGCTTGATGTGTGTGTTCTGGGTGAGTGTTTGAGGCTGGATGTGTGAGTTCTGGGTGAGGGATTGGGGCTGGCTGTGTGAGTTCTGAGTGAGGGATTAGGGCTGGCGGTGTGAGTTCTGGGTGAGTGTTTGGGGCTAGTTGTGTGAGTTCTGGGTGAGTGTTTGGGGCTGGCTGTGTGAGTTCTGGGTGAGTGTTTGGGGCTGGCTGTGTGAGTTCTGGGTGAGTGCTGGGGCTGGCTGTGTGAGTTCTGGGTGAGTGTTTGGGGCTGGCTGTGTGAGTTCTCGGTGAGTGTTTGGGGCTGGCTGTGTGAGTTCTGGGTGAGTGTTTGGGGCTGGATGTGTGAGTTCTGGGTGAGGGATTGGGGCTGGCCGTGTGAGTTCTGAGTGAGGGATTAGGGATGGGGGTGTGAGTTCTGGGTGAGTGTTTGGGGCTGGTTGTGTGAGTTCTGGGTGAGTGTTTGGGGCTGGCTGTGTGAGTTCTGGGTGAGTGTTTGGGGCTGGCTGTGTGAGTTCTGGGTGAGTGTTTGGGGCTCCCTGTGTGAGTTCTGGGTGAGTGTTTGGGGCTGGCTGTGTGAGTTTTAGGTGAGGATTTGGGGCTGGCTGTGTGAGTTCTGGTGATGGTTTGGGGCTGGCTGTGTGAGTTCTGGGTGAGTGTTTGGGGGTGGCAGTGAGATCTGGGTGAGTGTTTGGTGCTGGCCTTGTGAGTTCTGGGTGAGTGTTTGGGGCTGGCTGTGTGAGTTCTGCATGAGTGTTTTGGGGGTGGCTGTGTGAGTTCCTGGTGAGTGTTTGGTGCAGGCCGTGTGAGTTCTGGGTGAGTGTTTGGGGCTGGCTGTGTGAGTTCTGGGTGAGTGTTTGGGGCTGGCTGTGTGAGTTCTGGGTGAGTGTTTGGGGCTGGCTGTGTGAGTTCTGGGTGAGTGTTTGGGGCTTGCTGTGTGAGTTCTGGGTGAGGGATTGGGGCTGGCTGTGTGAGTTCTGGGTGAGGGATTGGGGCTGGCTGTGTGAGTTCTGAGTGAGGGATTAGGGCTGGCGGTGTGAGTTCTGGGTGAGTGTTTGGGGCTGGCTGTGTGAATTCTGGGTGAGTGTTTGGGGCTCCCTGTGTGAGTTCTGGGTGAGTGTTTGGGGCTGGCTGTGTGAGTTTTAGGTGAGGATTTGGGGCTGGCTGTGTGAGTTCTGGGTGAGTGTTTGGAGCTGACTGTGTGATTTCTGGGTGAGTGTTTGGGGCTGGCTGTGTGAGTTCTGGGTGAGAGTTTGGAGCTGGCTGTGTGAGTTCTGGGTGAGGGTTTGGGGCTGGCTGTGTGAGTTCTGGGTGAGGGTTTGGGGCTGGCTGTGTGAGTTCTGGGTGACTGTTTGGGGCTGGTTGTGTGAGTTCTGGGTGAGTGTTTGAGCCTGGCTGTGTGAGTTCTGGGTGAGGGTTTGGAGCTGGCTGTGTGAGTTCTGGGTGAGTGTTTGGGGCTGGCTGTGTGAGTGCTGAGTGAGGGTTTGGGGCTGGCTGTGGGAGTTCTGGGTGAGGGTTTGGGGCTGGCTGTGTGAGTTCTGGGTGACTGTTTGGGGCTGGTTGTGTGAGTTCTGGGTGAGTGTTTGAGCCTGGCTGTGTGAGTTCTGGGTGAGGGTTTGGAGCTGGCTGTGTGAGTTCTGGGTGAGTGTTTGGGGCTGGCTGTGTGAGTTCTGGGTGAGTGTTTGGGGCTGGCTGTGTGAGTGCTGGGTGAGGGTTTGGAGCTGGCTGTGTGAGTTCTGGGTGAGTGTTTGGGGCTGCCTGTGTGAGTTCTGGGTGAGTGTTTGGGGCTGGCTGTGTGAGTTCTGGGTGAGTGTTTGGGGCTAGCTGTGTGAGTTCTGGGTGAGTGTTTGGGGCTGGCTGTGTGAGTCCTGGGTGAGTGTTTGGGGCTGGCTGTGTGAGTTCTGGTGATGGTTTGGGGCTGGCTGTGTGAGTTCTGGGTGAGTGTTTGGGGGTGGCAGTGAGATCTGGGTGAGTGTTTGGTGCTGGCCTTGTGAGTTCTGGGTGAGTGTTTGGGGCTGGCTGTGTGAGTTCTGCATGAGTGTTTTGGGGGTGGCTGTGTGAGTTCCTGGTGAGTGTTTGGTGCAGGCCGTGTGAGTTCTGGGTGAGTGTTTGGGGCTGGCTGTGTGAGTTCTGGGTGAGTGTTTGGGGCTGGCTGTGTGAGTTCTGGGTGAGTGTTTGGGGCTGGCTGTGTGAGTTCTGGGTGAGTGTTTGGGGCTTGCTGTGTGAGTTCTGGGTGAGGGATTGGGGCTGGCTGTGTGAGTTCTGGGTGAGGGATTGGGGCTGGCTGTGTGAGTTCTGGGTGAGGGATTGGGGCTGGCTGTGTGAGTTCTGGTTGAGTGTGTGGGGCTGGCTGTGTGAGTTCTGGTTGAGTGTGTGGGGCTGGCTGTGTGAGTTCTGGGTGAGTGTTTGGGGCTGGCTGTGTGAGTTCTGGGTGAGTGTTTGGGGCTGGTTGTGTGAGTTCTGGGTGAGTGTTTGGGGCTGGCTGTGTGAGTTCTGGGTGAGTGTTTGGGGCTGGCTGTCTGAGTTCTGGGTGAGTGCTGGGGCTGGCTGTGTGAGTTCTGGGTTAGTGTTTGGGGCTGGTTGTGTGAGTTCTGGGTGAGTGTTTGGGGCTGGCTGTGTGAGTTCTGCGTGAGTGTTTGGGGCTGGCTGTGTGAGTTCTGGGTGAGGGATAGGGGCTGGCTGTGTGAGTTCTGGGTGAGTGTTTGGGGCTGGCTGTGTGAGTTCTGGGTGAGGGTTTGTCGCTGGCTGTGTGAGTTCTGGGTGAGTGTTTGGTGCTGGCCGTGTGAGTTCTGGGTGAGTGGTTGGGGATGGTTGTGTGAGTTCTGGGTGAGTGTTTGGGGGTGGCTGTGTGAGTTCTGGGTGAGTATTTGGTGCTGGCCATGTGAGTTCTGGGTGAGTGTTTGGGGGTGGCAGTGAGATCTGGGTGAGTGTTTGGTGCTGGCCTTGTGAGTTCTGGGTGAGTGTTTGGGGCTGGCTGTGTGAGTTCTGCATGAGTGTTTTGGGGGTGGCTGTGTGAGTTCCTGGTGAGTGTTTGGTGCAGGCCGTGTGAGTTCTGGGTGAGTGTTTGGGGATGGCTGTGTGAGTTCTGGGTGAGTGTTTGGGGCTGGCTGTGTGAGTTCTGGGTGAGTGTTTGGGGCTGGCTGTGTGAGTTCTGGGTGAGGGATTGGGGCTGGCTGTGTGAGTTCTGGGTGAGGGATTGGGGCTGGCTGTGTGAGTTCTGGGTGAGGGATTGGGGCTGGCTGTGTGAGTTCTGGTTGAGTGTGTGGGGCTGGCTGTGTGAGTTCTGGGTGAGTGTTTGGTCCTGGCCATGTGAGTTCTGGGAGAGTGTTAGGGCTGGCTGTGTGAGTTCTGGGTGAGTGTTTGGGGAAGGTTGTGTGAGTTCTGGGTGAGTGTTTGGGGCTGGCTGTGTGAGTTCTGGGTGAGTGTTTGGGGCTGGCTGTGTGAGTTCTGGGTGAGTGCTGGGGCTGGCTGTGTGAGTTCTGGGTTAGTGTTTGGGGCTGGTTGTGTGAGTTCTGGGTGAGTGTTTGGGGCTGGCTGTGTGAGTTCTGCGTGAGTGTTTGGGGCTGGCTGTGTGAGTTCTGGGTGAGGGATAGGGGCTGGCTGTGTGAGTTCTGGGTGAGTGTTTGGGGCTGGCTGTGTGAGTTCTGGGTGAGGGTTTGTCGCTGGCTGTGTGAGTTCTGGGTGAGTGTTTGGTGCTGGCCGTGTGAGTTCTGGGTGAGTGGTTGGGGATGGTTGTGTGAGTTCTGGGTGAGTGTTTGGGGGTGGCTGTGTGAGTTCTGGGTTAGTATTTGGTGCTGGCCATGTGAGTTCTGGGAAAGTGTTTGGGGATGGCTGTGTGAGTTCTGGGCGAGTGTTTGGGGCTGGCTGTGTTAGTTCTGGGTGAGTGTTTGGTGCTGGCCGTGTGAGTTCTGGGTGAGTGTTTGGGGCTGGCTGTGTGAGTTCTGGGTGAGTGTTTGGGGCTCGTTGTGTGAGTTTCTGGGTGAGTGTTTGGGGCTGGCTGTGTGAGTTATGGGTGAGTGTTTGGGGCTGGCTGTGTGAGTTCTGGGTGAGTGTTTGGGGCTGGCTGTGTGAGTTCTGGGTGAGTGTTTGGGGCTTGATGTGTGTGTTCTGGGTGAGTGTTTGAGGCTGGATGTGTGAGTTCTGGGTGAGGGATTGGGGCTGGCTGTGTGAGTTCTGAGTGAGGGATTAGGGCTGGCGGTGTGAGTTCTGGGTGAGTGTTTGGGGCTAGTTGTGTGAGTTCTGGGTGAGTGTTTGGGGCTGGCTGTGTGAGTTCTGGGTGAGTGTTTGGGGCTGGCTGTGTGAGTTCTGGGTGAGTGCTGGGGCTGGCTGTGTGAGTTCTGGGTGAGTGTTTGGGGCTGGCTGTGTGAGTTCTCGGTGAGTGTTTGGGGCTGGCTGTGTGAGTTCTGGGTGAGTGTTTGGGGCTGGATGTGTGAGTTCTGGGTGAGGGATTGGGGCTGGCCGTGTGAGTTCTGAGTGAGGGATTAGGGATGGGGGTGTGAGTTCTGGGTGAGTGTTTGGGGCTGGTTGTGTGAGTTCTGGGTGAGTGTTTGGGGCTGGCTGTGTGAGTTCTGGGTGAGTGTTTGGGGCTGGCTGTGTGAGTTCTGGGTGAGTGTTTGGGGCTCCCTGTGTGAGTTCTGGGTGAGTGTTTGGGGCTGGCTGTGTGAGTTTTAGGTGAGGATTTGGGGCTGGCTGTGTGAGTTCTGGTGATGGTTTGGGGCTGGCTGTGTGAGTTCTGGGTGAGTGTTTGGGGGTGGCAGTGAGATCTGGGTGAGTGTTTGGTGCTGGCCTTGTGAGTTCTGGGTGAGTGTTTGGGGCTGGCTGTGTGAGTTCTGCATGAGTGTTTTGGGGGTGGCTGTGTGAGTTCCTGGTGAGTGTTTGGTGCAGGCCGTGTGAGTTCTGGGTGAGTGTTTGGGGCTGGCTGTGTGAGTTCTGGGTGAGTGTTTGGGGCTGGCTGTGTGAGTTCTGGGTGAGTGTTTGGGGCTGGCTGTGTGAGTTCTGGGTGAGTGTTTGGGGCTTGCTGTGTGAGTTCTGGGTGAGGGATTGGGGCTGGCTGTGTGAGTTCTGGGTGAGGGATTGGGGCTGGCTGTGTGAGTTCTGGGTGAGGGATTGGGGCTGGCTGTGTGAGTTCTGGTTGAGTGTGTGGGGCTGGCTGTGTGAGTTCTGGGTGAGTGTTTGGTGCTGGCCATGTGAGTTCTGGGAGAGTGTTTGGGGCTGGCTGTGTGAGTTCTGGGTGAGTGTTTGGGGCTGGTTGTGTGAGTTCTGGGTGAGTGTTTGGGGCTGGCTGTGTGAGTTCTGGGTGAGTGTTTGGGGCTGGCTGTGTGAGTTCTGGGTGAGTGCTGGGGCTGGCTGTGTGAGTTCTGGGTTAGTGTTTGGGGCTGGTTGTGTGAGTTCTGGGTGAGTGTTTGGGGCTGGCTGTGTGAGTTCTGCGTGAGTGTTTGGGGCTGGCTGTGTGAGTTCTGGGTGAGGGATAGGGGCTGGCTGTGTGAGTTCTGGGTGAGTGTTTGGGGCTGGCTGTGTGAGTTCTGGGTGAGGGTTTGTCGCTGGCTGTGTGAGTTCTGGGTGAGTGTTTGGTGCTGGCCATGTGAGTTCTGGGAAAGTGTTTGGGGATGGCTGTGTGAGTTCTGGGCGAGTGTTTGGGGCTGGCTGTGTTAGTTCTGGGTGAGTGTTTGGTGCTGGCCGTGTGAGTTCTGGGTGAGTGTTTGGGGCTGGCTGTGTGAGTTCTGGGTGAGTGTTTGGGGCTCGCTGTGTGAGTTTCTGGGTGAGTGTTTGGGGCTGGCTGTGTAAGTTATGGGTGAGTGTTTGGGGCTGGCTGTGTGAGTTCTGGGTGAGTGTTTGGGGCTGGCTGTGTGAGTTCTGGGTGAGTGTTTGGGGCTTGATGTGTGAGTTCTGGGTGAGTGTTTGGGGCTGGATGTGTGAGTTCTGGGTGAGGGATTGGGGCTGGCTGTGTGAGTTCTGAGTGAGGGATTAGGGCTGGCGGTGTGAGTTCTGGGTGAGTGTTTGGGGCTGGTTGTGTGAGTTCTGGGTGAGTGTTTGGGGCTGGCTGTGTGAGTTCTGGGTGAGTGTTTGGGGCTGGCTGTGTGAGTTCTGGGTGAGTGTTTGGGGGTGGCAGTGAGTTCTGGGTGAGTGTTTGGTGCTGGCCTTGTGAGTTCTGGGTGAGTGTTTGGGGCTGGCTGTGTGAGTTCTGCATGAGTGTTTTGGGGGTGGCTGTGTGAGTTCTGGGTGAGTGTTTGGTGCAGGCCGTGTGAGTTCTGGGTGAGTGTTTGGGGCTGGCTGTGTGAGTTCTGGGTGAGTGTTTGGGGCTGGCTGTGTGAGTTCTGGGTGAGTGTTTGGGGCTGGCTGTGTGAGTTCTGGGTGAGTGTTTGGGGCTTGCTGTGTGAGTTCTGGGTGAGGGATTGGGGCTGGCTGTGTGAGTTCTGGGTGAGGGATTGGGGCTGGCTGTGTGAGTTCTGGTTGAGTGTGTGGGGCTGGCTGTGTGAGTTCTGGGTGAGTGTTTGGTGCTGGCCATGTGAGTTCTGGGAGAGTGTTTGGGGCTGGCTGTGTGAGTTCTGGGTGAGTGTTTGAGGCTGGCTGTGTGAGTTCTGGGTGAGGGTTTGGACCAGGCTGTGTGAGTTCTGGGTGAGGGTTTGGGGCTGGCTGTGTGAGTGCTGAGTGAGGGTTTGGGGCTGGCTGTGTGAGTTCTGGGTGAGGGTTTGGGGCTGGCTGTGTGAGTTCTGGGTGACTGTTTGGGGCTGGTTGTGTGAGTTCTGGGTGAGTGTTTGAGCCTGGCTGTGTGAGTTCTGGGTGAGGGTTTGGAGCTGGCTGTGTGAGTTCTGGGTGAGTGTTTCAGGCTGGCTGTGTGAGTTCTGGGTGAGTGTTTGGGGCTGGCTGTGTGAGTGCTGGGTGAGGGTTTGGAGCTGGCTGTGTTAGTTCTGGGTGAGTGTTTGGGGCTGGCTGTGTGAGTTCTGGGTGATGGTTTGGGGCTGGCTGTGTGAGTTCTGGGTGAGTGTTTGGGGGTGGCAGTGAGTTCTGGGTGAGTGTTTGGTGCTGGCCTTGTGAGTTCTGGGTGAGTGGTTGGGGCTGGCTGTGTGAGTTCTGGGTGAGTGTTTGGGGCTGGCTGTGTGAGTTCTGGGTGAGTGTTTGGGGCTGGCTGTGTGAGTTCTGGGTGAGTGTTTGGGGCTGGCTGTGTGAGTTCTGGGTGAGTGTTTGGGGCTGGCTGTGTGAGTCCTGGGTGAGTGTTTGGGGCTGGCTGTGTGAGTTCTGGTGATGGTTTGGGGCTGGCTGTGTGAGTTCTGGGTGAGTGTTTGGGGGTTGCAGTGAGTTCTGGGTGAGTGTTTGGTGCTGGCCTTGTGAGTTCTGGGTGAGTGTTTGGGGCTGGCTGTGTGAGTTCTGGGTGAGTGTTTGGGGCTGGCTGTGTGAGTTCTGGGTGAGTGTTTGGGGCTGGCTGTGTGAGTTCTGGGTGAGTGTTTGGGGCTGGCTGTGTGAGTTCTGGGTGAGTGTTTGGGGCTTGCTGTGTGAGTTCTGGGTGAGGGATTGGGGCTGGCTGTGTGAGTTCTGGGTGAGGGATTGGGGCTGGCTGTGTGAGTTCTGGGTGAGGGATTGGGGCTGGCTGTGTGAGTTCTGGTTGAGTGTGTGGGGCTGGCTGTGTGAGTTCTGGGTGAGTGTTTGGTGCTGGCCATGTGAGTTCTGGGAGAGTGTTTGGGGCTGGCTGTGTGAGTTCTGGGTGAGTGTTTGGTGCAGGCCGTGTGAGTTCTGGGTGAGTGTTTGGGGCTGGCTGTGTGAGTTCTGGGTGAGTGTTTGGGGCTGGCTGTGTGAGTTCTGGGTGAGTGTTTGGGGCTGGCTGTGTGAGTTCTGGGTGAGTGTTTGGGGCTTGCTGTGTGAGTTCTGGGTGAGGGATTGGAGCTGGCTGTGTGAGTTCTGGGTGAGGGATTGGGGCTGGCTGTGTGAGTTCTGGGTGAGGGATTGGGGCTGGCTGTGTGAGTTCTGGTTGAGTGTGTGGGGCTGGCTGTGTTAGTTCTGGGTGAGTGTTTGGTGCTGGCCATGTGAGTTCTGGGAGAGTGTTTGGGGCTGGCTGTGTGAGTTCTGGGTGAGTGTTTGGGGCTGGTTGTGTGAGTTCTGGGTGAGTGTTTGGGGCTGGCTGTGTGAGTTCTGGGTGAGTATTTGGTGCTGGCCATGTGAGTTCTGGGAAAGTGTTTGGGGATGGCTGTGTGAGTTCTGGGTGAGTGTTTGGGGCTGGCTGTGTGAGTTCTGGGTGAGTGTTTGGGGCTGGCTGTGTGAGTTCTGGGTGAGTGTTTGGGGCTGGCTGTGTGAGTTCTGGGTGAGTGTTTGGGGCTTGCTGTGTGAGTTCTGGGTGAGGGATTGGGGCTGGCTGTGTGAGTTCTGGGTGAGGGATTGGGGCTGGCTGTGTGAGTTCTGGTTGAATGTGTGGGGCTGGCTGTGTGAGTTCTGGGTGAGTGTTTGGTGCTGGCCATGTGAGTTCTGGGAGAGTGTTTGGGGCTGGCTGTGTGAGTTCTGCGTGAGTGTTTGGGGCTGGCTGTGTGAGTTCTGGGTGAGGGATAGGGGCTGGCTGTGTGAGTTCTGGGTGAGTGTTTGGGGCTGGCTGTGTGAGTTCTGGGTGAGGGTTTGTCGCTGGCTGTGTGAGTTCTGGGTGAGTGTTTGGTGCTGGCCGTGTGAGTTCTGGGTGAGTGGTTGGGGATGGTTGTGTGAGTTCTGGGTGAGTGTTTGGGGGTGGCTGTGTGAGTTCTGGGTGAGTATTTGGTGCTGGCCATGTGAGTTCTGGGAAAGTGTTTGGGGATGGCTGTGTGAGTTCTGGGCGAGTGTTTGGGGCTGGCTGTGTTAGTTCTGGGTGAGTGTTTGGTGCTGGCCGTGTGAGTTCTGGGTGAGTGTTTGGGGCTGGCTGTGTGAGTTCTGGGTGAGTGTTTGGGGCTCGCTGTGTGAGTTTCTGGGTGAGTGTTTGGGGCTGGCTGTGTAAGTTATGGGTGAGTGTTTGGGGCTGGCTGTGTGAGTTCTGGGTGAGTGTTTGGGGCTGGCTGTGTGAGTTCTGGGTGAGTGTTTGGGGCTTGATGTGTGAGTTCTGGGTGAGTGTTTGGGGCTGGATGTGTGAGTTCTGGGTGAGGGATTGGGGCTGGCTGTGTGAGTTCTGAGTGAGGGATTAGGGCTGGCGGTGTGAGTTCTGGGTGAGTGTTTGGGGCTGGTTGTGTGAGTTCTGGGTGAGTGTTTGGGGCTGGCTGTGTGAGTTCTGGGTGAGTGTTTGGGGCTGGCTGTGTGAGTTCTGGGTGAGTGTTTGGGGGTGGCAGTGAGTTCTGGGTGAGTGTTTGGTGCTGGCCTTGTGAGTTCTGGGTGAGTGTTTGGGGCTGGCTGTGTGAGTTCTGCATGAGTGTTTTGGGGGTGGCTGTGTGAGTTCTGGGTGAGTGTTTGGTGCAGGCCGTGTGAGTTCTGGGTGAGTGTTTGGGGCTGGCTGTGTGAGTTCTGGGTGAGTGTTTGGGGCTGGCTGTGTGAGTTCTAGGTGAGTGTTTGGGGCTGGCTGTGTGAGTTCTGGGTGAGTGTTTGGGGCTTGCTGTGTGAGTTCTGGGTGAGGGATTGGGGCTGGCTGTGTGAGTTCTGGGTGAGGGATTGGGGCTGGCTGTGTGAGTTCTGGTTGAGTGTGTGGGGCTGGCTGTGTGAGTTCTGGGTGAGTGTTTGGTGCTGGCCATGTGAGTTCTGGGAGAGTGTTTGGGGCTGGCTGTGTGAGTTCTGGGTGAGTGTTTGAGGCTGGCTGTGTGAGTTCTGGGTGAGGGTTTGGACCAGGCTGTGTGAGTTCTGGGTGAGGGTTTGGGGCTGGCTGTGTGAGTGCTGAGTGAGGGTTTGGGGCTGGCTGTGTGAGTTCTGGGTGAGGGTTTGGGGCTGGCTGTGTGAGTTCTGGGTGACTGTTTGGGGCTGGTTGTGTGAGTTCTGGGTGAGTGTTTGAGCCTGGCTGTGTGAGTTCTGGGTGAGGGTTTGGAGCTGGCTGTGTGAGTTCTGGGTGAGTGTTTCGGGCTGGCTGTGTGAGTTCTGGGTGAGTGTTTGGGGCTGGCTGTGTGAGTGCTGGGTGAGGGTTTGGAGCTGGCTGTGTTAGTTCTGGGTGAGTGTTTGGGGCTGGCTGTGTGAGTTCTGGGTGATGGTTTGGGGCTGGCTGTGTGAGTTCTGGGTGAGTGTTTGGGGGTGGCAGTGAGTTCTGGGTGAGTGTTTGGTGCTGGCCTTGTGAGTTCTGGGTGAGTGGTTGGGGCTGGCTGTGTGAGTTCTGGGTGAGTGTTTGGGGCTGGCTGTGTGAGTTCTGGGTGAGTGTTTGGGGCTGGCTGTGTGAGTTCTGGGTGAGTGTTTGGGGCTGGCTGTGTGAGTTCTGGGTGAGTGTTTGGGGCTGGCTGTGTGAGTCCTGGGTGAGTGTTTGGGGCTGGCTGTGTGAGTTCTGGGTGAGTGTTTGGGGCTGGCTGTGTGAGTTCTGGGTGAGTGCTGGGGCTGGCTGTGTGAGTTCTGGGTGAGTGTTTGGGGCTGGCTGTGTGAGTTCTCGGTGAGTGTTTGGGGCTGGCTGTGTGAGTTCTGGGTGAGTGTTTGGGGCTGGATGTGTGAGTTCTGGGTGAGGGATTGGGGCTGGCCGTGTGAGTTCTGAGTGAGGGATTAGGGCTGGCGGTGTGAGTTCTGGGTGAGTGTTTGGGGCCGGTTGTGTGGGTTCTGGGTGAGTGTTTGGGGCTGGCTGTGTGAGTTCTGGGTGAGTGTTTGGGGCTGGCTGTGTGAGTTCTGGGTGAGTGTTTGGGGCTCCCTGTGTGAGTTCTGGGTGAGTGTTTGGGGCTGGCTGTGTGAGTTTTAGGTGAGGATTTGGGGCTGGCTGTGTGAGTTCTGGTGATGGTTTGGGGCTGGCTGTGTGAGTTCTGGGTGAGTGTTTGGGGGTGGCAGTGAGATCTGGGTGAGTGTTTGGTGCTGGCCTTGTGAGTTCTGGGTGAGTGTTTGGGGCTGGCTGTGTGAGTTCTGCATGAGTGTTTTGGGGGTGGCTGTGTGAGTTCCTGGTGAGTGTTTGGTGCAGGCCGTGTGAGTTCTGGGTGAGTGTTTGGGGCTGGCTGTGTGAGTTCTGGGTGAGTGTTTGGGGCTGGCTGTGTGAGTTCTGGGTGAGTGTTTGGGGCTGGCTGTGTGAGTTCTGGGTGAGTGTTTGGGGCTTGCTGTGTGAGTTCTGGGTGAGGGATTGGGGCTGGCTGTGTGAGTTCTGGGTGAGGGATTGGGGCTGGCTGTGTGAGTTCTGGGTGAGGGATTGGGGCTGGCTGTGTGAGTTCTGGTTGAGTGTGTGGGGCTGGCTGTGTGAGTTCTGGGTGAGTGTTTGGTGCTGGCCATGTGAGTTCTGGGAGAGTGTTTGGGGCTGGCTGTGTGAGTTCTGGGTGAGTGTTTGGGGCTGGTTGTGTGAGTTCTGGGTGAGTGTTTGGGGCTGGCTGTGTGAGTTCTGGGTGAGTGTTTGGGGCTGGCTGTGTGAGTTCTGCGTGAGTGTTTGGGGCTGGCTGTGTGAGTTCTGGGTGAGGGATAGGGGCTGGCTGTGTGAGTTCTGGGTGAGTGTTTGGGGCTGGCTGTGTGAGTTCTGGGTGAGGGTTTGTCGCTGGCTGTGTGAGTTCTGGGTGAGTGTTTGGTGCTGGCCGTGTGAGTTCTGGGTGAGTGGTTGGGGATGGTTGTGTGAGTTCTGGGTGAGTGTTTGGGGGTGGCTGTGTGAGTTCTGGGTGAGTATTTGGTGCTGGCCATGTGAGTTCTGGGAAAGTGTTTGGGGATGGCTGTGTGAGTTCTGGGCGAGTGTTTGGGGCTGGCTGTGTTAGTTCTGGGTGAGTGTTTGGTGCTGGCCGTGTGAGTTCTGGGTGAGTGTTTGGGGCTGGCTGTGTGAGTTCTGGGTGAGTGTTTGGGGCTCGCTGTGTGAGTTTCTGGGTGAGTGTTTGGGGCTGGCTGTGTAAGTTATGGGTGAGTGTTTGGGGCTGGCTGTGTGAGTTCTGGGTGAGTGTTTGGGGCTGGCTGTGTGAGTTCTGGGTGAGTGTTTGGGGCTTGATGTGTGAGTTCTGGGTGAGTGTTTGGGGCTGGATGTGTGAGTTCTGGGTGAGGGATTGGGGCTGGCTGTGTGAGTTCTGAGTGAGGGATTAGGGCTGGCGGTGTGAGTTCTGGGTGAGTGTTTGGGGCTGGTTGTGTGAGTTCTGGGTGAGTGTTTGGGGCTGGCTGTGTGAGTTCTGGGTGAGTGTTTGGGGCTGGCTGTGTGAGTTCTGGGTGAGTGTTTGGGGGTGGCAGTGAGTTCTGGGTGAGTGTTTGGTGCTGGCCTTGTGAGTTCTGGGTGAGTGTTTGGGGCTGGCTGTGTGAGTTCTGCATGAGTGTTTTGGGGGTGGCTGTGTGAGTTCTGGGTGAGTGTTTGGTGCAGGCCGTGTGAGTTCTGGGTGAGTGTTTGGGGCTGGCTGTGTGAGTTCTGGGTGAGTGTTTGGGGCTGGCTGTGTGAGTTCTGGGTGAGTGTTTGGGGCTGGCTGTGTGAGTTCTGGGTGAGTGTTTGGGGCTTGCTGTGTGAGTTCTGGGTGAGGGATTGGGGCTGGCTGTGTGAGTTCTGGGTGAGGGATTGGGGCTGGCTGTGTGAGTTCTGGTTGAGTGTGTGGGGCTGGCTGTGTGAGTTCTGGGTGAGTGTTTGGTGCTGGCCATGTGAGTTCTGGGAGAGTGTTTGGGGCTGGCTGTGTGAGTTCTGGGTGAGTGTTTGAGGCTGGCTGTGTGAGTTCTGGGTGAGGGTTTGGACCAGGCTGTGTGAGTTCTGGGTGAGGGTTTGGGGCTGGCTGTGTGAGTGCTGAGTGAGGGTTTGGGGCTGGCTGTGTGAGTTCTGGGTGAGGGTTTGGGGCTGGCTGTGTGAGTTCTGGGTGACTGTTTGGGGCTGGTTGTGTGAGTTCTGGGTGAGTGTTTGAGCCTGGCTGTGTGAGTTCTGGGTGAGGGTTTGGAGCTGGCTGTGTGAGTTCTGGGTGAGTGTTTCGGGCTGGCTGTGTGAGTTCTGGGTGAGTGTTTGGGGCTGGCTGTGTGAGTGCTGGGTGAGGGTTTGGAGCTGGCTGTGTTAGTTCTAGGTGAGTGTTTGGGGCTGGCTGTGTGAGTTCTGGGTGATGGTTTGGGGCTGGCTGTGTGAGTTCTGGGTGAGTGTTTGTGGGTGGCAGTGAGTTCTGGGTGAGTGTTTGGTGCTGGCCTTGTGAGTTCTGGGTGAGTGGTTGGGGCTGGCTGTGTGAGTTCTGGGTGAGTGTTTGGGGCTGGCTGTGTGAGTTCTGGGTGAGTGTTTGGGGCTGGCTGTGTGAGTTCTGGGTGAGTGTTTGGGGCTGGCTGTGTGAGTTCTGGGTGAGTGTTTGGGGCTGGCTGTGTGAGTCCTGGGTGAGTGTTTGGGGCTGGCTGTGTGAGTTCTGGTGATGGTTTGGGGCTGGCTGTGTGAGTTCTGGGTGAGTGTTTGGGGGTGGCAGTGAGTTCTGGGTGAGTGTTTGGTGCTGGCCTTGTGAGTTCTGGGTGAGTGTTTGGGGCTGGCTGTGTGAGTTCTGCATGAGTGTTTTGGGGGTGGCTGTGTGAGTTCTGGGTGAGTGTTTGGTGCAGGGCGTGTGAGTTCTGGGTGAGTGTTTGGGGCTGGCTGTGTGAGTTCTGGGTGAGTGTTTGGGGCTGGCTGTGTGAGTTCTGGGTGAGTGTTTGGGGCTGGCTGTGTGAGTTCTGGTTGAGTGTGTGGGGCTGGCTGTGTGAGTTCTGGGTGAGTGTTTGGTGCTGGCCATGTGAGTTCTGGGAGAGTGTTTGGGGCTGGCTGTGTGAGTTCTGGGTGAGTGTTTGGGGCTGGTTGTGTGAGTTCTGGGTGAGTGTTTGGGGCTGGCTGTGTGAGTTCTGGGTGAGTATTTGGTGCTGGCCATGTGAGTTCTGGGAAAGTGTTTGGGGATGGCTGTGTGAGTTCTGGGTGAGTGTTTGGGGCTGGCTGTGTGAGTTCTGGGTGAGTGTTTGGGGCTGGCTGTGTGAGTTCTGGGTGAGTGTTTGGGGCTGGCTGTGTGAGTTCTGGGTGAGTGTTTGGGGCTTGCTGTGTGAGTTCTGGGTGAGGGATTGGGGCTGGCTGTGTGAGTTCTGGGTGAGGGATTGGGGCTGGCTGTGTGAGTTCTGGTTGAGTGTGTGGGGCTGGCTGTGTGAGTTCTGGGTGAGTGTTTGGTGCTGGCCATGTGAGTTCTGGGAGAGTGTTTGGGGCTGGCTGTGTGAGTTCTGCGTGAGTGTTTGGGGCTGGCTGTGTGAGTTCTGGGTGAGGGATAGGGGCTGGCTGTGTGAGTTCTGGGTGAGTGTTTGGGGCTGGCTGTGTGAGTTCTGGGTGAGGGTTTGTCGCTGGCTGTGTGAGTTCTGGGTGAGTGTTTGGTGCTGGCCGTGTGAGTTCTGGGTGAGTGGTTGGGGATGGTTGTGTGAGTTCTGGGAAAGTGTTTGGGGATGGCTGTGTGAGTTCTGGGTGAGTGTTTGGGGCTGGCTGTGTGAGTTCTGGTTGAGTGTGTGGGGCTGGCTGTGTGAGTTCTGGGTGAGTGTTTGGTGCTGGCCATGTGAGTTCTGGGAGAGTGTTTGGGGCTGGCTGTGTGAGTTCTGGGTGAGTGTTTGGGGCTGGTTGTGTGAGTTCTGGGTGAGTGTTTGGGGCTGGCTGTGTGAGTTCTGGGTGAGTATTTGGTGCTGGCCATGTGAGTTCTGGGAAAGTGTTTGGGGATGGCTGTGTGAGTTCTGGGTGAGTGTTTGGGGCTGGCTGTGTGAGTTCTGGGTGAGTGTTTGGGGCTGGCTGTGTGAGTTCTGGGTGAGTGTTTGGGGCTGGCTGTGTGAGTTCTGGGTGAGTGTTTG
Organism: Petromyzon marinus; assembly: GCF_048934315.1. Lineage (NCBI taxonomy): Eukaryota > Metazoa > Chordata > Hyperoartia > Petromyzontiformes > Petromyzontidae > Petromyzon > Petromyzon marinus. Next base: position 5,082,032 of record NC_133690.1, on the reverse strand, counting down.
GGGCTTGCTGTGTGAGTTCTGGGTGAGGGATTGGGGCTGGCTGTGTGAGTTCTGGGTGAGGGATTGGGGCTGGCTGTGTGAGTTCTGGTTGAGTGTGTGGGGCTGGCTGTGTGAGTTCTGGGTGAGTGTTTGGTGCTGGCCATGTGAGTTCTGGGAGAGTGTTTGGGGCTGGCTGTGTGAGTTCTGCGTGAGTGTTTGGGGCTGGCTGTGTGAGTTCTGGGTGAGGGATAGGGGCTGGCTGTGTGAGTTCTGGGTGAGTGTTTGGGGCTGGCTGTGTGAGTTCTGGGTGAGGGTTTGTCGCTGGCTGTGTGAGTTCTGGGTGAGTGTTTGGTGCTGGCCGTGTGAGTTCTGGGTGAGTGGTTGGGGATGGTTGTGTGAGTTCTGGGAAAGTGTTTGGGGATGGCTGTGTGAGTTCTGGGCGAGTGTTTGGGGCTGGCTGTGTTAGTTCTGGGTGAGTGTTTGGTGCTGGCCGTGTGAGTTCTGGGTGAGTGTTTGGGGCTGGCTGTGTGAGTTCTGGGTGAGTGTTTGGGGCTCGCTGTGTGAGTTTCTGGGTGAGTGTTTGGGGCTGGCTGTGTAAGTTATGGGTGAGTGTTTGGGGCTGGCTGTGTGAGTTCTGGGTGAGTGTTTGGGGCTGGCTGTGTGAGTTCTGGGTGAGTGTTTGGGGCTTGATGTGTGAGTTCTGGGTGAGTGTTTGGGGCTGGATGTGTGAGTTCTGGGTGAGGGATTGGGGCTGGCTGTGTGAGTTCTGAGTGAGGGATTAGGGCTGGCGGTGTGAGTTCTGGGTGAGTGTTTGGGGCTGGTTGTGTGAGTTCTGGGTGAGTGTTTGGGGCTGGCTGTGTGAGTTCTGGGTGAGTGTTTGGGGCTGGCTGTGTGAGTTCTGGGTGAATGTTTGGGGCTGGCTGTGTGAGTTCTGGGTGAGTGTTTGGTGCTGGCCTTGTGAGTTCTGGGTGAGTGTTTGGGGCTGGCTGTGTGAGTTCTGCATGAGTGTTTTGGGGGTGGCTGTGTGAGTTCTGGGTGAGTGTTTGGTGCAGGCCGTGTGAGTTCTGGGTGAGTGTTTGGGGCTGGCTGTGTGAGTTCTGGGTGAGTGTTTGGGGCTGGCTGTGTGAGTTCTGGGTGAGTGTTTGGGGCTGGTTGTGTGAGTTCTGGGTGAGTGTTTGGGGCTTGCTGTGTGAGTTCTGGGTGAGGGATTGGGGCTGGCTGTGTGAGTTCTGGGTGAGGGATTGGGGCTGGCTGTGTGAGTTCTGGTTGAGTGTGTGGGGCTGGCTGTGTGAGTTCTGGGTGAGTGTTTGGTGCTGGCCATGTGAGTTCTGGGAGAGTGTTTGGGGCTGGCTGTGTGAGTTCTGGGTGAGTGTTTGAGGGTGGCTGTGTGAGTTCTGGGTGAGGGTTTGGACCAGGCTGTGTGAGTTCTGGGTGAGGGTTTGGGGCTGGCTGTGTGAGTGCTGAGTGAGGGTTTGGGGCTGGCTGTGTGAGTTCTGGGTGAGGGTTTGGGGCTGGCTGTGTGAGTTCTGGGTGACTGTTTGGGGCTGGTTGTGTGAGTTCTGGGTGAGTGTTTGAGCCTGGCTGTGTGAGTTCTGGGTGAGGGTTTGGAGCTGGCTGTGTGAGTTCTGGGTGAGTGTTTCGGGCTGGCTGTGTGAGATCTGGGTGAGTGTTTGGGGCTGGCTGTGTGAGTGCTGGGTGAGGGTTTGGAGCTGGCTGTGTTAGTTCTGGGTGAGTGTTTGGGGCTGGCTGTGTGAGTTCTGGGTGATGGTTTGGGGCTGGCTGTGTGAGTTCTGGGTGAGTGTTTGGGGGTGGCAGTGAGTTCTGGGTGAGTGTTTGGTGCTGGCCTTGTGATTTCTGGGTGAGTGGTTGGAGCTGGCTGTGTGAGTTCTGGGTGAGTGTTTGGGGCTGGCTGTGTGAGTTCTGGGTGAGTGTTTGGGGCTGGCTGTGTGAGTTCTGGGTGAGTGTTTGGGGCTGGCTGTGTGAGTTCTGGGTGAGTGTTTGGGGCTGGCTGTGTGAGTCCTGGGTGAGTGTTTGGGGCTGGCTGTGTGAGTTCTGGTGATGGTTTGGGGCTGGCTGTGTGAGTTCTGGGTGAGTGTTTGGGGGTGGCAGTGAGTTCTGGGTGAGTGTTTGGTGCTGGCCTTGTGAGTTCTGGGTGAGTGTTTGGGGCTGGCTGTGTGAGTTCTGCATGAGTGTTTTGGGGGTGGCTGTGTGAGTTCTGGGTGAGTGTTTGGTGCAGGCCGTGTGAGTTCTGGGTGAGTGTTTGGGGCTGGCTGTGTGAGTTCTGGGTGAGTGTTTGGGGCTGGCTGTGTGAGTTCTGGGAGAGTGTTTGGGGCTGGCTGTGTGAGTTCTGGGTGAGTGTTTGGGGCTTGCTGTGTGAGTTCTGGGTGAGGGATTGGGGCTGGCTGTGTGAGTTCTGGGTGAGGGATTGGGGCTGGCTGTGTGAGTTCTGGGTGAGGGATTGGGGCTGGCTGTGTGAGTTCTGGTTGAGTGTGTGGGGCTGGCTGTGTGAGTTCTGGGTGAGTGTTTGGTGCTGGCCATGTGAGTTCTGGGAGAGTGTTTGGGGCTGGCTGTGTGAGTTCTGGGTGAGTGTTTGGGGCTGGTTGTGTGAGTTCTGGGTGAGTGTTTGGGGCTGGCTGTGTGAGATCTGGGTGAGTATTTGGTGCTGGCCATGTGAGTTCTGGGAAAGTGTTTGGGGATGGCTGTGTGAGTTCTGGGTGAGTGTTTGGGGCTGGCTGTGTGAGTTCTGGGTGAGTGTTTGGGGCTGGCTGTGTGAGTTCTGGGTGAGTGTTTGGGGCTGGCTGTGTGAGTTCTGGGTGAGTGTTTGGGGCTTGCTGTGTGAGTTCTGGGTGAGGGATTGGGGCTGGCTGTGTGAGTTCTGGGTGAGGGATTGGGGCTGGCTGTGTGAGTTCTGGTTGAGTGTGTGGGGCTGGCTGTGTGAGTTCTGGGTGAGTGTTTGGTGCTGGCCATGTGAGTTCTGGGAGAGTGTTTGGGGCTGGCTGTGTGAGTTCTGCGTGAGTGTTTGGGGCTGGCTGTGTGAGTTCTGGGTGAGGGATAGGGGCTGGCTGTGTGAGTTCTGGGTGAGTGTTTGGGGCTGGCTGTGTGAGTTCTGGGTGAGGGTTTGTCGCTGGCTGTGTGAGTTCTGGGTGAGTGTTTGGTGCTGGCCGTGTGAGTTCTGGGTGAGTGGTTGGGGATGGTTGTGTGAGTTCTGGGTGAGTGTTTGGGGGTGGCTGTGTGAGTTCTGGGTGAGTATTTGGTGCTGGCCATGTGAGTTCTGGGAAAGTGTTTGGGGATGGCTGTGTGAGTTCTGGGCGAGTGTTTGGGGCTGGCTGTGTTAGTTCTGGGTGAGTGTTTGGTGCTGGCCGTGTGAGTTCTGGGTGAGTGTTTGGGGCTGGCTGTGTGAGTTCTGGGTGAGTGTTTGGGGCTCGCTGTGTGAGTTTCTGGGTGAGTGTTTGGGGCTGGCTGTGTAAGTTATGGGTGAGTGTTTGGGGCTGGCTGTGTGAGTTCTGGGTGAGTGTTTGGGGCTGGCTGTGTGAGTTCTGGGTGAGTGTTTGGGGCTTGATGTGTGAGTTCTGGGTGAGTGTTTGGGGCTGGATGTGTGAGTTCTGGGTGAGGGATTGGGGCTGGCTGTGTGAGTTCTGAGTGAGGGATTAGGGCTGGCGGTGTGAGTTCTGGGTGAGTGTTTGGGGCTGGTTGTGTGAGTTCTGGGTGAGTGTTTGGGGCTGGCTGTGTGAGTTCTGGGTGAGTGTTTGGGGCTGGCTGTGTGAGTTCTGGGTGAGTGTTTGGGGCTGGCTGTGTGAGTTCTGGGTGAGTGTTTGGTGCTGGCCTTGTGAGTTCTGGGTGAGTGTTTGGGGCTGGCTGTGTGAGTTCTGCATGAGTGTTTTGGGGGTGGCTGTGTGAGTTCTGGATGAGTGTTTGGTGCAGGCCGTGTGAGTTCTGGGTGAGTGTTTGGGGCTGGCTGTGTGAGTTCTGGGTGAGTGTTTGGGGCTGGCTGTGTGAGTTCTGGGTGAGTGTTTGGGGCTGGCTGTGTGAGTTCTGGGTGAGTGTTTGGGGCTTGCTGTGTGAGTTCTGGGTGAGGGATTGGGGCTGGCTGTGTGAGTTCTGGGTGAGGGATTGGGGCTGGCTGTGTGAGTTCTGGTTGAGTGTGTGGGGCTGGCTGTGTGAGTTCTGGGTGAGTGTTTGGTGCTGGCCATGTGAGTTCTGGGAGAGTGTTTGGGGCTGGCTGTGTGAGTTCTGGGTGAGTGTTTGAGGGTGGCTGTGTGAGTTCTGGGTGAGGGTTTGGACCAGGCTGTGTGAGTTCTGGGTGAGGGTTTGGGGCTGGCTGTGTGAGTGCTGAGTGAGGGTTTGGGGCTGGCTGTGTGAGTTCTGGGTGAGGGTTTGGGGCTGGCTGTGTGAGTTCTGGGTGACTGTTTGGGGCTGGTTGTGTGAGTTCTGGGTGAGTGTTTGAGCCTGGCTGTGTGAGTTCTGGGTGAGGGTTTGGAGCTGGCTGTGTGAGTTCTGGGTGAGTGTTTCGGGCTGGCTGTGTGAGATCTGGGTGAGTGTTTGGGGCTGGCTGTGTGAGTGCTGGGTGAGGGTTTGGAGCTGGCTGTGTTAGTTCTGGGTGAGTGTTTGGGGCTGGCTGTGTGAGTTCTGGGTGATGGTTTGGGGCTGGCTGTGTGAGTTCTGGGTGAGTGTTTGGGGGTGGCAGTGAGTTCTGGGTGAGTGTTTGGTGCTGGCCTTGTGAGTTCTGGGTGAGTGGTTGGAGCTGGCTGTGTGAGTTCTGGGTGAGTGTTTGGGGCTGGCTGTGTGAGTTCTGGGTGAGTGTTTGGGGCTGGCTGTGTGAGTTCTGGGTGAGTGTTTGGGGCTGGCTGTGTGAGTTCTGGGTGAGTGTTTGGGGCTGGCTGTGTGAGTCCTGGGTGAGTGTTTGGGGCTGGCTGTGTGAGTTCTGGTGATGGTTTGGGGCTGGCTGTGTGAGTTCTGGGTGAGTGTTTGGGGGTGGCAGTGAGTTCTGGGTGAGTGTTTGGTGCTGGCCTTGTGAGTTCTGGGTGAGTGTTTGGGGCTGGATGTGTGAGTTCTGCATGAGTGTTTTGGGGGTGGCTGTGTGAGTTCTGGGTGAGTGTTTGGTGCAGGCCGTGTGAGTTCTGGGTGAGTGTTTGGGGCTGGCTGTGTGAGTTCTGGGTGAGTGTTTGGGGCTGGCTGTGTGAGTTCTGGGTGAGTGTTTGGGGCTGGCTGTGTGAGTTCTGGGTGAGTGTTTGGGGCTTGCTGTGTGAGTTCTGGGTGAGGGATTGGGGCTGGCTGTGTGAGTTCTGGGTGAGGGATTGGGGCTGGCTGTGTGAGTTCTGGGTGAGGGATTGGGGCTGGCTGTGTGAGTTCTGGTTGAGTGTGTGGGGCTGGCTGTGTGAGTTCTGGGTGAGTGTTTGGTGCTGGCCATGTGAGTTCTGGGAGAGTGTTTGGGGCTGGCTGTGTGAGTTCTGGGTGAGTGTTTGGGGCTGGTTGTGTGAGTTCTGGGTGAGTGTTTGGGGCTGGCTGTGTGAGTTCTGGGTGAGTATTTGGTGCTGGCCATGTGAGTTATGGGAAAGTGTTTGGGGATGGCTGTGTGAGTTCTGGGTGAGTGTTTGGGGCTGGCTGTGTGAGTTCTGGGTGAGTGTTTGGGGCTGGCTGTGTGAGTTCTGGGTGAGTGTTTGGGGCTGGCTGTGTGAGTTCTGGGTGAGTGTTTGGGGCTTGCTGTGTGAGTTCTGGGTGAGGGATTGGGGCTGGCTGTGTGAGTTCTGGGTGAGGGATTGGGGCTGGCTGTGTGAGTTCTGGTTGAGTGTGTGGGGCTGGCTGTGTGAGTTCTGGGTGAGTGTTTGGTGCTGGCCATGTGAGTTCTGGGAGAGTGTTTGGGGCTGGCTGTGTGAGTTCTGCGTGAGTGTTTGGGGCTGGCTGTGTGAGTTCTGGGTGAGGGATAGGGGCTGGCTGTGTGAGTTCTGGGTGAGTGTTTGGGGCTGGCTGTGTGAGTTCTGGGTGAGGGTTTGTCGCTGGCTGTGTGATTTCTGGGTGAGTGTTTGGTGCTGACCTTGTGAGTTCTGGGTGAGTGTTTGGGGCTGGCTGTGTGAGTTCTGCATGAGTGTTTTGGGGGTGGCTGTGTGAGTTCTGGGTGAGTGTTTGGTGCAGGCCGTGTGAGTTCTGGGTGAGTGTTTGGGGCTGGCTGTGTGAGTTCTGGGTGAGTGTTTGGGGCTGGCTGTGTGAGTTCTGGGTGAGTGTTTGGGGCTGGCTGTGTGAGTTCTGGGTGAGTGTTTGGGGCTTGCTGTGTGAGTTCTGGGTGAGGGATTGGGGCTGGCTGTGTGAGTTCTGGGTGAGGGATTGGGGCTGGCTGTGTGAGTTCTGGGTGAGGGATTGGGGCTGGCTGTGTGAGTTCTGGTTGAGTGTGTGGGGCTGGCTGTGTGAGTTCTGGGTGAGTGTTTGGTGCTGGCCATGTGAGTTCTGGGAGAGTGTTTGGGGCTGGCTGTGTGAGTTCTGGGTGAGTGTTTGAGGCTGGCTGTGTGAGTTCTGGGTGAGGGTTTGGACCAGGCTGTGTGAGTTCTGGGTGAGGGTTTGGGGCTGGCTGTGTGAGTGCTGAGTGAGGGTTTGGGGCTGGCTGTGTGAGTTCTGGGTGAGGGTTTGGGGCTGGCTGTGTGAGTTATGGGTGACTGTTTGGGGGTGGTTGTGTGAGTTCTGGGTGAGTGTTTGAGCCTGGCTGTGTGAGTTCTGGGTGAGGGTTTGGAGCTGGCTGTGTGAGTTCTGGGTGAGTGTTTCGGGCTGGCTGTGTGAGTTCTGGGTGAGTGTTTGGGGCTGGCTGTGTGAGTGCTGGGTGAGGGTTTGGAGCTGGCTGTGTGAGTTCTGGGTGAGTGTTTGGGGCTGGCTGTGTGAGTTCTGGGTGATGGTTTGGGGCTGGCTGTGTGAGTTCTGGGTGAGTGTTTGGGGGTGGCAGTGAGTTCTGGGTGAGTGTTTGGTGCTGGCCTTGTGAGTTCTGGGTGAGTGGTTGGGGCTGGCTGTGTGAGTTCTGGGTGAGTGTTTGGGGCTGGCTGTGTGAGTTCTGGGTGAGTGTTTGGGGCTGGCTGTGTGAGTTCTGGGTGAGTGTTTGGGACTGGCTGTGTGAGTTCTGGGTGAGTGTTTGGGGCTGGCTGTGTGAGTCCTGGGTGAGTGTTTGGGGCTGGCTGTGTGAGTTCTGGTGATGGTTTGGGGCTGGCTGTGTGAGTTCTGGGTGAGTGTTTGGGGGTGGCAGTGAGTTCTGGCTGAGTGTTTGGTGCTGCCCTTGTGAGTTCTGGGTGAGTGTTTGGGGCTGGCTGTGTGAGTTCTGCATGAGTGTTTTGGGGGTGGCTGTGTGAGTTCTGGGTGAGTGTTTGGTGCAGGCCGTGTGAGTTCTGGGTGAGTGTTTGGGGCTGGCTGTGTGAGTTCTGGGTGAGTGTTTGGGGCTGGCTGTGTGAGTTCTGGGTGAGTGTTTGGGGCTGGCTGTGTGAGTTCTGGGTGAGTGTTTGGGGCTTGCTGTGTGAGTTCTGGGTGAGGGATTGGTGCTGGCTGTGTGAGTTCTGGGTGAGGGATTGGGGCTGGCTGTGTGAGTTCTGGGTGAGGGATTGGGGCTGGCTGTGTGAGTTCTGGTTGAGTGTGTGGGGCTGGCTGTGTGAGTTCTGGGTGAGTGTTTGGTGCTGGCCATGTGAGTTCTGGGAGAGTGTTTGGGGCTGGCTGTGTGAGTTCTGGGTGAGTGTTTGGGGCTGGTTGTGTGAGTTCTGGGTGAGTGTTTGGGGCTGGCTGTGTGAGTTCTGGGTGAGTGTTTGGGGCTGGCTGTGTGAGTTCTGGGTGAGTGCTGGGGCTGGCTGTGTGAGTTCTGGGTGAGTGTTTGGGGCTGGCTGTGTGAGTTCTGGGTGAGTGTTTGGGGCTCGCTGTGTGAGTTTCTGGGTGAGTGTTTGGGGCTGGCTGTGTAAGTTATGGGTGAGTGTTTGGGGCTGGCTGTGTGAGTTCTGGGTGAGTGTTTGGGGCTGGCTGTGTGAGTTCTGGGTGAGTGTTTGGGGCTTGATGTGTGAGTTCTGGGTGAGTGTTTGGGGCTGGATGTGTGAGTTCTGGGTGAGGGATTGGGGCTGGCTGTGTGAGTTCTGAGTGAGGGATTAGGGCTGGCGGTGTGAGTTCTGGGTGAGTGTTTGGGGCTGGTTGTGTGAGTTCTGGGTGAGTGTTTGGGGCTGGCTGTGTGAGTTCTGGGTGAGTGTTTGGGGCTGGCTGTGTGAGTTCTGGGTGAGTGTTTGGGGGTGGCAGTGAGTTCTGGGTGAGTGTTTGGTGCTGGCCTTGTGAGTTCTGGGTGAGTGTTTGGGGCTGGCTGTGTGAGTTCTGCATGAGTGTTTTGGGGGTGGCTGTGTGAGTTCTGGGTGAGTGTTTGGTGCAGGCCGTGTGAGTTCTGGGTGAGTGTTTGGGGCTGGCTGTGTGAGTTCTGGGTGAGTGTTTGGGGCTGGCTGTGTGAGTTCTGGGTGAGTGTTTGGGGCTGGCTGTGTGAGTTCTGGGTGAGTGTTTGGGGCTTGCTGTGTGAGTTCTGGGTGAGGGATTGGGGCTGGCTGTGTGAGTTCTGGGTGAGGGATTGGGGCTGGCTGTGTGAGTTCTGGTTGAGTGTGTGGGGCTGGCTGTGTGAGTTCTGGGTGAGTGTTTGGTGCTGGCCATGTGAGTTCTGGGAGAGTGTTTGGGGCTGGCTGTGTGAGTTCTGGGTGAGTGTTTGAGGCTGGCTGTGTGAGTTCTGGGTGAGGGTTTGGACCAGGCTGTGTGAGTTCTGGGTGAGGGTTTGGGGCTGGCTGTGTGAGTGCTGAGTGAGGGTTTGGGGCTGGCTGTGTGAGTTCTGGGTGAGGGTTTGGGGCTGGCTGTGTGAGTTCTGGGTGACTGTTTGGGGCTGGTTGTGTGAGTTCTGGGTGAGTGTTTGAGCCTGGCTGTGTGAGTTCTGGGTGAGGGTTTGGAGCTGGCTGTGTGAGTTCTGGGTGAGTGTTTCGGGCTGGCTGTGTGAGTTCTGGGTGAGTGTTTGGGGCTGGCTGTGTGAGTGCTGGGTGAGGGTTTGGAGCTGGCTGTGTTAGTTCTGGGTGAGTGTTTGGGGCTGGCTGTGTGAGTTCTGGGTGATGGTTTGGGGCTGGCTGTGTGAGTTCTGGGTGAGTGTTTGGGGGTGGCAGTGAGTTCTGGGTGAGTGTTTGGTGCTGGCCTTGTGAGTTCTGGGTGAGTGGTTGGGGCTGGCTGTGTGAGTTCTGGGTGAGTGTTTGGGGCTGGCTGTGTGAGTTCTGGGTGAGTGTTTGGGGCTGGCTGTGTGAGTTCTGGGTGAGTGTTTGGGGCTGGCTGTGTGAGTTCTGGGTGAGTGTTTGGGGCTGGCTGTGTGAGTCCTGGGTGAGTGTTTGGGGCTGGCTGTGTGAGTTCTGGTGATGGTTTGGGGCTGGCTGTGTGAGTTCTGGGTGAGTGTTTGGGGGTGGCAGTGAGTTCTGGGTGAGTGTTTGGTGCTGGCCTTGTGAGTTCTGGGTGAGTGTTTGGGGCTGGCTGTGTGAGTTCTGCATGAGTGTTTTGGGGGTGGCTGTGTGAGTTCTGGGTGAGTGTTTGGTGCAGGCCGTGTGAGTTCTGGGTGAGTGTTTGGGGCTGGCTGTGTGAGTTCTGGGTGAGTGTTTGGGGCTGGCTGTGTGAGTTCTGGGTGAGTGTTTGGGGCTGGCTGTGTGAGTTCTGGGTGAGTGTTTGGGGCTTGCTGTGTGAGTTCTGGGTGAGGGATTGGGGCTGGCTGTGTGAGTTCTGGGTGAGGGATTGGGGCTGGCTGTGTGAGTTCTGGGTGAGGGATTGGGGCTGGCTGTGTGAGTTCTGGTTGAGTGTGTGGGGCTGGCTGTGTGAGTTCTGGGTGAGTGTTTGGTGCTGGCCATGTGAGTTCTGGGAGAGTGTTTGGTGGCTGGCTGTGTGAGTTCTGGGTGAGTGTTTGGGGCTGGTTGTGTGAGTTCTGGGTGAGTGTTTGGGGCTGGCTGTGTGAGTTCTGGGTGAGTATTTGGTGCTGGCCATGTGAGTTATGGGAAAGTGTTTGGGGATGGCTGTGTGAGTTCTGGGTGAGTGTTTGGGGCTGGCTGTGTGAGTTCTGGGTGAGTGTTTTGGGCTGGCTGTGTGAGTTCTGGGTGAGTGTTTGGGGCTGGCTGTGTGAGTTCTGGGTGAGTGTTTGGGGCTTGCTGTGTGAGTTCTGGGTGAGGGATTGGGGCTGGCTGTGTGAGTTCTGGGTGAGGGATTGGGGCTGGCTGTGTGAGTTCTGGTTGAGTGTGTGGGGCTGGCTGTGTGAGTTCTGGGTGAGTGTTTGGTGCTGGCCATGTGAGTTCTGGGAGAGTGTTTGGGGCTGGCTGTGTGAGTTCTGCGTGAGTGTTTGGGGCTGGCTGTGTGAGTTCTGGGTGAGGGATAGGGGCTGGCTGTGTGAGTTCTGGGTGAGTGTTTGGGGCTGGCTGTGTGAGTTCTGGGTGAGGGTTTGTCGCTGGCTGTGTGATTTCTGGGTGAGTGTTTGGTGCTGACCTTGTGAGTTCTGGGTGAGTGTTTGGGGCTGGCTGTGTGAGTTCTGCATGAGTGTTTTGGGGGTGGCTGTGTGAGTTCTGGGTGAGTGTTTGGTGCAGGCCGTGTGAGTTCTGGGTGAGTGTTTGGGGCTGGCTGTGTGAGTTCTGGGTGAGTGTTTGGGGCTGGCTGTGTGAGTTCTGGGTGAGTGTTTGGGGCTGGCTGTGTGAGTTCTGGGTGAGTGTTTGGGGCTTGCTGTGTGAGTTCTGGGTGAGGGATTGGGGCTGGCTGTGTGAGTTCTGGGTGAGGGATTGGGGCTGGCTGTGTGAGTTCTGGGTGAGGGATTGGGGCTGGCTGTGTGAGTTCTGGTTGAGTGTGTGGGGCTGGCTGTGTGAGTTCTGGGTGAGTGTTTGGTGCTGGCCATGTGAGTTCTGGGAGAGTGTTTGGGGCTGGCTGTGTGAGTTCTGGGTGAGTGTTTGAGGCTGGCTGTGTGAGTTCTGGGTGAGGGTTTGGACCAGGCTGTGTGAGTTCTGGGTGAGGGTTTGGGGCTGGCTGTGTGAGTGCTGAGTGAGGGTTTGGGGCTGGCTGTGTGAGTTCTGGGTGAGGGTTTGGGGCTGGCTGTGTGAGTTCTGGGTGACTGTTTGGGGCTGGTTGTGTGAGTTCTGGGTGAGTGTTTGAGCCTGGCTGTGTGAGTTCTGGGTGAGGGTTTGGAGCTGGCTGTGTGAGTTCTGGGTGAGTGTTTCGGGCTGGCTGTGTGAGTTCTGGGTGAGTGTTTGGGGCTGGCTGTGTGAGTGCTGGGTGAGGGTTTGGAGCTGGCTGTGTGAGTTCTGGGTGAGTGTTTGGGGCTGGCTGTGTGAGTTCTGGGTGATGGTTTGGGGCTGGCTGTGTGAGTTCTGGGTGAGTGTTTGGGGGTGGCAGTGAGTTCTGGGTGAGTGTTTGGTGCTGGCCTTGTGAGTTCTGGGTGAGTGGTTGGGGCTGGCTGTGTGAGTTCTGGGTGAGTGTTTGGGGGTGGCAGTGAGTTCTGGCTGAGTGTTTGGGGCTGGCTGTGTGAGTTCTGGGTGAGTGTTTGGGGCTGGCTGTGTGAGTTCTGGGTGAGTGTTTGGGGCTGGCTGTGTGAGTCCTGGGTGAGTGTTTGGGGCTGGCTGTGTGAGTTCTGGTGATGGTTTGGGGCTGGCTGTGTGAGTTCTGGGTGAGTGTTTGGGGGTGGCAGTGAGTTCTGGGTGAGTGTTTGGTGCTGCCCTTGTGAGTTCTGGGTGAGTGTTTGGTGCTGGCTGTGTGAGTTCTGCATGAGTGTTTTGGGGGTGGCTGTGTGAGTTCTGGGTGAGTGTTTGGTGCAGGCCGTGTGAGTTCTGGGTGAGTGTTTGGGGCTGGCTGTGTGAGTTCTGGGTGAGTGTGTGGGGCTGGCTGTGTGAGTTCTGGGTGAGTGTTTGGTGCTGGCCATGTGAGTTCTGGGAGAGTGTTTGGGGCTGGCTGTGTGAGTTCTGGGTGAGTGTTTGAGGCTGGCTGTGTGAGTTCTGGGTGAGGGTTTGGACCAGGCTGTGTGAGTTCTGGGTGAGGGTTTGGGGCTGGCTGTGTGAGTGCTGAGTGAGGGTTTGGGGCTGGCTGTGTGAGTTCTGGGTGAGGGTTTGGGGCTGGCTGTGTGAGTTCTGGGTGACTGTTTGGGGCTGGTTGTGTGAGTTCTGGGTGAGTGTTTGAGCCTGGCTGTGTGAGTTCTGGGTGAGGGTTTGGAGCTGGCTGTGTGAGTTCTGGGTGAGTGTTTCGGGCTGGCTGTGTGAGTTCTGGGTGAGTGTTTGGGGCTGGCTGTGTGAGTGCTGGGTGAGGGTTTGGAGCTGGCTGTGTGAGTTCTGGGTGAGTGTTTGGGGCTGGCTGTGTGAGTTCTGGGTGATGGTTTGGGGCTGGCTGTGTGAGTTCTGGGTGAGTGTTTGGGGGTGGCAGTGAGTTCTGGGTGAGTGTTTGGTGCTGGCCTTGTGAGTTCTGGGTGAGTGGTTGGGGCTGGCTGTGTGAGTTCTGGGTGAGTGTTTGGGGCTGGCTGTGTGAGTTCTGGGTGAGTGTTTGGGGCTGGCTGTGTGAGTTCTGGGTGAGTGTTTGGGGCTGGCTGTGTGAGTTCTGGGTGAGTGTTTGGGGCTGGCTGTGTGAGTCCTGGGTGAGTGTTTGGGGCTGGCTGTGTGAGTTCTGGTGATGGTTTGGGGCTGGCTGTGTGAGTTCTGGGTGAGTGTTTGGGGGTGGCAGTGAGTTCTGGGTGAGTGTTTGGTGCTGCCCTTGTGAGTTCTGGGTGAGTGTTTGGTGCTGGCTGTGTGAGTTCTGCATGAGTGTTTTGGGGGTGGCTGTGTGAGTTCTGGGTGAGTGTTTGGTGCAGGCCGTGTGAGTTCTGGGTGAGTGTTTGGGGCTGGCTGTGTGAGTTCTGGGTGAGTGTTTGGGGCTGGCTGTGTGAGTTCTGGGTGAGTGTTTGGGGCTGGCTGTGTGAGTTCTGGGTGAGTGTTTGGGGCTTGCTGTGTGAGTTCTGGGTGAGGGATTGGGGCTGGCTGTGTGAGTTCTGGGTGAGGGATTGGGGCTGGCTGTGTGAGTTCTGGGTGAGGGATTGGGGCTGGCTGTGTGAGTTCTGGTTGAGTGTGTGGGGCTGGCTGTGTGAGTTCTGGGTGAGTGTTTGGTGCTGGCCATGTGAGTTCTGGGAGAGTGTTTGGGGCTGGCTGTGTGAGTTCTGGGTGAGTGTTTGGGGCTGGTTGTGTGAGTTCTGGGTGAGTGTTTGGGGCTGGCTGTGTGAGTTCTGGGTGAGTATTTGGTGCTGGCCATGTGAGTTCTGGGAAAGTGTTTGGGGATGGCTGTGTGAGTTCTGGGTGAGTGTTTGGGGCTGGCTGTGTGAGTTCTGGGTGAGTGTTTGGGGCTGGCTGTGTGAGTTCTGGGTGAGTGTTTGGGGCTGGCTGTGTGAGTTCTGGGTGAGTGTTTGGGGCTTGCTGTGTGAGTTCTGGGTGAGGGATTGGGGCTGGCTGTGTGAGTTCTGGGTGAGGGATTGGGGCTGGCTGTGTGAGTTCTGGTTGAGTGTGTGGGGCTGGCTGTGTGAGTTCTGGGTGAGTGTTTGGTGCTGGCCATGTGAGTTCTGGGAGAGTGTTTGGGGCTGGCTGTGTGAGTTCTGGGTGAGTGTTTGGGGCTGGTTGTGTGAGTTCTGGGTGAGTGTTTGGGGCTGGCTGTGTTAGTTCTGGGTGAGTGTTTGGGGCTGGCTGTGTGAGTTCTGGGTGAGTGCTGGGGCTGGCTGTGTGAGTTCTGGGTTAGTGTTTGGGGCTGGTTGTGTGAGTTCTGGGTGAGTGTTTGGGGCTGGCTGTGTGAGTTCTGCGTGAGTGTTTGGGGCTGGCTGTGTGAGTTCTGGGTGAGGGATAGGGGCTGGCTGTGTGAGTTCTGGGTGAGTGTTTGGGGCTGGCTGTGTGAGTTCTGGGTGAGGGTTTGTCGCTGGCTGTGTGAGTTCTGGGTGAGTGTTTGGTGCTGGCCGTGTGAGTTCTGGGTGAGTGGTTGGGGATGGTTGTGTGAGTTCTGGGTGAGTGTTTGGGGGTGGCTGTGTGAGTTCTGGGTGAGTATTTGGTGCTGGCCATGTGAGTTCTGGGAAAGTGTTTGGGGATGGCTGTGTGAGTTCTGGGCGAGTGTTTGGGGCTGGCTGTGTTAGTTCTGGGTGAGTGTTTGGTGCTGGCCGTGTGAGTTCTGGGTGAGTGTTTGGGGCTGGCTGTGTGAGTTCTGGGTGAGTGTTTGGGGCTCGCTGTGTGAGTTTCTGGGTGAGTGTTTGGGGCTGGCTGTGTGAGTTATGGGTGAGTGTTTGGGGCTGGCTGTGTGAGTTCTGGGTGAGTGTTTGGGGCTGGCTGTGTGAGTTCTGGGTGAGTGTTTGGGGCTTGATGTGTGAGTTCTGGGTGAGTGTTTGGGGCTGGATGTGTGAGTTCTGGGTGAGGGATTGGGGCTGGCTGTGTGAGTTCTGAGTGAGGGATTAGGGCTGGCGGTGTGAGTTCTGGGTGAGTGTTGGGGCTGGTTGTGTGAGTTCTGGGTGAGTGTTTGGGGCTGGCTGTGTGAGTTCTGGGTGAGTGTTTGGGGCTGGCTGTGTGAGTTCTGGGTGAGTGCTGGGGCTGGCTGTGTGAGTTCTGGGTGAGTGTTTGGGGCTGGTTGTGTGAGTTCTGGGTGAGTGTTTGGGGCTGGCTGTGTGAGTTCTGGGTGAGTGTTTGGGGCTGGCTGTGTGAGTTCTGGGTGAGGGATAGGGGCTGGCTGTGTGAGTTCTGGGTGAGTGTTTGGGGCTGGCTGTGTGAGTTCTGGGTGAGGGTTTGTCGCTGGCTGTGTGAGTTCTGGGTGAGTGTTTGGTGCTGGCCTTGTGAGTTCTGGGTGAGTGTTTGGGGCTGGCTGTGTGAGTTTTGCATGAGTGTTTTGGGGGTGGCTGTGTGAGTTCTGGGTGAGTGTTTGGTGCAGGCCGTGTGAGTTCTGGGTGAGTGTTTGGGGCTGGCTGTGTGAGTTCTGGGTGAGTGTTTGGGGCTGGCTGTGTGAGTTCTGGGTGAGTGTTTGGGGCTGGCTGTGTGAGTTCTGGGTGAGTGTTTGGGGCTTGCTGTGTGAGTTCTGGGTGAGGGATTGGGGCTGGCTGTGTGAGTTCTGGGTGAGGGATTGGGGCTGGCTGTGTGAGTTCTGGGTGAGGGATTGGGGCTGGCTGTGTGAGTTCTGGTTGAGTGTGTGGGGCTGGCTGTGTGAGTTCTGGGTGAGTGTTTGGTGCTGGCCATGTGAGTTCTGGGAGAGTGTTTGGGGCTGGCTGTGTGAGTTCTGGGTGAGTGTTTGAGGCTGGCTGTGTGAGTTCTGGGTGAGGGTTTGGACCAGGCTGTGTGAGTTCTGGGTGAGGGTTTGGGGCTGGCTGTGTGAGTGCTGAGTGAGGGTTTGGGGCTGGCTGTGTGAGTTCTGGGTGAGGGTTTGGGGCTGGCTGTGTGAGTTCTGGGTGACTGTTTGGGGCTGGTTGTGTGAGTTCTGGGTGAGTGTTTGAGCCTGGCTGTGTGAGTTCTGGGTGAGGATTTGGAGCTGGCTGTGTGAGTTCTGGGTGAGTGTTTCGGGCTGGCTGTGTGAGTTCTGGGTGAGTGTTTGGGGCTGGCTGTGTGAGTGCTGGGTGAGGGTTTGGAGCTGGCTGTGTGAGTTCTGGGTGAGTGTTTGGGGCTGGCTGTGTGAGTTCTGGGTGATGGTTTGGGGCTGGCTGTGTGAGTTCTGGGTGAGTGTTTGGGGGTGGCAGTGAGTTCTGGGTGAGTGTTTG
This sequence comes from Petromyzon marinus, assembly GCF_048934315.1. NCBI lineage: Eukaryota > Metazoa > Chordata > Hyperoartia > Petromyzontiformes > Petromyzontidae > Petromyzon > Petromyzon marinus. Next base: position 5,066,347 of record NC_133690.1, on the reverse strand, counting down.
GTGCTGGCCGTGTGAGTTCTGGGTGAGTGTTTGGGGCTGGCTGTGTGAGTTCTGGGTGAGTGTTTGGGGCTGGCTGTGTGAGTTCTGGGTGAGTGTTTGGGGCTGGCTGTGTGAGTTCTGGGTGAGTGTTTGGGGCTGGCTGTGTGAGTTCTGGGTGAGTGTTGGGGGCTGGCTGTGTGAGTCCTGGGTGAGTGTTTGGGGCTGGCTGTGTGAGTTCTGGTGATGGTTTGGGGCTGGCTGTGTGAGTTCTGGGTGAGTGTTTGGGGGTGGCAGTGAGTTCTGGGTGAGTGTTTGGTGCTGGCCTTGTGAGTTCTGGGTGAGTGTTTGGGGCTGGCTGTGTGAGTTCTGCATGAGTGTTTTGGGGGTGGCTGTGTGAGTTCTGGGTGAGTGTTTGGTGCAGGCCGTGTGAGTTCTGGGTGAGTGTTTGGGGCTGGCTGTGTGAGTTCTGGGTGAGTGTTTGGGGCTGGCTGTGTGAGTTCTGGGTGAGTGTTTGGGGCTGGCTGTGTGAGTTCTGGGTGAGTGTTTGGGGCTTGCTGTGTGAGTTCTGGGTGGGGGATTGGGGCTGGCTGTGTGAGTTCTGGGTGAGGGATTGGGGCTGGCTGTGTGAGTTCTGGGTGAGGGATTGGGGCTGGCTGTGTGAGTTCTGGTTGAGTGTGTGGGGCTGGCTGTGTGAGTTCTGGGTGAGTGTTTGGTGCTGGCCATGTGAGTTCTGGGAGAGTGTTTGGGGCTGGCTGTGTGAGTTCTGGGTGAGTGTTTGGGGCTGGTTGTGTGAGTTCTGGGTGAGTGTTTGGGGCTGGCTGTGTGAGTTCTGGGTGAGTATTTGGTGCTGGCCATGTGAGTTCTGGGAAAGTGTTTGGGGATGGCTGTGTGAGTTCTGGGTGAGTGTTTGGGGCTGGCTGTGTGAGTTCTGGGTGAGTGTTTGGGGCTGGCTGTGTGAGTTCTGGGTGAGTGTTTGGGGCTGGCTGTGTGAGTTCTGGGTGAGTGTTTGGGGCTTGCTGTGTGAGTTCTGGGTGAGGGATTGGGGCTGGCTGTGTGAGTTCTGGGTGAGGGATTGGGGCTGGCTGTGTGAGTTCTGGTTGAGTGTGTGGGGCTGGCTGTGTGAGTTCTGGGTGAGTGTTTGGTGCTGGCCATGTGAGTTCTGGGAGAGTGTTTGGGGCTGGCTGTGTGAGTTCTGGGTGAGTGTTTGGGGCTGGTTGTGTGAGTTCTGGGTGAGTGTTTGGGGCTGGCTGTGTGAGTTCTGGGTGAGTGTTTGGGGCTGGCTGTGTGAGTTCTTGGTGAGTGCTGGGGCTGGCTGTGTGAGTTCTGGGTTAGTGTTTGGGGCTGGTTGTGTGAGTTCTGGGTGAGGGTTTGGGGCTGGCTGTGTGAGTTCTGGGTGACTGTTTGGGGCTGGTTGTGTGAGTTCTGGGTGAGTGTTTGAGCCTGGCTGTGTGAGTTCTGGGTGAGGGTTTGGAGCTGGCTGTGTGAGTTCTGGGTGAGTGTTTGGGGCTGGCTGTGTGAGTTCTGGGTGAGTGTTTGGGGCTGGCTGTGTGAGTGCTGGGTGAGGGTTTGGAGCTGGCTGTGTGAGTTCTGGGTGAGTGTTTGGGGCTGGCTGTGTGAGTTCTGGGTGATGGTTTGGGGCTGGCTGTGTGAGTTCTGCGTGAGTGTTTGGGGCTGGCTGTGTGAGTTCTGGGTGAGGGATAGGGGCTGGCTGTGTGAGTTCTGGGTGAGTGTTTGGGGCTGGCTGTGTGAGTTCTGGGTGAGGGTTTGTCGCTGGCTGTGTGATTTCTGGGTGAGTGTTTGGTGCTGGCCGTGTGAGTTCTGGGTGAATTGTTGGGGATGGTTGTGTGAGTTCTGGGTGAGTGTTTGGGGGTGGCTGTGTGAGTTCTGGGTGAGTATTTGGTGCTGGCCATGTGAGTTCTGGGAAAGTGTTTGGGGATGGCTGTGTGAGTTCTGGGCGAGTGTTTGGGGCTGGCTGTGTTAGTTCTGGGTGAGTGTTTGGTGCTGGCCGTGTGAGTTCTGGGTGAGTGTTTGGGGCTGGCTGTGTGAGTTCTGGGTGAGTGTTTGGGGCTCGCTGTGTGAGTTTCTGGGTGAGTGTTTGGGGCTGGCTGTGTGAGTTATGGGTGAGTGTTTGGGGCTGGCTGTGTGAGTTCTGGGTGAGTGTTTGGGGCTGGCTGTGTGAGTTCTGGGTGAGTGTTTGGGGCTTGATGTGTGAGTTCTGGGTGAGTGTTTGGGGCTGGATGTGTGAGTTCTGGGTGAGGGATTGGGGCTGGCTGTGTGAGTTCTGAGTGAGGGATTAGGGCTGGCGGTGTGAGTTCTGGGTGAGTGTTTGGGGCTGGTTGTGTGAGTTCTGGGTGAGTGTTTGGGGCTGGCTGTGTGAGTTCTGGGTGAGTGTTTGGGGCTGGCTGTGTGAGTTCTGGGTGAGTGCTGGGGCTGGCTGTGTGAGTTCTGGGTAAGTGTTTGGGGCTGGCTGTGTGAGTTCTCGGTGAGTGTTTGGGGCTGGCTGTGTGAGTTCTGGGTGAGTGTTTGGGGCTGGATGTGTGAGTTCTGGGTGAGGGATTGGGGCTGGCCGTGTGAGTTCTGGGTGATGGTTTGGAGCTGGCTGTGTGAGTTCTGGGTGAGTGTTTGGGGCTGGCTGTGTGAGTTCTGGGTGAGTGTTTGGGGCTGGCTGTGTGAGTGCTGGGTGAGGGTTTGGAGCTGGCTGTGTGAGTTCTGGGTGAGTGTTTGGGGCTGGCTGTGTGAGTTCTGGGTGATGGTTTGGGGCTGGCTGTGTGAGTTCTGCGTGAGTGTTTGGGGCTGGCTGTGTGAGTTCTGGGTGAGGGATAGGGGCTGGCTGTGTGAGTTCTGGGTGAGTGTTTGGGGCTGGCTGTGTGAGTTCTGGGTGAGGGTTTGTCGCTGGCTGTGTGATTTCTGGGTGAGTGTTTGATGCTGGCCGTGTGAGTTCTGGGTGAGTGGTTGGGGATGGTTGTGTGAGTTCTGGGTGAGTGTTTGGGGGTGGCTGTGTGAGTTCTGGGTGAGTATTTGGTGCTGGCCATGTGAGTTCTGGGAAAGTGTTTGGGGATGGCTGTGTGAGTTCTGGGCGAGTGTTTGGGGCTGGCTGTGTTAGTTCTGGGTGAGTGTTTGGTGCTGGCCGTGTGAGTTCTGGGTGAGTGTTTGGGGCTGGCTGTGTGAGTTCTGGGTGAGTGTTTGGGGCTCGCTGTGTGAGTTTCTGGGTGAGTGTTTGGGGCTGGCTGTGTGAGTTATGGGTGAGTGTTTGGGGCTGGCTGTGTGAGTTCTGGGTGAGTGTTTGGGGCTGGCTGTGTGAGTTCTGGGTGAGTGTTTGGGGCTTGATGTGTGAGTTCTGGGTGAGTGTTTGGGGCTGGATGTGTGAGTTCTGGGTGAGGGATTGGGGCTGGCTGTGTGAGTTCTGAGTGAGGGATTAGGGCTGGCGGTGTGAGTTCTGGGTGAGTGTTTGCGGCTGGTTGTGTGAGTTCTGGGTGAGTGTTTGGGGCTGGCTGTGTGAGTTCTGGGTGAGTGTTTGGGGCTGGCTGTGTGAGTTCTGGGTGAGTGCTGGGGCTGGCTGTGTGAGTTCTGGGTAAGTGTTTGGGGCTGGCTGTGTGAGTTCTCGGTGAGTGTTTGGGGCTGGCTGTGTGAGTTCTGGGCGAGTGTTTGGGGCTGGCTGTGTTAGTTCTGGGTGAGTGTTTGGTGCTGGCCGTGTGAGTTCTGGGTGAGTGTTTGGGGCTGGCTGTGTGAGTTCTGGGTGAGTGTTTGGGGCTCGCTGTGTGAGTTTCTGGGTGAGTGTTTGGGGCTGGCTGTGTGAGTTATGGGTGAGTGTTTGGGGCTGGCTGTGTGAGTTCTGGGTGAGTGTTTGGGGCTGGCTGTGTGAGTTCTGGGTGAGTGTTTGGGGCTTGATGTGTGAGTTCTGGGTGAGTGTTTGGGGCTGGATGTGTGAGTTCTGGGTGAGGGATTGAGGCTGGCTGTGTGAGTTCTGAGTGAGGGATTAGGGCTGGCGGTGTGAGTTCTGGGTGAGTGTTTGGGGCTGGTTGTGTGAGTTCTGGGTGAGTGTTTGGGGCTGGCTGTGTGAGTTCTGGGTGAGTGTTTGGGGCTGGCTGTGTGAGTTCTGGGTGAGTGCTGGGGCTGGCTGTGTGAGTTCTGGGTAAGTGTTTGGGGCTGGCTGTGTGAGTTCTCGGTGAGTGTTTGGGGCTGGCTGTGTGAGTTCTGGGTGAGTGTTTGGGGCTGGATGTGTGAGTTCTGGGTGAGGGATTGGGGCTGGCCGTGTGAGTTCTGAGTGAGGGATTAGGGCTGGCGGTGTGAGTTCTGGGTGAGTGTTTGGGGCTGGTTGTGTGAGTTCTGGGTGAGTGTTTGGGGCTGGCTGTGTGAGTTCTGGGTGAGTGTTTGGGGCTGGCTGTGTGAGTTCTGGGTGAGTGTTTGGGGCTCCCTGTGTGAGTTCTGGGTGAGTGTTTGGGGCTGGCTGTGTGAGTTTTAGGTGAGGATTTGGGTCTGGCTGTGTGAGTTCTGGGTGAGTGTTTGGAGCTGACTGTGTGATTTCTGGGTGAGTGTTTGGGGCTGGCTGTGTGAGTTCTGGGTGAGAGTTTGGAGCTGGCTGTGTGAGTTCTGGGTGAGGGTTGAGGCTGGAAGTGTGAGTTGTGGGTGAGGGTTTGGGGCTGGCTGTGTGAGTTCTGGGTGACTGTTTGGGGCTGGTTATGTGAGTTCTGGGTGAGTGTTTGAGGCTGGCTGTGTGAGTTCTGGGTGAGGGTTTGGACCAGGCTGTGTGAGTTCTGGGTGAGGGTTTGGGGCTGGCTGTGTGAGTGCTGAGTGAGGGTTTGGGGCTGGCTGTGTGAGTTCTGGGTGAGGGTTTGGGGCTGGCTGTGTGAGTTCTCGGTGAGTGTTTGGGGCTGGCTGTGTGAGTTCTGGGTGAGTGTTTGGGGCTGGATGTGTGAGTTCTGGGTGAGGGATTGGGGCTGGCCGTGTGAGTTCTGAGTGAGGGATTAGGGCTGGCGGTGTGAGTTCTGGGTGAGTGTTTGGGGCTGGTTGTGTGAGTTCTGGGTGAGTGTTTGGGGCTGGCTGTGTGAGTTCTGGGTGAGTGTTTGGGGCTGGCTGTGTGAGTTCTGGGTGAGTGTTTGGGGCTCCCTGTGTGAGTTCTGGGTGAGTGTTTGGGGCTGGCTGTGTGAGTTTTAGGTGAGGATTTGGGTCTGGCTGTGTGAGTTCTGGGTGAGTGTTTGGAGCTGACTGTGTGATTTCTGGGTGAGTGTTTGGGGCTGGCTGTGTGAGTTCTGGGTGAGAGTTTGGAGCTGGCTGTGTGAGTTCTGGGTGAGGGTTGAGGCTGGAAGTGTGAGTTGTGGGTGAGGGTTTGGGGCTGGCTGTGTGAGTTCTGGGTGACTGTTTGGGGCTGGTTATGTGAGTTCTGGGTGAGTGTTTGAGGCTGGCTGTGTGAGTTCTGGGTGAGGGTTTGGACCAGGCTGTGTGAGTTCTGGGTGAGGGTTTGGGGCTGGCTGTGTGAGTGCTGAGTGAGGGTTTGGGGCTGGCTGTGTGAGTTCTGGGTGAGGGTTTGGGGCTGGCTGTGTGAGTTCTGGGTGACTGTTTGGGGCTGGTTGTGTGAGTTCTGGGTGAGGGTTTGGAGCTGGCTGTGTGAGTTCTGGGTGAGTGTTTCGAGCTGGCTGTGTGAGTTCTGGGAGAGTGTTTGGGGCTGGCTGTGTGAGTGCTGGGTGAGGGTTTAGAGCTGGCTGTGTGAGTTCTGGGTGAGTGTTTCGAGCTGGCTGTGTGAGTTCTGGGTGAGTGTTTGGGGCTGGCTGTGTGAGTGCTGGGTGAGGGTTTGGAGCTGGCTGTGTGAGTTCTGGGTGAGTGTTTGGGGCTGGCTGTGTGAGTTCTGGGTGATGGTTTGTGGCTGGCTGTGTGAGTTCTGGGTGAGTGTTTGGGGGTGGCAGTGAGTTCTGGGTGAGTGTTTGGTGCTGGCCTTGTGAGTTCTGGGTGAGTGGTTGGGGCTGGCTGTGTGAGTTCTGGGTGAGTGTTTGGGGCTGGCTGTGTGAGTTCTGGGTGAGTGTTTGGGGCTGGCTGTGTGAGTTCTGGGTGAGTGTTTGGGGCTGGCTGTGTGAGTTCTGGGTGAGTGTTTGGGGCTGGCTGTGTGAGTCCTGGGTGAGTGTTTGGGGCTGGCTGTGTGAGTTCTGGTGATGGTTTGGGGCTGGCTGTGTGAGTTCTGGGTGAGTGTTTGGGGGTGGCAGTGAGTTCTGGGTGAGTGTTTGGTGCTGGCCTTGTGAGTTCTGGGTGAGTGTTTGGGGCTGGCTGTGTGAGTTCTGCATGAGTGTTTTGGGGGTGGCTGTGTGAGTTCTGGGTGAGTGTTTGGTGCAGGCCGTGTGAGTTCTGGGTGAGTGTTTGGGGCTGGCTGTGTGAGTTCTGGGTGAGTGTTTGGGGCTGGCTGTGTGAGTTCTGGGTGAGTGTTTGGGGCTGGCTGTGTGAGTTCTGGGTGAGTGTTTGGGGCTTGCTGTGTGAGTTCTGGGTGAGGGATTGGGGCTGGCTGTGTGAGTTCTGGGTGAGGGATTGGGGCTGGCTGTGTGAGTTCTGGGTGAGGGATTGGGGCTGGCTGTGTGAGTTCTGGTTGAGTGTGTGGGGCTGGCTGTGTGAGTTCTGGGTGAGTGTTTGGGGCTGGCTGTGTGAGTTCTGGGTGAGTGTTTGGGGCTGGCTGTGTGAGTTCTGGGTGAGTGTTTGGGGCTTGCTGTGTGAGTTCTGGGTGAGGGATTGGGGCTGGCTGTGTGAGTTCTGGGTGAGGGATTGGGGCTGGCTGTGTGAGTTCTGGGTGAGGGATTGGGGCTGGCTGTGTGAGTTCTGGGTGAGTGTTTGGGGCTGGCTGTGTGAGTTCTGGGTGAGTGCTGGGGCTGGCTGTGTGAGTTCTGGGTTAGTGTTTGGGGCTGGTTGTGTGAGTTCTGGGTGAGTGTTTGGGGCTGGCTGTGTGAGTTCTGCGTGAGTGTTTGGGGCTGGCTGTGTGAGTTCTGGGTGAGGGATAGGGGCTGGCTGTGTGAGTTCTGGGTGAGTGTTTGGGGCTGGCTGTGTGAGTTCTGGGTGAGGGTTTGTCGCTGGCTGTGTGAGTTCTGGGTGAGTGTTTGGTGCTGGCCGTGTGAGTTCTGGGTGAGTGGTTGGGGATGGTTGTGTGAGTTCTGGGTGAGTGTTTGGGGGTGGCTGTGTGAGTTCTGGGTGAGTATTTGGTGCTGGCCATGTGAGTTCTGGGAAAGTGTTTTGGGATGGCTGTGTGAGTTCTGGGCGAGTGTTTGGGGCTGGCTGTGTTAGTTCTGGGTGAGTGTTTGGTGCTGGCCGTGTGAGTTCTGGGTGAGTGTTTGGGGCTGGCTGTGTGAGTTCTGGGTGAGTGTTTGGGGCTCGCTGTGTGAGTTTCTGGGTGAGTGTTTGGGGCTGGCTGTGTGAGTTATGGGTGAGTGTTTGGGGCTGGCTGTGTGAGTTCTGGGTGAGTGTTTGGGGCTGGCTGTGTGAGTTCTGGGTGAGTGTTTGGGGCTTGATGTGTGAGTTCTGGGTGAGTGTTTGGGGCTGGATGTGTGAGTTCTGGGTGAGGGATTGGGGCTGGCTGTGTGAGTTCTGAGTGAGGGATTAGGGCTGGCGGTGTGAGTTCTGGGTGAGTGTTTGGGGCTGGTTGTGTGAGTTCTGGGTGAGTGTTTGGGGCTGGCTGTGTGAGTTCTGGGTGAGTGTTTGGGGCTGGCTGTGTGAGTTCTGGGTGAGTGCTGGGGCTGGCTGTGTGAGTTCTGGGTGAGTGTTTGGGGCTGGCTGTGTGAGTTCTCGGTGAGTGTTTGGGGCTGGCTGTGTGAGTTCTGGGTGAGTGTTTGGGGCTGGATGTGTGAGTTCTGGGTGAGGGATTGGGGCTGGCCGTGTGAGTTCTGAGTGAGGGATTAGGGCTGGCGGTGTGAGTTCTGGGTGAGTGTTTGGGGCTGGTTGTGTGAGTTCTGGGTGAGTGTTTGGGGCTGGCTGTGTGAGTTCTGGGTGAGTGTTTGGGGCTGGCTGTGTGAGTTCTGGGTGAGTGCTGGGGCTGGCTGTGTGAGTTCTGGGTAAGTGTTTGGGGCTGGCTGTGTGAGTTCTCGGTGAGTGTTTGGGGCTGGCTGTGTGAGTTCTGGGTGAGTGTTTGGGGCTGGATGTGTGAGTTCTGGGTGAGGGATTGGGGCTGGCCGTGTGAGTTCTGGGTGATGGTTTGGAGCTGGCTGTGTGAGTTCTGGGTGAGTGTTTGGGGCTGGCTGTGTGAGTTCTGGGTGAGTGTTTGGGGCTGGCTGTGTGAGTGCTGGGTGAGGGTTTGGAGCTGGCTGTGTGAGTTCTGGGTGAGTGTTTGGGGCTGGCTGTGTGAGTTCTGGGTGATGGTTTGGGGCTGGCTGTGTGAGTTCTGCGTGAGTGTTTGGGGCTGGCTGTGTGAGTTCTGGGTGAGGGATAGGGGCTGGCTGTGTGAGTTCTGGGTGAGTGTTTGGGGCTGGCTGTGTGAGTTCTGGGTGAGGGTTTGTCGCTGGCTGTGTGATTTCTGGGTGAGTGTTTGGTGCTGGCCGTGTGAGTTCTGGGTGAGTGGTTGGGGATGGTTGTGTGAGTTCTGGGTGAGTGTTTGGGGGTGGCTGTGTGAGTTCTGGGTGAGTATTTGGTGCTGGCCATGTGAGTTCTGGGAAAGTGTTTGGGGATGGCTGTGTGAGTTCTGGGCGAGTGTTTGGGGCTGGCTGTGTTAGTTCTGGGTGAGTGTTTGGTGCTGGCCGTGTGAGTTCTGGGTGAGTGTTTGGGGCTGGCTGTGTGAGTTCTGGGTGAGTGTTTGGGGCTCGCTGTGTGAGTTTCTGGGTGAGTGTTTGGGGCTGGCTGTGTGAGTTATGGGTGAGTGTTTGGGGCTGGCTGTGTGAGTTCTGGGTGAGTGTTTGGGGCTGGCTGTGTGAGTTCTGGGTGAGTGTTTGGGGCTTGATGTGTGAGTTCTGGGTGAGTGTTTGGGGCTGGATGTGTGAGTTCTGGGTGAGGGATTGGGGCTGGCTGTGTGAGTTCTGAGTGAGGGATTAGGGCTGGCGGTGTGAGTTCTGGGTGAGTGTTTGGGGCTGGTTGTGTGAGTTCTGGGTGAGTGTTTGGGGCTGGCTGTGTGAGTTCTGGGTGAGTGTTTGGGGCTGGCTGTGTGAGTTCTGGGTGAGTGCTGGGGCTGGCTGTGTGAGTTCTGGGTAAGTGTTTGGGGCTGGCTGTGTGAGTTCTCGGTGAGTGTTTGGGGCTGGCTGTGTGAGTTCTGGGCGAGTGTTTGGGGCTGGCTGTGTTAGTTCTGGGTGAGTGTTTGGTGCTGGCCGTGTGAGTTCTGGGTGAGTGTTTGGGGCTGGCTGTGTGAGTTCTGGGTGAGTGTTTGGGGCTCGCTGTGTGAGTTTCTGGGTGAGTGTTTGGGGCTGGCTGTGTGAGTTATGGGTGAGTGTTTGGGGCTGGCTGTGTGAGTTCTGGGTGAGTGTTTGGGGCTGGCTGTGTGAGTTCTGGGTGAGTGTTTGGGGCTTGATGTGTGAGTTCTGGGTGAGTGTTTGGGGCTGGATGTGTGAGTTCTGGGTGAGGGATTGGGGCTGGCTGTGTGAGTTCTGAGTGAGGGATTAGGGCTGGCGGTGTGAGTTCTGGGTGAGTGTTTGGGGCTGGTTGTGTGAGTTCTGGGTGAGTGTTTGGGGCTGGCTGTGTGAGTTCTGGGTGAGTGTTTGGGGCTGGCTGTGTGAGTTCTGGGTGAGTGCTGGGGCTGGCTGTGTGAGTTCTGGGTAAGTGTTTGGGGCTGGCTGTGTGAGTTCTCGGTGAGTGTTTGGGGCTGGCTGTGTGAGTTCTGGGTGAGTGTTTGGGGCTGGATGTGTGAGTTCTGGGTGAGGGATTGGGGCTGGCCGTGTGAGTTCTGAGTGAGGGATTAGGGCTGGCGGTGTGAGTTCTGGGTGAGTGTTTGGGGCTGGTTGTGTGAGTTCTGGGTGAGTGTTTGGGGCTGGCTGTGTGAGTTCTGGGTGAGTGTTTGGGGCTGGCTGTGTGAGTTCTGGGTGAGTGTTTGGGGCTCCCTGTGTGAGTTCTGGGTGAGTGTTTGGGGCTGGCTGTGTGAGTTTTAGGTGAGGATTTGGGTCTGGCTGTGTGAGTTCTGGGTGAGTGTTTGGAGCTGACTGTGTGATTTCTGGGTGAGTGTTTGGGGCTGGCTGTGTGAGTTCTGGGTGAGAGTTTGGAGCTGGCTGTGTGAGTTCTGGGTGAGGGTTGAGGCTGGAAGTGTGAGTTGTGGGTGAGGGTTTGGGGCTGGCTGTGTGAGTTCTGGGTGACTGTTTGGGGCTGGTTATGTGAGTTCTGGGTGAGTGTTTGAGGCTGGCTGTGTGAGTTCTGGGTGAGGGTTTGGACCAGGCTGTGTGAGTTCTGGGTGAGGGTTTGGGGCTGGCTGTGTGAGTGCTGAGTGAGGGTTTGGGGCTGGCTGTGTGAGTTCTGGGTGAGGGTTTGGGGCTGGCTGTGTGAGTTCTCGGTGAGTGTTTGGGGCTGGCTGTGTGAGTTCTGGGTGAGTGTTTGGGGCTGGATGTGTGAGTTCTGGGTGAGGGATTGGGGCTGGCCGTGTGAGTTCTGAGTGAGGGATTAGGGCTGGCGGTGTGAGTTCTGGGTGAGTGTTTGGGGCTGGTTGTGTGAGTTCTGGGTGAGTGTTTGGGGCTGGCTGTGTGAGTTCTGGGTGAGTGTTTGGGGCTGGCTGTGTGAGTTCTGGGTGAGTGTTTGGGGCTCCCTGTGTGAGTTCTGGGTGAGTGTTTGGGGCTGGCTGTGTGAGTTTTAGGTGAGGATTTGGGTCTGGCTGTGTGAGTTCTGGGTGAGTGTTTGGAGCTGACTGTGTGATTTCTGGGTGAGTGTTTGGGGCTGGCTGTGTGAGTTCTGGGTGAGAGTTTGGAGCTGGCTGTGTGAGTTCTGGGTGAGGGTTGAGGCTGGAAGTGTGAGTTGTGGGTGAGGGTTTGGGGCTGGCTGTGTGAGTTCTGGGTGACTGTTTGGGGCTGGTTATGTGAGTTCTGGGTGAGTGTTTGAGGCTGGCTGTGTGAGTTCTGGGTGAGGGTTTGGACCAGGCTGTGTGAGTTCTGGGTGAGGGTTTGGGGCTGGCTGTGTGAGTGCTGAGTGAGGGTTTGGGGCTGGCTGTGTGAGTTCTGGGTGAGGGTTTGGGGCTGGCTGTGTGAGTTCTGGGTGACTGTTTGGGGCTGGTTGTGTGAGTTCTGGGTGAGGGTTTGGAGCTGGCTGTGTGAGTTCTGGGTGAGTGTTTCGAGCTGGCTGTGTGAGTTCTGGGAGAGTGTTTGGGGCTGGCTGTGTGAGTGCTGGGTGAGTGTTTAGAGCTGGCTGTGTGAGTTCTGGGTGAGTGTTTCGAGCTGGCTGTGTGAGTTCTGGGTGAGTGTTTGGGGCTGGCTGTGTGAGTGCTGGGTGAGGGTTTGGAGCTGGCTGTGTGAGTTCTGGGTGAGTGTTTGGGGCTGGCTGTGTGAGTTCTGGGTGATGGTTTGTGGCTGGCTGTGTGAGTTCTGGGTGAGTGTTTGGGGGTGGCAGTGAGTTCTGGGTGAGTGTTTGGTGCTGGCCTTGTGAGTTCTGGGTGAGTGGTTGGGGCTGGCTGTGTGAGTTCTGGGTGAGTGTTTGGGGCTGGCTGTGTGAGTTCTGGGTGAGTGTTTGGGGCTGGCTGTGTGAGTTCTGGGTGAGTGTTTGGGGCTGGCTGTGTGAGTTCTGGGTGAGTGTTTGGGGCTGGCTGTGTGAGTCCTGGGTGAGTGTTTGGGGCTGGCTGTGTGAGTTCTGGTGATGGTTTGGGGCTGGCTGTGTGAGTTCTGGGTGAGTGTTTGGGGGTGGCAGTGAGTTCTGGGTGAGTGTTTGGTGCTGGCCTTGTGAGTTCTGGGTGAGTGTTTGGGGCTGGCTGTGTGAGTTCTGCATGAGTGTTTTGGGGGTGGCTGTGTGAGTTCTGGGTGAGTGTTTGGTGCAGGCCGTGTGAGTTCTGGGTGAGTGTTTGGGGCTGGCTGTGTGAGTTCTGGGTGAGTGTTTGGGGCTGGCTGTGTGAGTTCTGGGTGAGTGTTTGGGGCTGGCTGTGTGAGTTCTGGGTGAGTGTTTGGGGCTTGCTGTGTGAGTTCTGGGTGAGGGATTGGGGCTGGCTGTGTGAGTTCTGGGTGAGGGATTGGGGCTGGCTGTGTGAGTTCTGGGTGAGGGATTGGGGCTGGCTGTGTGAGTTCTGGTTGAGTGTGTGGGGCTGGCTGTGTGAGTTCTGGGTGAGTGTTTGGTGCTGGCCATGTGAGTTCTGGGAGAGTGTTTGGGGCTGGCTGTGTGAGTTCTGGGTGAGTGTTTGGGGCTGGTTGTGTGAGTTCTGGGTGAGTGTTTGGGGCTGGCTGTGTGAGTTCTGGGTGAGTATTTGGTGCTGGCCATGTGAGTTCTGGGAAAGTGTTTGGGGATGGCTGTGTGAGTTCTGGGTGAGTGTTTGGGGCTGGCTGTGTGAGTTCTGGGTGAGTGTTTGGGGCTGGCTGTGTGAGTTCTGGGTGAGTGTTTGGGGCTGGCTGTGTGAGTTCTGGGTGAGTGTTTGGGGCTTGCTGTGTGAGTTCTGGGTGAGGGATTGGGGCTGGCTGTGTGAGTTCTGGGTGAGGGATTGGGGCTGGCTGTGTGAGTTCTGGGTGAGGGATTGGGGCTGGCTGTGTGAGTTCTGGGTGAGTGTTTGGGGCTGGCTGTGTGAGTTCTGGGTGAGTGCTGGGGCTGGCTGTGTGAGTTCTGGGTTAGTGTTTGGGGCTGGTTGTGTGAGTTCTGGGTGAGTGTTTGGGGCTGGCTGTGTGAGTTCTGCGTGAGTGTTTGGGGCTGGCTGTGTGAGTTCTGGGTGAGGGATAGGGGCTGGCTGTGTGAGTTCTGGGTGAGTGTTTGGGGCTGGCTGTGTGAGTTCTGGGTGAGGGTTTGTCGCTGGCTGTGTGAGTTCTGGGTGAGTGTTTGGTGCTGGCCGTGTGAGTTCTGGGTGAGTGGTTGGGGATGGTTGTGTGAGTTCTGGGTGAGTGTTTGGGGGTGGCTGTGTGAGTTCTGGGTGAGTATTTGGTGCTGGCCATGTGAGTTCTGGGAAAGTGTTTTGGGATGGCTGTGTGAGTTCTGGGCGAGTGTTTGGGGCTGGCTGTGTTAGTTCTGGGTGAGTGTTTGGTGCTGGCCGTGTGAGTTCTGGGTGAGTGTTTGGGGCTGGCTGTGTGAGTTCTGGGTGAGTGTTTGGGGCTCGCTGTGTGAGTTTCTGGGTGAGTGTTTGGGGCTGGCTGTGTGAGTTATGGGTGAGTGTTTGGGGCTGGCTGTGTGAGTTCTGGGTGAGTGTTTGGGGCTGGCTGTGTGAGTTCTGGGTGAGTGTTTGGGGCTTGATGTGTGAGTTCTGGGTGAGTGTTTGGGGCTGGATGTGTGAGTTCTGGGTGAGGGATTGGGGCTGGCTGTGTGAGTTCTGAGTGAGGGATTAGGGCTGGCGGTGTGAGTTCTGGGTGAGTGTTTGGGGCTGGTTGTGTGAGTTCTGGGTGAGTGTTTGGGGCTGGCTGTGTGAGTTCTGGGTGAGTGTTTGGGGCTGGCTGTGTGAGTTCTGGGTGAGTGCTGGGGCTGGCTGTGTGAGTTCTGGGTGAGTGTTTGGGGCTGGCTGTGTGAGTTCTCGGTGAGTGTTTGGGGCTGGCTGTGTGAGTTCTGGGTGAGTGTTTGGGGCTGGATGTGTGAGTTCTGGGTGAGGGATTGGGGCTGGCCGTGTGAGTTCTGAGTGAGGGATTAGGGCTGGCGGTGTGAGTTCTGGGTGAGTGTTTGGGGCTGGTTGTGTGAGTTCTGGGTGAGTGTTTGTGGCTGGCTGTGTGAGTTCTGGGTGAGTGTTTGGGGCTGGCTGTGTGAGTTCTGGGTGAGTGTTTGGGGCTCCCTGTGTGAGTTCTGGGTGAGTGTTTGGGGCTGGCTGTGTGAGTTTTAGGTGAGGATTTGGGGCTGGCTGTGTGAGTTCTGGGTGAGTGTTTGGAGCTGACTGTGTGATTTCTGGGTGAGTGTTTGGGGCTGGCTGTGTGAGTTCTGGGTGAGAGTTTGGAGCTGGCTGTGTGAGTTCTGGGTGAGGGTTGAGGCTGGAAGTGTGAGTTGTGGGTGAGGGTTTGGGGCTGGCTGTGTGATTTCTGGGTGACTGTTTGGGGCTGGTTATGTGAGTTCTGGGTGAGTGTTTGAGGCTGGCTGTGTGAGTTCTGGGTGAGGGTTTGGACCAGGCTGTGTGAGTTCTGGGTGAGGGTTTGGGGCTGGCTGTGTGAGTGCTGAGTGAGGGTTTGGGGCTGGCTGTGTGAGTTCTGGGTGAGGGTTTGGGGCTGGCTGTGTGAGTTCTGGGTGACTGTTTGGGGCTGGTTGTGTGAGTTCTGGGTGAGGGTTTGGAGCTGGCTGTGTGAGTTCTGGGTGAGTGTTTCGAGCTGGCTGTGTGAGTTCTGGGAGAGTGTTTGGGGCTGGCTGTGTGAGTGCTGGGTGAGTGTTTAGAGCTGGCTGTGTGAGTTCTGGGTGAGTGTTTCGAGCTGGCTGTGTGAGTTCTGGGTGAGTGTTTGGGGCTGGCTGTGTGAGTGCTGGGTGAGGGTTTGGAGCTGGCTGTGTGAGTTCTGGGTGAGTGTTTGGGGCTGGCTGTGTGAGTTCTGGGTGATGGTTTGTGGCTGGCTGTGTGAGTTCTGGGTGAGTGTTTGGGGGTGGCAGTGAGTTCTGGGTGAGTGTTTGGTGCTGGCCTTGTGAGTTCTGGGTGAGTGGTTGGGGCTGGCTGTGTGAGTTCTGGGTGAGTGTTTGGGGCTGGCTGTGTGAGTTCTGGGTGAGTGTTTGGGGCTGGCTGTGTGAGTTCTGGGTGAGTGTTTGGGGCTGGCTGTGTGAGTTCTGGGTGAGTGTTTGGGGCTGGCTGTGTGAGTCCTGGGTGAGTGTTTGGGGCTGGCTGTGTGAGTTCTGGTGATGGTTTGGGGCTGGCTGTGTGAGTTCTGGGTGAGTGTTTGGGGGTGGCAGTGAGTTCTGGGTGAGTGTTTGGTGCTGGCCTTGTGAGTTCTGGGTGAGTGTTTGGGGCTGGCTGTGTGAGTTCTGCATGAGTGTTTTGGGGGTGGCTGTGTGAGTTCTGGGTGAGTGTTTGGTGCAGGCCGTGTGAGTTCTGGGTGAGTGTTTGGGGCTGGCTGTGTGAGTTCTGGGTGAGTGTTTGGGGCTGGCTGTGTGAGTTCTGGGTGAGTGTTTGGGGCTGGCTGTGTGAGTTCTGGGTGAGTGTTTGGGGCTTGCTGTGTGAGTTCTGGGTGAGGGATTGGGGCTGGCTGTGTGAGTTCTGGGTGAGGGATTGGGGCTGGCTGTGTGAGTTCTGGGTGAGGGATTGGGGCTGGCTGTGTGAGTTCTGGTTGAGTGTGTGGGGCTGGCTGTGTGAGTTCTGGGTGAGTGTTTGGTGCTGGCCATGTGAGTTCTGGGAGAGTGTTTGGGGCTGGCTGTGTGAGTTCTGGGTGAGTGTTTGGGGCTGGCTGTGTGAGTTCTGGGTGAGTGTTTGGGGCTGGCTGTGTGAGTTCTGGGTGAGTGTTTGGGGCTGGCTGTGTGAGTTCTGGGTGAGTGTTTGGGGCTTGCTGTGTGAGTTCTGGGTGAGGGATTGGGGCTGGCTGTGTGAGTTCTGGGTGAGGGATTGGGGCTGGCTGTGTGAGTTCTGGGTGAGGGATTGGGGCTGGCTGTGTGAGTTCTGGGTGAGTGTTTGGGGCTGGCTGTGTGAGTTCTGGGTGAGTGCTGGGGCTGGCTGTGTGAGTTCTGGGTTAGTGTTTGGGGCTGGTTGTGTGAGTTCTGGGTGAGTGTTTGGGGCTGGCTGTGTGAGTTCTGCGTGAGTGTTTGGGGCTGGCTGTGTGAGTTCTGGGTGAGGGATAGGGGCTGGCTGTGTGAGTTCTGGGTGAGTGTTTGGGGCTGGCTGTGTGAGTTCTGGGTGAGGGTTTGTCGCTGGCTGTGTGAGTTCTGGGTGAGTGTTTGGTGCTGGCCGTGTGAGTTCTGGGTGAGTGGTTGGGGATGGTTGTGTGAGTTCTGGGTGAGTGTTTGGGGGTGGCTGTGTGAGTTCTGGGTGAGTATTTGGTGCTGGCCATGTGAGTTCTGGGAAAGTGTTTTGGGATGGCTGTGTGAGTTCTGGGCGAGTGTTTGGGGCTGGCTGTGTTAGTTCTGGGTGAGTGTTTGGTGCTGGCCGTGTGAGTTCTGGGTGAGTGTTTGGGGCTGGCTGTGTGAGTTCTGGGTGAGTGTTTGGGGCTCGCTGTGTGAGTTTCTGGGTGAGTGTTTGGGGCTGGCTGTGTGAGTTATGGGTGAGTGTTTGGGGCTGGCTGTGTGAGTTCTGGGTGAGTGTTTGGGGCTGGCTGTGTGAGTTCTGGGTGAGTGTTTGGGGCTTGATGTGTGAGTTCTGGGTGAGTGTTTGGGGCTGGATGTGTGAGTTCTGGGTGAGGGATTGGGGCTGGCTGTGTGAGTTCTGAGTGAGGGATTAGGGCTGGCGGTGTGAGTTCTGGGTGAGTGTTTGGGGCTGGTTGTGTGAGTTCTGGGTGAGTGTTTGGGGCTGGCTGTGTGAGTTCTGGGTGAGTGTTTGGGGCTGGCTGTGTGAGTTCTGGGTGAGTGCTGGGGCTGGCTGTGTGAGTTCTGGGTGAGTGTTTGGGGCTGGCTGTGTGAGTTCTCGGTGAGTGTTTGGGGCTGGCTGTGTGAGTTCTGGGTGAGTGTTTGGGGCTGGATGTGTGAGTTCTGGGTGAGGGATTGGGGCTGGCCGTGTGAGTTCTGAGTGAGGGATTAGGGCTGGCGGTGTGAGTTCTGGGTGAGTGTTTGGGGCTGGTTGTGTGAGTTCTGGGTGAGTGTTTGTGGCTGGCTGTGTGAGTTCTGGGTGAGTGTTTGGGGCTGGCTGTGTGAGTTCTGGGTGAGTGTTTGGGGCTCCCTGTGTGAGTTCTGGGTGAGTGTTTGGGGCTGGCTGTGTGAGTTTTAGGTGAGGATTTGGGGCTGGCTGTGTGAGTTCTGGGTGAGTGTTTGGAGCTGACTGTGTGATTTCTGGGTGAGTGTTTGGGGCTGGCTGTGTGAGTTCTGGGTGAGAGTTTGGAGCTGGCTGTGTGAGTTCTGGGTGAGGGTTGAGGCTGGAAGTGTGAGTTGTGGGTGAGGGTTTGGGGCTGGCTGTGTGATTTCTGGGTGACTGTTTGGGGCTGGTTATGTGAGTTCTGGGTGAGTGTTTGAGGCTGGCTGTGTGAGTTCTGGGTGAGGGTTTGGACCAGGCTGTGTGAGTTCTGGGTGAGGGTTTGGGGCTGGCTGTGTGAGTGCTGAGTGAGGGTTTGGGGCTGGCTGTGTGAGTTCTGGGTGAGGGTTTGGGGCTGGCTGTGTGAGTTCTGGGTGACTGTTTGGGGCTGGTTGTGTGAGTTCTGGGTGAGTGTTTGAGCCTGGCTGTGTGAGTTCTGGGTGAGGGTTTGGAGCTGGCTGTGTGAGTTCTGGGTGAGTGTTTCGAGCTGGCTGTGTGAGTTCTGGGTGAGTGTTTGGGGCTGGCTGTGTGAGTGCTGGGTGAGGGTTTGGAGCTGGCTGTGTGAGTTCTGGGTGAGTGCTGGGGCTGGCTGTGTGAGTTCTGGGTTAGTGTTTGGGGCTGGTTGTGTGAGTTCTGGGTGAGTGTTTGGGGCTGGCTGTGTGAGTTCTGCGTGAGTGTTTGGGGCTGGCTGTGTGAGTTCTGGGTGAGGGATAGGGGCTGGCTGTGTGAGTTCTGGGTGAGTGTTTGGGGCTGGCTGTGTGAGTTCTGGGTGAGGGTTTGTCGCTGGCTGTGTGAGTTCTGGGTGAGTGTTTGGTGCTGGCCGTGTGAGTTCTGGGTGAGTGTTTGGGGATGGTTGTGTGAGTTCTGGGTGAGTTTTTGGGGGTGGCTGTGTGAGTTCTGGGTGAGTATTTGGTGCTGGCCATGTGAGTTCTGGGAAAGTGTTTGGGGATGGCTGTGTGAGTTCTGGGCGAGTGTTTGGGGCTGGCTGTGTTAGTTCTGGGTGAGTGTTTGGTGCTGGCCGTGTGAGTTCTGGGTGAGTGTTTAGGGCTGGCTGTGTGAGTTCTGGGTGAGTGTTTGGGGCTCGCTGTGTGAGTTTCTGGGTGAGTGTTTGGGGCTGGCTGTGTGAGTTATGGGTGAGTGTTTGGGGCTGGCTGTGTGAGTTCTGGGTGAGTGTTTGGGGCTGGCTGTGTGAGTTCTGGGTGAGTGTTTGGGGCTTGATGTGTGAGTTCTGGGTGAGTGTTTGGGGCTGGATGTGTGAGTTCTGGGTGAGGGATTGGGGCTGGCTGTGTGAGTTCTGGGTGACTGTTTGGGGCTGGTTGTGTGAGTTCTGGGTGAGTGTTTGAGCCTGGCTGTGTGAGTTCTGGGTGAGGGTTTGGAGCTGGCTGTGTGAGTTCTGGGTGAGTGTTTGGGGCTGCCTGTGTGAGTTCTGGGTAAGTGTTTGGGGCTGGCTGTGTGAGTGCTGGGTGAGGGTTTGGAGCTGGCTGTGTGAGTTCTGGGTGAGTGTTTGGGGCTGGCTGTGTGAGTTCTGGGTGATGGTTTGGGGCTGGCTGTGTGAGTTCTGGGTGAGTGTTTGGGGGTGGCAGTGAGTTCTGGGTGAGTGTTTGGGGCTGGCTGTGTGAGTTCTGGTGATGGTTTGGGGCTGGCTGTGTGAGTTCTGGGTGAGTGTTTGGGGGTGGCAGTGACTTCTGGGTGAGTGTTTGGTGCTGGCCTTGTGAGTTCTGGGTGAGTGTTTGGGGCTGGCTGTATGAGTTCTGCATGAGTGTTTTGGGGGTGGCTGTGTGAGTTCTGGGTGAGTGTTTGGTGCAGGCCGTGTGAGTTCTGGGTGAGTGTTTGGGGCTGGCTGTGTGAGTTCTGGGTGAGTGTTTGGGTCTGGCTGTGTGAGTTCTGGGTGAGTGTTTGGGGCTGGCTGTGTGAGTTCTGGGTGAGTGTTTGGGGCTTGCTGTGTGAGTTCTGGGTGAGGGATTGGGGCTGGCTGTGTGAGTTCTGGGTGAGGGATTGGGGCTGGCTGTGTGAGTTCTGGGTGAGGGATTGGGGCTGGCTGTGTGAGTTCTGCTTGAGTGTGTGGGGCTGGCTGTGTGAGTTCTGGGTGAGTGTTTGGTGCTGGCCATGTGAGTTCTGGGAGAGTGTTTGGGGCTGGTTGTGTGAGTTCTGGGTGAGTGTTTGGGGCTGGCTGTGTGAGTTCTGGGTGAGTGTTTGGGGCTGGCTGTGTGAGTTCTGGGTGAGTGCTGGGGCTGGCTGTGTGAGTTCTGGGTTAGTGTTTGGGGCTGGTTGTGTGAGTTCTGGGTGAGTGTTTGGGGCTGGCTGTGTGAGTTTTAGGTGAGGATTTGGGGCTGGCTGTGTGAGTTTCGGGTGAGTGTTTGGGGCTGACTGTGTGAGTTCTGGGTGAGTGTTTGGGGCTGGCTGTGTGAGTTCTGGGTGAGTGTTTGGGGCTGGTTGTGTGAGTTCTGGGTGAGTGTTTGGGGCTGGCTGTGTGAGTTCTGGGTGAGTGTTTGGGGCTGGCTGTGTGAGTTCTGGGTGAGTGTTTGGGGCTCCCTGTGTGAGTTCTGGGTGAGTGTTTTGGGCTGGCTGTGTGAGTTTTAGGTGAGGATTTGGGGCTGGCTGTGTGAGTTCTGGGTGAGTGTTTGGAGCTGACTGTGTGATTTCTGGGTGAGTGTTTGGGGCTGGCTGTGTGAGTTCTGGGTGATGGTTTGGGGCTGGCTGTGTGAGTTCTGGGTGAGTGTTTGGGGGTGGCAGTGAGTTCTGGGTGAGTGTTTGGGGCTGGCTGTGTGAGTTCTGGTGATGGTTTGGGGCTGGCTGTGTGAGTTCTGGGTGAGTGTTTGGGGGTGGCAGTGACTTCTGGGTGAGTGTTTGGTGCTGGCCTTGTGAGTTCTGGGTGAGTGTTTGGGGCTGGCTGTGTGAGTTCTGGGTGAGAGTTTGGAGCTGGCTGTGTGAGTTCTGGGTGAGGGTTGAGGCTGGAAGTGTGAGTTGTGGGTGAGGGTTTGGACCAGGCTGTGTGAGTTCTGGGTGAGGGTTTGGGGCTGGCTGTGTGAGTGCTGAGTGAGGGTTTGGGGCTGGCTGTGTGAGTTCTGGGTGAGGGTTTGGGGCTGGCTGTGTGAGTTCTGGGTGACTGTTTGGGGCTGGTTGTGTGAGTTCTGGGTGAGTGTTTGAGCCTGGCTGTGTGAGTTCTGGGTGAGGGTTTGGAGCTGGCTGTGTGAGTTCTGGGTAAGTGTTTGGGGCTGGCTGTGTGAGTTCTGGGTGAGTGTTTGGGGCTGGCTGTGTGAGTGCTGGGTGAGGGTTTGGAGCTGGCTGTGTGAGTTCTGGGTGAGTGTTTGGGGCTGGCTGTGTGAGTTCTGGGTGATGGTTTGGGGCTGGCTCTGTGAGTTCTGGGTGAGTGTTTGGGGGTGGCAGTGAGTTCTGGGTGAGTGTTTGGTGCTGGCCTTGTGAGTTCTGGGTGAGTGGTTGGGGCAGGCTGTGTGAGTTCTGGGTGAGTGGTTGGGGCTGGCTGTGTGAGTTCTGGGTGAGTGTTTGGGGCTGGCTGTGTGAGTCCTGGGTGAGTGTTTGGGGCTGGCTGTGTGAGTTCTGGTGATGGTTTGGGGCTGGCTGTGTGAGTTCTGGGTGAGTGTTTGGGGGTGGCAGTGAGTTCTGGGTGAGTGTTTGGTGCTGGCCTTGTGAGTTCTGGGTGAGTGTTTGGGGCTGGCTGTGTGAGTTCTGCATGAGTGTTTTGGGGGTGGCTGTGTGAGTTCCTGGTGAGTGTTTGGTGCAGGCCGTGTGAGTTCTGGGTGAGTGTTTGGGGCTGGCTGTGTGAGTTCTGGGTGAGTGTTTGGGGCTGGCTGTGTGAGTTCTGGGTGAGTGTTTGGGGCTGGCTGTGTGAGTTCTGGGTGAGTGTTTGGGGCTTCCTGTGTGAGTTCTGGGTGAGGGATTGGGGCTGGCTGTGTGAGTTCTGGGTGAGGGATTGGGTCTGGCTGTGTGAGTTCTGGGTGAGGGATTGGGGCTGGCTGTGTGAGTTCTGGTTGAGTGTGTGGGGCTGGCTGTGTGAGTTCTGGGTGAGTGTTTGGTGCTGGCCATGTGAGTTCTGGGAGAATGTTTGGGGCTGGCTGTGTGAGTTCTGGGTGAGTGTTTGGGGCTGGTTGTGTGAGTTCTGGGTGAGTGTTTGGGGCTGGCTGTGTGAGTTCTGGGTGAGTGTTTGGGGCTGGCTGTGTGAGTTCTGGGTGAGTGCTGGGGCTGGCTGTGTGAGTTCTGGGTTAGTGTTTGGGGCTGGTTGTGTGAGTTCTGGGTGAGTGTTTGGGGCTGGCTGTGTGAGTTCTGCGTGAGTGTTTGGGGCTGGCTGTGTGAGTTCTGGGTGAGGGATAGGGGCTGGCTGTGTGAGTTCTGGGTGAGTGTTTGGGGCTGGCTGTGTGAGTTCTGGGTGAGGGTTTGTCGCTGGCTGTGTGAGTTCTGGGTGAGTGTTTGGTGCTGGCCGTGTGAGTTCTGGGTGAGTGTTTGGGGATGGTTGTGTGAGTTCTGGGTGAGTTTTTGGGGGTGGCTGTGTGAGTTCTGGGTGAGTATTTGGTGCTGGCCATGTGAGTTCTGGGAAAGTGTTTGGGGATGGCTGTGTGAGTTCTGGGCGAGTGTTTGGGGCTGGCTGTGTTAGTTCTGGGTGAGTGTTTGGTGCTGGCCGTGTGAGTTCTGGGTGAGTGTTTAGGGCTGGCTGTGTGAGTTCTGGGTGAGTGTTTGGGGCTCGCTGTGTGAGTTTCTGGGTGAGTGTTTGGGGCTGGCTGTGTGAGTTATGGGTGAGTGTTTGGGGCTGGCTGTGTGAGTTCTGGGTGAGTGTTTGGGGCTGGCTGTGTGAGTTCTGGGTGAGTGTTTGGGGCTTGATGTGTGAGTTCTGGGTGAGTGTTTGGGGCTGGATGTGTGAGTTCTGGGTGAGGGATTGGGGCTGGCTGTGTGAGTTCTGAGTGAGGGATTAGGGCTGGCGGTGTGAGTTCTGGGTGAGTGTTTGGGGCTGGTTGTGTGAGTTCTGGGTGAGTGTTTGGGGCTGGATGTGTGAGTTCTGGGTGAGTGTTTGGGGCTGGCTGTGTGAGTTCTGGGTGAGTGCTGGGGCTGGCTGTGTGAGTTCTGGGTGAGTGTTTGGGGCTGGCTGTGTGAGTTCTCGGTGAGTGTTTGGGGCTGGCTGTGTGAGTTCTGGGTGAGTGTTTGGGGCTGGATGTGTGAGTTCTGGGTGAGGGATTGGGGCTGGCTGTGTGAGTTCTGAGTGAGGGATTAGGGCTGGCGGTGTGAGTTCTGGGTGAGTGTTTGGGGCTGGTTGTGTGAGTTCTGGGTGAGTGTTTGGGGCTGGCTGTGTGAGTTCTGGGTGAGTGTTTGGGGCTGGCTGTGTGAGTTCTGGGTGAGTGTTTGGGGCTCCCTGTGTGAGTTCTGGGTGAGTGTTTGGGGCTGGCTGTGTGAGTTTTAGGTGAGGATTTGGGGCTGGCTGTGTGAGTTCTGGGTGAGTGTTTGGAGCTGACTGTGTGATTTCTGGGTGAGTGTTTGGGGCTGGCTGTGTGAGTTCTGGGTGAGAGTTTGGAGCTGGCTGTGTGAGTTCTGGGTGAGGGTTGAGGCTGAAGTGTGAGTTGTGGGTGAGGGTTTGGGGCTGGCTGTGTGAGTTCTGGGTGACTGTTTGGGCCTGGTTATGTGAGTTCTGGGTGAGTGTTTGAGGCTGGCTGTGTGAGTTCTGGGTGAGGGTTTGGACCAGGCTGTGTGAGTTCTGGGTGAGGGTTTGGGGCTGGCTGTGTGAGTGCTGAGTGAGGGTTTGGGGCTGGCTGTGTGAGTTCTGGGTGAGGGTTTGGGGCTGGCTGTGTGAGTTCTGGGTGACTGTTTGGGGCTGGTTGTGTGAGTTCTGGGTGAGTGTTTGAGCCTGGCTGTGTGAGTTCTGGGTGAGGGTTTGGAGCTGGCTGTGTGAGTTCTGGGTGAGTGTTTGGGGCTGGCTGTGTGAGTTCTGGGTGATTGTTTGGGGCTGGCTGTGTGAGTGCTGGGTGAGGGTTTGGAGCTGGCTGTGTGAGTTCTGGGTGAGTGTTTGGGGCTGGCTGTGTGAGTTCTGGGTGATGGTTTGGGGCTGGCTGTGTGAGTTCTGGGTGAGTGTTTGGGGGTGGCAGTGAGTTCTGGGTGAGTGTTTGGTGCTGGCCTTGTGAGTTCTGGGTGAGTGGTTGGGGCTGGCTGTGTGAGTTCTGGGTGAGTCTTTGGGGCTGGTTGTGTGAGTTCTGGGTGAGTGTTTGGGGCTGGCTGTGTGAGTTCTGGGTGAGTGTTTGGGGCTGGCTGTGTGAGTCCTGGGTGAGTGTTTGGGGCTGGCTGCGTGAGTTCTGGTGATGGTTTGGGGCTGGCTGTGTGAGTTCTGGGTGAGTGTTTGGGGGTGGCAGTGAGTTCTGGGTGAGTGTTTGGTGCTGGCCTTGTGAGTTCTGGGTGAGTGTTTGGGGCTGGCTGTGTGAGTTCTGCATGAGTGTTTTGGGGGTGGCTGTGTGAGTTCTGGGTGAGTGTTTGGTGCAGGCCGTGTGAGTTCTGAGTGAGTGTTTGGGGCTGGCTGTGTGAGTTCTCGGTGAGTGTTTGGGGCTGGCTGTGTGAGTTCTGGGTGAGTGTTTGGGGCTGGATGTGTGAGTTCTGGGTGAGGGATTGGGGCTGGCTGTGTGAGTTCTGAGTGAGGGATTAGGGCTGGCGGTGTGAGTTCTGGGTGAGTGTTTGGGGCTGGTTGTGTGAGTTCTGGGTGAGTGTTTGGGGCTGGCTGTGTGAGTTCTGGGTGAGTGTTTGGGGCTGGCTGTGTGAGTTCTGGGTGAGTGTTTGGGGCTCCCTGTGTGAGTTCTGGGTGAGTGTTTGGGGCTGGCTGTGTGAGTTTTAGGTGAGGATTTGGGGCTGGCTGTGTGAGTTCTGGGTGAGTGTTTGGAGCTGACTGTGTGATTTCTGGGTGAGTGTTTGGGGCTGGCTGTGTGAGTTCTGGGTGAGAGTTTGGAGCTGGCTGTGTGAGTTCTGGGTGAGGGTTGAGGCTGGAAGTGTGAGTTGTGGGTGAGGGTTTGGGGCTGGCTGTGTGAGTTCTGGGTGACTGTTTGGGGCTGGTTATGTGAGTTCTGGGTGAGTGTTTGAGGCTGGCTGTGTGAGTTCTGGGTGAGGGTTTGGACCAGGCTGTGTGAGTTCTGGGTGAGGGTTTGGGGCTGGCTGTGTGAGTGCTGAGTGAGGGTTTGGGGCTGGCTGTGTGAGTTCTGGGTGAGGGTTTGGGGCTGGCTGTGTGAGTTCTGGGTGACTGTTTGGGGCTGGTTGTGTGAGTTCTGGGTGAGTGTTTGAGCCTGTGTGTGAGTTCTGGGTGAGGGTTTGGAGCTGGCTGTGTGAGTTCTGGGTGAGTGTTTGGGGCTGGCTGTGTGAGTGCTGGGTGAGGGTTTGGAGCTGGCTGTGTGAGTTCTGGGTGAGTGTTTGGGGCTGGCTGTGTGAGTTCTCGGTGATGGTTTGGGGCTGGCTGTGTGAGTTCTGGGTGAGTGTTTGGGGGTGGCAGTGAGTTCTGGGTGAGTGTTTGGTGCTGGCCTTGTGAGTTCTGGGTGAGTGGTTGGGGCTGGCTGTGTGAGTTCTGGGTGAGTGTTTGGGGCTGGCTGTGTGAGTTCTGGATGAGTGTTTGGGGCTGGTTGTGTGAGTTCTGGGTGAGTGTTTGGGGCTGGCTGTGTGAGTTCTGGGTGAGTGTTTGGGGCTGGCTGTGTGAGTCCTGGGTGAATGTTTGGGGCTGGCTGTGTGAGTTCTGGTGATGGTTTGGGGCTGGCTGTGTGAGTTCTGGGTGAGTGTTTGGGGGTGGCAGTGAGTTCTGGGTGAGTGTTTGGTGCTGGCCTTGTGAGTTCTGGGTGAGTGTTTGGGGCTGGCTGTGTGAGTTCTGCATGAGTGTTTTGGGGGTGGCTGTGTGAGTTCTGGGTGAGTGTTTGGTGCAGGCCATGTGAGTTCTGGGTGAGTGTTTGGGGCTGGCTGTGTGACTTCTGGGTGAGTGTTTGGGGCTGGCTGTGTGAGTTCTGGGTGAGTGTTTGGGGCTGGCTGTGTGAGTTCTGTGTGAGTGTTTGGGGCTTGCTGTGTGAGTTCTGGGTGAGGGATTGGGGCTGGCTGTGTGAGTTCTGGGTGAGGGATTGGGGCTGGCTGTGTGAGTTCTAGGTGAGGGATTGGGGCTGGCTGTGTGAGTTCTGGTTGAGTGTGTGGGGCTGGCTCTGTGAGTTCTGGGTGAGTGTTTGGTGCTGGCCATGTGAGTTCTGGGAGAGTGTTTGGGGCTGGCTGTGTGAGTTCTGGGTGAGTGTTTGGGGCTGGTTGTGTGAGTTCTGGGTGAGTGTTTGGGGCTGGCTGTGTGAGTTCTGGGTGAGTGTTTGGGGCTGGCTGTGTGAGTTCTGGGTGAGTGCTGGGGCTGGCTGTGTGAGTTCTGGGTGAGTGTTTGGGGCTGGCTGTGTGAGTTCTGGGTGAGTGTTTGGGGCTGGCTGTGTGAGTTCTGGGTGAGTGCTGGGGCTGGCTGTGTGAGTTCTGGGTGAGTGTTTGGGGCTGGCTGTGTGAGTTCTCGGTGAGTGTTTGGGGCTGGCTGTGTGAGTTCTTGGTGAGTGTTTGGGGCTGGATGTGTGAGTTCTGGGTGAGGGATTGGGGCTGGCTGTGTGAGTTCTGAGTGAGGGATTAGGGCTGGCGGTGTGAGTTCTGGGTGAGTGTTTGGGGCTGGTTGTGTGAGTTCTGGGTGAGTGTTTGGGGCTGGCTGTGTGAGTTCTGGGTGAGTGTTTGGGGCTGGCTGTGTGAGTTCTGGGTGAGTGTTTGGGGCTGGCTGTGTGAGTTCTGGGTGATGGTTTGGGGCTGGCTGTGTGAGTTTTGGGTGAGTGTTTGGGGGTGGCAGTGAGTTCTGGGTGAGTGTTTGGTGCTGGCCTTGTGAGTTCTGGGTGAGTGGTTGGGGCTGGCTGTGTGAGTTCTGGGTGAGTGTTTGGGGCTGGTTGTGTGAGTTCTGGGTGAGTGTTTGGGGCTGGCTGTGTGAGTTCTGGGTGAGTGTTTGGGGCTGGCTGTGTGAGTCCTGGGTGAGTGTTTGGGGCTGGCTGCGTGAGTTCTGGTGATGGTTTGGGGCTGGCTGTGTGAGTTCTGGGTGAGTGTTTGGGGGTGGCAGTGAGTTCTGGGTGAGTGTTTGGTGCTGGCCTTGTGAGTTCTGGGTGAGTGTTTGGGGCTGGCTGTGTGAGTTCTGAGTGAGTGTTTGGGGCTGGCTGTGTGAGTTCTCGGTGAGTGTTTGGGGCTGGCTGTGTGAGTTCTGGGTGAGTGTTTGGGGCTGGATGTGTGAGTTCTGGGTGAGGGATTGGGGCTGGCTGTGTGAGTTCTGAGTGAGGGATTAGGGCTGGCGGTGTGAGTTCTGGGTGAGTGTTTGGGGCTGGTTGTGTGAGTTCTGGGTGAGTGTTTGGGGCTGGCTGTGTGAGTTCTGGGTGAGTGTTTGGGGCTGGCTGTGTGAGTTCTGGGTGAGTGTTTGGGGCTCCCTGTGTGAGTTCTGGGTGAGTGTTTGGGGCTGGCTGTGTGAGTTTTAGGTGAGGATTTGGGGCTGGCTGTGTGAGTTCTGGGTGAGTGTTTGGAGCTGACTGTGTGATTTCTGGGTGAGTGTTTGGGGCTGGCTGTGTGAGTTCTGGGTGAGGGTTTGGGGCTGGCTGTGTGAGTTCTGGGTGACTGTTTGGGGCTGGTTGTGTGAGTTCTGGGTGAGTGTTTGAGCCTGTGTGTGAGTTCTGGGTGAGGGTTTGGAGCTGGCTGTGTGAGTTCTGGGTGAGTGTTTGGGGCTGGCTGTGTGAGTGCTGGGTGAGGGTTTGGAGCTGGCTGTGTGAGTTCTGGGTGAGTGTTTGGGGCTGGCTGTGTGAGTTCTGGGTGATGGTTTGGGGCTGGCTGTGTGAGTTCTGGGTGAGTGTTTGGGGGTGGCAGTGAGTTCTGGGTGAGTGTTTGGTGCTGGCCTTGTGAGTTCTGGGTGAGTGGTTGGGGCTGGCTGTGTGAGTTCTGGGTGAGTGTTTGGGGCTGGCTGTGTGAGTTCTGGATGAGTGTTTGGGGCTGGTTGTGTGAGTTCTGGGTGAGTGTTTGGGGCTGGCTGTGTGAGTTCTGGGTGAGTGTTTGGGGCTGGCTGTGTGAGTCCTGGGTGAATGTTTGGGGCTGGCTGTGTGAGTTCTGGTGATGGTTTGGGGCTGGCTGTGTGAGTTCTGGGTGAGTGTTTGGGGGTGGCAGTGAGTTCTGGGTGAGTGTTTGGTGCTGGCCTTGTGAGTTCTGGGTGAGTGTTTGGGGCTGGCTGTGTGAGTTCTGCATGAGTGTTTTGGGGGTGGCTGTGTGAGTTCTGGGTGAGTGTTTGGTGCAGGCCATGTGAGTTCTGGGTGAGTGTTTGGGGCTGGCTGTGTGACTTCTGGGTGAGTGTTTGGGGCTGGCTGTGTGAGTTCTGGGTGAGTGTTTGGGGCTGGCTGTGTGAGTTCTGTGTGAGTGTTTGGGGCTTGCTGTGTGAGTTCTGGGTGAGGGATTGGGGCTGGCTGTGTGAGTTCTGGGTGAGGGATTGGGGCTGGCTGTGTGAGTTCTAGGTGAGGGATTGGGGCTGGCTGTGTGAGTTCTGGTTGAGTGTGTGGGGCTGGCTGTGTGAGTTCTGGGTGAGTGTTTGGTGCTGGCCATGTGAGTTCTGGGAGAGTGTTTGGGTCTGGCTGTGTGAGTTCTGGGTGAGTGTTTGGGGCTGGTTGTGTGAGTTCTGGGTGAGTGTTTGGGGCTGGCTGTGTGAGTTCTGGGTGAGTGTTTGGGGCTGGCTGTGTGAGTTCTGGGTGAGTGCTGGGGCTGGCTGTGTGAGTTCTGGGTGAGTGTTTGGGGCTGGCTGTGTGAGTTCTGGGTGAGTGTTTGGGGCTGGCTGTGTGAGTTCTGGGTGAGTGCTGGGGCTGGCTGTGTGAGTTCTGGGTGAGTGTTTGGGGCTGGCTGTGTGAGTTCTCGGTGAGTGTTTGGGGCTGGCTGTGTGAGTTCTTGGTGAGTGTTTGGGGCTGGATGTGTGAGTTCTGGGTGAGGGATTGGGGCTGGCTGTGTGAGTTCTGAGTGAGGGATTAGGGCTGGCGGTGTGAGTTCTGGGTGAGTGTTTGGGGCTGGTTGTGTGAGTTCTGGGTGAGTGTTTGGGGCTGGCTGTGTGAGTTCTGGGTGAGTGTTTGGGGCTGGCTGTGTGAGTTCTGGGTGAGTGTTTGGAGCTGACTGTGTGATTTCTGGGTGAGTGTTTGGGGCTGGCTGTGTCAGTTCTGGGTGAGAGTTTGGAGCTGGCTGTGTGAGTTCTGGGTGAGGGTTGAGGCTGGAAGTGTGAGTTGTTCGTGAGGGTTTGGGGCTCGCTGTGTGAGTTCTGGGTGACTGTTTGGGGCTGGTTATGTGAGTTCTGGGTGAGTGTTTGAGGCTGGCTGTGTGAGTTCTGGGTGAGGGTTTGGACCAGGCTGTGTGAGTTCTGGGTGAGGGTTTGGGGCTGGCTGTGTGAGTGCTGAGTGAGGGTTTGGGGCTGGCTGTGTGAGTTCTGGGTGAGGGTTTGGGGCTGGCTGTGTGAGTTCTGGGTGACTGTTTGGGGCTGGTTGTGTGAGTTCTGGGTGAGTGTTTGAGCCTGGCTGTGTGAGTTCTGGGTGAGGGTTTGGAGCTGGCTGTGTGAGATCTGGGTGAGTTTTTCGGGCTGGCTGTGTGAGTTCTGGGTAAGTGTTTGGGGCTGGCTGTGTGAGTGCTGGGTGAGGGTTTGGAGCTGGCTGTGTGAGTTCTGGGTGAGTGTTTGGGGCTGGCTGTGTGAGTTCTGGGTGATGGTTTGGGGCTGGCTGTGTGAGTTCTGGGTGAGTGTTTGGGGGTGGCAGTGAGTTCTAGGTGAGTGTTTGGTGCTGGCCTTGTGAGTTCTGGATGAGTGGTTGGGTCTGGCTGTGTGAGTTCTGGGTGAGTGTTTGGGGCTGGCTGTGTGAGTTCTGGGTGAGTGTTTGGGGCTGGCTGTGTGAGTTCTGGGTGAGTGTTTGGGGCTGGCTGTGTGAGTTCTGGGTGAGTGTTTGGGGCTGGCTGTGTGAGTTCTGGGTGAGTGTTTGGGGCTCCCTGTGTGAGTTCTGGGTGAGTGTTTGGGGCTGGCTGTGTGAGTTTTAGGTGAGGATTTGGGGCTGGCTGTGTGAGTTCTGGGTGAGTGTTTGGAGCTGACTGTTTGATTTCTGGGTGAGTGTTTGGGGCTGGCTGTGTGAGTTCTGGGTGAGAGTTTGGAGCTGGCTGTGTGAGTTCTGGGTGAGGGTTGAGGCTGGAAGTGTGAGTTGTGGGTGAGGGTTTGGGGCTGGCTGTGTGAGTTCTGGGTGACTGTTTGGGGCTGGTTATGTGAGTTCTGGGTGAGTGTTTGAGGCTGGCTGTGTGAGTTCTGGGTGAAGGTTTGGACCAGGCTGTGTGAGTTCTGGGTGAGGGTTTGGGGCTGGCTGTGTGAGTGCTGAGTGAGGGTTTGGGGCTGGCTGTGTGAGTTCTGGGTGAGGGTTTGGGGCTGGCTGTGTGAGTTCTGGGTGATTGTTTGGGGCTGGTTGTGTGAGTTCTGGGTGAGTGTTTGAGCCTGGCTGTGTGAGTTCTGGGTGAGGTTTTGGAGCTGGCTGTGTGAGTTCTGGGTGAGTGTTTGGGGCTGGCTGTGTGAGTTCTGGGTGAGTGTTTGGGGCTGGCTGTGTGAGTTCTGGGTGAGTGTTTGGGGCTGGCCTTGTGAGTTCTGGGTGAGTGGTTGGGGCTGGCTGTGTGAGTTCTGGGTGAGTGTTTGGGGCTGGCTGTGTGAGTTCTGGGTGAGTGTTTGGGGCTGGTTGTGTGAGTTCTGGGTGAGTGTTTGGGGCTGGCTGTGTGAGTTCTGGGTGAGTGTTTGGGGCTGGCTGTGTGAGTCCTGGGTGAGTGTTTGGGGCTGGCTGTGTGAGTTCTGGTGATGGTTTGGGGCTGGCTGTGTGAGTTCTGGGTGAGTGTTTGGGGGTGGCAGTGAGTTCTGGGTGAGTGTTTGGTGCTGGCCTTGTGAGTTCTGGGTGAGTGTTTGGGGCTGGCTGTGTGAGTTCTGCATGAGTGTTTTGGGGGTGGCTGTGTGAGTTCTGGGTGAGTGTTTGGTGCAGGCCGTGTGAGTTCTGGGTGAGTGTTTGGGGCTGGCTGTGTGACTTCTGGGTGAGTGTTTGGGGCTGGCTGTGTGAGTTCTGGGTGAGTGTTTGGGGCTGGCTGTGTGAGTTCTGGGTGAGTGTTTGGGGCTTGCTGTGTGAGTTCTGGGTGAGGGATTGGGGCTGGCTGTGTGAGTTCTGGGTGAGGGATTGGGGCTGGCTGTGTGAGTTCTAGGTGAGGGATTGGGGCTGGCTGTGTGAGTTCTGGTTGAGTGTGTGGGGCTGGCTGTGTGAGTTCTGGGTGAGTGTTTGGTGCTGGCCATGTGAGTTCTGGGAGAGTGTTTGGGGCTGGCTGTGTGAGTTCTGGGTGAGTGTTTGGGGCTGGCTGTGTGAGTTCTGGGTGAGTGTTTGGGGCTGGCTGTGTGAGTTCTGGGTGAGTGCTGGGGCTGGCTGTGTGAGTTCTGGGTGAGTGTTTGGGGCTGGCTGTGTGAGTTCTGGGTGAGTGTTTGGGGCTGGCTGTGTGAGTTATGGGTAAGTGCTGGGGCTGGCTGTGTGAGTTCTGGGTGAGTGTTTGGGGCTGGCTGTGTGAGTTCTCGGTGAGTGTTTGGGGCTGGCTGTGTGAGTTCTTGGTGAGTGTTTGGGGCTGGATGTGTGAGTTCTGGGTGAGGGATTGGGGCTGGCTGTGTGAGTTCTGAGTGAGGGATTAGGGCTGGCGGTATGAGTTCTGGGTGAGTGTTTGGGGCTGGTTGTGTGAGTTCTGGGTGAGTGTTTGGGGCTGGCTGTGTGAGTTCTGGGTGAGTGTTTGGGGCTGGCTGTGTGAGTTCTGGGTGAGTGTTTGGAGCTGACTGTGTGATTTCTGGGTGAGTGTTTGGGGCTGGCTGTGTCAGTTCTGGGTGAGAGTTTGGAGCTGGCTGTGTGAGTTCTGGGTGAGGGTTGAGGCTGGAAGTGTGAGTTGTTCGTGAGGGTTTGGGGCTGGCTGTGTGAGTTCTGGGTGACTGTTTGGGGCTGGTTATGTGAGTTCTGGGTGAGTGTTTGAGGCTGGCTGTGTGAGTTCTGGGTGAGGGTTTGGACCAGGCTGTGTGAGTTCTGGGTGAGGGTTTGGGGCTGGCTGTGTGAGTTCTGGGTGAGGGTTTGGGGCTGGCTGTGTGAGTTCTGGGTGAGTGTTTGAGCCTGGCTGTGTGAGTTCTGGGTGAGGGTTTGGAGCTGGCTGTGTGAGTTCTGGGTGAATGTTTCGGGCTGGCTGTGTGAGTTCTGGGTAAGTGTTTGGGGCTGGCTGTGTGAGTGCTGGGTGAGGGTTTGGAGCTGGCTGTGTGAGTTCTGGGTGAGTGTTTGGGGCTGGTTGTGTGAGTTCTGGGTGATGGTTTGGGGCTGGCTGTGTGAGTTCTGGGTGAGTGTTTGGGGCTGGCTGTGTGAGTTCTGGGTGAGTGCTGGGGCTGGCTGTGTGAGTTCTGGGTGAGTGTTTGGGGCTGGCTGTGTGAGTTCTGGGTGAGTGTTTGGGGCTGGCTGTGTGAGTTATGGGTAAGTGCTGGGGCTGGCTGTGTGAGTTCTGGGTGAGTGTTTGGGGCTGGCTGTGTGAGTTCTCGGTGAGTGTTTGGGGCTGGCTGTGTGAGTTCTTGGTGAGTGTTTGGGGCTGGATGTGTGAGTTCTGGGTGAGGGATTGGGGCTGGCTGTGTGAGTTCTGAGTGAGGGATTAGGGCTGGCGGTATGAGTTCTGGGTGAGTGTTTGGGGCTGGTTGTGTGAGTTCTGGGTGAGTGTTTGGGGCTGGCTGTGTGAGTTCTGGGTGAGTGTTTGGGGCTGGCTGTGTGAGTTCTGGGTGAGTGTTTGGAGCTGACTGTGTGATTTCTGGGTGAGTGTTTGGGGCTGGCTGTGTCAGTTCTGGGTGAGAGTTTGGAGCTGGCTGTGTGAGTTCTGGGTGAGGGTTGAGGCTGGAAGTGTGAGTTGTTCGTGAGGGTTTGGGGCTGGCTGTGTGAGTTCTGGGTGACTGTTTGGGGCTGGTTATGTGAGTTCTGGGTGAGTGTTTGAGGCTGGCTGTGTGAGTTCTGGGTGAGGGTTTGGACCAGGCTGTGTGAGTTCTGGGTGAGGGTTTGGGGCTGGCTGTGTGAGTTCTGGGTGAGGGTTTGGGGCTGGCTGTGTGAGTTCTGGGTGAGTGTTTGAGCCTGGCTGTGTGAGTTCTGGGTGAGGGTTTGGAGCTGGCTGTGTGAGTTCTGGGTGAATGTTTCGGGCTGGCTGTGTGAGTTCTGGGTAAGTGTTTGGGGCTGGCTGTGTGAGTGCTGGGTGAGGGTTTGGAGCTGGCTGTGTGAGTTCTGGGTGAGTGTTTGGGGCTGGTTGTGTGAGTTCTGGGTGATGGTTTGGGGCTGGCTGTGTGAGTTCTGGGTGAGTGTTTGGGGGTGGCAGTGAGTTCTGGGTGAGTGTTTGGTGCTGGCCTTGTGAGTTCTGGATGAGTGGTTGGGGCTGGCTGTGTGAGTTCTGGGTGAGTGTTTGGGGCTGGCTGTGTGAGTTCTGGGTGAGTGTTTGGGGCTGGCTGTGTGAGTTCTGGGTGAGTGTTTGGGGCTGGCTGTGTGAGTTCTGGGTGAGTGTTTGGGGCTGGCTGTGTGAGTCCTGGGTGAGTGTTTGGGGCTGGCTGTGTGAGTTCTGGTGATGGTTTGGGGCTGGCTGTGTGAGTTCTGGGTGAGTGTTTGGGGGTGGCAGTGAGTTCTGGGTGAGTGTTTGGTGCTGGCCTTGTGAGTTCTGGGTGAGTGTTTGGGGCTGGCTGTGTGAGTTCTGCATGAGTGTTTTGGGGGTGGCTGTGTGAGTTCTGGGTGAGTGTTTGGTGCAGGCCGTGTGAGTTCTAGGTGAGGGATTGGGGCTGGCTGTGTGAGTTCTGGTTGAGTGTGTGGGGCTGGCTGTGTGAGTTCTGGGTGAGTGTTTGGTGCTGGCCATGTGAGTTCTGGGAGAGTGTTTGGGGCTGGCTGTGTGAGTTCTGGGTGAGTGTTTGGGGCTGGTTGTGTGAGTTCTGGGTGAGTGTTTGGGGCTGGCTGTGTGAGTTCTGGGTGAGTGTTTGGGGCTGGCTGTGTGAGTTCTGGGTGAGTGCTGGGGCTGGCTGTGTGAGTTCTGGGTGAGTGTTTGGGGCTGGCTGTGTGAGTTCTGGGTGAGTGTTTGGGGCTGGCTGTGTGAGTTCTGGGTGAGTGCTGGGGCTGGCTGTGTGAGTTCTGGGTGAGTGTTTGGGGCTGGCTGTGTGAGTTCTCGGTGAGTGTTTGGGGCTGGCTGTGTGAGTTCTTGGTGAGTGTTTGGGGCTGGATGTGTGAGTTCTGGGTGAGGGATTGGGGCTGGCTGTGTGAGTTCTGAGTGAGGGATTAGGGCTGGCGGTGTGAGTTCTGGGTGAGTGTTTGGGGCTGGTTGTGTGAGTTCTGGGTGAGTGTTTGGGGCTGGCTGTGTGAGTTCTGGGTGAGTGTTTGGGGCTGGCTGTGTCAGTTCTGGGTGAGTGTTTGGAGCTGACTGTGTGATTTCTGGGTGAGTGTTTGGGGCTGGCTGTGTCAGTTCTGGGTGAGAGTTTGGAGCTGGCTGTGTGAGTTCTGGGTGAGGGTTGAGGCTGGAAGTGTGAGTTGTTCGTGAGGGTTTGGGGCTGGCTGTGTGAGTTCTGGGTGACTGTTTGGGGCTGGTTATGTGAGTTCTGGGTGAGTGTTTGAGGCTGGCTGTGTGAGTTCTGGGTGAGGGTTTGGACCAGGCTGTGTGGGTTCTGGGTGAGGGTTTGGGGCTGGCTGTGTGAGTGCTGAGTGAGGGTTTGGGGCTGGCTGTGTGAGTTCTGGGTGAGGGTTTGGGGCTGGCTGTGTGAGTTCTGGGTGACTGTTTGGGGCTGGTTGTGTGAGTTCTGGGTGAGTGTTTGAGCCTGGCTGTGTGAGTTCTGGGTGAGGGTTTGGAGCTGGCTGTGTGAGTTCTGGGTGAGTGTTTCGGGCTGGCTGTGTGAGTTCTGGGTAAGTGTTTGGGGCTGGCTGTGTGAGTGCTGGGTGAGGGTTTGGAGCTGGCTGTGTGAGTTCTGGGTGAGTGTTTGGGGCTGGCTGTGTGAGTTCTGGGTGAGGGTTTGGGGCTGGCTGTGTGAGTTCTGGGTGAGTGTTTGGGGGTGGCAGTGAGTTCTGGGTGAGTGTTTGGTGCTGGCCTTGTGAGTTCTGGGTGAGTGGTTGGGGCTGGCTGTGTGAGTTCTGGGTGAGTGTTTGGGGCTGGCTGTGTGAGTTCTGGGTGAGTGTTTGGGGCTGGCTGTGTGAGTTCTGGGTGAGTGTTTGGGGCTGGCTGTGTGAGTTCTGGGTGAGTGTTTGGGGCTGGCTGTGTGAGCCCTGGGTGAGTGTTTGGGGCTGGCTGTGTGAGTTCTGGTGATGGTTTGGGGCTGGCTGTGTGAGTTCTGGGTGAGTGTTTGGGGGTGGCAGTGAGTTCTGGGTGAGTGTTTGGTGCTGGCCTTGTGAGTTCTGGGTGAGTGTTTGGGGCTGGCTGTGTGAGTTCTGCATGAGTGTTTTGGGGGTGGCTGTGTGAGTTCTGGGTGAGTGTTTGGTGCAGGCCGTGTGAGTTCTGGGTGAGTGTTTGGGGCTGGCTGTGTGAGTTCTGGGTGAGTGTTTGGGGCTGGCTGTGTGAGTTCTGGGTGAGTGTTTGGGGCTGGCTGTGTGAGTTCTGGGTGAGTGTTTGGGGCTTGCTGTGTGAGTTCTGGGTGAGGGATTGGGGCTGGCTGTGTGAGTTCTGGGTGAGGGATTGGGGCTGGCTGTGTGAGTTCTGGGTGAGGGATTGGGGCTGGCTGTGTGAGTTCTGGTTGAGTGTGTGGGGCTGGCTGTGTGAGTTCTGGGTGAGTGTTTGGTGCTGGCCATGTGAGTTCTGGGAGAGTGTTTGGGGCTGGCTGTGTGAGATCTGGGTGAGTGTTTGGGGCTGGTTGTGTGAGTTCTGGGTGAGTGTTTGGGGCTGGCTGTGTGAGTTCTGGGTGAGTGTTTGGGGCTGGCTGTGTGAGTTCTGGGTGAGTGCTGGGGCTGGCTGTGTGAGTTCTGGGTTAGTGTTTGGGGCTGGTTGTGTGAGTTCTGGGTGAGTGTTTGGGGCTGGCTGTGTGAGTTTTAGGTGAGGATTTGGGGCTGGCTGTGTGAGTTTCGGGTGAGTGTTTGGGGCTGACTGTGTGAGTTCTGGGTGAGTGTTTGGGGCTGGCTTTGTGAGTTCTGGGTGAGGGTTTGGAGCTGGCTGTGTGAGTTCTGGGTGAGTGTTTGAGGCTGGCTGTGTGAGTTGTGGGTGAGGGTTTGGGGCTGGCTGTGTGAGTTCTGGGTGAATGTTTTGGTGCTGGTTGTGTGAGTTCTGGGTGAGTGTTTGAGGCTGGCTGTGTAAGTTCTGGGTGAGGGTTTGGAGCTGGCTGTGTGAGTTCTGGGTGAAGGTTTGGGGCTGGCTGTGTGAGTTCTGGGTGAGTGTTTGGGGCTGGCTGTGTGAGTGCTGAGTGAGGGTTTGGGGCTTGCTATGTGAGTTCTGGGTGAGGGTTTGGGGCTGGCTGTGTGAGTTCTGGGTGACTGTTTGGGGCTGGTTGTGTGAGTTCTGGGTGAGTGTTGAGGCTGGCTGTGTGAGTTCTGGGTGAGGGTTTGGAGCTGGTCATGTGAGTTATGGGTGAGTGTTTGGGGCTGGCTGTGTGAGTTCTGCATGAGTGTTTTGGGGGTGGCTGTGTGAGTTCTGGGTGAGTGTTTGGTGCAGGCCGTGTGAGGTCTGGGTGAGTGTTTGGGGCTGGCTGTGTGAGTTCTGGGTGAGTGTTTGGGGCTGGCTGTGTGAGTTCTGGGTGAGTGTTTGGGGCTGGCTGTGTGTGTTCTGGGTGATTGTTTGGGGATGGCTGTGTGAGTTCTGGGTGAGTGTTTGGGGCTGGCTGTGTGAGTTCTGGGTGAGGGATTGGGGCTGGCTGTGTGAGTTCTGGGTGAGGGATTAGGGCTGGCCGTGTGAGTTCTGGGTGAGGGTTTGTCGCTGGCTGTGTGAGTTCTGGGTGAGGGATTGGGGCTGGCTGTGTGAGTTCTGAGTGAGGGATTAGGGCTGGCGGTGTGAGTTCTGGGTGAGTGTTTGGGGCTGGTTGTGTGAGTTCTGGGTGAGTGTTTGGGGCTGGCTGTGTGAGTTCTGGGTGAGTGTTTGGGGCTGGCTGTGTCAGTTCTGGGTGAGTGTTTGGAGCTGACTGTGTGATTTCTGGGTGAGTGTTTGGGGCTGGCTGTGTCAGTTCTGGGTGAGAGTTTGGAGCTGGCTGTGTGAGTTCTGGGTGAGGGTTGAGGCTGGAAGTGTGAGTTGTTCGTGAGGGTTTGGGGCTGGCTGTGTGAGTTCTGGGTGACTGTTTGGGGCTGGTTATGTGAGTTCTGGGTGAGTGTTTGAGGCTGGCTGTGTGAGTTCTGGGTGAGGGCTTGGACCAGGCTGTGTCAATTCTGGGTGAGGGTTTGGGGCTGGCTGTGTGAGTGAGTGCTGAGTGAGGGTTTGGGGCTGGCTGTGTGAGTTCTGGGTGAGGGTTTGGGGCTGGCTGTGTGAGTTCTGGGTGACTGTTTGGGGCTGGTTGTGTGAGTTCTGGGTGAGTGTTTGAGCCTGGCTGTGTGAGTTCTGGGTGAGGGTTTGGAGCTGGCTGTGTGAGTTCTGGGTGAGTGTTTCGGGCTGGCTGTGTGAGTTCTGGGTAAGTGTTTGGGGCTGGCTGTGTGAGTGCTGGGTGAGGGTTTGGAGCTGGCTGTGTGAGTTCTGGGTGAGTGTTTGGGGCTGGCTGTGTGAGTTCTGGGTGAGGGTTTGGGGCTGGCTGTGTGAGTTCTGGGTGAGTGTTTGGGGGTGGCAGTGAGTTCTGGGTGAGTGTTTGGTGCTGGCCTTGTGAGTTCTGGGTGAGTGGTTGGGGCTGGCTGTGTGAGTTCTGGGTGAGTGTTTGGGGCTGGCTGTGTGAGTTCTGGGTGAGTGTTTGGGGCTGTCTGTGTGAGTTCTGGGTGAGTGTTTGGGGCTGGCTGTGTGAGTTCTGGGTGAGTGTTTGGGGCTGGATGTGTGAGTCCTGGGTGAGTGTTTGGGGCTGGCTGTGTGAGTTCTGGTGATGGTTTGGGGCTGGCTGTGTGAGTTCTGGGTGAGTGTTTGGGGGTGGCAGTGAGTTCTGGGTGAGTGTTTGGTGCTGGCCTTGTGAGTTCTGGGTGAGTGTTTGGGGCTGGCTGTGTGAGTTCTGCATGAGTGTTTTGGGGGTGGCTGTGTGAGTTCTGGGTGAGTGTTTGGTGCAGGCCGTGTGAGTTCTGGGTGAGTGTTTGGGGCTGGCTGTGTGAGTTCTGGGTGAGTGTTTGGGGCTGGCTGTGTGAGTTCTGGGTGAGTGTTTGGGGCTGGCTGTGTGAGTTCTGGGTGAGTGTTTGGGGCTTGCTGTGTGAGTTCTGGGTGAGGGATTGGGGCTGGCTGTGTGAGTTCTGGGTGAGGGATTGGGGCTGGCTGTGTGAGTTCTGGGTGAGGGTTGGGGCTGGCTGTGTGAGTTCTGGTTGAGTGTGTGGGGCTGGCTGTGTGAGTTCTGGGTGAGTGTTTGGTGCTGGCCATGTGAGTTCTGGGAGAGTGTTTGGGGCTGGCTGTGTGAGATCTGGGTGAGTGTTTGGGGCTGGTTGTGTGAGTTCTGGGTGAGTGTTTGGGGCTGGCTGTGTGAGTTCTGGGTGAGTGTTTGGGGCTGGCTGTGTGAGTTCTGGGTGAGTGCTGGGGCTGGCTGTGTGAGTTCTGGGTTAGTGTTTGGGGCTGGTTGTGTGAGTTCTGGGTGAGTGTTTGGGGCTGGCTGTGTGAGTTTTAGGTGAGGATTTGGGGCTGGCTGTGTGAGTTTCGGGTGAGTGTTTGGGGCTGACTGTGTGAGTTCTGGGTGAGTGTTTGGGGCTGGCTTTGTGAGTTCTGGGTGAGGGTTTGGAGCTGGCTGTGTGAGTTCTGGGTGAGTGTTTGAGGCTGGCTGTGTGAGTTGTGGGTGAGGGTTTGGGGCTGGCTGTGTGAGTTCTGGGTGAATGTTTTGGTGCTGGTTGTGTGAGTTCTGGGTGAGTGTTTGAGGCTGGCTGTGTAAGTTCTGGGTGAGGGTTTGGAGCTGGCTGTGTGAGTTCTGGGTGAAGGTTTGGGGCTGGCTGTGTGAGTTCTGGGTGAGTGTTTGGGGCTGGCTGTGTGAGTGCTGAGTGAGGGTTTGGGGCTTGCTATGTGAGTTCTGGGTGAGGGTTTGGGGCTGGCTGTGTGAGTTCTGGGTGACTGTTTGGGGCTGGTTGTGTGAGTTCTGGGTGAGTGTTGAGGCTGGCTGTGTGAGTTCTGGGTGAGGGTTTGGAGCTGGTCATGTGAGTTATGGGTGAGTGTTTGGGGCTGGCTGTGTGAGTTCTGCATGAGTGTTTTGGGGGTGGCTGTTTGAGTTCTGGGTGAGTGTTTGGTGCAGGCCGTGTGAGGTCTGGGTGAGTGTTTGGGGCTGGCTGTGTGAGTTCTGGGTGAGTGTTTGGGGCTGGCTGTGTGAGTTCTGGGTGAGTGTTTGGGGCTGGCTGTGTGTGTTCTGGGTGATTGTTTGGGGATGGCTGTGTGAGTTCTGGGTGAGTGTTTGGGGCTGGCTGTGTGAGTTCTGGGTGAGGGATTGGGGCTGGCTGTGTGAGTTCTGGGTGAGGGATTAGGGCTGGCCGTGTGAGTTCTGGGTGAGGGTTTGTCGCTGGCTGTGTGAGTTCTGGGTGAGTGTTTGGTGCTGGCCGTGTGAGTTCTGGGTGAGTGTTTGGGGCTGGTTGTGTGAGTTCTGGGTGAGTGTTTGGGGGTGGCTGTGTGAGTTCTGGGTGAGTGTTTGGTGCTGGCCATGTGAGTTCTGGGAGAGTGTTTGGGGCGGGCTGTGTGAGTTCTGGGTGAGTGTTTGGGGCTGGCTGTGTGAGTTCTGGGTTAGTGTTTGGGGCTGGCTGTGTGAGTTCTGGGTGAGTGTTTGGGGCTGGCTGTATGAGTTCTGGGGGAGTGTTTGGGGCTGGTTGTTTGAGTTCTGGGTGAGTGTTTGGGGCTGGCTGTGTGAGTTCTGGGTGAGTGTTTGGTGCTGGCTGTGTGAGTTCTGGGTGAGTGCTGGGGCTGGCTGTGTGAGTTCTGGGTGAAAGTTTGGGGCTGGCTGTGTGAGTTCTGGGTGAGTGTTTGGGGCTGGCTGTGTGAGTTCTGGGTGAGTGTTTGGGGCTGGCCGTGTGAGTTCTGGGTGAGTGTTTGGGGCTGGTTGTGTGAGTTCTGGGTGAGTGTTTGGGGGTGGCTGTGTGAGTTCTGGGTGAGTGTTTGGTGCTGGCCATGTGAGTTCTGGGAGAGTGTTTGGGGCGGGCTGTGTGAGTTCTGGGTGAGTGTTTGGGGCTGGCTGTGTGAGTTCTGGGTTAGTGTTTGGGGCTGGCTGTGTGAGTTCTGGGTGAGTGTTTGGGGCTGGCTGTATGAGTTCTGGGGGAGTGTTTGGGGCTGGTTGTTTGAGTTCTGGGTGAGTGTTTGGGGCTGGCTGTGTGAGTTCTGGGTGAGTGTTTGGTGCTGGCTGTGTGAGTTCTGGGTGAGTGCTGGGGCTGGCTGTGTGAGTTCTGGGTGAAAGTTTGGGGCTGGCTGTGTCAGTTCTGGGTGAGTGTTTGGGGCTGGCTGTGTGAGTTCTGGGTGAGTGATTGGGGCTGGCTGTGTGAGTTCTGGGTGAGTGTTTGGGGCTGGCTGTGTGAGTTCTGGGTGAGTGTTTGGGGCTGGCTGTGTGAGTTCTCGGTGAGTGTTTGGGGCTGGCTGTGTGAGTTCTCGGTGAGTGTTTGGGGCTGGCTGTGTGAGTTCTTGGTGAGTGTTTGGGGCTGGATGTGTGAGTTCTGGGTGAGGGATTGGGGCTGGCTGTGTGAGTTCTGAGTGAGGGATTAGGGCTGGCGGTGTGAGTTCTGGGTGAGTGTTTGGGGCTGGTTGTGTGAGTTCTGGGTGAGTGTTTGGGGCTGGCTGTGTGAGTACTGGGTGAGTGTTTGGGGCTGGCTGTGTGAGTTCTGGGTGAGTGTTTGGAGCTGACTGTGTGATTTCTGGGTGAGTGTTTGGGGCTGGCTGTGTCAGTTCTTGGTGAGAGTTTGGAGCTGGCTGTGTGAGTTCTGGGTGAGGGTTGAGGCTGGAAGTGTGAGTTGTTCGTGAGGGTTTGGGGCTGGTTGTGTGAGTTCTGGGTGACTGTTTGGGGCTGGTTATGTGAGTTCTGGGTGAGTGTTTGAGGCTGGCTGTGTGAGTTCTGGGTGAGGGTTTGGACCAGGCTGTGTGAGTTCTGGGTGAGGGGTTGGGGCTGGCTGTGTGAGTGCTGAGTGAGGGTTTGGAGCTGGCTGTGTGAGTTCTGGGTGAGGGTTTGGGGCTGGCTGTGTGAGTTCTGGGTGACTGTTTGGGGCTGGTTGTGTGAGTTCTGGGTGAGTGTTTGAGCCTGGCTGTGTGAGTTCTGGGTGAGGGTTTGGACCAGGCTGTGTGAGTTCTGGGTGAGGGGTTGGGGCTGGCTGTGTGAGTGCTGAGTGAGGGTTTGGGGCTGGCTGTGTGAGTTCTGGGTGAGGGTTTGGGGCTGGCTGTGTGAGTTCTGGGTGACTGTTTGGGGCTGGTTGTGTGAGTTCTGGGTGAGTGTTTGAGCCTGGCTGTGTGAGTTCTGGGTGAGGGTTTGGAGCTGGCTGTGTGAGTTCTGGGTGAGTGTTTCGGGCTGGCTGTGTGAGTTCTGGGTAAGTGTTTGGGGCTGGCTGTGTGAGTGCTGGGTGAGGGTTTGGAGCTGGCTGTGTGAGTTCTGGGTGAGTGTTTGG
The DNA here is from genome assembly GCF_048934315.1 of Petromyzon marinus. Classification (NCBI taxonomy): domain Eukaryota; kingdom Metazoa; phylum Chordata; class Hyperoartia; order Petromyzontiformes; family Petromyzontidae; genus Petromyzon; species Petromyzon marinus. The sequence goes on along the minus strand of NC_133690.1, from coordinate 5,025,820 downwards.
GGCTGGCTGTGTGAGTTCTGGGTGATGGTTTGGGGCTGGCTGTGTGAGTTCTGGGTGAGTGTTTGGGGGTGGCAGTGAGTTCTGGGTGAGTGTTTGGTGCTGGCCTTGTGAGTTCTGGGTGAGTGGTTGGGGCTGGCTGTGTGAGTTCTGGGTGAGTGTTTGGGGCTGGCTGTGTGAGTTCTGGATGAGTGTTTGGGGCTGGCTGTTTGAGTTCTGGGTGAGTGTTTGGGGCTGGCTGTGTGAGTTCTGGGTGAGTGTTTGGGGCTGGCTGTGTGAGTCCTGGGTGAGTGTTTGGTGCTGGCCATGTGAGTTCTGGGAGAGTGTTTGGGGCGGGCTGTGTGAGTTCTGGGTGAGTGTTTGGGGCTGGCTGTGTGAGTTCTGGGTTAGTGTTTGGGGCTGGCTGTGTGAGTTCTGGGTGAGTGTTTGGGGCTGGCTGTATGAGTTCTGGGGGAGTGTTTGGGGCTGGTTGTTTGAGTTCTGGGTGAGTGTTTGGGGCTGGCTGTGTGAGTTCTGGGTGAGTGTTTGGTGCTGGCTGTGTGAGTTCTGGGTGAGTGCTGGGGCTGGCTGTGTGAGTTCTGGGTGAAAGTTTGGGGCTGGCTGTGTGAGTTCTGGGTGAGTGTTTGGGGCTGGCTGTGTGAGTTCTGGGTGAGTGTTTGGGGCTGGCTGTGTGAGTTCTGGGTGAGTGTTTGGGGCTGGCTGTGTGAGTTCTGGGTGAGTGCTGGGGCTGGCTGTGTGAGTTCTGGGTGAGTGTTTGGGGCTGGCTGTGTGAGTTCTCGGTGAGTGTTTGGGGCTGGCTGTGTGAGTTCTTGGTGAGTGTTTGGGGCTGGATGTGTGAGTTCTGGGTGAGGGATTGGGGCTGGCTGTGTGAGTTCTGAGTGAGGGATTAGGGCTGGCGGTGTGAGTTCTGGGTGAGTGTTTGGGGCTGGTTGTGTGAGTTCTGGGTGAGTGTTTGGGGCTGGCTGTGTGAGTACGGGGTGAGTGTTTGGGGCTGGCTGTGTGAGTTCTGGGTGAGTGTTTGGAGCTGACTGTGTGATTTCTGGGTGAGTGTTTGGGGCTGGCTGTGTCAGTTCTTGGTGAGAGTTTGGAGCTGGCTGTGTGAGTTCTGGGTGAGGGTTGAGGCTGGAAGTGTGAGTTGTTCGTGAGGGTTTGGGGCTGGCTGTGTAAGTTCTGGGTGACTGTTTGGGGCTGGTTATGTGAGTTCTGGGTGAGTGTTTGAGGCTGGCTGTGTGAGTTCTGGGTGAGGGTTTGGACCAGGCTGTGTGAGTTCTGGGTGAGGGGTTGGGGCTGGCTGTGTGAGTGCTGAGTGAGGGTTTGGAGCTGGCTGTGTGAGTTCTGGGTGAGGGTTTGGGGCTGGCTGTGTGAGTTCTGGGTGACTGTTTGGGGCTAGTTGTGTGAGTTCTGGGTGAGTGTTTGAGCCTGGCTGTGTGAGTTCTGGGTGAGGGTTTGGACCAGGCTGTGTGAGTTCTGGGTGAGGGGTTGGGGCTGGCTGTGTGAGTGCTGAGTGAGGGTTTGGGGCTGGCTGTGTGAGTTCTGGGTGAGGGTTTGGGGCTGGCTGTGTGAGTTCTGGGTGACTGTTTGGGGCTGGTTGTGTGAGTTCTGGGTGAGTGTTTGAGCCTGGCTGTGTGAGTTCTGGGTGAGGGTTTGGAGCTGGCTGTGTGAGTTCTGGGTGAGTGTTTCGGGCTGGCTGTGTGTGTTCTGGGTGATTGTTTGGGGATGGCTGTGTGAGTTCTGGGTGAGTGTTTGGGGCTGGCTGTGTGAGTTCTGGGTGAGTGTTTGGGGCTGGTTGTGTGAGTTCTGGGTGAGTGTTTAGGGCTGGCTGTGTGAGTTCTGGGTGAGTGTTTGGGGCTGGCTGTGTGAGTTCTGGGTGAGTGCTGGGGCTGGCTGTGTGAGTTCTGGGTTAGTGTTTGGGGCTGGTTGTGTGAGTTCTGGGTGAGTGTTTGGGGCTGGTTGTGTGAGTTTTAGGTGAGGATTTGGGGCTGGCTGTGTGAGTTTCGGGTGAGTGTTTGGGGCTGGCTGTGTGAGTTCTGAGTGAGGGATTAGGGCTGGCGGTGTGAGTTCTGGGTGAGTGTTTGGGGCTGGTTGTGTGAGTTCTGGGTGAGTGTTTGGGGCTGGCTGTGTGAGTTCTGGGTGAGTGTTTGGGGCTGGCTGTGTGAGTTCTGGGTGAGTGTTTGGAGCTGACTGTGTGATTTCTGGGTGAGTGTTTGGGGCTGGCTGTGTCAGTTCTGGGTGAGAGTTTGGAGCTGGCTGTGTGAGTTCTGGGTGAGGGTTGAGGCTGGAAGTGTGAGTTGTTCGTGAGGGTTTGGGGCTGGCTGTGTGAGTTCTGGGTGACTGTTTGGGGCCGGTTATGTGAGTTCTGGGTGAGTGTTTGAGGCTGGCTGTGTGAGTTCTGGGTGAGGGTTTGGACCAGGCTGTGTGAGTTCTGGGTGAGGGGTTGGGGCTGGCTGTGTGAGTGCTGAGTGAGGGTTTGGGGCTGGCTGTGTGAGTTCTGGGTGAGTGTTTGAGCCTGGCTGTGTGAGTTCTGGGTGAGGGTTTGGAGCTGGCTATGTGAGTTCTGGGTGAGTGTTTCGGGCTGGCTGTGTGAGTTCTGGGTAAGTGTTTGGGGCTGGCTGTGTGAGTGCTGGGTGAGGGTTTGGAGCTGGCTGTGTGAGTTCTGGGTGAGTGTTTGGGGCTGGCTGTGTGAGTTCTGGGTGATGGTTTGGGGCTGGCTGTGTGAGTTCTGGGTGAGTGTTTGGGGGTGGCAGTGAGTTCTGGGTGAGTGTTTGGTGCTGGCCTTGTGAGTTCTGGGTGAGTGGTTGGGGCTGGCTGTGTGAGTTCTGGGTGAGTGTTTGGGGCTGGCTGTGTGAGTTCTGGATGAGTGTTTGGGACTGGCTGTGTGAGTTCTGGGTGAGTGTTTGGGGCTGGCTGTGTGAGTTCTGGGTGAGTGTTTGGGGCTGGCTGTGTGAGTCCTGGGTGAGTGTTTGGGGCTGGCTGTGTGAGTTCTGGTGATGGTTTGGGGCTGGCTGTGTGAGTTCTGGGTGAGTGTTTGGGGGTGGCAGTGAGTTCTGGGTGAGTGTTTGGTGCTGGCCTTGTGAGTTCTGGGTGAGTGTTTGGGGCTGGCTGTGTGAGTTCTGCATGAGTGTTTTGGGGGTGGCTGTGTGAGTTCTGGGTGAGTGTTTGGTGTAGGCCGTGTGAGTTCTGGGTGAGTGTTTGGGGCTGGCTGTGTGAGTTCTGGGTGAGTGTTTGGGGCTGGCTGTGTGAGTTCTGGGTGAGTGTTTGGGGCTGGCTGTGTGAGTTCTGGGTGAGTGTTTGGGGCTTGCTGTGTGAGTTCTGGGTGAGGGATTGGGGCTGGCTGTGTGAGTTCTGGGTGAGGGATTGGGGCTGGCTGTGTGAGTTCTGGGTGAGGGATTGGGGCTGGCTGTGTGAGTTCTGGTTGAGTGTGTGGGGCTGGCTGTGTGAGTTCTGGGTGAGTGTTTGGTGCTGGCCATGTGAGTTCTGGGAGAGTGTTTGGGGCTGGCTGTGTGAGTTCTGGGTGAGTGTTTGGGGCTGGTTGTGTGAGTTCTGGGTGAGTGTTTGGGGCTGGCTGTGTGAGTTCTGGGTGAGTGTTTGGGGCTGGCTGTGTGAGTTCTGGGTGAGTGCTGGGGCTGGCTGTGTGAGTTCTGGGTTAGTGTTTGGGGCTGGTTGTGTGAGTTCTGGGTGAGTGTTTGGGGCTGGCTGTGTGAGTTTTAGGTGAGGATTTGGGGCTGGCTGTGTGAGTTTCGGGTGAGTGTTTGGGGCTGACTGTGTGAGTTCTGGGTGAGTGTTTGGGGCTGGCTGTGTGAGTTCTGGGTGAGGGTTTGGAGCTGGCTGTGTGAGTTCTGGGTGACTGTTTGAGGCTGGCTGTGTGAGTTGTGGGTGAGGGTTTGGGGCTGGCTGTGTGAGTTCTGGGTGAATGTTTTGGTGCTGGTTGTGTGAGTTCTGGGTGAGTGTTTGAGGCTGGCTGTGTAAGTTCTGGGTGAGGGTTTGGAGCTGGCTGTGTGAGTTCTGGGTGAAGGTTTGGGGCTGGCTGTGTGAGTTCTGGGTGAGTGTTTGGGGCTGGCTGTGTGAGTGCTGAGTGAGGGTTTGGGGCTTGCTATGTGAGTTCTGGGTGAGGGTTTGGGGCTGGCTGTGTGAGTTCTGGGTGACTGTTTGGGGCTGGTTGTGTGAGTTCTGGGTGAGTGTTGAGGCTGGCTGTGTGAGTTCTGGGTGAGGGTTTGGAGCTGGTCATGTGAGTTATGGGTGAGTGTTTGGGGCTGGCTGTGTGAGTTCTGGGTGAGGGTTTGGAGCTGGCTGTGTGAGTTCTGGGTGAAGGTTTGGGGCTGGCTGTGTGAGTTCTGGGTGAGTGTTTGGTGTAGGCCGTGTGAGTTCTGGGTGAGTGTTTGGGGCTGGCTGTGTGAGTTCTGGGTGAGTGTTTGGGGCTGGCTGTGTGAGTTCTGGGTGAGTGTTTGGGGCTGGCTGTGTGAGTTCTGGGTGAGTGTTTGGGGCTTGCTGTGTGAGTTCTGGGTGAGGGATTGGGGCTGGCTGTGTGAGTTCTGGGTGAGGGATTGGGGCTGGCTGTGTGAGTTCTGGGTGAGTGTTTGGGGCTGGCTGTGTGAGTTCTGGGTGAGTGTTTGGGGCTGGCTGTGTGAGTCCTGGGTGAGTGTTTGGGGCTGGCTGTGTGAGTTCTGGTGATGGTTTGGGGCTGGCTGTGTGAGTTCTGGGTGAGTGTTTGGGGGTGGCAGTGAGTTCTGGGTGAGTGTTTGGTGCTGGCCTTGTGAGTTCTGGGTGAGTGTTTGGGGCTGGCTGTGTGAGTTCTGCATGAGTGTTTTGGGGGTGGCTGTGTGAGTTCTGGGTGAGTGTTTGGTGTAGGCCGTGTGAGTTCTGGGTGAGTGTTTGGGGCTGGCTGTGTGAGTTCTGGGTGAGTGTTTGGGGCTGGCTGTGTGAGTTCTGGGTGAGTGTTTGGGGCTGGCTGTGTGAGTTCTGGGTGAGTGTTTGGGGCTTGCTGTGTGAGTTCTGGGTGAGGGATTGGGGCTGGCTGTGTGAGTTCTGGGTGAGGGATTGGGGCTGGCTGTGTGAGTTCTGGGTGAGGGATTGGGGCTGGCTGTGTGAGTTCTGGTTGAGTGTGTGGGGCTGGCTGTGTGAGTTCTGGGTGAGTGTTTGGTGCTGGCCATGTGAGTTCTGGGTGAGTGTTTGGGGCTGGCTGTGTGAGTTCTGGGTGAGTGTTTGGGGCTGGCTGTGTGAGTCCTGGGTGAGTGTTTGGGGCTGGCTGTGTGAGTTCTGGTGATGGTTTGGGGCTGGCTGTGTGAGTTCTGGGTGAGTGTTTGGGGGTGGCAGTGAGTTCTGGGTGAGTGTTTGGTGCTGGCCTTGTGAGTTCTGGGTGAGTGTTTGGGGCTGGCTGTGTGAGTTCTGGATGAGTGTTTGGGACTGGCTGTGTGAGTTCTGGGTGAGTGTTTGGGGCTGGCTGTGTGAGTTCTGGGTGAGTGTTTGGGGCTGGCTGTGTGAGTCCTGGGTGAGTGTTTGGGGCTGGCTGTGTGAGTTCTGGTGATGGTTTGGGGCTGGCTGTGTGAGTTCTGGGTGAGTGTTTGGGGGTGGCAGTGAGTTCTGGGTGAGTGTTTGGTGCTGGCCTTGTGAGTTCTGGGTGAGTGTTTGGGGCTGGCTGTGTGAGTTCTGCATGAGTGTTTTGGGGGTGGCTGTGTGAGTTCTGGGTGAGTGTTTGGTGTAGGCCGTGTGAGTTCTGGGTGAGTGTTTGGGGCTGGCTGTGTGAGTTCTGGGTGAGTGTTTGGGGCTGGCTGTGTGAGTTCTGGGTGAGTGTTTGGGGCTGGCTGTGTGAGTTCTGGGTGAGTGTTTGGGGCTTGCTGTGTGAGTTCTGGGTGAGGGATTGGGGCTGGCTGTGTGAGTTCTGGGTGAGGGATTGGGGCTGGCTGTGTGAGTTCTGGGTGAGGGATTGGGGCTGGCTGTGTGAGTTCTGGTTGAGTGTGTGGGGCTGGCTGTGTGAGTTCTGGGTGAGTGTTTGGTGCTGGCCATGTGAGTTCTGGGAGAGTGTTTGGGGCTGGCTGTGTGAGTTCTGGGTGAGTGTTTGGGGCTGGTTGTGTGAGTTCTGGGTGAGTGTTTGGGGCTGGCTGTGTGAGTTCTGGGTGAGTGTTTGGGGCTGGCTGTGTGAGTTCTGGGTGAGTGCTGGGGCTGGCTGTGTGAGTTCTGGGTTAGTGTTTGGGGCTGGTTGTGTGAGTTCTGGGTGAGTGTTTGGGGCTGGCTGTGTGAGTTTTAGGTGAGGATTTGGGGCTGGCTGTGTGAGTTTCGGGTGAGTGTTTGGGGCTGACTGTGTGAGTTCTGGGTGAGTGTTTGGGGCTGGCTGTGTGAGTTCTGGGTGAGGGTTTGGAGCTGGCTGTGTGAGTTCTGGGTGACTGTTTGAGGCTGGCTGTGTGAGTTGTGGGTGAGGGTTTGGGGCTGGCTGTGTGAGTTCTGGGTGAATGTTTTGGTGCTGGTTGTGTGAGTTCTGGGTGAGTGTTTGAGGCTGGCTGTGTAAGTTCTGGGTGAGGGTTTGGAGCTGGCTGTGTGAGTTCTGGGTGAAGGTTTGGGGCTGGCTGTGTGAGTTCTGGGTGAGTGTTTGGGGCTGGCTGTGTGAGTGCTGAGTGAGGGTTTGGGGCTTGCTATGTGAGTTCTGGGTGAGGGTTTGGGGCTGGCTGTGTGAGTTCTGGGTGACTGTTTGGGGCTGGTTGTGTGAGTTCTGGGTGAGTGTTGAGGCTGGCTGTGTGAGTTCTGGGTGAGGGTTTGGAGCTGGTCATGTGAGTTATGGGTGAGTGTTTGGGGCTGGCTGTGTGAGTTCTGGGTGAGGGTTTGGAGCTGGCTGTGTGAGTTCTGGGTGAAGGTTTGGGGCTGGCTGTGTGAGTTCTGGGTGAGTGTTTGGTGTAGGCCGTGTGAGTTCTGGGTGAGTGTTTGGGGCTGGCTGTGTGAGTTCTGGGTGAGTGTTTGGGGCTGGCTGTGTGAGTTCTGGGTGAGTGTTTGGGGCTGGCTGTGTGAGTTCTGGGTGAGTGTTTGGGGCTTGCTGTGTGAGTTCTGGGTGAGGGATTGGGGCTGGCTGTGTGAGTTCTGGGTGAGGGATTGGGGCTGGCTGTGTGAGTTCTGGGTGAGTGTTTGGGGCTGGCTGTGTGAGTTCTGGGTGAGTGTTTGGGGCTGGCTGTGTGAGTCCTGGGTGAGTGTTTGGGGCTGGCTGTGTGAGTTCTGGTGATGGTTTGGGGCTGGCTGTGTGAGTTCTGGGTGAGTGTTTGGGGGTGGCAGTGAGTTCTGGGTGAGTGTTTGGTGCTGGCCTTGTGAGTTCTGGGTGAGTGTTTGGGGCTGGCTGTGTGAGTTCTGCATGAGTGTTTTGGGGGTGGCTGTGTGAGTTCTGGGTGAGTGTTTGGTGTAGGCCGTGTGAGTTCTGGGTGAGTGTTTGGGGCTGGCTGTGTGAGTTCTGGGTGAGTGTTTGGGGCTGGCTGTGTGAGTTCTGGGTGAGTGTTTGGGGCTGGCTGTGTGAGTTCTGGGTGAGTGTTTGGGGCTTGCTGTGTGAGTTCTGGGTGAGGGATTGGGGCTGGCTGTGTGAGTTCTGGGTGAGGGATTGGGGCTGGCTGTGTGAGTTCTGGGTGAGGGATTGGGGCTGGCTGTGTGAGTTCTGGTTGAGTGTGTGGGGCTGGCTGTGTGAGTTCTGGGTGAGTGTTTGGTGCTGGCCATGTGAGTTCTGGGAGAGTGTTTGGGGCTGGCTGTGTGAGTTCTGGGTGAGTGTTTGGGGCTGGTTGTGTGAGTTCTGGGTGAGTGTTTGGGGCTGGCTGTGTGAGTTCTGGGTGAGTGTTTGGGGCTGGCTGTGTGAGTTCTGGGTGAGTGCTGGGGCTGGCTGTGTGAGTTCTGGGTTAGTGTTTGGGGCTGGTTGTGTGAGTTCTGGGTGAGTGTTTGGGGCTGGCTGTGTGAGTTTTAGGTGAGGATTTGGGGCTGGCTGTGTGAGTTTCGGGTGAGTGTTTGGGGCTGACTGTGTGAGTTCTGGGTGAGTGTTTGGGGCTGGCTGTGTGAGTTCTGGGTGAGGGTTTGGAGCTGGCTGTGTGAGTTCTGGGTGACTGTTTGAGGCTGGCTGTGTGAGTTGTGGGTGAGGGTTTGGGGCTGGCTGTGTGAGTTCTGGGTGAATGTTTTGGTGCTGGTTGTGTGAGTTCTGGGTGAGTGTTTGAGGCTGGCTGTGTAAGTTCTGGGTGAGGGTTTGGAGCTGGCTGTGTGAGTTCTGGGTGAAGGTTTGGGGCTGGATGTGTGAGTTCTGGGTGAGTGTTTGGGGCTGGCTGTGTGAGTGCTGAGTGAGGGTTTGGGGCTTGCTATGTGAGTTCTGGGTGAGGGTTTGGGGCTGGCTGTGTGAGTTCTGGGTGACTGTTTGGGGCTGGTTGTGTGAGTTCTGGGTGAGTGTTGAGGCTGGCTGTGTGAGTTCTGGGTGAGGGTTTGGAGCTGGTCATGTGAGTTATGGGTGAGTGTTTGGGGCTGGCTGTGTGAGTTCTGCATGAGTGTTTTGGGGGTGGCTGTGTGAGTTATGGGTGAGTGTTTGGTGCAGGCCGTGTGAGGTCTGGGTGAGTGTTTGGGGCTGGCTGTGTGAGTTCTGGGTGAGTGTTTGGGGCTGGCTGTGTGAGTTCTGGGTGAGTGTTTGGGGCTGGCTGTGTGTGTTCTGGGTGATTGTTTGGGGATGGCTGTGTGAGTTCTGGGTGAGTGTTTGGGGCTGGCTGTGTGAGTTCTGGGTGAGTGTTTGGGGCTGGCTGTGTGAGTTCTGGGTGAGTGCTGGGGCTGGCTGTGTGAGTTCTGGGTTAGTGTTTGGGGCTGGTTGTGTGAGTTCTGGGTGAGTGTTTGGGGCTGGCTGTGTGAGTTTTAGGTGAGGATTTGGGGCTGGCTGTGTGAGTTTCGGGTGAGTGTTTGGGGCTGACTGTGTGAGTTCTGGGTGAGTGTTTGGGGCTGGCTGTGTGAGTTCTGGGTGAGGGTTTGGAGCTGGCTGTGTGAGTTCTGGGTGACTGTTTGAGGCTGGCTGTGTGAGTTGTGGGTGAGGGTTTGGGGCTGGCTGTGTGAGTTCTGGGTGAATGTTTTGGTGCTGGTTGTGTGAGTTCTGGGTGAGTGTTTGAGGCTGGCTGTGTAAGTTCTGGGTGAGGGTTTGGAGCTGGCTGTGTGAGTTCTGGGTGAAGGTTTGGGGCTGGCTGTGTGAGTTCTGGGTGAGTGTTTGGGGCTGGCTGTGTGAGTGCTGAGTGAGGGTTTGGGGCTTGCTATGTGAGTTCTGGGTGAGGGTTTGGGGCTGGCTGTGTGAGTTCTGGGTGACTGTTTGGGGCTGGTTGTGTGAGTTCTGGGTGAGTGTTGAGGCTGGCTGTGTGAGTTCTGGGTGAGGGTTTGGAGCTGGTCATGTGAGTTATGGGTGAGTGTTTGGGGCTGGCTGTGTGAGTTCTGCATGAGTGTTTTGGGGGTGGCTGTGTGAGTTCTGGGTGAGTGTTTGGTGCAGGCCGTGTGAGGTCTGGGTGAGTGTTTGGGGCTGGCTGTGTGAGTTCTGGGTGAGTGTTTGGGGCTGGCTGTGTGAGTTCTGGGTGAGTGTTTGGGGCTGGCTGTGTGTGTTCTGGGTGATTGTTTGGGGATGGCTGTGTGAGTTCTGGGTGAGTGTTTGGGGCTGGCTGTGTGAGTTCTGGGTGAGGGATTGGGGCTGGCTGTGTGAGTTCTGGGTGAGGGATTAGGGCTGGCCGTGTGAGTTCTGGGTGAGGGTTTGTCGCTGGCTGTGTGAGTTCTGGGTGAGTGTTTGGTGCTGGCCGTGTGAGTTCTGGGTGAGTGTTTGGGGCTGGTTGTGTGAGTTCTGGGTGAGTGTTTGGGGGTGGCTGTGTGAGTTCTGGGTGAGTGTTTGGTGCAGGCCATGTGAGTTCTAGGAGAGTGTTTGGGGCGGGCTGTGTGACCGATGAATTGCACTTGTGCCAAATGCTATGTTGAGCAGACAGGACGAATGATCAGCACGAGACTAAAAGAACACCGAAGAAATATGAAATACTCCCAAATACAACTGTCAGCAGTGGCAGAACACGCATGCCAACAAGGACACTCAATTGATTCTGATAATTTTGACATTCTCTGCAAAACTAGTTACTACTGGCCATGACTAATTAGAGAATCTATCGAAATGGAGATCAATACAAATAATCTTAACCATTCGGATAGCTACAGCCTTAGTGCTGCTCAGAAGTGAATCTTCAAATAATTGTTTAAATGCATGCCTATACAGATCACCATTCATAAATGGGGATCACCTGCATGCAGACAAAAACAGGAACTGTTATTTTATTGCACTCAAACAACAGGAGGTACAAGAATAATGTGCATGCATAATGTACGTTGATTAACATATCAATAACCCAACCGGCAATGGATAACCATTGTTATTCATATGCATACATTCATCCACCCCCTCCCCCTTCGCACAAGAAGGTCCCACAAGTGACGCCATCACATATATCCCTCTTTAAGAAATGAAACAGGAGGATTTGTACACAAATCTGGCTGTCGCCTGATGAAGCTATTTGTAATTACTGGCCAAACGTCGTTTTCAGATTGTAAATGTTGTGGATTTGCTCTCCAACACACCGGTGTGCTGTACTAGTAATGAATTGGCATGTTCTGTTTACGTGACAAACCTTACTGTGTCGGGTGGTGGCGTGTTTCACGACACATTTATATTTACGCAATCTAACTCATTAAACCTTTATTAGGTATTACCAACTGTGAATAAATTGTCTTGATAATTCACATTGACTCGACTTCGTTCGTTTGTATGTATGTTGAATTTATTTCGCATCGCCAACCGTGCTAATCAGAATAGCAATTTGCATTGCTATTCTTTTTGCATTGCTACTCAGGCCCTAGGGGCTTCTCTGCTGCTTCATCACGGCACCAACCCAGTCACTCTTGCACATTTCACTCATTCTGGGCATTTTCATCATCAAGTTTTATAAATGACGGTGACTTTGTAGGACATTTTTAAGAGGAGGGAAAGCTTAGGAATTTTGAGAGTTTGAGGGAGTGTGGGGGGAAGGATCACAAGGTAGTTACCGGTAACATGAAATAGAAATCACTTTATTGAACAACACGAATAAACGGTAGTGACTGAAAAATGAGTCGCCTTGGGTTTTCCTTGAAAGTGAAATTGAAAAGCTATTTGATCAAAAAGGCCCACGTGAATTTGAGTGGGAAAAATGTTATACATCACGAACGGGTTAAACACGGTAAAATGTTTGACACCAGCAGCTCACAGGCAAGAGGAAAATTGACCTCTTGCAACGGGGCTCATTAACAATTTTATACTTGGCGCCATCGCACAGGCTGAGTGGCTGCTTGCTGAGTGTTACGTCACGTATGCATGCCCTGTAAACGTGAAGATACAAACTTCCGATAAATAAAGGTGAGACCCTATCCATTAAATAATTAATAATCCTGTGCTGCAAAAAAGCGATGTTATTTTTCAACTCGCCGTCATAATACTTTACGGCCAGTCCCCGCTTCACGAACAGGCTGCGTGCCTGAGGCCCGTTCATTGATCCAACTCATTTGTAAGTTGACACTCAGTGGACGAAAGCCCCACTTATGACAACACGGAGATAACACATTCCGTGAAAAAAAAAAACTTTCAGTAACAGCTTGAAAACGCCGACTCGCACTGGCGAAACGAACCACCCAACTCTTTGGTTTGGCGGAGCCAGCTGTAATGAGTCCTAACATCACCGCTGAGAGTGTGTGTTGAGTGTACGTGTGAGCGTATGTATAAAGTGAGGGAAAAAAGTATTTGATCCCCTGCTGATTTTGTACGCTTGCCCACTAAGACAAAGAAATGATCAGTCTATAATTTTAATGGTAGGTTTAGTTGAACAGTGAGAGACAGAATAACAAGAAAAAAATCCAGAAAAACGCATGTCAAAAATTTTATAAATTGATTTACATTTTATTGAGGGAAATAAGTATTTGACCCCCTCTCAATCAGAAAGATTTCTGGCTCCCAGGTGTCTTTTATACAGGTAACAAGCTGAGATTAGGAGCACTCCCTTTAAGAGTGTGCTCCTAATGATATTAATGATATTAGGAGCACACTCTTAAAGGGAGTGCTCCTAATCTCAGCTTGTTACCTAATGATATTAGGAGCACACTCTTAAAGGGAGTGCTCCTAATCTCAGCTTGTTACCTGTATAAAAGACACCTGTCCACAAGCAATCAATCAGATTCCAAACTCTCCACCATGGCCAAAGACCAAAGAGCTCTCCAAGGATGTCAGGGACAAGATTGTAGACCTACACAAGGCTGGAATGGGCTACAAGACCATTGCCAAGCAGCTTGGTGAGAAGGTGACAACAGTTGGTGCGATTATTCGCAAATGGAAGAAACACAAAAGAACTGTCAATCTCCTTCGGCCTGGGGCTCCATGCAAGATCTCACCTCGTGGAGTTGCAATGATCATGAGAACGGTGAGTAATCAGCCCAGAACTACACGGAAGAATTTTGTCAATGATCTCAAGGCAGCTGGGACCATAGTCATCAAGAAAACAATTGCCGTGAAGGACTGAAATCCTGCAGCGCCCGCAAGGTCCCCCTGCTCAAGAAAGCACATATACATGCCCGTCTGAAGTTTGCCAATGAACATCTGAATGATTCAGAGGACAACTGGGTGAAAGTGTTGTGGTCAGATGAGACCAAAATGGAGCTCTTTGGCATCAACTCAACTCGCCGTGTTTGGAGGAGGAGGAATGCTGCCTATGACCCCAAGAACACCATCCCCACCGTCAAACATGGAGGTAAAAACATTATGCTTTGGGGGTGTTTTTCTGCTAAGGGGACAGGACAACTTCACCGCATCAAAGGAACGATGGATGGGGCCATGTACCGTCAAATTTTGGGTGAGAACCTCATTCCCTCAGCCAGGGCATTGAAAATGGGTCGTGGATGGGTATTCCAGCATGACAATGACCCAAAACACACGACCAAGGCAACAAAGGAGTGGCTCAACAAGAAGCACATTAAGGTCCTGGAGTGTCCTAGCCAGTCTCCAGACCTTAATCCCATAGAAAATCTGTGGAGGGAGCTGAAGGTTCGAGTTGCCAAACGTCAGCCTCGAAACCTTAATGACTTGGAGAAGATCTGCAAAGAGGAGTGGGACAAAATCCCTCTTGAGATGTGTGCAAACCTGGTGGCCAACTACAAGAAACGTCTGACCTCTGTGATTGCCAACAAGGGTTTTGCCACCAAGTACTAAGTCATGTTTTGCAGAGGGCTCAAATACTTATTTCCCTCATTAAAATGCAAATCAATTTATAAGATTTTTGGCATGCGTTTTTCTGGATTTTGTTGTTATTCTGTCTCTCACTGTTCAAATAAACCTACCATTAAAATTATAGACTGATCATTTATTTGTCAGTGGGCAAACGTACAAAATAAGCAGGGGATCAAATACTTTTTTCCCTCTGTATGTGGGACAGGGATGTTCTCCAGCTCCCACATTATTGTGTTTGTTCAAAATTTTAAATCTCCGAATGTTCTTCACCGATTGCTTTGAAATTTTGACACAACGTTGCATTCGAATAAACGCATGTTTTTATATACCTACTATGTTTTTATATACCTACTATTATATAGACGTCACATCTGTGACAGGTAAAAATATACTCATTGGCTTTTTCGGTAAAAAATATGCTTTTTTTGAATAACATCGCCATCTGTTGGACGTAAAAGCAACACGCTATACTAAATATTTTACGATTCCATTTCATATTCTTTGGTTCTATTCGGTAAAGTCACGTAGGTAAAAAATTAAAAAAATCACGACGTTTCGGCCACAACACAAGCAGCCTTCATCAGGTGAAGGGACCAGCCTGTCTCGAAGACTGCGCTGGAGTGAAACAGAGCCAAGCTCAGACTACGACCTTTAAGCTGTGTGAGAGGGATTAAGGTGCCTCGACAAAGGAATTAGCATAAAAAATAGCATTTGATTGGCGGACTTAGCATGATGAAAGGTGTAGCACGCGACAGTGCACCTTTAAGCTGTGTGAGAGGGATTAAGGTGCCTTGACAAAGGAATTAGCGTAAAAATTAGCATTTGATTGGCGGACTTATCATGATGAAAGGTGTAGCACAGTGATCGGCACCGGCAGTGCACCCGCCTGTGCTGCGAAAGTTTGGGGTACCACTACTTGAAAAAATATACTGCAGCAATGAAAATTAATTTAATGTTTGGTTCGATTTAGAACATCTTTCCAATGGTTGCTTAATTTGAAACCATCTTCTCGGTTGAAATTGTGTCTGTGTTTGTAGATCTGAATTTCCTCGTGAACAAATCTCTGATAAAAACCTGTGGGTTTGCAAAGAACCTTGGTGTCGGAGAAAATTATATCGTGATCACCCACAGCGTTGTAACAGTGATCAGCCACGGCAGAAGAATTCGTTCTGCCGTGTTTCAAATCTGATTTGTGCTCGCGAATTCGGTCAGAGACATGTCGCTTCGTCTCCCCGATATAGCAATCACCGTAGGTACAACTCAATTTGTAAACCCCGGGGTACTGTGAGTCAGGAATGACATCCTTCACGGATGGGATCAGATCACGAATTTTATGTATTGTATTGAACCGGACCTGGATCTTGTGTTTATTTAGAATTTTGGAAATCTTTTTAGTAATGCCTGCTATATATGTTAGTGTGATGGTTTTGACCGGAGTATCAAGTGGTTGTTTCTGTATGGAGGAAGAAACAGCTTGGCGGATGGTATGGTCAGAGTATCCATTCCTTTTGAGGGCCAGGTGTACATGTTTTAATTCACTGGTCAGGTGGTGTTGGTCCGAAATGCAATGAGCCTTATGGTATAAAGATGCGTGCTGAAGAAGGAAAACGAATGCATGTAAATGTAAAACATTACAATTATCTGAGATTGAAAACATCGCTAGACCTGCTGCTGGCGGATGGTTCGTAGGGACGCAGTTATGCAGCCCACCAGTAATTTAATTCGTCACGATTCAGAATTTACAATTTCATTTATTATTTGCTCATGCCTCGTTGTTTTTACCGTCTCCTGTGTACACACGCACACAACAAAAGCTGGGCGCTGGCGGCTACGCTGCTGCACGTGGCTGCTGCACTGTGGAGGCAGCAGCGAGGGTCGGTGGATCACCGCACTTCGATGTTGTGAAACTCCCTTGCCGTGGGCGTCGAGGAGGTGCCATGCCCTGGCTATGCCAGGAGAAGGCGGTAAAGGAAGAATGTGGACTGCATGGGATTGAGTGTTTGCCCCCTTCGCACGCATGGGCGCCACGGTGGTGAGATGTTAACTACCTCGCCTGGTATACAGGAGGTCGTGGATTCGATCCCGACCCAGACGCCTGCTGTATATTTGGAGTTTGCATGTCTCTGTCTCCCCGTGGTCGCGTGGATTTTTTCCGGGTCCTCCGGTTTTTACCTCCTCAGATACAGAATAAACGAGCGTTTTGAGTATTTGACTGCTGTAAATTTCCACAAGATAAGCCACTTCGTTGAGCTATCATTTAGGGCCAGGTCGTTTCTGCAAAAAAAAGAGCTGTATAGCTGAGTGAGCTTCACCTGGTAAACATTTTTTTATTTAGTTATTCTTCAGGTGCTCCGGTTTCCTACCACATTAATTGGCCCACACCACCTCAAACTGTAGAGGACCGCAGAGCTTGGGCAATCATTGGCGCCGACTCGTCGCCTGGCTGCTGCCTTCCCGCTCATCTGTGGTTCCTCCTCGCGCCTTCGAGTTGTTGTCCTCTCTGCGAGAGCGAGCGAGTGATGTGCGGTAGCGGCGTATTGAAATTTGACATTGTTATTATTGACACACACACTAGAGGACGGATAAGGTGGCGTGACCTCACATGCATGACAACTGACCCATCGCCAGACACCGCTCACCATGCGGGCACTCACCACTCACCAGATATCATTCACCTGGCACACACATGATATACTCATCAACCACCACGGACCACTCACCTGATCCGAACCACACACTCCAGGCATTTGCCATTCACTCGCACACAAACTCACACCATTCTCACCTATTCGTCCATAACATTCACAAAAAACACATCTCATTCAGAATCCTGTATCTGTCTCATCGCATAAAACAACAAAATCAATGTTTTTTTTTATCCCATCAGCCCCACGGTCTTCTTGGAGTGCATAATGTCAGCAGCATTAGTTCAAGACAAAGCAAGCTATGGGCTCGCTTCGACATTCAGTGTTTCATCAGCAGTCAGGCTTGCCCCAACCAACGTTGGTGAATCGCAAGATACTAAAGATGCTAATAAGCAAAGACGCCCCACCCCCGATAACTTCAAGATAATGGGTCCGAGTTTTCACGCAAAATGGTATAGTGTACTGTAATGTATTCTGATATAAAGTACACATTACTCAATTGGGATTATACATAGCCACCCCCTACTGTGAAAACTGGCAGGACCCTCCTGAAAAAGAGCCACGAGGCTCACTCAGTGAGGCAGCGGCGGCCCTGGACCCGCTGCTGCCAGCAATCGCCCCCCCCAAACCCCAGGGGCAGATCGAGGCTGAGTTTTTTGGTAAACTGGGAAACATGTTTCCTTATTTTACGTTTAATGTTTTTTTAAAGAGGCATAATTATTCGGGTTGTCCGTCCGTCTGTCCAATCAATCGTCAGAAATGTTGAGAAATTATTTTTTCCTCGAATTTGGCACCCCACTTAACTTGGCGCCCTAGACGACCGCCTAGATAGCCTACATGGATGTGTCGCGCCTGCAGTGAGGCTTTCCTGGGTAAACAAGCCTCATACTGGTAGGAACCTCCTGGTTACACCAGCCCACAGGGGATTATTGTGTCCGTCCGTCCGTCGTGCATCCAAAAATGGGAGGGGTGGGGCTGGGTGGAGAGGGGAGGATGAGGAGGGGAGTGGGGGGAGGGGCTGGATGGGGGGTGGGAGGGGTGGGGCTGGGTGGGGGGTGGGAGGGGTGGGGCTGGGTGTGGAGGGGCTGGTCACCCCGTGGTGCCCTTATAAAACTCAACGTTTAACCTACTCACGTCGGCTTGTGCCCGCCCTCACAGTCGGGCATATTTGCGGAATACACCACGCCGCCGTTGACCCTGGCCACTGACCGAGCAACCCAACGTTCCTACCAGCTCCCTCCGCAGGAATGTGTTAATCATCATGATCACACTTGACACCACTCGCTTGTGGCCGTCTGATGCGTCTCCGCGGCCCAGTAGCGTGTTTAGTCCAGCAGGGGGTGCTGCGGCAATGTTGTTGACGCACGTGTTGGCTTCACGTGCTATGAAGAAGAGCAATTGACCAAATGTCGCGTATTAAAAAATAAAGACTTTTAAGCCCACAGTGTGTTATTTACGAATTGTCGCTGAGTAGCCATTGCACTGGAGCACGTGACTTGTTTTTTTCTTTTATCTAGGTCAAGAGTCATAACATAGGCAATGTGCAATACCATAGCCAGCTGGATTAATACGGTCAAAATGAGTTATCTTTCGACTCTGTACATTGAGAACTACTCAAATTAATGCCGCGAAACCACACCGGCTTATGTGAGCCGATTCATAATCTGCGCCATAACTCACACGTGTCTCCCTTGTTGCCTCTCTCTCCAGAGGCTGTCCCCACTCCTTCCCTTGGCCTCGCCCCTCCACCAGTTGGCCCTGTTCAGCTCCATCCACCACATGAACCACAGATGTTTCTTTAATCTAGTTTAGAGGCTATATGCAGTTGTTATAGGTCATTACCAGTGCCATAGGTTATCGGTTTCTGGTTAAAATCAGCTGGACCTGTGAAATTAAAATTACAGGAAGCCCTCGACTTACGAACACCCGACTTAGGATCACCTGACTTACGAACACCAGCATTTAAGACTCGGCCTAAAATGAGTACCAGTAAACATCGCCATTTGGGAGACAAAGGCGGTCCGCCGTGGTGCTGGCCACCCACCCTCTTGTGTGCCGTGTCGGCCTTCATTGTTGCTCGCAAGCTGCACTCGCCCCAATAGTCTGTTAAAGCTACGTGAGGGATCTTAGTCTGTGTGCATGTGAATGTCCCTTAACAGCTGTGTCGATTATCCCCGAGCACCTAGGTCTACTTAGTCTGAAATGCCTACCTGGTGCGGTGTGTAAACAACTCCACTGGGGAGACAAAGGTGGCCGGGCGTGGTGCTGGCCACCCACCTCCTCGTGTGCCATTCGGTCCTTCAGATGTGCTGCTCGCTAACAGCACTTGCCCCAACAGTCTGTTAAGGCTATAGGGGGATCTTTGTCTTTTGTTTGTGTACGTGAAAGGAAAGTTGGGTCGGGAGCGGTAGTGTAGTCGTTAGCGCGCTGCACTACGAAGCCGGCGACCCGAGTTCGATTCTCGCTCACGGCCAACACCAGTGAGGATTATGTGAATGCGTCCTGGGCCTCCCCTTTGGTCGACTCAGCCTGAAATGAGTACCTGGTGTGGTGTGTAAACATCGCTACTGGGGAGACAAAGGTGGCCGGGCGTGGTACTGGCCACCCACCCACTCGTGTGCCGTGCCGGCCTTCATAGGTGCTCACTAACAGCACTTGCCCCGACAGTCTATGAAGGCTACACGGGGGATCTTTGTCTTTCTCTTTGTATGTCTTTAGAACAGGTTCCCTTCGTAAATCGAGGACTGCCCAAATCCTCGCCGAAGTTTCGCGGGTTCCTGCTGGTATTGATAGGAGTACCGCAATTAAATGTGACCCGCCCGTACTGGACATCTGTAAAGAAGAGCTTCATAGCTCATCGGATTCCTCCAGCCTCAATAAAGATTCTGATTCTGATGTTATGGAATTTATAGTATATTGTTGATGCATTTTTCGTGCATAAGAACAATGAACAAAGAGGCTCTCCACTCGTCAACAATGACCCCGTGTGGCCTGAACAACAACACAAACACGTGTTATTGTTATGGAACAACAACACAAACACATGTTATTGTTATGGAACAACACAAACACGTGTCATTGGTATGGAACAACAACACAAACACGTCTTATTGTTATGGAACAACAACACAAACACGTGTTATTGTTATGGAACAACACAAACACGTGTTATTGTTATGGAACAACAACACAAACACGTGTTATTGTTATGGAACAACACAAACACGTGTTATTGGTATGGAACAACAACACAAACACGTCTTATTGTTATGGAACAACAACACAAACACGTGTTATTGTTATGGAACAACAACACAAACACGTGTTATTGTTCTGGAACAACACAAACACGCTGTTATTGTTATGGAACAACAACACAAAGACGTGTTATTGTTCTAGAACAATAACACAAACACGTGTTATTATTATGGAACAACACAAACACGTGTTATTGTTATGGAACAACAACACAAACACGTGTTATTGTTATGGAACAACAACACAAACACGTGTTATTGTTATGGAACAACAACACAAACACGTGTTGTTATTATTATGGAACAACAACACAAACACGTGTCATTGTTATGGAACAACACAAACACGCTGTTATTGTTATGGAACAACAACACAAACACGTGTTATTGTTATGGAACAACAACACAAGCACGTGTTATTGTTATGGAACAACAACACAAACACGCTGTTATTGTTATGGAACAACAACACAAACACGTGTTATTGTTATGGAACAGCACAAACACGCTGTTATTATGGAACAACACAAACACGTGTTATTGTTATGGAACAACAACACAAACACGTGTTGTTGTTATGGAACAACAACAACAACAACACAAACACGTGTTATTGTTATGGAACAACAACAACACAAACACGTGTTATTGTTATGGAACAAGAACAACAACACAAACACGTGTTATTGTTATGGAACAACAACAACACAAACACGTGTTGTTGTTATGGAACAACAACAACACGAACACGTGTTATTGTTATGTTTCTCTTCAAAAACCAAGAATATGAACAACATCCCCCTCACGCCCCTCCCCCCAATCCCCCGCGCCCCTCCCCCCTACAGTCACAGGCCACGCCCACCGTCGCGTGACGTCACGACCAACTGCCGCCCGATCGTAATGTTACAGTGGAGGCGCCCGGTACAGTAGGTGCGCTCCGAGACTCACCCCAAGACTCACCTCTCTCTGAGACCCTCTCACTCGACTCGCTCTCCCAGCTTCAGTGAAGAACCTTCTCGCCGAGTTGCTGCCGCGACGGTCAAAGCATGGAAACATCTCCGAGGTGAGTGTGAGACGGCACTGGGGAGAGACAAAGACGGCTGTGACATGTGTGCAGTGGGTGAGTGAGACGGCCCTGTACACTACACACGCCGACTGTACTTGTGGCCGAGTCTTCGTCAGATCGGTCGTTGCTTTCATAGGGACAAACATTTATACAAACCGTGAGGGAGACACTTGGACAGAAGGGAGACACGGACACATAGACACAATGTAGGTACACGGGGACACAACATAGACACAGAAGGTAGACACAAGTTGATTTTCTATTGGGAGCGAACACTCCACACCAACACATGGAGACAGGCAATCCCTCCTTCACACACAACTCTCTCCTCCTCATCCGTTGCTCTCTCCTCATCCGTTGCTCTCTCCTCCTCATCCGCTGCTCTCTCCTCATCCGTTGCTCTCTCCTCCTCATCCGTTGCTCTCTCCTCATCCGCTGTTCTCTCATCCGCTGCTCTCTCCTCATCCGTTGCTCTCTCCTCCTCATCCGTTGCTCTCTCCTCATCAGCTGCTCTCTCCTCCTCATCAGCTGCTCTCTCCTCATCCGCTGCTCTCTCCTCATCCGTTGCTCTCTCCTCCTCATCCGCTGCTCTCTCCTCATCCGCTGCTCTCTCCTCCTCATCCCCTGCTCCCCTTCATTCACACCTCCTGTCGACATCCCCTCTCATCCCGACGGCCCCCTCTATCATTTGTGGCTATCTTGCTTCTGAAAACAATCTAATAGCTCAGTAGGCTTTAGCTGGTGGCATGAACCTAGTTGAGTTTCATTTGTACAGTGGTACCCCGGAGATCGAACTTAATTCGTTTCAGAAGGCCATTCCAACACCGATTTGTTCGAACACCGAATTAATTTTCCCCATCAGAATTAATGTAAATGACATTAATTGGTTCCAGACACAAGAAATCTCTCATTATAAAGCAGTTTTTACACGCAGTTTACAGTAATTACATGCATAAAATCATACCAAAAAAACAAGAAACACAATAAATAAATGGAATAAATGAATGAGTATATGGAATAAATTAAGTAAATGAACATTGAACTTCACTTTACCTGTAGTAAGGAGAGTTGATGGCTTGAGTGGAAGGTGGTGAGGAGGAGGAGGAGGTGGTGGTGTCATTGTTTGGAAGGGGAGTCCTGTTTGTCTGGGCAAGCGTCATGCACGCTGCTGGCCATACGCTTCTCAGCCGTACAGGTTCTTTCAAGTCGCGATTGGCCGTTCGACCTCCGAATTTCGTTCGGTTTCCGGGGCAAAAAATGTTGGGAAATGCTAAATATCGTTCGAACACCGATTTGTTCGAGTTCTGGTGCGTTCGATCTCCGAGGTTCTACTGTATATATTTTTGAAGTGAATTGCTTACCTTTCCTGTACTCTGCACTCCTATCGTGTTTTTGTATTGTTGTAACTTTTTGACCAATCCCCAACTAGACATCTGTGAAAAGGGGCCGTCCATAAATTATGTCACGCGATTTTGGCCGATTTTTGACCCCCCCCCCCCTCAATCTTTGTTTTTTTTGGTAAAGTCACGTATAAATATGAAATAATAAAATAACACAATAGCGTACGACGTTTCGGTTGCAACACAAGCAGCCACCACCAGGCACAGAAGAGCTAAATTCACGAGAGAGGGGAAACACACAACCCCTCGTCACACGGCGTCACAAAAAGTCATACCCCCCTCAAATATGACGTCACAAGGCTCTGCCCCCCCCCCAACCATATTTACATTTTGAAAATAAAACATGCTTCAAATCACTTTAAACTATTGTCATTGTTGCACGTATTTAATGTGGCGCTGCACTCTGATGTTGTAGGCGAAAACATGTATTAAAAAGGAGGCGTTTGAAAGCTGAAATTTAGCACAAAATTCACTTGAAAATATTCAACGTCTAAATGAAACTGCAGATGTTCAGAATATTTCTTGAAATTCTC
This sequence comes from Petromyzon marinus, assembly GCF_048934315.1. Lineage (NCBI taxonomy): Eukaryota > Metazoa > Chordata > Hyperoartia > Petromyzontiformes > Petromyzontidae > Petromyzon > Petromyzon marinus. The sequence continues at coordinate 5,003,673 of NC_133690.1, read as the reverse complement.
TTATAATTATAAAAAATTGAAAGTAATTATAACTTTAAAATAGACTTGAAACTTAGTAGTAGAACGAAGCAAAATGGAGAGTATAATTAAAACATTCACATGGATTCCACAGAATGAAAAGCCCTGGTCGAATCATTGGAATAAAAATGTTTAATAACAGTCATTCAAATTTTTTTCTAAATGTATGTTTGTCCATTCTCCCATGGAGAAGCAAAATGCTCCTTCATGGAATAAATAAAAGGTGACCTTAGTCAATTTAAATAATCAAATAGTTAATAATGAAAATTAATCAAAATTAGTGTTGTTATAACAATTATATTTAATTAAGTTTATTTAAAGTTGCGCATTTTGATGTGACGTCACATTTCTCTTACCCCCCCTCGTCACACATCGTCACACATCGTCACAAATGTCTGACCCCCCTCCCCCCCCTCTGTGCGTGACATTATTTATGGACGGCCCCAAAATAGCTTCATACCTAATCGGATTCCTCCAATATTAATAAAGATTCTGATTTCACTTGACTCGAGTTTGAATGCAAAGTGACAGAAGCTCGTGACTGTTGGCGCGACGGCTGCGAGCATCTGTGACCCCAAATTACGCTCCGTCTGCCTTTGCAGACAAGTGGATATTGATCACATTCCGACCGCGACGCGTTACAACCTGTCGCCCGACGACGGCCTGCTGGAGAAGGAGGAGAGCAGCCTGTTCTGCTGCGGCGTTTTTAGTGGGAAGGGGTCGCGTCGGTCGGCGGCGGACAAAGCCCTCTTCAAGGCTCAAGGAAAGCTCGCCAAAACCCAGGTGAGGGCGCGCCAAGTCCTGCAGCAGCTGTGGCGGGACGCCGCCGCGGTCGATGCCGCCAAGAAGCGGAAGGAGGAGGAGGAGAAGGAGAAGAAGAAGGGGAGCATGGAAGATGTCAAGAAGGCGCTCAGCAGATGGAGGTGCACGATGGACTTGCCTGTCAAGGGTAGGAGACCAGGTGAGGGGATTGAGCTCGGCATGGCTGCGAGGGATGGGGGGGGGGCACGCGGTGAGAGACTCGCCCGGTCTAAGGTGTTGCTAAACACGTGATGTTGATTCTAAATGTGGAGGGAAAAACCAGAGGACCGTGAGAAAAATATACGTGACCACAGGGAGAGAGACGTGCAAATTCCCAATATACAGCAGGTGTCAGGGTTGGGATCGAACTCTTCACCACCTGTATACCAGGTGAGATAGTTAACATCTCGGTACCGTGGCACCCTTAAAGGTAAGACGTGTTGAAGCAGTGCCTTTAATGCGGACAGAGGCTCTCGTCCAAACGGCTTTGAAAGTAGTTCTGCGATGCCACCTTCTCGGGCGCTGCGAGTGCGCGTGAGTCACGAGGGGGGGGTCCTTCTGTCGCAGAAACAACCGCCCCGCGAGGGATAGACCGGGATAAGCTGTTCGAGCTCGTGGATGAGGCGATGAGCTTCCTCCCCGTCCCCACTGTGGACGCGCTGCTCTTCGAGAGAAACAGCAACAGTGTGAGAACGAGCCTCGCCAGCATCAGCATGTGCCTCAGCAGTGGTCGCAGCATCTACAAAAGCAACAGCAGCAGCGGCGCCAGGAGCGAAGGAAGCAGTGGCTACCTGCCACAGTCCGAGTCTGACATGTTGACGGACTCCACGCCCATCGATACGGATGATGATGGCCTCCTCTACGACGACCCTTGTGCCCCTCCGCCTCTCAAGATGGTGAATATATCTCTCTGTATCTCTTGCAGTAGTGTTTCTCAAACTTTTTTGTCCCTCCAACCACTAGGCCGATATAAAGATTTTCGCGGACTGCACAGCTTCCCCTTCTGACAAAGAAGGGCCATTGCCCGAAACGTCGCCGATTACACATACAGTGAGGGAAAAAAGTATTTGATCCCCTGCTGATTTTGTACGTTTGCCCACTGACAAAGAAATTATCAGTCTATAATTTTAATGGTAGGTTTATTTGAACAGTGAGAGACAGAATAACAAAAAATCCAGAAAAACGCATGTCAAAAATGTTATAAATTGATTTGCATTTTAATGAGGGAAATAAGTATTTGACCCTTCTGCTGCTGACTCACTCACACATCATACACTGGGAGTGTCGTGCTGCCAGCTATGGCTGCAGTTTTTTGTCGTCCGTGTTATATATGTCGTTTATTGTTAAATTTAAAATCACAGTTCCTATGATTACTGTTGTTACATTGTTTTCTTAGCTTTATTTTGGTGATTCGAAAACATGGTTAATCCAAATTGTCTCATGGTTGTTGTTGGCTTGCACCACATTGATTTTTGCACACAGCGTTTTAATACGTTTTTTTTGTGTGGAATATTTGCTGGTTTATTCCAGAATGTTTCTGTTACGCGTTGTCGCTTTAAGATGTTCTGTGTTCAAATTTTGTTTGTTGCGGTTGCACCCGACTTAAGAGTCGCATGGCTCACAGGGCTATACCTAATAAATGAAACTTGAACTTGAAACTTGAGTACTTGGTGGCAAAACCCTTGTTGGCAATCACAGAGGTCAGACGTTTCTTGTAGTTGGCCACCAGGTTTGCACACATCTCAAGAGGGATTTTGTCCCACTCCTCTTTGCAGATCTTCTCTAAGTCATTAAGGTTTCGAGGCTGACGTTTGGCAACTCGAACCTTCAGCTCCCTCCACAGATTTTCTATGGGATTAAGGTCTGGAGACTGGCTAGGCCACTCCAGGACCTTAATGTGCTTCTTCTTGAGCCACTCCTTTGTTGCCTTGGCCGTGTGTTTTGGGTCATTGTCATGCTGGAATACCCATCCATGACCCATTTTCAATGCCCTGGCTGAGGGAAGGAGGTTCTCACTCAAGATTTGACGGTACATGGCCCCGTCCATCGTCCCTTTGATGCGGTGAAGTTGTCCTGTCCCCTTAGCAGAAAAACACCCCCAAAGCATAATGTTTCCACCTCCATGCTTGACGGTGGGGATGGTGTTATTGGGGTCATAGGCAGCATTCCTCCTCCTCCAAACATGGCGAGTTGAGTTGATGCCAAAGAGCTCCATTTTGTACTCATCTGACCACAACACTTTCACCCAGTTGTCCTTTGAATCATTCAGATGTTAATTGTGCTCCTAATCTCAGCTCGTTACCTGTATAAAAGACACCTGGGAGCCAGAAATTTTTCTCATTGAAAGGGGATAAAATACTTATTTCCCTCATTAAAATACCAATCAATTTATAACATTTTTGACATGCGTTTTCTGCTTTTTTTGTTGTTGCTATTCTGTCTCTCACTGTTCAACTAAACCTACCATTAAAATTATAGACTGATCATTTCTTTGTCAGTGGGCAAATGTACAAAACCAGCAGGGGATCAAATACTTTTTTCCCTCACTGTATATGTATTTTATGTTTTTTTTATTTCAAGGCCACAGTATCGTTGATGAGTGTGAGTTAATTTTTCTTCTCAAGAGCAGCGCGCTATCCACTACACTACTGCTCCGCACGTACATGCACACGCGTACAAGTACCAACATATGCGTACACACACATGCAATGACAGCCATGCTAAGGTGTTCGCTGTAAAGCCCAGAGCATGGGTTTAGGATGTGCGAGCGAATCGCTCGTTTGCCTCGGGCGTTCTCGACGAGCTGATGTTCATGGCGGTCTCCTTCACAGGTCTCCCAGCCCCGGGGGGGAAATGTTTCCCCAATGTATGACAACCAACACCCACCGGGGTTCGTGCAGCAGAAGGACGGTCACAGGTGAGACGCACGCGCGCATACACACAAACGAACGCACGGTCACGAGAGCATCGCCGTTCACACCCGGCGCCACATCCCGTCCAGGCACGGACACGGACCTCTTTCTGTCTCACCCCCGTGCCGTGCCCCCCCTGCGCTGACTCAGCTTGCGTGTGCCAGGTGGGAAAGATGGGAGGGGCGGGTACCAACGGACTGCGCGGCTTAACGCTTGTTTTCTTCCGCAGGTTTATCAACGTTGCACCTTGCAACGAGCGTCCGCCCCACCCCGACCTCGCCGCCTGCGAGATGTGAGATAGAGTGTGCTGCTGGCTCGGCACCTCCTGTTCTTCCGCTGGGGACCTCTGGGAGATGGCTTCGTAAATATAAATCTGTCGTTAAACCCGCCACCACCCGACAAAGGTTTATCACGTAAACAGAACATGGCAATTTGTTACTAGTACAGCATACCAGTGTGTTGGAGAGCAAATCCACATTTACAATCTGAGTACGACGTTTCAGCAGTTATTACAACTAGCTTCATCATCATGAAGCTTCCACCTGTTTTGTTGATGACGTCACTTGTGAGCGCTTCTTGTGCGAAGGGGGAGGGGATTAATGAATGCATATACATTTTAATGGGTATCCATTGCGTGTTGCGTCATATATATATGTGGTAATTATCAAGGTACATTATGCATGCACATTATGTATGCACATTGTTCTTGAACCGCCTGTGGTTTGCGAGCAATCAATGAGTACCTGTTATTGTCTGTGTACACGTAATCCCCTTTTATGTATGGTGACCTGTATGGGCATGCATTTAAACAATATATTATCTGATGATTCGCTTCTTAGCAGCACTAAGCCTGTAGCTATCGGAATGGTTACAATTATTTTTTATAAATTTCGATAGATTCTTTAATTAGTCTTGGCCGGTAGTAACTAGTTTTGCACAGACCTTCGAAATTATCAGAATCACTTGAGTGTCATTGTTGCATGCGTATTCTGCCACTGCTGACAGTTGCATTTGGGAGTTTTTGATATTGATTTGGTGTTCTTTTGGTCATGCTGATCATTCGTCATGTCTGCCCAATATAGCATTTGCCACAAGTGCAATTAATCCGTTGCACACCTGCTGGTGATAGCTTCGGTAATACATACTCTTTGGTTCTTTCGGTAAAGTCACGGAGTTAGAAATAAAATGAAACAAATCACGACGTTTCGGGCGCAACACAAGCGTCCGTCATCAGGTGGGACAACCACAGCAAGAAAAAAATTGCTGAAGTGGGCGAGAGAGCTGCCGTGGCAAGCGGATATATAGGTAATAAAGGGGGAGGAGCAAGGGGGGAGAGAGAGGGTGGGGGGTGGTGTGAAGTAGGGGGAGGGGGGCGCTGCGTGAGCGCTCTGGGTAGAGAGAACGTGAGGCAGGGGGGGGAAGTGGGCGGGGCTGGAAGTGGGAGGCTGGGAAAGCCGGGAAAGCTGAGGATGCGGGGAGAAATTAATTCAGAAAAATAGGCTAGTACCCGGCAGATACGATGGAAATAACCATAAACAGTTAAGGTTTTACCTGGTTAATAACATCCTTCCAATGATTGCTCAATTTGTATCCATCTTTTCGGTTGAAGTTATGTCTGTTTATATATCTGGATGGATTCATGAACAAACTTTTAATAGTACCCGGAAGGTTTGCACAGTACCTTGGTCTTGGAAAAAACAATATCATGCGAGCCCACAATGGTATAACAATGGTAAGCCACGGCAGAGGGATTGGTTGTGCCGTGTTTCAGATCTGCCTTGTGTTCGCGAACACGGTCCGACACATGTCGTTTCGTTTGCCCAATGTAACCGCTACCGCAGGTACAACTTAGTTTGTAAACTCCAGGATATTGCATGTCAGGAATGACATCTTTCACAGATGGGATAAGATCACGGATTTTGTGTACTGTATTGAATCGGATTTGGATCTTGTGTTTGTTTAAGATTTTGAAAATCTTTTTGGGAACACCTGCTATGTATGGTAACGTGATGGTTTTGATCGGCTTCTCAGGGGGTTGTTTCTCCATGGTTGGAGAAACAGCTTTGCGAATAATGCGGTCCGAGCACCCATTCATCTTGGGGGCCTGGTGTACGTGTTTCAGTTCACTGGCTAGGTGGTGTTGGTCGGAAATGCAGTGGGCCCCATGGTGTAGTGTTTTGACGAGGGAATTATTCTGTGCCGGATGATAGTCGGAATCAGGTTTCAAATAGGAATCTGTGTGGGTGGCTTTCCTGTAGATAGTGTCCCAACGAGCCGTCAGGTCTCTTCTCAAACAAAACATCCAGGAATGGTAGCTTACCATCCTTCTCCACTTCCGTGGTGAATTTGATGGATGGGTGTATGGAATTGATGTGGTTGAGAAATTGGTTCAATGCTGGCAGGCCATGTGGCCCAATCACGAGAGTGTCACCTGCATATCTCTTCCACAAGGAAAGACGTAGGGTGGATGTCTGGATGGTATCTGTTTCAAATTTATCCATGAAAACATTCGCTATCACTGATGATAAGGGGGAACCCATGGGTGTACCTTCATTTTTTGTAGAAAGTACCATTCCAGGTGAAGTAAGTGTTGGTAAGGCAGGGCTTAACCAGAGTAGGTACATCAGTATTCAGTTCATGTTGGACTTAGTCTTCAATTATTGCTAAGGTGTCAGGTACAGGAACCTTGGTGAACAGAGAAACTACATCAAAGCTGACCAGCAAATCATCTGCGGACAGTGAAATGCCCTTGATTAGAGAGACCAAGTGAGTTGAGTTATGAACTGCTGAGGTAGTCTTGCCCGTGAAAGGAAGCAAGGTATCAGACAGAAAACGGGCCAGTTTGTAGGTAGGTGAGTTGATAGTGGAAACGATGGTCCGAAGTGGAGTACCTTCTTTATGGATTTTTGGAAGACCATAGAATCTGGGTGGTCTAGCAAATGTTTTCTTGCTGTGGTTGTCCCACCTGATTACGGATGCTTGTGTTGCGCCCAAAACGTCGTAATTTGTTTTATTTTATTTCTAACTACGTGACTTTACCGAAAGAACCAACGAGTATGTATTCCTGCAGTCACGAAAGCTTCAAATCAAGATTCAGTAATACATCTTTAGTACCAGACATTCGTTTTTGTATTTTGTGTACTGCGCTAAATCTGATTCGGATGTTTTGTTTTTCAAAAAATCTGGCTAGTATATGTATGGTAGTTTAGTAGTTTGAATTGCTTGGTCAGTTTCAACTCGTGTTATGAATTAAAACTATTCAAAAATACCGTACATTGTGGGAGTAATGGATAAACTAGTGACATTTTTGGAAAAACAAAACATCCGAGTCAGATTTGGCATGGTACATAAAATACATAAACTAATATCTGATACTGAAGATTTATTAACGAAGCAATCAACAGAAGGTGTGTAACCGATGAATTGCACTTGTGCCAAATGCTATGTTGAGCAGACAGGACGAATGATCAGCACGAGACTAAAAGAACACCGAATAAATATGAAATACTCCCAAATACAACTGTCAGCAGTGGCAGAACACGCATGCCAACAAGGACACTCAATTGATTCTGATAATTTTTACATTCTCTGCAAAACTAGTTACTACTGGCCATGATTAATTAGAGAATCTATCGAAATGGAGATCAATACAAATAATCTTAACCATTCGGATAGCTACAGAATTAGTGCTGCTCAGAAGTGAATCTTCATAAAATTGTTTAAATGCATGCCTTACAGGTCACCATACATAAATGGGGATCACCTGTATGCAGACAATAACAGGTACTGTTATTTTATTGCACTCAAACAACAGGAGGTACAAGAATAATGTGCATACATAATGTATGTTGATTAACATATCAATAACCCAACCGGCAATGGATAACCATTGTTATTCATATGCATACATTCATCCACCCCCTCCCCCTCCGCACAAGAAGGTCCCACAAGTGACGTCATCACATATATCCCTCTTTAAGAAATGAAACAGGAGAATTTGTACACAAATCTGGCTGTCGCCTGATGAAGCTATTTGTAATTACTGGCCAAACGTCATATTCAGATTGTAAATGTTGTGGATTTGCTCTCCAACACACCGGTGTGCTGTACTTGTAATGAATTGGCATTTTCTGTTTACGTGACAAACCTTACTGTGGCGGGTAGTGGTATGTTGCATGACACATTAATATTTACGCAATCTAACTTAACAGGTCCCTGCAGGGTGGGCTGGTAGGAACATTGGAATTTTGCGCAATTTTATTACACCCAACAGCACGAGATTTCACTTAAAGTATTGAAAGGGGACGGACGGACGGACACATTAATCTAGTGCAGGCTGGTACACTCAGTTTACAACTTCGTTCCTACCAGTATAAGTCAATGTTCAAGATAAGTAGATGTTTAAGATAAGTCAATGATTAAGATAAATCAATGTTTAAGATAAGTAAATGTTTAAAATAAATCGATGTTTAAGATAAGTAGATGTTTAAGATAAGTCAATGATTAAGATAAGTCGATGTTTAAGATAAGTCAATGTTCAAGATAAGTAAATGTTTTTAGATAAGTCGATGTTTAAGACAAGTCGATGTTTAAGATAAGTCAATGTTGAAGATAAGTCGATGTTGAAGATAAATCGATGTTTAAGATAAGTAGATGTTTAAGATAAGTCAATGATTAAGATAAATCGATGTTTAAGATAAGTCAATGTTTAAGATAAGTGGATGTTTAAGATAAGTTGATGTTTAAGTAAATGTTTAAGATAAGTCGATGTTTAAGATAAGTAAATGTTTAAGATAAGTCGATGTTTAACATAAGTCGATGTTGAAGATAAGTCGATGTTTAACATAAGTCGATGTTGAAGATAAGTCGATGTTTAACATAAGTCGATGTTTAAGATAAGTAAATGTTTAAGATAAGTGGATGTTTAAGATAAGTTGATGTTTAAGTAAATGTTTAAGATAAGTCGATGTGTAAGATAAGTAAATGTTTAAGATAAGTCGATGTTTAAGATAAGTAAATGTTGAAGATAAGTCGATGTTTAACATAAGTCGATGTTTAAGATAAGTAAATGTTTAAGATAAGTGGATGTTTAAGATAAGTTGATGTTTAAGTAAATGTTTAAGATAAGTCGATGTGTAAGATAAGTAAATGTTTAAGATAAGTCGATGTTTAACATAAGTCGATGTTTAAGATAAATCGATGTTTAAAATAAGTCTATGTTTATGATAAGTCGATGTTTAAGATAAGTCGATGTTTAAGATAAGTCGATGTTTAAGTGGATGTTTAAGTGGATGTTTAAGATAAGTAAATGTTTAAGATAAGTCTATGTTTAAGATAAGTAAATGTTTAAAATAAGTCGATGTTTAAGATAAGTCGATGTTTAAGATAAGTAAATGTTTAAGATAAGTAAATGTTTAAGATAAGTAAATGTTTAAGATAAGTAAATGTTTAAGATAAGTAAATGTTTAAGATAAGTAAATGTTTAAGATAAGTAAATGTTTAAGATAAGTAAATGTTTAAGATAAGTAAATGTTTAAGATAAGTAAATGTTTAAGATAAGTCGATGTTTAAGATAAGTCGATGTTTAAGATAAGTCGATGTTTAAGATAAGTCGATGTTTAAGATAAGTCGATGTTTAAGTAAATGTTTAAGATAAGTCGATGTTTAAGATAAGTAAATGTTTAAGAACAGCACGAGATTTCACTTCGTTAAAGTATTGAAAGGGGACGGACGGACACATTAATCTATTGCAGGCTGGTACACTCAGTTTACAACTTCGTTCCTACCAGTATAAAACCTATATTATGTATTACCAACTGTGAATAAATTGTCTTGATAATTCACATTGACTCGACTTCGTTTGTTTGTATGTATGTTGAATTTCTTTCGCATCGCCAACCGTGCTAATTAGAATAGCAATTTGCATTGCTATTTCGATTTAAAGCTTTCGTGACTGCAATGATTCATCTTCTTTGGTTCTTTCGGTAAAGTCACGTAGAATGAGAATAAAATAAGAAATTTATAAAATAAAATAACACAATAATATTCTCACGACGTTTCGGCCACAACACAAGCAGCCTTCATCAGGAGAAGGGACGAGACTGTCTGGTAGGACAGCGCTGGAGTGAAAGAGCCACGTTCAGATCACGACCTTTAAGCTGTGTGAGAGGAAACAAAGCGCCTTGACAAAGGAATTAGCATATAATTTAGCATTGAAATGGCTGAGTGATTAGCTTGTGACTGGTCACAGAAATAGCTATGTTAAAAGTTAAAGCATACACATCCGCAGAGGCACCCCTTGACAAAGGAATTAGCATAGAATTTAGCATTGAAATAGCTACACATCCGCAGAGGCACCCCTTGACAAAGGAATTAGCATAGAATTTGGCATTGAAATAGCTGAGTGATTAGCTTGTAACTGGTCACAGAAATAGCTACGTTGAAGTCAGAGCATACACATTCACCGAGGCACTCAGTACAAATCAAACAGGAGAATTTAGCATTGAAATAACTAGGCGAATTTAGCATTGAAATAACTGAGTGATTAGCTAGTGACTGGTCACAGAAATGACTATGTTGAAGTCAAGGCCTACACATCTGAGCTATTCACAGTACTATATAGTGAACCAATAAAAAACTAAAATATAAATTACCTTAATGTTATCAATAAACTCTATATTCTCCAATCAGCTAAGCTACCAACAATAAGTCGTTATATATCACAATGCTATATGGCGAAAAAATGGGTGGATTCTTACCCTCAACTTTAGAGGCACCCCTTTGTCAAGGGGTGCCTCTGCGGATGTGTATGCTTTAACTTTTAACATAGCTATTTCTGTGACCAGTCACAAGCTAATCACTCAGCCATTTCAATGCTAAATTATATGCTAATTCCTTTGTCAAGGCGCTTTGTTTCCTCTCACACAGCTTAAAGGTCGTGATATGAACGTGGCTCTTTCACTCCAGCGCTGTCCTACCAGACAGTCTCGTCCCTTCACCTGATGAAGGCCGCTTGTGTTGTGGCCGAAACGTCCTGAGAATATTATTGTGTTATTTTATTTTATCAATTTATTATTTTATTCTCATTCTACGTGACTTTACCGAAAGAACCAAATAAGTTGCATTGCTATTCTTTTTGCATTGCTACTCAGGCCCTAGGGGCTTCTCTGCTGCATCATCACGGCACCAACCCAGTCACTCTTGCACATTTGACTCATTCTGGGCATTTTTATCATCAAGTTTATAAATGACGGTGACTTTGTTGGACATTTTTAAGAGGAGGGTAAGCTTAGGAATTTCGAGAGTTTGAGAGAGTGTGGGGGGAGGGATCACAAGGTAGTTACCGGTAACATGAAATAGAAATCACTTTTATTGAACAACACGAATAAACGGAAGTGATTGAAAAATGAGTCGCCTTGGATTTTCCTTGAAAGTGAAATTGAAAAGCTATTTGATCAAAAAGGCCCACGTGAATTTGAGTGGGAAAAATGTTATACATCACGAACGGGTTAAACACGGTAAAATGTTTGACACCAGCAGCTCACAGGCAAGAGGCAAATTGACCTCTTGCAACGGGGCTCATTAACAATTTTATACTTGGCGCCATCGCACAGTCTGAGTGGCTGCTTGCTGAGTGTTACGTCACGTATGCATGCCCTGTAAACGTGAAGATACAAACTTCCGATGAATAAAGGTGAGACCCTATCTATGAAATAATTAATAATCCTGTGCTGCAAAAAAGCGACGTTATTTATCAACTCGCCGTCATAACACTTTACGGCCAGTCCCCGCTTCACGAACAGGCTGCGTGCCTGAGGCCCGTTCATTTATCCAACTCATTTGTAAGTTGACACTCAGTGGACGAAAGCCCCACTTATGACAACACGGAGATAACATTCCGTGAGAAAAAAACAACTTTCAGTAACAGCTTGAAAACACCGACTCGCACTGGCGAAACGAACCACCCAACTCTTTGGTCTGGCGGATCCAGCTGTAATGAGTCCTAACATCACCGCTGAGAGTGTGTGTTGAGTGTACGTGTGAGCGTATGTATAAAGTGAGGGAAAAAAGTATTTGATCCCCTGCTGATTTTGTACGTTTGCCCACTGACAAAGAAATGATCAGTCTATAATTTTAATGGTAGGTTTAGTTGAACAGTGAGAGACAGAATAACAACAAAAAAATCCAGAAAAACGCATGTCAAAAATGTTATAAATTGATTTGCATTTTATCGAGGGAAATAAGTATTTGACCCCCTCTCAATCAGAAAGATTTCTGGCGCCTAGGTGTCTTTTACACAGGTAACGAGCTGATATTAGGAGCACACTCTTAAAGGGAGTGCTCCTAATCTCAGCTTGTTACCTGTATAAAAGACACCTGTCCACAAGCAATCAATCAGATTCCAAATTCTCCACCATGGCCAAGACCAAAGAGCTCTCCAAGGATGTCAGGGACAAGATTGTAGACCTACACAAGGCTGGAATGGGCTACAAGACCATTGCCAAGCAGCTTGGTGAGAAGGTGACAACAGTTGGTGCGATTATTCGCAAATGGAAGAAACACAAAATAACTGTCAATCTCCTTCGGCCTGGGGCTCCATGCAAGATCTCACCTCGTGGAGTTGCAATGATCATGAGAACGGTGAGTAATCAGCCCAGAACTACACGGGAGAATCTTGTCAATGATCTCAAGGCAGCTGGGACCATAGTCATCAAGAAAACAATTGCCGTGAAGGACTGAAATCCTGCAGCGCCCGCAAGGTCCCCCTGCTCAAGAAAGCACATATACATGCCCGTCTGAAGTTTGCCAATAAACATCTGAATGATTCAGAGGACAACTGGGTGAAAGTGTTGTGGTCAGATGAGACCAAAATGGAGCTCTTTGGCATCAACTCAACTCGCCGTGTTTGGAGGAGGAGGAATGCTGCCTATGACCCCAAGAACACCATCCCCACCGTCAAACATGGAGGTAAAAACATTATGCTTTGGGGGTGTTTTTCTGCTAAGGGGACAAGACAACTTCACCGCATCAAAGGGACGATGGACGGGGCCATGTACCGTCAAATTTTGGGTGAGAACCTCCTTCCCTCAGCCAGGGCATTGAAAATGGGTCGTGGATGGGTATTCCCGCATGACAATGACCCAAAACACACGGCCAAGGCAACAAATGAGTGGCTCAAGAAGAAGCACATTAAGGTCCTGGAGTGTCCTAGCCAGTCTCCAGACCTTAATCCCATAGAAAATCTGTGGAGGGAGCTGAAGGTTCGAGTTGCCAAACGTCAGCCTCGAAACCTTAATGACTTGGAGTAGATCTGCAAAGAGGAGCGGGACAAAATCCCTCTTGAGATGTGTGCAAACCTGGTGGCCAACTACAAGAAACGTCTGACCTCTGTGATTGCCAACAAGGGTTTTGCCACCAAGTACTAAGTCATGTTTTGCAGAGGGCTCAAATACTTATTTCCCTCATTAAAATGCAAATCAATTTATAAGATTTTTGACATGCGTTTTTCTGGATTTTGTTGTTGTTATTCTGTCTCTCACTGTTCAAATAAACCTACCATTAAAATTATAGACTGATCATTTATTTGTCAGTGGGCAAACGTACAAAATAAGCAGGGGATCAAATGCTTTTTTCCCTCTGTATGTGGGACAGGGATGTTCTCCAGCTCCCACATTATTGAGTTAATCTTCTATATGAATAAAAATTCAAATGCTCGTTTGTTCAAAATCTTAAATCTCCGAATGTTCTTCACCGATTGCTTTGAAATTTTGACACAACGTTGCATTCGAATACACACATGTTTTAATATACCTACTATGTTTTTATATACCTACTATTATATAGATGTCACAACTGTGACAGGTAAAAATATACTCATTGGCTTTTTCGGTAAAAATATGCTTTTTTTGAATAACAGCGCCATCTGTTGGACGTAAAAGCAACACACGCTATACTAAATATTTTACGATTCCATTTCATATTCTTTGGTTCTATTCGGTAAAGTCACGTAGGGAAAAAAATAAAACAACAAAAATCACGACGTTTCGGCCACAACACAAGCGGCCTTCATCAGGTGAAGGGACCAGCCTGTCTCGAAGACTGCGCTGTAGTGAAACAGAGCCAAGCTCAGACTACGACCTTTAAGCTGTGTGAGAGGGATCAAGGTGCCTCGACAAAGGAATTAGCGTAAAAAATAGCATTTGATTGGTGGACTTATCATGATGAAAGGTGTAGCACAGTGATCGGCACCGGCAGTGCACCCGCCTGTGCTGCGAAAGTTTGGGGTACCACTACTTGAAAAAATATACTGCACCTATGAAAATTAGTTTAATGTTTGGTTCTATTTAGAACATCTTTCCAATGGTTGCTTAATTTGAAACCATCTTCTCGGGTTGAAATTGTGTTTGTGTTTGTAGATCTGAATTGCCTCGTGAACAAATCTCTGATAAAAAAAAAAAACCTGTGGGTTTGCAAAGAACCTTGGTGTCGGAGAAAATTATATCGTGATCACCCACAGCGTTGTAACAGTGATCAGCCACGACAGAAGAATTCGTTCTGCCGTGTTTCAAATCTGATTTGTGCTCGCGAATTCGGACAGAGACATGTCGCTTCGTCTCCCCAATATAGCAATCACCGCAGGTACAACTCAGTTTGTAAACCCCGGGGTACTATGAGTCAGGAATGACATCCTTCACGGATGGGATCAGATCACGAATTTTATGTACTGTATTGAAACGGACCTAGATCTTGTGTTTATTTAGAATTTTGGAAATCTTTTTAGTAACGCATGCAATATATGGTAGTGTGATGGTTTTGACCAGAGTATCAAGTGGTTGTTTCTGTATGGAGGGAGAAACAGCTTGGCGGATGGAACGGTCATAGTATCCATTCCTCTTGAGGGCCAGGTGTACATGTTTTAATTCACTGGTCAGGTGGTGTTGGTCCGAAATGCAATGAGCCCTATGGTATAAAGTTGCGTGCAGAAGAAGGAATACGAATGCATGGAAATGTACAACATTACAATTATCTGAGATTGAAAACATCGCTAGACCTCTATTTAAAGCTTCCGTGACTGCAAGGATTCATCTTTTTTGGTTCTTTCGGTAAAGTCACGTAGAATGAGAATAAAATAATACATTGATAAAATAAAATAACACAATAATATTCTCACAACGATTCGGCCACAACACAAGCGGCCTTTATCAGGTGAAGGGACGAGACTGTCTGGAGGACAGCGCTGGAGTGAAAAAGCCACGCTCAGATCGCGACCTTTAAGCTGTGTGAGAAGAAACAATGCGCCTTGACAAAGGAATTAGCATAGAATTTAACATTGAAATGGCTGAGTGATTAGCTTGTGACTGGTCACAGAAATGGCTATGTTAAAGTTAAAGCATACACATCCGCAGAGGCACCCCTTGACAAAGGAATTAGCATAGAATTTTGCATTGAAATAGCTAAGTTAAAGCATACACATCCGCAGAGGCACCCCTTGACAAAGGAATTAGCATAGAATTTAGGATTGAAATAGCTGAGTGATTAGCTTGTAACTGGTCACAGAAATAGCTATGTTAAAGTCAGAGCATATACATTCACACAGGCACCTAGTACAAATCAAACAGGAGAATTTAGCATTGAAATAACTAGGCAAATTCTGAGATAAGAGCGAAGCTAGTTCTAGCTAGAATTCGTTTTGCATTGAGAGAAGTTGCAGCAGCAGAGGTTAGTCTAAATGCGGTTGGTATTACCTTAGAGTCGCGGCATCTCTTCAGAAAGGTGAGAGACTCGATTAGTTGAGCCTTCTTATCCCGGAGTCTGTTGAATGATCTTAAGGTTTTGTGGAATCCCTCCCCTCCCTCTGTATGTGGGACAGGGATGTTCTCCAGCTCCCACATTATTGAGTTAATCTTCTATATGAATAAAAATTAAAATGCTCGTTTGTTCAAAATCTTAAATCTCCGAATGTTCTTCACCGATTGCTTTGAAATTTTGACACAACGTTGCATTCGAATACATGCATGTTTTTTATATACCTACTATGTTTTTATATACCTACTATTATATAGATGTCACACCTGTGACAGGTAAAAATATACTCATTGGCTTTTTCGGTAAAAATATGCTTTTTTTGAATAACAGCGCCATCTGTTGGACGTAAAAGCAACACGCTATACTAAATATTTTACGATTCCATTTCATATTCTTTGGTTCTATTCGGTAAAGTCACGTAGGTAAAAAAATAAAACAACAAAAATCACGACGTTTCGGCCACAACACAAGCGGCCTGCATCAGGTGAAGGGACCAGTCTGTCTCGAAGACTGCGCTGGAGTGAAACAGATCCAAGCTCAGACTACGACCTTTAAGCTGTGTGAGAGGGATTAAGGTGCCTCGACAAAGGAATTAGCATAAAAAATAGCATTTGATTGGCGGACTTAGCATGATGAAAGGTGTAGCACGCGGCAGTGCACCTTTAAGCTGTGTGAGAGGGATTAAGGTGCCTTGACAGAGGAATTAACGTAAAAATTAGCATTTGATTGGTGGACTTATCATGATGAAAGGTGTAGCACAGTGATCGGCACCGGCAGTGCACCCGCCTGTGCTGCGAAAGTTTGGGGTACCACTACTTGAAAAAATATACTGCACCAATGAAAATTAGTTTAATGTTTGGTTCGATTTAGAACATCTTTACAATGGTTGCTTAATTTGAAACCATCTTCTCGGTTGAAATTGTGTCTGTGTTTGTAAATCGGAATTGCCTCGTGAACAAATCTCTGATAAAAACCTGTGGGTTTGCAAAGAACCTTGGTGTCGGAGAAAATTATATCGTGATCACCCACAGCGTTGTAACAGTGATCAGCCACGGCAGAAGAATTCGTACTGCCGTGTTTCAAATCTGATTTGTGCTCGCGAATTCGGTCAGAGACATGTCGCTTCGTCTCCCCGATATAGCAATCACCGCAGGTACAACTCAATTTGTAAACCTCGGGGTACTGTAAGTCAGGAATGACATCCTTCACGGATGGGATCAGATGACGAATTTTGTGTACTGTATTGAAACGGACCTGGATCTTGTGTTTATTTACAATTTTGGAAATCTTTTTAGTAACGCTTGCTATATACGGTAGTGCGATGGTTTTGACTGGAGTATCAAGTGGTTGTTTCTGTATGGAGGGAGAAACAGCTTGGCGGATGGAACGGTCATAGTATCCATTCCTCTTGAGGGCCAGGTGTACATGTTTTAATTCACTGGTCAGGTGGTGTTGGTCCGAAATGCAATGAGCCCTATGGTATAAAGTTGCGTGCAGAAGAAGGAATACGAATGCATGGAAATGTACAACATTACAATTATCTGAGATTGAAAACATCGCTAGACCTCTATTTAAAGCTTCCGTGACTGCAAGGATTCATCTTTTTTGGTTCTTTCGGTAAAGTCACGTAGAATGAGAATAAAATAATACATTGATAAAATAAAATAACACAATAATATTCTCACAACGATTCGGCCACAACACAAGCGGCCTTTATCAGGTGAAGGGACGAGACTGTCTGGAGGACAGCGCTGGAGTGAAAAAGCCACGCTCAGATCGCGACCTTTAAGCTGTGTGAGAAGAAACAATGCGCCTTGACAAAGGAATTAGCATAGAATTTAACATTGAAATGGCTGAGTGATTAGCTTGTGACTGGTCACAGAAATGGCTATGTTAAAGTTAAAGCATACACATCCGCAGAGGCACCCCTTGACAAAGGAATTAGCATAGAATTTTGCATTGAAATAGCTAAGTTAAAGCATACACATCCGCAGAGGCACCCCTTGACAAAGGAATTAGCATAGAATTTAGGATTGAAATAGCTGAGTGATTAGCTTGTAACTGGTCACAGAAATAGCTATGTTAAAGTCAGAGCATATACATTCACACAGGCACCTAGTACAAATCAAACAGGAGAATTTAGCATTGAAATAACTAGGCAAATTCTGAGATAAGAGCGAAGCTAGTTCTAGCTAGAATTCGTTTTGCATTGAGAGAAGTTGCAGCAGCAGAGGTTAGTCTAAATGCGGTTGGTATTACCTTAGAGTCGCGGCATCTCTTCAGAAAGGTGAGAGACTCGATTAGTTGAGCCTTCTTATCCCGGAGTCTGTTGAATGATCTTAAGGTTTTGTGGAATCCCTCCCCTCCCTCTGTATGTGGGACAGGGATGTTCTCCAGCTCCCACATTATTGAGTTAATCTTCTATATGAATAAAAATTAAAATGCTCGTTTGTTCAAAATCTTAAATCTCCGAATGTTCTTCACCGATTGCTTTGAAATTTTGACACAACGTTGCATTCGAATACATGCATGTTTTTTATATACCTACTATGTTTTTATATACCTACTATTATATAGATGTCACACCTGTGACAGGTAAAAATATACTCATTGGCTTTTTCGGTAAAAATATGCTTTTTTTGAATAACAGCGCCATCTGTTGGACGTAAAAGCAACACGCTATACTAAATATTTTACGATTCCATTTCATATTCTTTGGTTCTATTCGGTAAAGTCACGTAGGTAAAAAAATAAAACAACAAAAATCACGACGTTTCGGCCACAACACAAGCGGCCTGCATCAGGTGAAGGGACCAGTCTGTCTCGAAGACTGCGCTGGAGTGAAACAGATCCAAGCTCAGACTACGACCTTTAAGCTGTGTGAGAGGGATTAAGGTGCCTCGACAAAGGAATTAGCATAAAAAATAGCATTTGATTGGCGGACTTAGCATGATGAAAGGTGTAGCACGCGGCAGTGCACCTTTAAGCTGTGTGAGAGGGATTAAGGTGCCTTGACAGAGGAATTAACGTAAAAATTAGCATTTGATTGGTGGACTTATCATGATGAAAGGTGTAGCACAGTGATCGGCACCGGCAGTGCACCCGCCTGTGCTGCGAAAGTTTGGGGTACCACTACTTGAAAAAATATACTGCACCAATGAAAATTAGTTTAATGTTTGGTTCGATTTAGAACATCTTTACAATGGTTGCTTAATTTGAAACCATCTTCTCGGTTGAAATTGTGTCTGTGTTTGTAAATCGGAATTGCCTCGTGAACAAATCTCTGATAAAAACCTGTGGGTTTGCAAAGAACCTTGGTGTCGGAGAAAATTATATCGTGATCACCCACAGCGTTGTAACAGTGATCAGCCACGGCAGAAGAATTCGTACTGCCGTGTTTCAAATCTGATTTGTGCTCGCGAATTCGGTCAGAGACATGTCGCTTCGTCTCCCCGATATAGCAATCACCGCAGGTACAACTCAATTTGTAAACCTCGGGGTACTGTAAGTCAGGAATGACATCCTTCACGGATGGGATCAGATGACGAATTTTGTGTACTGTATTGAAACGGACCTGGATCTTGTGTTTATTTACAATTTTGGAAATCTTTTTAGTAACGCTTGCTATATACGGTAGTGCGATGGTTTTGACTGGAGTATCAAGTGGTTGTTTCTGTATGGAGGGAGAAACAGCTTGGCGGATGGTACGGTCAGAGTATCCATTCCTTTTGAGGGCTAGGTGTACATGTTTTAATTCACTGGTCAGGTGGTGTTGGTCCGAAATGCAATGAGCCCTATGGTATAAAGTTTTGATGAGATAATTATTTTGGGCTGGGTGGTGGTGGGAATCAGGCTTCAAGTAGGAATCTGTGTGGGTGGGTTTCCTGTAGACAGAATGCCCCAATGAGCCATCAGGTCTCCTCTCAAACAGAACATCCAAGAATGGTAGCTTGCCATTTTTCTCCACTTCCATGGTGAATTTGATGGCCGGATGTCTGGAAGTGATGTGGTGTAGGAAAAGGTTCAGAACTGGGAGGCCATGTGGCCAAATGACGAAAGTGTCATCCACATATCTCTTCCACAGGGAAGGTCTGAGGGTGGAAGTCTGGATGGCGTCTGATTCAAATTTCTCCATGAAAACATTGGCTATCACTGGTGACAAGGGGGAACCCATGGGAGTACCCTCATTTTGCTTGTAGAAGGAACCATTCCAAGTGAAGTAGGTGTTGGTGAGGCAGTGCCTGACCAGCGTAGGTACCTCGGGGTTTAGTCCATGTTGTACCACATTTTCAATTATATCAATGGTATCAGGTACCGGGACCTTGCTGAACAAGGAGACCACATCGAAGCTGACAAGGATATCGTCAGGGGACAGTACAAGGTCTTTGACCATAGAAACCAATTGGGCTGAGTTAAGTTCTGCTGAGGAGGTCTTGCCAGTGAAAGGTAGCAAGGTATCCAACAGAAAACGTGCTAGCCTATAGGTAGAGGAGTTGATCGTGGATACGATGGGTCGTAGTGGAGTGCCTTCTTTATGAATCTTTGGAAGACCATAGAATCTAGGGGGCCTTGCAGCAGAAGGTTTTAGGGAGGGACGTTTAGTTGGTTCAATTAGGGAGGTCGAACTTGTGATAATCTTGTTGGTTTTCTTAGTTAGGCTATTAGCAGGGTCATTTTTAATTTTTGAGTAACTACCATCATTGAGTAGGTCCTGAATTTTATTGTTGTATGAGTTTTTATCCATAATTACAGTGGCATTGCCCTTGTCGGCTGAGAGGATGACTATATCATGTTTCTCTTTTAATTTCGCGAGTTCAGAGCGTTCATCTTTGCTGATGTTGCTAACGGGTTTCTTAGCATTCTTAATAGTGGCTATTTCAGCTCTCGCGCTGTCTGCTTGGATGTGTCCTATACCTTTGAGGGCTACATCGACCTGAGAAATTATATCATCTATCGGTATATGTTTTGGGGTGACAGCGAAATTTAGTCCTTTAGCCAATACTGTTTTCAGATTGTCCGAAATCGGGGTGCTACTCTGATTGATAACAATTTTGTTAGCGTCTAGTTTTGTGATCTGTGGAACCGGGTTTTTCTTTAATAGGTGGTTGAATTTAGCAATTAGGTTAGCTTTGCAATTGATTGAAAGTGAATCGGCAGAAGAAGCAGTCATGTTGTCTACGTGGTTCCAATCAGAAGGTGACATGTTTTGTGTTAACGTTAAATGAGCTTGTAGGAGAGTCCTATCTAAAGTATCGAGTTCAAAACGGAGTAGTCTTATCCTCCCTGAGATTAAAGAGAGGCTGGCCTTAAACAGAATCTGTTTAGAGTTCGGTGAGGACACAGCAGCAGAAGTGAGTGTGAAGGCGATGGGTATTACCTTGTGGTCGCGGCATCTTTTGAGGAAGGTTAGCGTCTCGATGAGCTGTGACTTCTTGTCCCGTTGTCTGTTAAAAGCTCTAACAGATAGGTGAAAACCCTCCCCGTAGAGGCTATCAATTCTAGATTTGAAGCTTTCGTGACTGCAAGGATCCATACTCTTTGGTTCTATTCGGTAAAGTCACGTAGGTTAAAAAATAAAACAACAAAAATCACGACGTTTCGGCCACAACACAAGCGGCCACACAGCTTAAAGGTGCACTGCCGCGTGCTACACCTTTCATCATGCTAAGTCCGCCAATCAAATGCTAATTTTTACGCTAATTCCTTTGTCGAGGCACCTTAATCCCTCTCACACAGCTTAAAAGTCATAGTCTGAGCTTGGCTCTGTTTCACTCCAGCGCAGTCTTCGAGACAGGCTGGTCCCTTCACCTGATGAAGGCCGCTTGTGTTGTGGCCAAAACGTCGTGATTTTTGTTGTTTTATTTTTTACCTACATGACTTTACCGAATAGAACCAAAGAGTATGGATCCTTGCAGTCACGAAAGCTTCAAATCTAGGATTGAATATTATTCAGTCTAACATTCAAAGCGAGGCAGTCACATACAAGTCCGTCGACACTGTTGTGGAAGCAGATGAAGCGGTTAATTATCCTAAATAATTTTTGAATTCACTCGATCTGCCAGGGATGCCACCGCACGTACTGCAATTGAAAATCGGCGTGCCAATTATCATGTTGCGAAAAATCAACCAGCCAAAGCTTTGGAACGGCACGCGGCTTGCAGTAAAAAAAATAATGAGCGACGTCGTTGAAGCAACCATCTTGACAGGACCTTTCAAAGGTGAAGATGTCCTCATTCCTCGCATTCCTATGATTCCAACGGATATGCCATTTCAATTTAAGAGATTGCAATTCCCAATTCGATTGGCGTTTGCAATCACCATCAACAAAGCTCAGGGCCAATCTTTAGAATTGTGCGGTTTAGATCTAGACACGGATTGCTTCTCACATGGACAATTATATGTTGCGTGTTCTAGAGTCGGCAAACCAGACAATCTCTATATCTACACAGACAATGGAACAACAAAAACTATTGTATACCCACAAGCATTGTGAAATTAAATATTTTAGAAACGTGCGCTTTCTCTTTTCTTTCTTTGCCATTTAACCAGACTGAGCCACAGCAACGCGTGGCCGGGTACAGCTAGTATCTAATAAAAATAATTATTTAATCAAATAAAGAATAATTATTTAATATTTTAATAGCAAATGCTTAGACATACATATTCACCATCATTTTACAAAAAAAACTGAAGGGACCCAATGGGTTCTCCCTTATCTCCGGTTGTGGCCAATATTTTCATGGAAATATCTGAGACGGACGCCATCCAGGCATCCACTCTACGCCCGTCCTTGTGGAAGAGGTACGTGGATGACACGTTTGTCATCTGGCCACATGGCGACCGCCTCAACCACATCAATTCCATACACCCAGTCATCAAATTCACCATGGAGGTAGAAAAGGATGGCATGCTAACTTTCTTGGATGTTTTAATCAAAAAGAGACCAGATGGCTCAATGAGCCACTCTGTCTACAGGAAAGTAACCCATACTGACGCCTACCTAAAACCTGATTCCCACCACCATCCATCCCAGAAGAATTCCCACATCAAAACGCTACACATTGAGCTCAGTGTATCTCCGACCATGAACACCTAACCAGTGAACTAAAACACGTACACCAAGCTCTCAAGGCGAATGGATATTCTGACTAAACAATCCGCAAAGCCTTCACCCCAAGCGTGAGGAAGGAGCCATCTGAGGATCCAATCAAAACCATCACCCTGCCATACATAGCAGGGGTAACCACAAATATTTATAAAATCATGAACAAACACAAGATCCAGGTCCGATTTAACACAGTACATAAAATTCGTGACCTGATCCCATCTGTGAAGGACAAGTTTCCTGACATGCAATATCGCGGCGTCTACAAACTAAGCTGTATCAGCGGCAGCAGTTACATTGGGGAAACCAAGCGACATGTCTCGGACCGTGTTCGTGAACATAAGGCAGATCTGAAACACGGCAGGACCAATACTTCTGCTATGGCTGATCATTACTTTAATGCGCCATAATAAGGCGCTGTAGGCAGCTGACCTGCCACCACGCTCATGGGCCGACAGGGGGCAGCCGAGAGAGAGCGAGGTGTGTAGGGGTTGAACGAAGGTCAAACCCCCGCCCCTCCGTGACCGGAGGTTGACACCCCAGACCCCCCAGGGGCTGGGGGCTGAGGGGGATGGGGACCCCCACCACTTCCTAAAACCCCTTAATAATTAAGACCTACTAAGACCTTCTAGAAGGTTCTGGAGGGGAGGGGTGACCTCCACCTGGGGATAAAAGGCCGGCCCTCGGGACGGGCCAGGGAGTGTTCGCCAACTCAAGCTTGAAGACATCTGAAGACCTGAATACTGGACCAGCACCCGGGGACCCTCCCCGAGGCTCTCACTAGAGCCGGGGTTGCAGCAGACCAGGGCGAGTCCCGTACCCTGGGGTGGGTCGGTCGGTCCAGTCTTCCCCTAGCCGCCGTCGCAAGGGACCGGCGTGTAGCATAGCCCGGCGTGTGTAGGACACGCTAGAAGGGAGGCTGTCTCTCCCTTAGGCTATCGGGTGTTACAGTAGTGTTTAACAGAGTAGTGTTTAACAGAGTAGTCTTTACAGAGTGTTAAGAGTTGTTACAATAAATGCGTTTCCTCCAGCAGACGTCTCCGTGTGGTTAGTTAGGGCCAAAACACTTGTATGTCACTGTCTCTCTCTCTGCATCTCTCTTTATTTCTCTGTCTCTCTATCTATTTCTATCTCCGTCTGTGTATCTCTCTGTGTCTGTCTCTCTCTCCCTATGTCTCTGTATTAATGTTTCGTGTCTCTCTCTGTACTGCTTTTTTTGAATGTCCCTCTCTATCTCTTTGTCTGTCTTTATATATCTGTGGAACTTCTTTCGTACCGTACATTGCCAACCGTGCTAATCGGAGGTGCGGGGGAAAGACAGCCTACTAAACACAAAAAGAAGTTATAAAGAAATTGGTTTTCAATCTATATTTAAAATTGCATAGCTCCAGTGGCTTCCTAATATCGGGACAGCGTTCCAGACGTCCGTAAAACTGCATCAGAAAACACGTGATGTGGTGGCCGTCTTTGTTCTATGGCCAGCCAAAAGCCACTGTGAGGATGACCGGAGTCTGCATGATGGTTTTTCTCTGTGTCTGTGTCCCATTGTGTGTGTGTCTTTGTAGGCCTGGGCTCTGGGTTGTTCTTTATGCTTTCGGAGTCCCTGTCCCTCTGCTCACGATCATTAAGAACCTTCATGATGGTGAGCGGGCCTGGGTAAAACTACGTGGCCGGGAGTCAGAGCTATTCCCTGTACACCTTGGGGTACGACAGGGATGTCCTCTGGCTCCCACATTATTTAACATCTATTTTGACCACGTAGTTCGTGAAGCCTTCAATAGCTGTACCGGAGGAATTTCCATTTGGTACGGATACAATGGGAGGCTGATCGATGCCCGGGTAATTGCTGCTCACTCAGAGGAAGAGTTGGAGGCTCTGCTGCTGAACCTGGAGCTTGCCACCAAGAGGTGGGGCGTTACCATCAGCCCCAACAAAACTAAGCACCTGCCTGGGTATTTTGTACCATCGGACACTCCACCCCCACAACTCCCAATTGGTGATAGGGCAGTTGTGGAGAGAGTGGAGAGTTTCCCATACCTTGGCAGTATGCTCATGACCGTCTCCGCTTTAACAGCAGAGGTCTCACCCCGAATCAGTCGAGCGGCATTATATTTTCATCGGTTGCGTAACGCTGTGTGGAAGCTACCTGGTCTATCACTCCGCACAAAGCTTCAGGTGTTCTCGGCCACGGTAATTCCCTCCCTTCTCTACGCTTGCGAAGCGTGGACCCCCCTAGTGGAACATCTTCGCCAGTTATAAACATTTATGCTGGCCTGCCTACGATCCATCCTGGGTTTAACCAGGCTAGATTGTGTGAGGAGCTCACAAATCGTTGAAAGATGTGGACAAAGTCCCATTGGTGAGCTCCTCCGGCAGGCAAGGCTGCGTTGGCTGGATCATGTAGCCCGCATGCCCAGCCACCGCATGCCTAAACAGCTTTTGTTCAGCCGGATCGAGGTGGTTAAACGGCGCGGACGGGCAAGAGAAGAGATGGATTGATGTGGTACATGAGGATGTGGATCCGAGTGGACTTGCCGATGACTGGTACCAGCGGTGTCAAGATCGGCCTCTCTGGAGGAGGCTCGTGAAGCACGCTGCTACTGGGCAGTTGGAGGCAGTCGCCTTCCAACAACAACGGACGGCGGAGGAGCGACGCTCACAACAACGAGCGGAGTGACGGGTGGCTAAAGCACAGCAAGTTGGCACAGTAGGGGGCACAGGTGGTGCATCAGCCAGTCGTCTCAGTCAGTAGACCCGTGGCATCTAGGTCTGCCCCGTGACCACCTGCCAGCGGGCTTTCGACACTTCACGTGACCTCCAGGTGCACATAGCCTGGCACAAGCGTCGTGGTGACGTCACCGCCACTTAGTGGCGAATGGCGGTTGTTGTTGTTGTGTTTGTTTCTCACTTTACTCCTATGTCTCTCACTGCCTATTTCTGTGTCTATCTTTCGCTGTGTGTGTTTCTCTCCGTGTCTTTATCTCTACCCCTATTTGCCCATGGCGATGCCCTCATTATTTTCCATTACAAATTTTCGCCCATGAGTAGCCGCCCCGATCGTCCATTCCTAAGTCCAGTCCTGACTTTAGTGCTAAAACATTTTACAATACGAGAATCACAGTCACATCCACCTCATGTAAATACTGTACCATATACTTAGCATGAAGACGTACCTAATCAGGCCTATTGACCATGTAGAGTGGTGAAAGTTTCTGTGGAAAAATATTGTAAAATCATTGTAGCTCCCTATGGAATCAATGTTGGAGGAACTAGAATATGCATGCTCATATGTATACCTCGGGGAGTTATTGAAGGCAGACCGGGATCATAGACAGGATATAAGAGAGGAGGAGGACGTTAGATCGGAGTGCTTCTGAATATCAACATAGCTATGTGCTCAGGGAATCACGTTTACAAACGGTGCATCTATCACCTGCTGTGACGTATGGCTCAGACACACCGACATATCAAATGAGTGCAGCTAATACTTGGACGAGGAAGACAATGACAATGATCTCTGGATTAATGTATCAGCATCTGCGTGCTGAAGAAGGAAAACGAATGCATGGAAATGTAAAACATTAGAATGATCTGAGATTGAAAACATCGCTAGACCTGCTGCTGGCGGATGGTTCGTAGGCACGCAGTTATGTAGCCCACCAGTACTTTAATTCGTCATGATTCAGAATTTACAATTTCATTTATTATTTGCTCATGCCTCGTTGTTTTACCGTCTCCTGTGTACACACGCACCCAACAAATGCTGGGCGGTGGCGGCTACGCTGCTGCACGTGGCTGCTGCACTGTGGAGGCAGCAGCGAGGGTCGGTGGATCACCGCACTTCGATGTTGTGAAACTCCCTTGCCGTGGGCGTCGAGGAGGTGCCATGCCCTGGCGATGCCAGGAGAAGGCGGTAAAGGAAGAATGTGGACTGCATGGGATTGAGTGTTTGCCCCCTTCGCACGCATGGGCGCCATGGTGGTGAGATGGTAACTACCTCGCCTGGTATACAGGAGGTCGTGGATTCGATCCCGACCCAGACGCCTGCTGTATATTTGGAGTTTGCATGTCTCTGTCTCCCCGTGGTCGCGTGGATTTTTTCCGGGTCCTCCGGTTTTTACCTCCGCAGATACAGAATAAACGAGCGGTTTGTGTATTTGACTGTTGTAAATTTCCACAAGATAAGCCACTTCGTTGAGCTATCATTTGGGGCCAGGTCGTTTCTGAAAAAAAGAGCTGTATAGCTGAGTGAGCTTTACGTGGTAAACATTTTTCGTTCAGTTATTATTCAGGTGATCCGGTTTCCTCCCACATTAATTGTCCCACACCACCTCAAACTGTAGAGGACCGCAGAGCTTGGGCAATCGTTGGCGCCGACTCGTCGCCTGGCTGCTGCCTTCCCGCTCATCTGTGGTTCCTCCTCGCGCCTCCGAGTCGTTGTCCTCTCTGCGAGAGCGAGCGAGTGATGTGCGGTAGCGGCGTGTTGAAAGTTGACATTGTTATTATTGACACACACACTAGAGGACGGATAAGGTGGCGTGACCTCACATGCATGACAACTGACCCATCGCCAGACACCGCTCACCATGCGGGCACTCACCACTCACCAGATATCATTCACCTGGCACACACATGATATACTCATCAACCACCACGCACCACTCACCTGATCCGAACCACACACTCCAGGCATTTGCCATTCACTCGCACACAAACTCACACCATTCTCACCTATTCGTCCATAACATTGGCAAAAAACACGTCTCATTCACAATCCTGTATCTTTCGGTAAAGTCACGTTGAAGGGAAACAATAAAATAATAAAAAATATATAAAACAATAAAAAATTCTCACGACGTTTCGACCATGATGACGACCGTTTGTGTTATGGTCGAAACGTCGTGAGAATGTTTTATTGTTTTATATATATTTTATTATTTTATTGTTTCCCTTCAACGTGACTTTACCGAAAGAGCTAAGAATATGAATTACTGCAGTCACGAAAGCTTTAAATCAAAATTTAATCCTGTATCTGTCTCATCGCATAAAACAACAAAATCAATGTTGATTTTTTTATCCCATCAGCCCCATGGTCTTCTTGGAGTGCATAATGTCAGCAGCATTAGTTCAATACAAAGCAAGCTATGGGCTCGCTTCGACATTCAGTGTCTCATCAGCAGTCAGGCTTGCCCCAACCAACGTTGGTGAATCGCAATATACTAAAGATGTTAATAAGCAAAGACGCCCCACCCCCGATAACTTCAAGATAATGGGTCCGAGTTTTCACGCAAAATGGTATAGTGTACCTTAATGTATTCTGATATAAAGTACACATTACTCAATTGGGATTATACATAGCCACCCCGTACTGTGAAAACTGGCAGGACCCTCCTGAAAAAGAGCCACGAGGCTCACTCATTGAGGCAGCGGCGGCCCTGGACCCGCTGCTGCCAGCAATCGGCGCCCCCAAACCCCAGGGGCAGATCGAGGCTGAGTTTTTTGGTAAACTGGGAAACATTTTGCCCCTCTTTTCCGTTTAATGTTTCATTTTTTAAAGAGGCATAATTATTTGGTTTGTCCGTCAGTCAGAAATGTTGAGAAATGAATTACAGTTTTTTTCCTCGAATTTGGCACCCCACTTAACTTGGCGCCCTAGACGACCGCCTAGATAGCCTACATGGACGTGTCGCGCCTGCAGTGAGGCTTTCCTGGGTAAACAAGCCTCATACTGGTAGGGACCTCCTGGTTACACCAGCCCACAGGGGATTATTGTGTCCGTCCGTGGTGCATCCAAAAATGGGAGGGGTGGGGCTGGATGTAGAGGGGAGTGTGGGGAGGGGCTCGGTGGGGAGGGGCTGGGTGGGGAGGGTGGGGCTGGGTGGTGGGCAGGAGGGGATGGGGCTGGGTGGGGAGGGGCTGGTCACCCCGTGGTGCCCTTATAAAACTCAACGTTTCACCTACTCACGCCGGCTTGTGCCCGCCCTCACAGTCGGGCATATTTGCGGAATACACCACGTGGTGCCGCCGTTGACCTGGCCACTGACCGAGCAACCCAACGTTCTTACAAGCTCCCTCCGCAGGAATGTGTTAATCATCATGATCACACTTGACACCACTCGCTTGTGGCCGTCTGATGCGTATTGTCTCGGCGGCACAGTAGCGAGTTTAGTCCAGCAGGGGGTGCTGCGGCAATGTTGTTGACGCACGTGTTGGCTTTACGCGCTATGAAGAAGAGCAATTGGCCAAATGTCGCGTATTAAAAAGAAATACTTTTAAGACCACAGTTTGTTATTTACGAATTTTCGCTGAGTTGTCATTGCACTGCAGCACGTGACTTGTTTTTTTTATCTAGGTCAAGAGTCATAACATAGGCAATGTGCAATTCCAAAGACCCCCATGGATGATTATGGTGGGTGTTTCAGATTGCCATAAAACACTCTACCTGTGTCACGCACTGGATTATATATTTTTTTAAATCTGAGATAAAATTCATACGTCGCACAAAGTTCACATTTAATACCATAGCCAGCTGGATTAATACGGTCAAAATGAGTTATCTTTCGGCTCTGTACGTTGAGAACTACTCAAATTAATGCTGCGAAAACACACCGGCTTATGTGAGCCGATTAATAATCTGCGCCATAACTCACACAACGTGTCTCCCTTGTTGCCTCTCTCTCCAGAGGCTGTCCCCACTCCTTCCCTTGGCCTCGCCCCTCCACCAGTTGGCCCTGTTCAGCTCCATCCACCACATGAACCACAGATGTTTCTTTAATCTAGTTTAGAGGCTATATGCAGTTGTTATAGGTCATTACCAGTGCCATAGTTTATCGGTTTCTGGTTAAAATCAGCTGGACCTGTAAAATGAAACTTACAGGCAGCCCTCGACTTACGAACACCCGACTTAAGAATACCCGACTTAGGAACACCCGACTAACGAACACTAGTACTTAAGAATCCGCGAAATTTCGTGAAACTGAACGTTCGTAAATCGAGGGATAGCTGTATAGAGTGAAAGACACGGTAGGGGCGATGAGAAGTTTCCTGTTGCTCGGGAAAGCAAACGCGGTGTGGAAGGCAGGGCATGTGGAAGGAGGGAAGTTGTGAGATGTGATGAGGCTGAGGTTGACTCAGCCTCAAATAATTACCTGGTGCGATGTGTAAATATCGTCACTGGGGAGATAAAGACGGCCGGGCGTGGTGCTGGCCACCCATCCCTCGTGTGCCGTTCAAGCCTTCATAGGTGCTTGCTTATAGCACTTGCCCCAACAGTCTGTTAAGGCTATACGGGTGATCTTTGTCTGTATAATGAATGCCATGGATTTGGGCATAGGCAAAGGAATCTAGCATTTCTTATCAATCCATGCACTTCCTCCCACCACTCTCCCTAAAATAAAAATATTTATTGAATATGCACACCGTTAATTACCCACGTGGGGAGCCATATCAGCGCTATAAATCCGTCTTGCAGCTTGTGGACTGTGTAGCGTGGTGTCCCGCACCACAAGAGCCCTGCATTGCACCACAAACTAACTTTGCTTCTGCCACCTACAAGGTGTAGGGCGTGATGTGCATGTAGGGGGAAGAAGAGTCTGGGGCCAGATTCATGGAATGTGGGATGTGGGCTGGAAGAAGGTTGTGTATTGGAGATCCTGGCTCTGAGATAATGTGGAGGTTTGGGTAGGCTGTGTGCGCTGAGTGTTGGGGCGAGTGGTCGGTGGTATGTGGACTGGACAAAGAGGCTGATCGTATGTTGATGGGTGTGTATGAGGCTGGGTATAGGAGTTGGGGCGTGTGCAAGGTGTGTACGAGGATGGGTGTTGGTATACGTGTTGGGTGTATGGGCTGGCTGTTTGATTGGTGGTTGGGTATAGGGCTGGCTGTGTGAGGTCTGGGTGAGTGTTTGTGGCTGGCTGTGTGAGTTCTGGGTGAATGCTTGGGGCTGGCTGTGTGAGTTCTGGGTGAGTGTTTGGGGCTGGCTGTGTGAGTTTTGGGTGAATGCTTGGGGCTGGCTGTGTGAGTTCTGGGTGAGTGTTTGGGGCTGACAGTGTGAGTTCTGGGTGAGTGTTTGGGGCTGGCTGTGTGAGTTCTGGGTGAGTGTTTGGGGCTGGCTGTGTGAGTGCTGGGTGAGGGTTTGGGGCTGGCTGTGTGAGTTCAGGGTGAATATTTGGGGCTGGCTGTGTGAGTTCTGGGTGAGTGTTTGGGGCTGACAGTGTGAGTTCTGGGTGAGTGTTTGGGGCTAAGGATTTGATAAACATTTCAGGTCTTAATTGATTGTTCACGCTCAGAGTGGCTTTCAGACTGCATACATTAATTTTTCGTCTCCCCCCTCCTCTTTTCAGAACATAGATGGACTAGTCCTTCTAAATACACTGGCTAATCGCTGCGCGTGGCGCTGACGTTTTTTATAATTAAATAAATACACCGTTTAAAAATAAATAAATTAATGCAAATCGACGCACCTGATGACGACCGTTTGTGTTATGGTCGAAACGTCTAAACTTTGCAGTCACACCTAAACACATACCAGTTAATGATATAATTGCCCAAGTAGACGTTGCTCTCAGGGGCCTGGGTCACATCGCTGCAGACGTAGCAAGATCTGAAATCGCTGCAACCCTCAAAAACGCTAAGATGCCAGCTAGCAACCTCAGCAAAGATGAGCGTTTTGAATTATATAAATTAAAAAAGAGGAATGATATTGTAGTCGTCTCAGCTGACAAAGGCAATGCTACTGTCATCATGGATAAAATAGAATACAACAACAAAATTAAAGAATTACTCGACGATGGTAGTTATACAAAAATAAAAAGAGATCCCACCAACAGCCTCGTCACACAAACCAACAAAATAATTTCTGATTCAACCGCATTAATTGATCAATCTAAACAGTTTTCGTTGAAACCTTCTGCTGCCAGGCCACCAAGATTACACGGCTTACCAAAAATACATAAAGTAGATACACCCCTTCGTCCCATAGTCTCTACTATCGGCTCCCCCACCTACAAACTAGCTCGTTTTTTGTCTGAAATCCTGCGTCCTTTCACTGGAAAGACCACCTCTGCGGTACAAAATTCTACTCACCTGGTATCGACAATCAAGGGTATTTCCCTGTCCCCAGACGACCTGCTTGTCAGTTTTGATGTAGTTTCCTTATTCACCAAGGTTCCTGTACCTGACACCGTTGCAATCATTGAAGACTTGGTTCATCAAGGACTAAACACTGAGGTACCCCCCCTGGTGAGACACTGTTTAACCAATACATACTTCACTTGGAATGGAACTTTCTACAAACAAACTGAGGGCACCCCAATGGGCTCCCCCCTTTCTCCAGTTATAGCTAACATTTTCATTGAGAAATTTGAGACTGACGCCATCCAGACTGCCACTCTGCGCCCAACCTTATGGAAGAGGTACGTGGATGACACTTTTGTCATCTGGCCACATGGCCGGCCTGCTCTAGACCAATTCTTCGACCACATCAATTCCATACACCCAGCCATCAGATTTACCATGGAAGTCGAAATAGATGGCAAGATACCTTTTTTGGATGTCCTAATTAAAAAGAGACCTGATGGTTCAATGAGCCACTCTGTCTACAGGAAAGCTACCCATACGGATGCTTATCTGAAACCGGATTCCCACCACCATCCATCACAGAAGAATTCTCTCATCAAGACTCTGTATCATAGAGCCCAATGCATATCCGACCAGGAACACATAAGCAGTGAACTCAAGCACGTACACCAAGCTCTTAGGGCTAATGGTTACTCCGACTATACAATCCGCAAAGCTATCACTCAAACCATGAAGAAGAACGCTCTTGAGGAGCCTTTCAAAACCATCACTTTACCCTACATTGCGGGGATCACAAAAAAGATCTCCAAAATCTTGAATAAACACAAGATCCAGGTCCGTTTCAACACATTACATAAAATCCGTGATCTGGTTCCATCTGTAAAAGATGTGATTCCGGACATACAATACCCTGGTGTCTACAAACTAAGTGGCCTCTGTGGTAGTAGTTACATTGGAGAAACCAAACGCCATGTCTCGGACCGCATTCGTGAACACAAAGCAGACCTTAAACACGGTCGGACCAACACCTCGGCCGTAGCAGATCATTGTTCTAATTCAGTAGGCTCACATGCCATTGACTTTTCCAAGACAGAGGTTCTTTGTAAGCCATCTGGCTTCCATGAGAGATTCGTTCATGAAGCTATCCACATATACAAGCACAGAGACAATTTCAACCGAGAAGGTGGATTCTATCTTAGCAATCATTGGAAAGATTTGATAAACCATTTCAGTTCTTAATTGATTGTTCACGCTTACATTGGCTTTCAGACAGCATACATTTTAAAATTTCGTCTCCCCCCTCCTCTTTTCAAAATATAGATGGACTAGTCCTGGGTAAACTGCCAAATCGCTGCGCGTGACGCTAACGTCTTTTTTTTATATATATAAATAAATGAATAAATGCGCCGTTTAAAAATAAAAATACATTTATGCAAACCAACACACCTGAAGACGACCGTTTGAGTTATGGTCGAAACGTCGTGATAATTTTTAATTGTTTTATATATATTTTATTATTTTGTTGTTTCCCTTCAACGTGACTTTACCGAAAAAACTAAGTATATGTTTTATATTTTTATATTTTTGTGACGTCATGTTTTAGGGGGGGGTCTGACTTTTTGCGACGCCGTGTGACGAGGGGGGGTCAAAAATCGTCCAATATCGCGTGACGTCATTTATGGACAGCCCCTTTTAACTTTATATATATATTTTTTAATTCTCATCGTCGTTGTGTGTGTGGAAATGTATAGCAGCCAAATACTCTAAACGCGTTTTTCTACGGAATCTTCGAGACCCATAGACCCACAGCGACCCACAGATACCCATAGAGACCCACAGAGACCCATAGAGACCCACAGAGACCCATATAGACCCACAGAGACCCACAGAGACCCGCAGAGACCCACAGAGACCCATAGAGTCCCACAGAGACCTACAGAGACCAATATACCCATAGAGACCCACCCACAGAAACCCATAGAAACCCACAGAACCACATAGAGACCCATAGAGACCCACAGAGACCCCATAGACCCATAGAGAACCGTAGACCCATACTCATAGAGACCCATATACCCGCAGAGACCCACAGAGACCCATAGACTCACAGAAACCCTTCGACCCACAGAGACCTACAGACCCACAGAGACCCAGAGACTCGTATAGGCCCACAGAGACCCACAGAAATGCATAGCAGCATCGAAATAATTTAAACGCACTGACATTTTAAATGGACCCGGACAAAATCCACCACGTGGAAAGAGACGCAGACTCGGAATATACAGCAGCAGCAGGCAGGGTCGGGATCGAAACCATGACCTCCTGCACACCTGGCGAGGTAGTCAACATCTCATAGCCACCGTGGTGATGATGAGAGAGACGCAATTTGTACCTCCACACACATGGCACGGTTGACTACGTACGGTGCGAAAAAAAGTTCAAGCCAAAGACAAAGATCCCCCGTATAGCCTTAACTGACTGTTGGGGCAATTGCTATTAGCGAGTAGCACCTATGTTGTAGTGGGTTTAACTCTCCAACACACAGCAACCGGTTAGTGCTGTACTAGTAACGAATTGTAAATGTTGTAGTGGGTTTAACTCTCCAACACACAGCAACCGGTTAGTGCTGTACTAGTAACGAATTGTAAATGTTGTAGTGGGTTTAACTCTCCAACACACAGCAACCGGTTAGTGCTGTACTAGTAACGAATTGTAAATGTTGTAGTGGGTTTAACTCTCCAACACACAGCAACCGGTGAGTGCTGTACTAGTAACGAATTGTGAATGTTGCAGTGGGTTTAACTCTCCAACACACAGCAACCGGTTAGTGCTGTACTAGTAACGAATTGTAAATGTTGTAGTGGGTTTAACTCTCCAACACACAGCAACCGGCTTGCGCTGTACTAGTAACGAATTGTAAATGTTGCAGTGGGATTAACTCTCCAACACACAGCAACCGGTGAGTGCTGTACTAGTAACGAATTGTGAATGTTGCAGTGGGTTTAACTCTCCAACACACAGCAACCGGTTAGTGCTGTACTAGTAACGAATTGTAAATGTAGTAGTGGGTTTAACTCTCCAACACACAACTTAGTGCTGTACTAGTAACGAATTGGCCACGTTCTGTTGATGTGACACAAACCCCCCATGAACATATACTGGCCTTTCACGACATGTGGCAATTTTAGATTCACCCCTCAAATGATGACTAAACCCATCGCCAGGGCAAAGCGGCGATTCCCCCACCCACAACCCACCCCTGCCCACCCACTACCCACCACTACCCACCCCTACCCACCCCCTACCCACCCCCTACCCACCCCCTACCCACAACCACTCCCTACCCACCTACAACCCACCCCCTACCCACCCACAACCCACCCCTACCCACCTCCTACCCACCCACTAGCCACCCCTACCCACCCCTACCCACCCCTTACCCACCCCCTACCCACCCCCTACCCACCCACAACCCACCCTTACCCACTCACAACCCACCCACAACCCACCCCCTACTCACCCACGCGCGCGCGACAGTGATGGAGATGCCGTCTCCTGCTCCTGCTGCTGCTGCTGTCTCTGATGCTGGGGGTGGTGCCGATGACCCCGCGTGGCCGAGCCGAGCGGCGTGCCTGTCGCTCGCCCTCTGCGCCTTCCAGGCGCGCGCGGCCCTCGCTCTGTCGCGGGTGGTGGGAGGCCGCCTGCAGCTGCCGCCTGCAGAGCGATGGGTCGTGGCCTGGCTGCTCTATGACGCAGTGGTTCACATCACACTGGTGAGTGAGTGGGTGAGTGGGTGGTGGTGGTGTAGTTACATTGCAGCGCCACACTTATTTACCATCATTAGGGGAAAAAACGGTGATCCAATCTCCGACCCCCCGCTAGGAACAGGTTTGCAGATTTTGCTGCGCATTTCTGTGAAGTCCTGGGGGTGGGGGACATCCCTCAGCCAGGAAAACATCGTGGCACAAAGTGAGGATGACCCTGCTGAGGCTGCAGTGGTTCAAATATTGGAAGAAGTCACCCCCTGTGAGTGGCTGGCTGAAGAACCATCTGTTGAGGAAGTACTGAAGGCGATCCGGAGTCTGAGACCAGGAAAGGCACCGGGTAGAGATGATCTCCCAATCGAAATGCTGAGGGAGGGTGGCGTTTGTGCACAGACTGTCCTACATGACATCATAACAAACAGTCTAGACCACTGGACCGGTTCCGCAGGACTTGAAGGATGCCCTGGTGGTCCCCATATTTAAGAAGGGAGACCGCACAGACTGTAACAAATACAGAGGCATCTCACTCCTCAGTGTGCCAGGAAAGGTCCTGGCAAGAATTATTCAACATCGCCTTGCCAGGCGCGCTGAGGAGAGGCTTGTGGAGCCCCAATGCGGTTTCAGGAAAGGGCGGTCCTGCACAGATGCTATATTTTCTGTCCGTTTACTACAGCAGAGGTGTTGGGAATTCCAACAAGACCTACATCTCTGCTTTATTGACCTGGTCAAAGCCTATGATACCACCAGTATACCTGGGCTCTGGGTTGTTCTTCGCGCTTTCGGAGTCCCTAACCCGCTGCTCACGATCATTAAGGACCTTCATGATGGTGAGCGGGCCCGGATAAAACTACGTGCCGGGAATCGGAGCCATTCCCTGTTCACCTTGGGGTGCGACAGGGATGTCCTCTGGCTCCAATATTATTTAACATCATTTTCGACCACGTAGTTCGTGAAGCCTTCAGTAGCTGTACCGAAGGAATTTCCATCTGGTACAGATACAATGTGAGGCTGATCGATGCCAGGGTACGGTCAAGGGATGGCTCCCTATTGATCAACCGCGTTACGTATGCCGACGACCTGGTAATTGCGGCTCACTCAGAGGAGGAGTTGGAGGCGCTGCGGCTGAAACTGGAGTGTGCCACTAAGAGGTGGCGCCTTACCATCAGCCCCATCAAAACGAAGTACCTTCCTGGGTATTTTGTACCATCGGACACTCCACCCCCACAATTCCCAATCGGTGATGGGGCAGTTGTCGAGAGAGTGGAAAGTTTCCCATACCTGGGCAGTGTGCTCATGACCGGCTCCGGTTTAACAGCAGAGGTATCACTCCGAATCAGTCGAGCGGCAATATCTTTTAATTGGATGCGTAACGCTGTGTGGAAGCTACGTGGTCTGAAGCTTCGGGTCTTCTCAGCCACAGTCATTCCCTCTGTTCTCTACGCTTGCGAAACGTGGACCCCTCTAATGGAACATCTTTCGTCGGTTAGAAACATTTAGACTGGCCTGCCTACGATCAATCTTGGGTTTAACCAGGCTGGATTGTGTGAGGAGCTCACAAATCCTCGAAAGATCTGGACAAAGTCCCATCGGTGAGCACCTCCGGCAAGCAAGGCTGCG
This sequence comes from Petromyzon marinus, assembly GCF_048934315.1. Classification (NCBI taxonomy): domain Eukaryota; kingdom Metazoa; phylum Chordata; class Hyperoartia; order Petromyzontiformes; family Petromyzontidae; genus Petromyzon; species Petromyzon marinus. The sequence continues at coordinate 4,966,573 of NC_133690.1, read as the reverse complement.
TTGGCTGGGCCATGTTGCCCGCATGCCCAGCCACCGCATGCCTAAACAGCTTTTGTTCTGCCAGATCGAGGGGGCTAAACGGGCGCGGCATGGGCTAGAGAAGAGATGGAGTGATGTGGTACAGGAGGATGTGGAGCTGGTACCAGTGGTGTCAAGATCGGCCTCTGTGGAGGAGGCTCGTGAAGGACGCTACTGGGCAGTTGGAGGCAGTCGCTCACAACAACGAGCGGAGCGCCGGGTGGCTAAAGCACAGCAAGTTGGCACAGTAGGGGGCACAGGTGGTGCATCAGCCAGTCATCTCGGTCATCTCAGTCAGTATACCCGTGGCACCTGCTGGATCTGCCCCATGACATCCTGCCAGCGGGCGTTCGACACTTCACGTGGTAGCCTCAAGGTGCACATAGCCTGGCACAAGCGTCGTGGTGACGTCACCGCCACTTAGTGGCGAATGGCGGTTGTCGTTATTAATGATGGTAATGGTGGTGCTGATGGTGGTGATGGTGGTGGTGATGGTGGTGGTGATGATGGTGGTGGTGATGGTGAGTGATGGTGTAGCTACACTGGGTAATGGTGTAGCTACACTGGGTGAGTGATGGTGTAGCTACACTGGTGATGGTGTAGCTACACTGGTGATGGTGTAGCTACACTGGTGATGGTGTAGCTACACTGGGGGGGGGTGATGCTGTAGCTACACTGGTGATGGTGTAGCTACACTGGGTGAGTGATGGTGTAGCTACGCTGGTGATGGTGTAGCTACACTGGGTGAGTGATGGTGTAGCTACACTGGTTGATGGTGCAGCTATGCTGGTGATGATGTAGCTACACTGGGTGAGTGATGGTGTAGCTACGCTGGTGATGGTGTAGCTACACTGGGTGAGTGATGGTGTAGCTACACTGGTGATGGTGTAGCTACACTGGGTGAGTGATGGTGTAGTTACGCTGGTGATGGTGTAGCTACACTGGGTGAGTGATGGTGTAGCTACACTGGGTGATGGTGTAGCTACACTGGTGATGGTGTAGCTACACTGGGTGAGTGATGGTGTAGCTACACTGGGTGATGGTGTAGCTACACTGGGTGATGGTGTAGCTACACTGGGTGGGTGATGGTGTAGCTACACTGGTGATGGTGTAGCTACACTGGGTGAGTGATGGTGTTGCTACGTTGGTGATGGTGTAGCTACGCTGGTGATGGTGTAGCTACACTGGTGATGGTGTGGCTATGCTGGGTGAGTGATGGTGTAGCTACACTGGGTAATGGTGTAGCTACACTGGTGATGGTGTAGCTACACTGGGTGGGTGATGGTGTAGCTACACTGGTAATGGTGTAGCTACACTGGTGATGGTGTAGCTACACTGGGTGAGTGTTGGTGTAGCTACACTGGGTGAGTGATGGTGTAGCTACACTGGTGATGGTGTAGCTACACTGGGTGATGGTGTAGCTACACTGGTTGAGTGTTGGTGTAGCTACACTGGTGATGGTGTAGCTACACTGGTGATGGTGTAGCTACACTGGTGATGGTGTAGCTACACTGGGTGAGTGTTGGTGTAGCTACGCTGGTGATGGTGTAGCTACACTGGTGATGGTGTAGCTACACTGGGTGAGTGATGGTGTAGCTATGCTGGTGATGGTGTAGCTACACTGGGTGAGTGATAGTGTAGCTACGCTGGTGATGGTGTAGCTACACTGGGTGAGTGATGGTGTAGCTACGCTGGGTGAGTGATGGTGTAGCTACGCTGGTGATGGTGTAGCTACACTGGTGATGGTGTAGCTACACTGGGTGAGTGATGGTGTAGCTACACTGGTGATGGTGTAGCTACACTGGGTGAGTGATGGTGTAGCTACACTGGTGATGGTGTAGCTACGCTGGTGATGGTGTAGCGACACTGGGTGAGTGATGCTGTAGCTACGCTGGTGATGGTGTAGCTACACTGGGTGAGTGATGGTGTAGCTACGCTGGTGATGGTGTAGCTACACTGGGTGAGTGATGGTGTAGCTACACTCTGTGAGTGATGGTGTAGCTACACTCTGTGAGTGATGGTGTAGCTACACCTGCCTGTGATGTTGGTGTTGCTACACAGCACTTGCCCCAACAGTCTGTCTGAGGCTACACGGTGGGGGTGGGGGGGACCTTTGTCTTTGTGCCTGCAGGAGGGTCCCTTCGTCTGCATCTCGCTGGTGAGATCTCTGCCGGAGTCGGACAGCGTCCACTCCATGCTGTGTAAGCCAACTGCTCACCGGGGTTCACGTCCACGACAGCTCTCTGTGTTGTGTTGCATTGTGTTTCTAAGTTTACTGTGTGCTTGTTTTCTCATTCACTCTTACCTGATGTCGGTTGCTTGTGTTGCAATCGAAACGTCGGATTCTATTATTATTTGATTTTATTTCCTACGTGACTTTACCGAAAGAACCACGGAGCAAAAATAGTTTAGTTTTGTAGATGAGATGTAGAGACCTCAGTGGGACCTTACCTTGTGCAATAAAAATAGTTTAGTTTGTAGATGAGATGTTGAGACCTCAGTGGGACCTTACCTGGTTACAATAAAAATAGTTTATATTCATATTCTTATTTCTTTCGGTAAAGTCACGTTATTGTTTCCCTTCAACGTGACTTAACCGAAAAAACTAAGAATATGAATTACTGCAGTCACGAAAGCTTTAAATAAAAAAAATAGTTTAGTTTGTAGACGAGATGTAGAGACCTCAGTGGGACCTTACCTGGTACAATAAAAATGACATCTGAAACGGCGCCTTGCGGCGACCGTGCCGTGCCGACGCCGTGCCCCGGCGTGCCGCAGGGAAGGAGTACGGTCGCGTCGACAGCCGCTGGCTTCACTCGGACCCCACCGTGGTGGCGCTCGAGATCCTGACGGTGGCGGTTGCGGGGCCCCTGGCGCTGCTGCTGGTGTTCGCCATCGTCCAGAACAAGCACTACCGGTAGGGGTCACGCCGCTCTACCGGTAAGGGTCACGCCGCTCTACCGGTAAGGGTCACACCGCACTACCGGTAGGGGTCACGCCGCTCTACCGGTAGGGGTCACGCCGCTCTACCGGTAGGGGTCACGCCGCTCTACCGGTAGGGGTCACGCCGCTCTACCGGTAGGGGTCACGCAGCTCTACCGGTAGGGGTCACGCAGCTCTACCGGTAGGGGTCACGCCGCTCTACCGGTAGGGGTCACGCCGCTCTACCGGTAAGGGTCACGCCGCACTACCGGTAGGGGTCACGCCACTCTACCGGTAGGGGTCACGCCGCTCTACAGGTAGGGGTCACGCCGCTCTACCGGTAGGGGTCACGCCGCTCTACTGGTAGGGGTCACGCCACACTACCGGTAGGGGTCACGCAGCTCTACCGGTAGGGGTCACGCAGCTCTACCGGTAGGAGGTCACGCCGCTCTACCGGTAGGGGTCACGCCGCACTACCGGTAAGGGTCACGCCGCTCTACCCGTAGGTGTCATGCCGCACTACCGCTGGGGGGCGCTGTGGGTGTCACCGTATCCGTGACGACGCTATGGGGTGTCCATGTAACGACGCATCTCCACCAACACCACTAACCACGTTGTCTCCACCGTGCACTCACTCACCCACACCACCATCACCACCTCCGCCCACACCACTAACCCGCATCACCACTTCCGCCCACACCACCACCACCATCACCGCCTCCGCTCACACCACTAACCCACATCGCCGTCAACACGACTGCCCGCACCACTCGCCCGCATCGCCGCCGCCTCCACCCACACCACCTCCACCGCCACGCTCCCCCCTCCCCTCCCCCGCCCACCCGTAGCCACTTTGTACAGGTGTGCCTGTGCGTGTGCGAGCTGTACGTAGCCACTTTGTACAGGTGTGCCTGTGCGTGTGCGAGCTGTACGTAGCCACTTTGTACAGGTGTGCCTGTGCGTGTGCGAGCTGTACGTAGCCACTTTGTACAGGTGTGCCTGTGCGTGTGCGAGCTGTACGTAGCCACTTTGTACAGGTGTGCCTGTGCGTGTGCGAGCTGTACGTAGCCACTTTGTACAGGTGTGCCTGTGCGTGTGCGAGCTGTACGTAGCCACTTTGTACAGGTGTGCCTGTGCGTGTGCGAGCTGTACGTAGCCACTTTGTACAGGTGTGCCTGTGCGTGTGCGAGCTGTACGTAGCCACTTTGTACAGGTGTGCCTGTGCGTGTGCGAGCTGTACGTAGCCACTTTGTACAGGTGTGCCTGTGCGTGTGCGAGCTGTATGTAGCCACTTTGTACAGGTGTGCCTGTGCGTGTGCGAGCTGTACGTAGCCACTTTGTACAGGTGTGCCTGTGCGTGCGCGAGCTGTACGTAGCCACTTTGTACAGGTGTGCCTGTGCGTGTGCGAGCTGTACGTAGCCACTTTGTACAGGTGTGCCTGTGCGTGTGCGAGCTGTACGTAGCCACTTTGTACAGGTGTGCCTGTGTGTGTGCGAGCTGTACGTAGCCACTTTGTACAGGTGTGCCTGTGCGTGTGCGAGCTGTACGTAGCCACTTTGTACAGGTGTGCCTGTGCGTGTGCGAGCTGTACGTAGCCACTTTGTACAGGTGTGCCTGTGCGTGTGTGAGCTGTACGTAGCCACTTTGTACAGGTGTGCCTGTGCGTGTGCGAGCTGTACAGCGGCTGGATGACGTCCGCCCCCGAGTGGCTGGCGGGCAGCGCCAGCCTGCGCTCCGACAGCGCCGACCTCCTCTGGCTCTACCTCGTCTTCTTCGACGGCCTCTGGGTGCTGCTGCCCATTGTGCTGCTCGCCCAGTCCTGGGGGGTGCTCGCCGTCGCTCACCGGCCGCGCGTGGCCAAGGCCGCCGGCGATGGCGGCGGTGGCAAGCGGAAGTGGCGATGAGCCGAGCCGGAAGTCGGTGCTGGCGCGACCGTTGGAGGAGATTTCCCGTCGTCCGTCCGCCCGCCCAATTTTTTTTTGATTGGCGCGAGAGAAATGAAAATTAAAAAAAAGTAAAAAAAACGAGCGATCGAATGCCGACGGGTACCAACCACCCTTCGTCTCCCCAATCGAAACATTTCCCCGCCCCCCCCTCCCCACACCCCAGCGGTGCCCTCGCCAAAATACACATCGGAAGAGCTGCGGTGAAAGAGAGGAGGGCGGGGAGCGAGGAGAGAGAGAGAGAGACGTTTTTGCTGAAAATAACGTGCGCGTTACGCCGTGCCGCATTGCCGCGAGTAAAAAACGCCCGACGTGGTTCTTTCGGTAAAAGTTCACGCAGGTAGGATACAAAAAATTGAAATAGATCTCGACGTAAATCGCTCGCGACAAATTTGTGAGCCACGGCCCTCGCTGAGCTCACGTTTAATGTCGGCTGCCCCGCCCACATTTAATGTCGGCTGCCCCGCCCACATTTAATGTCGGCTGCCCCGCCCACATTTAAAGTCGGCTGCCCCGCCCATCTCTAAACCTTCATAAACAGGCGGCCTCAGCAGATTTCCCCCTCTTCTTTGGTTCTTTCGGTAAAGTCACCACGTAGAACGAGAACTAAATAATAAAATAAAACAATAAAATTCTCACGACGTTTCGGCCACAACGCAAGCGGCCTTCTTCAGGTGAAGGAACAAAAAAACTGTCGGGACGACAGAGCTCCAATGAGCTCCAATGAGCTCTATCGTCCCGACAGTTTTTTGTTCCTTCACCTGAAGAAGGCCGCTCGCGTTGTGGCCGAAACGTCGTGAGAATTTTATTGTTTTATTTTATTATTTCATTCTCATTCTACGTGGTGGTGACTTTACCGAAAGGACCCAAGAAGATGAATCCTTGCAGTCACGAAAGCTTTCAATCGAAAGATTTCCCCCTCGTTCACACCTGAGGACGGTCGCTTGCGTTGGTCTATTTAGTTTTTTCTCCCCGCTTACCACGTGATGACTTTACTTGAAGGGAATGGAGAGCGTGGATTCCTGCAGTCACGAAAGCTTCAAATCAAGATGGCACTATTGCGTGCTTGCTTGCTGACGAAAAGTGTTACCGGCAGCGCGTGGCAGCACCGCACGTCAGCAGGCGACGGTAGATACGGGGAGTAAGACAGCGAAGGGAAAGCTCTGGAAGGGGTCCATCTGGAAGCCCTCGGGAACCTGCTGGTAGGTTCCAAAAGGGGGGCGTGGCCAGGGCGGGGTGAGGCCACGCCCTGAGGCGGGAGCTCGGGGCTGTTGCTAAAAGTGGATCTCCTCGCCGTTCGTCACCGTCGTCGCCGCCGCCATCTTCACCATCGCCGGCAGGGGCGGAGCCATGGGGGGGGGGGGCTGGGGGTGGCAGCCTGCAGGCTGCCACCTTGTGTGCTGCCCTGCAGGCTGCCACCTTGTGTGCTGCCCTGCAGGCTGCCACCTCGTGCTGGCCTGCAGGCTGCCATTTTGTGCTGCCCGGCAGGCTGCTTGAGCGGCAGCCTTTCGAACTCATCGAACTTATCAGCCACATCAGCGGCTCCGACCTATTAATAAACTCCGAGTTCAAATCCAAGACAATTTGTTTTACGCATTTTGTGGCGCCCATTGGAAAACATTACACTGGATATCTCAGAATATTGAAGTCAACCCCCCCCCCGCTCCCCCCCCCCAAAGTCAACATCCTGGCTCCGCCCCTAATCACCGGGCCCCGCTAGCTCGACAGCCTGCCAACTGTACTAGCTAGGTAGTACCGCTGAGAGTAGGCACGGCTGTGTGTGAGATATACATAAAGAGTGTGCACCCACGTAGGGTGCGTGCAGTCCCCTTCGCGTGCAAGAGTAAAGAAGGCGCCTCCAATGATTCCTGTCTCCGAACTGCGTCACGACACTGACGCAATGACGACTCGACACACTTCCCTTGAGATGGCATCTCATTGAAGACACGTTCACTTGGCATCAGGCGGAGACCTCCACCGCAACAGCCCCGAGTCTCCCGCGCATCTCCCTTATATACCAACACGAGGCCACGCCCCTTTTCTCGATCATTCTCGCCGACTCTGGATGCTCGCTCCACCGGGGGACTCCACCGTTCCCTTCAGTCACATGACCATGCCCCCCTTCCCGAACCTTCTCGCTGACTCTGGACGCTCGCTCTCCCAGTAGACTCCACCGTTCTCTTCCGTCACATGACCACGCCCCCTTCATCGATGATTCCCGTAGCTACCGGTCCCTTCGTACACCACGACTGGTTCACTTCACAAGGGCCGATTAACTTCCACAAGCTCGACCGATCCCCACCACGGACGGTGCAACTTAGGCGATGTCTGCAGCTGCACCTGCGGACAATGCCCCGACAGCCCAGAGAGGCACGTGCTGGCACCGCTTTGCGCCCCACTCATTAGCGGCCCGTGGCCCCCGGCCGGTGATTTCCCTCGCCGCAGCACGTGCCTTCGACACCCGCCCCGAGCGCAAGCTGACGAATTTGTTTTCCTCGAAGCCACAACCAGTTCAGCGCTATGGGTGCTCCCGCTCGCACATCGGAGAGGGGACGAAGGAAAGAAACTCGACAATGCGTCCAAAGACTCGCCCGCACGCGGAAGTGGCATGCGCCGGCCACCGTCACCCCGTTCAGTTTACGGAAGCCGACACAGATGCCGCAGGACTACCGTCTGACTTCTCCACCAGCACCACGGGGGGCATTCCCGCGGAACGGTCGACGGCGGAATTGTGTCCGCCGTCGACAGCGCGCCCACCGCCTGTTCACACGTCCCTCCTCATCCGATGTGAGTTCACGCGAGCAGGGCTGCGCGTTCCGTATCAACGTGGTGCAACGATATTTGAATGTGGGTGAAAGGACGGCTGTGGCCCCGGCGGGTACCGTGTTGGCCCATGTGATGCCCGCGGGTCAGATGGAACGTGGGCAGAGGCCCTTCGTAACGAGAATCCCGATTTGGCTAAGGCACAACCGGGCAAATTGAAGTCGCCGTCGCTGCAATTTCAGATGTCCCGGCAAGAGCAAGTTCGACATCGGTCGCACTTCGGAAACGGCTCTTGGCCCGCTTTTAGGATCGTCTGTGCCAGGCTAGGTGCAGGAAGAGGTCACGTGACAGACCCAGCAGGTGTCCTGGGTTGACTGCTGTGCCAGGCTAGGTGCAGGAAGAGGTCACGGGGCAGAACCAGCAGGTGCCCATGGGTTGACTGCTGTGCCAGGATAGGTGCAGGAGGAGGTCACGGGACAGACCCAGCAGGTGCCGTGGGTTGACTGCTGTGCCAGGCTAGGTGCAGGAGGAGGTCACGGGACAGACCCTGCAGTGCCCGTGGTTGACTGCTGTGCCAGGCTAGGTGCAGGAGGAGGTTACGGGACAGACCCTGTAGGTGCCGTGGGTTGACTGCTGTGGCAGGCTAGGTGCAGGAGGAGGTCACGGGACAGACCCTGTAGGTACCAGTGGGTTGACTGCTGTGCCAGGCTAGGTGCAGGAGGAGGTCACGGGACAGAACCAGCAGGTGCCGTGGGTTGACTGCTGTGCCAGTCTAGGTGCAGGAGGAGGTCACGGGACAGACCCTGCAGGTGCCCGTGGGTTGACTGCTGTGCCAGGCTAGGTGCAGGAGGAGGTCACGGGACAGACCCTGCAGGTGCCGTGGGTTGGCTGCTGTGCCAGGCTAGGTGCAGGACGAGGTCACAGGACAGACCCAGCAGGTGCCCATGGGTTGACTGCTGTGCCAGGCTAGGTGCAGGAGGAGGTCACGGGGCAGATCCAGCAGGTGCTGTGGGTTGACTGCTGTGCCAGGCTAGGTACAGGAGGAGGTCGCGGGACAGATCCTGCAGGTGCCGTGGGTTGACTGCTGTGCCAGTCTAGGTGCAGGAGGAGGTCACGGGACAGACCCTGCAGGTGCCGTGGGTTGGCTGCTGTGCCAGGCTAGGTGCAGGAGGAGGTCACGGGACAGACCCTGCAGGTGCCGTGGGTTGGCTGCTGTGCCAGGCTAGGTGCAGGACGAGGTCACGGGACAGACCCAGCAGGTGCCCATGGGATGACTGCTGTGCCAGGCTAGGTGCAGGAGGAGGTCACGGGGCAGATCCAGCAGGTGCTGTGGGTTGACTGCTGTGCCAGGCTAGGTGCAGGAGGAGGTCACGGGACAGACCCTGTAGGTGCCGTGGATTGATTGCTGTGCCAGGATAGGTGCAGGAGGAGGTCACGGGACAGACCCAGCAGGTGCCCATGGGTTGACTGCTGTGCCAGGCTAGGTGCAGGAGGAGGTCACGGGACAGACCCAGCAGCTGCCGTGGGTTGACTGCTGTGCCAGGCTAGGTGCAGGAGGAGGTCACGGGACAGACCCAGCAGGTGCCGTGGGTTGACTGCTGTGCCAGGCTAGGTGCAGGAGGAGGTCACGGGACAGACCCAGCAGGTGCTGTGGGTTGACTGTTGTGCCAGGCTAGGTGCAGGAGGAGGTCACGGGACAGACCCAGCAGGTGCCGTGGGTTGACTGCTGTGCCAGGCTAGGTGCAGGAAGAGGTCACGGGACAGACCCAGCAGGTGCCCTGGGTTGACTGCTGTGCCAGGCTAGGTGCAGGACGAGGTCACGGGACAGACCCAGCAGGTGCCCTGGGTTGACTGCTGTGCCAGGCTAGGTGCAGGAGGAGGTCACGGGACAGACCCAGCAGGTGCCTTGGGTTGACTGTTGTGCCAGGCTAGGTGCAGGAGGAGGTCACGGGACAGACCCAGCAGCTGCCGAGCATATTCACGGGAACGCGTGCGTGTGTGTGTCTGTGTGTGTGTCTGTGTGTCTGTGTGTGTCTGTGTGTCTGTGTGTGTCTGTGAGTGTGTGTGTCTGTGTGTATGTCTGTGTGTGTGTGTGTCTGTGTGAGTCAAGGCCTATGCTACCATCAGTAGGCCTGGGCTCTGGGTTGTTCTTCGTGCTTTCAGAGTCCTTGACCCTCTGCTCATGCTCATTAAGGACCTTGAAGATGGTGAGCGGGCCTGGGTAAAACTACGTGGCCAGCGTCAGAGCCATTGCCTGTACACCTTGGGATGCGACAGGGATGTCCTCTGGCTCCAACATTATTTAACATCTATTTCGATCACGTAGTTCGTGAAGCCTTCAGTAGCTGTACCCGATGAATTTCCATCTGGTACAGATACAATGGGAGGCTGATCGATGCCCGGGTGCGGTCAAGGGATGGCTCCCTATTGGCCAACCACGTTACGTATGCCGGAGACTTGGTAATTTCGGCATACTCAGAGGAGGAGATGGAGATGCTGCTGCTGAGACTGGAGTGTGCCACTAAGAGGTGCGGCCTTACCATCAGCCCCACCAAAACTAAGCAACTGCCTGGGTATTTTGTACCATCGGGCACTCTACCCCCACAACTCCCAATTGGTGATGGGGCAGTTGTGGAGAGAGTGGATAGTTCCCCATACCTGGGTAGTGTGCTTATGACCGGCTCCAGTTTAACAGCAGAGGTCTCACTCCGAAACAGTCGAGCGGCAATATCTTTTCATCGGTTGCGTAACGCTGTGTGGAAGCTACCTAGTCTGTCGCTCCGCACTAAGCTTCAGGTCTTCTCGGCCACGGTCATTCCCTCCCTTCTCTACCCTTGCGAAACGTGGACCCCCCTAATGGAACATCTTCGCCGGTTAGAAACATTTAGGCTGGCCTGCCTACGATCCATCCTGGGTCTAACCAGGCTGGATTGTGTGAGGAGCTCACAAATCCTTGAAAGATCTGGGCAAGGTCCCATCGGTGAGCTCCTCCGGCAGGCAAGGCTGCGTTGGCTGGGTCATGTAGCCCGCATGCCCAGCCACCGCATGCCGAAACACCTTTTGTTCGGCCGGATTGAGGGGCCTAAACGGGCGCGGCACGGGCTAGATAAGAGATGGAGTGATCTGGTACAGGAGGACGTGGAGCTGAGTGGACTTGCCGATGACTGGTACCAGTGGTGTCAAGATCGGCCTCTGTGTAGGAGGCTCGTGAAGGACGCTACTGGGCAGTTGGAGGTAGTCACCCTCCAACAACAACGGAGGGCGGAGGAGCGACGCTCACAACAACGAGCGGAGCGCCGGGTGGCTAAAGCACAGCAGGTTGGCACAGTAGGGGGCACAGGTGGTGCATCAGTCATCTCAGTCATCTCAGTCAGTCGACCCGTGGCACTTGGGTCTGCCCCGTGACCTCCTGCCCGCTGGCGTTCGACACTTCACGTGGCCTCAAGGTGCACATGGCCTGGCACAAGTGTCGTGGTGACGTCACCGCCACTTAGTGGCGAATGGCGGTTGTTGTTGTGTGTGTCTGTGTGTCAGTGTGTGTGTGGTGTGTGTGTGTGTCAGTGTAGCGGTTAGCGCTACGCTGTGCTACGAACCCGGCGACCCGAATTCGATTCCCGCTCACGGCCAACACCGCCAGTGACGATTATCTAAACCGGTCCAGGGTCTCCCCCTAGGTTGACTCAGCCTCAAACGAGTACCTGCTGCGATGTGCAGTAAACATCGCCACTGGGGAGACAAAGGCGGTCGGGCCTGGTGCTGGCCACCCACCCCCTCGTGTGCCACAGGGCCGGTAGCCTTCACAGGTGCTGCTACTCGCTAACAGCACTTGCCACTACAGCCTGTTAGAGGCTACACGGGGGACCTTTGTCTGTGTGTCTATAGGTGCTGCTCGCTACTCACAGCACTTGCCCCTACAGCCCTGTTAGAGGCTACACGGGGGACCTTTGTCTGTGTGTCTACAGCTGCTGCTCGCTACACACAGCCACTTGCCCCCTACAGCCCTGTTATGTCTGTAGGGGCAGTTTAACGCGAACGAGAGGACAACAACAACAACAATCACAAAGCCAACGGCGACTCGAACGATGCTTTATTAATCCGCGGGGCCGCCCTCAGTCATCCCAGAGCAGGATCAGCTCCTCGTCGTCCTCGTCCCACGGGAAGGGTTCCATCCAGCGCAGGTCGCCGGCGTTCTGCTGGAAGCGCACCAAGTCGCCAAAGTCGCGGTCGGGGTGGACGACCATGCCACCACCACGCTCCTCTTGCTCCCCCTGCTCCTCCTCGTCGAGGAAGACGAAGATTCCGTCGCCGTGCCCGCCGTGGTGGAAGAAGTGGCGCTCTGGTGGTGTTGGGAAGGTAGAGGGGGAGGAGGGGAGAGGGAGGTGAGGGGGGAGGAGGAGGAGGGGGGAGGAAGAGGTGGAGGTGGAGGAAAGTAGGGGTGGGAAGGAGGAGGTCAAACACGTGTCGTTACACAGAGACACACAGAGACCCATAGAGACACACAGAGACCCATAGAGACACACAGAGACCCATAGAGACACACAGAGACCCAAAGATACACAGAGACCCAAAGATACAAAGAGACACATAGAGACACACAGAGACCCATAGAGATACACAGAGACCAATAGAGACACACAGACACCCATAGAGATACAGAAAAAGAGAGACATACAGAGACCCATAGAGACATACAGAGACCCATAGAGATATAGAGACCCATAGATACACACAGATCAATAGAGACACACAGAGACACACAGAGACCCACAGAGACCCATAGAGACACAGAAAAACAGAGACATACAGAGACCCATAGAGGCACACAGAGACCCATAGAGATACACAGGGACCCATAGTTACACACAGATCCATAGAGACACACAGAGACCCATAGAGACACACAGAAAAACAGAGACATACAGAAACTCATAGAGACACACAGAGATCCATAGAGATACACAGAGACCCAGAGATACACACAGATCCATAGAGACACACAGAGACCCATAGATACACACAGATCCATAGAGACACACAGAGACCCAAAGAGACCCACAGAGACCCATTGAGACACAGAAAAGCAGAGACATACAGAGACCCATAGAGGCACACAGAGACCCATAGAGATACACAGGGACCCATAGTTACACACAGATCCATAGAGACACACAGAGACCCATAGAGACACACAGAAAAACAGAGACATACAGAGACTAATAGAGACACACAGAGACCCATAGAGACACACAGAGACCCATAGAGATACACAGGGACCCATAGATACACACAGATCCATAGAGACACACAGAGACCCATAGATACACACAGATCCATAGAGACACACAGAGACACACAGAGACCCACAGAGACCCATAGAGACACAGAAAAACAGAGACATACAGGGACCCATAGATACACACAGATCCATAGAGACACACAGAGACCCACAGAGACCCACAGAGACCCATTGAGACACAGAAAAGCAGAGACATACAGAGACCCATAGAGACACACAGAGACCCATAGAGATACACAGGGACCCATAGATACACACAGATCCATAGAGACACACAAAGACCCATAGAGACACACAGAAAAACAGAGACATACAGAGACTCATAGAGACACACAGAGACCCATAGAGATACACAGAGACCCAGAGATACACACAGATCCATAGAGACACACAGAGACCCATAGAGACACACAGAGACCCATAGATACACACAGATCCACAGAGACCCACAGAGACCCACAGAGACCCACAGAGACCCATTGAGACACAGAAAAACAGAGACATACAGAGACCCATAGAGACACACAGAGACCCATAGAGATACACAGAGACCCATAGATAAACACAGATCCATAGAGACACACAGAGACCCATAGAGACACGGAAAAACAGAGACCCATGGAGATCCATGGAGATCTATGGAGCCCGTGAAGGCGTTCCTGCCGTAGGCCGCGAGACCAAAACGTCGCTTACCCTGCATGAGCACCATGGGATCTGGCACCGTCCGTCTCTGGAGGAAGTAGAGGCAGCAGGCGAGCTACAGGCAGACAGGAACTCACACACACACACACACACAGACACACACACACACAGACACACACACACAGACAGACACACACACAGACACACACAGACACACAGACACACACACAGAGACACACACAGACACACACACAGACACACACAGACACACACACACAGACACACACACACACAGACACACACACAGACACACAGACACACACACAGACACACACAGACACACACACAGACACACACAGACACACACACAGTGGGGGGTGAGTTTGTGTGGTGATTGAGGAAGTGAGTGGCTGAGTGAGTGAGCGAGTGTTGAGTGAGCGGTGAGTGAATGAGCGAGTGGTGAGTGAGCGAGTGGGAGAGTGGGTGAGTGATCAAGTGGTGAGCGAGTGGTGAGCGAGTGGTGAGCGAGTGTGCGATTGGTGAGCGATTGAGCGAGTGGGTGAGTGGGCAAGCGGCCGAGTGAGCGAGTGGTGAGCGAGTGTACGAGTGGTGAGCGGGCGGGCGAGTTTGCTGTTCGCGTGCATTACCCACCAATCCAAGGGAAATCCCGGCGAGTGACGTCACAAAGACGATGACGTTGCATGACCTGGTGCAGGATGCGCACTGAGAAACGGTCAGCCACAGGTGGAAGTCCTGGGGCAGAACGCGGAGGCAAAGACAAAGACGAAGGTCGATTCCAAACGTGTTCTAAGGCATGTACTGTACTACACTACATGATACACTACTATATGCTACACTACATTATACACTACGACAGTACATTATATACTACTACACTACATTATATACTACTACACTACTATATACTACTACACTACATTATATACTACTACACTACATTATATACTACTACACTACATTATATACTACTACACTACACTATATACTACTACACTACATTATATACTACTACTACACTACATTCTATACTACTACACTACATTATATACTGCTACACTACTATATACTACTACACTACTATATACTACTACACTACTATATACTACTACAATACATTATATACTGCTACACTACTATATACTACTACACTACATTATATACTACTACACTACAATATATACTACTACACTATATACTACTACGCTACATTATATACTACTACTACACTACATTCTATACTACTACACTACATTATATACTGCTACACTACTATATACTACTACACTACTATATACTACTACACTACTATATACTACTACAATACATTATATACTGCTACACTACATTATACACCACTACACTACATTATAAACTACTACACTACATCATATACTACTACATTATAAACTACTACACTACATTATGTACTACTACACTACATTATATACTACTACACTATACACTACTATACTACATTATATACTACTACATTATATACTACTACACTGCATTATGTACTACTACACCACATTAAATACTACTACACTACATTATACACTGCTACACTACATTATATACTACTACACTACATTATATACTACTACACTATACACTACTACACTTCATTATACACTACTATATACTAAACTACATTATACACTACTACACTACATTATATACTACTACACTACATTATATACTACTACACTATACACTACTACACTACATTATATACTACTACACTACATTATACACTACTCCACTACTATATACTACACTACATTACACACTACTACACTACATTATACACTACTACACTACATTATACACTACTATACACGTAATACACTACTATATACTACTATATACTACACTACATTATACACTACCATACACATTATACACTACTATATACAACACTACATTATACACTACTATACACATTATACACTACTGTATACTATACTACATTATATACTACTAAACACATTATATACTACTATATACTACGCTACATTATATACTACTACACTACATTATATACTACTACACTACATTATATACTACTACACTATACACTACTACACTACATTATATACTACTACACTACATTATATACTACTACACTACATTATACACTACTACACTTCATTATATACTACACTACATTATATACTACTACACTACATTATACACTACTACACAACATTATATACTACTACACTACGTCACGGCCTGGGACAGACAGAGAGACACAGAGACACGGCATGGGACAGACAGAGAGACACAGAGAGACATACAGAGAGACACAGAGACACGACATGGGACAGACAGAGAGACACAGAGAGACAGACAGAGAGACACAGAGACACGACATGGGACATACAGAGAGACGAAGAGACACGACATGGGACAGAGAGACACGGCCTGGGAGAGACAGAGAGACACAGAGACATACAGAGAGACACAGAGACACGGCATGGGACAGAGAGATACGGCCTGGGACAGACAGAGAGACAAAGAGACAGAGAGACACAGAGACACGGCATGGGACAGAGAGATACGGCCTGGGACAGAGAAAGAGAGACACAGAGACAAACAGAGAGACACAGAGACATACAGAGAGACACAGAGACACGGCATTGGACAGAGAGACACGGCCTGGGACAAACAGAGAGACACAGAGACAAAAAGAGAGACACAGAGACACGGCCTGGGACAGACAGAGAGACACGACATGGGACAGACAGAGACACACAGAGACACGGCCTGGGACAGACAGAGAGACACAGAGACGCGGCATGGGACAGAGATACACGGCCTGGGACAGACAGAGAGACACAGAGACAGGCACAGAGAGACACAGAGACAGATACAGAGAGACACAGATACAGACACAGAGAGACACGACATGGGACAGAAACAGACACAGAGAGATACGGCATGGGACAGAGACAGACACAGAGAGACACGGCCTGGGACAGATAGACAGACACAAAGACAAACAGAGAGACATAGAGACAGACACAGAGAGACACGGCATGGGACAGAGACAGACACAGAGAGACACGGCATGGGACAAAGACAGACAGAGAGACACAGAGACAGACACAGAGAGATACAGAGACAGACACAGAGAGACACGGCATGGGACAGAGACAGACAGAGAGACACGGCCTGGGACAGACAGAGAGACACAGAGACAGACACAGAGAGATACAGAAACAGACACAGAGAGACACGGCATGGGACAGAGACAGACACAGAGAGACACGACATGGGACAGAGACAGAAACACAGAGAGAAACGGGACGGGACAGAGACAGACACAGAGATACACAGAGACAGACACAGAGAGACACGGGACGGGATAGAGACAGACACAGAGAGACACGACATGGGACAGAGACAGACACAGAGAGACACGGGACGGGACAGAGACATAAACACAGAGAGACACAGAGACAGACACAGAGAGATACAGAGAGATACAGAGACATACAGAGAGAAACAGAGACACGGCATGGGACAGAGACAGACACAGAGAGATACGGCCTGGGACAGACAGACAGACACAGAGACAAACAGAGAGACACAGAGAGACACGGGACGGGACAGACAGAGAGACACAGAGACATACAGAGAGACACAGAGAGACACGGCATGGGACAGAGATAGACACAGAGAGACACGGCTTGGGACAGAGACAGAAACAGAGACAAACAGAGAGACACAGAGACAGACACAGAGAGACACAGAGACAAACAGAGAGACACAGAGAGACACGGCCTGGGACAGACAGAGAGACACAAAGACAAACAGAGACAGACAAAGAGAGACAGGGCTTGGGACAGAGACAGAAACAGAGACAAACAGAGAGACACAGAGACAGATTCAGAGAGACACAGAGAGACACGGCCTGGGACAGACAGAGAGACACAAAGACAAACAGAGACAGACACACAGAGACACGGCATGGGACAGAGACAGAAACACAG
The DNA here is from genome assembly GCF_048934315.1 of Petromyzon marinus. NCBI lineage: Eukaryota > Metazoa > Chordata > Hyperoartia > Petromyzontiformes > Petromyzontidae > Petromyzon > Petromyzon marinus. The sequence goes on along the minus strand of NC_133690.1, from coordinate 4,948,969 downwards.
AGACAGACACAGAGAGATACAGAGACAGACACAGAGAGACACAGAGACAGATTCAGAGAGACACAGAGACAGACACAGAGAGACACGACATGGGACAGAGACATACACAGAGAGACACGGCATGGGACAGAAACATACACAGAGAGACACGGCCTGGGACAGACAGAGAGACACAGAGACACAGAGACAGACACAGAGAGACACGGCATGGGACAGAGACAGAAACACAGAGACAGACACAGAGAGATACAGAGACAGACACAGAGAGACACAGAGACAGACACAGAGAGACACGACATGGAACAGAGACATACACAGAGAGACAGGGCATGGGACAGACAGAGAGACACAGAGACAAACAGAGAGACACAGAGACAGACAGAGAGAGACACGGCATGGGACAGAGACAGAGACAGAGACATACAGAGAGACACAGAGACAGACAGAGAGACACAGAGACAGACACAGAGAGACACAGAGACAGACACAGAGAGACACGACATGGGACAGAGACAGAAACACAGAGACACAGAGATACACAGAGACAGACAGAGACACGGCCTGGGACAGAGACAGACACAGAGACAGACACAGAGAGACACAGAGAGACACAGAGACAGGCACAGAGAGACACAGAGAGACACAGAGAGACACAGAGACAGAGAGACACAGAGACAGACACAGAGAGACACAGAGACAGACACAGAGACAGACACAGAGACAGAGAGACACAGAGACAGAGACAGAGAGACACAGAGACAGAGAGACACGGGACGGGAGTCTCACCTGAATTGTCACGCTGAGCCATGACAGCCACGCCGTGGAGCTTCCCCTGAAACACAGAGGGGGGGGGGGGAGACGTGGGGGGAGGGGTGGGGGGAGACGTGGGGGGAGGGGTGGGGGGAGACGTGGGGGGAGGGGTGGGGGGGAGACGTGGGGGGAGGGGTGGGGGGAGGGGTGGGGGGGAGAGGTGGGGGGAGTGGTGTCGGGATGACCAACGCAATGATTATAATATATATGATTATAATATATATGATTATAATATATATGATTATAATATATCAATAATTAAGGTTTGTTTGATGTTAGATCGCGTTAATATGAATTACTGTGTCGTTAAAGCCGCCACCACCCGACATGGCCAATTATTTAAGGGGTTTGCGTTACGTAAACAGAACGTGGCCAATTCGTTACTAGTACAGCACTAACCGGTTGCTGTATGTTGCAGAGTTAAATCCACTACAATATTTACAATTCGTTACTAGTACAGCACTAACCAGTTACTGTGTGTTGGAAAGTTAAACCCACTACAACATTTACAATTCGTTACTAATACAGCACTAACCGGTTGCTGTGTGTTGGAGGGTTAAACCCACTACAACATTTACAATTCGTTACTAGTACAGCACTAACCGGTTGCTGTGTGTTGGAGAGTTAAACCCACTGCAACATTTACAATTCGTTACTAGTACAGCACTAACCGGTTGCTGTGTGTTGGAGAGTTAAACCCACTGCAACATTTACAATTCGTTACTGGTACAGCACTAACCGGTTGCTGTGTGTTGGAGAGTTAAACCCACTGTGACATTTACAATTCGTTACTAGTACAGCACTAACCGGTTGCTGTGTGTTGGATAGTTAAACCCACTACGACATTTACAATTCGTTACTAGTACAGCACTAACCGGTTGCTGTGTGTTGCAGAGTCAAACCAACTACTACATTTACAATTCGTTACTAGTACAGCACTAACCGGTTGTTGTGTGTTGGAAAGTTAAACCTACTACGACATTTACTATTCATTACTAGTACAGCACTAACCCGTTGCTGTGTGTTGGAGAGTTAAACCCACTACAACATTATCAATTCGTTACTAGTACCGCACTAACCGGTTGCTGTGTGTTGGAGAGTTAAACCCACTACTACTTTTACAATTCGTTACTAGTACAGCATTAACCGGTTGCTGTGTGTTGGAGAGTTAAACCCACTACTACATTTACAATTCGTTACTAGTACAGCACTAACCGGTTGCTGTGTGTTGGATAGTTAAACCCACTACAACATTTACAATTCGTTACTAGTACAGCACTAACCGGTTGTTGTGTGTTGGAAAGTTAAACCTACTACGACATTTACTATTCATTACTAGTACAGCACTAACCGGTTGCTGTGTGTTGGAGAGCTAAACCCACTACGACATTTACAATTCCTTACTTTTACAGCACTAACCCGTTGCTGTGTGTTTGAGAGTTAAACCCACTACAACATTATCAATTCGTTACTAGTACCGCACTAACCGGTTGCTGTGTGTTGGAGAGTTAAACCCACTACTACATTTACAATTCGTTACTAGTACAGCACTAACCGGTTGCTGTGTGTTGGAGAGTTAAACCCACTGCAACATTTACAATTCGTTACTAGTACAGCACTAACCGGTTGCTGTGTGTTGGAGAGTTAAACCCACTGCAACATTTACAATTCGTTAATAGTACAGCACTAACCGGTTGCTGTGTGTTGGAGAGTTAAACCCACTGCAACATTTACAATTCATTACTAGTACAGCACTAACCGGTTGTTGTGTGTTGGAGAGTTAAACCCACTGTGACATTTACAATTCGTTACTAGTACAGCACTAACCGGTTGCTGTTTGTTGGAGAGTTAAACCCACTACAACATTTACAATTCGTTACTAGTACAGCACTAACCGGTTGCTGTGTGTTGGAGAGTTAACCACTACAACATTTACAATTCGTTACTAGTACAGCACTAACCGGTTGCTGTGTGTTGGAGAGTTAAACCCACTACAACATTTACAATTCGTTACTAGTACAGCACTAACCGGTTGCTGTGTGTTGGAGTTTTAAATCCACTACTACTTTTACAATTCGTTACTAGTACAGCACTAACCGGTTGCTGTGTGTTGGAGAGTTAAACCCACTACAACATTCACAATTCGTTACTAGTACAGTGCTAACCGGTTGCTGTGTGTTGGAGAGTTAAACCCACTGCTACATTTACAATTCGTTACTAGTACAGTGCTAACCGGTTGCTGTGTGTTGGAGAGTTAAACCCACTGCTACATTTACAATTCGTTACTAGTACAGCACTAACTGGTTGCTGTGTGTTGGAGAGTTAAACCCACTACAACATTCACAATTCGTTACTAGTACAGCACTAACCGGTTGCTGTGTGTTGGAGAGTTTAACCCACTACAACATTTACAATTCGTTACTAGTACTGCACTAACCGGTTGCTGTGTGTTGGAGAGCTTAACCCACTACAACATTTACAATTCGTTACTAGTACAGCACTAACCGGTTTGCTGTGTGTTGTGTTTTTTTTGTTTATTTTGACTAATTTTGAACCTATCAAGGTGACTTTACCGAAAGACCCAAACAATTTGAATTCCTGCAGTCACGACAACAAGAAGCACTTTCGCAGAAATGAGTTTGTCGATCTCGGTGATGATTTCAAAGTGGCATCAAAGCTCCCAGCGGCTTCCTAATAACGGAAGGAAGACAGCGTTCCAGACAGCCACGGAAGCGCGCCTTACCCGGCTAAAACATTTTAGATGAATATATAACAAAAAAGTTAAAAGGGGCCGTCCATAAATGACGTCACACGGCGTCACAAAAAGTCAGACCCCCCCTCAAATATGACGTCACAAAGCTCTGCCCCCCCCCCCCACAAAAATATTTCCAATTTTAAAATAAAACATGCTTCAAATCGCTTTAAACTATTGTCATTGTAGTGCGTATTTAATGTGGCGCTGCACTCTGATGTTGTAGGAGAAAACATTTATTTAAAAATATATATCTATTTAATTAAGTAGAACGTTTTGATTTAAAGCTTTCGTGACTGCAGGGATTCATATTCTTGGTTCTTTCGGTAAAGTCACCACCACGTGGAAGGGAAACAATAAAATAATAAAAATATAAAACAATAAAATTCTCACGACGTTTCAACTGC